>NC_134242.1:31939022-34566522 GCF_965152275.1 Natator depressus
GCTTGTGAAATACTATTTGCAGATTATTTTCAGCTGATCTACATTTTAACTGTGAGGTGTTAGTGTGTAATAATCAACATTGCAATTTCTTTCAGAATTTTGCAGGAGCAAATAAATATAATGTTAAGCTTTTGAAGAGGAATGAAAGTCCAAGTGTGCCTGTAATTCAGAAGGCTTCTGTTGATGGGTCCTGTACAGCTGGGAAGGTAAGAGTTGGCTTGTTAAATGTGAGTCTGCTTCTGACTAGTTTGGCCCTTTAATGCTTAGATACTTTCAACCTGGAAGTCACTCTGTGCCCACAGTCCCTGTTGACTTGAATGGAGTTCCACATATAGAGAGCTGTATTAGGATCAGACGATGACAAAACTAAATAGCCTGAAGTAGACTTAATGTTTCTTTAAACCAGTTATTTCTGGTCATGGTATTTATTATTTTAAGTACAAAGTTTTACATTAATTTTTTAGTATCTTCTTACCTCTATTCCTTAGAAGGACTCTGAACTTGAAAACCTTCTAGCATCCTTGAAAATCTCCAAAGAAAATGAAGTGCAATCATCTTATCCCAAGGAAGAAAGAGTCACCAATAAAGAACATCTGTCTCCACAGTCTTTTGCTATGGTTTGTGTATTGTGGGAGCCATTGGGTGACAATTTAGCATTTGCTTTCTTAGCTGCTTATACTTCTGTTTACAAACAAATCTACATATTACTTTATTAAACATAATTATATTTAATTAACTTTTCTTAAAGCAAATAACATATACAGTTAATAGTAAAATATTACTTTTCAGGGAAATAAAAAGTTAAAATTTTTGTTACCATTGTGCAGGATTTTTAATTCTCTTTGAATAGTGCAATCTAAATTTAATTGGATTGTTGAATATTTTCTTCTTTTCTAAAGAAGGGAACACAGATGCTCAAAGAAATTTTGAAGATTGATGGCTCTGACATAGAAACCAAGAATGAAATGAAGCCACTGATTAATGAAGTTCCTGCTACCTCCGATAGGCAGGATTCCCATGGGGCTGCCATGCAGCATAGACAAACAAAAAAAATGGGTATGTACAGATACCAGCTAATCCTCAGCAAAATAGTTAAAGAGCCTTATGTTAACTTATCTCTACAATTAGTAAAAAGATTGCTATTGATATTTGTTTTCAGGATCAAACAGTAGAATTTTCCATATTTTCTATCCCCTTTTTACTATTCAGCACTGGAAATCCCTATACTACCTAAGTAAACTCTTGAATGTGTAGCATTAAAGTCAGACATTCTCAAAATACCAGGAACGTATTCAAATATACTTGCTTCTGTGTTGGTGTTTTAGAATTGTCTTTTTATTCTATATATTTGCCTGATACTATTTTTTTCTTGTTTTCTTTTTTATAGCTGCTTACATGAACAAGCCTCATAGTGTAGGAGGCCCTCATAATGCTCAGGTTTTGGAAACTGGAGGTCACCCTCTCCTTGGCCCACAGTCTGCGTTGTCTACCCCAGTATCTGAACTCTCTCGTATTTGTTCCCTGGTTGGAATGCCACAACCAGATTTCTCCTTCCTCAGAACACCACAGGTAAGATTTGTTTTATAGGTATAACTACAGGCTGGTGGAGTAAGCTGCATGCATGTAAATCATGCCCTTTGCTATGAATTTGCACTAATAACTAAAATCCCAGTGTAGATGAGACTTTGGTGCCTCTTGTTTGGTTTGATTCGTTTCCAAAAATAAAATTCTGAACTTAAAACTATTGTATTAATTCATGTTAATCTGTCTCAAATTTTAACTCTTCTGTGTGCTTGCATACAGTGATGACAAAAAAACTTTCCTGAAAAAAATCTATTTTATGTTATTTTCATAGACCATGACAGTTTGTCAAGTAAAATTATCCAATGGCTTATTAGTACATGGACCTCAGTGTCACTCTGAAAATGAAGCCAAGGAGAGAGCTGCATTTTTTGCATTACAACGATTGGTGAGAACAATATACTGTATAACACCTTGTATCTTTTTTCTTGTTTTATTGCATTGAGCCTGTTATAAAAAATTATTCTCTCTTAACTAGAGCTCTTTAGGAGTGAACTTTTCTTTGCCGCCACCTCCATCGATATTTCCAAATTATCAGTCCATGGGAGCTCCTGTACCACCTGGATCCATTCCTCCAGTCTTCACCCAACCCACTGGTAAGTAATAATACACTTTTTTCAAATAATTGAAAACTTGACTGTAATTCTAATAGGATTTTGTGAAGATGGGTGACTTCCAGAGAACACCATTTTAGGCCCTGCTGTATGTAGATGTACCTCTGAGCCTCCTTGAAAATGGAAATTTGTGAACCTCCTCTCATGGACACATGAGAACAAAGAATTCCACACCTTCCATTTGTTCAGTCGCTCTTCTCAGGACATGTGTCAATGTGCTATCTATTGGTTTTTCTCCTGAATACAATAGGAAGCAGTCTAGAACTGTTGGTCCTGGTCAGTAGGAAGGAAGACACATCTACTTCTAGGACCTGCCAGAAAGCTCTGCTTTTGTGACTTCCCCTCCATATCGTCTTAACTAGTATTTTTCTAGTATTTTCTCCTATAGCTAACAATCATCTGTGAATTGGCAAATCAAGGCACCCTTTGTCATATTTTTTGGAACCAGCTCTCGAGTCTTTTCAGTACTTCCCTGAGACACTATGTAGGAAGGCTGCCACGCTCTGCCAAGCAGTGTTGTGATGTAACAACCCAAGAAAGCCTGCTGAAAATTCCCATGGTACCATTAATACTCTGCTATTTTTGTAGAATGCAAGAAGGGTTGTGACTGTGGTGACCAGCAATTAGGCACTTAGCAATAGTGTAGGATTCGAGGTCCCCAAGCAGGCACTGCTCCCCCACTTCTCCTCAGTCTTTGCATTGTTGACTGGTTTCAGAGAGAGTGCATTCTGCCCTTCTCAGTTGTAAAACAGGGCCTTTGTGGTGAAAGAAGCAAAGTGAAAAAATATCCTGGAGATACTCTGGGTTTGGAGAACTCCCCACCCTCCTAAAAGGAAGTAATAGAAACTAAACGTTATTTGTTGTTTTTTACAGCCAATATGATGCCTCCATCATCTCACATGTTTGGTCCAGTGCCATGGAGAGCTCCAGTGCCTATTCATGGCAAACCTTACTATCCCGGTTCATATCATGGTAATATGCCTCTTGCAGGAACTATACCAGTTGGTACTCACAACCAGTTTATTCCTCTACAGGTAAGTATGACAGGAATTGTCTTGAGATCATATTTTTGTAAAAGATGTTAAAAGTATTTATATACAAGCTGAAAGCCCATGCTGCCACACGGATGTAACTTGTAAAGTCAAGTGTATACATAAGTCGAAAATGGCCGAGAACTTAAAAACTGGTCTGTATCAGACCCTGAATGCCAGTAATGTTTCAGTGTGGTGATATTCTGAACAAAGAGAGCTCTCAACCATGCTTGTAGCTGTTTCCATCTCTTTCCACTGATTCCACAGATATTCTAGGCTTCAGGGTGACAATCCTGTAATCTTATTTTTAGAGATATGATGGCTGCAAAGACACTCCTGTGGATACATTGTTTAGTTTTAGAAAATTATTAAACTGCTCTATGTGCATTTTTATAGTGGTAAATTTTTTTCAGTTTTGTGAGAGGACATTCTTTTAAATAATATTTATTTGATTTAAAGGTAACTAAAAAAAGGGCTGCTAGCAAGAAAAATTCTGAGTTCAAAGAATTCCAGAGCTCCCTTCAAGCTGTACCACTAAAGAATGAACAGCTAATGTATTCTGACACCAACAAGCTCATTCAACAAGATACTTCAACTACTTTAAAATCTCCTCAAGCTGTTCAGTCTACTGTTTGTTTTCAAGACAACGTAGCTACTCCAGACGTTCCTCATAACAAAGCAACACCAAACATTTCTAGCAAACGAAAGCCAAGAAAACTGGCTGTCAATTTTGGTGCACCAAAATCTTCAGAATAAATACTGTAGCTAGACTGATTTTATCTTTCTCTTCCCCCAGTGTTCTTCATATATATAATTTATGATTTTTAAGGATAGATATATATATCCTTAAAAAAATCATAGTGCTATTTAGAAAAATCAACCATTTTAAGTATGATTTTATTTTTCCCCTTACCCCAGTGTTTATATATCTATCTCTCCTTTAAAAAATCATAAACCATTATTTTAAAAAAATAAGTATAATAAAGAGTGAAAGACTTTCAGTTGGTAGGCTTTTTCAGGCTGTTGATAAATACATATAAAAATTATGTTAAAATTTGATTAAAGATCTTGACTTAAACTGATAAAAGCCAGAAAATCCTGAATTAAGGTCACCACACAATCCATTGGTGCCTAGGTCTCTGAACAGTGGCTTACATACTATAGCGGGTGAGCAGCAATAATATTAGAGTGGGAATCCTAATTCAGAATTGCCTTGCTTTTGGGGTGGGATATGGGGCAGTAATAAGTCAGGCACTGAACATTGCTTAACACGATCTTTTGTATTTTAACTCCTTTTTTATGGTAATGTAATAAAATAGAGAAGGCTTTTATTTACTTGTAAATTTCATATGACAGAGAACAAAAATAAATTAATGGAAGACAACTGGCTTATAGAATACAAGCAAATGCAAACGAAGTTCTCAGTTCAAATTACATTAATAAAGTTGCTAGTTGGGATTCATTTTAAAATCTGACTCCACTTTACCAACATAGATTTCCACTACACATCCACATGCACGTCTTCATGGACTCCAAAAACCACAAAAATCCTGAATTTTTCTAAATTATAAAATGAGTAGAACGCAAAGGTATTTGTATATATAGCATGATAATCAAACTCATGCTCACCCTTTGAGCCAACTTCTCACACCTGCAGTTTTCACCATACAGTGAACTTCGTAATCTGGCAGGTTCTCTTTTCTAAATTATTATTTTTTTGGTAGTTAGCTGGCTTTTAATAGATATTTTAATTTCATGGTAATATATGGTGGCAGAGGACACACTAAATTGTCATCCTTGAGTTAGAGTTCTAAGCTTATTCCCTAATAACATCCAGACAAAAAATTCTCAATTTACCTTTTTGGAGGGAATTATCACTTTAACTAGTAATATCTTAATTCTTTATGTATCTTGTCTATCTAAAAGAAAGAAAAAACTGAACGGGTCCTGTACTACCTTATGATCCATGCATCCATGCAATTCTTATTCTTCATAAATGAAAAGTCTATGGATCCAAAGCAAAACTTTGGTCTGATGTCTCGTCTCATTTGGTGCACTCTGCAGATGTTGGCTGAGTCTGCACCACCATTTTTACCTTATTCTTGTCTGTCCTGGTGAAAATACTTTACCTCCAAACCGTAGAAGGATTAGTGATATGTCAGACTTTAATCAGTGATTCAATACATTGTCTCTAAGCAGACTTCATGCAGGACATGCAAGTTTGCAGAATTTTCTTCGGTTTCTTGTCTTGCTATTTTGCCAACGTAACATAGCTTCACTTTCCTATAGTAGTGTCCAATTTCATCTCACAGAGTTTCTCTTCCTAAAGTTTTTGATTCATTTTCCCAAAACTGTTTTTGTCTCCTCTCTGCTGTCATGCCTTCCAGGGGGTCTTTGATAGCTATTGCTACTTCTATCCTTCCCATAGACAGTGTATTCTCTCAGAAATTTTATTTGGTATTTTTTGGCCAGATACTTGTCTTCTAGGCCTCTGATATGCCAGTCCTTTTAAGTAGTCTGTACATAATCATAAAACTCTTCTGGTTAATCTGGATTGACTGTCCCACAGAGATGACAGATTCTGTATGTGGATCCAGTGTATTTAAACTCTGATTCCAGAAATCATGTAATTTCAGGATTATTTTTATGTTGTGCCTTGTTACTCATTCAAAATCCCTGCACATCTCCAAGCTAGAATAGCAAGCTGCAGGTCTTTACACTGATTAACTTTTGTACAACTTTTTTAAAGAAGATAGTGAGTCTCTCAGTAGCATCTTGCTCCTACTTAGTCTCAAAGGTTCATCTATATTCTGTTGTGTTGTGTGCTTTTCCTTAAATCTGATGCTTTCCAATCTGAGTTCATTCTTCACAATGTGAATTTTAAGATCTTTAATTATTAAATTGATTGAAACAATTTCTTGTTTAAATTAACTTAGATTTATAGGGTTCAAAATCCTGTTTCTCAGAGGCAACATCTGTCAAAATATATTAACTCCTGTATTTTTTCAGCTTTGCCTTTGAGAGGGTCTTAAGGTACATTCCACTAAGAAAAAGTTGACCTTCACAATGTATCTGTATCTCATCAACAACATTAGGGATGATATTGGCATGATACTGATACTGACATAAATATTTTTAAAATGTTGCTTCTCCTAACTAGATTTCCATACCCTGAGTTCCCAGTCTCTTGTACTATTATTTGATCTCCAGTTTTGAGAAGCGCCCATTATGGAGAAAACTGGATTACGTTCTGCTAGCACACCTTCAAACCTTCCAAAGAGATTCTCATCTCCATAAAACCTTGTTTTTCAGTGTTATCCCCAAGATTACATGGCTAGTAGATGCTGGGTGCGGGTACTAGAGTCTCTGCTGAAATACTGAATTATATAGTTTATAGTGTCCTCTTGTATCTAGATAGCCAGATATGCAAATATGTAAAGAATGATTTGTGAAGGAGACTATGCCAATACAAGTATAAATAAACCATTTTTTCCCTCATGAAATGGTTACTTTCAAAGCAGGAGCTGAATTTTTTCCCAGTGCCACTGAAACTGCCATACTAAATTTCTATACATAAGTTAAATATTTGATTCTATATCTGCTGTGTATTGTATTAGTCCCTATTTCCTAGTTACCCTTACTGTCCATTTTATCTGTATTTATGGGTTCTGTAATGTCCACTACCTGGTGCCCAATCGACTTATTTTAGCTTTCACATGTTCTGTTACATGTGATGTGTACACTGACCTATGCCATATCATCTATTATTTCAGCTCTTTTGTTTTTATATTCTATGTCAACTCTGTAATTATGTTTAATTCATACAGGTATAACTTTAAACATTCATTTTTCTCATAGATATAAAGTATTTTGTAAGTACTGGAATTTTTCATTAGATCTTATACAGAGCAGTATTTTATTAAAAATCCAGAAGGGAAGACTTTTATGTGTGCATTTTTGTAGTTTGATTTTTTTAAAATAACTTTTCATTGTTTATCTGCCAAGTGAAATGTTTTCAATTTGCATATGAATGGATATGGAATGTATTTTTTTGTCCTGTTTAGTGTTAAGTTGTGCATCTGCAGATTTCTAGTATGTAGTTGCATAAAGGACTGTGCAAACATATTTTAAAATATGAACATAAGATACACTGAAGGATAAAAATTATTCATAAGAGTTAAATGCTATACAGAATTTTAATTCAACAGAATAATTTTATAAACCTGTTCGTTGTCTGCGTCTGCTTGGATTAAATATTGAAATTAGAAACATGATTTATCTTAAGTGTTTTATATTCAAGTGCCTGTTATTTGGGAACAACCTTACCTTGCCCTTAATCCAAAGTTTCAGAGTTGGGTTAAACTTGTTAAAAATCCAGTTGTTCTGATTCCAAAAAGCAGCAAGCTTCCATTTTACTGGAGTGGTTTCTTGATGTCCCACCACCAGTCATTCAGGAGACCAAAAGCATGAATTTTCAATGATTGCCAGTCAGTTACAAATGAAACACCTTCAAGTGGCTATTGAGGATCTGCTAACGTTGCTTGAGCTTCTGCTGCTAGTTAAGAGCAGCAGTCAGAAGATAACACTTGATTCTGTAATGGGAGAGCATAGTGCTAGGATCCTCACATGAGCAGCTGTAACCTGTAAAGCCTAGAGGTGACTGAAGGGCCATGAGGATCCCAACAGTCAAGAAAGATAAGTTAAAAATTTTTTTCCAAGGAGTACAGTATATGATCTCTTGACATGAAGGCATCTGGAAAAGTAGTATCAGTGACATGACATTCTGGTAAGAAGCCATTTCCCATACTCAGACCAGAGAGTTCTGGAGATGTTTTCCAGTCAGAGCAATCTAATAATAATCCCCCCGTCAGGCAAATAATATTCTGTCAGGCAAACCCTTGAACAAAGTAGAATGACAGAACGTGTACTGAAGATACAAATTGAGATGCATGTAAACTCCTTAAAAGAAAGAAAAAATATAGTTTTGTTATTTGAATAAATAACAAGTTGCTACATAAAATGATCAGTGTCACAAACCTCAAAATTTTAAAACTTATTTTAAACTTTAAAAGCCTTAAAAGGCAATTGCATTATTTTCTTCCATTGTTATTTGGAGAGGGAAGGGGGAGAATCCTCTCCTTTGAGTGCTTGCCAATATGTATTTCATTCATAGTACATGTGCCCCAGGCGTCAAGTTTGAATTCTTTTAGCCAGCAGTGTCCATTGGAGCTGCGCCTCTGTCGTGGTGTCCCAACCCAAGGGCATAAGGGTGTGGAGTGGGCCCAACTATCCCAAAGTTCTTTTTTGCTGCTTATGAATGCAAGTAGATCAGGAGGTGGCAGCACGCTGCTTCTCATGAATCCGATGAAGTGAGCTGTAGCTCACGAAAGCTCATGCTCAAATAAATTTGTTAGTCTCTAAGGTGCCACAAGTACTCCTTTTCTTTTTGCATGGCTGTTACTCTGAAACCTCTCATGAATCTGCAACCCTAGGCAGCTGCTGAAAAATCTGCCCTCCCTTAGGCACCTGCCTGGTTCATCTATAGCTAAAGCAGCCCCCATCCAGAAGGGACTTCTTGGGAGTCACCAAGAATGAACAGTTGTAAAGTAACTATATTAATGTTGGAAGGGAAATAGTGTGAAGTGTGCTTTAATTGGGGTTATCATATCTCTGTGAGAGATGTGTTCTGTATCTTAAAAAACAGACACACTAAAGGACGCTAAGGAAGGAGTGATTAAGGGGAAAGGGGGATGGAAGAGAATGGAGGCGAGAAGTAGAGGAGCATTTAGGGGTTCTGTGTAAATCCTCTCTTTGTAACTCAAATGATCCGCTGATAATCCAGAGGTGGGCAAACTAGAGCCCATGGGACCATCCTACCCAACCCCTGAGCTCCTGCCCTGGGAGGCTAGCCCCTGGCCTTCCCTGTTGTCGTCTCCCTGTGGCTACGCTGTTGCACAGGCGGTGCTCTGGGCAGTGGGGCTGTGCGCTCATGCAGGGCAGCGCCGCAGAGTGTCTGGCTCCGGCACGGCTCCCAGACATGCTGCTCTGAGGGTTCTGACAGGCGTGGGAAGTGGGAGAGGGCGGAGGCCAGGCTGTTTGGGGAGGCACAGCCTTCCCTACCTGGCCCTCCATACAGTTTCGCACCCCGATGTGGCCTTCGGGCCAAAAAGTTTGCCCCCCCCCCCCCCCCCCGTGGTAATCTATCCCTAAGGGTGAAGATTACCATAAATGGAAAACATTACCTTTTTTGGATTACAAGTGAAATAGTCCGAGTGTTCATGGGGAAAGTACGGGACCTGGGGGTTCAGCAAAGCGCAGTTGTTTGAGGTCTGATTTATATGCTATTCTAGTATTTTATTTTTGGATTTAAAGAAAAGGGAATGCAGGAGGGGTAGAGGGAAATTATTACAAGAAATACAAAAGTTTACAGACAAAAACTAAGCCATATTCAGGTACGCAAATGCAACATAACTAGAAACAAGAGAGACATGGCCACACAAGGCTTCATGCCATTAAACAGCTAAAGAATGAGAGTTTCAAGATTTTAAGTAAAGTGAAATAGTTATCAACGGTTCTTCCTTTTAAAGTAACATATTTGAATGTCAAAGGGCTAAATAATGACATTAAAAAGAAAAAAAGACCTGGCAGAACTTAAAAACAAAAACACAAAACACTCTCAGATTATTTTATTTCAAGAAACTCATTTTCTCAGGAGGGGCCAATTATTACGATGAAAGGTAATTAATTGGTTTTCAGCAGCCTTTCTTTTTGCTTCAGCCAAAGAAAAGGAAAGCGGAGCGGGCATAATATTTTTTAAACTTTAACTTTTTCAGATTAAAGATCAATTTAAGGATAAGGAGGGATGTTTTGTCTTATTAATAACCCAGCAATTGTGCTTCAACAACAGTAGGCTCAGTGTATGTTCCCAATCAAAAGCAAAAAAAATTTTAATGACTCTCTCAAAAAAAAAAACTGCAACACTTTGGAGAAGGGGAAGTTATACTTGGAGGAGACTTCACTTGCACACCAATTCCTCACAAGGGCAGATCTGACTTAAAAAAAAAAAAAAAAGACAAGGAGGCTATAAGAAGCAGGTGCAGCATTAACTTCTCTGTGCCAACAATTCAGTCTCTCAGCTGGAGAGAATTGCACCTAGGAAAAAGAGCTCACAAATTTTATTCACACCTTCCTCAGTTATATACTAGAATAGATTTTATTTTAGTCTCTGAATCCTTAATGAACCAGACAAGAGCTGCAGATCATTCATGCACCGAGCGGAATAGTCTTTGATAGCTGGGATGGATCCCAAAAATCACGTTTTTTGAAAATGAACTGCCTGCTTCTCCAAGACAAAGATCAGGTTGCAGCAATGAGAGAGGACGTTGTTCGGTACTTAAAAATAAATTCATGGATTCCTAGACCAATCGGGACCATTGTGATCACTTCATCTGACATCCTGTATAACACAGGCCATAGAGCTTCCCCAAAATAATTCCTAGGGCACATATTTTAAAAAGCATCCAATCTGGATTTAAAAATTGTCAATGATGGCAAATTCACCATGACTCTTGGTAAATTATTCCAATGATTAATTACTCTTAAAAATTTACATTTTATTTCCAGTCTGAATATGTCTAGCTTCAACTTCCAGCTATTGGATCATGTTATACCTTTCTCTGCTGGACTGAAGAGCCTATTATTAAATATTTATTCCCCATGTAAATATTTACAGACTGTAAACAAGTCACCCCTTAACCTTCTTGTTAAGCTAAATACATTGAGCTCCTTGAGTCTATTACTGTAAGTCAGTGGTCCCCAAACTGTGGGGCATATCCCCCTTGGGGATGTGGAGGACCATTCAGGGGGGCACAGCGGGGCCCGGGCCAGCCCCCAAGGTAGGCGGGGAGGGAGTACCACCTAGGCTCTGGCCACAACCCTGCCCCCAGCTGAGGCCCCAAGCAGCAGATCTGGCCCCAGCTCCTGGGGGCGCACAAACAGATTACATTACAGGTAAGAAGAAAAGGAGTACTTGTGGCACCTTAGAGACTAACCAATTTATTTGAGCATAAGCTTTCGTGAGCTATAGCTCACTTCATCGGATGCATACTGTGGAAAGTGTAGAAGATCTTTTATACACACAAAGCATGAAAAAATACCTCCCCCCACCCCACTCTCCTGCTGGCAATAGCTTATCTAAAATGATCACTCTCCTTACAATGTGTATGATAATCAAGTTGGGCCATTTCCAGCACAAATCCAGGTTTTCTCACACACCCCCCGCCACGCACACAAAAACCCACTCTCCTGCTGGTAATAGCTTATCTAAAGTGACCTCTCTCCTTACAATGTGTATGATAATCAAGGTGGGCCATTTCCAGCACAAATCCAGGGTTTAACAAGAACGTCTGAGGAGGGGGCGGGGGTGGTAGGAAAAAACAAGGGGAAACTCTCCTGCTGGAGAGTGGGTTTGTGGGGGGGGGGGGTGAGAAAACCTGGATTTGTGCTGGAAATGGCCCAACTTGATTATCATACACATTGTAAGGAGAGTGATCACTTTAGATAAGCTATTGCCAGCAGGAGAGTGGGGTGGGGGGAGGTATTTTTTCATGCTTTGTGTGTATAAAAGATCTTCTACACTTTCCACAGTATGCATCCGATGAAGTGAGCTGTAGCTCACAAAAGCTTATGCTCAAATAAATTGGTTAGTCTCTAACGTGCCTCAAGTACTCCTTTTCTTTTTGAGAATACAGACTAACACGGCTGTTACTCTGAAACCTGTCATTACAGCTAAGTGGGAGCATGACATAAAAAGTTTGGGGACCACAGCTATAAGGCATGTTCTTTAATCATTCTCACAGCTCTTCTCTGAACCATCTCCAATTTATCAACATCCTTCTTGAATTGTGGGCACAACAACTGGACATAGTATTCCAGCAGCAGTTGCACCAGGGCCAAATACAGAGGTAAAAGAACCTGTCTACTCCTACTTGAGATTCCCATTTATTCATCACAGGATCGCATTAGCTCTTTTGGCCACATCATCACACCGGAAGCTTATGTTAAGCTGATTACCTGCCACCACTTCACATCTTTTTTCAAGTAACTGCTTCCCACGAGTGTCCCCCATCGTGTGAGTATGGCCTACACTCTTTGTTTTTAGATGCATGCATTTACATTTAGCTGCATTAAAATGCATATTGTTTGCTTGTGCCCAGCTTCTCAAGCAATCCAGATCACTCTAAATCAGTGACCCGTCCTCTTCATTATTTACCACTCCCCCAATTTTTGTATCAACTCCAAAATTTTTCTGTGACGATTTTGTTGTCTTCTAGGTGATTGATAAAAATGTTAAATAGTGTAGGGCCAAGAACCCATTCCTGCAGGACTCCACTGGAAACACATCCACTCAATGATGATTCCCCATTACTATTACATTTTGAGAACTATCAGTCAGTTTTTAATCCTTTTAATGTGTGCCATGTTCATTTTATATTCTAATTTTTTAATCAAAATGTGAGCTACCAAGTCGAATGCTGTACAGAAGTCTAAGTATATTACATCAACACCATTACTTTATCAACCAAATTTGTAATCTCTATTAAAAAAAAAAAATCAGGTCATTTTGACAGGATCTATTTTCCATAAACCCATGTTGATTTGCATTAATTACATTGCCCTCCTTTAGTTCTTTATTAGTTGAGTCCTTTATCATTCACCCCATTGTCTTGCCTGGGATCAAAATCAAGCCGACAGGCCTATAATTACCGATGTTATCCCTTTTACCCTTTTTAAAATTGACACAACACTAGCTTTCTTCCTGTCTTCTGGAACTTCCCTAATGCTCCAAGACTTGTGGAAAATCAGCATTAATTGTACAGCATTAATGTAGCAGCTCTTTTAAAACTCTTGGATGCAAGTTATCTGGAGTTGCTGATTTAAAAATGTCTAACTTTAGTAGCTTGTTTAACACCCTCCAGAGATACCAGTGGAATTAAAGAGTGTTATCACCATGTGATGAGACTACATCATTGGGGTTTGGGTTTTTTGCCAATTACAGAAAAGAATTGTTTATTTAACACTTCTGCCTTTTCTGCATTATTATTATAATTCTACCATTTCCATGGTAGACTGGAAGCTGTGAACAGAGGAGAAGCAAAGAGAGGGAGTTTGCCTGGGAACTGTCTGAGAGAAGCTACGATGAGTGCTGCTGCACTGGGGTGGGGCTGTGTTGTGAGCTGGTGGGGTGAATATCCGAGTGTCTGTCTGCTGTGACCATTTGTTTGACTGGTGCTAGTTGCAGAGACTGTGTGACTGTTTGTTTGTTTGTTTGAAAAGTGTGACTGTTTGACTGTGTGGTTGTTTGTTTGAAAAGTGTGAATTGGGAGTGCTTTGTTCCAGGTGGGCCTTGAATGGTTGAGCCGGGGCAACTGCTTCGAGCCAGCAGCCTTATAAAAAAGCAGCCAGTTGCGAACCGATTGAGCTGCGAATAGAGGAGAAGCAAACAGGGAGTTTGCCTGGGTGGCACTTCCCACAGAGTCTTTGTCTTTCAGGCTTCTGTGAGCACTAAATACATCATCTGAAGAGGCTCTTAGAATGAAGAAAGTATGGATAGTGAGCGATCGATCAGCTGTTGTGACCTGCACAGGATGTGCCATGTTTGTCTTTCTCCCAGAGGATAGAAGCGACTTTGTACGAAATACAAGCTGGTCTCCATATTGGAAGAGAACTTTAAAGGACTAGAAACCCAAGTATCAACCCTGCATTGTGTCAGAGAAAATGAAGACTTTCTGAACAGAAGTCCGCGTTTGGTACTGCAGGCACAGCATGCTGAAGAATCAGAGAGGGTGCAGAACGGGGAAGAAAATTGGCAGCATGTGACTTCCAGAAGAAGAAAAAGGAGAACCCATGTACCCCCAATGTGGATAGTGGTAAGAAACCATTTTCAGGCTCTCTGCACAGATACTATGGCGGAGAATGGTTTGGAAGAATCATCTGAGGGAAGGGATCAGGAGGACCCCATTGACCGGAAGACATGGGATGCACTGACCTAGGGATGGGGGTTCCACGACCACTACTCCCAAGAAGAGGAGACGGGTGGTGGTGGTTGGGGACTCCCTCCTAAGGGGAAGGGAGTCATCCATCTGCCGCCCAGACTGGGAAACTCGGTAAGTGTGCTGCTTGCCTAGAGCTAGAATTCAGGATGTGACAGAGTGTCTGCCAAGACTGATCAAGCCCTTGGACTGCTACACCTTCCTACTTCTCCATGTGGGCACCAATGATACTGCCAAGAATGACCTTGAGAGGGTCACTGCAGACTATCTGGCTCTGGGAAGAAGGATGAAGGAGTTTGAGATGCAAGTCATGTTCTTGTTCATCCTCCGTGTTGAAGGAAAAGGCCCAGGTAGGGACCATCGAATTGTGGCAGTAAATGTGTGGTTGCGCAGGTGGTGTTGGAGAGAGGGCTTTGGATTCTTCGACCATGGGATGTTGTTCTAGGAAGAAAGATTGCTAGGAACAGATGGGATCCACCAAACTAAGAGAGGGAAGAGCATCTTCGCAGGCAGGCTTACTAACCTAGTGAGGAGGGCTTTAAACTAGGTTTGCCGGGGGATGGAGACCTAGGCCCTGAGGTAAGTGGGATACTGGGAGCAAACATAAGGAGAAGAGTGCAACAGGGGAGACCTCCTGATTCATACTGAGAAAGTAGGGCAATTGGCTAATTATCTCAGGTGCCTGTACATGAACACAAGAAGCCTGGGAAACAAGCAGGAAGAATTGGAAGTCCTGGCACAGTCAAGGAACTATGATGGGATTGGAATAACAGAGACTTGGTGGGGTAACTCACATGACTGGAGCACTGTCATGGATGGATATAAGCTGTTCAGGAAGGACAAGCAGGGGAGAAAAATGGGGAGGAGTTGCACTGTATGTAAGAGAGCAGTATGATTGCTCAGAGCTCCAGTGTGAAACTGGAGAAAAGCCTGTTGAGAGTCTTTAGGTTTAGCGGCGAGAGCAAGAAGGGTGATGATGGGGTGGGCATCTGCTATAGACCACCAGACCAGAACGATGAGGTAGATGAGGCTTTCTTCGGACAACAGAAGTTTCCAGATGACAGGTCCTGGTTCTCATGGGGAACTTCAATCACCCTGACAACTGCTGGGAGAACAATACAGCAGTGCACAGACAATCCAGCAAGTTTTTGGAGAATGTTTGAGACAACTTCCTGGTGCAAGTGCTGGAGGAACCAACTAGGGGCCATGCTCCTCAGGACCTGCTGCTCATAAATGGGGAAGAACTGGTAGGGGAAGTAGAAGTGGGTGGCAACCTGGACAGCAGTGACCATAAGATGATCGAGTTCAGGATCGTGACAAAAGGAAGAAAGGAGAGCAGCACAATACAGACCCTGGACTTTAGAAAAACAGACTTTGACTCCCTCTCGGAACTGATGGGAAAGATCCCCTGGGAGGCTAAAATGAGGGGGAAAGGAATCCAGGAGAGCTGGCTGTATTTTAAAGAATCCTTATTGAGGGCGCAGGAACAAACAATCCCGATGTGCAGAAAGAATAGAAAATATGGCAGGTGACCAGCTTGGCGTAATAGAGAAATCTTCAGAGAGCTTAAACACAAAAAGGAAGCTTACAAGAAGTGGAAACTTGGACAGATGACTAGGGAGAGTATAAAAATATTGCTGGAGCATGCAGGGGTGTAATCAGGAAGACCAAAGCACAATTGGAGTTGCAGCTAGCAAGGGATGTGAAGGGTAACAATAAGGGTTTCTACAGGTATGTTAGCAACAAGGTGGTGGTCAGGGAAAATGTGGGACCCTTACTGAATGGGGAGGCAACCTAGTGACAGATGATGTGGAAAAAGCTGAAGTACTCAATGCTTTTTTGCTTCGATCTTCACAGACAAGGTCAGCTCCCAGACTGTTGCACTGGGCAGCACAGTATTGGGAGGAGCTGAACAACCCTCAGTGGTGAAAGAACAGATTAAGGACTATTTAGGAAAGCTAGACATGCACAAGACCATGGGGCCGCATGCAATGCATCCGAGGGTGCTGAGGAAGTTGGCTGATGTAATTGCAGAGCCATTGGCCATTATCTTTGAAAACTCGTGATGATCGGGGGAGATCCCAGATGATTGGAAAAAGGCAAATATAGTGCCCATCTTTAAAAAGGGAAAGAAGGAGAATCCGGGGGAACTACAGACTGGTCAGCCTCATCTCAGTCCCCAGAAAAATCATGGAGCAGGTCCTCAAGGCACCCATTTTAAAGCACTTGGAGGAGATGAAGGTGATCAGGAACAGTCAACATGGATTCACCAAGGGCGAGTCATGCCTGACCAACCTGATTGCCTTGTATGATGAGATAACTGGCTCTGTGGATATGGGGAAAGCGGTGGACGTGATATATCTTGACTTTAGCAAAGTTTTGATATGGTCTCTTACAGTATTCTTGCCAGCAAGTTAAAGTAGTATGGATTGGATGAATGGACTATAAGGCAAATGGAAAGCTGGCTAGATCGTCTGGCTCAACAGGTAGTGATGTTACTATGCCAGAGGATTTCTGTATGATTTTTAATTTTATATAGTTTAAAGATTCCAAAGTAATGTTAATTAGAAGGCCTTTTCTTTTTCCTTTCTCTGTGAGCGGTTTGCAAGGCCAAACTTCTCAGCACATCCTGGGACATAGAGTCTGTTCTCAGAAGAGATAAGTGTTTGCAAAAACAACTGTTCCTCAGAACAGCACACACAGACTCCCACCCTTCTCGCGTTCTTTATATCTTGCTTGTTATGTATGTTATATGGTAAGGGGGTTAAGCAGTTCGTTACACCCTAAGAGTTGTTAAAGTCAGAAGAGATATATGTTGAAATAAAGCTCGAGAATGCATGTGAATGGATATTGTGTGTAAATAGAAGATGAATGGTTAGGAATGCCAGCCTAAGAGTTACCACTTCAGCATTGATTGGCCGCAGAATGCGCTAAGTGGAGATAACCGGATGACCCCCAGAGGGAAGACTGGAATCCACCCAACAGCCTCAAGGATGGGAGAACCGAAGAACAAGATAACATCTGGCAGCAAGGAGCCATCAGAGATGTGCCATCTGCTGATTGATTCAGCAACAGCATGATAAAGCCACCTCCATAGACTGGCATACGAATAAAACTCCTATAAAAACAGACCCAAAAAAACTAAGAACTTTGAGTCTAGTTCTGTGACCACCCTCCAGTAGCATCAGACGCACATCTGAGAAAGACTCAGCTCCACCCTCATGCCCAGGTTACCTGGCCAGTAACTTGGCATGAGCAACCTCTAGGCTGGTAATTATAACAACTTTGCAGAACTTGTATGTGTATGTGTGTGGGAGTGAATGGGATGTAGTAAATATGACTTTTTACTTGCTTTGCCTCTTTTCATATTTTGTGTAAGTACATGGGATAGAATGTTTATGATTACTGGTTTACTGTGCCTCTTTTTGTATTCACAATAAACGTGGCATTTTGTATTATCCCCTTTTAAAAGATCCTGTTGAGTTTTATTTTATTGGTATAACAGTGATCAACAGCTCAATGTCTAGTTGGCAGCTGGTATCAAGCAGAGTGCCCCAGGTGTCGGTCCTGGGTCCGGTTTTGTTCAACATCTTCATTAATGATCTGGATGATGGGATGGATTGCACTCTCAGCAAGTCTGCGGATGACACTAGGCTGTGGGGAGAGGTAGATACACTGGAGGGTAGGGATAGGGTCCAGAGTGAACAAGACAAATTGGAAAATGGGCCAAAAGAAATCTGATAAGGTTCAACAAGGACAAATGCAGAGTCCTACACTTAGGACGGAAGAATCCCATGCACTGCTACAGGCTGGGGACGAAGTGGCAGTTCTGCAGAAAAGGACCAGGGGATAACAGTGGACGAGAAGCTGGATATGAGTCAACAGTGTGCCCTTGTTGCCAAGAAAGCTAACGGCCTATTGGGCTGAATTAGTAGGAGCATTGCCCGCAGATTGAGGGAAGTGATTATTCTCCTCTATTCGGCATTGGTGAGGTCACATCTGGAGTACTGCATCCAGTTTTGGGCCCCCCACTAAGGAAAGGATGTGGACAAATTGGAAAGAGTCCAGCGAGGGCAACAAAAATTATTAGCAGGGCTGGGGGACATGACTTATGAGAAGAGTCTGGGGGCACTGGGCTTATTTAGTCTGCAGAAGAGAAGAGTGAGGGGGCATTTGATAGCAGCCTTCAACTACCTGAAGGGGGGTTCCAAAGAGGATGGAGCTAGGCTATTCTCAGTGACGGCAGATGACAGAACAAGGAACAATGGTCTCAAGTTGCAGTGGGGGAGGTCCAGGTTGGATATTAGGAAAAACTATTTCACTAGGAGGGTGGGGAAGCACTGAAATGGGTTGCATAGGGAGGTGGTGGAATCTCCATCTTTAGAGGCTTTTAAGGCCCGGCTTGACAAAGCCCTGGCTGGGATGATTTAGTTGGGGTTGGTCCTGCTTTGATCAGGGGGTTAGACTAGATGACCTCCTGAGATGTCTTCCAACTCTAATCTTCTATTCAGTAATGGACTAATACCATTGTCAAATTCTTTTTGTTCCTAACATATTTTAAAAACTCCTCCTCACTGTCCTTGACTCTGGTGGCCACAGATTTCTTCTTGTGTCCCTTGACTTCCATTATCAATTTTCTACAATTCCTAATTACTGATTTATATATTGCTATCAATTTTTCCTTCATTTCCCTTAAATGATGCAAACAACATAAAAAGACAGTACAATTTCTGGGTTTGTGGCCAAACTTTGGACGAAGCTGGTAGGATCCAGACGTGAGTTTTTGCAGCACTACTGGGATGGAGCACATCAGGGTCCAGATTTTTAAAGTGCAATTGGAGTGGCTAATCATATTCTGGAATTTTGGGAGTTTGGGCTAAAAACTGGCAGACTGAAGGTGCAAAATCTGGGTATTTGTCAGACTGCTGTGTGTGTAGCAGCAGCAGCGTCCACACTTGTTCTCTCTTTGTGGGGTAAATCAGAGATTTTGGGGGCACACTGTCTAAATCAGGAGCCGCAGAGACAGACAGAGACAAACACCTACAAGATCTCTATCAAGCATTCTTACAACTACAATACCCACCTGCTGAACTGAAGAAACAGATTGACAGAGACAGAAGAGTACCCACAAGTCACCTACTACAGGACAGGCCCAACAAAGAAAATAACAGAACGCCACTAGCCATCACCTTCAGCCCCCAACTAAAACCTCTCCAACGCATCATCAAGGATCTACAACCTATCTTGAAGGACGACCCATCACTCTCACAGATCTTGGGAGACAGGCCAGTCCTTGCTTACAGACAGCCCCACATCCTGAACCAAATACTCACCAGCAACCACACAACAAAACCACTAACCCAGGAACCTATCCTTGCAACAAAGCCCGTTGCCAACTGTGTCCACATATGTAGTCAGGGGACACCATCATAGGGCCTAATCATATCAGCCACGCTCTCAGAGGCTCATTCACCTGCACATCTACCAATGTGATATATGCCATCATGTGTCAGCAATGTCCCTCTGCCATGTACATTGGCCAAACTGGACAGTCTCTACATAAAAGAATAAATGGACACAAATCAGACATCAAGAATTATAATATTCAAAAACCAACCGGAGAACACTTCAATCTCTTTGGTCATTCGATTACAGACCTAAAAGTGGCAATTCTTCAACAAAAATGAGTGTATGGTAACACTCATTGTTTCATGTTGTGTATATAAATCTCCCCACTGTATTTTCCACTGCATACATCTGATGAAGTGAACTGTGGCTCACGAAAGCTTATGCTCAAATAAATTTGTTAATCTCTAAGGTGCCACAAGTCCTCCTTTTCTTTTTTGCAGATACAGACTAACACGGCTGCTACTCTGAAATCTGGGGCTTTGTAGCACGTGTGCCACAGTGCCAGGATCTATTACCATGCGGATTTACTGCTGTAGCAGGAGCTTCCACTCCTCCTCTGATTAGGCATCAGAATTTGGGGACAGGAAGGAAAAATTGGCAGGATGAGAGTTTTTGCAACTGTCTTGTGCTCTAATGAGGCTGGGGATTGGGGCCATCAGAGCTGAGTCCGTGGGTGCTCCAGGGCTGGAAAACAAAATGGTGGGTGCTCAGCACCGACCGGCAACTCCCCCTAGCCTGCCTGGTGTCCAGAAATGTTCAGGAGTCGCTGGGCGGGAAGAAGTGGGGCATGGGCGGAGTGAGGGCAAGAAAAGGCGAGGCGCACGTGGGGACCTTGAGGGAAGGGGTGGAGAGTGGCCTGCCTGGGGCAGAACGGGGGTTCCGCACACCTGGGTCATTAGTACTCGGCCTCTCTGCTCGGGGGTTTTAGTCTGTTTATGTATTAAAGTACCAGCAGTGGCTCGGCTGGGTCTGGCCCAAAACAGGCAGGAGCCAGCGTTTACCTTTGCCTCTAACAGGTAGTTTTAGCTCCCCGAAGCTCCGCTTAATCCCTGCCCTGTTCGTTCCTACCCCTGGCCTTTCCTAGCCCTCCTCGGCCGGCCCCTCCCCCCTCAGCCGGCCCGCCACCCATAGGCCCGCCCATGGCGTAGGGGCGCCGCCGGGCTGTGGTTCGTTCGCGGCAGGGTGAACCGCGCCGGTTCAGTCAGCTCGAGCCCGCCAACCGCCGCCGCCCTATGCGGGGGGATGTCGCGCTGCAAGGAAGGGCGGGCGAGCGCCGCCGCTACGTATGTGGTGGGGGTCGATGTGGGCAGCATAATGCTGCGCTGCCACGTCTACGACAAGACAGCCGAAGTCAGAGGTGTTAGCAGCAAGAAGGTGAATGAGGGAAAGCGGCCGGGGAGGGGGAGGAGGTTACTGTGGGTTGGGAGGAAGCTTAGCCCCACCCATTACCACATGCTATGGGAACCTTGTTCCTCTTCCCCTTCCGGGCGCCCTGTAACCCGCGCTCCCCCTCCCCCGGCAGCTTCTCGGAGATGGGGCTTTGCCGTCACCCCTTCCTTAGCCCCGCAGTGTGTGGGCCAGTCGCCGCCCCTCCACGGACAGACTGTGCCTCCCCCGCGGAGCGGGGCTCGACTTCCTGCGGCGGCTCAGACTCTGCCTCAGCCAGCTTCGTTCCTAGGATGCGGGGGCTCTGCCCCAGCAAACCCCAGCGCCCCCTGGCGCAGCCTGCCGCGCACGCACCTCCTCTGCCCGCTCCCACGGCTCGGCACTGCACAGTGGGAGGGGAAGGTTTACAGGGGATTCTCGGGTACAAAATGAAGGAAGCCGTTTGTAGCGTGTTCTAATGAGCCATTTCAGTGCGCCTTGTTCCAGTTGTTCTCGTGTCTTGTGGCAGCCCTTGCGTTTGCATGTATTTCATTCAGGTTTTTCCCAACCAGATTAAAATCGCTTTGCTTGCATAGAACGTGTTTTATTGTGGAGGATCCCCAGACGCTTCACAGATGTGTGATAGCACTAGCGAAACACAGCACGTTGTACAGGGGGAAGGGATGTTTTAGCCAAGGAAACCCTGGTAAAGCCTTCTCATACTAAGCGTGCTATATGGGGTGGCCAAATCGCAACTCCAGAGCTGCATGCGGCTCGCAGAGCCCCAAGTGCCCCCCCCTCCGCCTACTAGACTGGGGAGGAGCTCGGGGCTTCTGCCCTGTGTCAGGTGGTGGGGCTTCAGCACACGGGAGGTGCCTGCCAGGCTTGGGCACTTCAGCAGGAGTGGGGCTTCAGCCCCTAGCTCCAGTAGGGTCCTCCCCTGGGGCTGAAGCCCCGAGATCCCCCCGTCCCCCCCAGGGCAGAAGCCCCAACCACTGGCAGGTGGACCTCATAATGCAGAATCCCCAAAACTCCCCTCCCCACAACCCCACTATCACGCCACAGGGCAGAAGCCCTGGCATGCACACCCAGCTCTTGAGCTTCTGAAGATTATCATATGTGGCTTTGAGGGTAATTGAGTTTGGCCACCCTTGTGCTATATTCGTGCAGAGCAGACAGGTCTTTGGTTTATAAACTCTCATCCAGTTATCTTTTGCACTTCACATAAAAACCACATGCATATGAAACACATATTAAACTACATATTAAAATAAAACTTTTAAGCCAACCAGAAATCTACTAGGTCATCCTTAACCAAATGTAATTATATTCCCTCTGCTTGCTAGCAAAACCTACTTGTGCTCACTCACCTGTGCTATTTGCTTTTTTTGCTCAAACCAATCTAATCATTTAACTGCTCCTGAATTTTGTGCCACAAACAAACACACATTTGTGAATTGGCGTAAAGCAGTGTTTACCAAACTTGGGACGCTGCTTGTTCAGGGAAAGCCCCTGGCGGGCTGGGCCGGTTTGTTTACCTGCCGCGTCCGCAGGTTCGACCGATCACGGCTCCCACTGGCACTCAAACCCCAAGCCTGATGAGCCCCTGCACTCAGACCTCCACAACCAGACAACCAGCTGCACCCAGACTTTCACTCTAACGATGCCCCCCACTGTGCCCCACCCACCTTCACCTGGATCACCCCTGCAGAGTCCCATTCCCTTTGCATCGGAACCCGCAATGGGCCTCTGTGCATCCAGTTCCCCCCGTGAGCCACCCGCAGCCAGATTGCCACACACCTAGATCCCCCCACACTAAGCCCCTCCACAGTTGGATCCTGCCGGGCTTAGCCTGCTTGCCCCACACCTTGTTTGGGGGCCAGAGCTGGGCATGTGTGTGAGACTCTATCTGTCTCACTTGCTATCGTGGTGCGCACAGTATGGAGGGGCAGGACCTGGGGGTTTCTGGGGCAGGCCTGGCCCTTTCAGTGCGTCAGGGTCAGTTGCAGCCTCACCACCTAGTCCGTGTTCCGGGGACGGGGGAAGGCAACAGGGTGATCTCCCACCTCCATGCAGTCAGTGGCCTGTACTCCCCACTACCATGCTGGAGCCTCCACATTTAAAATATGCAGAATTTTGCAGAATTTTTAATTTTTTGGCATAGAATTCCTTCAGGAGTAATTGGTTGAAGATTGAGTATAGAAAATCCTGGCCTGCGGACTACTGTAATTTTCATCTTTTATATACTTTCTGTGTAGTTGTCACATCAAAATGTGGGCAGCCAGCCATGTTAGTTCTGGGGCAAGAGTGGACAAGGGTATCCTACTATGTTTGCCAGTGGATATACTGAAATACATTAATTTTGATGATGAAAAGATCCTTTCTTGGGAAGATGGAAGAGAGAAGTATGCACTTGTTGTAGAGAGATTGTTAGGAGCACTGGGTTGTTGTCTCAACTCTGAAGGTTATTTTTTTTAACTCATCTTGGGCAAGTTTTCTAGTGTTTTTCTCCCTCAGTTTAACTCTCTACGTTACGGGTATAATAATGCCTACATCAGAGTTGTGTTGCAAAGCTTAATGTTGGCAAAGTGGTTTGACCTCCTTTAATGAAATGTGCTACGTAACTGCAAAGTAGCATAATTAAATTATACTCTGAATTAGTGGCTACTGTTTAATATTTTCTTCACAGTAGAGTTTGAGTCTAGATATGTCATGATGAACATGACTGGGGTGCAGTATAAGTAGTTAAGTGAAATATTATATTGGTCACAGGAGCGGCTCAAAGATCAGCATTAGACATACAAACTGCGTATTGTTTCCTTTGAACATTCCTACACTTTGGATTCAAGAATCTCTTAGCCTTTTATATTTTTAATTTATTCTACCAATAATATACTGATAAAATTATCTCTTCTGTTTCTTTAGAACTTAACAGATTTGAAGTTCACCTTACTACTAATTCTAGCTGTCCTTGATGAGAAAAATGTATATTATGTTAGCTTTTTTGTTAGACTGGTTAGTATTAAAATTTTGTATAGACATTGGATTTTCTATTTAATGTTCAGTTTAACTCTTGATAGATTTTTTTTTGTGGTTTTCTTTAATACAAAATTGGCTAATACCCACTAAAAATAACTTTTGTTAGTCCTTAGAGAGAACTCTGCAGTCCAGCTCAAGGTGCTGAGCTGGTAGCTATATTCTAATGCAGTTAAAACATCTGTGACCCATCATACATGAAGAAACAGTTGGGTGGTAATTCAGTTAAACAGTTAGCATAAAAGCACTTTCATGTGTTTTGCAGTTGAAAATGGTGTGCTAAAGTTTGTTTTTAATTTTCCATGGTTATAATTCAGCAGCACTCTAGTGGGTTGTCAGTTCCTGTTTTAAGCCCACATCTATGCTACAAAAAGCCTATTTTTTGTGTGTTTTTTTAAAAGCTGGTTTAAGCAAACCTTGTAGATGTGTGTACGAGTCATTATAGGTTGGTTACAACTATCTTCAAATGCTTTTTTAAAAAAATGTTTGAGACTACTCTTGATGGTGCTGAATTAAGCAATTTTTGAAAATGTCTGTTTTTAGTGCAGACTGGGGCTGACTCACAAATAAGTTTGGTGATTTTTTTGTCTTCATACTCAATTGTGTACAAGACAGAATTGCCACAGAGGTTGGCAAAATGGGTTGTTTTTGCTTTCTAAACCCAGTACAAGATCAATACACATTGATTTATTGCAAGTTAGGATTGAGATACATCAGCGAAGGTGTTTGGGCTAGTTTGGAACAGCACTCAACTCAACATGCAATGCTGAGCTCAAAACAGTGTTGTAAGTTCTCATTTTGGAGAACATTACAGGAAAAAATACAGCTGGGACATTTCTCATGGCTTGTCTACACTGGCACTTACAGCACTGCAACTTTCTCGTTCAGGGGTTTGAAAAAACACACCCCTGAGCGCTGCAAGTTTCAGCGCTGTAATGTGCCAGTATAGACAGCGCACCAGCGCTGGAAGCTACGCCCCTTGTGGAGGTGGGTTTTTTAGAGCGCTGGGAGAGCTCTCTCCCAGTGCTATGCCGCAACTACACAAGCCACATTAAAGCGCTGCCGTGCTTTAACATTGCCAGTGAAGACATGCCCTCAGTATTTAAACCACTTGTTCATACTTGGGGTGTGGAGACTGTAGGAACCACTTTAGTATTTGGCAGGTACCATGCTTCTGAATTCGGTGACTGGAATCTGTATGTAGAAAGGAATCTGTATGTAGAAAGCAATGGGCAGTCTTTCTTTTAAGCTATACAGACCGTTAGAAAAGGTTCACAATTCAAAACTGACATAAGACTCAAGGTTTGTTACTTTCATCGTCTGGTAAGTAAAGGTTTTGGTTTGTCATTTTTATTTATTTCATGTGGCATGGTTTTTTTTCTCTTGTCAGTATACTAAAAACAAACAAACAAACCCCACAACCTTTCTTGTTCTTAGGCCATGAACAAGGTAGATTTAAAGACTATTTTTAATTGGATTTTTAAATTTAAATAAAATTTTTTGATAAAAATACATGTTCCTTTTAAAAAATAAACCTGTTTATATTTGAATTTTAAATTGACAATCTGTTAAGGCCTACATTTAGTATAATCTCTAGAATGATTTAAATTGAATAAAAAAATTTAAGCAGTACATGTTTGCTACTGAAGTTTGAAAGAAAGGCAAACCACTGAATTGGTGGAAGTCACTGGCTAAGTACCAGGAACCAGAGTTTGCTGAAGTTCTAAACAAGTTTTTGACAGCAGTAGCTTCTTCTGCAGATACAGAAACAGTTTTAAAATGTTATTTTTGTGCATTTTAAGTGAATTCCAATTTCTATCCAAATGAAGCTTGACACAAATCACATCAAAAAAATTAATCATCACCAGGTAAACTAAGGGTTGCACACTTTGTAGCATCATGCCAAACTCTTTGCATACACCAAGGGCTTCTTGCATTCCTCTGTTTCACCCCACAAGTTCTGTGTGCCAATTTTTTTATCTCCCTTACGTTCAGGGACTCGTGCATCTCCTCTCACCCCGTACCATTACAGAGGTTCTGTTTGCCTCCACTTCTCCCATGCCAGTGGCTGTGTGCCAATATGTCCCCCATTCCCCTTTGCCCTCAAACCCCGCATTTTCCCCTTCAGCCCATTTCAGGATCTTACATTCTCGCCCTACCAAGGGATCTGTGTGTGTCCTCTTCCCCCATGCCAGGGTCTTTCTGCCCCCCCATTCTGCCCCCATGCCAGGGCTTTGTATGTGCCCCCACTCCCCCCTCACCCCCCATGCAGGGGCTCTGTGTGGCCCCCATCCCAAGCTTCCCCATGCTTCCTTCCTCCTTGCTCAGTATGCCCCCTTTCCCTCATCATTATTATTTCTCTTCTTTCTGTCTGGGAGATAAGCCATTCAGGCAGGAGTGGCCCTAGCCAATTTGCTGGCCAGGGCAGAAATTCTCTTCAGTAACCCCACAATTGTCAGGGGGGTGGGAAATAAAATGGTCCAGCACCCCCTGGAAGTTGGTGCACCGGGCAACTGCCCTTCTCGCTCCCCCCCCCCCCCCCGCCCCTTGGAACCAGCCTGCATTCAGGCTATCAACTTGTTAAACTCTCTTGGGAGGATGATCTGAGATGATACGGGTATTGTTATGCTGGAAGGCGTTAATTGGTGTCAACCAGTTCTTTGATATATAGAGGATTACAGAGGTGCTTGAAGCTTTTAGATGGGAGGATCCACACTTCCACTATTACAGTTTTCTGATTTTTCCCTAAAATCAATAGGGTTCTGCCCATGGAGACCTGGCTCATTCCCAGAAATGTTGTATTTCATTGGATGTGGTGTTCAAAAGTCATCATGTTACAGACAAACAAATGCCATCAAGTTGAGATTAAGGCCTTGCAAATTTAGTCATTTACCAATTTCTAACCAAAAAAACCAAACAAACCTTAAAAAATTTAGAATTCAAATAAATGTACGTTAAACTGTATAGTTGTTTAAATAAATGTGTGCCGATACAGTGTATCCTGGTTAGCAAAAAGAAGTACCAATGTATACCAACAAATGAGAATAAACCTTTTTTTAGGAAAATAACTAAAAAGTAAAACTACTAAACAAAATTAAAATAATTGATTTTAATTATGGTTTCCTGCCTGTTGGCTTAAATCAGTCTAAAATATGGAATATTGTTATTTGCAGGGGAAAAATAGAAGATCCAAGGTAGCAGAATCAAAAAAAAATATACGAAGCATGTGTTATCTGCTTTTCCTAATTTTACATAGGAGTTGTAAAGTAACAACATAATTATGATAAAATCAATGAGCAGATGTTTAGAAATAAAAAATCCCTTTTAATATGTGTGGCTTTAAAAAAAATTGTTAAACTTGCAACAAATGTAAGTTTTTGACTTAAGACTCTACTTAAAGACTATAATTAAAGTCCTTTCTATACCTTCCTCCTTCTCAGTTATCTGAGCAGAATTTCCTTCCTGCTGGAGTGCAACAAAAACGAACTCTTTCTGCTTTGAGACTATTAACACAGTTCGGACAGGATTTTCTCCTGCCTAGCAAGACAATTTCTCAATTCCTTTAGAAAGTTTTACTTCTATGTGTTTTCCATTCGTTTTTGGATTACATATGTGTTTCTTCTGTAACTGATATAAAAGACAAGAAATGACGTATTAATTCTAAAGTATCAAAGCAATTGGAAAAATATTTGAAACACTTTTAGAAGAAAATAATATTAATATTATGTTCTTAAAATTGTAATAAAGTTGATAATATTTAAAAAAAAAAAAAAAAACCTAAATGAGCCTACTTGTTCCACTTCAGTGAGCAGGAAGGCCAGTTAAAGCTTTGGGGATGAACCCTTCTGTATTATGGGCTTATTAAAGGGAACATTTTAAATGTAAAGTGGTGAGATCCATCTCTAATATTCCTCCAGTGTGTCAATGGAGTTACAGTAGGGATGTATACTGGTGTACTGCAGGAGCCTGGACACTCATAGTATTGTTACTGTTCATAGTAATATTATACTTCTTGTAAACAGGTAGAAACACTTCATCCTCATCTTGGCTGGGTTGAACTAGATCCTGAAATTCTGTGGACTCAGGTCACAGATGTAATAAAAGAGGCAGTACAAGGTAATCATTCATGAAACCAAATAATAGTAGCTGATGTTAACGAAAATCATTTAATCTATTAGTTATTTTTGTACTTATGCAACGTCATCTGCTGAAAACATATTAATGTTGCTGAATAGGAAACTACAAAATACCTTAAGAACTGTCTGTCTACCTAATCCTGTAAACCCTTGGGCATTTAAATAACTTAATGCACAAAAATTTTCACATGAGCATGTGTTTACAGGGTTGGGCCCTTATTTAGTTATTTTAATGAAGCTTTCAGTAATAACTTACCAGAGAGGAACAAAATTCTCAAATTAGTTCTAATTTTGGTTCACTGTGTATAGTCCTTCAGTTTAAATGGGATTTCTTAACATATCCTTCGGGTGAAATTCAGCCTTTGGACATCTTGCATGTAAGTCTCTTTGAAATCAACCGGAGCTCCCTTCAGGGTATGTGAAGACAAAATTTTGTTTTCAAACATTTATATAATTTCTGGAACACTAATTTTAAACTTAAAATAAAATAACTTTGTTATTACGCAAAAGGTAGTCATAACAAAATTAGTAAGTCACTCAGCAAATATGAAATTCTACAATTAAATTAATTTTTTTTAAATGTAAAGGGACATTGTCAACTTAAAAATCGTATAGTAAACAAAGACATTTCTTACATTACTAATACCTATATTAAAATCCAGTTTGTATGTTGCTAGTCATGCTTTTTGTTCACTTTCTGTATTTTTAATTTTTTTTCTCGGCATAAAAAATTAAAATCAGTGATGTCAGTTGCATGTTCAGGTTATGAAAGTTGCAGTGTTTGGGTTTAAACTCTGAGGAAAAGTTTGTTTAAAACAGCTGTTTTCACTGGAATTTAGAAAAGAAAATTGTGGAGATATTTCTATTTTTAGAAGATTTTATAAAAGTATTCATTTACAAAATAGAAGTTTTAGACCACATTTAGTATGTTTGCTTTTAATTCTAGAAATATTCATTTTAAAGAGTTCTGCCTTATTGAGCTTGAATGATTATATGAAGTCCCTTTCTGTAGCTCAGAGATCACAAATTTATTTTTTTCTTAGACTTGTGAGCTCCACGGGGCAGGGATACTTTGTCTGGCTGAGTGCTTCTACAAACTAATAATATCAATAAGCCCTAAATTATCAGGGTGAAGCCTCTCCATTGTCCGTGCAACACAAAAGTGATTGTGTTTATTCATGAGACTTCCTTGCCTTTCATCTAGCCTATGTTATGCTCCCAAAGATATCTAGAACGTCCCTATTGAAAGTCTCATTACTTCTGCCATGCGGGCACAGTATCTGTCTTCCCCTCGTGATGCTTCCTGAATAAGCCTACAGGGATTGCCTAATAAAAATATAGGCAATGAAAGGGCCAGTGTGCAGATGTTGCTTTTGTAAAATCCAGGATTATATGTCCAACTATTTTGGAACAAATTGGTCTAGCTCTGCAGATTCGTGTTGTGTAGTTGGTTATTTCAGCAGTTATGTCACTTGTTTAGCTGTCCAATGAGTAAAAATCAGTATTTATTGCATTTGTTGAGTAATTTCCTAACTTTCCATAAGGTGTGTATTTATGTCATGTTATAATATTAGCATAAAAGTGATTTCTCAACTTTGAAAATATATTTTTACTTTTAGCTGCAGGACTACAAATGAATCAAATTGCTGGTCTTGGCATCTCAACACAGAGAGGAACTTTCATTACGTGGAACAAGTATGTACAGTGTGTGCAGGTTAAAATGAATGCACGTTGCAAAAGTGTATTGGTTTGCCCTATAAATTTAAGCACTTTACAGAACAAATAAAAAAAACCCTAAAGAGCTTACAATCTAACTTTACATGAGCACGGAGAGTGAAGATAACCTAGAGCAGAAAGGGAGGTGAGGCAAGGGCAGGACAAAAGTTACAGCAATAAAATCACACAGTTACTCAGTTTAGGAATGTATACAGCTTGGTGTTTCAAAAGTTTGTGTAGTGCATATACTGTGATTCACTTTCTGTAGGCAGTGTTCCTGACTGTTACCCAATTCTTCCAGAGAGTTAGAGAACAGAGTATGTGAAAGAACAATGGATGCATCTAGTATGTCATGAAGAGCCAAGTGGAAAACCTTCTTTAATTGTGGAAAACAGAACAGGAAAAATCACACTTCAGAAATAGCATTTGTTGAGAGGGTAACTCCTTAACAAAAAAACAAAACAAAAAAAACTATTGCTGCACAATCCAGGCATAGATATCGCTATTGGAGATGTTTGGGGTAAAAGTTGAGACACTGAGTCACAAGTGCATCCAATTTAGGCTTAATCATTTCAGACAGAATTATTGTCACTTTGTAGTGTCTGGCATACATTTATGCCAGACAAATAACAGATAAGATAGAATTGGTAAATGGGCCCAAATGACCACATTTTGGGGCCCTGAGAAGTTCTTCCACCTTCCATAATAGTCCTCGCCTTCTCTGATCTCTTAGTCTGGTCCTTCAGTCCCATTCTTCAGTTTCTACTCCCGTGTTTCTCCAGGTGGGGACCATGTTCTTTTATACAGTTCTACATTACAGAAGACTTAATCTTTATCCAATCAGCTTTTAGGATATCAACCTTTTGGATTTTAGGTAACCCATACATTACTGTTGCCAGCTTTGCCCGTTACTTTGGGGTATGCTCATTTATTAGTGTTACTCTTCTGGGGTGGGGGGTGTTCTGTACTTCTATCAATGTGTGCTTGTATCACTTGTGTTCTCATACAGAGCTCTACTTCTCCCTGCTGCAGTTCAAGGGAGAACACTAGATTTGTTTATGTGTAAACAAGGAAGTATACCAAAGTTGTTTTGTTCAGGCTAGACCATGGGAGCTGATCATTCCTGGATTTGGGTGGAGTTCCTTGGAGTGAGCTCACAATGCAATTAGGGAGCTTCACTATTTTGGATACCAATAAAGGATTTATTACTAGAATTGGTCTGATAACTACTGGGCTGGGTGTGTGCCGGCATGGGTTCATTAACATCTGGAGCAGAGATTCCTCATCATGCAGTGCTACCCTGCTTTTCTGGTCCCAGAGTTCCATGTGGTTCTTGCCTTGGAATCTCTGTTCTCCATTCTGTATGCTAATAGAGATGCCTCCTTGTCCCATCTTCAGTGCAAATGAGGCTAGGGGAATTTCCTTAATCCTGTCATCTTTATCCCAGGGGTTTAGGTGTGTCTCTCCCTGTCTTTTCATTGCTTTTTGTAAATCTTTCTTCTGATTGGTTTTGGTTCAAGCAGCGGCCAGAGGGTGGGGGAAAGGTCTTTTGTGAGTCAGACAGGCTGGGTACTGCACCCTGGTTCCCCAAGAACACAGAGCTGCTAGGTAACAAGTCCTCCCATTGATGTGGTGCTTGTGTTGAGCAAGTATCCCCCTCACATCCTTACTCGGTGATACCAGGTCTGATCTTCAATCCATTGCAGCCGTCACATCAGTCACTGGATCCAGCAAACCAGTAGAACCAGACCAATTGCTAGTATAATTTGGAAACCAATGATCACCACAATGGGGTGAAGCATGATATTTAAAAGACCTGTTGCACTGGGGCCCCACGCAAGCAAAGTCTCCCACCAGGACTGATGACCTGTGTTTTTTAACTGTAACTGCTAGCCTAGAGATCTCCTGGTTGTGGTGTTGAATCTCGAGTTTTCCATTCTCCCCCAAAGTTCGGAGCTTCTGCAGCTCAGTTTCTAAGGTGGGATGAGTTAATAGTCCCTTAATGGCAGTGAGACCCATTCCCAGTGAAATGAGGGAAAATCTCCTTGTAGAGCTCAGGATAGGCTTTCAAATGTTATACAGTCCAGACAGGCACAGAAAACTTAATATCACAACTAACAATAGTGGTTACATTACAGAAACAGCGATTAACGTAAGACACCATGGGTTAAATCCAGTGTCCATTAATCAGTACAATATTACCTCTTGTTCTTACACACACACACACACACACACACACACACACACGCTTTATCAACATAGATAAAAACAGACCCCTTTTCCTGGATAACATCGAAGGAACAGTGAGACTTACTCCCAGGTTGTGGGAAGAAGCATTCATCATGTTCCTCCAATGCTTGGTCTTCACAGATATATCCCAAACCTTCTTTTCTCCTACAGCCCTTTACATTTACTGTGTTCCACACATTATCTTTCTGCCAGGCCCAAGTGTTAGGATCTCTGGAATACATTACTGAGTTATCATTAATCTGTGATCCCAGTGGGACTACTGGGTGGATTACTCTAATTTCTTTGCCTACCACAGTTATCAGGAATAACTGCAAGCTTTGCTGGTGGTGATTGTGTGAAGCATTAACTAGTCTCCACCAGGGCCGGAGGACTAATTCTTCCTTCGTAACATGGGGCCGAATCAAGTTGATTGCCTCCATGGGACTTTGGCCTGCTATGGCTTGCCTAATCATTCCCATGATTATGTTCTGGGTGAGAGCCTGAGCTCACACGCTTAGGTCAATGAAAAAAGAAAAGGAGTACTTGTGGCACCTTGGAGACTAACAAATTTATTTGAGCATAAGCTTTTGTGAGCTACAGCTCACTTCAACATTATTCTGGAGGGACTGTACACCAGACATCCTTAACTCTTAATCTTTTTCTATGAGTCTTTCTCACCCAGGAAATACCTTACTTATTAACTGCTGTTCCTCACTTAACTGTTTCAAAGATACTGTTGGTGGGGTTCCCATCTTTCCTATATTTTCAGTGGCATATGATAGTTTATTAGCCAGAACTTCTATGTTTGCGGCATCAACTAAAGTGATTCCTGTTCCTACAGGTGCAATCCAATCACTAAAATCTATTTACATGGTCAGCCCCTTACTACATTCTTATCCATTCATCCCAATCCTTATGGCTAGTTCCAATCAAGGGAGCTCATACAGGTGCTATGTGAGAGATATTCATGCCTTCTAAGTGGATTTGAACCTCCTTCAGAGAAGTCTGAGGTTGAAGAACCAAATGTTCTTGTTGATCCAATTTCAACACATGGGTTCCTGAAACTGGTGTTCTTAATCGTCGGAGGGGAGCGAGGTTTGTGATCAGAGGGTCAAAATTTAAAACTGTTTGTTGTTGTTGTTGGCCCAGTTCCATTCTGTACAATCCGAGCTCATGGAATCACTCTAAAAGGGCAATGTGCCCATAGAATTTAAACCAAATTGTTGGCATGAGCTTGTCACAAGGTGTGCCCTTTAATGGAACTACCCAGTCTGGGGGACCTTGCTGAATCAAGTCATGTCCAGCCGATGTCCAGTTCAGTTCAGCAGTTCCCAGTTTACAAGGACCCGTGTGATATTCTTGCTTGCTGATGTGATCAGAGACAGCTGCAGTTCATCTCCGGGTAACGGAGGTGTCTAGGTTCCAACGACAGTGATGACACGTAGGGGGGGCATGGTTGCTCCCCAAAGAGCGGAGAAAACCAGGACTATCCTGCACCTTCTGCCACCTGGGAGGCTATCATTGGTTGCGTTTGATGGTGTATGACCCTCTCGAGACCACAGTGGCTTACAGAAGAATGTGACGGAGTCTGGTGTGGTCTTAGTTTCATAACAAAACTTGAGTGACTCCCCAGTGGCACTCTGCAAGCAATTGGCAATGCTTTCCCAAGGGCAACCCGAGGAGTTGCCGACAGCGTAGAACTGGTAGTGACACTGCAGTTAGGTAAAGGGGGTTGCTTCCATTCCCATAGAATCCATTCATGTGGCACAGCAATTTTACTTCCTGGGCTCCAGCTGGCAAGCACCTCCAGAGGTTCAGAGGAATCACAGGTTCAGCATAGACCCTGGACAGCATCAGACTCTAGACATCTATGAACAGCAGAGTGCTGGTGCAACAGTGGGATGTCATGGCTCGTGTTCGGGACCTGTGAGGGGGCAGAGAAGAGAGAACAAACTTCTACACTCTCCCCGTATGTACTGGGAGAGTCTGGGACCAGTATTGCAGGGTGAGCATGAAGCGGTGACCTATGTGAGGGTGGCCATAATAAGTTGAGGACTTCTCTGGCCTTTTCCTGCCTCAATGTCGTGTGACAAGCCCGCCCGACGTGTATTTTCCAAAGGGGGGAGGGATAGCTCAGTGGTTTAAGCATTGGCCTGGGTTGTGAGTTCAATCCTTGAGAGGGCCATTTAGGGATCTGGGGCAAAAATTGGGGATTGGTCCTACTTTGAGCAGGGAGTTGGACTAGATGACCTCCTGAGGTCCCTTCCAACCCTGATATTCTATGACAGGAAGAGACACACCTAAATCCCTGAGATAAGGATGACAGGATTAAGGAAACTCCCCTTGCCTCATTTGCATCAAAGATGGGACAAGGAGGCATCTCCATTAGCATACAGAATAGAGAACAGAGATTCCAAGGCAAGAACTGCACAGAACTCTGGGACCAGAAAAGCAGGGAAGCACTGCATGATGGGGATCTCTGCTCCAGATGTGGCAGTTCTCCCGATCCACAGACAACTTCTCATCATGGCGAACCATCATTTTCAGTACATGGTCCTTCCTTTCAGTCTGTCTTCTTCCCCCCTGGGTTTTTATCAAATGTATGGTCATGGTGGTGGTCTACCTCAGGAAGAAGGGAATTCATATGTTCCCATATGTGGATAACGGCTACTAAGTGGCAGGTCCAGAGAAGAAGTCATGTCTCTCATACACATTTTACTGTGCTTACTTGACTATCTAGGTCAAGTAAGGACCATTTGTGGTATTATGTAACATTACAAAAATTAATCAGGTATCATGTTCTGAGCATTAGTTGATAACACAGTACTATCAATCAAGAGTCACAATTTAACTTTGTAAGGACTGCATGTTTGACATGCCTGTTTTCAAAGTATGATTTAAAAAATGGTGATTTTTAAACATTTTCTTAAATATATATCTACATAATTGCTTTAGGTTTATCATATTTAGTATCATTGTGTTTGTGGGAGAAAGAGCTTTTGAATGATACACAGCTCAATCCATTTCCAGCAATATTATTTATTATCAAAATTTCCATCAACGGGAGGATCTGGAGTTGGGAACTGGGGAGGGGAGGCAGTGAATCCTCCTGCCATGGCCCAAAGGGTGACCACATTGAAATGATGATTCTGTAGATTTTTATGAATCAAAACACTTTTTTATCACTACGTTGCCCCTGGAATAAGATTTTTATTACATTATGCTCCCAAACTTTTATGTGTTTAAAGACTCTTATTTTCCTTTGTTACATTGCTCACATCAGGGAAATGGAAAAAATAATTACGCTTATTCCCTGGTTTTGTTTTCCTGATGATAAAACTCACCTCAGTTTCTCCAGGCTGAAGGCCAGATATTGGAGGTTTGCTATAACATGAGTGCAATTAAGGTGGATAAAAACCAATTTTTAAATTAAAAAAATCACAACATTTTTATTTAGATATTGCTAGTTTTTTACTCTCTTCCCATAGTCTTAAGTTATTGAACTTGATGTTTAGTACTTGTTTCTTTAATTAGTTTCCTAATTGTTAGTAGAATTTCAGATTTTACATACTAAGATGTTTAACTTAAAATGTTCATTTGTGTTGAAAAGGACAAATCCAGAGCCTCATTAACATCCTTACTGTGAGAACAACACAAACTGAAACACAAAGTTGATAAGCAAATAGCTCGTACTGTATTTACAACCAAAATCTGATTGTTATATTGTTATATTATTGTTATATTATTATATTATAAATCTTCTGATATATTGAACTTCCACAAGTCCAAAAGTGGAAATACTTTGACCAGGCTGTTCTCCACCATAATATGCAGTTTGAAGCCAATAAGACACATGTTCCTAAGTTACTTAGGTGCTTTTGAAAATATCACCTGTAGATGTCTAAATGTAGGCTTATGAGCCTAACTTCGGGCCCCTATTTTTGAAAATTGTTACCTTTGTATTAAAAAGTTCACAATAACAGTGTGTGACAGGGTCCCTGCGGTGAGCCTGGACTGGGGGATTCCTGAGCTCTCCAAACCCACCAACTTGGGATGCCTCTCACTGTGATACTGATGTGAAGCTACAAACCTCTGGCAGGTACTGCACGTATACAGCCATTCAAAGGCAGGGATGCACCCAATTGAGTTAAATGAACGATCTCTTAGCCTCTCATGAACCATCAGTAGAGAGGCTCCAGCAAATTCCCTCCAGTTCCACAGTCTTGCAGCCCAGATCTGTACCATTTTGTATTGGTTAGCAGCCTGACTTCTTCATAGGAAAGAGGAAATGCACTAGCTTTTGTAACCTGAGTAGATTTCCCAAGCACTTTAGACAAATTCATTGGAAGAATAAAACATTAAAATAAGTTTTAACTACAGAAAGATAGATTTTAAGTGATAAATGGTAGGCATAAAGGTCAGAGATAGTTACTTTAAGAAAATAAAAAGTAGATATGCATTCTAAATCCTAAACTTTTAATCTAGGAAAGAGTTGAACTGAACAGCTTTGCTCACCCTGACAGATGTTACAAGCAGATTTACAGTTCCTCAATACACAGGCTGGACCCCATTTCAGCCTGGGACCTAACTCCTTCCAGTTGAAAGTCTTTAGTCCTTCAGACATTCTTCCAGGTGTAGAGTTGGGCAGGGAGAGAAGCCAGGGGATGATGTCATTGTTTCTTTTTTTATACCTTCTCCTAGCTGCTTAAAAGTTCCCTGCTGTGATGTCGTGTGCAGGCATCCCCTTTTGGTCAGGCAGTCTCCATTGTCTACATGCTCTCTCTGAGAAGTCTCTGGGATGGCCATTGGGAAAGTGGATTCCCTTTTAATAGGCCATCAGCACATGTCTGAAAGGCTGGGTGTGGGCATCTCCCAACCACACACAATATTTCAGTAACACATATTACAATATTTCATAACTTCACATACAGTGATAATGTATACAATCCAACAGGATATTAATGTTCAACAGATCAAGACTCTTCAAATGATACCTTACAAGGCACACATTGTACAAAACATATAATCCTATTACAGTGATGAATATGGGGGTTCCAGGGTGCTACTTTGAGGTAATGAGTGTCACACAGTGTTAAAGTATTGAAAGCAGTAATAACTTTTTATTAGTACTGAAGCAAATTTGTTTTGAAGTGACAAACATTTTATGCCACTTAAGAGAAAATATTTTAATAAAAGCTACAATTTTTTAGCCCCTGATGCTGCAAACACTTGTGCACATGCTTAACTTGAAACACGAGTAGTCACTTTGAAGTTAATACAGTAAAAGCTTTTTTTATCCAGCATGTTGGGAGAATGGGGGGTGCTGGTAAGTGAAAAATTCCAGTTAACTGAGAGTGAGGGAGTTTGGGTGCAGGGCTGGGTGTTGGGGTGTGGGAGGGGATGCGGGGGTCCAGGCTCTGGGAGGGAGTTTGGGTGCAGGAGGGGGATCAGGGTTGGGGTGTGGGAGGGGTTTTGGGGTGCTGGATCCAGAGGCACTCACCTCAGGCGGCTCCCTGCAAACAGTGATCTGTCCTTGCTGTTCCTAGGTGGAGGCGTGGCAGGAGGCTCTGTGCGCTGCCCCTTCCCCGAGCCCTGGATCTGTGGCCAATGGGAGTTGTGGGGACGGCATCTGTGAGCAGAAGCAATGCACAGAGCTGCCTAGACATGCCTCCTCCTAGGAACAGCAGGAACAGGTCACCACTTGTGGAATAGCAGGGACAATTCACCCGAGGTGAGTGCCCCAGATCCAGTATCCCGAAACCCCTCCTGCACTCCAACCCCCTACCCCAAACCCCCTCCTGCACCCAAACTCCCTCCCAAACCCGCACCCCCTCCTGCACCTCAAGCTCCAGACCTGCAGGAGCTTGAGGTGCAGGTTCCTCCCACACGCTGAACCCCTTTTGGATGTTCCTCCGCCTAGGAGCAGCAGGGACATGTTGCCACTTCCAGGGAGCCACATGGAGCCAGGTAGGGAACCTGCTGGCCCCATGCCAACTCGGCTATAAACCGGAACTTTCCATGAAGATTAGAAATGCCGGTTTATAGAGCTTTCTGGTTGGTACAGGGCCAGATAGCACAGCTTTTACTGTAGAACTATTCAGGTTAGTAAATTTACATACTATTTAAGTGTTTGCAAGAATCAGAACATTAGTTCTCAGTATTCTGGTTTTTTGCTTGTAGCAGTCTTGTAAACTGCAAATAAAAGACCCTACCAGTAGATGCTTTTAAAAAAATCAGCATTCATAATTTAGTTAGTTAAAAAATAATCTAAAGTTGCAATAACAAAATATTTAAAATTAGTTTGGTTAAGCCATAATCTGATTTTAATCAATTAATTTTAAAAAATGAGATGATTTAAATTTATTTGATTTAAAGTGCTCTGTGCTGGGTGCAACTTGATTGATGATTTGAATTTTGACCAAAGAATTTGAGTCACATACATGCTCTTATTTTGCCTTCTGGAATCCTGTATTTCATTGTTTCCTTTTACTCCCCCATCTGTCCATCTATATCTGTTGTCTTGTCTCATGGGTCTAGTCTACACTAGGAAATTAGGTTGGTATAACTATGTCACTTGGGTCTGGAAAATCCACACTCCTGTTTAACTACATCGCTCGGCTCTAACCCCATTGACCTAGCTACTGCCTCTTGGGGAGGTGGATTATCTATGCCTACAGGAGAACCCTTCCCTTTGGTATGGATAACATCATCACTGAAGCTCTGCAGTGGCACAGCTGCAGCATTTTAAGTGTAGACAAGATCTTGGATTGTAAACTCTTTGGGGCAAGGACTATCTCTTTTTTTTTTAATTATTATTCTGTGTTTGCACAGCACTTAACAATGGGGTCCTGGTCCTGGGGCTTCTAGGCACTATGATAATATGTTGAACCTGATTTTTATAATCGGACGCCTTTGGAAGAAGGTGTAAATCCAATACAGTCTTGTATTTTCTTAAATCTGTGAGGGAGAAGTTTTAAATGTTACTCAATCAGCTTATTTTGTTCATTATTATGGGACAGCATCATGATCAGATGCTGTGGATTTTTATTTTAAGCTAGAGCAGTTTGTTTCTCATCTGTTTTTATTGCGTCTGGTCTGTCCTTCTCTTCACTCTTTGTTCCCATTTTCTCACTTTTTGCACCCATGGTACTCAAAGTTGACTGGCATTTGACAGATTTGTACAAGTCAAATCTCCAACATGGCTTTCAAGTACAGTTAGCGTATATGGTAGGCAGGGGGAGAAACTACAGAAATCATAGAATCATCAAAATGTAGGGCCGGAAAGGGCCTCAAAGTCATCAAGCTCAGCCTCCTGTGCTGAGGCAGGACCAAGTAAACCTAGACCATCCCTGCCAAGTGTTTGCCCAACTTGTTCTGAAAAAACCTCCAATGATGGAGATTCCACAACTTCCCTTGGAAGCCTATTCCAGAGTTTAGCTGTCCTTATAGTTAGAAAGTTTTTCCTAATATCTAATCTAAATCACCCTTCTTTCAGGTTAAGCCCATTACTACTAGTCCTACTTCAGGGACATGGAGAACAATTGATCACAGTCCTCTTTATAATAGCCCTTCACTTATTTGAAGACTGTTGTCAGGCCCCCCTCAGTCTTCTTGTCTTAAGACTAAACATGTCCAGGTTTTTAATCTTTCCTAATAGGTCAAGTTTTCTAAAACTTTTATGATTTTTGTTGCTCTCCTCTGGAATCTTTCCATTTTGTCCACATCTTTCCTAAAGTATGGCTCCCAGAACTGGACACAGTACTCCAACTGATGGCTCATCAGTAATGAGTAGAACGGGACAGTTATCTCCCATGTCTTACATATGACACTCCTGTTAATACACCCCAGAATGATATTAGCTTTCTTCACAACTACATTACAGTGTTGACTCTCATTTAGTTCAATATTCAAATCCCCAGACTCTCCAGCTCCTGCCTCAGAGCAGTCAGCATCAGCCACATCCTGCTGTTCGTACAGATACATTTTATAGCAATTCAGAACAGTTTTATGGCTGCCTAACTTCTGATTTGTTCTTGATTATGCTTTACAAAAGTGGTTTTTTTTGTTTTGTTCTTTTTTCTTTTTCCAGAGCTACAGTTCTGGCGAAGAACTTCACTCCGCACGATGGTGTATAAGTGCCTGTTAATTTCTCAAACCCACCAGAATTTTATGCAATTGTTTTAGGAATTATTGCTAACAGACATTCTCTTTCTTCAAACACTTCAGTATACTTTTTTTCAGCAATATACTTGCCATAGCTTCAAATTGAAATGTTCAAATCCTATTTTCTTCCTGGTTTTCAGGAAGACAGGAAAACCATTTCATAATTTTATAAGCTGGAAAGACCAAAGAGCTGCTGAACTTGTAAATTCCTGGAACAGGGGTCTCATATTGAAGGTAAGGCTGCTCATTGAGTATGCTGCTTAGATACTGCTTTTGTTTTCATTTACCCAAATTAGGTGTGATAAATATTGCAAGTGCCCTAATACATAATTTCAATAAATGACATGATATGTAGTTTACAACTTTAAACAAAAAATAATACGGTTAGCATACAAAATGACAGAACACGAAAGCGAAGAAATTAAACACTGACATTCTATATCCACCTATAAAGCTAATGTCCTAAACCTATAGTGAAGGGTGGCCTAGAATTCCTCCTTACCTGTAAGGGGTTAAGAAGCTCAGATAACCGGGTTAGCACCTGACCAACAGGACCAATGGGGAAAGAAGATACTTTCAAATCTTGGGGGGAGGGGTTTTTTGTGCTCTGTGTGTGTGTGTGTGTTCTCTCTTGGGACTGAAAGGGGCCAGACAGAAATCCATCTTCTCCAACCCATCCTAATCCAAGTCTCCAATATTGCAACCAGTATAGGTAAGCCAGGCAAGGCGGATTAGTTTCTCTTTTGTTTTGCTTGTGAATTTTCCCTGTGCTAAGGGGGAGTTTTTAATCTAAGCTGGTAGAAATAAGCTTAGGGAGTCTTTCATGCAGGTCCCCACGTCTGTACCCTAGACGTGGGGAGGGAACCCTGACATGGTGGAAGAGGAACTCCAAGTGGTCCTTTTCCCTGGTTCTTTGTTAAATCACTTGGTGGTGGCAGCATTACTTAAACCCAAGGTATAAGGGAGAATTTGTGCCTGGGGAGTTTTTAACCAAAGCTGGTAGAAATAAGCTTAGGAGGTCTTTCGTGCGGGTCCCCACGTCTGTACCCTAGAGTTCAGAGTGGGGAGGGAACCCTGACATAGTGGCAGAGAGGTGGGATCGTTTTTGAACCAAGAGCACAGCAGGATTTTAAAAGGACAAATTTTTCTTTCCTTTTGGCTGCTTGGAAACAGGATTTTGCTGAGAGCAGTTACTTTTTTTTTCTCTGCCAGAAGGCAGAGGGGTCAAGTTACAGTACCAAAGGAATTCACAAGCTGGGTTGGTTTTTTTCTTTCTAACTCTCGGGTATAGCTAGGTTAAACACAGAAAAGCTAGGATGACAGAAAGTGGCATCCAGAAAAAAAACTGGATTTAGCCAGACTGGAAGCACAAGAGAACGATCAGTCTCTTATGTTCCTTTTCTAATTAAAACAACTTGAGAAAGAAGCTACTGAAAGAGAAGAGAAAGGCAAAGAGGCTGCCCACAAGAGAGCTGTGGAGGCAGAGGAAGCTGCCCACAAGAGAGCTATGGAGGCAGAAAGAGCCAGAGAAGAGGCTGCCCTCAGGAGAGCTATGGAGGACCAGAAGCATGAACTGGCTTTTTATAGAGTTGAAGAGACAAAATCCTTCAGCTGCTGGCTCCACTTCCCCAAAAATCCACAAATGGGAGCAACTGTGTCCACAGTATGATGAATCCCGTGATATTGCTGAATATTTCCTCACCTTTGAGAGATTGTGCACACTCCATGCAATTCCTGATGATCACAAGATGACCACATTGGTAGCAAAATTGACTGGCAGAGCTCTGGACATAATCTTTAAGATGCCCATTGATGACGCTTCAAGCTATGATAAATTTAAGGACTTGGTTACACCTGAAACCTATGGAGTAACATTCAGAGCCCTTAAGAGGGGGGCTGGACTAAGTAATGTGGCTTATGTAAACCAGATGAAGGATCTGTTCGATAAATGGGTCAAAGGAAGGGGTATAACTAGCTTTGAAGGAATGGGTGATTTGATGATACAGGAGCAGTTCCTGACTATGACCAGTAATGATGTAAAATAGTATTTATGGGATAAGAAAATTGACTCAGCAAAAAGTCTTGCTTCTTATGCTGATCAATACGAGCAGTCCCAGACCACCAGAGGAGAGGAGCAAACTGAAAAAAAATGGGTGGAGGTAGCAGAGAGGAACAGTCCTGGTCGCAGTTTGAGCAGATACCAGAAGGGACACCCTCAGACCACACCCTACCACCGGGGGCAGCCCAAGGTCCCAACTACACCCCAAGGAAAACCCCAGACCCCTTATCTTCCCACCACAACATTCTCCAGCAACCCACCTCGCCCCAGTGACCCGTCAGCTGGACGATGTTTTAAATGTAATGAGCTGGGGCATGTGAAGGCCAACTGCCCCAAGAACCCCAACAGATTACAGTTCATTGCACTGGGGTCACACCAAAGGTCCTCAGGCCCAGATGCCTCCCAGATACCCTCAGAGCAAAGGGAAACTGTGAGTGTGGGCGGGAAGACGGTCACCGCGTGGAGGAACACTGGAGCGCAGGTGTCAGCTATCCACCAATCCTTAGTGGACCCCAACTTAATCAACCCAGAGGCCCAAGTGACGATTCAACCCTTCAGGTCCAACTCTTTTGATTTGCCTATAGCCAAGTTGCCTGTCCAGTACAAGGGCTGGTCAGGAATGTGGACTTTTGCAGTCTATGATGATTATCCCATTCCCATGCTGCTGGGGGAAGACTTGGCCAACCATGTAAAGCTGGCCAAGAGGGTGGGAATGGTCACCCGCAGCCAGACTAAGCAAGCTTTCACACCTATCCCTGTTCCTGAGCCTTGCACCAGGGCCCCATCTGTGTTACCAGAGACTCAGATGGATGTGGTGGAACTGGATCCCCTGCCAACGACTGAAACAGCCATAGCGGATCCAGTCGCAGAAACCCAACCAAAGCCAGTCCCAGAACCGGAACTAGAGAAGCAACCAGCACCATAACCATTGCCAGCACTGAATCCAGCACTTGCAACCCCGTCTGCAGCTCCAACACCAGAGGGCACCACCGAGCCTGCACTGGCAACAGCAGCAGATAACCCTACACAAGAGGCTCAGCCAGAGCCTGAAATACCACATAGTGCACCAGCAGAGAGCGATTCACAGTCAACGGAAACAGCCCCATCACCTGCATCGCTTCCAGAGGGACCGAGCCCAGGTCCACAATCCAGTGAGGAACTAATGTTTCCAGCAATAAGGGAACAGTTCCAGGCCAAACAGGAAGCAGATGAAAGCCTCCAGGGAGCTTGGACGGCGGCATGGAGTAACCCACCACCTCTCAGCTCTTCTAATTGATCCTGGTTTGTTGTAGAAAAAGGACTTTTATACAAGGAAATTCTTTCTGATGGGCACCAGGAAGACTGGCATCCTCCGAGACAGTTGGTAGTTCCAACTAAGTACTGGATAAAGCTCTTGAGCTTCGCCCACGATCATTCTAGTGGCCATGCTAGGGTGAACAGGACTAAAGACTGTTTGGGGAGGTCATTCCACTGGGAGGGAATGGGCAAAGATGTTTCTACCTATGTCTGGTCTTGTGGGGTGTGCCAAAGGGTGGGAAAACCCCAAGACTAGATCAAAGCCCCTCTCCAGCCACTCCCCATAATTGAGGTTCCATTTCAGTGAGTAGCTGTGGATATTCTGGGTCCTTTCCCGAAAAAGACACCCAGAGGGAAGCAGTACATATTGACTTCCATGGATTTTTGCCACCCAATGGTCGGAAGCAGTAGCTCTAAGCAACACCAGGGCAAAAAGTGTGCGCCAGGCATTAGCCAACATTTTTGTCCGGGTAGGTTGGCCCTCCAACATCCTTACCAATTCGGGAACTAATTTCCTGGCAGGGACCATGAAAAGCCTTTAGGAAGCTCATGGGGTGAATCACTTGGTTGCCACCCCTTGCCACCATCAAACTAATGGCCTGGTGGAGAAGTTTAATGGAACTTTGGGGACCATGATATGTAAATTCGTTAATGAGCACTCCAGCGATTGGGACCTAGTGTTACAGCAGTTGCTCTTTGTCTACAGGGCTGTACCACATCCCGGTTCAGGGTTTTCACCATTTGAACTTGTGTATGGCCATGAAGTTAAGGGGCCATTACAGTTGGTGAAGCAGCAATGGGAGGGGTTTACGCCTTCTCTAGGAACTAACATTCTGGACTTTGTGAACAACCTCCAAAACACCCTCCAAACCTCTTTAGCCCTTGCTAGAGAAAACCTTAAAGATGCTCAGGAAGAGCAAAAGACCTGGTATGATAAACATGCCAGAGAGCATTCCTTCAAAGTAGGGGACCAGGTCATGGTCTTGAAGGCGCTCCAGGCCCATAAGATGGAAGCATCGTGGGAAGGGCCCTTCCCGGTCCAAGAGCGCCTGGGAGCTGTTAACTATCTCATAGCATCCTCCACCTCAAACCTAAAGCCTACGGTGTACCATATTAATTCTCTAAAGCCCTTTTATTCCAGAGAATTAAAGGTATGTCAGTTTACAGCCCAGGGAGGTGATGACGCTGAGTGGCCTGAAGGTGTCTACTATGAAGGAAAAAGTGACAGTGGCGTGGAAGAGGTGAACCTCTCCATGACCCTTGGACGTATACGGCGACAGCAGATCCAGGAGTTGTGCGCCAGCTTCGCACCGATGTTCTTAGCCACCCCACGATGAACTGAATGGGCACACCACTCCATTGACACAGGTAATGCTCACCCAATTAGAGCCCAACCTTACAGGGTGTCTCCTCAAGCAAAAACTGCTATAGAACGGGAGATCCAGGATATGCTACAGATGCGTGTAATCCACCCCTCTGACAGTGCATGGGCATCTCTAGTGGTTCTAGTTCCCAAACCAGATGGGGAGATATGTTTTTGTGTGGACTGCCTTAAGCTAAATGCTGTAACTCTCCCAGACAACTATCCAATGCCACGCACAGATGAACTATTGGAGAAACTGGGACGTGCCCAGTTCATCTCTACCTTAGACTTAACCAAGGAGAACTGGCAAGTACTGCTGGATGAATCCGCCCAGGAAGGGCTGTATGAATTTAATGTGCTCCCTTTTGGGCTGCGAAATGCACCCGCCACCTTCCAAAAACTTGTAGATGGTCTCCTAGCAGGATTGGAAGACTATGCAGTCACCTACCTTGATGATGTGGCCATTTTTCCTGATTCATGGGCAGAACACCTGGAGCATCTACAAAAAGTCTTCGAGCACATAAGGGAGGCAGGACTAACTGTTAAGGTTAAAAAGTGCTAAATAGGCCTAGACAGAGGGACTTACCTTGGACTCCAGGTGGGTCAAGGAACTATCAATCCCCTACAGGCCAAAGTGACTGCTATCCAAAAGTGGCCTGTCCCAGAGTCAAAGAAACAGGTCCAGTCCTTCTTAGGCTTGGCCGGATATTACAGGCAATTTGTACTGCACTACAACCAAATCGCTGCCCTACTGACCGACCTAACCAGAAAGAATGAGCCAAATGCAGGTCAGTGGATTGATGAGTGTCAGAAGGCCTTTAACCAGCTTAAAGCAACACTCATGTCAGACCCTGTGCTAAGGGCCCCAGACTTTGACACACCTTTCCTAGTAACCACAGGTGCATCTGAGCATGGTGTGGGAGCAGTTTTAATGAAGGAAGGACCGGATCAAGAATTCCAAGCTGTCGTATTTCTCAGCAAAAAACTGTCTGAGAGGGAAAGCCACTGGTCAATCAGCGAAAAGGAATGTTACGCCATTGTGTACACTGTGGAAAAGCTATGCCCATATGTTTGGGGATGGCGTTTTCACCTGCAAACCAACCATGCTGCACTGAAGTGGCTTCATACCGTCAAGGACAATAACAAAAAACTTCTTCGGTGGAGTTTAGCTCTCCAAGATTTTGATTTTGAAATACAACACATTTCAGGAGCTTCTAACAAAGTGGCTGATGCACTCTCCTGTGAAGGTTTCCCAGAATCAACTGATTAAAATCGTCCTTAAAATGTGGAAAGCACTGTTAGTTTTAGTATAATCAATAGCGTATCTAGGTGGGCATGTGTCTTATTAATTCTGTTTTCTCCTAGAACTCCAGGAAGAAATCACAGCCAGTGTGGAGCAGGCTGTCCAGCACTGTCTATGATTTGGGGGGCATGTCATAAACATACAGCTAAGGGTAGCTTAGCATTCCTCCTTACCTGTAAGGGGTTAAGAAGCTCCGATAACCAGGTTAGCACCTGACCAACAGGACCAATGGGGAAAGAAGATACCTTCAAATCTTTGCGGGGGAGGGGGATTTTTTTTGTGCTCTTTGTGTGTGTGTGTGTGTGTGTGTGTTCTCTCTTGGGACTGAGAGGGGCCAGACAGAAATCCATCTTCTCCAACCCATCCTAATCCAAGTCTCCAATATTGTAACCAGTATAGGTAAGCCAGGCAAGGCGGATTAGTTTCTTTTGTTTTGCTTGTGAATTTTCCCTGTGCTAAGGGGGAGTTTTTAACCTAAGCTGGTAGAAATAAGACCCATTGGGGGTCTTTCATGCAGGTCCCTACGTCTGTACCCTAGCGTTCAGAGTGGGGAGGGAACCCTGACAGCTAATAAATATGTATAATTTTGAATCTCCTTGTTATATTAATATGTCACATGTTAACATTGCTAGCAAATGATTTTTTTGGTTCTGAATTTAATTTTGTCAGTATGGTTTTCGAGATTTTTGTACTTAGAATATTCATTTTATATTCCAATTATGTGTTGTAAATTTGGAGCATATGTGTTCTTAAAAGCAAAGAAGATTGGTCTCTACTTTACATGGAAAAATTGAAGTCAACCTTACCTGTAAAGCTACTACTGGCACCTTCATAATAATAATATAATAATGTCAAGAGATGTCAAGAGTAACAAGAAGGGTTTCTTCAGGTATGTTGGCAACAAGAAGAAAGCCAAGGAAAGTGTGGGCCCCTTACTGAATGAGGGAGGCAACCTAGTGACAGAGGATGTGGAAAAAGCTAATGTACTCAATGCTTTTTTTGCCTCTGTTTTCACTAACAAGGTCAGCTCCCAGACTGCTGCGCTGGGCATCACAGAATGGGGAAGAGATGGCCATCCCTCTGTGGAGATAGAGGTGGTTAGGGACTATTTAGAAAAGCTGGACGTGCACAAGTCCATGGGGCCGGACGAGTTACATCTGAGAGTGCTGAAGGAATTGGCGGCTGTGATTGCAGAGCCCTTGGCCATTATCTTTGAAAACTCGTGGCGAACGGGGGAAGTCCCGGATGACTGGAAAAAGGCTAATGTAGTGCCAATCTTTAAAAAGGGGAAGAAGGAGGATCCTGGGAACTACAGGCCAGTCAGCCTCACCTCAGTCCCTGGAAAAATCATGGAGCAGGTCCTCAAAGAATCAATCCTGAAGCACTTACATGAGAGGAAAGTGATCAGGAACAGTCAGCATGGATTCACCAAGGGAAGGTCATGCCTGACTAATCTAATCGCCTTTTATGATGAGATTACTGGTTCTGTGGATGAAGGGAAAGCAGTGGATGTATTGTTTCTTGACTTTAGCAAAGCTTTTGACACGGTCTCCCACAGTATTCTTGTCAGCAAATTAAGGAAGTATGGGCTAGATGAATGCACTATAAGGTGGGTAGAAAGCTGGCTAGATTGTCGGGCTCAACGGGTAGTGATCAATGGCTCCATGTCTAGTTGGCAGCCGGTGTCAAGTGGAGTGCCCCAGGGGTCGATCCTGGGGCCGGTTTTGTTCAATATCTTCATAAATGATCTGGAGGATGGTGTGGATTGCACTCTCAGCAAATTTGCAGATGATACTAAACTGGGAGGAGTGGTAGATACGCTGGAGGGGAGGGATAGGATACAGAAGGACCTAGACAAATTGGAGGATTGGGCCAAAAGAAATCTGATGAGGTTCAATAAGGATAAGTGCAGGGTCCTACACTTAGGATGGAAGAATCCAATGCACCGCTACAGACTAGGGACCGAATGGCTAGGCAGCAGTTCTGCGGAAAAGGACCTAGGGGTGACAGTGGACGAGAAGCTGGATATGAGTCAACAGTGTGCCCTTGTTGCCAAGAAGGCCAATGGCATTTTGGGATGTATAAGTAGGGGCATAGCGAGCAGATCGAGGGATGTGATCGTTCCCCTCTATTCGACACTGGTGAGGCCTCATCTGGAGTACTGCGTCCAGTTTTGGGCCCCACACTACAAGAAGGATGTGGATAAATTGGAGAGAGTCCAGCGAAGGGCAACAAAAATGATTAGGGGTCTAGAGCACATGACTTATGAAGAGAGGCTGAGGGAGCTGGGATTGTTTAGTCTGCAGAAGAGAAGAATGAGGGGGGATTTGATAGCTGCTTTCAACTACCTGAAAGGGGGTTCCAAAGAGGATGGCTCTAGACTGTTCTCAATGGTAGCAGATGACAGAACGAGGAGTAATGGTCTCAAGTTGCAATGGGGGAGGTTTAGATTGGATATTAGGAAAAACTTTTTCACTAAGAGGGTGGTGAAACACTGGAATGCGTTACCTAGGGAGGTGGTAGAATCTCCTTCCTTAGAGGTTTTTAAGGTCAGGCTTGACAAAGCCCTGGCTGGGATGATTTAACTGGGAATTGGTCCTGCTTCGAGCAGGGGGTTGGACTAGATGACCTTCTGGGGTCCCTTCCAACCCTGATATTCTATGATTCTATGATTCTAAGATGTAAAATTCCTTGGTTTGTCAGAGATTTCCTTTCTGACACTGAGCAATTCATTTAACCTCTGTGTTTTGATACATATGTGTAAAATACAACTAAGGCAACTAAGAACTTCTGTTCTTTTGGAATAGGCAATCCACGTTATCTCTACAATTCTTCACTTTTTGACTCGGAGCGATCGATATTTGACTGCTAGTTCATTGACTTTCACAACACAACATGTCTCTTTGAGGCTGTCCTGGATTTTACAAAACATAACTGAGGTAAGAAAGTTGTTGGGGGGGAAAAGTAATATTCTTGGTACATAATAGCAGTGAATAGTGACTTTTCTTGATGGTTACCTGCTCGGTTTTTGCTTTCTTTTTTTTCCTTCCCTCAAAGGGAATGGAAAGAGAGGCTAATGATCTATTTTATCTTTTTACAAACTTCCCCTGATCCTGCAAACATGTGTTCCTGTGTGAAATTACTCACATGAGTAGTCTGACCTACAAAGCATAATCATATTGTTAGTTTTGCATTTCTTTTATTTATTAATCTTAACATTATACAACATAATTTTTATTGTAATTTGTTTTAAAGTGAATTGAACTTTATTGTGTAACAGTGTGGCATATTTTTATTTTATCTTTGACAATGTTACATTTCCAGTCCGCCTTATCCCAACACTTCCAGAAATCAGTAACATAATGGTTAAAAAACAGGGATCGCCGCTTACTCAGAATTTATGTAATTTTAAAGGCTTGATTAATGGTGTATAGCAGGGGTCGGCACCTTTCAGAAGTGGTATGCCGACTCTTCATTTATTCACTCTGATTTAAGGTTTTGCATGCCAGTAATACATTTTAACATTTTTAGAAGTCTTTCTATAAGTCTTATATCTTTCTATAAGTCTTTAATATATAACTAAACTATTGTTGTATGTAAAGTAAATAAGGTTTTTAAAATGTTTAAGAAGCTTCATTTAAAATTAAATTAAAATGCAGAGCCCCCCGGACCAGTGGCCAGGACCCGGGCAGTGTGAGTGCCACTGAAAATCAGCTCTCATGCCGCCTTTGGCATGCGTGCCATAGGTTGCCTACCCCTGGTGTATAGTGTCAGTTCCAGATATGTAAAATTAAACATTTCTGTGTATTATATTATGCTAGCACCAAACCTTCTAAAGAACAATGAACTCACTGTGTCTCCTGTTTTTGTTCATTGACTTGGCTTTTTCCTTTCCTTTCTCTTTACTTAATTTATCTGTGTGTTTACTTTCAGATTTTTTTTAAAAAAGAGAAATGGGGAGGGTTATCCTCTGTTTGCTTGCTTGTTTGTTTTACAACAAATAAGGAAGACTTTAAAAGTTGTTATTTTTAATCTATTACCCTGTTTGTTCTAACATAGAAATATCAGGAATGTCAAATATGGTCTTCCCTGGATTTGTTGGTGGACTTGTTGGCTCTTTCAGATATGGACTTATCAGCTTTTTTTAACCTAAAATTAAAGGAGATGGGGGTGCTGAGTCTTCAGTTAAAGTCCTATTCTCTCTCAAGAATTCCCTAGTTACTGGAATTTTAAAAAGCAAAAAACAAAAACCAAAGCTCTGCCCAAAAAAATCATTTCCCTTTTCAATAAGTCAGTCTGTCTCATCATTCTGCAAGTTCTCTGGTTGTCCTTTGAGTCTTTCAAGAAAAATAGGATAAGTAAAATCTGAATTTCTAAGTTTCCTCTAAGAAGGAAGAAGGGAAATAATAATTTTCAGGCTTTCTTTATATAACATAAAGAAGCAAAAATTGACAGCCCTATTTGCTTTCCTTTGGCAAGGTCATATTTTTAGGTATTCTTATTTTTCTTTTAGCATTGTTGTTTTCGTATCTACAAAAGACTTTTTTTTTAACCACTTCATATCTCTTCTTCCACTGCCTTCATTTCTGAACTCCACTAATAGTGATCTCAAAGTCTCTGGGTTTACACTATTAGGGCTCTTATGTGCCGCTGCTAAAGAAGGCTGAGCAACTAATCTCCCATTGGCAGCAGCAAGACTTGCAAAACTGTATGTGCACAGGAGCAAAAACTGCAGTTTAGGGACAGGCCATATCTAGGCTACAAAGTTTGGTCAATGCAAATTACATCAACATAAAGCCGCCACAGTTAGCATATTGCTTGTGCACATGCATAGTTGGCTCCTTGTGTTGGTGCTGTGTGTACTCATCAGGAGAGTTTGTACTGATGCACAGTGGGTGCACCATGGGTAGGTATCTCCTTGTGCAACCTGCCACTGTCCAGCGCTGTGTTTTGGGAAGGTTTGGCAATGCATGGTGAGGAAGAATCAAGTTGCTCAGGAGTGATTGGGAGCAAGGGGTCAACTTCTCAGTGTGCAGCTATCTCCATCCCATAATGTCATCTATATCCCATAATATTCACGCCTTTTTAAAAACTCCCACAAAACTGCATGGCCCTCCTTGCTGTCTGTTGTTTCTGACCTGAAGCACGGAGCTTGCACAGCTCTGGGCTACTGTTGTAAGTGTTGCAAACACAGGATGCACGATCCTCTATTTGCAGAGCCTTAAGAAAAATCGAATCAGTGTGGACAGATTGCTGTGTGACGTAGTGAGAATCAATTCAATGTTACCGGTGGGGTTTGTAGATCAGCTGCAGATGGTGGAGCACCATTTCTGGGCCTGAGAAATGAGCACTCATTGGTGGGATCACATCTTAATGCAGACTTGGGATGGTGAGCAGAACTTTCGGATGCTCAAGGCCACATTCCTGGATCTGTGCTCCAAGCTTGCCTCAGCTCTCCAGCACAGGTACACCAAAATGAGAGCTGCACTGACAGTGGCAATCGTGTTGTGGAAAGTTGCAATGCTGGATTGCTACCAATGAGTGGGCAATCTTTTTGGAGTTGGGAAATCGCTGTGTGGGGGTGTCGTCATGCAAGTGTGCAGAGTTGTCATAAACATAAAGGGAAGGGTAAACCCCTTTAAAATCCCTCCTGGCCAGAGGAAAAATCCTCTCACCTGTAAAGGGTTAAGAAGCTAAAGGTAACCTCGCTGGCACCTGACCAAAATGACCAATGAGGAGACAAGATACTTTCAAAAGCTAGGAGGAGGGAGAGAAACAAAGGGTCTGTGTCTGTTGGTACACTGCTTTTGCCGGGGATAGAACAGGAATGGAGTCTTAGAACTTTTAGTAAGTAATCTAGCTAGGTATGTGTTAGATTATGATTTCTTTAAATGGCTGAGAAAAGAACTGTGCTGAATAGAATGGCTATTTCTGTCTGTGTGTCTTTTTTGTAACTTAAGGTTTTGCCTAGAGGGATCCTCTATGTTTTGAATCTAATTAACCTGTAAGGTATCTACCATCCTGATTTTACAGAGGTGATTCCTTTGCTTCTATTTACTTCTATTTCTATTAAAAGTCTTCTTGTAAGAAAACTGAATGCTTTTTCATTGTTCTCAGATCCAAGGGTTTGGGTCTGTGGTCACCTATGCAAATTGGTGAGGATTTTTACCAAACCTTTCCCAGGAAGTGGGGTGCAAGGGTTGGGAGGATTTTGGGGGGAAAGACGTGTCCAAACTACGTTTCCCAGTAAACCCAGTTAGAGTTTGGTGGTGGCAGTGGATATTCCAAGGACAAAGGATAAAATTAATTTGTACCTTGGGGAAGTTTTAACCTAAGCTGGTAAAAGTAAGCTTAGGAGGTTTTCATGCAGGTCCCCACATCTGTACCCTAGAGTTCAGAGTGGGGGAGGAACCTTGACAAGGGTTATTACTCGTCTCCTGCTACACAGGACTGTGACCCTTCGCAATGTGCAGGACATAGTGGATGGATTGCAGTAGTGGGGTTCCTGAACTGCAATGAAGCAATGGATGGCAGTCGTATCCCAATTTTGTCACCAGACCACCTTGCCACAGAGTACATCAACAGAAAGGGCTACATTCCTATAGTTATGCAAATACTGGTGAATCGCCAGAGATGCTTCACTAACATTAGTGTTGGCTGGTCAGGGAAGGTGCATGATGTTTGTATTTTTAAGAACACAGGACTGTTCAGAAAGCTACAAGCAGGGACTTTCTTTCCCAACTAGTGGATTACCATTAGGAATGTTGAAATGCCAGTTGGGATCCTGTGGGACTGAGCTACTCCTTGCTCCCTTGGCTCATGAAGTCATACACTGACCACCTTGGCAGCACCAAGGAAAGATTCAACTACAGATCAGCAGATGCAGAATGACAGTTGAATGCACTTTTGGTACACTGAAGGGATGCTAAAAGAAAAGGAGTACTTGTGGCACCTTAGAGACTAACCAATTTATTTGAGCATAAGCTTTCGTGAGCTACAGCTCACTTCATCGGATTTTTCGTGAGCTACAGCTCACTTCATCGGAATCCGATGAAGTGATCTGTAGCTCACAAAAGCTTATGCTGAAATAAATTGGTTAGTCTCTAAGGTGCCACAAGTACTCCTTTTCTTTTTGCGAATACAGACTAACACGGCTGCTACTCTGAAACCTGAAGGGATGCTGGCGTTGTTTACTCACAAGGTTGGATCTCCATGAAGAAAAATCTCAGTGGTTATACCTGCCTATTGTGTCCTGCATCATATTTGTGAAACAGAAGGGAAAAGCTGCTGCCAGGATGGAGGACGGGCCAGTCACAAGGGCAATTAGATGAGCTCAGCATAGAGCTATACAATTCAGGGAGGCTTTGAAAGAGCATTTTAACAGTGACCCACAGTAATGCGTTGTGGTGTACTGTGCTCTATCTGGTGATGCTGCTTTGGGGCCTGTTTGGAATTGTGTGGTGCTTGGTGTACATCTGTGAATATAACACTATCAATGTACCTATTAATTTTGTGGTGCTTGCTGTACATTTGATTATTACATTGTGTTTGTTACTGATCCTATGAGTTGTGTCACAGTCTGCAGTACCAAGTGAGTGAGTGCTTTCAAAACCGCTAGGCACTCTGCAGCATATGTTGTGAATTAATAGATTAATTATTTTTTAAATAATATTATAATCAGTAACAAAAGCAGTGCAAAGAAAAATCTGTGTAATTTAAAAGCTATTAAGATATTTTTAATGTATTTGATCAGAACTTAACAAGGGGAAAAAGCATTCATTTCAATTTTAACTACATATACAACATCTGTGGTTTTCACAGGTCAGTGTATGTGAAGCTGTGGTTGTCCTTAATGTTCCCCCTGAGTGGAGTGGTAGGGGTAGGGATGTGGCCTCTCATGCCATGTGGAATGCTGAGGGTGGTTGTAGTGAAGTGCTATAATGGAGTTCTCCGTGGACTGCAAAGAGAGGTGAGCCTGGGACTGTTGAACCTATATGTTCCCAGGAGTCTGCAGCATCTCTGTTTGCTTCCAGAGAAGTCCCATTACATCCAGGTGCATCTCCCTCTCCTCTTTCTGCTGGGAATCCTGGACCTTTTTCCTGTCTGCTCTTCCCTTCTCCAGGCTATCTGCGGTGTTCACCCTCCAGGTGACGCTCATGGTCTGATGCAGCATTAGCTTGCAGGAGCTCATTGAACATGTCATCCCTAGTGCTCTTATTCCTCCTCCTTATCTGGCTCAGGCATTCTGCGAGTGTGGAGGGAGAACCACTCAAAGCTGAAACGGCAGGAGCTGCAGATAAAACACCGAGGTATAGTCAGTATAGTGTGACAAAGTTCCTCCTCTGCCTTGGTGGGTCCTGTGCTTATTGACAGATTTGCTCGCCTCAGAGGTTCACGGCAGCCCTCAGTTTGGCCACTTTCATGGCTCAAATCTGCCGTTCACTCAGTTAGCCTCATCACTGGCCAGCATGGGGAGAGGAGGAAGAACAATCCCTGCAGTCTCTGCTGATCCACCTAGTGGATTGGGGAACGGGCCAGAGACCTTCCCTTCTGGTGAAACCCACAGTCCAGTTCAACTCCTCCAGTATCAAGTAGGGAGTTGGGGGAATGGAGGGATGGGGGGAACCCGGGCCCGCCCTCTACTCCGGGTTCCAGCCCTGGGCCCTGTGGGTTACAGTTGTCTACAGTGGCTCCTGTAACAGCTGCGTGACAGCTACAACTCCCTGGGCTACTTCTCCATGGCCTCCTCCCAACACCTTCTTTATTCTCATCACAGGACCTTCCTCCTGATGTCTGATAATGCTTGTACTTCTCAGTCTTCCAGTAGTACACCACCTCACTCTCAGCCTCTTGCCCTTCTTGCTCCCAGCTCCTCGCACGCACGCCACAAACTGAAGTGAGCTCCTTTTTTAAACCCAGGTGCCCTGATTATCCTGCCTGTCTTAATTGATTCTGGCAGCTTCTTGATTGGCTGCAGGTGTTCTAATCAGCCTGTCTGCCTTAATTGTTTCCAGAAAGTTCCTGATTGTTCTGGAACCTTCCCTGTTACCTTACCCAGGGAAAAGGGACCTGCTTAACCTGGGGCTAATATATCTGCCTTCTATCACTCTCCTGTAGCCATCTGGCCTGACACTGTCACAATGGTCACAATAGTCACAACAGAAACCAGAAGTTAAGATTCAGAACTCTTTTCCCTTGCTCCTCTACAGTTTTAAACAAGGCATGCTTATTGTCTTCTTCTTCCAAGTGCTTGTGCATGGCCCCACTCTAAGCTCCAGCCATGGTGAGTGTGGCTCACATGGGGTGAGGAAAATGAGGAGGGAGTTGCTCAGTTGCATGAAACTACGATTATAGTGCAATGACACTGAATACTGACACCATTTTCCACAAGCGGTGGTGATTTTAGCTGATATTTCACTCCGGTCCTGAGAGTGACAAAGGCACAGAGAGCACAGCTGATGTCCTGAAGCCATGAGGGGCCCATATGCTGCCACCCAGTGTACTGCAATGGTGCTTGCTGAAGTTATCACGGACTGGCATGGGAACACATCCTATTGCAAGGAAAAAGTAAGGCTGCCATCCCTAGAAACCTTTGGCAGAGGATTGCAGAAGATTACCTCCGTGAAAATTTCATCGAGATCTCTTAGGAGGATTCAAGGGATATCCCTGATGTACATAAAAAGACTGCTCCACATGGCTTAACTCTATAGCAGAATGAAAAGCAAATAACAATACTACCTCTTTTTTTTTTTTTTTTTTTTTTTGGTATTGCTACCTCTTCTTGTTTGAGTAAATGAATGAAACGCTAATAGCTAGCTATGTCCTATTAAGTTGGGGGCGTCATCACTATAAGGGGAATATATTTACACAGTTACCCAAGGATCCTTCCCATGCATCGGGCTTGACTGCTGGGCCTGACTAGACTGTGGTGAAGTCTCAAACAGCTTGCAGCATAACTGAAGTCCCCCAGCACCCTGCCTCCCAGTCGCATGTCCTCCATCCTCCTCTTTTTTCCTCCTCTACCACCTCTTCATCCTCGCTGTTCATGGTAGGGGCTTGTGACCTGGGCTCCTTAGAGATATCCATGGTGGTCTGCTAGGTGGTAGAGGCATCTCCGCCAAGTATGGCATGCAGCTCTTTGTAAAAGCGGCAGGTCTGCAGCTCTGAACTGTATTGATTGTTGGCCTCCTTGGGCTTCTGGTATGCCTGATGCAGTTCCTGTGCTTTCACTCGGCATTGCTGCTGGTCCCTGTCATACTCTTCCAGCATCCCCCATGCAGTCTATTTGTAGATGTTCACGTTTATACAGCTGGTCCATAGCTGTTCTTGTACAGCTTATTCTCCCCACAGGCCTAAGGGATGCAATATCTCCTGTCTACTCCAAGCTGGAGTGTATCTAGAGCATGTAACTGGCATGGTCAGTTGGCAAGTTGCACACAACAATGGGGAGCTGTTAGGTATGTATGTCAAGCTGGACAATTGGGAAAAGACATTTCAAAAATACTCAGGGCTTTAAAAAGCAAGGAAGCCTTCTGGTCTCTCTGACCCCCGGGCCAGTTGTGACCAGAGCAGTCAGTGTCAGGCATTGTGGAACAGCTGCTGGAAGACTGTTAGGGTTGATATAAATAACACAGTATCTACACTAGCATTGCATCGACCTTCGTACATCAAGCATGGCTCAATGCCACTCGGGGAGGTAGTGATACTACATTACTTTAACAGGATACTTATGTTGCTGGGAGACAAATTTAAATGTAGACGCATGCACAAGTAGGCTGATGCAAGGCAGCTCATGTTAACCTAACTTTGTAGTGTAGACCAGGCAGCTGGGGGATAGGGGTTGGTCTGCTGTGATTCAGAAGAGAAATGGTACTGTGAAGCGCCTGGCACTAGAGCTTCCTGTGATTTAACACCCCTTTCCCAGAGGAAATATTGTCAGTTGTTTTCTGGGGACATGCATATTATTGTCCCCCAATTAAATATTTGGAAACAGGGAAGGGTGAGAGAGAGAGAAAATGTATTCCTTTCTTCACATCCACACTGAACACACTTTTTTTTTTTTTTTTTTTTTTTGGTTTTTTGTTTTTGTTTTCAGGTACAACAAGCAGCCAATGAAAACAATTGCTGCTTTGGAACAATCGACACATGGCTGTTATATAAACTCACCAAAGGTGAGTTTGGAAGTACTGGTTAAACAAAACATATTTCAAATCAGAGCAGATATTGAATGCATTCCCCTACCATTATTCCCAGGAGCCCAACTGCCACATTAGGTGTGATGGATTTGGGGTTACTTATGAATACTGAATGTTGGTCTGGTTATTTGGATGTTTGCTGTATGAATATATTGGTTTAACTCAGTATGGGACTGTCCCAAAAAATAGGCAGAAAAGAGGGGCTCAAGAGAGCCACTTCTCAACAAACACTTGAATTGTTAAGGTACATTGCCAAAACTATTAGCTTTGATGGCTAATGAAAAGAACAAAATGGTAACCAGAATTTAAAATGAGATACCCTCTCAAGAAAAGAAGACAGTAGTTGTTCAGGGGAACACAGAGACACAGGGTTGAGCAGGTAGTGTCTGAAGATATTAGGCTTGCCTAGGTTTCCATCAGAGGATAGTAAGACTTTAGGTAAAATAGATATGCTTGTAGATTATTTTATTTAAAAATACATTTAATCTGAAAGCCTTGTTCGTACTGGACATGTAAACAATACTTTGGTTTTAAGAAGGCTGTCTGATTGCTGTATTCCAGTGGTCTCAGACTCCCTAAGGGAAGAACCACAAGTGCCTGAGCTCAGTCAGACCTGCAGCGTAAGAATGGTGGATACACAGGGTACTGTAGCCCAGGGTTAAGTCTAAGAATAGGAGAATTGCATAATTCCATCCCCGGTTAGGAGGCTTGATATGTCAGGGCACAAAGAGAGACCACAAAGGGGAGGGAGGCGCAGCTAGCGTGTCACAACCCATGAGCCTTGAACCCAGGTCCACAGAAGCAGCCACAATTCAACTCTCCACTTGGCAGTCTGCTGACAACTGCTGACCAGTTCCCATGAAGCCCAGCCCCAGTTTGAAGCTCCGCCTCTGAGGTATTATTGGTGGAGTCCCAAAGCAGCCGATTGGCCTGCTGGCCCTACTTAAGACAGGAACAGGAAGCTGTCCGAAGAACTGGGATCCATCCTGCTCTGTACTGTGTGCCTTGTGCTTCCTGCTCCCCTGGCTTGACTTCCTAGTGTCCTGACTTGGCTCTTGACCTCTGACTTGTGGTTCTGCTCTCTTACAAAAGAAGAGAAAAACAAAATTAAATAAACACATAGCCATTAAACATAATTTTTTAATGAATTTATGTTAAATTGGCAGCAGGTAAACTCTCCAATCAGCTTAATGGTTGTGCATCTAGTCTCTTTGTTTTGGAGGAGGAGGCTTAATGGCTGTGTACGCTCTTCTCTCACTGCCTTCTGAGTTAATTTCTGTAGGTTTGTGTGGTGTTTAGATGTTGCTTGTAATTATTAGAATTGGGAGCACTGGCTGTTGGGAGCCTGAAAGGACAGGAAACAGGAAGGAGGGGGAGAAGTTGAGAGGCTTGGAGAAAGCTACAGAGGGTGCAGCAGCAGCTTGGTAAAGAGATTTCCACTTTAAAAATAAGTCCTGTTGAAGCTTGTTAGTACCTTGCCTGGTTGGTACAACATTTTGGTGACGAGGATGGATCTTCTGCCTCTGAACCCACCTGCACCCTTTCTGCAAAGCTCAGGTGAGCCTCCAGTTGCTTTTACTACCTGGATCCATATGTTTGGTTGCAAACAAATAAGTCTCAGTGCTACAGAGATTTCTGAAGTAAGAAAGCATGCTCTGCTAATCCACTGTCTTGGAGCAGAAGGGCAGTGTATATTTTACACTTTTTTCCCTTACAGATGATAAATATGAGACTGCACTCACTGCATTAAAGAATTTTTTTGTGCCAAAAGTCAATGTAGTAGCGAATCGCTACAGATTTCGCCAGTGTGAGCAGAAACCAGAGGAAACTATAATGCAGTATTTTGCTTTCCTGAGGAGTCTGATTGTAATTTGTGACTTTGGGAATATGGCAGATGAGATGATTTGAGACCAGCTCATTGAGAAAACAAGCATGCTTTGTGTAAGAGAACGCTTACTTTTAGAACCACAACTTACACTAGAAAAAGCAATAACCATTGCTACTCAGATTGAGTCAGCTACAGCTGAAGCCAAAATAATGAGCATGGATACAGGAGGCACAGTCCAGGCTGTGACTCCTTTGCAGAAAAGTTCACTACCACTGCAGACACACAATTGCAAGAGGAAAACTAATGAAAAACCATCGAATCAGCAAATTCAAAATACAGTAAAAGCATGCTTTTGCTGTGGATCCCCACAATACCTTGCAAGCTACACAGAATGTCTGGCAAAAGTAGCTCAGTGCAATCATTGCAAAAAGATTGGGCATTTTGCTAAAGTATGTCGCAGCAGCCAGTTCAGATAACAGGTGCATGCAGTTACAATACCAGATGTTACTGTGCTGAGCGTGGACAAAATCAGTACTGCACATATTCCAGAACAGATAAAGTGCACTATAAACGTTTCCGCCGTACCCTCAGGCAAATCACACTCTATTCAGCTAATGTTGGACACTGGCTCAGCAGTATGTATACTACCTGATTCCATCTATTTGCATTACTTTAAAGATGTGCCTCTTACTGAACCCAAACTTCAGTTGGTATGTTATTAGAAAAACTATATTCCAGTACATGGCTGCCTGCCAGCAATAGTTACTTTTGGTGATGGCTGTGTAACTGCAGATTTCTACATTGTCCACAAAGGCACTCCTGTCCTTGGCAGAGATTTATTGGCTGCTGTAAATCTCACGGTAGTTAATGGACGAATTGATCTTCCTCATCAAAGCACTCTTGCAGTACACACACCAGTTTCAGCTGGGACCCAACACCAGGTTGAGGAGAAACTCAGCTGTACTTATGGGTTTCCGCATAAAGTTAAAATGCGGAATAATGTGATGCCTGTACGACAGAAGTTACGGCGCTTACCATTTTCAGTCAGGGAAGCTGATTCAGAGGAACTTAGAAAACTTGTTCAAAAGGACATTGACTCCTCGGAATGGGTTTCACCTATAGTAGTGATGCAGAAGAAGGGTGGAGGCATTCGCCTTTGTGTGAACTTAAGGGAGCCAAATAAAGCTATTGTGATTGACAGCCATCCTCTTCCTCACATAGAAGAAGTATTTGCAGAACTCCGTGGAGCAAAGATGTTTTCTACTCTTGATTTGCAGAGCGCATACCACAAGGTTATGTTGCATGAAAATAGCAGAGACCTCACAGCATTTATTACACGAGGGACTATTTAGTTTTAAATGTGTTCCATACGGTCTTGCATCTGCCCCAAGTGCCTTTCAAAAAATGTCACTGATTCTGAAGAATCAACATGGAGTTCAGTGCTATCTGGATGATATTATCGTGTTTGGAAATACTTCTGAGGAGCATGACAATAATCTGCAGTCTGTACTAAACTGCATCAGCACAGCAAGCCTCCAGCTCAATAGGTCCAAATGCAAATTTAGACAAACTGAACTCTGCTTTCTGGGGCATACCATTTCACAGGCTGGACTAAAACCTGATCCAGATCATATCCTGGCAATTTTAAATGCTCCTCCTCCAACAGATTTGCAAACCTTTCGTTCTTTCTTGGGTCTTACCTCCTGGTATGTAAAATTGATTCCCAGTTATGCTTCTGTCATTGAACCTTTACAAGAATTACTACGGAGAAGTTCAACCTTAGTGTGGACAACGGATGCACAAGCTAGTTTTGAAACAGTGAAAGACTTGATTGTACTTGACTTAGTACTTGCACTATTCAGTCCTGCATTGCCCACAATTGTAACTACTGATGCTTCTGGTTATGGACTTGGGGCTGTTCTGACACAACTGCATGAGGACAACACAAGAGAGGACTGTTGCATTTGCTTCAAGGACACTAAGTAATGCTGAGAGAAAATATTCTACAGTCAAAAAAGAAGCACTTGCTTGTCGTCTGGGCTACTGAAAAATGGAGAACTTACCTGTGGGGCCGCACGTTCAAGTTGCGCACAGACCACAGCCCTTTGACGACGTTGCTAACCACGAAAGGACTGGAAAGAGTAGGATACCGTATTGCTCAATGGTCTGCAAGACTACTCTCTTTCAATTATGAACTGGAATATAAGCCTGGAAACCAAAATATGGTGGCTGATTGCCTTTCTCGCCTGCCTTTGCCTTCACCAGATGGTCCACTGGATGATGAGGATGTAGTGGTTGCACTTATTACAAGCACTCTCACTGCAGTTACAAGAGAACAATTTCAAGCTGCTTGTTCAGCGTGTCCAATTAACAAAAACTACAGGAATTTCTGACAAAGAGATGGCCCAGTCACCCTAAAAACCTTGACCCAGTTTTGCTGCCTTATTTTAGAGTTCTGGATGAACTTTCTTTGCTTGATGTCTGTGTTCTATGAGGTACACACTGGCTCCTTGTGCCAGAAGAATTACAGTCAAAACTCATACACCTGGCACACGATACTCATCAAGGAATTGTCAGAACCAAACAACGACTACGGGATCTGTATTGGTGGCCAGGGATGGACTCTCAAACTGAAGCACTCATAAAATCCTGTGTCACTTGCCAAATGCATGATAAGACAGCAGTGACATGTACCCCTCCATTACAGCCTGTTCCTCTTCCTGAAACTGCATGGGGAAAAAGTGGTGATTGACATTGTAGGGCCCTTTGATACTGCTCCAAGTGACTGCCATTATGCCATCACTTTAATAGACTATTTCAGTAAATGGCCTGAGGTAGTGTTTACATCGCAAATCTCTTCTGCTATAGTAATTAAGTTCCTCTCTTCAGTTTTTAGCAGGGAAGGTAACCCCAAAGAACTGGTTTCAGATAATGGTAGTCAATTTACTTCCCTAGAGTTTGAAACTTTTCTAGCAGAAAGGAACATTTTACACAGAAGACCATCCCTATCTTACCGTCAAGCCAATGGGGAAATCGAACTGTTTAACAGAAGTTTGAAAGAGAGTTTGCAAACAGCTAAACTGGAAGGGCGATTGTGGATACCCTTCACTACTGATTTCTTGCAAACATACCGAGCTACACGACATGCCACAACGCAAAGATCACCCACAGAGTTACTGCATGGGAAACAGATGAATATTAAACTGAACATTGCTGGATTGTTAAAGGCACGACCTGATGCCCCAAACAAGGATGATGTGAGAAAAACAGTTGAACAGAACCAAACAAAGTCTAAGGCTTTCACAGACAAGCCGGCAGGGTGCTAAGGAACCGAAGTTTGAGTGTGGTTCCTCTGTTAGAATATGAAAACCTGGAATTTTACGCAAAGGGGACCATAAATTCACAGCTCCTCTTAAAATCATAGAGAATAAGGGACCTTACACCGATCGACTTTCTGATGGGCGGGTATGGAATGCTTCTTATCTTGCACCTGCCTATGCACCAAGAGGAGATTATGCCAACACCCAGTCTGCATTGGATGACTTCATCGTAGTACCAACACAACAAGACATTGCACTGGAACTGGGGCTTGAGAGACGGCCTGTCAGACCCAGACGACCACCTGTCTGGACTAGAGACTATGTTATGTAGTATCTACAGTGTTTTCAGTGTAATATTTCTGCCAACAGTATAGTGTCTTGTTTCATATTTGTTCCTGTGGTTAGAACAATAATGTTTATTTTAATTGGGAGAGTTTCTTAAGCTTGTTAGTAACTTGCCTGGTTGATACAACAGTTTGTCTAGTCAGTTTAGATTGGAAGCTCTCTTTTAACTTGATTTGTAAACAGCCATGTACATTGATGGCTTGATAGATAGACAGACAGACAGACAGACATGTTTGAGCTTCTTGATTGTCTGGAATCTTCTAGATCAACTTTCAGTTAATTCATCTTTTTCCCCACTGGTGACATGAACATGTAGTAAAGTGAGTGATCAAGACATTTAGATAGGCTTGCTAACAGATGAAACACCATGATGCAGTCAAAAAAGTAGGCTACTACCTCAGTCAGCGGATTGTTGCTGGAATATTTGATGATATGACTTTCATTAGATAATAGGCAGTCAATTGACATCATTTGATCGGTTGGTTGACTGGCTTGCCAAGCCTAGGAATTTGTCATTTCATTTCTGGACAACTGCATGCAGAAAAAATAAGGCTATTAGCTGGACAATTCAGAAGATAGGGATAGAATCCCACCCTTTACAGTGTGGTAGAATTAAAATGTCTTTGGGTGTGCAGACTGGTGAATTTGGGCTGAATAGAGGCCATCAAGTTCTTTATAGTACATATATTTGCTTCAAATAACTCTCTCTCTGAATATTTAGGCATTTAAAACTTTATTTGTTCCTTTGTTGCTAGGTTCTGTGTATGCTACAGATTATTCAAATGCCAGTTCAACAGGGATTTTTGAACCCTTTCAGGTATGAATCTATTAACATAATGTTGTAGATTGTTCTTTGAGCGTGGTTAACTTTTTTAATTCTCTCTGTTATTTCAGATGTGTTGGAGTTCTGTTTTGAGCAAATTATTTTCAATACCGATGTCTATATATCCTCCAGTAGAGGACACAAAGTACGTATGCACACAGAATCTTAAACAAAAATATAACATCTGATAACAAAATTGTTACAAAAAGATCACAAAAATCTCTGCAGACATTTAAAAAGTAGTATAGTAAGTGAAGCCAAAAATAATTTTAATTGTAAATATTGGTAGTTGCACATTTTTGTCTGATTCATAGATCCAAATTGGTATTTTGTACCAGAAAAAGGTAAAATAGCTTCATGATTTCTGTAAATTAAAAAAAAATTTAGTAACATTGAATTATGTGTATGTTGAGGACTTATTTTAAAATTTGTTTTTTAATTTCTCAAAATTGTCAATTCAGTGCAGTGACTTTTTTAACATTTATTTAAGTCATAGCTTTGGTTCAGTTGATGCTGAAATATTTGGAGTGCCTATTCCAATAGTGGCCTTGGTAAGTGAAAATCTTTAATGATTTTTTTTTTTTTGGTACTTGAGTGAATAGTGTTATTTTTTTGTAAATATACTCTTGTGTGTCTGTCTTTATAATTGCTAGTTTATCATTGTTTGTGTCCTGTGTTTTCTGAGATTCCATGACTATGGAATTTGTGAAATTTTGCTCCAAAATCTTTGCTTTCATTTAGAACAAAGGAAAAGTTTCTAACCCTTATGGTTGTGAAGCAAGCCATCCAGAGAGGGAAAATAACCTTGTTGTTAGGCATCGAACTAGGACTTATGAGATCAGGGTGGTTTTCTAGGCCAGTTATTTAGGGCCTGATCCTGCAATGGGTTCTACCTAGCATAACTCCATTGGGATTCCACATGGGTGCAAAAGTGTCTGTGCTAATAGATTCCCTTGCTGCATTGGGGCTTTAATTTCTCTGTGCCTTAGTTTCCCATACGTAAAGGATGGATAATACTTCACTACCGCCATAGGGCTGGTGAAATCCATTACTGTTTGTGAGGTAACAAATATTGTAGAAAACCTATAAGTAAATAAAATATGAGCTGAATGGAAAAATGACATCCAACAACTGCTCCTTTTATCTCAATGGAATGTAAATGCTGAAGCCAGTTTAAATGTCAGCTTTTATAACTGTTTCACTGATTAGCTGGAGGTTTCCTTCTAAAAGTAATTTATTGTTGGAGACAGTTGTGAATATAATAGGAGCAATTAAGGGTGGGTGGAGTCAGAGGTTGGGGTCAGAGAAATAGGAATTAAAGACCCCAAAACTTCAACTGCATCCCTACCCACAAAGGGGAACACAAACCACCACCTCTACCTTCTGGGATTCTGAAAGTCCCTACTGTCCCATTTGCCAGGTGCCAAAACATTGAACCTTCCCTTGAATGCTTCTACAATACGTTTGTTGTTAATGTTGTGTATTTAAAAAAAGAAAAAAAAATGGAATGGCATATTGAAAATTGGGGACTGTATAAAATAAATTGAAGAGCATTGAGATTTTGATTGAATTTAATATTAAAATGACTCAGGATATAATGTACTGATTGTGTTATTCGTCTTAACTATTTAAAATGCAATTTTTGAACTTTTACTTGAAGTTGTTGCAGAATTTTCAGTTTGCTCAATGATTTAGGTCCAGTAGGCTGCTTAGTAAGTGGAGCATTGGTTCTGGTGAAATCATCTTGTATATAATTTTAGATTTAAATGAGAAAACTGAAGTATGAGGTAGAAAAAAATTGAGGCTCGAAGCAATATTTCAAAAACTAGAGTGGTTGCTGTGGCATAAAATAATTGCTAGTTGCCTAGAGTAGCCTGGAATTCAGAGATTTCTCCACTGTATTAAAAACGTATAATCAAAAAGCTTTGTAACCAAGCCTAGCAGCCCTCATGGCGTGGGTCTAATTTTCCCATCAGGGGGAGATTGCTTGGAAGAGGATAAGTTTTTGTTTATAACTTATGTAGGATAAAGGATAATTATTTAGATATGTTGCTTAGAACAGGGAGCCTTGCCCATTAGTAGGGCCCTACCAAATTCACGGCCATGAAAAAAACATCACAGTTTGTGAAATCTGGTCTCTCCCTGTGAAACCTGGTCTTTTGTTTGCTTTTACCCTATAGTGGACAGATTTCACAGGGGAGACCAGCGTTTCTCAAACTGGAGATTCGTGGCCCGACAGGGAGTTGCAGGGGGGTCACGGTATTGCCACCCTTACTTCTATGCTGCCTTCAGAGCTGGGTGGCTGGAGAGCATCAGCTCTTGGCTGGGCGCACAGCGCTGAAGGCAGTGTCCCGCCAGCAGCAATACCATACCATGCCACCCTTACTTCTGTGCTGCTGCCTTCAGAGCTGGGCGGCCGGAGAATGGCAGCTGCTGACTGAGGGCCCAGCTCTGCAGGCAGCAGCACAGAAGTATGGGTGGCAATACCTTACCATGCCATCCTTACTGCTGCACTGCTACTGGCAGCGGCTCTGCTTTCAGAGCTGGGCTCCTGGCCAGCAGCCACCGCTCTCCAGCTGCCCAGCTCTGAAGGCAGTGCCGCCGCCAGCAGCAGCACAAAAGTAAGGGTAGCAGCACTGCAGCTCCCCCCTACAATAACCTTGTGATCCTGCCCCTCCCCCCCAAGTCCTTTTTGTGTCAAGAGGATCCCTGCAATTATAACACTGTGAAATTTCAGATTTAAATAGCTGAAATCATGAAATTTACTCTTTAAAATCCTATGCCCATGAAATTGACCAAAATGGACTGTGAATTTGGTAGGGCCCTACCCATTAGCTTCTCAGAACAGTTTAGAACTAGCTTATTATTTATACCAGTTCCTGACAGATATGGATGATAAGCAATATTCTATTTAAGAACACATTTACCATGGAATGTGTACCAGCCATTGTCTGAGTAGTACCTTATTCTGCTAGTAGTACTACTGAAATCAATAGTGTGAGCAAAGATAGCAGAATCTGGTCCATTATGATTAACGTAACCAGTAGAAGAGACTTGAAAATCAAAAACAAAAAGTCCATGGATAAAAAGTTTTGTGTACTATTATTGTTACTTTCTTTCAGAAAGGGAAATGTGCATTCTAAAGTATGAATATGGTTATTCTAAAGTTTGACATATATGTATTGGGTGAAGGGGAGAAATTTTGTGCTTCAAAATTTAGCTGCTGTTAGTAATTTGTATGTTTGTTTGCACTGTAGGTAGCGGACCAGCAGGCAGCCATGTTTGGACAATGCTGCTTTCATGCAGGAGATGTTAAACTAACCATGGGAACGGGTATCTTTTGGGATGTTAACACTGGGAACCATCTTCATATGCCTGGGGCAGGTAAGCTTTGTCATTTAAAAATGTTTTATGGTTTTTGACCTGTTTTTTAAAGGTGACTGCAAAGGGGATACAAATAGGTTTTGTGTCCATTTTTTGCTGCTTTTGGATGTATAAAGAAGGAATGAAAGGCATTTTCTTCTTCAAGGAGTGTCCCTACAGGTGCTCCACTATAGGTGTGCTTGCGCCCCCTGCACCTTCGATCTGAGATTTCTCATAGCAGTGTCTGTTCAGCCCTCACATGCATGTTACTTAGTCTTGTGCCCCATGCTGTTGCTGTATAGCACTTCATGGATGGCTATCCTCAGTTCCTTCTCAGCCACCCCAGCTTGAGATGGAACCTTAGCTAATTGTCCGAGTTCAGTTTTGCCTCAACTGTGTTCTCTTAACTTTTGTAGTTAGTGTATTATAATATTTAGTACTTAGTAATAGTTGTATTAATTGTTTTTTTTAAAACAAAAAGAAACGGATGGATGGATGGATAGATATAGCTTTTTAGATATTTCCTTTCCTCCGCAAGGTTTTGCCCTTTCCAAGGGTATACCCAATTCTTCCAGATTCAAACATTGCCTGTCATGCCAGGAGGCAATCCGGGTGAGCAATGGACATTCCCACTGCATCCCTTGTTTTGGGGAAACTTGTATTTCCCACAAGTGCAACTTCTGTCTCATTAAAATCTAGAGACAGAAAGAACAGGGAGATAAAATTTCAACTCCTTACGATGGAGAGCTTGCGTCCAGCCTCTGATCCATGCCAGGAGCGCCCCCCTGTATGACAATCTCTGAGTCAGTCAGCTGCCTCTTCTGTCTCTGAGCCACACTCCTCAAGGGCATCTAAGGAGAAGACCAAGTTTCCTCTCATAAGTCTTCCAAAGACCGTGCCCTGAGTTCTCCAGGTAGGGAATATACCTCAAAAAAGTTTTAAGTCATCAGCTCCCCGGCTCCCATTGGTCTCCAAGGCTGCTGTTTCCTCAGGTACTAAGAGCTCTACTAAGCATACGGACTCTAAAATATGAGGCTCCGAAAGACCATCGGTACCGACAGGAGACCATGGCATCAAGAAGAGCTCAACCATGGTACTGAAAAAGACAGCTTGAGCTCTGTCTGCATTCTTCCCCCCACCCCTACCGCCCGGAGTGTTTGAAACTTGTGGCTCCTTTGGCTACTGTTATTTTAGCTCATTCCCAGGACATGGTACCGACAGATCTCTGGACACAACTGTCTGGTACCTATGGTGGTACTTCACACTTCCCTGTTACCAAGAGCCTCCAGTTCTTCTTTGAGAAGTGTCCCTTTAGGTGTCTTGGTGCGGCCAACCAGGGCACTACTACAAATTTCCGATTAGAAGCGCAGGGTGCCAAGACACCTAAAGTGGAGCATCCACAGGGACAACCATCTTGAAGAACCTCAATTATTGCACAAGGTGAGTAACCGTCTCTATCTCCGCACACCCATCCAGTACTGATGGTGCCTCCTGCTGCTCCTCCTGCTGCCTCACCATTTTCTCTCTCTCTCGCGCGCGCGCGTAAGGTGAGAAAACCTGGATTTGTGCTGGAAATGGCCCAACTTGATCATCATACACATTGTAAGGAGAGTGATCACTTTAGATAAGCTATTACCAGCAGGAGAGTGGGGTGGGAGGAGGTATTTTTTTCATGCTTTGTGTGTATATAAAAAGATCTTCTACACTTTCCACAGTATGCATCCGATGAAGTGAGCTGTCGCTCACGAAAGCTTATGCTCAAATAAATTGGTTAGTCTCTAAGGTGCCACAAGTACTCCTTTTCATTTGTGACAGATGTCCACAGCTACCATCCTGCTGGGGCAAGCACTAGTGGGTTGCGTCACCCCCTTGGCCATACTAGGACCCCTGGATGGCTTATCGCAATCCATTCTCTGGGACCTCAAAGTCTGCTGTTCATAGAGATAGACAGCCCTTCTCACACTCCTTTTCCAGAAGACCAGAGTCTCAGGAAGAGACCTTTGAGGAACAAGAGGCCAGGGTTGACAAGCTTTCTCCAATTGCAAACATCTCTTCATTCTCAGATGAAACTGTCATGCCACCTACACCATCCTGGCAGCTGATTTTAAGCAGTTTCAGGATCTCATCAAGAAGATTACAGATTCTTTACAGATCCCCCTGGTGGAGATTAAAGAACTGCATGATAAGCTGCTCAATATCCTCCATACAGCCTCCTCTGCCCATATTGCCCTGTCAGTCAACAAGGCACTCCTGGATCCTGAAAAGGTCATCTGGCATATTCTGGCCTGAAGTCCTCCCATATGCAGGAGGACAGACAAAAAATATGATGATCTTCCTAAGGAGTCAGAATTTTTATTTTCTCACCCTTGTCCTAACTCCTTGGAGGTTGAGCGGGTTAATATACCTGGAAGGCAGCGTGTCCCTGGTGTGGGTGGGTGAAAACAGCACCTCCCCTCTCTGGCCAGGGGAGGGGGGGATGTAAACAGCACCCACGGCTTACAGGAAAGCAACACAGACCCCAGTGCTGCTCCTGCTCCAGCTGCCTTGGGTTGGCAGTGGGGCTCACAGTTTTGCCTGAAAATCTCATTGTCTTCAGCTCCAAGTTTTAAGTGGGTGGGGTATGTAGGGGTGGGGGTCGGGGTAGCAGTATGGTTGGGGTGGGGACAGGCAGCCCACATGTGCCTACCTTTTAGATGCAGTACAGGCACACTACAGTATTCCCCCTCCCCTTTTTTTTTTTTGTCTCTGCTGCTGCCTGATTGGTTACTTCTGGTTTCATATGGTGTCCGGTTGACTGGTTGGTCCGTAACTCTGGTGTTCATATATTTGAGGTTCTATGGTACACTGTATTTGCACAACAACAGTGAGGTTTCTCAAATGCCTAGGCAACTTTTTCTGCCCGTTAAACACCCTACTCCAGTTTGGGACCTCAATTTGGTTCTTAAATGATTTACAAGACCACCTTTGAACCTACAGCTGCCTGCTCACTCCTCCATTTATTGATGAAAATGGCATTTCTGTTTGCCATCACATCGGCTCGATGAATGGGGGAAATAGAAGCTCTTATGGCAATACCCCCCATTCACAAAATTTTTCAGAGGCAAGGTCACATTATGACTACAACCCAAGTTTTTGCCAAAAGTACCTTCTTATTTCCATATTAATCAGCCCATTCCTCTCCCCATCTTGCACCCTAAACCTCACTGGGATAAGGAGAAGGCATTCAACATGATTGATGTCAGGGGAGCCCTGGCCTTCTCCCTTGACAGGACTGAATCTTTCAGGAAGACTTCCAGGTTTTGTCTCAATCACAGACAGAACAAAAGGAGCAGCAATCTCTAATCTCAAAGCACCTGCTGACATATGAGCTCATTCTACGAGATTTATTTCTACCTCCACAGCCTTTCTTCAGAACATTCCTATCAATGGAGTATGTAAAGTCTCAACTTGTGCTTCTCTGTATGCATTTGTTGAATGCTATGCAATAATTTGTGATTCTGCTTCTGAGAATGTGTTCGGTTCAGCTGTACTTTCTACCATACTGAACTAGACTCCAAAGCCCCCTCCTCCTTAAAGGAGAGCTGCTTGATTGTCACCTAGAATGGACCACCCACAAGGACTTGAAGAAAAAGAAGAAGAAATTGTTACCCCATCTCTGAGAAGCAGCCTGAAGGATAACTGAGAAGAAAAAAGAGAAGACGACCAGACAAGCTTCTCCAGGGACAAGTTGGTGGCCAAGCTGGAGCTTCCCTGAACAAGGGGCCAGCCCCTGGATTGGGGAGTGGATTGAGGCACAGAAGGATAGTAGCCTAAAGCAGTGGAAGCATGCATGCTTTAAAGTGGCTGCCAACTGAGCCGAGCTGGGCTGCAGGTTTGCTTTTTGTATGCATTACTTTAGGACTTTGGTAAAGGACTCTGTGGCCCCAGAAAGGACAGGACTCTGTCTGATCAGTGGGCTAGGACACCGCTATGGCCAGAGTAAGCCAAAGGACAGTGTGTGTGTGTGTGTGTGTGTGTGTGTGTGTGTTGGGGGGGGTAAGGTTGTGTTGAGTCTGCAATTTGCCACAGGCAGTTGTCACCTAACTTCCTCAGCTCCTTTGAAAATTCCAGATTAATTGTGATGTGATGTAATTTATAATCAAACTTTTAAAGAAGAAAGCATAGGTATTGACTGGCATAGAGGGAGAGTGTGGGAGGTAAAGCTGGTCTGTTCATGCATTCACTCCCATTTCCTAGGAAACAGTTCAAGTGGATGGAATGGAATATGGAGTGCAGATGTAGTAATAACTTTACAGAAATATTTTCAGGAATAATCTACATGACTAGTGGTTTATATATACTGTAAAACAAGTATGTGGAGATATAGGGTACTTGAATCTGTGAGATCTTAAAATAATTTTTTGGAATCCGTCAGCTAAATAAATCAGATTCTTCACCCTTTCATATAAGAATAAATGTTGTACCCTACTGTTTTGATCTTGTTTCATGTATTAATCCTTTTGCATCCAAGGAAATATGCAGTGATTTGTTATACTACCTCAGAATAAGGGTCCCCACATTTTTGAAGCTTTTCCTTCCAGTTTAACAAATTTTTTGCAGTCCACTTGTCCAATATCGCTAACAGTAACCACAGAGAGGTGAAATTAACCATCGCACCAGTTACTAAAAGCAAAATGATAAAGTCCAAAATTTTAACTACCTTCTCATTTCAGTTATAGATGTGTCTTGTCTAGCTTCTGAAAGAAGCTGAATTGGGGGAATACAGGCTTAAGACATTGTTGATTAAAGATGATTGAATGCGCTTAATTTTTATTGTCATGACCAAAGAGAAGCCTGACTAGCAGAGATAAAAAGATGAAAATGAGACTGATGAAGTTTCTAAACTAATAACTGTAGAAACTAAAAGTTTCTAAACTAAACATTCCTCCTGCAGTGAAAGTCGGTTACAGAGGCTTGTCATACAAGAGGTCTCTCAGTTTAACTTGCAGTGCTGAGTCAACAGCATATTGGATGAAGGGGTTGGTGATCCCTGTTGTGAGTCATCAGAAAAGTATTTCCTAAACTGGGTTTGAAATTAATATCTCAGATGCTGATTTATGAGTTTCTGGTGGTTCTCAGCCTGCTAGTTCCTTCTCTTGATGAAGTCTGAAGCAAGAAATATTGACTCCCCAGTTTCTCCTTTGTATTCAGGAAGACCAGTTTCCAAATATTTTGGTGAATGCTTCTATCTTGTTATACTGTACATAGACAGAACATTCATATTCTGTCCCCGGAGAAGAATTTTTCAGCTCAATTAAGCATCCAGAAATGTCGGCAAAATACGTTGTTTGCCATCTGCCATGAATTACTGAATCCATCAGCAAGGGGAGATTGCCGATAATTCTGAACCCCTGCTCTTAATTTGAAAAGCTGAGTGGTGCTTTACTTCCTGAGAATTGCCTGACTTCAGTGTGAAATAGTTGCTGGTGGAAGAATCATGTCATTCGAGGAGGAGTGCAAAAAGTAGAAAATTCACCGGGTAATCTTTGATGTTCACTACTTAACAGCTTCATGAAAGATATGATGAAGATTTCCAGACACCTTCTTAACAGCAGGAGCTTGGCTATATGTGAAATAGTGGAATCAGTAGGTGCAGTGTTTTGGATTTGTGCAATCAGGATGCAGTTGTCACCTGTTGTTGGATTGGCTCCATTTGTGCAGATTATAATGTTGTAAAAGTGATTGTAATAATTCCCACTCCATGTGCAAATCTTTGACTATCCCCTGAGAAAAGAACAGGAGTACTTGTGGCACCTTAGAGACTAACAAATTTATTAGAGCATAAGCTTTCGTGAGCTATAGCTCACTTCATCGCTATGCATCGGGGGGAGGGATAGCTCAGTGGTTTGAGCATTGGCCTGCTAAACCCAGGGTTGTGAGTTTAATCCTTGAGGGGGCCATTTGGGATCTGGGGCAAAAATTTGGGACTGGTCCTGCTTTGAGCAGGGGGTTGGACTAGATGACCTCCTGAGGTCCCTTCCAACCCTGATATTCTATGATTCTATGACTAACACGGCTGCTACTCTGAAACCTGTCCCCTGAGTTGTCTCAAATACTTCACCTGATGTGTGTTCTGGCACAGCTTTACAAAAGTGTGAGTCTTTTTCAACTGAACAGTCACTCAGCCATCTCACAGAGTAAAAGCTATGCAATACCAGAGACACCAGGTGAGTTGCTAAGTACACCCATTCCCTCAATTTTGAAAGCAGCTGCTCTCTGACATCCTGAGTTGTATCACTAATAGGGTGACGAGATGTCCTGATTTTATAGGGACAGTCCCTATGTTTGGGGTTTTGTCTTATATAGGTGCCTATTACCCTCCCACTCACCCCCAGTCCCGATTTTTCCCACTTGCTATCTGGTCACCCTAATCACTAATAAAGTGTGAAACAGTGTAGTTCGACAAAGGCACTGTTTGCAGTTTGGTGATTTGCTTGAAGACCTTTAACATTTGAAACCATGTCTCTTGAAAAGAAAAACATGAGGTTCTGTGTAATTGGTTGTGCCTTATACTCTGCACAGCTTGTATAGATATCAAATGAGAGACATTTGTGTTGAACATTACTAGTTTAATTAATCAAGACTTGTTAATTATTTTTCAAGGCTTTAAGCTTTCTCTGAAAAAAAAAAATGCTCAGTTTATCTTCATGTATGATTAGTTTCCAGATGTCACAACAGCTTTGAAGGCTTCATACTTTCAGCAGACAACACTTGGAAACACATTACCTAGTATAGTTGCAAATTAACTGATGTAAAACCACGTCATATTTGCCCTTGTATTTCTGCATTTTCTTTATTCTTTTTGAGCTGTTATTAGCACAAGTGTGTCCTTTTCACAAAATGATCTATTTTTCCTGAATCACTCCTTAGCTAGACATGAACTCCAACACAGACTGAATTATCATGTCATGTGTGCGTAAATACATGCTGTTCGTTTTATACACTTACGCATACTTTAAAATGGGATTTGTGTTGTTTTGTATAAGGCAAATCACACAGTACAGTACCACAGGTGGCTTGCAAGAGCCATTGTGGGCACAGGGAGGCCAAATTATGAAACTTTCTCTTACATAGAATCATATACTGAAAAATGAATTTTCAGAAATACTTTTATTGCTATTTGAGTACCTTCCGCGAATGAGACTGTTTGTTTTTTTTTCTCAGTTGGGACTGCTGTTTTATGTTTCAGTATATCTGTATATTTCCCACGTGGAGGCTCAAGCCTCCTGATTTATATTAGGATTAGGAATATACAGATCCCTTTAGAAACCATTGTGTAAAGTAACTTCTGTAATTTAAGAAAAGCATGCGTACATGTTAAATAGCTTTAACTGTGTGTGTGTATATATTTTAAATTGTAGAATTTAACAGCTTTAAGACTTCTTATTGTTTCTAATAAGGATCTGAATTTTTTAAAATCCTAAACTGCTTCATGAAGCTCTCAAAATAACTATTTTTAGTAGTTTTTTTATTCTTTCACTGACTTTTTTTTTTTTTTGTAATTAGATATAGTGACTCTAAATTGATTTTAGGTTGCATTGTATTTCTCCTTTATTAAAAATAAACTATTATTCATTTCTGGTTTACTTTTGCTATTAATTTTTTGTGGAATATTTTCTTCTAAGACCCCACAAAATGTTCAAGCTGAGGCACTGACATTTAAGTTGAATTTTGTAAAGGAAGTGGACAAAAGTTGCAGCTACAATTTAAGGATTTTTTGTTAGTTGTGTTTTATTTAATCTCTCTGGAAGCAGTTTGTGGACTTGACTACTTTTCTTTTATTTGTGTGTGTGTGTGTGTGTGTGTGTGTGTGTATGTGCACGCACGTGCAAAATTTTAAGGTCTGTATCCAGTGGTTGGTTGGAAGATTGGGAAAGAGGTGGTCTTCTTAGCTGAAGGCAATGCATCAGATGCTGGCTCTACCATAAAATGGGCTAAGGAGTTAGGTAAGTGGCTTTTCAATTGTATAATGCTATAAAACAATTAACCCTGTAAAATGCTTCTTTATAGGGTCCTCTAGCTGGCTCCTGTTCATAGTATTAGGCTTCTATTTGTTCTCTTTAATAGATAAGTTGTCTAGTTTCTCCAGCATGGAGCCTTGAAATTGACAAGAAAGCCAGGCTATCATGGGGGTAGGCGTGGGGCGCCAGCTAGAGCCCGACTGCCCCTGGGCTCCCTGCTCCCAGCCAGGCTGCAACAATCCAATCCCCACAGAGAACCTGGCTGCTGCCCAGAGGCTCCTGGCTCCCCACGGGGATCCTGGCTGCTGCTTGGAGGCTCCCAGCTCCCTGTGGGGATCCGGCTGCTGCCCTAACACCGGGACTCTCAGCCCCCTACACTGCCCATCTTAACTCAGTGGAAGCACTCCTGGTGAAGACAGAAGGAGGGTAGTGTGGACATCAACCACCATAGTAATTACTGCAGTGGTTGTAAGTTGACATAGCATAGGTCAACTTAAGTTTCTAGTGTAGACATGCCCATAGACTTCCAAATAGCCTAGTGGTTAGTAATCTGTACTACCATAGAAGAGCCTTCTGTTCAGTTCCTGATTGTAGGACCTGATCCTCAGGTCTTAGCCAAACTGTGCTTGGTTTGGGACGTGAGATTCGGGGAGCAAGGAGAAGAGGGAAGAGGTTCTAAGTCACATTTCCACTCCATCTGCTTAGTCTCTTTTGTAACTTGATGCAGCCCTAAGGACTGTTATCCCAACTGGGAATTATCAATTCACAGGGCACCCCAGCCATACCCCTTCTTCCCATGATGTCATCTGTGCTGGGTGATTGGGAATGGGTGACATGAAGCCTCAAGGCACTTAGTAATTCCCTCCCACCAGTGGAATCCCCAGCTGTCCAGTTAAGGCTTCTTTCTGGTTGCTTGGCACTGTCTGAGCACCACAGTGTAGCTAGAACAGGGTGCCAAGGATCTGGCCTGTAGTCTTGTTGGATCTTGGCTGGCAGTTACAGCTTATGGGGGAAGACATCCTTTTATATTTCTCAACATCACCTCCAGTTTACTTAGAGTAGCATTATTAGCTTCCACAAGTCCCATACATATTACCCTGACTAGAGGGAGTTATCCTTGATACAAGATTTTGAGAGTTAATGGGCTATAGCGTGGTACGGATATTTGAAGATGGTTGTGGATTTGGTTTCTTGATCCTGGATAGTTCTCTTTCATGGGGCTGATGGAATTGAAATTCAGAAAGATATTTTTTTTTTCTTAATATGTGCCAAGTGAAATATTTAATTTAGGAATCTTGACTATAATAATTTATTAAGAAAAGTAAAAGTAAATAATTTAGTCAGTTGATTTTTTTGTGTGGACCCCTACAGATCTTTTCACCAGTGTAGACGAGACATCAAGAATGGCACGAAGTGTGATTGATTCTGAAGGAGTTTGTTTTGTTCCATCTTTTAGTGGTTTGCAGGTAAAAATATCGTCCTTAATAATATGACACAAATGATTTTTTGTGTCCTACTTAAACATTAGTATCTGTCAATTTGCCCATTATCATGGTATCTATTTTGTTCTATTCAGGTTCTTGTTCCATGCCCATCACGGTGGTATCTGAGGGCCTCCGTGGTATCTGAACATCTAAAAACGTTAATGAATGTATCCTCAAAAAAAACACATGAGGTAGGGAAATATTATTCCCATTTTACAGATGGGGAACTGCAGTACAGACAGATTAAGTGATTTGCCCAGTGTCACAAGAACAGAGCCCAGATCTCTTGCATTTCAGTCCAGTGCCTTGACCACCAGCTTATTCTTTCAAAGAACCGAGCTGGACTCAAAGTATTGGTTTTATGTCATTTCTTTGCACAGCCACGATTCAAGAAAGCATTAACTAAGTGCTTAAGAACTTCCCTGAATAAGGTTGCTTTCCTGAATCGGGGCCTTAAAGCATAGCACTAATGACTGTTTAACCAACTATATGGTGGCATGTGGATTTAATTTTTAACTGTACATTTGTGTTTTCTTGTAGTTCTCAGTATGCACAACTCAATCTTGTTAAAATATACTAGAGGGTTGCTTCGTAGACTGAGCTCATTGCACACACCAGGGGCTTTTAACATTCTGCAGTTTCTCCCACAAGCTCCCTGTGCACCACCCTCTTCTCTCCCTGTATTTCAGGTACTCCCTGCAACTCCCCCTTTCCTCATGCCAGGGACTCTCTGTATTCCCCCCCTATGCCAGGGTCCTCCATTCTCCTTCCATGCTCCTGTCCCCTCATACCATTATCCCCATTCTTCCCCTCCTGCAAGGTGCTCTGCATATCTCCCTCCTTTAGGGGTTCTGTGTAACCCCCCCCCCCTCACCCCAGTTCTCCTTTCCCTTACATGCCAGGGTCTCTACATCTTCATTCATACCAAGAGCTGTGTGTGTCACTCCCTCCATGCCAGAGACTCTGTATGCCCTCCCATGTCCTCTTTCCCATTCTCAATTCTTATTTCTTTTTGTTCGTTTGTTTGTTTGGAGGATAAGCTATACAGGGTGTCAGCACTTTAAATTGCATTGGGAGGATGGGCAGAGCTGTAGTGAGGGGTTATTTGCAGTAAAGCTGTAGCTGTGTTTGTCCCAGGATGTGCGAGAGACAAGATGGGTGAGATAATATCTTTTATTGAACCAACTTCTGTCGGTGGAAGGGACAAGCTTTTAAGCTTCACAGAGCTTTTTATCAAGTCTGGGGAAGGTAACCACAGTGTTCAAGCTAAATGCAAGGTGGGGCAGATTGTTAAGCAAAAGGGGTCCCACATGTTATAGGAGACCACTTAATTTTAAGTGGGCAATTAACACCTCTGCAGTCCTGGGACCAAGGAGGGGGTAGAAGGCAGCAGGGTGTAAAACCAGTGTCTCAGTTAAATCCATGGTTTTTAGTGTCCGGCAGAATTATGGATTTAAGTTCAGGCTCATCTTCTGAAGATGTTGTTGTCATTTTGAGGATGAGGACTGATAGGTCAGATACAGAGTGATCACTTTGTGTAAAATGTTCATCCACTGGTGATAGGGTGAGTGTCTGTGTATGAGTTCATTTGAGAGTATAGTGATCATGTGGATGAAAACAGATAGTTGTTGTTGGGGCATTTGGTGTAGTAGATGGGGTACACCACATGTTGTGATAGACATGTGTAGGACCATGGATCTTGGAAGGTATGTTGCGGAGGGTATTGTTCATTGTAGCAGTGGAGATAAGTCTGTATGTTTTGCATCTGTTGTTCTGGCAGGACCTGGTGCCACTTTGCGTTGGTGTGTCCTGGTCAATGGGGAGCTTGCTTCTGATGGGTTGGCGAGGTTGGGCGGTTGTTTGAAGGCCAGAAGAGGGAATTTAGGAAGGCTTTCTTTTGAGATGTGGTCCCCTTCGAGTATGGGTTGTAATTGTTTTATGAAATCCTATACGAGTTCCAATGTGTAGTGGTAGGTGATGAGTAGGGGTGTGCGGTAGCTGGGATTTTTTTTCTTTATTGAAGCAGTATCTCTCTGGGTGTTTGGGTGGCCCATTCCATGATGCAATCTGCTTTGTTGGTGGAATGTTGTTTTTTGGTAAGGTGTGTGTCTTGGGCTTTATCCTTGGAGCATATTCTGTGGTATCTGAGTGTGTGGCTATAGATAACAGATTTTTTTGTTATGTCTGGCGTGGTTACTGGATCTGTGAAGGTAAGTGTGGTGGTCTGTGGGCTTCTTCTGTATAGTTGTAGGTAACATTCTGTTGTTGCGGCTGATCATGGTGTGCAGGAAGTTGATGTTGGTGTTGGGAGTGTTCTAGAGAGAATTTGATGGATACATGATGGTTGTTGAAGTTAGGGTATTGTTAGGCTGGAAGGTGCGTCTCCCATTTTTCCCTTGCAGTTTTCCAGTTTCCATCACAGCCAGTAGGGTTCTGACCATTGAGGCTTAGAACATTCTCTCTGACATTTTGGGATAGATTGGATGTAGCATTCAAAAGTTGTCATGTTGCATCCAAAGAGAAATGCCATCAAGTTGAGCACAGAACCTTGCTTCGCTCTGCCAAAAATCACCTCTTTTTCCGAGGGTGGATTTGATTTAAATCAAATTCATTTAAATCATGATTTAAATCACTAGTCAGGAAGACTATTTATTTAATCATGGATATCTACATAATAGTGCATTCTTGTTGCTTGCTATAACCTTAATACGTATTCTTCACAACTCAGAGATAGATGTAGGTTTCATTTTTAGAAGGTACACGCTATACGTTTAAGTGATTTATTTTGAAAACTTTTCAGATTAGTTTTACAGCTATATCAGAAAATGAATTACTGTTTGGTTATTTCATTTACCAAAGGTAATTGAAGTAGATAGTTCACCTCCCAATGACTTCATAAATATCTCCAGTTCAACAGGTTAATCACTAATATTTGGAGGATTTTCTTGCCATGCTGTATTAGGAGGAGAACGTCACCAGACAGACATTTACATTGTTTTATTTAACTAAAACAACAACGTTATGTATTCTGGATTCTTTTCTTCAACAGCAAACATATAATATTTTAACAAAACAAGCGTATGGATTTTTGAATTTAGTTAACTCTCTTGTGGGAGAGTTAGCTTGGTTCCTCCCACTTTTTTCAGAGTAGCTGCTGCAAAGTGATTGTTACGGAAGTATTTTGCAATTTCAACTACATTAGCCTTTATTTCTGGAACTCTGAAGTCTTTGGCTAGGAGGTGCATCAAATGAGCACTGCAACCATATGTTGTTAGCTTGGGACACTCTTCACTGTCTTCTAAATAATTTCTTCTCATCTTGGATACATTTGCAGCATTGTCTGTGACCAACCTGCATACTAGACATTTGAATTTTTTTTCACAGTTGTTATAGCTTTTACTGCTACTTCTTGTAAGTATTCTGCTGTGTATGCATTTCCTGATGTATCAGTTGTTTCTGTAAGGAAAACATTCCCTTCTTCGTTGTCACACAAGCACATACAACAGGATCATTGTGGACATTGCTTCACCCATCAGGTTAACAATTTCACCCTCTCGACCTTTTGCACAGTGCTCAATTTCTCTTTCATACACTTTATCCTGCAATTTGCCTGCAACATCTGCTCTGTTGGGTGGACTGTATCCTGGTCTTAATGACTGAACCATGTTAATGAAGTGTGGGTTCTCAATCCTATGGAAAGGAGAGTTTGTTGCATAAACAAACAGGGCAATTTTTTCATCAGTTACCTCTTTTTGTAATCTGCTGGTTCTTATCACAAACTTATCTATGGTTGTTTCTGGATGATGGAGGTTTTTTTTTCTTTTTGCTACAGGTGATATACTGTGGCTATGTGACATGCATGATGTGACTGAAACACTATCATTGGCAGATAACTCTGAAACTATAGAAAATGATGGTGATCTTGAAGGTAGATAGTCTTCAGAATCCTGTATGTTGAGGATGGATTCTCCTAAACAAAATAAGTCAGTGCAGTTATTTAATTATTATTACCATACTGCTCATTTAATATTACTCATTGCATTCACTGACACTCAGTACTACTTTTAATGGTGAAATTGTAAAAGGAAGATCTGCCTATTTCAGCTATTTATTTTTTATCACAACGGCATCTAAAATGATAGTACCATAGAGTAACAACTATGTTTTTTGCTCAAACATGAGAATTCAGGAATAGTCCAGAAGGAAGACAGGCAGTCCTGAAGAAAGAAGTATGAAATAAAAAAGTTTACCAACCTGAAGATCCTGCATATTCAGACATGTTCCTTTCATCATCTTCAATGCAGCTTCCTCCTGAGAAGGAACACTCTCATGATGTTGTTTCATTTGGACAACCGGGCCTTGCGTTTCTTTGTTGCACTGCTTTCATTTTGCATGCATGCCTGTTTTACCCACAGGTAGAGGAACTTTATTAAAATATTCCCAAACTGAATCTCTTTTACAGCCTGCTGCCATTATAGGTTTTCCCTTCTAGTGTGAGAATGATATGGTAGATCTCAAATCAATGAAGGCTACACTCAGAAAGACCTCAAGACTTCTGGAATATGCTGCTCAAACCATTTCACTTTTGTTTCTACTGTCTGTCCCTCCCTTCTCACATTTATTTCCAGACGTCGTCTCCTCGTCCAGATCTATTCCATCCCCAACAATCTTCTATTCATTGAACTTTTTGAAACTTTTCACTTTTAGAGAGATGTAAGGGATTGACTCTGTGAACACAAATTTGCAGAGGGACAATAGGGTTGAGGTCTGTTATTTCTCTCCTCTATTTATTTAAAAACATTTTTGCTGTTAACAAGCATGTTATCACTGGAGATACATCCACAGTTTGAGAACTACAAAACTAAGCATCTCTGATAGTGCTCAGTCTAGAAGATACAGAGTCCCATCAGGTAGATAGAAAGATTAATCTAAAAAATCTATATAGAAGCCCCTGGAACCCCATAAGATTGGGGTCCCTAATCCATGAACTATTGGAACTCATTTACAAAACTTTTCTTAAACATTACATAAATATATTGTCTCATACTATAGAATTAGAATTTATAATCCCTATTCTATGATGAGATATCTTTGAGCTATAATGTATTTTATTTAAAACTATCTTTAGATAGGTTTTTTCCTCAAAAAGCATTTTACCAAATAATCCAATTTAAATTAAAAAAATTGATTTTTTTTTAAATCATTGATTTTTATCCACCCTGGTTTTTCCCCATTCCACCAAACTGTCTAGTATAACTTTGGGTTGTTAGTTTAAGATACATGGTATCTGTGAAGGTTTTGCCACTTTTCTACCTTAGATCCAAAAGTACGGTACTTAGTTTTGACAGGTGTATGCCAGTCTGCCCACTCTATTATTCCCACAGTCTGTTTTTTAAAAAGCAGAATCTCAACCTCTTTATCATACCCCATCTCTAAAGCACTAATGGGAAAAGGCAAAGAAAGGGGCTCTTTGTTTCCACGAGAGAGTCCACAAAATCTTGATCAGTAGATTTATTTTGAGAAGTAGGCTGCTTAGTTAATCTAAGCTGCCTTCATTTGGTGGCTTTTTTGATTTTCTTCCATTATGGGTAAAATAGTATGGATTCTTAATCAACTTGTGTGAAAACTAGTCTTCTCACAGACTTTTTTGCAATTTCCCATTTCCCCCGCAAAATTACCCCTGCCCAAAGCCCTCTCATCTTGAGAGGACTAGAAATGGGAACTCCATACCGTTGAATAAAAGATCTCTTAGGATCCAGAACTCCCAGCACCAGAAGGGCTTGAGATATCAAACTTCAAAGTTGTGACATTTTTCACTGTAGAAATGCTATTTAGGCAATTTTTAGAGACATTTTTATGGCTCCTTACAAGCCTTGTACAGTTGGACTTGTGACTTTACAGAAAGAAATGAATTATTTTAACAACTCTTAAATGTTTCTAAAACAGCTATTCTGTAATATGTGACACATACAGAATACATGATGATACAGGTTGATCATCCCTTAATCAGGATGACTGAGAAACTTACTCAGGCATTGCTGTTTTTGAGTAACACAGCCATCACAACGTTCTCCTAAACAACTTTTTATACTACATCATACAATCATGAATTCTTTATATCTATACGATGTGTATGTTTGGGGGGTGGAGTTGGGGGGGAAGAGAGTGAAATACTGAATAGATCTATGGTATGAAGTAGGCACCTGAAGTGGAGTAAGCACTTCTGGAGCTCAACCATGACACATCTACCCTGCTGTACAGGTTAGCTCCAACTATCTTCCAGGAATCTAAATTTGATTGCTTGGTTAGGTTTCATAGACATCAGGATAGCAGGAGTTGGACATGTTATGGAGGCAATATGTTCATTTCCTAGATAGAGTCAAATGTTTCTCTGACACCTCCTGTTATGAGAATGAGGACAAGGCTTCTCCCTTCTTAACTTGGATGATGATGCTGTGATGTGGCGCATTTCTCATAATGGGACAGAAGCATTCCTGCTGTACAAATTTAAAATGCATATTTCCTTGATTTATTATCACTCACTCATCTTACCTTTGTTCTAAAGTTTATGTAGGTCATACATATATATTATGTGTGATATGTTATAAAAATGCAAATAAAGCTTTTAAACAAAGTGAATAAAACTCTGGTCCTCTAGACATTCACCTTTAATATATATCATGAATCCTTTCCTTCCTATTTATTTGCTTATATTTGACAATCCACACACTTGTCAACAAGGAACCTTTTATTAGTAGTATGGTTGGCTTAAACGCTTGACAAGTTGGAAAAGGTGGTTGTACACTGGAGAACTGAATATATTCTTTACTGACTTTAAACATAGCTAATTTCTGAATTAAGTCTCAGTGTGCAACATACTAGCCTTCATCTGGGCAAGTGGGTTGTCGCTTCATTTACATCCTAAGTACTGAGCATCAACAACTCTTACCAAAGTCTATGGGAATATTTGGGAGTTCAGCACCCGTCAGGGTTGGGCTTTAATGCATTCCCAGTTTCCCCCACAGATGCCTACTCTTATATTTGTACTTTAAAGTAATTTATACTTCCTTGATTTTTTTGGTGATGTTTTGCGTTTTTTTTTTTATGTCACAATATGATTAAAATCAGGGCTACTTCAGAATTCTGTATAGCAGATATTTAGGGAACTAAATAAAAATCCTGGAAAGTTTTTTTAAAATGTCGTGTTATTTTTAAAATTGAAAAAACATTTAACATTGTCTTAATGCATTTAAGGGCAAGTAGAAGGACAGTCTGTCACTCAAATCCACCAAAACAGTGGAGCGCAGAGATGGATGCAAAAACCATTGCCAGTCATCCTATGAAAGGAGATGACTTTTTTATGAGACAGCCAGAATTAGTGTGTCGCATCATTATGTCATTCAAAACATTAGTGCAATTATGTTACGTAATTTAAATTGACTAGCCTCTTCAAGGCTACTGTATTATATTACAGAATTTTTCTGTACAAAAAGTATGGGGAAAATCAGTAACCCTCCCCTCCCCCCCCCAAAAAAAAAACTCCCCCAACTTTAATAATACTGTACTCTATCTTAGACACTTGTACTTTAGTTGATGTGTACTCTATGTGTATTTTTATAGGTTGTACCAATGAGTGATATTTAGTGTACAGAATTCTGGGAGGAAAAACAAATGCAGTAATAGGAAACCTTTTTGCTATTGAAAGAAACTGATTTGAAAACTGATTTTTCTGAAATATAGACAGCTAAAATAACACTATCCAATGCTTACATATGTCTTAATTGTCTTCTTCTCATTATGCTTCCTGTAACTGTCATGTGTAAATTTTTTTTTTTTTTTTTTTACTACTTGTATCCTTTTTCAAAATGCTGCAAATATAACTCAGTAATTAATTTTATTGTCAAACCTTTATTTCAGGTTCCTGTGAATGATCCTTATGCATGTGCTTCCTTTATGGGGCTGAAACCTTCCACTACCAGAAACCATCTTATACGAGCTATGTTGGAATCTATCGCTTTTAGGTATTGAGTGCAGTCTTTCTTAATTCATTATCTTTAGGATTTCTGTTTTCCTCTCATCTAATTATTCTGTATTTTGGTCACTCAGTGTGTGAATTCAGATAATCACTTGTTACATGAATGCATGGACTTCAGCAATTTATAAAATGCTAACGGTGGTAATTTATTATATTTATTGACACTGACAGGAAGTTTTGTATATTTATCAGGGGTTACTGTTTTTGTTAACAACTGACCCAGCATAACAGTTCTCAAATTAAAATGGACTTGGCCCTTCTGCATGTCCAAAATCTGTCTTCTACCTGACGTTTGCCCTTGTTTCCTCACTACCTTTATGTGGAAAGTAATCCTCTTTTCACTCTCAACCTATTTTAAGTAGGCATGAAGTTGGAGGCTGCTGGGTTAATTCTTAGGTCCTCCGTGTTTATATAACATAGTGATAGGCATTTTAAAAATACATAAGAGAGACAGAAGATACATTAGCTGCTGAATTGGGGATGTGTCTTTTGCATACATGGAAAGCTGAAAATCTCATCCAAAGAGCTGGCAAAAAAAGCTTCAAATATATCTTTTCCTTTCAGATGTATGTTTTTCCCTATAACTATTAGGGTAAGTTAAACTACTTCTTTGAGTGATGGTCCTTATGTATCTGTATTCCACATATTAGTGCTCATGCGTGCTGTGTGCCCAAGTCTGGAATTTCTTCAAAGCAGTGTCGGTTGACCTGCACAGGCACAGTAACTCTACTTGTGCTCCAGACCACGGGTATCAGAGGTAATGTGTGTTGATGCCTCCCAGTTCCTACTTATCACCGCATGGCCTGAGTTGGAATCATGTCCTCCTTCACTAGTGCAGAATCTGTAAAATTTAATGGTAAATAGTTTATATCATAGCTTAGGAATTCTAGTTAGTATATAGTTTAGTATAGAATAGAATATCCCCGCCCTCACTCCCCAGTTGGAGGGACATCCTCCCTGATCCCAGGACTATGCCCAGGATCCAAGAACTGAGTCTCCTGCCCTCACTCTTCCTTCATCAGCAGTGAGCATCACTGGTGCCTCTACAGTCTGGGTGAGGCACATATCTCTGTGAAGTTCATTATCTGTAAATCCTTCACACCCAGAACTAGAGAGGCCAAAGAGCTCCGATTGAAAAAGTTCCTGAAGGAAGAGGCTCGGTCTGACTCAAGCCTGGGAGACCCCCCTGTACTAGCTGACTAGCAGTGCCCCTCCAAGCACAAGCCTGTGCAGCAGGACTGATCCCTGCAGTGGACTGTCCAGAAGAAACTTGTTTCCTCTCCAAGCCAGTCCAGGTCGGGTGAGATGTCGCATATGGGACCCACGGAACCAGCTCCACTGAAGACTCCCAGGCTGGAGGATAAGGCACAGAAAAACAGGGATCTGCTGGTAACTGCGGTACCAGGGGGCAAAGATAAACGCTCTCCAGTCCCATCTCTGAGAGCAAGTCCAGATTCATCATTGGTACCCCCTTGTCAATACAAAGACCATCAGGCCATGTCTGACAAACCAGAACCTTTGGGTGAATGTTGGAACTCCTCAGACTTTGGGCTCTAGGGAGACCTTTGTAACACCAGATAACTTCTTTCCCTATATGCAGTCTCCACTTCTTTTGGCCCTGCCCTCCTAAGAGATGTCTTTACCTCAGAAGAGGAACTGTTACCATTATCTCAGGAGAGATCCCATCTCCATCCATTGGGCAGGAGCATCTTGGTACCAACCAATGGAACCGTCCTCAAAATCAGATAAGATAGCTGCACCAGTATCTCTGTGAAGACACAGGAGCCCTGACAGACAAGGCATTATTTTCTATTGTGATGGGGCAAGGCCAGATGGCTATAGAAAAGTAGTGGGAGATAGATATATTAGATCCAGGCTAAACAAATCCCTGGTACCAGGTTAAGTGAAATGGAAACTGCTCCAGGTGAATTAAGACACCTGGGGTCAATTAAAAACTTTCCAGAAGGCAGGGAGAATGCTAGGTTGATTGGGACACCTGAAGCCAATCAGGGGCTGGCTGAAACTAGTTAAAAGCCTCCCAGTCAGTCAGGTGGGTGTGCATGTCAGGAGCTGTAGAAGGAAGTTGCGCTGTTGGAGAGGCTGAGTAGTACACACCATATCGGGCACAAGGAAGGAGGCCCTGAGGTAAGGGTGAAGTGGAGCTTGAGGAAGTGAGGGCTGCTGTGGGGGAAGTAGCCCAGGGAATTGTACATGTCATGTTTCTAAAAGGTCAGCTACCCTAGCTGATACTATTAGGGTCCCTGGGCTGGAGCCCGGAGTAGAGGGTGGGCCCGGGCTCCCCTCCCCCCACCTTTGCCCCCTGATTAATTACTGAGACTGGGAGACAACAGAGACTGTGCAAGGAAGGATAAGTTCTCCTCACCTCCCTTGCTGGCTTATGATGAAAATGGCTCAGTAGACTGTGACCCTTGTCTCCAGAGAAAGAAGGGTTACGTGGAGGGTCACAGTGAGCCTCTGAGGCTAGCGAAGTCCGCCAGGAAACGCGGAACCCACGGAGGCAAGGACAGAGCTTTGTCACACTATCCAGTTATGACCTCCCCAGGAATTGATTTCCATGGGAGTCACCATTAAAGTTTTCCCAGCGGTAGCAGTCCAGATGAGATGTCAGGGATATACAGTATTTCCATACCTGGACGACTGGCTCCTGGTAAGCTGATCTCACCAAGAGGTCATATCAGCAATAGTTTTTTCAGAGCCTCTGCCACCTTAGGTGTTTGTCACCCGTGAGGACAATACATTTTATAGGAGCATGTCTGGACTCAGTCTCTGCGAGAGCTTTCCTCCTTCCAGACATATTTTATGCGATGAGGAACCTGATCTCTCTCATCACCTGCAAATCTCGAACTATGGTGCATCAGTGTCTCTCCCTGTTAGGCCACATAGCCACATGCACTTACATGACACTTTTCACCAGGCTCCACTTGCGGTGTCTATAAGCTTTGCTCCACTTGATTTACCAACCAAATAGGGATCACATCAACTCCAAAATCACTGTTTCCTCTGGAGTTCTCACCTTCCTCGCTTGGTGATCCAACCCGAACAAATTCATGGTAGAGTCTCCCTTCAGCTCTTCCATACCAAGGGCCACCATCATGACAGATGCCTCCCTCACAGGTAGTGGCACACACTTGAACTGCCACAAAGATCAGGGTATCTGGACGCCATGAGAGTCTAGGCTACATATAAGCTTACTGGAGCTCAGAGCTGTCTGACTGGTATGCAAGGCCTTCTACCCACTCACTCCACATACTAATAATGGCAGACATCACCACAGTGGTCTATATAAACAGGGAGGAATGAAATCTCGTCTCCTCTGCCTGGAAGTGATCAGATTTTGGAACTGGTTTATTAGAAGTCATCACTGTACACACCACCTACCTCCTGGCTGTTCAGAGCTCCCTGGCAGACAGATTAAGCAGAAGCTTCTCTGCAGGCCACGAGTGGGAGATCCATGACACAGTCTAACTACCATATTCACACGATAGGAACCCTGCTAGGGGACCTGTTTGCATCCCATACAAACAGAAATCTTCCCATGTATTGCTCCAAAGGAGCCAGAGGCCAAGACGCTCAAGGTGATGCTCTCCAGGACAGACAACCTCAGATAAACATTTCTTCCCATCCCTCTACAACTGCAAGTTATATGAAAGATCCGGCACAACCGAGCCATCATCATCCTCCTAGCACCATACCAGCCCAAACAATTCTGGTTCACAGAGCTCCTAACAATGTCCACATGTCCCCTTATCAGAATCCATGCATTTCAAGGTCTTCTAATTCAGTATGGGGGAAAAGTCAAGCACCTCATCCTGAGCTCACTCCACCTCACAGCCTGGTGTTTGGATGGATGTTGGAGATAGAACACTCAGACTCTTCTCCTATTCAGGAAATCCTGACCCAAAGCAGGAGGGATTCTAGTAGACTCTGCTACCTAGCTAAATGGCAGAGATTTTTGGCCTGGGTGCATCACCAGAAGCATTCACTTGATATTGTGGGCATTTCAGTTATCCTAGATTATCTCTTCTTCGTAAAGGTCGCAGGCTTAGACCTCAGTTCACTATGAGTACATCTAGCAGAAATTAGTGCCTTCTCCAGCTGGTGGAAGGATGTTCTATCTTCATACCCCTGATCACAGTTGATTTATGAAGGATGTGGTCAGGACCTTCCCCCCGGTCATTAAACCTGCACCTCAGTGGGACCTTAACTTTGTCCTTTAATGCTCTCGGGCCCACCCTTCAGACTGTTGGTGACATGTGCCATGACCCACCTGCCCATTAAGGTGACATTCTTTATTAGTCATCACTTTGGTAAAAGGGGTCAGTGAGCTGGGAACCATGATGTCAGACCCTACTTATACAGAATTTCACAAGATTTCCCTTAAATTACACCCCAGATTCCTCACCAAGGTTTTGTCTGAGTTCCACATCAATTAATATACTTACCTGTATTCTTCCCAAAACCCCATGCTTCTTCCAAGGAGAGGAGACTTCTCTCTTTTGATTCAGGCACACTCTGGCATTCTACCTGCAGGGAACCAAACCCATTAGAAAATCTCCAAGACTCTTTGTTGCCTTGGCAGGTCATCATCATTGGCAATCCCTCGGTCCAAGGATGATCTCTACCCCAGATTTACATGTGGGTTCTGAAATGACTCAGGAGTCCAATCCTGGAACCACAGATCTGACCGCAGTAGGTACAAACGTTTCCTGGTGGGTCAGCTGCCTGCTGGTAGAAAAAAATTTTTTCCCCTTCCTTCTCTCTCTTTTCAGCTTGAAGGGCAAAATGCTTCTCCTCAAAGTGGGCCACTGCCTGATGGAAGATGTGGCACCACTGAGGTCAGTTGGTGGCTTGCTCCTCCCAGCTTATGATATGCACATCAGTTTTCTTGAAATACGATTTTGGTGAGTCTTTATAGCATTTCCTCTGACCACCACATGATCTCTGACCATGTGTGGCCTGAGAGTAGAGGATTTGTTGCGGGAAGCGAGAGTCTGGTATCCGCACACAATGTCCAGCCCAGCAGAGTTGGTGCATGAGGATCATTGCTTCAGTGCTGGTGACATTGGCTTCAGTGAGGATGCTAGCGTTTGTGCAGCGATCTTCCCACTTGATGCGAAGGATCTTCTGGAGGCATCATTGGTGGTCCTCTCCAGACTCTTGAGGTGCTGTCAGTAGGTCACCTAAGTTTTGAATCCATAAAGGAATAGCCACCTCGTTGTAACAATTATCTTATAAACCTGGATCTTCGTGAGTCATGGTCCATGAAAATGCATCAGAACCATTTCCCAAAGGAAGAACTTGCACACTGGATCCTGTGCTGGATCTCACTGTCAGTTTTTGCATTTTGAGAAAGTTGGCTACAGAGGTAGCAGAAATGCTCGACTGCCTCCAAAGTCTGTTCCTCAAAGGTGATTTGTGGTGGGTCATGTGTAAGGTCTGAAGCAGGTTGATGGAGCACTTCAGTCATCTCAATATTGAGTGAGAGTCCTAGGCTTTGGTAATCTTGTGCAAAAAAATTCAGTGTGGACTGAAGGTCATTTCACAGTGTGCATGAGGATGGCACAGTCATCAGCATACTGAAGATCAGTAATGGACGCCCTATGAACTTTAGACTTCAAATAGAGACGTTGAAGATGAAAAAGTCGCCCTTCCATTCTGTATTGAATGTCAGCTCCACTGGGGAGGCACTCTTTAACAAGGACCAAAATGACTGCTAAATAGATGGAGAACAGAGTTGGGGCAATAATGCATCCTTGCCTAACCCCAGTTTTGATGGCAAAAGGATCTGTCTCCATGCCATTACAGAGAACGGGAGCAAGTGTTAGGACCTTAATAAATTTTGGAGGGCAGCCAAATCTGGCCAGCACCTTTCACGGGGCTTCACGATTCACTGAATTGAAAGCCTTTGTCAAATCGATGAAGGCCATGTACAGATCCTGACTTTGCTGGTAGGGATGCTCCACAAACTTTTTCTTCATATCTGGTATGATGAGAAGATTCCGGGAGACTTGAGAAATGCCAACATGGTTAAAATCTTTAAGAAAGGAGATAAATTGAAGTGTGGAAATTATCAAGGCATTGGCTTGCTGTCTACAGCAGGGAAGATTCTTTCCTGTATCCTCTTATCCGATTACTTCCCCTTTCTGAGGGAATATTGCCGGAATCTCAGTGCAGTTTTAGACCATCCTGCTGGACAACTGACACGATCTTCATTGCCCACCAAATCCAGGAAAAGTCTCGGGAGCCTTGGCAGAAAGGTTGCAGGGATAAGCCATATCCTCTGAGGATTTCTAAATGGGTTTCAGGATGGATCTTAGAGTACTGCAAAAATAGCAGTTTCCCCCTCCTGAGCATATCACAGCCTACTCCACAAAGGCACTGCAGGATATCTGCAGAGCAGCGACTTGGAATTCCATCCTTACTTTCACGTCACACTGTGCTCTAACCCAAGCAGCAAAGATGGATGCAGCCATAGAACTGCAGCACTAAAAACATCTCTTCTACCAGTTTCCTTGCACCCATCTCAGGTCAGAACGTTGCTTGACAGTCACCCATGTATGGAATATACAATAGGGACCATCCCTCAAAGAACAAATGGAGATTACTTACTGTAACTGGAGGGTCATGGAAAAATTTGGTCTCTGTCAGTATTTCACTACCCACTCTCCATCCCCTCTGCTTAGGATCCATTTGGATTGTTGTAAGAAGAGAAAATGGAGAGGTGTTAACCAGCACTGCCTCTTATACCCTCAGTCGGGAGCATGAGGAGAGTTACTGTATACAGGCGGACACTGCTTTGAAGAAATTCCAGACTCAGGTGCAAGGTGAGCATGCATACCCAGGTGTGGAATACATGCATCTCAAAGAACCTCCAGTTACAGTAAGTAACCTCCATTTTGTAGCATTTTGTCTCCCTTTAAAAAGCAGTTGGGGCTGGGGTTAATGTTTTTCTGTACTTCCAGTTCTTAAGGTTGTATGTTGCATCCACCTGCTGTAACTTGTCTTAAATAAACTGTAAGCACTTTGTGGCAGGAACCATATCTCCTTATACAGTGCCTAGCACAGTTGGTCCTGATCCTGACAGGGCCACATGAATATTATCATAATGGTGTGTAACAGAAACCAGTCTCCATTCATTTTTTAATCATTCAGTCCATGCTGGGAACTTGTCAACTGTCGCAGGCAAATTTGACAAAACTGCTGTCACATTTTGTCATATAATCTCCTTGCATACTGTATAGATATTGAACACAGTTTTTAGAATATACATTATGTATAAATACAACATTAATATCTATAAATATTTTTTTAAAGAAACAAACAGCTGTATGATACCATTGTGAAACAGATGCGGGTTCCACTTAGAAATATTCGGTATGTTTGTATTATTTTTAATATCACAAGTCATAAATTTTGTTCGGTGTTTGTGAGTTCAAGTAAAACAGATATGCTCTAGAACTTTGTTATTCAGTTTGTCTTTTTGTGAACATTCCATTACTGAAAAGTGGATAACAGCCCTAAGCGTAGCTTTCCTATTGATGTAACTTCAAAAGTGATATGGATTCTAAATCTGCATTGGTGAATATGAGTTGGTGTTGACCTTTCACTCTCAGGTTTTCTTTAATAGAAGTCAGAACAAATTCGGTTTTATTAATTTTCTCTGCAATATTCAGGGTGTGCAGGTAGTGATGCCTGTAACTGGGGTTGCCAGACACTTTCCATCATAAGACCCTTTTTTTAGGTTCTTATAATTTTGCCTATCTATAACCATTTTAGCTGAAATTTTCCATGCTGGTTATCTGCCTCAGACTAATTTTTTTTTAAAAAAATTCAGCAAAATTTTTTGTCACTTCTGAGCATGAGGTTAGGGAAAAATACTTTTGCTTTGGTCATGTTAAAAAATTCTTCCAATTGTTTCATTGAGAAACTGTAGCATAGAGGTTCCCAAACTGGGGGTCAGGTCACAATGCTTAGGGGACACTGTTTTGGTCTATAGTGGTATCCTACAGGCAGCGTGACCTCGCACATACCATACATATGACCCCATTTTAACTAATTAATTTCCTTCCAGGACCCAAGACAGCATGGAGGAAGCCATCTGGAAGAGCAAAATAGCATCCTTTATACAGCATGACCTCATAAGCACCACGTGTGTCAGGTCAAACCACATGGAGGACACCATTTTGTTTGTTAGAATGGCTTCCTTCATGCTGTCTGGGGTTCTGGAAGGAAATAGTTAATTAAAATGGGGTTGTGCTGGCAAAAAGTTAAGGAACCCCGGCGGTAGCACCTCTTTGCTGTAGAGCAGGAATTGAAATTTGGCAAGGGCATCATTCTTGTGTCAGCGATGTGCCTTTTGGAACCTCCAGGAAAATCTGTCCAAATTTGGCCAGGTTGTGAGCCTTTGAAAACCTCAAAAAGAAAAGGAATACTAGTGGCACCTTAGAGACTAACCAATTTATTTGAGCATAAGCTTCAACGGGTAGTGATAAATGGCTCCATGTCTAGTTGGCAGCCGGTGTCAAGTGGAGTGCCCCAGGGGTCGGTCCTGGGGCCGGTTTTGTTCAATATCTTCATAAATGATCTGGAGGATGATGTGGATTGCACTCTCAGCAAATTTGCAGATGATACTAAACTGGGAGGAGTGGTAGATACGCTGGAGGGGAGGGATAGGATACAGAAGGACCTAGACAAATTGGAGGATTGGGCCAAAAGAAATCTGATGAGGTTCAATAAGGATAAGTGCAGGGTCCTGCACTTAGGATGGAAGAATCCAATGGACCGCTACAGACTAGGGACCGAATGGCTAGGCAGCAGTTCTGCGGAAAAGGACCTAGGGGTGACAGTGGACGAGAAGCTGGATATGAGTCAACAGTGTGCCCTTGTTGCCAAGAAGGCCAATGGCATTTTGGGATGTATAAGTAGGGGCATAGCGAGCAGATCGAGGGATGTGATCGTTCCCCTCTATTCGACACTGGTGAGGCCTCATCTGGAGTACTGCGTCCAGTTTTGGGCCCCACACTACAAGAAGGATGTGGATAAATTGGAGAGAGTCCAGCGAAGGGCAACAAAAATGATTAGGGGTCTAGAGCACATGACTTATGAAGAGAGGCTGAGGGAGCTGGGATTGTTTAGTCTGCAGAAGAGAAGAATGAGGGGGGATTTGATAGCTGCTTTCAACTACCTGAAAGGGGGTTCCAAAGAGGATGGCTCTAGACTGTTCTCAATGGTAGCAGATGACAGAACGAGGAGTAATGGTCTCAAGTTGCAATGGGGGAGGTTTAGATTGGATATTAGGAAAAACTTTTTCACTAAGAGGGTGGTGAAACACTGGAATGCGTTACCTAGGGAGGTGGTAGAATCTCCTTCCTTAGAGGTTTTTAAGGTCAGGCTTGACAAAGCCCTGGCTGGGATGATTTAACTGGGAATTGGTCCTGCTTCGAGCAGGGGGTTGGACTAGATGACCTTCTGGGGTCCCTTCCAACCCTGATATTCTATGATTCTATGATTCCGTGAGCTACAGCTCACTTCATCAGATGCATTCAGTGGAAAATACAGTGAGGAGATTTATATACACACAGAACATGAAAAAATGGGTGTTATCATACACGCTGTAAGGAGAGTGATCACTTAAGATGAGCTATTACCAGCAGGAGAGCGGGGCGGGGCGGGGGGGGAGAAAACCTTTTGTAGTGGTAATCAAGGTGGGCTATTTCCAGCAGTTAACAGGAACGTCTGAGGAGCAATGGGGGGTGGGGGAGGGAAATAAACATGGGGAAATAGTTTTACTTTGTGTAATGACACATCCACTCCCAGTCTCTATTCAAGCCTAAGTTAATTGTATCCAGTTTGCAAATTAATTCCAATTCAGCAGTCTCTCGTTGGAGTCTGTTTTTGAAGTCTTTTTGTTGTAATATTGTGACCTTTAGGTCTGTAATCAAGTGACCAGAGAGATTGAAGTGTTCTCCAGCTGGTTTATGAATGTTATAATTCTTGACATCTGATTTGTGTCCATTTATTCTTTTACGTAGAGACTGTCCAGTTTGACCAGTGTACATGTGATATATGCTACCATGTGCCAGAAATGCCCCTCTGCCATGTATGTTGGCCAAACTGGACAGTCTCTACGTAAAAGAATAAATGGACACAAATCAGACGTCAAGAATCATAACATTCAAAAACCGGTTGGAGAACATTTCAATCTCTTTGGTCACTCGATTACAGACTTAAAAGGGGCAGTTCTTCAACAAAAAAACTTCAGAAACAGACTCCAATGAGAGACTGCTGACTTGGAATTAATTTGCAAACTGGATACAATTAACTTAGGCTTGAATAGAGACTGGGAGTGGATGTGTCACTCTCCTTACAGTGTGTATGATAACACCCATTTTTTCATGTTCTGTGTGTATATAAATCTCCTCACTGTATTTCCACTGAATGCATCCGATGAAATGAATTGTAGCTCACTAAAGCTTATGCTCAAATAAATTGGTTAGTCTCTAAGGTGCCACTAGTACTCCTTTTTCTTTTTGCGAATACAGACTAACACGGCTGCTACTCTGAAACCTTTGAAAACCTCGTTTCACACGTGCTCAGTAGAAACTTGTTAAGGTTTGGTAACAAATTTTCCAAAGATTCCATCTGTATTGGGCCTGCTCTATCCTAAGACTCTAAAGGATGAGTAGAACTTTCTGTGAAATTGCTCCTGTCAGCAGCCAGGGACCATTGTTGTGCTGCATCTGGGAATTGAGAGCAGGGAGAGATTCTCTTCTGTGTTGTCAGTGGTCTCCCTGCACACACCCAAGCAGCAAGGAAGAGGAAACAACATGACCAAAATGCTGAGGGGTGAGCAGCTGGGTCTGTGGGGTGGTGAAAAGGAAGACTGGGACAAGGCAATGGGGGAACAGTGTTGAGGTATGATAGCGGATAGGGATTGGGATGAGGAGCTTGGGGGCATCTGTGGGGAGAGACATGGACAAAGACAGGCCAGATGAGCCAGGAGAAAGAGTTCAGGTTTGGTGGGAGATGGGTCAGAAGGATATGTAACCACAACAGTATACTTCCCTCAGAACCTGACATAGAGCCCAGAATTCCTAAATCTCCACGTTTTACTGCTGTCAGCCAACAGCTGTGAAACCCCTTGAGAAAATGTTTGCCTCATCTCCCTCTAAAGACTGCTCAAATAGACCATGACAACCTACTGCTGCTGTCAGTTACTCTGTTAGTTCAAGTGGCAGAGATCTGTGCTGTGGATATGAAGGATGTAATTCTGCTGATGAATCATATTGTTCCACATGTTGGAATTTGTTTTATTTTCACCTTTTACTTTTGTAAAAACCTAGGAAATTACTTAAAAATCCTACAATTAGAAGAACATTATGATTGTAAAATCAGGCACTCACAATTTAGGAAATGCCATGTAACAGGGAGCTTAGAGGGACAGTTGGACTAGTGGTTGGAGTGCTTTTCTTGCTCCCCACTTCTGTGGCATAGGTGCCTCAATCATTAAGGCAGGAGGATTGGGGGACTTGGGCCTTCCCACTCCACCATCTCCCAGCCTAGGGCCCTGTGTAAGTCAATCCCTTAGTAGGGGACCTCCAAGCGGGGAGTCTGTGTCCACTGCCCTGGGCTATTTTCTACTGCTGCCACTTCAGTTTGGGGCATGGCCCCTATAATTGTAGTTCTATGGTGGCTTGTCTCTAGTAATGCCCCCGATGGACCCTAGACAGCATCCTACTACAGTCCCAGGTTCCTCTGGGTAAGGCATCCATAAGTTTGGTGGGGTTGGAACCTCCAACAAGGTCTCTGCGCTTCGGTCACCCAGGTTCCTCTTAGGCCGGGTGCTGCTCGGCCTTTTTCTCCATCTCATTTGGCCAGGAAGACAGTGTTTGGTTCCTGGTGGCTGCCTTGGGTAGCAAGCTAGTGATCCTTCCCTCAAGTAGGCAAGCAGCTCATTCCTGCCTCTTCGCCAGTCAGCCCCAAAGTGAGCCAGGCTCCATCCTTTTTTCTCCCCTCCCAACCTGGCATTGGCTGCAGGTGTAACAGGATGAGGCTAGCTGGACCCAAAGGCTCTCTTTAACCCTTTCCATGCTGATGAGGGTGGTTTCTCTGCTTTACCACCTGCCATAATTAAAGTTGCCTGTATAATCTTAATTCACCCCCTCTTGTATGTATATATTATGATAGTCTTTAATTACATGAACACAAAATTACTGTTTTCTCCATAGGACCTCTGCTTCATTGAGTGAGATGATAATTCAATATTTTTACCTGCTCATTGTGTGTGGCCTCAGGTCTTATTTACTGCACACCATTCAAACCTACACTGAATACAAAATTACTAAATCCCTCCTGGGTGTTTCTGTGATGCTCTCACCATAGTACCTGATGTACTTCACAAACAACAATGAATTTCAGAGTAGCAGCCCTGTTAGTCTGTATCCGCAAAAAGATCTTAGAGACTAACCAATTTATTTGAGCATAAGCTTTCATGGGCTACAGCCCACTTCATTAGATGCATAGAATGGAACATATCGTAAGATGTTTATATATACATACAGAGAACATGAAAAGGTGGAAGTTGCCATACCAACTCTAAGAGGCTAATTAATTAAGATGAGCTATTGTCAGCAGGAGGGAAAAAAAACTTTTGATAATCAGGATGGCCCATTTCAGACAGTTGACAAGAAGGTGAGAGGATATTTAACATGGGGAAATAGATTCAGTTTGTGTAATGACCCAGCCACTCCCAGTCTCTATTCAAGCCCAAGTTAATAGTATCTAGTTTGCAAATTAATTCCAGTTTAGCAGTTTCTCATCGGAGTCTGTTTTTGAAGCTTTTCTGTTGCAAAATTGCCACCTTTAAGTCTGTTACTGAGTGACCGGAGAGGTTGAAGTGTTCTCCTACTGGTTTTTGAATGTTATGATTCCTGATGTCAGATTTGTGTCCATTTATTCTTTTGCGTAGAGACTGTCCGGTGTCGCTAATGTACATGGCAGAGGGGGCATTGCTCGCACATGATGGCATATATCACATTGGTAGATGTGCAGGTGAACGAGCCCCGGATGGCGTAGCTGTGAGAGTGATCCCAAGATCTGTGAGATCTCACAGATCTTGGGAGACAGACCAGCCCTCGCTTACAGACAGCCCCCTAACCTGAAGCAATTACTCACCAGCAATCACACAACAAAAACACTAACCCAGGAACCTACCTATCCTTGCAACAAAGCCCAATGCCAACTCTGTCCGCATATCTATTCAAGTGACGCCATCATAGGACCTAATCACATGAGCCACGCCATCAGGGGCTCATTCACCTGCACATCTACCAATATGATATATGCCATCGTGTGCCAGACACAAATCTGACATCAGTAACAGACTTAAAGGTGGCAATTTTGCAACAGAAAAGCTTCAAAAACAGACTCCAATGAGAAACTGCTGAACTGGAATTAATTTGCAAACTAGATACCATTAACTTGGGCTTGAATAGAGACTGGGAGTGGCTGGGTCATTATACAAATTGAATCTATTTCCCCATGTTAAGTATCCTCTCACCTTCTTGTCAACTGTCTGAAATGGGCCATCCTGATTATCACTACAAAAGTTTTTTTTTTTTCCTCCTGCTGACAATAGCTCATCTTAATTAATTAGCCTCTTAGAGTTAGTATGGCAACTTCCACCTTTTCATGTTCTCTGTATGTATATATATCTTCTTACTATATGTTCCATTGTATGCATCTGATGAAGTGGGCTGTAGCCCACGAAAGCTTATGCTCAAATAAATTTGTTAGTCTCTAAGGTGCCACAAGTACTCCTGTTCTTTTTAAGAATGAATTTATCTGACAGCACCCCTGTGAGAATAGATGGTGGTATTATCACCTGTTTATGGATGGGAAAATGAGGGTTTGTCTACACCAGGAAATTAATTTTTACATTGCTATACCAACATGATAATACTGTTGTAGCTACTCTTATAAACACTTATTAGGAATAACTGGCCTCTTTTTGGTTTTGGTTTTTGAAGCAACATAAACTAAACTGAAAAAAGGCCACAGTTATTCCAAATAAGAGTGTCCACAAGAGTAATTGTAGAGCAGTTTAATTATACTGATATAACTAATGCCTGTTCATTTCCCTGTGTAAATATACCCTGATGCACAGAGAGAGAGGCTAAAATTGTCAAGTGTGTGTTAATTTTGGATGCCTAACTTCTGACACCTTGGCTCTGATTTTCCAGAATTGGTAGCATTTTTATAGCATATCGTATGTTTAAAGCACACTTCATCAACTTAAGTTGCAGATCTGAGCGCTCATCTGGCCCCCATGTGTGTCATGTTGGACGCCCAAAAAATGAGGAACGCAGTTAGTGGGCAACCAGCATTGTCCATCATCACATAGTAACTCCAGCCCTGCACAGCTTCTATGTGTGACCATATGGATAGCGCAGGGGTAGAATCAAGTTCTCCAGTGCAGCATTCAGCTGCCTTAACCAGGAGACCATCCTTTCTCTTCCTGCAGCCACCTGCCTCATTCATTCCACGTCTTCCAACTTCTGCAGCAACTGAGGCAGGAGTCCTGCAGACAATAGCAACCTAAAAAAGGTCTTTTAATGGGAACTATTGGGCAACCTTAACTATAAGTGTCAATAATAGGAAAGTGGGTAAGCAACTGGCAGTATGGCAGTCTAGTGGTATAGTAATTCATTGTGTGACAAAAGTGTTGGTAATTGTTTATAGTTTAGTTATTTGTTCCCTGGTGCTCCTGGAGGAAGGAATGCCTTGTAACTCTAGTAACTCTCTTCAGCTAATACAGGGTCAATGTTCATAAATGCCTGTTTTCCTTGGCTGGAAAGCCGGGTCTCAGTGCTTGTCTTCGGTAGGGGCTAAATCGGCACCACTGCGATCAATGCAATAGTGTCAATTTAGCAGGTGAAGACGCAATAAGTCGATGGGAGAGCACTCTCCCATCAATATCAGTACTCCACCTCAACAAATGGCGGAAGCTATGTCGCTGGGAGATCATCTCCCATTGACACAATGTGGTGTAGATGCTGCTGTAAGTCGAGCTAAGCTATGTTGACTTGAGTTACGTAACTTATGTAACTTAACTAGCATAACTTAGATCGACTTAGCTCATTATTGTAGACAAAGCCTATGATACAAAGGCATTTAGGAGAAAGTGAAGAGAGACTGGAGAAATTGCAGCCTACTTCTCATGCTTCCTACAGAAGGAAGCAACTGTGAATGAATAGGCTAGAATACCAACAAAGATTAACTAATTAGAAGAAAAGGTATCTCTCTAGCTCTTTGAACACAAACTGAACTTACTGAACTTTCTAAAGGATATTTTTGAGTGTTCTGGGATTCAGGCTACAGCATGTAAAAGCCATGTTCTACCATAAGTCTTACAATTATAATCCTGATTGAAATGTTATTATTTTAGGAGGCTGAAATCAAAGTTGTGCTAAAATCTTAAAAAAAACAAGTTGCTTTTTCAAAATACTTTTTTCGGACTTCAAAGGCAGTATTTTTTCCCCAAGAGGACTTATCCTGGCCTCTAAATATGTACCTGTAACTCTGCTCACACATAAAATGGAATATGTATGCACAAATGTAGTAGACAGATTTCTGTATCTGTATGCAAACCCAGAAGTTGTTTCTGAACATTTGATGCTAAATATTTTTATTAAACTCAACCTTTTACCTTTGTTTGCTCCCACACAGTGCTGATGGAGGTGTCAGTAACAATAGTTTTGTCATGCAGATGACTTCTGACTTAATTAATAAGAAGATAGACAAGCCTGTAAACACAGATATGTCTTGTCTTGGAGCTGCTTTTCTAGCAGGTCTTGCTTTAGGTATGTATATTCTTTGAAAAACTTTCCATCTAAATATTTGCTGACTAGTTTTTTTCTCATTATAATACATACAGTTGAAGACTACAAATAGATCAGCAGAACTTGTACATGGCTTCGTCATTCTTTAATTTTCCGATAATAAATTGTCCCTAAATATTCAGTTAACCATTTTCACAGTTTCACTGTCATTGTGGAAATCCAAGATAAAATAGCGCTTTTCATTCATACATCCGTGTGTGATGGAACAGAGGGGAGAGAGCATGGAGCAAAATATACAAAACTAGTTTAATGGGACAGTGCATCTAACACAAATTAATGCCATGGTCTTGCAAACACTTATGCACTTGGTTAACTTATGCACATAAGTAGTCCCAATCATGTCAGTTTAAAAAGTTAAGCTTATATATGTATGTTTTCAGATTACAATCTAAATGTGTAAAATAAGTTTAGAAAATCGTATTTTGTTCTTAAGATTTTGACAGTAATAAGCAGAAGGGATAGTATAAAGTGAATTGACTGTTAACAGAAAAAGATTCAGCTCCAGTAAAGTAGAATCAATCTATTTTAATTAACCAGGCTCCAATGAAAACCCAAATGTGTCTATTAAGCAATGGTCTTTATTAACAGTAATATATTTTGTTGATGGCTATTTGTATTATTAAATGGCTTTTAAAATGTGTATAGTACAAAACATTAAAATATTTAAAAATCCTATATTAAGGTGAGACTTATTCAGCAGATAAAACAGAGTAAGGAAACAGCCTGAAGTAGACAAAGGGACCTTCAGTATATAATTTATAAGTGTGAACTGTTTGTTCGCATATTTTACATAGACTTGTAGGCAACACGAGGTATGATTTGCCATTTTTCTATCCTTTTAAGTAAGGAAGTAGGAAAATGACCAGTTTTGCCCTTGGTTCCCCTGGTCCCACCTAGTTGAGAAGCCACCCGTGGCTGAGGCCTATTGTCCCCTTGCTCATTTTCCTAATTTTGACAGAACCTAAATGAACATAGATGTACTAAATCCGTTTCTTGGAAACCATCACAGTTAAGCAGATATACTGTTTGTCAGGATTTCAGTTAAGTGAATTCTGTTAGAATTGTTTCAGAATTTAAAAATATTCACCCACTTTATAAAGAAAGTTACTGGAATGAATAAGGAAAATCCTAATTATCTTCACCATGCTTCTAAATGTAATTATTGTTCAATTGTATGGATTTGTTCCCAACACAATATTTGCAGTTAAGCTTTCGGATTAACTTTGTACTTACAGGGTTTTGGACTGACAAAGAACAACTAAAGAAACTGAGGCAAACTGAAATTGTTTTTGAGCCCAAGAGGGACTCTGGAGAATACAAACTTGCCATGGATAATTGGATAAAAGCAGTACAACGTTCCTTGAATTGGTACAGCCAGACATCATACTAATGGAAGAGTTCACTTTTTTGAATGGCCATCGATTAATGAAACCTTAGAATTTATAGAACAATAAAAACTAAACCAACACTTTTTTATGGAGTTTACACTTGGTTCTGTTGAATTTCAGGAGCCTCCCTACTTCTCTTAGATCAGTTACTACTGCATTTTGACCCATCATATCCTCCTTGCTATACCTGCAGCAGCCATGTCCCTTTGGTGACATGAGGGTGCACAAGAACCTTGAACGCCACTGCCGTGTGTGGAGTATAAGATGATTCATGGTCTCTGGGGTCTAAGGACACTTATCCCAGTTATGGTGAACAAGGGTGGGGAAATGTGGCAAAAGATACTTCTTGTTTGCCTTTGTCAGATGGAGATTTGATTACTATAATATGCTCTGCATTGGGATACACTTTGAGATCATTTACAATCTTAACCTAATGCAGAGTATAGCTGTCTTCTTATTGGCAAAGCATTCTCCATGAGGGGTTGTTCTCTACTTTGGAACTCTGTTCCCCTCCCTTGGTTTGAAAGCCTGAATTTCTTAACTTTCAGGGCATGCTGAAAAACCATTGTATTTTGATGGGCATTTCTGGGAAGAACAGGGTGATTGCATTTTATTACTTATGGTGGACTTCATTTAATATGGGTACTTTATGTATGAGTATGTGTTGCTGACTATGAGCTATTATGTTACATCTTAATTGACTAGACAGAATCTATATTTGTAATGAGTTTTTTATCCATAGTGTGTGTTATTTTGTACAGTGTCTAGAGCTTAGGTACTATATTAAGTCTAAATATAAATACTGTGGATCAGTACTACATGAAATTGTTTCTATGATTTTTATAGCTAACTGTTCTTATCTGATATGCAGCTCAACAGATCTTTAATTTTGTAATAAAAGACAATCTTATGGCACTGTTAATTAATGCAAATAGCTGTCAAAAGTAATTACATATTGTATCCTATTTTTTCAAAAGGTATATGTATTGTGACAGTGTTGGGCCAGATGGCTACAGGAGAGTGATAGAAAGCAGATATATTAGCCCCAGGTTAAGTAGGTCCCTTTTCCCTGGGTAAGGTAACAGGGAAGGTTCCAGAACAATCAGGAACTTTCTGGAAACAATTAAGGCAGACAAGCTGATTAGAACACCTACAGCCAATCATGAAGCTGCTAGAATCAATTAAGGCAGGCTAATCAGGGCACCTGGGTTTAAAAAGGAGCTCACTTCAGCTTGTGGTGTGTGTGAGGAGCTGGGAGCAAGAGGCGCAAGAAGCTGAGAGTGAGAAGTATAAGCATTATCAAACAACAGGAGGAAGGTCCTGTGGTGAGAATAAAGAAGGTGTTGGGAGGAGGCCATGGGGAAGTAGCCCAGGGAGTTGTAGCTGTCAGACAGCTGTTAAAGGAGCCACTGTAGACAGCTGCCATCCACAGGGCCCTGGGCTGGAACCCAGAGTAGAGGGCAGCCCGGGTTCCCCCCCCATCCCTCCAACTCCCTACTTGATACCGGAGGAGTTGAACTGGACTGTGGGTTCCACCAGAGGGGAAGGTCTCTGGCCTGTTCCCCGATCCACTAGGTGGATGAGCAGAGACTGCGGGGATTGTTCTTCCTTTCCCCATGCTGGCCAGTGATGAGGCTAACTGAGGGAATGGCAGATTTGAGCCACAAAAGTGGCAAACTGAGGGCTGCCGTGAACCTCTGAGGTGAGAAAATCTGCCAATAGGCGCAGGACCCACCAAGGCAGAGGAGGAACTTTGTCACAGTATTAATGTTTTCTAAGCCATCATTATTAAATTATATTGTGCTAAAGCAGAGCTAAATATGCTTTGTTTTTGAAGACATCCTTTACTATTACTATTTTTAAAACTAGAATAAAAATTATAATGAATATAACAGAGTAAGTTATAATTTATAGCAGCATCTAGCTATAATTAAGAGTCTTTAATAATTTTCATTATAACCCCTTTTTGTCAGGAGTAGCTCAGCTGCAAAATGTATTCCAATCTTAACACTCTTTAAAAAATTAAAACTTACTAGCTCTTGATCTCTGTAGACTACTTGCTTTTAGCTTCTTTTAAGGATAGATTTTTAACATACTGAGGATTCAAATGAATAAAATTTGCATTGAGATACTTTAAACAAAGATTATTAGTATGACTCCTAGTCTCAAATTGATTTTATTTTTGTCAGAAATATGTATCCATAACAAATTGCTGTGTCTGTATATTAATAATATAAGAAGATTGTGGGTTTGGAGTTAACTTCAAACAGTCCAAGTCCAGCTACTTTTCCAGACTATTTTCTCTGGAGTTCATTTCATTCATTTATGTTAGTTTTAATTCAGATCTAGCAGTGAAGACATTGTACAAGCTCCTCTACATCAACCTCTATTTGAAAATTCTAGGCCTTTCACACACACCTTACTGTTAACTTAATTTTAGATTCCCCCTTAGGGATAGGTTTTTCTTTAGTTTGAAAAGCTTATGTAATTTCTACCTTTTTTGTCAATTGGGCATCTTCAGTCATAAAGCACAAATGGCAAATATTTCCAATCTGTACTTATATTTTAACCTGGAATTCCATATTCGAGTTTATGAATATTTTACTTAGGGTGGGGCACTACCCCACATGATTCAGATGTGAGGATTGAAAACCCAAGTGACAGTCTTTCTGCTACGATAATGGCCACCTAAGAGTCCTGACTTGATGAGAGCCATCAAGGGTGGAGAAGTGTTGAAAAAGACTGGTTTCAGGTACTTGCAGATATATAAAAAAATGACTGGTTCTTCTTCGAGTGATTACTCATGTCCATTCCATTATAGGTGTGTGTGCTCGCCACATGCACTGGTGCCGGAAGTTTTTCCTTCAATAGTATCCGTAGGGGACTAGCTCTGGCACCTTCTGGAGTGGTGTGCGCGTATACTGCAGTATAAGGAGCACTGTCGGCTCCCCTCATGCTCAGTTCCTTCTTACTGCCAGTAATGGTGCTGGAACGTTCCCTTGCCTCAGCAAGCTTCTCTCTCAACTGCTCATTGTGAACTTTTTTGCTGTATAAAGTTGTTAGTGTAATTTGTGTTAGTTCATAGTCCTGGATGGGATTTAGCCTAGGGATGAGGCATGCCCTGGTCCCCAGTCTTCAAACCCTGTGACTGCTTCAAAAAACCTATGCCAGTCAGTGACCCCCAAAGTAGCTGTCTTTGGTGCTTGGGGGAAACTTATGTGAGCAACAAGTATCGCATTTGTAAGAGTTTTAAACCTCGGACCAAGAAGGAGCGGGACATTTGTCTCTGATTGCTCCTTATGGAGTCAGCACTTGCACCGGCACCAGAGACATCCAGATCAGATTCCTCTCCTAGCAGTGTGGCCTCGGTGCGGCGTGCACTGCCAGCACCATCTGCAGACCGGCGTCGATCCACCTCCCTGGTACCAGCTAGAAAGCAAAGACAGACCGGAAGGGGACCTTCTCCTGCATCCCGTAAAGGGAAGGAGAGGGCCGGAGGAGAGCAAAGACCCATGAGGGGTGGCTCTTTGCCTCCGGATGGAGGTTAGGCCCCAACTCCCACTGAGCAGGCTAGTCCGCTCCAGGATACGCCCGCCACCCTGTAGAGCAGCACAGGCATTCAGCACCTGGTGGTGCCGTCTACACCAGAGGCCCTGCAGGCCACTAAGGACATCCTGTCCCTACCAGTGCCGCCCACGCCAGTTACGGCGGTACCCCACTCCAGGGGCAAACCCACCTTGGAACTCTTCCAACAGTCCCCATCAGTGTGGCATCGCTTCTCACCACAAGGAATGTCCCGCCAACGCTCACCTGTGCGGAGCCACCACGCCTCGGGCACAGGTCAGCCTGTCCATCGGAGTTCCCAGTGTCAGTCCCCGGACTTCAAGCAGCACTCTTTGGGCTCAAAGAGGCCTTCACCAGTGTAATGGCACAGACCCGCAGAGGTGCACCCATCCCTGCAGCCCGAGCCGCTCTCCCAGTGTCTGGCACCACTCCAGCAATTCAGGCTGCAGGTGTCGGGAGCCCCGTTACTGGTCACCGGAGAGCTGGTATGGATCACCACGGGCGTGCTGACATTCCCCAGCACGGAGACCTACTTACTCCTGCTCAGCGGACTGGCACCACTCACTGAGTGTTAGGCAGAGATCATGGGGATCAAGGCATGGAGAGTCATCGCCCTCATGAAGATCCCCAGCGGAGCCTCAGGGCTGGCACTAATGTGACTGGGGTAGACAGTAAGCCTTGGCACCATCCTGGTCCCCTTGACGCAGCCCTTCCTCCTCAGGCTCCGTAGCAAGGAGGAGTCCCTGCCAGTAGGCCAGGGTCACTCATTGGGCACACAGACATTCCCGGTGGCACCTCCTGCAGTAACGTGGCCTCAAGGCCAGTGGAGCTTCCCCCGGCACCTATGGAATCCCTGGGGGTTCCCACAGCCTTCGCAAGGGCGTAGGTTGACCTCAGGGGCATCAGACAAATGGTCGGCGACAGTCTCCCACTGGCCCCCCGACATGGAGGTGACACTGGAAAGGAACCCATCAGGGTCACCCGGGCCCAACGGAGGTGCTCATGGAGGAGGAAGCGGGGGTGGCAGACCCGCCAGTACCTGCCTCCTCTTCATCCTTGCCTGACGAGGCCATAATGGGGCCCTTTCACCCAGTCCCCCAGGATGATGCCAAGGCTCATCAAGAATTCTAAAGAGGGTCGCCTCAAACTGGGGCTAGAAGCCAAGGAGCTGGCGGAGCCCTCAGACTCCCTCTTTGATGTGCTGAGTTCAGCAGCCCCTGCCAGGGTGGCATTGCCTGCACATGAGGCAGTGGCAAAAATTACTGTCCCTGTGTGGCAGACGCCCTCGTTGCTGCCCCCCATTTCCAAGTGGACAGAATGTAAATATTAAGTGCTGGTTAAAGGTTATGAATACCTTTACACCAGGGGTCTCAAAGTCCCACCGGCCATCTGCGGCCTGAGAACCACCCCAAAGTCTCCATCAATTTTGAGGCCGGATCTCTCCCTTGGCCCTGCCTGCCGCCCCTGGGCACTCCCTCACCACACATCCCCTGAGTGATTTAAAATGGCCCAGGGCCCTACCCACCACTGGCAGCACAGCAGAGCTGAGTGGCTTCCTGCCTGCTTGCTCCACATGGCTGCTGGCCCCTCCATGTGACCCCAGGGCAGGGTGGGGCTGTGCCTCCATGTGCTGCCCCCGCCCCAAGTGCCCCTGCAGCCAATGGGAAGCCTGCACCCCCACCCCTTTCCCACACACCCCCTCCCACTCCCAAACTCCCTCCCAGAGCCTGCACCTCCTCCCCCTTCCCACACACTCCCTCCCGCCTCCAAACTCCCTCCTAGAGCCTGCATCCCTCCCCTCTCCTCCCTCCCAGAGCCTGCAACCCCACCCCCTCCTCCTGCACCCCTGCCCCAGCCCAGAGCCTGCACCCCAGACCCTCCCCCCCAGAGCCTTAAGCAGGTGGAGGGCAGAGTTTTGGGCGGTGGGTTCTGGGTGACATGAGTGACATTATTGGCTTGCTGGGAGGATTTGAGGACTGGCACTGGCCCTAAGGTAAATTTGAGTTTGAGACCCCTGCTTTACACACACTCTGTCCCAAGCTCACTGGTGGGGTCAGCTGTTAATGAGCATGACAGGCAGAGTCACCCAGGTGCGACGCCCAAAAATAAAGAGGCTTGATCTCTTTTTGGAAAAAAAATTTATTCATCTTCCAGTCTCCAGCTATGAGCAGCCAACCATCAGGCCTTGCTTGGCTGCTATGATTTTAACATCTGGCAGTCCATGGCTAAGTTTGTTCAGAGACCCTCTGCCTGAGGACCCCATGAAGGAACTCCTGGCGATCCTCAATGAGGGCAAGGTGGTGGCAAAGGCAGCCCTCCAAGCAGCCTCAGATGCGGGGGACTCTGAGGCCCAAACCATGGCCTCAGCCATCTCCATGAGATGAGAATCCTGGTTACAATCTTTGGGCCTCTCCATGGAGGTTTAGCAGTCAATCCAGGACCTCCCCTTAGATGGCCTGGCGCTGTTCTGTGAACAAATAGATACCAAGTTGCATGGTCTAAAAGACTTGAGGGAAACCCTGCAGACCGTGGCCCTGTACGCTCCAGGGCTGGCAAGGAAGCAATTTAAGCCGCAAAAGTCCCAGAGGTTGGGAAGTCAGCCGCAGTCAGAGCCCTGCCGCAAGAAGGGCAAGTCCTATAAGTGCTGGCAGGGCCACCAGCCGACGTTCTCCACTCACTCAGGCTCCACCCGCAACCCGACAGGGTGGTAAACGGGCGTTTTGAGGGTACACTTGAGGGCGACCTTCCAGCCTGTGTCCTGGATCCTGCTTCCCAGCTTTTTTCCAACTGCCTGTCCCCTTTCCTCCCTGCCTGGGTCTCTATAACATCAGACCAATAGGTTCTCAGTATTGTGGATTCAGTTTATTTCTGTTCCCCACTCCCCATCCCTCTTCAGGGATCCCTCCCTCAAGAGCCTGCTTGCTCAGGAGGTGCAGGACTTTCTGCAGGTGGCACCTGTGGAGGAAGTCCCCCTAAATTTCAGGGGCAAGGGGTTTTACTCCCGTTATTTTCTAATCCCAAAGGCCAAGGGCAGTCTAAGACCCATCCTGGACCTGCAAGAAGTCCACAGATATCTCAAGAAGTTGAAATTTCACATGGCTTCCATCATCCCTTCAGTAGAGGGAGGAGACTGGTAGGCCTTCCTCGATTTAAAGGATGCATACTTCCACATATCGATATTTCACGGACACAGACGTTTCCTGCGCTTTACAGTGGGGACCGCCCACTACCAGTTTGCGGTGCTCCCTTTTGGCCTAGCAGCAGCCCTGAGGGTGTTTACCAAGTGCATGTCAGTAGTGGCAGCTAATCTGAGATATCAGGGTATCCAGATTTACCTGTACCTCGACGACTGGCTCCAGGACCCAAGTCCAGCACACTGTCACCATGCTGCAAACCTCCATGATCCACAGTCTCCCTGATATCGGATGCCTCCGACCTTGGTTGAAGAGTACATCTTGGTACGCTACAAACCCAAGGGACATGGTCTCCAGAAGAGCTGGTGTTACATGTAAATGTCAGGGAGCTCAGAGCCATCCATGTAGTCTGCCGTGTCTTCCTGCCACACTTGTCCGGTCGAGTAGTGCAGATGTTGACGGACAACATGGCCTCAATGTTCTATGTCAACAGGCAAGGGTGAGCTCGCTCATAGGCCCTCTGTCAGGAAGCACTTCGCCTGTGGGACTTTTGCGTTTAGCATGCAATCCACCTGGAAGCTTCGCATAGTGTCTGGAACACGCTGGCGGATCACCTCAGCAGGTCCTTTTTCTCTCAGTATGAGTGATCCCTCCACTCAGAGGTCACCCGGGCACTCTTCCAGAAGTTGGGGGGCTCCCTGAGTGGATCTGTTCACCACCAGACAGAACAGGAAGTGCCATCAATTCTGCTCTCTCCAAGGCCTCGGCAGGGTGCCCTCTCCGATGCCTTTCTTCTGTTATGGGCGGGGGATTTGATGTACACGTTCCCGCCGATTCTGCTGATCAGTCAGGTCCTATCGAAAATCAAAAGGGACACAGCGCAAGTCATTATGATCACCCCGGCAAGGCCTTGCCAGCACTGGTTCGGCACACTCATGGATCTGGCTGTGGCTGCACCATGGCCACTGCCCAGCCACCCAGACCTGCTCTCGCAGGACCTGAACCTTTCGTCTCTTCACCTCATGGCCCGGCTGCTGCGTGGTTAAACCCAGAGAAACAGGCCTGATTTAGCCAGATACAGCAGGTTCTCTTGGAAAGTAGAAAGCCCTCCACCAGAACGACTTACCTGCAAAGTGGAAGTGGTTCTCCTGCTGGGCATTGGAGCATAGCATCTCCCCAACATGGTTGTCTCTGCAGTCCATCCTAGATTACCTGCTCCACCTAAAGCACCAAGGCCTTGCGCTTTTGTCCATTGCACTTGGCAGCCATATCAGCCTTCCACCCACCCATCCAGGGCCAATTGGTGTTCTCACATGAGATATCAATGAGGTTCCTAAAGGGCTTGAAAGGCTCTTTCTGCCAGTCTGGGACTCAGTTCCCCAATGGAACGTCAACCTGGTTCTCTCTAGGCTCATCGAACTGCCCTTTGAGCCTATGGCTTCTTGTTCCATCTGTTGTTGAAAGTTGTTTTCCTTGTAGTCATTACCCCGGCAAGGCACATATCCAAGATTAAGGCCCTCACATTGGAGCCTCCGTATACAGTATTCTACAAGGACAAGGTCCAGCTGCGACTCCATCCAGCTTTCCTGCCTAAGGTGGTGTCTCCTTTTCATGTCAATCAGGATATCTTCCTCCTGGTGTTCTGCCTGAAGCCACACTCCACCAATGAGGAGAGGCAGCTGTACACTTTGGATGTCCAGTGTACCCTAGCATTCTACCTGAAGCATACCAAAGCCATCCGCAGGTCAACCCAGCTCTTTATCGCGACTGTAAAATTACTGTGAAATATGAGGTAGAGCCAGTGTAGGCATCTTACAACAGGATTGATGTATACAATCATCTGTGTACCTAACAAAAAAAGGCGGGGGGGCGCAGGGGAGAGGTTGTTGCACTTACACATACTGCATTCTCTACAGAGATCACCCAGAAACAAAGAATAGTCAAATCTTGGGAGGGAGATTTCAGCCTGGTGCTATTTCAGAGATTAACAATTAATGTTAATATAACATACAAATATTTGACTTCTCTTTCAGAGTGTATACCCCATCACAAACTCCACACTAGGCAACAAGGGATTAAAAAACTATTCTGGGCCCAGACAGTCCTGCCCTGCCACACTTGTAGCAAATGCACCAGCTGGAGGAGGAGCTAAAAGGCATGGGAGCAGTTCATTTGGTGTCAGCCCAGGAAAGAACAGAGACCTGCAGCAGGCAGCTCCAGGGGAGAAGAGCTGAGGGAAGGCAGAATCTCTCCCTAAACAGCTGCCCAAAGGTCCCTCCCTGATGGAAGGGAGGACCTGCTGTAGAGACAGCCTGAGAGGGAAGCATTCCCCTTTCCTTCTCATATGAACTTTGGACTTGGTTAATCCCCCTTTATTTTTGTTTGAACTACCCCAGCAGGGGAAAGCCCTTGGACTAAGCTGGCCCAAGAGGATGGCCATTCCACCAGAGGATGCAGTTGCTGCCCAAGAGAGAAAGGAGAGCGACCTTGCTACACACAGATGCCAGAAGAGTCCTTTTTGGTGAGTAGACATCCCTCACACCACCTAAACCCAGATAGTGACTTGGTCACGGGGGGCAGAGGTGATAGGAAGTGGCTCAAGGAGGGCTTAAGCAGCCCTGGCTATCAGAGCACTGACAGCGCTCAATGTCAGAACCCAGTGGAGTGGGAGGGCCTGAGCTCCCCTACAAACAACCCCCCTGCACGTCATGACTCTAAACCCTGACTACTAGGCGATATTCCCCTACCACCTCCTCAGGAGAGGACCATCGCATATCAATGATTCATTATTGGAAGAAGAAAAAAAGAAAAGGAGTACTTGTGGCACCTTAGAGACTAACCAGTTTATTTGAGCATGAGCTTTCGTGAGCTCATGCTCACGAAATAAACTGGTTAGTCTCTAAGGTGCCACAAGTACTCCTCTTCTTTTTTCTTTTTACGAATACAGACTAACACGGCTGTTACTCTGAAACCTGTCATTATTGGAAGAAAGAGCACTTCCTTTTCTCCCCTAGGAGACCTGCAGTTGGGCAACAGGAGACAGACATGATGAGGCTAGGGAAAAACTAAGCAAGGGTTAAATGTAACTGACCTCTGGCAACTTAGAAAGTCAGTAATTGTGCTCCAGAACCTAAGCTTTCATTTAAGGAATATAGGGTCAGATTTTCCTACCTGGTAAGGCCACAATTGTGCTGTTGCCTTAAAGTGGACAGAGAAGGGAAACTCTCATTGGTGCAAAACTGACAAAGAAAGCTTTTTTTGTTGTTGTTGCCACCTCTGCCAGCTGCTTCTTACCCTCTTCCCCTTCAGTAAAAGGGAGGGGTATGTTGTTTGAGTTAGACCCTGGACACAGGCCTTGTAAGCAACTGAATTTAGCTATTGTCTGCACAGCTATATTTAATCGTTAACAGGTTAATTCTCAGTATTCCTTTGAAGGTTTTGTTTTTGCTAGCCACTGCAAACAGGAGAAGTGCCAGTCAGTCTTTTGAGTGGGAAAATAAGACCAGTAGAGACTGGGAGGCAAGGAGTTCCGTTGCAGGTCTTACTATTCCCTGGATAGGTGTCACATCTAGAAATTACAGTGAATGGTATTGCTGTAAATGCGAAGGTATGCTATACGAAATCTGCAGCGTGTATTAAGCTGAAGGTTTTACTTTTTCCAGTTCCCCCAACAGGCTCTCCTTTCCCCCGAATAGCTTGGCCTGCTATGCAACAAGCAACTATTCTTCTTCGAGTGCTTGATCATGTTGATTCCATTTTAGGTCTGTGCGCGCCCACATGCACAGTTGTCAGAGATTTCTGCCTTAGCGGTATCCGTAGGGCTGGCTGTCGCAGCCTCTGGAGTGGTGTGCTCATGCAGCGGTATATCAGGCATCGTTGGTCCTGTGCCCTCTCAGTTCCTTCTTACTACCCATGACTGTTGGTTGGAGCACTTTGCCTTGCATCGCAAGAGCACTAACAATTTCTTCATAGCCTCTCTCATAGACTTCGTTCTACTGGTTGTTGTATATAGTTCATAGTTGATAGTGTTAAGTTCATTAGTTAGAGTCCCTATTGGGACTTTGCCCTGAGCAGGGCATGCCCCACTCTCCCAGCTTCAAGTTGTGTTCAGCATTCAGCAGGCCAATGCCGATCAGTGATCCCCATGACAGTTGTCTCAAGTGTCTGGGAGAAAGCCACAGGAAAGATAGGTGTTGCATCTTCAAAAACTTTTGCCCTCAGACCCAGAGGGAGCAAGATATTTGGTTGAGGGCCATCCTGATGGAGGCTGCTCTTCGCCCTGTGTTGGAGCCTTCCACCGCAGAACCCATACTGAGTACATTGGCCTTGGTGCGCAGTGCACTGCTGGCACCGGACTCGGCCTGGCTCCACTCCCTTTTTGGGGGTGCCAAGGAAGTGGCAGAAGAAGCAAAGTCCCTCAGCACTGAAGGACAGAGGGGCCATGGGCAAATGACCTGTGTCAGGCCATGCGCCCACTTTGGGGCTTCACGGGGTGCTGCTGAGCTTGGACCTCCCAGTCCGGCTTGGGACCTGCCTCACACTTCGGGCAGCAGCAGGGGCTCCCAGCCTATTGTGAGGCCTTCAGTGCTCGAAGCGGTCCCAGCAGCTAGAGAGCAGAGCCAGTGGGCTCCACAGGTGCCACGTCAGGTGACAGAAGTGGCTTTGCCCCCGGCACCGAAGGACAAGCTCACCGGAGTGCAGCAGCATAGACTGGCATAACTTCCTCCAGTCGCTGGACTGCAGGCACAGGTCCCCATCACCGAGACCTTGGATCCTGGCACTGTGTCCCAGCTCTCCAGCCCGGAGGCCTCGGTCTCCAGCGAGATCCCCACCTACTAGGTGTGGGACTCCGGATTCGAAGCGCCATTCACCATACCTCTAGTACCGGCGATCATCTGGCTACAGGTCGCTGAGGCGCTGGTCACCTGCTCCCAGGCCGTCTTCCAGACATCGGTCGCCATCCTGGAGGGATCGTTTGGGAATCTCTGAACCGGTCTCATTCGCCCCTGTGCTGTTCCTCAGGAAGGCAGCGCTACTCGCCATCGCCCTACCGCTCGCCCACCAGAGTCAGCAAACAGACCCAGGCCTTGACGGCTCCACCATGGTCACCAGAGGGACAATGGTCAGGGTCAGACCACCAGCCTGTTGCTGAGGAGGGGCTACTCCCCACCAATGCTGGAGACTGAGGAGGCACCAGCCATGGCACCGGTGCAGCAGGGACTGTGGCTCCCCCAGTAGCCATACTGGAACCCATGGGGGGGTGCCGGTCATGCTGGTCCAATACTCCCAGGCCTCCCTGGCTGCATCGAACAAGCCAGCCACGGCATCGCAGTCACAATGTGGTGCCAATGTGGCGCATTGCATCCCGGCACCGAGGAAACCCTCCCCACAAAGGAAGGGAACGACACCCTCCCACAGGAGGTACCATATTCATCATAGTCCCTGGACGAGGCAGTCACAGGGTCATCCTGCCCTAGCAGTCCCGCGGATGAATTTAAGGAGGGCCTGGTGCTCTTTAAACTGGTGGCGGAAAACCTTGGTATGCAAATTGAGGAGGTCGCTGAGGAGGCGGACAACCTCTTTAACGTCATCTCAGCCACCACCCCAGCATGGGTCATATTGCCCGTCCACCCCGGGGTCCTCAAGATAGCCAAATTGTTGTGGCAATCTCCCTCTTCTATTCCGCTGACTTCCAAGAAGATGGAAAAGAAATATTATGTCCCTGCAAAGGGCTTTGAGTATTTGTGCACTCCTCCCCTGGCAACATCACTGGTTGTGTCCACAGTTAATGAAAAGGACAGGCAGGGACAGGTTAGCAGAACACCGAACAATAAAGACGCTAAGAGATTGGACTTGTTTGGCCAAAAGGTTTATTCGACGGCCAGCTTGCGGTTCCGAGTGTCTAATCACCAGGCCCTCCTGGAACGTTATAACTTCAACCTGTGGGACTCCTTTAACAAGTTCATGGAGCCCTCCTGCAGGATCATGCCAAAGAGTTCACTGTGTTAGTGAGCGAAGGCACAGCGGTAGCCAGGGGAGTCCTCCAGATGGCCTGGGACACTACGGACTTGGCAGCCCAGGTGGTCACGTCAGCAGTGGCCATGAGACACAGCTTGTGGTTGCAGGCTTCTGGGCTGTCTCCTGAAATGCAGGCCACAATCTGGGACCTCCCCTTCGAGGGTAGAGGGCTCTTTTCCAAGCTAACTGACTCAAGGCTCCATGGGCTAAGGACTCCCAAGCCACCCTCCGCTCCTTGGGCCAGCATCCTGCTCAGCAGTCTAGGAAGCCTTCTGTCCTCCACCCCCGCCCCCTCTGCTGCAGTCCAAGTCCTGGGGCCTTCCAGGTCAGGCTCCTACAGGAGGAAGGACAAGGACAGGGGGCCTAAGAGACGTTATCCATCGTCTTCCCGCCCAGCGGTGCAGCCTGACCCTCCCAAAAATCAGGGAGGCCAGAAACAGCCGTTTTGAGGGTGCACGTGAGGATGACCGCCCCAGCCAGTGTACCGGATCCATCCCCCTCCTTTCTCAATCACCTCCGCCCTTTCCAGTCAGCCTGGTCCCGTATCACATCAGACTGCTGGGTGCTCGATAGTTTCTTCAGGATATACCCTGCAATTTATAACTGACTACGCCACCTATCCCCATCCTTCTTCAGGGACCCTTCTCACAAGCGACTCCTCATTCAGGAGGTCGAAAACCTCCTGGGCCTTGGGGCAGTGGAAGAGGTTCCTCTGAACATGGAAGGCAGAGGATTCTGCTCCTGCTGTGTTCTAATTCGGAAGGAAAAAGGGTGCCTCAGACCTATCCTGGAGCTGCTTCGCCTCAAAAAGTCTCTGAAGAAGTTGAAGTTTCACATGGTCTCCCTGGCCTCCATCATTCCCTCCCTGGATCTGGGAGACTGGTATGCCGCCCTCAATTTAAAGGATGCATACTTCCATATTTCCATTTTCCCGGGGCATTGGCGCTTCCTCTGTTTCATGTTGGGCCAGCGCCATTTCCAGTTCATGGCGATGCCCTTTGGCCTCTTGTCGGCCCTGAGAGTGTTCACAAAGTGTATAGTGCCAGTGGCCACTTCCCTGCGATGTTGAGGAGTCCAAATTTACCTGTACCTCAACAACTGGTGATTAAGGAGCCAGTCCCCAGATCTGGTGCGGAAACATCTCGATCTGGTCTGTTCCACCTGCCGCAACCTAGGGCTGATAATAAATTAGAATACATCAACCCTAACTCCAGTGCGGCGCATAAAATTTATTGGGGCAGTTTTCGACTCCACTCGAGCCAGAGCCTTCCTCCTGAAGACTCGGTTCCAAGCCATAGGAGACCTCATCTCAGGCCTGTGAGCCCACCCACTCACCACCGCCCATATGTGCCTGCGATTGTTGGGTCATATGGTGGCATGCACCTCCATGGTCTGGTGCACAAGACTCTGCCCCAGATCCCTACAGACGTGGCTGGTGTCAGTCTATGTCCCCATCCAGCACCACATGGACCAGGTGATCAGGATTCCGGACAGCATACTGTCGTCTCTCACTTGGTGGCAGGATCCCACGTTGGTGCTGGAAGGAGTTCCCTTCATGGCCCCAGCCTCATCGGTGACTCCAGGGCTTGTCCCTCTCATCGATCAAGGTCCATCTAGTGGCCATCTCAGCCTTCCACCTGCCGTTCGAGGTCAGGTCAGTTTTTGCTCAGGATATCACAGCCAGATTCCTTAAGGGTCTAGAGCGCCTCTACCTGCACATTAGGGATCCCATGCCTCCATGGGACTTGAATCTGGTGCTGTTGCGGCTCACGAGTCCTCCCTTTTAGCCTCTGGCTTCCTGCTCTCTCCTTCTTCATTCCTAATAGCAGCGACATCGGCCTGCCAGGTTTCTGAGGTTTGGTCGCTCACCTCGAAACCGCCTTACACGGTCTTCTACAAGGACAATGGCCAGCTGACACCACACCTGGCCTTCCTTCCGAAGGCAGTCTCTCAGTTTCATTTGAGCAAAGACATTTACTTACTGGTCTTCCTTCTGAGGCCACATAAGTTGGAGGAGGCATGCAAGCTGCGTGCCCTGGACGTCAGGAGGGCTTTAGCCTTGTACATTGACAGGACCAAGCTATTCCATAAGTCAATGCAGTTGTTTGTCTCTGTGGCTGACAGGATGAAAGGTTGCCCTGTATCCGCTCAAAGGATTTCCTCTTGGGTCACTGCCTGCATTAATTTTTGGTATGATCAAGCGAAGGTGCCACCCTTGGCGATCATCACCACCCACTCTACCAGGGCGCAGGTCTCTTCAGCAGTCTTTCTGGCCCAAGTACCTATCCAGGACATCTGCAGGGCAGCTTTACGTCCCACTATGCACTTACCCAGCAGGCCCGGGATGATGCTGGCTTCAGTAGGGCAGTACTGCAAGCTGCTAAGCTGTGAACTCCAAGCCCAGCTCTGGGGGTACTGCTTGTGAGTCACCTAGCATGGAATGGACATGAGCAAGCACCCGAAGAAGAAAAAACAGACACTAGCCTTTTGTAAATGTTATTCTTCGAGATGTGTTGCTCATGTCCATTCCATTACTCACCCTCCTACCCTCTCTTAGAGTTACCAGCAAGAAGGAACTGAGAGGGTGTAGGGCCAGCGGCGCCTGATATACCACCGCATGAGTGTGCCATTCCAGGGGGCACCACAGCCAGCCCTATGGTTACCACTAACGCAGAAATCTCCGACAACTGTGCACGTGAGCACACACACACCTAAAATGGAATGGACATAAGCAACACATCTCGAAGAACAACAGTTACGAAAAGGTAGGTAACCGTTTTTTCTACCAGCTGAGCAAAAAAAGCCCAGTAGCTGTGTGTTAGTTCTTGTTGTATACACCCAATTTGTACCACTTTAACTGTACCAGTTAAAAAACAGTACAACGCCCTCAGTGTGGATGCAGTTACACTGGTGGTGTAGCTTAATCACATACAGGAAAGGGAATAACTTATTGCTGCAAGTCACCTTTTATACTGTTCTAACTGCAATAGTTATGCAGGTACTAAAAGTGGGTGTAGAGCAGACCTTTGTGATAGGCGGCTGCCCCCCAGAAATTATAGGAGCCTATGTTCCTGACTGAGATAGATATTACAATCCCATACAGCATCTTTGGGAGCCATTGTATTAAATTTATGAATGGTTTATGTATGTGTAACCCTTCTGCCTGTCACAGTTGGCAGCAACAAGGGCCGGGTTCAGTATCTAGGGGTTCCATTCCAATAACACAATGCAAAACCGGCTCGAGCCCCCACCCAGTGACCTGGGACAAATATATACCACCCCGCTGGGCGCCTCCAAGAGGCAATACTTCCCCTCTCGCAAGCACATAGTCTGAGTGTAGCAAAAAGCCTTTTAATAACAGAGAGAAACAATGTGGCATCATGTTGGGGAAACACCACCAACAGGATTCATAACACAACCCATGAGCAAAAAACCCACCCCAAGCAAATTGGGGCATGTCTTTTCCCTTTGGTTCTTGAGTCCATCAACCCCAAAGTCTCTGTCTCTGGTCAGGGCAGCCCCAGAATTCAAAAGTTTATCTGCAGAGTTTTACCTCCCAACCTGGGTGGAGATTGGGGGGAAGAGGGGGTTTAAGGGGCACCTTACGTGGTCCAAATCTGATGTCCCTACCTCTCCATGGGGCTCCACTCTGCCAGCCGCCCCACGAGCTGCTCTAGGCATCCAACAACCAGCCGCTCCGCTCTGCTCGCCATCCCGCAAACTGCTTTGCTCTACCAGCCGCTCCACTCTGCTCGCCGTCCCGCAAACTGCTCTGCTCCACCAGCCGCTCCGCTCACCATCCTGCAAACTGCTCCACCATATATCTTCAGGCTCCCCCACCACTTAACACAACACTCAGTGATTTCAGCTCTTAGTAAGTTTAGCTCTTTTGTGATTTCAGCTTGTAGTAGGGGAGCCTCAGTGCTGGTGCACTATTAGCCCAAAGTGAATTCAACTCAGCAGCCTGTAACTAGACTCCTAATGGAATCAAAATTAGCTCTGATATTCCACAGTGGAGAGAGGAGAAAGTGCAATTAGCATGTAAGGCCCTCACCAGGGGGCCCATGCCACCAAGTATTAATACCTGTTTCCAGCATTTCCCCTTTCAAAGAGTTTTGGAACCCATGTCCCTTGCCTAGCGAGTGCTACTTAGTTGATGGCGAGTCCCTCCATCATAACAAAAGGCCAAGTACAGTTCCACTGTCCTTGATTCCCATAATCAGGGTAATAACAATTTATTCTTCCTGCCCCAATAACAGAGACACTGGGGATCCCACAGCAGCCAAACTGACCATTTGGGCAGCTATGGCCTCATTGTAGGCGGGGTGGGTGTGCCTATGCAAATGAGATCAGCCCCGAAGTTCTTTTCCACAACTTGCCACACCTCACCACCAGATGTCAGGGTGGAGCTCATCCTGACTCTGCTTGCATATGAATGTGTTCTACTCCATGGGAGAAGGTAATTACAGCTATTAGAGGAACGTTAAACAGTGGGGGAGGTGGGTGATAACCCTGGAGGTTGAAAACAACTCCAGAAAACCACCCCCCACTTGGGTATTTGCATATACTGATTAAACTGGGTTTTCAAGAGACTCAAACAAAGAAGGGGCTTTGGTATAAAAAGCTGAGCTTTAACTGACACAGAGCCTTTGTTTTGATTAAGGAAATGGACAGAGCCCTCTGTCCAAGGGGGCAGGTCCAGCCCTTGTAGGAGGACTGGAAAGACTTTGGCTTACCTGGGCCCATAAGACTGATGGGTGACCTCTAGTCAGGTTTTAGCATGCATAGGGAAACTCTTATTGTGGTTCTTATTGTTGTTCTATGTTTTCTCAGTCTGCTATTTTTTGTCCTTAAAATAAATGTACTCTGCTGAGACAGAGCTGTAGGATCACTGGTAAAAACACTGTCAGTTTCCTCAGAGAGAAAGCACAGCCTAACTGGTAGCCTTTAGGCAGACTGGCTTTCTGGGGCCATCACAGTTTAAGGCAAGAGGCTGGATAGACTTAAATCTTCTGTTCAGAGGTGAGTTGGAAAAGGGTCCCTGCCCAGATCCAGCTAATGGCTGGAGAAAGGGCCATAACTAGGGCATGGCAGCGGCCCAAAGCACAGAGCCAGCAGGGGTGCAAAACTGGGGTGGCATGCAGGACCTGGCCCAGCAACATCAGCTCCCAATCCCCACAGGATCAGTTCCAGCAGTATTGGCCAGAGTTTAGGGTGCTCAGCACCACCCCCTTCCCTGCAGGATCACGGACCCGGCTGGAGCAGGCTCACCCTGGTGCTAGGACCATGGCTGGCAGGACTCTGTGTGTGCTTCTTGGCTCATACTGAGCATGCTTAGTAACAGCTGCTGTAGCTGCTCCTTTCACTGGGGATTAAAATCTGCTGCTGTTCACGGAGGTTAAAGGAGTTTTGGGGGGGATGACAGAGTCTGTGCAGGGGGCGGAAACTGACTGCCCAGTTGGGTCAAACTGGGGTCAAGCTGGAGGCAGGGGAAGCTAAGGGGAAAAATCAGGAAGAAAGAGCAGAAGCCAGGGTTAAGCCCAAGGGTACAGGCTCTGGCAGAGAGCAAAACCCTGGCACAGGGAGGGGCAGAGGGGATAAAAGTGGGGTTAACAACCTGCTGTCTTTGCAAAGATAGAATGGGGGCAGAGGAACTTTTTTATTTCCCCTCTCACAGGACCGTACATCTCAGCACATGATTCCCGGGGCTGTGTCCTGAAAGGCACAAGGTGTCCCAATGCCTTGACATGACAGCTCTTCTCTGTCTGATATAACATGCTGAGGTGCTAAAGGAAACTTGATTCAGTGAAATATCTTACATATACCCCCAAAAACTATGTCACACATTTTATTTAAAAGAATCCCTTGTTAGTTAATGTCTGTATAAAGTCTTTCCTAGCAGTTTGCAAATTTGTCTTATCTGCTGCTGTGATTCACTGAATTGCACTCCCTTTCTTGTAATCCCTTTTAAATATAGGTTTGATCATCTAATGGTTTACTTTTTAAAATCTTATTTTTATTACTCTTAGCACTTCATCATTTACCTTTAACATTGTGTAGATGGATGTCATTGTGCTATTTAATTTATATTTTATAGCAAATAATCACTGAAAATATTTATAAGTAAGTAGTTGCTAGTAGTTTTATCAATGACATCTGTATTTTTAGTATAGCACATCCGATGTTTTTACTGTGATTTTTAACATGGAATTTTTAATTCTAAATTTTTCTTTTTATTTTTATAGCACAAGTTTATTCTGCTGGATCATGTGACTTCCAGTCTGACTGATTTTCTGGCGTGGTATCAAAACGTCTTAATTTTCATTTGATCCTGCAATGGGGATTGCCTTTCTGAACTGTTATTTTGCCTTTCAATCCAGCCCTTTAGTGCTTTTTCGCATGTCACTATTTGTGTGTAGAACTTGGTTCCCAAATATTCACTAAGTGCAGTATGCTATCTCATATTAAATCCTTCTCAAAGGCAAAAATCTACTGTAATTTTTACTGAACGTAAGAACAGCCACATTGGGTCAGATCAATGGTCCACCTAGCCCAGTATCCTGTCTTCCAACGGTGGCCAGTGCCAGGTGCTTCAGAGGGAATGAACAGAACAGGCAGTCATTGAGTGATTCATCCCTGACATCCACTCCCATCTTTTGGCAATCAGAGGCTAGGGACAACAGAACTTGGGGTTGCATCCCTAACTATCTTGGCTAATGGCCTAGCCTCCAGGAACTTAAATATCATTCTTTTTTGAACCCAGTTATAGTTTTGGCCTTCACAACATAATGAACACACATCTACAACCCTAAGGTTGCTTGACAACCGCAAGAATTGAAAAATCATGAATTATATACCCCTAAGTCATGAAATTAAAAAGCAAAAAAAAAAAAATCATATTAGTTCTTTTTATGTGCCTTTTTGCTCCTGAGTCTTTAGGGTGCCAGAGGTCCAGATGCACAAAAGTAGGAGTTTAAACCTCTGGCTGAATCTTGGCCTAGCCTCATACTTTGGTGGTTACTTCTCCCAAGCAATTCGTATACCTAAGGCCTATCACTACACTACAAACGTATGTTAACTCAAGTTATGTCAGCATACAGTCACTGCAATTAGTATGTCATTTGTGCGTGTGCCTACTTGGCTCTTTGTGTCAGTGGTGAGTGTACTCACCAGGAGCTTTTGTATGGGTTCAGAGTGTGGTGCACCATCCATGGCTATGTATCAACCATCTGTCACAATTTGCTATCTCTCACCTTTGTCATCCTCTGGTCTAGGGGTAGCAAATTGTGATGGATGGTTGATGCCCTTTGCTACCCCAGACCAGAAGCTGACAAAGGTGAGAGATAGCAAATTGTGACATGTACCTATCCATCAAAATGTGCTATCCTTTCACTAATGAGAAAGGAAGTAACAAATTGTGACAGGACAGAAAAAGAACATCCATAGGTGTCAGTAACTGGTAGCAAAATCTGTCAGTAGTGGTTTTTGCCCTGGCTTCTAGCAGGAGGCAATGATTTTCAAGCTGTGGGAGTCATCCCCTTAGTGAGGCACCCCCTACAGTTTGAAAAACTCTGTGCTAAATGGAAGACAGAAATCTTGGGTGGCATGTGACCCTGCATGCCTCCCCACTCGTCACTTTGAGGGGGCACAAATATGCTTGCTAGCCCCATGTGCTAAAATGCAGTTACGACTGTGGCTGGAGACCTGACTGGCAGGGACTACTAACCTGAAATGGTGATTCTGACCCCAACGGATCTACAGTATCATGGATTGAAGAGCTGAGACGATACTCCTGGCATATGTCTAGGCGTTGGGCTGTAGGCCAACTTTCTAGTCAGAGACTTTCAGGACTTTAATAATAGAAAAATTGCTTAGAAGAACACAGTCCTTTAAGTCTCTCCCGCTACAGGCTCAAAGGCAGCATCTTAGGGAGCTGCCAGAGTTGTTTGAATACCAACTCCCACTGATGCCAAAACCAGTCAGGAACACTATTAATTTTTGTCACGTGTTGTAGCCTTGTCACAATAAAAGCCCTGGTAATCATTATGCATACTGTCTTGTTTATGACCTATGCAGAGTATAATTAAGACAATGTATATTCACCAAATATGCAACTTGGTAGTGTCATTGGTATAAAATATTTAGATTTCTGTACCTTCAGCCTTAGCACATGTATGTTAAAATATGAATGTAATATCAGTTTGTGACTATGGCCAATGTCATTATAAACTATGTAATGAACTAGCCAACCTCCAGGCATCCTGCCCTGCAGGGTTTCACTAAAGGGCTGTATTGGGTTAATATGGTAGTTTGATGTCTCCATGCCAAAATACTTCAGCCAGTGTGATGGGGTGAGTCTCTGGGGACAGGGCCTCCTTCTCATCTGCCCGCAGCGGGGCCATGAACTGGAGATGTCCACCTCCTCCAACAGCTGTGTTCCTTCCGGCCATCCGCGCACTGGGCATCATGGGAGATAATGTCTCCGCTCCTCCCCCTTGGGGTGTGTGTGACGGGGGAGAGACGGTTAGTCTGGTATCCGCCCCCCCGCCCCGTGGGGGAGCAGCCAGTCCTGGGTGAGTCTGTCTCCCACCAGTGTAGGCGTGGTGAGTCCTGGCTGAGCGTCAGCCACCCCTCGGGGTGTATATGGGGGGGGGTGTCAGTCCTGCTAAGAGGTAGCGCCCCCTCCCCTTGTGTGAGCGCGGGGAGAGGGAGCCGGGCCATCCCGGCACCGCAGCTCCCCCCTCCCGCCGGGACCAGGGCTGGCTCAGGGTTAACGCGGCCGCGATGGGAAATCCCGGCTCATACCCAGCACGACCCTCTAGAACTAGCTCGGTCTGTGCCCCGCCCCTTCCCCGGCTGTCTCTCGGATTGGTGGGCGGGTTGTGTACACACGGGGCTGCGCCAATGGGCGGATGGCGGCGCTTAACCTCACGCGGAGGGGTGGCCAATGGGAGAACGCAGTTGTCAGACGCCGCCAAGCTTGTGCGGGGGAGAGGGACACAGGCTCGGTGCGGCTGTGGAGCGAGCCGGAGAGTGGGCCGGGCTGGAGGCACGGTGAGCTGGGGTGGTTGGGACCCTATGCGTCGGGGGTCGTTGGTTCTCGGTGCACCCTCTCGAGTGGCGCCGACGCCAGCGGCAACGCAGAGACGGCCAGGGGGCGCCTCTCTCTCCTCGGGGCCGGGCGGAGCAGCTGCCAGGTGGCCGGCTAACTGCTACAGCAGCTGGCGAGGGAGGAGCCGTCGTCGGCTCCTTGTCTTGGCTCTGGTGCTGGGCAGGCCGAGCCCGCTCCGCCCCCGGGGCCTGTGGAGGCACGGGGCGGAAGAGCGCGCTGAGCTGCTGCGTAGGGGGCAGCCCCGCTCAGTCCCCGGCTGTGATGTCTCCCTCCCCGCCCCAACCGTGCACGGGGGCTAACCGCCGTATTGCCCTTCTCCCTGGGGGCCTGCCGGGCTCCCTGACGTGAGGCCACTGTCACGGGGATTCACCTCCCCGCCGAGAGCCCTGGAGACAGGCTCTGGTGCCTGACACCTGTGAGCCACGGTCCCCTTTCACTGCCTTAGCAAGGTGGCCCGCTGTGCTCGGCGTGCCCGGCACGCAGGCCTGTGTCTAGAGCTGGGTAGTGCCGTGTGACAGCCGCCCTGTCTGTCTCACTGGGGCTTCTCCGCCACTGCTTGAAACCCAGCTGGAGGTCATAGAAGTGGGGAAGATACCAATTACAACACACACACGGCCAGTCTCCTCAGACCCGTCTCTTTCCCAGGGAGATACGAGTTTCTGGGGGAGGAGGGGAGGGTGAGGGGTGGCTCAGTAGCGTTCTGTATTTGGTCCTTCTAGCAGTGTGGCAGTTCGGTGTTTAATTCACTTTATAGCAAGGCTGTGTTCTCCCTGGCAGTTTAGTTCCTATCAGTTCCATTTAAAAAAAAAAAAAAAAAAACCTTAACAGCTAACTTCTGATGTGCAGCACAAAGTTAAGATGTTTGGCACTATAAATTTATGCAACTCTCTGAAAAACGTTCTGGGCCACTCGTGGACCTGCGGCTGGTTTCTTATTTTTTTTTTTGTGGGGATGGGTAGTCAAAAGGTGGGAAATGAGAGCCGAAAGAGTCCCATATTTCACATTTGAGGTCACTAGGAAGGCCCATAATTCTTCTTTTAAAGGCATAAGAGAGGTGGAGGTGAATATAGACTTTGTTTCACAATGCAAACTTTAGTCAATAATCTAGAAATAATGCTGAAAATATAATGTAGAATCAGCAAACCACATCCCCCCCCCCCCCGCCTTTACTTTGTGTATCTGTTTTTAACTTTATTGAAATCTTCAGTTGATATCTGTTGTACTTGTGAGAAGGGTTTGGGAGATAATGTTAAAGAGTGAGCTTCCATGGTCTCTTGCTATGCTTATTTGTTATATAGAATGGCAAAACCAGAGCCTGAATCCTATCTGGCAACTCTTACAAATGTTAAGCCAATTTAATAGAAACTTTTATAGAAATATAAAAGGGAGAGAGAAGCATTGATTACTGGGCTAGTCTTAACAATGTTGGAATTAAATGTTTTTTAAAGCATCTCAATTTTTTAATAGCAACTGGAGAATAATACTGTCCGTAAATGACCAGGTCATATATTATCTGTCCTGTCTATTAAAAAAATTCCAAACTACGAATTGGTTTGATGTATGGCTTGATAAAAATTTGTTTGTATGCCAGTATATACTTACGTGGTTAAAGTGAATTAAATCAGGTTAATCCTTTTACATCAGTTTATGGCTGCTAATCCACTTCATCACATAGTAATATACTAATATTTTGTATTGAAAGCATGTCAGTTTTATGGGAATGGAAGTCACTGATGATTTATTGATACTGTTATGGTACAAATGAGAAAATGTATTTTACAGTTCAGATATTTATGTATATAAACACAAGTACTTGCAACTTCAGAAATATGTTGTTTAGAATATTGTATGTACAGTGAAATACAGGAGCAGTGAAAGCGCCCTAAAAGTGTGGGTGGGCACAGGTGCCCGAACCATGGCCCCACCCACTCGTGCTACCCCTTCCCCCCCCCCCCAAGGCCCCATCTCCTCATGCTGTCTCTTTCCCCCAAGGCACTGGCCCCCGCTTGCGTCTCTCCACCCCTCCCCTTGGTGCTCACCCTTATGGCCAGTAAAAAGTCAGGGGGGCCATGGCCCTCCTCCCTCTCACCCCTGTTCCGGTGCCCCTGATGCAATATCTTGCGGAAGTTTTCATAGAGTTGGGAAAGGAAGAGAGAAATTAGATAACAGGAAAGAAAAGATGACAGGAGAGGTAGCTGCAAGAAAAATGTACTGAAATATCTCCTCCTCTCAAGACAGTTTCTCTTGTTAAACATGAAACATTATCTCTAAAAGAGACCTAGGAATAATAGGTCAGGTGATTTAGGCCTACCCTAAAGAAAGAGGGGAAAACTGGGAAATAATTCTTAAAAGTGACTCCTATTTTGTTATTAGTGGGCGCTGTCCTGTACAGACAAACTTCTGAGAGATCTTGTATTTTTCTGTGAAAACCCTTATGGTTCTCTTATAACTGTTTCCTGTGTGTGTGCAAAAATCATTGTTGTACTATAAAGAATGAAAAGGAGCAGTTTGACTCAAGTTAACCTTCAGTGGACACAGTTAACTTCATGTAGCTACAGAAAGTAATTTAACATGAATAGATGTACTACTTGTCTGAGCCTTCTGTTCAACTGTTATCACTACTTGTTTGTTAAGGTGGGCAGTAATTCTCACTACATTATCTGGCATACTGTACACACTGGATCCCTTTGATGCAAACGGCTACCAGGAAGAACAGGACCAAATTATTTTTGAATTATGTATTTTTTACATAAAACTGTAAAACTATGATTGTTTTTGAGTAACATTCTTTAGATATTAAAGTGTAAATCTCTTCTATATGAGGAATAAAGTGTCACATTGACTTACTGCACCAGTTTTTCACTTCTAGAAACTTTAGTTCAAATCTAGTTTAGTCTGCATGTGAAATTAGTTCTGTCATCTCCTTGTAGTCTTCAGCGAACCCTTTTTGTGGCAGGTTTGCAAAGAGGAAATTTGTAATGATTTGGTATAATTGTTTGCTCAGCAAAAGCCCATTGCTGAAAGTAGTGCAAGTTCTGATCCAGGTGAGTTTAGTGTTGTGTGTAGAAGCTTGTTTGAGTTCAGGCTATGAAGTGTTATCTACCTTTAAGAGGTTAGCCCAGACAGATCAGCTGGGGACAAGTGCATAATATAGTAAGACAAATGGTGTTAATTTTCTAGAAGTACCTCATATTTTCCCACTTTGTGTGTTGGAAATAGGTGTATGTGAGAATCATATCCAGAACAGCATTTTTGTCCAGGTGCACAGTTAAGAGCTGACACAGAGTGGAACAGACAATATCTTTTTCAGTTTATTTCTGCTGCTTAAGCTATGAGAGCCTATTTACAGGAGCAGCAAAAGAACATGCATGACACTCTATGGTGGTGAGCTGCATAAGTGAACCTTACAGTACAAAGCAAGTTTCTGGAGATGTGCACCAAATTCAAGAAGAGAAAATAGTGGTGTGATATAGCTGGGAAAAGAGAGCTGTTTATCCATGCTGCGTTTTATGGAAATCTTAATTGTGTGTCATCTTGAAGCAGAATGTGGCCTTTTAGCTGTAGCCTGTGTAGTTCACTGGGCAGGAGTTAACCGTAGTTGTCTTATTCATACAATACTGCCTTAAAACAGTGTTCTTTGTTTTTCTTTAATGCTCTGCAATTCCATTAATTTGATTTGCTTTTTATATGTGCTTCTAGCTTTTTTTGTTGTACACTGTTTAGAGGAAAAATCTTATCCTACCAGCTAGTAGTAAAGTCCTACAAATGTAGTCAATAGAGAATAAGTGAGCAGATCTGTAGGTGGGTTAACAGTCTTACAGAGATTATCAACTTTGCTCCCTCTGGTCTGGTGCCAGGAAATGATAATGTGTTCTTGGACTTAGGTCTCAGACAAGGCTGGTACAAAGCCAACAAGCTACCTAAATCCATCTTGCTTTCAAATACACCTATCCTAAAGTTTACGTAAGTAATTAAATGAAAATAAACTAAAGTACATTGGGGGTTACTGTAAGAAAATTAAATCCACATTGATGCTTCGTTTAAATTGTTCTTAAGGGGGTCTCAAAAGCAAGCAATTTGTGTTCTGCAATCCCATGAAAAGGTGGTGTGTGTTATGGCATGGCAATTTTATAATGCTGAACTTCTTTAGACTTGCAGTATTGGTAGCTGTTCTACATTTTTATGGCTGTGTCCATTAGTAAGAGTGGAATAAGAACTGAACTTCATCTTTAAAAACGCACAGGACAGCTATGTTGGAAGAAGATAAAACAATGAAAGCTCACTTAGCACTGCTTCATTCCATAATTTTTGCTGAAATACCAGTTTCTGGCTACTTGTAGTAGGTTGATGATCAGTCAAATCATTTTCAGCTACTTCAGATTCAGGATTATATATCCCTTCCACTATTACAGATACAAAACTTTCGCAAGTACAATCTAAGAAAATGAAACTAAACACTTATCTCAATTCATGTTACAAGATCAGTACATAAATATCTAATGACCCTTGGTTTTGGGCCAGCTTCTACTGTGGTACAAAGCTCCCTAATAGGGCATCTTTTAATTCTTGTGAGATAAATGTAGCTCTTTAGTGAAAAAGGGACGGAACTAACTTTCATTTGGTCAAATAGAGAGTTAGCTATTGGTAATAAGAAGCTCTCGGACTTTAAGAACACACTTCATAGAAGAAATGTTCACCATGACAGTTCTGAGTTTAGAGCTTGCTGAAATTAGTTCTGAAATCTTTCCTAATTAACTGCCATTTAATAAAGAAAATGAATTCAAAAGGTACTGTGTGTGCCTGTAATAAGAGTGACTGAAAGCAAGTATGCCAGCTGTCAAGGGCCACCTGTTAGTATAGTGACTGAACCATCCCCAATTTAAACATGTCATTATTATGGCCAGCCTGTTCTGTGCAGAAACTTGCTAATTACTATAGACTGTCAGTTAACTACTGAAACTGACTTTCAAAGTAGATTTCTGCTTCTGCTAGTTGGTGACCTAGTTCTGTAGAACAACTTAGTGTTTGCTACCAAGTAAATGCTATAACAACCACTCAGCATTTAGTATTGAGTATCATAGTAGGGATTCAAACCAAGTTAGCAAAAGACCTATTTTTAATCACTATATAAGATATACAAAAATTGATGGGTGGTTCTTAAATACCAAGAATTGGAATTCTTTTTGTTGGAGAGTACACACTACACACGGAAATCACTTAGGCCTTGCCCATGAAGCCTCTTACACATTTGAGTAGTCTCATTAGCTCCAGTTCAATCATTTTTTGTATATACATGTTTGTAGGAGTGGGACCTTAAATAAGAGTGTGGGTATCCTCCAGTAATGAAAGTAATACCTGTAAATTCCCATGTGTTATCTTAATCAGATGAATTTATAAACTAGTGAATGAAATTTCTATCACGATGCTTTAAAGCTCTGACCATATGAAATAATTTCTTTATATCCTTATTTTTCCATGTGAGCAATTGCTGTAGGTACCAGGAGAATCCTAACTGAACACTCATAGGTGGGGTTGGGGTCCTAATGATTGAGTGGAGGGAAGTCTGGCCCATACTATGAGGGAAAAATGAAGAATGCTCTGCTAGTAGTTGTGTTTTAGTATACTCTCTTCTGCGTATGTGACAGTTTACAAAAGGAACCTCACATGGTCTCTCAAAGTTTTTTTTTTTTTTTTTTAACATCAGGTCATAGGAATTGGTGGACTTGAATGTAAGTTTTGTAGAACTGCCTTTGCATGTCACTTTTCTTTCAGTGTTATGTCTTATCTCAGATTGCAGGTGGCTCCTTAATTTGAACAGTAGGCTCCAACTTTGGCACTGAACCCCCCCCCCCACCCTCAAAATCCCAGATATCCTATGCAATTCACTTGCTACGTAACAGAGAGAGATACAGTACATTTCTCATGGTACTGCTCCAGTTACTCCTTTATTTTATAGAGAAAAAAATATATATTTCTCCTTGAGTCTCCATAGATCTCGACTTTTGGGCTTTACCATGTGTTTACCATGTGATTCAAGTAGGTCAATCTGTTTCTAGGAATTTTGGGTGTGCTCCCTTTTTCTGACCAGCACAGCTCTTTTAATTAATATTTTTATCTTTGCAGAATTCAGGTTTATCAAATTTTCTGTGTTAAAAATGCTGACTGTACATCTTCCAAGATGAAAGGGAGTTGTCTCACTTGGTGTCTCATGCTCTCCACAGTCCAGTCTGCCGCTCCTTCATCTAGGGTCGTTACCTGGGACCTGCCAGCTGCACACTTCCTAACAGGCACAGGGCAGATGCATCCACCTCCATGGAATGTGGGGCTAGCTGCAGTGGAGGTGTATGTGTGAGCCTTCTTTCTCCAAGCTCTGTCCGACCCTAGTTTGCCCCTTTTACTCTGGAGCGTTTGAGCATGTTGCTTCAGGGGATGAATTCTTTCTCTTATTCCCTCAGCATAGTCCTTCCTCTCTTACATGGCTCAGCAGTTCTAAAACACTAGTGCTCACATTTTCCTCCTCCTTGAAGAGTCTGGTTAAGCAGTTTTTCCTTCTGTTTTCCCAGAGGCTGTTCCAGCAGACCCCTCAATTTCTCCTCCTCATTTATTTGGTCAAAGCAGGTTTGGGGTGTGCGACAGGGTGCTGGCTACGGAAATCTGAGCTAGGACTCTGTCATGCCATCTCCAATCAAGAAAGGGGAAATGGAGCTGGCTAGGTTGGCAAACGGAACCACTGCTGACCTCATTAGTGAGGGGCTACATAAAGGCTGTCAGGAAAGAAACCAGGGAGGAGAAGGTAAGGGAGGAGCCAGAGAATTAGAGGGAGTGGTAGCTCTTCTCTGCTGGCTGTGGGAGCTAGCAGTCCCTGTGGCTGTACTACTGTTTGTAGCTCGAAGGTGGTGGGAAAATATACTGTAAATAAAGAGCACAGGTGATTGCACCAACACAGAGGGCTGGTTTGTGGGCATAGAAGGGACAGAAGCGAGGAGGACGTGGCAGCGCCTTGCTACAGGGTGACTAGTTCACCTATAGTAAAGAAAAAGGGATAGTACTACTAGTTTAAAAAAAACACAACAGGAAACTTATGTACCCCAATAAACAAATAATTCCCTAAAGTACATTAGTAAACGCAGGGAAGAAGGAAAATGGCTTACTTGTAAATCAGCTTCTCTGAAAATATTCAGTGTTTTAGTGATCCTGTGTTTGTGTACGTGCAAGCATCCAAACAAAACTATTTTTGGTTTTAAAATCTTAAATTTTTGGTTTTGTCCTTTTTGAATGGGTTTATTTCCTGGCGTGCTTTGCCTCCCATTCAGTCAAAGGAACTGACTAGAATATTTGGAGGGCCTATGTATATCTGTCCCCTGCAGAGAGGTGAGGGGGTGCTAGGCTTGTACTCTACACTGTTTCCCTAGAGGTCCAGTTAAAAATATCTGAACTGGAAGTTCTGCTAGTCTCACCCTAGGAAGCCAAGATCCCAGAATGAGAATTGTCTGATAGATTCAGAGGAGTAGTCTAGTGTGCTTAGTCTGACCCTATAGTTCTGCCTCCACTCAGTATGCTAAGCATACTGTTTTACCCCTTGTTGACTGATTTCTCACATCCACACCCCATTGCTGGTTCTAGCTTGCCAAAGGCTAAGCCTTTAAGACTGTTCCTGTATTTTTCTGTTTCTGGTGACAATGCTGTTTAATGTATTCAGCAGCTCCTAGCACTGCTGCATTTGTATAGTGTAAGATTGGCAACAGGACAAGGGTTAGTGGAGTTATATTCGTTAGTGGAATTACTGGGTGGGGAAAGCAGAGAAAGGTCCTAGTACCTGCAGTCCCTCATATCCAGCCATCTGTTGAAATGATTTCACACGGAAGTTTAAGACTCAAAATAAACACTCATTTGTTCCATTTTTATTTTAAAATAGATATTGGCCTCTGTGATAGCCATCTACGTTGGTTTTGTTTCATATTCTATCTTATTTATTAAACACATTCTTAAACTTTTTATGATCATTTATTTAAGGAGCTTTATTAAAGAAAGGTAACAAACAAAAATATCATATGGAAATATTTTATACACTTGGAACATTATAAAAATAATAGAACAGAAACAAAGTAACATATCTGTAATATATGTACAAACAATAAATTCAAAGTCTGTCCAAATGATCTTTAATAGAAGCTATTATCAAATACATGGGTAATTTGTTGCATTACATAAGAGGATCACAGAATAATTAATAGAAATTCCAAAGTAAGAAGTCCCCACTTATATTTTTGTTTGCTAACAAATTTGAATTTCTGTTTCTGTAATACCAAATCTTCATTTTTTAAACTGTATAATTTGATTACTGATCAGTAATATTTTCAACAGAGGCTTTGTTTTTACAAAATCTGAGAATAACGTCTAATAGGAATTGGATACTAAAATGTATTTGTAAGATTTGTAGAAACAAGATGGCAATACACTTATTCCTGTGGAAGAAAAAATTCTGGTGAACACTTGGAGCAATTAAGAACCTGGTCTGAAAACCGAGACACAGTTTAGTAGCATATGTGCAACAGGTGGTCTAATCCATTTTGCCACTATGCATAAATTAGTAGCTTTAAAACTGAGCTTGTACTGATTAATCAAGGAACCTTTCTGTTACCCGGCAGCCTTATGAAACCTAATCTTGTTCTACGCTGGGCTGAACCCTAACATTAATTCTAGGGATAGATGTACATATAATTTATTCTATCTTTCAAAATGAATACATGCACTGTATAGGTCAATTTTCCATATAACTAGGAGCAGCTCAACAATATCTTCAGAAAGGAAGAGTGGCACATGGAGTGTAAAATAATTTTTACATTGCAGTAAACATAAGATCTATTAGCTGCCTCACTTAAATAGATTGTTAGGAATAGATTTTTTTTTTTGTGATTAAAAAAAAATTTTATTTTATTTTTTTTAGTTTACCCACATGATCATGTCCAAATACCATCTAATGAAATACATTAAAAGTGATGGCTTAAATTCTAAAAAAGCTATCCAACAACTAGAGGGCCCAGTTGCATTATTTTGTTGTCTTGTGTGACAGTTAGTATAATACTGGCATAATAACAGCACTGACGCTTGGAAGACTTGCAGTATGTGGGAGGTGATGGTGGGGTAGGTGATGGGTGGTATTTAGGAGCACAGCGGGATTCATCTGTTGGTGCTCATTTGTTTTGGAGGTAAAGTGTCTTGAGGTGCCAATGAAAAAAATTGGGAGAGAGAAAAATTAAAACTGAAGTTTGCTTAAACATGGATATAGGAATGAAATAGTCTGTTTTCCAGTGTAAGAGGCTCTCTTTAGTTTCTGGAGGTTTTTGTTTAATAGACTTGTTTACCAGAAGCTTGTTATGCTATTGTGTAAAAATGAGTCTTTAGAACAATTAATTTTAAGGGCAAATCAATTTCTGGAGAACTAAATATTGTTCTGCAATAAAACACATTCGGTAACTTGTGTTGTCTGTTTCCAATAAATGAATTATATGTCAAAGCTCTAATATGAATGAAATTTTAGAATAGATTAGTCTTTTTAAGCTGCAGAGAAGATTGGGTTAGGTTGTAGGGTTTTTTTTAATCTATCTCACTGGATAAATCAGAATTGGACGTAGCTATCTTTTAACTAAATTCATAATTTTTTGGATTTTGAATGTGTTCCGTGTTTGTGATCATAACTGGACTTTGTTGTTGCCCTGGTATTCCTATTGCTTAGTGTATTGTTCAGCTGTCGACTTGCTTTAACAAGAGAGCAGTGAGGTAAATTTGTGTGTAACCACAAGGTGAACAAATTGTGGTGGTTTGTTTTTTTTAGAAAGAAAAGCTTTACATTCTGAAGAAAGATACTTAATCTATGAGGCACATTTTCCATGCCATAGGACTGGGCCTCCAAATCCATCTTTGTATAATTTCATCAGAAACCCAGTGAGAGAACAAAGTCAAGTTTTGCATTTTGCTATCTGTTTGATGCAAGCTGTCAAGTAGTAACTGGGAATAGGAAAGAATCTACATTTTGAGACCATCTGCATGGGTTCTTTTGTCTGAAACTGACAAGAGGTCATGGCAGATGGTGAGATCACAAAGTTTGGCTTCTTGAGCTTGACAGAATGTGTTCATAAAGCTGGAAGAATACCAACTGTTTTTACTGGCATAGAGGTTGGTGACAAGACTGTAGTAGAGTTTTTTTGGATAAAATCTCCTGGATCGCTAAACTTGATACAACTTAATCTTTGAGAAATTATCAGTAATTCATTTCACTAATAAAATTATCTCTAAGCAGACTAAATATGCTTGGCAATTGTATCCCTTTCTAGCCTTTGTATATCAGATCAGAAAGACTTTTGAATTTCACAGAAAGCAGGTTGCCCATCAAATACAGAAATATTTCACTTGAGGTGAAAGCACATCCATCCATCTCCCTTGCATAGGATCCAAGACTTTGTACTTGGAGTAGCAGGCCTAAGGGGTCAATGGTGGGGCTGAAACAGGGATTAGGAAGAGAATGGGCACCTCCATCCCAAATTTTAACACATGATGTAGGAATACAGTACAGTCTCTCCATTACTGTGGTTGTAGCCTGATGGCTACAGCCTCTCCATACTTTATGCAGGAGTCATTTGGAATCATTGTACCTTCACAGTCACAGATCCAGTAGTTCCACCTCCACATTGTCACCAGTGATATTCTCTGTATTGTCCTATGAGGCCTTTGCAGAGCCCCCACTTCGCACACTTCAAAGTGTATAGAGGTGCTCTGACATGGCAGTTTTGTTTTTATGTATGCAGCCATCCCCTTCTCCCCTCCCCTCCCCCAAAACAACATATATCTAATACAAGTTCATGGTTCAGAGGACTTTGGATAGATCCTTTGCCCTTGGGTTGAAATTTATCCCTGATGAAGTTATTGAATTTTAAATTTGAATTTCATACAGACTCCAAACATATAGGAATAAAATGTATGAAAGAGATCCACATTAGTTCCTAGTTTAGTAGACCCACTTATTTACCCATCGTCTTTAGTTATGAAGTGAACTTAGTAACGTTTTTGCAATGTTTGTTTCTAAATCTTCTCATAATTTGAGCTGTGATTTTAAAATTTAATATGCCAGCATTCAGAATTGTTGATTGTAAGGGACTATCACTAATCAACAAGCATTTTTGGTTTCAAAAATTTTGTGCTAAACTGATCATATTAAATGCTGTTTGTGTTCTGTTACATCACCACAAAGGTTGTTTTCCTTTTATTTACAAAGTTAATGGTCTCTATTAGAGGACTAGTGGTTGTGTTGCTATTTTGGCAGGAAATCTGAGTTGGAGTCATTACTGATATTCGATGATTCCCGATATCAAATCAAGTCTGAGATTTCCCTTACTTTAAAATGAAGCACTTAAAGAATCAATCTATGTATATACATATTCCTTTTCCTGAGTTCCTTATATTGTTTAAGCCAAGTAACTTTTAAAAATCTAGTTTTAGTTTTCATCATTTATACTGATTACTCATTGCTTTTCTCTCAACTTGGGCAGTGAAAATAGACTAGTTTATTTTTGTTGCTTTCAGTTCCTGGATTTGATGCACTAGCACATGGCTGCAGCATTTGTGTTGCAAATACTACAAGGGAATGTTTATTTGTTAAACTGTTGGAATTAATAGGGCTTTGGAGCTCCGCTCCAGCTCCAGGCAAAAACCTGCAGCTCCACAGCTCCGGAGCTGCTCCACACTTTGGGCTCCGCTCCAAAGCCCGGGTATTAAATGGCAAAAAAACTTCATTAATGCAGAGTTGAAGTTGCCTGGTGATAGCTTGTGCCCTTTAAGAACATTGAACTCAGCAAAATTCTAAAAATGAGGAAGTACAGAGTTAAGGTAAATGCCCATACAACCTTAACTGTGCCCTCCTGGAGCTGGCAATAGCCTTTGGGAATTATTTGCATGCTCTCAGCTGCATTCACAGAGTTAGGTGTAGCTGTATTGAATAGTGGAGGAATAAACTGGGGCAGCTTGGAAGAGCTGTGATTGTGATAAGAGGTGATCCGGGATTTGCCTGAAGAACGTCATAGAACTATGATGATTGTGATATGAAGAAGTCTGGGTGTGTCCCTGTCTCCTGTGATGTGTGCTATCAAAGCAAAGATGTGCACGTGTATGTTGAGGTTCCAGGGTGCATCATTTCAATGCAAAATTGGATAGATAGTGCTAGTACCAAGGCACTGGGATCTTCTTCCCATGAATATTGTCAGTAGTGAGGTGGAATATGAGAGCAGTCTGTGGATTTAGTGATGGGTAGGGGAAAGTATAGGTTCAGGTGATATCCTGTGTGCAAGTGTCATGGGGTTGTAAAACAATATAAAGTAGTTAAATTGTATGAGTGTGGTATTCTGTTGGGGGAGTAGACTCTGTCTGAGCATAGAGCAAGTGCAAGTAATGAAAATAAAGAGCAAGCCATTACAGTGAAAAGGCAGTGTGTGAACTATGTGTGGTATAGATGTTCTGCGGAATTGCTCAAAGAGGGCAGAGTTAAGGTTGTATGGACATTTACCCTAACTCTGTATTTCCTGGTTTACAGAATCCTGAGTTTTGCCAAACTGGACGTTCTGGAAGAGTCTGAGCTATCATTGGGCAACCTTAACTCTATATTAACAAACGTTTTTTGCCATTTAGTTTCCTAGTTTTTTAAAGAGAAACATGTGTTGGTGGGAGTCAAAGGTCATTTTGGCAGTTGTACTTCTCGCCTAGGTTTGCAGTTGATATGTTACAGTGGCTAGGTAATAATCAAAAGACCTAGTTTTTATATAGTGCTTTTCATCAGTAAATCTCAAAGAATTGTACATCATCATCCCCATTTTACAGAAGTGAAACTGAGGCAAATAGAGGTGATGTGACTTGCCCAGCCAGTGGCATAGCTAAGAATAGTCCCAGTCCGGGGGTCATTCCACTAAGCCATACAGTTGCTGTGTGATTCCTAAATGCTCCTTTCCTCCCCCTTTACTTTTTGTGATAATAGAATGGGGATATGATTGTGCTTTTGAAATGTTTGCAATATACAGTTGCTAAGAGGGCCAGTGAGAGAAATCTCATCCATGGTCTGTGTCCCAAAACTTGACAGTTTTTTTTTATTACGTGGTGATTACAGTCTTTTTTAAGCATGAGCGAGAAGACTGGTATATGTCTCCTTTTACCCCTTGCCCCACAATTCCCCGAAACATGTACCCACCCCCACCAAAATTTCCAGCTCCCCCTCTCATTCTATTAAGCCGTTAGTTTGCTCTGTAGAAGCCATTGACATGGAAGTTGTTGTTCTTTGCTGTCTACTTTGCTATATGTGTATGCTGCTACGTACACATCACAGGCAGCAGCTTACTGGAGGGCCGCGTGCTATCTTGGTTATGTAGCCTGAGCTGGGCCCATCATTCCCAGTACCCACCCCCAGCTTGGACTGCTGCCTCTGCTTCAGCCAGGCTTCCCAAGCCATGCCCACTGTCCACCCAGTCTGCTCCTCCTCCACACCAAGCCCCTTCTCCACACACAGTGGCCAGGACCCACACAACACGCAAGGTTGGTGTGCATATTATCTATTCATTTTCTGGATTACAGATGTTTAATTTTTTGTTATCATCAGGTCCTTTCTCCCCCCAGGATCCCAGCTCATATGGAGGAGCAGGGAGAGGGGCTTCACATCCCCCAGGAGAGCAAGGTGCCCCAGATGCCAAGAAACACAAGGCGTAGAGGGAGGGGTAGGGCTCCCCCAGATCCCAGCACACACAGAAGGGGATAATTCAGGGCTGACCAGCCCTCTATAAACCCCTAACTTCATCTGCCCCTCACATTCTCCCACCACTTCCCTAATCCCTATCCTCCTCTCCGTACCAACCATTCCCATTTATCTCCCTCTCCCTAACACCCCAAACCCCACCTACTCATAGATACATAAATTCCATGGCCAGAAGGGACCATTGTGATCATGTAGTCTGATCTCCTGAGTAACACAGGCCATAGCACTTTCTCAAAATAATTCCTAGAGCAGCAGTTCTCAACCAGGGGTCTGAGGGCCCCTGGGGGGGCCATGAGCAGGTCTCAGGGGGTCAAATAAGCAGTGCTGATGTTAGACTCTCTGGGGCCCAGGGCAGAAAGCCAAAGCCATGCCGTGCAGTGCTGAAACCTGGGGCCCAGAGCGCCATCACCCAAGGCTGAAGCCAAAACCTGAGCAACTTAGCTGCACGGGGCCCCCTGTGGCATGGGACCCCAGGTAATTGCCCTGCTTGCTACCCCTTAACACCGGGCTCTGGCTTTTATATGCAGAAAAACAGTTGTGGCACAGGTGGGCAGTGGACTTTTTATAGAAAGTTGGGGTAGGCCTCAGAAAGACACAGGTTGAGAACCCCTGTCCTAGAGCGTATCTTTCAGAAAAACATTTACTCTTGTTTTTAAAATGGTCATTGGTGGAGCCTTAGTAACTTGTTCCAATGACTAATTTTTCTCATTGTTCAAAATGTACACCTTATTTCAAGTCTAAATTTGTCTAGCTTCAAATTCCAGCATTGAATCATGTTGTACCTTTTTTCTGCTAGATTGAAGAGCTCATTATTAAATAATTATAGACTGTAATCAAGTCACCACTTAACCTTCTGTGTTAAGGCAAATAGATTGAACTCTTGGAGTCTGTCATCATAAGGCGTGTTTTTTAATCCTTTAATCATTCTTGTGGCTCTTCTGAGTCCTCTCCAATTTATCAACATCCTCCTTGACAGTATTTCAGCAGTAGTCACACCAGTGCCAAATACAGAGGTAAAATAACATATCTGCTCCTCCTTGAGATTCCCCTGTTTATGCGTCCCAGGATTGTATTAGCTCTTTTGGCCACAGTATCACGTTGGGAGCTCGTGGTCAGCTGATTATCCACCACAACCCCCAAATCTCTTTCAGAATCACTGCTTCCAACAGTAGATTGCCCCATCGTGTGAGTATGGCCTACATTCTTTGTTCCAAGATGCATATGTTTACATTTAGCCATATTAAAATGCATATTGTTGCTTGCACCCTGTTTACCAAGAGATCCAGATGGCTTTGAATCAGTGACCTGTCCTCTTCATTATTTATCACTCCTCCAAATGTTGTCATTCGCAGACTTTATCAGTGATGATTTTGTGTTTTCTTCCAGGTCATTGATAACAATGTTAAATAGCGAGGGCCAAGAACTGATCCCTGCAGGACCCAACTGGAAACACACCCACTCTATGATGATTTCCCATTGACAGTTATATTTTGAGACCTATCCATTAGCCAACTTTTAATCCATTTAATGTATATTATGTTAATTCTATATCGTTCTAGGGTGTTTCTGTTTTTTGTTTTGTTTTTTAATCCATTATCTTGCCTGGGATCCATGTCAGCCTGACAGGCCTGTAATTACCTGGATCATCCTGTTTACCCTTTTCAAACATTGGCATGTTAGCTTTCTACCAGTCTTCTGGAGCTTTCTTAGCACTCCAAGATTTTTAAAAATCAGCATGAATGGTCCAGTGAGCTCCTCAACCAGCTCTTTATAAACGCTTGGATGCAAGTTATTTGGGTGTGCTGATTTTAAAATGTCTAACTTCAGTAGCCTCTGTTTTGTATCCTCTAGAGATACTAGTGGAATGGAAATAGTGTTATCACCATATGGTGAGACTATATCATGTTTGGTTTTTTTTTTTGCCAAATACAGAACAGAAATATTTATTGAACATGTTTGCCTTTTCTGGATTATTATTGATAATGCTACCATTGCTATGTTGTATTGGACATGTCAGAATTCTTTTTGTTCTGAATATATTTGAAAAACTTCTCATTCTCCTTAACTCTGCTCTCCTCGTGTCCTTTGACTTCCCATATCAATTTTCTACAATTCCTAACTTCTGGCTTCTATATTACTATCAACTTCCCCTTTCTTCCATTTGTTATACATTATTTTAAAAGATTTTTATAGCTGTTTTCACTTCCCCTCTAAACCAGGTATGTTTTTTAACCATTATGGCTGCCTTCCTCAGTTGTGGGATTATGGCTTTTTTTTTGGCCTCTAGGAAGATGGTTTTTAAATGATTCACAATTTATTATTCACATTTCTTTATTAAATTCTTCCTTCCAATTGATTTTGCTGATAATTATTGGCCCTATTAAAGCACCAACTATATATAATTACCAGTCTGGACTTTATTCTGCTTGCACATAATAAATGTGAGGAGTACTCTTGCGCTTCTAATCACCCATCCCCTCCCAGTAAGTATTTGAATGTGTAATTTATTTTTTTTTCAAAAATAGTTTCAATTCATTCTGAATATTCTGCTGTACTCACATTATGGTTCTTTAAAAACACAACCCACCATACCCGCCTCCAAAAAAATCTTGACAGAGGCAGATTTTTACAGTTCATTCTCAGATTTCTGCCCAGGATGGTTTCGAACTTCAAAGTTGCTCATATTTGTGAAACTTAAACAAAAATAAAGTATTTCATTGTTTTCTCCTGGTGGCTGTATCTTGGGAACCACTTGCTCAAGTGACCCCACGTTTGGATCACTAACCCTACCATACACTCCAATAAGGCACAGAAGATTTCAAAACAATCTGTATAAGCGCACAGATTTTAGAGCCTGAAGAAGTGTCATCCTTTAAACAGGAAGGGGTTCCCAACCTTAGCTAAAGCGGAGCTGGAATGCCATTATGTGTATGAAATTAGAGGGAGAATGGAGGAGAGGGGATCTGCACATCCATCAGTAGCATAGCATACTCAGAAGTGTAAAGTGGCGCATTCATCTCCAATGAGATGTTCTCATCGGAAAGAGAATACCCCATGGAACTAAAGGCAGCCTGAAATTATAGCTCCAAGATGTGTGAACTGCTCCACATCAGTGGATCTGACTCACATGGGGGAGGAGGGGAGAGAGAGAGACCCCCAGAAAGCCAATCCTCCCAACCTAGCTCACATGGGGGTCAGGGGTTTGGGGTCAGTCCCACATAGATGGGCAGGGTCCCTGAGATCTTGGTGAAAACACAGTGGGGCAGAGAGTGGGCATCAGACACCCGAGAAGTGCAAGCCTCTTCCAGAACCTGGCTCACATGATGGGGCTGGGGGCCGCAGGGAAAAGCTGATTAGATACCCTGCTCATCTGTGGCAATCTCAGAGCGTGGTATACACATGTTGTAGGGAGATAGGCACAAGAACACCCCCCCACCACCCCCGAATCTGTCTCACGTCGGGGGCTGGGAAGGGAATTACACCCCGGTAGATGAGCTGGAGGCTCCCAGATTGTGGCACACAGGAGGGGAATGTGGGTTGACAGGTGCCCCTGCCCCTGTTCTCCTCCCCATATCCCACCCATTCCTTCCCACTGCCCCATGTCACCATCCCCTCCCCATCACCTCATTCCCCAACTCCCTTCCTTCCCCCCCTTTCTGACCCATCCTTCCACCCTCTCCGCCCAGCAAGTATTTGCTTGTATAGTTTTTCTTTTCAAAAAGTAGTTCCAGTGCCTTCTGAATACTCATCTGCTATTCAGATTAAATTTCCCTAAAATAAATTAATTTAAAAAAACAGCCATTTGGCAGAGTCAGATTGGAGCATTATGCCTGCTTTTTCTAACTTTAGATTTCTGCCCTAGGTTGGTTTTGAATTCGGAGTGCCTGGGGTGGTGCTTTGATCCAATGACTATAACATATCCTCAGTTAGCTTCTCTCTCCACACATGCTCAGTGTAATTGATTAGGCATGTAAGCCCAAGGTCTTGTCTACACTGCTACTTTACAGCGCTGCAACTTTCTCGCTCAGGGGTCTGAAAAAACACCCCCCTGAGCACTGCAAGTTTCAGCGCTGTAAAGTGGCAATGTAGACAGTGCACCAGCACTGGGAGCCACGCACTCGTGCTGGTAGCTACTCCCCTCAGGGGGGTGGGCTTTTTTACAGAGATGGAAGAGCTCTCCCCCAGCTCTAGTGCCGCGACTGCACAACCACGTTAAAGCGCTGCCATGGCAGCGCTTTAACATTGCTAGTGAAGACATACCCTTAGAGTACATAACTGGAGAGGCAAACGCTCTTTCAATTAACATTTTAATTTGATATCCCCTGCCAAAGCGCTGGTGGGTGCCATGTACTCAGTTGTGGTGATTCTGGTGCGATGATCTGAGCGCTGGTTTGATCTCTATCTGTGAGCAAAAAAACATATCCAGAATGTGTCAACTTTAAGAAAATCTGCTTCCCCCTCCTTCCTCTCCCCCCCCCCCAGGTGACCGGATACCAAGTGTGAAAAATTGGGACAGGGGGTGGAATGTAATAGGTGCCTATATAAGCAAAAGCCCCAAATATCAGGACTGTCCCTATAAAATCGGGACATCTGGTCACCCTACCCCACCTCCCCAATTGGGGACTGTATCTTGTGAACCATTGGTCAAAAGGCCTCAAATTTGGATCACTGGCCATACCACACGACCCCATGTGGTGAACCAAATTTCAAGGGCATCTGATTAACCGTATGGGTTTTAGAGCACTTAGAACAACTGAGCTTTATACAGGATTTTGGTCCTAACCTTAACCGTAGCAGAGCTATAGTGCTACTATAATCTAGGAAATGCTTCTGATGGTCTTAGATTTTTGTCACAAAAATTAGATTTTGGGGGATGGGGGGGCAGTTTTGACTGATAGTATTTAAGATGTAGCAGAAATAGTGTTCATTAATTCACTTGTATGGTTTCTTAAAATCACCCCAGCAATAAATTTAGAGTGGGCAGAATTATAGCCAACCTGAGGTTTGATCCATCATCTCTAGGGCTGCAGATTTGTCATGGCATTTTTTATCAAAAATTCCAGAACAGTCATGATAAATTTACTCAAAATGAATGGGTTTAGGAGAAATGATGTGTAAAGTCACAGTTATGAAAATTCAAATATCTGTACTTCCTTAAATAAAATATACATAAATCCCTTCCCTCTACAAGCACAGGTGAGATGCAAAGGAATCTTTTTATTATTTACTATTTTAATTTGGTCTTAACAATAATGATGTGAAATGAAGTGACACCCTTTTAAAAATAGAACTAGAGGAAATGACAGGCATGTGGTGCATGGTACAGTTGTATATTTAAGTTTATTCTGGTATAAGATGTTTGTTTTATACCTTGGTGGAACACTGGTCATCCTGAAGTACATTTTTGTATGCAGAAAATGATTTTTCTGCATCAGCACTATTTACTGACATAGTCAAACATGAGAGAGCAATCACGGCAAGTGTTTGCAATCTCGTTTCAGATTTCTCCAAAACTGAAAAGTTGTTACTTCGCATTTTGTGGACAGTTTTGAAGTAAGCATGGTATTCATGCAGTGCTACGCTATTATCTTGAAAAAGTGTATTAGCATCAGACACTTCTCTCTCAGGTATGATGAGATATTTTGTTTGATTTGTGTCACATACTAGACAAGCATTGAAAAATGTTGCTGCAGGCTAACTAAATGCGGCAGTAGAGTTTCACTGAATGTATCTTTCAATTTTTTCAGCACTATTACGGAGTGCTTCTTTGCCCGCTACATGCTCACCTTTGTTGGCACTGCTCTTCACTCACGTGCATGTGCATATCACAGGTTCTTCATATTTTGTCAAGGTATGAATGGTAGGTGGTTCATACCTTTGCAAGATATTCAGCTGTTTAAGGACTTCTAGTAACTGGAATAAATAGATGACATCTGCAACGCACAAACTGCTTGAGTGATTGCTCTCTTCTTTGAAAAAGGAAATGTAGTTCTCTGTGAGAGCTAAGTGGAAACACAATGTTAAACCTACTGTTTCAGCACATTATAACTGGACTATTTCCTTTATCTTCTTGGTGCATACAGAAGCAAGCTTTACATGCAGGGCAGGCTGTAAATGTTTGTTTCACGACAACCACGTCATTTCCTTTTTCAAGGTTTTTATGCCACACGTCACCAACCAGGTTTAGGTGAACAACACATGTCGCATGCGCTTTCATGCTCTGCTCTGCTCCCTGGCCTTTTTCATATATGTTGTGTTGTCTGATACAACTGCAGTGATCTGGTCAAAGGAAACTTTGTATTTATCCAGTGTTTCCCATGTTGCTTGGCTAATAGTCTTAAAGTTCAGAGTCCAATGCCCCACAATCCAACAGAAGTACACTTAATTTCAATTCGTGTTTCCATTGTGGTTTGCTGAAAACAGCGAATATGTTGATTTTCTGCATCTGTGGTCTCAGGTGACAATGGTGATTCGATCCCAAATCTTTGGCTTATCTTTATTTTCTCTTATGTAATTTTCAAATATTCTTGGAAAATAGAATTTCTGTAGATGGCTCTAACTTGGTATGATTCTAACATTTTTCAGGTTACACTGTAAATACTCCTTTAGGGTACATTGTCAGGGGCTTTTGATGGCAGATTTGCTGAACAGAGCTTCAGTAAGCTTTACAATGTTCGGTCTGTCTATGAAGTTGCTCCTCTGTTTCCTCAAACATCTGACAAAGTTTCTTGCACTTCTTGTTCTCTGCTCTCTTCAGATTTCAAGACCTCTATTTTACATTTGTGGGATGCTGTCTCCAAATGTCTGTCTCAGCTTGCCTGACTCCAAATTACTGGTACTCTGTATGTTGGGGGGAAAAAAAAATAAATCGCCACTTTTATTAAGCTATTTTTGAGATATTGTGCAGATTGGTGCCTTGCACTTGTGTGATATTTTACCTGTAATCAACACCATAATTTTAGACTAAATCCTTTGTTTGCAAAGTAGCATTGTGCTTGTAGTATTGCTAAGGAAAACAGCTGACTTGTCAACCATAAATTATGTAATAGATAATTTGCACAACTATCAAAAATGCAACATAAATTAACTGTTACATAATTTGTTCAGTTAAGAAAAACATGATTTTTAGTAGACAAGTTCAATACACTTGATTAGTGTTCCCAGCCTTTTCACTAAGGTGACCCACCAACTACCTGTTGTGTGTTGGTGTTTTGTTGTTTTTTTTTCCCCAACCCACCTATGATCAAAATTCAGGGGTGGGGTGGGGGCTGTTAGGCCAGTGTCTTTCTCCTCCTTGTCCTGCAGAAACAATGGGTTATATATAAAATAACATGCATCCTATTACTTTACTAAACTAACAAAATGCCCTCTTGTCTAATAAGGTACTGTTTACATGAAGTTCTTTTCAAAGAGGTTTTTCAACCAGCATGGCTGAGACCTTCCTTTCATAAGACCAAGCCCGCTGGCAACTTGTCTCCTCAGATGAAGGATGCATAGGCATCTCTCTGCACCCCTAGCTATATTAGACCAGTCCTTTGTTCTTCCTCTCTTTGTTCATTGTTCCTGTTAATTTCTCGTCCTGAAGTCCCCGCAGTCTCTTTGTTAGCATTTGACTCAGAATGCACATAGATTTCCCTCGTAAGACATGCACGGTGGTCAGCCAGGGAGATAAGTGTGTCTCCCTTCTCCTGTCTGGTGGAACCTGTTTTAAGACATGTTACTCTGGGTGACCTGCCTTTCACTTCAAGGCTTTAAGAACATGATTTCCAGTGTATACATATCATTATATATTATCCACAAATACATTTTTACAAGATTATGACCACCAGTGTGACACAGACTTTCAGTAGAGACTTTACATGACACTTTTTGGTGAACTAGTATGTAAATACCAGACCCAGGGGATCCCTGTAACCTTTATGCACACTTGTGCCCTCTGCCAGTTGGCATCAAGAGGTCCTTGGGTCACAGCAAGCTCACACACACTTGTATAAACATTCTTCTCCACTGGCACTGAGTCACATGCACAGACTGCACAGTCAAGGTCTCAGAAGTGAAGCAACAGAGGTTTCCTGTGGGTTTTGGACTGGATTTGTCACCACAAGCCACAGGCTGGGGTGACTAGGTACCTTTTAGTTCATACCAGCAGAGTCTACATGGGGCAGTTAGACCACAGTGCCTTAGGGTGTTCTACAACTTACCCTCCTAGTTACCAGCGTAGACTCCAGAACCCAGGTAGGTCCAGGGGTGTAATGAAATGAGGCCAGGTGGACCAGCCCCCTCCTTTCTCCATCATGGAAGGAGAGAGGGTGAGGGGTGGAAATTTGCTGTGACTGGAGGGGGGGGGGCAGAGAGATAGGAGCGTAAGTGAGGGGAGCTACTGAGACTGGGCAGCTGGTGCTCTGTACTGCTCTCCCACTCCTTGGTGGCTTTGTTTCAGGTTCTATTTGGATGGAAATTCAAATTCAATTACATGCATAAAAGCAGCATTTGAATTTATTAAATAAAATTACCTTAACTTTACTAGATAATATGAAAATGTTTATCAAACAGTTTATCAAAAGAGGTTTTACATTTAAAACTGATTGATTAAACAAAAGAAGTATGTGTAGGTGATGAATTGAACTGATTTTTTCTTGTCACTGTGTTCTTCAGTTTAGAACTAGTAGATCTCGCTGTCTCACATCTAGACTGGAAGAAGAAGAAAAGCTTTCCTGCTTTTGTCAACTCGCAATCAGTGTCTCAACTTTGAACGAACTAGTCACCGAGTTGAATAAGCTCTATTGCAAAAAATATTCTCTCTCTACCTGCAGAAGAGGCTACTGCTGTCCAAAGCTAGTTTAGCATTTCAGCAACCTCTGGTTCCAGGTGCTTAGGTGGTGGTTTTCACCAGTTCAGTGGTTTTGACTTTCTTTAAAACTTGGCAGCAAATACATACTCCTAAATATTTTTTGTATATAATTTATATTAGATTATAGTAAAATTAGGCCTTAACATGTTATCAATTTCAAATTTAATTTTAAACAGGTTTATTTAAAAAAACAAACTATTTTAAGTAAATAATTAATCTAAATCTAATTTTGTAAATTTTTAAAATCAATTTTATATTTTTATTAGTCTTGCTGTGTGTCAGTAGTAATCTGTAATCAGTTTGAATTTTTTCTTTGTAGTAGCCTCCAATTTTAGAACTATTTCTTTATAAAAATTCTTGAAAATTTTCATAGGTGACTCAGGGTAGTAGTCGCCTATATGTGGGAGCTCAATACTTATTTCTGGTAACGTTCAGTACTCCATAGTTTATTCCATGAGAGGAAGAATACATTATATATAGGCTCTTCATATTCCTGCTTGTGAGTGTGTGCCACTAATTCAATCTACATGATGGAAGCTTCTCCAAGCGATGCCTGGCAGAGGAGCACTTGTGTGCCCTCTCCTACCCCTTAGCATTCAGATGTTCTGAGGGTGAGGCTATAAAAGGAAACATGGTAACTGCAACACCAGATGTAAATTAACCTCACTGGGTCTGATGGACCTGGAGCTTTTTTCCTCTGGTGCTTTGATAGGTTGTTGTTTTTTTAAGTATAGTTGTTCTTCTATTATAGTTTTACTGATAACTGATAGTGTTAGAGTGAGGAGTTATAGTTATTTTTAATATTGGGTTAAGGCTTGGTTCCATGCAGGATGACTGATCTAAAAAAGAAGAAAGTGGATTTTAAGATGTGCTTTCCTGTCTGGCAGTTTTCCAACTTTGGACAATGATGTGAAGTAACTAACATGTCTTGGCAAAGGCTATCTACTCTAGGTTTATATCTAGAGCATGTAAGGAGAGACAGAACAGACTTCGCACACTCTTATTTCAGGAAGACCTATTAGATAAGCCTCTCAGATTTGAGAAGTTGGAGCATGAAGAAAAAATAGTTGTATCTGCTCCATTTTAAGCATCTGACCAGATTAAGGTGCCTCAGACAACTGGAATTGGTACCAGAATTACCTCTGTGTGCTCTGGCAGTCTGAGCATTAGATCTGCTCGAGGCTCCTACGGTATAAGTTGTGGTTCTGAGGAAGAAGGCTGCTGCTAAGACAACCACTGTTAGGGCCAGATCTCGTACAGGTGATTCATTGGATCCATGGGACTGGGATCTGTTCTCCTCCATTCCTAGACAAAAGTCAGGATTGTTTCCACAAGGCAAACCTTGCCTAACAGCTGAAGTTGCAAATACTAGGATTTTCTTGGAGCCAAAGATGTCTAAAGGCATGAGACTGGCACAGACAGTAGTATTGGTTTTAGCATCAATATCAGAACTGATAAAGGCTTATCAATGTCTACCACAGGGAAATGAGTCTTCTCATTTGGATCCGGAGGCTCTCTCTTGTGGGGGGGTGAGAGGGGGGAGAGAGAGAGGTTCTGATAGTTTATTTCTTGGGCCTCTACTCCTGAGAAGAGGGGCAGGTCAGAGGACATTTTGTCTTTTTTTTTCTCCATAGTTGTTGCCTCTTCCCAAGATTCCAAAGGGATCCCTGAGCAAATCTTTTCCTCCCTTAGGACTGACTTGTTCTCAGGTTCTGTTGCTGTCAAAAAACAAAAAAATCTGTTCTGGATCTGAGATCGGATCTGCAATCCGAAGAGGATCCGAACAACCCAAAGAGCCTAGGTTTCAACCACTTAGGTCAGGATTTATTCCACCTCATGGATCTTTTGGATCTCCTCATCCTATGGGCATGTTTCCAGACTGGGGTTCTGACAGGCTCCATAGCCATATTAGCTCCCATGTAAGGAATTTATGGGATCTCCCCAGTATGCCTGATATAGAAGTGTGCCTGCTTCCAAAAATCAGATCAAGACCTCTGGGATCCAGTAGCTGCAGATGAATCTGCTACTCCTACTATAGTAGCTGATATCCTATCAAAGGAAGATGAGAAAGTAGTTGAGCACATGGACCAGCAGCAGTCAGAGAATGTGATTCAGACAGATTCTTCCCAGAATGAAAATGTGGGCATAATTTCATCTTCAGAATATACTCTCCAGTTCCACAACCTTGATCATATTCCTTTATTGTTAGTTACTTTCTGTGACAGTGGAGGAAGCATCACATCCTGTTTCTGATATTTTGGGAGCTCCCTCAGAAAATAGAGTATTTTTGCCTAGTTTGGATAGTCTTTTACAACCTACAAAAAGCTATTTGAGCCACTCCAGCTTCCTGTCAACCTATATCTGAAAAAGCTGATGAACTGTACCAGTTACCACATAAGGTGTTTTTATTTTCTTACTCATCCCATTCCAGATTCTTTAGTGGTAGCAGCTATGAGAAACAGGTATGGTGGAAGCCAAGCACATTCTACACCCTACGACAGGGAGGGAAAGAAATTGGGTGCCTTAGGGAGGAAGATGTTTTCTTTGGCTGGTATTAGGATAGCTAATATCAGGCTGCTGTGTCCTATTCTGAGTTTCATTTATGGGATAAGAGGACCACTTATAGAATGCTCTTAGAGCTTCTTTTGATGCTTTGGATTCTGGTGCTAGAGCTTTATCATCTACTGTCACGTTGAGAAGATATGCTTGGTTAAGATCTTCTACTTTGGCTACACAGCTAAAGTTAAAAGTTGAGGACATTCTGCTTTTATGGTGACTGACTTCAGTAATAAAACTGATCTTTTGGAGACTTTTTTAAAAAGACAAGATTGACTGCTCATTCTCTTGGATTATATGCTACTTCCAGAAGAAGACAATCTACTTTTTCGTTTAGGTATCAGAGGCAATTCTGTAATCCTCCATTGTCTTGGTATTTTATTTGTCACACAGGCATCAACAGCTTGCTTCCTCTCAGACCCAGGAGAAGAAAGTCATTTCAACCTCAAAGTCAAAGTAGTCTTCAGCTACTATATCATTGTTGAATTGGAGAACCCAAATTTGACATGAGACTCAAGTGTGGCCAGCCAATCGGCATTAGTCTTTCCTACCCTTTTGTTTGGAGACAGTCTGACTCATTTTGCAAGCCATTGGAATCTGATAACATCCAACAAATTGGTATTCTCCAAATGATTCAATGAGTGGGAATATACAGAGGCCGCTCAAAGAAAAAATGAAGGTTGGTTACTTATAACCAGAGTTCTTTGAGACGTATTTTTTTTTTCCTTCACATTCTCTGCCTTCCTTTTCTTTTTGAGTCTTTACAGATAGTTTCTCTGAGACAACAGTGGAAGGAACAGAGGTGGTAGAGGGCACTGTGTGCCCCCTTTTTATAGCCTCACTCTCAGAACGTTTGCAAATAGGGACAGGAGGAGTGGAAGGGGGCATGCGAGCACTTCAACAGGCACTGCTTAGAGAAGGTTCCACAGACTAGGCTACAATGGCAGGCATGTTCCCGTGAGTGTGACTATTCCAGTTATAAGTAAGTATCCTTCATTTCTTAAAGATCTGAAAGAGATGAGAGAGAACTGAGTTTGTACTTTTTCTTGCTGAAAGAAGGCCTGAAAAAAAAAAAAGGCCACAAGCATGTTCTTTTGGTTTTGTATGTGAAATCTGGAATCTCAATTCTTTTCTCTGCTGTTTTTGCTGGAAGTCCTTGGGTGGCCTACAGAACATCTATCAGTTATGGAGAGAATTCATTCAGTTTCAGTTTAGGGTTAGTGTGCACCCACTATAACCAATTCAGGAATTTTGGTTTCAACACTTACTAATAGTGTAGCCTGCTTCTTTTTTTAGTAGTAGTAGTAGTGCTTAGTATAGTTAGGCCTTTATGATATACTTGGTACCTCTTTACCATTAATAGCTATCCTAAACCATGTTACATTCCCAGCGGCCTTGCAAAATGTGACTCAAGGCGATGCTTAATCTGTCACTGAAAATTATCACCACCCAAGACACCCATTTACAGTCTATGGGGTAATACATTAAATTAGTGATGTACTTCAGGAATCCATTTTAATTATATAAGGTGTTAAAATCTGTCTTTTTAACAGGATGTACATTTTGAAGATGAAAAAGGATAACTTATGGTTTTACAGAATATAAAGAAATATTGTCTGACATGACGGCAAAAAATGTAAGTATAAGTTGAAAGGTCTACCAGTAACTCTGGCCTTTTGAATTTGGCCAGGAATTAATTGTGATATTAGTGTAAATTATAGTACATAGGTGTTGTGTGTATGAGAACCCCCTATCATGACAGTATAAACACTTCCCCAGTATTTTAAAAATATCTATCTTTCACAGCCCATAGAATTAGCTTGATTAGTTAGCAGGTGTTTTTCCTCAGCTTTTGTGCTACCTGTTAACAGAAATGTTAAGTCTAAGAAATAAGTCTTGCATTTATTTCTGAAAAATGATTAGCTTCATGGTCATTTTTTCAGGAGTGAGTTCTATAGACTTTGTCCAACTCCTGTGAAAGTTCTGTCTTCTGTGCACAAGTCCCCTCCAACTAATTGACAGTTTAAATGTTTTGGTTGAACATAACTGTCATGGGAGTTTGGGTTTATGGAGCTCAAATCTTGCTATTTTTCTTCCTTCATCCAATCTTTCCTTTTAGTTCCTACAGCTGAAAAACTTCCTCCAGGCTTTGTCTCACATCTTAATTACTGCAACCTCTTTCCTGTGATATTCCTACACTCACATCTTCCTCTTTTGGTTCATACAAAATGCAGTTGCCAAGCTTCTTTGCCCAGAGCTTTCACCATGTTTTGCATATCTCCACTGGCACTTCAATTTTCCATTGCATCAAATTCAAGTTTCTTGTCCTCACTTTTAAGGTCCTTCATGTAACTCTCCCCCTCCCTGTTTAATCTCATTTTGTGTTGGGTCTCATGCCCATTTCCTCCCCTCTGCCAATGATGCCAGCCTTGTCTGCTTCCTTACGCATGAAACACGCTTTCTGAACTCATTTGTAAGGCTAGTACTTCCTCCTTCTTCAAATCCCTCTTGAGGTATTTGCCATGTGTGATGGGTTGGGTCACAAAGACCCCCTTGGGACTGCCATCTGATGTGCTGGGACTACCTCTAAGCCCGTTTTCCTTGGCAATTTGGGACTTCAGTACCCTGCCTTGTTGAGCCAGATACGCTAGCCTGCTGCAAACCGAGGCCCAGGTCTGAACCACGTCCCCCAAAAACCGCAGGCTTAACTGAAAACAGCTTAAGAAGTGCTCCTGTCTCCAACACCCAGATATCCAGTTCCCATTGGGGTCCAAACCTCAAATAATTCCATTTTACTCTGTATAAAGCTTATACAGGGTAAACTCTTAAATTGTTCGCCCTCTATAACACTGATAGAGCTGTTTGCTCCCCCAGGAATTAATTACTTGCTCTCGATTAATTAATAAGTAAAAAGTGATTTTATTAAATATTAAAAAGTAGGGTTTAAGTGGTTCCAAGTAATAACAGACAGAACAAAGTAAGTTACCAAGCAAAAATGTTTTTAAGTCCCAGCTTGACAAAGCCTTCGCTGGGATGATTTACTCGATGTTGACCCTGCTTTAAACAGGGGATTGGACTAGATGACCTCCTGAGGTCTCTTCCAACCCTAATATTCTATGATTCTAGGAAAATAAAATAAAACAAGCAAGTCTAAGCCTAATACAGTACAAAACTAAATGCAGGTAAATCTCCCCCTCAGAGATGTTCCAATAAGCTTCTTTTACAGACTAGACTTTCTCCTAGTCTGGGTCCAGCAATCACTCTCACCCATGGGCGGCGAGTTCTATGGACCTGTGGTGCCTGGGCACCAGGAATATTCCTGTCCCAGGGGCCCGGCTCCAGCAAAGTTTCCCACCCCCCCCCTCCACCCCCCCCCCACACACTCCCCCCGCGCTTCTCCCTGTCCCACCTGCCGCCCCCAGGCAATTTAAAACAGCCTGGGAGCTCCCACCATCACCCAGCAGCGCTTCCTGCGCGCTCGTTCCACTATGGCTGCCAGCAGGATCTTGCAGCCCGTGTGAGGGGGTTGTGCTGCTGTGCGCTGCCCCCACCCCAAACGCCCCTGCGGCCAATAGGAAGCTGCATGGGCGGTGCCTGGAGACAACAGCATGAGGAGACCCCCCCGCCTAGGAGCTGCTGCCGGAGGGGGTGCCCCAGGTAAGCATCGAACCCCCCCCCATCCACTTCCAGAGCCTGCACCCACACCCCCTCCGCAAACACACCCTTAGGCCTCCAAATTTCCGCCTGCACCCCCTCTCACCCCCAAACTCCCTCCCAGAGCCTGCACCCATCACCCCCATCCTGCACCTCTTCCCCCCTAACTCCCTCTTCCACTCCCACCTCTCCCCTGCACCTACTTTTGTCCCCAAACTCCCTCCCAGAGCCTGCACTCAGCACCCAAACTCATTCCCAGAGCCTGTACTCCAGACCCCCTCCCCCACCCAAATTCCCTTCCAGAGCCTGCACCCCTCCTGCACCCAAATCCCCTGCCCCAGCCCAGAGCCTGAACCCAAACTCCCTCCCAGAGCCCGACCCCTCACACCCCCGCACCCAAACTCCCTCTCAGAGCCTGACCTCTCACCCCTTCTGCACCCAAACTCCCTCTCACAGCCTGCATCCCCACCCCCTCGTGTACCCCAATCGCCTGAACCCCAGACCCCCTCCCAGAGCCTTAGGCAGGTGTGTGGGGGGAGTTTGCGGGGCGGGGGGGTTCTGGGCACCACCAAAATTTCTACAAACCTGCTGCCCTTGCTCACACCCCTTTGTTCCAGTTTCTTTCAGGCATCTCTTTGGGGTGGAGGGGCTGTCTATCCAGCTGAAGACAAAATGGAGGGGTTTCCAGGGCCTTATATAGTCTTTCTCTTGTGCAACATCACAGCCACAAGATGGTGTCTCTAGCCAACTGGGCAAGTCACATGTCTATGAATGATTAAGCTTTTTGCAGGCCGACGCCATTGTTTACATGTTAGTTTGAATGTTCCCAGAAAAACTAAGATGTGGATTGGCGTCTCCCAAAGTCCATTGTTAGTTAAGTACTCCCAATTACTGGAATAACTCCTTCACACTATGTTGACCAAATCTGTCTTATGTGCTTCCTACAGCAGACACTTTAAATACAAGCATAGAGCCAGTGCATCATAACTTCAGATATAAAAATGATACATGCATACAAACAGGATGAATATATTCAGTAGATCATAACCTTTGTAAAGATATGTTACATGGCATATCTAGCATAAAACATATTCCAGTTGTGTCATATTTACCCTCATAAGCATATTTCTATAAAGCATTATGGGGTGCAACGTCACACCATGATACCTCTCCATCCACAAGACAAAATCAGATAAATAACTGATTCCTGTTTAATTTTAAGGGGGGGGAATATTTTCTAGTGAGTTAGAACCATTAAATTCTGACCTGACCATGTACTGTTGTATAAATTTGATTGTTACAGTTGCATAAACAGACCATGTTGGAGGAGGAAAAATCCTAGGAAATGCTTTCAGGAAGGTGCTAGTACCTAGTTACATTTTTTTAATCCTGAGCATATAGCTGCTCTGAGTCTTGAAGATGAACTTAGAAATAAGACTATATTTTACAAAAAATTTTATACTGCTATCGCTCAAATTAATTTTTTTTGCCATTTGAAATGGAGCAGATACTTCTGCCATAGACTTTGTACATCAGACTTCAGCTTACAGCAAATCATTGAGTGAGCTATAATGGTAATAGTGACTGAGGAATCCCAATCCTTTGCACAGTATTGTAGGAAACTACCTGTAATAGCTGTTCTGTTAATTTTAATGCTTTGTACTAATACAAAATTAACATCCAAGTCATTGTGTTTATTTTAATGTAGAATCTTTACCAGAGCCACTTATTATAACTTGTTGCTTCTGGAATTACTCTAGAATCTTTGTCTCAACAAAGAGGTATAGTAGGCATTTCTAAACAAAGTCTACTTAAGCAAATAAATACGAAACAAATAAAATGTTTACATACAAGCCAAGCTCTGATCGCTACAACTAAGAATAATTGTCATTATATAAATACCTAAGGCCTGGTCTACTCTTAAAAGTTTTTTGTCAGTGTAACTGTCGGATAGGAGTGTTACTTTTAAAAAAAAGAAAAAAAAAAGTTTTTAAATCACATCCCTAACAGACATACTGTGCTGGCAAACGCCCTAATGCAAGATGCAGTTATATTGACACAAATGTGCTTTTGCATCATAGTTTATTTAGTTGGGGAAGCTGGTAGTAAGTTATACCAGCGAAAGAACTCCTTTACTGGTATAAACTGCATCTCTATTGGAGGGTTTGCTGGTATAGCTATATATACCAACATCAGTTTTCAAGCAAACCCTTTCTGTTGTAGACAAGGCCTAAGGGCTTGGCTACACTTGCAAGTTACAGCGGAATAAAGGAGCCCCGGGTGCATTCGCTCACTACCCGTCCACACTGGCAAGGTATATAGAGCACTCTGACTTCACGGCTACAGTGCTGCTGGTCCTCCACCTTGGCTAGTGGAATAACGTTTGCTGCGCCGCAGCACCAGTGTGAATGAGATATTGCATTATTGTGCTCTGATTGACCTCTGGAAATGTCCCATAATCCCCTTAAGTCAAGTGGCCACTCTTGTCATTGTTTTGAACTCACTGTAGGAATGCAGATTTGCCCTTTCAAAGCTCTGTTTCTGAGAAGGTACAAGAAATTGCCTTTCAGACTACAGAAGTGTCAACTTTATACAGTTAATTCTTCATGAGGTGTTGAAACCCCTGTCTGAAAGGTATAAATTAACTGTCTACACAGCCGACAGCATTTCTTTAGCTCCTCAGGTGCATTCTAAACCTCTTTTTACCTGGGATTTGTAGAACTACTGAAAACTAGTTAAACTGTAATAAAAAAAAATACTGTAACCTAGAAAGGGGGAAATGAGGTTTGTTTCGCTGCTTGATGATGTATAAAACAGTTTTTCAGTAAATGTATTTGCCCTTTAAACATTTCTAGTTCTTGTTCCCAATTGCTAGGTACAAAACTCATAGGTGACCATTCACTTTCACAATATGCATTGTTTCATTTTATTCATAAGGTGCAACATAAATGTTCAACATTTGTTGTGGAAATTATGAACAAGAAACTTGTCAGGTCACAGATTAAATTAATCCTATATCTTCACAAGTAGAAATTCAGTGATTTAAAACGCTTCAGACGTGTAAATTCTTGCAAAAGGTGAATAGAATATCTTTTTCAAAATGTTTTAAAATATTGGCTATGAAAGAAAAGTGTTTTTCTCTAATTTTCAGTGTGAAAGTTCCTTCTTGAAAGTAGGCTTATCTTCAATTTATGTAGATTTTCTTGTCAATTTTCTCTGCTTGTTGGAGTTACATTCTTGTTCAGTATAGTTGTATATCTTCCTGAGCTAGGGTGTGGCACAGCTAAAACTGCAATCTTTAAACACAAGGCTGTGAAACACTTGACTGAAGGGAAACGGTATCTACTTTGTTCAGCTTTTAAATATATATCCAAAACCTGCAAGCACTTAATTTTTTGTGTATGTAGCATTCCTACCCTGGATTGGGTTGCCAATCTTTTCTTTTTTGGGGTTGTTCCAGTTTTTGGTACAGTTTGGGTGTGCTGAAGGGAGACATTCCCACATACCCCTCTTCTGTAGACATGTACCAAAATGACTTGGATCTTGTAAAAACATCATAATGAAACATAATGTGCTTGTATTTTGATGCAATATTGTGATGTTGCACCAAACTGCCATCCTTTTTCACTTAACATGACGGCTTGAACAAACTCAGGTTCCTTTAGGCCTTCCACTTCTCTTAACTTTGAATCTTGTCTAAGATTCAGTTGGGTCTTCACTAAGCTGTTTTTAAACCTTTGGTATATAGGCTACATCCAAATAGAGTTATGTCGTCAGGGATTGTAACGCTTGAGCTGAGATGAGCATATCTGTTTCACTGAATGCTTTGTTTAGTGGTGAAAGTTAGTGTCACTGTTGTATTGAATACACTGTATACACTTTTGTATTGCTAAACTTCTGCTATAAATTTAAATCTTTTCAGTCCTTACAATAGAGAACAAAAACCTGAGACACTTCCTTTTATATTTTTACATATAGTTGTCTCTCTTTCTTACCTTAACTTCGTTTAAACTGTGTTGCCATCCTCCCCATTGCATGGACAGAGAATGAGAAATTAAATGTTTTTGAGCTTTAGTACAGGAAAAATCTTAAGTTCAAATCTTAATAAAAAATTATATGTAGCTTTCATATATTCCATCCAATATTCCATCTAAGCACAATGATGAACCAACACGAAAAAAAAGTACAATTGCAAAGCTGGAGTTGAAAACTTAAAAGCATTAACAAATCAAGATGTGCTCATTAAAAGCGCAGGTGCCCAGACTAACCATAACTCTTGCCTCTCTCCTCCTCACAATCCTACTAGCTCTTATGTCTTGTACTTTTATAGTGCTGCTCGTCCCACTCTCTTCCCCTTTCCAGTCAGCTCCAGTCTCCTTGCCCAGCAATTCCTAGTTCCTCCCCACCACTGTGCTTCCAGTTCCCAGGGGTCCTGTGGAAAAAATAGTATGTGATTATGTAAATAAAAACTATCATAATGCATAGATACAAAAGGGTCAAATGAACGCTGCACAGACAACTTTAATTCTGGCATTTCCTAACTTTTGAGTGCTAGAATTTGCAACCTGAAAGCTCTTTTAATGTAGTTTTTTGGATGTAACATTTTTGTTGAAAAAAATCATTTCAGCCTGTGGACCCATATTGACTCCCCCACATGGGTGGTCTTCAGGGTTGGGATCTTTAGCTCCACAATATGGTCCCCTACCGCTTGAGCTAATAGAGCAATTGCTAGTTGTAGAATCTTCTATGCAAACCTGTCATTAGAGAGGGATGGAGAGAGACATTTTGCCAGTGACTTTCACAGCTATTTGCTAGACCGCAAAGGAATGGTGAGGAATAATGGGTTACGTTCCTGGGAGCGTGGGAGTGAGTTATGTAGGGAGTGTGCTCTAGTGGTTAGACTTCCTTCCTCTGTCCCCAAAGCCATTCCTTGGCCCTCTCCCTCCCCCACTCCTCAGATCATGTCCAGGTTCCTTCTTTGCTCCTATCCTCCCACGGCTCCTATTCTCAACTTCTCTTCATCAGTCTACATTCAAGGCAGGTAGATTCCTCCTTGTCCTCCATACTGCCTGGGCACCAGTGGCGAGGCAGGCACTGAGAGCACAGAAGCGTGTCTGCCTGAACTCAGTTCTGGTGTGTGAGGCCACAATAGTCTCTGATAGACAAGAGGAGCAATTGCATAAAAAGTCCTGCTCCATTCCTGAATCCTTGGAATGAAGCATGCTCAGTCACTTTGTTGGAATAATGCCTGAGCAGTCTGGCTAGCATGTAAGAGCTGTGACGGGATGGCATGTGCCCAGTACAGACAGAATCTTCAGTGAGTTTAGCTGGCAATCTCTTGACAAGTCTCTACTGAATTGCAGTTTTTCAAAAGCTCATAAATAGGCCAAATTTGTGCAAATTGTTATGGTGATGGCAAAATGCATATTCCTGACACCATGGAGAAGTTGTGCTTCTCCCATGCCAAGTTTCAAGTCCCTGGTCCAAAGCATGGAGGTGCCAGAGCTTCTCAACTAAACAGTTTTAGAAATTTAACATTGGCAAAACAACATATTTTTCATTCATAGAAATGGCCAAACCATTTTAGCTAAAACTTACCAGAAAAATTCAGCCTAGACAGTTTTTAAATTTGGCAGTTTCCAGCTGCTTATAACAAGATACTTAATGAGTGTTGGGTAACCTTAACTATAGGCGATGCTACCTGAACCACTTGTATATATCCATGTATAATCTGCAGAATCACCAAGAAGTCATACAGCAAACTTAAGTAGTTGCATGATGCTTAACTCTTATCTGCCCTTTCCCATTATTTGTTGTATCTTGTCTAAAATTTAGATCAAGTTCTAAGGGGCAAGGAATATGGTGTATCTGCCTACAAAGCCCATAATATACTACTAGGAACTGTAGAATAATAGGTACTCAAGTTCCTCCTAGTTCATTGAACTAGGACAGGGGTTCTCAAACTGGGGGTCGGGACTCCTTAGGGGGTCACGAGGTTATTACACAGGGGGTCACGAGCTGTCAGCCTCCAACCCAAACCCTGCTTTGCTCTAGCATTTATAATAGTGTTAAATATATTTTAAAGTGTTTTTGATTTATAAAGGGGGGGGTCACACTCAGAGGCTTGCTATGTGAAAGGGGCACCAGTACAAAAGTTTGAGAACCACTGAACTGGGATATCTTATACAGGAATTCATAGTAGGTTCTGGGACAATGTAGAGGTGGGCAGAAATCCTTTCCTTTTTCCAGCTTTGATCCTGTGCCTTCACAATGAGAAAATCATAATTACAAATACACCTCTTCCAGAGCTGTCAAACCACTTCCTATATATCTGTTTCTCTGCTTACTCCTCACGTGGTTAAAAACTTCCACTGCGCTTTCCAGCTGTACAAAGCCACCACCTCTAAGAGTCAAAAGCCCTTGATCTTACGAGACAGCTAGCAGAGCTGTAAAAGCCAGTATTAGGAGAGGGTACGGCCCTTTCCAGGCTAAAGAATCTGGAGAGGTTGTGGGGAGGAGCTTTGACGACTCTCAGGTGGAATAGATATAAACAGAAATTGTCTCTGGGGAGGAAGGATTTTGTCACTCTGGTGAGATAAGGTTTGACCACTGGGTATGTTCATTATTCCATCTAGCACTTTGTTACATTTCTTGAATTATACATTACATCATCATTTGTGTCTGTAAACGTGCAGGATATGTATAGATGCTAACTAAAAATACTAACTTTGCCACTCAAAGGCACTCCAGTCAGTTGGCCACGATTTTTTTTTTAAACCAAATTATTCAACTACCACAATCTTGGGGTGGGGGAGGGGAGAAAAGGAAAAAAATAACCCCAAAAGATACTGTTCAACAAACTGAGTTTGCAAGTAATTTTTATAATCTACTATATAGATTCAAGAAAACATATTTACAAATGTTTTTACTCTGTTGGCTTGATGCTAACAGCTGCAGATGCATGGGGTATGGTCACCTAATTGACTTACTGCTTTTTGAAAGCCATATCAGAAGCATATAGATACACATAGTCTCTTTAGCAGTTGCTCCTTTTCTCACACTCTACTTCTGCCTTCCTTCTCCATGCTATGACATCTCTGCCTTTATGGATCATATACTGGTATGAATACTTGACACACATTTGTGTGATGGCTAAAGGTTACAACTTTATTTTAATCCACAATGGTTAAATACCTGTGGTTTTTAACATAGTTTTAGGTAATGCTTACAGCTTAATGCTTTAAGGGGGCCCAGGTTTTACCACACAGCTACAACTGTAGTCTACTGGCTGGAAGCTAGTTGAACTGACATCCACCAGATTACCCACCTGTGTCACCTGCCAGGTTATTTGGGATCTCTTGGTTGGGGACACTCCTGTCTCCTCTCTCCTGTTAATGTTCTCTTGTAATTTGCAGGACGTGAAGATGATTCCTATTGCTCCCAATTTTCCTTATACTGATATGTTACCCCTAAATTATCCCCGGGTTTTCCCCTTAAGGGCATTGCAACTGGACTAAACTGTAAGATTTTGCCAGCACTTCACTTGGCTGCTCTCCCCAAACTCAAGAATTCTTAGAGCTAGGCCCAGGTTAAACAAGTCTGAACTGATTTCTGATAAATGCAGAATGAAAGAACCTGGAGCAGCTGAATATAATGTTCTCTAGTGGCCCAGGACCTTTCCACATGTTCAAATAATCATCACCTGGTTAACATTCTTTCTGACTTTGTTCTTGACACCCTGTCAAACACTGCAGGGAAGAAGTTTACACCATGATGCATGGCCCTTGGGGACAGATATATTTCATTTTCCATTCAGATGGTGGAGTTAACTGTTAGTTTCCCAGTGACATCTCACAGTGGTGATCTGGAACCTCAGTTGAGTGCCTTGTTACTGTTGTTCAGTTCCTCTCTCCTTCCATGCTCAGAAAATACTTGAGATAATATAGTTCTTGGATGATACTTTCTGGAAAAAGAGCACAAAGGTATTTTAATATGAACTTGTGTTATGTTTGAGTTAGTATGCAGTCTGGATAAATAGTTTAAAGTGGTTTGAAACCCACTTCTTGGTGGCCTAGACCTGTGTCATTAGTCCCTGCCAGTGGCACTGAGGTAGCTGTCACTCTTATACATGATTGGGTGCCAAATTCTTCTGGGGGATGAGGACCCTGGAAAAATTAATGCTTTGCAGAATACCATTTTAAATTGATGTCTCAAAGGATTGCCATTGGCGTACACAAATAAAATCCCTCCAGTTTTTTCAGGTGAAGGTGTGGAATTGGAAGTAAGCTTTTTGGTCTGTCTATGAGCCAGAGTCTGTGTTCAGACCCAATACTCCATCTTTTCCATTTGCTCTAAACAGGGCCGTCCCTAGGGTACCGCAAATCAGGGCGACTGCCCTGGCCCCGCACTTTGGGGGGCCCTGCGTGTGGGGAGGTGAGGCGGGAGGCGAGCAGACTGAGGAGGAGCCTGCCTACCAGAACCTCCCCCTCCCCCAGTTCTCCTGCCTGCTGGCGGGAGCCACTGATCAGCGCATTTCACTCCCTCCCTCCCTGTGCCTACCACCTGCTGCATATCAGATCAGTTTTGCAGCGTCAGGAGGCGCCTGGGAGGGAGGAAGGAGCAAGGGTGTGTCACATTCGGGGGAGGGGTGGAAAGAAGTGCAGCGGGGGTAGGGTCTGGGGGGAAGCGCGCGCACACACATTTTCCCCCGCCCCGCGCAGATAGGCGCCGAGTTTCTAATGTGCCGGGCCCAGACAGCCCTGGCTCTAAAACCCTTGCAAGTTTCAATATATGTGCAACTTTATTGCCTTTCCCAGAGCAAGGTGGGCAGTTAAAACTGTAGTTGCTCCTTTGGCAGTGATCAATTACAGTGTAATTCTGTTAGTTTTCAGACATGTCACCAGTTCCAATCTTGATGCGCTTGCCATGGTCCTGGTGTCTTCATATTCCTCTCCATGAAACCTTGCAAATTTAGTGTATTTCAGTCTTCAGGCTCTTTGCTTTTGAATTTAACCAATGTATTATATTAAATTGTATGCTCTTTTGGGTTGGACCTTATCCATTACGTGCTTGTAAAGTGCTGTGTTCATGTTAGGAATATTTATTTATAGATATTCTATAACCCCATCTATCTATTGGGTCATCCTAAGAACTGTTATAGAATATAATAACTACTTTCCCTTGCAGCCAAAATAACAGAAAGGAAGCTGCTCATATCCTTGCATCAAATGCCTTGCAAAAGAGGCTGTTTACATGCACTTGTATTCTACAGCAGTGTTTCTCAACCTTTTTGATACCAGGGCCCAGCTTACTGCCTTCCTAAACTGTCAGGGAAATCTCGGACTGGTGCCAGTCCGTGGACTTGTCATTGAGAAACACCGTTCAACAGAATACATCCGCTGTCTCAAGCAGGATATTATAAAAAGCAACAGAAGGGAAACAGCACTAGCAGCTAAATATTAAAATTGTGCTTTAGGAATATTAAAGGTGACCTCTTCAGCAGGAAAAAGTTGGTCATGTGCCTTTTTTTTCATTTTTGATGCTTTATGAAGTATAAAGACGACCAGAAATCTATTTTATTTTTTTTAATTTTTAACTTTAGAGTATATTCAAGTAGTGGGTAGTCTGAAAGACTGACTAGAAAGCTAGTGAAATGGAGACCTCACAAGAGCCAAGTGTGACAGTTGAACTATTAACAGGAAAATAGAATGTCAGACCATGTAAAACTTTTTTTATTAATGCATATTTAACTTCAGTGACTAACAAAAGCTTCCTTAATTCAAAATGTTGCACAAAGATTCAGCAAACTCATCCCCTAAAAAAGAGGAAATCCCAATAAAAAACAAAACAAAACAAAAACACCTTTGCAGGTTAAACTCTTTTGGTTATTGACATCCCCAAAGGAAAAGAATATTCCCTGCCAAGTTCACATATAGCTCTTGGGCCAAGTATCAATGGCATTAACTGGGGCTAGGTTCAATAATATGTCTAGGGGATTCTTTCAAAATAAACAAATCTTATGGATTGAATCCTTATCTAAACCTTTATCCACTCCCAGATTTTGGAAATTTAAAAGTCTCTAAATATGCTGGTTATTTTTTCCAATTATTTCTTCCCCACTTGCAACCATGTGGGAGTCCTCTGTAGTATGGAAGAGATTAGTTTTTAATTGGGGAATGTAATATCAAAATGATCATAATTATGAAGTAAGAGGAAGGCTCATCATACTGTTTTCACCATTGCTGGGCTGCTTTGGTTTGTTCTGTCCACTCTTGTCACATGGGGGTTTATGAAAGGCATAACTGTAAACTGAGGATGGGGGGCATCTCAGTGTTGAGTTTGACACGAGGAGAAATAGAAAGTCCCTTCCTATGGTAGAGAGAGTGAAATAGAGGCATTCTCTGAGGAAGCACTTGCAGTAGGAAGAGAAGTGAGGTGCTCAGCTGCATAAGGCTTCATACCTATCTTTGGAAAAATGCCAGATGAGCAATATATGGGTGAGTCCATATGACTGCCCTTTCCTCTAGAACAGGGGTGGGCAAACTTTTTGGCCCGAGGGCCATATCAGGGTGCGAAACTGTTTGGAGGGCCGGGTAGGGAAGGCTGTGCCTCCCCAAACAGCCTGGCCCCCTCCCACTTCCCGCCCCCTGACTGCCCCCCTCAGAACCTCCGACCCATCCAAACCCCCCTGCTCCTTGTCCCCTGACCGGGACACCACCCCCATCTAACCCCCATGCTCCCTGTCCCCTGACTGCCCCCGACAACCCTTAGCCACACCCCCACCCCCTGACAGGCCCCCAGGACTCCCACACCCTATCCAACCCACCGTCCTCTCACCACCACCACCCCCCAAACCTCCACCCCACACAACCGCTCCCTGTCCCCTAACTGCCTCCCCAGACCCCCTACCCCTTATCCAACCTCACCCCTGCCCCTTACCATGCTGCTCAGAGCAGCAGGAGCTCACAGCCCCGCTGCCCGGACAGAGCCAGCCGTGCTGCCCGCACGGTGGCGTGGCTGCGGGCGAGGGGAGGGATGAGCTGGGGGCTAGCCTCCCCGGCCAGGAGCTCAGGGGCCTGCAGGATGGTCCCGCGGGCCATAGTTTTCCCACCTCTGCTCTAGAAACAGCATTCAGTTATGTCTACAGTGTCTTCCAGGAGAAGTGCAGACACAGATGAAATATAGTGCAAGTGGATTTGATACCTGGCTGGGTTTTGTACTGCCTTGCTGGTTGCTAGTGAAAAGACTTAATATGCTAGGGCTGTGGTTTGTTTGTTTTTGTTTTGTTTTGTTTTTTTTGCCCTCTCCCTACTCCCCAACCCGGAGGGTGAAGGGGGAGGAAATGTCCCTGTCCCTCTTAATAATCAGGCGTCACTTGGACCACTCGGTTGCTTTCTCTTCCTTCTTGGCATGCTGCAGGGTTGGCTGGACTGTTCAGTGGTCTCAAAGTTTTGTATTGGTGACCCCTTTCACACAGCAAGCCTCTGAGTGCATCCCCCCTTCTAAATTAAAAAGACTTTTAAAATATATATTTAACACTATTATAAATGCTGGAGATGAAGCGGGCTTTGGGGGTGGAGGCTGACAGCTCACGACCCCCCCCCCCCACATAATAACCTCCTGACCCCCTGAGGGGTCACAACCTGCAGTTTGACCCCTAGCTGCTGTCTCAGTAGGAGGAAGAGGGCAGGTGGGTTTTGTTGTGAGGTTGCCTTCCCTTCCAGCTGCTTGCTCTGGGCCCCTGTCAAATGCACAATCTCCTTCCCTGGCTGGACAAGAGCTTAGAGCACAGCAAGCAGTGGGGAAGGTAAGAAGCCTGTAACCACCCCCTGTCTCCTGCCTGTGTGTGGTGGGGAGGGGTGCAGGTTGGTGGTGGTGGTGCCTGAGGGGTGTAGAGGAGAACTAGGGTTTCTATGTGCAACAGTAATACAAATACTTTTCCGCAAGTCAACAGAAACCTGACTGATAGCATGGCTGGTTCCTTGTTTTCAGCTGCGGAAAGAAGCAGTAATAAATGGGTTAGAGGGAACCTTAACTTTGGATCTTGTGCTATATAAACTATGCTTTCTCTCAGATGTGCTAACTTTGGCAAAGAATGTTTCACAATTTTAGAAACACATATTTTGTTTCTGTATTTTGCTTTGCTGAGATGTACTGTGGGAATCTTTTATTTAACCTTGAAATTGAGGGAGATTTCCACATCTGAGCCATTCTTTTTAGGTGACAGATCTGAGGAACCGTCCCAGATTGAGGTGTTAATAGAGGAGGTTTTGGAGCAAATGTTACACATTAAACAGATATAAGTCATCAGGACCAGATGGTATTCAACCAAGAGTTCTGTCAGAACTACTAATTGTGCAGTGTAACTTATCATGTAAATCAGTTTCTGTACTGGAGGTTAGAAAATGTGATACTTTAAAAAAAAAAAAAAAAAAAAAAAAAGATCCAGAGGTGATCCTGGCAATTACAAGCTGGTGAGTCTAACTTCAGTACCAGTCAAATTGGTTTAAACTATAGTAAAGAACAGAATTATCAGACACATAGATGAACACGCTTTGTTGGGGAAGAGTCAAGACATTGGTCTGACCCAATATGGCCATTCTTACGCAATTTTTGATTACTTTTTAACATTGTGAATCTGAAGACTTTAAATTTAGCAGGTGAGTAATATAAGGTGCTTATAAAAGTGATCCCTAAGCACTTGAGTCCACAAAATTGACCTTTTCAGGTTACTGTTGGTTGCATAGTAAAAAATAATTACAAAGCTGATCATATTTTAAGACTTCTAAAATGTTTTGTTCAGATTGGTGTAACTTCCACAAATGGAGACCTGAAAGGATTTATAGATCAGAACCGGAGTCCATCAAAAGGTAAGAGGAGCTGAATTTGTCTGTTCAAAAAATAAACTCGTTGTAAGGCTGCCTTCTCTCCAGACTTTAGCAATTTAAAATCTTCCCCTAAATTGTTGGTATGCCCACTATATGTGGTTGATTTAACTTTTTTGGGCCCAACTTAAAATGTTAAAACTTAAAGTATTAGATACCTCTGTATCTGTGAATGCTATATTGTAGATCCACAACAGTGACTCTAGTGTTAAGGCTTTAAGATGACAAGCCAAATCAGACTTATAATAAAAGCTATCAGAATATTAAATTACTCACTTTTTTTATGGGGGTGTGGAATGTGTGAATATGCCACTTACAGAAGGGATGTGGACAAATGGGAGAGAGTCCAGCTGAGGGCAACGAAAATGATTAGGGGGCTGGGGCACATGACTTACGAGGAGAGGCTGAGGGAACTGGGCTTATTTAGTCTGCAAAAGAGAAGAGTGAGGGTGGATTTGATAGCAGCCTTCAATTACCTTGTTGCCAGCAGAGAGTGCCCAAGGCAAGCAACAGCTGGGTTCGTTGCCCAGTGTGTGTCGCACCAATGACTACAACGGGGTGGAGAAGCAGAGAGATTTATTTGAAGCTTTAAATAGGGCGCAGGGAGACTGAGCTGTCTTAAATCCTGCAGCAGCGCATGCAGATTTTAGTATATATATTATACTTTTGCTTATTTTATTATATAAGCTTATGCAATTATTTGCTGCCCCATACAATACCGTAGCCAATCAGCTAAAGCAGCCAGTTGTTTTTCCTCAGTAGCATTGCCTGAGCCTTGCCTTATTTGGGTCTATTTGTTACTGGTTTTTGCTAAACATTTTTTCCTTATTTATTTGTTTCCGAGGTCGAAGCTGGCCTTGGCTGGCGAGCCGTGTGCAAACCTGTCTGTTTGTGTGCTAGCTTCTTCATAGTTATGCAGGGTCACAGAAAGTTGAAGGAGCAAAGGGGCCTTAGTTTATCTGGGCCTAGAGCAAGAGGGCTTCATCGACACTTGTGGTCTTCCATCCTCCCGAGTTACCTAGTGTAGTGCCCAGTGTCACCAACAACTCCCTTCTTTGAGAATACTTAATAAGCTTGCAACTGAGTTTTTTTATATTTTTTGGATAATAAGTGATTAAGTGCTGAGGAGTTAGAATTTTTAACAAGAGGCTATAATGGGGTTTTTGTGGAGCGGGAGGCACATATTTTGTATATAAGTGCTTTACAACAGGCAAACAAGAGGAGAATGATGATATACAACACGGCACCTGTGACCAGGAGACGAACAATGCCTTCCCCCAGGTCGGGCAGCCATCCCCAGAGTGAGTCAAAGATAGTGGGCTCTCTTTCTTGGGCTTTTTATTGGTTAAGGGCCTGTTTGGCTGACAGGTTGTACTTGTTAATATTTTGTGAATTTTTTGGGACATACGTACAGCATTTATTTTTAATTAGAACACACACTTTGCCCTGTGCAGCCAAAAGGTAATCTAGGGCTTGGCGGTTTTGCAGGGACAACAACCGGAGTTAATAAAGTTTTGTGTTGAGGCTTTTTTTTATGGCCAAGGTATTATTGGCAAACTTGGTGAGGAATACAGAGAGCTGGCGATAGAGCTTGGCCAATTTACCCACTTTATATGCTGGGAGAAGGATTATACCAAATCTATTTTTTTTATTAATGGGTTTGGGGGTGGCATACAGGAACCGCTGGTGCTGGCCCGATGGGAGGTGGGCCATGACCCGAAAGGGAGGGGTAAGGTACCCCAAATAACAGCTTCCGTGCCAGTGGTGGGGTAGCCATTTATAGGCTGAGTTACCACAGACATAAAAGGACTGTTCATTGGCTACCTTGCCATTGTGGCCCAATTTGTTGGCTGCGGCTTCTAAGGGGGTGTAATATTGAAGCCCTTTGCCTGTGTCTTGGCCAGCACTATTACGTAGAGGAATAGTGGTATTTGCGGACGGGGACAAATAATACTGACAGGTGCTATTACCAGCAAACCAGGTATGGTTAGTGTCACGGAGTGTGGGGGAGTCCAGGCCCTGCACCCCTCTTCCTGGGATTCACTGAGACTCTCAGCCAGCCAGTAAAACAGAAGGTTTATTGGACAACAGGAACACAGTCCAAAACAGAGCTTGTGGGTACACCCAGGACCCCTCAGTGAAGTCCTTCTGGGGGAGCAGGGAGCTTAGACCCCAGCCCTGGGGTTCCCTGTGTTCCTCCACCCAGCCCCAAACTGAAACTAAACCCACCGAGCAGGTTCCCTGCTGCAGCCTCCATCCACATTCCTGGGCAGAGGTGTCACCTCCCCCTCCCCCTCCCGGCTCAGGTGACAGGCTCTCAGGTCTCCCGTCCCCAGGGCACATTCCCAGGTCAACACTCTCCCCTCCCTGCTGCGTCACATCGTCACATCTCTCCCCCCTTCGAGACTGAACTGAGCGGGGTCACTGTGACCAGTGACCTGGGGAAGTTCGGGGCCCCCTCTCCGGGACAGCGCATCCGCTATCAGGTTGGCACTTCCCTTCACATGGACCACGTCCATGTCGTAATCCTGCAGGAGCAGGCTCCACCTCAGGAGCTTGGCGTTGGCTCCTTTCATCTGGTGCAGCCAGGTCAGGGGAGAGTGGTCGGTGTACACGGTGAAGTGTCGCCCGAAGAGATAGGGCTCTAGTTTCTTGAGGGCCCACACCATGGCCAGGCACTCCTTCTCGATGGCCGCGTAGTGTTGCTCCCGGGGTAGCAACTTCTTGCTCAGGTACACGATGGGGTGTCTCTCCCCCTTTTCATCCTCCTGCATTAACACCGCCCCCAGTCCCGTGTCGGAGGCGTCGGTGAACACCACAAAGGGCTTGTCAAAGTCTGGGTTTGCTAGAACTGGGCCACTGACCAGAGCCTCCTTCAGCGCCCGGAAAGCCTCCTGGCACTGCTCGGTCCAGACCACCTTGTCTGGCTTCCCCTTCTTGCATAGCTCAGTGATGGGGGTGGCTATGGCGCTAAAGTGGGGCACAAATCTTCGGTAGTATCCTGCCATCCCAATAAAGGCTTGGACCTGCTTTTTGGTGTGGGGAGCGGGCCAGTCTCTGATCACCTCCACCTTGGCCGGTTCCGGCTTTAGGCGGCCGCTCCCCACCCGATGGCCCAGGTAAGATACTTCAGCCATCCCCACCTTGCACTTCTCCGCTTTGACAGTCAGCCCAGCCCCCTGGAGTCGGTCCAGCACTTGTCTAATCTGGGACACGTGGTCCTCCCAGGTCTGGCTCAAGACACAGATGTCGTCAATATACGCCACGGCAAAACTCTCCATCCCCCTCAGGAGCTGGTCCACCAGGCGCTGGAAGGTGGCCGGCGCTCCCTTGAGGCCGAAAGGCAGGGTCAGAAACTCATAGAGCCCCAGAGGGGTGATAAAGGCCGATTTCAGCCGGGCATCTGCATCCAGCGGCACTTGCCAGTAGCCCTTTGTAAGGTCCATGGTGGTAAGGTACCGAGCTCCTCCCAGCTTGTCTAGGAGCTCGTCCGGCCTGGGCATGGGGTAGGCATCCGATACAGTGATGGCATTGAGCTTCCGATAGTCCACACAGAACCGGACTGACCCATCCTTTTTGGGGACCAGCACCACCGGCGAGGCCCAAGGGCTGGCCGATGGCTGGATCACCCCCAAAGCCAGCATGTCCCGGACCTCTCTTTCCAGGTCCTGAGCAGTTTTCCCTGTGACTCGGAAGGGGGAGCATCTTATTGGCGGGTGCGACCCTGTCTGCACCCGGTGGACAGTCAGATTAGTGCGTCCAGGCTGGTTGGAAAACAGCTGTCGGTACGGATGCAGCACCCCCCTGACCTCAGCTTGCTGGGCAGGGGTGAGCTGATCCGAGAGGGGGATTGTTTCCAGGGGGGAACCAGCTCTGGTCCCAGGGAATAGATCTACTAAAGGGTCATCTCCCTGCTCCTCCCACTGACCACACACAGCTAACACCACATTCCCCCTGGCATAATATGGCTTCATCATATTCACATGGTACACCCGGCGGTGGTGGGCCCGGTTCGACAGCTCCACCACATAGTTTACCTCATTGAGCTGCTTGACGACCTTGAACGGGCCCTCCCAGGCGGCCTGTAGTTTGTTCTTTCTCACGGGGATGAGAACCATCACCTGATCCCCGGTGGCGTAGGCACGGGCCTGCGCCGTGCGGTCATACCAGACCTTCTGCTTCCTCTGGGCTCTGGCCAGATTCTCCCTGGCCAGGCCCATGAGTTCAGCCAGTCTCTCTCGGAAGGTCAGGACATACTCCACCACTGACTCTCCATCGGGAGTGGCCTTCCCCTCCCACTTGTCTCTCATCAGGTCCAGGGGGCCCCTCACCCTCCTTCCATATAACAGTTCGAAAGGCGAAAATCCGGTAGACTCCTGGGGCACCTCCCTGTACGCGAACAGCAGGTGAGGTAAGTACTTGTCCCAATCCTGCGGGTGCTGGTTCATAAAGGTTTTCAGCATCATCTTTAGCGTCCCGTTAAACCTCTCCACCAGCCCATTGGACTGGGGGTGATACGCTGAGGCCCAGTCATGCCGGACCCCACATTTCTCCCACAAGCACCGGAGCAGGGCCGACATGAAGTTGGAGCCTTGGTCTGTCAAGACTTCCCTGGGGAACCCCACTCGGCTGAAAATGGTCAGGAGCGCATCTGCCACGGTGTCTGCTTCAATGGAAGCTAAGGGCACTGCCTCGGGGTAGCGGGTGGCGAAATCTACCACCACCAGAATGTATTTCTTCCCCGACCGGGTCGTCTTGCTGAGAGGCCCCACGATGTCCATGGCCACCTTCTGGAAAGGCTCCTCTATGATGGGCAAAGGTCTCAACGCCGCTTTCCCCTTGTCCCGGGCCTTCCCCACCCTCTGACAGGGGTCACAGGATCGGCAATACTGCCGGACGGTGGTAAAGACCCCGGGCCAGTAAAAGTTCTGTAGCAACCTCTGCCGGGTGCGCCGGATTCCCTGGTGCCCTGCGAGGGGGATGTCATGGGACAGGAGCTTGCGGCGGTACTTCTGGGGGACCACCAGCTGCCTCCTGATCCCACAGGACTCCCCTTCCCCTGGGGGAGCCCATTCTCGGTACAGGAACCCCTTCTCCCACAGGAACCTCTCCTGGCAGCCTCTCCTCATGGTCCGTCCCTCACTGAGGTCGGCCAGGTCCCTGAGCTTCTGCAAGGAGGGATCTTTCCTCAACTCGGCCTGGAACTCAGCGGCTGGGGAAGGGATGGGGCCCGGTTCCCCCTCCGTGGCCAGGTCTGAGGCCGCAGCCTCTCTGAGCCGTGCCCCTCGGCGCTCCCTCCCCACCCGAGTAGGGTCTCGCGCCTCCAGTGTGGTACCCTCCCCAGGGTCAGGTCGCAGTGCCCCTCGCCGGCTCTGGCTACGGGTCACAACCAGGGCGGTCTGGGGGTTGCTTGGCCAGTCCTCTAGGTCTCCCCCCATCAAAACTTCAGTGGGCAAATGGTGGTGTACCCCCACATCCTTGGGGCCCTCCTTGGTCCCCCATTTCAGGTGTACCCTTGCCACGGGCACCTTAAATGGGGTCCCGCCCACCCCCGTCAGGGTCAGGTAGGTGTTGGGCACCACCCGATCTGGGGCCACCACCTCGGGCCGGGCCAGCGTCACCTCCGCGCCCGTATCCCAGTATCCATTGACCTTCCTCCCATCCACCTCCAGGGGAACAAGGCACTCTCTCCGGAGGGACAGCCCCGCACCCACCCTGTAAACCGAGCACCCTGAGTCCAGAGCCTCCAGCCCTCTGGCGGGGCTGGCTGGGGGTACTCTTCCCTCCTGAGCAGGTGGCAAACTGGTAGCCCCCCTTTCCTGGGTCGCCTGCCCCTCGTCCAGCTGAGTCCCTACCCAGTTAACCCTGGGTAGGTTGGGTCTGCTCAGTTTGTCCCTGAGCCCGGGGCACTGGGCCCGTACGTGGCCTCTCTGGCCACAGTGATAGCAGCTCAGGTCACGTTGGTCCCCTCGAACGGGTCGGAGGGGCCCGACACCAGGCGTTCCCCTTTGGAGGGGGTTCTCCCTATTTCCCCGCTGGGAGGCCCCATGGTGACTCTCTCTCTGCATCGGGGGGGGCCTGTTCTTTTGGGACTCCTCCCGGCTACCCCCTGACCGACTGTTCACAAACTCGTCGGCCAGCTGCCCTGCATGCTGGGGGTTCGCGAGCTTTTTGTCCACCAGCCACAGCCTCAGGTCGGAAGGGCACTGTTCATACAGGTGCTCCAGTACAAACAGGTCAAGCAGGTCCTCTTTAGTTTGGGCCCCCGCTGTCCACTTGCGGGCATATCCCTGCATCCTGTTGACCAGTTGTAGGTAGGTGACCTCAGGCGTTTTACGCTGACTCCGGAACCTTCTCCGGTACATCTCGGGGGTCAGCCCAAACTCACGGAGCAGGGCCTGTTTGAACAGTTCATAGTCCCCTGCCTCTGCCCCTGTCATCCGGCTGTAGACCTCCACGGCTTTGGGGTCCAGTAAGGGGGTGAGGAACTGGAGCCTGTCTGCAGGGTCAACCCTGTGCAGCTCGCAGGCATTCTCAAAGGCCGTCAGGAAGCTATCTATGTCCTCCCCCTCCTTCCGCTGGGCCAGGAAGCACTTATCAAAGCTCCTTGCAGTCTTGGGTCCCCCCTCACTCACCGCAGCCGGGGCCCCACTGCTCCTCAGCCTGGCCAGCTCCAGTTCATGCTGTCTTTGTTTCTCCTTCTCCTGCTGCTCATGTTGACGTTCCCTCTCCTTCTCCTGACGCTCCCTCTCCTTCTCCTCCTGCTCATGTTGACGTTGTTTCTCCTTCTCCTCCTGCTCATGTTGACGTTGTTTCTCCTCATGTTGACGTTGTTTTTCATGATCCTCCAGCTCCCTCATTTTCCTCTCCCTCTCCCATTCCAGCCGCATCCGCTCCAGGGATGGGGAGCTCCGCTGGGAGGATCCCCTGCTGGCTGCTGGGGTCAGGGGGCCCTCGGTATTCGCTGGGCTTCCCACAACCCCTCCCCCAGGCATAGGTAGGAAGGGTCTCGGGGTGTCCTGGGCAGCAGTCTGACCCCTCCCAGCCTGGTCAGGCCCCAGGGCCCACGCTGCGTCCGCCGGGCGGCTTCCCTCAGGGACAGGGATCGGGTCATCCAAGCGATCCCTCTCCTCCAGCTGGGCAATCAGCTGTTCCTTGGTGGACCTCCCGACGCGCAGCCCCCTCTGCCTGCACAGCTCCACCAGGTCGCTCTTAAGGCGTTTAGCGTACATCTCCCGGCTGGCCACTCGCAGGCCGGGCAGCTGTCCACGGTTTCCAGGAAAAGCCCCTAGTGTGCCAGTCCTTCTTGAGGTCACCACCTCTTTGCCAGGGTCGAGCTGCAGACTCCTCTGCCCCTGGGACCGCTCGCTGCAATCCCCCGGGGGACCCTGTTACTGCAAAAGTCCTTCTCTCTGGTCACACACTCCCAGGGGTTAACCGCCCCCTGAAACCGTCTCTCTCTGAATCTTCAGCACGCCTGGTCCCCGTCAATCCCCCTTCGTTTTACTGTTCCCCAGTCACTTACTGCAGGAAGCGCCGTTCACGGGGTGCAGTAGATCCCACCGCTGCCACCAGTTGTCACGGAGTGTGGGGGAGTCCAGGCCCTGCACCCCTCTTCCTGGGATTCACTGAGACTCTCAGCCAGCCAGTAAAACAGAAGGTTTATTGGACAACAGGAACACAGTCCAAAACAGAGCTTGTGGGTACACCCAGGACCCCTCAGTGAAGTCCTTCTGGGGGAGCAGGGAGCTTAGACCCCAGCCCTGGGGTTCCCTGTGTTCCTCCACCCAGCCCCAAACTGAAACTAAACCCACCGAGCAGGTTCCCTGCTGCAGCCTCCATCCACATTCCTGGGCAGAGGTGTCACCTCCCCCTCCCCCTCCTGGCTCAGGTGACAGGCTCTCAGGTCTCCCGTCCCCAGGGCACATTCCCAGGTCAACACTCTCCCCTCCCTGCTGCGTCACATCGTCACAGTTAGCAGTGGCTTTTTGGCAATAACAAAGGAGGCCCATGGGGACGGAGCATAGCTGGATGGGTTTGGGGGCATGGGTTGCATTCCAGTAGGGTTTCTAGGGATTAGTGTTGCTGCTAAACTGGCCTTTTTAGTACAGTTTTTTGTTAAGGTGGGCTGTGTTTGCAACCGAGTGGCATTTGCTTTTATTTACCTGTTAGAGAGGTCTGACCGGTTGGGGGGGGGATGGGGGGGTTGCCCTCCAAGGGAAGCAGGCTGCATGGTAGGGGATCTGGGAACATATCCAGCAGTTGGAAAGATTAAATTCCCGGGCAAAGGCGATTTTGAGGGCCTTATAGGTATTTACATTTAAATTAACGGGTTTTTAACCTTTTTTTTTTTTTTTTGAGAGAGAGAGAGAGAGAGAGAGAGATGGGGAATACCAGGCAAATGACACCCACTATGAGGGACCTCATGGTGTATATGCCCTTGTAGCCCTGCTCCCCCCCCCCCCCCCCCCCCGGTGCTTATGTTTTTTTAAACAATAATTTGAGTTCAAGATTGTTGGAGGGTGATGTGGTGATGGGCTGGATGGTCCACTGTTCTGCTGGTGGAGGAGTAGGCACCACCTTCAGGCGAGAGTAATGGATCCAGTTTTTGTATTCCTTGACCTTTGCCGCCGTGTGGGAAACCAGCAGGACGGTGTGGGGTCCCTTCCACTTTTTTTGGAGAGGCTTGTTTTTTCAGGTACGCACGAGCACGGAGTCACCTGGCTGCAAGGAGTGGACAGGGGTATTTAAGGGAAGAGGCTGGAAGTCTTTAGTATACCTGTGGAGAAAAGAGAGAACAGCAGACAGAGAGCACATGTACTGAGATGGAAAAAACCACACCCCATGTTTTATTTTTTTGCTAGAACCGGTGTCCCATTTATAGGCCATGCCTTTCAAACATAATTTTAAAGGAACTAAGCTCTAATTTACCCTTCGGGAGAGCGCGGACGCAGAGCAGGACAAGGGGCAGAGCATCGGGCCATTGCAGGGAGGCTTCTTGGCACACTTTTGAGAGGGGTCGCTTAAGGGTTTGATTGGTGCGTTCCGTTATACCACTGGCCTGCAGTTTCCAGGGTGTATGGAGTTTCCAAGGGATCTGTAAGGCATCTGAGATGTTTTGAACGATTTTTGTTGTGAAGTGCGTCCCATTATTAGATTTCATTTATTGGAGGAGTTTGAAGCGGGGAATAATTTCCCTAACAAACTTGAGGGCTACTGTTTTGGCAGTGCAATTACGACATGGGAAGGCTTCAGGCCATCTGCTGAATCGGTCCATTAAGACGAGTAGATATTTGAACCGTTGAGTTGGGGAAAACTCAGTAAAATCTATTTGCCACACTAGTCCGGGGCCTGGAGTGGGTTCCAGGGTAGCTGGTGTTACTGGATGTCCTGGCCGAGGGTTATTCTTTTGGCAGACTAAACAGTCAGCTTGTATTTGGGTAGCCAGGGGTCAGAGTCCAGAAGTCAAGAAGTATTTTTCCATTAGCTGGCTAAGGGCCTCTTTGCCGGCGTGAGTGGTTTGGTGTAGCTGCTGCAGTACTGGCCGGATCAGGCCCTTCGGCAGGAAGATTTTTTTTTCCGGAGAACGAAGCCATTCCTTTTTTTTTTTTTTTTTTTGAAGACCGAGTTTGTTAACTAGTGGGTTTTTTTGTTTGTTTTTTTTAAGAGTACTGAGGGGTTGAAAGTTCCCCCACTAATGGATAAGGGTATGCATGTGGGCATCCTCAGCTTCCGGTGGAGTCGAGGTGGCAGCATGCTTGGCTTCTCTATCCGCCCTGGCATTGCCCCTGGCCACGTCTTGATTTTTTCTTTGATGGGCTTTATAGTGCACTACAGCTACTTCTGAGGGGAGTTGTACGGCTTCCAGGAGCCGGAGAATTTGGGGCCTGTATTTGACTGGGGAGCCTTGGGCTGTTAGCATTCCCCTTTGCTTTTACAGGCCAGCATGAGCATGCAGCACCCCAAAAGCATACTTTGAATTGGTGAAAATGTTGACCCGCTTTCCCTTTGACAGTTCGAGCGCACGGGTCAGGGCTACAAGCTCAGCCAGCTGGGCAGAGGTCCCGGTGGGTAACCTCTCGGCCTCTGTGGTATCATGGAGGGTCACGACAGCATAACCCGCCTTCCTTTGCCCCTCTATGACAATGCTGCTACCATCAGTGTACCACTCATAATTTGCATTTGGGAGCGGCTGATCCTTTAAGTCCTGGTGGCTGGAGTATTGGGCATCTATGATTTCTAAACAGTTGTGTTTTTGTTCCTCTGTTTCTGGCAAGAGGGTGGCTGGGTTAAGGGTGGGGCAAGACTGCAGGGTGACCTTGGGGTTCTCTAACAGCTTAGCCTGATACTGAGCAATCTGAGCCTGGGTGAGCCAGAGCCCACCCTTGGTGTCTAGCAGGGCTCGGACCATATGGGGAGTATAGATTTGCATAACCCTTTCCAATGTTAGCTTCTTGGCTTTTTTAAGTACTAGGGCAGTAGCTGCGATCACCCGTAAACATGCCGGCCAACCCTTTGCAACCTGATCCAGTTGCTTAGAAAAATGAGCCACGGGACGTTTCCAGGTCCCCAACAACTGGGTTAGCACTCCCAGGGCCACCCCTTTTTGTTTATGCATATACAGTTGAAATGGCTTAGAGAGATCTGGCAGACCCAGGGCTGGAGCTTCCATCAGCTTTTTTTTTTAGGATTTTAAATGCCCCGTCGGCTTTTGGGGACCAGTGAAAGGGGTCATGATCCGTTCCCTTGACACAGTCATATAACGGTTTAGCCCATAGTCCAAACTCTGGGATTCAGATCCTGCAAAAGCCTGCCATACCCAGAAAAGCCCTGAGCCATTTACGAGTGCTTGGGGTAGGGACTTGACAGATAGCTTTCTTTTATTTGCTTGAAAGCTGACGCTCCCCTTGCCTTAGCTGTAACCTGATTCCGCTCTACCTCGGACAACAGGGTTCTCAGGAGGATATTACAGTTGTCCCAATTCGGCTTGTGATTACTGAGGCACCCCTTAAAGACTGAAATAAACCGGCTTGGGTTCGTGGACAATTCCCCAGCCGGTGTTTTAAAAGCTGCTAAGTCTATTGGATTGAATGGCACATGGGTGTAAACTTGCATGGTGGTGGCCTGGCGTCCGTCTGCCCCTGGGCGAGCCACAACAGTCTCGGTAATCAAAGGATAGAGTCCCGCTGAGGGGGTAATCTCTGTAACGTGAGGCGTCCTACCCTTTTAAGGTGGGTGTGTGGGGGCCGAAGGGGACACCGAATCTGCCATTACAACATTGGGGGGGTTCTGGGGGCTAACATTAGCTACTACCGGTCCTGTTGGAGTCAAATTACAGCTTTGTAGAATGTCTGTTCTATTTTTGAAAGCTATAAACGCTTGTGCATACAGATGTTTATTCCATTTACCTGTTCGCTGACAAAACAGAACTAATTGGAGGATTATTATAATTGACTGACTTTCCTGGTGGCCACCGTTCCTGGTCCTCTAGCCGATATTGAGGCCAGTCTACTGTACAAAACCTTTTTAATTTGCTTTTTGTTATTGGATTCAATTCAAACACTTTACAGTTTGCTAGAATGCATTCTAGGGGCGTGCACTGTGCCCTGCCTGTAGTACTCTGTCCCTGTCCCATATTCCCAGACGACACTGGGCGTCCCCAGGTCTTAAAAGAGAAAGTCCAGACCACTGGACTGTTCCTACCTTTTCCAAAGGACCGGTTCCTCACCGTCGCCTCCAGTTGCTTCTCCACTATAGGGGCGCGTTGCACCATTGTGCCCTCCGGGGTCGAGCAAATCGCGTCTCCTCCGAGGCCTCCCGATGAACTCACCGGTGCGCGCTGGCCGTCAGTTGTCGCCGCAATCCGTCGGCCACCTGGAGGAGTCCGGACAAGGCTATATAGCAGCCTCGAAGCCCACCCAGGGACACCAAGAACTGTTGCTGGCACAGAGTGCCCGAGGCAAGCAACAGCTGGATTTGTTGCCCGGTGTGCGTCGCGCCAATGACCACAACGGGGTGGAGAAGCAGAGAGATTTATTTGAAGCTTCAAATAGGGTGCAGGGAGACTGAGCTGTCTCAAATCCTGCAGCAGCTCATACAGATTTTAGTATATATTTTATACTTTTGCTTATTTTATTATATAAGCTTATGCAATTAATTATTTGCTGCCCCATACAATACAGTAGCCAATCAGCTAAAGCAGCCAGTTGTGTTTTTCCTCAGTAGCATTGCCCGAGCCTTGCCTTATTTGAGTCTATTTGTTACTGGTTTTTGCTAAACATTTTTGCCTTATTTGTTTGTTTCCCAGGCCGAAGCTGGCCTTGGCTGGTGAGCCGTGTGCAAACCTGTCTGTTTGTGTGCTAGCTTCTTCATGGTTATGCAGGGTCACAAAAAGTTCAAGGAGCAAAGGGGCCTTCATTTATCTGGGCATAAAGCAAGAGGGCTTCATCAACACTTGTGGTCTTCCACCCTCCCGAGTTACCTAGTGTAGTGCCCAGTGTCACCAACAACCTAAAGCCGGGTTCCAAAGAGGATGGAGCTAGGCTGTTCTCAGTGGTGGTAGATGACAGAACAAGAAGCAATGGTCTCAAGTTGCAGTGGGGGAGATCTAGGTTGGATATTAGGAAACACTATTTCACTAGGAGGGTGGTGAAGCACTGGAATGGGTTACCTAGGGAGGCGGTAGAATCTCCAACCTCAGAGGTTTTTAAGGCCCGGCTTGACAAAGCCTTGGCTGGGATGATTTAGCTGGTGTTGGTCCTGCTTTGAGCAGGGGATTGGACTAGATGACCTCCTGATGTCTCTTCCAACCCTAATATTCTATGATTCTATGACTGAACTTTTAAACTTCTTAACCCTGATAGAATTTTTAATTGAAGCACTTGCAAAATGACTGTAAATCAACATGTTCATAAAAATATGAATGTATCACCTCCCACCATCTGCAATGAGGGGTTTTGTGTTGAGTGAGTGACCCAGATTGCCACATTTTTATCTGCTCTGTCTTGGCTTTGGTTTTTCAGTTGTTGAGTGTTAGGTCAGCTGTAATGCAGGTGATTATTCAACTTGCCTATCCAATCTCAATTTCTTGCTCCAACAGCAGGCCTGTAAGAAACTCTCTGCCTGATCCATATTTTCCCCTCTCTTCTTTTCTTCCACCACTTCTACCACTTTTTTTTGATCTGAGTGGCTAGTCAAAAAATCAGTGTCTAGTAGGTTAGTCCAGTTAAGAAGATAAATTTGTGATAATGAGGTGTTTGTGATGCAGTTTTGGTTATTTAAAAACAATTTTTTGCCAAGTTTTTTGTCTCTGAACACAGAAGGAATCAAATAGCAGATAACAGCTTCTTTTGCTCATGACACCAACAAGCTTCTTTTCAGCCTGCACCCTGACCCAAAAAATCTCTTCCCCAGAATATTTTCTGCTGCTGCTTCAGGCTGTCTGCCTCACTCTTTGGTTCTCTGTGTTCTGCAGTCCTTCACACTTGGGCACACACACCCTTGCCCAAACAAAACTCAGTAAAGCCCCTGCACCCGCTCAGTTCAAAATTCCTGGGCAGGGTCTCACACCTCTTTTGTTTTATCCTCAGTCATGAGAATTGAAGGGTGTATTCACCCCCATCAATATCAGTGAAGCTTGTGATCCATGCAGTCACCAGTACCTCGGGCATGACAGTAATACTCTGCCCTCTGCTATAGGGAGGATAGTGAAACGTGACACATTGTGAAGGAAATCTGCAAGGAGGAGAGTACTGGCTTTTAGGGGGTCATGTTGCCATTGGGCCTGGGGAACCAAGTGAGTTGTCCAAGGCTCCTCTACAGGATGGCCAAAGAGCTGTAGTCTTATGGAACATAATCTTCTATCCTGTGAAGAGCAAAGCCTGCCATTCCCAAGAGCAAAGCCTGCCATTCCCAAGAGAATGATTTGGAGGAAACTGTCACTGGAAATTTGGGTAGTTTCCTAGATTCTCTGTGGTTTTTCCCATATTAGGACAGCATGTGGCCCTGCATGTGTGTATATAAAAACATATAATCACAGCAGCTTAGGAAATCCAAGCAGACTAAGATCCCATGGGGATGCTTTTGGAAATAACTGTTTTCCAACTTCAAATGTTTTTATTACTAAATCTGACTAATATTGATAGCAGGGGTGGGCGAACTACGGGAGCGGGGTCTTGGGCTTGCCCCACTTCACGCATGCCATGGCTCCACAGCTCCCGGAAGCAGCAGCATGTCCCCCCTCCAGCTCCTAAGTGTAGAGGCAGCCAGGGGGCTCCGCACACTGCCCCCGCAGCTCCCATCGGCCGTGAATCAAGGCTGGTGGGGGCGGTGCATGTAGATGGGGCAGCGTGCAGAGCCACCTGGCCGTGCCTCTGTGTAGGAGCCAGAGGAGGGACATGCTGCTGCTTCTGGGAGCTGCTTGAGGTAAGCGCCATCCGGAGCCTGTGCCCCTGACCCCCTCCACCGTCCCAACTCCCTACCCCAGCCCTGAACCCCCTCCTGCCCTCCGAACCCCTCAGTCCCACCCTCCTGCACCCAAGAACCAGCCCTGCCAGCTGCAGCCCTCACACCCGCACCCCAACCCCCTGCCCCAGCCCAGAGCCCACTCCTGCACCCTGAACTCCTCATTTTTGACCCCACCCCAGAGCCCACACCCCCAGCCAGCCCTCACTCCCTCCCCACCCCCAATTTCTTGAGCATTCATGGCCCGCCATACAATTTCCATACCCAGATGTGGCCCTCGGGCCAAAAAGTTTGCCCACCCCTGATCTATAGTGTCTGCTACTATGGCAGCTTGATGTTTTTAATTACAAAAAAAAAATCACAAAATGAAATCATGTTAATCAGATGTTAATCAAAATAAATGCATCTTTCATCATGCCATGAAGATTCACAGACTTGGGCTCTGGCATGGAGTCAAAGGGAACAGATCATAAGTCCTTAATCATAGTCCTTGACCCAGCCTTGGAGAGTTCAAACTAATGTTCAAATCAAATTGTAAGCAATTTCCAGCTAGTCTTAACTGTTAGAACTGGTTATAGGATATCTCTGATAACTGTGTTCAAGAATTCAGGGCTACAAAGATAATATAAGCTTAGTGGATTGCACTGGAAACCAGTGAAAAAACATGACCACAAGTGGTGGTTTTGGGGAGATGGGTTCCAAATTACAAAATACAAGGCAACTAAGTCTTATCCACATTAAGGATCAAAACCGATTGATGCAGTTTTAGCCCCACTGTAAAAGGAGCCTAATGTGTTGTGTTTTATGCAACCACGCTTATTCTGTAATCCTTAACTGTCTACACTACAAATGCTTGCTGATATAGCTATACCAGAAGAGTGCAGTAAGGGAGACCCAGCATAAGCCAACAGGATTTCTTTTGTGGGCATTGCTTAGCCACCTTACCCCGTACTACATTAGCTAAGCTGACAGAAGCACTCTTCATCAACACAGCTATTCTAGCAGTGTAGATGCAGCTATGTCAGCTAGGCAGCGTGACTTTTTTTTTTTTAACATGTTCCTAGGCAGCATAGTTATGCCAGCATAACTTTGTAGTGTACACACTGAGGACCTGTAAAATTTCACAAACTAATCTGGCTTAGGTCTGGTCAGCATTTTGATAAGTGACCTCGAAGGAAGTTATAAGTATTGTTTCAGTCAGGACACCAAAATGGTAAGTTTTAGAAATACTTAAGCCTAGATTACACTAGAAAAGGTTTGCTGGTATAGCTCTACTGACAAAAGCCCTCGTGTAAAGAGTTATACTGACAAAAACATGCTTTTGCCAGTATGCTTATTTTGTTTGAGTGGTCTATTGAAAACTGCATTGGAATTGTAGGCTGTCACTGTAATTTGTAAAGAATTTCCTGGTCCAGCTTGAAGGCTGTGGGGATCTGCAGGAAAGCATGTGATCAGAGTCTTTTCTGCAGCCAGTTAGCTTAGAGTAAGGTGGGGTGAGCTTTAGGGAGCAGCCTGCTTTGTTTGTTTTTGGGATTTTTGTAGTGGTGGTCTGAATTCTGGAGATAGTGTTTCTCTTGCTGGAAGGTTGCAATGCATTTGTTTATCTGACTTCTCTGTATGTATGCTGTGAACATAACAGGATGAGGACCCTATATAAGCTATACCAGCAAAAGCATTATTTTGCCAGTATGTCTATACTAGTGTTTTCACCATTATAGAAATGTTATTTTTTAAAATAAAAGTCACACCCCTAATCGACATTACTAACAAAAGTTTTAAGTATAGACCTGGCCTGATTCAGTAATTGACACTTTTCCCTCTGGTTACAGATGTGGCATTAAGGGATACTATGCTAATGAAGGTGTTTTCATTCAGAGGAGACTTAAGAGGTTCTGATGACTACTTGTGTTGATTAAATATCCCATTGCATTTTATTAAGTGTCCTTGCCAGCTTCCAATTCCATACATTTCCAGTTGGATACAGTATTCTTTACCTTTGACCCTAAACTGCTGCTGTTGTGTATTGTTTGGAACAGCTAGGATGTTCCACTCAAAAGGTGGCTGCAATACAATAGTTGAAGTGATCTCTGAGAGTGGGGTTGGGGCTCAGTGATTTTGTAAAACACTTTGATCCTCATAAAAGGTGCTGTTAAACTGCAGAGCATTAATATAGTTGAATGAACAACATGAATGTACTAACTGGGGGGGAAAGTGACTTTGTATAATTTTTATCTTGACCCTATGAATTCAAGAGAATTGCCAGATTGTGACTGGTGAGGTACAAATTATGCCCTACATCACAGACAGTTGCCCCATTCACGCTTACAGGGATGGCATAAGGGGGATCCACCTAGGTATCCCAGAAGTATTAGAATGGCTTTTGAATATCAAGATTCAATAATAACCTCAACCTGTTGCTTTTCAAATGGCATACAAAAGAAGACGACCATAGCCTTAACATAAATTTACGGATAGAACTAAACAGATACAATGCCAACTGTTTCTTTTTATTTCTATTTTATTTATTTTTCTAATGGATAGCTGAATAAAAGACAATTTTATGCCTTAATATTACTAAGGTTTAAGTCATGTTAATCGTGAATGCATTTTGCATTAGGATTCTGCTTCCAAAATGATGGAACTATCTCTTCTACCCCTTCACCTTTTTCACTACATTATGCATTAATAAACAAGTGTAAGTCACATCAGTATAATTACTCGTTTGTTTTACCTGTGACATAATTAAAAATCACTGGTTTTTCCCTCTTCTAATTAGGTATCACAGTTCACTCACAATGTCAATCCTTTTTCCGCCTTTGGAATAGTCAGTATTATTATTATGCATCACAATTAAAAGATGTGATCAGCTGGGTTTAACAGTAAGACATCCAAACATTCGAACAAGCCTGGAGTTCAGATATAACTATTCATAGTAATTGTTAGGCTAAAAAGAAGTTTAGGTCACCAAAAATAGTCACCCATTCATCCAGACCGCCTTAGTAGCTTTGGACAAATTTTCTAAATTCCTCTCCCTTAGCTACATTTTTTAATAATCAGGAATTTATCTCTAGGAAATATCAGAGTGACTACTTGTTGTGGGTAGTAGCTGAGATTACTCAGTTTGGAGAGCTGTTCTTAACTCCTGATTCGAAATCATACCAAGAGGTATGTTGTAATGTAAATATAAAAATCTTATATTTTCAATATTAAGTCAAAATTTTATTTTGAAATCTGGGCATATGAGGGAGCGCTAGCTAAATCTTTAACCACATTTGAGGATTTGACCCAGGAGCAAGCAGGAACACCAGGTTTAATTTCTAAGGCATATATAATTTTGAATGAAAAAGATGTTAAGAAAACAACAACCTAGCTGAAAAGACTGGAGACGGATTTGAACAAATAAATTGATCAAAATGAATGGATCTTTATCTGGGGAAAGGAGATATACATCATCAATTTGTGCAGCTCATAATGAACATTTGTATAAATTACTGAAAAGATGGCATTTGGCTCCAGTTAAGATCCATCATATTTTTGCTACTAGGAAGGTATTGTTGGAGGGACCATATAGGGAAAGGGGAACATATTTGCAGATACAGTCGTTGTACCCAGAAATTAAATGGTTTTGGGAGAAAATAATTAGAGATTAATCTTATGACAAAATGCCAGCTTCCTAGAGATCCCCTGACCTGCTTATCTAATGCCCAGTAGAGGATTTACATTTTAAACAGAATGACAAATTATTTTGTTTAGCAGCTAGATTTGTATTGCACATTATTGGAAACGTGACCACCTCCTCCTATGAAATTGTGATATAGTAAAATATGGACTGTCTTTGTAGTGGAGAAGCTTTCACACCAAGTACGTACACAAAATGGTGCCAGAAAGAGGATAGATATTTAGAAATTTAGTCACCCTTTCTATCAGAGGAGGAGGGCTTCCCAGCCAGCAAGCCAGAATCTTTTAGCCAGATCTGTACTTATTGAGGGACAGGTTAGTATTCAATGTATGATGTAGTATGTTAACATTTTATTGTAACTTTGCCTTAAGTTTTTTTGTTTTGTTTGTTTTTTTAATCTACTGATTTTTGGGTACCCAGTTTGTGTATCATGGGATAGTTAAGTAATAGCTATTCCAGGGTATATCCCCCGTAGACAAGCAAATTTATAAGAAACTGAAAATCGGGTCTTAATGGGAAGTGTCAGGTAGTGTTAATAATAGGCAGTGCTACCATCCCTTTCTTTAATGGTCAATGTGTGTATAGATACAGTGAATACATAAACTCTTTACACCACACCATTATCAGGATGACTTTGGAATGGCTGCATTACTTACACATAGCAAACCCATGAATGAATTATTCAGGTCATCCCAAAAAAGTATTGATAAAAATCTTTATACCCCATGCCACAATCATGTATTTTGTGTAAATCATGCTATAGCCTCGTTACTTCACAAATGTTACGGTTTTGTTGAAACTCCATAAGTTCCTCCACCTTTAAAGACAGGTCTCTTAATTACTGAAAGCCCAACTTATACAGAGGCACCATAAAAGCAGAAAAAATAACTTAAAATAGCTTTCTGTATCTGAAAATTTCACTTTGAAAGACTTATCTGGGCACTTTCCAAAACTGTGGATCCCACTGGGAAGGGGGAACATCCTCTTTCCATTAGTAGATTTGAAACCCCTATTGCTAGGTGTGAGAGTTGTTACACTAGTTTGGGGATTTTACTTTGCCTTGTGAAAAGATCCTACTTTCATAAAGTTGGTTGGGGAGACAGCGCCCCTTCCCCAACTGGCTCTTTCTACTCTCCATTTTCCTGTGACTGTTCATGATTCTTACCGGTCACTTTATCAGCTTGCTCTGGTCTATTTTTAATGGAGAAATAGAGTATAGGGGAAAGCTAGCTGACTTCTCAGAGGTGTAACATTACAACTGTATATTACAAAAATTGATTTGTATAAACTAGCAGAGCACGTAACACTAAAAATAAGGTGTATCAGTCTATAGACATTTCTTCATATTACACAGTCATTTCACTCAGGTCATTTGAGCCCGATTTGCTTATCTTCATTCAGATTTTTTTATTACATGAATAACTGATGTGACAATACTTTCAGAGGCAACAGACCTGAATATTAATATATTAAATGTTCTTAACTGCTTTGTTTGCTAGTGGTCTCTTTTGCAGGACTATGAGAAGATTTCTGCTCAGGAAGGGGTATAACACAAATTAGGTAGTTTTCTATTTTACTATTTTCTGGTGAATCAGGAAAGGAATTCATAATTATATCCTTTAGATATGATCTAGAATCTCCCCTAAGCTCTAACCAGTTCTTTTTTAAAATTGATTCCTTTCTTCGATTATATACTCCCCGTCTGAAAAGTAAAATTCGACTAGCCCCTACTGCTTCAACTGTACTGTTTGACTCTATACTACCCCACTATATGTGTGTATAGTGTGTGTGTGTGTACACAAAGTAAATAAACAGTACAGCATGTGTCTATCTGTGCCAACAGACCTAGACCACTGTGATGTCAGAGGTAACTCAGCCACTCAGTATACTTACTATACAGCTAATTTGCAGGCAACAATTGGTTGTAATGAGTCAGTGATAGGAAGGAGACTGCACAGATCATGGATTACTTGGTCCAAGGGCTACAGTTCTTCAAACGTTGATTTGCCACTCATACAACTCACTTCAAACTCCAGTGCAACCCACACACCCAAACAAATCAACACAACCACCCACATAACAATCACACATCATAACCCCAAACACACACACACACACACACACACACACACACATTCTTCGTAACACCTACCCCTTATTCACCACCTACACAAATTGATCAAAATTCTCCAGCACAACCCTTCAGACGCAAAACACAACCACCCCCACAACGCAACCAGCACACGCAATAACCCCAAACACACACAGGCCCGCAGTGCAGCACCCTCCCTCCCCCCAAACAAATCAACACAAATCTACCCCCAGAATCTATTTGCTCACCCAAGTCATTAGTTTACAGTTGCTTGGAGCTGGCATCCTGAGGAGCTGCCTACTGGTGGAGTCAGGCAGCCTGGAGAGTTCCTGGGCATGAAATCTGCAACCTTCCACCCTCACCATAAACTTGAGCAGCAAAGCAACAGATCATCGCATGTTTATTTATAAATCCACAATTTTGCCATAAGCCTGTTTTAAAAACAAAAACAACTTTGCTGTGTGCCCAGAAGGTTAATACGTCCTGGTTCTAGAAGACCAAGGGGATTGTGGGTGAAACGGAGAAACTCCAGCTCTCTTCTGTTTAACTTGAGGTGCTCCAACTCAAGTGCCTGTCCAAACAGCTGGGGCTCTTGAGCAAACTAAGCAGTCCTGGGATAAGAGAGAAGTTCCTTTCATGGATCAGTAACTGGTTAAAAGGGTATGAATAAGTGGTCATTTTCAGAATGGAAAGAGGTAAATAGCAGCGTCCCTGAAGACTCTGTACTGGGACCTGTGCTGTTCAACGTATTCATAAATAATCTTTAATGGGGGATAAACTGTTAAGTGGCAAAGTTTGCAGACAATACTAAATTACTCAAGATAGTTAAGTTTGAAGCTAACTCTAAAGAGTTACAAAGGGATGTCACAAAACAGTGACTGGGCAACAAAATGGCAGATGAAATTCAATGTTGATGAATTCAAAATACTGTACATTTTGAAAAAAATAACCCCTACTCTACATACAAAAGGATGGGGTCTAAATTAGCTGTTACCACTTAAGAAAAAGATCTTGGAGTCATAATCTAGAGTTCTCTGAAAACCTCTGGTAACAGAAATAGCTAATAGAATGTTAGGAACCATTAGGATAGGGATAAATAAGACAGAAATTATCACAACGCCGTTCTCTAAATCCATGGTATGCCCACCCCTTGAATACTGTGTGCAGTTCTGGTCGCTCCATCTCAAGGTACATTAGAATTAATAAAGGTATAGAGAAGGGCAGCAAAAATTATTAGGGGCATGGAACAGCTTTCATATGAGGAGAGATTACAAAGACAGACTGTTTAGTTTAGAAAAGAAACGACAAATGATAGTGGTCTGTAAAATCATGAGTGGTATGGAGAAAGTGAATAAGGAAGTATTATTTACTCCTTCACATAGCACAAACCAGGGATCACCCAATGAAGTTAATAGGCAACAGGTTTAAAACAAACATGAGGAAGTACGTCTTCATACTATGCACAGTCAACCTATGGAACTCATTGCCAGGGGATGTTGTGTAAGGCCAAAAGTATACCCGAGTTCAAAAAAGAATTATATAAATTCATGGAGGATAGGTGCATCAGTGGCTATTAGCCATGCAACCCCATGCTTTGGGTATCCCTAAATCTCTTACTGCCACACGCTGGAACTGGATAACGGGATGGATCACTTAATTAATGCTTCATTCTCTCTGAAGCATCTGACACTGGCCACTGCTGGAAAACAGGATACTGGGCTAGATGGACCATTGGTCTGACCCAGTATGGTCATTCTTATGTTCTCCTCCAAGATCCCCACACTGCTGTAAGACAGCACTTTTTATGGTCTTGTAGTTTGTGGCAGTGTGCTCACCCAGAATCTGGAAGGCAGATTCCCTCTCGCACTGAGTTGCGATAACAACCTGCTTGAGAATGGCTAAGTTTACCTCTGATTAGTTTTCACTCTTGCATTTTGCTAAAGGATTGGTATTTATAAGCAGCCCAGTTAGCAAGTGGGTGAAATGGTTGCTCATGCCTGCTGGGCTGCAAACCTCTGTTGCTTCTTTATGTATTGCAACAAAGCCTGTTAGGTTGCAGCCACAACTTTTTGTTGGCCCACAGTCTGTGTTTGTTATGGTAAGGCTGTGGTCTGTGTGCTCTTGTTGCTGCTGTTGTTTTTCAGTTAGCCATTTCAGAATGTTTTTCATTTTCACTCTGTGCAGATCATGTCTGCAAAACCCATTTCTTGTACCAAATATATATAGGCTGAGACCCAAATTCTCAGAGGTATTTAGGTTCCTAGTTTCCATTGAAATCAGTGAAAGTTAGGAGCCTAAATACCTTTGAGGATCCAGGCCTCTGTGTCTCCCCATTCTCACCAGAGCACAGAGAACCTCATTCATTGTCCAAATTTACCCTCCTCCCTGGGCTTGGCTTTATTTATTTGTAAGTAAAACATAAACCTCGTTCTAAGCTTTTTCCCTTTGCATGGGCAGTTCTAGAAGTTATTCTCTCCCAAAGGTCACTGCCTATCAACCTTATATTAAGGTTTGTGGCAGGTATGGCTCATTAACTCAGAGACAGTTTCTCTGCAGGGTTCAAACACTTGTTGTCATGGTGGATCAGCAGATTTCTGCCATCCTGTTACAGTGAGGTTTTTTATTTAATAAAATACATATTTATATTCTGAATTATTGATAATTTTTGGTTGGGGGAAGGTTGCGAGGTGAGGGGGCTGATGAAGGGGTGGGAAGAGGAAAGGAAAGGGGAGGAGAGAGAGAGGGTAGTTGGAGGAAAGGAAAGATATCATTATGAGAAGATGGAACAAAGGAGATGAAAAGATGAGATGTATGGTGGGCATGCAATACATGGGTTAAGGCAAGAAGTTAACCCAAGCACCAGTCAATGAGGAAAATTCAATAAAGCGCGTCAAGATATTACAAGCTGATGAGTTTTCAGTTGACTAAAATGGCAGAGAAGACTAGGAGATGGTGGGAAAACCTGGCCCTTTTCTCTATGCTTCTGGGTTGGGCTGGGTCTACATGTAATTATTTGATGTTTAGGTACCATGATATGTGTTGAAAATACATAAATTAATATAATCCTTTTTACTTCTAACTTGCATAGAATCCAGCCACACTGTATAAATACATTGCTAAAATGGTCAGAAGAGTAAGACTTAAAGTTAGCGTTTACACTGAGATAATTAGGCTTCAAAGTTAGCTCCCACTGAGATTAATTGTGGCAGTCCAACCCCCATTTTACAGGAATTGTTTCAGATGCACTGTAGTATTCACATTGAAAAGGTTATCTTTGTGCCCAATAGGGTTGGAAACATAATCTGTGTTTAAAATGAAAGCTAAATTCTGCAGAAGCTGACAGGGACACTAGAGAAGAGGCAGAATGGCATTCTTACAACCAATTCTAGATTCAGAATAAGCAAAACAAAAAATGTTAAAAAGCCCTCTCTAGTTCTTAATATATTTTTTCCCATATTTGTATGAGATGGAAATACAAGAAATTATTAGTTCCTAACAGAGACAAGTAAACAATTATTAGTTTCATAATTCAATATAAATGTTCTCTTAAAAGTGTCAGTTTAATCATTCTCTTGTTATAAATGTTGCAATAACATTTTGTGGTGAATATCTTCATTAAATATTAGTAGTTAAAAGAGGAGAAAAATTCAACCACAAGTTCTTGAGCTTGATGTAGGGATTTCACTGCATGAAATCCATCATCTGTTGTTCAGGAGCTCAGATTAGATGACATAATAGTCTCTTTTGGTCTTAAAATCCATTAATCTATAAAATAGACTATAGTAAATTCTAAAAAAAGGCATCTTAAGGATAGGATATTTTTCTGTAAATATTTTCTCTGCAATTGGTGGTCTCTCCCATGACTCTTTTCTGTTAAAATAAAAAAAAATTCATTTCATCTTCTGTAGGTAACAGACTTCATTTTCAGAGCAAGCCTAGCTTCCATTGACTGCAAATGGAGTTGTGGGTCCTCGGAGCCTCTGAAGTTCAGTCCCTACCTGGTTTATGTATTTATCTAGCTTCTAATTACTTTCCACTCATCCCTGCATTTCAGCACAGTTGTGGTATTCTGCCTTTCCACAATTAGTGCCCCAGCTCACTCCTTGGACCCACCACCACCTTCTGAATGATTCAGGAGCTGTGATACCAAGGGTAGGATTCATAAATGTATTTAGGTACCTAACTCCCATTAAAATCATCTGGAAATCAGTGGGTGTTAAGTGCCTAAATACCTTTGTGAATCCCATCCCAGGTTACCTAGAGGGGGCACCACAGAGGCACTTATAGTTCTGGCAGCTTTTCTACAGTCTTACTATAAATTCAGAGATACAGTCATATAATTGAAGTGCGGGGAAAGGTCAGGCTGAACAAACTTTTGAACTTGACTATTTAACTGTTGAACTCTGAGGGTGGCTTCTTAAAATAATTTGTCCTATACAGTTGCTTTCCAGCTGGGAAAGAAGAGATGCTTTGAGAGAATAATTTTCCTTCATTCAGTCCTATTTGTTTTGTTTCTAGTAGTTGCTATGCTTCTGTCAGGCAACTAGTCAGGCCCATCAACTTTAATCATGCCAGTTGAAAGATGGTGAAGTTTTTCCATAATTTTCTCATCCTTGCACATAATGGACAGACATCTTCAAGATGTGTAGATATGAAAGGAACTGACCGGGCAGTCATTCAGGAGAGACATTTAAAGGAACAGCAGCTTTTAAACATTGTTTTAAAGGAAATATATGTAGGACTTTAAGCTTAAAACAACCACAGGTTTTTTTTGGTTTTCTTTGTAGCTTTTTATTTGGGCACGTGGAGGATGGCCTGCCAAACTGGGTTTCCTGCTTGTGGCAACATAAAGCATATATTCTAGAGCTGGAATTAATGGCATTGAAGATAGAGTTGTAACAGCAAATGGAGAAATGAAGATAACTCAGTAAAACTGTCTTGAATATAATGGTAGTTAGAGGCATTGGACCCTGATCCTAGAATGAGATGCTTCTAGGTGGACCCTTGTGTATCATGGATTCCCACTGAAGTCAGTGAGACTCTGCATGGGTGCAGTGGTCTGCCTGTGCACCTCTTATTGCAGGATTGAGACCATAAATTGTTAGGTCTTCAAGACAAGGACCATAGTTGCCTCTATGGTTCCTTGCACCCACATAGAGCCCCATTCAGCGTCTGGGGTCAGCATACATGGTGTTCATTACAGGATTGGGGACTGTGTTTGTATAGGGCTTTGTGCAATATAGTTCTGATCCTGTCTGTGGGCAATGGGTCCTAGCAAGTTGTAAATAAAAATAGTATTTCTAGGATATTCTTTACTGACATTAGGAATGGACCTGCTGGTCAAAGTATCAAACAAGTTGTTAAGACCAGAGGATGATAGGCTCAGCTCTATAAATAAGAAAGCTGAGCAGATAATTCAAAGTTTAGAATTTGCTCAGAGCTGAGCAATTAAGTCCAAATTTTGCAAACATGTACATACAAGTAATTTTATTGAGCATAAATTTATAGGACTATTTATGTGGGTAAAATTACTGACATGTTGCAAGGGTCTGCAGAAGTTAGAGAGCAGGATGTGAACTCAGGATATGGGACTGACTACAGTCAAAAAGATTATGATGATGGGGACGCTTCAGAAGACAAACACATGAGAGGATGCCAAAGAAAATAATACAAATACAACCAAAGTCAGTCTGACCCTGAGCTGACCATCAACTAGACTGTGGGACTTGTAGGCAGAGACATGACCAGGCTGGTTTTAGTGAAGGAACAAGCCATGGACAAGAATGAATGGTGACACTGTACTGTTCCCCATGTCTGCGAAGTTGCTCTAGGATGAAAAAGGGAAAAAAAGAAGCAAGTGTTTGCAGAATCTGGCCCTGAAACAAAAAAAATTGATTTCTTTCAGTTTCCTGTGTTACTTTTGCTTGGCTTTCAAGAAATGTTAAGGCTTCCTGCTCTGAGGCTGTAGCAAGTTTTTGATGCAGCCTGGAACCAAAAGAACATTCCAACTTTTATAATTTGCATATACAGGCTTCACTATTTAGATTTTTATACTGTAGATTGTAATGCTATGACTGTTTAAATTGAATCAAAATGAATGGTAAATTATAAAACATCGGCATGAGTAAAAACTATTTTTAAATCTTTAAAAGTAAGAAGTGTGAGCTTTAAAAAGCTGGAGAGTATGATAGTGTGCTGCTCATTCTGCAGATTATGGTATGCCAGTTCTTTGTAAAATGTTTTATTGCAGTTAAGTGTTTCATCTTTATCAATTAGAGTTACCATAGGACATCTATCTTGAGCATCTTTTTGGAATTCTAGCGAAGTATTTGAAGTGGGCTTGTTCTGAGTTTGATTGCTCATGTCTGGCACAGTCTCAAGTTTCCTCTGAATGGTAACAAAGACTGTAGAGTGTTGTTGGTACTGCTGTGAGAGGCATGCTTCCTTAGTCCAGGTAAGAGAGAGCGTTTTGTTTCTGTCTGCTGTATAAGTATTTTTCAGAAAGTATTGGTGTTTTGGAACAGCTACTGTTTTTTAAATTAATAAAGAATTCCTAGCATATTAAATTTAAGACATTCCTGAAAGTTGCAAGCAAGAAAACTACAGTGTGTTTGGGGGGAGGGGTAAAGAATTAGTCTAGTTTGTCATTTACATGTCTAAACAAATAGATTAAAATTTGGGAATTATTTTACCTCCTCTTTCTTTAACTCAGTTGTCAGAAGTGGTGTTGGCTAATTAAAGCATTGAATGTGGAATATTGAATGTGGCCTCATGCCATTAAAACTAGCCAAAATGCTTATACCTGTTTTAAATTGATATAACGAACTTTGCCCTTTATGATTTACTTTTATTTCTTCAAAAAAATGTGCAAAAGGGGAAAATATTATTCTTTTTAGATCTTTAGAAATATATCTTAAAAGTAGGTTAAGATGTATGTATTTTATTACATGGTATTTCACTATAATAATTTTTATCTAGTACAATTCTCTTGAAGTATTTGTGCTTTGAAAATGTCAGCTGTATTCTAATGAAGCCAGGGTATTGTTTGCTCATAAAGGGGCCAGTGCATTCCACTGCTTTATGGTTTATTATGAGGCACAGTGTGAGAGTGTGGGTGGCACCATTTGGTGTCTGCTTGTTGGGGTAGTAACTGCCATTATGCTAGGTTTTTTTTATTTGGGTTGGCAAGAAAATATAATAAATGACATCTTGCCTAGATCTGAACAGTGTAAGTAAAGACTTTACTGTTGTATGTTCACAAGAAATGGTGTGAGTACACTTGAGATACCCGGAATAAGTGTATATACTTAAGTAGCCTGAAGTATGAGCAGTAGTACGCTGTTTTTTTTTTTCCCAATACATATGTTACCAAGAACAATACTACATAACTGTTTTAATTTAGACAGGAATCTGTCTAATACTTTAGCTTTGTCAAATAAAGTTGTAATGGGATCATAATAATGAAAATAATAATAATTAAATCCATGGAAGTAATCAACAAGATTTGATTAAAAAAAAATGCACAACAGACTTTTGAGCTGGCAAACTCCTGATGAGGATTTGATTCAGAAAAAAAGAAACAGATGTCTCTCCTGTTACAATTGAGGTTGTTTCATTCAAAGTTCACAGTAGCTGATGAGGGTGAGGAGGTTATAAATCTGGCTAAACCAGATCGTGTCTAAAGAAAATTTATAGGAATTAAATTATTTTATTTGATGTTTTGCATTTTTAATTGCAGTGTAGTATCTTGGAAACTTTGATTTTCTTATTGTTGGCTTTTAAAAAATATCTGAGGTGTGTATTATCTGGGAATGAGTTAATATCTGCAAAAGTGGGTTTTTACTTCAGTTAAATCAAGTATAGGGAACTGACTTGGTAGAAATATTTTTTATTCAAATTCATTTTGTGCCCCAAATGGCTAAATACTTGAGAAACTATCTAGATGTGTTAAAGCCAGCTAAAAACTTAGAGGTTATCTGAGGTTCAGTAGAAAAGCTTAAAATGAAATTCACATGTAAAAAGGCTGAGTTATTTTAGGGGTTAATTGTTCTGTTTGCTTCCTAAATAAAGTATAGTGATTGACCTAAGGGGCCTACATGTGAGCAAGATCTACATCAATTAAAGTATTTTGTCTATGAAGAGGGAGTCAGTTAGCTCATAGCTATCAGTTAATAGGGTGGGTAAGAGAGAGTGGTGGTTTTTAACTGATTTATTTAAATATTTATGGAAGTAGTATGCTTGAGACTTATTTTAAAATATATAATATAGCATCAAAATGTGTAATAGTTTGAATGGATCAAAGACTTGAGTTTGTCCTTGACGATTAAACAATGTAGTTTTTTCTCCTTGACAATTAAACAACGTAGTTTTTTCTCTTGCTGTGTTGTTCCTTTATTCCATTACCTTACATAATTTTAAGATTTATTGCTAGTAAGATGAAGAGAAAACTTAGACCCTGATCCTCCAACTGGATTCATGTGGGAGGGGTCATGAATGCAGCTCCATTGAAATATTGGGCCTTTGCATCAGACATGATCTGTAATGCTTCACATTTTTGTAATAACCTTATGTTGTTGAAATAATGCTTATCCTTATGCTGCACACTAAACTTGTTAGTGAGATCCAGTTGCAGGATCAGGACCATATGGGTGTAAGGGTCTGTTCCCAAAGATCCAGAGAATTGGCACTGAAGACTTCAGTTCTTCAAACTTTTCTACATGGGTGGGTACTACATTGAGCCTGAAGTTACTGGGACTCTGTTCAGGCTAGGGTGACCAGATAGCAAGTGTGAAAAATCAGGATGGGGGTCGGGGGGGTAACAGGTGCCTCTATAAGAAAAAGCCCCAAAAATCAAGACTGTTCCTATAAATCAGGACATCTGGTCACTCTAGTTCAGGCATAGGGATCTGCCCACATAAATAACTTGCAGGATTGGGGTTGCAGCTGTAAGCTCTTCATGGAAAGGGATTATGTATTCTTTTCATATATGACTGTACTACATCTAGCAATTTTTAGATGCTACTGTAATATAAGGGATGGCTATATGAACGGATGATGATGTTTGATCTTACAGGACAATTCTCCCTGGCTGGGACAGACAAACCCTCTTTTTAAAAGCAAAATATTTACCATTTTCTATTCCATCCTCCAGCATATTGTCTAGACGAGTGTATATGTCAATGAAGTTAAAAGATTTTTCTGTTTTGTTTTTGTTTTTTCTTCTCCCCACATCGGTGTTTCTAATTTTCAAATACTGGATGTTACGTTTTTGTTCCTTGAGGCTATAACTTTTTGTTTATTTTTTTTCTAATAATACAAGTACCAAATGAAGCAATACACATCATGATATCCAATTATGTAATACTTTCTATACCACCTTTAAAATGTTTTAACTTCATAGAAACCAAAGCATGAAGAAACATCACATACCCTTATTGCAAAATACCTTAAATATTTCACAACTTTTAGGCCAGTTTTAGCTCTGCCAATTAAAAGCTCTCTGTAAGGGACAGTTTTTACTCTTTACAATGATTTAATTATTAATTCAGGATAAAACATGATGACCAGACATTTCCCAAGTTGAATATTCATTCCTAGGTTTTAAATGCTGTTAAATCTAATATGTTTCTTTCCTGTTAAATGCAAGGGCTTGCTTTCTTGTTGAAATGTATTCTCTGTTGTTACCCCAGTTGGATGATGTATGCTTCCTTTCAGACATGGTTTGCTTCAAACAAGCAACAACAGATTCTATGTATTCCCAAATTGACATTGTTTCTGACTGTTATTTCAACTAAGTTTCAGACCTGACAGAATTTAAACAGAAAAATAATTGAAAAATCTGTAGCTTTGTGTCTTTTATAAAAGACTGTAACATTATAGCAGTCAATGCTGTATGTCAGGGTGCAATGTACAGACTAAGTATCTAAAATAAGTGTTGTGGAATGATTGACTAATAAAAATTGGCTAAATAACAATGTTCTATAACACAGCAACTTTGTAATTATTAATGAAGTTATAGGAGTAAAACTTAAATCTAAATATCATGTAAATGAAATTTCTGGTAATGTATGTAGATAAAAAGAAGCACATCTTTTCCCTCCAATGTCATGTAAAGGCATAGGTCTCAATTCATTTAATTCTGCTTGTATTTTCTAAATAAGAAATTATAGCATTTGGTGGTCCTCCATGATGCATAATAATAATGGTGACAGATATTGACTGAAAAAATACGATACCTCTCTGTCAGGAGAACAATCATGACAGCTCCTTATTTTGAATTTGTACCAGTGATTAACAGTACTTATCTTGTGCATTGGTTTTATATACAGTATGATTATGGACGCAGGCTTGATTACTGGACAGGTTTTTTTAATGGAAAATAGTACCTGCAAACAAAATATTTGATATAGTTTACTTTTTGAAACTATTAACAAGTCCCTTGGATTATCTCTGAAGCTCTTGCCTTAAGTTTCTAAAGCAAGAATAACCTTTTAAAAAAAATTACTTGGGTGCTGGTAGTGCATAGTGCTGTACACACAAAATACAAACAATGGAAATATGTGATGTGGGTTAGGCATACAGGAGTAATTGCTTTATTATTTGTATTGCCATACTGCCTAGGAGCCCTTGTCAGGACCCAGACCCCAGTGTGCTGGGAGCTGTACAAGCAAAACAAAAATATGGCTCCTGCCCCAAAGAGTTTACTAGTGAATAAGATAAGACCTAACATATAGTTACAGAAGAGGGGAGTACAAGGAAACAATGAGACAATGATCAGCATGATAGGTAGTGGTATCTGCTTACCCAGCAGCCTAACCTTTATCAAGTTTACTGAAGGCATCATGGCAAAGAAGAGTTTTAAGAAGGATAATGAAGTAGCTTTGCAGATGTTTATGGAGTGCTCCTCCCAAGAGTGCAGGGCAGCTTGGGAGGAAACAAAGCCATACTGGCTATTTTGTATTAGCACCTAGATATTATTTATGATAAGTGCTTAGAATATCTCCTTTGTTTATTTTACTGTGACCAAGGACTTTCCCACCTAGTGCAGGCAGACAAAATAGTTAGATACCAGGGGTCATAATATGCCAATGATTATTGTTATTAATAGTCATGTTTATCATGGCAATTTCTAGTGACCAACTGAAAGTAGGCCCCATTGTGCTGAGTGCTGTACAAACACAGAATAGTAGATACTCCCTGCCTTGAAGAACTTAGTCAGTGATCCATGTGTGAAAAACAGTATGTGTTGTGTCTGCACAAAACTTGAAAGGAGGATCTGGTAGATTTAGAATATTTGAGTCTTGTCTTCGCTACAAAAAAAAGAGAGTATGATCTCAATTCAGGTTAGCTGACTGGAGGTAAAATCCTAGTGAAGACAAGGCAGGTTGTAGTTTTCACACAAGTTAGCAAGTTTGACCTATATAAGCAGTGTTGCCTAGTGGATAGAGCAGTGGACTGGGACTCAGAAGATATGGGTTCTAGTCCCAGCTCTGCAATTGGTTTGGTGTGGGACAATGAGCAAGCCACTTGTGCTCTGTGCCTCAGTTTCCCCATCTATACAATGAGGATAATGATATCAAACTCCTTTCTAAAGCTTTTTTAGAGCTATGGATGAAACACACTATAGAAGAGCTAGTTGTTATCTGAGTCTTTGTACTTTGATCTATCTATGCTGATCTGTTTCATCCATATGAGAGGATTACTATATGTAGGGGATAAATCTGCCACTTTGTGCTCAACTATCTTTGTCTATGCTTGCATTATTGCTGGTGCTTGTTCTGTGAAATGTGATAATTTGCATAATCTTGTTGTTGTCTATGGTCCTCACACAAAGGACACTATTAATACTTAACATTTATGTAGTGTTTTTCCATGTTTAAAGGCTTTCCAGACACTCTGTAAGTTCGTTACAGAATTGCGTTGAATACTCATTACTGAAGTCTGCTGTTTTCTATTCAAAGGTGACCTGTAAAGAGACATGTCTGTCCTTTTTAGATTCTTTATTATGTACAAATAAGTCCTGAAGGGATTTTAACCCTGTCTCTTTTTTTTTTTTTAAACATTAGATATATCAAGTGTTGACATTCCTATTTTTGCTGGAATACTGGTAACCTCCAGGCTTGGTAATTGCAACTCAACTAGGAACAAAGCCATGTCTACTGAGAAAATTTCAACTGATATAAAATACCTCATCAAGTCTTTTTCATAACCATGATCACTGTGAACCTGTCACCCCAGTGCTCTGCTCTCCATGCTGCTCTCCAGTGAACAGACTAGTTCAAGAGCTGTGTCCTGATTTTCAAAGCCCTCCATGGGATTGGTCCTAGCTACCTAAGATATGATCTCTCTCATGCCCCTGACCTCTCACTGCAGCTCTGTTCCACTTTTGCAGAGCTAGACCTAGAATATGAAACTCACTCATACAAGAGATAAGAATGACAGTGGGCCTTACTGCTTTCTAAACAAACTCATTTCCTTGACTTGGGGTGCACGTGCACCCATCCACACAAACAGACTCTAGAAACTATTTTCCATTTTTAAATATTTATGAAGTGATTAGTTAGTACAGTTGTCATGGTCATTTAAGTACCTGGACTATGACATTGTAAGGGAGTGAAAGTTGAGAGAGAGGATATTTTTATCACTGTTGAAAACTTTGTTTTTTCTTAATATTTGATTAACAAACACCCTGACAAACATGTAGAATTAATGCTCTTTTAGTGGAAGACTCAATTTTTACTCCTTCAGTGGAAGGTGAAAGAATAATTCAGCATATGTGTGATATTTCTAAGGTAAAAATTCAGTAAGACCCCTTCCTCCCTGCTTTAAAAACCATTTCAGTCCATATTTATGAATCATAATGAAGCAAAAAAGTTATGCAAGAAGAGCAAGAAAAAATGCATCTTAAAGGAGGTCACTTTATTATTTGTTTTCTGGTGCAGTTCATTTACCATCAAAAGGGGATTTGTGGAGAGAGAGAGTAGATAAAATAAGTCTGCATCACTGACAGTGAACTCTTATATATAAACCATGGCTGAATGATGTCTGTGTCAAATTTAGACCATGTAGGCTTTTTTAGCAGAGTTTGTATCTTCTGCATTTGTAAAACAAACAGGCTAAAGGTGATCTTGTGGGGTCATCTAGATTGCTTTGCAAAACAAGTCACACTAAAAAATATTGACTCAAATGCATTATGATCATTGCCACATTTTGAAAAAATGCTTTTGTGCCAAGGTAGTTGGGTTAGCTACGTAGGTGGACATAAGTGTTATGAACTTGGCCTTAAAACAGGAATGTTTGTTATATTATAAACAATGAAATTTTACGTTTATTATTATTGTAATCTTATTACATTAATACTCAAAAGTCAGGAAACGAAAGCATTAAGTCAGTCACCTTGTACCTCCCCAATACTTTGTGGTAGACATTTAACCAAAAACTTTAATATATTAATATATAAAGTACATGGGCATAGAAAATATAACACAGTACTTGGCTGAGTTCACATTAATTGGCTGTTGGTGTAGTAAAACACAGGCCTAGTGCAAGTGGAACTGAGAAAAGCAGCACAGTTTCACAGATCTGAAAAAAACTAATAGGATGGCAGCTATCTGTAGATGATGATGGAGTGCTGGGAGAAATTCAAGTACTGTAGTTGTCTGAACTGACTTCTTGGTAAAAATGGTCTAAAATCTAGCAAAAATAGAAATTAAGTCAGTTTTAAAACTATGTAAATATATCAGTATAAAAAGTGGTGGATTTCTTTTGTTAAAGCCTTTGAGATCAGATGAAAACTGTAGCAACACATTATTATTAGAGCTGGTTGGAAATTATCTGACAAAACTTAAATTAAGCAGAAAATGCTGATTCACTGTACAAAATATTTGGTCAGATCTATTGCAAATTAAACTAAATTTTTGTTGCTAGCTAGGCAACTTTCCATTGGAAACATGCTGATGTCCCAGGGTGGGCAGCGGCCCAGTGGAGAGCCTTTCAGCCCTAGGATCCCCATTTGCAATCACTAGGTTTAACCCACTCTACGGCAGGCAGCCACTGGATCTGGTGCTCCTGGGCTGGTTAGGCTTCTGACTCCATGGCAGGGGCCAACTGAGCCCCAGGATCTTGGCTGGGGCTCTTGGAACTGAATAGGCTCCTCACTCTGCATCAGAGACCAAGCCAGCCCCAAGTTCCGTCGTGGGTTCCTGCTGGAGCTGGGGCTTTCTTGGGGCTGTCTAGGCTCTTTGGATCAAGCCAGCCCTGGAGCTGGGGCTTCCGAGGCTTCTAGTCTCCCAGCTCTGCTGGGCTCCCTGCTTCAAAGCAGGAAGCTTTAGTTTAGAAGCCCCGAGTGTTTCAGCTAGATTCCAGGGCAATCTTGCCATGCCAGGGCTTCCAGGCTCCCTGCTTGAAGCCTGGGAGCCCCAGCTCTAGCCAGGGCTTGGCTCCCAGCTCAATAGCAGTAAATGTGAAATTGCTGTTGCTCCTATCAGAAGCACCATGGTTTGTTTCCAAAGTAAAAATCTTCAATTCACTGAGAATTTTCAGTAAATTCTGATCTTGTTCTGATGTGGTACAAACCCCCATTCAGAAAATTGAAACTTCTGAAAAGTTTTGGCAAGGTCTAATTACTAATGCTTTTTTTGTTGTTGGTTGATACAAAAGTTTAAGAAATGGGATATTAAAACATTTCAGAGCTGCATGAAGCAACATTTTTTAGTAAGCTGAAGAGGAGTTTGTGAAGGCTTTACACGCCTCTCCATTTCATTTCTCTGTCTGTATGTAATGTGATGATTTTTGAACACCATATCGGTCAATTCCAAGTTCTCAGAGAATGTTCTAAGCATCAATGGCCAGAACCCTACAGGTTTGTGGGGAGGAAATCAGGGACACCTGGAGCCTCTGCCATATGTTGGAGCATAACCACCGCTTACTGCACCTCTGCAATTTTCTATACATCAAACAACTGTTTTATGGCACCCATTAATGCATTTCAGTGTAATAATATCCCAACTCAGCTGTGCTCACCCTCCCAGTAGAGTTTAACATGTTGACACCCTGAATGACTTGTCTCCCAGACAAAAAGAATAATAGTGGAGGGGGGAAGTGGGAGTGCATGCAGCTTCTGGCATGGGGTGGAATAGTGACCCCCAATATTGTGGGAGGAGGAAATGGGACATACAGAATACCTCGTATTGTGGAAATGGGAATGCACATAGAGTCCCTCCACTGGGAGGAAGAGTGAGGGACCCTGGAATGGGGGGAGAATAGGAAACGCTGGCATGAAGAAATGGGGGGGGTACATAGTTGCAGGCAAGAGAGGAAATGCCTTCACAGAAATGGAGCCCCTCAACCCACCTGTTAGGCTCCCAGGACCAGTGCTGATCCCCAAGATATTCCAGGAGCTTAAAAGTATGTTCTCCCAGGATTCCACCAAAGATGTGATCCTTCTGGGTTATGGTTTAACTCTCTCCGAAGACGTGTAGCATACAACACACACGCACACACTTTTCCCAGAGTCTAGCACATTATTGTCCTTTAATAGCACAAGAAATACACATCCATACAAAATAATAAATTCTACATCATTTGCGTGCCTCAGTTTCCTCACCACTCCAGAACATCCTTTGGGCGAGGGTCAGGATCCTCTGGAGGCACCTAAGTCCTTCTGCTGATCATGGATTGTGTGCTAAAACATGGAGTCTTTGCCCCTCAAATCACCACTCACTTGGGCTGTCCATGCCCTTCCTTCCTGTCCCCTTTGACTTGTTTGTTTTGTCTTTTGGCTACTTTTAACTCCTCCAAAAATCTCTCAGACCAGAGGAGAAAGTTCCTTCTCCCAGCAAATTCCATTATCTATTGATCATTCATTAAGAGATAAGTGCTCCCCATTGTCCCTGATCAGGGGAAGATATTGACCTAGCACTGCTAACCTATGATGGATACATATACAGAGGGGTATTGGTGATACAGCAGTTTTCATAGGACATTCAGCATCTTTATTCAAAAACAAATTCTGGATGATTATGTTGGCATCAGTAATCCCCTGCCATCAGGAAGGAATATGGTTCATGGTGGGCTACAATAAAGTTTTCATATTTCCATGTGTACATTCATCCACCACACAGAAAGTTCCTGCATTTTATGGTAGGCCAGGAACACTTCCAGTTTCGAGTCCTCCCCTTTGGGTTAGCTATGGTTCCCAAAGTATTTATGAAAGATTTCTCTGTGGTAGCAGCCCAGATGATACACCAGGGCTATATGATATTTTCATACTGGGACAATTGGCTCCTGCTAGGCCAATCTTGTCAGGAGGTCAGGTTGGCAACAGGGTTTCTCCTACAACTTTTATTATCCTGATGTATTTGCATAAATGAAGAAAAGTCCATTTTGTTACTCAAGGCCAATAAACTTTATAGGGGCGATAGTGGACTTACAACCTGATTTCATCTATTATCTGCAGATCACAAACCATAGTGTACAGGTACCTTTCAGTGTCAGGCCACATGGCTGTGTGCAGGTACTTGACACTATTTGCCAGACTCCATTTGCAGTGCCTGCAAGCTTGGTTCCATTTGATCTACTGACCGAACAAGGACCATATCAACTCCAAAATGGCTGTTCCCACCAGAGTTATCACCCCCCTCAGTGGTGGTTGAATCTGGAAAAGGTCATGGTGGGCATTCCTTTCAGCCCTCCCAATCCTCTGGCCACCATCATGGTGGACGCTTCCCTCTTGAGGTGGGGTGCTTAACTGGACAACCGCACTGCTCAGGATACCTAGGCCCCACGAGACACCAGACTACACATAAACATATTGGAACGGAGAGTAGTCCACCTTGTGTGCAAGGCCTTCCTTCCGCTCATACACTCATTCCATATACAGTGAATGTCAGACAATATTACCACTGTGGTCTGTATAAACAAACAGGGAGGAGTGAGATCTCATCTGCTCTTCCTGGAAGTCACCAGACTTTGGAATTGTTGTGTCAGGAACTATATCACAATACAGGCCATGTACCTTCCAAGTATTCACAACTTGTTTGCAGGCAAGGCCTTCTTGACAGGCCAGGAGTGGGTAGTTCACACAGTCCTAAGAGAAATATTTATACAATAGGGTACTCCATTATGGGACCTATTCACATCCCAAACAGAAAGCTCCCCCTATATTGTTCCAGAGGAGCCATGGGTCATGACTCTTCTCCCAAGGTGATGTTGTTCCGCTGTCCTAGACAAACAACTTCAGATATGTCTTTCCTCCCATTTCCCTAATTCCATAGGTCACAGGGAAGAAACAACATAAAGCCAACATTCTCTTGGCACCATATTGGCCCAGACAGTTCTGGATCATGGAATGTCTAACAATGTCTGCCCACCACCCAGTCAGGATCTGCCCATTCGTGGGTCTCCTAACCCAGGAGGGGGGTCGGGGGGAGGAATCAAGCATCCCAACCTGGGCTCACTCCATCTCATGGCCAGGTGATTGGATGGCTGTTGGAAATAGAACACACATGCTCAGCCCCCGTTCAGGCGATCCTTAACCAAAGGATTCTACTACAACCTGCTATTTGGCCTAATGGAGACACTTTTTGGCCTGGGCACAACTCCACCAACATTCATCAGACACCTTGAGCATCCCAGTTTTTCTAGACTGTCTTTCTATTATTTCATTGCAAGTACACCTAGCATCAATTCATGCCTTCCTCCCTCCAGTGGAGGGATATTCTGTCTTTACTCGCCTATATTTTTCCTGAAACCCCACGCTTCCGCTGAAAACAAGAGACTTCACTCTCTTGATCTCTGACGTGCCCAACATTCTACCTGCAAAGAATCAAACCCATTAGGAAATCACCCTGATTCTTTATTGCCATAGCAGGGAGATCGCTTGGGCAAGCCATATCCTCTCAGAGGATTTTTAAGTGGGTTTTGGGATTCATCTGAGAGTTCTACAAAATCGCAAAAATTCTTCTCTCCAAGGGTGTTACAGCTCACTCCCTGCAAGTACAAGCTGCCTCCACGGCATCCTTATCTGACATCCCTCTACAGGACAACTACAGGGCAGCCACCTAGAGTTCTGTCCACACATTCATGACATGCTATTTTGTAGCTCATGCCTTGGCTGCTGATGCAGCAGTAGGATCGGCAGTACTGCAAGCATCTTTTCTACTGGCTTGCACTTGCCTTTAGTCTGAACACTGCTTATCAATCACCCACATGTGGAATATACTTAGGTACCATCACTCAACAAAGTGGAGGTTGCTTACTGTAACTAGAGGTTCTTCGAGATGTGTGGTCCCTATCAGTATTCCATTACCTGCCCTCCATCCCCTCTGCTTTGGATCCGGGTTGGACTTGTGGTAAAAAGGAGAGGAGAGGCGTCTTCCCGTACCCCCTTTTACCATCAGTCAGGAGCACGAGGAGAGCTACTGCACATTTGTGGGTCAACAGACACTGCTTTGAAGAATTTCCAGACTGTTTTGTGGCGTACACGCATACCCATTTGTAGAAGATAGATAGGGATCACACATCTCGAAGAACCTCCAGTTACAGTAAGTAATCTCCACTTGTACAGACAGATCCCTAGAATCATCACAAGGATATACAGCCCCAGGCATCAGGCAGGAGGTTCTGGAAGTTGCAGGGAGTCCTTGAAACAAAAGGGAATGGGAGGGTGGCACACAGGGAACTTGTGGGGGTGGAATGAAGGGATGCAAAGAACCCTGGTGTGTGCAATAAGCTAGACCTATGCAAGCTACAAAGTGTGTGAACAGCCCCCCATCCCAATTCAGTAGGCATGTTATAGGCCATCAGCTCACGGAAGGCCTCAAACAGGTTTTCTCCTACCAGCATGCTGTACTAAAAGCCTGCCTGTGCAACAACTATTTTAATTTGTAGCTGGCTACATAGGAGCTACCCACACTTGTAATTTAAGTCCATGGTTTATTAGCAGTGGCACATCTCTTGAACACTACATATCCAACTCAATTTTGATGAAACTTGCCATTACCATCTTGTCCAAATACTTGGTTTTTAAGTGATAGTGTCAGTCACTGATTGAGGCTGTGATTGGATCATAAGGATCAGGTGCTGTCAGTTGAAGACCAGCATATAGCATAATACTTTTGCAATAACTCTTAGATAAATTATTTTTTAAAATATCAACTAACAAGATGAGAATAGGTAAACAACACTTATGTATATGCTTTGTTCTCTGAGTGGTTGCACAGGTCTATTCCACTCAGGGCTGTGTTCAAGAAAAGGACACATTTCCAGAGATCTGCACCTGAAGCAGCATTTGAGGGAGCAGGCACTGAGACTCAGCTTAGGCCCAGGCCTTCAACAGATCACCTAGCCTCTTGGACTGCTAGGGAGGCTGTAATGGTCCCTGACAGATGCATGGACTTAGATTCTTCTCCTCTGAAAAGGAGGACTTGGTCTTTCTCTTCATGGCTTCCCCAAAAGAGGGCCCATAAAACAGACCCGAGCCACTCCAGCATGAAGGACTCTTCCTCCTTGTCATGGTGTATGCACACCCCATTCCCCTTTGGGGCAGGGCAGGGCGGTGATATCACCACAGTTAGTCTCCCTGGCAGCCCTTGGGGCGGCCACAGTACAGTCCAGAGGCTGAGGTTACAGCCTAATGGCCAGAGTGAATATGGTGGCCCTCAGACATAGGGCAGCACAGCCAAATGGCTAGAGTCAATATGGTGGGGAAGGGGGGGTGACGGCCTGGGTAGGGGGCCCCGATCTCACTCAGGTGAGAGATACCACTCACTCACCCTCCCTGGGTCACTTCCTACCGTAGTTCCAGAAGCTGCTGTCCGTGGGGCATCAGGGTCTCCGAGCTCTTCGGCATGGAGATCCTCCGGGGATCCTTGGGTTCCAGGCCTCCAATCCGGCTCACACGGTGTCTGGTTCTTGTAGGCAAGGGCTGTGGCAGCTCTTCAGCTGGAACTTCAGCCAAAGGTCCTTCCCCTCCAGCAGTTAGCCTAGAATGAGCTGGGCTGCTCCCTTTTATACTTAGGCAGCAGTTGGAGCATGCCCAGCATGGCCTGAGGGGTGGGACGTCCATCGCCCATAGTGTGGGGTTAACCCTTTCTTCTCCAGTGTGGGGCATGCATATTCCCTCGCACTCCTCTTTGAAGAATGACACGGAATATCACCAGAAGTCCTCAGGTACTCAAGGGAGAGCTGAGCCATCAACCCTTCTCCTTGGGGAACATATCAGTACCATGCTGTTGACTCTTGTACTGTCTGTGGGATGTCTATTGAGTCTGGTACCCATGGACACTGTTCCAGCACCAGCTTTATCAGTACCAAGCATAGGCGCCAACTTCCCCTCTGCCCAGTGTGTGCTCGACACCCTGCCCCTGCACTCCTCTCGCCCAATCCCCATTCCACTGCTTCCCCAAAGTCCCTATCCCATCAAGTTCTTCACCATGTCCAGGGCCTAAATTCAGCTGGACTCCATTGGAGAAGAGCTCTGGTAAATATTTTCAAACCCGTGGGAGTTCTGGTGCCTCCTGTTGGAGCCCCACGGGTCCATTCCACCGCAGGGCTAAAGCTTCAAGGTCCTGCAGCTGAAGCCCGCAACCCCAAATGGGTGGGGGACGGGCTCCAGGAAGTAATCTCTCAGAATTTAAGCCCTGACCATGTCCATTTCGTCTGTCTCGTTGATTGTGTGGGACTCATGCAGAACAAAGGAAAGTTGTCATTAGTTCCAAGACAGAAAAGTAAGTTCATTGAAGGCCTAATCAATTCAACTAAATTGATGGCTTTTCTCCCTCAAGACAGGTTTCAGGTGATTGTCCTGTTGAGCCCATCTCTCAAGTCTCGCCCCATCACCACGGCCCAGATATGTTTAAGTCTACTAGGCCACATGACTTCATGTGCTTAAGTGACCCTGCTTGTCATGCTAAGCCTGCACATCATTCAGGGATGGCTGAATGTAGTCTATCTACTGAAGAAACTGTCCTTGGACAAGTTGATCAACGTTCTTTCTGTGGTCCCTAGAGTGGTGAATGTGGAGGCGTACCATCTGCTTTCCCCCTTCCAACCAAGAGGATGTTACTGACCTCTCTCTGATAGGGTGGGGTGTGCAACCACGGGATTTGCAAACCCAAGCTTTGTGGATGAAGCAAGAAAGCAGCTCTTCATATCAGTGTTCTGGAGCTTTGAACAGTTCACATCATCTGCTGTGCTTTTGATCGTCACATCAGTGGCCCAGAGACTCATTGACTATACATCTGCAATGTACTGTTTGAACAAACAGAGGGAGCACAGTGCACTAAGCTCTGTTGGAAAGTGATTAAACTCTGGCACTTTTGCATTAAGGAAGACATAGCTCCATTACTGCTCATTTACCTGGCTCCTGAATCAACTGGCCAACCATCTCAGCAGGAGTTTCTCCTTGAATTATGAATGGTCCCTAAAGAACAGTGTGTTGAGGACCATATTCAAGGCCTAGAGGATCCTGTCAGTCAACATTTGTTTGCAACAAAAGACAATGGGAATTGTTGTCAGTTTTGTTCTCAAGCAGTTCTCAGTTCAGGCTCAATGACTGATGCCTTTCTGCTGAGATGCAGAGTGGCACTCATGTATTCCCCCCCCCCCGCATTCTGCTCATCCCTCAGGTCAGGTCAGATTGAAACAAGATTGTGCCAAGATAATGCTCAGTGAACCAGTATGGTCAAGATTGTGCTGCTTCTCAGATCTTCACAGACTCTTCAACCCCCATGACCTCTGTCTTTTCTTCCAGACCTGCTGTCCCAGCAGCAAAGAGAGATGTGGCTCCGAGATCCAAGCAGCCTGCACTTCATGGCGTGGCTTTTGAGTGGGTAGATCAAGTGGGAAAAGACTGTTTCATGGCAGTTCAGGAAATACTTGTTAGTAGAAAGCAATCCACTAGGAAGCGTTTCTTGATCTGGTTCACTAGTCTGAGAATTTAGGGAGCAGGTGCTATGATCCAGGATATTTTAGAGTATCTGCTTCACCTTAAATCCTTGGGTCTTTTTCTGAGTTCGCTGAGAGTCCGCTTAGCTCCATTCTCGGCAATCCTTCCTCCCATTCAAGGGAAGTCATTTTTTTTCAAACCTCATGGTTGTTACATTTTTAAAAGGCATTTGTTCGCATTTTTCCTCCTGTAAAAGACACACTTTTGGACCTTAACCCTGTACTAGTGGCCCTGATGGGTCCTCCCTTTGAGCATTTGGCAACCTGTTCTTTGCCTTATCTCTGTCAAAAGATATCCTTTCTCATTGCAGTTATATCACTCAAAAGAATGGGTGAGCTTCAGGCTGATGGCAGGTCCTCCATGTACCTAATTATTCAAAGATAAAGTAGGCTTGAGGTCACGTCATCAGTTTTTAATTAAGTAGTGTAGGCATTTCATTTGACCCAGATAATATGCTTGTCTGTTTTTTCGCCAAAGTTGTACTCAAATGAAGATGAAGCGTACATCATACTTTGGATGCAAGGCAAGCACTGGCCTTTTGTCTGAACAGCACTAAGCCCTCTAGTTTATTTCCTCAGCTCTTTGTCTCTTTTGCTGACAGAATGAAACGTCAGGTAATTTCAACACAAACCATTTCCAAATGGATTATTTCCTGCATTAGCCATCCACTGCAGGGACTGTTGGCCCATTCAACAGGGGCTCAAGCTACCTTGGTAGCATTTTTGTGGGATATTCCCATATTACTGGACATCTGTAGGACACTGGTTCTCTGGGCATCTCTCCACTCACCATTGCACCATCACAACTTCTTCAGGATCTGATGCAAACTTTGGGAAAGCAATCCTACACTCACTATTTAAGTAGATTCTGAGTTCCACTTCCAAACAGCACTGCTTGTGAGTCACCTGAGTGGAATACACGTGCAGCCGCTCAAATTAAAAATTATTACATCTTCAAGAGGTGGTTCACATGTGTATTCCATGACCTGTCCCCTCTGCCTTGGTGTCTTGAAACATGTTTCATTTCAAAGGAACTGAGAGGGCTCAGAGCAACACCACCCTTTATATAGCCTTGGGAGGAGCCAGAAGAGTTCCAGCATGCATGCACTGCCCCATCGGGTACTGCTGCCAGAAAGATCTCTTATTCCAGCGTGCTGGGTGTGCATACACCTGAGTGAAATACACATGTGAATCACATCTTGAAGAACAACAGTTACAGTGCTTGTAAGTAAACCCCACCCGCCCCCCATTTGTGTATGTTCTGGTTAAATTTTGTCGTTGAAAGTTTTCATGGAAGAAATGTGGTTTAAATGAGGTACAGAAAGGGAGGCGGTTCTGAGCATCAGGGAGTCATGGAAGAATGAGCAAGGGCAAGTGAGTAAAGGAAACAAAATAACCATTTGGAAGGGAGATTTGGGAAATGCTTAGATAGCAGGAGCTGGGAGTAGTGGGAAATGATTATGGAAGTCTAAACAGAGGAGTGTACAGCCTTGCAGTTGAAGGTAGAATGTTTGAACATGATGGCGAAGGAGACGGGGAAGCCAGTGAAGGAATATGAGGAAGAGTGACTTAAACAACATGCAAGCAGGATGGTTTTTACAAATAGCATTTTGTATAGCCTAGAAGAGGATGAAATGAGATGGTAAGAGGTCAGAATTGAAGACATTGATCTTGACATGGGTAGGAATTTTAATTTGAAGATGAAGAGGGAAGGGAACTTCTAGTGAAGACTTAAGGATGAAGGCTTTGGCATTATCCTGGCTACAACTTGGCAAAGGAGGAGACAAATCATATGACACTGAGGTTGTGAGCCTGGGAAAAGGATGGTGTTGTCTGTCAGTTTATGGAAAAACCCAGAAGAGAGGGAAGATGAGAGATTCAAAAATCTGTTTTTGTTATGGTTAGTTTGAGATGATGGCTATGTATCAAGGAGGTGATGTGAAGGAGCCATTCAGAGATTCAAGACGCAAACAGAAACAAAAAAATTAGAGGTAGCAAGAGAAATTTGAGATTTGTCATCTTAACGATAACTGAAACTGTGGAAATGGATGAAGTCACCTAATGTGAAAGTATAGAGGGAGAAGAAGATAGGGCATATGGACGAAGACAGAACCCTGAAGGACTCTGATGGAACAGGAAAAGGTGGAAGCAAAATGCATGATTCATGAGATAGGAAGAGAACTAGGAGAGTGCAGAATTGTAAAAATCCAGGGAGGAGAGCAAGTGGAAGATGATGGGAGTAGTCAGCTGAGGTTAAAGTGGTTGATACCTTGAGGAGGACAGCTCCGGCGATGATGCCCTTAAGGCTGAGAAGGAGGAAGTTGTTAGTGACATGAGTTAGAGCAGTTTCATTGGCATGGAGAGGTGGAAGCTGGATTACAGGGTATACAGAAGAGAGTTATAGCAGAGAAAGTCAAGACAGTTGGTGGACATAGTCAAGAACCTTAGATCCAAAGGGAGATGGGCAGTAGAAAGATAAGTGGGTCAAAGGGATTTTAGAATAAAGTATGTTACAGCATACTCAAAGGTTGAAGGAAAAGAATCAAGGTGGTGGAGAGAAAGGTTTAGGACTGGTTTCATTAGCCATAGGGAAAGTGGATATATAATATCAGTAGGTCACCTAGACCACTATAGAGATTCAGATGTTGTTTGGTGGGAACAGAGATTTGGCCTCTGCATGCTCTTGGGGGGCGGGAGTGGGGGTGAGGAACAGTTTTTCAAAATTCTGGTATATGCACTTTGCCTGGACACCTGTGGGCACATACAGGAACTTGCCCCAATGATCTACCAAAGTCTGTATCACCATTCCGCATTAATCCTTCCTGTCAGTATACTCATGGGCTTATTAAGACAGAGGGATGGAGCAAATTGGGCACATTGGGTTTCAGTTGTTTAAATGCTTCTGTGATCTGATAGCTTGTCAATCATAGAGTATGCATTGACATGCAAACCTCCATGACAGGAGTACCAGTTTTGGACTTTCCATCACCACATTGGTGCCCAACACACAAATATTTGGTGATGGTTTGCAATGGGAACTACCACTCTTGCATTGTGAACATAGTCCTCATCCTGGTAAGGTGACACTACAATGACAGCACTAGCCCATTGTAAGTATACAGAAAAATCATCCAGGTGTGGGTCTATTTTTGTAGGCACACCCATGAGTTTAACTTTTTGTATTAAAGTATGTGGCAGCCGGTGGGTTTCTCTTTTTTGTGGAGACAAGAGGATATTATTTCAGGAAGTATGTAAGTTAATACGTAACTTTTAAGGTAGGTAAAAATCTGGGGCCTGGTGAGTTGACAGTGTCTCGTTAAAAGACCTTGACCTTTTGTGAGGGTATGTTTTCAAAGTACAAGAAAAAGAAGAAACTCACATATTTCAAAATTTGACATAAGAAAGAGGTCACTAAAGCATTACTCATAGCTTACTGTTTAAGGGAATAATTTAGAATTCTGTTTTTTTATCACTTTTCTTTAGGTAACATTTCAGTAATTGCATTACCAGTTTCCAGCACCAATTCCCCAGCTAAGATTTTGCCAAAAACCTTGGGACCAATAAACGTGAATGTTGGACCCCAAATGGTAAGTACTCTAACTCTGGGCAACTATATGGCTGACTTTCTGTTTACTTAACATAAAAAGGTTAATAGTGAAAGTACAAACTACAACTGCAGCTTCTCCTCCAGCTATAAATGCCGTTGAATAGACATAAGTGCTTCCCCTTGTATCCACAGGTAATGAAGTAGGAACAGCGTTCTTGGCACTCTACCATAACACCACTCCCAGGAGAGATTCTGTATGGGCATACCTACATGTTCTAGAGTGAGTGGAGGCTCCTTGTGCAAAAATATACAGCTACACCTATTACATGACATTTATCCTTTAATCAAAATTATATTGAAAAAAACATTTTCCCCCTCCAGAATGTTGCCGCTGCTGTTGAATATTTTTGTGTGTTACATTCCCTCCACACAAGAGATGAGAGAGTACCTGGATTCTGTTATGTGCCTAGAGTTTCAACTTATTGTTATATCTATATAACAATATATCGCTGCTAAAAATGGTCTGTTGTTGTCTATACTAGCTAAGCAGTGTACGGCACTGGTTCAGGAGGATCCATTTTGAGAACTATTTTCAGCAATAGATCAATTTCTTAATGGATAGGACAGTAGTAGTCTTGCATGCATAAACTAGATGTTGTAGTAAACTATTGCTTGGAATACATGACGACTTTGGCCCATATACAACATCCATCCAAGGCGTTTTACAGTAATTTGTTGTAATGGTTTCTAGTTTGCAAAACCCATAGTCTCAAGTGGTTTCTGTCCAAGTTGGACAGGAAACCACAAGCACTATAGCTAGTTCTCCCAACTTTATTTCCCAGTGTACAGTGTCTTGCATTTGGTATTAGCTAAAAGCCTTGCTTCTAGAGTAGTACTGTGCATTGTGGAATTGGCGTTTCAGAAGTTCCTGAAAACACCGGTAAAATGAACTTTGTAAGACATGCACTATAATGATGCTCTAGAATGTTTTTACCAAAAACAGTGTTGCTATGTGGATGCCATAAGTGATTGCAAAGAAAAAAAATGAGAGAGAACCACCAAGTTCATACAATCACTCTGAGTGTGTGCATATGATTGTTTTTGTTTTTTGCAAAAATGTAACCTGTGATTCACAACTATTGGCCACTGGTTTAGTTCCATCAGTGATAGCAATAGTGAAAGCTGTAACATAGAAATGGAAATTAGACATTTTTACCGCCCTGTCATCTCCCTCATCTGAGCACACACATTCTCTCCAGGGTTAGACAACACAGTGGTGAAAACTCCTGACCTGCCTGAGTCCTGTCATGCTACAGCTTTCTCTGTTGCTACCACAAGTGCTGAATTATTATTTCTGTTGTTGACAGTTCATACAGCCCCTGCCTCTTAAAAAACGTGTACATGTGTGTGGGAGGGTGGAGTGGGGGGCTGGAAATTACATCAGCCTCTAAGTGTAAATTCTAATAAATGTTTGGTGTGTGTTTACTTATCAGGAGCAACCCATTTCTGCAGAGTAGAGTAAACTGAACAATTGAGTAGTCTTAAGGGATACTGTCAAGTTAAAAACCATACTTCTGTCTGAATTATTTTATCTACTGTTAGAAGGAACACCTGAGATTACTATAGCTTGAAAGATATTGGACAGAAAATGACTGTTCATTATTTTGACAGTTTTAGACTTCGCTGGGGCTATTCATGTGAATAGAGTTAAACACACACGGCCCAATCCTGCAACCTTACCTACTTTATCAATATGAGAGTTCTTTGTGTAGAGATAATTTAAATATAAATCTTTTCTATAGGCAGCTCTTCTTTTTTGTTGTGAGTTTTTTCTCACATTAACAGGAGAGAGAAACTTTTTTTAAAAAAATAGATAGGAAAACATGGTTGCATAATGACAACATATGATAGGGGAATCCAGCGGCAGGTTTAGGAATAATTTCAAACTCTAAACTCAACTTAAATCTGGTCCTTTTTAAGAGGCATGTAGGAGGGTTTCTTTGAAATACTCCCCATCTATTTTGGCAGATGCAAACTGCCCAGTGATCCAGTTTTGGGTAGCTAAGGTCTTCTATGAATCTAAATGTCCAGTTAACAGTCAAATGTAAGGCAACCTATGGACACACTCCTACTTAAATTTTATATGACCTATTTCTTCACTGACCTCTTATTTTAGAAAAAGAGAAACTATTAGTTTATCATCAATTACACTTGATCTGTGGGGGGTTTTAATTTGACACTAGGTTGGATCTTTGTTTATCTCTTCCTCTTACTGCTTTTAGGAAGAAGAGCATGCACCCAGTCATACAGAGCACACATTCATGACATCAGCAGTAAATTTAGTGGGCAGAGCCAGGACAAACTGTTGGAGATAGAAAACTGGCTGCTGCTACTGCTTCCGCCATAATCAGACTCAGGGCTTGTCTACATTTGAAACCCCAAAGGGTTTTTCCCCAAAAGTCTTTCTTTGAAGACCCACAAAGTGAATAGTGGGCATAACCGTATTATTTTGTCAACCAGTTAGGCCTACTTTCTGCCACAGCAATTTTGATTCACTGGTTTCTGGTTCCACACTTTTCTTATTTACCAAGCATGGTCCTTGAGTTAAATCAATAGGCCTTTTTGTTTGGACTAATTCAGTCTTTCTATTCCTCTTTCATACCTTTTCCCATCAACATTTGTTATTTTAGGTTATTGTGACATCTTATGAACCTTCATGTACTTTTTACAGTTGAGCCTTACATTTAGAGTAAATTTGTAGGCCCAATTATCACAACACCCATGACTATGCTGTCTGAGCACATTCCAACACCTCAGCAACGTGATTAACATCTTAACGTGTAATATGTAGTTCTTTTCTCTCTTCCTCCCCTCTCGGGAAAACTGCATGTACATTTTTTAAAACTTACATTTAAAAAATTAATACATGCTATGTATTTTTACTAGCAAAGGCCAGATTGAAGAAAATGCACCAGCTTTGAATGGAAGCTGGTGTTATTTGTGGTGGTTCTTAGATCTTGTGGGAGTTCATAGAATCATAGGGTTAGAAGGGACTGCAAGGGTCATCTAATCTAACCCCCAACATCCCATCTTGGACAGGCCCCTAAGAAAGGTGTGCCTCTTGCATAAATGAGCTTTACTTTTGCAGTAGACAACTCTATTGTGTCCAAGGAGTGGAGTTGCTGACTACAGTTCTTGTCCCAGAGCGTTAGGCGATCTCTGAAGGTATCCAGGCCCCAGAACATTAAGCACCTTTAACGTAAGGCCCAAGATCTTGAATTTGATGTAATATTCTGTGCGGAGAGAGCATAGTAAATGGAAGCTTGTAAAATGTGCTTGTGAAAGCCTATGTTACTGTGGAGACATGCTACTGATATTGTATTAATTGCAGTTTCCTGAGGGCTGGTGGTTTCATGCTTCACTATATTGAATTGCTGTACTCCAGATGGGACATGACAAAGATGTGTATTACTGAGGCCAGGTCATTGTCCGCCAGGATGGGATGCAGTGCCCTACCCAGCCATAGGTGGTAGAAAGCATTGCTTGCAGTGGCTGTTATATGAGAGCTTATGTGAGGAATCCAAGAGTGCTCTTAAACTGTGTTCTGACTTAACCAGTTGTGGACAGATGTTTGATGATACTCCGTATGAGTTTCATTTTTATCACATCATTTACAAGTGACCAAAATTATGCATAATATTCAGAATTTAACTTCTATAGAGGGAGAATTCTTCTTGCATAGTATCTCTCCATATGTATTGTTGTCCTCACCTGAGTGATCAGCAATTTCAGGGCCCTTCAGCTGGTAGTTACCGTTGGTGGAGAGAAACTTATGTTACAGAGTCAGGAATGGTGATATTTATTTACACTATGTAGGTGTTCTTGTCTACACTATGCACATGAGTCTTGTTATTCTTAAAGTAAAATGCACCCAGTCACTCACAGGTAACTCCGTAAACCCTAACTCAGTCACCATGAGCAGCCACCAACAACAGGTGCCTTCACTGGTGTTCTCCAAGATCTTCATGTATCCTCTCAATTGCCATGAAACCTCCCCTCCTGGCTGTCCTATCACTTTTCAAACAGTAGCCAGAAGAGCAGCATCTGATTCACCATCAGCAGATTAATCACCCTGCTCTCTGTGAATCTAGTATTACTACAGTATTATAGAATTTTGTTTGCCTTTTTCCTAACTGTTTTGCTGTACTAAATTGTTTCACCTGCTTGGTTTCTTGTAATGTAGAACAAATAGGAATGTGCCCATTTTCTTCTGCCCGGATTACTTGTATTACCTTAGACTGAAATTCATAAAGTACTTGTGTTTTTAAAGTCACTCTGACTCTTACTCTCCTCCTCCACAACATAAAACTGGGTATTTGCTTGCCCCCATACCTATCAGCAAATGTTGCTCCCTCTCTGCAGGTACCTTCTTCCACATTATTGGTGTATAAAATGGGTCTTACATGTAATATTGAAACATATGACATCGCTAGTTGACTTCACGCAAAAATAACCTTTGCCTTTTGCTAGCCAGCTTCTTACCTTATCTATCTGCTAGGGTGATCAGACAGCAAGGCTGAAAAATCAGGACGGGGGTAGGGGGTAATAGGAGCCTATATAAGATAAAGCCCTATAAAATATTGGGACTGTCTCTATAAAATCAGGACATCTGGTCACCCTACTATCTGCTGACATGGTAACTCAATTTTTTGAGATAGTTCATAAACCCTGAGTTCACAGTTAAATCCCTCTAGCTTTTTGTCACAATCAAAAATTCAAGCAAGCTTGAAGAGGAGGTTATTGTCTACCTTGTTAACTCTTCTATGTTTTCATGAGACTTTTTAAAAGCAAAATTTAATGTTAAACTTTGTGATTCTGCCTCCACCCTTTTAATAAAATTACAAACCCCACCCCTATAGCTTTTGGAAAGAGATGGGTGATCATGGAGATATTTCTTCTGCAAACTGAAACATCTATTCCCTTGAGGGTGATTATCTTCCACCGTCTTCAGTAACATGCTCTGTCAAGCACAGCGCCGAGCTAACTAAAATTAGCCAATAATGCAACAGTTTACATGTAAAGATATTGATGATGATAAAGAAAAATCTATATGATGAAGCTATTTCTTTAAGCAATATTTTCTTATAAATAGAATAGACTCAGAACTTAATTTTAACTGAACATATGCTAAGAAAAGAGTAAACGCATCAGTTCACATCATGGAGAAAAGCCATTAAAACATCCCTTTAGTAGCAAATGAATACTGTTGAGATAAAATCATAAATTTAGAAAATGTTTCCCTAGCTGCTGTAGTAGTAACATCTTACACAGTTAAGGAAAAAAACAGAATACTAACATTTTGATGTAATTCACACCATTATGGAACTTTTAGCATTTTAGTCAGCATAGACAGTGATGAGGGCCCTATAAATATCGGCATAGCAAAGCAACATAGATCTGTTTTTGTGTCTGTCTGAGGGCAAAAGAGACTTAGGCACCTAAGTTCCACAGACTTTCAGTAAGACTTAGTCTCCTGAATGTCTAAGTCACTTCTGAAAGTAGGATTTAGGCACTTTTGCAAATTTTACCCTCAATCTATAAGAGTCAAGAAATAAAATGTTACAGAGTCTGGGTTACAAATACTTCAGGGATATCATTCATTTTATTTGTTGGTTAATGGGGTTTGTTTGTTTGTTGTCAGGGTGGGAGAATTCTGCAGGGATTGGTTCTTGGCCCTACACTATTTAACATTTTTTATCAATGACCTGGAAAAAAAAAACCATCACTGATAAAATTTGCAGATTACACAAAAATTGGGGGAAATGGTAAATAATGAAGAGCACACATCAGTGATAGAGAGCCATCTGGTAAGCCAGGTGCAAATAAGCAAAATGAGTTTAATACAGCCAACCAGAGTTATAGAGTCATTGAGTTAAGGCCAGAAGGTACCCCCAGATCATCTAGTCTGGTCTCCTGTATATCACAGGCCAACACCCATGCACCAAACCCAACAACTGAATTAGACCAAAGTATTACAGCCCTTAGGAGACTAACCTATTATGTGCCACAGGCAAAGCATAGGAGGGACCAAGATGCCCCACTGCCCAAGTGCAATGTCAGGGATTTGATTAAGCGAGAGATACCCAGATGATCTGGCAAGTGACCTGCACTCACATGATTCAGAGGAGGCAAAAAAACCCCACTGTCACAGCCAATCTGACCTGGGGGGCAATTCCTTCCTAACCCCACCTATGTCAGTAGGTTGGACCTTTAGCATGTGAGCAGGAATCATCCAGCCAAGTACCTGAGAGAATGTTGAGTATCACCTGAGTTCACTGGCTTACCTGGCCCAGTGTCCTATCTCCAACTGTGGTCATTTCTGATGCTTCATAGGAAGGTGAAGGGAAAGAAAACAACAAACCACCACCACCACCCACAATGCAGTAGGGTCAGAGGGAAAATTCCATCCTGGATGCTGCAGGTGATCAGCTGAAGCCCTGAAGCATGAGATTTTAGGCACATGTAAGGAGATACATCTGGGAACAACAAATGTAAGCTATATTTACTGGATCAGGGGCTCTATCTTGGGGAGCAGTGACTCTGAAAAAGACCTGAAAAGTCATGGTGGATTATCAACTAACGTGAGTTCCAAGTGCAGTGCTTTGACAAAAGGGCTAATGCAATCCTGGAATGTAGAAACAGGGGAATGTGGAATAGGAGTAGGGAAGTCACATTACCTCTTTGTCTGGCACTTGCAATTGCTACTGGAATATTGAGGCTCATTCTGGTATCCACAATTCAAGAAGGACATTGATAAATTGGGAGGAAAAGTCATGAGTGTGTTTTAAAGGATTGAAAAACATACCTTATAGACTGATAGACTATAAAAGCTGAATCCGTTTATCTCAGTAAAAGATTAAAGGATGACTTGATTACAATCTACAAGTACCTACATGAAGAACAAATTTTGATAATGGCTCTTCAGTCTGGCAGACAAAGATATAGCAAGATCCAGTGGCTGAAAGTTGAAGCTGTACGAATTTAGACTGGAAATAAGGTAAACAGTGGGGGTGATTAACCATTGGAACAAATTACCAAGGAGTGTGGTGAATTCTCCATCACTGGCGATTTTTAAATCAAGATTACATGTTTTTCTAAAAGATATGCTGCAGTTCAAACAGGAATTAAGTCAGGAAAGTCCTATGGCCTGTGTTATACATAGATGATCACAATGTTCCCTTCCCAATGCACAGTCAATCTGTGGAACTCCTTGCCAGAGGATGTGGTGAAGGCCAAGACCATAACAGGATACAAAAAAGAACTAGATAAATTCATGGAGGATAGGTCCATCAATGGCTATTAGCCAGGGTGGGAAGGAATGGTGTCTCTAGCCTCTGTATGCCAAAAGCTGAGAATGGGCAACAGGGGATGGATCACTTGATGATCACTTGATTCTGTTCATTCCCTCTGGGGCACTTGGCACTGGCCACTGTCGGAAGACAGGATACTGGGCTAGATGGACCTTTAGTCTGACCCAGTAGGGCCATTCTTATGTTCTTGCTTTATCTATTTAAAAAATTTCTCCTGGCCTTTGAAACTTTTTTTAAACAAAACATAAACCTTGAGTCAAATCTAACTGAGTGTCTCTTTTCAAATTAATAATAAAATATTTGTTCTGGTACATTTGTTTCAGAGATAGAAGGCAGTGTGAGCTGGTAGATGGAGAACCCTCACCCACCTTGTCTCTCTAGTGTCCCTGATTATGACAGTTTGCCGCTTTGACACTGAAGGGAGTAGAACAATTCATTGTCAGTCTTAAAAACCTGACTAGATCCCATCTGTAATGGCTAGGCCAAACAGTGTTAATCAGTTTGGGGCCCTGCTATGTTTATAGGTTGGACCTTTTAAAAAAATGCATTCTGTGACCTGCTTTATTGTCTGTTTACTCTAGAGGGCACTAGAGTACAACAAGTAAAGGCCATAATGACCCATCTTTTGTAACATTCAAGTGGTTTGCACATTCTAAATATAATTTACTAGTTGTCATAGTAATGCTATGATGAGATTATAGTTATACTAGTCTCTTTATGGTGTGTTAGTATTATGACTTAAAGGAAAACTCAATCTCTTCAGCTCAGGCTAGTAATGTGAAAGCTTAGAGGGGATGAAGTGCAACTCAACATGAGCAAACTGCAAAGCAAACTGAAAATAATATTTTAAATTATAATTGGCATGTGAGAGTCATGTGGGTGGGGCCAACTTGCTGAAAAGTTATATCATTTGTAGCACTGCAGCAGATCAGTATAAGAAGAGGTGGTTAAAATCTTCAATGCTGGTTTAACAATTGGACAAAACTTTTAATATTTTAACATTTAATCAAAATGTTTAGCTTATAAACTCTGAATATGTTACATTGTTTTCATCCAGTTTCAATATTCGTTTAACTGTTTAAAAAAACTCAACTAAATCAACTAACTAAGCACTGCTTAATTTCTACCATTAAGGTTTTCTGATTCTTAAGTCAGTATTAAAGTAAACTGATAATGGATATTCCATCTTTTAGTGTTCACCTACATTCTACAGATACAACCATCTTGGGGGATCTCTTATTTCCAACACAGTTACAACACAGTTAAGTCAATCAGGCTCCGATAATATCAAACTGTCCAAATACCTTGGCTTGTGCTGTTTCTCCCATTTCCAAAAGCATCTCTTTTCAAACTGGCCACTACCTGCATTAGGAACAGAAATGTGAATTGTATTTTTAAGAGAAACCAAACATGGCTGTAGGAAGTATTGGCAGTGTTTCTTAAGAAATTTTAAAATGACACTCAGGTGAGGGGGGAAAAATGGAAGGAGTATACTCTAAATATTATGATGTAACCCATTAGAATAAATACCCTAGGCCACATGAACAGCATAGGTAGCTGATGAATATATATTCAGGTTTTAATACATTAAACAGTAGAAGAGGGAATACAATACATCCTAAAGCTTAATACATGTGGTGTTCAAAACATAACTAAAATGTCATTCCTTAGATGTCACAAAGCCCAACAACCAAACAAAATAAGCATCTTGAAAGAGCTTTTTCATGGAAAGTTTATCACGGGAGTCTTGCTGGAATAAAATGAAATGTTGGAGTAAAATCAATCTTACACTGTTATCTTCCTTTGTTATAAAATGGTACACAATGATGAAATCCAGTTGTGTGCTAGCCAGTGAACTATGGCAGTATTTTGTGCCAACAAACACCTTGACATTTCAGTGGCTTGCAAGCCTGAGCAGAGTATGGTAATTTTATGCTAACTAATGTTTATTACAACTAAAAGCAGAAGCAAGTAGTGAAGGACTCAAACCTAGAGAATGTTTGAGTGCACTTCTGAAAATAATTACTATAACAATCTGGCTGCATTGCAAGCAAACAACTTGTGGAACTGATTTGGCATCAGTTCTACAATAAGTTAACAGTTAAATTTATTCACAGTCTCCTTGACTGCACTATTCTAAAATATCTTCACTACCCGTTTTGTTTTACATCTTGAAGTTTTATCTGCTTACTATTATAAGTCACAGATGCTCTGAAATTCATGACTGAATTTGAATTGTTTTAAGCAGTGTTAAGAAGTAAAAAATCTGGGTTTGTTTTATAAATAAACTAAAGAATGGTTCTTCTTCAAGTGTTTCTGCATATTTCCACTTATGGGTGCTGTGCCACCTTGTACTGCCTTACGGTAAAAACCTCTTTTAGCAGTGTCAGCTAGAGCGCTACCATGCCCTCCCACCCTTCAGTATCATGACACACTGAAGGCGAAACTATAAAGGGGGTGGAGCTCCCTCACTACCCTAGTTTCTTCCATCTGCATGCCTGGGCAGATGTGAACTGCTCTGGTTTCTTTGGAGTCTCTTTTCTACTTAGAAATAGTGTTAGCTCATTTTCAGTATAGTTAGTTCATGAATTCAGATTTCTCCAGGCTTCGGGTTATGGAGGAATTGAGGAAACAGAAGAAGCTGGATTCAAGAGGCTGTCTTCTCTGCATCTGACAACCACATGTGGTGCCTCAAGTGCCTGGGAGAAAGATGCTCACCTTCTGGGTGTTCTGTTTGCCAAACTTTCACATCCAGGACAGGGAGATTCGCTTGCAGCTCCTCCTCCTAAAAGAAGACCTCTTAGCTAGACCATCTAGACCTGGTCAGGACTCAGATCCTAGGTGTAAGAGATCAGTCTCTCTGCCCCTGTGGCTGCCAATGGCTCCAAACAACTGAAGGGTTCCAAGAAGCCACTACCCCTGTTGGCGTTGGACTTGGTTCCTGCGCCTCACTCAGTCAACCCTGAGGCTCCAGATGTTTAAATGGAGGCCCACGTGGTCAGATCTGACTGCTTCATTTCTGGAAGAGAGGTTGAGAGACAGTTCAGCACTGATGCCATACCTTGTTCCTCCCACCTATTCAACCCAAATGGAATCCCTGGAGGTGCAGGACCATTACCAGTTCTGATTTCCACTTCCGGTGCTAGAAAGATGGAATTGCTCAGTGGGTCAGAATCAATGCCTTCAGTTCCTTCTATCATAGCATCGAAGAAAAGGAGGCTTAGAGCCAAAATGGCCAATATTAGTAGTGCTGGTTCCTGTGCATCAGACCTGTCCGATCCATCTGATTCTGACAAAACTGCTACAGTTCCAAAGCAGAGGTCCATTCCATCTTCAGTTACAAGGGATACAGACCTGTGTCTAATGTTGCATTGTGATTCTTGGATCTTCTTTCAGGTCTGGGGTCAGTTCTGAAGAGCTCTGTCACCGTGACAGACAAGGTTCACCTTCCAGCTCTGATTGCTTCGTCATTTCTGGATGGGAAGATTAGGGTTTCCAAAAGGAGACATATTTACCCAGTTCCAAGTTCATCTTCCTTGTCCTCTGTTAAGAAGAATAGGCCACAAGACATTGGGCGTTTTCCCCTGGACCACCCTTTGCTTCCTCTGCCTTGGATACCTACAGGATCTCCATAAAGCGCTGGATTTCCATTCTTCCCTTTGGATTCACTGTTACATTCTGTTTTGGATGTACAGTGGTAACTCTAGCAGGAAGAAGATGGAGGAAGAATACAGAAGTCTGTAGCTTGCTTTGTACCACCCAATGGCCTGCCTCCTGCAGGGACCAAATCCTACTTGCTGGGGTGACTGGCAATCATGGGACCTAGGGCCTTATTGGGGTGGGGTTTGGCCAATACTGGATTTAAGAGATTTAAATAAATACATTTGAAAGTTTTGGTTCTGCATGTTATCTCTGGCCACCATAACCCCTTTGCTGTCAGTTATGTATTGGTTTGCAACTGCCGATCTAAAGAATGCATATTTGCACATCTCATTCATCAAAATCATCACAAGTATCTCTGATTCATAGTGGCTTGTCGCCACTATCCATACACGGTGCTCCCATTTGGCCTTTCCACGGCACCCAGAATTTTTACAAACTGTGTCTCTGTGGTAGCAGTCATCTGAGGAATCAGGCTATTTATGTTTACTTTTATTTAGACAACTGGCTACTCGAGACTCTCTTGCACGAAGAGCTGTTAAACCATATCGGCTTCAAGAATAAATTCTTTTCAGACTTTGGGCTCTTCCTTAATTGCCCAGAGAAAATCCTCTGCCCCTCATAAAGGATTCCCTTTGTAGGTGCCATACTGGACTCTGTGGAAGTCAGAGCTTGTCTACCAGAGAATAGATTTATCAAGATTAGTCAGTACCATTATAGATTGACAGTGTCCCACCCAGAAGGTTTAAAATTCTTCCTGGGTCTCATGGTGGCTACTATTTACATAATCCATTTTGCCCATCTAAGGATGAGACATTTACAACACTGGATGTCTCAGGTTTACAGACTAAATCAGAACAACCTTCAGTCATTGATCACCATGCCTCAGAATGTCATAGTCTCCCTCCACTGATGGTCAGTCGAGACGAATGTGCTCAGAGGTGCACAGTTCAATCCTACAAGTCCATCCTGTACAGTGACTTCAGACACATCAACAAAGGGTTAGGGAGGACAGCTGAATCATTTGACAGTTCAAGGGCACTGGCCCCCTCAGGAGGGATCCCTGCATATCAATGTACTGGAATTAAGACCTGTTCATCTGGTTCTCAAATCATTCCTCCCTTACCTGCAAGGGAGTGTTGTACAGGTTGTGACAGAAAATACATCAGTGATGTATTACATCAAGCTGTGGTAGAGATCATCCTCGAATTGAGGGATTGCCGATGATGATGATGACGACATCAACAAGCAGGGGCGGCCCACTCTGCTCTTCTGTCCACAGAGGCAATAAGTCTATGTGATTGGTGTGTTTGTCATGACATTTTATCCTGTGGCCCTGCACCTAGTAGGGGAGAACAGTATCGTCATGAACTGTCTTAGCGGAGACAGCTCCCAGATGCACAAATGGTCTGTAAAGGATCAGTTGGTTCAGACTATATTCTCCAGCTGGGGTCAGTCAAAGGTTGACCTGTTCACAACAAGGGTCAACAGAATATGTTGCCTCTCTGTCCCAGAGCAAGCAGAGACCGACAATCCCTGTCAGATGCCTTCCTTTTGCATTGGAGGAAGGGCTTGATGAATGTGTTTCCTTTCTTCCCATTGATTTAAAAGAAAGATATATCAGGACAGGGCAAGGATGATACTCATTGCCCCGACTTGGCCATATCAGCAGTGGTCATTACCAGTCTCCTTCAGCTGTCCAGCAGAGTCTTCACATATCTTCCCCTGCCGTCAACTCTCCTGTCCAAGCAGGAGGGCAGGATCTTTCATATGGACCCACAGTCTCTTCACCTGATGACATGAGTGATTGGACTTGAGCAGTCTGCTCTTGAGCAGTCGCATTCTTCATCTGTGCAGGATGTACTAATTAACTCACAAAAGCAATCTACTAGAATTTGTTACTATCTAAAGTGGTCTGGATTTCAAACTTGGATGAAGGGACAATCTGGCTCTCCTGTATCTGCTTCCATTTCTTGTGTTTTTGAATACTTAATGTACTTAAAGCATGAGAAGGAGGGGGCTCAGACACAGACCAACAGATACTACTAGCAAGAATCTTTGGCTTTCTGGCACATGGAGCACATGGACCCCCACAGTGTACTACAGATAGGGGGCACGCATTTTGAAGAACTGCAGTTACTAGAAGAGAAGTAACCTTTCTTTTTTAAATACTTTCCCAGAGTTCTTAATATAAGGATAAATGACTGACTTGGCACTTTAATGGTAATCATTTAGTTTCCTTTTCTTTGTTACCTAGAGAACTAGGACTTGGAGCTTGACCCGAGGGCAGATGCCTGGTGACATGGTGGGCTAATGTAGGAAGAATAGCCCAGGGAAGGAGTAAGAGGACTGACCAGATAATCCCTGGGTTGGAACCCAGGGTAGAGGGAGGGACTGGGTTCCCCTGTACTCTCAATGGGAAGACTAGCAGGAAGACTCCAGACACAATTGCCAGAGAGACTATTAGGCCTGGCCCCAGGCTATCAACATCCTGTGAGATCCTGGGACTATTGGTGAAAACCCTGGTTTACCCCAAAAGTGGTGAGAGTGACTGAGTCAGAGGGTCAAGTCACAAGGAAAAAGGGGATCACTAGCAGACCTGTGCAGCAAGACTGCAGAGAAGAAAACCCTGCAACACCTTACCTAGCCACAAGGTGGCATGCCAGCTGATGAGTCACTTTGCCACAGTGACCTTAGATGAATTGCTTAATCTCTCTATGCCTCGGTTTCCTTATCTGTAAATAAGGAATAATGGTTCTTACAAACCTTTGTAAAGTATTTGTAAAGGGGGTCGTCCATTATGGACCTGGTTTTGACCAACAGGGCTGAAATAGTTGTGAAGGTGGTCTGAAACTTGGGAGGAAGTGATCATGATCTGATAGAATTCAATATTCTATGAAAGAAGGACATGAGAACAGCAAAACAAGGACATTGGACTTCAGAAAGATGGATTTCAACAGACTCATAGAAATAATAGGCATGGTCCCATGGAAAGATCAAGGTCAAAGGGGGCTGGCAGTTCTTAAAAGTATAATACTAGAGGCTCAATATCAAGCTATTCCGATGCAAAGGAAAGATAAGAGAGACAGGAGGCCAATGTGGCTGCACAAGGAGCTTTTTAGCTATCTAAAAACCAAAAGGGATATATACAGGAAATGGCTGGAGGGGCATGTCACCAAGGAAGTATACATAGGAATAGGGCGAGCGTATAGGGACAAAATCAGGAAAGCTCTTCAGTTTCTCCTCCATGTAAGACTCCTTCTGATTCTCTGAGCAAAGCACTCTCACCTTTCTCAATATTACAGCCAGGAGCTCTATTACTCCTAGCAGCAGGTTTAGAACTGATATTGAATCTGCAATATGACTCTGATCAGGAACAGATACTGCAGCACAAAGAAAGACTGCTTGTAAGAAGGCAGTGTGATGAAGATCCTTATCAACAAAATTTTTATCACCTGGATCCAAATATAGAATTCTGTCCAGAATGCAGGTTCCACCATAGATGAGATAGCTGTATTGGCCTCACCAGGACAAATTTATCCAAGGAAACTTTCTCCACTTGCCATGGGAGAGAACTTCCAGCCTCTGGAGCTGAAGACACTGGATCAGTGATCATTCCTGGTATGCTGTTAGAGGAGGAAGAACTATGTTAATCAAATGAATTCATGAGACGGATCCAGAATTGGAGGGTCAAATATCCCAGGTGATAATGTAAGGATTTCATTTTCATTCCCTTCAGAGGATGTAGTTCTTATTCTGAACTAAAGGATATAATGCCTAAGATTCTGGGCATGCTATAAAGAGCTGTGGAGGAGACTTTACACCCAGTGTTTGATATTTTGGGCTAATTCTCCAGAAGCAGAATTATTTCACCTTTATTGGATGGACTTTCTCAACCTGCTAAATCAGTTGAATCAATGTCTGAGGAAGCTGATAACCCTCTTGGGGGGAGTTGGTAAAGTTTTCCTGTGTTTCATATGCATTCACCTGTGATTTCTCTGGTGCTGGAGGCTACAGTTCAATGCTCTGAGGGAGGTATAGTGTATTAAACTTCTTCTGATAGGGAGAGAAAGAGGATGCATTAGGAAGAAAATATTTTTCATCTGCCACCTTCGGAATGAGAATCATGAAATATCAGGAAGTTACGGCATGATACTAGCATCACCTATGGAATCAGTTATCACTGTTTATTAATAGTATTGTGGATGAACAGAAGAATTCTATTCAAAGTACTTTCTAATGTAAAAAAAAAAAAAAAAAAAAGATGGGGATCTCCATCCAATATTGGACCAGAGGAAACTGAATTTTTCCCTAAAGAGGTTCCACTTCTACTTGCTGTCTCTAGAATCTGTAATTCCTTCTCTTACCCAACAGGACTGGGTTTGCAGCTGTTGATTTAAAGAATGTTTATTTTCACATATCCATAAGACCGTCTCACTGCAAATATCTCCATTTCGTCATAGGAAAAGATAATTTTCAATACAAGTTCTGCCCTTTAGGCCTACCTATGGCCCTAAGTGTTTTTTTTAAAAATGCTGTGGTGGTTGTTGTCCACCTACCAGAGACAGGGTATTTTCATCTCCCCTTATTTAGATGATTGGTTTATCAAAGTTCCATCAAAGAAAGTCCTCTCTATAGTCATGCCTCAGATCTGTATGCTTTTCAACAACTTAGGGCTCAGAATAAACTGGGAAAAATCATTTTTAATACCCACTCAATGGATTCCTTTTACAGGAGCCATCTTGGACTTAACAGTGGAGACAGATGCTTAAAGAAAAAATCAGCCATAAACCTTCTACATCAATTTCCAGAACAAATTCATTCGTTTTTTGCGTGGTTAATGGGTCTCATGGCTTCAGCGATGAATGTAACTCCCTATGCTCATCTACGAATGAGGCATTTGCAATATCGGATACTGAAAAAATTCAGGCCCAGCGTCAACAGTACACGTAGGATTCTGATTGTTCCAAGAAGGATATACCTATCCCTACTGTGGTGGACCCATTACAACTTGAAAGCCTCATGAATACATAACCCAACTAACCTAACAGTTGTTTGTGTAGTCCTTTTTTTATTGCCTGAATAAGAGCCAACCAGATTAGCCGAATGACTGAAATTTAGTCCCATCAAAATCTAAGGTATGCAGTTTTGACTCACATGGGTCACTACAGGCCCCAGGAAAAGTACAGGTAAACTGATTGATTGATTAATAAGAAATTAAGTTACTATTTTAGGCAACTTGGTTTGTCCTTGTCTACACTTGGAGTTAAACCAGGGGTCTCAAACACGAGGCCCGCATGCTGCCCACTGAGTTATTTTCTGCTGCCCACCATAGCTCCCTGCACCCCCCACCTCCGCAGCCCCCGAGCATGCCGCGTTCCCCGCTCCTCTGCCTACCTCCCAGCGCTTCCCGCCACCAAACAGCTGTTTGGCAGCGCTTAGAACTTTCCAGGAGGGAGGGGGAGGAGCGGGGACGTGGCGCGCTCAGGGGAAGAGGCGGGGTGGGGATTTGGGGAAGGGGTTGGACTAGGGGCAGGGAGGGGACGGGGCCTCATGGAAGGGGTGGAGTGGGGGCAGGGCTGGGGGCAGAAGAGGGAGGGCTTTTGTATCTTTGTATGAAAAGGTGTCAGTGATGTGGCCCTCTGGCCAATGTGCAAGTCCTCATGTGGCCCTCGTGGTGATTTGAGTTTGAGATCCCCGAGTTAAACTGTGTTCAGAACTGATTAGCTGCACCCACTGATTCAGCTGCAACAGGTCTCTTTTAATGTAGACAACATTTTAAACAGAATTTTAAGGTATAGATTTCATAATTTTATGTATATGATTATATAATTCATCTACAGTTCTGCAGAATTTTCTTGATTTTGGAGATTTATGATCAAACTGTTTGCCACCACGAACAACATCAAGCGTTCCAGAAGGGGCAAGAGCCTAGACTCCTTGGCTGATGCCTGCCTTCTGCAGTGGTATCCAGTCCCCCTTTCCACCAGTTCCACTGATCCCCAAAATCAAGAGACAGCTGTGTGTGTGTGTGTGTGTGTGTGTGTGTGTGTGTGTGTGTGTGTGTGTGTGTGTGTGTGTGTGTGTGTGTGTGTGTGTGTGTGTGTGTGTGTGTGTGTGTGTGTGAGAGCGAGCGCCTTTCACCTCTGACACATGCATTGTAAGCAAAAGTTCAGTTTCATACTCTTTACTTAAGAAAATCTCTCTCATTAGATTGAAAGAAATTGCCAAATGACAGTGGAATTGGATCTGACATTAAGGCCTGGAATATAATATGTTGCAGGATAGTTTGAGGCCATATTTTTAAGAGATGCCTCTTCAGTGTTAAGTGCATGTGACTACAGTTTATATAATGCTAAAATTGTTTTACTGTTGCTTAAGACCATGATTAGTTTTGATTTATGTCCATTTACTTTTAAATTGTTTTATAGAACATAATTTTGTTTCTAATTTTCATAGATCATAAGCACACCACAAAGATTGACCAATTCAGGGAGTGTTCTGATTGGGAGTCCATACACCCCAGCACCAGCAATGGTCACTCAGACGCACATAACAGAAGCCACTGCCTGGATTCCAGAGTAAGGATTTGTTTTGTTTAAAGAGAAGTGCTGGGCAGTGAGGCAAACCTGTTTTGATTTTTCTTCTGTATACTCTTGCATGTGTATCTTGGCTCAAATATCCTAGTTCCTACACAGTTCAAAGGGTGTGTGCTGTTAAGCATATTTTGTACTTTTAATGTCTGTAATATGTAAGCGTGTAACTACATGTACCAGTGATTTCAGTCCGGGTTCATTTCACTACCTAATTTGTATATGGGTTTGTGGTGAAACTTATTTTCCTGTAGTAATGCAAAGGACTGAATGTATTTGCGGAATTAAAACAAGTCCTTACTCTTCATAGATCCATACAAATTTATGGTATCCTTACTGTAGAGGACTATTGGTGTTTGCCAACAGTAGACGGGTGTGTCAAACATACCTTAACAGGTATTTTTTTAAAACAGGCCATAAAACTAGTGATAAACTCTAAATGTTGTTGATGACTATATTTTCATATTAGTGATTTACAGTGTTGCAATCTACTGTTCTCACAGAGATCTTTGACTGAAGAGCAAGGTGCTTTGGGTTTTGACCTTTAAAATCTTTCAGGACCCCTTTATTTTTTGATTTCGGCATTCCTGCACCTTAAGATATCATGGACAGATTTAGTACAATGTTTTTGAAGATCACTTTTAATTTACAAGTAAGACTTTTAGGACAAGTATACCCAGTAGTCCAACATCAACATATCCTTCCCTGCAAATACTACTACTCGTTTAAAATAGGCTTATATATCTTTTGAATGCTGTAAGTGCTGAGATACCATGGTGATGGTTGACCTTATAAAAAATTAGATAGACAGAAAAGGCACAGTGTGTGTAAGTGGCTGGACGATGCTACATCAACTATTAATATTATTACTCTCTCAGTAATATTTTGCACTTCCATCCAGGATTCTCAGATCAATTTTCAGACACTAATTAAGTAATCCTCAGTTTTCTAACCAGTGATGTGTATGTCAGTAATATCTTCCCAGTTTTAAAGATGGGGAAATGGAGGCATGGAGAGTTTAAGTGACTTGTCAAAGGGTACCCAGTAAGTCTGTGGCAGAAATGGGAATAGAATTTTCTATCCTGACTATTTGTCCTATGTTTTAGCCACAAGGCCTGTTAAGCACTTTTTGCTCTGTGGCAGAAATGACAACCTGAACAGTTGACAAGTAAACTGCATGACCAGTTAGCCAGGTTTTTTTAATCTTCTGAAAGAGCAACTGGTTCTGAATTTTTGGGGAGTAAATCCAATTTATGGCCATTGTTGAACTAAGGGTAAGTCAATAGGTTGGCCCTCTTATGTTTTTTGTCTTTTTCTATTAGTGTGTATGCTATTGTGATATTTGGATTATATGGTAGCAGGGTATTTAGAGTGCTTGGTAAATATCACTGGACATTCAGATTTCTGTCATACTGGTTGATATAGGAGACTCTTTTCTTTTCTACATCTAGCACTGAAGGACAGCCAGACTTCTGTGATTTGCAAAAGTCTCTTGGTCTAAATGATTACTCCTAATCTGTTGATGTTCTGATCAAGATTATGAAGTTCTATGTCTGAATCTTACACTAGGTGTACACGTGCCTCATGCATGCGAGATCAGATTTTTTTGAATAACGGAGTCTTTCAGGACTACACGTGCACCCTGTGCCTCCTCATGCTCCTACACAAGGGATTAAAGGTAGAGTGGCTCTGACCCTCTCTCAATTCCCTCTTACCACCCATGGCAGTGAGAAGGAACCTTCCACCTGGCCAACACACTACGCTTCTTAGAGACTTTAAAACCATTTATGTCATCAAATTTGTAAAGAAATATTTATCTTGACAGAGAGAGAGAGAGAAGAAAAGTTACCGGGGATCCTCCTGTACTCCAGGATGAGGCACTTCATGCTAACCACCACACCTTGTGGCAAACTCCAAATTTTAAGTGTTTAAACCCTGCCCTCCTGTGAGTGACTGATCACCAAGGATGGACACAATGCCTCTTTTGCCTAGGGGAATGCTGTATCCCAGACAGGTGCTCTGTGTGCAAGTCCTTTTCCTCCAGGGACACCCAGCTCAAGCTATATCTGCTAGAGCAATCGATGACAGTAACTTTGGACCCAGAAATGAAGATCACTATTAGAGCAAGGCCAAATGAGCCAGCATTGGCCAGAGCTCCCTTGAGCCCAAATCATAACTCAGGATCAAGCACTGGAGAGAAGATAAAGAGAGCACCACGATAACTGGCACCAGTGACTTCAACACTGATTACTTCAACATCAGTGAAGTCTTCAACTGAAGGCCTCAATAATGACAGTCTCCTCATTAACTGCTCTGGCACCTGCACTGGTCTCTCTGACACAGGCATCAAAACTGGCAACCATGCCTTTACATAAAGACAGCACTCACTTATAGAGACAGATGGAATCCAAAGACAGCATCAAATGTGAAGGGAGGTCTCAGAGGGATGACACAAAACATCACTCCTTGAAGGATACAGCATCTGAGTCCTCAACCAGACCAGGAACAGCACAGGGAATGAGAGACCCACAGCTATCCATCTGGTGTACATGAAGTACATATGATTCACAGTGAGAACCAATCATTACCAGTGTAAGGTACAGCCTTTCAGGCTTTCTGTGGCACCAAGAGTTTTTACAAAGTGCCTAGAAGTAGCAGTGACCCATCTCAGAAGAAAGTGCATTCCCATTTACCCTTACCTCAATGATTGGCTGACTAAGGGCAGTTCCTAAAAGGAGATGATGGCAAGCTTAGAATACGTGCTATCCCTGTTCTCTGAACTAAGGTGCCTACTACACAAAATTCTCTCTTAACTCATCACATATGATAAAGTTCATAGGAGCCTTGACTCCTAGATCAGTGAAAGTATACCTTTTTGAAGACAAATTCCTGTTGCAATAGCTATCACTCAGAACACGGGGTTCCACATCAGTGTCCTGGAGCTCGGCACTTCAGGCTAGCCTGCCTGGCCTTCCTATCTGTTTTTCAGAATTCTACAGTGAAGATCCAGACAGACAACACATCTGTAATGCACTTCATCAACAAGCAAGGAGGCACACGCTTGTCTCCTCTCTGTCTGGAGTCCATCAAGCCCTGGACAGGGTGCCACCAACACAGGATAACCCTGATGGCTCTTCACTTATGGAAGTTAACTATGACCTGGCAGCCTTCCTGAGCAGACAATCTCTGTCCAATCAAAAGCGGTCCCTGTGGAGATTAATCATAAATGGGGGGGTTCTCATGATAAAACTGTTTGCCACCAAGGATAACATCAAGCATTCCAGAGGGGGCAGGAACCGAGGCTCCTTGGCTGATGCGTGTCTTCTGTAGTGGTATTCAGCCCCCCCTTTCCACCAGTTCCACTGATTCCCAAAGTGATTTCCAAAATCAAGAGACAGCTGTAATCATTCGCTTCATACTGACTTCATACTGACCAAGGCAGTTTTGGCTGGCAAACCTTCTGCAGCAGTCCATTCAGCTTCTGATTCAGCTCCCAGAATTCCAGGACCTGCTTTCACAAAAGCACAGTCAGATACTCCATTCTGATCTTAAGTCACTGCACCTGACAGGCTTGGATATTGGCTGGATAAAGACAGGGACTGCTCTAGAAAAGTCCAAAAGATCCTGATACAGATCAGGAAGATGTCCAGCAGAAGGACGTTTTTGTCAAAATGGAAAAATTTCTTAATTTGAGCAGTCCGACTGGGCCTGGACCATACTAGGCTTCAGTACTACAGAGCCTCAACTAGTTGGTACATTTACAACACTCCAGCCTTTAATTCAGCTCTATTAAATCCACTTCGCAGCAATTTCTATTTGCTATCCACCTGTACAGTCTTATTCAGTTATCTCTCACTTGATAATGTCAAAGTGTCTCAGGACCTGGTCAGAGAACCTGTCTGCAACCTTAGTACTATCCTCTCAAGACTCATGGGGTCTCCTTTTAAGTCCCTTTTTAGAATGCTGGTTGTCATCTCATTCTGCAGACTGTCTTTCTAGTTGCAATCACTTCAGCCAAGAGAGTGTGCAAGCTCCAGGGTGCTTGTGACTGACCCTCCCTCCCCGATGCTTTATATGGTAAAGTTTTTAGCATCACTTTATCCATAAATACATCACCCAGCTAGTCTTAAAATTACATCTGAATCAAGCAATCTTCCAGTCTTTGGGATATATTCCCAAAACCCCATTGTTACCTGGAGAGGAAGTTACACACATTGAACGTTTCCAGAGCCTGCCTTACTATGTTGACAGAACCAAATAGTTCAGGTTGTTTCTCTGTGTATTTCTGGCTGTTGTGGCCACTCCAAAGTCCAGGCCATATCATCACAAAGGATATCTGGGTATCTCATTGTGTTACCAGCTGGCTGGTGTACCTTTCCCACTGAACATCAAAACTCATTCCACCAAGGCTCAAGCAGCATCCTCTGCCTGCTTCAGGAATGTTCCAGTTTTCAAGATCTGCAAGGTAGCAACATGGAGTAATCCGCTCAATCCTGACCAGCATTATGCATTGGATTTAGCTGCCAGAGCAGATGCCAAATTTGGGGGAAGCAGTGCTTCAATCTCTGACTGATGCAGCTGCTACACATACCACCATCCAGCAGGGGTACCGCTTGCCAGTCATTTAGAGTGTGGGATCCACACTAGACACGTACTCAAAGAAGGGAGAAGGGTTACTTAGCCTGCAGTAACTATGGTTCTTCAAGTTAATGTGGTCCATGTGGGTCCCACAAACCACCCTCATCCCTACTTTCAGAGTCCTCTGCTACCACAGCGTTCAAATTGCGAAGGAACTGAGTAAGGGTCACAACAACCCCACCCTTTATCCTCAATCACAAGAAGGCACCTGGTGCATGCACAACCCCACTAGATTCTAGTGTTAAATAAATCCATTTGTGCATGCATGCGCACCTATAGTAGAATACACACTGATTGAGTATACATACAGTTAGTATAGGGTAAGTATCTATTCTTTCTTAAATTGTAGGACCTTGTTATATAACAAAGATATAAGTTGGATGATATGTGAATACATTATCCATCATGAAATCTTAATACTTAATTTTTTCATCTTTTCATCTGTAGATCTCAAAGTACTTTATAAAGGTAACCTTTATCATCTCCTTAAGATGGGAAAAACCAAGGCACAGAATTTAAGACTGGGATTTTCAAAGGAGCCTAAGGGACTTAGCAACTCAAATCCATTGAATTTCAATGGGATTTGGTTGTCCAGCTCCCTTAGGCACATTGAATAATGCCAGGCCAAGTGACTTGCCTGAGGTCACGCAGCAAATCAGTGACAAACCTGGGAATAGAACGTATGTTTCCTCACTCCCCCTATGATATTCTGTTCTCTGTACCATGCTGGGTCCAAAATTTTAACCATTTCTCACTTAAATTCTGTCAGGTGATATTTGCATTATTTTTTCTCTCATTATAGTTTGCATAGTACATTTAACTGTACTTAAAAATGAATGATTTTTTAAATGCTCAAGTACAAGGCTGTTGATATTCCTATATACAAAATGTATATATTTTCTTGGCCCTGCATAAAAGAAAGATGTTAAATTTAAAAAAAAAAAATGTTTCCTTCTCCCTAGGGACAGAAAACGGGCTCAGGAATTTATAGAATCAGATTTTTCAGAAAGGTGAGTATTGCTGAATGTGTGTTCTGTCTCTATATTTGTAACCAGATTTGCTTTCAGTTCCAACTTGAGAGGGAGAGATGACAAGTTCCCACTTACAGTGGTTTTCCATTACTCTTATTCCTTAGCTAAACTACTTTAGTTATAATAGTATGTCTGCAGTAATCATAGAGACAAAAAAGAGAACCGTTAAAAATAAATGAAACTCTTTCCCAGAAGTGGAATGGTTCTGGTTTTCTATGTAACAAACACATGAAGTGAGGTGTAGCTCACGAAAGCTTATGCTCAAATAAATTTGTTAGTCTCTAAGGTGCCACAAGTACTCCTTTGCTTTTTGCGAATACAGACTAACACGGCTGCTACTCTGAAACAGGTATTAAATTATTTTTCTTCTTCAAGTATTGTCCATATGGGTGCCCCACTCTAGCTGTATTCATGTCCTTGCACCTCAGATCAGAGATTTTAGGTAGCAGTCTCCGTTCGGCCCACACATGCACTCTTCCCATCTTGTGCTCTGCCTCAGTGCAGGCGAGCCACCCTGAGTTCCTTCTGAAACCCCTTTCACCTCAGACAGAGCCTTATCAGAGTCCGATTTCAGAGTTCATTATCTATATCTTACTTTTGTTTTGCAGTTAATAGTGTAGTTCCTAGAGTTTTCATTAGTGTTAATACTCCCCTTCTTTTCTTTTTTTTTCTTCTCCTCTTTATTTTGTTATTAGAATATCTAACTCCCTGTCCTTAGTTAGTTCTTCTTTGTCTCTTCTCTCTCGGGAAGTGAACCCTGGAAAAGATAGCCCATCTTCCCCATGTTTAAATATTCTCTCTCCCGTCGAGAAGCCATTCCAGTCAGTGATGAACATTCCTGCTGCATTCGCTGCCTCGGAGAGTCACACGTGCCTCAAAAGTGCACTTTTTGTTTGAAACTAAAATGAAGGGCTAGGAAGAACTGTGAACTAAAATTGAGATGCCTCATGATGGAAAGTTCACTCAGACCAACCTCTGACCCCAGCCCTGGGACCTCTCCTGTACAGTGGTCTTTGACTAAGTCAATTCTATCAGTGTCCTCGGCTCAACGCTCTCTGGTGACTTCAAAGAGGAAATCTTTGGATTCCTCTCAAAGAAGTGGGCTAAAGTCCCCTGAGAAAAGACAGAGAGATCCCAGACCAGATCAACCACTTCAGTACCAATCGACCTATGATTGGATACCCACGAGGCTGCAGGATCCTCAGGTACCATACCACCAATAAGTCTAAAGACTCTAAGGGCACAGACTCGGGAAGATCGGTACCATTGGGGAAAGGAGTGGTATAGAGCAATATAGCTCCTCCAAAGCGGCACCACGGAGTCCTCTCGGGCCTCTGTACCAAGTACTTCAGCTCCACAGAGGACCAGAACAACACATACCGGATATTCACTGGAGTGCAGAAGACTCTTGGTACCATCGGCTCCGTCTACATCAGCTTCTGCTGCTCAGCTTACCTCATCGCTACTCCAGTACTGCAGGAATTTCATTTCTCTGAAGACTTACTAATCTCAGAGATGCCTGACTCACCTCTACTCAGCACTGACATGATCTCAATACTAGCCATATCTCAGTCCCCTGACTTATGTGCAGTACTGAGGCAGTCTCCCCCAGCATCCATGACCGCTTCACCTCTGTCAAGCGATGATGAAGAAGATGATGATGATTTTTATTCAGTGACTGTGGAAGGCTCCCCATTACAATACCAAGAAGCCAGCCACCCAGAAATTGCTACAACCCCAGTTTACTGCCGTGGGAGGCACAGCTCACCCAGTTGGTACGGACACCCTTGGGTGTCCCCACCCATGCACTTAGCACCACCTCACTGGCCCTACTGAGACCCACAGGCAGCCTATAAACTCCAATTCTCAAGGGTATCTAGTGTCACCCAAAGGGATAGAGGAAGACAGTCTCCTTCAGCTTCTCTATCCAGACCTCCTGATCCTCAAGAGGAGATCTTTGAGGAACAGGAAGTGAGAGTAGATGAGGTTACTCCTGTGACCAACATCTCTTCGTCCTCTCCTGATGAAGATGTCATGCCTTCCCCACCAACCCTGCCAGATGACTTCAAATAGTTACAAGATCTCATTAAGACAGTAGCGAACTCAGTACAAATTTAGCCCGAAGAAGTCACAACATAAGCGGCTGGACATCCTACATACTTCTTCATCAGGTCGCATTGCGCTCTCTGTCAATGAGGCCTTGTTCAACCCAGTGAAAACTATATGGCAGACACCAGCCAAAATATGTCCCACATACAAAAGAGCAGACAAAAAATATTATGTTCCCTCTACTGACATGGACTTTTTATTTTTTTGCCCATCCCTGAATACCCTTGTCGATGCTGTACATGAACATGGCAGACAGCAGCACGCTAAATCGGCACCTGACAACAAGGACTGGAAATGACTGGATTTATTTGGAAGGAAATCATGTTAATCAGTGACCCCACAATTTAGGATTGCTAATTACCAAGCCCTTATGGCAAAATACAATCATGTCAACTACTCTAAGTTAAACGGCTTCATTGAATATCTCCCAACTGATCAAAGAGAACAGTTTTAGGCAATCATTGCTGAGGGTCAGCTCCTTGCAAGGACATAGTTGCAGGCCTCTCTGGACATTGCTGGTATAGCTGCTCACTCCAGCTCAACTGCAGTTGTCACGCAGAAAGCTTAATGGTTTCACCTTTCCGGCTTTCCAAAGGAGGTACAATCCACTGTGGAAGACTTTCCCTTTGAAGGATCCAAGTTATTTGGAGACAGAACAGAAGAATCCCACCAAACATTAAAAGACTCCAGAGCCACGTTCCGTTCCTGGGGAATTTACACATCTACAAAAAAAAAAAAAAAAAAAGGAGATGACTACGTCACAGTTGGCAGGCACAGAGATCCCAGCTGGCTCAGTTTCCTCCTCCCCAGAAACATTATGAACCCCAACGGAAAAGATGATGGCGATAAAAGTGAAGATCACTACCCACAATCTTCAGCATCACAACCATCTACATCTAAAAACCAATTTTGATGTATTGATCGAGGCCCCGAGTTTACCCCACACACGCTTTTATTTGCTGCAACAACCCAAACATCTCCACCTCTTTGGTGACCACCTTACTCTTTTTTCATCAAAACTGGGAACGTATAATCACAGAGACGCAGATATTGGAGATCATCCCCACGAGATATTCAATCTACTTTACCCACCCTCCCTCCTCATCCCTCTTCAGGGATCCTTTTCATGAGCACCTTTTATGTCAGGAAACAAACTATCTTCTGAACCTAGGTGCTATAGAACCAGTTCCCAGTCAACACTGAGGGAAGGGTTTTTATTCCAAATACTTCCTGATACCTAAAAAGAAAAGCAGTTGGAGACCCGTTCTGGATCTAAGGTCACTCAAGAGATTCGTAAAGATACAACACTTCAAGATGGTTACTCTGGCAGCAGTAGTCCCATCTCTGGACTAAGGGGAGTAGTTCCCTGCCCTCGACCTACAAGAGGCTTACTTTCATATCACAATCCAGTCATCACACAGGAAGTTTCTAGGAGTCTCTCTGGATCAAGACTATTTTCAATACAAAGTGCTCTCGTTCAGTCTGTCATCGAGAACACTCTGGGTGCAGAAGGTCCTTTCTGTCGTAGCAGCATACCTTCACAAACTAGGAATTATGATATTCCCATATCTAGATGATTGGCTGCTCAAAGTACGTTCCTTTGACAACACTGAGAAAGTCACACAAAAGACTATGAATCTATTCCTACAGCTGGGACTACAACTAAATGTCCAAAAATCCACTTTAACCCCAGTACAACATCTGGAATTCATAGGGGCCTACCTAGATGCAGTAGAAGCAAAAGGTCCTGCCCGAAATAAGAAAAGAAAGGGACAGGGTTATTCTTATAGTTCCAACATGGCCAAAACAGACATGTTTCCATACCTTACTCAAATGGCAATTTGCCTGCCAAACACTCTCCAGCCCATTTCTCACTTCCTCTCTCAGGATGCGGGACTGATCTTCCACCCCAATCTTCAGGTTCTCCACCTCAATGGCTCCTCAGTGTTCCAAAGTTTAGAAATGAACTTCTCTGAGGATGTAAAGGAGATGATGTTACATAGCAGAAAACTAACTACTCATCACACATTCATTCAAAAGTGGAAGAAATTCCAACTCTGGTGTGACTCAAGACACGTTACCTCTACATCCTCTCCACTACCACTTGTGCTAGCCTACATCCTAGATTCTAGGACCTAGAACTAAAAAAGTCAGTATTATCTATAAACTACATAAAGGTACATCTCACAGCCCTCACCGCCTTCCATCATAAGATAGATGGTTATTCTCTGTTTGTTTATCCTACAACAAAAAGGTATCTCAAGGGTATGGGTAACCTCTTCCCACAAATCAGATGTCCTACACCAGCATGGGATCTCACCATTGTCCTCAAGTGCTTTACAAGGTCTCCCTTTGAACCTATAGCCACTTGCTCTCTTCTACATCTCGCTAGGAAAACCGTTCCTAGTGGCCATCATGTCTGCTCAGACAGTGGGAGAGATAGGTGCACTAATGGCATGCCCCCACCCCCCCATTTTCAAAGACAAGGTTGCATTAAGACCACACCCTAAATTCCTACCAAAAAGACTTCCACATAATTCAGCATATTCACTTCCCAGCCTTCTTTCACAAACCACACCAGGACAAAAGGGAGGCAACATTACACACATTTGATGTCAGGAGATCATTAGCCTTCTATTTGGATAGGACGAAACCTCTCAAAAAATCTCCCAGACTATTCTTTTCCATTGCAGACAGATCTAAGGGATCCCCAGTCTCTAAACAAAGACTCTCTAGATGGATATTGGACTGCATTACCTATTGCCATCACTCTCATGACCTTCAACCTCCTTCTGGAGTTCGAACTCATTCCACAAGATATCTGTCCACTTCGATAGCCTTCCTTAAGAACATTCTGATCATAGAAATATGCAGAGCAGTGACTTGGACATCTGCTCATATATTTGCTTAACATTATACAGTCACGAGTCAGCATCTGATGCCATATTTGGCTCTACTGTAATATCTTCAATATTAGATTTGACTCCGAAGCCCCACACTTCCATTAGGCATACTGCTGTAGACTCACCATAGGTACACTACTCAAAGAAGAAGAAGAAAGGGTTACTCACCTTGTGCAGTATCTGTGGTTCTTCAAGATGTATGTCCCTGTGCATGCTCCACTATTTGTCCTCCTCCCTCTGCTTTGGAGTTCTTATCAGCGAGCTCTGTGATAGAGGAGGAACTGATGGTAGTTCACCCAAACAATGTTATATAACACTGAGGCAGAGCATGAGGGCTCCGACTGGAGGTGCGGGCTCTGGGGTGGCGCTGGGGATGAGGGGTTTGAGGTGCAGGAGGATGCTCTGGGCTGTGACTGAGGGGTTCAGAGAGTGGGATCAAGGCTGGGGCAGGGGGTTGGGGCACGGGAGGGGAGGGGGGTGGTGAAGGCTCTGGCTGGGGGTGCGGGTTCTGGGGTGGGGCTGGGGATACAAGAGGGGGCTCTGGGCTGGGATCAAGGGGTTCGGAGGGCAGGAGGGGGATCAGGGCTGTGGTGTGGGGGGGAGGGGGGCTCAGGGGTGCAGGCTCCGGGCAGTGCTTACCACAAGCAGCTCCTGGAAGCATGTCCCCCCGCTCCGGCTCCGAGGTGCAGCCAGGCGGGAACCATGGCCAATGAGAGCTGCGGGGGGTGGTACCTGTGGACTGGGCAGCACGCAGAGCTGCCTGGCCATGCTTCCGTATACTACATAGGAGCCGGAGGGGGGTCATGCCGGCTGCTTCCTGGGAGCCGCATGTAGCAGGGTAAGTCCCCAACCCCATTCCCCGGCTGGAGCGCCGGAGCAGGGCAAACCCCCTACCCCACTCCCTGGCAGGAGCTGAGGGCCAGACTAAAAGGTCTGACAGGCCGGATGTGGCCTGCGGGATGTAGTTTGCCCACCCCTGTTCTATTTTACTATTTTAGACAACTGTTGATTGGTACCCTCCTATAATTCCACATGGTTCTCCTTAGGGTTTATTCTGACATTATACTTCTTAGTAGCTGCAAATTTTGTGGAGCCATTGCTAGTTTCTCATATATTGTGGCGATTTGTGAGATTCTAGTGTGGTATTCTTCCCAAACTGCTTGGGCAAGCCGTTGATTCCCCCTACTTTCAATTTTATATAAAACACACTTCTATAAAGCCAATAGAAAATGTTTCCACAATTTAAAAAAATCCAGTGAAAACACTTCTTTAAAAAAAAAAAAAACACTCTCCAAATAAACACTCCCCTGCAATGTTTGAATCCCAGACATTATGCCACTAAAACCTGGAAGTGAAACAGGCCTCATAGAGATTATCATTGTCCAATCTATAAGAAATGCAAAAAGTAAACTAAGAAGATAACGAGCGACAAATAAATTGGATTTTTTTAAATTTTTGCTTCTAATAATCTAAAAAGTTAATACAGATCAAGAAGTGTTTGTTTGCAAAATGTTTAAATTGAAAGCATCCTTTTAACAGTGGAAAAAATTGTCCATTGAACATATATCTTGAAATACATAGTTTATGGATGATAAATGCATCTGATCTTGTTTACACTGGGTTCATTACCATAACATAAAATCTTGATCTTTTGTTGGGAGAGGGAAGGGAATAGAAACAGCTTAATTTATATGTTATTATTCAAATAGAATTCTCTGGGGCATTAGAATCTCACATGCAGCAGATACATGAACCCTGGATGGACATCAATAGCCAATAGTTCCCCAGTATTGAATCCATGCTGGCAGTAATCAGAGTTAAACTCACTGGCATCAAAGCACTGACAGATCTCTGATTAAACTGAATATGTGCTTTATTGTGAAATACTGATTGCTGAGCCTTTTTGTTTTAAGGTATAATGATTAATTATGTCAGTTTTTAAGCACAATAAAACATAAGTTTATCTCCTTACTGGCTTCTAGGCACATTAGGACTTGATGAGTGAGCGCCAAGTAATGCTCTCTTTTGTTCATGCTATTTCTTACACAAAATGTTGTGAAACTCGTTTGGAGACAAAGAAGAATTACAAATAAATCTTTTTGCAACTAAGTGTCCTGATATATCAAAATATTAACATTATATAGTAGTCACTGGGATCTAGATGGAAGTCTTTTAACAAGTCGCTTCTCTAGAAAGTTAACACTTTAGTTCCAGAATGAAGTGCTTTATTTCTATGACCTACTTTTTACTTTTATCAAGAACCTGCTGCTGCTGCTTTTTGTTTTGTTGCTGCAAATGCAGTGATACGTTGGTTTTTGCAGCCCCTGGCCAGCAGAAGGTTATCAGGTTTCTTGGGGAGCATGCACAAGAGTTGCAACTATTCCACCCTTTAAAAAAGTGAGCATATGCTTGCCCCTGTACTGGCCCTGTGTTTCCTGATAAAGTATAAATTGCCCTCTACGCTCAAAAAGAAAAGGAGTACTTGTGGCACCTTAGAGACTAACCAATTTATTTGAGCATAAGCTTTCGTGAGCTACAGCTCACTTCATCGGATGCATGATGCTCAGCCATTCTCTATGCTCAGCCATTCTTCTTTGGTATAATCCCGACCCCCTTCACACCTTGCTCTCAGGGGATGTAATCACCATGAATCTGTCTGCACCCTGCAAGGATATGCATGGGAGGAAAAATTGCTATTGGTGCAATCCATCACAAACAAGAGAGCAGCTAGAAACTGGCCCATAATATAAAACAAAAATGCTATTTACCCTGTTAAACAACAACAATCTTTTTCCCATTTAAGAAATTCATAATATGGGAATTTTGCAGGAGTGCAGGATCAGACCCAACAATTGCATTATATCACAGGTCTGAAGAGCTCTAAAAATTTAATTGTTTTTAAGATTGGTTTCCATTTAGTTCTGTATAGGAAGTTTCCCCTTCCTCAGATACCCTGCATGTTTGAATAAAAGAAAAAAACTATTGTACCACTTGGAAACTTTAATTAATTCTTTACCGAGATAATGCTTTCAATAAATACAAGGCATGGAGTTTCCATTACAGTTAGACCCAGTAAAAGCTAGGTCTGCCAGTAAAATCTTCTTGCTAATGACTAATCTTTTACTGATGTTAATTTAGAAGGAATCTGTAGACAAATTATTTTGCAATAGAGCAAGTTTCCTTCTCCGATTGCCACTCCTACTATTCTAGTAATTTTGATGTTCTTGGGGTTGCGGGGGGGGGAGATTGTGTTGACCTTTTGCAAAAATTCATATTAAAACTGTTTCTTAATAGATCCACGTCTTTTGAAATCACATTCTGTGGGCCAATCAGATTGATCTTGTATACTGCACATAAGGCCTAAACCAACATTCATTGAAGGAAATGATAAATCTTCTATTAACTTATTTGGATGCTAGATTGGGCCCATAACTTGCTTATTCTTGGTGACATTTTACTGCCTGCATCCATTTACTTGTTTAGCTACTCTGGCAAGGAATTTGTAACTAATTTTTGTTGATAGCTGAATGCTTTAGTCAGGCACCTAGCAACTGCTGAAGATGGGTTATCTCTGATTTAGTCAGCTCAGTCAAATGTGAAACTTATTGTGAAGATTTAAAATGGAAAATCTATGTACTGTGTCAGAAATCTATACTCTTTTTAACTAATACTTTCTCACTGTCAAGTGTTTATTAGTAGTGTTAGACATTGCCTTTGGAGAACGAAACACTATCCCATGTTAATATAAAAAAGGCTGTAGAAGAAAAGGGCTTCTCAATGGTAAAAGTGGGGCTGGGCCTAGACAGTGGCCCTATGCTCTCAACACACACACACAAAATGACCATTTTCACAACTTTTGGTGGGCTTATTTGATGCTCATTGTCCATATGAGAACTGTGGAATTAGGTCTGAAGAGGTTTAATATATGTTATTTGGTTCATATTTGGGCCTAATTCTGTGTTTCCTGTATACCCAGAATTCCTGTTAATTTCAGCGCTACTTTGAGTGTAAGGGACCTGAAATCCTTGAAGGTTATCACATCCCTCTTTACATCATCATTTATCTTTTCACAGTTCAAAATTATAAAAATGTCTTTCCTGGCTATTGTAACCTTCATAAAAATGTGATGCCTAATGTCGGTCACCAGCCATCTCACTGTGCAAAGCCTGTTAACAAGCTTGACATTTTGCTTCCTAACCAGAAGAACTTACAAAAAGTCATTATCTCAAAACGACTTATTTTCCTTCCATAGTAAAAGAAGCAAAAAAGGAGATAAAAATGGAAAGGGTCTGAGGCATTTTTCAATGAAAGTATGTGAAAAAGTCCAGCGTAAAGGAACAACGTCCTACAATGAAGTAGCTGATGAACTGGTATCAGAATTCACAAATTCTAATAGCCACTTGGCTACAGATTCGGTAAGTAGATGTGATGTCAATTTTTTTATTTTACAGCTATACTGTCATATCCTGTCACAGTTCTCTTACAATTCTACGCTTGTTTCTGCCTTGATTTGTCATGTTCCACTGTCGCTTTCAAACAAATGTGTCTCAGAGCTATAGATCTAGGCCTAGAACATTCCCAAAAATATCAACATGCAGTATATAAAATAGGTTCCATTTTAAATATAGAATTAATACCACTGAATACCCTTTAAAATATAACAAAATACACAGACAACAGGCTGCCTTAATACTGGCTTTTAAAATATTCTACTCACACTCCACCCCAAGTAACTGAGAGTCTGAGATGGAGTACACCTGTCTCAAATGCAGCTGAAATGGAGGACACCTGTCTCAAATACACAATTTGTAATAACTAGGCTGACCAAGTCTTAATTATGTGTACACAAAACTGCACAAGTTATTACATCAGATTAATCATTTTTATCATGACGGAAACACAATTAGAAAAATCAATTTCTGTAGAAATAATGGTGTATAGGATATAATCATATTTTGATTGAGGTTGTTATTAATATATAGGAGTTTAAGCAATTCAGGCAGTAAATTAATAGCCAGGATAAAAACATAATTTGGGATTATTTTATTTTCTGGTTAACAGAGAATAATAATTAGTTTGGCAGGGCTAGAGGAGATCCTTTGTGAGGGTTTGAAATATTAATTTTAGCCTATACGTATGAAGAGAAAAAAGCAACCTAAGCTAAACAAAAATATTGTGCATTCTCTTAACTCAGCAGTTTGAAAGTCCAAATGGTAAAAAACACTCTTCTCCATAAACACGTTGTGATACATATTTAAAAATTGGTTTCATTACAACAGATTTCTTAAAGGCAGTTATTTGTTTTAAAAATGTGTATAGCTGTAATTGTAAGGATACTCATCCAGCTCCTAGTTTGGAATCTTTTACAATGCTGATACATTCTCCTTTTGTATCAGAAATACTCTACTTTATGTACTTACGATGCTTTGAGAACAATCTGCTTCTGTTTTAAGTGATTTTTGTTTTAAATGATTTTTTTAAAATGATGTATTCTATGATATTGGCTCAAGCATGTAAGGGGGACAAGATTAAGCCTAACAGTATTTTTTTAATATGCAACATCAAGAAGCAGACGGTGTATATTCTATTGTATTAAGTTTTACCTCACTGTTTCTGAGTGATCTCCCAGCTTTCATGCAAACATCTTAGTGTTTTATTCAAAGCAATAGCATAAATTAAAGCACATGTTTTAGTGCCATATTGACTTCAATTGCCATTTACTTTTATTCATATATTGTCATCCTTATTACTTGCAAACCTATAAAGGGAAATTTCAAGCGTCATCTTAACTTTTAGCTTTTGCAGTAGTCTTGACCTAATTAATACTGCAGTGCTTTTTTTTTTTTTTTTTTTAGCAGGCTTATGATCAGAAGAATATTAGGCGGAGAGTTTATGATGCCCTCAATGTGCTGATGGCAATGAACATCATTTCAAAAGAGAAAAAGGAAATCAAATGGATTGGCCTTCCTACAAACTCAGCTCAAGAATGTCAAAACCTAGAGGTAAGTGGAGGGAAGGGGAAATCCCTTCGGTTGCAGATGATGTCCTGTGGTAATGGTGTCACTTTGGAAAGAGTGCATAATAAATGTTTTAAAATATGAACTTTAAAAAAAATCTGATTGCTGCTTATTAGGTAAATAAAAGCAACATTTGATATTTAAATCAGGGCCAGCTCTAGGTTTTTTGCTGTCCCAAGCAAAAAGTTTGCCGCCCCAAGCTCCGAGAGCACAACTGCCCAAGCAAAAAAAAAAATGCCGCCCCTGGAATTATGTCTCCCCAAGCACGTGCTTGCTTTGCTGGTGCCTAGAGCCAGTCCTGATTTAAATCCTCAGTGAAATGTTTCTGTGTATATTCTAAATATACCTACAATATACTTTATACCAATCCAAAAATCCTGTTTTCCTGACAAAAATAAATATCAATCAAGTCATGCAGGGTGTAAAAGGTTATTCACCCCTTGAGTGTCTCCAAGCAGCAGGTGCAGTATTGCAAGCCTTTTCCTGTTCCTGGCACCCCCTACAGGACATCTGTCTGCCTCTGCCAGTCTTCTGTCACACAGTCAACAATTAACCCTTTCCGGGATAGCAAAGAGTCCAACAAATAAGCAGTGTATCTGCACTCACCAGGGTCTTCAGCTCTGGCTCTTGGACCTTTAAATTCAGCCCTTCACTTGGGCTTTCAAACAAGCCTTCTCCCCTTCTTTGGTCTTAGGTTACGCTTGTCCTCCCTTTCTCAGAGTTTACATGACTTTGCCAGTGAGGGAACCAGGGCCCACCCATTACTCTGGGTTCCAGGCAGGCACCCCCGTGAATAGCAATCACTGTAGTACTCAAATTTTTGCTGCTACTTCCTTGTGCTTCCTCCCACCTGGCCCATCTTATGTTAACCCTTAGCTCAAGGACAATGTTCTCAAGTCCCTCTCTCCCTGCAAACCCAGATATGCAAATGTGGCAGAGATAAACCCTGGATAATCCACAGGCTCCTTTGGGCAGAGAGGAATACCCATCCCTGCTCCTCTGGGCCCAGCCAGAGGCCACCCTGCTAGGGCACTACAGCTCCTTTTATCTGAGCCTGCTGGGCTCAGATAACTGTTGCTAGTCCTTCTAGCTCTTGGAGGGCCAGGTCTCTCTAGTCTCCAAGATGGCTGCTCCAGACAGGACTTTCTAGGCAGGCCTAGAGGACTCAGCGTCACTGCTCCATTCCTCCTACATCATTGCTTCCTGACATGGAGTGTAGTAGGACTATGAGGCCTCCTGTAGGGAGCTGCAAAGGCCAGATACACCCATCACACAGGGCATTAGGCTCTAGGTTAATAGCAGTCTGAATCAGTCATAAGTGTAATATGGGCAATTTGTGTCAATGCTTTGGTTGCTGACCCCAGAAAAATGGCATTGTTTGAAAGCAGTGCTCTGATGTCTTCCATGGATCAGTGAGGAGACGCTCGCTGCAACTGGAAAAGTTGGTGCTAAGAAAAACTGCTAAGAAAAAAATTGAGGCTACAATTTGAGACTTCAAAGACACGTTCGTCAAGAGTAAAAAGAAAGGCTGGATGGGTTTCACATCGGAACTTCATCAAGTCATTGTGTAAGAAAGATACAGAATCCTGGAAGTAGATTCAGGCAGGTAATTTAGAACACACTGCCACCAGGCACAATTTCCACATCTTCTATTCAACTTTGCAATGTTTGCAGGGGAAGGTGGCATCAGCTTGCCTAGTAAAGAATTGGGATGACAGCATCAGCCAGAGTCTGAAGGATCAGTTATATCAGTGGGAAGATCATTTCACAATGCTCCTCAATTGTCTGCTGCCTGCTGTCCCTCTTCCATTTGAAGATGAGCAGGAAGTTCCAGTAGAGCTACCGTCCTTCATCCAAGAAGAGATTCAAATCACAGTCCATAAGTTGAAGTCTGAGAACGCACCAGGGGTTTGTAACATCACTGTACAGGCTCTTCCAGGTCATCTGGAACTCTACTATCATACCTGATGAATGGAAGAATGGTGTTATTCTGCTTTGTTCAAAAAGGGCAATGAAGCTGAATGTAGCAACTAAAGAAGTATTAAGCTGTTGGTCTCAGGGAAAGTCTTTGCTTCTATGTTAATATCTCAAATCAATGATGCACTTCATGGCATAGGCTGGGATACTGAGTGTGGGTTTAGATCTGGTCATTCCATTGTTGACCAGATATTTAACTTTAGACAGCCTTTTAAGAAAATGGCTGAATATGATAAACTGTGCACAGCACTTTTGCATTGACTTCCATTGGGCCATTCACTCAGTGCTTTGGGCAAGTTCATGGGACCTGATAAGGAAACTAAACATCTCTGGGAAGACTGGTCATTGGTAGAAGAACTCTATAATGGAACAGGAGCTGTGTTCAAGTCAATGGCAGGTACGCAGCATGGTTTCCTATCTCCACGGGAGTTCGGCAAAGCTGAGTTCTGTCATCATCATTGTTCAATGTTGGCATTGATTGGTTGATGAATAAAGCTTGAGAAGGCAGCTATCGGTGGTGTTGAGCTGAACATTATTCTGTTTTGAGATCTCAAATACGCTGGTGACATTCTCTTGTTGGCTCAGTTTGGTGAATCACTGCAGCTCATGGCCAGTCTGGTCGAGTAAGAAGCTAGTGTGCACTGGTCTGGTTATTAATCCAGATAAAACTAGTGCCTGACCATTACCACCAAGCAGCCTCCAGTACCAGATTACAGCCAACACAGTATAAACCTGTCCAGATAAGATATCAGCTGTCAAATATTTGGGCAGCATCATAGACCATGATGAAGGATGATCAAAAGATGTGGATGCTTAAATAAACAGCAGCATCTGCTACCATGTTTTCGGCCCTTCTGTGGCCTCTGGGGACATCATGACTTGAGTCATGCTACGAAGCTGCAGATCTAATGCTTATCCCTGTTGTACAGAAGTGAAACATAGGGGCTGAAGAACTCTGAATTGACATTTTTTATGCTTGTCATCTCTGGCAGCTGTTCTATATCAAGTGGATGGACAAGATCAAAAATTAAAATATTCAAACCCAAACCCAGCAACCATCTCCACCACTGATTCAGTTTCAGCAGCTTTCTTGGTATGGACATATTATTACAAGGCAAGACCAAGAAATTCCAAAGTCTATGTATCACGGAATGCCGCTACACAGCGGGTGCTCATGTGGGTGCCATAAACTTTGGTGGCCCAATAAGATTGCCAGTAGCCATAAACTGAACATACAGCTAAAACAATTCAAGCAATTTGCCAGAACTCAAGCCAGGTGGCGCTTGATTTGCAAACGAGGCCAAGTCCCTTTGGTATTTACCACAATGATGATGATTTGTTTAGAACAGGGGTCTCAAACTCAATTTACCTTAGGGCCCTTGCACCCCCCACCTGTCTAAGGCTCTGGGAGGGAGTTTGGGGGGTGTGGGGAGGGGGTGCGGGGAGGGGGTGCAGGCCCTGGGAGGGAGTTTGGGGGTGGGAGGGAGTATGTGGAGAGGGGGTGGGGGTCGGGGGTGCAGCACTTACCTGGGGCTCCAAGGCAGGGCTGGGGGGCCTCCGTGCACTGCTGCCCCCAGGCACTGCCCCCGCAGCTTCCCATTGGCCACAGGGGCGCTCGGGGTGGGGGCAGCATGTGGAGGCAGAGGCACAGCCCTGCCCCGGGGCCGCAGGGATGGGCCGGTAGCCACTGAAGCGAGCAGGCAGACGCTGTTCAGCTCTGCTCCGCTGCCGGAGCCCCTGGTGGGGGAGCGCCCGGGGGCGGCAGGTGGGGCCAAGGGAGAGACCTGGCCCCAAAACTGCTGGAGTCCTGCGGGCCACATTGGGGAGGTTCGTGGGTTGGGTGTTTGAGACCCCTGGTTTAGAAAAAGAATTTACTGGGGAGTAAGTTGATCTAGATATTCATATGGATGATAGAAAACCTCTTTAAATGGAATATCATTCAGGGATGCTGAATAATATTTGCTCATCAGGAAAAGTAAGAAATATTTTTAAAACTTCCTGTTGAATCTTTTGTCAGGCATTTTCAACAGGGAGAAAACTGTCATTTTGTTGCAAAGATGCCAAACTTTCTCTGTGAAACTGTCACTGGCCCTGTGGACAATAGTCATGTATCTTGTACAAGACAAATGTGACAATGTTCACACCAAAATGTACTGACTAGCAGAAAATACAACATCTCAGTCTCTATCACATTTGTGAATTTTTGCAATTACTTGAATAAAATATCTGGCTTTGTACACCTAGTGAAAAACAAGTTATTTTGTCCAATTCTAGTCACATAATACCTCTTAGGACATTGAAATGGGCAATGGGAGAAAAGAAAAAGAAAAACTTTTACTGCTTTTATCATTGTGTCAAACAGTAGGCTGACAGGTATGATGAACCCAGGGAATAAGGCTACACCTGCTCATTTTAAAGTACATTTTACCATAATAGTCTGTTGTGAATATTTTTTAAGTCTTTGGTCTTAATTCAAATCTTTTAAACTCAGTTTGTGTGAATGATTAAGTGAATTCTTTGCTGTGAATCATATTGCTATGAAATGATAAACTTCGATGTTATTGTTCTGACATTTTGTTGTCTACAGTGTGAGAACTCAAATTAACCTTATGTCCTTTTTCTATTTATTACTTTAGTTACACAAGCCTCTGAGCACAGTGAAAACCAGGCATTTCCTTCAAATGTTGCTTTCAGTGTCATTTAACAGAAAAGAAATAAAGCTGTGTTTTCACTTGTGCTTAAATCAATAGGCTTACCAACTTGTAAATGCCCTCCATTCAAGAAAAAAAAAAAGTGTATTTTGAAGTTATTTTAAATACATAAACAAAAATGTAGTTCTGTGTAAAGGTTACCTTAAAGAGAAAACGCAGAAAAAATCAGTATGTAGAGAGAGGATAAATTATTAGACCTCTTAAAATTTATTGACTTTGATAGTCTTATAGGTCAAGCAAAGCTAAGCCCTGTCTCTGCGGCCCCGGGGGGAGGGGGAGCAGAGAACTCCGTGAGCTGTTCTTGCCTGTGGGTACCTCCCCCGAAGCTCCCATTGGCTGTGCTTCCCCGTTCCCAGCCAACGGGAGCTTCAGGGGAGGTAACCACAGGCAAAAACAGCTCACGGAGTTCTCTGTTCCCCCTCTCCCCGTGGTCGCAGGGAAGTGGGGCCCTCAGGACCACAGGGTTGGCAAATCCACGGGCCGGATCCAAAGCCCTGAGGGGCTGGATCCGGCCCGGGGCCGTAGTTTGCCCACCCCTGGTCTGGAGGTAGGCTGGGGACGCAGTGTGCTGGGGAGGGGACGGGGGACGACGATGCGGGGAGCTTGGTGGGCTGCAGAGGAGAACCCCATGGGCCGCGTGTTTGAGACCCCCTGACCTGGAGCATTAAAAATACACATAGAGACCAGCACTGTAGCTTCATTAGACTGTCCACCTCTTTGGATTTCCTCAGGACTCTCCTCAATTTAAAGTATAGTTTCTGGTGTTCTGGCAGCATGGGTAGGTCCTGAAGTACCATTGTCCTGGATACTGTTGAAAATGGTTTTGTTTATTTCCATTTGTGTCACCATGGCTGCTGGAAGAAACTGGTAGCATGGTAGCTGCTTTCCCTTAACATCTTCTTGTGACTGGTTACTGAATTCTTGCTAGTCTATCCACGTTTCAGGTTAGTAGTCAAAAAGGGTGGTCACTCTTGGCCTAGTGATGATACACTAAAATGCCAACCTAGATGGTCCTGAGCCCAGTCCTGATATTTGTCTTTCAGTCCTGAGTAAACAGGGACTGAGAGAACTGTTGATGGGATGCTTTTAATCACAAATGAGTGGGAATAAGAAAGCAAATGTTTTATTGTGGTACTGTGATGGCTCCATTCTTGTGGGATGAAGTATTTCCTATCCAGTGCTGGAGAAGGTTCCTCTGACATATATCCAACAGGGAAAAATAAGGGAGGGGAAATGCTACAACTTAGGTGGGATAGTATTGGTCTTTTAATGAAGGGAAAGTGATATAAAAGCAGAGATTGAGGTTGCAGTCCACAATTAAGTTGTGTAAATCCTGGTTCTTGGAGATGCCCCACTATGTGATTAGTCCACATGAGAAAGGAGAAAGCTACAGGGCAGCAGGATGGAGCTGGGAAGGATTTTCAGCTTATGTACCATGCCCTGTAACCACCTCCCTCAAACAAATATAGTGTGAATTTCTGTAAGTGTATCAGAATTTCACTTCCTTTATTGCAAAAATCTATTTTGTTTTAGACAGAGAACAAGACCAGGCACTTTATATATTTACAAAATTGTTTCATAGTGTGTCTAAATTTATGTTCTAAAGATAGAGAAACAGAGACGGTTAGAACGAATAAAGCAGAAGAGAGCCCAGCTGCAAGAACTACTATTGCAGGTAAATTTAATTTTTGTTTATACAGTTACTAACAAAAAACTGTTAAGGTTCAGAGTATTTTTTTTCTCCACTTTATAAATGTTTTTAGATTAATTTAGTGCTCATGAAAGTGATATTGCAATGTACCTGAATCCTGACCTAAAATACCTCTGCCATCCTAGTATGGGGCCTCTTGGATGATGCAGCCTCCTGATGCAAAATTGTCATTATCTGTCAATATCTCCTACCCCATGTCATTATTACATTTTGCAAAGGAGACCACAGGCCCCCACTTGATCCCTCTGACAAGTTACCATTGAAAAATGCAGTTTTAAACACACACTTGCATGGGTTCAGTTGTACATTCCATAGCTGAGAATCAGTTGTTGCTGGGGAACTGAAACGTCAGGATCCTTTATTATAAAAGACTCATGAATCCAGGCCTGGCACTTATTTCACATTTTGATGCAGTAACCTAGGAAAGCTTTTTGAAACCTGCTGATTTGGCCTGGAATGAAGAAATATTGCAACTTCAGATGCATTTCTGTTTGCAGAAAGGGCATTTCATTTTTTTAAAAGCCTATACTGTATTTATAGTGTTTGGATATATGCCTGGGTTTTGAATACTTTGTACATAATGGAGCATTTGTAAAGATCATGAGTTAAAGTCATAGGGTAATAGAAATTAACATTTTTTTTTCTTGGTGCAAAATATGATGGTGTTTTACCCAATCAGATCTGCAGTGAAATTCTAAGCATTTGGACACTTCTGCTTTTCTCAGTGGCAAAAATATTTTTTCTAAATAGTGGGACTTAATTCTGACCTCGCTAACACCGATATACATCCTAAGCAACTCCAAGAAAGCACACTGATGAAAGTAATAGGAAAATTAGACCCATAAACTCCCTGCTCACTGTGTTTATGTATCTGTTTTATTATAGTTCTTCAGTGCTTGATTCTAATTTAACTACTTTCACCATTCAAATAATTTTAGCAATTCTTTCCATTTTATATGCTTGTGCTCCTATTGACTGGAATCAGTAGTGCCAAACATGGACTACAGAAGATTCACAGATATCCCAGATTATTGCCAGTCATTGCAGTCTTGACTATATACAAAATCCCATAGCAAAAGATGAACTGTGGAGAGAAGGATACTTGTAAACATTTATGAAAGTGGGTGATTTCAAAGCTACAGATTTGCTAGGACTGGATGATATAGAGTGAACAGAGGAGAGAAAAGGGGAGGATGGATAAGAGTGTAAAGACAAGAAGCAGGAGCGGGCCGTGGACGGTGCCATTTGATCCACTTTAAGTATAACTTTGTTATCTTTACATTTTCTGACCTTCTAAACTGATATGTAATTATGCACCCTGGCTAGTAGATAAGGCCTTTGTTGTGCCTTTTAAGCCCTAGTTCCTAATGTGCAGAGATGCTCTGTCTCCTGGGCGTTGTACTCAGTATTGTGCTTCCCTCCCAAAGCTTCAGAGATTGCCAGGGGAGCATGTCTGCTGTGCCTCCCTTGAAAAGGTGCAGCATGCACCCCTTTCTGTTCCTGGCCGGCACAAAGGAGTGTTTGTTGGTCAGCACAGAGAGTTCAGACTGTGGCCTCCCCATCTTTGGAGAGATACCAGACAGGTGCTGGAGATACTGGTACTTGGTTACTAAAACAGCTGTAAAATCCCAGATCATGGAAGAGTCCTCATTTACATTTGAATGACAGTGATCATTTTTCTTTTTTCTTCTTTCTACAGCAAATAGCATTCAAAAATTTGGTACAAAGAAATCAGCAAAATGAACAACTGAATCAAGGTCCTCCAGCTTTGAACTCTACAATACAACTCCCTTTCCTAATAGTTAACACTAGCAAAAGAACTGTTATAGACTGCAGCATATCAAGTGATAAGTGAGTGTGATGTGGAACCACATATTGGAATATTCAGTCTTCTGTATAATCAGTATGGGATTTTTCTTTGAACAGAAAGTCTATGCACTTCCTTTGGAAACTAATTATACATTTGCATTTCTCTTTCATCTTCCTAGTGTTTGACATAGGCACTGACTCCGTGGGTGCTCCGGGGATCAAGCACCCATGGAAAAAAAAATAGGGGATGCTCAGCACCCACCAGCCACAGCTGTTCGGCCTGGCCGCCAATCAGCTGTTCGGCAGCTGGCAGGAGGCACTCGGGGGAGGGCAGAGAGGAATCAGTGGCAGGCTGAGAGGAGCAAGTGAAGGAGAGGAGGTGGAGGGGGATGAGAAGGAACAGAGCAAGGGAGGGGCCTCGGGGGAAGGGGCAGGGCTTCAGGGCAGAGCTGGGGTGGAACATCCACTGGGAAAAATAAAATCAGTGCTTATGGTGTTTGATACCTCTTTCAGTATACTTAACCACCATTGTGCTTTTGTAAAATGTATGATGCATGCTCTACCATTTTTATTCAGAGTTATATGGCTACCAACTTGCTCAAAATTATGAGACGGAAATAAGTGCCAGAGGCAATTGGGAAAACTCTGAAACAGATGTTTGGTTCATTTTAGTGGCACCAGGCTCACTGTCCTTAATGCTTCGTAAGATAGAGAAGAATGAAAGTATGCAACAGTTCGAAATATTTCACTTGCATTATTTCTTGGGTTATGGTTTATTGCATTATGGATTTAGTTGTAAGCTTTTCTTTGCTGTTAACCTGTGACTCTTGTACTTATACATGAGTGAGTCTGTATAACATGCTCCTGGATTTTGCTATTTGTTCTCAGCTCTCTTGTGAATATTATCAGCTGGTGAAAGAATACAGTCTTGATGTATCATTGTTTACTAGATCATAACAGTCTATTAGTGGTAAATAGATCACTTTACTTGAATGTTATTGGTTATGGATTTCATTCTACTGTACATTGATTTTGCATTACAGTGAAACCTCCTTATGGTGAGCTTGAACATAGTGAAACTTTATAATGAAGTAAAATAATAGTCCCTAATTGCTTCAGTTTCAACATCCAAATTACAATTCTGGCTACAGTGAATTTGTTAGTGAATATGTATAATCAGGACCCTGTGCACTCTGCAGCACAGTTGGCTGAAATTCTTATAAGAGGCCTAATTTCTGCAACACTCCAGTGCAGTTGCCTGGAAATGCTATGCCAGCTAATGGTAGATTAAAAATTGATATTTTTATTGAATGAAATATTCCAATGAATAGTACAGCATAATATCCTGTCAATTATTTTTACATTGACCCTAATTTTTAAGCCTAATATCAAATTAAATAATTGTTAATAAGATGAATATTTTTTATTGAAACTTCATAACTGAATTGTTCAAGTTGTTGGTAGGTAAGCAGAAGCTTTTGGTACCTGGGAAGGCATGGGAGGGAGTTTGAGATTGTGCGATACTAAAATTATCAGTGGTGATATATTTTAAATTGTTGATATCATCAATCTGCAATATTAACACCCCATTGAGATGAGTGGGACATTTCACATCCCTAAAGCCACTGTTTGCATCTCAGGAGATTGCATCTCTATATTTTTCCATTACGATTTCCTTCTGTTGCAACTCCCTGTGCAGTCAACTGGTGTTCACACCAGTGGGCTGCATGTGTGGATAAGGTCCCAGCAGCTACTGGTGGTTTAATCACCATGAAATTAGGGCTGTCAATTAACTACAGTTAACTCAAGTGATTAACTCAAAACTAATTAATTCAATTTTAAAAATGAATTGCGATTAATCGCACTTTGAATTGCACTGTTAAACTAATAGCATACCAATTTTAATTTATTATAAATATTTTTGGATGTTTTTCTACATTTTTAAATATATACAACACGGAATACAGCAGGGGTTCTCAAACTGGGGGTTGGGACCCCTCGGGGGTTGCGAGGTTATTACATGGGGGTTGTGAGGTGTCAGCCTCCACCCCAAACCCCGCTTTGCCTCCAGCATTTATAATGGTGTTAAATATATAAACAAGTGTTTTTAATTTATAAGGGCGGTCGTACTCAGAGGCTTGCTATGTGAAAGGGGTCACCAGCACAATAGTTTGAGAACCACTGGCATACAAAGTGTACAGCGCTCACTTTATATTATTATTTTTGTTACAAATATTTGCACTGTAAAAAAAATAGTATATTTCAATTCACCTCATACAAGTACTGTAGTGCAATCTCTTTGTCACGAAAGTGCAACTTACAAATGTGGTCTTGTAGGCTCTAAAGTTTTACACTGTTTTATTTTTGAGTGCAGTTATGTAACAAAAAATAATTCTACATTTGTAAATTGCACTTTCACGATTAAGAGATTGCACTACAGTACTTGTATGAGAAGAATTCAAAAATACTATTTCTTTTGTTTATCTTTTTTACAATGCAAATATTTGTAATAAAAAATAATATAAAGTGCGCACTGTACACTTTGTATTCTGTGTATTTGTAATTGAAATCAATATATTTGAAAATGTAGAAAACATCCAAAATATTTAAATAAATGGTATTCTATTATTGCTTAACAGTATGATTAAAACTGCGATTAATCGCAGTTCATTAATTTTTTTAACCATTTGAGAGCCCTACATGAAATCAATCTGTTAGGTAAGACATCACAGTTGTTAAAATGTTGGTGATTGGTCTATACTAGTGCTGCAACAACAGGAAATTTTAAGAAAAAAAAAAACAGTGCAGACAGCGTCTGGTGTGCCCCAAAGCACAGGTTTGCACTTGGTTCACATTTAGAAAGTTTTCTTCTCACCCATAAAGGCTAGAAAAGCCATTTTAAAAAAATAAAAGCTGGGATTCTAGAGCAGTGTTCCAAGGTAAGATGTGAATGAATTCTGTGGCAGAAATGCAGAGCATGTAATACATATAACTTTACTATTCATACCAATACAGCTGAGCTCAAGAGTTATTTCTAGATACTGTACAGCAAACACTGTTTTTTTAAACATTTCTAAGTTAAACTTTGAAATTACTATACAACTTAGTATTTTTGGTGTGATTTTTTTTCTCAGGGCTTGTCTACACAAAAAAGTTGTACCTCTTCAACTATATTGATACAGTTAAAGCAGTACAGCCCACCTACTGGGTACACACTTACATCATTACAAAGGTGCCTAATACAGATATAGGTTATTGCCCTTCCCATATAGTTAAACTATAGCAGTATAACTATGTTCACACTAGAGGTTGTACCAGTATAACTATATAAATTTAAAAAAATATATCTCTGACAGTTTATACTGGTATAGAAACTGTGTGTAGACCAGGATTTAGACCCAATCCTTCAAACATTAAAGCATGTGTAACTGTACTCAAAGAGTAGTTCCATTCAGGGGTCTGACTGAAAAAAGATCTGATGGCACTCCTCCAAACTCCTCCACCCACAAAATAAACTGCTTCTATGCCAGTTGCTAGAATGAGATGCTGCTTACTATAGATCAGAGGTTCTCAACCTTTTTCTTTCTGAGGCCCCCACAACATGCTATAAAAACTCCATGCCCCAACTGTTTTTATGCCTATAAAAGCCAGGGTCAACGTTAGGGCAAGCAGGGCAATTGGCCAGAGCCTCATGCCATCGGGGGCCCTGCAAACTTAAGTTGCTCAGGCTTCAGCTGCCAGTGGTAGGGCTTGGGGCCACAGGCTTCAGTCCCATGTGGTGGGACTTCAGCTTTCTGCCCTGGGCCCCAATGAGTCTAATGCCCCATGCTTGGCGGACCCTCTGAAACCTGATCACAGCCCCCCAGGGGCCCTGGACCCCTCACTGAGAACTCCTGCTATAGGTCACATAGTTGTTCAAAGTATGATCATATGGGCTCTCTGAGCTCTAATGGGCTCCTTGAACTTGGCACCCGCCCTCTCCCCAAGTGGAGTTTTAGTATGCCCATGGGCTCTGTTAGACCCCTTGACTAAGGGGGAAAAAATAGTCCTGTCTCCAACTCGCCACCCACCTATGGCATCAAAGTGAGATGCCGCTGACAGTAAACTGTGCAGATCACTGATCCCTCCTCTCCTTTCTTACATGAGGAATGAAAGTTAACAATGCTGACATATAAATCATCATCATTGGGCACCTGAGTTTGCACCTTAATGAAATAAATAAGGCAGTTCATACCTTTCAGAGCTATTGTTTCAGGCCCTTTGCAGACTTGCATCTTGCCTTCAGTTCATGTTTTTGAGGGTCTCTCTTTTTTTAAATGAAATTCTGGAGAACATAGTCGCTTCAGATATTTGCCATATTGGCTCAGTCTCCATTTACATCAGTGCTAGTAGAGTTATGCACATGTTTCATTTTTGCTGGTTTGGAGTCTCAGGTTGCAAAAGCACTGAAGAAATAGATAGTTGTTCATGTTTGACAAGTGTTTTGTGATCATTTCGAGCATTAATTGAACAAAAAACTGTCTTCTAGGGATCTGGGCTTAAACGGATTTCATAGAAAGACGGTGGGCTTTTTTCTAATCAGAAATAAATCAGTCTAGTTAAACTTCTCTTTCTTTTCAAGGCAAAAGAAGAGACAAGTTGCTTAAAATAAATTTTAAACAGTTGATTATTGTCCTTTATTGGAAAGAATAGATGACCTCTGGCTTATTCTCAGTATTTCAAGCAGGCCAGAGTACAAGCTGAGCTAATAATGCAACAGTGCTGAGACAGAGGGCTGGTCTAAACTGCAAAGGTTTTACAGTATAGCTATACCAGCAATGCTTAATTATGGAGAGACCACCCTGAACAAGATAAACTATCCTGACAAAAGGACTCTTCTGACAGTACAAATTGCATCTACATGGGGGATTTTGCCAACATACCTATGCTGGTTAAGGGTATGATTTTTATTTTTATTTTCCTCACTCCTAACTGAAATAACTATGCTGGCAAAACTTGATATGACAGTTTTTTAACATATAGGACCTGTAAGCAAACAGATTTAGAAGGTTGTTATTTAATTGATAAACTATCCAAAAGGTGATTTACATTTAAGTAAATAGGGCAGTTCACATTGGGGATGTTATGGATTAGAACAGAAAGTTTAAGGAAAAAGCAGCAAAAATAAATATGGTTATTTTTGGTGACAAAGCTGTAGAAGACTTTCAAAAAGTATTGGATTTAGTACAAGTAAGGCTTCTTGCTGGAGCAGGAATGTTTTCCTCATCTTTTAATGTTTAATGAAGGAGAAAGGTTTATGGACTCTTATTGCCTGCCATGAAAAAAGTTGTTTTAATTGGGAAATATGATCATTTGAACCCTGCAGAGATGCCAGTCTCCTAAGTACAGGAGAAAAGCTCTTGTTGTACCTACCCATGGTATTTAGAAAAAAAGCATCTTTGACCTCTGAAGAAATCCTAAAATATTGTAATTGTATCTGTACATTTACTTCCTCAATGTATAGAACAGGAAAATATAATCAGGCCCATGGTTCCTTCCAGAACCATCTCACTTTGCCATTTCTCCTGTACAGATTTGAATACCTCTTTAATTTTGATAACACGTTTGAGATTCATGATGACATTGAGGTGCTGAAGCGAATGGGAATGTCCTTTGGCCTAGAGGCAGGCAAATGCTCAGCGGAGGATCTAAGAACTGCAAAATTATTGGTGCCAAAAGCTTTAGAAAGCTATGTTACAGGTAAGTTAAATGAAGCTTTTAAATATTATCCTTGATTAAATTCAAAGCCATAATTTACTGAAGCATTTCTAATTACGTCAAACTACATAAGCATGAGGCATAAGACAGTTTGAAGCAAATTTATGAAAGCCAGCAGGATCCCACAAATGAATGGTGGTTTTAAAATTAATCTTCGATGAGCACATGTAGACTTAATTTAAAATTGTTTAGAATATCGATTCATGAATGGGCTGCAGTGCAAAGGAATAATTCCATGAATAGTTTCTGGTGACAACGTAACCCTTGAGACTCAATAATATAGCCAAAGCCCCTCAAAATGACAGTATTTTCATTGTGTCATTGCTACTCCTTTTTAGGCTCAAAAGAATCCTGGATAACAGGAACAGGAAAGACCTATAAAAGGAAGTCCATTTCTCTTTTCTTCTCCTCTCCCTCACTCCCCCAAAAATGTATGGAATAGAGAGCACCTTAGCAGAGGACAGAGCTGATACTAGACTATCATCACTTATGATCTTAAATTTTACAATGTGTTAATGTTTACATTGCTCTTTCAGCTTATTGAGGAGATTCTCCTTATAAATCTCTCATTTTGCATGGACCACATATTCCTTTGTATTTGTACAGCACATAGCAAAACAAGGCCCTGATTTTAATTGGCCCTCTGAGTACTATTGCATTATAAATAGTAAATAATAATGAGAGGTAGTGTGGTTTAGATGTGAGTCGGAACTCCAAGGTGGGTCGCAACCCCATTTTAATGGGGTCGCCAGGACTGGCTTCAACTTACTTGGCCCATGGCCAAATCCAAAGCTCGAGCCCAGCCAGCCCAGGCTGAAGCTTGAGGGCTTCAGCCCTGGGTGGCGGGGCTCAGGTTGCCAGTCCCCTGTTCGAGCTGAAGTTTTTGGGCTTTGGCTTTGATCCCCCTATCTGGGGTGGCAGGGTTCAAGTGGGCTGAGGCTTCAGTCCTCCTTCCTGGGGTCATGTAGTAATAGGGGGGTCATGAAGTTTGAGAACCCCTGATTTAGAGGAAATAGGGCATGTGTATTTGGAGATATGGATTCTGTTACTGATCTTGAGCAAGTCATTTTCAGCTCTTTGTTCCTTATGTATAGTGTTTTGAGAACTATTAATGAAAAGCACAAAGTGTCATTAACTTTAAACTTCCTAGAAAATGTTGCAACCCTCCTTTATTAAAAGGTAGAATTTGCTCTTAAAATGAGGAGTGTTGATCTCTTTTATTAGAATTGCAGTGTGCCAGTCTAATAGCTGGACTCTCCTTGAATAAGATTCTGGATGTTTTTTTAAAATGCATAGTATAGGTTCTTGAAATAATTACTTTCTGTATTTTTTTATCATTGCAAGTATCATTGTAAACTTATGCTTTCTCCTATATATTCAGTCTTCTCTCTTTGTTCTTAAGTGACATTTAAGTTCAGTGTTTGTTACATTACTTCTCAGTATTATGAAAGTCTTTTTGGATATTAACTCCAAGGTTGGTCACATCCTGTACACAGTGAGGATTTTCTCTTCCCACCCTCTTCTCCTAGACATTCTGCTTGGATGAATTGCTTAGTGGTCATAGCTAGGTGGGCTTCCAGTTATAAACTTAGACAGCATGATGCATTATTGTAGGTTACTTACATGCTTCTGGTCGTTGGCTGTTGTCAGTCTAAACTTAAATTGTTCTAAAGTTCTCTTAAACTTTCTGATTCCCTTTAGGAGATCTTCCACCAATGAAAGGAATGTTACACAGTAAATTGCTAAAAAGAAATTTCAACACTTAATTTTCAGAAAAATTGGAACACTGCCATTAGCCTGGCACCTGTGTTGTTAATCTGAATCTGACTTCACCTTATGTCTGTTGTACTGATTTGCTTTATTATTTTAAAAAATCTTGGGTCCCCTTTCCTGTAGCTAAGAATAGAAGATTAATTTTTAATACTTTGTTCCCTAGGTGTGGAAGCTTTTTAGAAGGTAATGGTGTTTCTGCTACAAATGAGAGAGAATAATTTTTTTTCTTGTAAACAAAGTAATTTTATAGTTCTCCTTGGGAGGATAATGCAGCTGGAAGCTGTCCAGTCACTTAGATGATAATTTATAATATATATATATAGATATATATAGATATATTATAGGTATAAGTTTTTATACTTTTAAAGAAGCAAAATTTTTGTTGTTGGCATAATTTCTCTGGTAACACACTAGGCTTCTGGCTGCTAATCACAAGTCCTGTATTTGTTTGCCTTTATTCAAAGTACTCTGGACAAGTACTGTACTCTTTAGATGTGGGTTGCTTTGAGTATATTTTTCAAAGCTGTCTTATTTTGGTTATGAGAAAATATGGCCAAAAGTTTTGGTTCTTTTAATCTAGTATTGTGTACTAAAGTATGTGCATTTAGTTCGAAGGTTTGTTTTATTGGTTGCTCCTAATATAATTATGCAGTGTGAGGATCAGTATAAATTATATAGTTACTGCAATCAGATGCCTGTAGTAACAAACAGGAGTAGCTGTTTTAAATATAAAGAAAAGGAGTGCTTGTGGCACCTTAGAGACTAAAATTTATTTGAGCATAAGCTTTCGTGAGCTACGTGCATCCGATGAAGTGAGGTGTAGCTCACGAAAGCTTATGCTCAAATAAATTTGTTAGTCTCTAAGGTGCCACAAGTCCTCCTTTTCTTTTTGTGAATACAGACTAACACGGCTGCTACTCTGAAACCTGTTTTAAATATGTTTTGCAAAGGTATCAAAAAGAGGGCATTTGCCTGATTACATGGTTCTCTCAGCAAAGTATAACTTCCCTTTTTAACTTTGGCATGCTTTATTTCTTATACTACCAGAGCAGTGAATTTAAGGTTAAGTATCCACATTTTATGACTTATTTCCATCAAATTTGCCATGGTGCTTTAAAATATATAGGCTTTAGTTAACTACTGTTCAAGAATAGCAAATCAATGTCTTGTATTTATTTACTGGTTACGTTTGTTGCAGACAGCAAAGGTTAGAGCTTTCCCACACTGGCCTATCCCATGAGCTAGACTATGATGGAAGAGAAACCTCTGTAGTGGGTGTCAGAAGTAAAGAATTATCTGAATCAGCTCATTGCTAGGCATCTCCTTAGCAAAGCATACTTACTGTACAAAATGATGAGAGCCTGAGGCTGTGTGTACAAGACAAATTTCTGCTTGCATAGCTATGTTAGTCAGGGTTGTGATCTCTGACTGACATAGCTCTACCAGCAGAAGTCCTTACTGTAGATGCAGCTATACCAGCAAAGCTTGTTTCTTTTATGGGGATGTTTTTACTGTATTGCTTTTCCTATACGACTAAAGCACTCCTAGTGCATACCTGGCCTCAGAGACTGGGCCAAGATTGTGCTATTATTTTAGCTAAACAGATACTGAAGGCTGAAGATTAATTATGGTAGTGTGTGTTTGCTAAATGAACATGCATAACCATTGGAGAAGGAAAGCTGGAAGGATCTCCTAGTCTGGAGTTACGTGGATAGATTTGGTGAAAAATCTACAACCAAATATGACCATCTCTGCTAAAATAAATGACTTTTCTTAAAGAATATGTTACTTCTCAGCCCAAAATAACATTTTAGAATTGCTTATACAGATTAATGCAAAACATATGAAATAATCTTTTCATTTATTAACTTTTTAAAGTTTTCTTTGTACAAAAGGTTTACATTTTATCCATTCCCTCAGAAAGCCCCCTCTCTCACAAATGTACACACTCTTACTTTTTAATTTTCTCTAGATCTCATTGTGCTGAAATTAATCATGTTATTTTAAATAAAAGCTTGGTGTACTTTTACCTAAGTTAGTAGGAGTCTGGTCCAAAATTTAACTTAAAGTACCATATTGGTGTTGCACACAGCTATCTCTCTATGTATCTTGAACCATAAATGCTGAGTTTGTTAACAAAACCCAAGGGCAGTTTGTTTTGAGGGGGGCAGGGAAAAAAGGGGTTTACTACTGCTGGCACTGAGAAGACAATCGTTTCTGAACAGGAACATGTATTGTATATAGAGTGGGGTGGTAGCAGCGTCGTACTTTAGATTGTGATTAGTTTATTGTTTAACTACTCTAAAATCCACATGCTTACTTAGAATGTCTTGGAAATTGCTGTGTCTGAATAGATCTAAGGCAGGCTTTTAGTGGTCCAGTATAAGGTTTTCTAAGATAGAGTCCATCCCTCCCACCACCACCAAGAAAAAAAAATCATGTGACATGAAAATTTTACAGTTTAACTTTTTTTGTGATACCAGCTACACAGGATGGATCCCCAGCACCTACTTCCCCTTTAGCGAAGCAATATTTTAAAAAGTTATTCAGGGTAAACATTGGATCTACAGAGTGGCTTGATCCAGAGAAAGTCATTTGTGCAGGTGCAGCAGGACTGGGGGCTCTACTGCAATCAGTGTCTGCAGACATGCTGACATTAGAGTAGGTAGCTTAAGGTGATGTGCTCTGGCCACTGAACCCAAGTATACTCCTGGGTGAATTCTGTGCCAAAAAAAAAAAAATAAAAATGCTACACACAATATTTTAAAATTCTGCATATTTAATTGTCAAAATATAATCACTCCAGTTTCAGTTATTTTGGTAATTTATTTCAAAATACCTGTCAACAAATATGTCAACAATACACACAACAACAAAAAACATTCCCCCAGGAGTAGAAAGTTAAAGAAACCCAGTTCCAGTTGGGGGGGGTTGCTGGAGGGGGCTGTGTGGCACCCCCCTACCCCCAGAGCCCAGCTGTGGGGAACCCTCTGCCCCCCAGATACCTGCACCCCCAGAGCCTTTACTCCCTACCAGCTTCTTTAGTGTCCTCTATGCCCGCTGCGCTGGGCAGAATACTCTGCTCAATGCAAGGTGGGCTCTGCAGAGTCCTGCAGCCCCAATTATGTGGGCAAAACACGGAATTCTGTGCAAATTCTGCATTGTGCAGTGGTACAGAATTCCCCCAGGAGTACCAAGTAGCACCCATGTACTGTAAGTTTGAGTCCTGCCCTTGTCAGCTTCCTGAGACTGAGGCCTGGTCTAAATTTAAAATTATATTGACCCAGCTATGGCACTCAGGGCTGTGAAAAATTTTGCAGCCCAGTTACATTGACGATGTAGGCGCAGCTAGGTCGACAGTTAAACCACCTCTTTCAGAGGTGAAGTCTAACATTGACAAAAAAAACGTTCTGTCAAAGGAAGCATCTACACCATGGTACAGTAGTGTAGATATATTTTGTGTGTTGTGATAGTTGCTCTCTGCAAGGGCTCCTTGTGAAAGGGTAGGCCTGAAAGAAAAGCTTCTGGTTTAAAGAGCAGAGATGTCAGAGTACTCTAAAACCCACTTGCATACTTCCATTTTACTTTTAAGTATTGCCAAGGAAAATAATTTCAAATAGCGGGAAGGTGAAAGACTCTAGTAAGCAACAGTATTAGGGTAATATAAATCATGCCATATGCTTCTCACCCATTTCCTGAACAACAGAACTGAATATAAACAAGGAAAAGCAAGTAACTGTGACTTTGATGGATGTCAGAATGTTCAAATGGGTTGCTGAGCTTCTGGAAATGCCCCCCTAATAAGAGCTCTATACTAAAGACTGGCATAAGTTCAGTATTGACTGATGCAGTGCCAGGATGCCATTGTCAGTCAACATAGTAACTGATGTTTATCATGAAAAATAAAACAATTTTCAACTTCCTACAATAATTCATCCAGTCTACACAAACCAAGGGTTCAGACCTACCAATTTCGCCTCTCAAAATGCTGACGTTTCCATGGGGAGGCAGTTTGTAAGACAGTAGAAACATTTAGTGCTGACCTACACTACAGAGTTAGGTTGATTTAAGGCAGCTTACATCGACCTAACTCTGTAGGTATCTACACTAAAATGCAGCCCCCACCACTGTTACTCACCCACTACACTGACTTAATAACTACACCTCCAGAAGATGCATAGCACTTAAGTCAACGTAGTTAGGTTGACGCAGTGTTAGTGTTGACACTGCATTGCTTACATCGACTGTTGCCACCTTTCAGAGGCTGTCCCACAATGCTCCATACTGACAGTTAAATTGGCGCAAGCATTCCTGGTGAGGGTGTGCACCGCCAACACGGGAGCATAGTGTGGACATGCAAAAGCAGTTTAATTACTGCTGTGGCTGTAAGTTGACGTAACTTAGATCAACTTTAATTTTGTAGTGTAGTCTTGCCCTGAGTAATATGGCCTTTTTAAAAACAGCAATATTAAACCACAAAAGATATTTTCCTCCACAAATTGCTATAGAAAATCTAAGCAATGCAAAATCCTCATTGAGATGAATGCAGCACTTTATACTCCTGGAATCTCTTAGGCTGCAGAGGGTTGTGCAGAGCCCCATTCTCTTACACTGGGGCCTGGTCTACACTAGATAGTTAGGTCCCTACAACTACATTGCTCAGCAGTGTGAAAAATCCACCCCTGTGAGCGGCACAGTTAAACCAACCTAACCCCTGATGTAGACAGTGCTAGGCTGACAGGACAATTCTCCAGTCGACCTAGCTACTGCCTTTCTGGGCGGTGGATTGCCTACACCAACAGGAGAACCCCTCCATCAGCAAAGGTAGTAACTTGACTGAAGTGCTACATCGGTGCCGTTGTGGCACTGCAATGTTTTAAATGTAGACAAGCCCCAAAGGATTGTCTATCCTGGGAGTTGTTTCAAAATAGTTATTCCTCATTAGGTCCCTGTGTAGATGCTTTTATTCTAGGATAGGAGTGTTTTATGATGAATTAGCTGAATCAATTTTGGATTAGCACTGTATTGTTCCAGATGCTGTGGAGTACATGGGTACAGTAAGAGAAATGGTAAGACCATGTGCTCACTCAGGCAAAAGCTGTATTTAGGGCAGGCTTAGTGACCACCAGCTGGCTATTCCTGGTCTACACAGGTGCCAACTCTGTGGGTGCTCCAGGGCTTGAGCACCCATGGGGAAAAATTAGCGGGTGCTCCGCACCCCCCCGGGTCCCCCCTGAGCGCACTGTGTCCCCACCACTCCACCCCACCCCCCCCCGCCTAACAGCTCTTTGGCAGCACTTAGGACTTTCCAGGAGAGAGGGGCAGGAGTGGGGATGCAGCGTGCTCTGGGGAGGAGGCGGAGAAAAGGCAGGATGGGGCAGGGACTTGGGGGAAGGGGGTGGAATCGGGTAGAGGGGGTCAAGCACCCACCAGGCAGAGGGGAAGTTGGCACCTATGCTGGTCTATACTCAGTCACTTCACCTCACCTGTATAAACCGTTGCCAGACGTTTCCACCCTTTAACCCTATAAGACTTCCCTCTGGAACATCACTTTTTTCTGTCTGTTTTAAATCATGCTGTCATGTTTACTCCCAGACTGTTACACATTTCTGCATCAAGGATAAACTACTGTGCTCTTCTATTTGCATGTGCACAAAACTCAGCACAGAAATGAGGGGTCTCAAGCTCTGTGGGTACAGATACAACACTGTGGCAACCTGCCAAAAATAATCTCTGTACCAGTCAACACAGCCATCCCTAGCACAGTGAAGTGTAGTTGGAATGCATGTAGACAAGAGAATACAATTCTGTACAACATGCCACATTTACTTCATTCCTCATATCTGCTTATTTTAGGGCAGCCCTGTCTGAAATTACAGTATATGAACACTGGCTCTTGCCAGCTCTAGGTACCAGAGTTAAGATTGAATGGTAGGGCTGGTGTACATGCTGTAACTCCTGGTTTTCAGATGTTTAAGTATAGTTGCAGCCAGCGTTATGAAAGGATATGAGGCACTGCCCATCAACCTTAACTCTGCGTTAACAAAGTTTTGGGGCTATGAATGTTGTTTCATGTTCTGGGTCTTGTATAATCATCAGCACAATAAACTAAATGCTGATATCTGTAGTTAGTGAGGTATGGAACAAAGAGAGAACAGCTATTTCCCACAATTTAGATATTAGGCTGATCTTGAAGTTACAGTACTTGGAACCTATTTGACACTTTCAGCAGAGCAGATTTAATCTGAAAGTCATTTGTGGAAAATAAATATTGAACGTTTCCTGAGTACCACATTTGAGGATGATTGTATAGTACTAGCAATCTTACGGTTAATGATGCAAAAACAGTACATAGCGTTTAAATTAAAAGCTAGACATCCAAAAGCAAATTAAATGCAGTTTCTAACATTGTAAAGAAAGAAAAATGTTGCTGTAACTTTAACGTGTAACTGTGTTTTCTTTTAGATATGTCTACAGGACTTTCATGGTTGAACCAAGGGTTACTTTTAAATTCAGCTCATTCAGTTTCAACTTTAGAAATGGCTGGCGGTACGTCTATTTCTAAATCAAGGTAACTAGAGTGTGATTTTTCCATTTCAAAGAATGAAGGATAGTTTCCTGTGATAATTGTATTGATAAAGTGCAAAATTCACCCCGATGCACCACTTGCCCTCTCAAAATAGGGTGTTCTACCATAGGAATGAATTTCACCCCAACTAAATATAAAGAACACTAGGGCCTGGACTACACTAAAAAGTTAGGTCAATCCAGCTACATCGCTCAGGCATGTGAAAAATCCATATCCCTGAGTGACATAGTTAATCCAAACTAACCCCCAGTACAGACAGCGCTAAGTTGACCAAAGAATTCTGTCGACCTAGCTACCAGCTCTAGGGAAGGTGCATTTCCTCTGACGAGAGCAGAACCCATCCTGTTTGTGTGGGTAATGTCTACACGAGTGGTCTCCAACCTTTTTACGCACAAGATCCCTTTTTGAATTTAAGTGCAACCCAGGATCTACCCTGCCCCACTCACTCCATCCCGCATCCTTCTGTCACTCGCTCTCCCCCACCCTCACTCACTTTCACCGGGGTGGGGCCAAGGGGTTCGGAGTGTGGGAGGGGGCTCTGGGTTGAGCTTGGAGTAGGAGGTTGGGATGCAGGAGAGGGTGAGGGGTGCAAGCTCTGGGAGGGAGTTTGGGGGCTCCATGCTGGGGCAGATTGTTGAGGTGCAGGAGGGGGTATAGGGTGCTGGTTCCGGCAGGAGCTCAGGGCTGGGATGCAAGCTCCCACTGGGCAGCACTTACCTCAAGCGGTTCCCAGTCAGTGGCGTAGCGGGGCTAAGGCAAGCTCCCTGCCTGCCCTGGCCCCACACAGTTCCTGGAAGCAGCCATCACACCCTTGCAGCCCTTGGGGAGGGGGGGCACATGGCTCTGTGTGCTGCAGCTCCCATTGGCCGCAGTTCCCCGTTCCCGGCCAATGGGAGCCATGGGGGAGGTGCTTGCAGGCAGGAGCAGTGCACAGAGACCCCTGCCCCCGCCCCTCCTCAGGCGTGTGCTGGCTACTTCTGGGAGCAGCGCAGCGCCAGGGCAGGCAAGGAGCCTGCCTTAGCCCCGTGCACCGCTGGACTTTTAGTGACCGGAGATCACGGTTGACTGCCAGAGACTCCAGGATTGGCCAGTTGATCACGAGCTACTGGTTGGAGACCACTGGTCTACACTGAAGCACTACAGAGGCACCACTGTAGCATTTCAAATGTATAAAAGGAGTTTCTGTGATGACTGATTTTTGGAACATTCTGACTTTCTGATAAAAGGCTTCTTTCCACAGACAATTTCTGATTTGTAGTCTCTGCCCAGAGGAGAATGGGTGTGTGTACATTTGAGGTTAATTGGACAAACTGTGTTTGTATAGGAGATTTGAAAAAGTGGTGTCTCTTCACCTTTTAGAAAGATCTAAAATAGTTTGTTCATAATTCAGAACTCTTTGTGAACAGTTCAAACTTTTTTTTATACATTATTCATCATGAGGAGTAGGATGAGACTTTTTTTTATTTCATTTTCACCCAAGTTGGAGCCTTGAGGATTTTAGTTGAAATTTTTGGTGTCTGTACATGTTCTAACTTTTGCCAGCACCATCAGGGAAATAAGTTCCACACTGCCTAATCCTCGCTTTAATTTTTAAATTTCTTGGTTGCGAATTGGCTTTAAAATACAAATGGATCACAATACCTAAATGTTTGTCGTCATGTATTTGGATAGAAAGCCTTTTTTTTCTGGCCCCTAGAGTTCCTAACAAGTTCTTGCTCATGGCAGTTCACCTCTCAATGCACACGCTACAGTAGGGGTGGGCAAACTTTTTAGCCCAAGGGCCACATTGGGGTGCGAAACTGTATGGAGGGCCGGGTAGGGAAGACTGTGACTCCCCAAACAGCCTGGCCCCTAACCCCTATCCGCCCATGCCTGCCCCCTCAAAACCCCCAACCCATCCAAACCCTCCCTGCTCCTTGTCCCCTCCTGGGACCCCACCCCCTATCTAACTCCCGCCCCCACCCCAGAACCTCTGCCCTATCCAACCGCCCCCTGTTCCCTGACTGCCCCCCGGGACCCCCTGCCCCTTGTCCAACCCCCTGGCCGCCGCACCACCTGGCTTGAGCCAGACACGCTGCAGTGCTGCCCTGCATGAGCAGGCAGCCCCGTCGCCCAGGGGAAGGGCTGGGGGCTAGCCTCCCAGGCCAGGAGCTTGGGAGCCGGGCAGGACAGTCCCACGGGCCATAGTTTGCCCACCTCTGCACTACAGCATAGACAAGGCAATGGGAGAGTCATTCCCTTTCGATTCCTTCTCTTGGCTTCAGGAGCTTCCCTAGCTGGGACAAGAGAAATTGGCATACCCCCTATTGATCCTTGAGTTTCTTTTGCTTTTCTGCCTCCTGTCCCCTTTCACAAATACTAGATTCATTTTAAATTATAATGTTTCAGGTAGTTTCTTGTTAGTAGCTTCTTTTTAAATAAAAACAAGAAGCCACAAAAAGTTCTCAAACATGAGAAATTCTCTCAAGTTACAGGATGACTTTTCTGTTGTTTTGATAGTGGAAATCCAGGATTGTGTCTGGATGCTGAAGTGGCCTTAGCAACTGGACAGTTCCTTGCCCCTGGTAGTCAACAATCCAGCAGTGCAACATCACGTTATTCAGAGTCACGAGGAGAAACCCCATGCTCATTCAATGATGAAGATGATGATGATGACGATTCCTCTTCCCCAGAATGAAGACAGTAGAAAACAGAATATACAAGATGCTGCTTTTGTGTGTTTTTTAGTGTGAGCTCCTGGTTTTCATGATGTAACTTCAGTTTCTTGCCTTTGTTTGCACTGTGTTCAGTGAAACTAAATGGAAACTTTCACGCATATACACACAAAAAGCACCCAAAGTTAAGTGACAGATTGAAAACTTTTTATAACTGAACACAGCGTGGCATACTGCCACAGAGCAAACAAAGTGTTTCAACTGCAACCAAGGAAAAAAGCAAAATCCCTGAAGATTTAGCAGACTAATTGCTAAGTGCACAAGTTTATTTTTCATAACTTGGGACACTGCTTCTCCAGTTTCTCTCTTCCCCCTCATTTATCCCACTCAGAATGGAGATGATTATAGTGTCGACAAACAGATGCTGTTTCTTACATAGTCTTTAGGCTCTGCTATCTTTTTTTTTTTTTTTTAAAAAAAGCTAAAATAGATAGTTTTAAATATCTTACTTATTAAAACCATTATGGGGAGGGGCTATTAGTATGTTTGCTTTGTTCTGTTCATCTTGCTGTATAGAAGAGTCAAAGTAATATAAAATGCAAGTGGCAAAATTAATCTTGAAGTAGATGAAATCCATTTTAGATATTGTAAAGAATGAAATTAGTATATTTCTGTTGAAGGGTTCATATTTTTCCATTATTTTATTCCATTGATATTTTGGGCCTAATTTATTATAAATAACTGAATATTAGCCATTATACATAGTGAGGATAAAAATGGTGGTGTTCCCTACACCAGCACTAATTTTTTTTAAGAAAAAATGTTCGTGAAGAAAATAGTATTAATAAGTTGTCTGATAGTTTAAAAATAAATTCTCCCTTGAATATCTACACAGACCTTAACCTACTTTAGAAAATCAAATGGAATATAATAGCAAAAGAGTTTCTTTCTATAGTAAGGACTTCATACATCATTTTCGGGCAGTTTTCAGTTTTCAAGGGACACAGTCATATAAAATATTATTTTAGAAACTAATAACTTTTTAATTTAAGATTCTTGTGAAAATCTAACTTTTCACTATTTATGCAGTTTGACTTTTTGCATTTCACTCAGCTAGGATAATGAAAACAGACTAATCAAATTAACTTTTTATTTCTAGTTAATTCCATTTTCCAACTGTTCTGCACTAACTGACACCATGCTGGCACTGCAGTGGAACATTTAACTCCAAACAACTGTTTTCACAGGATTTTTTAAAAAGGAAAAACTGGAATCTGATTTTTATACTCTGTCAAGTTAGCAAAAATAATTCTTACACTTCAGAAGTAGGCACTGGAGTAGTAGTAATTTTGCTTTAATATCACCCAAAGGATTTTCACAATCATGTCAACCCAAAATGTTAGTAAACTGGGCTTCTTTAGTGAATAAATTGCACCTCTATTTACTGAAGGTCACATTAATTGAAAATATTTATTTGCAGCTTTGGAAAAGGTAAATGTATAAAATACTGGATTATATATTTGACTCCATTGTGACCAAAGATGCTGTTAAATAGGTTGAGTCACAGTGGAATATATCAACAACAAATCATACCAGTACAATGGTTAAATATAGGTTTTTTTCCTCTGTTTAAAAATGTCTTTAAAGGGCTGAATTAGGCTCACAAAAATCTCTGAGTTGAGTCCAGTTCTACTTTTAGCATCCCAACTTGGTGCCTAGAATGTCTCTGAACAGAGAATTTTTAAACATTCCACACTTTCTTTAATATCAAAGCAGAACAGGTTGACCTGAAATGTTTTGATATGCAAGTTTAAACTGGTCTGTTTTTATTCTTTTCAATATGCTAAACCTAATTAAGAGTGAATAATGAAATGATAAATTGAAATGATTCCTTTTTCATCTTTATAGTCCATGTACATATTTTAGGTATTTCTAAATACCAGTATTAGCTGTTAGACCACAATGACTATGGCTGTGTTATTTAGTTAGGAGTTTTGTCTGAATCCCTACTGAATATCTGTTGCAGTCTGTCATGTTTACACACATTTGGAGGAGAGGTGGCTAGCAAAGTTACAAGGAAAATTTTCCTCTATGCTTATCAAGCTACCTACCAATCTGGACAAGACTAGTGGGTTATCCCATGAGCATAGGTCACAGAGACAGTTGGACATGTGAAATAGGTAATGTCCTCTGTCTTGACTCATGTTACTAATCTATTCTCAGACAGCTGCCAGTGTAACTACCACTTGAACTGGAAATGGCACTGTAACTGTTAGGTCAGTAATAGCTGACGGGGGCAGATTATTTCAGTGGTCTCTTAGCTTGGAGACAATCCCTTTGGAAAGTGGTTTCTCTGTTTATGAAACCACTCTAAAAAAAAAAAAAAGTCAGTGTGTCCAGGATCCATCCCATCTTACCATCCACCAAGCACTGCAACAGGCCTTGGAAAACAAGGAAACCCATAAGCACCACTTTGAACACTAGCCCAAAGAGGAGCAGTAATAATTTTGCTTTCATGACAAAAGTTGACAAAAAATGTTCTTTCCCAGGAGCTTGGCATGCTTGCTCCCATTGTAGTCCACAGCAAAACTCCCATTAAGAGCACACTGCACTACTACTCGCTTTTTGGCAAGTACCATGGCATAGCATCACCAGCCTCTGGCATTAAAATACAGCAGAGAAAGTAGGTAGCTTTATTAACTGATCAGCTTCACAAATTGATCTCCCACCCCCCTGAAAATAGTTAAATCATACAGAGGCCAAAACATAAAACCAGTTTTGGGACTTCAAAAGGAAGTTGCTTGAGATCCTATGTTCCAAGTTCCAGTCCAGAGGGAATTTTAACACAGGCAGTTGTGATGTTATTAAAGACTGGGAACTGGTCCTCACCCAGGAGTCACTGTGTGAACTCAGGCATGTAACTTAACCTTCTTTTTGTCTGATGATTCTGCTCCAAAATTGCAGGACTGCAACAAAAACTGATGGTGTATCTCAATTGAACCTTAAATGGATCTGAATTATAAGGAGATTTCAAGTTGCTGCGCACCCACATCTTCCATTGAGTCAATAGGAGCAATGGGTGTTCAGTCCCTCAAAAAGGCCCTTAAACTCTGAATGGCACCAGGAGGCATTACCATAGTAATGTGATCATTAACAGCTTGACTGGTTCTCTCATCTTCTGTTTAGTTGCCATATTGTGTAATACAGCTAATATGTCCATTGTTATCTGGTGACAGGTAGCAATTAAACTTTAAGCATAAAGAAAATTGTGATATGAACATTTGAAAAGTGACCCTGTGGTTGAGAGTGCTTTTTTGTTGTTTTGTGTTTTGTACTGCTATTCTGGATGATTTATATGTTTATTTATTGGGTATGATTTACTAAAATTATTTGAGGAAGTACATGAAGTAATTCGCCGTAACCAATATAATTGTGTGTATACATTTTAAATCTATTGCAGTAAACATCTTTACATATTAAACATTTTATTTTAGAGATTGGGGACTTTTAAACTTAGGGAAAGAGTCAATAAAACCTGCTAGACTGTACCACAAACATCCCAAAAATGTGTGTGTTTCCAGGAAGAGGATGGAGGGTATTTCTATTGTGTGGAAGTTAGCTCTAACGTTTATTCAATCTGGCCATTAATGATTACACTACAGTTGTGCCAGATTTTTCATTTCTACAAGCCAAATGTTGGTTCTACTGAAGTCACTGGCAAAATTAATCTATTCTAAAGTCTCATCTGTATGAGAAAGTTATTCCAGTTTCGCTGGAGGTATGCTTTTAAACTCACTTACTGAAACCAAAATAAAAATATCCACAGAGGAGTTTGCACTGGTTTAAGAGTGGCTTATTCTGATATAGGTTGCAAAGATTCCTAATAGACTTAAACTGATGCAAACTTCTGTGTGGTTTAAAGCAGCCTTGTTGCAGTTTAGTTTAACTAAATCAATTCAAAATCAGACCTTTAGGACATGTCTACACGTACAATGCTGTAGTGATGCCGCTGCAGCGCATCTGGTGAAGAGGTTCTATGCTGATGGGTGAGAGCTCTCCCATCAGCATAATAAAACCACATCTATGAGTGGCAGCAGCTATGTCAGTGGGAGAGCTTCTGTCCACACCGACACTTATGTCTGTGTAACTTATGTCACTCAGGCGGGTGGTTTATTCACACATCTGAGCGACATAAGTTCTGCCAACATAGGCTGTAGTGTAGTTAAACTGGCACAAATTTCTTGTATGGAGAAGTTGTTTGCAGGGTTGGTGTCATAATATTAGAAAGACAAAGTGGGTGTGGTAATATCTTTTATTGGACCAACTTCTGTAGGTGAAGAAGAGCTCTGTGTAGGTTGAAAGCTCGTCTCTTTCACCAACAGAAGTTGCTCCAATAAAAGATATTACTTCACCCACCTTGCAACAAGGTGTGATAGAGCCAAAGTTTGATCCTAAATAATAATTGTTCTCAAACATATCAGCCATAAAAAGCTGTTTTAGGGTAGAATCTATCATTTAAGAACATAGCTGTCAAATTATCTTTATTTTCCCACACACACACACACACACCACCTTCTTAAACAAAACCACCTCTAAAATGTATTTGTTACAGTCTAAAAATTAGATAATGGTCATTTGGAAAATTAACAGGCACTTTAAAACTGAAAATATCCAGAGGCATTTTAAAAATACTTTTTAAAAATACTTTACCTTTAATTAGTCTAAAAGCCAAACTACCCTGATTTAGAAAAAGCAAAGCAAGTAATTGCAGTGTGCATTTAATATAGAATAAACAAACCAAAACAAAAATGGGCTTTCAGTCTTGACCCTTGCAGTTGTACCTTGTTATTGCAGATGTCTCTTAATTGCATGATCCTAATATACTCTAAATGCTGGATTATCCAGATACAGTGAGACAGGGCTAGGACTATGTTTGTGCTTATTTCACTTTGTCCCTCTTTGGGATTACACATCATGATCACAATTTAAAAATGTCACTATCTTTCTGGTTAATGTAAGCTTCCTTTAGTTAGAATAAGACTTCGGGGGCAGTTAATGCTCTTGCAATTGTTCCATGCCTGGGATGTTATGAAGCCAAAGGCCTGTTGCTATTATTTATTTAAAGAGGAGAGACCCCCCTCACTAGATGAAGCAACAATCATTATAATATTATTAAAAATAACTTGAAAACAGTTGTTTAGAATAAATTCCCTTATCTGCATAGTTAATAGCAGAATTTTAAAATTTAAATTACTCTTTAGTAATGATATTTAGTAGGGTTGTTAATTAATTGCAGTTAACTCACACAATTAACTCAAAAAATTAATCGTGATTAAAACAATTAATTGCAATTAATCACACTTGTAACAACAGAATACCAATTGAAATTTATTAAATGTTTGAATTTTTTTTTTACATTTTGAATATCGATTTTGATTACAAATATATACACAGTAAAAATGATAAAAGAAATAGTATTTTTCAATTCACCTCATACAAGTACTAAAGTGCAGTCTCTTTATCATGAAAGTGTAACTAACAAATGCAGATTTTTTTTTTTTTGGTTACATAACTGCACTCAAAAACAAAACAGTGTAAAACATTAGAGCCCACAAGTCCACTCAGTCCTACTTCTTATTCTGCCAATCGCTAAGACAAACAAGTTTGCTTACATTGATGGGAGATACTGCTGCCTGCTTCTTATTTACAACGTCACGTGAAAGCGAGAACAGGCATTCACATTTGTAGCTGGCGTTGCAAGATATTTACATGCCAGATATGCTAAACATTCGTATGTCCCTTCATGCTTCAGCCATCATTCCAGAGGACATGCTTTCATGCTGATGATGCTTGTTAAAAAAATAATGCATCAATTAAATTTGTTACTGTACTCCTTGGGGGGAGAACTGTATGTCTCCCGCTCTGTTTTACCCGCATTCTGCATATATTTCATATTATAGCAGTCTCGGATGATGACCTAGGACATGTTCATTTTAAGAACCATTTTCACGCAGATATGACAAAACACAAAGAAGGTACTGATGTGAGATTTCTAAAAATAGCTACAGCACTCGACCCAAGGTGTAAGAATCTGAAGTGCTGTCCAAAATCTGAGAGGGACGAGGTGTGAAGCATGCTTTTAGAAGTCTTAAAAGAGCAGCACTCTGATGCGGAAACTATAGAACCCAATCACCAAAAAAGAAAAGCAACCTTCTGCTGGTGGCATCTGACTCAGATGATGAAAATGAACATGCATCGGTCCGCTCTGCTTTCGATCGTTATCAAGCAGAACCTGTCGGCAGCACGGATGCATGTCCTCTGGAATACTGGTTGAAGCATGAAGGGACATATGAATTTTTAGCGCATCTGGTATGTAAATATCTTGCAACGCCAGCTACAACAGTGCCATGCAAATGCCTATTCTCACTTTCAGGTGACATTGTAAACAAGAAGCAGGCAGCATTATCTCCTGCAATTTGTAACCAACCTTGTTTGCCTGAGTGATTGTCTGACCAAGAAGTAGGACTGAGTGGACTTGTAGGCTCTAAAGTTTTACATTGCTTTATTCCTGAATGCAGTATTTTTGTACATAATTCTATATTTGTAAGTAAAACTTTCACAACAAAGAGATTACACTACAGTACTTGTATGAGGTGAAATGAAAAATATTTTGTTTTTTACATTGCAAATATTTGTAATCAAAAATAAATATAAAGTGAGTACTGTACACTTTGTATTCTGTGTTGTAACTGAAATTAATATATTTGAAAATGTAGTAAACATCCAAAATATTTAAAATAAATGGTATTCTATTGTTGTTTAACAGTGCGATTAATTTTTTTAATCGCTTGACAGCCCTAATATTTAGTCTATTATCATTACGCAGGCTGAGTGAAATTCAGAAATTAACCCTTGTCATGTTCTGGCTCTCATGCACTAGAATAGCTGTAATGGCTAGGCTGCAAATGCTGCCAGGGAATGTTCAAGTCAAAATAAAAAAATCTGTGTTCGCTAGCATTTAAAAACAAATTCATGGGAACATTTCAGTTGATCTTGGTTTTTGTAAAATCTAAATTTGGTGCCTGTCAACCTTTAATAGAATGTATATTTGATTGATTAAAGCTGGTTTTTATCCCATGTGATTAACATTTTGAAGGACCATGAAATGTACAAAAGCAAGAAAATTCAGCATTAAATATTAATTGAACTCTGGGTTGACAGTCTGTCCATGCACCAAATATTATATAGAAGATACTCTGTGTTATGCCCTTGAAATCACTGTATTAGCCTGAAATCTGAATTTTTTGTTTGGGTTTATTAACCTTTAACGTAATGGTAAGGGTTAATAGCAGCTTTGGGTTTGTTTTTCAGGTAATATGGTGATAAGAGACTTTTCCTCACAAAAGCACCTTCTGGGCAAAAACAAATTCTGTGCACTTCCCCTGTCTCTGATGCACTGGCACATCCATTTTACACGGAACACTTCAAATAGGCTCGTAATTTAGCCAATTTGTATATATATTTTATAACCCTTATAGCACCCAAAATTCTTACTGTGAAAGATTATTCCTGCTTCCAGTGGTGCTGCTCATTACATACCTGTAAAAATACCTGTTCAAAGCTCAACCTGGGACCTGAGTGCAATAATTATCCCAGGAGCAAGACACCAAGCTGGATATTTTTCTTTGGGTCTTCTGTATGTCATTGTGAGATATGACAACAGAACAAGCCAGGACACAGTTTAAAGTCAGTAGATGTACGTAGGCACTTCTGAACAGTGGGATCTAGCAATAGATCATTGCTCTCTTAAAGCAGAATAATACTGGGCAACAGTCTTATGTATATCAACCTATATTATGGAGCCATTACAGCATGAATGAGTGTAACAACAATTGTAATTTTCTAAAGATAATAATTGAAGTATTTATCCACAATATGGACTAAATTCTGCATGGAGTTAACTTTTTAAAACCTTTCCTTTTTGTGTTTGAAGTGCTGAAACCACTTAAAAGCCCATTAATTGTTTTAACCACTTTTCTACCTATTTAAGTTAACAGAAGAGTCGTCTCAGTCATGGGCTTGGATGTTTTATGCCAAGTTTCAACTCAGACCAAACTTAAAGAAAGGTTTGTGAACTCCTGAAAAATGGAAGCCCTGAGACAACTTTAGCTATAGTGGCTCTAATTGGTGCTGCTGTAAATTGTATAGGATTTAATTATTTCTAGTATTTCCACTATAGAATGAGTGGAAATTGCTGATCTTTGCTTTATGGTGATCAATTGAGGGTTTGATTCATTCTGTTCTCTTACTGAATCCAATAACCTTATGGTCTTTCCCCTAAAGTATTTACTGGCATAAAATAACTTACTGTTTTTCTGTCAAAATGTTTGTGCATTAAATAAAAGCATTTTTACATCTCCCCTTTCCTGCACTGCTAAAGCCTTATTACTAAGAGCTTGTCTACATCTAAAACTTAGGTCAACCTAGCTACCTTGCACAAGGCTGTGAAAAATTTCTTGCCCTGAGCAACAGGTTAGGTTGACCTAACCCCCCCTGTAGATGCAGGTAGGTAGACGGCAGAATTGTTCCATCAATCTAGCTACCACCTCTAAAAAGGTGGATTTACTATAGTGATGGAAAAACCCCATCTGTCTCTAGCAAATGTCTGTGCTACAGTGACATAGCTATGCTGTGCTGCGCTGCTGTAGTGTAGACATAGCCTAAAGATTTTCCCAAAGTAAACTGCCATCTAACACATTACAGGCTTTCTGGGCAACTTACTTCAAACAATTTGATGCAGATTTTTAATATTCCATGAGTTTCTTTCTTGCTGGGTATCTTTTAATTATAACCCTATTATTTTGTTTTGGCAAAGGCTGCTATTAAGCTATCTTGATTTGTTTGTTCTGATCAAGTAATGTTAATTTTTACTACCACATTGTATATGACTATTAGTAGCGTAAAAATAATGTGATATTATATATCCTTTAAACACTGGCAGACAGAAATACAAAGTACATAAAGTTTTACTTTCCTAATGAGAACATTGGTATTAGCATACAGTGTATTGGATCTAATAAGGAATTATTACTTTGCAGTCTTTCACACTTTGTAAATAAATATCTGCTATTTTTTTATGGAAATTTTATAGAAGAAGTTATTTCTGTATACTCAACTGATCCCACATTTACTGAAAATGCTGCAAGGGGGAACTGTACTCCACAAAATTGCGGGGGAGGAGGGGAATAAACACATCTGATTGAAGTGAAAAGCATGCACATGTTGGAGAAAAACAGTATCCAGCTGTTTATAACTTAAGAAGTAAAGCTGAACTGTAGAAGAACAGAATAAAAGAATTTAAAGACAACTGGGGTTGATCTTGTTTTTAAGCAAAACATTGTTGAAGAGGAAAGCTGCTCAAATTTAATGTTCATAGCATGTGCTCTCCATTTCAAAAAAGCCACCTTACAGTGTACACTCCAGGGAAAAAAGAATCAAGTTAATCTGATGTTTTGAAAATAAATATTTTAACTTCACTAATTGTAGCCTGGTGGATAGTCTTCAGCTCAGAGGAACCTAATGTGACATCCAGTGAAAGAAAATGGTTTTGTAGAATCTCTTTACATTGTGTCAATTCAATTTATAAAGGTGTCAGGGTTCCCTCCCCACTCTGAACTTTAGGGTACAGACATGGGGACCCACATGAAAGACCACCTAAGCTTATTTCTACCAGCTTAGGTTAAAAACTCCCCAGGCACAAATTCTCCCTTGTACCTTGGGTTTAAGTAACGCTGCCACCACCAAGTGATTTAACAAAGAACCAGGGGAAAGGACCACTTCGAGTTCCTCTTCCCCCAGCAATCCCCCCAAGCCCTTACACCCCTTTCCTGGGGAGGCTTGAGAATAATATCCTAACCAATTGGTTACAAAATGATCAACGACCCAAACCCCTGGGTCTTGGAACAATGGAAAAAATCAGTCAGGTTTTTAAAAGAGGATTTTATTTAAAGAAAAGGTAAAAGAATCACCTCTATAAAATCAGGATGGTAAATACTTTACAGGGTAATCAGATTCAAACCACAGAGGATTCCCCTCTAGGCAAAACTTTAAAGTTACAAAAAAAACAGGATAAACCTCCCTCTAGCAAAGGGAAAATTCACAAGTTGAAAACAAAAGGTAATCTAATGCGCCTTGCCTTATTTACTTACTCTTTTTGTAATATCAGAGACTTGTACAGGATGGTTTATATAGGAGAAGGAGTTTTTTTGACTTGATGCTTCTCTGCTTTCCCCAGAGAACACACCACAAAGCCTCCCCCCCAAGATTTGAAAGTATCTTCTTTCCCCATTGGTCCCCTTGGTCGGGTGCCAACCAGGTTATTTGAGCTTCTTAACCTTTACAGGTAAGGAGAAATTCTAGGCTACCCTTAGCTGTATGGTTATGACAAAAGGTATATTAGGAGACTGTTTTCTTATGTAGTTCATCAAAAAACTCACCTAACCTAGAGCTAGAAACATCCCCCAGGATAAGCTAATTAATTTCCCTGCTAATATATGATTATACCGTTGTAAATTTACTATGGTTTTGTTCAGTCTAGATTTAAATGTCAGGTGATGTGGCTTCCTGTTCAACAGTCTTATACATCTTCCTGTCATGAAGATTTTCCTGATATTCATCCTAATCTCCCTCTATTAGTTACAGCTCACCACTCCACATTCTGCCTATGTTCCATGTTAAATAATTCCTCTATCATCTATATCTTTCAAATATCTGCAGACCGTTACCATATCCACACAACCCACCTCCGCACTCACAGTTAGCAGATTAATACCTTAGTAATAAATATTGTTTTTAATTTGGTCTAATAAGTTAATTTCTGTTGTTGTTCTCTGAAGTCCTTCCCCTTTTTCTGGTATTGATGTGTCCTGGACTAACTAACTTCTCAGATGCACTTTCACCAGACTTGTTTTCCTAAGTTACCTGAACTACCCATGGTTCAGTAGTTTTCTCGCTCAAGTCTACCACCTGTTAAACATGAAAAACTTGCAGGATTGGGAGTTCACCCCTGTGAAACAAATCCAAACTCTAGTGTAGACCACAACCAGGAAAGATTCTCTCATAATTTGCCATGTTCTTAAGGCCAGCTTGCAGTTGGAGGGATGCCTTCGTGGATGGACTTAGTAGCATCCTTAGCCCCAAAAGACTATGTAATGTGGGGCTCCTGTGGGCAGAGCTGTGTTTAAATGAAGAAAGGCTATGCCCACAAGCTCATGGTCTTTAGACTCACAACTACAATGATTGCCTCCTCTGTGGTTTTGAGTCAAACATAATTCTAAAGATGACATCACAAAATTACTCACATCTGTTCATTTAAACTAATCCCCAGCAATCCTTCCCTTCTGCCGCCTTCACTATTCCAAGAACAGATAAATTGCTAAGTGAGGGCTTCAGGAGGGTTTTGTTGTATTATCTTTAAGCAAGCTCATAGCTAAAACTTGTTTCTCTGTAACCTCTCTCCTACCAATATTTTCCTCTCCTCGTTGTTCTGAGTAAAAAGGGAGAAGTTCTCAATTTAAAACAATTTGTATTTCCTTGTGCTAATTTTCACCTTCTCCCTCTGAAACCAACAGAAACATTAAGGAAATGATTAAACATAACTCTTTTCTTCACTTCCCCACCTTCTCTTTCAAAAGACTGGAACAAACCAGTTGTGAAGTGAGCCCAGTAAAAGATTCCAAATGCTTTTGGTAAAGGATTCCTCAGCCTAATTTTCCCATTAAGGCAGCATGGTGCAAACTCATGCTGTTTTCAATTTTTCCTTGCACAGATCTTTTATGTCTTTTGTAAGAATGTTATAAAGCAATGTCAGCTGTACTCCAGTACAAGCTTCTTTATGTTCATATCACTGGTAAAGAGAAGCATTCAAATAACTATCTAGGCTTTTTCTTGGGGGGGGGGGGGGAGGCACTTAATTTCATGCATTTCATCTAGAAAGAGGAACAAACACCAAACATCTGTGGCAGCAGAAGAAAGAACACAACTGTAGGTTTATTATTCATTAAACTTTGTTTCAACCCCACATGTAAGATAAGGGGACAGAGGTTTGAACAATCACTCCGTTGTGCAAGTCCAGTATTACAAGCAACAATCTTCATTAAAAGCTGGGGTGTCTATTCAGCCGCCTACAGTGCAAGTGTGATTTGTGTAGGTTGAGCCCCTTGTCCTTAATGTTGTTCAGCTCTACGGGTCAGGTGCCTGTGTTTCTGCTGCCCAAGAGGCTACATACCCATGCTCATTGGGCCCTATTTAATACCCATTTGTTCCTCCTTCACATTATTTAAAGGGCTCCAACCACTTACTACTACAATAAGATGGACACCTGAAGGCAAGCAAAAACGAGGCCACCTGAAAACAACATGGCAAAGAGCTGTGGAAGCTAGGCTGAAAAACCTGGGGTACAGCGGGGGACATTGAAAGACTTGCCAGAAAGAGACAGGAGTGGAGGAGCTTCGTCACTGCCCTAAACGCCAGAGGCATAAAGGGAACAATGATGATGAACTACTTACTACCACTGAGACTAGCTGTCCTATGTTGCAACTGTCATCCAAAGGTGACCTAGGACATGCTGTATCCATGCAACTCCAGCTGTCATTTTCCACTACTCACTCATTAACATAATTATTTATTGCTGAAGTCTATTAATGCCTTTTACCCATATCATTAGTTAAGAAAAACTGTTGAATTTAACCCACTATTTGGATATGGTATGTTGATCATTGAAAGAAAAAAAACATTAAAAGTTATGTTATTTACAAACAAGCAAAAAACCAGGTTTACTTCATATTGAAAACAAGGTGATTTGATATAACATATGCATTGCTTCTCTTTTAGCTTGTCTCTACCTTAGTACATCTGCATTTGTAAACTGCTTTAAGGAGCAGTAAAGTATTCTGCTAACTTCACCCTTACATTTGTTCACTGGTTTTTGTTTGGTTGGTTTTTTGTTTTTTTTGGGGGGGGGGTTGATTTTTTTGAAATCCGGGGTGAGTCAAATGATTATTCCGTTAAAGTGTTTTATTCAGCTTTTGCTTTATCCTGAATCTTAATCTAAACATTTGTGCCACTAATAGCAAGGGCTGATGGTACTATCATCATGGCACTGTGTGCAGGTGTACAAAACACTCATCTGGAAGTAAATGAACCAAGTTATCCATGGTGATGTATAGGCAATGCTATTTATTGCATGGCCAGTGTATAAGAAAATCAGAATGCCCCATTAAAGAATTGGATCTTTCCTTAAACAAAAAAAAGTCTTACAGTTATGTTGTTGTAACATTTGATTCCTAGGAGTTGTGTTTAAGTAATAACAATCAAGGTGCTGGGTGTTGTGAATGTAATGACCAGCCCAGGTTTGTGATGACCCAAGGTGAGATCACAGAATAGCCCCCAGGGATGTGGTGCAAGCCCCATTACTTTGGTGCATTTAGAAATGGAATGTACAGCGTACTAGAAACTAGAGAACAAACATGCACCTTTTCAGGTGTAATAAATTATTAGTTTTTCTGACAATTACATTTAATATGATTTATAATGATGGGCAATCTGGTATCTCATATTATAAAATCATGTTATTTAAATTATAGACTCCTCTGATAATATGAGGTGTAAAATTAACTAAATTCCTTAAGATCTGGCCTCCACTTTGGGCACAAGAGCTGGGAAATTTTTTTACAGGTACAATTTATGCTATTTAGATGTCTAGGTACCTGATTCAGGTATGTACTATTGATATTACCTGCCACATATCAAGTAGTGATTTGTCTAAATAAACTGTCAATGTTGAAGTGGAGTAGAGGTTGAAAATCACGCCCTTAATGCTTTAACTATAACATCTGAATGACCTTCGTTTAACAATTTTAATTGCAAACTTTTCATGAAATATAAGTAATTTAATTACCAGTTCAGCAAGTGCTGAAGAGCAGTATGAACAGTAAAAGACAGAGCGGGAACTGTGCGCTGACAAGGGAAAAAAACAGTTACTAACATTTCATAATTATTGTTCTTTGAGATGTGTTGCTCATGTCCATTCTATCCTAGCTGTGTATGTGCTGCGTGTACTGGTGCGGGAGATTTTTCCCTTGGCGTATCCATTGGGCCAGCTCTAGTGCCCTCTGGAACCATATAAGGGACACTGCTGGCATACGTACATGCTGGTATAAGGGACCCTGCTAGCCTCACACCTTCTCAGTTCCTTCTTGCTGGTAACTCCAACAGAGGGGTAGGAGAGTGGGTCATGGAATGGACATGAGTAACACATCTCAAAGAACAATAGTTACAAAAGGTTAGTAATAGTTTTTTCTTCGAGTGCTTGCTCATATCCATTCCATGACTCACAAGCAATATCCCAGGAGATGGGCTTGGAGTTTATGGATGTGCTGACTGCAACACTGCTCTCCCAAAACTGGCATCATCCTGGGCCTATGGGTGATGGTGTAGTGGGATGTGAAGGTATGAACCGACAACCAAGTAGCGGCTCTGCAGATGTCCTGGATTGGTACCTGCGCAAGGAAAATTGCTGACAAAGCCTGGGCTCCTGTGGAATGAGCAGCTGATGGCTGGAGGTGGGACATTCACCTGTTTGTAGCAAGCCTGAATGCAGGCAGTTATCCAGGACGAGATTCTTTGGATTGACATAGATAGCCCTCTCATTCTTTCTGCTATTGCCACAAAGAGTTGCATGAATTTGCGGAAGGGCTTAGTTCTCTCAATATACAAAACGAGGGCTTGCCTAACGTCCAATGTATGAAGCCATTGTTCCTCTGAGCTTTTGTGAGCTTTTGGGAAGACAAGTAGAAAAATCACCTGGTTGTTGTGGAATTGTGATACCACCTTTGGCATAAAGGCTAGATGAGGGCACAGTTGGACCTTGTCCTTGAAGAACACTTTGTAAGGTGGTTCTGACATAAGGGCCTTGATCTCTGAGACACTTCTGGCCAAAGTGATTGCCACCAGGAAGGTGCCCTCCCAGGAGAGAAGTAGTAGGGAGCAGGATGCTAACAGCTCGAAAGGGGGTGGGAGGGCTGTAAGCCTCAGCAGGACCCGGTTTAAGTTCCATGGGGGGACTGGTTTGTGAACCTGAGGATAGAGTCTTTCCAACCCTTTGAGAAACCGGACCGTCATTTTGTAAAAGAACACTCATCTGCCATTCACTGGGGGGGTGGAAAGCTGACGAACTTTAATAGATAAGAGTGCCAGCCCCTGCCGCTTCAGGTGGAGCAAATAGTCTAAGAGAGATTGAAGAGAAGATCGAGATGGAGAGAGATCCCATTTGGAGGCCCAAAAAGTAAAAGATTTCCACTTCACCAAGTACGTGTTCCTGGTGGAAGGCTTTCTTCTATCTAGTAAGACTTGTCTAACCTGTTCCGAGCACGCCTGTTCTTCAGGGTTCAGCCATGCAGTTAGTTGCAGGGAGGCGAGGTTTGTGTTAAGCGAGAGTGGAGGTGCCACTGAGAGGTCCAGAAGTGTGCTAAACCAAAGTTGGTGTGGCCATACTGGTGCTATCAGGATAACTCTTGATTTGTCCCGTTTGATTTTTAGAAGAACCTTGTGAACCAAGGGGAATCGGTGAAAAGGCGTACAGTAGGTGGTCTGCCCACAATAGCAGGAAGCATCGGAGAGGGAGCCCATACTGTGCCCGTGCAGGAAACAGAGCTGATGGCATTTTCTGTACTGCCTGGTGGCAAACAGGTCCACCTGGGGAGGCCCCCACTTCTGGAGGATGACACTGACGACCTCTAGGTGAAGAGACCACTCGTGGTGAGAGGAGAGGGACCGGCTGAGGTAATCCACCAACATGTTCCAGGCTCCCAGGAGGTGAGATGCCTTGACATGGAGTGTCTCACAGAGAAGTCCCATAGACCAACGGCCTCCTGACACAGGCCAGAGGATCAGGCCCCTCCTTGTTTGTTGATATAGATCATGGCCGCTGTATTGTCTGTCAGGACTTGAACCACCTGGCCTGAGACCTGGGGAAGGAAAACTTGTCAAACCAGGCCTACCGCCCTGAGCTCCCTGATGTTTATGTGGGGGGAGAGTTCTTCCCAGGATTAGAGGCCCCGAGTCCTGAGATTGTTGAGGTGCACTTCCCACACGAGGTCTGATGAACCATGTAAGTGCAAGCTGCCATGTGACCTAGCAGCCTGAGGCACCCTCAAGCTGTTGTGATTGGGTGGGCCTTGGATATCAGGTTTGCCATGGTCTGGAAGCGGGCCCTGGCTTGGGTTGAGTCGAGCACTGCCCCAATAAATTTTATTCTCTGAACCAGGATGAGAGTTGACTTCTGCTCATATATCAGCAGGCTCAGCACCGTACAGATGGTTCGGGCCAGGCTGATGCTGTCTTGCACTTGAGCCTGTGACCGAACTTTGATCAGCTTGTCATCAAGGTATGGGTAGACCTGAACATGTTGCTGCCTGAGGAAGGCTGCTACAATCACCATACACTTCGTAAAAACCCTTGGGGCTGCTGATAGGCCAAAGGAAAGGGCAGGGAATTGATACTGGCAATGACCCACTACAAATCTGAGAAATCTTCTGTGACCATGGAAGATACATACTTTCACATTTCTATTTTGTATCATGTATCAATAGTAAAGAATAAAATTGTCAGACACATAGAAGAACAAAAATTGTTGCGCAAAAGTCAGCATGGTTTCTGTAAAGGGAAATCGTGTCTTACTAATCTATTAGAGTTCTTTGACGGGGTCAACAAACATGTGGACAAGGGGGATCCAGTGGACATAGTGTACCTTAGATTTCCAGAAAGCCTTTGACAAGGTCCCTCACCAAAGGCTCTTACATAAATTAAGTTGTCGTGGGATAAGAGGGAAGATCCTTTCATGGATTGAGAACTGGTTAAAAGACAGGGAACAAAGGGTAGGAATAAATGGTAAATTTTCAGAATGGAGAGGGGTAACTAGTGGTGTTCCCCAAGGGTCAGTCCTAGGACCAATCCTATTCAACTTATTTATAAATGATCTGGAGAAAGGGGTAAACAGTGAGGTGGCAAAGTTTGCAGATGATACTAAACTGCTTAAGATAGTTAGGACCAAAGCAGACTGTGAAGAACTTCAAAAAGATCTCGTAAAACTAAGTGATTGGGCAACAAATGGCAAATGAAATTTAATGTGGATAAATGTAAAGTAATGCCCATTGGAAAAAATAACCACAACTATACATAAATATGATGGGGCCTAATTTAGCTACAACTAATCAGGAGAAAGATCTTGGAGTCATCGTGGATAGTTCCCTGAAGATGTCCATGCAGTGTGCAGCGGCAGCCAAAAAAGCAAACTGGATGTTAGGAATAAGACGGAGAATATCTTATTGCCCTTATAATAAGTCCATGGTACACCCACATCTTGAATACTGCGTACAGATGTGGTCCCCTCATCTCAAAAAAGATATACTGGCATTAGAAAAGGGCAACTAAAATGATTAGGGGTTTGGAACGGGTCTCATTTGAGGAGAGATTAAAAAAGCTAGGACTTTTCAGCTTGGAAGAGAGGAGACTAAGGGGGTATATGATAGAGGTATATAAAATCATGAGTGGTGTGGAGAAAGTGAATAAGGAAAAGTTATTTACTTGTTCCCATAATATAAGAACTAGGGGCCACCAAAGGAAATTAATGGGCAGCAGGTTTAAAACAAATAAAAGGAAGTGCTTCTTCACTCAGCGCACAGTCAACCTGTGGAACTCCTTGTCTGAGGAGGTTGTGAAGACAAGGACTATAACAAGGTTTAAAAGAGAACTGGATAAATTCATGGAGGTTAAGTCCATTAACGGCTATTAGCCAGGATGGGTAAGGAATGGTGTGTCCCTAGCCTCTGTTTGTCAGAGGGTGAATATGGATGGCAGGAGAGAGATCACTAGATCAGTACCTGTTAGGTTCACTCCCTCTGGGGCACCTGGCATTGGCCACTGTCGATAGACAGGATACTGGGCTGGATGGACCTTTGGTCTGACCCAGTATGGCCATTCTTATGTTCTGTAGGTTGGGGGCAGCGTACCAGCCTCCTGGGTCCAAGGATGGAATGATGGAAGCCAGGGAGACTATGCGGAATCTCAGTTTCTTAAGATATCTGTTGAGGCGACATAGATCAAGGATGGTCTGGAGCCCCCCTTTTGCCTTTGAGATTAAGAAATATTGGGACTATAACCCCTTCCACCTCAATCCTAAGAAACTTCCTCCACAATCCCATACATAGGAGGGATTGCACCTCCTGGACAAGGAGCTGCTCGTGTGAAGGGTCTCTGAAGAGGGACAGAGATGGGGGTTGGAGGGGGGGGTGGATAAATACTGAAGGGTATATCTGATTGTCACTGTACTCAAGACCCATTGGTCCGATGTTATGGATGCCCAAGCCAAGCTGAAGAAGAACAGATGGTCCAAAAATGAAAGGGGGGGGGGGCAGATCTGAAACAGCAACTGGTACAGCACCCTTGGCTGCATCTTCAAAAGGCCTTCTTGGGTCCACAGGAGTATCTCTGAGGCCCCGACTGGGAGGCTGAGGTGGATGGGAGTGGTTGGCGCCATTTATAACCTCTCTCTTTTCTTTTGTAGGGCTCAAGTCTTGGAGGTCCCGAGAACTGAGGAGGCTGCTGGGGCCTGAAGTGTTTTCTGGAGGCAGACAGAGCATACAGGCTGAAGGATCGTAGGGTGGCCCTTGAGTCCTTCAGTTCGTGAAGTCGTGTGTCCATCTGCGCCAAGAAAAGGGAGGAGCCTTCAAATGGGAGGTTCTGGATTGACTGTTGGACCTCTTGGGGAAGGCTGGAGGACTGGAGCCAGGAACAGAGACTCATGATGATCACAGAGGCCATTGTCCAGGCCGCCAAGTCAGCAGCAACCAGAACTACCTAGAGAGAGGTCTGGCCATGTTCTTACTCTCTTCGAGGAGGGCTGCAAACTCCTGTCTCAACTCCTGAGGCAGGGAGTCTTTCAATTTATTCAGGAAGTCCTATAGATTAAAATCATCCCTCCCCAGCAAAGCTTGCCGATCGGCAATATGTAGTTGAAGGCTACCCAGAAAATAAACCTTTCTTCTGTAAAGATCCAATTTCTTAGCGTTTTTTTGTTTCGGGCTAGCACTTGACTGGCCCTGTCTGTCCCTTTCGATAGCTGCAGACACCACCAGGGACCCCAGGAGGGACGGTGCGAGTACAGGTAATCAAACCCACTTGCTGGTCTATAATACTTTTTCTCTGCCCTCTTTGAAGTGGGGGCCAGAGAAGAAGGAGTTTGCGATAGGCCCTTGACTGGTCTCATCACCGCCTCATTGATGGGTAAGGCCACCTTGGATGGAGCTGCTACAGTTAGGACATCAATAAGGCTGTGCAATGTCTCTGAGCTCCTCAATCTCCAAGCCCAGGTTTGAAGCAACCCACTGCAGGAGGTCCTGATGGGCCCTGAAATCATCCTGGGGAAGTAAACTTCTGGGATCTGCAACGGCCTCATTTGGGGAGGAGGAGGCTTGCACTGGAGGAGGAGCTCCTTCCTCTGTCTCGACTATGTCCCCTTGAGGCATCTCCTGGACTTTAGTATTGGAGTCTGGATCCGGTGCTGAGCAGGAAGAAGTGGTGGCCCGTCTCTTGGAGGCCACCGAGTAGGAGCAGTGGGAGGCAGGCCCCAGTACCTAGGGAAAACCTGGGGCATTCCAGTAGCGCCACTGCATCAGCCAGTGACCCGCTGGCCAGGGGCCTGTCGGAGGACCAGCAGTGAAGCTCAGTGGGAAGTAGGCTGGATACCGATGGTGGGCTTTCGGCAGTATATAGGGTTCCCCTTCGTACCCTGAAGAGGATTCCTCTCCCAGCTACCATGGTGAAGCGGTACCCACTCCTGTTTCCATACGGTGCCGGGATTCCAGGGACTAGTGGAGTGCCAGGGAGTGGGATACCAGGATCAGGTGGAGCTTGCCCCGGATGGTGGGAACCAGTTCTGGGAAGGCGCCTATTGCACTCTGTTCTCTCCTGCTTCTGGATGCCAGAGCTAGTCGGTGCCCCAGTGGGGTTGGAGGGACTGGAAGAGAGTGAAGGTCCCTAGCCACCTGAAAATCCTCTGGGGTCGATGGCACTATAAGTCCACTGGTATCACAGTGGTTCCCTGGTGTCAGCAGAGGGTTCCGCACTGGACTTTGTGGAGTCGACGGTGCCGACGTGGGTCCCGAGGTAGAAGAGTGGCCAGGCATGGGTCTCACTCCCTCTCCCCACTTGTCTCTCTTCTGCACTAGTGAATGGCCTCTCTTGGTGCGCTGCTTTTTGTGATTCTTCCTCGGCACTGGGAATGGAGAACAGTGCTGGGAAGAACTCAGTACTGGGGAGACACTTTGCACCAATGCCAAAGTACTCAGTGCCAAATCAAAGTGGCTCTGCTCTGTGACAGGTCTGAGGGCAGTTTTCAGGAGGATAGCCTTTAGCCCTGGTCTTTCTTAGTGCAGGGGGTAAAGCCCCAACAGATTTTTCACTTGTCCTTTACATGAGTTTCCCCCAAGCACTTTAAGCAACTCAAGTCACTCACAATCACAGGTTTGCCACAAGAGGCACTAGGCTCAAAGCTCTGGGCATGCCCGGTCCCTGGGGCAAAAAATCCTTCAACAATAGGAACTATACACCAACTATATTCACTATCATAACTTGCAAAAACGATATACACTAAAATATTAACACTATGACTGAAGAAAGAGTTCAAAACCCCTGGAAAGAATCCTTGCCAGACCAAGAAAAGGTTGTTCCAGCAAATGTGATGCGCAGTAAAGAGCAACTGAGACGATACGGGGCCAGTGGTACACCTTATACCAGCGCATACGCAGGCGGCTCCAGAGGGCACTAGAGCCAGCACAACAGATACCACTAAGGCAGCAGTGGCCAACCTGTGGCTCTGGAGCCACATGCGGCTCTTCAGAAGTTAACATGCGGCTCCTTGTATAGGCACCGACTTCGGGGATGGAGCTACAGGCGCCAACTTTCCAAATTGCTGGGGGGCGCTCACTTCTCAACTCCTGGCTCTGCCACAGACCCTGCCCCCACTCCATCCCTTCCCACCCCCTCCCCTGAGCCTGCAGTGCCCTCGCTTGTCCCCCCCACAGCCTCCTGCATGCCACAAAACAGCTGATCAGGAGGTACATTGGTAAATCCTGGCTCCTTCTCAGGCTCAGGTTGGCCACACCTGCACTAAGGGAAAAATTTCCAGCAACAGTGCACGCGGCGTGCACACACCTAGCATGGAATGGACATGAGCAAGCACTCAAAGAATTTTTTTTTTCCCCTTTTCCCCACCTTCACTTAATACTTAATGGCTTCTAAACAGCTTCCATGCTGCCTGCAGAACAAAATATGGACAGCACCACAATTAAAAGCCATATTGTAGGCAATGAACAGAGCCTGTTGATGCCCATGACCCCTCCCAAACCTGTGAGATGGCCCATCTTCCACCAAATGTCAATAACACTTTCTGAAATGGTGCCGAGTGGCATTGTCCAGTATATAGAGCTGCTTAAATTATTTCCAATAGGAAGAGGGATTTTTTTGCTGAAAACCATTCTGAGCAGTAATTCTATTTCTTGAAGTCAACCCAAACTGGTGTACTTAGAACACTAAATATTGAGGGGACTGCACTAAGAGACAAGGATGACAGTTTGAGTATCATATAATAACATTTGTGAAAGGACAAAAGCTATGTCTACATTGAAGGTTGTTTCCAGATCTCCCACCATTGCTCTAGTACTGATGGAGTTGCAGCAACAGTAAAAGCACTAGTGTAAACCAAGCATAGGTGTTTTAATCAATGTGCCTTCTAGACCAGAGGTAGGCGAACTACAGCCCACGGGCCACATCCAGCCCATGGGACTCTCCTGCCGGGCCCCTGAGCTCCTGGCCTCGGAGGTTAGTCCCCAGCTGTCTCTCCTTCCCCGCAGCCTCAGCTCACTGAGCCGCTGGAGCAATGCTCTGGGTGGCGAGTTCTTGCCGGACAGCGCAGCTGCAGAGCCACAGCCTGACCCGGTGCTCTGTGCTGCGCAGTAGCATGGCTGGCTCCAGCTGGGCGGCACGGCTGCCTGTTCTGGTCCTCTGGGAGGTGCGGCTGTAGCACCGCCAGCCATCGGTGCTCCAGGCAGCGTGGTAAGGGGGCAGGGAATGGAGGGGGGTTGGATAGAGGGCAGGGCGGTCAGAGGGCGGGGAACAGGGGGGTTGAATGGGGGCAGGGGTCCCGGGGGGGCAGTCAGGAAAGAGGGGGGGGTTGGATGGGACAGCAGAGGGCAGTCAGGGGGCGTGGATCCGGGAGTGGTGGTAGGGGCAGGGGTCCTGGGAGGGCCGTCAGGAGACATGGGGGTTGGATGGGGCAGGTGTCCCGGGGGGGGGGCCGTCAGGGGGCAAGAAGCGGGGGGGTCAGATAGGAGGCGGGGGCCAGACCGAGCCTGGCTGTTTGGGGGGGGGGGGGCACAGCCTCCCCTAACTGGCCTTCCATACAATTTCAGAAACCCGATGTGGCCCTCAGGCCAAAAAGTTTGCCCACCCCTGTTCTTGACCTACTCAGAGTAGGGTATAAGTGGCAAAAACATTAGTTAGCATAGAGTTATAGTTGCTCAGAATGTCAAGTTCAGAAAAAAACCACCACCAAACTTCAGAAAAACAGGAAATACAGAGTTAAGGTACACTTCCATATAACCTTAATGCTGCCCTCTTTGAACGATGCCCCAAAACAATCAGCGTATGCACACAGAAGATCAAATGGTTGTGAAATTTCACAAGTTGTAGGATTTGGTCAGTAATGTAGTAGGGAGAGAGAGTGTAGGGCAGATGAAGATAGCTTCTTTCCTTTTCAGTGAAAAGTCAGAGGGCAAATATATGTGGTATGGGCGGTTATCACTCACAAATGGTAGAGTTAAGGTTATGTGTACCTTAATTTTGGATTTCCCAGTTTTCTGAACTCAGCATTCTGGAAGGGCACAACCTATCACCAGGCAAGCTTAACTGTGTTATTAACAAAGGTTTTTGCCATTTAATTTCCTAGTTTTTAAAACAGAAGGAGAAATGTTTGTTGGTAGAAGTTAATGGCCATTTAGACAGTTGTGGCTCTCACCTAGGTTTGCAATTTATATGTTACTGTGGCTAAGTAACAATCAAAAGACTTAGCTTATACATAGTGCTTTTCGTCAGCAGATCTCAAAAAAAAAAATTACATCATCCCACTTTGCAGATGGGAAACTGAGGTATGGAAAGGTGAAGTGACTTGCCCAAGGTAACCCAAATGGCCAGTGGCACAGCTAGGAATAGTCCCAGTCCAGTTGTCTTTCCACAAGGCCACATGGTTGCTACATGATTCCTACCACCCCCTTTTTGTACATTTTGTTATTGGAATGGGGCTAACGTTCATGCTTTGAAATGTCTGATGTGTAGTTGCTAACCGGGCCAATGAAAGAAACTGCAGCCATTTTCTATGTCCAAAAACCTTGATAGTTTTATTGTATGGTGGTTACAGTAACTTCATGCATGTGAGGGAGAAGACTGGTGTCCCTCTCTCCTGCTCTGCCCCGAGCCGCCATTCCCCATAACATTCAGCACCCTCCTGCTAATATTTCCAGCTTTCCCTCTCCTTTCCATCCTATTAAGCCTGTAGTTGGCAGAAGCCCATTAACCTGTAAGAAGTTGCTCCTTGCTGTCTCCTGCTCTATGCTGCTATGTACACATATCACAGGCAGCAGCTTGCTGAAGGGCCACGCACTACCTTGGTTATGTAGCCCAAGCAGCATAAAGAGCTAGGCCCCTCACTCTCACTATCCACCCTCAGCTGGGACTTCTACCTCTGCATCAGCCAAGCCCACCCAGTCTGCCCCTCCTCCAAAATGTGCCCCTTCCCCTACACTCTGGCCAACCCTCATCTCACCCTACAGGTAACAGTACCTTAACAATTCATTTTCTGGTTGTTAGATGTTTAATTTTGCGTTACCCTCAGTCCTCCCCACTCCCACCCTAGATAGCAACTCACGTGGAGGCGGGCTTAGACACCCCAAAACCGCAGGCTCCCCCAATCCCAGAACACACAGCAGGCAGGGAGAGGGGCTCAGACCCAGGCAGAGGGGTAGGGTTCCTCCATATCCCAGGACACACAGAAAGGGAGAATTCAGGGCTGACGGCTGCCCCACTCCAAAACCTCCAGCTTCCTCTGGTACGCCTCACATTCTCCAACCCCTCCTGTCCTCTCCCCTAATCCGTATGCCCCCCCCTTATCTGAACATCTCCAGCCCCTCTTCCCACCCCTACCACTCATTCCCATTCAGACTTTGTCTACACTTGCACTTTTGTCCGCAAAACTTCTGTCGGTCAGGGGTGTGAAAAAACACACCCCTGACCAACATAAGTTTCACCAACAAAAGTGCCAGTGTGAACAGTGCTATGTCAGCGGGAGATGCTCTCCCACCGACATAGCTACTGCAGCTTGTTGGGGATGGTTTAATTATGCCAGGGAGAGAGTTCTCTCCCACTGGCATCGAGCGGCTATATGGGAGACTATGCTGCTGTAGGGTCCATTGTGTAGACATTGCCTTAGTCTTCTCCCCATAATACCCCATCCCTCACTGCAGACCCAACCCCGCTCATCTCCCTATAACTCACCTACTATTGCAGCCCTAACCACACCTCCCCTCCCAGTGAGCATTGGCATGTATAATTTATTTTCTTTTAAAAAATAGTTTCAGCACCTCCTGAATAGTCTGCTGTACTCAGATTACAATTCTCCAAAAGAAAGAAACAACTAAAACCTTGTCAGAGGCAGATTTTTCCCAAATGTTTACAGGTCATTCTTAGGGTATGTCTACACCGCCCACATTACAGCGTGGCCACACAGTGACTTGGGCAGTGTAGTCATGCTTTATCGCTGGGGGAGAGCTCTCCCAGCAATAAAAAATAACCACCCTGAATAAGGGGTGGTAGCTTTATCGCCGGGCGTGCCCGGCGATAAAGCGCTGTCTATACTGGCACTTTTCAGCGCTAAAAATTGTGTCTCTCGGGGGTGTTTTTTCACAACCCCAAATGACTAAAGTTTTAGCACTGAAAATGGCAGTAAAGACACAGCCTTAGATTCTGCCCACAGTGGGTTTCAAACTAATCAAAGTTGCTAGAATCTGTGAACGGAAGGAAATGCTGTTTTGTTTTGTTTTCCCTGGTGGCTGTTATCTTGGGAAACCCTTGCTTAAATGGCTCTACATTTGGATCACTAACTCTACCCTACAATCCCACAAGGCATAGCAAATTTCAGAACAAGCTGTGTAAAGCACACAGATTTTAGAGCACTTGTAAGAGTCATCCTTTAAACAGGAAGTGTTTCCCAACTTTAGCTACAGCTGAACTGGCACACCAATATAATATTGCATGAAATTAAAGGGCGAATGAAAGGGAAGGGCTCTACATATCCATCAGCAACACAGCAGACTTGGAGAAGTTGAAGTATCCCATTCATCTCAATGAGATGGTCTCAGCTGAAAGAGAATACCCAGTGGAGATGAATGCAGCGCAGCCTGAAACAATAGCTGTGAGATATGTGAATTGCTCCATTTATTTCAGTGGGTGTTCCTATCCCTCCTCTCCAGAGCTGCAGAATTTCTATGACAAGCAAACCTGGTTTTAGCTTCTCATCCCAATCCAATGTCAGCAGTATGATCTTGGTGCATGCTCTGAGCTGGGCTCAGACCTTCTTAGAGGGATGAGGCACCCCAGGTCATATATTACATGAGAGGGGAATAGGATGGGGGGCTCAGATCCCCCCAGAAAGGCAAACCTTCTCCTTTGAAAAAAAGAAGTGTTGGGGGAAGGGGTCTGTCCATACCTCATAGATAGGCGGGAACCCCAGATCCTGCAATACACATGGGAGAGCAGGAAGTGAGGCTCTGACACCCCCTGAAAGGGAAGTCCCCCTCCACAATCTGGCTCAAAGAGAAGGGGCAAGGAGAGGGTGTCAGACCCCCACAGATGAGCAGGAACCTTCCAGATTCTCACACACATGCAGAGGTAGGGTGAAGAGCTCATATCCATCCCCCAGTGCCGGCACATGGAAGGTGAAAATATGGGGCTGACAGCTGCCCACACCCTTATTCTCCCCCAGTCTTCCTGCCACTTCCCCCACCCACTCACCCACTTCTAATTACTAGTTAGAAGTACTAGTTAGTTGCCTTTATAAAGACAACTCAACCTGCTGGCATTCCCCTATAATGTTAAACCCTGCAGAATTCAACACTGAAGTGACATCGACAGGAAAGGTAGCGACAGTTGCTGGTTTTTACAGAATGGAATGGAAAACAGTGTAATGAAGTGGAGAGAATGTATTTGTACTGCTGCTCTCTAGTACATTGACTCAGAACTGCTCAGCTGGCAGCTTTTGGAGCAGAAAGATCCAAGTTCTCTGTCTGCTGTCACCTTTAAGTTTTGAATGGCCAGGACATGCAGCAAAATACATATACATACCTATATATTAGGCAGCAATCTATCATAATAGATGTAAAACATTATTGCTAAAATAACACATACCACTACCCAGTTTAGTCAATACCACATGCTAATCAAAATTATATACAATACCACAGGAACAGGCAAGTTACAACATTTATACAACATAACTGCCTATGGCATAAGCAAGATAACTATGATTACTGAGAATTAGCTACAGTAAGGGTGTGTATATCCTGGCACATTCAGGAGTAAAAAATGTTTCAAGTTTGTACTTCCCCCCTGTCTTTATGGTTGAAATGCCCCAACTTGCAGGTACAGTTTTGGCTTCAGGCTTTCCGGAGCGAATCAAGCTAGCCCCATTAGTGAGAATTCAGGATACTGTTTCCAGAAAGCAACATTTATGATCACAGAAGTCTTAGCAGGAGGCAGAATACACGCTAACCCTATTGCTACACCAGGACAAACTAGGACTACCATGACCATAGCCACTTTTCTAGGGGATATGTCCCTCTGCGAGAATCCTGGTGTCTATCATGTATTTATTTATTTATTTTTGTCCACGTTTCTGTAAAGCCTCTGCCAATGCTGGCCACCTTAAGAAGCCACTGGACAACTGAGCTACTGAAAGTGACATAAGTCTGACTGAGTACATAGGCACAGAGAATCCCAGCCTCCCTGTCACGCTGCTGTCCCCCAACAAGCCACAAGGCTTCATAGCGAGCCCAACCCACCTCAGTTTCACACCATCAGTTCTCCATCTACACATAGCAAAAACACCATGTAGACTTAGCAAGACAACACATGTACAGAAAACCCTAGAACACTGACAAAAGGAAAGCCATAAGAAATGAGGCAAAGACGCATGATGCATATACAGCATAGAACACACAGTAAAGGGATATGCATAGGGGTAAACACTATTTTCTGCCACTCTACACTTTACAGTAATATATGCCAGGTTTTATTCTGAAAGGTGGTGAGAGGATGGTGGTTTTCCCCTCCCTCCAATAGTTAATGAAGTCCTACAGTATTTAACCATTACCTGTCATATTTCCCCAAGCAGTTTCCTTTTTTTTCCACTTTGACAATCACTCAAGTTTTAACTATTCTTTGCATGTTTTCCGCAAGTTTGCAGTGTATAAGCCTGAGCTTTCCAGAAGTCATCCAAAAAAGTAGAGACTACTATGATACTACAACACAAGTTTTGAGCTGCATACAATGGCATGTGAACAGCACTTTGGCAAGAGAACACTTGCTTATTGAAATCAGGTGTGAGATTTGGTAGTGAAAATTGCATTTAACCCCTTTGATTGTGGGAATTATTATTTGCAGCTGAAGTAGTGTGCTATCAGCAACAACGGCAACCTGGGGGGGAAATGGGAGGCCTAGGCCTTGGGTTTTTATTGTTTTATTCCAAATGCCAATAACCTCAAAACCACAACCGAAAGACACAGTACAAACATGAATTAAGCTTCAAAATACCCCACTGAGCTAGGTCAAACCAACAGTGAAATGCAGCCATTTCAGCAGTGGAACACAGCAGCTGTTTAAGAGAACATGAAGTGAAGCATCCAATTGAAACTGCAGGTGGAAATTTTAGTTAGGCAGACTGTACTGGTGGAATTCGGCCAGGACACTGGGCTAACACCCTCCCCCACACCTCGCTTTGTACCTCATTTTGTACCTCTTCTGACTGCCAAAACATTAGGCAGCACCACGGCACTGGCTCCGTAGTGGCAGACAGGGAAGCGCCACCTGCACCACTTCCCGCAGCCACGCGGTGTTCCTTGAGATGGTTTCCCCAACCTTTTCGTAACTGCAACCCTCCTTCAAGGCATTAACTGTTACGGGATGCTACCACACACCCGTCCAGCAGTGTTTCCTTTTCCCCATATTCCCCCTCCCCCCAACACACAGTCTCCCCATAACCCCTCAATCTCTTCTCCTCCTTTCCCTGAGAGCCCCAGTCATCCCCTCTCAAAAGTCATCCGACCCGACTCCTTCCTTGCCCCCGCATGGCCCCTCCTTGCGCCTTCACAGTCCCAGCCTCTGCCCCAAGGCCCCCAGAAACTCGCACTCAAATGGCTCCCCTCAACCGCACCGGCCCTGTCCCCGCTCCTCGCCCAGGCCCCACCCGCTTCCCTCTGCCTGCCTCACCCCCGGCTCTGCCACCAGGCGCCTCCGCTCCCCTGCCTGAGGGCCCCTCTCCCACACAGGGGCACCCCACGGCTGCCACCAGGCCCATCAGCCCCTCTCCCACACGCCGCCCTCGTACCTGCCCGGCCCCAGCGCAGCAGAGACCGACGGTGCCGCCCGGCGGGCTCCCTCTGTGCTGAGGTGGGGAGGGGGCGCTGCAGCGGGGCAGAGGGCAAGAGCCCAGCGGGCGGCAAAGCAGCACCACTGCAGCGCCCCCTACTGGCAGGAGGCCGCTGCTGAGAATGCGGCTCTGAGCGCTGCCGCTCAACAGAGAGCGGCCGCCGCCCCCGCCCGGCAGGACACCGCTACTACCCCACTGCCGCTTTGGAAAATACCATCCTGGAGAAAAGGGTGGGAAGGGGAACATAGGCCCGGGGTAAATCTGAGGTAGGCGCTGACAGTTATCCCCACGGGCCTGGCTGTGTCTCTCATTCAGAAGCGCCTTGGCTTGTTTTATCAGGAGAGGGCGTCTCTTGGGGCCTGTCTTCACTGCACTGCTAAAAATAGCAATGCAGCCAGCAGCGCAAGAGCGGAGGGAGTTACCAGCCTCCCCAAGTACGATCCTGTCCGAGATCATAGATACCTGGAGGAGGGAGTGGGCTTTTTTAGCACGTGAGCTCCATGGGAGCTAACAGCGGTATGTCTCCTCCAGCGCCAGTGCAGCCATACCCATCAGCTCCAGCTAGCGGCCGGTCAGGGGGTCTGGGTCAAAGCTCCAGCGCTGCTGGGGACACAGCTACTCTGTCCTGCTAGTAAAATGACTCTATCTGCTCATGCAAACACACTGGAGCCCCAGTGTTATTTTTGCACGGTGACTGCTCTCAGTGGAGGCTAACGCCGGAGTTGACTCTAACTTATACTAACACTATGACTCCAGTGAAGACAGACCCTTAGAAGAATCTCTGAAGCAACCCCCCCTTGTCCCAGGAAAAGGAAGGGTAGATGTGGTTTCCAGTTACCTAGGCCAGTAGGGGACATCCACTAGTACAGTGATTTTCAACCTGCGATTCGTGGACACGACTAGAATGAGTTGGATGTTCAGATTTTACCCTCTTGTGCCACTAATTTCATATCTGCCTGCAATAATGAACTCGAGTTACAAAAAGAAAAGGAGGACTTGTGGCACCTTAGAGACTAACTCATTTATTTGAGCATAAGCTTTCGTGAGCTACAGCTCACTTCATCGGATGCATTCATTCATTCGTATGCATCCGATGAAGTGAGCTGTAACTCACGAAAGCTTATGCTCAAATAAATGTGTTAGTCTCTAAGGTGCCACAAGTCCTCCTTTTCTTTGCAGATACAGACTAACGCGGCTGCTACTCTGAATCGAGTTACAAAGTAACTTGTAAAGCTGGAAAGTTATTTAAGACACATTTGTCTTTCAGTAAGTCGTTCATCTTAATTCTAATCAACCTTTTATTATCAGGGCAGTTCGCGTCTATTTTATTTCCTAAGAGTGCCAATTCTGTTATTGTAATGGCTGACTAATTAACTGCATTGAACTATTAATGCATTTAGACAATGAAGTTTGGCTGAAATGTTCCACATCAAACCAGTGAACCAAAATAGTAGCTAAAACAACCCCCTTCCCCACTTGAATTACTTTGTGCATTAGCCTTTATGTGAAATCATCCAGGGATAATAGCATTTTTGGAAGAGAATATAGGGTACACATTACAAGAGATCTAGGCACTGAAGCAGAGCAAATATCCTATGGTTTATGTTGTTCTCCCTTCCTGTGTTTACCCATGTTCATTACTGGGTACCTCATAAAAGCACTGTGCCAGTAAACTATTGGTGCTTCGGAAAACAATTTTTACAGTGTCAGACTGGGGCACTGGAAGCAAAATCTCTTGCACAGCATGTTCAATAACAAGGATAATTATTAAAAGGGTGGGCCAAATAGGAGCATAGAGCTCACAGCTATATCAAGAAAAATACAACTTCTTGATGCTTAGTACTTAAACTTCCTATCCTTCGATGGATATGCAGGGCAAGGGGACACCCATGAGCATATTAACAGAAAGGGTATGACTAGAGATTGAATCAGCATCTATTTTAAAACTTGCCTATACAGTTAGTGCATGGTAAACTGGAGTATAAATCTACAATGCACTAGCCTTTCATGCACTAACTGGCTGTGTGGCTTCTGCCACTGCAAACTAAAAGTTCTGCAATTCACTTATATATACTTTGCTTCGAAACAGGAGTAGGTCAAAACACACTACCAAATTTTTAGTGCACAGTAGTAGGGTCCACATGTCTAGTTAGTGCATGGCAGGTTAGTACACTTCCAGACAAGCCCTTGAGGATGCGTTTTTTGCTTCACTGATTAATACTGTAGATTTTAATACTGAATCATTCTAGCATTAATTTCTTTTGTAAATCAAAGAAAGGATGGAAGAAATTTAAAGCTGATTCAAAAATAGATGAGACATTGCTCATAAACTCAGGTAGGATGAAATTAGAAACTCTAAAGCACAGCGCTCCAACCGGGGGTGTGGGGAAGTGAATGTGTCCTACGCAGCACATTAGACCTACTTAAACAGCAGGAGGCTGCTCACTTGCGGATCTGAGGCTCATACTGATCTCTCTTTCTCCACTCTCATGACTGCCTTCTCATCCCCATTCTAGTCAGTATAATATTGGTTACTTATTTTATTTAATTTTACATGACCTCCACATTTTAACTTGCTATACATTTTTGAACCGACAATGAGTAATGCATTAGATTAAAAAATAAAGAATACCTCTTCCATGGGCGCTGACTTCTCCTCTTTCCCATGGGTGCTCGACCCCTCCCCACTCCCACTCCACCCCTTCCGTGAAGCCCCGCCCACTGCCCTGCCTCTTCCCAGCTCTTCCCCACCCCCATTCCAACCCCTTCCCCAAAGTCCCCACCCCAACTCCATCCCCTCCCTGCCAATATTCCAACCCCTTCCCCAAATCCACGCCCCAGCTCCACCTCTTCGCAGCCTCCTCCCCTGAGCGCACTACGTTCCTCCTCCTCACCCCCCTCCCGGAGCGTGCTAATGCTACCAAACAGCTGTTCTGCAGTTGCTGGGCAGGAGGTAGGCAGAGGAGCGGGGATACAGCGCGCCCAGGGGGAAGGGAACTTGGCTGCTGGTTGGTGCAGAGCACCCACTACTTTGCACCCACTAATTTTTCCCCGTGGGTACTCCTGCCCCAGAGCACCCACGGAGGTGGCACCTATGACCTCTTCTGCAATCCAGAATCAGTTAAAGAGGTTTGTTTCTAAGTTCCATTCACAAAGGAACAACACTGAACCTCTGACAGCCAGAAAAGAGGATTCTGGCTTCGTGGTTAAAGGAAGCAAAGAAAACAGCAACTGATCACATATTTTATGATTCCAAAAAGGGGTCATATCCCAGAGAGATTTCAAAGAGAACTCTTGTTATGTTTTAGCTATGATTGCATTTCTGTTCGTCAAACTCCATCTGCCAATTGCCCTGTTGAGTTTTTAATATATAAAGTTAGCCTAGAGAGAATTCAAGCAATGACATGTTATGTAATTTTTGACCTGGTTTACAATACTGGGTCTCTACATTCCCCCCACCCCCTCTTCCTCTGTATATAAGTTAGAGCAGCCCCCAGGTTACTGTAATTTGCATCTGCATTAAGACAGAAAATCAGAGTTGAAAGCGGTTGTTGGTTCTCATCCAATCTTTTTCCCTTCTCCTGCATTTCCCAAAGTGGGGCATCTTCGCTAGACCCTCCCCTAGGCTCAAGAAGAGCCAGATGAGTTCCTGGATTATGAGGAGAGTCTGAGGGAACTGGGATTATTTAGTCTGCAGAAGACAAGAATGAGGGGGGATTTGATAGCTATCTGAAAGGGGGTTCCAAAGAGGATGGATCTAGACTGTTCTCAATGGTACCAGATGACAGAACAAGGAGTAATGGTCTCAAGTTGCAGTGGGGTAGGTTTAGGTTGGATATTAGGAAAAAAATTTTCACTAGGGGGGTGGTGAAGCACTGAAATGGGTTACCTAGGAAGGTAGTAGAATCTCCTTCTTTAGAGGTTTTTAAGGTCAGGCTTGACATGCGATGATCTAGTTGGGGATTGGTCCTGCTTTGAGCAGGGGGTTGGAGTAGATGACCTCCTGAGGTCCCTTCCAACCCTGATATTCTACAATTCCTATCTGCATTCCTTTTGGCTGCTGTAATTGTTCTCCCCTCACATGTGGCCAGCAGGGGAACTGATGAGCAATTCCAGCAAGGAAGGGATAGAAACTACTAGAGTGCTCCCTGCTCACCCCAGAGCTAATCCTGGAACTAGTAGTGGAAGTAGTAAGAGGCAGCCAGGGAGCAAGCATCCTTTACCTCTTCCCCATAGTGATAGAGAGGATTCAAACACATCTGTTAAAAATTGCAGGGCATACAGCTGGGAATGCATTTTAAATTCATAATTAAATATATAATTTATTTTAAAGACAGTTTTTGGAGAGCCACAATTTATAGCCTTGAAAGCAGCAAGTGGGCCTTTCAAGTCAGCTTGGCCACCCCGCTGGAGAATCTTCGTTTCAAAGTTCAAGATTTATAAATCACTTTTTCCTGGAGTGTTCCCCATTATTCTAACACATTTTTCAGGGCATATCTAAACAGCAATCTCAAAAGTGATAAACTTCAAATTTCTCACTGGACTTCAAGCTATACCATATTTAAAACATATCACTGGGCTTCTCCCCTATCACATTTGTTTTTCACAACAGAGGATGAAGCAGCCCCCTGCACTGATCTACTGCTCCTGTTCCCTAACACTGCCTTCTGCTGTGTCTCGGTCCTTGGTTCCAGGTATCCAGCTCTTAGCCCCCCTCATCCTGGCTCCAAGTGCACTCTCTTGCCTCCACATCTGTGCTGTCTTAGGCCTGGTCTACACTATGTGGTTATTTCGGAATTAGCTGAGTTACTTTGAAATAAAACTGATTCCGTCCTAATGACCAAACCAGTTTTTTCGATTTAAAGGGCTCTTTAATCCGATTTCTGTACTCCACCTCGGCAAGTGGAGTAGCGCTAAAATTGAGATCGCAGTTACAGGTATTGTGGACACAATTCGACGTTATTGGCCTCCAGGAGCTTATCCCAGAATGCTCCCTTGTGACCGCTCTGGACAACACTCTCAACTCCGATGCACTAGCCAGGTAGGCAGTAAAAGCCCCGGGAACTTTTGAATTTCCTGTTTGGTCACCATCAGCACAGTCCACCATCACAGGCGACCATGCAGAGTCCACCATCACAAGAGACCACGCAGTCCCAGATTCGCAGACGAGCTCCAGCATGGTCCGAATGGGAGGTACTGGATCTCATTGCATGTTGGGGAGACGAATCTGTTATGGCAGAACTACGTTCCAAAAAAAGAAACGCAAATACGTACGCTAAAGTGTCCAGGGCCATGACGGAAAGAGGCTACTCCAGGGCCACAGAGCAGTGTCATACAAAAATCAAGGCGCTCAGGCAAGCGTACCAAAAAGCCAGGGAGGCGAACAGGCACTCTGGGTCACAGCCCCATACATGCCACTTCTACCATGAGCTGCATGCAATTATGGGGGGTAACGCCACCACTACTCCACCACTGTCCATGGACACCTGCAAGGGGGGAGTAGCACGGAGCGACGAGGATGAGTTTTTGGAGGAGGAGAGTGCACAGGCGGCAAGTGGGGAATCTGTTTTCCCCCCTAGCCAGGAACTATTCTTAATGCTGGAGCCAATAGCCTCCCCCCACTCCCAAGGCATGCTCCCGGACCATGATCCTGGAAAAGGCACTTCTGGTGAGTGAGAGCTTGATCGGACACATGCAGTGGGGGATGGGGGAAAACCCAGCTATGCTGGGCTGTTCGTGTTTAGTTTAAAGGGCTCATCCCTGCTCAGAGCCTCATCGGAGCCACACGGTGTGTGTGGGGGGAGAGAGGATGTTGTGTGAAGCGATCATTCCAGAGAGCCCACAGGCCCTCCTTTTATATGGCAAACCCACCAGGCATTGCTTGCTATGGGAAAGGGGGCCTATAGCGGTGGTTACTGAAGTACTGGTTTGATTATGGCAGATTTCTCTTCTCCCAAAGAATTGCTGACAATCTCAGACAGTACATAGCAGTGGTGCTCTTCACTCTTTCACCTGCCAGAAAGGACATGAGTCACAGTTGCAAATGTTGGCTGAATTTTCCTTCAGTGGTTTGAGGCCCTCCATGTGTGTTAAGGGACCATATGCAGAGAGGGAAACTATCACGGTACCAGGCTTATTATGACCACTTTTCAGTTCTTGGTATCCCAAGAGGTCATCATGGATGCGGGCTATTTCCTCAAAGCAATAAACTTATTCTTTTCTTCATTCTGATGTCAAGTGGTGACATTGTATGTTAACAAGGCAATTCAAAATTCACAATACTACAATGGAGTTCAATTTAGCAGCTGCTAAGGTGGTGATGAAGTCAGATTTTTTCCAGAGCCAGAACAGAAAAAACACCTTAATAATTCCTTGTAGTGGGCTGTCTACATCTGCTTAAATTTTCCTCGCAACAACGCTCATTTTTCTTTCTTCCTACTTTAGTTCCACATCACCATTAGGGAACCATGAAGGTCTTGTGGAGATGGTGGAGAGAGAATGCATACTTTGGTGTCAATGTGTCCATGACTGTGGTTAATTAATGATCATGACTAGTATTCCATTGAATTTGACTAAATCCATGAGCTTCTAGAAGCAAACCAATATGGTTGCTCTCTCTTGTATGGAGACAGGAGAGAATTCTGATCTAAGCCTAGAAACAGTGGTCAGGTTTAGAACTTTTATAAACTTATATAAAGCCTCAAGTGGAGCTGTGATTTTTTTCAGGGAGTGTATAGGAGCATTTTAGAGAGTAGTAGTGCGAATATTTTTACTGGATTTTGAGGCATCAGTGTAGCTTCACCAGTAAAGGTCTAGCATAGACAATATACAGAAGTGCAGCATAATTCGTATGGTGTGGCTTACTCCATTTTGAAGACAGGGTACAACTACCTGTAAATAGCTCCATTTGCACAGATGCAGCTATCCCAGTAGCTAAAAATCCCATTGCAGACAAGGGCTTCAGAAGTTTTAAGTTGTTTAAATTGTTTCCTTCCCACAAGAACATTTGATGGAACAGTTGTAGGGAATTTGGTATTACTTTTTCATATTAAAAGTGTTGGCTAATAAATATATTTTCTTCTATCATATTTTCAATTAAGAGTTTGAAGTGGAATAGCAACAGCTGAGTCAGGATCAACAGCCACAGCAGGTTTGTGAAAGACCTTGTTGTGTACAGTAAATACTAGAGGAGTTATCACTGCAGGGGGTCCCTACAACCAGCAAAACATAAGTGGCATTTACATGTTCATGAATCACAGAACAAGGTTGCGCAGTTGGAGAGCACAAAGTACTTTTATTTCAGACAGCTTACCGCATCACATTCCATTATTTATCATATTTGCATCACTCCATATTATTTACACCTCCATACATGGTCTAAAATATGGAATTTGACTTTCTGGTAACATGCTTCAACAGGTAAGACCCAATCCTAAAGCTCTGCTTTCAAAGAGAGTTGTACTTGAGTACACAGAGTCCCTAATATTTTCTTGAAATGAGTATGAAACAGAAATAAGGGACTGCTTCAGAGCTACACCTCATTTTACTATTCAGTTATATATAGTATATATACATACATTATACACAACTCTGAGCTTTATAATTCTTACAAACAAAAGCTCAAATAGAGTAGTAAGGAGGTAAGAACAAGGTTGTCTATTTCTTGCCATCTAACAATTATCAATCTGAGCCTACAAAATGCTGAACAGCATTTGTGAGGTGCTCAGCATCCTCAACTTCCAGTGCTTCAGTGAGAGCTGAAAGTCACGCCAGGTCAGGCCTCTAGTACTGGAAACTGGGTAAACTGTGTTCTTCCAGATGAGTTTTCCCACACAGATTACACTCGGTGTACATGAGCCCCCACATGCATGAGACCAGATTATTTCTGAAAAGCAGTATCTGTGGTGGCCAGGCCTTCTGGCCACCACAGCCAAGGGCATAAGGAGTGAGGCAGCCGCAACTGTCCCTCAGCTCCTTTGCCATCAAGAACCCCAGATGGTAGGGCTCCCTAGTTATGACATGGAATCTGCATGGACAACACATCTTGAATAACCACATTAACTGTAGCATCAGTAACTATTCTGTCTTCTTCGATTACTGCCCACAGAGAGTTCATTTTTGGTGAGTATCAAGCAGTTCTGTGGCCAGGAGGACAGAAAGAAGTCCTACCTGACTAGTGACTGCAGGACAGCTCTACCAAAGTTGGCATCTGATCTGAAAGACTGGACCAGGGAGTAGGCAAGGATGAACAAATAGATCAAACTCCTGAAAGCTGTTCTACATATCTCAGACTGGAACGTTGGTGAGGGAAGCTGCGGAGACTGCATGCACCTAGTGGAACGTGCCCTGATGTGAGCCAGGGGAGTCTTGTTCACCACCTGATAGCAAGTCCTGATGCAGTCTCAGACCCACTTGGATAATCTGAGTGAAGAGGACTGTACTGTCCTCTCTTTCTGCAAAAGTCACACAGCCAAGGGGATATTCTCAATAGCTTGGTTCTGTCCAAATAAAAAAAAAAAAAGATAGCGCTATCACTGTCTCCGAAGTGTGTAATTTAATTTCGGCTGTGAGAGTGGGGTTTTGGAAAGAAAACCAGGAGATGTATGAATTGATTAAGGTGAAAGTCTGAGATTACCTTGGCAAAAATTTGGGATTAGGCCTAAGGTGACCTTGTCCTTATGGAAGACAGTATATGGAGGGCCTGTCTTAAGGGCCTTTATTTCACTGACTCTTCCAGCTAAGTTGATGGCTACCAAGAATATGGATAGATGTGGAGAGCAGATTGTCATGGGTTCATATGGCGGTCCCATCATGCCAGTTAAAACCAGACTGAAGTCCCAGGAAGGGGGATGCCCCTTTATTGCGGACCAGGGGGGAGATCTCTCAAGTTTAGATACTGTAAGGTGAGCAAATAGTGTAACTTTGCACTGTTGAGTGATTTCTGGAAATGGTCACCACTCTAATAGAATTGACAGACAGGCTGGACCATTTCAGGGAGAGTAGATAGTCCAAAATATTTGGGATCAAAGTAGACAATGGCAAAAGCGATCACTGGGTTACCCACACAGAGAATCTTTTCCACTCTGCAGTGCAAATGAGCCAGGCTGAAGGCTTCCTGTTTTGCAGGAGGATCTCTTGAATCTCAGATAAGCAGTCTCGCTCCAGAGGGGTTACCCACCCAGCACCCAGAACATGAGATGGAGCAAGGTCAGGTTTGGATGCAGCATTTGTCCCTTATTCTGGGAACGCAGACTGGGAAGAAGACTTGAGATTATCAACTGGTCAACAGAGACACTCACTAGTTCAGAAAACCAGAGCTGTCTGACCCATGTTAGGGCTAGCAGGATAACACAGCCTGAGTCTTGTTTGAGTTTCCTGAGAAATCTGGGGATCCTGGGGATTGGTGGGAAGGCATAAAAAGAGCCCTAGGGACCATGGGAGAAGAAACATCCATCAGCGAGCATGGGCTCACATCTTCTCCGGAGCAAATGCACACTTGTTCTCATACATAGCGAACAGGTCCAGGGATAGCAGTCCCCATCTCAGAAAGACCACCACAGAGAATCATATCACTGAGACACCATTGATGGTTCTGTAGCGTGTCCTGCTGAGATGGTGATCTGCCAGGATGTCCTGAAAGCTGGACAGGTGGAGAGCCATTGAAGTAGTGTTATGAAGTATGTACCATTCTCAAATATACATAAGTCTTTTCACAGAGCAGGGATGATCTCACTCCTTCCTTTTTGTTTCTGTATGGATTGTGGTGGTGTTGTCAATCAACACTTGAACAGTGAGGCCCTGAAGGAGAATTAAGACAGCCTTGCACACTAACCATATGGCCCCAAGCTTCAGTATGTCTATATGCTGCAGGGCCTTCTTTGGTGATCATCATCCTTGAATCTTGAGACGACTGAGATGAATTCCCCATTCCAGGGAAGAGGCATCAATGACCAGTGTGTTAGTGGGACAAGAAACAGAGAACAGAACTCACACTTGGACTGATCTTCCCACCAGCTTAAAGAAGAGAGAACTTCGATAGGGACAGTGACCAGACGGTCCATGCTGTGTCTCTTGGGTAGATAAAATGAGTTCAATCAGCTTTTCAGTGACCAGAATTGAAGTCTGGCAAGCTGTGTGATGCAGGAGTACACTGCCAAGGGCCCATAAGCTTGAGACACGTCTTCACTAGCATTCTAGTGCACTTGTAGAGCAGATTGAGAAGGTCCACCATGGTTTGTAAGCATTGTTGAGGCAGGTAAGCTCTTTTTAACAGAAAGCCGATAAAATTATGGACTGAGTCAGGGTCAGAATAGATTGTCCCTGTTGACCTTGAGGCTCAAGGAAGCCAAAAGATGGTGTGAATTGACTTGGTAACTTGCTGTGGCTGATCATCCCCAAACCAGCCAATCATCCTATAAGAGGTATGCTTGCATTCCCATCCTTCACAGATGGGCAGCTACTATAGCTAGAACCTTGGTGAAAATCCAGGGGACCACTGAGAGACTGAAAGGCAATATCCTGTACTGGTAGTAAGAGTTGCCTACCAGAAATCTGATATATTGCTCTCCAAAATGGGTAGGATGGAGCCAGGAGTATGCCAGATGACCTTGCTATTCTGCCTGGTGTTGCTGTGTAGAGAACATCCAATAATATGTGTTGTTTCTCCTATATAACCTTAGGAGGAATGCCAAGGGTCTCGAGGGTCCTTTTCAAGAAGTCCTAGATGGTTTTGAACTCAAGAGAGTGGATGAACCACTTCATCAGATCAACAAAAAGAAACCCTGGAAGGGCCAGAGGTACCTGATCTGAAGGGTGTTGATTTTCCTCCCTAACGTACTCATCTTTCACGAATAGGGGTTGATCAAGTTGGGTGATTGGAGGAGGCTGTAATTACTTCCCCACTGAAGTAGATCTTGGATGAGCAACAGTGGCTGTGGGTCTTCTGGAGTAGGGATTCATACCCTAGGCAGAGCAGTATAGCCAACATTGGTAGGCAAACTGGGATATTGGCACATAGGAAGGTACCACAATGGACACTCCTTGAAATCTTCAGGTCTTTTATCTTCTCCATTGTCTTCTCTGCACTCCTTGTTGAACTCTCATTGGGCCACGCATTGTGGAGACTGGTATCAGGAGGGAGGGGAGCCCTCAGCGCATTCTGGTGAGGATGACAAGGAGTGACTTTGCTCCTGACAAGGGGAGCAGACATGTCCAGGGTATGGGCCTGTACAGTACCAGATGGAGTGGTGCTGAGGTAGATGGTTGCTTTTACATAATATATCTCAAATCCAGGGGAGGAGACTCCAATAATGGACTGACAAATAGGTAAGCTGGTACCAGGAAAGGCTTCAGTGCCAGGATCTCTGATGCTAAAACATCCAGGATCAGAGCAAGGGTTAGCACTGAGGAGGCACTACTTTGTACTGGAGGCAAGATGGTAGTCACCAAGGGTTTCTGTGCAAGGCTGGTGCCAAAGGGCAGTGCAGCCTTTATAGGACTTAGAAGTCATCAGTGGCAGACTACTCTTTGGTGCCTTGGCACCAGGCAGAGGCGCCAAACTTCAGGTATTAGTGTAAGAAACCTAAGGAGAAGTTCTAGGTCATTTACTCAGGGTGAGAGAACAAACTCCTGACTGCAGTGGTGCTCCTTCGTCCCTCCCCAAAGAGGCTGACAGTTGCTGAATACAGTCTGTGGGAGGAGGCTGTTCATGAGGGGAGGCGGAACTGCAACTAACCAGTGCTGAGTTAGGATATGGTTAATCTTTTCTGGGCTCCTTGGGGATGGGAGTTGCATAGATCTCTCAAGAAAGCATATCTTCAACCTCACCTCTATTCTTGAGGGTATTCTTGGGAAATGAGTGGCATTTAAATGCTCTGTTAATGTGTCCCTGTTCCAAGTAGACGATATATCTGGAGTGCCCATCATTAATGGATTTATCTGGGTTGCATGATGGGCAGGTCTTGAAGCTGGGTGACAGGATATGTAATAGCCCTAATGTATCAGGAGGGGGATCTGTATACAGATACCCCTTCTAAAATTTCTCAAAAAAATAGCCAGCAGACAAAAAGAAAAACTACACTAAAGTTAAGAAAACTACAACAAAGTTCACTAAGTGAAACCAGAAGAATATCTATGTCACACGAGGACACAGACTGATGCTGAAATGGATATAAAAATGAAGTTAATAGATTTAGAATTTTCATAATGGGCAGTTTTACAGAAAATCATCCTCCTGGAAATGCTGCAGTCAAAAAGATACTAATTTATAGGGTAGATTAAATATGAATATATGTTGATATAGAGGTCAATTCACTGAAGGGCTTCAGTAATTTGGCACCTGATTTAGTACTATTGACATATTTTAACAAGTGTCTGGGCATTAGTGAACTGAAATAATTTTTTTGTTTAAAAGAATATTGCTGAAAATAGCTCACATGATCTGCTGGGGACAGGATAGAATTTTTCCATTAACGTGTTCTTCCTATTGACTGAAAGGTTACTAAAATAATTTACTAAATAATGTGATTTAACTCCAAACAATAAAGGGCTTGTGAGAGTCATACAACCTTACAGAAACAAAAAAAAAATGCTGGATAAAAATATTGTGTGCACTGGTTTACTGAAGTCAGAATCAGTTTGATTTTTCAGACAGGTGGATTAACAATGTCAACTAATTAAAAAAATGGCTAAAACGCTCAAACTTCTGTAGACCCAGATTTGTAGACTAACTGAACATCTCACTTTAGAATCAGTAGCAAAATTCAAACATTTAATTTTTCCAATTTAAACTACTTTGAGTCACATCAAGAAACAAAAGTATCTGAAACAAACTACTAATTTGGCCACAATTTCCTCCATGCTGCCTGTGCACTAACAGGGGGAGCACTGAGAACAAAGGAAAGAGATTTCGCTCATTTCTAATATCTAGCAGCACAGTTCCTATCACCAACTATGAGGAGCAACTTCAGGGAAAGTCATATTCAGTCCCTGCATGGTCAGGGCTGGAATAATCTTAGTGTGGATGGAATCTTCAGATAATTTTGCTGCTAAATTCTAAAAAGTCTCCAATGAGCATGTGCCAACTACAATTTTCAGAGACTTGTAACTCAGCCAAAATTGGGTTGATTTTCATGGAGACAGCAAAATGCATCCCTCCGGTTTCAGTAGGAAACCAGAGAACCCTGCTCCGAAGCATCAAGAAGCTAAAACTTCTCAGTAAAATGGTTATAAGAATTATTTCTCTCAACTTGGTCTCAGAAGCTGCTGATCCATTTTTACTAAAATGTAGAAAAAAAATGAAGTCTGAAGCAGACATCAAGGCATGGGAAATTTCAGCTGAAACAATTAAAGTCTGGCTAAGCCAAACAGATAATGGAAATCTCACCTAGTTCAAAGCACATTTTTGTCATCATGAAAAACTGAATGAGACTAAGGAGCACACACCAAAAAAAAACCCAAAAACAACCAACCACACACAACAGGAAAGAGTGGCACTGCTCCTTTATCAGCAACATTGGAGGAACTGCAATAGTGAGAGATCTAAATGGCTGCAATTCAATTTGATGTAAAGTGCAACCTCAGAGAAACCTGGACTAGCTGCAAACTGAGAAGTGGTTTTTAAGGTAACAGATGGGCAAAGCAAATTTCTCTCAAGTGGTGGATGAAGCAGCTCATAAAAAATTCAATACAAAAGTTGAGTAAAAGTAAAAAAAATCAGATATGGCAGAAGTGATGTGAGGGAACTAAGTATAAACATTAAAGGAATGTTTAATCAAGACAATTCTCATTTTGCTTTTAAATTTTAAAACAGAAGTTTTTCATTTTAGGAATTTTGATTTTATTGGAAAACAAAAGGCTACTCACAGACTAGTGAGGCCTTTCTTTCAAGCAACTCTGTAGTGCAATTGTTACCAGGACTTGAAACCATTAACATTTCAAAGAAACTGCTTCAGATGATACTTCTCAACTAAAGTTTTTAAATGACATTGTATGTGTTTTATTTGTGTTCTACATACTGCAAGCAATTAACAATACAATGAGATTCAATTTCTCAACTAAAATACCAAATAGTACACGTTTACACATACCTGCACAGTGACAAGCATAAAAACAGACTACTTCAGCACTTAAATAATTTCAAAAATCCATACCAACACTTTTAAAATCCACTTTATTTAGTTCCCCCCAAACCAGTACAGGACTTAAGGCGTCTCCACACACGCAATTCTTGCAGAGTTATTGTTTTTTGTTTGTTTGTTTTGAAAATAACTATGTTGGTCAGGTACCATTTATTCTTATCATCTGATCCCTAAAACTGTATCGGTGTTGAGATATGACAGTCAAACCAGTGTTAAATCAATACACTATTTACATAGCACAGCAGATTATGTTTGAGACAGTCACTTGGGGATAAAACCACATTTTAGAACAGACAAAGACCACCATTATTACATATTTGGAATCAACTATTTACAGGTCCCTAATATCACATAACTATGGTCTGTACACTGGTCCAGTGGGGCAGGCAGAAGCTTGACAGGCAGTTATTTTGAGGGATTTTAAATATGATTTGGAAGCACACTATTATGCTACCCTGAACGCCATGTGCCACATTATCCCAGGTGGTCTTATATCCGGGAATGGCACATCCAGCTGATATAAAATAAAAAAACAGACAACACAATGTTTACTTTGTGGAGATTGACTCATGCTATTCAGACATCTGAACTTTGAAAGAAATTCGTCCAAGAAACTTGTCACGGTCATCTTCATTTCTTAAATTGGGAGATCCCATAATCTTACACACAATTGTTACTTCTTCTTTGGTACGGTTGGAGATAATTGCTAGCTGAACAGCCACTAGCGGCTGTAGATAGTCAGCCTAGTAAATAGAGAGAGGGGGAAATGATTTCAGATACCACAGTGTACTTATTTGAATAAAAACAATTAAGATTGCAAATTCATTTCATCGATTGGTTTACTGGAACAAAACCCCCAACTTTACAGAGTCCCATCGAAGGGTACATCTACACTGCAAATGAAGGTGTGATTGTAGTGGAGGTCGGCACACACATGCTAGCTTTAATCCAGCTAGTGCAGCTAACAGCAGCGAAGACGTGGCAGCATGGGCTGCGGCACAGGCTAGCCTTCCCAGTACAAACCTGCCAGACTCTTGTTCCTAGCTAATGCTGGGTCCATGCTGCTGCGTCTTCACAGCTATTTTCAGCCATGCTAGTTCAATTTAAGCTAGTGCAGGTCTGCCTATCCATGCTACAATTACTCCTTAATTTGAGATGTAGATGTACCCTAACTCAGTTAAAATTATTTGTGTAGGAGTTAATCAGGCTAAAATTCTGCACAGCGTTTGTCTCAACTGAAAAATTCAGCACAAATTAACAGTTATAGACAAGATTTTCAAGGTGCTCAAGGAAGTTTGAGTGCAATTTCCATTGAAAGTCAATGGGATTTGGGTGTCTAACTCTCCAGTTTTTTCGAAAATCCAAGCCTATATTAACCTTTTGCCTTTTACAAGCATATGGAAAAAATTGCCGTAATTTATGCTCTTTTCTGCTCACTTAACTTGCGTTGAACATGTGAAAGAGACTGTGTCAGACCAAAAATATTGAAAAGGTTTCCAGCTGAAAGAACATATCTTAAAAGGAAGACCTTGATACTGATATGGAGGTGCTTCCCACGTATACTCCATCCTGCATATAAAAGTTGTAACACAGAGAAGGTTTTAACTATAATTTATAATTATTCAAGGCATGGGCTCCTTCCAAGTAGTTCTGTTCAGTTTGTGTTCACATAGAAACTTTTCTGAAACCAAAACTATGTTTGTCTATATGCATTTAGCATGCTAACAGTATTTATATTAGCAAATTCTGGGAAAGCCTAGAAAACTACCCCACAGTACTTCAAAGGACAGAAAGCATGGAGGACATGAAGAGTGACACCAACAACACTGGGGTGGGGGGAAAGTGTGCTGAACCAATTATTGGAAAAACAATAGTGTAACAGTCTAGACTTCTGATAAGGCCAAAAAACTGTTAGCTGCATGATTATTAACCAGGTTTAATTATATGATGTGTGTACTAATCATGTCAATGACTGGTTTTTAACTATTAATAACTGTACTGTGGACAGGCCTATCTGATCTAGCCACCTCTATTTTCATTTGAGGAGACCTAATAAAATATAAGGAAAACTGACTTTTTACAGCAAAATTACTGAAATCATGTTAGTGTGAACTCAGTCTTATTTTTCTCAATAAGAAGACAGTAAAGCCCAATCTATTTTCCTGTGTATGGGCAGTTGCAGCACAGATCTTATCAAGTACTCTGAAATACCTGCATAAGTAATATTCCATATGTGTATTTGGTTGTAAATTTCAAGTCTGAACAATGCAGTAACCATCACAGACCCATCCTAAAAATGCCCCCAAAATTTTACAAAAAACACATGATTATCATTGAGACATACTTACATGTAAATTTTTTCCATAGTATGGAAAATACATTAAATCAATCACTCCCCCATCAGGAAAATAAGTTATCTGAACCTTGCCTTCTTCCTATGGTTAAAGACAAAATTAAAAGTTAATTCCCGTTTTAACAAACATTAAGAGGTAAAAGAAAATTACAATGTTCTAATGATGAAATGCAAGAACCCTACAAAAATATTTGAGTACTGCTGTACCAGAATAGTTTCCACAACAGAATGAACGATCTTTGCCAAACTACAAGACTCATAGACATAGACTTGTACTTGTTAAAAATGTAATAACCTCTTACTACCTATGGTTGAAAGAACCAATTTTATTTCACAAAACAGATTTTAGCTTATACATGCTCCAACCTTCCATTTCTAATCTAGATAAAATTAATACTAATATTTATTTAGTAAAGTAGAAATTAAGCCAGAATAGTCCTAAGTTTTATTTTCCACCCACCATCATTCAAAAAACGAAACACACATCTCTACAATGAAAACTTCAATTTATACTCCCTTTAATATAACAAAAGTATTTAAGGAAAAAGTTAGACAGTGCAACTGAATTTCCAAATATCCACAGGCAAGTTAGAAAATGTTTATTGTGAAGAAGCAATAGCAAATCCATATTTAAGGTTTCAGCTAGATTTCTGTTTAAATCCCAGTTTTCAAACCTCCCCAAAATCCACATTTAGGACCTGTTGGAAAAAATCGGGACACCAGTTCATGGCTAAGGGTTGAGTTTCTGGTGAACAGTGAGGTAATTTGACAAAGAGGTTCCTGGGATAAAGGCTACCCGAAAAAACAAAAAGAAAACCTATTGTTTAGGTGTCAACTTTTTCACAAACACGTTTTTGTGAGCAGACAGTGACAAGCATGAAATGCATATGGATACTGCTCCTTATTGCTGAACTGCCTTCTATTGAGATCTCACTCTAAGACCAAACTCCATTATCTAAAATGCTCCTGCATTTTGTTTGACTCTTAGAGCAAGTGAATGGGACAGCTACAAACTATGCTGTGAGCTGTCCCTGGGACAGGTTAGCATGGAGAGATACACACAAAATAGGTTATGAGGTGTACTGGCCAGGAAGCCAGAATACCATGAATTTAAGCCTCCTCTTCCGCCAACTGCTGTTATTATTTCAGAGTATTCACAAGCTTTTATTAACCAAGGCCTCATATCCCCCATTTTGCAATATGATAACAGAGGCTGCACAAGGTCACTTCCGTCAGAGCTAGGAACAGAATCCACATCTCTAAAATGGCAGACCCAAGCCTCATCCACTCAGCTTTGGCTTTTGGATCAAATCTGCCAAAGCTAAATTTCCCTACATACAATGAAATTCTAGTGTAGTGATTATGCAGAGTTAAACACACATGGGCTGCAAAAAGCCAGGAAATGTCCCATGGCTAAGGCTACGACTTAGTCACAGGTATTTTTAGTAAAAGTCACAGACAGGTCACGGGCAATAACCAAAAAGTCACAGCCAGTGACCTGTCCATGACTTTTACTAAAAATACCCATGACTAAATCTTACCTGCTGAGGGGGCAGCCCGGGGCTCCGCTGCCACCACTCTGGGCCGGGAGGGTGGCCCAGTGCCCCACCACCGCTGCGGCTCAATTCCTTTGAGAAAGGGCGGACTGAGGTTCCACTGCTGCTCCCAGACTGCTGCTCCAGGGCAGCGTCCGGGACCAGCTGCCTGGGGCTGTCAGAGCAGTGGCCAATGTGGCGGGTTCCAGAGCTGCCCCAGCTGCTCAGGGGGTCCTGGGGTCAGCCACACCAGCCACTGCAGCTGCGCAAGTCATGGAGGCCCTGGAAAGTCATGGAATCCATGACTTCCGTGACCTCTGTGAAAGGCTCGCAGCCTTACCCGTGGCTAATGCAGTAGGGACGAGTGTGCAGAGACACCAACCTTGCTCTGAGACACTGAGAGGAGATTATGAAAAAAGGTAGGGAGGAATTAGGGACATTGCATGGACCTCCACCCCTGCCCTCACCAGTCTGTGTGTATATGGCCAAAGGGAAGGCCTGCCCCCTGCCTCCACTGCACCCCCAACCTCTTCCAAACACAGAGAAGGGGAAGATCAGCCCTAGGAAAGCAGCCCTTCTATGTCACCGAGGGTCCTTAATTATCATTACCAATCCCGGGCCTGGACTTCCTTCCCAGGATGATCCTCCTCCTCCTCCGTCATGTTCCCTCTCTCCTCCACTGCCACCATCACTGCCTGCTCCTGCTTTTCCCCAGGTGATTGTGCAGTGAGAGTCTGATAGAATCAAGCCACAGCCACAGTCAGTGAAGTCTGGGGTGCTGGATTCACTGCCCAAACCACAGGTTGCCAACTGCAGGCAAACTGTCCTGCATGGCCCTTGCTGGCATGCTCCAGGTACTTAGAGCACATGATGGGGGCAGTCAGAGTGCAATATGCAGCCTTTGGCTTGGGTGGTGAACCCAACAGTGCCCCAATCCATTCAAAATCACCACAGTTTGCTTCCTAACAGACTCTCACTGCACAGTCTGAATGTGCCATCGAAGCAGTAGAGAAGAATGCCCACGGCCATACCTGCTGTATATTGGACCTAAAAATCAGGAGGATTACTGAAAATTAGGGATAGTTGACATCTCTGGCTAGGGATATATGTACACTAAACACTAAGCCTTGGCTCTGACTCAAGTTTGAACCCAAAGCCCCCCTCCACATCCTTACACAAAATCAGTTGACTCAGGTCAGAAAGTCCTTGCACCCTGTACAGGAGGAGGGGAGGGAAGGGGAGGGGAGCACAGCCCAAGTCCTACTGAGTCAGGTCAAAGTCCAGGCATTTCACAGTGTGGATGCAGATTGGGTCCAGGTTGCCAGACTTGTGTCTAGAGAGTCTGCCAATCTATCCCACAAACCGCTTCCCAGTCCTTCAGTTCCAAAGCTTGCCACTTGCTTTCCAGGAATCGGAAGCAAAAAACCATTACCTTTTCCATAACTGGTGTTCTTCGAGATGTGTTGCTCATGTCCATTCCATATTAGGTGTGTGTGCTCACCACATGCACCAGTGCTGGAAGTTTTTCCCTTAGCAGTATCTGTAGGGGACTGGCTCTGGTGCCGTCTGGAGTGGAGCCCACATGGTGTGGAACAGAGAGGGGCAGCAGGTGGCTCCCCCGACCCTCAGTTCCTTCTTGCCGGAAACGCCGACAGTGGGGAAGGAGGACGGGTTGTGGAATGGACATGAGCAACACCTCTCAGAACACCAGTTACGGAAAAGATAACTGTATTTCCTTCAAATGCTTGCTCATGTCCATTCAATATTAGGTGACTCCAAAGCAGTACCCCTGGAGGTGGGTAGGAGTTCATGGATGTGTAGATTGCAACACAGCTCTGCCGAACCCAGCGTTGTCTCTGGCCTGCTGAGTGATAGCATAATGAGAGGTAAACGTGTGAACAGAGGACCACGTTGCGGCTCTACAGATGTCCTGGACTGGGTGTGCGCCAGGGAGGCTGCCAAAGACAGCTGCACTCTCGAGTGGGCTCTGACAATCGGTGGCGGCGGAACCCCCGCCAGGTCGTAACAGGTCCTTATGCACGAGGTGATCCAATTAGAAATCCTTTGCAAGGACACAGGGTGACCCTTCATCCTATCCGCTGTAGCGATGAAGAGCTGAGTCGATTCTTGGAAAGGCTTGGTACATTTAAATAGAAAGCCAAGGCATTCTAGACATCCAGGGCGTGAAGACACCTCTCCTCACTGGTCTTGTGCGGTTTGGGACAGAACACCGGGAGGAGGATGTCCTAGTTCGTAAGGAAGGTGGAGACCACCTTTGGCAGGAACATCAGGTGGGGCCACAACTGAACCTTATCTTTGTAGAAGACCATATATGGAGGTCCTGAAGTCAAGGCTTTAATTTCAGAGTCCATCTTGCCGATGTCACCGCCACCAGGAATATGACCTTCCATGACAGGTGGGAAAGGGAGCAGGAACCCAGCGGCTCAAAGGATGGACCGGTGAGCCTAGAGAGGACCAAGTTAAGATCGCACTGCAGGACAGGAGTCTGTACCTGCAGGAAGAGTCTCCCAAGGCCTCTCAAGAATCTGACCCTCATGTCATGAGAAAACACCGTCTGGCCCTGGATCAGTGAGTGAAAAGCGGAGATGGCCACGAGATTCGCTCTAATGGAAGAGCGTGCCAGGCCCTGGTTCCTCAGATGAAGCAGGTAATCTAAGACAGACTGTATGGAAGAGCACGAGGGAGAGAGGCTGCGCTCAAACGCCCGGTGGGAAAACCTTGTCCAGTTGGCCCGGTAAGTCAGTCTGGTTGAGGGCTTCCTGCTTCCCAGGAGGACCTGTTGGACCTCATACAAGCAGGTACGCTCTTCTGGTACGTTCATCCATGCCAAAAGGTGGAGGGACATGAGGTTGCAGTGCAGGAGCTGACCATGGCCCTGTGACATCAGGTCCAGTCGGTTGGGCAGGGACCAGGGAGGGGCCGCTGCCAGGATCATAAGCGTGCTGAACCAGTGCTGGCAAGGCCACGCCAGGGCAATCAAAATAACCTGTGCCTTGTTTCTCTTGATCTTTGCCAGGACCCTGCTGATGAGAGGAATCAGAGGAAACGTGTACATCAGGTTCCCTGACCATGACAGGAGAAAGGCATTGGAGAGGGAGGCCTTGCTGTGAACAAAACCGGTGGTATTTCCTGTTTAGCCTAGTGGCGAACAGGTCCACTTGGGGAGTTCCCCACCTCTGGAAGATCATGCAGGCTACCTCCAAGTGGAGCGACCACTCGTGGTGCGAGAAGTCCCTGCTGAGGTGATCCACTAGCGTGTTCTTGACACCAGGGAGGTGACAAGCTTCCAGATGGATTTCATGGCTGATGCAGAAGTCCCAAAGACAGAGTGCCTCTTGGCAGAGAGTCAATGAACGTGCTCCCTCTTGCCTGTTGATGTAGAACATCAAGGCCGCATTGTCCGTCAGGACTCTCACTACCTTGCCCGACAGGTGAAGTAGGAAGACTCTGCATGCCAAGCGGACTGCCCTGAGTTCTTTCATGTTTGTGTGTAACGTCATCTCCTCCTCCTCTTGGGTCTGGAGGTCACTGAGGTGCGTGCCCCAGCCAAAGTCCAAGGCGTCCGATACCAATTCGATGGAATGATGGGGGAGGGAGTGTCGAACAAAACCCCTTCTAGGATGGTTATGTGATCAGTCCACCATCGCAGTGAGGAGAGTACTGTCAGAGGAATGGTAAGGACCGTGTCCAGGTGATCTCTGGACTGGGAATAGACTGTCACCAGCCATTGCTGCAGGGACCACTTCTGGAGCCTGGCATAGCAGACAACACGGGTGCAGGCAAACCTTAGCCATAGTCAGGGGGAATGTGGAGACCTCCGCGATGAGGCCCGTCAACGTCTGGAACCTTTCTAGTGACAGGAACGCTCTGGCGCAAGTCGAGTCGAGCACTGCTCCGATGAACTCTATCCTTTGCACCGGAACAAACAGACTTTTGTCATTCACCAGGAGGCCCAGGGAGCAGCACATGGCTTGCAGCACCGTGACATCCTCTTGGACCTTAGACCTGGAGTTGCCCTTCACCAGCCAGTCATTGAGGTATGGGTAGATCTGGATACCCCAACGCCTGAGGTATGCAGCTACCACCGACATGCACTTGGTAAACACTCTGGGTGCTGTTACCAGACGGAATGGGAGGACCACAAACTGGTAGTGGTGGGGGCGCACCATAAACCGGAGAAAGTGTCTGAACTTGAAAGATCGCTATGTGGAAGTCTGCGTCCTTCAAATCGAGGGCAGCATATCAGTCTCCCAGATCCAGGGAGGGGATGATAGAAGCCAAGGAGACCATGCGGAACTTTAGCTTCTTAAGATCCTTGATGAGGTCCCTCTGGTCCAGGATGGGCCGAGACTGCCCTTGGCCTTTGGGATTAAGAAATACCAGGAATAGAACCCCTTGTTCCTGTACCTGAGAGGCACTTCTTCCACCACACCCAAATGCAGCAACCCCTTTACCTCCTGTGCAAGGAGACTCTCGTGAGAAGGGTCCCTGAAGACAGATGGGGAAATGGGGTGGAGGAGGGGGGAGGTAGAAGTCAACTGCAGGGTATAACCCTCTGCCATAGTATTGAGGACACAGCTGTCTGAAGTTATAGCTGTCCATGCGGGGAGGAAAAAAGAAAGGCAGTTGGAGAACAGCAGGACAGATGGATCCGGGCTAAAGTCTGGTAGGTTGCCCTTGAGCGCATCCTCAAAACGCTGGACAGAGGGAGGAGGTGGGTAGCTTGGGCAGCAGCACTTGTAGCCCCTATTCTTCTTATGGGGGGGGGCTCCTGGCAGGGTTGACTCCCTTGGCCCGGAGATTGCTGTGGTTTGAACCACTTACGGGCTGAACCTGGAACATACAGCCCCAGAGTTTTCAGGGTAGTGCAGCATTCCTTAAGGCCATGCAGTTTACTGGCCGTCTGCTCTGCAAACAGGGCCTGGTTGTGGAAGGGGAGGTCGTGCATCAATTGCTGAGCCTCAGTTGACAGACCCGAGAGGAGCAGCCAGGATGCCCTTAGAATGGAGATGGCAGAGGCCATGGTGCAAGCTGGGGAGTCTGCTGCGTCTGAGGCAGCTCTCGCTGCAGCCATGCCCTCTTCGAGGATCGCCCGAAATTCCTTTTTGGACCCTTCGGGCAGTGAGACCTCGAATATGGCCATAGACTGCCGCAGGCTTGGCGGTTGGCCACTCTCAACTGAAGGCTGGAAGACGAATAAATTTTTCGCCCAAACAGATCCAGTCTCAAGTCTTTATTCTTGGGTGCAGCCCCAGGTTGACCCCACCTCTCCCTCTGGTTAATTACTTCAATTACGAGGGAGTTGGTTTAAAGCTTGGCAAACAGGGCATGCCCCATCCCTAGGCTGAGTCATGTCCAGGACCAACTAAGTAGAACTAATACCAAGGGTAAATACTAAACTATATACACTATTTTACAAAGAAACATTCGTGAGACACACTGAACTATGCGAAACCTAGATGAAGCAGCAGAAGTTCCAGCACCGTCAATGGCGGCAAGAAGGAACTGAGGGTGGGGGGAGCCAGTGGTGCCCCTTATACTGCGACAGGTGGGCGCCACTCCAGAGGGTGCCAGAATAGGTCTCCTATGGATACTGCTAAGGGAAAAGCTTCCGGCACCAATGCATGTGGCAAGCACACACACCTAATACGGAACGGACATGAGAAAGCACTTGAAGAAAAATCTTCTGTTTCAAATGCAGCTGCTTGGCAACTACCCCTGTGCCAGTCTAGATAGGGGAAAATCTGCGGCTAAGGGAACAGGCATGACCAGCAGCATCTGGGTCACAGCTGGCACGTCAATATCCCCCTCTGAGAGGTGCCTTCAGCAGTTCAAAAACTGCAACTGAAATGTCCTCTACTGTCATGCAGATGTTCTGCCTATTTTGGGACACAGGCAGAGCATGAAGTAGAGAACGTCATGCAGTTGCTCTGCCAGTGTCCCAAAATAGGACAGAACATGAGGTGGAGAAGTCCTTCCACTCTGTCGGGGTCTGTATTGTCTCCAGCTGCTGGGAACACACGGCCCCAAAATAGCTCATCTGGATGTATTTGTGAACTAAAACCACTCAATACACTTCCAGTCAACCACCATAGGACACACAGACAATTCTCCCACAATCCGCTATGAAACAACTGTCAGTAGGAACTCTGGGATACAATAGTAGACGTCCGCAGAAGCTGAAGCTCTGATTTGAGTCTGCATATTACAGTATGGATGCAACAGCAGGATTGTGAAGCCCAGGTTTCCACTGCACTGTGGATAACTCAAGCATGGGCTTGGAAACATCAAGTCTACAAGCCCGGGTCCCACAGATCAGGGCTTAGTGTGCAATGCAGATCCACACTAGGAGACCAGGGTCCTCTCTTATGCTCTACCCCAGACTTCCCAGGATGAACGTGGGCATCGCTTACACCATCATTTTTGAATGCAACAATCCTGAGGTCTGTGCAGAGAATGCTCCACCCCGTGAGATTTAATATATAATGCTTAATCTCATCAACACATTAATTTGTTTGATACCAATCAGATTTACTGGATACCATATAAATCAGTAGAGACAACAGAGGACTGTTTTCATAAGCTATGGTCCAGAGGCCACACTTGGTTACAGAGTAACCTGCAGATAAAGTTAACCGAAGCACTTGATTAAATTTTACTAAAAATGTTAGTAAAATGTAATTGACTGCTATAGATAATGGTCCATTACTTAAGTAGTTATATACTTTCTCATGGACATGATGCTTCCAGAAGCACCCAGGACTCATTGCTAAAAGTTACATAAAATCTAACATTTGAGGCTCCTTACTCTGGAAGAGATCATGCCTGTTCAGATCCATGCATGGAGGGGGCACTCCACATTCAAGTCTTCCCTATACAATGTGATAGCGAAACTCTCCACAGCCTCGTGCCCGCCTTTCTGGACCCTGTGGAGGGCTGTCAGTGTAGTCCAAAAGGGAAGTTAAAAATGGACAGGAGTAGTACTGGGGTAAAGGATGCACATCAGCCTCCCACTGGCCCCACAGAAAAAATAAACCTCAAAAGTTAGTACAGCTCCAGCCCTTTAGTAATTTTTTAACATTATCCCCATGCTCCTGTGTATGCAAGGCTATTGAGAGCCAGAGCAGCAGCAGGCATAGATGGTCCCTCCACAGATGGCCCTGGATTTCCAGGAATCCTCCAGGTTTGAGAGTGGTAATGAAGAGGAATCTCCAAAAGGTTATCTTCACAGATCCTCAAGTACAAAGTCCCTCGATGGATTTTGCTGCAGGAGGGGAAAATCCAGGCCTTTGCTTGTTCAATTCGACCCACAGAGTAGGGAATGCACAAGTGGCTTTTCTGACATAGATGCCCCTTTTCTATATGAATTCATGACAAAAGCAGTGTAGCAAACATATGTAGTAAGGATCAACTGTAGGGGTAGCAGTTAAATGGAAACAAGAGAAAAGGGAAGAATGCAGGTAGAGAGAGCAAGGAGGAAGCAGGAGAAAAACACATGCAGAAGAAAACATCCAATTTCAGTATGGTAGGCTTTAAAAAAAAAACAACCCCAATCATTTGTGATGTTTTGGACAGGATCCTGTTCCCAAATCTTCTCTGACCTGTAACTGTATTTATTTCTTCCTTCTTACTCAACCTCCTTTGGAGGCACATCTGTCAGATTGTTTGGCCCTTGAGCTAGCAAGCCCTGCTATATACTGCAAAGATTCAATATTTCCCATTACACTGTCCTTGTAAACTACAGTAAGTGCTCACATACAGGAAAATACACTTTGTTCAATTGTATTTCTGTAATGATTCTTTCAAAAAACAAAGTATGGAATACATGAAAAGGGAAAAATGGATTAAACAGAAGTAGAGTAGTTGCACAACTGCAAATACAATCATCGTATTTATATGCACAGATCTGGTAACTATGTGCACATATACATATACATAGGTATATTTGCATGTACAACTGCCTGATGAGCAACTACATGACTAACTTTTGGAAAATCTGGCCCTAAGTAATATATATGTGTGTGTGCACGCATGCAACTCAAGGAGATTACTGCAGAATAATCTAGCACTTAGAAGAATTTCTAGACCAAGGGTGGGCAAACTTTTTGGCCCGAGGGCCACATCTGGGTATGGAAATTGTATGGCAGGCCATGAATGCTCACGAAATTGGGGGTTGGGGTGCAGGAGGGGGTGATGGCTCCAGCTCTCGGGTTGGGCCAAAAATGAGTTCAGGGTGCGGGAGGAGGCTCCGGGCTGGGGGTTGGGGTGCGGGTGGGGGAGTGAGGGCTGCAGCTGGCAGGGTGGGTTCTTGGGTGCAGGAGGGTAGGACTGAGGGGTTCGGAGGGCAGGAGGGGGATCAGGGCTGGGGCAGGGGGTTGGGATGCTGGAGGGGATCGGGGCACAGGCTCCGGACAGCGCTTACCTCAAGCAGCTCCCAGAAGCAGCGGCATGTCTCCCCTCTGGCTCCTACAAGGAGGCACAGCCAGGTGGCTCTGCGCACTGCCCCGTTTACAGGCGCCATCTCTGCAGCTCCCATCAGCCTTGATTCCCGGCCAATGGGAGCTGCAGGGGCAGCGTGCAGAGCTCCCTGGCTACTTCTACACTTAGGAGCCAGAGGGGGGAGATGCTGCTGCTTCCAGGAGCTGTACGGAGCCACAAAATACACAAAGCAGGGCAAGGCCAAGATCCCGCTCCCTGACAGGAACTCGAGGGCTGGATTAAAACGTCTGAAGGGCCGGATGCGGCCCCCGCCATAGTTTGCCCACCCCTGTTCTAGACCCTGAGTTCATTAGTGGCCTGGTTTTCAAAGATGATTAACACCGACAGCTTCAGTGGGGATTTGTGGTTGGTCAGCACTTCTAATAATCAGCCCATAGTTTGCAAAATACAAAATAGATACCCCCGATATTAGACTAGGATTGCCTCCAAATACAGTGAATATTATTGCAGAAGTGAAAACAAGGATGTACTGTGTCCTGAAGAAATGCAGAACTTGGGATAAATGCTGTTAAGAATGACTTGTAATCCTACAATTAGATTAAGTGGGAATCCAGATATCATCTACAATCACAGCTCATCTTGTTACCCAAATTGACATGTGGTGATAAGAGGAAGATCAACGATGATTAGTAAAATTTTGCCCCGTAAAAAAAGCTTATCTCGCCTCATACACCTTAAAATCCTAGTTATGTTGACATCAGCAAGGGAAGGCAACCCTACTCATTCAACTCTTCTGTAATTCATTCATTCATCATCTTTTTTATTCTCTTCTGCAATTTAGGAAAGTAATAGTCATATCACTCTGCAAGCAGTGTAATAACTGAATGCCTTTGGATTAAAATGATACATTTTGAGGGGAGTGTATATGCTGTGTATGCCTGGGTGCTATATGTGCCTGTGTATCCCTCTTACCTGTGTGTTTTGTTTTTTTCCCCCATCTAATATTTCCTTAAAAGCCAACAATATAATATATGTAAACAATATAGCTTAAGGTAAAGGAAAGAAAATGCTGCAAAAGCTATTCTGACTAACAAAGCTAAATATCTCTGGCAAAAGGCTAAAGAACTAAATAAAGAGACAAAAGCAACCAGAACATGGTGTATGAAGGAACAACAATTTGAAAGTCACAATTCTACCTGAAAAACTGTCACACTATTTTTTATAAATGACACTAAAAGTTAATACAACTGAAAGACAAAAAAAAGTGTCTTTCAGTTTACTATATTCATTTTACAGCACTTCATAAATAAGTCACCCCCCTATAGAGTGGTTTCCAGTGTTTGTGTGACTCTTTCACAAAGCAATGGAGGGGAGAGAAATACTTAATAGTAAAATTCTTAAAAGGGTATCTATTTAAAATCTGTAGTCAATTTGAAAAAAAGTTAAGTTGTTTCAAGTACTACATCTCTCCTCCTGACAATTTTTGCCACATGTGTAGTACCTGAAACTTATTTTTTTAAATTTAATTTCACTACAGATTTCACATAGATGACGTCCTTTAACAATCTGAATAGGTTGTACTTACAAGGACTCACACTGTATTGCAAGGAGGCAAAGACAGTAGTCTAAATCCTGTTCATATTTACACCCATAGAACTCCATCTAAGACTAGTTACACATTTCTCACGTACTTAAAGAGTAAGTGAGGAAAAAGCAGGCAGAAGACTGATAAAGAGCAGATCCAAAGCTAGATAGAAAATTTTATCTGGACCAGCATGATAATGGGATTTGTGCTTAATCACACAACATTCAAGAGATAAGAGCTTACTTTTATCACTCTCAAATATTTTGAAGTTTACAGCAGTTACCAATATACCCATAATGTTGCACAAAGTTAAACATCCAACACATAGTACACCACACTGTTTTTAGACATCTGTCTTTGGCAAAGGAAAGCTCAACCCAGATGCAACCTCTGCTTTCTAGTGCAATCCTGGCTTTACAGGCAAGTTTCAAATTGGCTGCTGGGCTGACAGAAGCACAAAGAGGTAAAGTGAGTTGCCCCAAGTCTCATAAGGTGAAAAGCATATTCTTTATTAAAAATTCAAGTAAAAATACTTTGAACAGGGGAAACTACATGGGGTTGGAGAGGAAAACAACCTCCTACACACCTTTAAACTTGAGGAAGAATGCAGGGCACCTTCAGTCATTTTGCATCTGCTACTACAGATGGAGTGCAAGTCTGCACAATTTATACTTCTATTAGTAATACCTTCACTCCCTGCCAACACGCAAACACCCTGATGACTGAAGAGTGGGTCATCACAAATGTACATCATGATGGAGTCTGCAAAGTTCTCATGCATGTCAGTACCACTTCATCCGTACGGGGGGGAAAAAATGGATTTGGGGCTTTTCACAGTCAAAGAGTGTGGGAGAGAGAGTAGATAGAAGAGGAGAAAGAAAGAAGGGATAAAAGCACTCAAAGTAACTAACTCAACCTAGACTCAAAGCCAGAATATTCCTGGGTTCAATCCCTTGCATTGGCCACTGAATCACATGGCCATCTTTAGAAGCTTCTTTTTTAAACCAAATACTTTGGTTTTTTTTAAAATGTGGAGTTGGGAAAACATATGCAGAAGTCAGATCAATAAAATAATATGGACTGCAAGAAACTCTTCACACATGCTAAGCCATACAATGAACATGAATAGATCTGTTGATATTATAAGCTGTCTTCAAATCAAGTATGAACAAATTTTACTTTATGAACATTAACCATTTTAGAACTCCCACTTGTCTCTTACCCATCATTATATAAATTGTCTAAGATGCATTTGCAGCATGGAGAGAAAAACAAAAATATTGGTTATGAAATGGGAAAACAAAATACAACTTGTACTGAAGTAAAAAACAATAACAAAACATATTTCAATATGAACAAGAAATCACATGTATCCTTTTTGTCTTCAGCTTTGTCAGACCTACCTGATTTTCACATAAGTCTTAATGATATGAAACATGAAAGAACAAAAGAAAAATTTTTAAACTGACATAGAATAAAAAAGGTACCTTTATGAAAAAGTTAAAACATACTGAAGCACTAACCTGCATGAACACAAAACAGATATAGCTATCAAAAGAAATCAAAATGTGGATTTAAAAATAATGGAAGTTTCAAAGAAAAAATGAAGTTAAAAATCTTTGCTTCTAGCACTTATGCTTGCTTTTCTCTCTGTTTAAACATAAAGGAAAATGGCCATAAATACTTCTCTTTATTCAATACTCACCTTAGGTGAACATTGTATATGTGGTTCTCCTTCAGGCTTTAATCCAATTATCTAAAGAAAGGGAAAAATCTCCATAAACAGCTATTTTTCTGTGGGACTTGTACAAAGCTGATTTTTTAAAAACATATTAATGTATGGGAGACATTTAACGTGCAATTACACTTTGACTATGACAATAAAAATGGTATTACAGGTTTCCCTGGTTATCATGGTAGGATTTCTCTATTAAATGCGTTCAGTTGATAAGCAACTAAGTCTCCAGTTTCCAGGTCTACAACCCTAGTAAAAGGGCATAAAAACTGGGTTCTTTCCAACTCAGGCATTGTTACCAACAAAAGGTTCTCTGAGGTTAGCTCAGACCTTCAGTTACAGCTGGATAGTTTCATTTTCTTCAGGAGGCTTGCACATGTGTAATTAATTAGACCTTAGTAAAAAACTTTGTTGATGCACAAGACTAGAATAGAATCCATTGTTCACTCTTTAGTTACATTCCTTCTGAAGAGCATAAAGAAGAATGAAAATAGCAAAAACTCCACAAACTTATTTTCTTACTATAGTAAGCAAATATGACTAAATACATACAGGGAACAAACCTGGTGAGTAAGAAGGTACCATTTTGACAGAGTGCCATGGACTCGAACCATACTAAGATCTAAAGTGCTGATGAACTACTCCTCAAAATGGTTCCACTAGCCAGAGCCAGTAGCAGTTGACTATTCCAAATTAAGCATGTAAGATTAATGGCTGAATCTAGGTGTTATGTCCAGGCAACATATCATGTAACTTGCAGTCAGCTAACAAAGAGATAAACATTTTATCACCACCACCCCGCAATAACATTTTCAACACAACTGTTTTCAAAAGTTAAAGCAAGCACCATTACATTCTGGTTCATACTTGCATTCTGGAAACGTAAACAAACTTAATTTTACACTGAGCTTTTTCTTTTACAAGGTAAGAGTAGCACCCTTGCATTTAAAACTGGGCTTCCAGTTTTGATCCATGGAAACAAAGCCAATATTCTTAAGTATTAGAGATTTAAACAACTTGCCCCCTCCCCATCCCTAAAGCAAAATTGTTAGTTATTTCAGTAAGTTACATTGTTTTATAGAGAGAGAAGGAAACTGAAGGAAAAGCCAGGACAAATAATCGAGCCATTCTCTGGAAGAAATTTTCATAAAGTTTTAGTTAGACAACTAAGTTTTAAACTTAAGAAAACCAGAAAAAAAAAGTCTGTGCACTTACTCTATTCATTTTCACAAGCACACATGGAGTTCCTTTAGCATAGCCAAAAGTGTCATCTTCTACTCCAGAACATGATCCAAGCTTAGTGCGATTAAACTGACATGCCTGTTTAACAGCACGATCTTCATTCTGCTCAAACAGTTTTCCTGCGGTACATGCTATATTTCTGGATTGTTCTGAATCATCATATGCTATAAATAAATAAATAAAAATAAATAAATAAATCTAAATCTATTGGTGTAACATACTTATGCAACCAATAAGCACACAACCCTATAGTAAACTACTTCTCAAGGTCCCTTATCTCTACATAAATTTGTAAGGTTTTCAGCTTGAAAATAAAATTGTTATTTTCCCACTATACCTTTCCTATTATGCAAGACAGCAAAAACTATTTGCAGGTATTTTTGTCACCAACAGGTGGTGCTACAAGTTTTATATTCATTAAATTACTGAGATGCCCAATTAGTCCCCCTAGTTCTCTTTTCACATAGATATGGCTCCAGAAACTGCCAAGCCTTTCCATTTCTCTAGAAATGAGGAGATAGGTGTAAACTGAGCAGAAGTAACATAAAATGGAAGGATGATCCATTCTGGGGAAACGGACCTACAAAATCTACATTACTCTTCTCTTGTAGTAAAATTAATCAGAAGATATAAAATTCTTCCTAGTGGTTGACATTACTGCTATCAAAAACTTCAGTTCTACTACCCTTAACGAGGGCAGCAGGCATAGCTCCTGGCAAAGACCAGATATATCAAGGAAGGCAGAAATTCACTTATAACCACAATCAAGGTAATCTGATCTGCTGAACAGTTGGAAACAAGACATCTTCCCCCAAAGCCCTCCTCTACTAGGTCCTTTCTCAATTATTGTGGACATCACCCTGCCTTCACACTCAGGTGTCATCTTTAACTCACATCTTCCTCTAGGTCCTCACATCTGGCTAACTCTTTCTGCATAACATCTAAGACGGGGCGGGCAAACTTTTTGGCCTGAGGGCCACATCGGGTTTCGGAAATTGTATGGAGGGCCAGTTAGGAGAGGCTGTGCCTCCCCAAACAGCCAGGCATGGCCCGGTCCTCGCCCCCTATCTGCCCACCCCGCTTCTCGCCCCCTGATGGCCCCCCCAGACTCCTGCCCCATCCAACCCCCCCGTTCCCTGAAGCCCCCCTGGGGCCCCTGCCCCATCCACCCCCCTACTCCCTGTCCCCTGACTGCCCCCAGAACCCCATCCAACCCCCCCTTCTCCCTGTCCTGACTGCCCCCCCCCCAGGACCCCTGCCCCTGACTGCCCTCCACCACATCATCCAACCCCCCCTTCCTTCCTGACTGCCCCCTGGGACCTCTGCCCCCATTCAACCCCCCCTCTTCCCTGCCCTCTGACCACCCTGACCCCCATCCACACCCCCACCCCCGAACTCCCCGGCCCGCTATCCAACTCCCCCTGCTCCCTTACCGCGTTGCCTGGAGCACCAGTGGCTGGCGGCACTATAGCCACACTGCCTGGCTGGAGCCAGTCACACCACCGCACAGCACTGGGTCAGGCCAGGCTCTGCCCCAGGAACTCGCAGCCCCGCCGCCCAGAGCACTACGCCGGCGGCCCAGTGAGCTGAGGCTGCAGGGGAGGGGGAACAGCAGGGGAGAGGCCGGGAGCTAGCCTCCCGGACCAGGAGCTCAGCAGCCAGGCAGGAGGGGCCCGCAGGCCGTAGTTTGCCTACCTCTGATCTAAGATATCATATGACCTTTCTTATCCATCCAAAGAGTTAAACGCTGGTCCAAGTCTCCAACATCTCATATCAATTACTGCAATACCCTTTCCCAGGGCCTTGACAAATGCAGTCTTGCCTGGCTCGTATCCATTTAGAATGCTGCTGCAAAGACCATTTTTGTAGCCCATTTGCTTTGACCATGTAACCCCTCTCTTTGAATCCCTCCTCTGGCTCCCCCTTCTACATTGCATCAACTATAACTGCTTGCATTTACCTTGAAGCCCCTTCTTGGCCAATCCCCACCCTATCTATCATCTCATTCATTATCGAGCAGTTGATGATCACCTCCAATCGGCCCATGATGCCAGCCTCCACTGCCCACTTGTTAAATTTTCGAACCAGTACTTTCATGCTCTCTTCCATGTTGCCCCACACACTTGGGGAGGCACTCCCGGTAAACATAAGCAAATCTACCTCATTATATACCTCCTAATATCTCTCCTCAAAACTCTCCTCTGCTATGACACCTACAAAAAACTTGACAATGTTTAGGTATGCAGAGACCACTGCCTATCATGCTGATCAATATTGTCTGTATCCTTGTACTCCCCCTCTGTATCCATTTGTTGTTGTCTTATACTTCAACTGTAAGCTCCTTTGGGCAGGGAATGTCTTTTTGTTCTGTGTTTGTACAGGACTTAGCACAATGGGGTCCTGGTCATATGACATATGAATAATAATCAAGGCCAATATACAAAATAGCTTGTCATGGACCAAATTCTGGGTGATGTAAGCACTCCTGCCACAGAAGCTCAGAACCTTCTGGATAACAGCATTCACCCAATATTTGTGACCCTACATGACAATCTGGAGAGGTGCAGTCTCAACCAGCACTTATCTCTTTCCATTCAAGGTTCTGGCTGGTAGAGTTACCCAGTGCAAGAGGCCACGAGGCCCAGCAGTCTAAGGCAGAATATCTTCAGTCATTTGGAGGTCTTGACCCAAAGCTTAAGAATAATTTAAAACTTATTATGAAATTTGTTCTTGTGGAAGATGTATGATCATTAAATCTAGAGTTCAGAGTTACACATATGAACTCCAACACCTGTATCATTGTGGAAGTGGACTTTGGAGGCTTGAAGTGAATACTTAAGCCCAAAGTCTAGGACAGCTGTCAGACTGTCTTGAGTGCTGAGTGTACCCTTTAAGATGACTGGTCCTTTGCTTAGCCACTAGTCGAGATACAGGTACACATGAATACCTAGCCTTCTCAGAAGGGACAAGAAATCATATTTTGTAACAAAGATCTCTGCTTCCTTAGAGAAACTCCTACTCTTCTGGGACCCTGATTGCTGACGTCACATTGCTCCAAAAGGTAAGGGGATCATAAGGATAAGGTGGTGTGATCCATTAGAGAGTTCATGTATTAAAGAGATTCCAAAGAGGAGCTATTAAGGATCCACAGTCCCTAAGCAATCGTCAAGATGCGGACTGCATTTTAAGATGTTGAGAAGCACAGCTATAGGTCACTAAATTGGATTCTGTTCTCTTCCTGTTAGCTATTCGTCCAATTTTGGTGGTGCTCGCAAATTTGATCACAGCTGCATTTATTGCTGAAACCACAGAAAGCAAATGTCCAAAGTAAATTGAAAGGTGGGTTTTTTGGGTTTGGTTGTTTTTTTTTTTAAATTTAGATGCTATGAGTTTTGGAAACCCTAGCACAACTAGCAGCAAGTATCAGTCTTTGAAGATATACATTCTTCACCATTATCACAGAAACAGCTCTTTAAAACCAAACAGTTCTATGGCAGTGTGCATATTCAAGCTGAGATGCACTAGACTTGGGAATGTTTTAATTTAATGTGAACTAAATGCTAGAACTACTGTACAATTGTTTTTTATTTAAATTGAGAGTATTCAAATACACAACTCAGATGACAAATTCAAAAGCCACCATCCCAATGGCATTCTTGTTGATAGTCTCAGCAGAGCAAAGGATTCAATGAGAAGAATGAACAATTTTTTCACCCTGTAAATACTACCTCCAGGACAGGATTCAGGCAGATTGCCCCTCGGCTACCCCCCCCCCCCCAGGTTAACAACTGTAGCGCAGGTGGCAGCAGCGTAAATGGGTAAGTAGAGAACTTAAGACGGTAGGGTTGCTGATCCATCACCTGTCTCAAGTTCACCTAAAAACCCAAAGTAGGCAACAGATAAGCAGTGCATTGGTAGTAAAATACCCTGGCTTGCTGGGGGCAGGTGTTACACCAAAATGCAGGAGTATGTCAACTTTTTTCAATACACTTCTAAAAATATCTTTAAAAGGTTCAAGATTTCTTAAGCAAAATGGTGAAAAAGTTTAAGTTTCCATAACTTTACAAGATAGGCTTCTTATTCATGCTAATAAGAATAGTCACTAAACAAAATAAAAGATATGTACCTCTACTAGCCAGAGGCGTCTCATTATATAGAGTTAAACAGAATATGAAACTGAAATTAAAACTGTTTGAATCATAAGTTATCTACATGTTAACCACAAGATTAAAAGTGTTTTCCCATACTTCTACTACGTTATTTCAACTCAGCAAACCTTGATGCTCCCATATGACCTCCTCTTACAAAGATCTTTTAACTCTCTCCTACACAGCCCCCAGGCAAGCACAATCTCCTTGTGTACCATACAACTTCAATTTCTTCCACCAATTCTCCCTTGAAAATTCACTTTGTTTAGTGCTCAATGATTGCACCATCCAAGGATACTGGAATACTATGAACATCCAGTGTATGTCGGGGTCACATTAGATCAAATGCTGACATTCAAAGAACAGATCAAAAAGCTGGGGGAAAAAAGTGAACTCCAGGAATTGTGTACTCCAGAAACTGGCCAGCTGACCCCAAAACACTCTGACCAGCCAGTCTGGTCTTGTGTTACTCAACTGCAGAGTACAGTGCCCCAGTATGGAGATGTTCAAGCCAGGCACACAACGTAGATATTGAACTCCATTAATCCTGTAGGATAATCCCTGGGACTTTCAAATCAATTCCCATACTGTCACTATACTACTTCTGGGGGATTGCACCACCATCAGTGAAGTGGGATGCCTTCAGTAAAAAGACAACAAAAAACAGACGCTTTGTACAAGACATCCACTGCACAGATAGATTCCACCATCCAAGAGGTAGAAGCCCAGAAAGACCTTTGCCTCTGAAAATCTCTTACCACAAAATACTTTGTAGTCTTTGATGGGGGTAACAAAATAGCTGGATACGTATACGATCTTGGAAAAACTGGTTCCTTCAGAACAAACTCCCACAGGCACTGACCTTGAATGAGAACATGAGCATAATCTAAATCGAATTAGAGGTGGAGTGGCAAAGCCTGGTCAGAATCTGAAGGGGAGACTGGGAGTGAGAACCAATAGGGTAGGGAGGAGCATGTGAAGACAGATTGGACAAGGGTCCAGGATGCAGGGAGAAAAATTGGCATTGACTGAGCAAAGAGAATGGGAGGGAGAGACAGAGGACACAGAGATTGGATGAGGCATCCATGAAGGGAGAACAGCACTAGGAGCCAGTGAGAACAGGGAAATGTGGGTCGGGGCAAGTGGAGGTCTGAGTTGGGGAGAGTGACAGATCAAATGAGGAGACAGGAATTAGGAGAGTGGTGTTCTGGAATTGGCTGGGAAAGACGAATGGGACTGGGACAAGGAGCCAGGGGTTGGGAAGAAAGACTTGGGACAAAGACAGGTTAGCAGGGACCCCTGCCTGATTCAATGCACAGGATGGATCTGCTCTGGGGATGAATTAAGGTTGTATAGTAAAGGAGACTTATGTGTAGGACGCCTGCTTCATTTATTGCAGAAGTTGGAAGGTGGTTAATGAATCTGGCAAGGGACTGGGGGAAGGGAAAGCATTGTGTCCTGGTAAATGCTGCCCTGGAGAACTGGATCCTATCTTTGTCTCTGTCACAGGAATTCCTATGGGATGCTATACAAGTGGCTTAAACCAAACTTTTTAAAAGGTGGTCACTCATTGTATTCCTCATTTTCTGGGTAATGAGATGTTGGGGTCTGATTTGTGGAAATCCTGAGCACTCTCATCTCCAACTGACATCAGCGGAAGCTGTGCTTGAATACATGGAGTGACATATAAAGCTAAGTACTCTGAAAAATCAGGTTCTAGGTTTCTCAGATTGGACACTCAAAACTAGTTGATACTTTTAATTCCAATCTCTCTGCACCTGCGTTCCCCATCTGTACAATGGGAATAATAATATCCCCTCATCCCACAGGAGTCATGTGAAAACAAATTCATTAATGTTTGAGAAACAATCATACTATAGCGGTGAGCTCCTGGAGAAGCCCTGAATAATAATTCAGTCTTCAGAACAGGGTTTGACTAGCGTGCAGTAAATAAGGCATGGGCTACACATTGAAAAACAGGGAGAACACACAATATTGAATAGCCTTATTAATTGAGCACCTTCCATTCTGTGCACTGAATGAGGAGTCCTGTGGAAAAATTAGCACATGATCATGTAATTAAAGATTGTATCATGGTACCTATGCACAAAGGGGCCAAATTAAGATTGTACAAACAACTTTAATTCTGACACTTCCTAACTTTTGGAGTGCTTGACTTAGAAACCTTAATAACATTATTTTATCTTAGTTTTTCTAAGTAACATAAAAACAGAAAACATATTACACAAATAACTTTGCTATTCATTTATCTACCCTTTGTCTGATATAATCTTTTCCCACATACTAACTTCAATTGTAATCTCTTTTGTCATGTTTTATAAACCTGTAAAATATCATGCACCAATATGACATTATATATAAAAAGTAAATAATACTATCATATTGTTTGCATGCAAGTTTATTTCTTTAACCAATTTAATGTCACTCTTAACTAGGCTTGTGGCAGGAGGACCCAATTCCTTCCTCAGCTATCCAAGCACACTACCTATTGACGTCAGTGAAGGCTGCACAGCTGTAAATCATGGTAAACTTTGACCAAACATTTAACTCTGGATCTTGTTGTATTTATTTAAGGAATGAAAAGCAGAATATATAACTTTTACTGATCTGTAGAAGTCTTTCTGTTCAGAATGGCCATAGTACATTAGCAAATCTATCAAACACCGTAACAAATCAGTATACAATTTAGAGCAGTGGTCCCCAAATTTTTTCTGTCACTCCCCTCTTACCCATAATGGAACCTGTCCGCACTGCCCGGGAGCCGCAGCTGGAACTGTGGTCGGTGCCCGGGAGCAAAGCTGGGGGCCCAGCACAGCTGGGGGGCCCTGCCTTCCTACCCCCCCCCCAAACATTTCTCCACACACCCCTACGGGGGTGCATCCCAGAGTTTGGAGACCACTGATATAGTTAGTAAATGTTAAAATTCTAGAGATCATGTCCTCTAAAGGAAATCAACTGAATGTATTTATAGCTACAGCCTGTCCAAACACTGTAATGTAAAAAAACATTCTACTTACACTTTAGAAATTGTTTAAGGGTAGAAACGTATTCTGCATATGACTGGGAGTCAGACTTGTTAAAATAAAATTCCAGTGCAGTGACTGGCTTTGGTGAAATCATAAGTCCTTTTAAAGAAAAACAAAACATAAAAGTCAGATATTAAACAACTCTTTTCACCCCCACCCTCATTTCTCAGAAAGACATTTTTCAAATTGTAAATAGACCATCTAGTATGGAATTTCAGCATTCTCCTTATACTGTACAACCATATTTTGAGGGTAGATTTTTAAAATCAATTTTTAACACCAAAATCTAAATTACAATCTAAAGTTACGATTTAAGTGCAAGCTATAATAATTAGAACTCATAATCATCAAAACCCAAATGATTGAGAATAGAAAAATTAGCTAATCACCTGCAGTTTTAAAGTATTTTACTGATTACAGTTTTACTTTGTACTTTCCATATTCAACAAAATTATACCAAGGCTTTTCTTTAAAAAGAACATTTTAATTTTTAGACTAGTGCTAAGTAAGACAGTCCAGTGGATAGCTTCCATACCTTAAGTTTACTTACTCGGTATGTGGGTATTTTTACATACTCTTAGTTCCATTATAAATTTGTTACTTCTGTATCTCCTGTGCATACTTTTGAAACCTACTAATTTTAAAGAAGTGGTTTATAAAGCCAAAAATGCCTTACATAGTAAAACTGGAGGCTATATAATTTTAATTTCAGGGTGACCCACAGAGAACAAAAGAGGACTTGCACCTTTCAAAAAAAAAAAAAATTTCTTTATAATGTATACAGGTGGCCTTAAAGGTCTCCTAGCCAAAAACAAAACCACACTGATTGTTCTTTTTCACCTTTCTTCCCCACACACCAGAAGTTCAGATTATGTCTACATTTGAAGACAACAGGCAGCAGCAAAACTAGTAGGATGAGATAGCAAGCACTGAAGAAACAAAACTTGATCTACTGAGGATACAATTTTTTATTTGGAGAGTTTAAAAACGATTGGTTAACCTATGTAACTAGAAAAACCTCATAGGAAAAAAATGTGTTTTTGTTAAGGGTGTCTACCCACTCCACATCTTCAATTAAGACTTGAAAAAGGCCACCACACATCTTTTGGTAAACCCAGGAAGACTAGACACATAAGGTTCTTGATATTTCTAAGTTGAAATATAAACAAGATTTCTGCCCCCCCGCACAAAAAAAGGGGGGGAGGCACTTCTTTATACATCATAAAAAGGAAAAGAATGTAACAAAATCAGATTTCCCCTCTCTGTAGGTCACTTCTAATACATTTATTATTTAAATATATAATATAAAATTATAAACTTATCAGAAAGCATATGGAAAGTACAACTACACAGACCAAACCTATCAGTGATCACTGCAAGCCCCACGTGAAGACACAGAAAATGGTGTTTTTTTTTTTTAAATAAGGAAATGATTTTGACAAATTAGAAATTTTTGGAGAAGGAATGAGTTCCAGAGACTAACATTGTATATATGCCTTTTAAAAATGCACTTCTTGACTCATTCACCTTTTCTGTGGGGTTCACAAAAGCACAGGTTCTCCCTCTCACCCCAGCAGCAGTTAGTTAAACTATTTCCCAGGGCAAGTGTTACCTAAATGCCAGTATGACAGTCTGATACATGAAACTACAAACCCCATTTTGCTTGATGAATGCCATTTTGACGGTAAACTGAACTGTACCTTCACTGTTGCCTTTTAACCTCCATATTGAACTGGGATTCCATGAGGTGTCAGCAGAGGGCTAACAATGGAGAGCAATCAAGAGTCATTAACCTGGAGGGCATTCCATTCAAATGGACACTCCCTAGGACAGTGCACCCCAGAACCACCAGTTATCCCAGGTGGGGCTGTAACTAAGCAATGTGTCATCTGACAGGACTTGAAACTGGGGAGGGGGAGGGGAAGACTTTGACACTTGGAACTTTATACAAAGGAGGCTCTCTCAATTTTCAAACTATCCATTTTAAGAAAAAAAGAGACCAGTACAAGGTGGCAAGACGGAGAAAAAGCAGAGGAGAGTGTAGGGACCCTGGAAGGCTTGAGCAAACTCAAAGGGCTCTGTGTATAGGTTTTGGTTTTCTTCTCATAGATGTGCCTCTCTCCTATGCTTTCCCAAGCATAAAGAGATGAATTTCCAAGCATAAAGAGATGAATATGCAATATTACTGTAATCTTCAAATATGCATACACTATTCAGTGATTAATTTATAGAAAACACAAATTAAAAATATTGTAATTAGTAATCAAAGAACCAGAGTCTTTCTACCTTAAAGTTCTTTGGTTAACACACATTAGAGATGAGTTACAACCTTAAAAGAGATGTTTCCTACATTGAAAAAGGCATGGAGTACAACCACTTTTAAAATTTACCTTCCTTCACACCTCCCCCAAGCAAATTCACAGCCTATATGATACTGGAGTTGTCAGAGCCACTGTGGAACTTCATCAGAGCATGGAACTGATTATATAGTAAAGGACATAGGGAAAGAGGTCAGAAGTTGCTTTTTTGGTGAAGTTTCAGGATTTTTTATTTACATATTTAATGATTTTATACAATGGAACATTCTATGGTTTTAAAGCTTAGAGAACCCTGTTGAGAACAACTGAATACCAAGGCCCTGAAACTGAATAAAACACCTTAAAATGCACAAGCAAAATTACTGACGGGACAATAGTGATGTTTTTGTTCATGGACTGAATTGTGTTGGCAGACTTAGATAAGAGGAAGTTAATCAGTATAATAAAATACACAAAACGTAACTCCAAAAAGGAAAAACAGGAGTAAGGTGACAAAGACATGATTATATGAAAATAGCGTGGATAGCAAATGCTATGTAAATTGAACCTTGGGCACGCATATTGCACAGGTTATAGGTTTACTGGAAGAAAGCTAATTAATATGTAATGTGGGAAGGTACAAGAAACCAAGTGAACAGGGCCCAAGTCAGAGGACACTGGACCAGAGACTGAGATGACCATCATGCAGTGTGGGAGAGCTTCCCAGTACTCCAGAACTGAGTAACTGGAACCCCTACCTGTTCTGTGTTATCTGTTTATTATCTGTCAAATATATGATCAGAAACTGTAAGTGATAATGATTGTCTGAAAATTTATAAATTAAGGCAAAAATTGAACCTGAACTGGATAAACTTGTTTCCAACCTTTTAACACCTCACTCAATTTCAAAAGAGGGTGGTACTGACTACAGGTAGTCCAACCTCCTTCCCCAAACTCTGGGATGTGTTCAAATACATATCTGTATTTTGTGGTATCATATGGGCCCATGTCTAGAATCCAAAAGTCACACACTGGCTGCTCCATGTTCCAGGTAAAACTGTGATTATAAAACTATTCCCACTTACGTCAATGGGGAAGTTAGGACAATGCTGAGCACTTTTGAAAATCCAACCTCAGTCCTTCAGAGAGTTATCAGGATTCCTTATGCAAGAGCTCACCTTCTCTCAAGGGGGCATTTAAAAAAAACAAACTATTGTAAGTAGGGCTGTCAAGTGATTAAAAAAATTAATCACGATTAATCGCGCTATTAAACAACAGAATACTATTTATTTAAATATTTTTGGATGTTTCCTACATTTTCAAATATATTGATTTCAATTACAACACAGAATACATGGTGTACAGTGCTCACTTTATGTTTATTTTTATTACAAATATTTGCACTGTAAAACACAAAAGAAATAGTATTTTTCAATTCATCTAATACAAGTACTGTAGTGCAATCTCTTTATCATGAAAGTTGAACTTACAAATGTAGAATTATGTACAAAAAAACCCTGCATTCAAAAATAAAACAATGTAAAACTTTAGAGCCTGCAAGTACTACTGTTCAGCCAATCGCTCAGACAAACGTTTGTTTACATTTGCAGAAGATAATGCTGTCTGCTTCTTGTTTACAATGTCACCTGAAAGTGAGAACAGGCGTTTGCATGGCACTGTTGCAGCTGGCGTCACAAGATATTTAAATGCCAGATGCACTAAAGATGTATATGTCCCTTAATGCTTCAACAACCATTCCAGAGGACATGCGTCCACGCTGATGATGGGTTCTGCTGGACAACGATCCAAAGCAGTGCAGACCGACGCATGTTCATTTTCATTATCGGAGTCAGATGCCACCAGCAGAAGGCTAATTTTCTCTTTTGATGGTTTGGGTTCTGTAGTTTCCGCATCAGAGTGTTGCTCTTTTAAGACTTCTGAAAGCATGCTCCACACTTCATCCCTCTGTTTTTGAAAGCACTTCCGATTCTTAAATCTTGGGTGAAATGCTGTAGCTATCTTTAGAAATTTCACATTGGTATCTTCTTTATATTTTGTCAAATTTGCAGTGACAGTGTTCTTAAAACAAACAATATGTGCTGGGTCATCATCAGAGACTGCTATAATATGAAATATATGGCAGAATGTGGGTAAAACAGAGCAGGAAACATACAGTTCTCCCCGAAAGAGTTCAGTCACAAATTTAATTAATGCATTATTGTTTTAATGAGCATCATCAGCATGGAAGAATGTACTCTGGAACCATGGCTGAAGCATGAAGAGGCACATGAATCTTTAGAGCATCTGGTACTTAAATATCTTACAAAATCAGCTACAAAAGTGCCATGCGAACATCTGTTCTAACTTTCAGGTGACATTGTAATTAAGAAGTGGACAGCATTATCTTCTGTAAATGTAAACAAACCTGTTTCTCTTAGCGATTGGCTGAACAAGAAGTAGGACTAAATGGACTTGCAGGCTCTAAAGTTTTTTGAGTGCTGCTATGTAACAAAAAATCTACATTTGTAAGTTGCGCTTTCATGATAAAGAGATTGCACTACAGTACTGGTATGAGATGAATTGAAAAATACTATTTCTTTTGTTTATTGTTTTTACAGTGCAAATATATGCAATCAAAAATAATATAAAGTGAGCACTGTACAGTTTGCATTCTGTGTTGTAATTGAAATAGATATATTTGAAAAGGTAGAAAAACATCCCAAAGTATTCAATAAATTTCTATTGCTATTCTATTGTTTAACAGTGCGATTAATCACAATTAATTTTTTTGAGTTAATCGCGTGAGTTAACTGCGATTAATAGACAGCCCTAATGATCAGTTATTTGATCTCTAAGCATATGTGATTACCTGCAACATCTGTGGTAAGTATCAAATCTTCAGGCGGTCAAAAAAAATATATATATACACTCTTTGAAAATAGTGTCTAGAAGCTATAATGGCTCTCTCCAGAGCAGTTACAGTATATAATACCTGGCCATCTTCCTGGGGAAACTGAGTTGTTACTTTGAACTTAACAAAATATTTGTATTCTATTTAAGAATCTACCTTCCTTAAATCTATGAGAGGTTGGGCAAAGTGTACAGTTTTGTACCACTCCATACCATTACAAGGAAAACCATTTCAAAATAATTTTATAGGCTCAACATTAAGATGGGTAACAAAGCCATCAAGGGTAAATTTTCAGTACAGAGAATGAGATGCACAACTCACTATATGCCTAAAATGTAACCGTTTATTGTCCACTTCAGTTTTTCCAGAGAAGTACTAGCCACTCCCTAATTAAAATAGAAACTCAGTGGACAACTTTAAGTCAGAACTTTGCCCTTTCCTTTTTCAAAGCTACACAAAGAATATATTTGCCTCAAAATAAGGTTTAGAGATGAAGAAGAATTTTATTGCAAAATTTGAAGGCAACTAGGAGTTCCTAAACTATGATCAAATTAGAGCTGCCAAATATAGTCCAAAATTAAATTTTAACTATTTTCTTAAAAACAAACAAACAAACAAACAAACCCTCCACCACACAAAAAGGGAGAGATACAAACTAATATCCCCAACTGAAATCTAGCACCCAAGACCAAAAGACTTAACATTTGATTTAATTTTGTCATCAGGCAACAATTCTCCAGTGATCTTGCCAGAGGGTGTCAAAAGATGCTGGAGATATAAACTTCCATTAAAATGAATAAACAAAAGGATTTAATGCCCTTTCCATGGCAGAAATTGAGCTCAACGTGCAACCTGATTGGTGGAAATGGCTTGTTAAGGTAAGATTGGTTCCATTCTAAAGGTTTGGGAGATCTCGAAAGAAGGGATGAAAATACCACCATGTCCTCCCTAAACACCTATTCTTGCTCATTGCCAGGGCTGACAGGGGTTTGGGGTGGGGAAAAGCACAACTGTACCAGGACCAGTAGTTCAGCCTCCCCAAAATGTCTGCGTAAATACAGTGAAATGGGAGAGGGTGTGGCCCTAGAGAATTTAACTTATCAGGGCCGCAAATTTCTGGATGGGCCAGGCCCTTACTTCCTGCAGACCTCCTAAGGCTTTTTGGAAGGAAGCCCTATTCATACAGATCTTAGGAGATCTGTGCAGGAGAGGGAACATTCCCTCCACTTTTCTGTATACTGCTCGAGATCTGCAGAAGGAAAGAACCCAGGGTGAGCCTTAAGTTCTTGTCTGCCCTCTCATAGGCATAAGCTTCTTGATGGCCCACCCTCAGTCTAGATGTTGGGGTGAACTATGGACCCAAATTCCATTTTGGACCATTGCTCATAGGGGAGAGGTCCAAAACTAGCATGTTTTGTATTGCTGGGTTATGGAAGTTAGGCTCATTCACCCCATTTTTGTCAGCTAGCAGTTCACAGCAGACAAACCTATTTTGGACCATCACGGGTTCAGGAGTCAACTGGGTGCTGAAGAGGGAACTATCAAAAACTAATGAGGGCTGGAGGCTCTGATGAACTTCCGACAGTTCACAGGGGGCCAGGGGCAGTTTCATAACAGAGGAGACTACAGGAGAAAAAAAAAATCAGCTCCAGCAGGTGGCCCAGGAAGCAGCTGGAGGCAGTAATATAGCGAGGAAGAGGTTCTTCACTCCTCACAACTCCTGCCAAAGGGCTTGGAGCATAAACAGAGGTAGGGAGTTTCTCCTCCCCAGTTCCCCCCATTTTGCTAATTCAAAGCCTTGAGAGCCGCATACGAGGTCTGCAGCAACAGAACTCACCTCCACAAGACGGTGGATTGACACTGTAGTTAGCAGGAGTCTTTGTGGCCAGCAGACCAAAGCGGCATTTCCCCCCAAACCTTCTAAGGTCTGCTGGATTGACCACACCCTAGGGTGTGCAGGAACTGAAGTCTTCAGCAGACTTTAGGACCATTTTAAAAGAAAGTAAGGATAAAAATGTTAAGGCCAAGTTCTAGTTGCAGGCAAATATCAGTAGTTTGAGTGCATATTACCCTTTAAAAACATCAGAAACCAAAGAAAAACAAAAGTTAAGGTTGAACTTTCAAAGTCCCCAAACTACCGTAACTCTATCTCTCAGAGCAGTGTTCTCAGAAAAGCCTAGAATACATGCTAATTTATCCAACAATAATAGTGGCCACCAAAATTACAGTACTTTATAATCGTTGTCAGAGTGCCATTTTATGGTCTTCTTTAGTCACACGGTACACACACAGCTTTACCAATTCACGATTAGACAAACAGCATATGGAAACAATAAATCATTCCTGCTTTTTCATTAAAAGCTTGATCTTTCAAAGTGCTGAGGGGACTCAGTTCTTCATAGGATGTATTCAGCTCTACAACTCTGTGGCAGCCAATTCTCCAAGTGACATTAGTCATTATGCCCATATGTAAACGTCATATGTGCAGATTATGCTGTTAGAGTACTTGTAAAAGAGCAGAAGTCAGTAAAGGGACAAGGTTTGCTACTGGAGATTTGTACACATGAAAAATTCTACAACTAATGTTCTGCGGTTAATGTTTCTAACACTCTGTATTTAAATAGAGAAAATGGTAGGCTTGCATCTGTACAGGGACAGAGAAAATAGTTCAGGCACCTTGTTTAAGAAGTGCAACCTTGATCTTTCAATACTTGAGGTTTTTCAAGTTTGGGAGGATTTTTTAAAAAAAGTTTTTAAAAGGTAATATGCATGCAACCCACTGGTGTGTGCCTACAACCTTAACTTCACTTTAATGAAGATTTGTCTGGCTATATGTACAATATGATCTAAATCAAAAGCAAAAGGGAACTTTGTGCTTAATCCAAATTATTTAAGGAACCATTAAACATAACATAGATAAATGCAAAGTAATTCACATTGGATATAATTTGAACTATTCATATTTTACTGAGTTTTAAATTCAGCCTGAGCTCATAAAAAAGCCCCGATCATCAATGCTGACAACACTGAAGATCTCTGCTCAATGTACAACAGGGTTAAAAAACAATTGATGCATAATGGTGGGAGAATATAAAAATATATGCCATTATATAAAATGGAATGGTGTGCCCTCACCTGGAAAACTATTTCTGGTCACCTACTCTCAAACAGGACATAGTAGAAAGAGGGGATTCAGAAATGGGAGCCAAGAATAATTATAGGCATGAAAAAAAAAAAAACTCTCATGAAGAGATATTTCAGTTTTAAAATTCATTTATCTTAGAACGGAGACAATTAAAAGAGACATGACTATACAAATAATCAATGGTATAAAGGTAAATCAGGAACTTCCAATCACTCTGTTTCATAATACAAGATCAAATGGACATTCAATTAAATTGAAAGAAGGGAAATGCAAAACTGATAAAAGGAAATACTCTTCCATACAATTAGCCTGTGGAACTCCAAGCCTCAATGTATCTCTTGTGGTAGCAATATTCAAAATGATTAGCCACTAATATAGGTAATAAATTAAGAAATTTAATACTAAATATTAAAAGTTTTGGAAGAACCCTCATCTTTTAGGGCTTAAGACAACCTCTATTTGGGGTTACGATGAAATTTTCCCGGGAAGCAGGTTATCCTATAACTGCATACACAGCTGTTTTTTTTGCACTTCCTTTGAAGTATCCAGTACTAGCCATTGTTAGCATCAAGATACTAGTTGGAACACTGGTGTGATCCAGTAAGCAACATAGGAATAGGCAATGACAGCTTTCCTTTTTGATTGAGTTTGGTATTTTAAAACATGCAAAATCTTTACCCAACTATCCTCTATATCCTATCCAATTTATATCTTGAACAATCAATATCTGAAGGGGGCTTTCTACTGCAAACAGGAAATATTCCAAAATACTTCCAGAATAAGATGTTTTCCTGGTCATTATCTCTTTCCTCTGCTATTTCAGCTGTATGCATTAACAGCAAAATAGGGTAGACAAAAATCAATGATTTAAAATAAATAAATTTTTTTAAACAAAGTTTTTGATAAAATGCTTTTTGAGGGAAAAAACCTATCTAAACATAGTTCTAATTAAGATACATTATAGCTCAAAGATATCTCAACATGGAATAGCGATTATAAATTCTCTAGTATGAGACAATATATTCATGTAATGTTTAAGAAAAGTTTGGTAAATGAGTTTCAACAGTTCATGGATTAGGGACCCAATCTTATGGGGTTCCAGGGGCTTCTGTATAGATGATTTAGGTTAATCTTTCTATCTACCCAATGGGATTCAGTGCTCAGTCTAGAACATATCATCAGAGATGCTTAGTTTTGCAGTTCTCAAACTGTGGATTTGTGTCTCCAGAGATAATATGCTTGTTAACAGCAAATGTTTTTAAAATAAAATAAATATATATAGAGATGAGAAACAACAGACCTCAACCCTATTGCCCCTCTGCAGATTTGAGTACACAGAGTCAATCCCTTACCTCTCTCTAAAAAAGAGTGCAGTTTCAAAAAGTTCAATGAATAGAAGATTGTTGGGGGTGGAATAGATCTGGACAAGGTGGAGAAGGGCGGGGACAGGCAGTAGAAACAAAAGTGAAACTGTTTGAGCAGCATATTCCAAAAGTCTTGAGGTCTTTCTGAGTGCAGCCTTCATTGATTTGAGATCTACCATACCATTCTCTCACTAGAAGGGAAAACCTATAATGGCAGCAGGCCATAAGAGAGACCCAGTTTGGGAATATTTTAATGAAGTTCCTCTACCTGTGGGTAAGACAGGCATGCGTGCAAAATGCAAACAGTGCAACAAAGAAATGCAAGGCCCAGTTGTCCAAATTAAACAACATCATGAGAAGTGTTCCTTCTCAGGAGGAAGCTGCACTGATGATGATGATGAAAGGAACACGTCTGAACATGCAGGATCTTCAGGTTGGTAAACTTTTTTTTCCATACTTCTTTCTTCAGGACTGCCTGTCTTCCTTCTGGACTATTCTTGAATTCTCATGTTTGAGCAAAAAACATAGTTGTTACTCTATGGTACTATCATTTTAGATGCAGCTGTGATAAAAAATAAATAGCTGAAATAGTCAGATCTTTCTTTTACAATTTCACCATTAAAGTAGTACTGAATGTCACTGAATGCAATGGAGTAATATTAAATGAGCAGTATGCTAATAATAATTAAATAACTGCACTGACTTATTTTATTTAGGAGAATCCATCCTCAACATACAGGATTCTGAAGACTATTTTCTATCGTTTCAGAGTTATCTGCCAATGATAGTGTTTCAGTCATATCATGTGTGTCACTGTAGCGGGGCAGTCACCCCGCTCTGGCTCAGAAGGGGTTAAAAGCCCTTGGAGAGGGCGGGGGCTGAGAGAAAAAGCTAGGCTGATTGGGGAAGCAGCCACCGCTGTGGCCACACCCCAATCAGGCCACAGCTGGCCCTATAAAAGGGCTGTGAGCCAGGAGCTCAGGCAGTCTCTCTCTAGCTGTAGAGAGAGAAAGACCTGGCTGCTTGGGAGCTGAGCAGGGTACCTAGAGTAGAGCAGGGCTGGGGGAAGGCCAGAGGAGCTGGGGAGCTCCAGCCTGGAAAACATCCAGGCTGCAGGCCTTGCTAAAGGCCAGGAAAGGTACTGGGGCTACCGAGGTGTAGCCTGGGAATAGGCAGAGGCAGCTGGTCCAACCCCCTTGCCAATGATGAGTGGTTTACAGACTGCAGTCTGCCTCAGTGAGCGGGGGCTAGATGATGACTGGCAGTAGCCACTGAGGCAAGGTGGTGATAGAGAGTTGGGGGTTCCCCTTGGAGGGGAGACCAGAGAATGGGGGCACTGCCAGGGGGCAGCACCCCAAGGTAAAGAGGCACCGGGCAAGACACCGGCCTGCAGAGGACACTCCTGGCTGGAAGAGCTAATTCCCGAGACAACCAGCAGGAGGCACCGGGCCAGTGAGTCATCGCCTCACTATAGTCACAGTATATCACCTGTAGCAAAAAAATCTCCATCATCCAGAAACAACCATAAATAAGGTGTAGAGGGTGAAATTGTTAACCTGAGTCTTGATGGGTGGAGCAATGTCCACAATGATCCTGTTGTATGTGCTTGTGTGACAACAGAAGAAGGGAATGTCTTCCTTACAGAAACAATTGATACATCTGGAAATGCACACACACAGCAGAATACTTATAAGAAGTAACAGTAAAAGCTATAGCAAACTGTGAAAAACATTAAAATGTCTAGTATGCAGCTTGGTCACAGACAAATGTTGCAAATGTATCCAAAAATGAGAAGAAATTTATTTAGGAGAGAGTGAAGAGAGTCCCAAGCCACTAACAAACGGTTGCAGTGCTCATTTGATGCACCACCTAGCCTGACTTCAGTGTTCCAGAAATAAAGGCTAATGTTGTTGAAATTGAAAATACTTCCGTAACAACCACTTTGCAGGAGCTGCTCTGAAAAAAGTGGGAGGAACCAAGCTAACTCTCCCACAAGACGTGCGATGGAACTCAGTAGTGGACTGTTTTGAGCACTATATCAAGAACTGGCCTAATCTGATGACAGTCTGTGAACAAACTAGTGAAAAAAAGGATGACACTGTCACAGCCAAAGTTCTCAACATTGGGCTTAAGAAAAATGTTGAACACATACTGAGTACCCTGAAGCCTTAGCCTTGTAGGAAATGCAGGGAAACAGCTGTTTTATTGCTGATGCTGTTGAAATTTGAAAGGAACTGAGTGAGATATTAAAAAGAGAAATATGCAATGAGAGTTAAATTACAAGCATTAAAAAAAACGAATGGAACAAGCACTATCTCCAACTCATTTTCTTGCAAATATTCTCAATACGCAGTACCAGGGCCAAACCTTAACCACTGAAGAGGAGTTGGCTATGACATGCACATCCAGCAATCATCCTTCCATAATGCCAACTATAATACACTTCAGAGCTAAGTGTGAACCATTCAAGAAATATATGTTTGCTGATGACGTTTTAAAGAAAGTCACACCAGTGAACTGGTGGAAGTCACTTAAGCACTTGGATTCAGAGACTGTTGATGTGATAATCTCACTTTTAACAGCAGTAGCTTCTTCTGACGATGTAAGAATATTTTCTTCCTCAGGGCTAATTCATTCCAAATAGAGAAATTGTTTGGGACCTGAAAAAGCAGGAAAGCTTGGTTTTCTTTTCCAGATTATGAACAAACGAGAAAATGAACGTGAAGACGACTGAGTTACCTACAGAAGCCAATATTTTAAGTTCCTCATGTTGACCTAGCTGACAGTCAATTTAAATTTGTTTTTTTTTTAAATATTTCATTTAACTATTTTAGTTAAACAATTTTAACAAAAACAAACCTGATTTTAAAAAACTTGCTGTTTAACTAAATTCAAAAATTCATATGCTTGTTTTGTTAAATTATTATATGTTTGCTGTTGAAGAAAAGAATCCAGAATACATAATGTTGTTGTTTTAGTTAAATAAAACAATTTAAATGTCTGTCTGGTGATGTTCTCCTCCGAATACAGCATGGCAAGAAAATCCTCCAAATATTAATGATTAACCTGTTGAATTGGAGATATTTATGAAGTCACTAGGAGGTGAACTATCTGCTTCAACTACCTTTGTTAAATGAAATAACCAAACAATCATTCATTGACTGATATAGCTGTAAAACTAATCTGAAAAGTTTTTCAGAATAAATGGCAAAATCCAGGAAGAACTAGAAAGGAGTGAATTTAGAGGCATCAGTTAGTAAATATGGCCAAAAAAAGTCTATAAATGGCTTTGTGCTGCAAACCTACAAAGCCCAAATGATTCACCCATTATAAGAGAGTCCTCCTTTAAAGCTCTTTATTAGTCTAATTAAAACTACACCACATTGGAATATGTACTTTATCCTAAAAGAAAGTTATTAGATAAATTGTATATTATAATTTAAAATCTAGACATAAAACTAAGAGTACAGTTACCTGGACTAGAAATCCGGTCACGATATTTGGGAATATCTCCGCTCAGGGTCTGAAGCATAACCCACATTGTAAATGTAAAGAGTGCTGCTAGGAAACCATAGAATACCAGATAAAACAGCAAGATTAGACCTGTAAAATTAAAGAACTCAAATTAACAAAATGTTTATTTTAAACTGAACATGATTCTAATTTTTACTCTGACACTCAGGATTGTAGTTCAATAGGAGTTGGATCAGGTGCTCAGTCCCCAACACTCAAACACAGAGATACCAAACAGACCTTCCTTTGTGTTTCAGCATTAAAATATATGCGCGCACGTTCCCCCACCAACATATATATAAAGTTCAGCTTTTAAAAGAAAGGTCATTCCATTTTTTTTTTTTTTTTTTTTTTAAAGAGCTTAAACAGGAGATCTTCTGAGGACAATTTTTGCTCTGTTGAAGCTGCTCTTTCTGAGAGCCAAGCAACTGATTGTATCCCAGCGTAAAGAGACCTCTACGTGCAATACTATATGTGAATAATCAACCAGCTTACAAGCCAAATGACTATACATTAGATTTTCACCAAGTTTATAGAGCCCTGGATCAAAAAACAAGATGCTATAATGGGAACACAAATTAAAACTGTAAAATTTCTCACTTGCTGATTGTGGACTATATGCTGCTTCTTCTGATGCAGAACTTGAGGCACATGAGACAGTAAGTTAGGTGGTTTTGTGATGTGGATAAAAAGGTTGTAGAATACATCCAACACACAACTGGTACTTCTTGCAATCATTTCTCAAGCTATCCAGGACATTGGGTTTAGACTGAGCACATTACACAACTTCTTTAGTAATTTTATTAACAGATTAGGTTTTTTCTCTTTTTAAAGCATTAATATAGTTTTTCATTTAACTAACTAGAGTGAATAGACCAATAGTTCTCAATCTATTTACCATTGTGGGCCATGCGGGGACCCTGACCCTGCAGCGGTGAACACGAGAGCCCGCCACACACGGCCAAACAGCCGGAAGCCCGCCATGCATGGCCTTTAGCACACAGCTGAGCTGGGCCACAGCTGTGTGCTAAGTGGGCTACATGCGGCCCACAGGTTGAGAACCGCTGATCTAGAGCTAAGCTTAGTTTACCCACTTCAGGTGTTTTCTACAAGCTTTATGTACCATTAAATATTGTGAATGTAGATCTGTACCAATAAACTACAGGAGGTTTGTCACCAAGGGAAACTGTCTAGAGAATGAAACTGATAACTTAAATCAGGGGTCTCAAACTCAATTTACCTTAGGGCCAGTGCCAGTCCTCAGATCCTCCCAGCAGGCCAATAATGTCACTGAAGATGGTGTTCAGAAAAGAAAACGTTTATATTGTATTTTTTATTTCAAATTTCTTAGAAATAATAAAACCGTCATACAACTTTATACAATTCTTCGACTGCTAGAGAGTTTTTAGTGTTTGTCAGACACCTGGCAACACTTCAGTTCTGTCAGTTTGTTGATGTTTGGCCTCAGTGACTGAGCAGTTGAAGCCTTCAGGATTGCAGCAAGGTGTGCATTAGATAGTTGTGTTCGGTATTTTGACTTGTATTCATTGTGGGAAAAAAGTGATGCTGCCTCTATGGCTGACTCTGCCCGGCAACTAATGATGCTGCCTCCATGGCTGACTCTGCCTGGCAACTAGTGATGGTATCTCTGTCCCTCTCCCCCAGCCAATGGGAGCTGCGGGGGGGAGGGGAGGGCTGCCTGTAGTTGAGATTGCCGGCAGCACGTCAGCCTGCGTCTCTCCTCCGTGGGCTGCAGGTTCTTGGGCTGCAGATGGCCCGCGGGCCGGGACTCTGAGACCCCGACTTAGATAAACAGGCAGCTTCATGGACAAGCGTCCCCCATCCTCTCTGGTAGCTCCCAAAATCAATTGAAAAATTAAGGTTAGTAAGAAGCTACATTATACTGTAGTATATCTAGCCAAAGCTAATGTTTGCCGATGATTCAAGGCATTTATTAAATAAATATCTATAATTCCTATAAACAGCATACAAACAAATTAATATTAAAAAGTTACTTCTATTGCCTCAAGCTTTGAAAAATCATGATGCTTTCCAAGTTACCACGTGAATATCATCTGTGAAGAGTATTTGAAGGAACAGTGTGTGTGGAAAAGGAGGGAGGAAACTGGACACAGTCATTAAGGATTTAAAGATCTTAAGTAACACTGCTGGGATGCAACTGGCTGGAATCCTCATCTTGGTCTAGTCTGCTATGGAGTTAATAGAACATTTTTTAAAATGGCACTAGCCTTTAGTTAAGAAATAGACTGAAAAGGCTTTGAGATGACCTAGATATACAAGGTTATCTAGTTTAATTTTGCCAACTGGTATTCTTTAACATACTATTTCAAAACAGGCCTGAACACTTCATCACCTCAGAGTTTTTCACCACATTGGCAATAGTGATTAATGTTTTACAAAAATGAAAGCGACATAGGGAGCTTTTGCATGGAAAGCTTGGAATAAAGTATGTGCCCGCAAGATAAAAAATGATGAATTGTGCAATTATGGACTGCACCTCGAAAACGTGCTAAGGAGAATAATCTACATTTCAAGTAACTGTCTGGTTACACAATCTCATAGGTCCTAAAAATAACCAGATATGACACTTTGCTGTAGCACTATTAATGTGCACCTTTGCTGTGTAGTGAGGCAGAAGGCTTTCATCTTCGAAGTGCTGCATCACAAGTCAATTTGAGGGTAAAGGATGCAATTACCCATGTAAGTGATCCCTATCAAAAATGGCTTAGATTGAGCTGTAAATTTACAGGAATGTGGTCCATTCTGGAACTATGTAACTAAAGCTATTCCAGTAATCCATTTACAAGAGCATATTCTGTGCATAAAAATTAAAATAGTCAAGCTTGGTAGGTTTTCTTTTAGAACATTAAGCTTAGGTGTCAAGTAAACCCACAGAAAGAGTAATTTAGAATTAAGGGTAAATAATTGTCCTAAACACACCTAGATTTGAGTAGGTATTGCAAAAACATTTGACAAGCGTGTGTGTGTATATATACACACACACACACACACACACACACACCCACCCACCCACCCACCCAGTATAACAGATGGGAAATCTGAGGTTTGAGATAAAGCACTATGATGCACACACTGATCCCAGCTTCCATGGAGGCTATGGGGCAAGGGAGAACATATGCTAACTACACACCAGGAGTCTTTCCCAGGAAGTCCCCATATTTTACATTCTTATATGGTAGCTAAACTATCAAATTTGTAATTTCCTCTCTCCTAGGAAGGAAGAGAACAGCATCACTCTTATTTCTCCTCAATTTGTCTTTTGTGGTTTGTTTGGCTTCTCAGTTTTGAATGCACCTCTCTCTCTTTCCTTACTATGTCTTGCCTGTACAATTGCCCAGAGAAGCAAATGCAAATGATATTCTTGTAAATTTGTATTTCCCTCTTCCTGATATGAATGTAGTAAAACTTACAAAAATGCCATATTTCATTCTGATTTCACAATTTTTTTTGTACTTTAGCAAAAGTAAAAATAATCTCCAAACATGATGGAAATACAGTTTTAGTAGATGCCTAAGCAGTCCTATACAAATATTTTCCCACATCACAGCTGGTTTCATTTTGCTAACTTGTGACTTACTGCCTACCTTAGAAGCCATACTTCAAACTCAATTCTCAGGCAGCAAAAGTCAGAAGTCTCAAGGTTAAAGTGTCTGTTGGAAATATTCATACAAATAAATGGCATTCAACAATATAGGGTAAAAAATATTTCTCTTACTTAAAAGATCTGGACTACAGATTCTTTGCTGTACCAAGTTTATGCTTTCTCCTAGGAGCTGCTCTAACATCCACCAGCTGGCAAAAGTTGCCAAGAGAGACTGTCCGCCTGCTGATCATCACCATAGCACCTGCCACACCTCATCACACCACTGCCAACATACATCTTGTACTGGGGCTATGAAGAGAGCAACATTCGAAGACAGCTATGCCAACTCTATGCCCACAGGGGGGACTCCTCTCCTTTTTTTGGCTGGGGGTGGAGGGATTAGAAGCAGATTCCACCCCTCTGTACGAAAAGAGAATCTGGCCACTAGATCAGGAATGGCAAGTTTGGGGTTTTATTTTAAACTAAGAGTAAATACTTTTGAAATTTTGTAATTTCTGCCTTTTTCACTCTAATTGCCTGCCACACACACACGCTCAACCCACTTCCTCCCTAAAGGCTTGGGGAAAAGCACAGGTGGGCTCTGCATCTTCTCTTCTTCTTCCCAGCCAAAACTCTGAATAATGACCAAGGACAGTTCTAATTTGTGTATGTCTGGTAATTTAAAATTAAGGTTTACTGGTAACTCTACAGAGATTCCCAAACTATACAAAGAGCTGACTGGTCATAAGGTCTCCTAATTTCCAGTTACCAAGTTTCATTTAAGGAAACTGAACCTATTAAATGTTTCTCTATTATCACTTTTCCATGTGAAAAACTACTACAGTCGCTACAGGATTTTGTGATCAGAAGGAAGGGAGTGATGTTCTGCATGATCTTGAATGGAGATGAACTAAAAAGCAGCAGGCACATTATTGTAAAAAAAGTTATGAAGTATAAGAACCCTGACCTGCTCTACATCATTCATTAGGTTGTCTTATCACTTCATCTTACACTCTGACCAATAAGTGAGAAATGAACAGGAGAAAAATTCAGCTCACACTGATGTAGCTGTGTTAGCTCTTACGGGATAGCATAAGTAAAAGGTAATAAATGTTGATCAGTAAACAGAAGGAACTCTAAAAATCTAAAAAAGTGTCATGACCTTGTTTAACAGACCTGATTCCTGAGTGTGTTCGGAGTAGAAACATACCTTAAAGCTCTTTGTATAGCAAGCTACTATTAAGAAGCTCTATTTCTCATAAATTTTCTGCACTCTCAGCAATTAATCTGAAAAGTTTCCTTTAGTACAACACTGACACATTCCATTTACCAAACATGAATTTGTGTTAACAGCACAAACCAAAGTGGTTGATTTGGTTTATTTCCTTGTGCTACTTCAGTGTAGTCAATGTAAACAACAAGTACAGCTCAGAAAAGGACTAACTTCTGTTGCAGAAAAAACAGATGAAGTTAACACTGTATGGATGCTATAGGGAATTTTTTACAGTTATCCAATAGATTAAAAGCTATGAAGACATTTTAGAATCTTGAGAAATTGTCAGTTTTGTCCTGCATTACTACAGGATTTTTAAATTCACAACAGGATCTAGTTTACAGTTTAGCCACTAAGTTGTATCTCCAATAATGTCTCAAAATTGATAAACTGTCACTTTTCGGTATAATAGCCAGCTGCAGTTATTTTATCATCCCATCAGGTGTTTAGTATCCAATAGCATGTGAGCCTAACACTTGAAATAATAAATTCATTTCCTTATATATACTACTAGGGATATGTCACCAAGAACATAGTATACAAGACATTAAAGGGAAGGATGTTTCCTTGAGAAGCTACGGAATCCCAGCAAGAGATTTAAAAGCGCAAATTTCAAATTCAATTCAAACAGCCAGAAGCATTTTCTGAACTTTCAGAACACTGGGTTGAGCAACAACAGATAGTTTCCTGATAAAAAGCTTTATCTTCTCAAATACATACAGATAGATGGGAGTCTGATTTTTGGCAAACTTCTCTATCCCACAAACCTTCAAGGCTCCACACTGTGGGTGAACTGTGCCTGCAGGGAAAGCCTGAACTCTGCTCTATCTTGACCATTTAATTTTGAGGACAACTGCTGAAAGGAAAAACTTCATATTATAATTTATACCACTTCTTCAGACAATCTCAAAGTCCTGATCACACAGAGGGTTAACAGTAAATTGTGAAACAGATTTCCTGTTTGAAGATCAGCAGGACTCCTATAGAAGTCAGAAAAAACCCCAAATTGTTTTATATTCTTTTGACTACAGCAACATCCAATTCTGAACTCAAGCAAGTGAAGCAGGTCTACAATATTTCCCTCCTTGATGTCATGTCCCTAAAATCCTTCCTACTAAGATAGCTTCTTTTGTAGCAAATGTTTTGTTGTTCATTAGATTAAGTTATACTTATTTTAAATATTGTTTAAAACTTCAGTTGAAGATTTTAAGCACCATCAAGTATGATTTTTAAAATCTGCTGAAGAACTAAGTCAGTTCATATTAAATACATAGCATCAATTCAACATAACTGTCATCACGGTAGGAGTCATACATACTCTACAGTACCACCACCGTATATTTTAATCAGTTTAAATAAACCTTAGAGAGAAACCTTAGTTCCTGAACTACAGAATGGATACTTGTATTACCCAAATCACAATGATTTCAGCATAATGAACAAGAGAATTTAATGTTTTCATCTGGAGACACAAGGCTACGGAGTCATAGAAATGGAGACAATAGTAAGATAAAAGGATACTAATGCATAGAAAGGGATTTAAGCAGCAGTAAAATGAGCTCAAACGAGTGGCGTATACATGACATGAGTTGGAGATGTGATGGACAGATTTTTAGACATAAAATGGGAGAGTGTTTGGGGGTTGAAACAAATGTTAGAGTGAAATAAAATCAAATCTAAGACACGAAAGGAGATAAACGAGTTTCTCTCACATCTAGTTTCTAAATTTTAAATCAAAATGCTCTATTTCTTCAGAGGAGTCTAACTGCAGACAACGACAAGATCAACATTTCAATAAAATTAATGTCAACGTGGCTGGTCACAACTACCATCTGGTCAGCAAGATTGTCTTTATTTTAGCAACAAACATTTAGTTTTAGAACTGTTTAATTCAAACTGTTTTGGCAGCATTGAACTCTAATAGAAATTGCGATAAGAGGACAGATATTAAAGATAATTATATTTTATCTAAAAAAGAAAAAGGAGTACTTGTGGCACCTTAGCGACTAACAAATTTATTTTGTTAGTCTCTAAGGTGCCACAAGTACTCCTTTTCATTTTGCGAATACAGACTAACACAGCTGCTACTCTGAAACCTACGTCTTATCTGCCCAGTTGCAGAAATTATTGTGCCACTTCTGCTAAAAATAATAATAATAAGAAGAAGAAGAAGAAGAAACATGGAGTGTTGCCAATGCAGAATAGCTATGGCATTTCAAGTTTCAGAGTAGCAGCCATGTTAGTCTGTATCCGCAAAAAGAAAAGGAGGACTTGTGGCACCTTAGAGACTAACAAATTTATTTGAGCATAAGCTTTCGTGAGTTACAGCTCACTTCATCGGATGCATTCAGTGGAAAATACAGTGGGGAGATTTATACACACAGAGAACATGAAACAATGGGTGTTACCATACACACTGTAACGAGAGTGAGCAGGTAAGGTGAGCTATTACCAGCAGGAGAGCGGGGGGGGGGGGGACCTTTTGTAGTGATAATCAAGGTGGGCCATTTCCAGCAGTTGACCAGAACATCTGAGGAACGACGGGGAGCGGAGGGGGCGTATAAACATGGAGAAATAGTTTTACTTTGTGTAATGACCCATCCACTCCCAGTCTTTATTCAAGCCTAAGTTAATTGTATCCAGTTTGCAAATTAATTCCAATTCAGCAGTCTCTCATTGGAGTCTGTTTTTGAAGAATATATGTGTCCACATATCTATTCAGGGGACATCATCATAGGACCTAATCACATCAGCCACACTATCAGAGGCTCGTTCACCTGCACATCTACCAATGTGATATATGCCATCATGTGCCAGCAATGCCCCTCTGCCATGTACATTTACGTAGAGACTGTCCAGTTTGGCCAATGTATTGTTTATTACCCCACCCCCCACCCCCAGTGTTCATCAGATGTTATTGTCAACTGCTGGAAATGGCCCACCTTGATCATCACTACGAAAGATTTCCCCCCCCCGCTCTCCTGCTGGTAACAGCTCACCTTACCTGCTCACTCTCATTACAGTAAAAAGAAAAGGAGTACTTGTGGCACCTTAGAGACTAACCAATTTATTTGAGCATGAGCTTTCGTGAGCTACAGCTGTAGCTCACGAAAGCTCATGCTCAAATAAATTGGTTAGTCTCTAAGGTGCCACAAGTACTCCTTTTCTTTTTGCGAATACAGACTAACACGGCTGTTACTCTGAAACCTCTCATTACAGTGTGTATGATAACACTCATTGTTTCATGTTCTCTGTGTGTATAAATCTCCCCACTGTATTTTCCACTGAATGCATCCGATGAAGTGAGCTGTAGCTCACGAACGCTTATGCTCAAATAAATTTGTTAGTCTCTAAGGTGCCACAAGTACTCCTTTTCTTTTTGTGGATACAGACTAACACAGCTGCTACTCTGAAACCTGTCATTATGCAAGGCACTGAATTTAGCTGTATGGAGTGGAAATCTATCAACTTCATGAAAAAACTCGTACAGATACAGATAGACAACATCTTCCTTTCCAAATGCAAACAGATGGACATCATACCAAAAAGGACTGAAGGTAAAAAATCCATTACAATCTACATACCACACAGACTATGCTGACAGCTTGTGCCACACACTCTCAAAGAAACTGCGGAAGCACCTGATCAACACCCTCTACAGCAAACAGGGAAAGATTAAGAATGAGCTCTCAAAACTGGATACTCTCATAAAAAAAACAACCTTCCACACAAACTTCCTTGCGGCTGGACTTCACAAAAACACACACTTTGCTTCTCTACAAAAGAAAAAGGACACTAAATTATCTAAACTACTACATGCCACAAGGGGCCACAACAGTGGTTCCCTTAACCCACCCAGCAATATTGTTAATCTATCCAACTATACTCTTAGCCCAGCAGAAGAATCTGTCCTATCTCGGGGCCTCTCCTTCTGCCCCTCCACCCCCACGAACATGATACAGTTCTGTGGTGACCTAGAATCCTATTTTCGACATCTCCGACTCAAAGAATATTTCCAACACACCTCTGAACAACATACTAACCCACAGAGACCTTCCTACCAAGACTACAAAAAGAAGGATTCTGGGTGGACTCCTCCTGAAGGTTGAAACAACAGACTGGACTTCTATATAGAGTGCTTCCGCCGACGTGCACAGGCTGAAATTGTGGAAAAGCAGCATCACTTGCCCCATAACCTCAGCCGTGCAGAACACAATGCCATCCACAGCCTCAGAAACAACTCTGACATCATAATCAAAAAGGCTGACAAAGGAGGTGCTGTCATCATCATGAATAAATCGGAATATGCACAAGAGGCTGCTCGGCAGCTCTCCAACACCACTTTCTACAAGCCATTACACTCTGTTCCCACTGAGGGTTACCAAAAGAAACTACAGCATTTGCTCAAGAAAATCCCTGAAAAAGTACAAGAACAAATCCACACAGACACACCCCTGGAACCCCAACCAGGGGTATTCTATCTGCTACCCAAGATCCATAAACCTGGAAATCCTGGACACCCCATCATCTCAGGAATTGGTACCCTGACAGCAGGATTGTCTGGCTATGTAGACTCCCTCCTCAGGCCCTACACTACAAGCACTCCCAGCTATCTTTGAGACACCACTGACTTCCTGAGGAAACTACAATCCATCGGTGATCTTCCTGAAAACACCATCCTGGCCACTATGGATGTAGAAGTCCTCTACACCAACATTCCACACAAAGATGGACTACAAGACGTCAGGAACACTATCCCCGATAATGTCACGGCAAACCTGGTGGCTGAACTTTGTGACTTTGTCCTCACTCATAACTATTTCACATTTGGGGACAACGTATACCTTCAAATCAGCGGCACTGCTATGGGTACCCGCATGGCCCCACAGTATGCCAACATTTTTATGGCCGACTTAGAACAACGCTTCCTCAGCTCTCGTCCCCTAATGCCCCTACTCTACTTGTGCTAAATTGATGACATCTTCATCATCTGGACCCATGGAAAAGAAGCCCTTGAGGAATTCACCATGATTTCAACAATTTCCATCCCACCATCAACCTCAGCCTGGTCCAGTCCACACAAGAGATCCAATTCCTGGACACAATGGTGCTAATAAGCGATGGTCACATAAACACCACCCTATACTGGAAACCTACTGACTGCTATTCCTACCTACATGCCTCCAGCTTTCACCCTGACCACACCACACGATCCATCGTCTACAGCCAAGCTCTGCGATACAACCGCATTTGCTCCAACCCCTCAGACAGAGACAAACACCTACAAGATCTCTATCAAGCATTCTTACAACTACAATACCCACCTGCTGAAGTGAAGAAACAGATTGACAGAGCCAGAAGAGTACCCACAAGTCATCTACTACAGGACAGGCCCAACAAAGAAAATAACAGAACGCCACTAGCCATCACCTTCAGCCCCCAACTAAAACCTCTCCAACGCATCATCCTGAAGGACGACCCATCACTCTCACAGATCTTGGGAGACAGGCCAGTCCTTGCTTACAGACAGCCCCCCAACCTGAACAAATACTCACCAGCAACCACACAACAAACCACTCACCCAGGAACCTATCCTTGCAATAAAGCCCGTTGCCAACTGTGTCCACATATCTATTCAGGGGACACCATCATAGGGCCTAATCACATCAGCCGCACTATCAGAGAGGCTCATTCACCTGCACATCTACCAATGTGATATATACCATCATGTGCCAGCAATGCCTCTCTGCCATGTACATTGGCCAAACTGGACAGTCTCTACGTAAAAGAATAAATGGACACAAATCAGACGTCAAGAATTATAACATTCAAAAACCAGTTGGAGAACACTTCAATCTCTTTGGTCACTCGATTACAGACCTAAAAGTTGCAATTCTTCAAAAAAAAAAAAAAAAAAAACTTCAAAAACAGACTCCAATGAGAGACTGCTGAATTGGAATTTATTTGCAAACTGGATACAATTAACTTAGGCTTGAACAGAGACTGGGAGTGGATGGGTCATTACACAAAGTAAAACTACTTCCCCATGTTTATTCCCCCCCGCACTCACTGTTCCTCAGACGTTCTTGTCAACTGTTGGAAATGGCCCACCTTGATTATCACTACAAAAGGTTTTTTCCCCCCTGCTCTCCTGCTGGTAATAGCTCACCTTAAGTGATCATTCTCCTTACAGTGTGTATGGTAACACCCATTGTTTCATGTTCTCTATGTATATAAATCTCCCCACTGTATTTTCCACTGAATGCATCCAATGAAGTGAGCTGTAGCTCACAAAAGCTTATGCTCAAATAAATTTGTTAGTCTCTAAGGTGCCACAAGTACTCCTTTTCTTTTTGTATATATCCAGTACTTATTAAGTTACTATGATCTGTATCAAATAATTAGCTTTCCTAATTTTTAACATTTAGGAATTTATAGGTAAATTTATTCTGTGCATGTTTTACCACAACTGGTCAGTTTATGACAGAGGACTGATCCAGCCCTAAGAATCACAGTTTTGACAGAGAACCCACACTTCATGAAGTGACTGAAGTATTATATATGAATTAAAAAAATTCCAACATTTTATATTTGATTAATTTAGAAAGTCACACAAATTTTTAGACCTATCGGTAGTGTAATTCATTTTCTTGTATGTCTATGAAATAGTATACAAAAGACAAAGCATCTATCACAATTTTATAATCTTTACATTAAAATATATTGCAATGAATACAGTACTTTAACTGTCATTCAGAGCAGACTGCATTCCTGTAATATGGTATCTTCCACAAACAGATCATAAGAGGAACATGAATCAACCACATTTCCAAAGTCATGATAGTGTGAAATAAGAGCATTCATGGGGAGGAGCACGGGGGGTGGGCAGTAAATCCTGATAATGCATAATGACTGAATTAACTGCACTACTAGACAGTAGTACTCATTACCATGCTATATTCATGGATAATCCATTATTACTGCAGATGCTAGATCAGGGAAGTACACAAATACTCTTTTATGAAAAAACTCAGCATATGCTCGATACAACAAAGAGTATGCTACACAATGAATAAAGATTTAATGGTGCTCCTTGAGCCAGCACACATAGTATGCTTATATCCGATAATCGTCTTAGGCAGCTGAATACCTAGGGTAAATAATTATATCCCCATGACATTCAGAAGGTAAAAACGGCAAATAAAATTAATGGTAAACATGCTAGACAATCAGAGCCATCAACTTAAGCTCCACCTGTAGTTTGGATGCAGGGGACAGGAGAGCTTTTTTTAACTTCTGTAAACACAGGAAAATTAAAAGGAGTTAGTGAAAGTGTTTCAATTAACCATATTAGGATTATAGATCTATACCTGTTTCAGGCACTGAAAATAACTATTCCAATATAATCACCATATCTTTTGCCTTTTAGCTTATATTAAGTTTTCTGAGTATACTATTTTCCCCATTTTTCACAGGAAATGCTAATGAACCTTGATTTGTATTTATATTTTATATATATATAATTTGCTATTGTAGAGTTAGTTTTTATTAAATGAGTGCATCAATCTTAAAACAGTTCAAAATGGGCCAAAACACATGTAGCAGCTGATCTCTTGAACAATACCTTCTGCTTAAGTCACATCACCACTGTGCATTGTTCACTACAGAACTCCCCACCTTCAAAAAGAAACATAGCACATCCTTTCAACAATGAGACAAGGAAAAAGGAGGACACATACACAAAGTTAAGAAAAAGTCTCCAGTTGTCTCCTAAGGAGGCGGGAGAAATATTGACTATTTATTGGAACATCTCCCAATACACACACCCAGTCAAATCACATATTACTCAGTAGCATCCTACCTTTTCAGCCAAAAATTTTGGTGGTCAAGCATCTACAATCAATACTTTGAGACAGATTCTTCACCCTGTTCTGCAGTTCAGGCTGGCAGGAACGACCAGCATTTCCTTTTCTGGATGTTCCCCTGCCATGGAGGAGTCCCCTAAATGCATAGATTCTAGCATAACCAGCTCCTATGCGTCTCCCTCTTTGCAGCTACTGGTGCAGTGGACATATCAGAGGCTATAGCTACACTAGAAAGCATGCAGCTATACTGCTATACGCTGTCTAGTATAGCTTCTCTAAGCCCATAGGAAAGGGCTCTCCCATCGACTTAATTAATCCACCTCAAACGAGCAGCAGTAGCTGTCCACATCAGCATTTAGGTCAGCGTAACTTATGTCACTGAGGGGACTGGCTTATTCACACCCGAGAGATGTAAGTTATACCGACATAAATGGTAGTACAGACATGGCTAGAGGGATTGAGGGGGAGCAGTCTGAACATGTTTCACTCCGGCTCCCTGCAACTGGAATGTGTTCTCCAGGTAAGCTGCCAACTTGATAGAAGTTAGAGCAATCTCAAGGCTCTATTTTGGGCTCGGGCAGAGAATCAGGGAGCCGAAACTAATTCTCTTTTTAGCGCTTTCCTGAACTATCCTGAGCGACTGGCTGAAGGATGAGGAGCCATCTTTTACTAGGTATTCCCCTAACCTCAGACAGGGCCAGCTGAACTATCCTGCTCTCCCTGAAGAACCCACAGACCACCAGAAAGGCCAACAAGGGACAGTAGCTGCTCAAACTGCTCCCAAGGGAGTTGGTAAACAACAGCCTCTCCCACCTCTTTCCCATAGTGTTGACAGAGCTGTTTAAAAGTTGTAAGGCAAACAATTTCAATTTGTAATCAAATACAATCTTTTCTTCTTAGCAGTTACCATCAAAAGTCATACATGAATGGATGAAGATTAACTGAAGACTCAAAATTTCAGGAATATTTAAGTAGCCAGACATAATAGGTTCAATATATTAAGCATGAAATGTCTAAACTAACACCCCCATAGCATACAAAATGATTTGTGTGAATGCAGAGTTAAGCATTGACATTAAGGAATAATTACTTAGGAACATTTAATCTTTTTACCACACACCCATTACCTGAATTCCTGTTAAAGAACAAAGTAAACAAACAACATTACATAAAGCATATAAAGGTTCATTAGTGAACGTATTTACTGAATTTATTCTTGAAATGGGAAAGTAACTTTACTGAGTGAGCTGACTGTAAAATAGAACAATCACTCAACTCCAGATTAAGGTAGGTTTGCTATTAAAAACAATTTTATAGACAGTATGCCATGGCACGGGAAGGGACAAGGATGGCAATATTACAAAGGTGCTCTCTAGTAAAGTAAGTTACAAGCTTGAAAGGATTAGATTTTTATCAGCAATTGTCAGTAAACACTGATTTCACCATACATATACAAGCTGCCAGAAAAAATATTTCCACTGATGATAGAAATTTACAGATAAGCAGCATTTTTCTTATGTTGCCTAAGAACTTTAAGATTGATTTAAGGATATTTATTTTGTATATTTTGACCTGTGAGGTTGATAATTTGTGTCTTAATGGTTATAAAGCTAACTTTTTGAATTTCTACTGTCATTAAATAATCATCGGACCTCCACCCACTGTCTAACACCCATGATTTCCTGCAACTGTGAAAATTTAAATAGATAAAAAATACTTAAAAATAAACATCCATATCATCAGTAAAAATTTTTTTTTTAAATCTAATTCTGCCAAGCCCGATCATGGATAAACATCTTTTCCTTAAAATATGCTGAGCATTTCTAAAGCACTTATAGTTGTTAATGCTATCTGTTTCAGTACACAAATATGCTTCTGTGATCACTTAACCACACACCCATTCATTCAACCCACGCACTTTAAGAGAACCTGCTGATGGGGTGCCTGAACAGAGAAGTCACAAGACAACAACAGAGTGGAAATTTCCTCTCTTCCTCCTCTTCCTCTATTTGAGTGGCAGAGTAGCTAGCAGGATCTTATTTCCATCTGAATGGAGGAGAGCTCATGTCAGAACCAGGGCCCTCTCCTGACAGGCAACCTGAGAGCACACCCCCTGCATGTTCTGTGTGTTACTACTTCATGGAGTTTGTACCAGGCTGTGCATATGTCCAGCACTGCTCAACACCGTGCTGAAATTCTTGTTGATTTTATAAGCACAGCTATTTAAATATCTCAACTGTATCAAAATTTTAGGAGCAGATAAGGTGCTATCTGAAGCCAAGAAATATACATTTCCCTTGAGGAGCGGAGTAATTTATTAATACTTAACATTTTTTCACTATTGTAGTTTAAGAATTTAGGAGATAACATTTCATCTCCCTCCTGTTCCAGCTCCCAGCGGAGGCAATGGGAAAATTAGGGAGGGAATGAAAACAGTCTTCCATACAGTCATGTGGAAAAGCTATTGTTATCAGCCACATCTGTAAAGGAAGATCCCAGAAAATTCAATCTAGGGCCAACCTTAAGCAAGGTAATGCAAGTTACAGATCCATTCCTCCTACTTTTGAAAGCTGTGGGCAGACTGACAACTCAAAGACCAGTCCTCTTCCCCACCTCCAGCAGCAGCACCCCAGAGGACACCTCATTCACCACTGACAGGTTAGAGCCTCCCAAATTGTCATGCCAATAAGGAATATACGGGAGCATGCATGACACGCGTGTGGCTGCAGTAATACCATAGAAGAGATCAGTGAGGAGAGAGATGGCCCCACTCCTGGCATCGGGAGTTTGCAGCTGTAACCTGCTACCGTTACGCCACCAGACTCCTCCTCCCTCCTCATCCCTACGCGGCTGACACAGAGAAGGAGCCTGCTGAGCCTCACTGCAGCATTTACGCGGAGAGTGAATCAGCGGGGGACGTACTGAGAGATGCTTCCCTCAGCCCGCTGCTGCAGCGGCCCGATTACCAACCCGCTCTGCCCGCTCAACCCCACCAGCCCACCCTGAGCCAAGACGAACAGGAAAGGCGGGGCGGGTGCCGCGGAACCAGCACGCGGGCTCCAAGTGCCCCCCCCAACACACCCTGCACCGGCGCATTATCATAGTCAGGCTATTTTTAGATCCGAACGTGGCGAAAGTAACGGCTTCCAGAGAGGCGCCTCGCGGCTCCTCGCGCCCCCACCCAACGGCTCCTTCTTCACCCGCCCGCCCTCGGCTCCTGGCCGGGCCCCTCGCCATTCCCTTACCCCAGCTCTTGGCCGTGCGCCCCAGAAACTCGCCGCTGCGCGGGTTGTACACGAACTGCCGCCACTCGGCCATGGTCTGGCTGAAAGGCTTCTTCACCTCCTTGGACATGGCGGCGGGGCGACGGCTGTGTGTGTCCGGGTAGCAGAGACTCCGAGCTCAACTGCGGCAGCGCCTGCTCCGAGCCGCCAAGTAACTGTCCTCTTCCCCTCCCGCCAGGCGCCCAAGAGGCCGGGCTGGTCGCACGCAGCGAAGCTCCTCACTCCCCCTCCTGCTGCTGGGGCGGGACCCGCTCACGTCAGCGCGGCCCTTCTCAGTCCACGCCGTCTCCAAGCTGTGCCTGCTGCCCCCTGGCGGCCAGAAGGAGAATGGCAGCTGGGATGAGCTGGTCCTAGAGCCTTGGCGTTCCAAGTGCACCCCAAAGAGCGACACAGTGCTTGGCTTGTGAGTCGGCTACATCTCCAGTGGTTCAGGGGTGCTGCGCTGACGGCACATAGCGGGGAAGGAGTCCTAGGAGCTGCCTTGCTTTACTCCGCCGAAGCGTGTGCACACATCCCACTGATCCGGACATAGGGAAGGGCTGTGAGACGCAGGCACGTGCTTGGCAGGGGAAGGGAAACAAACTCATTTGACATCAAATTTTCAAATTGTGGCATTGAATCCGTGTTCAGGCACGTAAGTGACCTGGTTTTCTGAGGAGCTGAGGCCAGGCAGGTCCCCTAAGTCACCAATGGAGCTGTCCGTTGTCAGCATCCTTGAAAATAAGATGATTCTACAGGCCCAATTGTTCCCTTAACTACAACTGTGCTACCTCCTTGACTTCATTTATGTACTCAGGGACACTTGTGCACACCCACTGAAGGCTAGTGGAGTTGCACAGCTGTCATATAGGGCACAGTTTGGTCTGCAAAACCTCTTCCCGGTATAGATGGGGCAAATGGAAAAAACCCAGCCTGACTCTGAGCCCAGGGTGAGTGAGGTTCAGCAGCTTGGGGGGAGAGTTTTTACTTACAAACTCTCAGAGTCTAGGCATAAGCAGAAGACTAAGTAATTGCTTAGGGGCCCGAGCCGCTCAAGAGGGCCACCTATTTGCTTTTGTAGTATATGTTGGGGGGCAAAAATATTCCTGTTTAGGGCCCCTAATGGGCTAGCACCGCCTTGGAAACTATACTGTGATATGGAACTATGTGACAGACTGACCCTGGGAACCACCATGCCATTTTAAATAAATCACTTCTCTGGATAGAAAAGACACTTTAAGTGTCTGCACAGCATTGTGTTCACTAATGTTGATTTATAATTAGTGATAAAGGAATAGAGCATGGTTTGATATTGATACCTGTCTCTGATATAGTTCTTTTCATCAGTAGATCTCAAAGTACCCATAATCTTTAATGTATTATGTTAGAGCAGGGGACCAGCACACTCACCTCTCTGTTTGACCTGACAGTCATGTTGACTAAGATTTTCAAACATGGGTGCATGAAGTTGGGCCCTGTAAATCCATATTTAGGGACCTAGGTGGCTTAACTACTGCCAGTGATGTTCAATACTAACACTTTCTCACCATATGTTTCAGTTATTGAAAATATTAAAGACTTACTCCTTCTTTTCCTTCCTAGTTTCGCAATCAGTGAATATGACATCACTGACTTCAGCTCAATGGATCAACTAGCCAAATCTTCCATGGTAATAGAGTTGAGGGGGCACAGTGGTGGCTGAGGCAGTTACAACTCAAGGGAGCCTCTCTCCCCTTCCCCTACCTGCTTCCCTTCACACATGCACATAGTGGACCACACTTATACACAGCCTGTGTACGTGGATTGTGTAGTTTCCCAGATTTGGCGCAGGAGTGGTTAAATATTTGGAAAACAAAAGATACATTATACAATAAACCATCTTCCTAAAAAAGACTAACTTAAACATAGTTTAAAAGAAGAGATCTCCATAAACTGTTTCTGCTTAGCATGTCCCATTAGAAGTTTGTTATATGCATGGGTTAATTTTTTTCATCCTATTTACTTTCTACCTATGCAATTTCTATATCTATGCAAACTCAGTCTATACAATGATGATACCATTTGCACAGGAGTGAAAAATAAAATCGTGTTTCCTTCCAGTTTACTGAGGATAGTGTAGCATTGCAAGCAATGGAGAAAGAAGTATTCAGGTTTCTCATCCTAGCTGAGACACTGATTCACTATGTGATCTTGGACAAGTCATTGATTTCATTGTGCCCATGTCAGGCCAGCTTGAAAACTGAGAAAGAGTAACCAAATGCTGCATCTGCTTTTCAAAACCCAGGAGATATCATCAGGCTAGGTCTTAGAATATGTTTTCTTTATTATAGTAATTGTCCTACTCTATTTGAATACAATAAATTAGATCTTATATTTAACAGCAAATGTTTAAATGTCTTAACACAATTTTCACATTTTTTTCAAGCATATGTTAATATACATGTTTCCTTCAAACATCCTACCTCTCAAATTTTACATTTTTGACAGCATCCTTAAGGAATGCCTGAGAGTCATAAGGGCCTATTAATAGCTCTTGTGAGCTTGCAAAAGTTTTTTTTTTTTTAAATGGTGTTGGTAGAAGATAGCTTTTTATGTACTGTTCAGCAGGGAATTCACTGTATTGTATAAACCATGGGAATAAATTGTTCCTTATCAAGATATATTAATTTAACTGTTAAAGTATGGATTTTAATCTGCCTGGTGTAAGGGTGTGTTTTACTTCTTAATCTAAACAATATATTCCTTAATTAAAACAATATAAAATGCACCCAGATATCTTGTTGATAGGTGCCTCATAATAGAATTATTAATAAAAGTTTAGTCAGCTGGTATGAGATGCACTTAACAGCTCTTGAGTACTGTTACCATTTAAAAGCATTTTAATAATAATTTGTATTTGTGGATAATATTGCCATTCAGCAAGAGACAGATCCTTTTAAATGTTGAACACCTTGAATTCCCATTGACTTCAAATGGAATTGAGAGTACTCAGCATCTTTCAGGAATAGGCCTTAAATGTATGTTAGTAGGTTTATTCTTACTCAAATGGGATACCTCTACATTCAGAAAGGTACTGAAATATTCATGAAGAAGCTCACTTCTCTAATAATTTGAGGTAACATGAAACTGACTTTGAGAATGAATCTTTGTGTTTAGAAATCAGCCTCCCTTCACCTAAATGATTGTGCCAGGGGAAGAATATGAGAACATCTGAAAATAGAAAATGTCAGGCTTTTCCCAACGCCTGAAAGCTCCACCATACTTTCATTATCTGTTTCCACCCTGGAAGCCTTCACCTTTAATTTGATATAAAATATTGCACTACTTTTTATGGAAAACTCCTATAGAATTTAGTAGAAAATTATAAACATTATAAAATTATATAGCCAGGTTAATTATCCTACAGCATTTAATAGAGACTTATACTCTTCCTGGATAACTATAGAATGGTTTAAAAACAACAAACAGAGAAAGGATTTGATCCTCTATTCAGTTTTATAAGATTTTTCTAAAAGGACACAAAACTAAACAAACAAACAATCTACATGATTTTAAAATTACATTTACTAACTTCGTCTGCTTCAGGGTCAATACTTATGAAAGACTGAAAAGGGGGATCTTTCATTCCATCTTGGAAGGAGGCTTGCTACCAGTGCCTCTTAAACATCTTTGTATCATTACTAAAAGAATATGATCTCTGCTGCTGCCCTTAATCTAGAGGGAGAAGTCCTTCCCTTTACAGTCCCCAGAGAAGCCCCCCATGCCAATGTAGACTGTTCAAGCTTGGGACAGAGGAAGGTTCACAGTAATAATATCAGAGAAGAATAGCTCTTACTGGCTGTGCAGCCATGGCAGAAGACTAGAGGCAGGCAGACCTAAAACAGGGTGGTATGATCCAAAAATAGGGAATGGACAAGCACAGGAGGCAGAGAGCTCATGTCCTTACTGCTATATATGCTATGAAGAAGTGTTCCTAAGTCCATTATAAGCTCCAAAAACCTGTACAAGGAACTATCTGTCTTAAACTCGACAACAAAATGCAACTATCCCCATTTGTCCCTCAAGCAATTATTAATTGGTTGAGAAGGATCTTGAGGAGAGTGGAATTCTTTTTAATTGTTAATAATTAAGCAGCACTCATTCTCATTAGAGTTAAATCAGTTCCCTGGGTGAATTCCAGGTAAGGCAACTATGGCATACTCAAATTAAGTAGAGTATACTATATTTTAAAAAACCTTTGCTATGCTTTTCAGTTTCAAACCCTCATATCACAAGAAGGTACCCCATTCATTACCCTTAAGAATTCAAATTATAGAAAAACACTGCATAGATATGAGTCTAACCTTCTCACTGTACACTTTCTAGATATATAAATAAATCCTTGAAATGGATTTAAGGAGATTCATTGTACTTCTGTAAATTAAAAGTAAGTGATGAATTGCTGCTGATGTACAATGAACAATCAGTAATTCATATCATGGATCTGAAAACCTCTGTACTTTAAGAAAGTTCAGACCTGAATCTAAACTTCCACATTGGCCTAATTTCTATATTAGAAAGGATAACAGAACTCTAATTAAAAACCTTGCCTCTGAACTTTAGGAAACAATATCTTGATCCACGCATCTCAATTTAAGTTCATCTCTGTTTGCTGCATGGCATTTATCTAGAACTGCAGATACTTCCAAATAGATCATATTTATCTCTCAGGTTTCCTGGGATAATCTCTTAATAAAACTTTAGTGGGCAGATTTATTCCATTACAAGTAAAATATGTAGAAAAAATATACAGTTCCATTTCTATTGCAGTTTTTAAAAAAAGAAATGGAATATATATTTATACTGCATTCCTGATAAGGCAAGTTTTAATTCTTGAAATCAGTTCACCATTTTTCTTCAGCTACATGAATACCTGTCTTTTTCTATACTCCACACACTCTTAATACTCCTTGTATTATAGAAATAAGAGGATTTTTAGGTACTACAGTGTTAAGTGCCAAAGAGAAAACTAATTTAATTAGATTTTAAATTATTCTAAACCCTGGAAATAAACAACAAATGTCTTTTGATTATTCAAATATTGTCCACCCTGTATAATAAAGAAATTTTCTTTAAGATTAAAAGACAATCTAGAATGTGTAAACACTGAAGAAAGTCAGAGTCCCTTACATTGTAGCTTTGTTTCAATAACTGGAAAAAAACAAAATCCCATTTTGATATAAATGGTTTGCATCTTCTGGACTATTTGCTTTCCATTTCCTGAATCATACATAATAGTCAGTTCTTAAGACTTACCAGGTTAGTTTACAATAATTATCTTCATAAAAAATATTCTTCTCACGTTACTCATCTCACGATCCGATGTTCCTGTGCAATTTTTTCTTTATTTTGTTAATTTATGTTTTTATGCAAATTATGTTTTAATCAATATACCTCTCCCTAATTTTTGTATTATATATTCTAGAAAGTCCTGCTGAAATCCAGGAAATACAAAGAATTTCCTCATCTGAAGTCATGCTGACATTTGTGCTAGAACATATGTGACCCTTTTTTAGTGTGTATACAATTCTAAATAAATGAGTTTTCAAAAGACAATGATATACCTAACACATGGTTTTCTATTTCATCAGCGTTTCTAATTTCCAAGAGGGGTTTCTACTGAGCACAGAAATAAATAATTACAAGACTCTGTGACTCTGAGGCAGCAGAAATGCCTTTTAAAAAAGTCCTCAAAAGATCACTCAGAACAATATATGTAAAGGGATGAACCCATGATCATACAGGCTTTTGTGATAAAGAAGATAATTTATCTTGAATCTTCAATACATGTAGTTATAGCATCTCAATGCTGCTCTTGGGAGTAAAGTAGAAATAAGGTGGCCTAGAACACCTCCAGAAAAATCTGGTGATTGTTACAGTCATGGAAAATAGTGATGAGAGTTTAAATAATTCAGGAGCATCACCATGCCACTTTGTAAACTAGAATGGGCTAAATCCTGCAGTCTTTACTCATGTAAAATTCCCATTAATTTCAGGTTTCAGAGTAACAGCCGTGTTAGTCTGTATTTGCAAAAAGAAAAGGAGTACTTGTGGCACCTTAGAGACTAACCAATTTATTTGAGCATAAGCTTTCGTGAGCTACAGCTCACTTGGAAGTTGAGGACCTAACACTGTTTCTTCCTGAGCACGTGGAAGGTTTTAAATGCACTAAAATCTTATTCATCCTCATAAGTGACAGGGAGAAGCAGATCACAAAAGTAGCAAAAGAGACTGTATAAATGAGAAATATTACAGAGTGAGGGACTTCCCTTCCTTTCTAAGGCTTTGTCTACACTATGCAGCTTTTAGCGACACAGCTGTGCCACTACAGCTGTGCTGCTAAAAGGCACACAGTGTAGCAGCCATTGGTCGGCAGGAGAGCTCTCCCGCCAACAAAAGACTTCCATCCCCAACGAGCGGTGGTATCTTTGTCTGGAGGAAAGCACTTCTGTGGACAAAGCACTGTTCACACCTGCCCTTTTCCTCAAAAAAACTTTTGTCTTTCAGGGTGTGTGTTCTTTTATCACCTCTGAATGACAACAGTTTTGTCGTTCACTTGTCAGTGTGGACAAAGCCTAAGAAACCTTATATTTGCTCTCTGTTTGGTCCCAACCAACCACATCATGTTTAGTTTAAACTTGCAGTCACTGGGACCACTCATGCATTTAAAATTAAGCAGGTGTTTAGTGCTTTGCTGGATCAGGGCTGTGACGGGTTTGGTCACAGACACCCCCTTGGGTCTGTCACCTGATGTGTTGAGACTATTTTCTCTGCCAGTTTGGGCCTTCAGAACCCTGTCTTGTTGAGCCAGATACGCTAATCTACTGCAACACAGACCCAGGGTCTGACCCACACCCCCAAAGCTGAAGACTTAACTGAAAATGGCTTAGCAAGTGCTCCTGTCTCTAGCACCCAGACACCCAGCTCCCAATGGGATCCAAACCCCAAATGAATCCTTTTTACTCTGTATAAAGCTTATACAGGGTAAACTCATAAATTGTCCGCTCTCTATAACACTGATAGAGAGATATGCACAGCTGTTTGCACCCCCAGGTATTAATTACTTACTCTGGGTTAATTAATAAGCAAAAGTGATTTTATTAAGTATAAAAAGTAGGATTTAAGTGGTTCCAAGTAATAACAGACAGAACAAAGTAAGTTACCAAGCAAAATAAAACAACACACACAAGTCTAAGCCTAATACATTAAGAAACTGATTAGAGATAAAATCTCACCATCAGAGATGTTCCAATAAGCTTCTTTCACAGACTGGACTCCTTCCTAGTCTGGGCCCAATCCTTTCCCCGGTACAGTCCTTGTTAGCTCCAGCTCAGGTGGTAACTAGGGGATTTCTCATGACTGGAACCTCCTTTGTTCTATTTCTCCCCCTTATATAGCTTTGGCACAAGGCGGGAATCTTTTGTCTCTCTGGGTCCCCACCCCTCCTTCTAAATGGAAAAGCACCAGGTTTAAGATGGATTCCAGTACCAGGTGACATGGTCACATGTCCTGTGAGACCCCAAGCCTTCATTCTTCCTGGTCTGACTCACAGGAAGACTTGCAAGTAAACAGAGCCATTTACAACCAATTGTCCTAGTAGATGGGAGCCATCAAGATTCCAAACCACTATTAATGGCCCACACTTTGCATAATTACAATAGGACCTCAGAGTTATATTTCATATTTCTAGTTTGAAATACAAGAATAATACATTTATACAAATAGGATGACCAGACTCAGTAGATTTGTAATCTTTGTAATGATACCTTACAAGAGACCTTTTGCATGAAGCATATTCCAGTTACATTATATTCCCACTCATTCGCATATTTTCATAAAATCATGTGGAGTGCAACATCACAAGGGCCTTTCTCTCTTTGCTGCTTTAGTTTGAAATAAACATATTCTTGACTGAAAAATACATGATTTTGCCTTTGGAAAGCAAAAGATTTACACAGAAGTGCTATAGAGTGGGTCTTTAATGTACACACTAAGAAAACAAGTCCACAGTATTTAAAGTTTCATCAGAAAGACAAATACATAAAGTTCATTGTACTAAATTTATTTTCCTTACCAGGATGAAGGGCTGTATTAGCCCCTCTAAGTTTTGATGTGATGGTTTCAGGGAATTTAGATGTTATTCAAAGGCCATGTCTACACTACCACTTATGCTGGCAAACTTATGTTACTCAAGGGTGTGAAAAAAACCACTTATGTTAGTTCTGCATTGCCTTATTTAACTGAGGACTAGTAGCAACATTCATTATAATCTGATATACAGAAAAACATAAGAGAAAAGCCTCTAAATGGTTTTCCTAGTTTGCTTTAGATTAGGGATTATTTGCAAGCTTCTTTTATTTTTTTCCTTAATCAAGCTCAATAACATTTCCTCTCTACTATTGTTAGCTTTTTCATTGTTCATTTAAAATAATAGTCTTTATAAGAGGATTGCTATTTTTTCCCTTACAGGAAGATCAATGGAGAAGAAGACAATTAATGGCCATTCATACAACACAATTAATGCATTTGTTGCCTTTCCCAACCGTAATAGACATTTAAAGCCTCATAAATCCTGTTTTAAAATTATTTAAGAGTCATAGAATTAGGACTATGACTTGTCAGATTGTCCCAGGATAGGAGTTGTCAAGGTTCCTTCCCCACTCTGAACTCCAGGGTACAGATGTAGGGACCTGCATGAAAGACCCCCTACTCTTATTCTTACCATCTTAGGTTAAAAACTTCCCCAAGGTACAAACTTTGCCTTGTCCTTGAACAGTATGCTGCCATCACCAAGCATTTTAAACAAAGAACAGGGAAAGAGACCACTTGGAGACGTCTTCAGAAAAAGTACTAATTTCAAAGCAAATGGCCATTGTGTATGACGACCCCAAGTTGGAGAGAGTCAAAATGCATTCCTCACTCACCTCATCAAAGGAAAAGCCCATGTAGGTAGCAACACTGTCAGCTTGTGTTCTATCAGAAGCACTAAATATGGATTCAAGGAAAAATCCTTCATCTTTGGACTGTTTGGACTCTTACAGGGAAGTGTACTAGATGCAAAGCAGAGATCCCCAGAGACAATCTGGGGACCCTGAGAGACTTTTGGGAAACTGATGGTTTATTACATCACTGTCACCATTTGGGATTACAAACTGTGACTCACCTGTTAATAATTCTTATTTCCTTTTCTTAGCTAATAAACCTGTAGTTAATTTATTATAGAATTGGCTGCCAGGCTTGTCTTTGGAGTAAGATCTGGAGTACTGATTGTTCTGGGATAAGTGACCAGTCTCTTGCCACTGGGTCCAACCTAATGTGGTGTGATTTTTGGTTTAAGTGACCATTACCACAAAATTCAGTTTGTCCGGGTAGCAAGATAGGCTAGAGAGTCTAAGTCTTAAATGTCTTTGACTTCATGGTAAGACTGGTATAGTGATCCAGGAGTTCATATTTGTTATTGGCTTGGTGAAATCTAATTATAGAACACACCACCAGTTTGGGGTATCTGCCCTTATTTTTTGACAGTCTGCCCTGAGGTAGAGACTCATAGTTGTGAGCCACTCCAGACAGTGTGACACTCACCAGTATTGGTGTGATGTTTACCACATGAGAAGGAGCTGTTTTGTGACAAGAAAGCTCTTTGATGACAGTAAGATGAACCCTTAGGGAGTCAAGGTGTTTAGTTTTCATTGTGACCATTGGAATATTAAAGTTTCCTTCTTTCCATTGTTTTAAAATTTGATCCACAGTTCTCTCATACACAAAGTTCTGGGCAGATTACCTATTTCTCTGTTTCACACCCTGTCCCACAGCTGGTGTAGCATAAGAGTCTTGAGTAAGGTAAAGGATAAAGTTACACACTGAATGTTGGGTCCTTCAGTCAGAGGGCCCCCTAAATAAGTTTGAATCTTCCCAGACAGTGTTCTTTTATCCAGCATCTTTCAATAATCATGTTCTTAATCACATCAAACAATAGAGTAACCATTCTGATGTAGTTCTGTTAAGGAACGATGAGAGAACAAAAGATGTTGAGGTTTACATAGGACCCAGAAAAAGCGAGCGTTATTGATTGGAGAAGTTCAAGGACACTTTCCCATCACTTGATCTGACAGAGAAAGATTCTAGATTAGGCTTGTCTCTGCCTCAGACAACAGCATGTTTTGTGGCTTGAAGTACAACTGAGAATCAATAGCACTTTACAGATAATTCTGAGCAGCATGTATCTTCTTGCCCTGCCAGTTGCTCCACCACACGGTCAATGCGTGAAAAGCAAAGATTGGGATGGCAGTCCACTGCTTGTGCTGCCTGAATATTTGGATGGATAATTCATAGATCTGTTTCTTCCCATAGAAAAATACCTTCAAAAGATGAACTTGAGGGCTTAAATTCATAACTTTGTTAGACCCTAAAAATCTTGGTCTTGATAAGGACACTGGGTTTATGGCTTATTACAAAAATCAGTAACTTACTAACCCCTCTTTTTAGTCCTATGACTGCAAAGGTATCAACAGGCCACTTCGCTTTGAATGATCTTCTACAAGATGTGTTAAATATTTATGGTAAAACAATCTGTTCCACCTTGTGACACTCGGAGTCCCTTTACCAGACCTGAAGAAGAGCCCTGTGTAGCTTGAAAGCTTGTCTCTCTTGTCAGAAGAAACTGGTCCAATAAAAGGTATTCCCTCACCCCTCTTGTCTTTCTAATATCCTGGGACAAAGAGAGAAACAACTCTTCCCACAGTGATTCATTGCATGTTTTCACACTTGTCTCATACACATTTCTTGAATTATTAGGATGGAAGTATAGAGCCTATGCTGGTGCTCTGGTCATACACAAACACCATCTTTGAGCTCACTGTCTTGCCAAGTGACCCATTTCTGTGTAACCTCAATGGAGAATTTTCCCCTCTTGTTTATTGATGTTACTCTGTGAAAAAGGCAGCAAAATTCTCTTTGGCTTAGAGATTTAAGTTTGTATAGCAGGCATCTCTCTCCAGTGTATCACAAAGAAACAGATTATTTTTGCTGACTGGACATTATGCCTCTTCATGGTGATCCTAGTGTTATTGCTGCTGCTATTATTGATAATAATGAGTCTGCTCATGCTTGTCAACCTCAATTGCTTTCCTCAGCTGATGATGACAAGAACACTAAATGTGATTTTAAGTTTTTAAGACCTTATTTTTGCTTCACACAGCATGAAATAAAGTCCTGTTCCTTACCCTGCCTCCCCAACTCCCTCTCCTATAGCACAGCTCTCCATGCAACTAAGGTCATGTCTACACTTAAAGCACTGCAGTGGCACAGCTGTACAGCTACAGCTGCGCCACTGCAGCGTGTATGGTGAAGATCTTTATGCCGATGGGAGAGAGCTCTCCCGTCAGCATAAAAAACAAAGCAAAACACCACTCCCCCAAGTGGCATAAGCTATGCTGGCGGGAGAAGCTGTCCCGCCAACATAATGCAGTGCATACTAGCAGGGCCAGATTAACCTTTTGTGGGCCCAGTGCGAAACGTATTTGTGGGCCCCCACGGGGGCAACGGAGCATGGTGGGGGGGAGGCCAGCCTCAGGAGTGAGGGGCTGGCCAGGGGCATGGCATGGCAGGGGCGGCCCCGCTCTGCCCAGCCCAGTGCGAGGGCACTATTTACAAACTGGCAGTTGCCAGATGCACAGTGGCCCGCCTGGCCCTGTGCTGCCAGCATGCCCCTTCCCTTTGCAGGGCAGGCCATGCCGCGCCACACTACCACCACCCCGACCAACACTGGAACACCCCCCCCCCACCCCGTGATTCCCTATGGCCAGAGCCCCTTCAGACCCACTATGCCCAGCGCACCCCCCAGACTCTGCCACAAATGCACAGCACCCTGCACACCACCAGTGCCCCCTGCCCACAGTCCCACCACAACTGCCCAGAACCCCACACAGAACACTCACTCCCTAGTGCCCCAACACACAGATCTTCCCTGTTCTCTCGCAGCCCAGCACCCCCTCAGGTCCCCCAGAGACCCACTCCCCCATGCTCTGGCTCTGGGCCGCACTCATCGGCTCTACTGGGAGGCGACTGTGTCTGCTGGGCTGAGCTGTCAGTGCAGCCAGGGCTGGTCCCAGGGCGGAGAATCACTCTGGCCCCCGGGGAGTGGCACAATCAGCCAGGCCAGGGCCTGCCCCAGCCAGCGTCCCTCAGGACCCACTTGCCTGGAGGGGCCCAGCCAAGCCCCACACACTGCCCCCCATCAACTGCTCAGCTCCATGGAGACAGGTGGGGCCGCACCAGTGGTGGGAAGCAGAGACTGCCCGGAGCTGGAGGTGCACTGGGGTCTGGCCAGGGGGCAGAGAGAGAATCATAGAAGATTAGAGTTGGAAGAGACCTCAGGAGGTCATCTAGTCCAACCCCCTGCTCAAAGCAGGACCAACCCCAACTAAATTATCCCAGCCAGGGCTTTGTCAAGCTGGGCTGTAAAAACCTGTATGGATGGAGATTCCACCGCCTCCCTAGGTAACGCATTCCAGTGCTTCACCACCCTCCTAGTGAAATAATTTTTCCTAATATCCAACCTAGACCTCCCCCACTGCAACTTGAGACCCTTGCTCCTTGTTCTGTCATCTGCCATCACTAAGAACAGCCTAGCTCCATCCTTTTTGGAACTCCCTTTCAGATAGTTGAAGGCTGTTATCAATTCCCCACTCACTCTTCTCTTCTGCAGACTAAATAAGCCCAGTTCCCTCTGCCTCTCCTCGTAATTCATGTGCCCCAGCCCTGTAATCATTTTTGTTGCCCTCCGCTGGAATCTCTCCAATTTGTCCACATCCCTTCTGTAAGTGGGGGGACCAAAACTGGATGCAATACTCCAGGTGTGACCTCATCAGTGCCGAATAGAGGAGAATAATCACTTCCCTTGATCTGCTGGCAATGCTCCTCTAATGCAGCCCAATATGCCATTAGTCTTCTTGACAACAAGGGCACACTGTTGACTCATATCCAGCTTCTCATCCACTGTAATCTCCAGGTCCTTTTCTGCAGAACTGCTGCTTAGCCAGTCGGTTCCCAGCCTGTAGCAGTACACAGGATTCTTACATCCTAAGTGCAGGACTCTGCACTTGTCCTTGTTGAGCCTCATCAGATTTCTTTTGGCCCAATCCTCCAATATGTCAGGTCACTCTGGATCCTATCCCTAGCCTCCAGCATATCTACCTCTTCCCCCAGCTTAGTGTTCGCAAACTTGCTGAGGGTACAATCCATCCCATCATCCAGATCATTAATGAAGATGTTGAACAAAACTGACCACAGGTCTTAAGTTCCCTGTAAGTTGCGGGGCCATGCAGCAGCCTATTTAGCTCCATGCAGGTGCTCAGGGAATCCGCCCAAGGACCTGCTGTGGCCAGAGACCAGCCGGGGGAGGGGCACCCGTCCCTCAGCCCCAACCTAGCCAGGCCTGGGTGCCTGGCCCTGCCAGGGTGGCCCGGCCCAGTCCCAGCTGTGGCCTGGACCCAGGACCAGCCTGGACCAGGACCCAGGCATGGCTCAGGGTTGCACAGACCCAGCAGTGGCCCGGCCTGGCCCAGACCCAAGCACGGACAGAGTGGCCGGGCCCAGCCCAGCCCCAGCAGCGGCCGGGGTGGCACCAACCCAGGTGCGGCCAGAGTGACCTGGCCCGGCATGGACCCATACTGAAGCAGTATGGCTCAGCCCAGCTCTAGCTGCGGCCCAACCCTGGAGCTGCTGCAGAGGGGAGAGGCACCTCTCCCTCACAGCCCAGGTGTTGCTGTGGGAAGAGAGAGCTGGGGGGAGTCCTCTCTCCTTGCCGTAGCCCCGGAGCCCCCTCCTACACCCCAAACACCCTCATCCCCAGCCCTACCCCAGAGCCTGCCCTCCCAGCCGGAGCCCTCACACCCCTGCATCCCAACTCTCATGTATCAGCTCCATATTAGTGCACATAACAAAGTTAATTCCACACATAGGTGGGAAAAATTAGCGGGAACACTGCCCAGGACTGACCCCTGGGGCACGCCGCTTGATACCAGCTGCCAACCAGACATCGAGCTGTTGATCACTACCTGTTGAGCCCGACGATCTAGCCAGCTTTCTATCCACCTTATAGTCCATTCATCCAATCTGTACTTCTTTAACTTGCTGGCAAGAAGCCAGCGGGTGGGACGATGGGTGGAGAGGAGCCCTTGGCCGGCTGGTGTGCAGGCCAAGAAGAGCAAGTGGTGGTGGGGCGGGGAGCGGGGGGAGGGGCGGGGGCTGGAGGGGTCTCAGGGCACAGTACAAGCAGAGCAGGCCCAGGCCCCTTCTGAGCATGGGCCCAGCTCCATGGAGCCACTGGTGCCATTGTAAACCTGGCACTGCACACTAGCGCTTATGTTGGTGTAACTTATGTCACTCGGGGGTGGAATACTCACACCCTTGGGTGACACAAGTTTTGCCAACAACGTAGGCGGTAGTGTAGACAGCCTAACTCAGCATTTCCTGCAGTGGGCATTAGACAGCCCTGAGGAATCTCTAGTCTTCTGCCAGCTTCCAGTTAGGAAAGGGGAACAGGAGGAGAGAGATAGCATCAGCTGCTCGCTATCTTCAACCCTCATTGGCCAGCACAGTCCCTCCCCATTGTTAGGAGCCAGCACAGTACTTCTTATTGTGGGCTATAGACAGCCCCCAAGAAGTTCCAGTCCTCAGTCAGCTCCACACCAGGAAAGTGCACGATCAGGAGTTCCTTAGTGATTGCACCATCTGATATTGTTAGTGCTACTTTCTCATTTGTTCTGCTTTGCTCTCTCTCTCTCTCCCCCCGCTTTGAATCAAGAAATGTCTCCATTACCATTAATGATTAACACTCCTGCCAATTTCTTTTAATGGTCTGAGCTCACCATGACAGCTACATTTGTTCGCCTGCTTTTTGTCTCCATCATTTCCATCCTCTTCTCTCCTTTCCCCTTCCACTCCTTCTATCATCCTAGTCTTTAAAAATACCCACCCTTCACTTCTTTTGCCTCAACTGCATCAGTTTTGCACTGGTGTAGTTCCAGTGATTTCACTGAGTTACTCCTAATTAGCATAATTGTGAAATCAGAATCAGGCCCAAAGTCTTCAAAAGTAATCTTTGCAGTGATGGCCTCTGCACTGCCCCCGACTGAGGAATCCAGCATACTGGAACAATTTACCCCATATAGTTAAGTAAATGTTATGTCTTCATAGTATAACATGAAATAAAGAATTAAGACTATTACTGTAGTTAAAGCAGTTTAATTCTGGTTTAAAGGGCTTTTCCGTTGTCTTTAAAATATCTAGGCTTACCAGAAGCATAGTTTATGCTCTCATGTGAGCATGTCTGCTGGTGGGAAAGCGGGCAGGAAGGAAGGCATAAAGTAAATCTACTGTTACATATGGTGAATCTTTCACCTTAGTGACTCAATCAGGTGACATGTCTAGCATATCTTATGTCAAGTTTGCATGCAGTCTTGCAAAGCAAATACAGTATAACTGAACAGCTCCTTTCAACAGCTGTTTTTTAAAACTATTACGCTACTATTGTTAGCTGGGCTACAAGTTATGACAAGTGAAAAAGCCAGAATCATCCCTTTGGCATTCATTGTAACAACATTCCATCATAAGGAATTCTCATGCTACAGGATGTGAATGTAATAAAATATGTGACTCAGCATTGTGACATCTTTTCACTCTGTAAAGTGCAACTGCTGTAGTAGTGACTTGATCAGGCCATATAGGCCAAAATATAGGTTTGATAAGGAAAAATGTCTGTTAAAATTAACAGGAATAGAATTGTTTTTAAAATAATAATGAAAACCTTCATTTATCTAAACTGTTTTGACCAAAGACTGTAGGACCATGCTGTTGTATGTGAAACACAGTAACAGAGACTGGTAGTTGCAAAGTTTTGAGAGAACACAGGGCAACAGCTTCCTAAATGTGGCAAAATAAATGATGGACTAGATTATCCTCACTGTCATGCAATAGGGAAGAGATGAAATAATCACTGCCTAGTTTAAGGAAGGTAGAGGGAACAAACCCCCATCCCCAATTTCCATAGTGCACAGGGACCCAAAATTTTTAATCTGGGCTGATGACTTATTCACCAAATGGAAGACCTGATTTTGCACAGCCATACATTTTGTACAGGTGTACAAACTACACAAAATGTAAAATGCTACTGAGAAAATGCTAATATTTTCACACTCATTTTGCACAGCTTTAAATAATTAAACACAGCGCAAGGCAGTTGAAAAACAAGCCAAATTTTCCTGAGCACCTTTCAACTTCTCATTTTATTTTTTTTAAATGAGAGATGATTAGATCTAGATTTTTAAAGTTCTTTTCAATAATGTAAAACAATTAATAACCAAAGTCATGTTTAAAAGAAGATACATTCACCTAATGCCTTTTTAATTTTTAACATGCCTATGAAGTGAGCACCTTAAAACCATCAGAGTGCAGCATTTCAAATGATGCCTATCAATTGAAGTGATCATAGGGGGTCTTTAGCCATAATATTTCAGTTATGGGCCAGTTAACTTTTCTAGTACAAAAATGGGGCAAAAATTTCCCCATATCTAAAATTTCCGAATTTGGTGAAGCAGCACTAGTTTTGTCTTAAAAATGTGGGATACAAGTTGCCTATCTACCAATGAAGCTTTTTTCAACATGGGGGGAGGGGAGTGATTTTTGTACCTTTTTTAGAAAAAAAAAGTCTTTAGATATCTTAAATTTACTATGTGTACATTAACAAACGACTACTGTGCACAATCACAAATTAGTTTTTACAACCGTTTATTGTATCAGTGGACTCCAGCCATTGAAACATTTTGCTATTAAATTGTTATGATAGCAGATAAAGATACAACAGACTTTCCTAGCTTCAGAGGATCAGTGGTAATCTTTAAAATGAATGACAAGAGTTCAGTTATTCACCTCACTTTTACCTCTGGATATGAAAAATCAGATCTATTTGGATATTTAAACAGTAAAAGTACATTATTTTGAAGATCACTATTAAAAATTTAGTATTCTTAAAATAGTAGTGTTCAGATGAGAAATAATTTATTATAGCTGTACTGCACAACACCCTCCTTCAGCCATAATTAGACATCCAAGGGAAATCTCATCCCACTCCCATTTTACTTACTGTTTCTTGCTCCTGTGCTGAAATTTGTTTGTGAAGGTGGGGGAAGATGATCCTGAGAAGAGTTAGATTCACTAGGGAACTTTTGATTTTGTACAAAACTGACTAGTCTGACAAAAATATGTTCTTGATATGGAGTAAGGAAATTCCATAGGCATATAGAATAGCAAGTTGAACTGCTTCCCTGAAGCCAGATTCTGATTGGTCAGTTGGGCCTTTGTACTAATGCAACATTCCTTATGGTGCACAGCTGAGACTTCATCACCACAAATAAATAATCCCTATAAATATTGACTTCATTATAGGCATCAGGTATAAAAGCAGCCTCTCCCTTTCCTCTCCCCACAATTGTAGCTGCCTTTCTTAAATGTAAATTTAGAAGATAATCTTACTTAAAAGGTTGGTTTGGGAGCTCTCACCAGCTCCCAACTCAGCTTGGTGCAGTTAAAGCTGCCCTGCCACTGTCTAGCACCTCTGAGAGTAGCAGTCACGCTGCAAAAGGGAGCATTATTTCTCTTCTCAGGAAACACATGGAAGAATCCTGGAAGAGAAATCACTGCGGTGTGCCCAAGACAGTTAGTAGCCCTTCACAGGTAGTGTTTATTGCATTTGGGCTCTTAATTCAGTCTTTTAAATGAAATTAACACTTTAATATACAAAAAGAAAAGGAGGACTTGTGGCACCTTAGAGACTAACAAATTTATTTGCGCATAAGCTTTCGTGAGCTACAGCTCACTTCATCGGATGCATCCGATGAAGTGAGCTGTAGCTCACAAAAGCTTATGCTCAAATAAATTAGTTAGACTCTAAGGTGCCACAAGTACTACTTTAATATAGTTTATAGTTGCCTACAAAAGAGGCAGGGAAGAGAGGTCACTGAGCTGTCAGGGACAAAAGGGGAAGGAGAGGTAGTTTCAAATTATACACTTTTCCTTTGCCCCACTAGCTTATATATCACTTGGACAGCAGGTCATTCTTCTCTGAATACTTCAAATCCTACTTTCTATTACAAAAACTGAATTGGGGAACTGGTCAATGTGATTCCTAAATTATGCCCTGATTGGGCAGATTAGGCCGGTGATTAACTTTATCTATGTGAGTAGTGTCATTGGCTTCAACATGTACTGGTTATCACATACATAAGTCTTTGCAGTATTGGGGCCTTGCTTTTTATAATACAAAGCAAGATGTTAAAAATGGCCTTTAAGCCACCACCAAACTGTTGTTGAAAGTACATCAAGGTTAATGGCAAGGGCAGGAGAAGGGACCGAAATATTTCTCTAAATCATTTAAATAAATACATTTTACAAAGTGTATATTAAAAATAATAAACAAAATGCATTTTCAAGCTTATTTCTGTTTCTTTTCTTTCTCTTCTCTTCATCATGGAAACACCTGCTGTCCAAATCCCTGCATTAACAGATTTTAGAAATTGAATTGTAAAACTACTCTTCTGTGCTCTCAGCAAAATGCCATGCCAGGATGTGCATCAGTAGATTATTGATGCATTCCTTTGAGTGGCTTACAAAGCCCATTTAAGGCATGCACTGATGGCCCACTAATGCACAGCCTTTAGGGATTTACTGGCATAATAGATCTTTTTAGAACCACAATCATATAATATTGTGGGCCTGTGATGAGAGAAACTTTGTCCCAAACTCTACCATTTAGGTATTGCAATAGATTTTGCTATGCCAGGTGTTGAAGGGCTGTGTTTTGCAAAGTAATCTTAGGTGAAGTGTGCTTTTACCTTAGGGGTTAAATTCTGGTTCTATGCATACATCAGTTCCCTCCTAATGGGAACATGTTTATACTACAAAAGTAGCATTATGTGAGCCCATATTCTGGCTGCTTTCCACCCCCATTCTCAGTCCTTGCTGTGTATTACCCTGCCAGGAGCAGGATTAATCTACACCAGGAGTAATCTGGGGTTATGAAGCTGAGTCAGACTGTGCATGTGCCAGAGCACTTACAACCTACTCTGCAATGCCTCTCAGCGGCTCTAGCTACAGAGGACCTCTGAAATGCAATTTCTGTGGATCTGTCCACAAGTTTCTGCCACTCATTTCCCCTCCTAACTACATAGGGTTTTGGTGTGCACATACAATAACACTTTGCAATTCTTTAGCAACTTCCATCTGAGGCTCTCAAAGTGCTTTACAAAGATTATGATTTTAGCCTCACAACACTCCTGTAAAGTAGGGTATTTTACAGAGGTGGAAACTGAGGCAGAGAGAAATAAAAACACTGGAAGTCAGGGACAGAGCCAGGAATCCCTTCTCTCCTCATCCTGTTTTAGAATCACAAGTTCCTCCTTCATCTCCAAGTCTATCCATTTTTCAATACCTTTTTAAGACCATCCTAGCTGCCATATGAGCAGCCCAAGTCCAAATCTGGCCGATAGCAAAGTTACAATAATTTGATAGGATGGCCAGCGTACTCCTTCACCCCTACAGTGAGGTGGTAGTTGTTTATTGTTTTGTTTTGATTCTCTTCAAGAGATGCCCTAATAGCATTCATGAACAGAATTATCCAACAGATATTGTATAACATCTTTCATATTAACTTGCAGAATAAGAAAGAAAAGAATTGGAGAAGTATTTTTAAAAGAAGAAAAAGAAACCACTCCTTTTATATTTAATCACCTCTGTACAAAAGTTAGGAACCATATTAGCAAATTTATTTGTTTACCTGTGATGTTAGATCATTTTTTTTTAATATCTGAAACTTACGGTTTGACAGCTACATTATTTGGCATGAGCAAAGCTATTCTGTTAATAGTTTATTAATGTTATTGAAACCCAAATAGTGTACATTATAGGTGGTTATAGACGCAGTGTATCTTTACCAATTCCTTTGTGTATCAGATGTAGAGGTCTAATCCTGTAGTTTCTACAGCGGCAAACCTTTGAGTTCAGTAGAAGATTTGCCTGTGTAAGGAATGCAGGACTGGGTGCTAATGGTCCAGTGCTCTAAGGAGCTGAATACCATCAGTTTCCATTGAAATCAGCAGAAGTTGGGTGGACTAAAGGGCCTAATTCTGCTAGTAGTTACTACATAGTATAGTACTTACTAACGTATGAATAGTCATTAGGACTTCTCTTGGTAGTAAACATTAAATCTGGTATAGAGTTTTTGCAGAATTGAGTCTCAAATGAATTAATTTCAGGGTGTTCAAAACTAGAAATAAACAGAAATATATAAAGTTTTGTTCAAGAACTGGTTAAACTGTACATTTAGACTATATCAACTTACATACATCATTTTTCCATATCACTTATAAAAATAGTGCAATGTATTTTATTTTTGTGGCTGATTGAATTAACATTGGTATTATATTTAGAAACTTCTCTTTTTAAAGGCCAGTTACAAGCTGGTGTGATCTATTTGTAGTTTAATTTAAACTACAGTTTAAACCAAATATAGACATGTATATCAGGAAACCTGCTAGAAAGTTGAACTTGGTAACAAAAAAAAATGAATGTACAGTACATTCACAATCAAACATCAATTTCTTCATATAAGCTGTAATATAACTACTCAAAAGCATAAGCTTACACAATATTAAGTCAATTTCTTTTCTCAAATTCACTAGTTCACTCTCAGTCTGATTAAGTTAAGATAGAGGAGAATTTGACCTATTCTTTCCGTCCTTATTCCTGCTGAACTTTTTATATTAATGAGAACTTGGACATATTACTACTGAATCATTCAGTGACTAAGGTGAACTGAGAAATCTAGATAGCCAAAAGACTCTTAAATTTGCTGTGATGCATGAAGTCCAAATTCATTGTCTAATTACTGAGAGTATTACTTCATCATTTAAAAGCCTTTATTGAAAACTTTAGAACAACCAGAAACATTTGAATTAAGAAAAGGAGGGGGGGGGGAGGGAGGGAGAGAGAGATCAAGAAAGGAAATGAGTGTATTATAATGGCAGACTCATTCATTTTCAGAACAAGTGCCTCCTCACCCTGTTATTGCTTTCATAGTTCACATACACAGAGTGATGGAGTGCTATCCTTCTATGTTTCCTGATGTAAGCAGAGCCAGGATGAACTCTACCCTGACATCTGGTGGCGAGTAGTGGTGGGTTGTGGAAAAGAACTTCAGGGGCTGATCTCATTTGCATAGGCACACCCACCCTGCCTAGATGGTCAATTTGGCTGCTGTAGGAGCCCTAGTTTCTCTGTTATTGGGGCAGGAATAAATAGTTATTATCCTGATTATGTGAATCAAGGTCAGTGGAACAGTTCTTGGCCTTTTGTTATGATGGAGGGACTCACCATCAACTAAGCAGCACTTGCTAGGCAAGGGTCATGGGTTCCAAAACCTAGTGAGGGGAGAGAGGCTGGGGGTAGGTATTAATGCCTGGTAGTATGGGCCCTCCCCCCCCCGGTGAGGGTTCAACATGCCAATTGCACTGTCTTCTCTCTCTCTCTCTCTTCCCCCCCCCCCCCGCCCTGTGGAATATCAGAGCTAGTTTTGATTCCAACAGGAGTTTAGTTACAGGCTGCTAAGCTGAAATCATTTTGGGCCAATGGTGTACCAGCACTGAGGCTCCCTTACTACAAGCTGAAATCGCTAAAGAGGTAAAATTACTAAGAGCTGAAATCACTGAGCGTTGTGTTAAGTAGTGGAGGGGGGGGCCGAAGCTATACTGCAGAGCAGTTCGCGGGCCGGCTGGTGGAGTGGAGCGGAGCAGTTTGCAAGACGGCTGGAGCAGCTCATGGGATGGTTGGTGGAGCGGAGCGGCTGCCAGAGCAGAGCGACTCGTGGGATGGCTGGTGGAGCAGAGCAGAGCTGAGCCCCATGGAGAGGTTGGGCAATTGGCTTTGGACCATGTAAGGTGCCCCTTAACCCCCCCATTTCCACCCAGGTTGAGAGGTAAAACTCTGCAGATAAACTTTTGAACTCTGGGGCTGCACTGACCAGGGACAGAGACTTTGGGGTTGTTGGACTTTTGGGACTTTGGGTGACTTTTGGGTTGCTGGACTCAAGAACCAAAGGCCCAATTTGCTTGGGGTGGGTTTTTGCTCATGGGTTGTGTTATGAATCCTGTTGGTGGTGTTTCCTCAACATAATGCCACATTGTTTCTCTCTGTTATTAAAAGGCTTTTGCTACACTCAGACTCTGTGCTTGCGAGAGGGGAAGTATTGCCTCTTAGAGGCGCCCAGCGGGGGTGGTATATAATTGTCCCAGGTCACTGGGTGGGGGCTCGAGCCGGTTTTGCATTGTGTTATTGGAATGGAACCCCTAGATACTGAACCCGGCCCTTGTTGCTGCCAACTCTGACAGGCAGAGGGGTTACACTAAAATAAACTTGATTCTTCATCTTGATAGCTTCCAACACAATAAACAGATTATCTCTGTTGCTAGAACAAAGTAGTAGAATATCCACTCAGCTTATGCTCGTCCTGTTGATGTCATATTTTAGGTTGATCGGTTCTTGTTAAACAGCTTAGCTGAGTTTTTGAAACACTGTTAGAATCTGGAAAGTTTTGTGGTGCATTTTCACCCTTTTTGTTAATGATGTGATATTTATAACAACAAACAAACTCCTGACTTGGCTTCACCTCTGTTTGCACATCCCCCAGTAGCTACTCTGTTAGGATCATTCAGTTCTTCGAACAGTCCTGTTTCGATAATTTCTTCCTGCCACGGTATAGGGACAGCACCTGTCGCAAATTTCTTGAAGAATTGCTTATCTTTGTCATCAAACTCAATCCCCCTGATTTCAGAGAAGTCAGCAATGTCTGCAACATCTTTGGCATAGACAACTGATGGATCTGGCACAAAAGGGGGGTCTATGAGGCCTGCCTCCAGCCTATGGAAGTTAATTGTTTTGAAGAAAGCATGTTTTCTTGGATCATCGTCACTGCTCCTGCAATAAAGCAAGAGATTGTCAGTCAAAATTGTGATGTGCTAGCTAGCTAATGAAGGTGAACTATATATATATACAACAGAGAGAGCCCCAAAGCCGAATTATAGCTCCACACGTGGACACTCCTAGATTTTGGGAAAGTTCAATTGCACAACTTGGGTCTATTTTAATTTTAAATGGGTTTCATTAAACCATCCCTTTGTATAGTCTTTCAAAAGCCAAGGGTTGTCAGGTGCATAATGGGATCAAGATATTTTGTACTTTTCAGCTAGGAAAGTCAGGTTTTCAGTGGAACTAAAGCTAAGGAGGGGGAAATATTAGGACTATTGTTAACAACAAAAGCCCAGATAATTTGCTTTAGTTTAGGTAGAATAAGAATTCCAGGAAACTGTAGTAGGTGGTTCAATGGGTAATGCACTCAGCTGTCAACTCTGGAAACAGTGGTTTCAGTGTGAAACTGGTGACAAGTAAAACTGATATTTGTGGTCTCATCTGAAATGTGTATTGGTCCACAGTGCGCGCACACACAAAAAATCACACAAAGCCCAATACAAAAGCCATTATTCTCATGAGTATTTCTTATTCACATAAGTAGCCCCACTTAGCTCAATGGGTCTACTCAAATGAGCAAGAGTTTGCAGGATCAGATCCAGAGATTGGTATGCTAGCAAAGGAATGCAAGCACATTTCCTAGCACCTTCACACCCAATGACCCTCTATAGCTAAAGCTATCTTAGCCCCTTACTACTATGAATATAAACATTAATAAAACTCACACAAGAATTAAAAATAAAATGAATCAAACAGTTTTTAGACTTTTTCAAAATAAGTATATCTTGGAAAGAATAACTGCAGTCCATGCAATGGGCTGAATTAAGGTTCTCTTTTCTTGAAGGAGAATCAGGAACACATGAACTATTGCAATGTGGGCCCACATTCAGATCCCAAGATGACCCCCAGAACAGGAATAATCTGAGTCTCAAGGGTACAATCAAAACATACTATGATCCTTGATGTAGGCCCTGTCCTAGAATGTGCCACTTTTGCAACTTTAGCTGTCAAGAATGTGCAAAGATAACCTTTTGAGGCCAGGTCTATATTATGAAATTAGGTTGGTATAACTATGTTGCTCAGGGGTGTGAAAAATCCACACCCATTAGTGACAGTTAAATTCACCTAACCTCTGCTGTAGACAGTGATAAGTTTTCCCATTGACATAGCTATGGCTTCTAGGGGAGGTGGATTAACTATAGTCACCTCAGAAGCCCTCCAGTTGGCATAGGTAGCATCTTCATTGAAGTGCTACAGCAGTGCAGCTGCAGCAGTGCAGGGTTTAATGTGTAGACCTGCCCTGAGTTTTGAAGAAGCTATGAACAGGGAGAAAAATTGAGTTCTTCTTTTCCTGTATATATGGATGATACAGCTTGGACTGGGCCCTACATGAGTTAAAGGAGTATGAAGAACCAAGCTTTCGTGACAATACCAGGAAAACAGATTTGTCTCTATTCCTTGGCCTCAGTAAATAGCAACGTTGTTAATGGGTTGAAGTTTTCTGATCACACTTTTTTACAAAGTCACATACTAAATAAAGACCACGCTTTCACACATTCACAGTGCACTATGGGACAATACTGAAGAACAGGATGTTCTATGGATATGATTACCTACAACAAGGTTAAAAGAAAGAGATAATGCAAATTTCTGTTAAAGCCAATCATCTTCATTAATGTGTAAAAGCACCATTACTTAGTGACCAGATGCAGATGTAACCACAGAAAGTTCTGCTCTGCCAAGGGCCTGCACCATGCACAACAACAGACCATTCAGCTTGAACAGCATCCTTAATTCCCTTTGCACTGCTTCCCATTCCCTCACTGCCCACTCCTGCTCAGAAAACTGCACTTTAGCTTCACTTCCTGGCAGCCTAATTCATGTAAGCATGTCTCCAGAGGCCACAGTCTTGTAAAAAAATGTGATCAAGGGAGCATAGCCATAGCCTGAGAAGCATCAGAGGCAGCCAGATGGGCCTCAAAGGTACACAGAGATGGTGTTACCCATCAAGAAGTGGCAAGGGAGATGTATACTACAGCGATGAGCACAGTAGGAAAACACAGATTAGATCAACAGAGCTTATGTTATTTTTACATATGGTCTTGCAAAACCTAGCTAGCTCAGTTAGTGACACATAAACACCGGTACAGCTGTGGAGCCTGAAGTCAATTGCTGACCGTCTTTATTAGCCTGAAGTGCATTAGAGCTGCAGATCAGATAATGAGAACTCACAGATTTGTGACTCTAGCACCTCTGTCAGTCACCCTATAGAGTTACTGGGTGATTTCATACTCAGCATATTCATGCAGACTTTATTTTATTTTGCTTTTCTATAACATGCTATTAAAAGCAACAGAACTTGGTGTAGGCTCCACAATGGATTACTGCAGTGTTTCCCCCTCTTTATGTAATATATTTTCTTTTGATACCATCAGGAATAAATTTTTATCTTTTAAAAATATGAAGCTACAGGAATGCCATCTAAAAGCACCTACTAATACGGTGCTTCTTCTACCTAGCCATGACCCCTTCCCGCGTGAATCTGATGTTTACAAAACGGTGACAGAAAAAGTGAATGAGCCTGTCTAACTTCTCTCAAGTTAACATTCCTCAATGAACTATTTCACTGTTCCATGGGACAGCATGGGAGAGGGGTGAGCAAGTTCCAAACGAGAGAGAGTGGAGTCAGAGAGTGGAGAGAAAGGTGCTTATCTCTCCAGAATAAGCCAAAAACTCTGAGTCTTGGGTACAAAATTTAGAACATTTTCAAAAGGTCAGGTATGCAAATTAAAGCTGCCCTTGAGCAGCTTTAACTTATGCAACAGGCACTTATGTAGATAACCCAAGGTCTGATTGACCTTAGCAGAATTACAAGGCTAATCTTTACATAAGGATGAGCTGTTCTTGAACAATATCTCCAGTGTAATAGGCAGAGACAGGGATTTTTTTTTAACATCATGTACAGAAAGGCTGGACTTCTCCTTGCCCATTTCTCATTAAACTGTGTATTGAAGGGAGGGTAAGAAAAAATGGGACATTATCTTAATGGATTCCATTGTGTCCCTCCCTCAATACTTCAAGGTACCACTACAGATAACTAGTCCCCTTTCCTCTCCCCCAAGTGTCATAAAACACAGGGTAAATTGCTCCATCTGTAGTTCTACTTGTTGGGCTGGTAGAAATTTTGGTGGGGAGAAGTGGGATCCTTTTCCCAGGCCCCCAAAAATGTGAAGTGGCACCAAACAGCAAAGAAAGTAGAGGCAGCATATTTTGAAAAATCAAAGTGGCAGAATGAAAAACCTTAGCACAAATAACTGTCTTGAGGTGCTTCTCCCACGCACCACTAAGGGCTAATGTAACATTAAGTAGGCAGAGAGATGGTTTTGTGGTGAAAGTACATGACTAGGATTGTGGTTCCATTAGAAGAGCAATCTATTCCTAGCTCTTCCACAGACTTGCTGTATGACCTTGAACAACTCACTCAGACTCTCAAAGGCTCAGTTTCCCCAACTTTTAAGTGAGGGTGATAAAGCTTACTTCACAGGGGTGTTGTGAGTCTAAATGTATGAAAACCACACTGAGATTTCAGATGGAATGCTCTAAGTGAAGAGTATTACTATTATTGTGATAAACCAGGCAATTTCTGTCAGCTGTGTTGTAAGATAATTTGTTGCTGAATAGTATCTACAGTTTTCATTCAGTGTTAGAATTGTCAGCTTCCTTATAACGACAAAAAACGGGGAATCACAGCCTCTGTTCACATTTGAAATCCCCACAGAAATACAGTATGTGGCTGATCAAACCATGACCATATCATATTGGTATGCAAAGATGTGTATTTTGGACATTCTTCCGTCAAAAAGCTGTGTAGCTATTACACTTGCCCTGCTGGAGAGAAGATTCATGTGATAAAATGATACACACTTCCCTGCTAAATCCTTGAAAAAATCAAATACAAGTCTTCACTTGTACATTAGATATAAAACACTGTTATATGATCTACTATGCCATTCTTCAATGTGTTTTCAAATATCTTTAGGTTCTTTGTAAACGCAGTATGACGTTAATATTATTAATAATAATATTAATTAAATAATATTAATTAAAATAATTATTAATAAAGAATATTAATTATACATCTTCACATTAAGCCCCTCCATTGCAAACAGGAGTTTTATATTCACTGCAAGCATTATCAGTGTCACAAAGTGGCATTCAGATTAACACTGAACACTGCATAGAGAGCAATCTGGGCTATTGGCAAATAACAAGTTTTACAAAATAGAAACCACTAATTTATTCTAATTACCATATGTTTCACAAATTTTACTGTATTGGTTACTGAATACTATATTTTATTGCTAAACAAGTGATAGAGACCATATTTTCTAGCTTCATAAACTGTTACTTACCATACCCTTCACAACACACAGTGCTATAATAAAAGTTTTAAGGAAAAATGTGCAATCTTTACACAGAAAAGACTCCCAGTAATTTCAACGGAAGATTTCTCTGTATTATTGTGTAGTATATACATAAAATGTGAAATGACTGTCTTAAATGAGTCTGTTCGTCTACTTTTTGGTAGGTTCTCAATCACGTTATATTGGAAAACTTAACGACTTGAATTGGTAGATAAATTTACAATCATGTTTGATGAAAGTTACTATGTGTTCTAAATTTAGCTACCACCAATTTCCTTTATATCTTATTACAGTGTACTTACACGTCCTATAGATTGTCTTGTATTTATTCTGTCTAGACAGTACTGCTATTGAATCTTTCACCATGTATCACTACAAAGGTATTTGAAAAGTTAAATACTATAATGTTTAGCTTTCCAATTACCTTATTATTCAAAGAATCTTTAGAATTGCTGACTCAGGGCCAAATCCAGCAGTCCTTTCAAAGGCAAAACTCCCATTAAGGCCGCAAATGGAATTTTTGCCTAATAAGGACATAAGTCCAAGTGTACTCTCCCTTCCAAATAGCCTTGGGATGATGGCAAGAGGACCAGGAAACTCTGTGGGTTTCCACTACATTGGCCTGTCAGTGAGAAGGTTTAGGATACCAGTTGTAGGAAACAAATGGTTCAGTCTTCCAACCCTGATACCTGCAGGCTTATTGGGGGTTGTCCCTTCATGCTGCTGCTCTGTAACCCTGACAGCACAGTTTCTACAAGAGTTGTGCTGACATAGACCAAGCATTCTGCAATCAAGTAGCATTATCTTAGATGCAGATATATACTAGAATATTCACTGTCTAGGGGGAAGAGAATATTATGGAGGCGGCTCCTCCCCTTCCTCAAAACCCTACAAAGCTCCAAAAGAGGAGCTACTACGCATTTCTGGGGAGGTAATGGGGATTGACACAACAGAGGCAACATTCCTCCATTTCCATGCTCTCCCAAGAGAGATCTGCTAGAGCAAGATCACTTCCATTCATGGAAATGGAAAGGAAGATTGAGGTCTTTGCAGAAACTTTAGGATTTGGCCTCCATTTGTATGAAATAATGATTGCATAATTGATCTAGGCTTAAACATGGGAAATAAACCATACCTGCTTCCTAAACGGTGCTCTGATTTCTTAGCCAAGAACAGCCTGCAAATATCTTTTGTTTCCTCCGTGAAGTTGGCATGCTCAAATTTCACCTCATCTTCCAAGGTTCTTTTTTTCACGTCATCCTTATTGACCTTTTCTTTGAAATCCTTGAATGGAGTTCGACCCGCAACCATCTCATAAATACTACATCCCATAGCAAACCAGTCCACAGGGTAGGAGTAATTCTCTTCCTTCAGGATTTCAGGAGCCATATAACCATTAGTCCCAGCCTATGGCAATCAAACATATATGTTTACTAGACAATGGCAATAATGAAATGCATAGGAGTAAGTACATTTTAGTCTCCTAAAATGTTAATTACATCAAGCCACAAAATGTATCTGAAGGTATCAGTAGCAAACATGATAGAATTATGCTTATAGAAACTATAGATGACATTCGATAGATATGCATCTATGTAATATCCATATAACAGCTTTGGCACATAATTGAATTATTTCTGTTGCTTAAATATCTTTCTGTATGTAAACTTTTAAAATATGATCTGAAAAGGAAAAATATGGATTTGTGCCATTTCTGCTTTTTATATAATATATAAAGAAAGCCTGAGAGGTTTTGTTTTTAAAAAAAATATTTCTTTCTGCTTTATTTTTTCTTTCACATTAGAAATTCAGGTCTTATCTACCTTGTTTTCCTGAAAGATTATGAAGAACTGAGGAACAGAAGGTATAGCACATCAGGAGAAACCAGGAAAGTGAAAACTGATTAACTATTAACATTTATTTGACTTAACCATTTGGGAGAAATCCTTTCCTTAATAGGGATGCACCGCCCCCCCCAGAGGCAATGCGTGAAGGAGGGCATGAGAGGGTCACGTGCCCCCCTTCGATTTCTGCCAGGGATTTTATATATATATATATATAGTTTTTGCAGGGAGTGGATTCAAATACATACCCCCTCACTATCAACAGTAAGACGTCACCTCTGCCATTCTCATCCCTTCAATTAACAGCAGAGAACACTCTTAAACCCACATCTCTGAGTCATCTAAGTAGTTTCCTTGCAAAAACAGGAAAGAAAACATTCAATTTTCCTGATATTTTAAGGTTCAAAAAGCAACAACAAAATGATACCTTTCCGGTTTTCTTTAAAATTCGTTACAAAACACACAAGAAAACAGATCCAGTTCCCCCTTCCAGGTCCCTTGTAAGCAACGCACCAGCGAGTGAGCCTTGCTTGAATATTCTGTTGTATTCTGCATTCATGTTGGGGAGAATTAAGGAGTCAGCATTAGCTAGTTGCAGCACATAACTCTGAACTAAGAACACTTCTAGATATAGGACAAACTGACCATGCCCTATGGATATAACTGCAATCGTCCTATTGCCAGATCTGTATCACTCATATTGTAGGGCAGGCAAAGTAGGATTCCAAATTAGTTCTACTGGCTTTCTGGTAAGTTGATTTCCTTGAGAGGAGGAAACCACTCTTTGTCTACACTGCCAAGGTGTTACCATCATTAGTGCGGGTGGAAGTCTTAGTATAGATAAGGCTCCCACAACCAGACCCATTTTTACCCCTGTATTAGTTATACCTGTTATCTAGCAGGTTTAACTAGCAGAGTGGTAAAAGTGCCAAAAGTCACTTGAGCTTTTTCTATGCCTTTTTGAACTGATGGGCATCTTTCTTCTTTTTCTTTTTAGTATAGACATGGTCTTGGTGCAAAATCCAATTGACAGTTGTTCAAGATTGTGGTTGCTATTAGTACCAGAGTTCTACTGTTGGCTGAGGGAGTCACTCTGAGCCAAAACAGAGGTGCCTCAGGAAAGGATAACTGAAATCATAGCTCATTTGGGACACACGAAGGAATTTGTGAGTGGTACAATTAAACACATGCACAGGCAGTTTCAGTATGAGCAGTGGGAAGGCTATTACTCCTTCAGCTTTAGATACAACGTTCCTCTCTTCGTCAGTTTTTCAACCCCCTATAAACCTCAGCTCCTGCCAATGTGAGATAATCATCTATCTATATCCATCCCGTAATATAGCTAGGCCAGGTCATTGTTTATAAAAGGTAGGCAGTAGATGAAATACCCTTCCTTTTCCTTGCTAGTAACTATTCTCATTTAGAGACATGGGGCCAAATCATCCCCTTTGCTGAGAGGCAGGAGGGAGATGAGAGCACAACTATCAGCCAGATGTGGCCAGTAAGCACAGAAGGAAGAATGGAGCCAAAGTGGCACTGTCTCTCTTGTTGACTCACCAAGTCCACAGAAGTTACCCTGCTTTGTAGAGTTATATGAGGTGCATGGAGCTCTCAGTCTGACCCGAGGCAATCTGCACTATTTGTATTGGATTTTCCCACTGGAATTTGATTCTGCCCCAGGGAGAGTTAAAATCTTATTCATGGCTACTCCTCCATTCAGAAAGGGGGCATTGTGTAACTGTGGACCAAAAACCAGAGTCATGCCATCTGGAGGAGAGATGAGGGACCAGGGAGAAGTACAGAGAGGCCGATTTCTACACAAGTGCCCTAATGTGCGAGTAGAACTGTGAACAGTGGGCCGCTACATGATCAGAAAGCCACACCATTTATGCTATCTGCATGTCTACAGACCCACGAGGGGTAGTATGGTGGGAACTATGCACAGCCTCCAAGGTACTTTTTGCTTGTCTTGTTTTTTAGTGGGAGGCAATAAGCATTCTCAGTTTGATTAGGCCAGAGGTGAAGTTGATTTAGTGAGTGATACCCTGAAAAGCTGGTGAGCCATTTCATCATCAAATGGAGTCACAGAGAGCAACACAATAATCACAGTGTTACATCCTGGCATTGTGTTTCTGTGAAGACATTGCTGTACTGGAATTCAGCCTCATCACATGCTGAACAATATCAAGACACACATGACACAGCAGTGTCAGAATGTCATTCCTTGATCGTCAGTGTGGGTTACTGTAGCTCCATTCAGCAATACTTCTCTCTTTCACCCCTCTCTTTTCCCTTCCCCAGCACGGCTGCTTGAAGGGGTGGTTGCTAGGTGCCTTTAGCCTATTTGATATGCATAAACAGCATAACTGTGTTAATTATGCAATATAGGAGGTGGCTTTGACTGATGTGACACTCATGCTCCTGGAGCTCAGGCAAAGCAAGGGGAGCTCCAGTCCTACCCATAGATTCAAAGGAACTGTAGGACAGGGTCCAAACACCACCATATACTGGAAACCTACTGACTGCTAAACTTACCTACATGCCTCCAGCTTCCATCCAGGACATATCACACAATCCATTGTCTACAGCCAAGCCCTAAGATACAACCGAATTTGCTCCAATCCCTCAGACAGAGACAAACACCTATAAGATCTTTATCAAGCATTCTTAAAACTACAATACCCACCTGGGGAAGTGAGGAAACAGACTGACAGAGCGAGACGGGTACTCAGAAATCACCTACTACAGGACAGGCCCCACAAGGAAAATAACAGAACACCACTGGCCATCACGTACAACCCCCAGCTAAAACCTCTCCAGCACATTATCAACGATCTACAACCTATCCTGGAAAACAATCCCTCACTCTCCCAGACCTTGGGAAACAGGCCAGTCCTCGCTTACAGACAGCCCCCCAACCTGAAGCAAATACTCACCAGCAACTACACACTACACCACAGAAACCCTAACCCAGGAATCAATCCCTGTAGCAAACCTCGTGGCCTACTCTATCCCCATATCTACTCTAGCGACACCATCAGAGGACCCAACGACATCAGCCACACCATCAGAGGCTCATTCACCTGCACGTCTACTAATGTTATATATGCCAGCAATGCCCCTCTGCCATGTTCATTGGCCAAACCGGACAGTCCCTATGTAAAAGAATAAATGGACACAAATCAGACATCAGGAATGGTAACATACAAAAGTCAGTAGGAGAACATTTTAATCTTCCTGGACATTCTATAACAGATTTGAAAGTAGCTATACTTGAACAAAAAAACTTCAGAAACAGACTTCAAAGAGAAACAGCAGAACTAAAATTCATTTGCAAATTTAACACCATTAATTTGGGCTTGAATAGGGACTGGGAGTGGCCGGCTCATTACAGAAGCAGTTTTGCCTCTCCTGGAATTGACACCTCCTCATCTATTATTGGGAGTGGACTACATCCACCCTGATCGAATTGGCCCTGTCAACACTGGTTCTCCACTTGTAAGGTAACTCCCTTCTCTTCATGTGTCAGTATATTTATGTCTGCATCTGTAATTTTCACTCCATGCATCTGAAGAAGTGGCAGTTTTACCCACAAAAGTTTATGCTCAAATGAATCTGTTAGTCTTTAAGGTGCCACCAGACTCCTTGTTTTTGTGGATGCAGACTAACACAGCTACCCCCTGCTGGTGCACCATTGTTTCAGTGGAAATTAGCAATGGTTCAGCAAGGTGATGGTTGGGGTCAGATTAGGTTTAGGTGAGGGATCAGGATCGGGATTAAAGGCTGAATCAGGGGTAGAGTCTGAGGTGCTAATGTAATGGAACTGTAATTCTGTGAGCTATTATGAAAATTCAGCTCAAAGTGAGGGAAGTCTTGCAAGATCTGCTATTCTTATGAGGTTTCCACCATTGTGTCCAAAACCTTGTGAGAGCCGCTTCTCACAAAATTTCAGCAGAATTTGAATGCAAATTGAAAAGAACTCCGGTTCTAGTTCTAGACCTGGCCCAGAATCCAAAATAAAGGAATGAGTTAAAATGTCAGAGTTCAAATCCAGCTTCCCACCCCTTTAAATTCAAAGGGATTCAGATTTGACCATTCTCTAGTGGAAAATATATATATATATATGTTACAAATTGCAATCCTATTGTTTGATATGTAGATATTGACCCATATGCCAAAGAAACCAGGGGAGGAAGAAACAGAGTAAATCTCTCTACAGTTTCAGTCAGCACAGGAACTGGCAAGCAGAGGGACAAATGGAATTTAGATTTCTCTGTCTTCTCCTATATAGCTAAAGGTCTGGGCAAAAAGTTTTTATTGAAGAGAAAGGACTATAAAACCACAAGCACTCAGCTATGTAAACAACTGAGCAGTAAATAAGGAAAACAGGAAGGGAGGTGCTGAAATAAGAAGATGCAGGGTGTTGTCAGGAAACACACTGACCAGAACAATTCAGTGGCCTGAACTGGCAGAGCAAACATCTTTCAAGTGAAGATTTAGCTATATTTGTTGGGATAGGATTGGATTGGAGGAAACCTGGAATTTGCACAGTCTTTACTCTTATATGCACAAATATATGCATTAGCTAGGCATGTCCCATTAGGCACTTTCAGAAAAAAATAATGGAGGACCCACAGCATGTGGTGTCTCCACAATTTTTTGGAAGAGGCAAAATCCAGGCAGTCCATGTGCCCCTTTCTCTGCCTATAGTTCTTCTGGCATGCAGCTAGAGTCCAATGCCAACATTCTGGGCTTCCACTCATCTCTGTCATGGAAACCTTTTATTTGAATTGTAGAGGGTGAGTAAGATGCTTTATTTTTTCTACTTTGTTCAAACGCTTGCATTAAACTGAATTTTAATGTTCTTGTTTTAAGTGGGACTTTTAAAGCAATTTCTGTCTTCTTTTTTTAATTTAAAGAGGAACAGCCAGAAATATAAAATCGAAGTCGATGACCAAATTCTGCTGTCAGATATATGAATCAGATTGATGGGCACCCCATACATAAATACAAGGGTAAAATGTGGCTTTAGAATTGATACCAAAAGGGCCAATCCAGCCACCAGCCACACAAGGAATTTCTATTAAGGGCAATAGCTATTTTGAGAATGGATTGACAAGACAGTTGAATTGACGTAAGGAGCACGCTGAAGAGAGAAAACTCCTTTTTGAAATTTTATTTTGTGTATTTTTAAAAAGTCACCTTATTTTTAATGTGTTCTCATAACACAAGACTTAACTCTGGGCATCACCACATGCACTCAAGTCACACTGGAACCAAAGGAGCTTAGCACATTGTGAGGGCTTTCAGAAGGACTGGGCTTAAAATTTGAATGCTTATACACTGACCATACTGTCCTGAAAAAAGTAAAGTACTAGTAATGCCCTGGGTAAAACACTGTGTCATCTGGGCTCCTAGCAAATAGGGTACGGGAAGAAACACAATATAACTCGGCAGTTTCCATCAGCACAGGAACTAGCAAACAGAGGTGAAAAAATGGGATTTTTCTCTCTCTACCTTTCCCCATAGATCTTTACAAAATAAATTCAGTCGACATCATAAACCAAACAGCAAAGCAAATCAGAACATCTATCTTTTGTTTGCCATGGCACAAGAACTGTTGAACGGGGGAAAAAACCAAGCTGAGTTTAGCTCTATCAGCTCTTTCCTGGGGCTCAGTTCTTCTTTCCTCCAAGGGGTGCCACTGACTGCTTTGTTCTCTTTCCCAGCTGTTCCTCTGCTCCTTCAGCAGTGACCTTACCAGACGCTGGAGGAATGTAGCATTAGACCACAGGAATCTGTTGATAGCTCTAAATTTCAAGATATTTTTTCTGTCTATGAGTTCCTGGGCCCCAGACCGAGGAAGAGAATAACTGATCTTTCTTTGCCATTCATTTAATAATGGTAATTTGAATCTTTTATTTTTTCCCAGAGCAACTGTGAGGAGGAATGGAGAAAAACTGAAAGTGGTGATACAGAACTACAGTTTCCCATTATCCTGTTATCTTGGCAAATAATCACATTACAGCAATAATCCACTTGATCGCTTAAATAAATGGGGTGATTATTTTTAAAGCCAAGATAAAATTAGGTTTCTGTAACAAATGAAAACATTCCTTGTTTGTATCCTATAAAAAGACTTACAGAACCCAGAAGAATTTAGCACAGCTGCAATTACTGCTTAGCAAATACAAGGACTTCCTACGGTTTGTCTACACTGCAGTAGAGAGGTGTGATTCCCAGAGTGGGGAGACAGACTTGTGCTAGCTCAGCTCAAGCTAGTTTACTAAAATAGCAGTAGCTGCTTCCAATAGCAGTTTTTATCCAAGCTCTGCCATTGCCTTTCTTTGGAACTTTGGGCAAGTCCTTTACCTTCTCTGCCTCAGTTTCTCCATCCATAACATAGGGATAATATTACTTCCTCACTAAAGAGGGGTGTTTTGAGAATTAATTACTTAATGGTTGTAGAATACCATATAAGTATTATTAGTGTAAGAGAATAATTTCAGACTACTCTACATATACTTTAGGAGATCCTCTGGAAATGAATGCAAAAATAGTATCAGATCTTTTAATAGCACTATGTGTGGGCGACTTACTCAGCAGAAGTCATCAAACAAATATTACATTCTGTGCAGGTGTTTTCCTTCTCTGTTTATGAAGTCTCTCTGTTTACTTCTCTCAGTAGCTTAACAGGAAATATTAGCAGGTGATGATGAGCCAAATCTTCTATGGTGCTCAGCACCCTTAACTGCCACAAAAATCTGTGGGATTTGAGGGTGCTTGCATCTTATTGGCATCTCTTAGCATCAGGATTCACGTCAGAGATACAATTAGGTTAAAGTCACTCTAAATAAAGAGACAAATTCAGCGAACACATACATGGGTACAAGCCCAGACTTCACCTGCTCCTGTGGCTGTAGAGTCTGTGCCTAGTTTTCCATTTTGACAACATATTATTAATGTGTTTGGGAGCGGGGAGGAAAAGGACTTTTTTTTTCAGTCATTTTGGGCCAGATTTTGATACCCTTAATCGCACTGAGTGGAACCTTACTCTGAAAAGAAAGGGACTGTTCACAATGTGATCAAGGGTGCTTGGATTTTGTGAGTAGCCTACATCTACAGTACCACATCTTATGGATTGCTCACAAAAGTATCATGTAAACCTCATTCAGCCAAAGGCAGCCAAATCAACATTTCAAAGAAAAATATGACTGGCCAAGTATTTTAGGCCATATAACCCTTTCCCTGCCACATGCATATTTCTGACAAGATTCAGTAAATACACACAAAATGTGTGCTGTGCATTCATACCATATTGATCACAAAAAAACGGTCTGATAGGTTCCTATATTTCAAAAATAATTATACGAAGATTTCAAACCATTATATAAACTGCTATATGGTACTTGAAGACATCATTCCAATATACTTATGCCTCATGGTTTCCATAATAACTAATGTGCTTCAAATGACAAAGAGACTAAAATTAATAATAGTATTTATATGGTGTTTTTCATCTTCCAAGAGCTTCAGAAATGTTCATTAATTAATCCTCATAACAGCCCTATGCTCTAGGTAAGGAATATTATCTCTCTATTTACTGTTTAGTAATTATGAGTGACTGTTAGGTTGGGCTGTGCAGGATCGAGCCTTTAATGCCAAACGAAGTCCCTTTGTGCTACTCCAGTGATGCAAGGGGGACTTAAAGCTGGCCTAAAGGGGCCCCCATGACATTAAAAAATCCTCCTGGTGATCACCTGCTCTCCTCCACTGTGTAGGATGTGGGTCAGAAATTAGAAAGTAGGTGGCTAAAGCACTCTGGATGCTGGTGATCTTGGGCCAGTGAAAGAGCCTTTCAGCCAGGCCCAGAATTGAGGGAGGCAGAAAGGCGGGACAGAGTCACCTTTGCTTCCCCCATTCTGCTCAGCATGATGTTGACACCTCTAAGGATCAAGACCTGGTAAAGTGCTGTGAGATTCATGGATAAAGAGACAAAGTATTACACTATTATATGATCACTAACAGATGCTTTATAACAGTGGTTCTCAACCTTTTTTCATTTGTGGAACCCAAACAAATTTCAAATGGATGTGCGGACCCCTTTGGAAATCTCAGATTTAGTCAGCAGACCCCCAGGGGTCCATGGATCACAGGTTGAAAACTACTGTTCCATGGTAACGACAACCTTTCGCAGACCCCTTAGACATAGGTTGTAGACCCCCAGGGGTCTGCGAACAACAGGTTGAGAACTACTGCTTTATACCATCTAGCAGGATCCATTAAAAAAAAAAAAGAAAGCAAAATCCCACTAGTGAAAAAGAGTAAACTCAATGTATCAGACAGTTATGATGAAATCAGTGCTGGTTTTGAAAGTATTAAATAGTAGTAATATATAAAATAATCACTTTGTTGCTAATTCTGAACAAATGCTGAGCTGTCACTTTAAAAGCACAAAGGAAGAGTAACTTCTACAGAATCTTAACCAACAGGATTGGTATGTACTAATGAATAAAGATCAGCAGTATCAGAACTGGCTGAGTTATTTTTCATTTCAGAATTGTGACCCACTACCCACAAGTTCTTAGTTATCTTGAAATGAAACTGCAAGTTTCAGGAACATCTAAATAGCTTTTCTTTTGTTTTCCTAAGAAACCTAATCTTACAAAAAACAAACATACAGGAGGGCAAAGGGACATTTTGAATATGATTTTAACCAAAACATGTTTTTCCTATTCAAATATTATGATGTCCTTCAAATATATAAAACACAGCACAGGAAAACTGTTAAGAAGCCTATATACACATCTTAAGGGGCTTTGCTTTTATGATTATTATAATGTCAATAGAATCCCTTCAAGTGTTTGCATAACTTTATTGCTCACAGTTAACAGTGTAGCATTTAACCTTTCTCTCTCTCTCTGGCTTGCATATGTTGTTGCTTGCAGACTGTATTGTCCCTGCTTGTCTGGGCCTGATCCTGCTTTCTTCGAAGAACCATCCCTCCCCATGAACGTGGGCCTTGTCCCATTACCCATTTAGCCAGGAGGGTGGGCGCCGCAATTAACCCCAACCATCCTGGTCCCCTTTCTTCATTTCCTTTCTCTCTTGTTGCTCTAAGGTGATCATTCTGCCAAGTAGGTAGGGATCCTTTCTGAGAGAAAGCACAGGTACAGTGTGTTATCTTGAAAAATTTTCTTTACACATCTTATGATTTGTCTGTTTGTTCAGTCACTGTTGGTGCTATTAGGGAAGAAATGCTTCTTAACAACGTAATATTATATTGTCTTGGTGCAGTTTAGATGGAACGTGACTCCCTGCTTCTTAGCTCATGGCTGCTGCTGTCCTACTATGGCTGCTGCTTCCTACTGCAGAACCCGCAGAAGGCTATTCCCTGAGCCTAGGACAGGTAAGAGTGGGTACTTAAATTGACCAAGTTTCGTCCTGAGCCCAGGACGGGTAAGGGTGGGTGCCTTATGCCCCAAGCCCAGGATGGGAAAGGGTGGGGTGCCTAAATCAACCAGGTTATGCCTTGAGACCATTGTAGGGTAAAGGTGGGATGTCCCAGATTGTGCACACACTCTTACCTGCACTAAAAGCTACATTAATGTTAACTATTTACTTGTAAAATACTTGACTTACCACAACAACCACACTCAATATGGCCCAAGCCTGCTCCTACTGAAATCAATGGCAAAATTCCACTGACTTCAGTGGAACATGATTTGGCCCCCTAACATTGGGCATACTACATATCTTAAGGCACTGAAGTTAACACCACAAGCAAAATCCTGCTCACCTTTCTTACACCAATGAATTCAGCATTACTACACATATAAATAAGATCAGCAAGACTGGGCTCCATATGCAACAATATAAGAAGTAGATACGTGCAACATGACCGAGTTATAACTGCTGTGGAAACTCTAGCCCAGCTCATCCACTCCAGTAGTAAAACCCACAGGAGGAAGACGAGGGAAGGAAAGATATGTAAGGATTGCTTTGTGAAGATGCCCCCATAGTGTTCTGTCAAGAAGATGGAGTTTGCCTCATATGCAAAAGTCTATGCTAGAGATAATTATAAACAGTTATGGGTTTTTAAAAATTATTTATTTAATAAGTTTTAACAAGCTTATAAATCTTTGCCATATGTAAATATCAGAAACAAAACAATCATTACAACAGTTAGATTTTGTTTAAAGAGACATTATACAGGAATATAGTCAGAGATCTTTCAATTTAACAAGGTGTTATGGTATTATTGAGTGAGCATCGTTATAAAACTATGTTGTTTCCAATGAAGCATGTTTTTAATCATGACTGTCCTTGTCCACATGTAGAACAAAATTATGTTTAATACGGTCTTTGTTAAAAGACTAACCTATTATCTAACACAATGCATTTTTCCCAGTAGAGATAAAGCCTACAACAGTGGTTCTCAAACTTGTTCCGCCACTTGTACAGGGAAAGCCCCTGGCTGGCCGGGCCGGTTTGTTTACCTGCCGCGTCCTCAGGTTCGGCTGACTGTGGCTCCTAGTGGCCGCGGTTCACTGCTCCAGGCCAATGGGAGCTGCTGGAAGCGGCGTGGGCCAAGGGACGTACTGGCCGCTACTTCCAGCAGCTCCCATTGGCCTGGAGCAGCGAACTGCGGCCACTGGGAGCGGCGATCGGCCAAACCTGCGGACGCAGCAGGTAAACAAACCGGTCTGGCCCACCAGGGGCTTTCCCTGCACAAGCGGCAGAACAAGTCTGGGAACCACTGGCCTAGAGATTTGCGGCAGTGCAGCTACACTGGTAGCTAGCAAGTGATAGCTGTAATTGAGGCAAATTCACTGTGTAGAAAAGGACTAATATTTAGCCTGCAAATATGTTGATTTAGAGGGGTCTTCATTAAGATCTTGACTGCTTTATAATTATGAAGGGCTATGGGTGCCAGGGGCTCCGCCCCCCCCGGGGATTACTGTCCATCATTCACACTCTTTCCCCCCATATTTCATAACACATGAGGGGGTTCTATGAGTCAAACACACAAGAAAGGGAGCATAAGAACAGTCATACTAGGTCAGACCAATGGTCCATCTAGTCCAGTATCCTGTCTTCCAACAGTGGCCAATGCCAAGTGCTTCAGAAGGAATGAACACAACAGGCAATCATCGAGTGATCCATCCCCTGTCATCCCAGCTTCTGGCAATCAGAGGCTAGAGACACCAGAGCATGGGATTGCATCCCTGACCATCTTGACTAATAGCCATTGGTGGACTAGCCTCCATGAACTTATCTAGTTCTTTTTTTGAATCCCAGACAAAAATCTGGTTGAAAACAAATAAAGGCAAAGGTGGTCTCTCTCTGAGGCAGTCTTTCAGGATTTAGATCTATGAGCTTGGTCTATCAGTTTATTGCCTCTTAGTGGGGCCTACCTTCTGCCCCTCCACTTGGGGCATACTGCTTTGCTGCCAGTCAGTGCAGCTTCAGGAAAGATCCGGCCTGTGACTATCTCCTTCTCAGCTGACCTGTCTCTGTTGTCAGCAATCTGAGATGGAACAGCCTTCTTCCTGTTCACCAACCCTTCCTGTGACAGGTTTCCCTTTTTAAGTTCTTCCCATTCCAGGCTGATCTAGCCTTGCAGGTGTGCCTCATTAGGACTGAACAGGCCCAGAAGGGTTTGTTAGTCTCCCTCTCCTCCAAGCCAGAGTGAGGGCATGTCCCTTCACAAGAGCATAAAGAAAACCTGTCAGTTCCTCCTTGTTGCCCATTCCTATTATATGAGATAAAGAGCACACTAAAAATGAAAGGGCAGTAATTTTAAAATAAATATAACAACCCTGCTTTACACACCATATATTCAATCTGAGTAAGCTAATGTGTATATATTTCTAGATGAAAGAATGCCTACGCAATAGGCATATGTATATCCTGAAGACCAGCTTCAGTGCATGCTTGTTTCCAATAAGGAAAATTAATACAGTGCTTATGTACTATATGCAATTTTAAATCTTTCTTTACTTCTTTATTTCTAAAATGGGCGTTCTTCAAACCTGGTCACTTTTATGGAGTCTGCCATCCTACTCATAAGGATCTGAATCCAGGAACCACCAAGAATCTCAGAAAAACCAGAGTATTTCCTTCATAGGACTAAAGTTATCTAAATGATCTAACCGTTAAAACTAATATTAGCTATTTTAATTATTTACAACGGTCTTTAAGTAGGGGCAACAAAGTATGAATGACAAGCTAGCAAGGAGAGCCAGAGGAAATGGAGGAAACTAAGGATATGTGGGTAATGTAACTCCTTATATATCCTGGCATGAAGGATTACTTAATTCACTGATCATACAAAAGTGACCAAATCAGATTCAACAAACCTTTCCATACATATAAACAAAATCACCTTTGGGTTGGAAAAAGTACATGAACAATTACAGGGTAATTTCACTGAAGAGTTGCAAGTGCCTAAAACAGGAACTTACAATGGAAGTGCTTTCTTAAGTAGAATGCCACTACTTTCATGCAAAAAACCTAATGTAATATGGGCTACTCCTGTTGATGTGTGAGTGGGAGTCTATTTATATATAAGATGCTATGAAGTTTTTATTGCCTTGAGTTTGGGATGAATATAGTATTCATGACTCATGAAACTGTGAGGGAGTTATGCAGAACTTCCAAAACAAGTGGCAATAAAAAATTGATAGGTCCCATGTCTTCTGAAGTGGGTTGCGAAGTTACGTTTAGGGGAGTCTTTTATCACTACATATATAGTGTACATTATAAGGCTCCAAAGTTACGAGTTATTACTATTTAAGAATTCCCCAGATGTTAAGGATATTTTACAAAAGAGAGAAGAGTTCTGAGAAAAGAAAACTCAAGGTCTAATGGCTAGATTTCCTCAATATACTGAGGAAACTCAGAAATGCTGCAGCCTTTCATAAAAGTGTATCACTGGTGCAGCTAGAAAGACTTTCCCTTTTTCCCAGTGACTGAGTGAATGAATTAAAAAAAAATTATATCAAACATTAGCGATTATATAATGTGCCAGATACAGTAGTGAAAAATAGGGAACTTGATGGCATTTAATGTTATGATTAAATAAAGGTTATATATATATAAAAAGGGAAGTTGATTATGAATGATACAGCTTTAGGCAAAATATTGTAAGCTTTAATGACAGAGCTTACTTAATGAGCAATCCTGTTAGGGAAAAAATGGGGTTGTGTTAAAATTGACTTCTTTTCATTTACTGACAAAGTGAAGAATTAAGGCTAATATTTGCAATCACACCTGCTTATGCTGTAAATTTAGTGAAATACACCTGTGCTGAAAAAGGCAGTAAATAAAAGGAACTGAAACCAAATAGTGTGTTCATAAGGACACTTGATCACAGGAATAATCAGAAAAGTAACTGTTTGATTAATAATGCACAGAGCCAGCTCAATCACGCATACCAAGGTCCCACCATTGTTGTTAAAACAAAGAGAATAAAAATGGAAGATTTATACAGCTATTCCAGCTTGCTGGAGAATAACAGTTCTTGAAGTGACTTTGCATTGCCTGTTGTTTTCTGCACTGTTTTTGCCACTCAATACATTTCTATTTTTTGAAAATGATCTTTATTAGTTCACAACACATACTGCAGAATGGATAGTAGTACTCAAATTACACAGTACTTGTAAATGTGAAGCAAACATCACATAACTCATCAGTTCAGAAAAACAAAAAGTCATTTATAAATGAACAGCAAGCACTACATAACTGATAAGCTTAGGAAAACAGTCATATTTATAAATGTACAGTAAGCACTACCCAGTTCCTAGCAGCACCCAAAACTCCAGGCCAAAGAGCACTGCAGCAGAGAACGCTACTGTGGCAAACTGTTAAAGTGCTCTTTCAAATCCTCCCTCAACCGTACAGCTCCGCACTGAGTTCTTGTAATGACCCTTCTGTCTGGCTGTTCAAAGTCTGCAGTCAGCTGCTCTACCTCTACCTTTCACCCCGGAGGCAGCTTTTCCCCCTTTGCCTCATAGATATTATGCAGGACACAACAGACTATAACCATTGGGACATTTTTCTCCCTGAGATCCAATCTAACGAGTAAACACTATCAGCATTGCTTCAACCTACTAACTATCATTCTGCACCTGCTCAATTGGTATTTGAACCTTTCCTTGGTGCTGTCAAAATGGCTAATGTATGGCTTCATGAGCCAGGGGAACAAGGGGTAAGCTGGGTCCCCCAGAATCACTATTGGGATTTCCATATTGCCAATGGTAATCAACTGTTTGGGAAAGAAAATCCATGCTTGCAGGTTTATGAACAGTGCCAGGGTTCTTAAAGATGTGAGCATCATGCAATTTCTCTGACCAGCCCACCCTAATATTGGTGATGAAATGTCCCTGACAATCCACCTATGCTTGTATAACTATAGAAAAGTACCCTTTCTGATGATGTACTCTGTGACAAAGTGAGTTGGAGCCAAAATAGGGATAAGCATGCCATCTATTGCTCTGCTGCGGTTCAGGAATCCCATTGCTGCAAATCCAAGCTCTATGTCCTTCACATTTCCAAGAGTCACAGGGGATGATTAATGGCCCTGCACATTTGCATGATAATGGTCCCCCACTGTGGATTTTCCAACTCAAAACTGATTTCCCACTGAGCAGTAACAATCCAGGATTGCAAGCGTCCAGAATATGTTATTATTAATAATAATAATTAATAATAATGCATCCTTGTTAAAATCTTGAAATGGATTTCAAATAAAACCTGAGTTTTCTCCTTAGAGATATAGAATTTCTTATACTTATTAGAAATTTTCAGGCACTGAGGTAAAATTATTTTGTTACCTAGGTAGCTGATGAGTTTTTAAGATAACATGGACAGAAAAAAAGAACTGGGTTTGTGTCTTCCTTTATTTATTTGATTCTTTATGATATAAAGAATCCTTGAAAGTTTGTTTTGTTTTACTTATTTATGTTAGAAATTCTGGTTTCTTCTTTGCTGTTTTTTCCTTAGAAGACTCTCTGAATAACTAGAGAAATAGCAAGATTATGACATGACAAATATCAAAGAAGAGAAATCTGAGCAAGAGGAAAGTATTTTAGGCAGATGTTTAAAATTTGGGGGGGGTTCTTTCTTTTTATAAAATTATTTTTGCTTTTGTAGCACATACTAAACTTCAATTGACAAACAGCTGGAAGGAAAGTTCTTTGTGAAAAAAATCACCACCCTGTCTCAGGGTGTAACAGGGTGGTTTGCCCATGAGCTGGAGAGCCTAGGGCTAAGCCAGCTCTGATTACAGGATGAGACACACATGCATTTAATTAGGTGATCCCAAAGTAAAACACAGCAGGAAGCTGCAGAGATGGCACTTTTGCAATGAGGGAACTGCAGAGTGAAGCTACAGGGAGAGAGGTCTCCTGCAGTGGTCCCTGAGGAAGGGACAGTTCCTTAGGTGGAAGGAGGGGCTGTGCCCAACTTAAGCCTGGGTTGAAGACTGTTTTTGTGTCTGAGAACTTCATTAATTTAATTAAAAAGACCTCACACTCTAAGAAGGGCTGTGACTGAAAGAGAAGCGGTGGAGTTTGTCGAAAATAGGGCCAGGAGGCACAGCCAAGGCACACCTGGCCGTGAGGGGGTGTTTGGGTAGCAGCCGGCTCTGTTACAGGCCCTAAAAAGGCTGCCACTGTAAGGCCTGGTCCTCAGTGGGTGGGGGGATTGATCTAAGTTACGCAACTTCAGCTATGTGAATAACTTTTCCCTGTTTGCCTCATAGATATTAGATAGGTATAGATATGTGAATAACGTAGCTGAAGTCAACATACTTAGATCTACTTACCGTAGCGTTTTCACTGTGGTAAGTCGACAGCTGATGCTCCCCAGTCGACTCCACCTGCGCCTCTTGCTCCAGCTGAGTACTGGAGTTGATGGGAGAGAGCTCGACAGTCGATTTATCGCGTCTAGACTAGACACGATAAATTGACCCCCGCTGGATCAATTGCTGCCTGTTGATCCAGCAGGTAATGTAGACAAGCCCTAATTTTCTGAGGAATGCTCCAGCAAAAACAAAGAAAAGCAACACTTGGTATTACTGATATTTTTAAGATGGAACACAGAAAAAATGAACAAAAAAAACTTCCAACTTTCTCTACTCAAGGTTTTTTTTCTTTAATGTCACCTTTAAGGGTGGTAACAATGGCTGCAATAAGATGGTTTTTATATTTTCACCTCATGCATCACAAATATGATCTCTCATTTTTCTGCACAGACAATATTAGACTACAGCTAAATAACAGACTTATCTGAACAGATAAAAACAACTGTATAAGGGAAAGTTTATAACAAAGATGTCTCACAACCTGATTAAAGCATGGTTCCACATTATAGTGTCAATGTTACCAAGCCTCTGTCTAAGGCTGCGTAGCATGGTTTGTGAATGTGATTAAAACATGGTTAGACTCTGTTACGTCACAAGATAGAACTGTATTTTACATACCTACAACATAGTTGTTATTGTAATGAAATTTGGGCCCTAAGGAGCAGAGCTACTTTCAGGTGGTGGAGCTATAAGTAAGACTTGGCTCTTTATGAACAGTTCACCTAAATATAGTGTTTTACTGCAATCATAATACAAATAATTTTAAATTTAAAGTGCTTTATGTTATGTTATATCACGCCACTTAGGGAAAAGAAAGGGTTTGAGCTGCCAGTGGTAAGATTCAAGTCTGCAGCTCTTATGCAGCACTTTTCATCAGTAGATCTCAAAGCTCTTTACAAATGATTTTAACATCATAAATGGTAATTGTTTAAAAAAACTAATCCTATTTTAGTCATGGGTGTCACTTCAGTTTTTTCCAAAGGGAGGAGACTTTTATCACCTTTAGAGTTCCTGGATATTGACAACTCCATTAACTTCCTGCATGACAAACTAGTAGCGTCTGTGGTGAAACTGAGGGTTATAAGCACTCAGCCATTGGTTTCACTTCTCACAACAAACCAATTATTCACCAGCACGCCAGGAATTCCATTCCATTGTGGTTTACTCAAATGAAAACACTTGAGCAATGGTCAATATCCTACTGGTGAAATCCTTTTTGTAAAAAAATAATTCTAATAAACTGATAATTTCACTTATAAAAAAACCACACATTATTAATGACCATAGGGAAAAGTAATTCTGCCTAGCCCAATGGGACCCTGGTCTCTAGATGTATCACAGTACAAGTATGAAAAATAATAATAATAATGAGATAGATACATCTAAATTCTCTCTCTCTTCCTGCCCACTAACAATAATAAGTTTAAAATAATGAAAACATTAAATGCCTGATATAAAACCACAATGAAAAGAATTTCAAAGTTAGGACTTGCAAAAGTTAGGCATACTAGGAGCCATCCAAAAGTAGTTTAGAAGAGGATAGCTAAATGTGCTTACAAGTGGTGGAGGGTCTCATTGCCTGGTTTAATACCAGATCCTTAATATTATAACTAGGGCTGTCAAGCGATTAAAAAAATTAATCATGATTAATCACGTGATTAATCGCACTGTTAAACAATAATAGAATACCATTTATTTAAATATTTTTGGATTTTTTTACATTTTTAAATACATTGATTTCAATTACAACACAGAATACAAAGTGTACAGTGCTCACTTTATATTTATTTTGATTACAAGTATTTGCACTGTAAAAAAACAAAAGAAATAGTATTTTTCAATTCACTTAATACAAGTACAGTAGTGCAATCTCTTTATCATGGAAGTTGAATTTACAAATGTAGAATTATGTACAAAAAACCCTGTCTTCAAAAATAAAACAATGTAAAATTTTAGAGCCTGCAAGTCCACTCAGTCCTACTTCTTGTTCAGCCAATCGGTCAGACAAACAAATTTGTTTATATTTGCAGAAGATAATGTTGCCCGCTTCTTGTTCACAATGTCACCTGAAAGTGAAAACAGGCATTCTTATGGCACTGTTGTAGCCAGCATCACATTATATTTACATGCCAGATGTGCTAAAGATTCATATGTCCCCTTCAACCAACATTCCAGGGGCATGTGTCCATGCTGATGACAGGTTCCACTCGATGACAATCCAAAGCAGTGCGGATTGATGCATGGTCATTTTCATTATCTGAGTCAGATGCTACCAGCAGAAGGTTGATTTTCTTTTTTGGTGGTTCGGGTTTTATAGTTTCCGCATCGGAATGTTGCTCGTTTAAGACTTCTGAAAGCATGTTCCACACCTCGTCCCTCTCAGATTTTAGAAGGCACTTCAAATTCTTAAATCTTGGGTTGAGTGCTGTAGCTATCTTTAGAAATCTCACATTGGTACCTTCTTTGCATTTTGTCAAAACTGCAGTGAAAGTGTTCTTAAAATGAACCCACATGTGCTGGGTCATCATCCAAGACTGCTATAACATAATATATATGGCAGAATGCGGGTAAAACAGAGCAGGAGACATAGAATTTTCCCCCAAGGAGTTCAGTCACAAATTTAATGAATGCATTATTTTTTTAATGAGCATCATCAGCATGGAAGCATGTCCTCTGGAATGGTGGCTGAAGCATGAAGGGGCATATGAATGTTTAGCATATCTGGCCCGTAAATACCTTGCAATGCCGGCTACAACAGTACCATGAAAATGCCTGCTCTCACTTTCAGGTGACATTGTAAATAAGAAGAGGGCATTATCTCTTGTAAATGTAAACAAACTTGTTTGTCTGAGCGATTGGCTGAACAAAAGAAGTAAGACCGAGTGGACTTGTAGGCTCTGAAGTTTTACATTGTTTTGTTTTTGAATGCAGCTATATAACAAAAAAATCTACATTTGTAAGTTGCACTTTCAAAAAGAAGAGATTGCACTACAGTATTTGTATGAGGTGAACTGAAAAATACTATTTCTTTGATCATTTTTACAGTGAAAATATTTGTAATAAAAAATAATATACACTTTGATTTCAATTACAACACAGAATACAATATATATGAAAATGTAGAAGAACATCCAAAATATTTAATAAATTTCAATTGGTATTCTATTGTTTAACTGTGTGATTGAAACTGTGATTAATTTTTTAAATTGCGATTAATTTTTTTTAGTTAATCGCATGAGTTAACTGCGATTAATCGACAGCCCTAGTTATAACCTATCATTTAAAATGACCTTCCTCAACTTTTTCTTAAATAATCCAGTATGTTTTAATCCAGGGACAAATAGATTTTTCTGGCCACTATCAAATGCAATGTGACGACTAAAATAAAGCTCACATGCATGTTTTGTTTTCATAGTAAAATACAGTTTATGGATCAAATTAGACCATCACAAATATACACTCACATATAACATGCAAAAATGGAAAGTTTTAGACAACCTCAACTAGTGGAGTTGCTGTCAGTCACCTATAATAAAAACTACATAGATAAATATAAGCTACATTTCCACACAACAATCTCTTTAAACATAGATTTTAGAGAGACTGAAAGCAAAACAAGCATATATTATATAATATAAATAGTCCCTCTCTACTCTACAGTTGCTGTAACAAGAACTCCTGACCATTGGGAGCCAGGGTTTTGCATGTTTTTGCTTCTGTGATAGCCAGAACATGACTAGACCTATCATTGCTCTATAGCACAATTTAATAACATTATCTTATGGGGAAAAAAACCCCCAAAACCAAAAAACCACATACATACCAGTCAGGAAAACAATGCTAACAACAAAAACTAATGTTAAGTGCCTACTCTTCAGAAGAACTGATAGTCAGCAACATTCCCATTTAAAAATAAAATCTGTCTTAACTGTCACTGAAATAATATCTTCACGATACATATTTAACATTCTAACACAACTAACACAATGTTAGATTCTAACATAATGTTTGATTTCCTCTATCTACAAAACAGGTTTTTTGTTTTTTTTTCTTGGGCTGAAAGCTCAACAATGGACAATTAGAAATATTAATTATAGGAAAAAGAAAGTTGGTCTTCAAAATAAAAATTTCATCTTATCTGTACACAGCAAAACATTAAAAATGTGTTTATTTCAAGGTTGGGGGGAGGAAGAATGATAAAGGACCCTTTCCTCTTGACTGAGACTATGTCTATCAACCTTCAACCTACTGAGAGTTTGATGTGGAAATTTTAAATCCCCCAAGTACCATGTAAGTACAATGCAAAACAATTATAGGCTCCAGATGTAGCATCTCTAGAAGTAACTTCATAACTGCCCTTTTGTCAAATATATAATATACATGGAACATTCATTCACTCATTATACATGTCTATGTGTTCTGGCCAGCAGGAGACAAATGTGCTACATTACACAGTACACCTTTCTTGTGAACCACCATGACATTATCACTTTAAAGCTGGATCAATTTGTAATCACCACAGGTAGTGCTTAATGTGCTGCACATTCTAATTGAAGCAGCAAAAAAATAGCCAACCATTACCCTTCTCTTACAGATATACACACTTTTATTTAAACTCTCACCTAGCTTTCACAGATCTTTAGACTGCAAACTCTGTGGGGCAGGAACTTGTGTGTTTGACACAGTTCACTTATTGTGCAACACCATGCATACTTAGCACAACGAACCATCAATAATACTATTAAATAAACAAAAATCCCCAAACAAACCGACAAGAAATGGGATAAATGCCATTCCTCTGAAATAATGGTTGGTGATTGGGGGAGGAATCATACCTTTGATTGTCTCTGATTATACTTATGATTCACTCCTGGTTAGACCCTTGATGAGGCAAGGTAGCCCAGGAAAAGTATAGTGCCTCTCAAATAGCTAGTTTGAGTTAAGTGCATATCCCAATTAAAAAAAAAAACAACAACAACAAAAACCCAGACCAGTTTGGTTCTTTTATTTCTGTTCGGAGACAAGTTGTGTTAACTGCACATAGCAACAAAGAGTTAATTAACCAAATCCTCTTACCACCTGTCACTTAGAATGAAATGACCACATAAGATCTTTAGTGAAGAACAAATCCTGAGGAATTAAGGTTTGGTCTCATAATGCATTAGAAATAGAATGGCTTCCCTTCCTCCCTTCCCTGCACCATGAACACGCACTCACCCTCTGGGTGATGGTTTTCCCCTCTTTGACTTGCACTGCCAAGCCCAAATCAGACAATCTGCAGTTGCCATTATCATCCAGGAGAACATTTTCTGGCTTCATGTCCCTGTACAGGATTCTGATGGAGTGGAGATGCAGAATCCCGCAGGTGATCTGAGCTGAATAAAAGATGATCCTGTTCATTTCCAAGCCCCTCTCTCCCACATTGTAGATGTGGTATTTAAGATCCCCTCCATTCATGAGGCTCATAACAAGACACAGGTGGCTCTTGCTCTCATAGGCATATGCCAGGGTGACTATGAAAGGGCTGTTAACTTTCTCCAGGATCTCCTTCTCCAGAAGAGCCATCTTCTCCCCACCTTTCTTCTTCAGCCTCTTCTTATCCAGTTTCTTGCAGGCATACATCTTGCCGGTATTTTTCACCTGGATGGCACAAACCTAGAGGATCAAGATGGAAAGAGAAAGGAAGGGGCTTTACAAATACAGACTGGAGGTGAATTAAGAGCAGAGGTGGATGGGGTCTAAGGAAGCAAGATGTACCTTGCCATTCTTTCAGAGGGCACTGCTAGTGATCAGCCTGACAGAGCACTGGATGGGGATATAATGGGAGTAGGGAGTTGGTCTATTCTGCATGGAGGGGAGCCTTTCTTATCCTTATCCAAAACTCTTGAGGACCTGATGGAGTTTTCAGAAGTTCCCTTTACTGACCAGCATGTGGATGCTTTGGGGCAATAAAGAGGAGAAGGGGTTACATCACACTGGTTTGCCCAAGGAGGAAGTTAGTTTATCAAGGTCTTTGACATCTGCCTAGTCTATTATAGGCTCCTCTTTGCATTGCCCATACCCACCCACTAGACCAGGGAAGGGATGGATGGCAGTCGCCCTACCTCTCCGAAGCCACCTTTGCCCAGCACTCGAAACTCGTAGAAGTACTTCTCATTCACTGGCTGCCTCTCAAAGACTTTCCACTGCAGGAACTTGTCATAGAAGGGGGTTCTCTGGAAGTCCTGGAAGGGTTTGTCCCGGAGGAAGGCCCTGGTCTCCTCCTTGGCCAGCTGCATGATACTCTCATAGTCCTTCTCGGTGGCTGCCTGGCACTTGCTGGCCAGGTCTGAGCTCATGAAGGCTAGGAAGCCCTTGGAGCCAGACTTCAGGAAGTTGGTGACCAAGCTCTGCATGATGCCACTCTTGGCATTGTCCTCTGCCAGCTCCCAGTTGGACACCTCATCCAGGAAGTCCTTGGCCACCAGGTATTCAGGCATGGTTTCTAAGAAATCCCTGAAGAACCTTTTGCCAATGGGCTGCTGCTCGCAGATGCTCTCATACTCAGCCGGGAGGGCCTGCCTGACCTCTGTGCAATGCTCAGGCTTGGGCAGTGAGAGGCTCTTGCGCCTCCTCTGCATCTCTTTGGTGTCCCCATCTGTGCTCTTCCTGGCCTGCAGGTATGCTGTGTTGGCAATCAGGTTGTCCAGGCCCCCCATGTCACACATCTTGGCGAGCTCTTGGGGTGGCAAAGCCTGGTTGGGGCAAAGTCACTCACTGGTCCTGGGGCTGTCCTGCACCTCTCCCTGCCTGTGTGTGTTCGTGTAGCCTTCAGAGAGACACTGAGGAGACTAGCTACTTTAGCATTAAATACCTCTCAAGGATTTTCGCTAAGTACCTTTAGGTGTATGTACCATTTGTGGAAAGTGACTGGTAAGAGGTTTCTCTTTAAGGAGCTTTGGAGTTGCTATCTATAGCCAGCAGGATGACATCCCAGGAAAACCTTCCCACTGCCGTCACTGAATAGACACAGCTTGGCTGGTGACCGTCAGCACAGACCCTTTCCTGCCCCTTAAATGTGCCAGGATTCCCACCCACACCCACTGTCCAGGGCCCCTGGAGTGTGCCAGAATTCTACACCCACCGTTTACTGACTCCTTATGCTCTGCAAGTGTGCCTGCTACACACACACACACTCCATGGCACTTTGCCCTTTGGGGTAGGATCAAAATCCCACACACATCCACTGCTCATGGCACCCTGACCCGGGGGGTGGGGTACACAAAATCTCCTTGACTTCTTCCCATTGCATCCTGAGCTTTGGGGTACTGGAAATTACATTAAAACATATATAAAATAAAACAAAAGCTGTTACAAGTTGTAAAAGCCATTCAAAAGTCAAAGCCATCCCTGAAACATAAGTCAGAAGAGAGGAACAGCAGAAAAAGTGCAGGGGATGTTTGGGGTTGTTTAATAATCACTCAGTTCTGATCGCTGAGCACTATCACATCCTTCAACTCACAGCAAAAGAAATGCCAACGCTTGTGAGCTGCACATATACGGTGCACAAACTTCACTGCTGTCATATGCTGCTCCCTCTAAAGGAACAGAAATTGGATTAGATGAAGAACAGGCTAAAAACTGCTGCTGTTCTAAAAATAATGATCCGTGTGTACAACCAGAACACCACAGAATCCTGGTCTCCTTCACATATAGCGAAGTGGAAACAATCTGAACTTGTTTAAGAGACAAGTGATTCTCCATTACACTCCTAAAAATATCCTCCTCGCCCTAGCCCCCCAAACAAACAAACAAACCATCCCCTACTGTACATTGCAAACTACTGTCCAAACTTTCTGAATCCTGAAAATGTCACTTAAGACAAGAGAGTCCTGAAAACAGATTCCAAGAGTGGCTACTTACTTTAGCTCTTGGTAATTCAAGGAGACTGGAAATATATTATGAACTTAGCTGATTGGGAATATCATTTGTGAAAAAATATTCTGTTTCCCAATGACTGTTTATAAACAATGGAATATAAAAAAAATGTTATTGCCTGTACATACTTTGATCATTTTGATCACTATTTTATTAGCTATTATGCATTGTTATTTAAGGTAAAGATTAAAGTACTAAAAACTAAGTTTCTAGCAAGAGCAAAACAATTCCTCTTCAACGAAAGAGAGATGTCGGTAGTCCTTATTGCCTCCATTGTTCTATACGTACTACTTACTTATCTGAAAACAGCATTTTTAATGAAAATGGACAGAAATTGCCAATAGAAGAAATTTTTGTAACTATCATCTCTAAAGGCATTGTATTTTCTTATTGTGAGTTGGTTTGCCATTCTCAGATGTTTTATATATTATGCTCTTTAATGATACAACATGATTTTAAAAAAATGTAAATGCAAATTAATCTTACCAGCACTTCGCTGATAGGCAATAGAGAGCAAATTGCTTCCTGTATCTTACATCTCTTAAAGCAGTGGTTCCCAAAGTAGGGGCGTCGCTTGTTCAGGGAAAGCCCCTGGCGGGCCGGGCCGGTTTGTTTACCTGCTGCGTCCGCAGGTTCAGCTGATTGCAGCTCCCAGTGGCCATGGTTCACCGCTCGGCCAATGGGAGCTGCAGGAAGTGGCACAGGCTGAGGGACATTCTGGTTGCCGCTTCCCACAGCCCCCATTGGCCTGGAATGGCGAACCGCGGCCACTGGGAGCTACGATCAGCCGAACCTGTGGATGCGGCAGGTAAACAAACCGGCATGGCCCACTAGGGGCTTTTCCTGAACAAGCGGCGCCCCTAGTTTGGGAACCACTGTCTTAAAGGAAACTGCTTAAATGCTCACTTGTTATTTATAAATCAACTGTAAAGATAAAGTTCATTCTCATTTGCTACCAATGTAATTTATAAAGTAATTGAACAATGAAAAATAGTCCAGGAGGAGTTCAAGAGAATAACAAACATCCTCCTAAGCCAAAAGAAGCTTTCTCCTAAAAATCTTGTTTTTATTCATATTGTTAAAAACAGATTTAAACCTTGAAATTACAGGTGTTTGTCTGATATTGTCTTCTGAAATAAGGACTGTTTGGAAGAATGTTTCAGAATGGTTAATGGGATGTGATGCCACTTAAGGATTCTTCTCAGAATCTTGCCAAAAGCAAGTTTGATTTTTCTCAAATTTGCAGGAAAATCAGAAGTTTCTTAGAAGTTTTATATCCCATGTTTCCACTCTTCCTTTAATTGCTCAGAAAAGCAACAACAACAACAAAAAAATAAAACCCCACAAGCAGTACATTATAATTCCTCCATCATAGTCCAGTGGCCCCTACTTATCATCATGTGCCCACCCCATAAAAGTGTATAATGTGGAAACTACTCCAGCCTTCTAATAAAAGTACAAACTTACTGAATACATAAATCTAGAACTCTACAACATAAAGTGACTGGAAAATACTCCATCGAGAATATTAAGCATAAAAATCATCCATCTCCCATATGACAGGAGCTAGACATATAATAATATGTACTAATAATAATTACATATAAAGGCATATATTTGGGTTTGTATACAGTATCTTTCCTGTCTTTTAATTTCAAAACAGAACCAATAAATCCCCTATTTTGCCTAACAAGTTTGACTGTGTGTAAAGCAAACACACTATTTTAAGTCAAGATATGGAAGTTCTGCATCCAGTGACAACTTAAAAGCTGCTTTAATGATTACGGAAATGGCTTAAGTCATAGAAGTACATAAAAAGCAGAAATGCAAGATCAATTAGCCATCTTAAGGATTTCCTCTATTAAATGAACATCCAAAAGAGGCATATTTGCTGCATCAAGGACTTCTCACTACAAATAAGAAGGCACTGATACCTGTCTGGAAGAGGATCCACTTGACCCTAATGGCAATAATGTATGTAAACATAAGCAAATGATGTTTCACAAAAGACAGGAATAAATGTAAACATGGCGGTTAATGTAGGAAAGCAGGCTGACTTCCTTAATCTTGTAAACAATGAACAACAAAAAGACATGGTTCAAAATGAAAGATGGATAAAACGAAGAAGAAAATTAGAGTGTGTCTATTAAGACCAAAAAGTATATCTCCTAATAAAAATGTTTAAACTTTTTTGATCAGAAAATCTCATAGAGATGTTATGAAGAAATATAGCTAGTTTTAAGGAAGATGGAGCCATTATCTCCTTAACTTTGGAAAAGACCTTATTCATATCTATTACCTTACACCTAGGTTGGGGAGAGAAGGGAATGGACTATGAAGACCCTTTAGTGATTCCTGTTACTAAAGGTTGATGTTCTGCTAATTTGCCTTCAGTGTGTATGTGACGGGTTTAATTGGCAGTAATATAAATATTAAGGGCATGTTTTTCAGAACTGCACACATGAAGTTGCATGCCTAATGTGGTATGCAATTACCACAACATCATATGGAAACTGGGTATTTTGCCATGCAATTTATATATGGAATCATGGTGTTTTGAAAGTACAAATTAGACACACATTTGCACATGTGCAGTTTTGAAAATCAGGCACAAATGGACCTAAATCATTGATCTGGTTCACATAATAAAAAGGAAACTCCATCATGGGTTGTCACCTGCCTGGCGGGGATACAAATGTTTTTGCAGCCCAAAGCTGACCACACAGAGTATGTCTTCTAACATCAGGGCCCCGTGGCTTGCAAATAAACCTAAAAAACATTCTGAAAGAATGGAGAGTGCCCAAGATACACTGAAATTGGCCACACTATCAACTCCTTCTGAGCCACGCTATCCCTTAAAGACAAATGCTGTGAAATTACTCTTAGCACAACTTGTTTAAATGATAGAAGCAGAATCCCAGGATATGTTGACCCTATAACAGGTTTCAGTAATCCATTTCTAAATTACCAATGCAAATATTGCCATTTCTGCACCAGATACCTGAGCCAGAGCCTAATGGCAGGATGTTTCTGTCCCAAGGCAGAAGCAGATCAAGGAAACACCCATATTTTTACAGTGCTCCACTTGCCACTGGGGAGAAGGAATCTTTCTTAAGCAAGTGAAATCAACTTCTGCAGAATTTAAACTTTCTGAAAAAATGTTTCTAACCCTCGTTGTGAAGATAACCTTCTAAATGTGTACCAAGTGTAACCAGTGCAGTCTTCCTAAAACTGCAGAGACACAGCTGCACCACTGCGGTCACTGCTGGGGAGGTTGGTCTGGATTCTACTACTGGTAAGGCATCTGGGGTGTCTATGCCCAGTATTAATAAGAATTTTTTTTTGGTAGGAGGAGAAGAAAAGTGGTCCAGCATTAATTTATTCATTGCAGAACGCAACACTGATTTATTTATTTTGTGTGTATGTTGAAGGGTAGCATTAATTGATTTTATTTGTGTTTGAGGTAGGGAATGGCACCGATTCATTTGGCAGGTGTGGGGGAGTAACTCCGTCATCCATGGAACCGACAGCCAATTGCAACTGGACATTGTCATCACCAGTGAGGACCGGAAGAAGATAGTCACAGTGGATGTCACAGTGCCCTCCGAGAACAGGATGCCAGCCTTCCATGATGCCCAAGTTCAAAAGGTGGAGAAATACGCCCCTCTGGCTGAAACCGTGAGACCTAAGGATTACCAAGTTCAGACACATGTGCTGATCGTCAGAGCCTTGGGCACTGGGACCGCAGTAACGAGCGAGTGTTGGGAGAATGCGGAATCGGTCAACGCTACATTTGGCTGATGCAGCAACTCATGGTGTCGGACGCCATCAGATGGTCAAGGTACAGCTACATAGAACACAACACCGGACATCGGCAATACCAGGAGGGATGAGCTGGAGTGTTGATGAGAAGCGCAGTGGGGAAAGTAACTGAAATACTTTCCTCATGGATTGTATTATCTAAATGAACAACCTACCCTAAATTCTCAATTACTGAGGGACAATCTTCACTCATTGATATATGTGCTTTCCACAACTAACTCTCTGTATAACTTTTCATGAGTGATGTACCTGAATACTTGAATGCTAATATCTAAACTGTATTCTTAAATTTACTCACCTAAATTTGGGTTACTGCTGATTATTCACTATATGTATCTTATGACTTTAAAAACAAACTTTGTATCTGTGGATAATCTAAGCACTATACCCAGATGTATACATGCTCTTTTCTCAACCTGCGTATTATATAATTTTAACATTAGCTTTAATAAAATTTTTATTTGGAGACTGAGCAGGAGCAGGCACAGCTCGGCGGCATCAGCATATTTCATTCTGGCAAGTAGGCTTTAATTTTGGACATGGGAAATCAGTGTAGCTCCACATAGGCACAGGTGTTTTGTGTAGAACTGATGACAGCCTCCAAGTCAATTTAAATTTTGATGTTAATTTGAATGATACATAGACTTAATTTTATTATTGGATTCAAACTAGTAAGTTCAAAGTAAAAAAAAAAAGATGAGATTGAATGTGTGTATTTATGAACACGGTCTTCCGCGCCCCCCAACTCAAATGTTGAAGTTTATATACCATAAAAGCAGTTCAAAGGATTTGGAAAAATAAGCACACAAGTAATAGTATGCATGAGCAACTTTGAAATTCTAATAGAAAGGTGTTTCCTCATAACTAATTTTGCCACAAAGAATGTTTCAGAATTAAAATGGGTTTGAAATACTACACATATATACACACACAGAGAGAGAGATAGACAGACACTACCCACATGTAACACAACTGTTTGTTTGTGGAGGAAACTCTAGCTCTACAGAAACTAAGGACAATTCTCTCTCTTCTTCCTGAATTATCAACAGTATAACTCAATGTGTTTAAATATTCATAAATATCTTCTATAAATTATATAGAAAAATCTTGAGCATTTTGAGTAAGTTCACTTATGCAGCTGAAAACGAAAATTGTAATGCCTTTTTCATATCTACTATATTCTCCACAGAATCTTTAAACACTTAAATATATGTCATATTAATTGAATGACAACTTTTTCTGTATAAGAATTATGAACCTTCTGTCTAGTGTCAGAATGCCTGGATTTAGCATTGACCTACATTTATAGTCTATCCAGAACAGACAAAAAGTGAATTTGCAATAGATTCCACAAAATGGAAAGACAATACACCTCAAAATTATGAAATGCCCTTTAGACATTTAATTTATTCAGGTAACATTTTACAGTTGCATATATGTGAAAAGTGGCATTCTAGAAGGACAACTGAATGGCTGCTCAGTACATTACCATATGCAGGGCTGACAGCATTGACTGTTCTTAAGGTTGCCTGCCACATCCTACCTTGTTTTCAGTTGCCAAACTTCAACCAATTGGGCTGAAGTTTTCAATGCCAGGTGTCTGCCACAGGCTGAATTTATTTTTGGAAAATTTCAGCCCAAAGGATTCAGGGGATAACGGGCAGGAAAATCAGATGAGCCCAGGGAGATTGGGAGTAGGAGGCAGTGAGGATGGGGAATGCAGGTGGGTGGAGGGGTAGATGGGAGGCTAGAGTTTGGGCGACAGAAACATCAGATGAGGAGCCAGGAGAAGGAGAACAGACTGCATGGCAAGAAAACTGGGGAAAAGGAGCTGCAGGGGGAGTGGAATTGTGCAAGGAGACAAACTAGGCATGAGGAAGGGAGACTAGGACTTACTGAGCAAAGAGACTGGGATAGTGAACCAGAGAAGTAAAGACTGGGATTAGCCAGATGAGAATGGGACTGGGATGAGGAGCCAGGGGTGGAGAAAACAAGGGAATGGGACAAGAATAGGTTGGAGGGGATGGAATAGATGGGATCATGCCGGGCAGGGGAGGGAGGAGAATGTGCAGAAGAATTTGTGCCCACTACATCGCACTCTTCCAGGGAGTGGTATGGAACCCAAGATTGCAGAGTCTCACCATCCCTCTACTGTCAGTAAATACATATGAAAGCCACTGATAAAGTGCCCATCCCTCTCTAGTGCTGGTGCAGAGGATGACATTCTACTACTGATACTGTTTATACTGGTAGTTTACTTGGCAGAATCTGTGTGGTGGATCTAAAGGTTCCAACCCTGTTGATGAAATGTGTGTGTCAATATAATGTCACATGATGGCATTTCTGTTTTTTCAGGTTGCTTTTTTAAAAACCTAGGAAATTCCAGACACTAAAATTACATTGAAAACTTTATTAAGGTTGCAAAGTCAAGCAGTGAAAATGTATGAAATACCAGCGTTAAAGTTGTCTTAATTCAGCAGTCTGCATATGCATTATGAGTCTTCAATTACATGATCACATACTAATTTTTCCATAAGACCCCTGCCTGATTCAGTAGAGAGGATGGACTGCTCTGAAGGTGAACCAAGGATTTGTTGAGAAGGAGGCTGTTTATGTGTAGGAACCGCCCTTAATTTGTTGCGGAAGTTGGATGGTGTATAATGAATCAGGCAGAAGATTTCAGGGAGAGAAAGGATGGTTTCATGCTTTAGGTATTTGAATGTTGCCTTCTCGAACTGGATCCCTATTTCTGCCTCTGCCACAGAATTGCTATGTGAGGCTAGTCAAGTTGCTTAAACCAAAAACTTTTCACAGGTGATTGTTAATATTGTGTTCTTCATTTTCTGAGTATCCAACATAAGCACATGAGGATTGATTTGTAGAAGTGCTGAACAGTCACAGCCGCAACTGATGGTTATGGGAGCACAATACTCTGAAAAATCAGGTCACTGGTGTCTCCATTTGGGTACCCAAAATTAAAGATACTTTTGACCTGAATCTTCCTGCATGTAAAATATTAATAGGGAATTGGGAAAATAAATAAACACTCAGATACTATAGTGATGAGCACCAAAGAATTATTCATTTCCTCATGGGCTTTTCTATCTTCAAGAGCAGGGTTTGAATAGTGTATAATAAATAAGGCCTAGGGGCATACAATGAACAACGAGCAGAAAACCAAATTTTGAACAGTTGCTCATTAAGTCCTAACATCCATCTTGTGAACTGAATGAGGCAAGGGTCCTATGGGAAAAAATAGTATGTGATCATGTAATTAAAGAATATATCATAATACATATGCACAAGGTGGCCAAATTAATGTTACATAAGCACCATTAATTCTGGTAATTTCTAACTTTTGACTTCTTGACTTTGCAATCTTAATAATGTTCTGTTAATGTAGTTTTTTGGTGAGTAATTATATAAAGTAATCAAATCTTAAAGTTTATTTGTGGTTAAATTTGTAATTTTGCATCCTCAATACAAGCAGCCTTTTCTATGAGATAAGAGACAGTAAAAGACTGATGAAGTTATTTCATCAAGACAAACATTTAAACTGTCAATCTTCAAAAACACTATTACTAAACTGGAAATATTAAATCCATTTAAAATCTGAAAAGAAAAAATTGTTGGGTCTCCCCTAATAAAGGGTGTTTACTTTACTGAGTTATTATCCTGTAATACAAATGTTTTTTTCCCTTACTATATAAAATTTTCTACTCAAGTAAAGGAATACATTAACAAGACTTTACAGCCATAACATTAATGAGAACCCACTGGAAATTTCCTTACCTACACAGAGATGCCATTGTGTGGTATTGTTTGATCTGTTCATTTTCCTCTCCTCCCTCTTGTTGGCCACGGTCATTCTTTTTCTGCATGTTGCACAACTGCTGCTAGCTGAGGACCAGTTTTAATTAATGGGTAATCCTATTTCCTTTTACTCTTTTCTACAGATGCTCACTAGAATGGAAAAAGACCAGTTTTCCAGTGAAGAAATGTACAGAAAACTGTGTTCGAAAAGCTTTCCCAAACACAGGTATACAGCTAAGACAGCAGCAAAGACCCACTCCTCTGTCAAAAAGGAATAATTACAAAGTTACACCCTGACTTCAGGACAACAGGATTTGCCTTTCCACCAAGCCCCACAGTCACAAAAGCAAGACTGTTGCCACTTGTTCTAGTTAAGTTCACAGGTGCCTGACATGCTTAGTTATAAAGAAGAGAGACAAGGCCAGGAGAAATGTATTGACCCACTTCAGCTTGTGGCTCTAAAAGTGAAACCATCTAGTTCTGGGTGGTACTTGGTGGTTTTTGTGTTTAATGATTCAGTTGTTTTCCACTTTTTGAGAGAAGGCAAGTCTGGAAAAGAGGTTTGATTGGAGTGTGCTCTGCACAGCAAATCATTGCACAGCTCCATAAATCTCTGACATGAAACTTATCTTTGCAGTTTCTTTTGAAAAGATTAAAGCAATAATGTGGCGCCTTACAGGGTGGGCCATAATGAATGCAGGAGATTAAGATCACGTCTATGCTACAGGGACTCTAGAAGCAGATACCCAGTGCCGCAGTTATGCTAGCATCACCCAATAGTGTAGATGCAGCCTGCAGTGAGGGAAGGAGTTTTTCCCATTGCCGTAGGAACACCTTGTCCCCATCTTATGGCAGCTAGGTTGATAGAAGCATGCTTCTATCCACTTAGTTATCTCTGCCTTTGGGAGTTAGGTCAGCATAGGTAGGATGCCCAGGGATGTGGATTTTTCATACCCAACCACTGTAGTTACATCGATCTAAATTTTAAGAGTAGGCCAGGTCTAAACTTCTTCACTTTGGAAAGCCTCCTCTAAAGAAAGAGAACTCCTTAACTAGGACCTAATCACATGAGATACTGAGCACTCTCATTTCCTCCGGCCCTGCACTTTGCTGAATCTTGTCCTTAGCGGTTTGTAAATGGCTTTGAAAATGAAAAAACACTACAGGTGCTAAGAATTTATCATCAAGGATTGACTAGAAATTTGGGTGCGTATGGGGGGGCGGTAATGAAGGTGATTTTTGTTGAGAGGGGGAGAGTGGGCGTCTACATAGGCATTTAATGTGGGTTGTTTGTTGAGGGTGGGAGAGGTATTAGAATGGGGCTTAATAGCTGTGATACTTTTATTCAGTAAGGAGAGGTTGTGCACCTTCTCTCTCTGTGTTGTGGGAGGAGATTTAATGATTGTGAACCCTGCTCTCCCACCTGAGTTAATTTCTGTATGTTTGGCTCGTCGGGATAGATTGTAAAGTCTTCCAGGAAAGGAATGCATCTTAACTTTTGTAACGTGCTTTATAAATTGCCATGTACATTTATGGCCTGGTATACAAAGATATACAATGTTTGTTCTAGTAGATTTCAGCCAATCAAGATGTTCAACTTTCAGTGAGCTCATCTTTTCCCCAGTAGGTAGCATTAGCACACAGTGAAGTGAATGATCAAGACATATAGGCTTGCTAACAGATGGCAGCATGATGCAATCAGAAAGGCAGGCCACCATCTATATGAGGGCATTCAAATAGGCCAGAGTCAACTGATGTTATTTGACCAGTCAACTGATCAGCTTATCAAACCGAGTTTAGAATGATCTTAACAGAACACAGACTCTTCAAACTTGTCATATATTTAAAATTCACTCAAATCTTGTTCATAGGCCATATGTTTCCTGTAGGCATTAAAGGCAACTAAAAGAATTAAGGACAAGCAATTAAATATAAGTAAAAAACCCAAAAATTAAAACAGGGTTGTCCATACATAAAAATAACCTAATGAAATCCTCAAGCCTTCCCGTTACAAAAGGCAAAACAACAATTGTTATTACATGAAAATATAAGTCTACCAATCTGATGAAATAGACAAACGGATACAAAACATGTTCCCAAATGGACCTGCTTATACTGACAAGATGAAACAATGTGCTGCATTAGATTCTTAATACATTTAATTAGCATATGCTTTCTTTGTAACATCTATTTTGTCAATTATATATTTGAAACAATTTATAGACATGGTTCTCAATTTATTTAAGATACATCCATGAGTCAGCTAGTTCCTAACCAATATTTTCACTTCGCCAGCTAATTAATTTCAAATATGGTTATTAAAGTGGCCCAATACTGGATTAAAGACATTCCCCATTGTTTTTACTAGAAATTACAATAAAAATCCTAATATGGTAAAAGTTTAATACTGTATGTTGGAGAAACCACATACATATCATTATAAAATAAAAGGCTATTAATATTCAATGAACTGTAGAGTCAGATTTTTTAAGCCATCACAAAACCAAGCCTGTACTAAAACTTAAATAAGAGGTTTCTACCATACGGGGGACCGGGGGATGGGGTGGGGAGAAGGGGGAAAAAAACAACAGTAAAAATGAATGTTTCACACACTATTTATTTTAGTCAAAAAATCACGATCAGGCAAAATTATTTATGGTGGTTTGGTGGTAGATTGTAATTGTGTATTTTCGGCACCACAGCATTTCTAAGCAGTTGATACAATTCACACCAGAACATTGACAGACAGACTCACTCTAAGGTAGCGTGCCTATGTCCTTAGCTGTGGAAGGATGCTGAAATAAGATCAGACAGAATGGCACACCAACACATTAGAGCATGTTCAAGCACAACAAAACCATAGTATTCTTTTAACATAGATATAAATTGAATGAATCATGCCACAGTTAGAGTGTTCCTCCCTTTCATATGGATATATGGCATCAGACATATATTGCTTCAAACAAGTTCAACAGAAAAACTGCCAATGTTTTCATTTGCCTATTCTCTGGACCACCCAGTCCTGTTGACAGAGGGGACAGCGATTGTTCTGTTTCACCCACAGGGACATGCAGCAATTGTGGAAGGAATGATTACATTCTCCCCAGACAACTGAAAGAAAAGAAAAATACTTGATATGTTCCAGTTACACTGTTTAATATAGATGTACAAACTACATTCACAATTAAGAGGTCTAACAATCTAACTCAGATTTTTACAGCAAATAGAGGGTTATATGATATTTGAGGCAATAATACATTATAATGATTTATTGATTGAGACTAGATTAGTGTTACTGGTTTGAAAGTATTTTTCATAAATAGAATATTGTGTTCTACAGGGTTATGTCTCACACATTCATAGATATTTAGGTCAGAAGGGACCATTATGATCATCTAGTCTGACCTCCTGCACAACACAGGCCACAGAATTTCACCCACCACTCCTGCAAAAAACCTCACACCTATATCTGTGCTATTGTAGTCCTCAAATCGTAGTTTAAAGACTTCAAGGAGCAGAGAATCCTCCAGCAAGTGACCCGTGCCCCATGCTACAGAGGAAGGCGAAAAACCTCCAGGGCCTCTTCCAATCTGCCCTGGAAGAAAATTCCTTCCCGACCCCAAATATGGCGATCAGCTAAACCCTGAGCATATGGGCAAGATTCATCAGCCAGATACTACAGAAAATTCTTTCCTGGGTAACTCGGATCCCACCCCATCTAATATCCCATCACAGGCCATTGGGCCTATTTACCATGAATATTTAATTACCAAAACCATGTTATCCCATCATACCATCTCCTCCATAAACTTATCGAGTTTAATCTTAAAGCCAGATAGATCTTTTGCCCCCACTGCTTCCCTTGGAAGGCTATTCCAAAACTTCACTCCTCTGATGGTTAGAAACCTTTGTCTAATTTCTAGTCTAAATTTCCTGGTGGCCAGTTTATATCCATTTGTTCTTGTATCCACACTGGTACTGAGCTTAAATAATTCCTCTCCCTCTCCAGTATTTATCCCTCTGATATATTTATAGAGAGCAATCATATCTCCCCTCAACCTCCTTTTAGTTAGGCTAAACAAGCCAAGCTCCTTGAGTCTCCTTTCATAAGACAAGTTTTCCATTCCTCGGATCATCCTAGTAGCCCTTCTCTGTACCTGTTCCAGTTTGAATTCATCCTTCTTAAACATGGGATAACAGAACTGCACACAGTATTCCAGGTGAGGTCTCACCGGTGCCTTGTATAATGGTACTAAAACCTCCTTATCCCTACTGGAAATACCTCTCCTGATGCATCCCAAGACCGCATTAGCTTTTTTCACGGCCATATCACATTGGCAGCTAATAGTCATCCCATGATCAACCAATACTCCAAGGTCCTTTTCCTCCTCCGTTACTTCTAATTGATGTGTCCCTAGCTTATAACTAAAATTCTTGTTATTAATCCCTAAATGCATGACCTTACACTTCTCACTATTAAATTTCATCCTATTACTATTACTCCAGTTTACAAGGTCATCCAGATCCTCCTGTAGGATATCCCTGTCTTTCTCTAAATTGGCAATACCTCCCAGGTTTGTATCATCCGCAAACTTTATTAGCACACTCCCACTTTTTGTGCCAAGGTCAGTAATAAAAAGATTAAATAAGATTGGTCCCAAAACCGATCCTTGAAGAACTCCACTGGTAACCTCCCTCCAGCCTGACAGTTGACCTTTCAGTAGGGCCCGCTGTAGTCTCCCCTTTAACCAGTTCCTTATCCACCTTTCAATTTTCCTATTGATCCCCATCTTATCCAATTTAACTAATAATTCCCCATGTGGCACAGTATCAAACGCCTTACTAAAATCTAGGTAAATTAGATCCACTGCGTTTCCTTTGTCTAAAAAATCTGTTACTTTCTCAAAGAAGGAGATCAGGTTGGCTTGGCACGATCTACCTTTTGTAAAACCATGTTGTATTTTGTCCCATTTACCATTGACTTCAATGTCCTTAACTACCTTCTCCTTCAAAATTTTTTCCAAGACCTTGCATACTACAGATGTCAAACTAACAGGCCTATAATTACCCGGATCACTTTTTTTCCCTTTTTTAAAAATAGGAACTATGTTAGCAATTCTCCAATCATACGGTACAACTCCTGAGTTTACAGATTCATTAAAAATTCTTACTAATGGGCTTGAAATTTCATGTGCCAATTCCTTTAATATTCTTGGATGAAGATTATCTGGGCCCCCCGATTTAGTCCCATTAAGTTGTCTGAGTTTCACTTCTACCTCAAATATGGTAATGTCTACCTCCATATCCTCATTCCCATTTGTCATGCTACCATTATCCTTAAGATTCTCTTTAGTCTTATTGAAGACTGAGGCAAAGTATTTGTTTAGATATTGGGCCATGCCTAGATTATCCTTGACCTCCACTCCATCCTCAGTGTTTAGCGGTCCCACTTCTTCTTTCTTTGTTTTCTTCTTATTTATATGACTATAGAACCTTTTACTATTGGTTTTAATTCCCTTTGCAAGGTCCAACTCTACTTGACTTTTAGCCTGTCTCACTTTATCCCTACATGTTCTGACCTCAATAAGATAGCTTTCCTTGCTGATCCCTCCCTTCTTCCACTCCCTGTATGCTTTCTGCTTTTTCTTAATCACCTCTCTGAGATGCTTGCTCATCCAGCTTGGTCTACAACTCCTGCCTATGAATTTTTTCCCCTTTCTTGGGATGCAGGCTTCCGATAGCTTCTGAAGCTTTGATTTAAAATAATCCCAGGCCTCCTCTACCTTTAGATCTATAAATTCTTCAGTCCAATCCACTTCCCTAACTAATTTCCTTAATTTTTGAGAGTCAGCCCTTTTGAAATCAAAAACCCTAAATTAGCCACTAAAAGCATGTCTACCAATTTATTTCTAATTCAAGAGACATATACACATACTTTCATATTCTTACACAACTGTAGAATGCTTAGCACGGTGCTGTGCACTATATAAATACATAATACTATGAACACTACTGAGGGACGAGTGGAGGCTGTGAGTGGTTTTTACTGGTTCATTAGTTAGGTATAGTTAGTGTACCATTTCAGTGTTGATTTTTCATCATGTACCAAAGGTTTAAGGGCATATGAGCAAATTCTAATTAACATTTTATTTGAATTTTTAAAGTTCAAAGTTGTGATACATGATAAATAAAACACCATAGGATATTATTACATAAGCATATAAAATGGGCTCTCAGCTACATCAGAGATTGTTCAAAGGCTAGAATAATTTTATTCCACCCTTGCTTGTTTCAGTGAAGTTCTTCTGTTATATCTTCTAGCATCTATCTTAAAAGAAGATACAGTAGCTATTTCCTATCTAACTCAAAAGTCTACAGTAGTCTGTCCTGAATTATAGAACTAGTTCTTCCCACTCACATATATAAATGACTACAGATTTGTTCAGTCAAGTACTTTTCTGACAGTGTGTCTTTTTACATTAGTATTGCTGTACAGTTTATTTTTGCTCATTAATAAAATTAGTATTATCTTCAAACTTAAAAAAGCACCCCACTGAGAAAAACCCTTTGCTGAAAAACATGAGAATGAAATCACTACATACCAACACAATCTTCTTGTTTGTTTTCAGCTTGACATCTAAGACAGGCATCTAAAAGCAAACAAGAACAAAACTCAATTTGATGCTCAGAAGACAATTCTTAAAACTGGCTTTTCTAATGGAAATATAAACCCTGAAACATATTTATAAAGGTAAAAGCTCAAATTCTGCCATCTAGTTCAATTGTATTTATTAGATAAAAAGGAATATAAAATACAAGCACTATGCATACCAAAACAAAAATATACGTTTACAGACAGTAAAAAGAACTGGAAACTGTAAAACCCTCCATTTTGTTGTGACATTTTCACAAGCTCTGCTGCAAAAGAAATCTCCTTTTTGTATATGTGACCATTGGGAGACTTGTGCCAAATCCACTCAAGCATATTAAAAATTAAACAAGAGAACTGCAAGTATACATGCAACCTCCAACTTCAGCAATCTGTTTTTCAGACATCAGCATCTCCTTTTAAGGAAATCACTCACAATTCTATTGACAGGTTTCAGAGTAGCAGCCGTGTTAGTCTGTATTCGCAAAAAGAAAAGGAGTACTTGTGGCACCTTAGAGACTAACCAATTTATTTGAGCATAAGCTTTCGTGAGCTACAGCATCCAATGAAGTGAGCTGTAGCTCACAAAAGCTCATGCTCAAATAAATTGGTTAGTCTCTAAGGTACCACAAGTACTCCTTTTCTTTTCACAATTCTATTGTTTTTCAGCCTCCCATCAAACCCTGCCCCACACCACCTTTTTTTACACAGCAATTTTACTTGATGAGTACCTTAAACTTCACCAGAATATAAAAACACACACCCACACCTTATACTTTTAGATCATTTATTAGTCGTGTAATGTAAGTGAAGAGACCACACCATACTTTTAGATCATTTATTAGTTTTACTTACATTGCACAGAGACCAATGGGGACGTATAATACATATTTTTTAAATGGGTGTCTAATCTTGCATGGGACAGAAAGGAATAAGGATATGGGACTTCCAGTTGGAGTAGTACATCAGCTGCTGCTCCACACTATGTAAGCAAAAAGAAAAGGCGTACTTGTGGCACCTTAGACACTAACAAATTTATTTGAGCATAAGCTTTCGTGAGCTACAGCTCACTTCATCGGATGCTGTAGCTCACGAAAGCTTATGTTCAAATAAATTTGTTAGTCTCTAAGGTGCCACAAGTACTCCTTTTCTTTTGGCGAATACAGACTAACACGGCTGCTACTCTGAAAACTATGTAAGCACTTACTGCTGCTCCCACTTCAGATTCCTCACCGAGCCCTGGTCTACACTAGGAGTTGAGGTCGAATTTAGCAGCGTTAAGTCGATTTAACCCTGCACCTGTCCACACGACGAAGCCCTTTTTTTGACTTAAAGGGCTCTTAAAATCAATTTCCTTACTCCACCCCCGACAAGGGGATTAGCGCTGAAATTGGCTTGCTGGGTCAAATTTGGGGTACTGTGTATGCAATCAGATGGTATTGGCCTCCAGGAGCTATCTCAGAGTGCTCCATTGTGACCGCTCTGGACAGCACTCTCAACTCAGATGCACTGGCCAGGTAGACAGGAAAAGGCCCGCGAACTTTTGAATTTCAATTTCCTATTTGGCCAGTGTGGCAAGCTGCAGGTGACCATGCAGAGCTCATCAGAGGAGGTGACCATGCAGCAGTCCCAGAATAGCAAAAGAGCTCCAGCATGGACCGAACGGGAGGTACGGGATCTGATCGCTGTATGGGGAGAGGAATCCGTGCTATCAGAACTCCGTTCCAGTTTTTGAAATGCCAAAACATTTGTCAAAATCTCCCAGGGCATGAAGGACAGAAGCCATAACAGGGACCCGAAGCAGTGCCGCGTGAAACTTAAGGAGCTGAGGCAAGCCTACCAGAAAACCAGAGAGGCGAACGGCCGCTCCGGGTCAGAGCCCCAAACATGCCGCTTCTATGATGAGCTGTATGCCGTTTTAGGGGGTTCAGCCACCACTACCCCAGCCATGTTGTTTGACTCCTTCAATGGAGATGGAGGCAACACGGAAGCAGGTTTTGGGGACGAGGAAAATGATGATGATGAGGTTGTAGATAGCTCACAGCAAGCAAGTGGAGAAACCATTTTTCCCGACAGCCAGGAACTGTTTCTCACCCTGGACCTGGAGCCAGTACCCCCCGAACCCACCCAAGGCTGCCTCCCGGACCCGCCAGGTGGAGAAGGGACCTCTGGTGAGTGTACCTTTCAAAATACTATACATGGTTTAAAAGCAAGCATGTTTAATGATTAATTTGCCCTGGCATTCATGGCTCTCCTGGATATACTCTCAAAGCCTTTGCAAAAGGTTTCTGGGGAGGGCAGCCTTATTCCATCCACCATGGTAGGACACTTTACCACTCCAGGCCAGTAGCATGTAGTCGGGAATCATTGTAGAACAAAGCACTGCAGTGTATGTTTGCTGGCATTCAAACAACATCCGTTCTTTATCTCTCTGTGTTATCCTCAGGAGAGTGATATCATTCATGGTCACCTGGTTGAAATAGGGTGCTTTTCTTAAGGGGACACTCAGAGGTGCCCGTTCCTGCTGGGCTGTTTGCCTGTGGCTGAACAAAAATGTTCCCCGCTGTTAGCAACAGGGAGGGGCTAGCCACGTGCTGGGGGGAGGCAAAATGCGACCTTGTAACGAAAGCACATGTGCTATGTATGTAATGTTAACAGCAAGGTTTACCGTGAAAGAGTGTACCCATTGTTCTATAAAATGTGTCTTTTTAAATACCACTGTCCCTTTTTTTCTCTCCACCAGCTGCATGTCTTTCAAGGATCACAGGATCTTTTCCTTCCCAGAAGCTAGTGAAGATTAGAAGGCGAAAAAAACGCACTCGTGATGAAATGTTCTCTGAGCTCATGCTGTCCTCCCACAATGACAGAGCAAAGACGAATGCATGAGGTAGACAATGTCAGAGTGCAGGAAAGCACAAAATGACCGGGAGGAGAGGTGGCGGGCTGAAGAGAGTAAGTGACGGGCTGAAGAGAGGACTGAAGCTGAAAGGTGGCAGCAGCGTGATGAGAGGAGGCAGGATTCAATGCTGAGGCTGCTGGAGGATCAAACCAATATGCTCCAGCGTATGGTTGAGCTGCGGGAAAGGCAGCAGGAGCACAGACCTCCGCTACAGCCCCTGTGTAACCAACCGTCCTCCTCCCCAAGTTCTATAGCCTCCTCACCCAGATGCCCAAGAACGTGGTGGGGGGGCCCCTCCGGCCACCCAGCCACTCCACCCCAGAGGATTGCCCCAGCAACAGAAGGCTGGCATTCAATAAGTTTTAAACTTTTAAAGTGCTGTGTGGCCTTGTCCTTCCCTCCTCCACCACCCCTCCTGGTGCTTCTCTCTTCCACCACCCTTCTTGGGCTACCTTGGCAGTTATCCCCCTATTGCGTGATGAATGAATAAAGAATGCATGAATGTGAAGCAACAATGACTTTATTGCCTCTGCAATTGGTGATCGAAGGGAGGTGGGGAGGGTGGTTAGCTTACAGGGAACTAGAGTGAAGCAAGGGGTGGGGGTTTCATCAAGGAGAAACAAACAGAACTTTCACACCGTAGCCTGGCCAGTCATGAAACTCGTTTTCAAAGCTTCTCTGATGCGCACCGCGCCCTCCTGTGCTCTTCTTACCGCCCTGGTGTCTGGCTGTGCGTAACCAGCAGCCAGACGATTTGCCTCAACCTCCCACCCCGCCATAAACGTCTCCCCCTTACTCTCACAGATATTGTGGAGCGCACAGCAAGCAGTAATAACACTGGGAATATTGGTTTTGCTGAGGTCTAACCGAGTCAGTAAACTGCGCCAGCATGCTTTTAAACGTCCAAATGCACATTCTACCACCATTCTGCACTTGCTCAGCCTGTAGTTGAACAGCTCCTGACTACTGTCCAGGCTGCCTGTGTATGGCTCCATGAGCCATGGCATTAAGGGGTAGGCTGGGTCCCCAAGGATAACTATAGGCATTTCAACATCCCCAAAGGTTATTTTCTGGTCTGGGAATAAAGTCCCTTCCTGCAGCTTTTGAAACAGACCAGAGTTCCTGAAGATGCGAGTGTCATGTACCTTTCCCGGCCATCCCACGTTGATGTTGGTGAAACGTCCCTTGTGATCCACCAGTGCTTGCAGCACTATTGAAAAGTACCCCTTGCGGTTTATGTACTCGCTAGCTTGGTGCTCCGGTGCCAAGATAGGGATATGGATTCCATCTATGGCCCCACCACAGTTAGGGAATCCCATTGCAGCAAAGCCATCCACTATGACCTGCACATTTCCCAGGGTCACTACCCTTGATTTCAGCAGATCTTTGATTGCATTGGCTACTTGCATCATAGCAGCCCGCACAGTAGATTTGTCCACTCCAAACTGATTCCTGACTGACCGGTAGCTGTCTGGCGTTTCAAGCTTCCACAGGGCTATTGCCATTCGCTTTTCAACTGTGAGGGCTGCTCTCATCTTGGTATTCTTGCGCCTCAGGGCAGGGGAAAGCAAGTCACAAAGTTGCATGAAAGTGCCCTTACGCATGCGAAAGTTTCACAGCCACTGGGAATCATCCCAGACCTGCAACACTATGCGGTCCCACCAGTCTGTGCTTGTTTCCCGAGCCCAGAATCAGCGTTCCACCGCATGAACCTGCCCCATTAGCACCATGATGACCATATTGCCAGGGCCCATGCTTTGAGAGAAGTCTGTGTCCATGTCCTCATCACTCACGTCACCGTGCTGACGTCGCCTACTCGCCCGGTATCGCTTTGCCAGGTTCTGGTTCTGCATATACTGCTGGATAATGCATGTGGCGTTTAATGTGCTCCTAATTGCCCAAGTGATCTGAGCGGGCTCCATGCTTGCCGTGGTATGGCGTCTGCACAGAAAAATGGGCGGAATGATTGTCTGCTGTTGCCCTGACGGAGGGAGGGGCAACTGACGACATGGCTTACAGGGTTGGCTTACAGGGAATTAAAATCAACAAAGGGGGTGGCTTTGCGAGAAACTGAATGGCCCCCTCAAGGATAGAACTCAAAACTGGGTTTAGCAGGCCGTTGATTTCACAGAGGGAGGGAGGGAGGAGAAAATGAATACAAAACAAATCTGGTCTATTTCTTGTTTTGAACCACTTCATCTATCTTTATACATCGTGCTGGCAGCAGACTGTGCAGTACGACTGCTAGCCATCGTCAACACCTGGGTGCTCAGCAGAAGATGGTGCAGTATGACTACTGGCCATCATCTTCTGCTAGCTGCAGATTAAAAGACAGTGCAGGACTGAATCGCCACGAGACGAAACAAGGGAAATGACCTGGCTGAGTCACTCCCATGTTTGCCCAGGCGCCCGGTTAAAAAAGCACCCAGGACTACATCGATGATGGCTACCAGTCATACTGCACTGTCTGCTGCCAAAAGGCAATAAACTACTGCTGTGTAGCAATGAAGTACCGCGTCTGCCAGCACCCAGGAGACATATGGTGACTGTTAGCTGAGCGGGCTCCATGCTTGCCGTGGTATGGCGTCTGCACAGGTAACTCAAGAACAAAGGCGCAAAACGATTATCTGCCCTTGCTTTCACGGAGGGAGGGAGGGAACGGGGGCCTGACGATATGTACCCAGAACCACCCACGACAATGTTTAAGCCCCATCAGGCACTGGGATTTCTACCCAGAATTCAAATGGGCAGCAGAGACTGTGGGAACTGTGGGATAGCCACCCACAGTGCAATGCTCCGGAAGTCGACGGTTGCCTCAGTACTGTGGACACACTCTGCTGACTACATGCACTTAGAGCATTGGTGTGGGGACACACACAATCAACTATATAAAAACGCTTTCTACAAAACCGACTTCTATAAATTCGACCTAATTTCGTACTGTAGACATACCCCTAGTCAGTCATCAAACAGCAAAGAGAAATGGGAGTGCTGAGGCAGCATTGTTTCCCCAAATAAGACAGAGGAGAGCAGCTCTTCCTTTAGTAGACAATCACGGGTTTCACTCATTATTTATTATTTGTATTGCAGTAGCACCTAGAGACCCAAACATAGTTGTTCTAGGGGTTATACAAACAATAATAAGTGGTTCCCTGTCCAGAAGAGCTTCCTGTCTAAGACAGGAAATACAACACAAAGGCAGGGTAAGCACACAGTAACAGGTGAGATGACTGTAATCATCACAATCATCAGTGGCCACTATCAAATTTTTTGAAGGCGTCATAGTAGAGGAGTGTTTTATGCTCTTTTCATGCATAAGGAACAGCATGGGAGAAGGTTCTTGTTGGAAAATTTGACAAATGGGCAATGAAGTCTTGGCATATTTGGCAGGACAGAACCAGGAGTCGAAATCTCAATGGTGTATAAGAAATAACAGGTAGGGCACCATTCCAACACTTTAATCCCTGTTGCGAACATCTGGGTCTTCAGTCAATCACTTTCAGAAATATCAAATTCACTCAAAATCCTATAACTTTTTAAAAACTAAAATACAAAGGCAGAGTTCCATATTTAGCTCCACAGAAAACATTTTGATTTCTTTTAAACTAAGTCTTTTTTCCCTTTAATTCTGTGATTTGACACAATTGGCATGAGTAGAGATATCAACTCAGATCTATTCTCCACAGTGCTTTTGTGCTATTTCGACTTCCTCATAAGTCAGGTTCAGTAAAATCCATAACTGGATATTACTAAAAACTGTATTTTTAAGAAAATGTTATTCTATTGCACCTGGGGCTAATTTCTTAGTCCTGATGTGAGCTTTGTCTACCAGCCCAACTAAGACCACATGTGAACTGTCTTCTACCCATGCTAAAACTTTTTGTATAAAGTCAAGCTAAATAAGATATTTTTCACTACTTCATTCTGGGCCAAAGTAGTTCTTCCTCTAGCATGTTCATAAATTCTCCCAGCTCAAAAGACTGTTCTAGAGACAGACAAAAATACATGAGAAATGTCTGGGCTAGTTATGTTCGATATTGCCATGATGGGCACTCAGATTGGATTCTCAATCTTTCGCTCCCCAGAACAACAGTGGAAGAATGATTTTGGGCAAGTCACTTAACCTCAGTTTTCCCATAAAAGAGGTTTCTTATCAATTTTTGTAAAACAGTTTGAAATTCATGGATGAAAAGCCCTATATAAAAGTGTTAAGTCTCTTATTTTCTGGAGATTCCGTCTCTACAACACAAAAGATAGTTCAATTTCCCTATTCATTCAGGCCTTAGCCATTTTACTGAAATTGCCAATGTCTGCCAACTGCAGTGGTTTTTGTAATGTGACTAGCAACCTAATGGAAATTGGACAGAAACCATATTTGCATCATGCAGAACACTGACTAGACATAAGATGGTAACTTGGACTACTCCTTATCCAAGCTGCATTTGTACAGTGACCTAGAGATGAAAAGGCTCCGTGTCTCCAATTATTAACTCCCTGAGCTATCCAGTCTCAAACAGCAATAAAAATTCACACTTTTTGATGTATTTAGGTCATCATAATTATATGTAATTGCTATGCTGTCAATGTCTTAATTTGTAAAATTTAAGCTACTTTTAAATATTGTTTTCAGCCAAAGTACAGCTGCAGCAATATTACTGGGAAGTAGATACTCAAGTAACACCTGACAAGTGGGTATAAGAGCCTTTTTTTGGATAAGTGTTAATATTTGTAATCAGTTGGGGAGATTTGTACAAATATAATGATAATAATTTTTAGCTAATGCAATAATGTGACCTTACATTTACATCTTTTATCCAAGAGTGGTTTGCAAGATATAATTAACAGATAACACAAAGAATACCGGTTTCAGAGTAGCAGCCGTGTTAGTCTGCTAACTAACACGAGCACTAACAAATTTATTTGAGCATAAGCCACTGAATGCATCCGATGAAGTGAGCTGTAGCTCACGAAAGCTTACGCTCAAATAAATTTGTTAGTCTCTAAGGTGCCACAAGTACTCCTTTTCTTTTTACAAAGAAAACACTAGATATCACCCTCAAGGAGCAACCATTTCCTGGTGAAATGTAGCAAGAGAAGAGCAGACTACAGACAAGGCTTCAGCATGTTGAAATAGTTGCACAGAGAGGAAGGACTCCAGTAAGTGATCCAATTTAAGCCATGAAACTTCTGTTTGGCTAGTTAAGGAGGATCACCTATTAGGAACAACCACCACATTTATGGCACCAGAAGCCATGGTCAGTCACCACATGGTAGGCTACAGAGGCTGGTTTATTCTGTGTCCCCTCACTACATGAGAACTGCTGGGCTAGGTCAACCAACTAGAGTTTATTTCAAGGAAATAAAGAAGAACTGTATGAATATTACACGGTAAAGCTGATTGCTTAGGTGATGCCTCTGGTTATTTATTTCTCGTACAAACACACACAGAGCTACCACTGGTACCATCATCCACTGGTACCAGCACAGGATCTTTTGTGCAATTACTTTTAGGATGTGGGACAAACACAGGCATGGCATTAGGAACTACATAAATGGCCTTGGTATCATCCCAGCAAACAGGTCCGTGTGGGAAAGAAGGAACCCAGTATGTTCAAGCTCCAACAGAAACCCCGGGCTTTCCTGGGGAGGGAGGCAGTGAGGGGATTCAGACCCCCATGATGTGGGGCTCTGGCCGTGGGAAGGGGGCAGTGAGGAGATACAGGGCCCCCCAGGCTGCAGGGCTCTCCCCGCGGGGGCGGGGGAGAGTGAGGAGATAGAGGCCCCTCCCCCCCAGGATGTGGGACTCTCCCCGCGGGGGGGCAGTAAGCAGATACAGGTCCCTCCCCCAGGATGTGGGGCTCTGGCCGCGGTGGGGGAGGGGCAGTGAGGAGGTACAGGGGCTCCGCCCAGGGCGGAGAGAAGGCCGTGGCCCACCGGCGCCTTACCCATGACCTGTACCCGGCAGATGGCGCAGGTGTCGCACTCCACGTCCCAGCTCCACATGGCCACCGCGTTCCACTTCTTCAGCGAGAACATCTTGTCGGCAGCGCCCGCCTTGGCACCCGAGGAGCCCGGGTGAGAGTGGGGGGCGCCCGGCTCGTCTCCGTCCTCCACGTCGGCCATGGCGAAGGGCGGAGACGCTGCGGCGGAGGAATCGCTCTGGCTTCTCGGAGCCGGGAGTGCGGGGCTGCAGCGCCACCCAGCGTCGAGAGCTGCGCCACCCGCCCGGCCCGGCCAGGCTAGCTGGGCGGGGGCAAAGGGGAGGCCCGGGGAACGGACCCGAAGCCCCACCGCTTCGGGAGCAGAGGTGGGGAGCCAGCAGCAGGCTCTAGTCTGCGGAGAGCTCAGGGCCCCTCTCGGCCACCCCCTCAGCATCCCGGCCCCGCCATGGAAGCAGGGCTCCTGCTGGCGGCTGCCTGTAGCGTGCGCTGATGCTGTAGGAAGGGCGAAGGGGCCCCGTCACTTCTAGGCTCCTCTCGGACCGACTGCAGGGGAGCCCGGACTCCCCGGAACATCGCCGCCGCGGGGAGCCCGGTCGCGGGGAGGGTTGTTTTTAACGGTCTTGGGCAGGCGGCTGGGGTTTGTCTGGGGATTTATACTGCGCCCATCGCCGTGCTGTCCAGGCACTAGCGCTTGTCATTTCAGGCAGTGGTTAAAGTAGCTTGACACAGGAGGGGAATCTCTCCCCATATTAGCCAAGGGCGAGCTGGGGGAGAGGAAAGTGAGTTGGGCTCCTTGCCACCCTTGAAAGCCGCTTAGAAACGGGGGGAAGGTCTTATTCCCACATAAAGAGGGTAAGGTCATCCTCAAGCACAGATGTTTGCACTGGTTCTAGCAATGGAGTTTCTGCCCGACACAGTGAATGGATTAACACTCCCCTCACTAATAACAACCCCAATCCCTTGACCATTTTTTCTCTCCCTCCAATAAATATGATGTTAGATTCCCCTTGTCACCAGATGTTAATTCGAGCCCTGACTGACCTTGGGCCAGCCCTGATATCCATATGAGGAGATGTCTGAGCAAGCCCCAGAAACTTGTAAACTCCACTGTTTTTGCAGTTGTTAGAATATTCACAGTTCTCAACAGTCCATCAGTGGAAAAAAGGGATTTAGTGGGAGGGTTGATTTTTTTTTTAAGGTTTATTACAAACCACTATCCCCATTCCATTCTTCAAAGGGGGCCTGTTACAGGAATTTTTCTATCTCTAGAAGAAATCTTTATTAAGGACTCCCTCTCTTACAGGTTTGTCCCTTAAATTAGCGTCTATCAACTATGGCAGTCCCCCAAGAACAACCATTATTCACGGTTAAAGGTTTAAAACAAGTAGGATTTATTAAAAAGCACTCCGAGGATTAACACCCAATAGGTGTTAAGCCTGGACCCAAAACCAGAACAATGTGGGTTACAAATAACACAAAGTGAAGTGATCTACTTTATTCAGTCTTGTGCAGATCCTCAACGATGTCTGACTGGGACTGGACCACATGGGAACAGGAATACCCGACCAGGAGCCACAAATCAGGAACCAAGAACTTGGGAACCACGGGACAGGAACAATGGAGCAGGAACAGAGGCTTCAGGAACAGGTCGGTGTCTTCTATCTTCTGTCTTCTCTGATGTTAGGTGGAACAGGCACAGTCTGCCATTAGGACGGGCAGCATGAAGCATACTGTGATGAGTCCTTTTTTAGTCTTTGGTTACTGGGCAGATTTTGCCACTGGGGTCAGGTGACCCTTGCCCGCCTTTTTGGGTTGCCGGGCAGATTCTAAACAGACTGCTAGGTTTTCCTGCCTTTTCCTTGTTGCTGTGGCTTACCCAATCAGGATAAGAAATGAAAAAGAGCACCAAACAGAATAGAAAGGACAACAAGAAACCAAACAAAGATGGAGGGTAACAAAACAAAATGTCAACTGCCCCATAAGAGCTCCCCTCCTTGATGGCCAAGTACAGTCTTCTACTTGCTTGTGCTATCACCAATGGTTACACTGTTGTCGTACAGGACTCAAATTTTGGTCGTCCTATATACAAAACTGTGTTCAAACAAAGCCAATCTGTAGTGGCATTTGATATCTGAAAAGAATGACTTTACAATACTTTACTTGAAATTAATTTGTAATTAATCCTTTTATATTGTTAACTTTTCTTTTTACCCAACATACTAAGAGTATCATACAGATAATGATCAGAAGTTGAAGTTAACACCACCAACACTGGGTGCAGCAAAATACTCCAAGCCTCACTATAGTAAGCAGACCCGTTAAACAGATTTTCGCACCAATGGCTAAATGCTGATTCCTTTGCTACTCATTTGAGAATCTTTTTGAGTTTTTGGGTAGAATGGTGCACTGTTATCGTTACTACTTTGCTTTCTTTTTCTAATTGTTTTATATGTTTCTTAAGGTCAGGATGATACATCATTTGCTTTAAGACAGAGTGTCCCTGATGTAGCCTCTGTCCCTCATGGCCTCTGAGATTTTTTGAAATGTTTTGGCATTTTGTCTTGTGGAACGTAGTTCTGATAGCACGGATTCCTCTCCCTATACAGGGATCAGATCCAGTACCTCCCGTTCGGTCCATGATGGAGCTCTTTTTCGATTCTGGGACTGCATGGTCACCTGTGCTGATGAGCTCACCTGGCCAAACAGGAAATGGGATTCAAAAGTTCCCGGGGCTTTTCCTGTACACCTGGCCAGTGCATCCGAGTTCAGAGTGCTGTCCAGAGCAGTCACAATGGTACACTGTGGGATAGCTCCCGAAGGCCAATACCTTCGAATTGCGTCCACACTAACCCTAATTCGAAATGGCAATGTCGATTTCAACGCTAATCTTGTTGGGGAGGAGTGCAGAAATCGGTTTTAAGAGCCCTTTATGTCGAAAAAATGGCTTCGTTGTGTGGACGGGTGCAGGGTTAATTCGGATTTAACGCTGCTAAATCCGACAAACTTGTAGTGTAGACCAGGCCTTTGTTTCAAAACTTATTTACAGTTCGATAGCTGACAAAACAATTTTCAGTGCAATTAGAATAGATCAGGATAAAATTATGTTGACCAGTGGGAGTATACAAATTAACCCTAATGGAATCAATTAGGTATTGTAATCCCATTACAACATTGAACATACAAAACTTCCTCTACCCATTGTGTTAGATTAGATCTCATGTATGAATATTTGGAGGACCCTGTTACTTTCATTACATCTGAACAACTAGTCAGGAAGTCATCACTAAAAAGCCATGCACATGTGACATAAAGCTTTTGCTTTTGAGAGAGAGTTGCTCTTCCTCTGAATCATAAAATGTTACTTCCTGTGTATTACTGTTCACAGTTAAGGCGGTTATGGTCTTACCACTAACTTCTTCCTTCCAAACTATGTAACAGTCCTCCTCTTTTTCATTCACATAAATTATAATTGTTCCTTTTAATGAAGTGGGCAGGATAGTATCATACTTTGTTCAGCCCTATCCCACTCATAATTATAACTTTTGTTTACTTGACAATAAGTGTTCCCCATTTTTAATAATCATTAAATTTGACACGTATATCAATGTACAAAAACAAATTATTGAAAACGTGGTGTGAAGGTTTTCCTGACGGAAAGAAAAGAAGAGAGAGAAAAGGATTTATTGACATCACTTAACAAATCCCTTCCAATCCTTTAACTGTGATGAGTGAAACCATTTAAGGGTACCAAGTATCAGAGGGGTAGCTGTGTTAGTCTGGATCTGTAAAAGCGGCAAAGAGTCCTGTGGCACTTTATAGACTAACAGACATATTGGAGCATAAGCTTTCTTTTTCCCTTTTACCTCCACCTGGTAAACTGTTGGGCAAGCCTTGTTCACGGTCACTACTCGACCTAGACATTTGGGACTTAAGGCATGGTTCTTCTCTAAATAGAATCTATATAAAACCCTGTCACCTACATCCCATTCCTTAGGATTTAATATACTGCCCAATCTTTTGTCCATTTGCTTTATCTTGCTTCTTAACCTAATAGCAACCTGCTTCTGAATGGTGCTAGTAGTGCTTAGCAGCTTGCTCATAAACTGATTCATGAGAATACATAGTTGGTAGTTATCAAGCAGCATTTCACCTAGCCCCCATTGCTCAGGTGTCCTCATTATTCTGCCATGTATTACTTCATGGGGGGTATACCTATGTGAAGCAATTGTAGATCTCATAGCCATAAGTATTATTGGGAGTTTTCTATCCAAGTCCTTTCCTGACTGTCACTATTTTTCTCAAAGCAGTCTTTAAAGTCCAGTTAGTATGTTCCACTAACCCAGAGCTTTGTGGGTAACCGGTAACCTGGAATTTCTGTTTTTTTCCAAATGCTTAGCACATGCATTTCATTATGTCACCTACAAAATGAGGTCCTTGATCTGAATCTGTTGTGTCTGGTAAACCTAGCCATCATACTGGCCATATTGTTTTGGGTCAGATACGCCTCTATCCACTTAGAAAAGGAGTCTACCATGACCAGGCAATATTTATGCCAGATCCAGTTTGGGGCAGTGGACCTATGAAATCGATCTGTATCCTTGACTATGGGCCCATATGGCTGGTGTATAAGAGGACCTTTAATTATCTTTTTGTCTGGATTGTTTTCTGCACATGAAAGACAATTATATACATACATTTCTATATCTTTAACGAGGCTACCATCGGACAGTTAAAATTCTGTTGACCTTTATCTCTATTCCAAAATGCCCTTAGTTATGTGCTAAAGTTATTAGCTCCTTTCTCAAAGAGGACAGAATTACAAGTACATGGATTTGCTTGTTTGTGTCTTTCTTATGAGCCATAACCAAGTTATTCTTGTCCTTGAATACTTTGTAGTTCTTGTATTCTCCTTTCTCAATCAGTTCCTTCTGTTCTTTATTTTGAATCTGTAAAGATGTTAAATCTAATCAAGATGTTGGGTCACCTGGTTGCACTTTTCTGACAATATTGGTGGACATGGTCCACAGTTTTTCTGGACCCAGTAGATCTTCTTGTTTGGCTAGGGAATCCACCTTATTATTGAATTAAGATATTTCACCCTGGTTTTCCTGTGCACTTTCACTTTCAACATATAGATTTTTCCTTCTCAAGATTTGGCTATTTTCCAAGCATGGAGTAAGTACTGGGCATGAGCTATTACTTTCCCATCTGCGGACGTCATATTTCATTTGACTCATACTGACATCTGGTTTCTCAGAACATGCACAGCCCAGTCTGAATCTGAGCAGATTAATAAATCTATTTCTGGGCTCGCTGCTTCAATGGTAGCTGCAATGGCCACAACTTCTGCCGCCTGAGCCAAATGTGGAATTACCATTCCATGAAGTATTTTGTTGGTACTTATTTATAGGGAATCATATCCTGTACATGGTTTGCCTTGATGGTAATAGCATCTTCCATCCACAAACCATATGCCCATTCCCAACTGTTGTGCTTGTTCGAAAGAAATTCCTAGTTGAAAGGGGGATTCCAACTGCTTTGAGTCTTCATAGGGAATAGGGCATTTTTGGTCCTCTCCTTGTACCAGTAGTGCATATGGTACTAGTGACAAATTCTGTACTTTCTCCACTTCTACATTTCAGTTGAGGAGGTGTAGGGTCCATCCAGCCAGACGTGAAACTCTGCCTTCATTAATCTTGCCCAATAGCAAATACTTAATTGGCGTATGCGTAGTTCTTAGTACGACTGGAGACATTCCTATGATATACTCCCAATGCTGGAGTGCCCAGGTCAACGTACATACCTCTTTTTCACATGGTGAAAATCTTTTTTCTATCTCACTCAGCACTTGAGATCCAAAAGCTACTGGCTTTGCTCCTACTCCCACATCTTGCAATAACACTAAACTTTCTCAGTGGTAGCCAATTGTAAGTAGAAAGGTTGATTTGGCTGAGGATAGGCCAGAGCAGGAGCTTTTACAAGAGCCTTTTACAAGTTATAATTGGCAAAATGCTGCTTCTTGTTCTCTGCCCCAGATCCACTCTTAGTTCTTTTTCAACAAGGTATAAAGAGGCTGGGCAACTTCTATATAGTACTTGATGAAGTCTCTGGAAAAACCTGATTGACCTAGGAAGGATCGCAGTGCTGATACATCTTGGGGAGCTGGTAGCTTACCGATCAGCTCTATTCTCTGGGCATTTGGTCTTCACCCAGATTTACCCAGTTCTATTCCAAGATATGTGACCTGTTATATGTGACAAGATATGTGACTGTTACAACATCTGTGCTTTTACCAGATTGATGATTAATCCAGTTTCTTGAATTCTACTTAATACAGAGTCCAAGATCTTAAGGTTTTCTTCTTTGGTTGTGGTTGTGATTAGCACATCATTTACATAATTGATCACATTACTCTTGCCATTTATTTCATCCCACATTCTAGTGACAAATTTATGGCAGATTGATGAGGCGTTATGGTATCCCTGAAGGACTCTACTGAATGTCAACTGTCGATCATCAAAAGTGAAGGCAAATTTATACCAAGAGCTAGGTATAGGGGCGGTGTTGAAAAAAATGCATTTGATAGATCTAAAACAGTGAACCATTTAGCTCCTGCCGCAACAGCCGCCATCACTTCTTGAAACTTTGCCACCACCGGCATCATTCCGGGTGTTACTTTGTTTAATTCCCTGTAATCCACTGAGAGTCTCCACGTCTTTTTATCTGCCTTTAGTACTGGCCAGATGGGAGAGTTACAAGTGCTTGAGGTTTCTACTAATACTTCTTGACCAGTGAGGGCATTGATTGTCTCTCTGATCCCCTTTTCTACATCTCCTGAATACCTGTACTGTCATTGAGGTTTTGGAGCAGACCCGCCAAAACCCCAGCACTTATCTTCCCACACTGCAGCTTATATGTAGCAAAAGCATTAAGATATTTCATTGCTACTTCTGCAACTTCTTGTTCCTAGTTAGGAATCTTCAATTCCTCAGGAGCTTTCACAGCAGCTACTCTATGGGATGCAGGCACAATGAATCCTCTCTGTGCAATCTTGTCTTGAATTAAAATTCTGTTAGGCAAGTCCATAATAAGATTCAGTCCTTTTAAAATATCAACTCAAATTATCCCTTGTCCATCCAAAGACTGGATACCAAAGGTAGTTTTGGCAGTTAACCTTCCAGTGTTCTGTGTTATGGGCTCTAAGAAATGCACAACACTTTCTTTCCCATTGTAGCCTTCTAAAATTTTTATTTCTTGCTTAGGACACTTCTTTAATTCTGATGTTGTCTTTCTACAGATAAGAGATAGCATGGCACCTATATCCACAAGAATTGTTTGTTTGAATTTACCAAACCCCCCTTAAATGGGGCATCTACCACTGGTCTTCCCCATGAGTCGTCAATTGGTGCCACCACTGAGGAAGAAGGAAGAGTTTGGCTCTGTATGTCTGTATGATTTTGCAGCTGCGTTTGCTTGACTGATGTGGCTGTTGATGTTTCATCAGAAGACTTGGCAAGTATGAAGGTGAACAGTTCATCAGTGGGCAATCTATCTATTGGGTCCTTTGTTTCATATTTCAGTAGAGGTCTTGTTTGTCTTGATAATTTTTTGATTCTGTGTGATTTGAGGCACCCCTCGTATCTGACTTTGGTACACAGTCCTTGCTATTGGAACTTGACTTCTTCCCTTTCTGTTCATTGGATTCAGTGTCTGCAAATTTCACTGCAGATATTTTCTTCTACTGCCAATGACTGGGAAAAGCTTCTTGCTGCAGTTCAAAGGCTTCTCTTAGCATTCTTCAATCTCCTTTAATGTCATTAGGACCCAAAGACCCAAGGTTGATCTTTAAAGTAGGAAGGAGCCCTTGAATGAACGCTTCCTTAAAGTGTGCAGTGTCGCAGGTAGTGTTCCATTCACTATTGGTGACAGTCCTGATAACCAATATAGAAGTTGTTTTCTACTCAGAAACCTCTCAGGTCTTTCATCAGGTCTTTGCTTGTCTGAGTAGTACTTCCCTATGAGATTTTCATGTGGAAAATAGAGTTGGTAGACTGCTTCAGAGACCTCTCTGATGTCTCTGGTGCTTGCAAGATGAACTTCTCCTGGCAAAGTGCTATGCTCTTCACTACACATACACTCTCTCAATAAAGCTGTGGTGTCTTCCTTGCTGATGACTAGCATGCTGCTTAACTTGGACAACCCTACCAGTGCTCTTTCTTTGCTGAGTGGACCTAATGTCTTCCCAACAGCTCTTGCTTGATCAGGACCGTAAGGTTTTTTTTCGTATCTTGTCTCCACTGGTCTGTTAGGTCCATAATTAACCACAGTGGTGGTGACAGAAGCCATGGGGGGATATCTTTTTCCCTCCTTCATGTCCCTCAGGCTCTCTACTACTTCCAGTGCTTGAGGAGCAAAAGGACAGGAATCTATAGCCTTTGCCTCCCATTGACCCTGTAAATAATCAATTTCTTCATCCTCTTCTAAATCTGAGTCCCCAGACCCATGGTTCTCTTAAAGGATCCCCATTTATTGCTGCAATAGTGCCTTTTGCTTTTCTCAGCTCTTCCCTTAAGTTACAAATTTTATTGTTATAGTGAGAATGATTTCAGCTACCTTCCTGGTTTCTTTTAATATCTTTAATTAATTCTTTAGTAGAAGCCTGAGATTCCTCTAATTTCTTAATTAACACAAGTTTTCTTACTCTTTTTATTAATCTCATAACTTAACTCTTGTATCTGCTGCTCCAGCTGATTAATTTGCATTGACTGACTCAAATGCCTGAGCTGACAAGGCATTATTCTGAGCAGTCAGCTTCTCTTTTTCAGTTTTCTGATGCCCTACCTGCTCTTCTAACCTGACTGTGATTTTTTTCTTTTATGTGCCCATCTAGTTCTATTGACACCATCATCAAACCATAAACCAAAGCCCTTTTCTTTAGCTTGTTTGGGACAGGCTTAGTGGTAACAAAACTTTCCCACCTCGGACAGAGTTTCTCATAAGCCTTAGTCCTCTTAAACACAGCCTATGCCCAAGGATTTTTACATTTTCTGAAATAATTCACACAATACTTGAGAGAATTTTTATTTATCTCCTTGCTCCAGCCATCAGAGCCAAAGGTTCTGGTGCTCATCCTGCAAACCTTACTGTCTGATCCACACACAGACACAACCTCTGTGGCTGTGAGCAGTGCTCACCGGACTCTCTTTAGTCGGAGCCTGCCTTTCCCAGAGCTACCAAAGCTCAAGCAGTACCTACCAGCTAACTGTGCTGGCCTCTTCTTCTCCAGCAGCACTCACTGGACTTTTCCAAGTCCGAGCCTCTGCTTACCCAGAACTCACACGAGCTCAGCAGTGTCCAGCAATCTGTGCTGATGCCTGCTACACAGAGCTGATCAAAGCTCAAGCATCGCACACCCCAGTGTACCTGCTGTACAGATCTTAGCAGCGCTCAACAGCAGTGTGATGCCTGCTGTATAAAATTACCAAAGGCTCAAGCAGCGCTCACTGGCCAGTGCTGCTATTATAGGTTTTCCCTTCTACTGAGAGATCGGTATGATAGATCTCAAGTCAATGAAGGCTACACTCAGAAAGACCTCAAGACTTCTGGAATATGCTGCTCAAACAGTTTCACTTTTGTTTCTACTGCCTGTCCCTCCCTTCTCACATTTGTCTCCGGACTTCTCCTTCTTGTCCAGATCTATTCTGCCCCCAACAATCTTCTATTCATTGAACTTTTTGAAACTTTGCACTTTTAGAGAGAGGTAAGGGATTGACTCTGTGTACACAAATTTGCAGAAGGACAATAGGGTTGAGGTCTGTTATTTCTCACCTCTATATATTATTTTATTTTAAAACATTTTTGCAGTTAACAAGCATGTTATCTCTGGAGACACAAATCCACAGTTTGAGAACTGCAAAACTGCTCAAGATGAGCAGTCCAAATTTATTAATTGGTTCACCACTTCATCAATGGAAAGTGGATATACACCAGCCTTTGCAAACCTGATCAGTTTTGCCACATACTTCATACAAACTCACTGGTAAAGATAAACAGTTAATCAAATTTATTGACTACAAAATAGATTTTAAGTGATATTAAGTGATAGGCAAAAAGTCAGAGTTATATTTTATTTTATTTTGGAAACTAAGCATGCAGTCTAAACTCTCAACCCTATTAGACTGGGCAACATGTAGATTAAGCAGTTTTTCTCACCCCACTGGACATTGCAGTTCATAGTACACAGATTTCACTCTTGAAAGCTGAGCCAGTCCCCTCAGCTGGAGTCTTTAGAGTGTCCTTGTTGCTTGCAGCATAGGTGGGTGAAGGAGAAAGGCTCAGCATGGGCCCCCTGTGTTCGGTTTTATATCTTCAGTCCATGTGCTTGGAAAACACAAGTCCATGCATGTCTGGGTGCATTGCTGAGTCTCCAGGCAAGGTTGAGCAATTCCCCTGGTGTGGCCTCATGCAGGTGAGTCATTGCATTGTAGCTCCCTTACTGGACAATGGTTGTTGATGGGTTGATTGACACCCCGCCCTGGTGTTGGCTACTTTCCTTGCTGTTGCCTCTGGGGAGCTAATATCTGGCTGATTCCCTAACTTTAATGCATGTTTTAGTGACCACCATACAACACAATTCTCATAACTTCATATGCATTAATGATATACATATATGGATAGAGAAATGACTTTCAGCAGATCATATCCTTTCCCCCGATACCTTACAAGGTATGCTTTATACGTAAGATCATGATTATATAAAAATGAGGAATATGGGGGTTCCAGGATGCCCCCCCCAAGGTATAGGGTGTTACAATCTTACTCTAAATGAATACATTATTGGTGTATCTGAAATAAGTTATACTGAGGTCTCAATCTTGAAAATGGTTTTGCGTACGCACACAAGTAGTCTTGTTGACTTCAGTGGCACTACTTATGTGCCTGAAGTGTTTGAAGTAGGCCCTAAAAATGTTAATGAGAAATGGACAACAATTAGCAGTTTCTGTATTTTTATTTTCAAAGTCTGATGTCTTTTTTCCTCATATTGTTTTAAAACAAACTTTAATAAGACACTGTCCGGTTCAAAATGATTTTTTAAAAATTAAGTTTCTTTAATAGCACTTTGAATTATTAAATTTAAAATAATTTTAAAAGTCAGTTTACTTGCTACCATTTAGACACTGGTCTTGCATTTTGATCCATGTGAACAAATTCCTGAGTCATGAAGATCTCCATTGATTTCAGTGGGTCCCTGCATCGGTGGAATGCAGGACCAGGGCCAAGAGCTTTTCAAGAATTGGAAATGTACTGGAACAGCTATCCCAGAATAATTAAATTATTCTAAACCAAACTATTTCTAGAGTTAAATTAGAAAAAGGCATTCTTATTCTGGAATAAGAGTGTCCACCTGGGCCATTATATTGAAATAATTATTCTTGAAGAATTATTCAGGATAGCTATTTCAGAAAATGTCGAAGTGTAGAAAAGCCCTCATACAGTTGATTATTTGAATTTCACTCTGCTTAGACAGTGCAAATAAAAATTATCTAGGGTCTTTTTGGTTCTCATGCACTGGCACAGTGGTGCAGTATTTGGATTAGAAACAGTGGATTATATTTAAATCCCAACAAAAATTGATTTTATTTAAAAAAAATAACCATTTCTATTACTGTTACGATATGTGAAATTTTATTAAAAATAAAATCTGAATTTGGAGCATGACATGTCTTTGTAATCTGGGCATTAAATTTTGGCTTTACATTTTTCATGTCAGAAACAGAACTGGTACAACTATATAGTTGAGTGGATTTACTCCTCTGTTCTTCCAGCATTGTTCCTTTTCCATAGTGCTGCCACTATGTAGTCCAGTTTCTCAAGGCAAGTACCATTACAAAGAGGAATTCAAACAAGAGAACAGCATACCAAGCATCTTCTATGATTTGATGGCAGCTGGACTACTGTAACATTTTCCCTCTCTTAGTTTAGGGCTGAATATCTAGCCCACAATTTACACAGCTCTCTGGGTCAATTAAGACCCAGGATAGGAAGATTTGTGCAGTGCATGTGGTGGTGGGTAGGAGGGAACAGCAGACAGGCATTCTGATAAAGGATTACTTACTAACAATGCTCCAACTGTGCCTGCACACTGCCCTGCACAGTGCCCATGTAGGAGTCATGTTGCTAGGCAAACAACTACTACAATGGGATTCTGAGGCAAAATCATGAAGGAGAGCAATTGCTCTGAGGATGTGAACTGCACTTGTTTCTGAATGAGGTGTTGATTCTGAATCCTAATAATAACAATTTAAATATCAGCACCTAATTATTTCTCTGCTGATCATTTTAGCAGAAACATCCAGATCTTGCGGAATTATGAACAGAACATGGGGCTGTGGGCAGAAGTTAGGGCTTTTCTTCACTTAAAAGGATGCAGCGGCTCAACTGTACTGATACAGCTGCACCACTGTAGCGCTTCAGTGAAGATGCTACCCATGCTGACAGGAGGCCACTGCAGCCTTTTAAGTGTAGACAAGCCTTAAGTGAAGTAAAACCTCCAGAGCAGAATCTATTTACGTGATCTTTTTTTTCATTAAGAACAAGAATCATGATGAAGCTTTTCTGTTAATGTAAAGGCTGGAAAAGCAGTAAGTACATACCTTTTTCATTCTCTTTTTAGTTGATTTAAGCTTCTTGCTGTTCTTGAAAATTGACTTGAAAGTATTTGAGGAAATCTGTGGTGTAACCTTAATATTTAAGCCTGGCATCTTGTCTGTTGAGACAATGAAGAATATAGTTTCCTATTTTCGACTATCAAAAACTAAATATCCTTTTTTTCAACCCTCTCTAACTCACAGAAATATTCACTGATGTAATAATGAAGTGTTCCCCACAATCAAATTCCACTGTGATTTCTATTTTTCTTCACTGTTTTCTATTGACCTGCCAACAGAACAGCATTTCTGCCTCCAGATATTTTCCTCTCACACAGAATATCACATCTGTCTGATTTAAAAAGGTCTTGAAGTTTGCAGTTCTCTTCTGATTGACAAATGACTGCCACACAGCAGTAATTCTTGAGAGCAAAAATATTTGAACTATAGACAGAACAGCATTTTTTTTTTTTTTTACTTTGCTAAATACTAAATCACAGTTCCATGGGATGTGGGAGAACCAGCAAGTGGGAAGGAGCAGATGGGATAAACAGCCACCAGGGTTGGGGCGAGAGCTGGAGTGTGTGTGAAAGTTCACGATTGGTTAAGGAATGGCTGCTGGCATTTCTATAAAAGATAAGTAATACATCAGTACATATGATATGGTTATTACAGAATTACTAAAGTATAAATTAGAACAAGTCATATATATGACTTTAGTAATCCTGTAACCAGGATTACTAAACCATATCATATGTACTGATGTATTAATTATCTTTTATAGAAATGCCAGCAGCCATTTTCAGCTGCTGTATCTGCCTCCTTTCTAACCCTCCCCAGTGCTGCATAACTCCTAACAGTTCCTTGCTGTTGCACCTCCTTATTCCCATTCCCTCACCAATCGTGAACCTTCACACACATTCCAGCTCTCTCCCCAACCCTGGTGGCTGTTTTTCCCCCATCTGCTTTTCCCCATGTATAGCAGATACAGCATACATAGGCATTTTCAGGATTTGGATCCTTTTTCTGACTTGTACCTTGCATTCACACAAATATAAGTACACAAAGCTCAATTTTCCATAACAGGGTCTTTTCCCCTGACATCTGTTACACTGAGAATTCTCTAAGATACTCAAGGTTGTATTGTATTTTAAATAGTACTGAATTTGCATAGAAATTTAACTAACATATAACATTCCTCATATCCTTTGTATAAACACCCTGATGAACACCTAAATAATAAGTAAAGTAATTTTTAAAGCTTATGGACTGAAGTTGGAGACATTCCACCTTTTTTCCTCTCCGTAAGAGCTTCCAGGATGTCAGTTGCACAAAGTTCTCCTATAGCGTTGCCATCTAGATCAAGTTCTATCAAGTGTTCAGAGTGTTTGATTAGGCTGCATTTAAGAACAACAAAAAAAACCTGAAATCTGCTGTAAGTAAAAAACAATGTTATACATTAGTAAATAAAATACAAGTATTTTAATGTAGAATGTAATTAATGCCAAAGACATATTGTTAAACAACTGAAACAAAAGCCATCATTCTTTGATAATTCTTCTGTCTAGTGACCTGATCCAAAGCCATTACTCTCATTGATTTAGAGGGCTTTGGATAGCCCCCAAATGAGTACATGGCTCCTCTTATAGGTTTCCTTTTAGAAAATGTGTGCACTTCTTCACTATGATTCTTTTTTAGCTAATAATTTGAATAGAAATCCTCAGTAATAAACACAAATAACACTGCCTGATTCCATCTATTGGATTCCCATTGAGTTCAAAGCATGTGAGAGGTCAGTTCCATAATATTATTTCAGGGGAGAAAATTAATGCATTATAATGGCCAGTGCTGTTTGGGTAGCTGTAAATAAAGACCTACCAGCATTTTCACAATACATTTCTATTTCAGGAAGTTATGACTGGGCTTTACAAAAACTGATTATAACAAAAAATTATAGTTTTTAAGACCAGAAGAGACCATTATGACCATCTTGACCTGCATAACACAGCCTATAGAATTTCACCCAGTAAAATTTATCTCAAATGGCCAAAAATCTTTGTGAGCTTGGCAGCGGAGACTGAAGAGTTAGCATCCAGTCACTATGGTATTTGACAGAATAAACATCTCTGTCATTTGTCTTTTTTCACCTCTTAATCAAAACTGAAACATCACCCTGTAGAGGTGAAATCACTGGATACTCTAGGAACTTTGACAGCAAAACTGAATCTGGAGAGAGCTTAGCTCGGGGGTGGAGGGCGGACTTTTTTGGCCCGAGGGCCACATCAGGATTGCGAAACTCTATGGAGGGCCAGGTAGGGAAGGCTGTGCCTCCCCAAACAGCCTGGTCTCTGCCCCCTCCCATTTCCTGTCCCCTGACTTCCCCCCTCAGAACTCCAGACCCATCCAACGGCTCCTGCTGCTTGTCCCCTGACCGCCCGCCCGCCCCCCCGGGACTCATTACCCCCATCCGACCGCCGCCCCGCCCCCCCGCTCCCTGTCCCGACTGCCCTGGCCCCTATCCACACCCCCGCCCCCTGAAAGGCCCCCTGAGACTCCGACACCTATGCAACCGCTCCCTGTCCTCTGACTGCGTCCCCATAACCTCCACCCCATCCAACCCCCCCTACTGCTCCTTGTCCTCTGACTGCCCCCTCCCGGGATCTCCCACCCCTAACTGCCCCCCCATCCAACCCTCCCTGTCCCCTGACTGCTCCGACCCCTATCCACACCCCCGACAGGCCCCCTTGGACTCCCATCCTATCCAACCCACCCTGTTCCCCGTCCCCTAACCAGCCCCCCCTAGAACCTCCGCCCCCTGCCCCCTGACTGCCCCCTGGGACCATGTACCCCTTATCCAACCCCCCACTCCTCACCCCCTTACCATGCTGTTCAGAGCAGAAGGACTGGCAGCTGCGTCACCACCATGGCCGGAGCCAGCCGCGTTGCCCATGTGGCTGCAGGAGACAGCAGGGGAGGGACCAGGGGCTAGCCACCCCGGCAGGGAGCTCAAGAACCGGGCAGGATGGTCCCCTAGGCCGGCTGTGTCCTGCGGGCCATAGTTTGCCCACCTCTGGCTTAGATGTATGTATTTCTAAGATCCTTCCAGATAGAGTCAGAGCACTCACACTATACTCTACGCCATACCTACATACTTCAGATATGTTGCATGCAGAATATTTGAGGGGCAAAGCCAACGGTTACTAGTACTCATTTTGGAGCAAAAAAACAGACAGACATTCTCCAAACCCACGTTTCTGAATCTAGTAAAAGAAAAAAAGGCACCCCCACCTTTGTAACTTATAACTTACTAAGTTAAAAACTGAGTGAACTCCAAGACCATCTTTTCTCCTCCCTTTCCTCTTCCATCTATGCCATTATCAGCCAAATGCAATTTAACTAACCACGGGCCAACTTCAGTTTTCTTTTTTTTTTTTTTTTTAGTTCCTGCAAGAAAAAAATCCCGCGATTATTCTGGGAACACCCTGTATTAGGGGTGTGACTCTAATAGCAACAGGAGCTATGTGCTAAATTCTGCACGTGCTATGCTAATAGTAGGGGACACATTTTTAAACTAAATAGCTCCAGCAAACATACATGCTTATCAATTGCACAGGCAAAACCCATGGGCGAAGGGGGGTCCTGGAGCTTTCAGCCACTGGTCCCAGAGCTCCAGAAGCCATGGGTTGCGGGGGCACACAGAGTCATCAGCTGCCACAGGTGGTGGGGACCCCGGAGTTCTGAGCTGCTGGGGCTGCAGCGAGGACCCCAGAGCTGTCAACTGTGGTGGCAGCAGGTGCTCAACTCCTCTGCCCCTGCAGCAGGGCTTGGGCTCTCTTACCTCCCACGGGGCTCGGGCTTCAGTCCTCCCACTCATTGTTTTTAGTAAAAGTCACCAACAGGTCACAGGCAATAAAACAAAAATTCACAGAAGCCCATGACCTGTTGGTTATTTATAGTAAAAATAACTGACAAAATAACTGACAAAATCTTAACCTTACTTATTATTGATCACACATTATGGTGGTTCATGTTAAGCTGCAAAACAATTGGAGAAGCATGGTTTGGAGACTTACTTATACGAGCGAAGCAATTCACTGGATAATTTCCATATAGCTGATAAAGATGTTAGACCAAATGTAGCCTACCGTATGTAGTTGCATGTTTTTGATTAAGAATAATGGTGACAAACAGCAGTGTGAGTTATAAATCCAGTGTAAATTAGTTCTAAGCCATGTGTAATGGTCAGACCAGTGGTCCACCCTGTCTTCCAACAGTGGTCAATGCCAGATGCTTCGGAGGGAATGAACAGAACAGGTAATTATCAAATAATACATCCGCTGTCATCCACTCACAGTTTCTGGCAAAGAGAGGCGAGGGACACTCAGAGCTTGGTGTTGTATCCTTGCCCATCTGGTTAATAGCCATTAATGGACTTATCCTCCATGAATTTATCTACTTCTTTTTTGAACCCTGTTATCATTTTGGCCTTCACAAATCTCCTGGCAAAGATTTCCACACGTGGACAGTGCACAATGTGAAGTAGTACTTCCTTATGTTTTTTTTAAAATCTCCTGCCCAAGGGTGGCCAAACTGTGGCTCACGAGCCACACGCGGTTCTTTTATTGTTAAGGTGTGGCTCGCACGACCCTCCCTCATTCTCTGCCTACCTGACTGGAGGCGAGGGAAACCCCACCACCACCTTTGTGTCATCTGCAAACTTGATGAATATGCTTGATAAATACCTACATCCAGGTCATTAATAAAGATGTTAAACAACACCGTACCCAGAACTGATTTCTGTGGAACCCACTTGAGACCTCCCTCTAATCCGACACCATTCCATTAGTAGTCACTCTTTATTTGTGGCTGTTTAATCAATTATGTATCAACTTAATGGTAGTTCTGTCGAGCCCACATTTCTTCAGCTTACTTATCCAAGTGTCATGTGGAACTGTCAAAAGCCTTGCTGAAGTCCAGGTATATTCCCATTACCAACCAAATCAGTTACCCTGTTAAAGAAGGAAATCAAGCTGGTTTGGCATGATTTGTTCTTGCTAAATCCATGCTGGCTGCTAGTGATTATCACTTCATCCCCCAGGTATTCACAAATTGAATGTTTTATACATTGCTTTAGAAGCTTCCCAGGTATTGGAGTTAAGCTGACTGGTCTATAGTTTCCTGGCTCCTCCTTTTTAAAGATGGGCACTATATTAGCCCTTCTCCAGTCTTCCGGGACCTCTCCTGTCATCCATGAGTTTATTGCCAGTGGCTCCGAGATTTCTTCAGCATCTTCCGGTGAATAGTATCTGTCCGGCCCTGCTGATTTGAATTCATTCAAATTGATCAGAAGATCTGACGTGTTCTTTACTTATCCTGATCTGCATCCCTTCCCCTTTATTGTCTATGGTAACTTCACTAGTCATCCGGTCACATGTTATTTTTTGTGAGAAGACTGAAGCAAAGTAGCATTGAACAGCTCTGCCTCCCTATTATCTTCCATTACCAGCTCACCTTCTCCATTGAGCAGTGGACCCACACTGTCCTTGATCTTTCTTTTTTGTCTGATTGAAGAACTCCTTCCTATTGGTCTTTAACATTTTTTGCCAGCTGTAACTCATTCTTTGCCTTGGCTTTCCTGATTTTGTCTCTATACGCTCATGCTAGTCCCGTGTATACTTCCTTGGGTGACATACCACTCCTTCCTGTATGTGTCCCTTTTGGTTTTTAGATTGATAAAAGGTCCTTGTGCACCCATATTGGCGTCTTGTGGCTCTTCTTATCTTTCCTCTATGTCGGAAGAGCTTGGTGTTGAGCCTCCAGTATTACATCTTTTAAGAACTACCAGCCCTCTTTAACTCCTTTTCTTCCTAATTGGTTTTCCATGGGACCGTACCTACTATTTCTGAGAGTCGGTTGAAATCTGCCTTTCTGAAGTTCAGTGTCCTTGTTTTGTTGTTCTCATGTCCTCCTTTCTAAAGGCTCTTGAAATCTATTAGATAATAATCACTTCTTACCAAGTTCCCGACCACCTTCATGATCACAACTAATTCATCCCTGTTGGTCAATATACACTTATACAATCAGCTGGGTCTGGATTCCTGTTGCTGATGTACAGGAATGAAAAAATTCAGCTTGACTTTCAAATCCCAAGACGCTTTTACAGCACTGAGAGGAAAAACATCTTTTTACTTGTAAACTGAACATGAGAGATCTGGAGTCAGAGAGAGACAATCAAAATGGAATTCCACAATGTCATTTTTACAGTTACTTAACAGAGTAAAAGAGCACATCAATGGTTCTTCTACAATATCTATGGTTAACTGTTCAAGACTGAAAACCCAATTTTGAAATGATCTGTACAAAAGAGGAATAATGAGAAATAGAGTTCTCCTTTGTCAGAACATCTCTGCCTGGAAGCACGAGACCAGACCAGGCCACTTGCGTGTTGTTTAAATGTGGTTTTAATAATCACAGTGCCACACTATGGGTCAGATCTTGCCTACCTCTTATGAAAGTGCACAGCCAGGTCAAGGGCAGGGGGCTGTTGGGAGCCTTTCCCACCCCTTTTGTTGCCTTCACAAGGACCAGTCTGGATTGCTGTCCTGGAGCTCAGGGCAGCATAGGGACTACTCCCTTGTGGCATACAGTGCTCTATAGCAGTTGAGGATGAAGTAGGGCTACAGTCTTGCTGCCCTTCACACCAGCCTGCACAGAACTGGTGGACAGAGGTAGTGAATTATACCCCAGTAGTGTAGTAGCAAGCACACTCCCATGGTGCACCAGGGAGCTCTGGGAAGCATTTTGTCTCCTAGTGCTATTTCTGGCCTAGTGCAACTGTACCCCACTGTTTATCAGGGGTGGGCCTCAGTGGATGATCTAGCCTATATGACAGTCAAAAAGGCCTTTTTCAAACTGGAAAGCAGTACTCTGTGGGAAGGTTTTTCCATTACTAGCTTGTTGCGGTGACAAAAACACTGGAGACAAGAGCAGAAGTGAGAGAGGGAGGATGATGGGGGCTTTAAATCAAGATTGGTTTTCTTTCTAAAAAACACCACACCTTGTTGTGCTAGATGTAAAAAGCACTAGGTGAAATTCTATGGCCCGTGTCATGCAGGAGGGAGGTGAGACTAGATTATCATAGGACCCATCCCCACCCCCCGGCCTTAAAATCTAATGATGGGGAGGGGGAAGCAGGAGAACCGAACCACGCATGACAGATGGTAACCACATTGCTTAATGTGCTATTGGAAGGTTTTCAGATACTACAATGATGAGGACTTATGTATAATAGAACAAAACCACACAAAACTGAACTGTACCTTTTCTTTTCTTTTCCTTCCTCATACTACTTTCCACTGTGTTAGAGCTTCCTGTTTTGGAAGCAATGTTCAAGCCAGAAGCTGTTGAGTGGATACCCAAACCTTTGTCTGCTGTTTGTAAATAAGAACAGCCATTCAAACAGTTGCCAATTGATGGAGTTATATAAAATTTTTTGGAACGTGCAGTATTAATTATTTGATATATACACTCTCCCAAGTTGACATTGTCCGGGATGCTGAGGGACATTTACCATAGAAGGATCTACATAGCTATTAATTTTTTCCATCAAAGATAATTTTGTAGGGGGGAAAAGGTTTGCATATTTCAGCACAAAGTTTCTATGCTATTTTTGCTTATTTCTGATTTCTTATATCCCTTGTTATAGTTTAGCTAGTATTGTCGTTTTGGAAAGTTTGAGCATCTTTTACACCGCAGTACATTCACCATTATTTTGATGCTCCATTTATCTTCCTCTAGCATATAGCCAGATTCACCCTTGGAATGCAGCTTGCATCCCCCGGTGTCTGCTGGGACAGCCACACCAGTAGTTGTGCAGGGAGGCAGCATCTTAAATTCTAGCCATCTGAGTCATTTTAGTGGAAGCTGCCTGAGAGAGATGCTGAATTTGGACATCTCACATGCAGGCTTCCCCTGCTACAGTTGATCGAAAAATGCAAAAACACTTTCATTGATACAAAAGTGACTTTTTAAATGAAAATTAAAAAAAATATATTTGCAGAAAATGTTCATTGCAATATAGAAAATGTCTTGACCACTCTACTTCCCCACCACCTTTAGGCTGCCATGCTTGTTTTGGGGGCTGCATTTGGCCATCCCCAGGTAGAGCATGGATCCCTGGCAGAGAGAGTGGTGTGGACAGTTTATGCAGCTACTGTGGCTGCTCCAGGTACACTAATCATCATCAGGGGCTTGAAGTTCAAGGAGTGAATTGACCCCAAGGACAGTAGTTTGAATTACTTTCCAAACTTAAATAGTCTCTGAAACAAATTGATGTTAATGGATGTTTTATAAGTTATTAACTTATTTATGTGCTTCCCAAATGCAAATTTCACTACTTTTATTCATAGTGGTTTTGCTTTTAGGTATAAATACATAGCTGCTTAAATGTTTCTGGCCAAATCGCAAAGATCCTTTCTCAGTCAAGGGGATAAATATGTAAACGTTAAACAATGGGAGCAAAATTAAACAATAAAGGGTATTTACAAAACAAAATTGGTCTTTAGTGCAAATTATTTTTTCATGTTTAAATTTGGATTCTAGACACATTTTATTATTAGCACTTGCATATTTAATCCTTCAGATTAAACTAATTTTCTGATATCTTTTTAAACATATCCTTTTAAACACGACACTCTCTGAAACAAGACATTACAAAGTGCACTGTTGGGACAGCGTGAAATGACTGTACAGCATGTTTTGTCTGTCCGTCCCAGGTGCCAGGAAGGGAACACTTGTACATGAATGTAATGGAAGTACAGTAAATGCTTGCATAGGCTATTACTAATGTGTGTAAGTATAATTTTAAACAAAAAATGGAAAAATGATAATTTTCTCTAATCCAAGCTCCATCCCCAGATAGTCTCACCTTCTGATATTTGATGATCAGAATAATTGTTGAATAGTAAGGCATTTGTTTCCTTATCTCTTCCAAGATTGTCTGCATACATAGCTATTGGTGTGATGAGTTCAAGGGCACCCAAACATTGCAAGTTGTTACCATTTAGATAAAGATTGCTGTGACAAAAATATAATTTTAAATATTTGATTGATGTTCCCTCACATTGAAACTTGCATTTCAACTTTCTTTTCTACATTTGGGTTTTATAACAATGTTGTTGAAACTAAAATTATAGTAATTGTAACAGAAAAAAATTGGGGTAAATAGTCTCTTTTTAATACCAAGGAGTCTTAATTAACCTTAAATTGGACTTAAAACTCTGAATGCTGATTTCAGAAGTTCTAATTGCTGATATAATAAAATCAAATAAGGATAATGTCAAAGATAAAATATGGCATTGATGACTAACTCAGTCTCACAAGAATAACTGTTTAAGTCCCCCAAAGTACGTGCTTAACTTTTAGACATGTAAGCAGTGCCATTACATTAGATATTTCAGTAGTTCCATCAACATCAGTGTGGTTAATCATGTGCCCAAAGTTAAGCAGGTGCATAAATACTTTGTTGGATTGGGCTGTTTTCTAAATTAATTAATATTTCCTGCCTCCTTCATTTGAGTTGGGGTAGGAATGTCCAGAATCCTGCATCATGCCTAGGAATAAGAAAATACCATTAAAGGAACACTTTCTCCAGCCAAGTCCAAGAGAGAGTAAAGATGGGACTCCTTTCCCCTTGAAAGTGCCATGAATGTCACTTGTATGAAGTATGGCTTGTTGGACTATAAACGTTCACTTTCTTTGCTGGATTATAAGGCTTTAAGGAGTCTGTTAAATCAACTTTAGGAAGATATGCAGGGAAATTAGAAAGAGCTGACCAGAGTAACTGTAATCAACAGCTTTGGGTCATATAAACATTACAGAGGGCTTATCAAGGCTAAGAAAAGACTTATCAATAAAATGTATGAGGCTAGGAAAAAGACACTTCAGGATTACTGAAGTCCCTGAAAGGTCGAGTGAAATGACATCTTTGGTCAATGGACAGTACACATATTGCCCTTGAATAGTCAGGTACGTTTTTTTTTCTTATAATATCTGCAAGTAGACTTCCAAGGGGAAAATCATCTCTGGTCATTTTAACATGCTCCCTTGTGCACATGCATTGTAAAGGCTATTTAGGATCACATTCTATTTCTCATATTCATTATATCAGCATGTAGTTTTCTCTAGAGCCTTAGATACATGTCACATCTTCTATCTTGTGTATGTCAGAGTCCATTCAAGACATTGTTTGTTTTAGGGTGTGCTTTTGTGGCATTCTCATAGCATATAGTACAGATTAAGTATAAAAGAACAGTAGTGAAAATTTACAGACATGTATCATCATCATGGCAGATCCCAAAGGAATGTACCCTCCTTGCAGGGCCACTGAGCACCACCCAGATTGATCTCTAGCTAGGTCTTTAAGGTGGTATGACTGGATATTCAGTTTATGTCCACCACTGGCAATCTTATTGCACCACCAAAGCTTTTGATGACCATTTCTTGGTAAACACAATTTATCATTCGCTCGTCCTAATAACACATCTACTAAAAAAGCCACCAAAATTGAACCAGTACTCATGCAAGTAGTTGGTAGGATCTGCTATGAATGTCCTCATTTCTGAGCTTGTGCTGCCACTTAATGTGGAGAAGCTGACAAAGATGACAAGAATCAATGACATCCATCTACCACTCTTCAGCTTTTCTGTGCCCATGTTTCACAGCCATACAACAGAGTTGGTATATTCATGGTTCTATAGATCCACAGCTTTGTAGCAAGCGTGATGTCACAGTGCTCCCACAGAGGCTGCTGAAGGTCCCAAAGTATGGCAGCAGCTGTTGCTATATGAGTGTCCACATCTTTGGACCACCCTCCAGCACAACCTATGATGCTTTACAAGTATTTGACAGTTGCCACTTATTTGATGTCTTGATTGGACAGGTTAATATTGAGCTTTTAATCTGGAGGTGGAGGCTGCTTGATGGTAATAGCCAGGGATTTAGTGGTATCCAGATTAATAACTGGACCAAAGCGCATTGCTTCATACCTGACCAGCTTGGGCATCAGCTTGTAGTGATTCATTGAACTGAGCCAATAAGACAATGTCATCAGCGTATTCAAACTCTCGAAGCAGAATGACGTTCAGCTCAACACCACTGACATTTGCCTCCTCAAGTCCATCAACCAGTCAATGTGAATATTGAACACTGATGGTGACAGAATGCCACTTCGCTAAAGTCTGGTGAAATAAGAAACCATGCCACATATCTGCCATTGACTTGAACACCGCTTTCTGTTCCATTATAGAGCTCTTCTATCAGTGACACTATCTTCCCAGGGATGGCAAGTTGCCTTATCATCCTACAAACTTATTTGATGCACTGAATCAAAGGCCTGACTGAAGTCTCTAAAAAGTACTTCAAAAGCATATTAAATCCATCCAGCTTCTCCAGAAGTTGTGTCAAGGTAAAGATCTAGTTGACAGTGGAATGACCAAATCTGACACCGCACTGAGTATCCCCGCCTTTGCCATGAAGTGCATCATTGATTTGAGAGATTAACACAGAAGTGAAGACTTTTCCTAGGACTGACAACAGCATAATACCTCTATAGTTGCTACATTCAGCCTTATCACAGTTTTTAACAGGGGCAGAACAACACCTTTCTTTCAGTCACCAGGAATGCTATTAAATGTGCTAGATGATCTGGAAGAGCCTGTGCAGGCATGGTACAATACTCTTGCTTGTCTTCAGCAATTCAGGGGTGAAGTTACAACTCCCAGGTACCTTCCCAGACTTCAATTTATGCACTGCGATCTGAATTTCTTCTAGGCTGACAGAAGGTGGGTTTGCCTGAACTTCTTGTCCCACTTCAAACTGAAGAGGGACTGCTGGCAGTGCAAAATTGAGGAACATCTTGAAACAATCTTACCATTGATGCAGTTGATCTTTCCGACTTCAGCTGATGCTACCATTGATTCTTTACTGGACAAGAGGTACCACCTTTTCCTGCAAACACTGCAAAGTTGATTAGAGGCTGTGAAGATCACATCTGGGGGCAGCTTGTTCTAAACTAGCTGCCTAAGGTGACCACCAGCGTTCCTTATCTATCTTACACAATGACTTTATGTTCCAAAGTTGAATCCACTTGACCTTTGCTTTTGCTTTCAACAAATGTATATCTGAAGACTCAAATTGTAGCCTGGCTTTCTTCTTAGCTCCAACTCAGTAAGCATCTCTGTTCTGTGGGTGGCATTTGAAGGGCTGAGGCCCCAGCAGCAGTCAGCACTGATTATTTGAAACAACACCATTCCTTATCAGATGACAGAGAAAGCAAGACTTCAGTCTAAAGTTTCGATGGCCTTAAGCAGCTGAGAACAGAAAGCTATCAGATAGTGGAGTTCTAATAAGAACTTTTGGTTGAATTGGACTAATTTTGGCCTTTTAACTGGCTGCCATTGAAGCTGGACTTTTTAATTAAATGTATACTTGTATAAAGTTTAAGCCAGCTCAAATTAATTAAACCTGAAGTACAAAACAATAAAATGTGAGCTAGCAATAAAATCTCTCCTGGTGAAAATATTATAGATTTAATTAGAGAAAGTACAGGCAACCCTCTAACGTTTTTAGAAAGGAAGAGTGACGTAATCATCAAGCAAAAAGTTAAATAATTCCAAAAAGAGTTTTAATCTTACCAAATGGCAGTTTGGGCTACAATGGGGCCTAACTTGGACCCACTTCCAGGTTCCAAACTGCAGTAGCATAAGCTGAGAGTTAGAAGTTTTCTGTTTCCCTCTAACCCAGAAACAAGGCCGTTGATTCCTTTATCTCCAAACCTGTAAAAGACAATAGATTATTTAGGTCTATCTGCTGACCAAGACTATAAATGTCACCTTCAAAGAGAATACCTTTTTGCATCCTGAAACGTGCAATAGTCCAGCCTGTGTTCAACAAACAGTCACTTAGAACAAAAGACCGCAGCAACTACCACCTTGTCATAAACCTCCCTCTTGTTGGATAAGAGTTTTTATTGAGCTGACTCCAGCTGTTCCTGACCTCTACCAATAAATGCCTTTTTCCTCTTCACCTGGCCTGCCTTTTACTTTCAAATGCAGACATAGCCACAGTGGCCCATGCTTTCATTACCTTGAGGCTAGGTTACTGCAGTGCACTGTACCTGTGACTGACTGTGAAAGCGTCATTTCAATATACACTAGCCGAACTATTAGGGCACAAACAGACCAACAAATATACCTTAAACTTGTGCTCTAGGCTCTGCACTAGCTCTTATCCAATTCTGTATCCGCTTCAGATCATGGTTCTAATCTTTAAAATCCAAAGTGGGTTAGGGCCTACCTATATCAGAGACTGCCTCTGTCTTCACCACTCACCATGACAGCTGCATTCAACAGAGATGCTGCAGCAAACAGCCCCAGGGTGACTCCTGGAGGCTGGAAACAGGGCACACTTAGTGTAAAGACTCAACTGTAGGATTTCCTACTCCAGAGATCAGGCTGAGCCTCAATTTTGACACACTGAAGGCTCAAAATAACTCTCTTTGTCTTTGTGCAAGCCTTCCTTCAGCAGCAGTGACTGCAGACTGACCCAGCAGTGTTGCTTCTGGAGACACAGGCAACAGGTATAATCCCATTTAACAGTGGTGTAAACAAGGGTCTGGGACAAGAGTGTGCTTTTCTATATAGCACCTCAGTAGTCAGATCATGGGCACATTAAGAAATGCTTAGCTGGAAAGGAAGACCATTTCAGGGGCAAGTTTCCTGGTATTGGACATAACTATAGTTCATTCTTTGTAAAATCCAGTTCTTAGATGGAAATTATAATGAATTAGTACAGGGAAACTACATTTATCTGAATTATGGATTCAGGTGGGAAAAAAAAAAGACATTTTGGGTAACTGAAATTCAGCCTGGGGATTTATCCGCAATCAGGAATAGATTTTCATTAGTATGGGGATGGGGAACTTGGGAACCATTGTTTATAAACTTCAGAGGAGAAACTTCATATCAGAACTGTTCTGACTTTGAGGGTACACTGAACATAACAAGCACTGTTCAAACTCACACTCACTCACTGCTGTGGATACATAGCTCCTCTTTCTCTTACTTGGTATAATCTAGAACAATGGAGTTCAAGTTGCTGTAAGGGAAAGCTGCTCCAAGTCGCTCCATGGACCATGCATCAATCGGCACATGAGTTATTTCTAGAGTACAAAAGGGATAGTTGGTACATCCATTCCGTTCTAAAAGCATTGCCTAGAAATGCAAAATATGAATAGACATCTGTTATGAAACAGAACTGCACACCTCTGATAGGAAAGGCAAGTTTTTGGTTTGGTTTTTACATTTTTTAAATCTAAATTTTCCTGTGTACTTTTAGTACTTTTGGAAGGTATCAGATTGACAATCCTGGAGACAGATGTTCTCTGTTTATCCTCTATACAGAGACATTGGCAGTGGCAGTGCAAGCATCTCCTACAATATGCCACAACTTTAATCCACAGAGACCAACTCCTGGGGAGAGAGGATAGTTAATTCTCCATGCACATTCGTTTGTTGGCCTCTCTGCTGAGATTGCTAACCTAGCGAACAGTTAGAGTTAATTGTGGTGATGGTTTGTGTCTTATGGACACTTATTCATTGGGAACTGGACTTAGATCACAAAATAACCAATAATGTAATCACTTCAAGCATATTCATCCTCAGTGTCTTCTGTTCTTCAAATATCAACTCTAGAAAGCATTTTTATTGCCTTGCCCACTCCCCTAGGCCTGGGGAGTGGGAATCATGTGTGTTCCTGACCCTGACCTGTCAATTCCTCTCTTGGTCCACCAGTTTCCCACTCCCTTCCTGCATCAAGATACCTGGACCAGTGAAGGCCTCCCTAGGGCCCAAGGGAAGGATGGATGCTACTTTGAGGGCAGCTGAGCCCCTCTACTATACAGGAAGTCAGAGGTCCATACAGAGAGGATTCTCCATGCACAGATGTGTGCATGAAACTCCCAAACATTTTCAACGAAAACATTACACTATTGCATTAGTGCATGAGCAGGACCCTACCAAATTCACAGTCCATTTTGCTCAATTTCATGGCCATAGGATTTTAATAATCATAAATACCATGATTTCAGCTATTTAAATCTGAAATTTCATAGTGTTGTAATTGTAGGGGTCCTGACCCAAAAAGGACTTGTGAGGGCGGAGGTCACAAGGCTATTATAGGGGGGTTGCAGTACTGCTACCCTTACTTCTGCGCTGCTACTGGCAGTGCTGCCTTCAGAGCTGGGTAGCTGGAGAGCGGTGGTTGCTGGCTAGGAGCCCAGCTCTGAAGACAGAACTGCCGCCAGCAGCAGTACAGAAGTAAGGATGGCCTGGTATGGTATTGCCACCCTTACTTCTGCGCTGCTGCCTGCAGAGGTGGGCCCTCAGTAAGCAGCCACCACTCTCTGGCCACCCAGTTCTGAAAGGCAGCAGCACAGAAGGAATGGGCGGCTGCTCCATTCCATGAGAAAAAGGGCTGGAACAGGCCAGAGAGGCTGCGCAGACTAGCAGCCAGTCAGCAAAGGCCTGTGGAGAGCCAGTCAGGGCTAAGGAAGAGGTAGCCAATCAGGGCTGGACGGGGCCCTATATAAAGGCTGCCTAGCAAAGGAGAAGGAGTCTCTCCCTGATTAGCAAGGGAGGAGGACTGGCTCCTGAGGTAAGGAGGTAGCACCTTGGACAGAGCAGTGCTGGGCAGGCTCAGGGGAGCAGAGGAGAGCTCTGGCCCAGTTACCTGCCAGGCTGCAGCCCCTGCTAAAAAGGGTCGAGAAGGTGCATTGGGCCAAAGGGGAAGTGGCCCAGGGAAGATAGGTGGACAAGAGGGGAGCGAAGGAGGGCAGAGAGAGGCTGCTGCTAGAGTGTCCCTGGGTCAGGACCCAGAGTAGCAGGTGGGCCTGGGTTCCCCCCCTTAACCCCGTTACACTGCATCTGGCCACAGAGGAGTGTGGCCGAGACAGATTGCAACTTGCCCTGAGCTGAGCGCTAGACTTTGGGGTTGTGGTTGGCCTCTGAGGCAGGTGCAAGCCAAAGAACGGTCATTCTCTCCCCCCCACCCCCCGGAAGTGGGTGAGAATGGAGTAGTGGGTGCTGCCGGAGGGCAGTGTCCTGAAGCGGACACCGCCAGCGGGGAGCAAGGCGGTTCCCAAATCAGCAGAGAAGACAACGGTCGAGACAGCAAGTGCAGAAGGCGCCCCGCAGCTGACAAGAGCTAATTCCTGGAGCAACCAACAGGAGGCACCAGTGGTGGTGAGTCGTGACCCCATTACAGTGGCATAGTAAGGTATTGCCACCATTCTGCGCTGCTACTGGTGGGGCGCTGCTTTCAGAGCTGGGCACCTGGCCAGCAGCTGCCATTATCTGGCCACCCAGCTCTGAAGGCAGCTCAGAAGTAAGGGTGGCAATGCTGCGACCCCCCCCCCCCCCAAAATAACCTTGTGACCCCCCCTGCAACTCCCTTTTGAATCAGGACCCCCAATTTGCAAAACGCTGGTCTCCCCTGTGAAATCTGTGTAGTATAGGGTAAAAGCACACAAAAGACCAGATTTCATCGTCTGTGACAAGTTTTTCATGGCCATGAATTTGGTAGGGTCCTATGCATGAGAATCTGAAAGTGAAACAGACTAGAAATTGATTATAAACCAAAGTGAAACTGGCTAGTTTGTTTCATTGTACACTCAGAGATATGCTGTAAATAAAATACAGTATAAATGGGGAGAAGTAAGTTAGATTTTCAAAATTGCTTCAGTTTTTGTCAGAGCTGATACATACGTCTCACCAAGTCTGAGTGTGCTAGAAACACCTGCTAGGTGTTATCAAGACCAAACATTAGAAAAGATATCCAATTGGATTTGAGTACATATGAAAGAATTAAACTCTTCGGGCATGAAATCGTACTACCCCCACAATTGAAATCTTTGTCTCTCAGAATGCGTTTGTTCATTGTCTCAATAGGCCTTCTGGTCTAGGTTTGTGGAAATGTAAAATCCAGGATAGTTTTTTTAAAAAAAACTTGTTTTTGTATATCTGGTGTAATTTGCAGTGGCCATTTCTCTACACAGTTATCCATTGTCTTCCTACAGTTTTTCATTTACATATACAATCATTCTAGCTAGGTACTGGTATTTCCAGTTTACCCACCACTGCATATATTACTGCAAAAATAAAAGAACAAAAACCAAAATCCTTTTACTTTCCGTCAGCTTCTCTTTAAATGTCTACTTTTTATATTATATTATGTATTTTATTTTACTTACAAGGTTTGCAATGTCTTGATTGTTTAGCTGAATTCCCCAGAAACAGAGTTCCTTTCCCAACATATATCGTTCATCTCTAATTGTCCTTAATAGAGGTGTGAGTAAGACTGGCTGGGAATTCTGAGAGTTTGTGAGCACAAACTAAAAAAACAAAACTTAATTACAATTTGGTGTAATCAAAACAGAAACAAATGTACATTATATTTTATGAACCCAAATGTACCGTTACCTAAATGTACTATACATTAATGGTGATCTATAAATGTTAACAAAAGTCAAAGATGCTCTGCATATCAATATATAAAAAATTGTGCAGAATTCCTTAAATAATCAGGGCGAAAGGGACATTTAGCACATTATTTTCTATATTGGTGCAGCTCCAGCCTTTGCACCCATAATGAATAGAATAAACAGGATGTAGGCATTTTTACCACTGTGTCATCTGACCCAGTAGATCAGCCTGGAAAGAATTATTTTATATCCTAGATTTATATCTTATGGAACTGTAAAAAAAACAACAAAACAAAACAAAACAACAAAAAAGCCAGTCTCCCCCCGCACCCCCCCAGGCATTTCTGGAGATAAGAAGACAAGTTAATGTGCTCTATGCTCCTCTTAACCTGGTTATCTGGACCATGCAAGTGTATAATAGCTAATTATGGCACATTTGGAAGTCAGGGGATGCATTTGCAGGTTTCTTTTCAGGATTATAATCAAAATTTTCAAATTAAGTGCCTATAGTTAGACAGACATTATACCTAAATCCATGTTTAATCTCCTAAAGTTAGGGTTCATTGGAAGCTACAGATGCTCAGCCAGCACCTCTGAAAATTAGGCCACTTTTATAGGAGTGGCTAAGTTTAGGTACCCAGTTTGGGAATATGATCTACGTTCACTGGAGAGGAAATCTACGTAAATGTCTAGAACACATTCACAGTAAGAATATAGTGTAATTGTAGTCCTCCTCACACTGCGACTAGTACCTGCCATAGCTGCGATGCAGCAGCACAGAAAGCTGTCTCAGGCAGAGATAGCCAGCAAGAGGGCAGCTCGAGCTGGGGAGGGGACTTGGAATGCACCCGAAGGGACAGTTGGAATAAAAAGCTGTTGAAAAAGAAGAATAGAAATGCTGAGCTAACGGATGACCTGGAGCCTTGGTAGGAGGTGACATGATAAAAGAACAGGAGAATAAAAGTATGGGACTGGCAAGTGAGAGGGAGGAGAGAAGGAAAATAGGAAAGGTTTCCCGTTAGGAGAAGCAGAAAAAATAAACCTGGGTATGTGAGCAGGTACTTAGAGTATCCAGGAAAGAAAAGCCAGAAAGGATATGAATTGGTGAAAAAGGGAATTGATCATAAAGCTGTGTTTGATGAAAACAGATCCTGATATCAGTAAATGAGAAACCCACCCGCAAAGGACCGAAGAAGTGTATGAACAAAGAGAATGACTGTTTGAACTGTATTCCTTCAACAGATGTTCAAAGTGTCAAAGCCCTGGTCTGCATTAGGAGTTGAGGTCGAATTTAGCAGCATTAAATCGATTTAACCCTGCACCCGTCCACACAACAAAGCCCTTTTTTTCCGACTTAAAGGGCTCTTAAAATCGATTTCCTTACTCCACCCCCGACAAGGGGATTAGCGCTGAAATCGGCCTTGCTGGGTCAAATTTGGGGTATTGTGGACGCAATCAGATGGTATTGGCGTCTGGGAGCTATCCCAGAGTGCTCCATTGTGACCGCTCTGGACAGCACTCTCAACTCAGATGCACTGGCCAGGTAGGCAGGAAAAGGCCCGCGAACTTCTGAATTTCATTTCCTGTTTGGCCAGCGTGGCAAGCTGCAGGTGAGTGCAGAGCTCATCAGCAGAGGTGATCATGCAGGAGTCCCAGAATCACAAAAGAGCTCCAGCATGGACCAAACGGGAGGTATGGGATCTGATCGCTGGCTGGGGAGTGGAATCCGTGCTATCAGAACTCCGTTCCAGTTTTTGAAATGCCAGAACATTTGTCAAAATCTCCCAGGGCATGAAGGACAGAAGCCATAACAGGGACCCGAAGCAGTGCCGCGTGAAACTTAAGGAGCTGAGGCAAGCCTACCAGAAAACCAGAGAGGCAAACTGCCACTCCGGGTCAGAGCCCCAAACATGCTGCTTCTATGATGAGCTGCATGCCATTTTAGGGGGTTCAGCCACCACTTCCTCAACCGTGTTGTTTGACTCCTTCAATGGAGATGGAGGCAACACGGAAGCAGGTTTTGGGGACGAGGAAGATGATGATGAGGTTGTAGATAGCTCACAGCAAGCAAGTGGAGAAACCATTTTTCCCGACAGCCAGGAACTGTTTCTCACCCTGGACCTGGAGCCAGTACCCCCCGAACCCACCCAAGGCGGAGAAGGGACCTCTGGTGAGTGTACCTCTTAAAATAGTATCCATGGTTTAAAAGCAATCGTGTTTAATGATTAATTTGCCCTGGCATTCGTGGCTCTCCTGGATATACTCTCAAAGCCTTTGCAAAAGGTTTCTGGGGAGGGCAGCCTTATTCCATCCACCATGGTAGGACACTTTACCACTCCAGGCCAGTAGCACATAGTCGGGAATCATTGTAGAACAAAGCACTGCAGTGTATGTTTGCTGGCATTCAAACAACATCCGTTCTTTATCTCTCTGTGTTATCCTCAGGAGAGTGATATCATTCATGGTCACCTGGTTGAAATAGGGTGCTTTTCTTAAGGGGACGTTCAGAGGTGCCCCTTCCTGCTGAGCTGTTTGCCTGTGGCTGAACAGAAATGTTCCCCGCTGTTAGCAACGGGGAGGGGGGAGAGGCTAGCCACGTGCTGGGGGGAGGCAAAATGCGACCTTGTAACGAAAGCACATGTGCTATGTATGTAATGTTAACAGCAAGGTTTACCGTGAAAGAGTGTACCCATTGTTCTATAAAATGTGTCTTTTTAAATACCACTGTCCCTTTTTTTCTCTCCACCAGCTGCATGTGTTTCAAGGATCACAGGATCTTTTCCTTCCCAGAAGCTAGTGAAGATTAGAAGGCGAAAAAAACGCACTCATGATGAAATGTTCTCTGAGCTCATGCTGTCCTCCCACACTGACAGAGCAAAGACGAATGCGTGAGGCAGACAATGTCAGAGTGCAGGAAAGCACAAAATGACCGGGAGGAGAGGTGGCGGGCTGAAGAGAGTAAGTGACGGGCTGAAGAGAGGACTGAAGCTGAAAGGTGGCAGCAGCGTGATGAGAGGAGGCAGGATTCAATGCTGAGGCTGCTGGAGGATCAAACCAATATGCTGCGGGAAAGGCAGCAGGAGCACAGACCGCCGCTACAGCCCCTGTGTAACCAACCGTCTTGCTCCCCAAGTTCCATAGCCTCCTCACCCAGACGCCCAAGAACGTGGTGGGGGGGCCTCCGGCCACCCAGCCACTCCATCCCAGAGGATTGCCCAAGCAACAGAAGGCTGGCATTCAATAAGTTTTAAACTTTTAAAGTGCTGTGTGGCCTTGTCCTTCCCTCCTCCATCACCCCTCCTGGTGCTTCTCTCCTCCACCATCCCTCTTGGGCTACCTTGGTAGTTATCCCCCTATTTGTGTGATGAATGAATAAAGAATGCATGAATGTGAAGCAACAATGACTTTATTGCCTCTGCAAGTGGTGATTGAAGGGAGGAGGGGAGGGTGGTTAGCTTACAGGGAAGTAGAATGAACCAAGAGGGTGGGGGTTTCATTAAGGAGAAACAAACAGAACTTTCACACCGTAGCCTGGCCAGTCATGAAACTAGTTTTCAAAGCTTCTCTGATGCACACTGCGCCCTCCTGTGCTCTTCTAACTGCCCTGGTGTCTGGCTGTGCGTAACCAGCGACCAGGCAATTTGCACGTAGTCTGAAACCTCCCACCCCGCCATAAACGTCTCCCTCTTACTCTCACAGATATTGTGGAGCGCACAGCAAGCAGTAACAACAGTGGGAATATTGGTTTCGCTGAGGTCTAACCAAGTCAGTAAACTGCACCTGCGCGCTTTTAAACGTCCAAATGCACATTCTACCACCATTCTGCACTTGCAGAGCTCCTGACTACTGTCCAGACTGCCTGTGTATGGCTTCATGAGCCATGGCATTAAGGGGTAGGCTGGGTCTCCAAGGATAACTATAGGCATTTCAACATCCCTAATCGTTATTTTCTGGTCTGGGAATAAAGTCCCTTCCTGCAGCTTTTGAAACAGACCAGAGTTCCTGAAGATGCGAGCGTCATGTACCTTTCCCGGCCATCCCACGTTGATGTTGGTGAAACGTCCCTTGTGATCCACCAGTGCTTGCAGCAGTATTGAAAAGTACCCCTTGCGGTTTATGTACTCGCCGGCTTGGTGCTCCGGTGCCAAGATAGGGATATGGATTCCATCTATGGCCCCACCACAGTGACGGAATCCCATTGCAGCAAAGCCATCCACTATGACCTGCACATTTCCCAGGGTCACAACCCTTGATATCAGCAGATCTTTGATTGCGTTGGCTACTTGCATCACAGCAGCCCCTACAGCAGATCTGCCCACTCCAAACTGATTCCCGACTGACCGGTAGCTGTCTGGCGTTGCAAGCTTCCACAGGGCTATTGCCACTCGCTTCTCAACTGTGAGGGCTGCTCTCATCTTGGTATTCTTGCGCCTCAGGGCAAGGGAAAGCAAGTCACAAAGTTCCACGTAAGTGCCCTTATGCATGCGAAAGTTTCACAGCCACTGGGAATTGTCCCAGACCTGCAACACTATGCGGTCCCACCAGTCTGTGCTTGTTTCCCAGGCCCAGAATTGGCATTCCACCGCATGAACCTGCCCCATTAGCACCATGATGACCACATTGTTACGGCCCGTGCTTTGAGAGAAGTCTGTGTCCGTGTCTGTGTCCTGATCACTCTCGTCACCGCGCTGACATCGCCTACTTGCCCGGTTTCGCTTTGCCAGGTTCTGGTTCTGCATATACTGCTGGATAATGCGCGTGGTGTTTAATGTGCTCCTAATTGCCAAAGTGATCTGAGCGGGCTCCATGCTTGCTGTGGTATGGTGTCTGCACAGAAAAAAGGCGCGGAACGATTGTCTGCCGTTACTCTGACGGAGGAAGGGGCGACTGACGACATGGCTTACAGGGTTGGCTTACAGGGAATGGCTTTACATCAAGGAGAAAGAAAAACAACTGTCACACAGAATGGCCTCCTCAAGGGTTGAACTCAAAACCCTGGGTTTAGCAGGCCAATGCTCAACCCACTGAGCTATCCCTCCCCCCGGTATTTCAGGCACGACTGAATCTCCATTAAACTTTTCAAGATGCCCCTGACAGACCTCACCGAAACGATTGTTGGCTGTTGATTTCTCAGAGGGAGCAAATGAATACAAAACAAATCTGGTCTATTTCTTGTTTTGATCCACTCCATCTATCTTTTACATCTTTGGCTGGCAGCAGACGGTGCAGTAGGACTGCTAGCCATCCACATCTCCTCGCTGCTTGGCAGAAGATGGTGCAATAGGACTACTAGCCATCCTCATCTCCTGCCTGCTCGCTATAAGATGGTACAATAGGACTGCCGGCAGGACTAAAGAGAATGACCTGGTCAAGTCACTCCTAATTTAGTTCCTGTGCGCATGTCTGCCCAGGCGCTCCTGGCCGACCTTACCAAGGTGGCCAGGAGCACCTCGGACACAATGACGATGGTGATCAGGTGTATTGCACCGTCTGCTGCCACAAGGCAATGGGTTGCTGCTGCTGCTGTGTAGCAATGCAGTACTGCGTCTGCCAGCACCCAGGAGACATAGGGTGACAGTGAGCTGAGCAGGCTCCATGCTTGCCGTGGTATGGCGTCTGCATAGGTAATTCAGGAAAAAAGTCACAAAATGATTGTCTGCCATTGCTTTCATGGAGGGAGGGCCTGACGACACGTACCCAGAACCACCTGCGACAATGTTTTTTGCTCCATCAGGCATTGGGATCTCAACCCAGAATTCCAATGGGCGGCAGAGACTGCGGGAACTGTGGGATAGCTACCCACAGTGCAACACTCCGGAAGTCGACGATAGCCTCAGTACTGTGGAAGCACTCTGCCAAGTTAATGCACTTAGAGCATTTTGTGTGGGGACACACACAATAGACTATATAAAAAAGATTTCTAAAAAACCGCCTTCTATAAATTCGACCTAATTTCGAAGTGTAGACATCAGCTAGTGGGCGCTCACTTGTTTATTAGAGTAAGAAACCCCACTTGTGGATAAACTCAGTGGAAAAAGGTACAGCTACAGGAGCATTTCAAGCCAAAGAGAAGCAAAAAACAGGACCGCAAGAATGGAGTTGGACTTACAGCCAAGGAGAGGAAAAGTTGATTTTTCTCTGAAGTGACACAGTATATCATTTGCTCTTATTAATAACAATGCATTTGGTACTAACTGCACAATATGTACAAGCTTACAAAAGGTAATGAGTTGGTAACCTATAGTTTATTTCAATAAGTAATGTGTCTTTGGTAATGATGTATGTTATTTACGATCCTGGTACAATTTTGCGGTTTTCCCTTCTAAAGTTCTAAAAATGTAAAATTATCCCTTTTGTCTTGGTTTGCCTCTGCCTCTCCTCACAGTTAGCATAGTCCAGCCTTGCTGGGTCACTACATAATTCAATTGGTATTTGTTATTTATTTCAGTCTTAAAACTCCAGTCCAAAGAACGCACACTAGAGCTCCGAGTGCTCTTGACATAAAACTTTACAAGCGTAATAGAGAAAAGTTACAGAATCAAAGCAGTTCTTTTCCACCCCTTCAATCTCACCTTAAATTATTATGTAGAACATATATTTACCTTCGTAAGAATAGTTTCATTTTCTATGCATTGTCTTAAGCTCCATTTGATCATGCTACTGACAGAGCTTTGGGAAAAGGCACAATGCCTTTCATAGGTTTTCATAAACTTTTCAAGAATGGAAATATCAGGAAGTGAACTGGCTTTTTTCATTTTCTCTTTCTTCTTTCCTTGCATGATTATTTTTTTTGAAAATTTTGTCGTCTTGTCCTTAGCTTGCTTACCCTGAAACACAAAATTCAAGCTTATTTGTATTAGTAACAAAGCTCTTATTGAAATGTTAGTTTTATGGTAATCAAAGAACGATTATGTAAGGGTGTGTATCTTGGCCAATGGATGCACATCCTGGGGAGTGTTGTAGTATTTATACATTGGTGTATTAACAGAGCAAACAATATTAGAACATTTAAGCATAGTGTAATATTAAATCAATCTGCCAAAGAAAATAGTTTTAAAAAAAACCATCAAAAACCAATCCTACATAAAAATCCAGGCAATGTTTATCAGCACAGCTCTGTGTCAGTACCACTCCTAAAGTTCTAGCTCATCTGTGATGCTTTAGCAGTAGGAGTATGCTTGACAGTGCTGTTAATGGACAATTAATAGCACAGTTGTGGTTATAGTGGGGACATCTACTGTGGGAGGGACAACCACACTGGGGGACAAGCAGGGAAATGGGGCCTGAATTGGCACACCTGTGTCAACTCTAACGCTAGCAGCTGTCTGGACAGTGCTGAAGCTACCTGATGCAATTGCCAAAAGTACTTTGTTTATAATTGTTTCCTATACTAGTGTGTACAACTTCCTCTTTCTTCTTTCGAATGGCTGGTGAACTTAAGGTGAAATTACAGTTTCACCTGAAGTTGATCAAGCCAAATGGCTACATCAGGAGTAGCAGAATTTATTGAAGTAATGCCTTCTTCATATTTATAAATTGGGCAGTAGGTAGGGATATGTTCGATGGTCTGTCGTGGGGAACCACACTTGCACACCAGGGAGTCCTTGATTTTTCATTTGTGCATTAGATATCCGCATCTACCATGGTTGGTTTGAATTCGGTTCAGAGTCGACCAAGATGACCATGAAAAGTCAAACCCAGTAACCTTCTGCATGGGATCCAGCACAGAATGCTTATTTTTTGAGTCTTGTTTAGTCCAATCTGCTTTCCAAGCCTCCTTCTGGTCGTAGCCTGATTGCATGAGGCTAAACAAATGTTTTCAGAAAGGCTTGTGGGACTTAAGACATGGGGGTGGGGGGTAAGGGAGGGAGGGGTTTGGACCTTGTCAAGGGCTTGGCGGATAGGAAGATGTCTGTTTTCATGGATTCGCTGAGCTTCGTGGAATGTTGCAGCAGTTTGGTGTATTGGCAGGGGAGTGATGTTAGAATAGGTAGCCATGGTGTTGGAGTCAACTTAAGGATTCCCAGGATGCACTGCATTACTGTATTTAGCTGGGTGTCCACAAGTCACTGCTCTATACCAGTGCACAGTATTCAGCTATCGAATATACAAGTGCTATTGCAGATGTTTGCAAGACTGATGCCAATGCACTCCATATTGTACCTGCTAGTTTCTGGATTATGTTGGCTCTTGGTTTTAATCTTTGCAGCTACTTTCTCAAAGTGATCATGGAAGGTGAGGGTGCAGTCCAGTTTCACGCCGAGATATATTGGAGTATAATCATGTTGCACATTTTTACCACAGAAAGCTGCTTTGCGTGTTTTTGGCACTCCAATTATCAAGATGAAATGTGCTTATTGTTTTTCCAAGGTTTGGTTTGAGCCTCCATTTCCAGAAGTATTGTTCTATAGTTCGGAGGTTCTCAGTTAATGCTTTCTCAATGTCATGGAGATTTGGTGCATGGATTGTCTTACTCTTCAAGATTCTATGCAGCTGTCAGGAAGCTGTGGAAGGTGGCACTTCAGAGGGACACAGAGCAGTGCAGTGGCATGAGGTTTCCATCCTGGTATCTTTGGCCTCACACCACAGGTGCTGACTCCGTGGGTGCTCCGGGGCTGGAGCACCCACTGGGAAAAATTGGTGGGTGCTCTGCACCCACTGTCAGCTCCCTGCTCCAGCTCATCTCTGCCTCCGCCTCCTCCCCTGAGCGTGCCACGTCCCCGCTTCTCCTCGTGGCACGCTCTGGGGAGGAGGCGGGGCTGGGGCGGGGACTTTGGGGAAGGGGTTGGAATGGGGGCAGGGGTGGAGTCGGGGCGGGCTGGGGGGTGTTCGAGCACCCACCGGCGCCAGGAGAAGTTGCCACTCATGCCTCACACAGGCCTTTGGGATCTGCCTGATTTCAGGGTAGACTCTGCAGCCTATTTTACTGGGAAGCAAATCCTGCCCTTTGGTGGGACGATTTTCATGATGGGAGAATTTCCTCTCCCAGATCCTTCCCTTTGCACACATGATTTGAACCACAGGAAGGGGTTATCTGGGCCAAAATTATTTTCTCTTTAGTGCGTTATGCATGGTGCCACTTACCTAGTACAACTGCTGCATTCAAGTCGCAAATGAGGTATGGTGCTGGATACATACACACAAGTTCAGTCACATCACAAAATACATCATGGGGTTGTGTAGTTTTATTTACATGAGTTTGGGATGTGTCCTGTTATTCATAAATGGCCAAGGCACAATTGAGTTATGCAGGCCATATCAGAGACGATCGTGTATTCTGTATATGCTGTGTATTTTTCAGAAAAAATGTGACAAGTGTTTTAGAGTTTGTAAAATGCTATTGGGACAATTTCTTATATTTACTTTAATTATTAAGAGCTCATCTGTAGAGGCCTTGTATTAGAATATCCCTCTATTTTAAAACCCCTCTAACAACCAGTCAGAATAATACATACAGACAGCAAAGATTTGAATGTGCTCTCATTCACACCATTGTAAACTAGTACATCTCTGGAAAGATGAATTAGTAGGGCAGATGAGGCAGGAAAAGATCCATGACAATTTGTCACATGGTTTCACAGTTTATTACATCTTCATCCCATTTGCAATATACACCCCCCACATCTTTTTGTTGGCCTCTATGCGGTTATGTCTAATATTTTAAGCTGTCCATTACTTTGTCATTTTGTCGTTAAAAGGGTCATGCACATCTATAGCACTATACAAAAATCAGTGTATTAAATATAAATAAAATATTTCATAAAGTTATTTCAGTGCAAGTAACAGAAACTAGATAGAGGAGAGGATCAAAAATTACATTGCCTTGGGATGGGAAGCTATTGAACATTTTGAGGCAGAGAACAAATAGTTCAGAGGGCAATTTCACTGTTCCCCCTCTAAATCTGGTAGAACATAGATTTTTCTCTTTTTTTTTTTCACCTCCCCTCCAGTATGTTGCATAGGAGTAATGGTGCTGATAGTGACTTTGGCTGTCTAGAACTGCAGAAGGAAGGAGCTGATTTGTTCTAATACTTACTGTCCTTTGTAAAGTGTGTTGAGATCTATAGATGAAAACTGCGTTATAAATGCCAGGTCTGAGTACTGCTGTAGGTGATTGATTTTCACAAGTGCAGACAGACTCCACCTTGTTGATTTTCCCTCTAGGCTCCTTCTCAGCTTCAGACAGACCGAGTGTTCGTCTGTCACTAAGCAACCAAGTCACAGGATTCAGAATGGGAACACTTGAGCAGTGGTGTTTAAAGAGCCAGAGCTCCCACCCCTTAACCTACTAGCCTGCAATTCAAATGGTAACTCCCTCAGAGTGCTGTAGCTCTGTATTGTGATTACAATGTCTAGGGGGGAAAATACTGATTCAGAGAAATATCTGTCTTGATTTTGAGCCCCTCACTGACCCCTTGTCACCGCAATGCCAAATTCAGGACACACTGTTGAGAAATAGGGCAGATTCCCCCCAAACTGGTGGTTATTCTATCATTAGGTTATACCAAGCCAGTAACAAAAGTAAACTTCTGTATCACCACACTAGTTAACAAGCAATCAAAAATGCAGTCTCCTTAGGCATTCTAGCCTTGGTTTTATCCCCCAGACACAAGTACTCCTTTTCTTTTTATATGATAAGTAGTTACTGAAAACCAATGTAATCAATTATAGGATCCTTCTAATCCCAAGAGATCAGCCACTTAGGTCAATATATAACTCAGCTCTTACTCAATAATTATGCTGATGCCAATCCTTTAGTAACTAAAAAATAAAAGTTTAATAAAAAAAAGAAGAGCGTTATTAATGGTTGATAGATCATATACATGCCAGTGATTTTTCAGTGTTCATAGATCAGGATCATAGCAATGACGGAATAAACTGCTGGCTTGCAAAAAGTCTCTGTGGAATTTACCCAGGCATATTGGGGGCCATCAGTCCTTTTTCAAAGCTTCCGTGTTAGAAATCCAGTCCAGAGAAATGAAACAGGAAATGAAGACAAAATGGAGATCTCAGGCGTCCTGTTATATCCTCTGCCATGTGCATGGAATTTTACTGTCCCACACTAAGCTCCCAGCCTCCATTTGTGGAAAGTTACTGGCCCAAGATGGAGTCCAGGGTCACATGAGCATATCACATGTTCCTACATGCTTTGATGACATACAGGGGCCGCCACTGCCCATATTCTTTCTGAGGCCTCCCAGGAAGGCTTACTGGGTAGGAGGAGTTTCTTCTGTTGCCCATTTTTTGAGTGAAGTGTCCTTAATGTGCAATCAACATATCGGTGTCTGGCCTCCATGAAAATTTTATCTACTGGGTGTTATCTTACACATGTGTTGTGTTCATGGATAAGTCCATGGCCAATATTCATAACTTTAGATACAAAGATGATACATGCATATAAACAGAATACTCATAATTAGAAAATCATAACTTTTCCATTGACACCTTACACAACATACTTTAGACAAGATTTGTTGCAACTGTATAATAGTGGTAATATCAATTATATAAATGTTCATATTCAATCATACAGCATCACACCCCTCACAAACATCACTTGATGTGTGTCTGCTCTTCACCACTGCTGAACTTGTTCTTGAAATTCCACCTGGGAGTGAAATGGGGAGATACTGAAGTTTCTGAGGAACCTGCAGCCATGGACAGGAAACCAAAATCATCAGTCTTGTGGTTTTCAAGTGTCTCGGGTAAGATATTTTATTGTTACAAATCTTGATTTTAAGCCTCTGTAGAGTTGCTGGAAGTGTTTACTCACGGTTGCCTTCTCACCTCCGTGCAGGACAAGTGACCACAACTAGGGGCTCCATTAGAGACCGAAAAGCAGAAGCTTTAAAACACTAAGTTGGCTTTAGGTAAAAAGCTTTTCTGCTATCAGATAGCAAAACTGTTAAAATCAACGTCTGCTGACTGTGCACAGCTAGAGTAGCCTGTGATAAGACAACATAAACAAACAACTGCATTTCAGTTAACATCCGTTCTTCTCCATTTTACATGTTTCAGGGTTGCACTTGGAGATATTAATCAAAATATTTTACCAAAGTGAACAAATTACAAATTTATAGAAAGATAAACAAGTTCTGAAGTTCAAAACACTTACTTCCTTTTGCAAAGTTGATGACTTTTGGGGGAAAAAAATCCAAAATAAAGGTATGTAAAAGGGAACTGCAAGATTTTTATCAAACGTTCAGTGTTTTCACAATAAAAAGGACAGAACAAGACTTTACATTAAAAAACCCATAGTATTTTAAATCCTTATTTGATCACGCTAAAATTTTGCTAATATTTTAAAGCAGTTAGCACAGAGGTAGGCAAACTATGGCCCGGGAGCCACACCCGGCCCTCCAGACGTTTTAATCTGGCCCTTGAGCTTCTGCTGGGAAGTGAGGTCTGAGGTTTACCCTGCTCGTGCTCCAGCTGGGGTGTGGGATTGGGCTCTTGCCCCACTCCACATGGCTCCCGGAAGCAGCGGCATGTCCCCACTCCAACTCCTATGCATAGGGGCAGCCAGGGGGCTCTGTATGCTGCCCCCACAGCTTCCATTGGCCGGGAACTGAAGCCAATAGGAGCTGCAGGGGCAGTGCCTGCCGACAGGGCGAGCAGATCTGCCTGCCTGCGCCTCCCCCTAGGAGCCGGAGAGGGGACATTCCATTGTTTGCTTCTGGGAGCTGCTTGAGGTAAGCACTGCCTGGAGCCTGCCCCCCTCCTGTGCTCCAACCCTGATCCCCCTCCCGCCCTCAGTCTCAGCCCGGAGCACCCTCCTGCACCCCCAACCCCTCATCTCCAGCCCCAGCACCCCCAACCGGAGCCCTCCCGCACCCAAACCCCAATTTTGTGAGCATTCATGGCCTGCCATACAATTTCCATACCCAGATGTGACCCTCGGTTAGCATGTTCTACTATTAAAATTTTCTGCAGGATCAAATTTAGAAAAAGATTTCAAATGGTAATTTTGAAATATGGGTGAATTTTATTCATTAAGGAAATATGCTGATTTAAGACACCTTTGCAATCAGCTCAAAATAGCTTTGATTTTATAAAATTACATTTGGGAAGCAGTTAATACAATTTGGTGTAATCATTATATTTAAAAAAAACTGTTTATTAAATTATATATTTCCTCAGTAGACTAAAGCCATGATAAAACAATATTTTTTATATATTATATATATAAAACCACAGAATAAATATACTAAATTATATTACTAGTAAATATAAAACCTTTCATAGTAAAAATAAATACATATTGAAACATCTTAGGTGAATAATATGCATTTCTCCATTAAACTGGCTGGTGGACTGTGCTATCCTTACCTCAGTATTAGAGCTGAGCAAACTTTTTTTTTGGCTTGGTGACTAACCTGAAAAATCTTTAAAATATTGACTTGTTTCAAACCAAAATTGAATTTTTTTTTGGTTTCTATCAAATGAAAAACTAATTTTTTTTGTTTGATTCAAAATGACATTTTGTTTAGAAAACGTCAATTCAAAATTAAAAATTGAAATGAACAATTTCAACATTTCCAAAAAGGAAAAAAAAAAAGTTCAATTTTTCCCCATCCAAAACTATTTATTAACTTTGACCCATATTCATGAATTGTTTCAGTGCCCCGAAAAATGTACTTTTTGGCAAATGTACTATTTGATAAAGTGTTCTACTCAGTATGCTGTCAGTAGTGCTCTTTATTGGCCTGATCCTTCATCCCTTACTAACGCAAGTAGTCCAACTGACTTGAATAGGGTTATCGGTCTGATCCAGTCTTATTGACATCAGTGGAAATATTCCCATTTGTTTAGGGACCAGTTGCATGAGTAAGCGTTAGACTATGTTTTTAAATACAAAGCAGCAATCAGAAATTTGGGCTTTGATTCTGCAAACACTTATGCATGTGCTTAAAAACTTTGCACTCCTGAGTTCTCCAGTTGACTTCACTGGGGCTACTTACATGTGCAATGTTAAGTGCATGCATAAATGCTTGCAGGATTGGGGCCGGGTATTGAATTGCCTAATATTAAATACATAAAACTATCTTCAGATAAATGTAAGAGGTTTGCTTACAACTACAAGAACAGGAAAATTCAGTGTTAAGGCTGACACCCAGTGTAGTCTTCACACCGTACCAGGTCTAATGTCATGATCAGAGAAATCTGAGGATTTCAAGAATTCTAAAGACAGAAAATCTTGTTTCTGTAAACACAACTATTCTTGCAGTTTAGCTAAACTTTCAAAATACAACATCCTCCAAGTAATCTGAGTTAAGAACAGAAGATTTTTTGGTTTATATAAGGACATTTAAAATTAATAGGCCAAAATTTTGTTTTGAAGGACAGGTCCCTGTAATTAGGATTTCCATGTGGTGGTCCTCTGCTCCATTTATATGTGCAGGCAAAAGAAAATATTACATAAATTTTTGTTCTTGGAAACACTTAGAACAAGATTCTTGTCATTTTCACTTCATTGCTGATACACAAGAACAGAGTAGATAGCACAGCAGGAAAATGATATGTAGACACAGAATCAGAACTGGAAGGGACCTAGAGAGGTCATCTAGTCCATTTCTTTGCATTCGTGGCAGGACTAATTACCTAGACTATTCTGTTTGTCTAAACTGCTCTTAAAAATCTCCAATGATGGAGATTCCACGACCTCCCTAGGCAATTTATTCCAGTGGTTAACGACCCTGACAGTTAGGAAGTTTTTCCAAATGTCCAACCTAAACCTCCTTTGCTGCAGTTTAAGCCCATTGCTTCTTGTCCTGTCCTCAGAGGTTAAGAAAAACAATTTTTTTCCTCCTCCTTGTAACAACCTTTTACATACTTAAACTGTTATCATATCCCCTCTCAGTCTTCTCTTCTCCAGACTAAACAAACCCAATTTTTTCAATCTTCCCTCATAGGTCATGTTTTCTAGACCTTTAATAGTTTTTGTTGCTCTTCTCTGGACTCTCTCCAGTTTGTCCACATGGTTCCTGATATGTGGCACCCAGAACTGGACACAGTACTCCAGTTGAGGCCTAATCAGAGCACAGTAGAGCGGAAGAATTACTTCTTGTGTCTTGCTCACAACAGTCCTGCTAATACATCCTGGAATGATGTTCACTTCTTTTTCCCCCAACAGCGTTACACTGTTGACTCTCATTAGCTTATGACCCCCCAGATCCCTTTCCGCAGTACTCCTTCCAAGGTAGTCATTTCCCATTTTGTATGTGTGCAACTGATTGTTCCTTCCTAAATGGAGTACTTTGCATTTGTCCTTATTGAATTTCATCCTATTTCAGATCATTTCTCCAGTTTGTCCAGATCATTTTGAATTTTAATCCTATCCTCCAAAGCACTTGCAACCCCTCCCAGCTTGGTATTGTCCGCAAAACTTTATAAGTGTACTCTGTAGGCCATTATCTAAATCTTTGATGAAGATATTGAACAGAACTGGACCCAGAACTGATCCCTGTGGGACCCCACTCATTATGCCCTTCCAGCATGACTGTGAACCACTAACTACTCTCTGGGAACGGTTTTGCACCCACCTTAGAGTAGTTCCATCTAGGCTGCATTTCCCTGGTTTGTTTATGAGAAGGTCATGTGAGACAGTATCAAAAGCTTTATTAAAGTCAGGATATACCACGTCTACCACTTCCCCCCCATCCACAAGGCTTGTTACCTGTCAAAAGAAAGCTATCAGGTTGGTTTGACACGATTTGTTTTTGAGAAATCCATGCTGATTGTTACTTATCACCTGACTATCCTCTAGAGGTTTGCAAATTGATTGTTTAATTATTTGCTCCATTATCTTTCTGGGTACAGAAGTTAAGCTGACTGGTCTATTATTCCCTGGGTTGTCCTTCAGCTTCTGCTGAAAGTGATCAGCTTTGATCTGATCCTGCTTCCCTTGGAGTCAAAAGGAATTTTGCCATTGACATCTATGGGATCAGAATTGGATTTACAGTCTTGGCAAACTTTGAATTAATTTACATTTGTTTTAAAATAAAACTGTTTACAGAAAGTGATACAACATTCACCATGGCTTGTTATGTACTTTACTATACAGAGCACATGGTATTTACACTGCCACTTAATGGAATTTTCTTTCGAAATTGAAAATGCAATATAAAAGGGGCCAATCTTTTATTCCTTAGTATGGTAAAACCTCTCATTGAAGTAAATGACAGTTTTGCCAGAATTAGGACTACAGGATTGGACCCCTAATTTGACCAGTTTTCCTCCCCACAGGCAGTTAATTCGCTGTTTTAGTTCTAGGTGAAATCTCCTGGACTATTTTATTGTGTAATTTATTGTTTGTCAATGTGAGATCATGAGACTCAGAGAAACCTTTGGAAATTCCAGGGCACCAAAAGGAGCTTTTTGCTTGTTTGCTACTTCATCTTATTTAGATATATGGTCCCAGTGACCACAGTATCTGTACCCTCACAATCTGTAAAGTATTTATGTATCCTCACAACTCCACTTTGAGGTAAGACAGTGCTATTATTTCTATTTCAGATGAGGAACTGGCCTGTTTATGTGAACAGTTTCATGGCTGGGGTGTGAATGTGTCTCACACTAGCCTGCCACAGGCTGACTGTCCATGGGGGCCCTGCTGATGCACGTTAATAATTCATTAATGCACTCTGATTAGTCCTATTTCAAAAATAACTAGATAAGTGTATTAAACAACTGTTAATGCATGTCAGCAGTGTCCACATGGACATTTGGTGTATAGCAAGCTAGTTGTGGGGTATATCCACACCCCACCTTGCCATGAACTAAAAGTTTATGTAGAAGAACCCTTTGTGACTTGCTCAAGGTTACTCAAGCAGTGTGTGGTGGAGCAGAAAAACAACACCAGCACCCTAACCACTGAAGCATTCTTCTCTCAAAGGCTCCATACCTGCAAGATGCTCCATGCAAGTGTAGGGGTTCACCTACACAGAGCAGTTTACAAGATTGCACCTACATTTTTAAATACAACAATATTTAGATTAGATAAAGACATATTGATATTCTGTATGTGTTTTTCTTTTCCAAATACCTTGTTTTTATACAGGCTGCCAAACACAGGCTCATCTTTGTAACCTGGGAAATAGGTAAGGGTCTCACTGGAAACTCGGGAAGGTAGGTTTTGTAGTATTCACTTTTCACTAGCCTTTCTTAATAGACCCTTTTCCGCAACCTAATTAAATCAGATATGGGTACACTAAATATTACAAAATACAGAGCCATTGAAGCAGTTATAGAGGTACAGGTCACTAGCAATCACAGCATGACACACACACACCCTTCTTGCAATTAGCTTTTTCTAAAACGTTGGGTGAAGGTAACAGGTGTTAGTCCAGCAGCCAGGCTAGCCAGTTTGCAACTACAAAACATTATTTGGGGTATGTCTACACGGCAACTGGGAGCGCACTTCCCAGCACGGGTGGACAGACACGTGCTAGCACTGCTTGAGCTAGTGCACTAAAAATAGCAGTGTGGTTACAGGCATTTAGGCTGTGGTTTGGGCTAGCTGACCGAATACAAGAACACGCCCAACCACTTGGGTAAGAACTCTGGTGGCTAGCTTGAGCTGCAGCCCAGGCCGCTGCAGACACACTGCTGTTTTTTAGTATGCTAGCTCAAACAGAGCTAGTGCCTGTCTGTCTACCCACCCGGGGAGGTATGCTCCCAGCTTCTGTGTAGACATAGTCTTACAGTGAAAGCCTAACCTGAAAGTAAAATATTCTCCTCCTACTTTATTGGGCAGAAGCTGAGGACTGATCACTCAGCATTTCAGTGAGAGGCAGAATTACCCTGTATCAGAGAAGGGCATGTTAATACCTTAAAGAGAATTATTTAGGACAATGCAGGAACCTCAGTATGTGTTTCATGATGACAAGGTGGTGCTAAGAATCCTGGAACTGTTCTTGTGTGAGAGAAATTCATCTTTCCCTGCCTCACAGATCATTCTCCCTCCATTCTGGCACAGAACCCGCCCCAGAAATACTGTGGTACACTTAAACATTGAGATAGCACTAAGGGTATGTCTATGCTGCAATTACACACCTGCAGCTGGCCTGGGTTAAGGGGATGTTTAATTGCCATGTAGACATTCAGGCTCAGGCTGCAGCCTGGGCTCTGGGACCCTGCAAGGTGGGAGGGTCTCCGAGCTTGGTCTGCAGCCCAAGCCCAAAACATCTGCACTGTAGTTAAGCCAGTGGTGAGTAACCTGTGGCCCGTCAGGGTAAAGCACTGGTGGGCCACGAGACAGCTGCCTGCAGCCCCCATATAGCTGCTTCTCCCAGCTCCATTGGCCACTAACGGCGAACTGTGGCGACTGGGAGCTGCAGGTGGCAGTGCCTGCAGACGGTCAATGTAAATGCTGTCTCACGGCCCACCAGCAGATTATCCTGACGGGCCACAAGTTTCCCACCATTGAATTAAACAGTCCCTTCGCCCTGAGCTCCTCAGCCTAAGTCAGCTGGCACAGGCCTGCTGTGGGTATCTAACTATAGTGAAGACATACCCAAAGAGCTATATCAAGATCAGATTCCTTGTCTCCTTTCATCTGAAGCACAAGGGCTCAGGGTATCCAAGCTGTTGCTAGCTACATGGATCAAGCTATGCATCACAGAGGCATACAAGACGTCAGGTATTCCTGTTCCAGCCAAAACAAAGGCACACTCAACAAGCTTTATGGTGACTTTGCCAGCAGAAACAGCTTATGCTTTGACTGCAGAGATCCGCAGTGCAGCTCTGTGGTCATTGGTCAATACCTTTCTTATATACTATAAAGTGGATGCCCTGTCTTCTGCAGAGGCCGCCTTTGGGAGGAAGATGCTGCAGTTGGTGGTCCTGTAAAAGTATTGCTATTTTGGGCAGCTAACTCAGCAGGGTTTCCCTATCTCATTCTGTTTTTCTTAGCCTTCTCGAGGTCTGTTCACTTCTTGCTACTTCCCATACATATCAGAGTTGTGGGAGATGTTGGTTGCAGAATGGTGAATTTCTTACCTGAACATTTCCTTTCGGCCAGTAGTGTCTCCAACCTTTCTACCCTCCCTGGATGCCTTCCTATTCACCAGGCAGTATTTAATTTTGATAGTTAGGCATGCCAGCTATAGCCTACAGTACATAGTTTATTGGTTGGCATTAAAGTTATGGTTACTAATCCTATTCCACAACTTTTTACACAGCTTTGGAATGAATCATCTGGCAGCAGGGACATATGCTGTGCTACAACTTTGTGGTTAATCAAAACCATTCTTTTGAGAAATGGGAAATTCTACCTTCTAGATTCAGGTGTGGGCAGAAGCACAGTAGTTTGTCGTCATAGTGGGCTCATAGAGGTGGTGGATTCCTGGTTCCAGAATTTTCCTGATTGTCCTCTTTCCTCTGGTACCTTTGTGAAGAGAATGAACAAAAGGAGTGTTTTTATAGTCTCTCAGAGTACTGTGTAGGGAGAGTAGGGGAGGTTTCAGTTTGGCAATGCTTTCTGCCACTATGTTAAGTCTCCCCCCACAAGAGGAGTGAGCTTGTGAATTTAGATGACCACAACATTTGTTTGGCATGTCAATCTTCCAGGGCCAAAGCCAGATGTGATGTGTGGCTGCTGAGCTGGATGCCATGAACTGGCTGAAAATCTCACTGCAGCCATTGAGGCATCTTCCACAAAGGCTGTTGGTAAAGAAATTTTCTGTAGACCTGAAGTCAGGATGGTTTCTGTCCTTCATAGCTTTAAGGGTCATACAGCCAGGACGCTATGGTTCTTGCAAAGTGTGTAGCCACCAGAGATGCTCTAATGGTGGCCAACAAAGCCCCTTCTGAGGGGTGGCTTCCAGCTTTCTACCAGTTGGATCTTTGGTAAGGAAATCCCCTTCAGGTGGGAATACTGTATCTTGTGCTAGAGATGCTGCTGTGACTGGTATATCTGTAATGGCATGTTTTTGGCTCTTGCAACTTCCAAGTGCATGCCTGCTCAGGCATTCACCTTTATCAGGGGCTTCCCATTCCTCTCTGATCACATTCTCACAGGATTGCTCTCAGGGACAAACTTAGAAGTCAGGTAATAGTGAGGATTTAGAAGGCAGGAATTTACCTTAAGGCTGTCTTCTAGTGGCTGCTCAGGCTGGATATGAATTGTAGATGCAACCTTTTAGCACATGATTTCAAAGATTTCAGGGGAGGGGGGAACTGTTTTTTCATTTTTTCCATGTCCTTCTCAGAGCCTGAATTTGAGAGCTCCCCTTCCTCAATAGGGGTGGTGTCTGAGTCAGAGGACAAATATCTTTTAGATTATTTATAGCAGAGTTTCTCAATGACTGGTCTGTCGAGCAGCACCACTCTGAGATCTCCCTGGCAGTTTAGGAAGACAGCAAAATCTGTCTGGTATCAAAAATGTTGAAAAACAGATTTATAGTTTTTCCTTTCCTTTTTGCTCTGTTGGGATTTTTTTGGCATCGCAGCTCAGCTGTGGCTGGGTCATGGTCTTGTGCAAAATGCCTTGAACCCTCTGCATGTCTCCTACCCCTGGGGGGTCACACTCCTGCCTGACTGGGGAATGGGATTTCATTGCTGGAGTTTCCTGATGCAAGCTAGGAAGAGGAGGAGCTGAGTATAAGCCCCGCTTCTCTTTCTAGGGAACTTAGGACCCATTTTAGGACTTGGGGTAGGGTCCTGAAGCCCCTAAAGGGTTTTTCCTTTCTCATCCTGTTCTGCCTTGAGGACTTATCCCTGGGCTGGCTGCTGAAAGTTTTCCTCTTCCCATTACCGTCTGCATCTCCATGGCCTTTTCCATGTTTGAGTCATAGCTTCTTGTGGTAGGGTGGAACAAAATATGCCTACCTGACTCAGAGCCCCATGTCCTAGCAATGCAAGGATCAGCTCGCTGAGAACAGGCAGGGCACAATTTGTTCTCAAAAGAGCCCAGGAACAGGGTCGGCAGGTTTGTATAATTTTTGGTGGTGCCCAGAACGGGTCCAAGTCCGTTCCCCAACCTAAGGCTCTGAGAGGGAGTTTGGGTGCAGGATGGGGTTTGGGGGTTCAGGCTCTGGGAGGAAGTTTGGGTGTGGGAGGGGTGCAGGCTCTGGGCTGGGACAGGGGTTGGGGTGCAGGAGGGTGTGTGGGAGCAGCCTTGGGGTGGTCGGTGTGGGTTCTGGGAAGGGGTTTGGGGTGCAGCAGGCAGGCTGCCCCAGGCCTTGGACTGGGGGCCAGAGAGGACTGTCCCTGCCTGCAGCAGTGACCAATAGCTCCTACAAGCTTTTCTTCTCACGTTAACTTCATGAACACAGAAGACAGGCACAACACTGCTTCTAGTGAAATACTCATTTTATGCTGAATGGGGACTGGAGTTTTCTTTCAAACAAATAGTGATCTATCCTTTCACGTGGCTCCAGTGGTTTTGGATTTACTTTAGGGGCTGCAAAAAATAAGAATTCATGTTCCACTGCACCTTTGAAGCACAAATGGGACCCAGCAGTTAGATTGTGTACCCCTAATATACAAGTTTCAGAGTAGCAGCCGTGTTAGTCTGTATTCGCAAAAAGAAAAGGAGGACTTGTGGCACCTTAGAGACTAACCAATTTATTTGAGCATAAGCTTTCGTGAGCCGCAGCTCACTGAATGCATCCGATGAAGTGAGTTGTCGCTCACAAAAGCTTATGCTTAAATAAATTTGTTAGTCTCTAAGGTGCCACAAGCACTCCTTTTCTTTTTCCCTAATATACAAGTGCTCTCAGTTCAAGTCATTTAAAAGGCACTTATTTTACAGTGATTGGTGCTATATAAATGGCTGTAATAATAAATGATTACTTAATGACCAAATGAGGAACTGTGGGATCACTACAAGAAATGGCTAGGAAGGGGAGGTGTTTACATAAATGCAGTGTTTACACAGCCCCGGCATTTGAGAACTTGGATCTAAGGCACTAAGTGATTAAATGACATTTAGCTACAAAGACATTGCCCATGTGTTTGTAAATTCTGTAGCAAAACTGGAAGTATAATTGGTCTAGAAATCACACTATCATTGGTAAGGCCCTGAGTCATGGTTTAGAAACTCAAAACGATGCAATCTCAGTGGGTGGTGGTGAGAGCGGCAAGCATTCTGACAGAATGGTGATAGGCCTCGTCTATAAGGGAAATTGATTAGCCTAGCTGTTCCAGAAGAGCACTGTGTGGAGACACTATTCCAGAATAGCTATGTTGGTCAATTTCCCCCATGCAGACAAGGCCTTAGCTAGAGAGAAGTCATGCTAACATCTTGAAGACTGAACTTTTTATCAAGAGGATTGACATATTGACATTGTTAAGGTGCAGTAACATATTTTACTGCATGCTTCACTGGCCCTCTGCCAAATTTTATATGAAACTCAACCGCCGATCTGCCAAGCCTGGGAAAATAAAGGCATCAAAGAGAAGCATTTTAAACAAAACACAGGTGATCGTGAAATGTGATTCCAATTGGGTTTAATCAAATTAGAGCATTTGTAACTCAGCACAGCCAAAGCAGTTAAACTTGAAATATACTGAAGATTTAAAATACCTGTCATTTTTAGGGCTTTGCTGTGCAGTACTTACCAGATAAAAAATCATAATAATTGCAGCAAACATTCTATAATATGGCAATGGTTCGTTGGCCAAAGCTGTCCGTGCCTACTGTATTTTTTCTTTCTGGTAAATTATTCTCGCCCCCCCATCCCAAAGTCAGCTGGAACATCCTAAAATGTTGTTCTGCATCTACAAGACCATTTACATTAAGTAGGCAAATTCCTACCAATATCCAGCTTTAAAATTTGTTTGGTATTAAGTCTGGTTTATTGCTGATATTTTTCACTATTTGTCACCAGTCCTGGGAAAGGAGGTAGTCCTTTATTTCCTTCTTCTTGACGCCCCAGTTTAATTGTTCAATTCCTTTACTTTCCAAACCAAGGCTTTAATACAACTTGCTCCTGAGCCAATCAACACAGATTCCAAAATGATCAGAAGGGTCGCGACATGGCTCCCACTGAAGAGCTCTCAGGCCAGCAGCAAAGGAACAACTTCAGTGACTGGCACAACCAAAAGAAGCATCTCAAGTGGTGCGGGTCCTATTCCTATAAAACTAGTCTATGGTATACTGACCACACGCTTAGACTACAGATTTTGCTGATACACATAAAAGAAAAATACATATCCTTAAATCATGGTGGAGAGGAGACAGAATAAAAACAAGGTAAGGTAAAAGACAAGTGTGAGATAAAGGCGGCTTGTTTATAAGTAATTTATCAAACCTATTTGAGTTACAACAGAGAAGATGGTGGTGCTTATTTAGCACTCCTCTTTAGGACAGGAAGTGACAGACAAGTTAAAATGCCAATCAAAATGAGCATGTCATACAATGACAAAGACACCCAAATATCCTTAAATGCATCAGACCACTCACCAATTTAATAGGATATGCCTTTCAAGATTGACCACACTGCTACCCTCCTGTGCAAATTGTTATGCTAAGGGACCTTCTATTAATAGTGCTTTTCTCTCCACTTAGCAGTCCTAAATCAGAAAGTAATTGAATCTATGAGGTAGCCATACAGGATTACTGAATTTCACTTCATGCTGTTTCTGTAAGATGGAAGATAGATTGTAGCAAATAGTTCTACTTCACTATGCAATTAAGCTACCAAAAATTTTTAAGAGAACCAAGCCTCACAGAAAATACATAGCCCGAATCAATATGTCATCATTTATTTGTGAGTTGTTCTCAAGCAATGTTACAAAAGTTTTTAATATTTTATAAGAAAATAAATTTAAATAAAAATACATTTTCAACAATACATCATCCTTACACAAATTAAAAAACATTAAAAAAGAATTTACAGTCCAAATAAAACTAATTACTGAGCAATGTTTTAATGTCTAGGCTAATCAAAGTGAAAGCAACTTGAATATTAATCTCTTATTTGTACCTAATTTAATTCTAGGGTACCTACTGCATTTTTAAACATACTATAAAATGACAAATTACATTTTAAAGGCCTAAGGTCTTAAAGGCCTAGCTGTCCTTTTCTATATAGTCTAGTACCATCAAAGCAAATGAAAAGTGCATTTTCAAAAGGTTTTTTTTTTCCTTACAATAATATAAGATTTAAACTTGTTATATATTTAACTTTGCTGTTAAGTGACAGAAACAGGCTTCAAGAAACAGACACAAGCACATTTTGTAATAAGGCTGGTCACAATAAATAGCAAAACTTAATTCTAACAGGTTTCAGAGTAGCAGCCGTGTTAGTCTGTATTCGCAAAAAGAAAAGGAGTACTTGTGGCACCTTAGAGACGAACAAATTTATTTGAGCATAAGCTTTCGTGAGCTACAGCTCACTTCATCGGATTCCGATGAAGTGAGCTGTAGCTCAGGAAAAATCCGATGAAGTGAGCTGTAGCTCACGAAAGCTTATGCTCAAATACATTTGTTTGTCTCTAAGGTGCCACAAGTACTCCTTTTAATTCTAACACTTATTAGTGCTGTTCAAATCTGGCAAACCTTGTTTCTTTGGCAAATAGCTAGGTCAAAGTGACCTTGACAGAATACATTTCTGGGTGTCAACAACAAATTGAATTTTTTCTAACTGAAATTGAGGGCAAGTAAAATTCTTAAGAATACATCCAATAGTAAAGTAATGCAAAAACAGGACTATACTTGTTGGTAAAATGGCAAGTAGTAGTAAATGATTTGATGTTGAAGATATTGGTATCAAATCCCAACTGATTTCAATCAGTTGCTTAAATATTAAAAAGTGATTGTTCTAATAGAAAAGTTACCTTAATTTCAACAGTGATTTCAATCCTGTGATACAAACTGACTGGATTTTAGAAGAAGGCACCCTACAACAGCTTATCGTTTTGTAAACATTGTGGATCTACATTTGTACTGATGAATTACATTCTCAACTCTGACTGGGGCAAATCATGATTATAAAAAAACAGCAAATGCTCCAAAAATGAAGTACTACCTGTACACAGTGTGTTTTATTTTATTTTACTTTACCATGTATACCATAATATTTAATACTGGTGAAGGAAAGTTTAGCCTTCTCTTCTCCAAAGTGTTACCTTGCTTCTACTGATTATGTACAGATATGGTTTTCAGCATAAACGTTAATTCTCAGAGGAAGAGAGCAAGAATCAAAACTTTCTAAACTCAAGAATGCCAGTTCATATTTGTTGGATCTGACAAATAAAACCCCCCACATAACTAGAAATTAAAAAATAGTCATAAAGCATTGTTTTAACACATAACAGCACTGATCATTCAACTGATCATAAAGATTAGATACTACAAAGTATCTAAAAATATAATCTGGGGCAGTCCAGATATCTAAAGTGCTTGGAGTGATTATTCTAGAGAGATTATTTAATATAGCTGTAATGAGAGGTGAGCTGGACTGAAATGTGCCAATTTTTTATTTTCAAAAAAATCCTAGATGGGAAGATGTAAAGTGAACAGTATCCAACCACAGCATTGTCACATTTGCATTCTTCTCATTTGCAGGAAAGCTAGCTTCCAAAAAGTGTTGCTAATCTGCATTTTAAAAATAATAATAATGATAATAATTTAAAAAAACATCAAGAAAAAATAGTACCCGATTTTTTACAAAAGAAAAAACAGACTGTGGTCTTATGTCACATCCACTGCTCACCCCAAATGTAAACAAGAGGTACAATCTAACAGATTCCCTGATTTCTCCTTCTTCAGTAATTTTTTTTAAAATAAAAATATAACCAACATTGGTGTCTGCAGTACACAGAACACACTGCATGATTTTATAAAACTTCAGTTGCAGTTACCTTGGAGTCCTGACAAAATTAATAGTTTGACAAAGGAAGAGAAAAATGTCATGCACTGAATGTGAAGGTTCAGATCCTTTTGAGTCACCATATGTTGGGATTTCCACTGCAAGACTTTCAGCACAGCAGGCACTGATGGTGGATTAAATGCGAGTCCAGTATATTGAGAGATGTAATCCAATCAACAATTGGTGTTGATTTTCCTCCTTTAGAAAGCTAATTCCTTTAGGATGTTCCAAGAAAAAAAAAAAAAGAAAAAAAAAGCCATTGCAGAAATATTTAGATTTCTGATACTGATACTTCAAGAACATGGAGCTTCAAGTTCTTCATCAAAACAGGAATAACCCTCATGATCAGTTTCCCAAACAGATACTTCTCTATTAAATATTAAATAGATTGTGAACACAGGTAGCATTTCTGTTCATTCTTAAATACTTCGGATAAGTGTACACCATGAATAAAAAAATCCACCAAAAAAACACACTTCCAGTTTCTTCCGAATCCACATAAGCCACAGTTTAGTTTTGTTAGGAAACTTTTCCAACAATTGGGTTTTCTCTGGAAAATAAAACTGCATATAAGTATTTTTGCTGGAAAAATAGTTGGTTTCTAATAATCATATAATTTAACTTAGTTTGTTTTAAAATGTCAAGCTATACTTTCTGCATAATTTTTAGTGCATGTTGGGAAGTCCCATTATTTGCTCAAATCCTGATGTGCTATCACACGAAAGCAACATTAGCCCTGAAACAGACCTGTTCAAATCACTGAGCAAACAGGAAATCAATGTTTCCTTCTCCTTCTCTTACAATTTGGGTCTTCCTTACACAAAGGAAAAAAAAAACCCCATGACAAACTAACAAAGTATGAATATTCACAATAGACAGTTAAGTCTGAAGTTCTAGACTAGCCTGACTGCTGATGTAACCCACCTTTTACCATGGCCAATGGTATGTCAAACTGACAGGTGTTCACACCAGTTATTGTTGCAGTACTTTTAGAAGCGTTAGTGTTTGCTGACTTGGTTTCCTGGGAATCCTGTTTCAGAAGCAGTACTTCTGGGGAATAGTATTATGCCCCATGAAGTGTCATGATAATTTGGTGGTGAATCAGCTTGTCTAAATACCTGATTTATGTATTAACAGTAGTAGTAATACACTTTTACATTAAGATAGTCCCCAAATGTCCAGTTGGGTTTGGGGCCCCCATTTGTGTTGCACACGAACAAACACTGAAGAAAAGAATCCCTGCCCTGACAGGTTTAAACTCAACAGCTATCATCCGAAGGTGTTAAGACACTCGTACCCCTTGAAAGCCCGCACCGCCCATCTTTTTTCCCCATATGTACATACAAGGTGGCCGGAATTATGGAGGATACTTACTCACTGCCATATTTAGCACTTGACGACCTTTTCTTCCGATATTTTTCATGAGGCTCGTTCAGCTTTTCTACTATGGCTATTATTTGTTGAAGAGTTTGGAAAGTTGCTACAGAGTCCTCAATTGTGAAATTAGAATAGTCGTCTAGTTCTTTCTGTGGACCTTGATAGACTGCAATACTTCCACAAGCCTCTACAAAGACCACCACAAATAAAACGTTAGAGTTTTCTACTTTCAGTAAACAGAGCTAACTCATCTCATTGATCAGATAGGGATTTCAAAGTTTTCAAATATGGTGTTACTTTTAACAAACGTAAAAGGGACTAAGCCAGGGAGGAAAAATGGTATTAATGAGATATGGTGAGCAACTTGGTTTAGCTTTGTAAGTTCATCCTCAATTGGTCTAACATTTATTCTACATATTGGGTCCCTACAATAGGAGGACTACCAGTAATGCTGCCATAAAACTGATTCTTTCTTGACTCAGTCATGCCACCAAGGATTCTTTTTCTCAGCACTAATAAAAAGCAGTAGTACAAGACCAAATGGCTCTAGGTGTAAGGGAGCATAAGCGACATTCCCTTTGCTCACTGCATGGAAATTGTATATATTCTTGTTAATTTGCAAACAAATCCAATTAGCACATTAATGGGAGTTACATGTGCACATTCAGAGGAGACAACCTCAAACTGCTGAATGAGAATGATTTGATCATACAGCAATATCAGAAATTTAGTAGAAAGTACATTCATTTTAATTTTATATAAAATTGTAAGTATAAAACATTGACATGACATTATCAGTCTTATTCAATTATTTTATGCTACTGTAACTCCATTGAATTAGTATTCAGATACCTTCCATCTTTTGTAGTTTAGGCATGTTGATAGCAAAAAGTGAATAAATTCTTTCGGTTTCTCTATCCCCATCAATCTCAATTTGAATATCAGCAGGAACACCTCTACAAAATAAAGTTAGGTGAAGATACAGATAGTAAATATTGCAAGCCATTCTCCTAGAGAGCTTGAATGCAAATAAGAGCTGAATGAATTTCAATACATTTATCCATTTATAATTATAATGCCTGTCACTCACATAGAACTTCACATGTTCAAACTAGTGTTCAAGATTTAACAAGTTAATAAATCTTATATGGATGCAAAAACATGAGTTTACACAAATTAAAGTAGAAGACAGTATAGCGTTGCTAAAAATGGACTTTTACAGCAGAATTTGCCATATATTTGAAAATAATTCCAATGCCACAATAAGGTTAGTTACCATGGGGAATAAATGCCCAGTTTTAATAGTCCCTACTATATTTGAAAGTGAAGACACTAGGAGGGAGAGGCATTATTTAAAGTAGTATAATGGAATATTTTTAGGAATAAAGAGATGAAAACATTCTTAAAAAGTGATGTTCATTTGAATTGGTGGAAGTCCTACTGTGTTAATGAATTGAGATATTTTAAAATAATAATACTCTTTCAGTTAATACTATACGGTATTATCTTCCATGGATCTGGGAGACTGGACTAGATGATTTAATAGTGTTGACTGAATTAAACATTGAGGGTAGCATACAATCCATCAAGTTAAAGATAAATTTATTAGAAATGCAAAATTATTCTTATTATTTTTTTAAGCAACAGCCTAACAAAATTAAGTAGCAAACTAATACTTCTATCAAAATGTCCGACAAACACAAATTGTAAGATTACATTGCTTGTTTTCTTCTTTCGGTACAGTATGTTTTAAAGAAAATTATTGTAGTAATGGTTGGTAGAATACTAGGTAAAAAGGTAAAGTGGACTACTTGAACAGCACAGTGACAGACTTGGGGCTGAATCATCAGTTGCAAGTCAGTGAACTGTGCTCAACTTAGCTAGCAGGGTGTGATATAGTGGCTCTCTGCCATCTGTGGATCCTAACTTGGATCCTGAATCTGATCAAACTAGAGAAGCCTCAAATTTGCTCTAATTTTCAACAGCTGCTAACAATCCAAAAGGAGCAGTTGCACCATCCAGAGGTAGCCAGAGATAAGCAACACTGGTTACACCCCTTCCTCAACATGCCTTCCATTCATTCTGTACACCAGAGCCCAGAGGGTGAACAGGGATATCTCTGTATAGCTGGTTAAGCCAGCTTCAAGGCTTCATCCTGCTGGCGGTGTGCAAAGCAGATGCATCAGATGACAGGATCTGGCTGATGGTTGTCAATTACTGCAGGGTGGGGAGGGAAGAGACAGCAGCCATGAAAAATCCAAAGGGTCTGTGGCACAGCTGCTGAGAGAAGCCATTTCTGTAGCAGCAGCAGGAGAGGGACTGCAATGCATTCCCATATTTACAGTATATGTGAAGAACCCACTTGGTTCTAAAAACTACTGCTTCTGTAATACTGGTGGGTGAGGTAATCCAATAATCAATGCCCAGACTAGAGGAATCTTGAGCTACAATATACAGTCTGTAGAGTGATAGCAATAACTTACATTTCTAATTTACATGCTACACTGCCCTTTTCTTGTATTTTGAAATATTAGATGAAATAACATGCCTATCAAAATAAAATATTTTATACTGATAAAGCATGGTTACTATTTTATTTTTTTAAACTAGAAGAGAAGCATACAGCTAACTTGTGAAAGAAAACACAAAACTAATGCTTAAACCATCTGCAAGTTGCAAAAGGAATCAATGACTCATTTTATTGTAGAATGCTTTTTACTTCAGAAGCAACTTACGCAGTGCATGGAGTGCAGCCCTTTGTGTTCTCAGTGGTGGCCTTGCAGCAAAGCCAGTTCCCATTCAGAAAAGCGGAGGGATGATAAACACTCAGTCTCCTCTGGTTACACCTGCTTACCCTGCAGAGAGCTTCTATCCACTCACTAGCTTCCACACAGTTATTTGCCTGGATATAAAGTGGCTTCTCTCCATAAATCACTTGAAACATCTGTGGATGAAAGTGTTTTATTCTGCAAAAATTCTATTCAGTGACAGAGTTGACATACTGAGTAACTCTGAATATATTCAAATAAACTGAATAGAGGTCACTGTAAAAAAAAAAAAAATCACCAAAACTCAACAGCCACAAGGAACCACAGGAAGTGAATTAAGCGGAGGGAAGGAGAGGTCTTTCTTCCTCCTCTCTCTATTGCTGCTGCTGCTGCTGCCCCATTTCTAATCTGACCAAGCACCCTGGGACATTGATACTACTTCTCACTCATCATCTCTGCTCCCTGGCTACACCACTTCCAGATACCAGGAAGCACTGCTCAAGAAGGTAAAGAACCAGCTGCCTTGACCCTGTGGCCCCTGGTGCTCAGACAGCTGCTCCCCATCTTTGAGCAGCACTCCTTTGGAGCAAAGCAACATGTGGATGAGGAGGGAAGGGAAGGGAAGATGTAAATCCCCCTATTTCCTTCAGCATCATCTCACAGACAGCAGCAACATAATTTCTTCACAAATTAAAAGGCATCAGAACCCTCCAGAGCTGCCTCTTCCATCACCTCTGCTCAAAGAACAGCTATGGTTTCATGACCCCAGAGGATTGTGGGATTGAAGTAATGATAAAAAATATTAGTTTGGAAGCCCAGGGCAGAAAAAAATTGAGAATTTAATTCTAAAGTGATGAGGGATTATTTTATGAAGTTATCACCACTAGTCATTTCTTCAAGAACTCGTCAGGAATTATGAATCTATTATTTCAAAAGCTACATCTGACTCACATTTTTCCTACTGAAGGCGCTCTCCTCAAGCTTCTCCACAGTGAGGATGTTTTTGATTGGAATGACGTAAATTGGTTCTTTGTCTGCATAAATTTGTGAATGGATAACAAGAATGAATCAGACTACAAATCATTTCCTGGGATCGGAGCACGGATACTAGAAGTTGAGATTTCACAGATATGCATCCACATTGTTGACAAAGGACAAACTAATCAAAAGGTTTAACACTAATGATATGAGAATATAGGGCTCAGAAATGAGGCACAAAAATAGACATTATGGACAGGCAAAACATTTATTTCTCACTCATTTGTTTGTAGTGTTGCATAAATTAATAAACAATACATAGGAAGCAGGTTGAACAAGTATGTTCACTGTTCTTTTATTGAAGTGAGAAGTTGAATTGTGATCAACATAGACCAAATCTCATCAGATGCCATTCTGCAACAGACCAGTGGAAGAGAGAAAGCCTTCTTGTGTAGGAAATCAAGACTTTACTGTATCATGTCCTTTTGAAATCCAACACTTCTAATGGGTCAAAATGTGTTAGTTAAATTAGCATGCCTACACATACTGTGTGAAGACTATGAGTGAAGGCAGATTCAGGATGAGCAAGCTAGAAACACCCTAAGACTAGGAAAGCAGTTCCTCCACTTGATAGGCAAAGTGCCAATAATCAGGAAAATACTGATAGATCCTTACCCTTGCGTATTGTGAATGAGTAGCATAGACCATAGGAAGAGACAAAAACATGAAAGCTAGTTCTTAGCTGTGGTACCATATATGAACTCCTAATTCATGTTGCGTATATAGCTTTAGTCAGGCAACACTAAGGACATAATGGATACAGTCAACTATTCAGAATATATAAATGCCTATTCATGGGCCATTGGCTAGCATCAATTTATTTTGTTTGTTACTCATAACTGACAATTATAGTCATGCTGTCAGTGTGTTTCTAAGTGCTCCTCAAAATGTATATATGTCACAGTTCTGTCACCAGTAGACCACTTCCTTCACAGTATCACACAGGTAACAGTATCCTCTTTGATAGGTCTGCAGATAGGGTAAAGACAGAAATCAAGGTTTCATGGTTGATAACAAAAACAGGCAGTTTTGATTCCTGAATCAAAACTAGGCTCTGCAGCTCATGAACTGAAGATTCCTGAATTCTGGATTTCTGCTGATTGATTAAATTGTAAAGACTCTTGATTAAATGGTGAAAACCCTTAAGGACAGTTCTGTGAGATGAAGAAATTGATTGCTCTGTAGACCTTTTCCCACTTGTGATTTTATAAACAAGTAATAGTCTATGAAGTAGTCAAACTAATTTGTGATTAACACAGTACATTTCCAGGAAACTTTTAGTCACAAGCACACATTTTACTCTAGCTAGAAATCCTTTTAAAATCGTAAAAACTCCCCAATGTTCCCTGATAGTTCTGCTGGTTATGGGGAACCCAACAGTGTGGAATTATGGTAGGGTCTGTCGAAGTCCTTCTGCAGGATGGCTAGGAACTAGATCTCTACAGCTCAGATGGGAAGTGTTTGGAATGCAGGGTAGAACCATCCTATATGCAACATGCACCTCTGGGGGGAAAAAGCAAACAGATTTGGGGATAACAAACAAACAAACAGCATTCAAAATTGGATGCAACCAAGACACATTTCTGAGAATCACTTTAGAAAAGGAAATAGCCAAAGATTAAAAATTGTTAGTGTTTTGTTATTACAGTAAATAAGAACATGATCATGATCATGATATTTAAAGTCACTTAATGGCTGTGACACACACATTTACCATTTCTTAACATAATTACATAAGCAGTGTTCAATAAAAACCAAATTGCTGAAAAACAGATTAAGATTTACCTCGTTGTTTGTGATAAGTGAGCTCTCTGCTTGTTAGGCAGAACCATCGTTTCTTGAAATTCTTTTTTCCAATCCGAGTTCTTCCCTGAGCTCTTTTATACATTTCACTGTACAGAGAAATCACATTATTAATGCACAAACCTCACCTACTAAAGAGCTTTGCTTTATAAACTTAGTTTAAAAACTAACTGGAGAGAATGAGCTATTTGTCATGCAATGAAAACACAAAAAATCTAGGTTTAAAGACTACTTTGGTTCACAAAATAGATCTTGAAACTCCCTCTCTTATAGTGACTCAGTCAAGAGGTTCTTTAGCAGGTAAGAACTTTGAGCGCTAGACAATCAAAATCCCATCACTTGTTTGAAGCACCAACCCAGGACAGGGGCCTCTTGCATACCTCTGGAGACCTGCATTTTACCAAAATGGTGATGTGCATCCAATTGAGATTCTCTCTCCTCTCCATCTTCCTCAGAGTATATAGCTTCGTCTAGCTTAGGAAACAGGTGCAGCTGAACTGATGTTCAACACAGTTCAAAGGCAAATGCAGACCAGAACAAATTGCATTCAAACACTGCTTTAACTGCACCCTTTGCTGACACCTATTTTCAGCAATGGGTAAATCCCCTAGCGCCGATAAGGCTTGTGAATCAGGATGTTTAGTGACTTATCTGTTGTAGCTGTCCTCTTCCCCATTTCTATTCAGTATGTTTTGGGAACAAGCATTGTTCTCCCCCATGTTTTGGCAGGGTAAAAGGTACACAATTTGCCACATTAAATAAGTTTGGCAATTTAACTCTCATGTGCCAGAAGTTATTGTTCTGCAGAGGATGATTCCGTTGCTAAAAATCTGCTTCCCAGATATAAACTGAATATATATATATTTTTTTTTAACCCAGGAATAGCTTGTAAATAGATTAACTCAAGGGAGTTTATGGGCAAAAGAAACTTTTTACTTTACCATTAACCATCTCTGCCCCACGTTTTTCAAATATTCCATGATTCATTAAGAATGAAACTTTCATATGCTCTCTAATTATGGGAAGTATTTTTCTGCTTTGGTATATTTGGGGTCTCAGAGCTCAAGAAGCAGAGCATGTGAAGTCATTCTAATAGCAGGTTATGGGATTCTGAAATACATTTTAACATTTATTAAATCTGCCACTGAGAGGGCATGATTACATTCCATCAGAAATACAGAGACACTTTTAAAAAATTAAGAAATACGATAAGATGAGTTATAAAAATTTCACAAGAGCGGTTAACGAATTCTACAAACTACGTATCATTGATGTATCTCGAATGGAGTATTTTCACAAATTTCATAAATAGCATAATCAACGCAACAGGTCAACAAATGTTTTCTAATTATTGCTCATTTTATAAAGTAATTTGCTGTAATTAAATAAGGGTAAAATTCATACAGATTTACATGTATAAATGCTACAAGATGGACATGCAAAAAACATTCTTGCTTTGATATAATTTCTTTACTAAACATTTGTGTAATGGACGGTACTTTACACTTCAATTACCCTTCTTTTAGATGTAGTGGTTCACTCATGCCACTGGGCTCTTTACTTTCAGTAGATGACACTTCATCTAAAAACTAAAGAGAACAAGGAGAATAGGTTATGTTTGGAAACAAAAGAAGTTGCCCAAATCCATAGTGTTTCTCATAAAAACACCATTTATTACAGTACACAAATACTTCAGTAAATAGAGCGTAACTACGGGTAATTGTATGGAATTCAGTTTTAAAAAGGTCAGTAACATGAAAACAGTTTAAAAGAGTACATTAGAAATTTCTAAACTACACACAAGATTTCCAAAAGCCTATAGAAGCTGTTGGTTGCTCAGTACTTTTTAAAGTTAGGACACTTATTAGATTAGGAGCCTAATTTTAGGCTCATTTTTAACATCTTGGCCTATGCGTATATGTAATATACAAATATATAAAAAAGTTAAATGGCAAAAAACTTCATTAACGCAAAGTTAAAGTTGACAGGTGCTAGCTTGTACTTTTCAGAATGTTGAGCTCTGCAAAACTCAAATTCCTGAAAAGCAGAAAATGCAGAGTAAGGTAAACGCTTATGCAATCTTAACTCTGACCCTGGAGCTGGCAATAGCCTCTGGAAAATATTTCCATGCACTCCAGTGGCACTCACTGTTTTAGGTGCAGCTGTACTGAATGGTGGAAGAATAAAATTAGAACAGCTGCTTTACAAATGTTCTGGATAGGACCTGCATGAGGAATGCCATTGAGGTTGCTTGTAATCTTGTGGAACGAGCAGTCAGCTTGTCTGGTGGAGAATTGCCTGCCAGATCATAACAAACATAGATACAGGAAGTTATCCAAAATGAAATTCTTTGAGAAGAGAACAGAAGACCTTTTCATTCTGTCCACTATAGCCATGACGTATGTGGTGATCCCAAGGGATGAGGTCCACAATTAGATCAACAAGGCTGAAAACAGAGGACTCCTGAACCTCTGTCCAGACTGAACTCCCTTTGTGGAGGGGAAGATGGTTCCACTGGAAAGTGTGACTCTAGAAGATGAGAACTCTGGGTCTGGTTCTATAAGTGGCCTCACTGGTACAGGTATTGGGAAGCCACGGCTAGAAGATGGAATGGGAGAGGATCTCCCTGGTGAGGGTAGGGCCGAACAACAAGGCGGGGGGGATTGCGGGTATGGGAGGATGACAAGGTTTTCTGGGGTGGTAGGATTCTGGAGGCCAAGTCTCATTGCCCCGTGCCATCGGTGTCCGTGTAAAGGAACTCTTAGTAGTTGGTGGTTCCTTCTGGGGCTGTGGTGGTACTGCTAGTGATGTACTCTTCGATTGTGTTATCGTTGGTAATGATGGTTTAGGGTCCTTTGACATTCAAGTGATTTGTTTTGATTGGTATCGAGGTCCATGTTGAAGAGCATTGCTCCAACGAGCCTTTTGATCATGGTCACGAGCATGAAGATTTGCCCAACCTGCAGAGAGGGATCCCTTCTCTAAGATGGTCTAGGAGGGGCTCTGCTCTTATGTTTACAACAGTGCATCTTATTCTCATGAGAAGGGCCACGTGAAAGTGTCCTTTATTCAAGCCACTCCCACGTCTGAGTAAGGCACTGAGCTAGAAGGTGCATTCCTTGATGTCTCAGGTCCACATACGGGAGGGTTACCACAGGCTGGATTCAAATGAAGCCTCAAGCCTCATGGCATGTTCTATTAGGTGTTTCCAGTTAAGAGTTCTCATGCCTGCCATGTTCAACTGGCAAGGAGAGGCAGATGCTGTACTTAGAGGAGATATGAGTTTCTCCAAGGCAGTAGAGGCAGCACTGGTGATCATCGCTGAATGAAGAGGAGTCGGGACAGGGGATGCAACCCAGAAGGCTGGGCGTGATTTAAGTCCTGCATCGCGGGATCGGAGGATTCCCCGGGGCAGGGAATTTTATCTAACTATGAAAAAACTAATTAACAGGATAAAACTTTTAAATATTTCACAGGCAAGAACATATAAGATGATCGGTTCCAGACACTAGAAGATTCCGACTCAGGCCACACAGTAAAAAGGAACTGGAGAGGCATCGGTGCATGCTTACACCCTCAGTGTGGAGGTGCGGACCAGCAGACACCACTTGCTAGAGCTCTGCTGTTTCAGGTGCATGTGTAGCCTTGGTGGAACACAAATAGGGACCAGAATTCAAAGAACAACTTGAGGCTGCAGTCTACATAATTTCAATACAGTATTGTGGATGTTGTGTCAGTAGCAGGGCACTGGGGTCTTCTTGCCATGGGTGAGGAGGGATATGACAGCAGTCTGTGGATTTAACGATAGGTAATGGGAAAATATACGTTAGGTGTTGTCTGTTGTAGATGTGGCTGTAAAGTGGTTAAATTTTATAAGTAATATTCTGTCAAGGGAGTAGGCTCAGTGTTTGATCATCGGGCAAGCACAGGCAGTGGAGAGAGAGGGAGGGAGGGAGAAAGCGAGAGCACATGTGCAATGGGTGTATTGGGGTGTTTCTCAAAGAAGGCAGAGTTAAGGCTGCGCAGGCATCTACCATAACTTTGTACTTTCTGGTTTTCCAAAGTATGAGTCTTGCTGAACTTGATGTTCTGGAAGGGCACAAGCTCTCCCCACAGCAACCTTAACTTTATTCTAAAGTTTTTTGCCTTTTAATTTCCTAGTTTTTTAAACAGAAAGAAATGTTTGTTGGTAGAGGTTATTTAGACAGTTGTAGTTCTGATTTAGGTCTGTAATTGATATGCTGCTGTGGCTATTTAATAATCAGAAGACATAGCTATTATATAGTGCTTTTCATCAGTAGATCTCAAAGACCTACATGTCATTATCTCCATTTTACAGATAGGAAACCAAGGCTCAGAGAGAGAGAGAGAGAGAGAGAGAGAGAGAGAGAGAGAGAGGAAGTGACTTGCCCAAGGTCACTCAGCAGGTCAGTGGCAGAGCTGGGAACAGTCCCAATCCAATGGTCTTTCCACTAGGCCACACAGGTCTATGTGATTCCTAAATGTTCCTTTCCTCCCACCTCTGTATATTTTGCTATAGTGAAATGGGGATAATGGTCATGCTTTGAAAAACAAAACAAAAAACACACACACCAACCCTTAATAGAACCAAATTTTCCCTAAATCTTTATAGTTCATTCTCAGATTTTTGCCCCAGATGAGTTTCAAACTTCAAAGTTGCTAGAATCCGAATTTAAGGAAGTGCTGTTTTTTCCCCAGCAGGCTGTATCTCAAGAACCCCTTGCTCAAATGACCCCACATTTGGATCACTAACCCTCTCTACACTCCCACAAGGCATAGCAAATGTCAAGACAATCTGTCCAAGCAGGCAGATTTTAGAGCACTTAGAAGAGCTGTCATTTAAACAGGAAGGGCTTCCCAACTTTAGCTAGTTCAGAACTGGAGCTCCATTACAATACTGCATGACATCACAGAGAGAATGGAAGGGAGGAGTTCTACATATCCATTAACAACATAGCAGGCTCAGCAATTAAAACAGCCAGTTCACCTCAATGAGATTCTCTGGAGAGAGAATATTTACTGTAGATGAAACAACAGCTCTGAGGTGTGTGAACTTCCTGTCCCCCATGCTGGAGAGTTTCTGGTGCGTGTCAAGCACACCTGCACTCAGCTCCTCACCCCAGCATCAGCAGTGTGTTCCTGGCGCATGCTTTAAGCATGGCTGTTCTAAACTCCCCATCTAGAAGGACAAGGCTTCCCCAGATTGTGATTCACATATGGGGGTGGGGCTCAGACACCTTCAAAAGGCAAGCTCCCCCCAAACCTGGCTCACATGAGGGGGATCATATGTCCACAGATGGGCAGGAGCTTTCAGATCTTGGCACACATACTGGGAGCAGGAAGGGTGAGAGGCTCAGACATCCCTTGTCCCTGACTCACATGGGGGAGGCGGCAGGGAAGAGGGGAGGGTAACAACCCTTTAGATGGGCAGGGGGAACACACACTTGGGAGGGGAATGTGGGCTGACAGGTACCCCTGATCCCTATTCTCCCATTCTCTTCCCAGGGTCTCATCCCTCTCCTTCCACTCTCCTTAGTTCCCATCACCTGATTCCCCCAACCCCTCGCCCCTTATTCCTACCTACTCTTCCACACCTTGTCAACTCCCCTCTCAGCGAGCATTTGCTTGTGTAGTTTATTCTCCTTTCAAAAAAGTTTAAGTCCCTGCTGACTATTCCGCTGTATTCAGAATACATTTCTCCAAAACTAAAAATAAACTAACATTGATAAAGGCAGATTGGAGCAATATGCTTGCTTTTTTTAAGCTTCAGATTTTTACCCCAACTTGGATTCAAACTCTCAGTACCTGGGGTGGTGCTTGGACTTGATGACCATAACATATCCTTAGAGCCCCTCATGTCCTATGGTGTAGCTATAGCTTCACAGATAGATTACACCGTGCATGTCCAGACAGTCTATTAGGTGCATGAATAGGTGAGTGTGCCTTACCATGCCTAACTGGAGAAGCAACCCCTTTTTGAAATAATGTTTTCATGTGATTTTCCCCAAAGGACTGCTGGGTGCCAGGCACTCTGATCAGGGTACACTTGAGTATCTGAGGTGATGATCTGAGCCTTAGTTTGATCTCTGTCCATGAGCAAAAAAAATACTGTTGCCAGAAATTACCATCGTTTTAAGAAAAGTGTTGTTTCCCCGAACCCCGCCAGGGCTTGTATCTCAGTAACCCCTTGGTCAAATGGCCCCGTATTTGGATCACTAACCATACCCTGTGCCCACATGGAGGCATACCGAATTTCAAAGCAATCTGATGAAAGCTCAACTGTTCTAAGTGCTCTAAAATCCATACAGTTAAAGTTCAGATCTGCTCTCCATTTAACTATAGCAAAGAGGCAAAAATCTATGCATTGAGTAGAGATGTATTTTGATATCTAGTGTTTTCAGTAATAAGACCATTCATAACGAAACTCTGGATGAAGTAATATCAATATAATAGTTTAAGATATATTCTAATAGGATATATGTCAATTCAGAGATCATCCAGAGATATTTAAGAAGCCAAGATCTTTAACCTTAAATTCAATACAATTTTCATACATAAACATTCAATAATCTACTTATTTAAAATATCTAAATATTTTATATTGTTCAAGCCTCAGCTTTGTCATATCCAGCCAAGATGGCGAGCTGGATTATAGCTCCAAAAATTTGCTTCGGCACTTTTTTTTTTTTTTTTTTTTTTTTTTTTTACACACACACACATCTATGGTTTATTAAAAACAGATTGCACATAATACTTGGATTTCTAAAAGAGAATTGCAAGGAAACATCTTAAATCATAGGCATTTTATTATTAAGCCTGGCCTGCTCTCAAAGGCATTAAAAACAGCCAAATATTGTTTACATAGTAGGTACCTTTTGAACAGCTTCTGTAAACTTTTCTTCTTGAAACGTTTTGAAAAACTCACACATAAATGTCTCCTTGAAACTTGACTAAAAGAGAAGAGATAAGCGTATAAATTGATGTCTAACAAGAAGTACGTGAAACAAATACATCAAGAATGTTAATATACTTACAAGCTTGCTTTTGGACAAACTTCCCCAGCTCCCCAAAGTTTGGATGGTTTTTGATATAAGAGTTAATGTTCTAGAAGTTTGTGCATCCTAAAATAAATAATTTTAGGAAACAAATTGAAGATTCCCTTTATATTTTTAGGCAACTCAATACAAAACGTGGATTTCAAAATAGGGATTTGGCAAAACGGCCATTTTACTTGATTTGTCACACATTATTTCCAGCTAGAAAGTAAAGTAAATTCTCGAGAGAAAATTTAAACATCTTCTTATATACAGGTTCATGTATTTCTCCCCTCACTGTAGTATCTGAGTGCCTTCCAGTGCATTAAACAAACAACTTGCCAGGAGTTATCATTCATTCTCATCCTCTCCTAAAGAAGAGAGCTGTGTGTGCGCAAAGTAGCATTTTGTTTTGGTAGGATTTTTTTCTGTATGTTTCAATGTTTGTTGGTTTTTAGGATTTTGCAATTTTTTTCTCCCCCCGCAACATACTGGTGCTAATAAATAGAGACTGGTGGGAAAATGGGTATTTCCCCTGGAAATTTTCAACTTTTTGTTGAAAAATTCAAAACCTAAAGTTTTTTTAATATCAAAAATTTTCTTTTGGTTTGTGGTAAAAATGGAATTTTCCACAGAAAGCCAAAAAAAGTTTAGTTCAAACCCCAATTTTCTGTTGAAAAATGGTTTAGATAAAAAGTTTTCAACCAGCTCTAGTAATAAGCTAACACAGCTTTACAACACTGTTTGGTATTTCTGAGAAAACCTGAAAAACTCAGTCAAATACAACTGTACCCATCTGTGAGAGACACTATTGATAATTTATTGTTGCTGATGAAAGTCAGAAATGGAGAGTTTTATGGCTCAATCCCAATTCTTTTTTAAACTTAAAGGCATATTTATATTATAGAAATACATATATACTGTGTCAGGCTGGCTGTCTCTAAGGGGAGCAAGGCTCAGCGGGCCTGTGACTGAGGAGCAACATTCCCTATGACTGAAGGGAGAGAGTGGCAGGGGAGGAGGCTTCTGTGTGAAAGAGTCCTGCAGCATGACCCAAACCAGACGGGATCCGACTATAAGCATCAGGTACGGGTCAGGTGGGAAAATAACCAGATCTTCTTGTGCTCGGGTTGTGTCTCTTCCTCCCGCCCATGGGCTTGGTGCAGCAGCAGCAGCAGCATGACCTGCTCGTGCCAGCCAACACCACCTCTGTGTTGAGCGTGCTGCAGAATAAGTCTACCAAGGAGTCAAAGTCCTTCACTACACACAGTGTAGCAGAGGTGGCAGATGGCAGGAGCAGGGCAAGGGCACACAACTGCCTGCACATGCAACTGCTGCCGTGCCAACCCCAGGTTCAGGAGGATAGTGGTAGTGCTAACTCAGGTTCGGTGTTGGGTCAGTTTGGAAAACAATTCAACCCTCTGAGGCTTGGGTCCAGCTAGATCTAAGCAGACCTCTACTGTGGTAGGCCTGGGAAAAGGCCAACCCCAGGCAGATGGAGTGGAGACAGACTATAACCAAGGACCCACCCAGGGAAGAACCAGACTGGGAAAGGACTCCACGGAGAAAGCCCTGGAGGTCAGCAGCTCATGTAGGACCTGGGCCTCCAGGGAGAAAATCCAGAGGATCAACACTCTACAAGGCAGCAGGTAGAAGGGTAGTCAAGGAGGGGCAAAAAGGCCATTTTGTTTCATGTTTTCTTTGGACTACAGACTTCTACTTTACATAGCCTCCCCAAACAGGCCTATTGCTGGGACTAAGAGGGAAACAGAGGTGGCGTCAATGCTGCACCGTGCCACAGTAGGCAACAAGAAGTTGAGTAGGTTGTCACAAAACACACACACTTGATTATTAACATGTGATTTTTCTTAATGGCTTGTCACGTGCACATTGCTATTATTCTGTCCTCCAAATAAATATTTAACCAAATTTCACTATTTACTGATTTCCAGCTTGCACATTTTAACTTAAGAGTTCAACTGCGGCCTTGGGAAATGTACCTTCTTTGCCCCTTTACGACTCCAAGTATTAATTCTATTGATGGGTCTTTATACCATATGGGATTAATTTACTGTCACTTTGCCTATCTCTGCATAATGTCTTTGGACTAATGGCTAAATTTATTGAAGTAGATTTTTCTTTTGAAAACACCAAGTGCATGGATAATATATGTATGAAATTATTAAATATCAATTAGTCTTGGGGAGATTTCAAAGAGTTATGTTCTCCTTTATATGTAAGCAGTAATTCAATTGCTTAGTCCTATGCTTTGATATTTTCCAATATAAAATGTAGACTAAATATTTATGTACACAAATTCAGAAGGGTATGTTCCATATTACAATTATAATATAGTTACCAGATTATATGGATGGAATATGTATCATTTTTGCTATTATGTTGAACATTTGGCAATACAGGAGAGTAAGTAAAGTCCACATGAGTGCATAAATCAGAGCTACCCAATACCATCATAGAAAGCATTTCTTCCTGCAACTTCTATTTGAGAGACTGGGAAGGGGAGGGAGATTTTCAAAGGCACAAATGACATTTAGAAGCCTAACTCCATACAGGGATGGGGGTAGGAAATCAAGGGAACTGAGGTTCATAACTGCCATTTCTACTTTTGAAAAAATCTCCTGCTAAGATTTCATCTCCACAAAGAGCAGCACCTTCCTCTAATACACCCCAAAACATATCCTCCAGTAAAAGCAGCTCCATCCCATTTAAGAGCTCCCACTATAAATTATTAGCCAATGCCTCCCACAAAGCCACACAGCCATAGTTTCCTTTAGCCAGGTGTGAAAGAAAAAACCCAACCTACAGAAAATTAGTATCCTGATTTTCTTTTTGAATTGCAGAGTACAGTCAGTGAAAGAAGCTTATCTCTATACATCTTTCTATCTAAAGAGATCTGCAGATTATGAGTAAAAGTGGTACAAAAAACTTTACAAAAAACTTACTGGATAGTGAGGTCGTAAATGAAAAGTATGAGGTGAGACTACAGCGACAGCAAAGAAACGAAGAAACACAAAGCTGCTCACTGCAGAATACTGTACATGAGGGTCATCTGCAGAGAAAAACCATGAAATGTAACAAACTAATCTTAACAAGGAAACAGTGAAGACAGTCAAAATAAAAACTGTAGGGAGACTGCATCAATAGGGAAGAGAACTATTTTTCTACAGAACAGAACTAATGATGCGCATGAAATGAAAAGGTGGCAATGATGAGTAGAAAATATTCCATTATTGCTAACACTGGCTTAGTTCCCTCAGGGTTAGCAACACGGCTGCCACAGATGCTTTCATATACCATATTGATTAGACCCTGCTCTGAGCATGTCTAATTTGCAGAGTTAAAAATGCTTGTGGCATCTGATAACCCATCTACACTAGGACTAGCATAGTGTACTAGTATATTCAGAGTTAAGGTTAAATTTACCATGTTTTGATTTCTTTTAAGGTATGCAAATGTAGTTAAGACATCCAAACCACCTTAACTCCACCCTGTAATATCATTATGAAACCATATAAACCATAAAGCCATATAATGATTAGTACGTAAGATTTTTAGTCTCAGATTAGATAAAACTGATAAGAGACTGATTTCTCCCTAACCACCATTTTTTCTCTCATGTCACGAGTGGGTGGTATCAAGGCTGCTTGGTGCCATAACTATTTATTTCCATACCTTAACATGTTTAGATTTAACCTTAACGCTACAATTTACAAGTTTTGGGGATATTTACAATCTCTCTGATTTTTTATTTTTTTTTATTTTTTTTTTTTTTTACTGGTTTTGGTCTAACAGTATAGTGGGACCACAGTCTTCACTGAGGGCAGCTTGGTTTCACTGCTACTGTGAACAATGTGAGACAGTGGCCATTTTGAAAGTACTATCTTAAACTGAGAGCATCTGTGTTCTCAGAGCCTTTGACAAATAGCAGGAGAGAGCAGCCGTTTTGAAAGAGCAGTTCTCCATGGAATTTTCTGTAGAACATTTGTCAGCTTCTGCTGAAGAAACAATTTTCAGTTATGAATAATGACACAAACCTTTTTTAGGATAAACGGTCTTCACCTGTAGCAATGCATGAGATGTCACTGATTTTTAATGATACAGGAAGTTCCAATAGTCTGCTTTATTCCAGTATTAAGGTCATTTGGACAGAAAGTGGTCTGACACAGGGTGTTAAGTTTCTTAACTGATCCTTTTTTTAAAATGAAAGCTAATTCAAAACCAATTAACCTATTTAAGTTCTCAGAAAATTCATTCTGTACTCAAAGAATAAGTACTTTAATTTTGGATAGGATACATTGAATTCTTTATATGTAACAAACTATTTGAATTCCTACATTAACTGCAAAATACCCAACACTACCTTAACTATGGAACTGCATCTGGCACAATATATGTTGGAGTAGCTGTATTTTACATAGAAGCAACAGGAAATTTAGCTTCAGCTTTACAGCACGATATGCTTTTTTATAGCAGTTATTTGACTATTAAAATACTTTCAGTATTGCTTCTGCATTTCTTCAGGTATTTCTTTTGGTGGTCCCTTGAAGTTTTTATCCACATGTTGCTACTGTCTTGCAACACTCAGCTCTGCTGCTTTGGTGCATCAAGAAATCAGAGAATCAGAAAAAGGTAGGGCTGGAAGGGACCTCCAACAGTCAAGTCTATCCCCCCATGCTGAGGCAGAACCAAGTGTACGTAGAACATCCCTGACAGATGTTTGTCTAACCTAGTCTTTAAAGCCTCCAAGAAGTGATATTTCACAAACTCCCTTGGTAACCTATTCCAGTGCCTAACTATCCTTATAGTTAGAAAGTGCTTTCCTAATATCTAACCTAAATCTCCCTTGCTGCAGATTAAGCCCATTACTGCTTCTCCCACCTTCAGTGGGCATGGAGAACAATCGATCACCATCCCTTTATAATAGCCCTTAAGATATTTGAAGACTTATCAGGTCCCTCCCCATCTTAGTTTTCTTTTTTCAAGATGAACATGTCCAGTTTTTTCCCCCTAAACCTTTTATCATTTTTGCTGCTCTTCTTTGAGCCCTCTCCAAATTTGTCCGCATCCTTCTAAAGCCTGGACACAATACTCCAGCTCAGGTCTCACCGATGCCATGCACAGTGGCATAGTTAACTCCCACGTCTTACATACAGCACTCCTGTGAATTCATCCCAGAATGGCATTAGCCTTTTTCGCAACTACATCACATTGTTGACTCATATTCAGTGTTTCATCCACTATAATCCCCAGATCCTTTTCAGCAGTACTGCTGCCTACCCAGTTAAAGCTCTTGCTGCTGTCCAATATTGTTTTATTACAGTATGCCAGGCAGAGAATGTTCGGTTACCAGGTTAACAAAATACACTACACAGTCTAGGAAAAGCAAGAGCCGTTTACAAAACCACTAGAGAGAATAAGTGTCAATTTAAAATATTTCACTCTTGGTAAACAGCATGTGGAGATCACAAAAGATGCTTAAATGAAAAAAGCTTTTGTCAATTTCTAATGAAGAATTTTTTTTAAACACACTTACTTGGAAATCTTTTGGCAGCCAGGTGTCTCAGAGAGTAAAACACATCACACATTAAGGTAGGGCAACTTATACTTGACTGTACAATTGTATTGAATACTTTATCTACATAGTAACGCAGATTTTCCTAAAAGGATACAAACAGGTATATTCTTTCAGAATGTTAATGTTTCTGTTAAATACAACAGAGCACTTTTTTATTCCTACAGACAAACAGCAGCATGGTATATAGGACACATTGCCCATTCATAAATACAGGTGACCTCTTCAACTATGTAATTCTAGTACACAACAGGTTGTTACAGTTAAGAGGTAATTTGGTAATCCTCACTGAATTTCAGAATTAGAAGGCCAGTGGAAAATGCACTACTGGTTTACTGCAATATAGGACAAGGATATATAATGCAAGAACACATTAAACTGCCTTTCAACAATACAGAGACCTGGTGCCAAGATGGATAACTTCCCAACAGTCCTCACCAAAGAGTTATTTAATTATTTGCTGATGAAATTGCCTTCAGCAGATGTCACTAACTGGTATGGCTTAATCATAACACTGGCAAGTGAAGAGTTCACTGAATGACGCTTTAAGCATAGTTAACAGCAGAAGCAGTCAATATATCATCTGCTGTACTAAAAAGAATTCAGATGGGGGAAGGTCGGTGATCAGTACGCATGGGAAACTTGAAAGACAGGTAATGGTTGAAATGGAGAGCAACCAGCAGGGGGTCCTCTGCTGATGCCACAAACAGAAAAACACAAGACAATACACTTTAATACTAGTAACAGTGTAGAAACAAGGTCACAAGGGAATGATACCAATACCAGAAACAGAGCATGTTAGAGTTTTGCCAGTGCTAAAATAAAACTGATCTTTATATAGCTGTATCAAACTTAGATACGAATTAGGAAATTCATTAGGGCAGAAACAAAAAATAAATTAGGACACTTACCTTGTGAACTTCTACATTATCTCCTTCTTTTAATTTGATGGGATCAATTTCACAGGGTTTAGGGGACTCGCATATCTGAACCAATACAAATTAAAGCCTTCTGGTTAATTTTTTTAAGTGACAAAAAGCACAAAGATTAACCTGTTTACTATACCAATTTTTCAACATATTCAGATATTAAATAAATCGGCTAAAAAAACGAGTCCTAGACCCGAAGGGCAAAATAGTAAATAGTGTCTTCATGTTCCACAAGGAGGGAGCAGCATGCAAGGAGCCTACCCCATTCTCATGTATCTATACAAGGGCAGTCACTGTGCTTTTAGGGCAAAGGACTACTCTGCCATGATGGACCTCCCTATCCCGCAGTGCCCACCAGTAGAATCACTTAACCTGGTTAGAAGGTGGTGCAACAACCATTGCTCTTATTCTGTTCTTGCTGAAATTCTGACTGCCTGGCAGAATGTCTCCAGGAGCTTCTGCGGGGTGTGAAACAATAGCCTTGGACAAGCAACTTAGCTCATAATACTTGGTATATAGATTAAAATATGCTATATATGCTACAGAACCATAACCCTGCGCACATGCTACTGTAATATCCAAGTACTTAGTATAGTTTCTATACAAAAGAGCTGTAGGAAAGTACATATTGGTGGGAGATGGTACCACAAGAGTCTCATCATACTACTGCAAATATCTGCAAGAAGACCCCATACCTCATCTAGGACTGGCTTTAAAGTAACTTTTAAGTAGTGCTTTCCCACTATTTTCATCATCTCATCTAGACATCGAGTAGCTAAGGTGTTTCCTCTGAAGATTGTGTTTACTTCTCTGTAACAAAAAAGAGATAAAATCATTGAAACTAAAAAGGCAATACATCTAAGGAACATAAGCCTAAGAGATGACTGCTATTTAATGCTACTACTACATAAATACATGTTTAGACAGGTGTTAGAAAACATTTAATATATTTAAACCAGAAATTGCCCACTGAGATTAAACATTTGGTTTCCGAGAACACTGAGGGACAGAAAGAAAAGCAATAACCCCCCGACCCCCTAAACACAAAACAGTCATGCACTCATTTAAATCATCAACATAATAAAATTTAAAATGTACAGTTTAGGACACTCTAAAAGAAAGAAAGAACTCTATGCAGCTTGTGAGAAAAATGCATTCAGAGAAAATTCCAAAACAATGAAAACGTAGCTAAACAGTATGCTACTAAAACATAGACTTAGTACTCTTCAGCCAATAAATATTTCACTTAAGGCTGTGCTTTGGATGTAGCTGTTGAATATAAATGCAAACTATCTATATGTTGAGTTGTAAAAGAGATGTTTCTAATTTGATAAATCCAATTTAATCAGTTTTAAATTACAATGATCAATCATGATAGAAAAATATGTGCACATTAAAAACATTATGTAAGTTATCATATGAGAATTACACTTTTAAAAGTGTTAATATTTTAAAATACAACCAGATTCTTAAAATATAAGTAGGCTTGCTAGGATCTGATTTCAAATATTTGTTGGTAAACATCAATTTCAGCTGACACACAAACTGACAAAATAAAATATCAACAGTTGCCCTACAGCCTCCAAACCCTCACAGCATCTTGTGCCCATAGGGATTGGTCAGAGAGCCTTCTGCAGCCCTGCTGTCATGGGAGTGGGTCTGTGACAGCTGAGCTGCAGAGGGCTCCCTGCACAGCCACAGGGCTGGTAACACCTGAACCCTGTAGGAACAAGGTAGTGGGAAGGTTGCAGTCCTACAGGGCAGAGCAGAGAATCCCAGCTAGGGCTGCAAGGAGGATGGGCAAGATCCATTCAGCAGCAAGGAGGCCTCCCCCGCAGCCGGGGGCTCATCCTGCGCCTTGCTCACAGCAGGAGTGTGGGAGTTGTCCCTGGACAGGAACTGTTCAGCAGCACTCTGCGGCCAGGGGCTCATTCTCATCCTTACAGTCCTGGCCAGAGATCTCTGCTCTGCAGGACCAGGACTGCAGCCTCCCCTGCACCTTGTGCCCCAGTGTTGCAGGGAACCCCTTGTAGCCCTGCTGTCAGTGTGGAGAACCCCCTACAGGCCTGCTGTCAGTGCTGCCCCAACCATAACCCCCTTAATTTCCAGCAACTGTAAAAAGAAGTTAAAGAGGACCACTATAAATAGTTGAAATTAGGGAAAAAAAACCCCACAATTTGAATTCTGTCAAGCCTAAATATAGGCCAGATTGTCTCACCCCATGCAAAACTGGAATAAGTACTCTTTTCAGAGGTGACCTCTGTGGTAATGGAATCTATTCCTTTTCCATCTCCACAGCACATAACACCTCAGTGGCCACTACTGTATTCTCTTGGGGAGGCTATAGCAGGGTCTGTTACTTTATGTCCCCGTCCCAAAATATGGGTGCAGTGGATTGACCAATGGATATATGTAACCGCATACCAATAGGCCCTGCTGTTGGTCCTCCTGTGTAAGACCCCATGCCACCAAAAGTGGGTGGTTTAAAACTTCCATGGTGCAGTTTTCAAGATGCACAGAAGGGTGTGAACTCCACATGCACGGGATCTTCACACTTGTGCAACAAAACAGCATCCGTGTTGCTTTTCAGTTCATATAGAAAGAAGATCTTTGAAAACAGAATCTAAGCTGCAGACTAATGACCTATAAAATTTACAGAAAATGGCCAAACTGATTTTTAGAAACAAAAAACAAAACAAAACCCATTTGCTGTTGGACACTGTTCTAGTATGTCATGTTTAGTTATGTAATAGCTCAAAAAAACAAAAACAAAAACAAAAACAAAAAACTACAGCCAAACCAGCCCATCTAAAAACAGGGCTCTATGGGAATTCTGATCCTCAGCTAGAACAGTATTATCAAGTGATGTTACAATAAGATAGTCAATGGCAAGTGATTACACGTAGTTACAGTTAACTTAAACCGACAAAGAAATGAATAGTGACCATTTATCAAAAATTGATCATAAAATGATTTAAAACTCTAAAAATAAAACACCCTGTATTATGAAGTTATGGAAAGATGAAACATACTGAGTGTCTTTCAAGTCTAGTTCAGCCACTGCAGTGACAAATTGCACTATCTTATGGTGGTGCAGCAATAGTCTTACAAGAGGCAAAACAGCATCATATTTATCTCGACACACTTCACCCAGAATGTAGGCAGCAGAAGCAGAGACTGGCTGTAACAAAAATAAAGGTGAAACCAAAATGAAAATAGTTTAACATACTATTTGCACATTCTGAACACAACCTAGAAAAAGATTAGATCTCTCAACAAGACTGCAGATACCACGAGTTTTGTAAGAAAACTTAACACTAGGCCAATTACAAGACTACAAAAAAATCTTATTGAAAATCGATACTATCTGCTCAGATTGGCTTAAATACCTTCAAAAACATTGACACCAACTAACTATTACAAATTCTACATTTATTCAATGTAATAATATTTCTAAAGGGTTAGATTGCGGCTTTACCACAAGCCCTGAATAAATGGCAGCGTGTGGTTGCATTGCTCAAGGGTCATATCCAGGTACTTTTTTTTTTTTTCTTCAATAGCCCTCATCACTGTAGCATCTGAGTGTTTCACAATCATTAGTGAATTTTATCCTCACAACACCTATATAAGGCAGAGAAGTGCTATCCCCATTTTACCAACAGGGAACTGAGGCACAAGTTAGATTAAGTCATTTGCCCAAAACCACAAAGGAAATCTGTGGCTGAGCAACTAATTGAACCCTCGAATCCCAATCCAGTGCCTTATAAACTAGACCATCTGTCCTAGCCAGTACTCAGAGTCCAAATCTGGTCTCTGTTTTCCCCCCGCTTGCTCCAGGGAGAAAGTAACTGGTGAAAGCCTTGTAGCTGTTACAGATTACTTTGCCCTCTTCCAGCTTTATTGTAATGGCCAGGGCTAAGGTTGGGGACAGGTGGGGAGTCAATGTGCTGCCCACCCAGGAGGAGCAGGAACAGTGGCTTCACAGGCTGCTTACACAGCCATAGTACAGATAGACTACAGAGGAGGAGGAGTCACGTCTCCTTACTCCCATAAAGAAGCACGTGCAGAAGGCCATAACCTGGCCCTAGATCTGTTGACTGTTTCTTCTAAAACAAAAAGTACCTGAACATCTGGTGATTTTAGCAGCAAATTTCTTAAAGAAACATAGTACTCAGATGGAAGTACATAGTCTTCAGTATAACAAACATTTAGTCTAAGTGATCCCAGATCATCAGTTTTAGAGGATTTGTTTCCATTTTCTCTTGGTTGTAGTAAGTACCTGAAAACAAGGCAACAACAAGGGAAATACTACGTTAAAAGTTACTGTTTAAGTAACTAGATTAATATCGCAGTATGGTAAAATGACAATGAAATTTTCCAGTGTATATTAATGCATCAGTCTGAATCTGGCCCTGCTGTCAATGGTTTTAACAAAGTTAAGATAAAAAGACTTCAGAATTAGATATGGGTAATTAAAGGAATTTAAAAAAATCTTTAACTGAAGGTAGGAGCATTCAGTACACCATCAGGACATAATGCAAAGCATACCTTTTCTCAGGTCTTTTCTGCAGGTGAGAGTTGTGTGGAATAATAATCTTTGTGGGGCTCGGTGGATAGAAGAGGGATTGTTAAAAATGCTGATACAGGTTTATTCAGCTTTTTTAAAAAATGTTTTCTCATTTTAAATCTAGGTTACACTTATTCTAATTACCCATTAATACTGCTACAAGATGAGTAGCATTTATCTGCAGAAATTACGGATGGCCTAGAATTAAACAAAAATAGAGCAAAAAAAGTGAAAACCGTGAAGAAAAATATTCAGTAGAGAACACATTACCCAAGCAAAAACTAGGATAAATTTTATTTTGAAAGTACACAAAAGCAACTATGGAAAAATCATGTTATAATTATATTGTATATAAATTCAAAAATTGCAAGCTGGAAAAGCACAAACTGAAAGAGAATCTGAAAACCTGAAAACCACAGGATTTTATTCCCAGTCTCAAAGTCCCAGAATTGCATTTGATTAGAAAGTAATCCCAGGGTTCTAGTTTTTCATTATGATTCTAATGTTGCTTTTCCCTATTCAGTATTACCACTGTATAATTATTACATGATTCTTTCTTGGCTTTTTTCTGTAATTTAATTCTACGCCAACAGGTGGTGCAGTTGCATAAGTGACATTTTGATAATCAAAGTAATTTCTTTATCATGTCAAATAGTACACCTTTAATATCAACTACCCCACACCAAGATTATACTGATTTTCAAACATCTTGTAAAAGTACACAATTGTATTTTTACAAATCATTGTTTTAATGTTAGATGCACCATACTTAAAGGTGTCATGCCAATGTATAGAGTGACTGATTCAGCCTCTATTGCAAATCAGGATTCTGAAAAATACTCATTTTCCCAGTACTCAGTTTTGGAGGCACTCCCTTATCTGTTCTGTCTGCTCTAGTCTGGCAGACTTCTGGAAAGCCCCCAAAAAGCTTTCTGCTGTTCTCCAAAAGCACAGGCAACATTTCTATAAATTAATAAGGGTCTGTTAGCTATTTTTATAGGGTTTAAACTCTGTTAGTCAAAAATCTTTACTAATGGCCTAATCCAGCCCCCTTCAAGTCTAGTGTTGGGGATTTAAGTTACACAAGTTGCAACTTTGGCAGGTTCCAGTGTGGTTGGTGGGTAAAGTTTCCCATGTAACTCAGCAGACTGCCTGCACATAGATCCCAGGCACCGCCATATGTGTTGAGGGGTTTCCCTCTGTCTAATGCAGCTGGCGGCTCCCACTATCTTATCTCTTCTACCTCCAATGTGAACGAGGGGAGTAGTTGGAACTCCAGCTTCCACTCAAGGTCCCTTGTCAGGCCTGAAGGCGTATAGGGGGTATAGACTTCATACCCACCTTCAGTTTCTAGGCCACCCAGGCCATTGGAGCCAGATGAGTTCCACAATGGAACAACACTGTCAGGTAGTCTGGGATGGTTACCCCCAACTGGGTAATAGTTTACAATAATAATAAAAAAGTGTCTGCATTTAACCATAATACAATGTGTGTGTTCCGTTATTTTCATGTCCACATTAGTGAATTTGTGCTTTTGTTTCTCTGATGCATAAAGGAGGCCTGAATGATATTTCGGGGGGGTGGGGGAGGATTTTCCCCCCCCTTCTTGTCTTTTAAGATTAAAATTCAAGACTCATCTACCCTGTTAACAGAACAGTGTGACATTGGAGCTACCAAGCAAGGGTATGTCTACACTAGGAAAAGTGGTTGTTAGTTAACACGTAGCTAAGACTGGAGAGACTAGACAATCACTCATCTCAGATCTGTATAGTATTGAACTATGTAGATGGGTAATGACTATACATTCCAATTTGCTTTAGCCTAATATAATGTTCAAAATAAAAATGTATAATACAGAATCTGTATAATCAGATTTATTTATTTCAAGGCTATTAATTGTCTTTCCCCAATTCTTTCCTCTCCCCCCACCCCATCCATTTTGTGTGTGCGCGCGCGCACACACGCAGACAGAAATTTCATAGATTATGAACTGCAATTAGAAAGCAATGACTTCTAAATTTCCAAGCCTTCATTTCCCCCTGCAGATGTGTAGTTTTATAAGAAAAAAATAAAGATTTACACACAAAAATTACACACTCATTAGTAAGCTATTAATCAGTGGAGCACCTGGAAGAAAATATTTTACATTTAGTACCTAGCATATGCTACATTACTGTATCTCAGAGGAAACAGTAAGACGGTTTTTCTTGCTCTTTGAACCATGACTAAGAATTCTAACATGTACTATAAAAAACGGCTACTAACCTTTCTGTAACTGTTGTTCTTTGAGAGGCGTTGCACATGTCCATTCCAATATAGGTGTTTTTAAGTCCTGATCAGTTCCTGGAATTTTTTCCCCCTAGTGGCATCTGTCGGGTGAGCTCCAGTGCCCTCTAGTGCCACGGGCAGCACCGGTATAGAGGACCCTGCGCCTCCTCAGTTTCTTCTTATGGAGACTCCGATAAGAGGAGAAGGAGGGCAAGTTTTGGAATGGACATGTGCAACACGTCTTGAAGAACAAAACACAGTTACAGAAAGATTAGTACCTGCTTTTCTCTTCTTTGCACGCTTGCACAAGTCCATTCCAATGTAGGTGACTCAAGCAGTAGCACAGGAGGTGGGCTCGGAATTCAAGAACAAGCCGACTGCAAGATTGTGCAGTTCAAGTTAGCATTATCTCTGGTGTGCTAGGTAATGGCACAGTACATTGAGAACGTGTGCACCGAAGACAGGGTTGCTGTCCTCAATAGGGATTTATGCTAGGAAGTGGCTGAGGAGGCCAGTGATTTTATGGAATGAATGGTCAGGTAACCTGGAGGTGGAATGCCAGACAGCTGTTAACATGCACGAATGCATGATGTAATCCAGGACAAGATTCTCTGGGCAGAGATGGGAAGGCCTTTCATCCTTTCTGCTATTGCTATGAACAGCTGGGTTGATCTGCAAAACATCTTGGTGCTTTGCATATAGAATGCCAGGGCATGTCTAACATCTAAGGAGTTTAAACGTTGCTCCTCCCTGCTTGCACACTGCTTTGGGAGGAACACTGGTAGGAAGATTGTTTGACTGCAGTAGAAGATGATCGTATATGGGGGCTCCGATGTGAGGGCATGGATTTCTGAAACCCTTCTGGCCAAGGTGATGGACACTAAGAAGGCCACTTTCCAGGGGAGGTGAACCAACAAGTACGTAGCCAGCAGCTCAAAGGGGGACCTGCAAGAGCTTTGGTAAGACAAAGTTTAGGTTCCAGGGAGGAATAGGCTCTATAACCCGGTGGTATAACCTTTCTAGACCTTTAAGAAAATAGATAGCCACCTTGTGTGAAAAGACAGACCAGCTGTCGACTGGGGATGGAAAGCCAATATCACTGCCAGGAGAATTTTGACTGAAGAAATAACCAGACCTTGTTGCTTCAGGTGCAAAAGGTACTCCAATATGAATTACAATGAGGACTGTGTGGGCAGAACTCTGCTTGGGAGGATCAGATGGGAGAATCACTTCCTTTTTGCAGGGTTTTCCACTGCCTAACAGAACTCAACAGTTGCTCCGAGCAAGCTTACTCCTCAGGATTCAGCCATGGAGCTTCCAAGCTGTCACATGGAGAACTGAGGTTGGGTAGAGCAGCCAACCGGGGTCTCAGGTCCATGAGTAGCAGAAGCAGGTGCGGGTGCGGGGTCTCCACTAAGAGGCCTAACAGGGTGGTGAACCAGGCTGCCTGGACCATGCCGGGGCTATGAGAATGGCCTATGCCTGGTCCTGCTTGATCTTCATCGGACTCTTGTGTGTCATCGGGATGGGGAAAAGGCATAATACCGGTGACCTATCCATGATAGTGGGAAGGTGTCCATAAGAGACGCTGGACTGTGGCCTTGCAGGGAACAGAACTGGTGGCATTTCCTGTTGTCATGGGTATCAAACAGGTCTATAACGGGAGTCCCCCACTGTTGGAAAATGCCCTTTGCCATTGTTGGATCATATTAAAGAAATTCTGTATTAAAATCACAAATGAGTTTGATTCCCCATAGTTTAAATTCCAGGGTATTACTAATTAAGAGGTCTCTTGGTTTTTCGTACTGTTTCTCTCCCTCTGTGTGAGAAACTTGCAAGCTGCTAATTGCGTTAGTACATTCTAAGACACAGTCTGTTCTCAAAGCAGTTCTTTGTAACAACAACTACTCACACAGAGAGAGACTCAAAGCAATACTCTGTAACAACAGAAACAGCACCCAGAGACTCCCCGCCCTTTTGTTGTATTCATCTCGCTCTGTTAACAATTGTGATTAAAATAGAGATAGACGTATGTATGTGGATGGATGCTTGGTATGGATAACAACTGAATGATCAGGGAAGTGCCAGCCTAAGAATCTAGTGTCCATCGGCTGAAGGCGGCGTCAAGTGGAAATAACCAGAGGACCCCCGGAGGGCAGACTGGAATCCACCCAACAGCCTCAAGAATGGGAGAACTAAAGAACAAGATAACATCTGGCAGCACGGAGCCATCAGGAATGTGACATCTGCTGATTGATTCAGCAACAGCATGATGAAGTAATTCCCATAGACTGACATAGGAAGAAATTCCTATAAAAATGGACTCTGGAAAGTGAGAACTTTGGGGTCTGATTCTGCAAACCAACTTCCAGGAGCATCAAATGTGCATCTGACAAGGCCCTGCTCCCGCCTCATGTCCAGGCCACCTGGCCAGTGGCTTGGCATGAGCAACTCTAAGGCTGGTAACTATGATAACAACCTTGCAGAACCTGTGTGTGTGTGTGTGTGTGTGTGTGTGTGTGTGTGTGAGAGTGTGTGTGTGTGTGAGAGAGAGAATGAATGTGTGAATAAATATGAGATTGAATGGAATGTTATAGCTATAACTAACTGCTTACTATGATTCTTTCTGTATTCACAATAAATGTGGTATTTTGCCTTTTCCCCTTCAATAAGATCCGGCTGGTTTTTATTTTATTGGTATAACACCATGTCCAGCCAAAGGGACCATTCACGATGAGAGAAGAAAGATCTGCTGAGGTGATCCACCAGCTGGTTCTATGCTCCCCGGAGACACGATGCCTTGAGATGGATTGAATGCGTTATGCAGAACTCCCAGAGTTGGATTGCTTTCCGGCACTGGGGGGGAGCGTGGGGAAGGAAACGAGCTCCTCCCTGCCTGTTTATGTAGAACATGGCAGTCGTGTTGTCTGTAAGAACCAAAATGACTGTTTGTAATGCGGAGCAGGAACGCTTGGCAAACTGGGGACGACAGGCCTTGAGTCCCAACAGTCTGAAGTAATGTTCAAAAACAGAGGGGTAACTGGATCCTATACTGTGGGGACTGAGATGTCAACCTCGAGCATCTCATCAAAGAGTGTTTCGAGCTCCCTGAGTGTCTGGAGATGGCCTGCACTGGCCCTACTGTGGAAGCCAATGGAGGAGCTCTATGTCTGAACCCCGTTCTTCATCCTCCGCTAGTCATAAGACCATGAGAACATAAGAACGGCCATACTGGGTCAGACCAAAGGTCCATCTAGCCCAGTATCCTGTCTTCTGACAGTGGCCAATGCCAGGTGCCCCAGAGGGAATGAACAGAGCAGGGAATCACCAAGTGATCCATCCCACCGCCCATTCCCAGCTTCTGGCAAATAGAGGCTAGGGACACAATCCATGCCCATCCTGGCTAACAGCCATTGATGGATCTATCCATGAATTTATCTAGTTTATTTTTAAACCCTGTTATAGTCTTGGCCTTCACAACATCTTCTGGCAAAGAGTTTCACAGATTGACTGTGCGTTGTGTGAAAAAAATACTTCCTTTTGTTTTAAACCTGCTGCCTACTAACTTCATTCTTTTGTTATGAGAAGGAGTAAACAACACTTCCTTATTTACTTTCTCCACTCCAGTCATGATTTTATAGACCTCTATCATACCACCCTTAGTTTCTTTTCCAAGCTGAAAAGTCCCAGTCTTATTAAAAGACCTGTCTAGAAGGCTGGACAAAGTAACGGCCTGTCTGTTGGGGCCTGTAATGCTTCCTAGATGCAGCTTGGTATACAGCCCCAGGGATTTCAAGGTCGCCTGAGAATCCTTAAGCCTGTGGAGCCTAGCATCAGTTTGCTCCAAAAAGAAAGAGGACCCTTCCAAGGGGAGATCTTGAAGGGTCTGTTGTACCTCCTAGGGAAAGCCAGATGATGGCAACCATGAGCTTCTGCCACATGATCACTGCTGTGGCCATAGATTTGGCTGCAGAATTGGCCGCATCCAGGACAGCCTATAAGGAGGCCCTCGTCACCATTTTCCCTTCCTCAATCAGCAAGGAGAACTCCTGTCCAACATCCTGAGGGAGCAAGTCCTTAAATTTTTGCATAGCCTCCCACATATTGAAGTTATAGTGACACAGCAGAGCCTGCTGGTTTGCTGTGTGAAGCTGTAGTCCTTGCAGCCAAACAGCTCTAACTTTTTTGGGTCCTTTGCCTTAGGTATTGTGCCCGATTGTCCCTGTCACTTTCTCTTATTGGCAGCTGCTACCACCAGGGATCCTGGGAGAGGATGCAAGTTCAGAAACTTGTAACCTCTGGCTGGTATGAAGTACTTCTGCTCCATATGCTTTGCCGTGGGAGGGAGGAAAGCAGGGGTCTGCCACACCACCTTAACTGGGTTCATGATAGCCTCGTTAAGTGGTAGAGCCACCATCAAGGGACCCGCTGCCGACAGAATGTCCAATAGGCTGCGAGTTGCCTCCTTGATAACCTCCATCTGTATGCCTAGATTGAGGCCACTTGCTTTAATAAGTGTTTGTAAACCTTGTGATCATCTTGCAGTGTGAACACACCCACTGTCAATACAGCCTCATTTGGGGAAGAGGAACACAGGAACAGCTGAGGGGCCTCCACCTCTCCCTCCATATTGACCAAGACCTGCAGGGCCACCTCTTAAGGCTTGGTACCAGAGTCTGGATTTGGGGGTGGGGAGGGGGGTGTCACATGGCAAAGCACTACAGGCGCTCTGCTCTCTGAGGCCACCAAGTAGGAGCACCTGAAGAGTGCACAATGAACTTTGGGGAACCCCCAAAGATTCCGAAAAGGCCACTTCAAAAGTGCCAGCCCCCACGGACCCAGTGGCCAATTGCTTGGTGGTACCCCTGCGCTTGGGGCCCATGGCAGAGTAGGAATGTCCCAGGGAGTAACGTGGGCAGCTGCAATGGCAGGAAGAGTAGGATCCAACTTCTGCCTCCAAAGAGTCCCGGCGTGGCAACCAGGGTTGTGTGGACCCCCTTGGTGCCAGGGTCATGGTGAAGCCCGTGATGAGGCTACTGTGTGGGGTTTTCCTGCTAGAGGGCAGTCCTGGTACTGGCTGGTGGCTGGTTCCCTGGCACTCAACGGGACTGGCAGCACAGAGTCCTATATGGCTGGGGATGCAGGAACCAGCAATGAAAGTGCATCCCTGGCTGCCACAAATGCCTCTAGAGTTGACAGTACTGTGAACTGATTGGCAATGCTGCCAATGCAGGAGTCAGTGGAGCCTGTGTAGGTACCAGAACTGCTGGTATTGGCTGCTGTGGTGCCAGGGTGGAAGAGTGACCCGACACAGATCTTGCTCTACTCCAGTCCCCATCCCTGCTTGACTCTGGCACCAGGGATCGCCACTTCTTCGGCTGCTTCTTATGTTTCTTCTTGAGCATCGGGGGTGGGGACTGGTGCCGAGACTCTCAACCAGTGGGAGGAGCGCTTCACACCAAACTGAAGTACTTGCTGCGGAGTTTGAGTGTGGCTCTGAAGTGGGTTTCAGGGCTGCCTCCAAAAGAAAGACTTCCAATCTCACCTCCCAGTCCTTTTTGGTGCGAGGTTTGAAGTCCTTGCAAATCTGGCAGCGGTCCTTTCTATGAGACTTCCCCAAGAACTTGAGACAGTTGAGTGCAGGTTGCTCAACGGCATCCATTTGCTGCAGGAAGCATAGGGTTTGAAGCTGGGTGACCGAGGCATGCCTCAGCACTGGGGAGTGAATGAATCTCACTGAGCGTAAAGGAGTCCAACTTAAAAAAACAAACAAAAAAACCACCTATCGCTACTATAACAACTATACACACTAGAAAAGAAGAAAAATAGCAGAAAAATGACTGGAAAGTTAGCTTGAGGCAACAAGAGTAGTTCCAGAAGTTGTAATGGGTGGTAAGAAGGAACTGAGAGGGTGCAGGGTCCACTTATACTGGTGGTATGAGCACGCGGCACCAGAGGGCACTGGAGCTGACTTGACGGAGACCACTAGGGGAAAAAATTCTAACAACTGTGGTTGGGGTGCGCACACACCTACATTGGAATGGACATGAGCAAGCACTCGAAGAACAACTTATACTTTCTGCATTAAGGAAATCAGTGTAGTACAGGGGTGGGCAAACTATGGTCCATGGGCCAAATCCAGCCCACCAGCCATTTTAATCCCGTCCTCAAGCTCCTGCTGGGGAGCAGAATCTGGGGCTTGCCCCACTCCGGCACGCCAGATGGGGAGCAGGGTTGGGGGCCGCTCCATATGGCTTCCGAAAGCAATGACATGGCCCTCCTCCAGCTCCTACATGTAGGGGAAGCTAGGAGGCTCCGCTCTCCACGCTGCCCCCACCCCAAGCGCCACTCCCACAGCTCCCAGTGGCAGGGAACCGCAGCCAATGGGAGCTGCAAGGGCGGTGCCTGTGGACGGTGCAGCAGGCAGAGCTGCCTGGCCGTGCCTCCGCGCAGGATCCAGAGAAGGTACTTGCCGCTGCTTGAGGTAAGCGCAGCCCAGAGCCTGCGCCCGAGGCTCTCCTCGCACCCCAGCCCTGATCCTCCTCCCACCCTCTGAACCCCTCAATCCCAGCCTGGAGCAGCCTCCTACACCCCACTTTCCCACCCCAGCCCAGAACCCTCTCCCACACCCTAAACTCCTCATTTCTAGCCCCACCCAGAGCCTGCACCCCCAACCAGAGCTCTCATCCTCTCCCTCACCCCAACTCCAATTTTGTGAGCATTCACGGCCCACCATACAATTTCTATTCCAAGATGTGGCTCTCAGGCCAAAACGTTTGCCCACCCCTGATGTAGAATCAAGTTTTCTTTTGGTCCCTTATTTCTCACCATGCTTGGAAGGAATCATTTCCTAACACTTTCACTGGAACTTTAATTTCTCCTAGAAAGACATCTTGCACCAGGTTTCCATTGTTCCATAGGTCAATCCTGAAAGTTAAAACATTCTTTTTAATGTTCTTGCAAATTATAAGGATAAAAACCACCAGCAGATTCCAGATCATCAACAACCACCACCTTGCATCACTAATTCAGCATGCATACAGACAGGAAATATTAGGATTGTTATACCAATCTAGTAAAGTCAAGAGGAACTTGAATGGCTTATTAAACCCACAAAAGGCAGCCATGGAAACAAATTTAGACAGTGAAAGTTAGAAATCACAGACTTCACATCAGTAAAACATAGTGATACTGGTTGATGCATTTTCTATTTTGAACAAAATAATAAAATGAAATGAAATTACTGCATTTCCTTTTCAGGTGTTTGCAGTGAACTTTTACCAGTGTACTTATATCCCTATTTTACTGCTGCAAGTAAAACTTGGACAGACTACAATACCACACTGACACATGCGCTTGTTTTTTCAGACAATGGCTTGAATATTCAAAACCTAAAGAGCTATCACTCCAAAGACATGCACCTGGATTGGATTCGATTACTTCTTACCTCTGACATTTCTGTTAGACAGCAGATAGGTTAAGAAGAACAAAAAAATTAATGCTAGAGTTGTTGGGGCATAATTGCTTTTCTATATATATTTTCATCTATAATCCTACACACTGTACAAATTGATGGGTCACATAAGTAAGAACAGACTTAGAAAGGAGTGAGAAGTTGGTTCTTTAATGATAATTAAAATTTACACTAAATTTTTTTTTTGGTGCCAGCTATGAAATGATCACTAATGCTCAAGTTGTGCCCTCAATTCCTCTCTGAGGTCGGGCATGTACGTGTGCATGTGCAAAGATAATGAGGCTAAATGGAGGTGCTCTGAAACACTGCTTGTGCAGAACAAATGTAGGCAAACTATCTTAAAGTATGCAGGAGTAGAAAGGGGAAATAACCTGTAAGGTGCTTCTTATCTGCTAGAGGAAGATATTATGTGTGTTCCACCAAACATGCTGCCAGATGCTAGCAGACATGTAGGAGAGACTAGTTCCTGTCCAGGCCCCCAACACAGCTTACTTGGAGCCCTGTAATGTCACTGGGTGGACTAGACGCCACACTTTTCTTGAATTCTTGGTGCTAGTGTCAGCGTTCTGACTGATTTCTGCAAGAGCATGTTGAGAGTGAGGGGCTCTTTGTACCGTTTACAACCCAGTGCAGGGTATCCTGAGTTTAGCTCCAAATGTATATATGACAGAAAAACCACTATTCTATGAAGTAATCTGGGACTAAGGAGAGAGCAAAAAATTAATAAAATTGATCTCAAAATTACAGTATGTACAGTGTACCAGTTGCAGTATGGTGCATTGCATTGTTTTCTTTTTGTCCTTCAAACCCCTGCAAAGCAATTTCCAATGCGTTGAAGGCATCAGAATGTGAGAGGATATCCACTTGTTCTCCATTGACCTCACTTTCATTATGTAATTCCCCTACCCCCATCAGGAAAAATGGTTTGTGTAACTGGTTGTACATAAGATTGGCATTCCTAAAATGGAGATTCTGCTGTACTACCTAAGTAATCTAGGTTCTGAAAAAAAGGACTGTTTTCATTGACATTAAGCAAATATTATACACTTGCCAGGGAATGAATATTAAGGAAACATACAACGTTCCGTAAATTAAGCTATCTGAAGTTTGAACAAACATTTTAATTACATTAATAATTTTCTCAGATACTCAGAATGGTTTACAGTTTCACTTTCAGAATTGAAGCAAGTTTACTATGAGGATTTTATTTCTGAAATTGGACGAATCTTCGTTGTAAACTTGAACATTAGTTTTTTGCAGTCACATTATTATATCCAAATAAAGAAATGTTTGGCATAAAGATTTTAATGTACTTTACAGAAATTGATATTAAATATATAATCTCAAGAACGTACCTGACTTCCAGCTTCTCTATGTCCTCCTCTTCTACCTGAAACTGGGATTTTTTGGTATAGCTACTGGACCTGGTTACCTGTAAATAAAATCCCTCAATGATTTTTGTCTTTCAGCCTGGTTTTTAAATTACAAATCTTCCATATCTACTGTAAAATCTTTGCTTTTTAATATTATATTGGTCCTGAAAGCAAATTTATGAAAGTTCTAGAATATTAATTATGCATCAAACTGAGATACACTTAGGAGACAAACCATAAAAATCGCACTGTCCCCTCCCCCACCTCACACAATTTTAACTGCGTACTTTAGAATCTGTTTTCACTTCCAGATTAATTTTGTGCTCAATTTATTGCATTCCCAGAAAGCCATAAAATTATGTAATTGCTTTGTAACCACTTTGTTCCAACATTTTAATTCACAGAAAAATTTAATCTGGGATTTCATGAGGTAGAACATGAGAGCCAAAACATACTGTAGGCCTGATTCTGCAAGCACTCCAATCATCCATTTCTTATTGAAATTAATGGGAGTTTCAAAAGCAGAGTTCTCACAGGATCAGAATCTATACGCAAAGCATTAAATTACATACTTCTGTCACAGTACTGATTTTAAAAAGGTCAATACTTTCATATAGCTTGATAACTTGAAAATAAGGGCTATATATTTTACTGGCTATTTTATTTTTCACAATATAAAATGAAAAGCAGAACACAAAGATGGAAAACAAACAGTGGAATCATCTTAAAGGGCCAAATTTTGGGCCCCCTGCACCAAAGCTCAAGTAAGCCAAGCTTGGCGTGAGTTCTGCAGTGGTCAGAGGAGGAATATTCACCAGTTTCCATGCTTTAGCTCACCCCAAAACTATGAGGGAGTAGAGGAAGCCACCACAGATTCCTGCTCCGAAGCGTGGTATTTACCAGCTCTGTTGCCTTCAGGGGCTTCCAGACTTGTGGGTAGCTGGTGTCAGGATTTGTCCCATAGTAACTCATTTTGTTTACAGAAAAGCACCATTCTACCTAAAGACTCGCTAGAGCCAGAATTCTATTTTGCACATTGCAATGCATTAAAGCAATATGCAGTTTCAATCTATTTCACTGAAGACTGAATAAAATAACCCACACTCCAAAGGTGATGAACCTCAATACGGATATTCCAGGCCTAGGAGACTAACAGAATGTCAAGCAGTATATTGATCTTATGAAGACAAAGGAAATGAGGGTAGGTCCAAAAACTTAATGTCATTTGTTTTTGGAGACAGGGTTTGATCCCAAGACTTAAGCAGCAAAAAATTAAAGCACTTACTTATTCTACCTAGAGAATGATTTAAAAATCACTGATCGCCCTGTTAAATTACTGTACTGACTATAAACAGCCAAAACCTCATTTTTTACTAAGTGCTCTGAGAGATGTTCAAATTAAGGGCTATGTATATACAGTATATTCATTCATACTTCACACCATATCAGAACTGCAACTGATGGCCGCCAATGAAGGGCAATAAATAGCCCTTACATTTGTAACTAAAACTAGCACTTCCCACTAGGTAGTAGTTGAATGGGACTGCTGTGATCTTTCAGCCTGTTACAAATAAAGATGACTTAATTTATTTTGAAGTAAATGCAAGTTTCTCCATGAGACCCCCTTGTCGCTAGCATAAACAAAACAAAACAAAACAAAACCAAAAAACCAAAAACGGTGCATGAGACAAACAGGCAGGCAGGCAACACACATGATTTGAGAGTTTAAATTGAGAGAAATTAGTTACCTCAAAATAAAATGTTTCATTAAACTGTGGATTGCTTGTTTTCTTCTTTACTTTTGTCTTCTTTTGGTCATTCCTGTTTCAATGTGGTACAGTTTTACCATATACAATTTAAAACACACAATTATTAAAACATTCTATTGTCAAGAAAGGGCCATCCATTTAACTGTTAGGTCCAGATCCTCAAACATATTTAGGTGCCCTAACTCCTATTAATTTCAATGGAAGATAGGTCCTAAATACCTTTGAGACTTGTAGCTATGCTGTGTAATTATGTAAATATTGAGGTCATTTAAGATGTCACTTGATATAATGGAAAAATATTGAAGAGAAAAAGTTAATACACATTCACAGCATGGTTTGAAAAGTTAAATGGTGATGTTCAAAAGCTGTGCCTATTTACATATATGTGTGCACCTGGGAGGTGGTCATATTTAGTTTACATTTCTATTTTAGTTCACAAACAAGTGCAACATGAAATGGATAGAAGTTGATGCAGATTAAAATTTGGAATGGATTGGAATGATTTTCACTCCTGAAAACAGCATTTTTGTGCATCTGCCTCCACATATGAAATATTCAGTGTTCCTCCTCCATCCCCTCCTCTTGCTCCACTCCTGTTTTCTACTTTAAGTGGTGGTGTACATTGTTACTATAACCACATAATATTGCAGCCTTTCTTTCCAGAAACTGAACCTGTCACTTCCAAGAACTGCTCAGATACGAAGTATTTCCTTTAAAAAATAAATAAATAAATAAAAAGCCCTTGCTAATTCTAAACCAAAGCAGAAAGTATATTTAGTGATTTTTTTCTACGTAAATAAGCATTCTATTTATTTCTCATTCCAGCTAGCAATTCCTGCTCAACACATTACTCAGTGAGAAGCGCAGCAAATGTGAAAATTATTATTTTTTGCTTTTAAATAGTACTTATATGGTCTTAACAGACACAAAGGTACATGACTTATAACATACATAACATATGTCCTTATACCATGGACAACCTTAGCCTGTAAAGAGATTCAGTGTAAGTAAAATTAACAGAGAAAAAGTTGTGTTACATGAGACTATGTACCTATACATAGTTCAGTGCTGTTTCTAACAGAAGTTTGTGTAGAACATGTACAGTACATCGTAAGAAACTGGTGGGGGGAAATAAAGATTGTTTTCTCCAACACTAAAATCCATCCATCCAATTAATCATTTAACAACAACTATATAATTGAACACTTTGGTCCAAGGACATACCTGTCTCTTTCCTAATTTAGAACAACATTTAGAAATACTGAATTTGCAATATAATTCAACAAATGTTACCTAGAAGGACCCACAAGAGACACCGTTGCATAAGGGTCACAATTCTGTCCATTTACAAGAGGTAACCCATGGCATTCCTTTATGCTAAAATGAAAAAAAGAGAAACAAAGTTAGTGAATCATGAACTGCGCCATCCCCAGTACTGACAGCCAGTTGCGACCTGATATGGTAGTCACCGACGAGGCCCAGAAAAAGATAGTGGACGTCACGGTCTCCTTTGAGAACAGGACCCCGACCTTCCGCGAAGCCCGAGCTCGTAAGCTGGAAAAATACGCCCCACTGGCCGACACCCTGAGAGCGAAGGGCTACGAGATGCAGATGGATGCCCTGATCGTCGGAGCCCTGGGCGCTTGGGACCCCTGCAACGAGCGTGTGCTGCGGACCTGTGGGATCGGTTGACGCTACGCATGGCTCATGCGGCGCCTCATGGTCTCGGACACCATCCGATGGTCCAGGGACATCTACATCGAACACATCACCGGCCACCGACAGTACCAGGAGATGTGAGCCGGTACGTCGTCGTGCAACTATGAGAAAGGGACTGAGAGACTTTTTGTTTCCAGTTCATATGGTCCAATGGAAACTCACTGAACATTAAATCTCACCAAATGAAGGTAAATCCATCCTCATCATCGTATCCACTCATTATACTCCACACCTGAATATAGCCATTATATGAACAACATACTCCCATATCTCAATGTCTGTACTTCGATCCATTAACCTTTTACCCCCAATCGGGGAGATTGCAGATTATGTATTCCTTACGCCACCCGTTCCTAAACCGAATTTCGCACCCCTTGATAATCTGTACCTTATTCCCTGATAACCAGAAACTTCTATGCTTAAACTCTGTACCATTTTCTTTCTATTTCATCATCATCTTAATAAAATTAAGAATTTTTGACAAGCTGTCTTTTCTTTTAAAGCAAAGAAGACACTTTAAATCAAACCAATAAAGAGTTAACATGAGCCAGTACATAGTTTCTGCACAGCAATGATTAATATATCTGAAGCATATCGGATTCCACATGATGTTATATGTAGTGTGGATATATAGTACAAGTGGGCTCCACCACCAGACTATCCAATCCACAGTTTTCTAGCCATAACTTAATGCTAGATGTCAATCAGGTGTACAATTAATCTGAAGCAGGTTAGCGGGTCTTCAGGACTCTTGGGGGGGATTAGATACCATGAAGTACTCAAATACCAGTCACGTGTTCAGGATAAATAAAACCCAAGAACTTAGAAATGATACACAGAAAATTACTGTGAATGAGAAGACTGTAGATCTACAAGCTATCAGTTAATCTGACTTAAGAAAGACAAGACGACTTGCCAGTAGACCTCATCTACACTGACCCAAAGATAGGGGAAGTGGTAAATATTGGGCCAGCAACAGTGTTCGGAAGCCATCTGAATGGGGATTAAACCTTGTTCCACCTAAGCCAGTTACTAACTTGGGGTTGGTTGATCAATGCAGTAGGGTCAAATTGTGCTGGATTCATATTTTAAAGTGCACGTCCAAACATTTTAAATAAATTTGTAACAAGGTTTGTATGTATCTACTCTAGTGGCCAGATGAGAGAAATCTGCTTACCTGGAAGAAGTCAAACTACTTCTAGGCCCTGGTCTACACTACAGGTTACGTCAAATTTAGCCGCGTTAGGTCGATTTTAAAAAATGGACTGCGTCCACACAACCAACCCCGTTCCGTCCATCTAAAGGGCTCTTAAAATCGACTTCTGTACTCCTCCCCTATGAGGGGAGTAGTGCTAAAATCGACCTTGCTGGGTTGAATTTTGAGTAGTGCGGATGCAAATTGACGGTACTGGCCTCCGGGAGCTATACCAGAGTGCTCCATTGTGACCGCTCTGGACAGCACTTTGAACTCCAATGCACTAGCCAGGTACACAGGAAAAGCCCCGGGAACTTCTGAATTTCATTTCCTGTTTGGTCAGCGTGGTGAACTCAGCAGCACTAGTGACCATGCAGTCACCCCAGAATTGCAAACGAGCTCCAGCATGGACCAAAAGGGAGACACTGGATCTGATTGCTGTATGGGGAGAAGCATCTGTGCAGACCAAACTCCCATCAAAAAGAAGAAACGCAAATATATTTGCCAAAATCTCGCAGGGCATGTTGGAGAGAGGCTACAACAGGGACACACAGCAGTGTCGCATGGAAGTTAAGGAGCTCAGGCAAACCTACCAAAAGACAAAGGAGGCGAACAGTCGCTCTGGGTCAGAGCCCCATACATGCCGCTTGTATGATCAGCTGCATGCCAGTCTAGGAGGGGATCCTACCACTATCCCACCACTTTCCGTGGACACCTGCAAGGGGGGAGTCTCACACAACAGGGAAGAGGATTTTGTAGATGAGGAAGGAGAATGCGCAGCAGGCAAGCGGTGAATTCGTTCTCCCCAGCAGCCAGGACCTTTTCATCACTCTGGAGCCAATACCCTCCAAAGGCGGGATCCCCGACCCTGAAGCCGGAGAAGGCACCTCTGGTGAGTGCACATTTGTAACTACAGTACAGGGTTTAAAGCAATAGTGTTGAATGACTAATTTGCCCTGAAGAATTGGGATGCATTCATGGCCTGTACAGCTACTGGAAAACTCTGTTCACATGTCTGGGGATGGAGTGGGAATCCTCCAGGGACATCTCCATGAAGCTCTCCTGGAGGTACTTTGAAAGCCTTTGCAGAGGGTTTCTGGGGAGGGCTGCCTTATTTCGTTCTTCACAGTAGGACTCTTTACCACGCCAAGCCAGTAGCAAGTATTCTGAAATCATTGCAGCACAAAGCATGACAGCGAATGGTCCTGGGTTTTGGTCGAATTCAAGCGATATCATTCATCGTCACCTGGTTGAAATAGGGGAATTTTTGTAAGAGAATAGTAAAAGGACCCCATTCATGCTAGGCTGTTTGTGCTTGGCTAAAAGGGATCATCCCAGAGAATAGCCACATGGTGAGGGGTGGGAGGGGTGAAGGGATCATCCCAGAGAATAGCCACGCAGAGGGGTGGGGGGAGATGTGTGCTGCACATCCACCGGAAAACCGCAGCCCCTCCTTTTAAATGTGAAACCCAACCCCTTGCTTGCTCTGGGAAAGGAGGGCTCTGCAGTTTGAAAACATTCCCACATGTTATGAAGATGTAAGAAGCCAACCACGCGTACCAAAAGGCTTACCATGGCTGCCTGGAAACCGAATTCTGTTGCCCAGCTGTGCGCACGTGTGTGCGTGCGAGATGTGTCACCATAGTGGCAGGCGCTCAATATAAAAGGAAAAATGCGACCTTGTACCTAAAGCACGTGCTGTCTGCTGTGAATTTGACTGATTCACTGTGAAAGAGTCGCCCTTTTGTTCTCAGAAATGTATCATCTTAAATTTTACTCTCCCTTTTTATCTCCCCGCAAGTGCAAATGTTTCTACGCTCCCCATCTCCGTCCCGGAGATTATCGCAGATTAGAAGGCCAAAAAAAAAAAAAAAAGCACTCGCGATGACTTGCTCGCCGAGCTCATGCAGTCCTCCCGCACTGATAGGGCACAGGTGAATGCATGGAGGCATTCGGTGGCAGAGGCCAGGAAAGTATTAAGTGAGCGCGAAGAGTGGAGGCAGGACGCCATGCTGAGGCTAATGGGGGAGCAAACTGACATGATGAAGCATCTGTTGGAGCTGCAGGAAAGCCAACAAGAGCACAGCCCCCCGCTGCATCCACAGTATAACCACATGCCCTCCTCCCCAAGTTCCGTTTCTGCCTCACCCAGATGCCCAAGAATCCGGACACCCAGCCACTCCACTCCAGAGGATGGCCCAAGCAACAGAAGGCTGTCAAACAGTTTGATTGTTAGTGTGACTACAACAAACAATGTGACCTTGTCCTTTCCTCCTCCCCAACCCGGGGTACCTTGTCAGTTATCTCCCCTTTTTTTTTCTAAATTAATAAAGAAAGAATGCATGGTTTCAAAACAATAGTTACTTTATTTCAAAGGGGGGAGGGTGGTTGGCTCACAGGGAATTAAAATCAACAAATGGGGAGGGTTTGCATCAAGGAGAAAAACACACAACTGTCACACTGTAGCCTGGCCAGTCATGAAACTGGTTTTCAAAGCCTCTCTGATGTGCAGCGTGCCTAGCTGTGCTCTAATTGCCTTGGTGTCTGGCTGCTCAAAATCGGACGCCAGGCGATTAACCTCAACTTCCCACCCCGCCATAAATGTCTCCCCACCTTACTCTCACAGATATTATGGAGCACACAGCAAGCAGCAACAACGGGAATGTGGGTATGCTGAGGTCTGACCTAGTCAGCAAACAGCGCCAGCGAGCTTTTTAACATCCACAGGCACATTCTACCACCATTCTGCACTTACTCAGCCTATAGTTGAACTGCTCCTTACTACTGTCCAGGCTGCCTGTGTACGGCTTCATGAGCCATGGGAGCAAGGGGTAGGCTGGTCCCCAAGGATAACTATTGGCATTTCAACATCCCCAATGGTAATTATCTGGTCTGGAAAGTAAGTCCCTTCTTGCAGCTGCTTGAACAGCCTGGAGTTCCTAAAGATGCGAGCGTCATGCACCTTTCCCGGCCATCCCACGTTGATGTCAGTGAAACATCCCTTGTGACCCACCAGTGCTTGCAGCACCACTGAGAAGTACCCCTTGCGGTTTATATACTGGTTAACAAGATGGTCCGATGCCAAGATGGGGATATGCGTTCCGTCTATCACCCCACCGCAGTTAGGGAACCCCATTGCAGCAAAGCCATCCAGTATGACCTGCACATTTCCCAGAGTCACTACCCTTGATAACAGAAAGTCAATGATCGCACTGGCTACTTGGATCACAGCAGCCCCCACAGTAGACTTGCCCACTCCAAACTGATTCCCGACTGACCGGTAGCAGTCAGGCGTTGCAAGCTTCCACAAGGCTATCGCCGCTCGCTTCTCAACTGTCAGGGCAGCTCTCATTTTGGTATTCCTGCACTTCAAGGTGGGGGAATGAAACTCACAGCGTTCCAGGAAAGTGGCCTTATGCATGCGAAAGTTTCTCAGCCATTGGGAATCATCCCACACCTGCAACACTATGTGGTCCCACCAGTCTGTGCTTGTTTGCCTGGCCCAGAATCGGTGTTCCACTGTATCAATCAGCCCCACTGCCACCATAATGTCCCAATTGCCACAGCCCATGCTTTCAGCAATGTCTGTGTCCATGTTCTCATCAAAATCCTCCTCGTGCTGGTGTCTCTTAGCCTGGTTCTGCATATAGTCCAAGATAATGCGCGAGGTGTTTACAATGCTCACAACAGCACCGGTGATGGTGAGCTGAGAGGGCTCCATGCTTGCCACGGTATGGCATCTGCACAGGTGACCCAAGAAAAAGGGCGCGAAATGATTGTCTGCCATTGCTTTAATGGAGGGAGGGGCGACTGACGACATGTACCTGAAACCACCCGCAACAATGTTTTTGCCCCATCAGGCATTGGGCACTTAACCCAGAATTCCAATGGGCAGTGAAGACTGCGGGAACTGTGGGATAGCTACCCACAGTGCACCACTCTAAGTCGATGCTGGCCACGGTAGTGAGGACGCACTCCGCTGACTTAATGCGCTTAGTGGGGACATACGCAATCAACTGTATAAAATCGACTTCTATAAAATCAACCTAATTTCGTAGTGTAGACATACCCTAAGATAGTGACGACTTAAGGGTACATTGTGCCTTAAAGGCACAAGCCTGCAATATGTGGTGGTTTATTTCCGCAGGCGATCCCAAAGACACTGGGCCAAATCCTCAACTGGTCACAATCCATGGATTATAAGCACAAAAGGGACCACTGTGATCCATCTATTTTGACCTTTGATTTAATTCATGTTTGAACTAGAGGATCTCTTTTAGAAAAAATCATCTTGATTTAAAAATTCCCAGTGATGGAGAATTCACCACAAACCTTGGTAAATGGAGCCAATGGTAAATTATCCTCACTGTTAACATTTGCACCATAATACCAGTCTGAATTTGTCTAGCAGACAAAAATATTGTGGCTGGAAGTTGAAGCTAAAGTGAAGATCCCATTATCAATATTTTGCTCCCCATGTAGGTACTCTGAGCATGATCAACACACCCCTTAATCATCTCTTTGTTAAAATAAATAGATTAAGCTCCTTAAGTCTATCCCTATAAAGGCATGCTTTTCAGTCCTTTATTCTCCTGGCTCTTCTCTGAAACCTCTGCAATTTATCAACATCCTTCTGGAAGCATGGACGCCAAAACTGAATACAGTATTCCATTAATGATCGCACAATGTGCCAAGTACAGAGGTAAAATAACCGCCTTATTCCTAATCAATATTCCCCTGTTTATATATCTAAGGACTGCATTAGCCCTTTTGGTCACAGAATCACACTAGGAGCTTCTGCTCAGCTAACTATCCACCACAATCCTACAGCATCCTAAAAGTATAGCCTTCAGTCTGATCCTTGATATATAACTTCTTATTCAGCTGTGTTAAAATGCATATTGTTTTCTTGCCCCCAGCTCTGTCCACTTCATTATTTACCGCTTCCCCTGTCTTTGGGTCCTCGAAAAACTTCAGTGATGATTTTGTGTTTTCTTCCACATCACTTTTCTTTTTTTTTTTTTTTTTTGGGGGGGGGGGGGAGAAGAGAGGCTACGGGAAGAGCATTGGGCCAAGAATCCATCTCTGTAGAACCTCACTAGAAAAACACCTGCTTGACGACAATACCTCCTTTACTGTTACATTTTGATATCTGACAGCCAGTTTTTGATCCATTTAATATGTGCCATGTTAATTTTGTATCATTGGAGGTCTTTTGGGGGGGGACCAAGACAAATACCTTACAGATATCTAAATATATCAAATCAACACTGTTACCTTTATCAACCAAACTTGCAATCTCATCAAAACAAGATACCAAATTACCTTCCTGTAATTCTTTACTAATCGAGTCCCATATCAGCCATTCCATTATTTGCCTGGGATCAATATCAGACTGACAGGCCTATAATTACTCAAGCCATCCTATTTACTCTTTAAATATTGGCACAACATTAGCTTTTTTCTAGTCTTTTAGAACTTGTATAGTGTTCCAGTGAAAATCAACACTAATGGTCCACCATGTTCCTCAGTCAACTCTAAAACTCTTAGATGCAAGTTATTTGGACCCGCTGATTTTAAAATGCCTAACTTTACTAACTGCTGCTTAACATCTTCCTGAGTTACTTCTTAAATGGAAAGTGTCTCATCATCCTATGATATGACTACATAAAGTTTTTTACCAAATAGAGAATAAATATTTATTGAACTGTTCTACCATTTCCATTTAATAATGAACCAATACCACTGTTAGGATTCTTTTTGTTCCTAATATACTTAAACTCCTTGTTGTCCTTAACTGCTGGCCATAGATTTCTCTTCCTAACTGGATTTAGCTCATAATGGTTTTTAGCTTTGTTGTGAAACTGGCCCTTTTCAAACACGTGTGTGTATGTGAGTGAGAGAGAGAGAGTGTGTTTTAATACATTACATATTATTGCTTTGGTCTTTATCCTGTTTGCACATTACAAATGTGATCAAGTCACGATCACTTGTACTGAAGCTACCACTAATTTTTAGTTCTGTGATCATTCCTTTTTATCTAGTATAGACTTCCTCCATGTTGGATGCAATCCTTTTTGAGTTAGGAAATGGTCATTATCATATTTAGAAATTCTGAGGATGTTTTAGTACCGGCACACGAGACCTCCAGTTTAGGGTCACTCAGACTGAAATCCCCCATGATCACACAGGTCCCTCCTACACATTACATATAGGTGCTTAAGGAGGTCATCCTGTTTCCTAGTGTGATTTGGTGTCTGTAGCAGACATTAACTAGTCCCTCATCTTGTGCTTATGTTAGAACATGGATCCATAAGCATTCAAGACCATTTTCTTCCAAGTTGTTAGTGATTCAAACAGATAATATTTTGACAGTGTTATTTACCCTCTCCTTTTGACCACTCGATCCTTCCTAAGTAGAATATATTCACTGACTTTAACAATCCACTCATGCGACTCATTCCACCAGGTTTCAGTAATACCAACAGATTCAATTTATGCTTATAAATGAGCAATTCCAATTCCCCCCCGTTTCCTAGCACTGGTGTAAAAGGCAAAGAATTCATTCTCCTTGTATACTCTGGTTTCTTGATTAACTTAGTTCCCAACATCATGATTTTCGGCTAAACGAGTGCTCATTTGTTCCCTGTTTTCACCTTCCCCTTTTGTTATTAGCTTAATGCACTCCTCACTTCTCTGGCCAGCCTGTTTCTGGGAAGTTTAGCTCCCCTTCTACAGAGATGGAAGCCATCCAAACTGTACAGCCTCCACTCCCCTAGCAGGTGGACCCAATTTTCCACACCAAAACCCTCTACTTTACACCAGATACCTAGCCAGGAATTCACTTCCAGATCTTCTGCCTTCATTCTTCCACAGGATAGGAAGGATCTCCAAGGAGATCACTCAGATACTATTCTTTAGCACCCTACCAAGTCATCTCCAATCTGCGAGACATCACACAATGCAATGTCATTAGAGCAGGTATGTACCATTACCAGTGGATCCTTGCCTATAAGCTTCAGAAGCCCATCCAATCTTAGAGTGACATCTCACACCTTGGTTCCAGGATGACAGCACATTGTCCTGTTGTCTGCTTCTCCTTTGAACATTTTTTCCTTTCTTCTTAGTATAGATTCCACGAAAAGGATCATCTGTCTTCTTTGGATAGTTTAAGACCTCTTTGTGGGTATGCTTGATTTTCTTATAGGTTGGGCTGAGCAGCCATCTACAGGTGTGTCCCATATACCTCTCCACTCCACTCAACCAGATGGATCTTCAGAGAGATCTTCTGCAGTTTCCACGCTAAGGACCCTGTATCAACCTGGAACTTCTAGTTGTGTGGAATTCCTCATGATTCTCTCCACTCTGATGGTCGCAGACTGCCCATCCTGGCCTGCCTCCAATAGTATAGAAAACCAGCTTGTCTTCTTGCCTCTTGTGTTTATGAACTGCCACACCTCTAATTTTCCTCTCCACTCCAATTCCTTGGTAGCCAATTCCTTTGTTTCTTGTATCTGGGGTAGTGAAGCTTCCCAAATCTGGTTGTCCAAGAACCCCTCTCTGATGCTGCATAGTGTCTATAGTTGTCCTTCCAATCCAATAATCTTTTCTTCTAGCACAGCCGCCAACTTGCACTTCATACACAGGGAGTTCCTTCTGGCATCAGACAGTAAAGAAAACATGGCCCATCCACTGCAGGTTGCAACCACTGATCACTAGCTATCACAATATCGAATGTAGAACTGTACTAAAAAGGAAAACCTCTTTTAGTCCCTCTCCAAACTCCCTTCAAAATTCTCCTGTTTGTTACTCACAAGTTCACCAAGCAAATGACTTATTCTAAGCTTCCCTGCTCAGCTCTACCCCCTCACTACCAGGGAGAAATGACCCACTCTGACTTCAAACAGTGGGGCTGATCAAAGGTGGTCAGACCACAGCCACATGGGCCTTCCACGACATGAACAAACAGATCATCTCATTTGCCTACCCGGGGCTCACCGACCGACCGACCAACCAACCAAATGTCAAAGATAGATGCAGCTCCACTGACTTCAACATTACTCCAGAAACTCTGGGAACAGCCTGGCTGAGAGCAACTCTGTTGCACATTTTAAAAGGACATGTGCACCAACCCACACATGGGCCAGTTTTGCTGGCTCATAAGTAGAAGCAAGGGATATGGTTATATCCCATCTCCTTTGGGAAGACTAGCACCACCATGAGTACTTGCCTCAGACAGTCTGCATGCTCTGTGAGCACAAGTATTGAAGTTAAGTGGTCCCTCAATGGGGGCTTGAGGAACTGCTCCTTAAAATCTAAGAGCTCTGATCATCAAAGAATGCAACATATTGCAAATTCTTTCCACTGGTTTATGACAAACATTATACTGTAAATACATGCATATTACCATCATTACCATAACGGAAAGACAAACAGGCATATCAGCAGCAGAACATTTAGATTTTAGATCAGCTAAAGAAAATGAGCGTGAACTTTCTACAGCTCGGTCCCCTCATAGTTTATGGATTGTGCAAGTGGACAGATTTCCCCACTACCCACCCCCAGTCCACACAAACAAAACTTGAGCCAACAATTTTAGCCTGTTCCAAGTTTGTTGATTCCTGCCCCGATCTAGGAAGGAATCGGTTTCTGTTCAAGAGTACCCCTTTTTCCTCAGTTGTATCTATTTAGACTGTGCACTCAACATCACACAGCAAAGTAGAGGAAAAAAACCCGGAACAAAAAACAAATAACTCAGGTCACTTGGCTCCCAGTCCAATATCTTCTTCACTAAACTACACTCAACAGCCTTAATTCAATAACTATAATCAACAAATGGAAACTAGTCTATCATTTACCAGGTCCTGGATGCAGGAAAGGAGATTAAGTCAGCTACCAAGTCTCCGGGTGGCTGCAGAATTTCACTGTACAGCCCTTTCTGACTACTTCTGTAACCCTACCTAGTGATCTGGAAAGGAGGCATAGCATTGGGCTGAGAATTTATAAGAGCCTTATCCCTCAGGGATTCAATCTGTTCAGATGCATACGTGCACAAGGACTGAATTAATGCGCACAAAATCTGCACAAAGAGTAACTTTTGAAAAAGGATGGTTTGTTCGTAATTGAAGGTCTGTAATATCTCCTCTATACCGGGCTCCTCCTACGTTTACCCTCACTGTGTAATTTAAGAATGCTAGTAGATGGTTTGGACGTCTACTGTCAGACACACTTGCCCATAAGTTGCTTCTTACTGTGTTACTTCCAGCGGACCTACTCAAAGCAAACTGAATCCAACTGTATAAAAACCCAAAGAGAGATCCTGTTTAGCATCAAGTTTACATCCATAGAGAGTATATCCAGATCAGAAGAGCACAAGCATGTAGAATCAGAGGTATAATGCATCCGATGAAGTGAGCTGTAGCTCACGAAAGCTTATGCTCAAATAAATTGGTTAATCTCTAAGGTGCCACAAGTACGTCTTTTCTCAATGCTAATGATGTTGCTTTGTAACTGTGGGGCAAGGACTCCAGCCTACTCACAGTGGGCTGCATGAATATAAAGTCATTTTCTGAAAGGAAAGCAGATTAAATTTACAAGGTTAGCTATGAATGCATTAATTACTGGGGGGATGACAGTCTGATTTTGACTTTAGGATTATACAGAACTTCTGAGACAGCTTGGTGAGCCTCAGTCATTGGTAGCTTCCATGTTCTGTAGGACTAAACCAAAGATACACAACTTTCTTAAGGAGACAAACAAACCAAACACCACACACCACTCCCTTCTCTCCATCCTGTTCCTCATTCTCTTCTATACAGCAGATACCCATAATTGAAGTTAGGTTATTTCCATTCTGGATCCTTTCGCAACATCCCACTGAACCCAACCTGGAAGGAACAGAGCCCTTCCTAGGAGTCCCTGTTGGGATTCAAATTAGACAACTCAGCACAAAGATGAAAATTTGTATTCTGACAGTGAACATTTTTCCTTTTACTTCTCAGAAGAAACAGTCCCCACACAACCTCGAGATCTGGCTTACTTGTCTTTAGTCTTAACCACCAGGGCTCTACATTTAAACCCATTGTGTTAAGAGGGATCTTTAGAAGGCTCACACATCTTGATAAACATGCTAGTGGAAAAAACGGGAGACGTAGGTCATACCTGGTTGAACTCAACAGGGCACTGGCACTTTTTCCATTAATGTGAGTAGGGTTAGACAACACTGTTGAAATGTTTGTTCCCTTTCTACATTATTTATCATTTTAGTTGCTGCCACTGACTGAGCTGTATCTGTGGTGAATTATGCAACTTCCCACCACCCCTGCAGGCAAAGTCCTAGAGGTGCTAGTCTGGAGGAGTGTTGATGCCAGACACTCCACTGGTCTTGACCTCACCCCTTTCTACAGATGGGAGTGGATGAAACCCTTCTATAGTAAGCTGTAGGAACTACCTGAGTTTAATTACTTCAAATGTCCACACAGCGGTATTCTGCCTACCTGTATATCCATCCTTCAGCCCCTCCTATTCCCTTCTTTGATTGTAGCAGTTAAAGACATTTATTAAGTTGGTGTCCAAAAGGTCTCAAATCAGAATCAATGTTCATTGTGCTACACATTGGATAACCAGATAGCTTCAGTGTCTAAAACTGCCTTTTCACTTCTAGCTCGGTAGGAAACTTCATCCCTTCCTCCCACATGGGTCAATCATAATAATCCAGCATGTAAGTGACAAGTGATAAGTCACTGTCTTAAGTTGAACGTGACAATAATGCACATATTGTAGCTGGTACCGAACATGGATGCCTGCTTCCACCATGGTCTTGGCTGCCGTGAGCCTATCAGGCCTCTGCTCAAGTTCTTCCACTGGCTCTCAGTCAATTTCTGTTGACCGTTACAGGCCTTTGGCCCAATCTCCAAAGCAATTAGATTAGATCAAACATAGCTGGGCCTTGATCTATGCGCCACTGTGGCAGTTGTGCCCCTTTTGGACATTGCGGATCATGATATCCAGGATGAAGCACATGCAAGCTGGGGAAAATGTAAATGCAGCTGAATCACAAGTAGAGTGTGTCCTCAAACCAAATGGACTGAAATTTGGCAAACATGTTGAAGAGACTGGATAAGAAGCTGGAATGTTCAGGAGAAACAGAAATTACACAGAAACAGAGACTAAAGTCTCCCTTTTACAAATGCTTCATATTTAACCAACACTTAGGTGACCAATTGCACCTCTGCATTCACACCCTACTATTACTATTGTAATAATCTTTGTACAAAATAGGTCTTGTGAGGTGTCATTTGAAAACTTCTCACTCACTCGTCAGTAATATCTTGGTGAAATTTATGCAGCAATATTAAACGTAAAGTTATGAATTCCCTCCGGATGACGTTGCTAGCACATGTTCAAACCCACACAGGCCTAACTAGGTAGAAGTTGTTAAACAGGTCTATCCTAAACAAAGATGTGTTTACACCTCTATTTACATGTAAGTAGTAAACAGGGTCCTTGGGACAGCAAGAGGGGGCAAATTGGTTTCTCAGAGACAAAGGATAAGCTGACACCTCTAGCCAGGTGTTAAAACTGACTGGTAATCACCCATCAAGTGGCCATTCTTTGGCAACAAAGGGGGAAAGGAATTGATGGATCTGCATTTTAGCAAGCAACAACCTAGAACATCTTTCAATACTAGACTCCATGTCTATGTCCTCGCAACAGGAAGGAACTTTATCTGGGGATAATCTTCAGGAAAATGCATTTTAAAAGGTGATTGAACTATAAAAGTGAAGGGCAAAAACACCCTGGGTTATATTTCCTCTTCTCCCCTCTTTCACCTAAAATGACAAAGAAACCAGTCCCTTTGACTTTGGGAGGGATCCTAATATGAAAATTTGGTCAGCAATGCTGGGAACATGTGGTAAGGATTTTACCTTGAACCAAGTCTAGTTTTAGCCACTAGAAAGGGTATCTTTATTTTTCTTGTAACGATTTCTGACTTTAATACTTTATACTTGTACTCACTTAAAATACTCTGCAGTTAAATACACTTGTTTTATTTTTTAATTCAAAACTAAATTCAGCATTGTGTTTAAGCTGAGCTGTTTGATAGCTCCATCTAAAGTAGCAGGCTGTTTGGCTATTGACCCCCCACAGGGGCAACGGACCTACAATATCTGAACTATCCAGGAGAGGGCCGGACAGTGCAAAACACATGTTTTGGGGAAAATTTGTGACTGGGAGTATGTTTGGTTCACCCAGAAAATAGTAACCAAGGCTGGCGAACGCCAGAGTGTTGCTGACAGGCTGCTGGGGTCAGAGCTGTTAGACCAGGGCTGCAGCTATACACAGGCACTCAGGTTGTGACCTACATATTGCTCTCTGGCTATCTGAGAGTGGCCCAAGTTGGAAGTGACAACAGCAAACCATTGTGAGGCACCTAAGGTTGCAGGGGAGGTGGTGACAACTCCTCACTGGTCTGGATTGCACCCCGGAACGTAACAACTTATTTCTGCCTTGATATTTAAATTTCCATGTTCTGAAAGCCTGCAATTCTAGAACTGCTCTTGTACTCATTCACCCATACCCTCCATCAATTTGGTGCCAGAAAGGGTAAACAAGGATTAGCTGTTTGTGAGAAAGTTGTGAACAGCAAAGACGTTTTTGAAATAACTTTTTACAACAGAATTCCCAACAGAAGCAAATTTTTCAAGTGTTTGCTCTTTAAGGCTGAATTTTGTAAGCACTCAAAACATTAAGCCTGACAGAGTAACTGGGACTCGATATCCAGGACCAGTCTTTTGGACTTAAAGCCCATTTCTCTCCCAAACTTTAAATTTCTGAGGACCCTTTACAAAGGATAAGCCACCTTTCACCTGAGAATATTTTGAGCCCATTTCACTGTGAAGGGAACATTCATTCAAAACATAAAAATGAAAACTACAATTGAAAGTTTGTCAGAAGGTTTTTGATGAAAGTCATTTTTAGGCATCGTCTATCATCCCTGCATTCACCCAAGGCCATTAAGCCCATGATCCAAATTTTGCCCCTTCCCTGCTAATTTTAGATACCCCTAACTAGTTAGTGGGTATCTAATTACCTGTCCCACTAATTATGCCAGAGCATCTTCAAACTACATCTTGACCACCAATTGGCCAAGCTACCTCCTCCTTCCCCAAGTTATTACATGCATCTTCCTAACAAAACAAAAAAAAGACTGACAGACATCTAATGATAAATTGACATAGTTCATATTCATAGGCATGAAGAGCTGGGAAAAGCACATCATTCCTCTTCACATACAAGAATTTTGTAGTTACTTCAAAAAATTAAGGGCCAAAGTTTCCTGTTACATTTTAGCTAGAACTATGTCTATGGATAGGAGTGACGTTTCCCACTCCTATCTTTTTGTAAGCTGCTTACTATGGTCTCAAACTTCATATGTTCTGCAAGTTAAGGAAACTGTCCATTTTTTAAAAATAAAGGGTTTTTTTTGTTTTGTTTTGTTTTTTGGCCAGAACCAGTCCCAGTGGAGGCCACAAACCAAGAACAAAAACAGTACTAATGACTACATACAGAATGTTGTGAAAATGCACAAAGTAAACAAACTTCAAAAATCGCCCTTTAATTTTTCAGTTACAGTAATTAGTTGAACATGTGAATTTCTGCCTTTGTTACATGAGATTTTCAAGTTGATTGTATCCCTTTAAAATAAGACAAACCTAAAGGGCCTCCACACAAATAAATAAAAAGGTCATCTTCTAGGCTCTTCCAGAAATTCTACAATCTTGGAGAATTATTGTTTTATGTGTAGATATATATGTGTATGTTTAGTATATAAAAATATATATTATGCATAGAACATACAAATGCATTTGCCATCAGTTTTGGCATAGCATTAACAAATGTGTCAAGTTTTAAAAGGTACTTCCCCATCCCCCATTTCATAATCTCAGATGAAGGCAAAAAAAAATGCTGACGTAACACTGAACTGCTTAACGCACAACTTTCTACCACATCAGTCACTGGATGACTACAGCAACCACGAGAGAACCCTAATTTTCTTTAGATCATTTCCCTCTCTCTCTTAAAAAGACATCCAAAAAGAAGGTACAGTGCAATAACCCACTTCCTATTGACAATTGCACTCTGCAACAGTAACTTTCTAAAGCAACTTTCCCCCCCAGCATGAAGTCAAAATAAAAACACAATTTTAAGTGTAAAAACATCTTAAAATAGTTAAGTACTGTTAATTTGTATATCCGTGCACTCTAAGTGCAAAAACTGACTGTGCAAAGTTAGGGTTGGAGAGAAACTACAAAATGTTTGGAATTTCCTAACATTCATCTTTTGCTTTTTGCTGAATCCACGTGGGGGAAGCTGTTCTAGTTCTCCCTCATATGCAGATGTACATATTCCAATAGGGGGACACTGAAAAAGGGGGGAGCAAGACATCACTGATCGGACTGTCAGCCAGTGTGTTTAACTTATGAGCACATGCAGTTAAAGCAAGACAAAAATAATTGGTTACTAATTTTGCTCCTATCAACAGTGCAATGGAAGAGTCAGCTAGATTCCTTTTCTAGCTTCTGTACCAACTGAACTGGTCAGCCAAATTCAGATTGCATAGTTCCACTTCTTTTGTTCTTTATTATATTAGAAACCAAGAATTAAAAAAAAGCAAATAATTTTGTCTTAGTTCTTGTCTCCACAGTCCTTCCTGCAGAGGCTTTCCCTCCATCCAGATCTTGCTCTCTGCAGGCTTCTCCATATCAGGCCTTCCACCTGATCTGTATGGAGACTGCCCCTCCTTCCACAATTCTCGGTCTCTTCACCTGCTCTCCTGCACGAAAGGCAGGCAGTCTTATATGCAATTTCAGAGAGAGCATATAACTAGGAACAAGAATGTGACTTACAACTACAGCTCCCAGTTTTAAAAGGCTTACTCAGATGCACAGAACTTCTCCAGCACTGGGGCCACGGAGGCAGGATAAAGCTCCTCTCCAGGGCTGGGTGGAGCAAGGGAAGATTGAGCTCCTCCTGGGGCTGGGGGGGGAGGCAGTGAGCTTCTGTGCCCTCCCCCCCAAAAAAGGGGTTAAATTTAAATTCCTGAACACACCTCTGGCCACTTACATGTCCCAAGCCCAGTGCCTACTTCTAAATGGTATGCATAACAGGATAGCAAAATATACAAAAAGTCAGTGCAACCACACAGTAGCCTACTTCCACAATTTTATGTAGTTGGTTAGCATTATGAATTTATTATTTATGTATTCACAGGATATCACAGCTCCTTTATGCAAATTAAACAAAACAAGAGCATCTACAATGAATTGAGTCAAGTGACAATATCCAAAAGAGCTCAAATCCCAGAAACCATCCTGCACTTTCCACATCCAATAGTTAAATAAAGTGGAAATCTAACAAGTGTTAAGATTTGAAATCTGAAAGAACAAGGATATTCAAAATGTCAAGATTCCATCTTTTAGAAGTTCCATATCTGGACACACACACACACACACACACAACACATATTCAGCACTTGATAAGTCTGAATTCAGAGACAAGGAAAGTGTTCATACCAAAATCAAAGTGCCACCAACTTTCAGCCACTAAAAGGATTAAGTGGAAAGATCTAGCAATGGACAGAGGGAAAGAATTCCATTCCTCCTCCTGCAGTACTGAAGGATTGAAATGCAGAAGTAGGCTTCCTACTCCCTTGAAACCTACTAAGGATAGAGGGAGAAGAGAAGAGTCACAGGAGTACTTTGACACAAATCTACTTCCCAAAAAAGTGTTTAAAGATGACTGATCTTGTACCTCCCCCATCCTGCCCAAAAAAGTCAAACTGGCTCCCAGAACCCAACAGAAGGATTGATAGCCTGCTACACCTTCAAAAGACAAAAGGAAAGCAAGGTAAAAGACAAAACAGTTGCTATTTTCATGAAGATATTTCTTCACTAGGATCTTTTGGTTTTGAGGTAGACCCTCAACTCCAAGCAATCTTGATTTTAATAAAAGAGCCAAAATACTATTTTTTGCACAGCTTTACCTGCAGAAACCTGGGTTATAGCTGACTATATTGAATGTGTCTTCAAAAAGCAGTAGAGCAGAGCTGGGGAGGAAATAATGAACTAGGAAACAATCACCAGATGCATATTGAATTTTGGTCCTTTGTAAGAGAAACATCTTTAAACTGTGCACTGTGTTGTTCTTTGCAAATATGTTTTCTAAATTACTTAGCATTATTATAAGCAGACCTAATAGCGACAGCTCGAGATAAGACTGCTTAATACTTCCCATTATAAAGCCATTTTTCAAATGCTCATAAAACTTTGCTAAACTGTTTGGTGGAAGTTTTTCATGCTTGCTCTCTGCCCCATGCTTTGCTCTCTGCAAAGCTTTCTTTTCTAAAGATTTCAGTGAAAACCGTTCATCTATTTTGAAGAATTCGGTCTTACAAAGCTATTTTTATCTATATTAAAATTTCCATCAATTTCTGTGAAGAACTACAGTGCCTCTGTGCTTTGGAGCAGAAATGTAAGTTTAGCATATAGACAAAGGTATTTTTTGCTGTCATGACAATCCATCCAAATTTGGCAGTTATGTCTCTGGAAATGGCAATCTGCATATGCTCATTGTTCATTAGAGACCTATTGCTAAAATTTCAGAACATGCCAATTCCCCTGAGCATGCTCCAGCCCCCTACAACTCTACATGACAGAGTTAGAGCTCTAGGTGGGGAGATGAAACATCAGTCACTGCTATTCTTCCCTTCAAGTCAAAGGTTCACTGAGTTGGGAGCCAGGAAACCATCATGAATCCTAGCCTCAGTTCTTATACCAACTAGTGTTAATTCTGTGCACTTCACAGCTGTTACAATTAAGCAAGGTCTTAAACCCTTATGTTAGGGTATATCTACACTGAAACACTTGATTTTTCACACCCCTGAGAGATGTAGCTATGCTGATGTAAATTCCCAGTGTAGACCAGCCCTTAAGAGATAGATAGCTATTCTTTATTCTACAAGTAAGGTAATGGACGTTGTACAAAGTTACTTCTAACAGAGCTTGAGCATAGCCCATCCCAGCCACACTGCCATTCAGAATGTGTGTACCAAATTTATGTCCTTGCTCTGCTGCCTAACTAAACACTGGACCACATTGCTCTGCAGAGAAAGACAAAGCCAGCACTCCTCATCTTCAACACTCTCTTGGTACTTAGCAAGTAGCTATTTAAGCTACTTGCAAAAAAGTAGTGCCTGGTGGGACTAGTGAGTGGTCCCAACAGAGACTAATAGTTCTCTGCTGCCAGTTACTCCTTTAGCTCATATGGTAGACGTATGCCTGGTGTATTTAAAGGTGCTGGGTTCCAAACTTGCTAGTGACACATCAAGGGTTAATGTGGTTCCACATGATGAAATTTATTTTTTCAGTTTGCTCCTTTAAAAATCTAGGAGATTACATAGAAAAATATTATGTCCCAAGAACACTGAAGCTGCAAAGTCAAAGTTGCAATCAAAAGATAGGAAAATCCAGTATTATGGGTATATGTGCAACCTTAATTCAGCCCCATCGCGTGTACCCAAACACCACCACATTCTTTAGTTACATGATCGCATAACATTTCTGATTTTGCATAACATGCACAGTGAATGAGGCGGAGGGTTGCAAGTAGGGAAAAGAGGTTCTCTTGTGCTTAAGGCACTAGACTGGGACCTGAGATAGCTGGGTTCTATCTCTGGCTCTAACGAAACCTACTATGATGCTGAGCAACAGCAGCATAATGCATACACTCTGAAGGGAGCCAGATTAAGGCAACCCTAAATCTGGCATTTCCAACTTGAGCACCTGACATTGCAATATTAGCATTCTTTAATTTATAGTATTTTGTATAGAATATTGAAAGACATCTGGAGACAGCAGGATCTAGCAGTTAGGTCACTGGACCACACGTCAGGAGACCTGGATTCTATTTAACTTCACCACTGAGTTTCTGCGTGTCCTTGGCCAACTCACTTCTCCTTTTTATGCCAGTTTCCCCTTCTGGAGATTATACTTACCTGCAGTCTCCTTTGTAAAGCACTGAGATCTACAAGGGAAAAGCACTTATACAAGAGATATCAAGCTGTATTCGGTTTCATGTCACTATGACAACCTGAAGTTAAACTGAAATCTCTGCACCCTTATCCAACTGGTTGATGGTCAGGTCACAGCCATTTCAAAAGTATCTAATAGATGTACAAGACACCTCCCCCCTGCCCACTACCTTATTTAAGTCTAAAATTTGCTGCCAATCTTGCTCCCATTTTCATCTACTGCCCCAATCCGTCTGGCATGGCTATATACTACAGCACTGTCAATTAAAGCTTCAATTAATGTTTTTATTTTAACTTTTAAAATATGTATTTGTGTACTCAATATTCCAAGTTTTACTTTTCATTCTGTTGGGAGAGGCAAGAGACGGAAGAAGCAGCACTACTGTAAATTGTAACAGTAGTTACAGCTAAGCAGAAAAATCTATGAAAATCAAATATCTATTCCCACCTAAGTAGTCTCCTGCTTAAGGACATGCTGGGCCAGGATAAAATAATTTTGAAATTAAACCAAAGCTGAGCCTCCCAGATAACTGAAGGTAAATCCACACAGTCTCAAAGCGTCCAAGGCACCTGACTGGGGCTTGAGCTGCGAGGTTAAAAATAGCAGGTTAGATGTTTGGGCAACGAGACTCTTGTTTCAGAGCCGAGGTCCAGCCTAAGTCCGAACACCTACACTGCTATTCTTTGCCCCACAAGCCCTAGTCAATTGACCCAGGCTGAGACTTGCTTTTGCAAGCTTTTTTTGTTGGTTTGCTGTGTACCCAAAATAGACTACACGTACAGTAGGGAAATTTTGGGAAGTTCCCACCAATGCCAACATCAGTTCAGCTCTGCCAATGGTAGCAATGTTTGAAGTCCTAGCTCTGGCTGCCAGTGGCACTTTTAGCCTTGTCAACCGACCTGCTTTGAGCAGGATTAGAAGACACTGTGCTTAGACACCAACGCCCAGCTTACATTAGGGCTCCTGACACAGATGGCACTCATGCAGCTTTAAAAATCTGCTTGCAATGCCGAAAAACTTGTGAAGTCTCTCTAGTGTACATTTGTCCCCCACAATTAGGCAAAATCGAACACAAAGGCATTTAAAAAAAGTTTTGGTGCTGCATTGTGTAGAACATTACAACACAACCTTACTAGTTCTTTGAACAGTAAAATCAAGCTCCTTTTAATGATTCATAAATATTCTTACTTTACTACTAGTTGCTGGCACACAGATCCATTATCTGTTATCAGCTCATTCAGTTTGAATTCAAGGTGAACTTTTCCCTGCAAAAAATAAAAATACCATATGTAAATATTTTTGAAATCCTTTATTTCAAAAGTAGTAACAGCACATAGGAAAGTAACTCGCACATACTTTTAAAGTATAATTTATCCCTCTATATAAGATATAGAACTTACTCATTTAAAAAAAACAGATATGTGGCAGAAAACGGAGGTAATCAACAGCATACTAATGCTAAGTGGAATATTTCTAGGTAAAGAGCTCACCCCTGCTCCCACTGACTTTAATGAAACCCATTATTAATCTTGCTAGAGGTAACTAGTAATTTAGGGCCCCATCCTACTTTCACTGAGCTAGCAAAAAAGAGACAAGCAAGCCTTGATATGAATATATGACCAAACACTACTATGCCCAGCAATATGGGACTCTAGAACCTTCATTGTTGCCTGTTCTAACCAGGCTTTGGAGGATGAGTGGCTGCCAGAAATATTTATGAGTTACTTAACTGAGAAACAAGTTATTACTTTTATTACATGCACAAACACTAGCAATGTGCTAAGTGCTTTCCAGATTGAGGAAGTGACCTCTTCTCGTTATCTGTTTGATCTGAATGATTGAGTATAGAAAGTAGTGAAGAGCAGTGAGAGTGAACTTTACTTATTTCTATGATACATCTCTGCACAAAACTGTTATGTTAGATTGAATCATTCATTAGTGACAGCTAAGGTTTATAAAACAATAATCAAAATATTTATATGCTGTTTGATACAATGAAAGATATCATTTCAAACAGATTTTGAAAATTATGCGTGGGAGTTACTTGTTAATAGACTTTGTGCAGTAGTCGCCCAAATAAGTGTACTTAATGTAGAATCTCATTCATACATAAATAAAACAGCAATTGTTTCAATTACATCTTTATGAGGACAAAGAGTTAGCCATTTTTCCCATACCCTCTGTAAGTGATAATGTATCTAACCAACTTTGGGACAATACTGCAAAATTAACATACATACATCTTTGGGCTCTTCCTGCCTACATCTGTGATAACACTCATTTGACCTGGATACAAAAACAGACTGGTTATTTATTCTACAGTAACTGTAATTCTTCTAAATGTTGTAGTTAGTGTGGATTCCACTGTAGGGGCGTATACGCCTCATACACAAGTTTGGACTTTTTTCCTTTTTACTAGCAGTGTCTATCAGGGCTGGACATGTGCCCTATGCCTCTTTGTGCTCTCACATGAGACCTTAAAGGGCAGGGCAGCCATGACCTACCGTCAGTTCCCTCGCAAGTCAAACCCCATGTTGCTAAAGCCTCCAAATAATGGTGATAGAGGACAGATCGTGGAATTCACACTGACTGTAACAGCTTCATGAACCACAGTTTTTGTAGGGTATGCAACTATTTTCTCTTTTTCATGTATATGTCAGTGTGGATCCCATGGTAAGAAACGGACAAGCAGTATTCTCACTGGACAGTGGTAGCAAGGAGTTTCAGGTGTGTCATTTAAACAGACTGAAATATTGCTCTTCCGAACCTGGCTACCATGTGAAGTGCATAAAATATTTTAACAAAAAAAAGTTAGAGGGCTGCTTCACATAGCTGCCTTGCAGATCTTGGAGATTTGAATGTTTTGGAAGCAGGCAGACAATGCCATCTGTATCCTGGTAGAGTGTGCCTGGCCATTTGAAGGGAGAGGCTTGCCCACCTGACAGGAGATGGAAATTCACCGTGTGATCAACTTTAAAATGCTCTGCAATGAGCTATCTGGTGTATCAAAAGGCCAGGCTGTCACAAAAAACCAGACCTGGTGGAATAGGGCACGGCACCTTTTGAAGTTGGTGTTATCTAGACGGCGTCCAACTTGGGTCTCAATCTTGTCAAATTCACAGATGTGTGGAAAGACCAGTGTGCATTGCCAAAGAAAAGCAAGTCCTCAGTCATAACCTGTATCTCTTTAGGGATGGCCCAATGGAGCTTGGAGCCATGATGCTCTGTGCATGGTAACTACGGTAGCCAAAAGACCTGATCATGGTGTCCTAGGCATCCATCACTGCTTACAAAGCCATCTTAACAGCATAATTAAGGAAGGTCAGCTGGTGGTCAAGCTCTTCTCTACTGTCACGAGGGTGTGACGAAGTGGGACTGTTCTTAATGTTTCCTCCGAATATTGTGGGGGTGCCTCAGTTTCCCCTATGCAGTTCTTAAGTATCTAGGTGGTGGGGTAAGGGTGTATGATCACTGCAGAGCCCTAGAGGGCAGGTGTGTGCAGGGGTCTGGACACAGAGAATGGCTGACACCCTGTTTCCTGGCAACTGATGGCCTGGGCCCTTCAACCCTTTAGCTCCCACCTTGCAGGGGGGGAGAACAAAGGAATCAGGTGACCTCCTGGCCCGGGAAAGGAACAAAGCCCAGAGGAGGAGGGGCTGGAGGGAGTTTCAGTTTGGGGCTGGCTAGGACATGGAGTGAAGTGCAGACGTGGTTGTCTGGCTCACTGCCCTCCAAAATGGACCCAGCTGAGGGGTCCTGTTCTCTGCACCTGCAAGCTCTGTTTTAGACCATGTTCCTGTCGTCTAATAAACCTCTGTTTTACTGGCTGGCTGAGAGTCCCGTCTGACTGCGAAGTTGGGGTGCAGGACCCTCTGGCTTCCCCAGGAGCCCCGCCTGAGCGGTCTCGCTGTGGGAAGCACACGGACGGGCAGAGGATGTTGAATGCTCCGAGGTCAGACCCAGGAAGGTGGAAGCCGTGTGAGCTGTTTGCCCTGCGGACAGGCTGCTCACCGGAAGGCGACTGCCCCAGAGTCCTGACTGGCTTCATGGGGAGCAGTTCCAGAGCATCGCCCGGGCACTCCGTGACAACTGGTGGCAGCGGTGGGATGTACTGCACCCCGTGGATGGCGCTTCCTGCAGTAAGTGACTGGGGAGCAGTAAAACAAAGGGGGATTGAGGGGGACTAGGCGTGCTGAAGATTCAGAGAGAGACGGTTTCAGGGGGCGGTTAACCCCTAGGATTGTGTGACCAGAGAAAAGGACTTTTGCAGTAACAGGGTCCCCCGGGGGACTGCAGCGAGCGGTCCCAGGGACGGAGGAGTCTGCAGCTCGACCCTGGCAAAGAGGTGGTGACCTCGAGAAGGGCTGGCACACGAGGGGTTCTCCCTGGAAACCGTGGGGAGCTGAGAGCACACAGGCCTGTGAGTCCACAACAACTTGGGAAGAGCGGAGTGATGGCCTGTCACCGTCTCCTGAAGAAGGACATTGTAACTCTGTGCAAAAAGAGAGGGTTGCGCATTGGAAAGTTCACCAAAGCACAGTTAATCATGCAGCTGGAGGAGGATGACCGCTCTAAGGGACAGATTCCTGACCCCAAATGGGGCTATAGCAGGATCTGGGAACAGCTGGAGTGGGAGCCAGGCATCGCCAAGACTCCTGTCCCCGACCAGACGAGGGTCTTCACGATCGGGTTCCCCATCCGGGGATCGGAGATGGACGGGATTGGAGCTGAGTCCGAGAGAGCTAGAGGACCGTGAGAGACAGCGAGAGCCCGAGAAAGAGCTGCAGAAGCAGCAGCAGCATGAGCTGGCGGTGGGGGAGCGGAGAGGCCTAGGGAACCTCCCCGGGGTGAGTGGGGATAGACCCCGGGGGGCCAGTTCCGCAGGGAACCTTGAGACTAAATTGCTGCCCCTGGTTAAGGAGGGGGGGGATGTGGATGCCACCTCACTGCCTTTGAGCAGGCTGGCGATTTGAACCAGGGGGACCCTGCGGAAAAGCCCCGGTGTCTAGCTCCCTTGCTGGGTCCCAAGGCCACAGACTCCGTCAGCCAGATGGGTGGGGAGGTGGACAGGCTCCCACTCCTGACCCCAACCTATATGTCTGTGTGGAGTTTCCTGGGGCCAGGCCCCTCGGACCCCCAGTGGGAGCGGAAGGTGATGGTCAATGGGGAGACATTCCTGGGGTGGCGAGATCCTGGGACAGAGAGAACTGTTGTCAGGCCCTGGGTGGTGCAGCCTCAGAGGTTGAGGGGCTATGTGAGCTGGGTGAGGGTCCCAGGGATGAAGCCCCTCACCCTGTCTATGGTCCAGATCCCTGTGCAGACCCAGGAGGGGTGGGGCTGGCTGGTCGTTGGGGTGCTCCAGGACACCAGCTGCGAGACCCTGTTGGGGGGTGACTGTGTCTCTTTGGGACAGGATCCAGGCCCTGCTCCTGTAACGGCCAAGGGTTTGAATTTGAATCCAGGGAACCAATCGGTGGAGAGGGAAAAGGTCAGTGAAAATGCAGATGACCTGGCTGGCAGCAGGGAGGAGCCGCTAGGCTCAGGCTACCTACCTGCCTGTAACCAGACCCCTGGGGCTGGGTGGGACAGAGAGATGCTCCCTGCGCCCTTGCACTCTGGAGAGGGGGCTCAGGCTGGCTCTGTTGCAGTGAGGAAAGCAGCGAGCTCGCTGCCTACCCCCACTGGCACAGGAAGGGCAGCACTGAACACAGTGGGAGCTGAGACCCCAGCTGAGTGGGGGGAGACACAGGCAGGGCAGGGGATCTGTTGGGAGTGGCAAGGTGCTTGGTAAGGAAAGTTTGGATGAGCCTAGGCAGCCTTGTGAGCTGATGGCTGTGTCTAGTCAACAGTGTGGGAAGGCGAGGAGGGTGGAAGATGAGTGTCCCTGGACCTTACCTGTTAAGCTGGGTGGAGAATTGGGACAGTGAAGGAAACATGCCTGTGTCTGTCAGGGGTGTTGACTTGCCTATGGAGGGAGCTACCCCAGTCTCCAAGCAGTTGTCTGTGACCAGCCTTGTGTGCTGGGACAAGGGGAATGAGATCCCAAGCTGTGTGTCCGGTAAAGGAGAAAGTGTGTCTGGCTCTTCTTGGTCTGTGGAGCAGACAGAAGGGGCCTTGCAGCCTGTGATGGTTGAGCGTCATGCAGTTGACTCAGAGTTGGTTCTGGATTCAGCTAAAGCCCAGGAAGGGAAGGGTCCTAAGTTTGTGTCTGCTCAGGAGAATGGCCCTGTAACTAGGTCGCATCCAGTTAGTGTCTATGTAAAATCCCAGAGACCAGACAATTCTGGTGCTTGTATTTTGCCTGTTGCTCGTGTGTGGTTGGGAAAGGGTGTCGCAACTCTGTCTAATCAGGGTGAGATCCTAGCCAGGGCACAAGGAGAGCGTGAAGGTGATGTGATTGTGTTACCTATGGAGGGTGTGGAAACCTGTAGCAAGAAGGAAAAGATTCCTGAACTTGTGTGTGGCAAAGGGAAGGAGAAGGCTTCTGACCTTTTATCTAGGAAGTCTGTCAGTTTGCCTGAAAGGGGATTGTGTAGGTATCCGCCGGATGGGCCAGAGGTAATTCTGGATGTAAGGGAGACCCAGAAAGAGTCTGTTGTTGCTCAGGAACGTGTTCCTCTAGAGCAAGCCCTAGGTAAAGAGGGTAAGAGCAGAATTTCTGGGAGGGGTGAATTGTTGCATAGAAAAGCCCTAGGGAAAGGAATCCTCATGGAGTCTTTGCAAGCAGTTTACTGCCACTGAAGGGTGTGAAAGTGATTTAATCAAGAAAGTTTCAGTTCCTAACAGCCAGAAATTTTCTGTTGTGAATGGATCCACTGACTGTCCTGTTGAAAGACCCAGTGGGGATAGCTTTGAGAAGGTCTCAGATGGAGTGAAAGCTGTTAAGAAACTTAAACAGTCCTATAACCAAGTGGCTGTGTTTGGCCAGCTTGTTGGGGAGAAGACCCAATCCAAGTTTGACCCCCTGGGGTTTTGGGGTGGCCAAAGGGCACGGGCTGCAGAAACCTTCCCACATGCGGCCTGCGAGTGCTATCGACCACCCCCGACCTAAGGGAGGGCGTGAAACTGGAAGGGTCTGGTGTAACTCCTACCAAGGAATGGCAGAGACGCTGGGGCATCCATGGGAACATTGGTGGCTTCGAACTTCCCCAGGTCACCGGCTAAAGTGACCCCGCTCAGTTCGACCTCGAAGGGGGAGAGATGTGACGAAGTGGGACTGTTCTTAATGTTTCCTCCGAATATTGTGGGGGTGCCTCAGTTTCCCCTATGCAGTTCTTAAGTATCTAGGTGGTGGGGTAAGGGTGTATGATCACTGCAGAGCCCTAGAGGGCAGGTGTGTGCAGGGGTCTGGACACAGAGAATGGCCGACACCCTGTTTCCTGGCAACTGATGGCCTGGGCCCTTCCCCCCTGCAAGGTGGGAGCTAAAGGGTTGGAGAACAAAGGAATCAGGTGACCTCCTGGCCCGGGAAAGGAACAAAGCCCAGAGGAGGAGGGGCTGGAGGGAGTTTCAGTTTGGGGCTGGCTAGGACATGGAGTGAAGTGCAGACGTGGTTGTCTGGCTCACTGCCCTCCAAAATGGACCCAGCTGAGGGGTCCTGTTCTCTGCACCTGCAAGCTCTGTTTTAGACCATGTTCCTGTCGTCTAATAAACCTCTGTTTTACTGGCTGGCTGAGAGTCCTGTCTGACTGCGAAGTTGGGGTGCAGGACCCTCTGGCTTCCCCAGGAGCCCCGCCTGAGCGGTCTCGCTGTGGGAAGCACACGGACGGGCAGAGGATGTTGAATGCTCCGAGGTCAGACCCAGGAAGGTGGAAGCCGTGTGAGCTGTTTGCCCTGCGGACAGGCTGCTCACCGGAAGGCGACTGCCCCAGAGTCCTGACTGGCTTCATGGGGAGCAGTTCCAGAGCATCGCCCGGGCACTCCGTGACAGAGGGATCTTTGTGAGGAAGGCTATCATCCTGTCTCACGTTAGAAAGTTATACTTGGTCAGGAAGGCCTGGCAGTCAGCCATGCACAGATGTAGTGACTCTGAAGAGTACAACTTCCTCCCGAACAGGAAGAGGCATTTGGGGTCTTCATCCTCAGGGTATTTTTGTTCTCTCTACTTTTCTTATTCAACACAACTAACAAGTCTAGGTTTATGTGACTGCACAAGTACTCAAATCCTGAATGGGGTACCAGGCACCTCTACATGTTCTGCCATTGGTGGCTGGTGTCTGCCCCAGGGCTTCAGGGGGGCTAGTAGTCCTCTGTTAATGGGGAGGGTGATCCTGGCTGGACCACAAACTGACAGGGTGTCAGCTTGTGAGACTTCTGAAATCTCCATCGGCAGAGTCTAGGGAATCCGTAAAAGGCACTTCTGCAAAGCTGTGAAGTTACCTGATGCCAAGGATCCTGCTTCATCCAGTGTCAAGAAGGAGAGATCCTTTGATGTTGACATGGGATACTCATGTTGCTCAGCCCCTGGATCTGCCTCCTCTTGAAATTCCCCCATTGGTTGTCTGGCCAGAAATGCCCCTTGGGAGGGAGATCTCTTGCTCTTCCTCTGTGGTGGAAACTGGCTCCTCAGTAAAAAGGTGGGCCCCAATGTTCTCAAGAGGGCCATGATGGTATACTGTATGGGTACAGATAACTCAAAGGCTGTTGGCTGGACCAGTGCCAGTCTTGGTGGGACAGAGGTTGCTAGGGCTTGTAGGAGAAACCTGCAGATGTCTCAGTAACACTGATCACAGACCTTGGTTGGCGGGGGGGCGTTCTTTGCTAGATGATGGTTAGAACATACACCACAGTGTTGGTGAGCAGACCTCTAGGAGTAACAAGAGATGCACTGATACAGAGACAACAGACCTGGACTGCTGGAGTCCGGGGTCAATGGCGTGAGGATAGCCAGTGTTGAAATCTGCTGCCTCACAGTCTGCTTCTTCTCTCCACCCAACATTGCGTAAGACTGTTCTCCAGAAGCTGTGTCTGCACCTATGGGAGGACACTGAGCTCCTTCTTGAATTTCTGCCTCTTTCAGAGAGTCCCTTTCGTTGCCTGACTTCAAAACCAGAGGCACAGATGATAGCTTCAACATCAAAACTGGGACTGACTTTGGTGTCAGTGCTGGGTCTTTCACTGGCTCTATCTTCTTTGCAGTAATCTTAGGCATTGCCAGTCTGCTTAATAGATGGTGGCTTGTCTATTAACAGGATTCTGATGCTTGTTTCCTCCAGGTCTGATGAGACCTTAATGGACTGTTCCAGAAGGTGGAGTTTCAGCTTTGCATCTCAACATGGAAATCCTCACATAGAAGGATAAGCATACAGGGCATCTACTTGGAATGTGCAATTCCCCCAGGCAGAATAGACACCTATTTTGCCCATCCTTCAAGGGGAATTAGGCCCTGGCAGGAGGGACAGGGCTTGAATCCCACAGGTTTCAAATCCACTACTTGAGAACCCCTGTATGGGGGGGGTGGGGGGGGGGCAGCAGCAAGGGAGGTCTGACCAAAGAAGTTCAGTCCAGACCATTAATAATTAGCTCATGGCATTCAAAACAAGAGATCAAAAATGGTTCTGAAGATCTGCAGAACATTTTGAAGTTCAACCTGAACTGAAAACTAGAGGGTTGAACACTCACCAGGATCCATCTCGCTGCCACAGACAATAAGGAAACTGAGGATTGGTCATGGCCAGCCCACCATTCACTCCCTCAAATGGGATCCTGAGGCAGCAAAGGGCACATGTGCAGCCCTGATGGACACTGCTAGTAAAAAAAATAATAATCCAGTTTTGCATGCATGAGGCACATGTGCACCTAGAGTGGGATCCACAATGACACAGCCAAAGACTATCCAGTTTTGTCAGCGTAACAGCTTAAACAAAAGCCACAACACCAAGTGGAAAATGAGTTTGTGCTGTATCGGCTATTCTGTGTAGCTATATCTATCTGTGGATTCTGGGGGCTTGTCTACACTTACTGGGGGATCGATGTGCGGCGATGAGCCACATAATGAATCGTCAGGATAAACACTAAACAGCTACCAATTCTATAAAAAACATCCATCCATCATGGGTCTAGTGAAGACTTGCTAAATCGACCACAGATCGCTCTCCCATTGACTCCTGTACTCCACCGTACTGAAAAGAGTAAGGGGAATCAACTGGATATCGCGTAGTCCGGACCCCGCGGTAAATTGATCTAAGCTACGTCAATTTGACTTACACTATTCATGTAACTCAAATTGCATAGCTTAGATCGACTTTTCCCTGTTGCGTAGACAAGGCCTGGGAAAATCTGGGCTGTTATTCTAAGGTGCCTCAGCAAGGGACAGAGTGCCCACGGATCATATATATCGGGTGGGGGGAGCACAGCAGAAAACATACAGGGCACTGCACTTTAGGACGTAGTTCTGCAGAGCCAGGAAGAAGGAAAAAAAATCAGCCAAACAGCTAAAACCCGCACAACCCTCTACCCTGTTTGGTTTCAGTGGGGTTTTGTGTGGGTTTTTTTTTTTTTTTTGGGGGGGGGGGGCATGGAAAAAGCCTTTTGTAGGGCTTGCTGGATCCCTAGGCATAGCTAACAGTGTGAACCAAAGTACACCTTGTCAGAATAGTAACACTTAGGTAGCAGCTAACCAAGTAAGCACCTTCCTGACTAGAGAGGATGGTACAAGAACACACCGACCTCTCAAGAGATGGTACAAGGACACACAGACCCTGTGTAAGATAAGGATGGAAGGAGTATAATGAATGAGGCAGGGAACTGCAAGAAGAGAAAGGATTGTTTCCTGGTTAAGGTAGCTGAATTTAGCCCTGGAGAGCTGGATTGTGTCCCTGCCTGTACTACACAATTCCTTTGTGATGCTAGGCAAGTCATGTAAACAAAAATTTTTCACAGGTGATGACTAACTGCATGTCCTTCATTTTCTGGGTAACCCACTTTAGACGCTAGAGTCTGATTTGTAGAAGTGGTTGTTAGGATATAGATATTCAGGCCTGTCTGTAAAGGCCTATACTCTAAGAACGTAGGTATATGTTTATCATTTAGCTAGTAATAGAGGTATACAAGAAAGAATCTGTGTAAGGGCCTTCTCTCACTGTGACAGTCTGAGGCCCTGTTCTTAGGCCAATGCCTTTGGCTAAGCAGCAGAGGCAACCATAAGCTGGGAAGCGAACAGTCACATCCACACATTCCAAACTAATCAATATGGGGCTGTTAGGAAGGTGATCTGATCTATCACCTCCAGAGAAAGGGAAGAACCTAGAAGATGTAAAAGGAAATTTAGGTTGATAGTTTTCTGTCTGGTAAGAACTCACTTACCAATAGACACAGCTGGGAAACCATTATGTCTTTACAGATGTAGTTGTGAAATCCTGACTTCTGTCATTATAGTTTTGTCATTATAGTTCCCACTTTGCTATTGTTTATTGGCATGGTCTCTGTCTGGTTCTGTGATTGTTTCTGTCTGCTGTATAATTAATTTTGCTGAGTGTAAACTAATTAAGGTGATGGGATATAATTGGTTAGCTAATCATGTTACTATGTTAGGATTAGTTAGTTAAATTTCAGTAGAATGATTGGTTAAGGTATAGCTAAGATTACTACTATATAAATTAGGGGCAAACAGGAAGTAAGTTGGGATTCGAAAATAAGGAAAAAGGAACTTGGATTTAAGCTTGCTGGAAGTTCACCCCAATAAACATCGAATTGTTCGCACCTTTGGACTTCAGGTATTGTTGCTCTCTGTTCATGCGAGAAGGACCAGGGAAGTGGGAGAGTGAAGGAATAAGCTCTCTAACATCTTGGTGCCGGGACTTGGGTACATCGCATTGGATAGGTGAGTGGCAGCCTGCAAGTCCCCCTCCCCAACAGTCCACGCAGCTGCTTGGAGGGGGTATGGCGAACTCTCGTGATAGTAGTTGCGGGTTCTGGCAAGCTGGGATAATGGATTTTTTGAACAAATGGATAAGGAAGAATCAGGGCCCATACCAGTGCAGGGGTTCACCTGGGATGAGATTGACAAGGAGATGGGAGAGGTTTTGGGAGACCCCAAGGGAAAGGAGTGTAGGAAAAAGGGAATGGTATTACAAGGTTTGTGTGCTGGGATGGCATACTGGGTAAAAAGGGAAGTTGATCTCCTCCAGCACATTAAGGATTTGGAGGGGATTGTGAATCAGCAACAGATTTTAACAGAAATCTGTGTTAGCAGTAGAGGTAGCGGATTTGAAGGTGCGGGATGCTGCACGGACAGAGGAGTCTTGCGAGGCAATCCGGAGAAAGAGGGACGAACTGCTGGGGAGAGGAGGAGACTCAGAGGAGGAACTGTATCATTGTAAACATGGGGGCAATGGACTTGGGGACCACAAACCATCCGCCCCACTAATGGAACTGAAGGAGACACCTCCACCACCTTACCCTGAAAAAAACACTGTACCCACCGCCAGTGGACATTGTAAGCTGGCGATCCACAGTTACAGCCCCTGCGAGAGAGGCTACCCGGGAGGAGGCAGGAATAGTGGCCCCGGTTGCGGGGTGGGGGGGGCATGCCCCACAAGTAGTAGAACAGGCAGAAATCCGCCCCTTGTCCCTGAAGGACCGGGAGGCAGTACTGGGCTGCTTGGGAAAGGTACCCCGGAATGATTGGGATCAGTTTGTGCTGAGGCTTGTGGAGGTGGGCAGGGAGATGGAGGGTCTAACTCGTGAGGACCAGGTGATCTTATGGCATAGTCTTTTGGGACGAGGTACCTTGGGAATCAATGTGGCAGGAGTGGCACACCCATTTCTAATCCCCGGACAGGTGGCAAAACAGTTGTTTGGGGTGTACTCTCGTACTGCGGGGATGAATAAGATGAAACGAATCCCTGGGGAAACAGGGCAGGATACACTTAATCGCATACAGGCATGGGCACGGTGCTGGGTGGATCCCCTGGACGGTCCATGGGTGATGCCCCAGGCAGGGGCACCGGGACCTGGTGGGGGTATGGAGCAGGGTAGGGGCGTGGAATTGCTGGAGAAATAGTTGGAGCTCAGCAATCTGCAGTTCGTGGGGCATTTAAGGTTGCAGCATCCTGAACTTGCTCCCAATCAGCTACCCTAGTTTCTGGAACAGGCAGATGTGTGGAGGCAGATGCATCAGGGGGAAGAGCCAGTCCATGCTATTACTGCGGGGGATCAATACAAGGTGGAAAGGGGTGGGTCAGCCTGGAGAGGTAGAGGGAGAGTTCGTGGCTTTGGGGGGGGGGGGTAGTCAGGGACGAGCGTGCAGCTATAGAGCACCAGATCCAGAGACTGCAGGCTAAACTGACTACCCAGGATCTTACCAGATCAGGGGGAAAGTGGCCCTGGAGGCCAAGGGACTGGGACTGCCTGAAATGCCAGACACACAATTTTGCGTGGAGACAGGAATGTGTTCGGTGCCAAGATCCCCGGTCCCCCTGTGAACCAGTGGGAGGGACAGAGGTGGGTGCTGCAACTTAGGGGTGCCCTGGGAGGTGTCCTGTCCATGTTCTCAGTTTAGGACGGGATGTATCTGGTCGCCCTACGCTCCAGGGGGCAATCGAAGCGAGTCCCATGAGGGATTTTTTGATAGACACTGGAGTAGCCATCAGTTTAACCACATGGGGGCAGGGGAGACCCTCAGAAGGGACTGTGACAATTGTAGGGGCAACGGGAGGGGAGACACAATTAACCCTGAGGCGGGGACAAATCAAGGAATCTGGGGGGAAGGGGAGATTATGTGGGGTTGTAATGATATGCTTCATCTGTTGGGGGCAGGAGATTTACACAAACTGGGACTTGTACTGGATTTAGCCAATTGGGTGTGTTTACTGGAGCAAACGCAGGACGATCAGGGCTATACCATTCCTATAGGGATAGCCACTATGACCATTAAAGCAGCACATGCCCTCCCACCACCCCCAGCTGGGTGGGAACACATCCATGTGTGGGCTAAGGATAACCTGGATTGTGGTAGGGGCAGCATGGAGGTTCTGATGGAGAGAGGGGACCCTCCCCCACAGAAACAGTATCCTACTCCTCGGGAGGCATTGGCAGAGGTGGGGGCAACTATTGGGGAACTGGAACAGAGGGGACTGATTAGGGCAGTTTCATCCCCTTGTAATGCTGCTGTGTGGCCAGTGAGAAAGCCAAATGGTACCTGGCCCCTCACTGGGGATTACAGGGAACTAAATGCTCTGGCCAATTCACCATCCTCAGTGGTGTCAGCGTACCCTGAAATGTTGGCCCCTATTGGACCCCAATTCCAAATTTTCACTGTTTTGGACATAGCTAATGGGTTTTGGTCTCTGCCACTAGCTACCTCATGTCAGTATAAAACTGCATTCACATGGGAGGGCAGACACTTCTGCTGGACAGTCCTACCCCAGGCATATACGGACTCCCCTGCAATTTTTCACAGATACATGAGACAAGCTCTGGAGGGGGTGGATTCAGCAAGGTGCATACAATATGTAGACAACCTGTTGCTAATGTCAAGGACAGAGGAAGAAGACAGGGAACTAACCGAGCAGGTCCTGCAAGAGCAGGATTGAAGGTCAATGGGAAAAAGGCTCAGATGGGACAGACAAGAGTGACCTACTTAGGAGTGGAAGTGTCTCAGATGGGAAGGGAAATCGATAAGGGACAGGTGCAACTGATCCAGTCCCTGCCACTGCCTACGGATGTTAAAAGCTTGCAAAGTTTTCTGGGTCTAACTGGATTTTGTGGCCAATTATGCAGAAATAGCCCAGCCTCTATTTGACCTAACCCAAGCCTCAACTTGGGAATGGTCAGAAGAGTGTACTGAGGCAGTGAGAGTGCTAAAGGAAAACCTGGCCAGTGCTGGCCTCCCCGGATGGGGAGAAATTCTTTTATCTGTATCCTTTGGTATCGGACACTACCACTGGTTGTGCATTAACACAGGAGTATGGAGCAAAGGACCGACCTGTGGCTTTGCCTCTTGACTTTTGAGTGCTGTGGAACTGAAGCATGGATGGTGTGAAAAGGTGCTGTTGTGCTCCTACTGGGGGGTAGGGAAATTCAAATACCTCACGGGAATGCAGAAAGTAATAGTCTGATCTCATCATGACCCCCTGCGGCTGTTAAACATGCACACTATCTTACAGGGACAAGTGAGTGGGCAGCCTATTGCCGAATGGTTGCTGGCTCTACAGGCAGAAAACATTTAAGCAGAAGTGGTAAAGGAACCCATAGTCTGGGTAGCTGGATTACATCTGGCTGGCATCCCACACCAATGTGAAGCCAGCCCAGGTAAAACCCAACATCAGGTGTTTCGGGCAGCTAACCCCAATCAGGTAAAGGAGGGGACACTGGTATGGTTTTTGGATGGAAGTTGTAGGTATCAAGGGGGACAGAAAACTGCAGGCTTAGCTGTTGTGGGAATCAGAGGCAATGAGACAGTCAGCACCATTGGTTTCTCACTAGAAGCAAGGTCAGCTCAGGAGGCAGAACTGGCAGCCTTGCTAACAGCTTTAAATGAAGTGGATCCCAAATTTGAGCCAGAAGGTTGGGTGGTGGTAGATTCAGATTATGTATTTCGTGGTGCCACATTAATGCTGAGATGGTGGGCAGATAATCATTTCAGGGCAACAGACGGCTCCACAATCAAGCATGCTACCTGATGGAAGCGAGTGGAGGAGCTCAGTCACTGTTTTACATGGATCAATGTGGTAAAGGCAAAGACACAAGAAAACAGGACCCCTAAGCAAAGGAAATAATCTGGCCGATGCAGAGGCCAAGTGGGCTGCAACAGAGACACCCCCATGGCTCTGGGAGCCAGAAGAGAGTGTGCCTGTAGCAGTGTTAACAAGAAGCGGGGTGGATACAGATCGGGGAGGGCGAATTCAAGAGTTGCAAGAATCTGACCCAGGACTGGAAGGCATCATGAAACTTGGGGACAAGCATGTGCCCAAGGTGGAACTAATGGAAGGGATTTGGTGAGTCTGAACAACTGAGGGACCAGTAATGTTGTGCCCTCAGGGAAGTCGGATGGCTTTCTTAAGCTGGGTGCACGGAAGTTTGGCAGGGGGACACCCCGGGTTTGAAGAGGCACTGGGAATTTTAAAAAGGTTGTGCTGGTGGCCAGGAATGGCAGCTGTTTTAAAATCACATCTGGAACGTTGTTTGGACTGTGCCAGGCACAGCCCACCTCAAGGTGCTAAGGGGAGAATTAATGAGACAAGCTCCAAGGGGACCATGGGAAAGAATACAAATTGACTACACAGGACCCCTACCAGCAGATCACAGGAAAAACCGATTCATGTTGGTGGTAGCGGATGCTTTCAGCAGGTGGGGGGAAGCTTTCCCCACAAAGTATCAAACTGCCCAGGTAACTGCTGAAATACTGGTAAATGAGGTATTCACTCACTGGGGGATCCCAAAGGTGACTGACTCAGACCAAGGAGCTGCTTTTCGATCAGATCTGTTAGGGGAGCTATCGGCCCTCACTGGAATCACACAGTTGTTCCATATTGCTTATCACCCACAGGCTGCGGCGCAGGTGGAACGCATGAACCACACCATTAAAAGTGAGCTAAGAAAGGGAGTGGAAATGGGAGGAAAAAACTGGTCACAGTTACTGCCCTTTGTCTTAATGAGAATAAGGGCCCGAGAATCAAAGGGCACAGGATTTTCTCCCTATGAAGCTCTCATGGGAAGGCCCATGGAACGGTGGGAAAATCTACTTACTCCAGTACATGGGGAAGTCACTACACACGGCTTAACACAACAATGGATTTTAACTCTAATCGAACATGTAAAACACATACAGCAGGCAGTGGCCTGGTGAGACGAGCAAGGAGCAGTAAGAGTCAAAGCATGGTATGACTTGCCTGGGGAGCGTAATCTACCCAGGGTGGGAGATCTAGTGATGTACAAGATTCCAGGTCAACACCATCCATTCCCAGCTCCTAAATGGAAGGGACCCTATCTTGTCCTTGACCAATTAGGGCCCAGTCTGCTATTACTGGGTACAGAGAATGGGAGTGGGTTCACTGCACGCAAATAAAAAGGTACAAACAGGGGACTGGGAAAGGGGACGTGTAAATTTTGTTGTGTGTGTATTACAGGTTAATTCAAAAAGGAGAAAAGGATGAAAATTCCCTGGCCCTGGATGGAACAATTACTAGTGCTAATCACAATTGTCACATTTACAAATTCTATTCAGATCCCACGATGTGAAGTGTCAAAAGGAGGAAACACATGGACGGCTACACATGCAACCTGTGGTAATAAAGCTAATGAAGACTATGAGAATCTCCCCATAGAAAGATGTACCACTAATACTCCAACAGGAATTTGGCAGTGTCGGTATATGATTTATGGATTAGATGGGGGAATCCCAACCAGGTGGAGAATATCAAATTTATCAGGAAATATCGCATGGTACTCCCTGAGTGCTGCCATGATTAACGATAATGGAAAACACAGTTACCCAGCTATGTGGTTTGTTACAGAGGGTCCAAAGAATATAATCCTCTGGTCTCCTGCAGCAAATGAACCCTCTTGGGAAAACAGGGCCCCACATTTAGGGTGTGATGTTACCATATGTAACCACAATGGTACTTCCATGGAAGATAATCCCCGAAGGTGTGATTGTTATGTACATATTACATTAGGTGTAAAATCCCCTTTGGGACGCTGGGTGTATGGTGAGTTAACCATTTTACAGAATGTAACCCTACAGGTGATATGGATGCCAAGTTGGAAGAATCCAAATTTAAAGTGGCCACAGCCTGGAGCCGAGAATATTCCCCGACGAGCAAATGTATGGGAGCCATTGTGGGAGCAGGTGCAGCCAGCACTTTTTAACGTGTCCTTTCACTTTATTACATGGGTGGTATGCCCCAAGGAATGGTGGGTGGACCAAATTCATCCTAATTGTAGTATGTACATAAAAGGATTGAAACAGCAATTCAATGGATGGGTGAGGGGACACACCTGGAATCGTCGTCGGAAAAGGGAACTGTGGGAAGCGGGGAACACTATGCTGGGTACATGGAATCTGGGGGACGAGTGGGTAACCAAACAACTAGTAAGCCAAAATGTGAAATTTCAAAAAATGAATGGCACAGCAACTATTAGCAGTTGCCACAGGGTGGAGGACAGCAGTAGAGGTAAACTTGCAGTTAACTCACTGGGCAGGGCACCTGGTGACATGGGTAGGGAATGGCTTCAGAAGACTAACATGGGGAGAAGTGTGCGTAGGTATTCAAAATGCTCAGTTAATAATGTTAATGGATATTATGAGAGATGCTTGGTCAGAACAATGGCCTTCAGTATTAAAATCGGGAGGCTAGCCCATATTTATCCACAATTGCAAAAACATACCCATCTACCTGGAAAATAACATCCCTGACCTGTGGGGACCGTTTTTGTGTAATTGTTACTATGATACCATGGGAAGGAAATGCAAATAAGGTGGTTCCCTTGAATCCATGGGAGTAAGTAGGGAAGGGGGAGCGTGGTGGGAGCCACTAGGAAATAGGTCGGGGGGTGGAATGGAGTAAATTGGACTTGTCATCACATTAAGCAGTTGTATATCCAAAGGAGGAATATGGATGTGCCCCTCTATGACTATGGAGGAGCAGGATCAATGGCCTATTGCAAGGGGGGGGGGCATTTAGAGGTAATGTATATGGGGTACGGTGTATTCTGTTGGGAATGTATGCAATCCTGCAACAACACACTAGGAGGCAAAATCCTTCCAGTGTATGACCAAATTATGAACTTCTATACACTGCCACCTGGACTATGGTGCACCAATGGATCAGTGGACTTAATCGTTGTAAACAATCGAACCAGCACTTACTACCCCATACCGTACCAAGTAGCTGAATTGGTTTGGACAAACAGGGAAGTCCTGTTTCACCCCTTGCAACCCATGGAAGGGGCACATCGAGAGATCTTTGGAGAATTTAGCTCTAACAAGTTTCTACTTGGCAAGTGTGAACTGTCATTTCCAGAGGCTCAAAACTTGGCCAACTGAGGGCTGATTTTTTACAGGGGTGGCAAAAGGCACTTCCCTGTTGCTAGGGCCGCACTCCTGCCATTTCAAATCCCCAATACAAAGCATGGAGGTGCTAGAGCTTTGAGGAAACTCTTGCAAGCAAGGTTTTTTGTTTTGTTTTGTTTTTTTTAAAGACATGGACAAAATAAGCATTTCCCCCTAATCTCATGATTGGAAACAGCTGAACCATTTTAGCCGAAACTTTGAAAAAATAATTCAGTCTATAAGTTTCAATCCTAACAACTAAAGGAAACTGAAAACAGTCTTATAATGGAAAGTGTTGGGCAACCTTAATTATAAACCAGCACTACCTGTTCTACCTATAACAGATAAGCGGATGCAATACATGCACACACGGAGAGGAAATGGAGAAAATATTGGTCAGCATGATAAACAGTGGCGGCAAATGATAGTTACCTTTATGAAAATTTTGTGACACCATGTTGAGCATCTGACGAATCGTCAAATCAGCTACACATCACATCACTCCTCCTCCCTTTCCAACTACAGAGAAAGGAAGCATCCTATCCCTCTTTAAGGCAGGGGCACCACTTTTCTTTCCCCGTGCTGAGAAGTAAGCATCTGGTCCTTGTTACTTCCCTCCTCCGCCCCCCCCCCCCACCCAAACCAGCTTGTCCCCGGCAGGGCCTTTTACAGGATCTTTCCCAGCAGTTCAGTTTCCCAGTTTGGGGTGGGAGTGGTTGTTACTATCCTGCCATCCAGAGGAAGACCCAGCTGCTCCCCATCAATGAGTCCATTCTACTGAAAGTCCTGAAACATTTGATACTTCACTTGAGGAAGTTTCATCATCTCCTAGACTTTTCCAGGTCTAGTTGTGCACCATGCATCTTCAACATTCACAGTGCAAGTCATATATTCCCTTCCCTTTATATTATATTCCAGTTTACATAAAAATGAATCATCCACCCACTACATGCTAGTCACTTATCCAACTGTTAATTCTCCTCCAATTCACGCTTTTGAGTGAGGCACAATTGATCTCCTTTCTACTCTTGTACATAGAAAACCTGTCCGCTGCACTGGTTCAAGTCACAGTTTATACCAGCACACCACATATACACTAGGGTTTGCACCAACGCAGCTAAACAATGCTGACAGGCCTAGTGATTGCTCCACTTTTGAAAACACACAAACTTCTCAACGAGTTATTTAAAAGAATAAAAAAAGTTAGAGCTCAAACTTGGCAAAGCAGAATATAAACAGTTCTCAAATTTTTATGTTGAAATTAATGAGTCAATAACTGGTTCTTTTAACATAGTCCATTAACACAGGTTTATCTAAAGACTTATGGTGATTAAATATGTACAAGTTTAGATTACCTAAAAATTAGCTAAAAGATTCTATGGTGAGACACCATAAGATTAGATTCATAAAGAACACACTGCTCTGAAGAATTTGGGGAGTGGGTGGGAAGATACAAGACTGATTTTTACTAACTGGAACAAGCTACAACTTGACCTATAAAACACTGCTACTGTTGCTGCCCCATAAAGACAATAAAACCCTTAGCTGAGCTCTTGCATGCTTACATCAAAACATGTATACGTCAGAAAAATGAAACGTTTATGTTCTAATTCCTTTGGGGCAAAGGCCGTTTTCCTCTGTGTACATCACTGGACACATGGAAGGAGCAGAAGAGAGGTGGAGACTTAGAAGTTTCTTTCATAAGGAAGTTTCAACAGTAACTATTTTGGGATCCCTGCCAAGTATTTCGTAAACTGTTACTATATGCACTGAATGACAAGTACATTAAGAAAATATTTGTCAAGCCTTGTGTAAGCACAGAAATGATGTCATACAAAATAGATTTACAGGGTAAAACAATGAGATATTAAAGATGATGCCAGTAATCTTAGAAAGAGCTCTTGAATACCAAGTGAAGAGCTATCAGTAGCAGGGTGGATAAAAATGTTTTTTAAAAAAAAATGTTTATTTAAAATCAGCTTTTTTCCTCAAAAAGCATTTTATTAAAAAAAAAATATCTATCTAAAGATAGTTTTAATTAAGATACATTGTAGCTCAAAGATATCTCATCATGGAATACGGATTATACATTCTAATTCTATAGTATGAGACAATGTATTCATACAATGTTTAAAAAAAGTTTTGTAAATGAGTTGCAATAGCTCATGGTTTAGGGACCCAATCTCATGGGGCTTCAGTATAGATTATTTAGGTTAATCTTTCTATCTACCCAATGGGACCCAGTGCTCAGTCTAGACGATACTATCAGAGATGCTTAGTTTTGCAGTTCTCAAACTGGATTTGTGTATCCAGAGGTAACATGCTTGTTAACAGCAAAAACATTTTAAAATATATAGAAATGAGAAACAACAGACCTCAACTCTATTGTCCCTCTGCAAATTTGTATACATGGTCAATCCCTTACTCTCTCTAAAAAGTAGAAAGTTTCAAAAAGTTCAATGAATAGAAGTTTGTTGGGGGCGGAATAGATCTGGACAAGGAGAAGTCTGGAGATAAATGTGAGAAGTGAGGGACATAGGCTTGTTTGGTTAAAATATTATAGGTTTTCTGTTGAAGAAAAAAAAAATCCAGAATACTTAATGTTGTTGTTTTGGTTAAATAAAACAATTTAAATGGCTGGTGATGTTCTCTTCCTAATACAGCATGGCAAGAAAATCCTCCAATTATTAATGATTAACCTGTTGAATTGGAGACAGTTCACCTCCCAATGACTTCATAAATATCTGCTTCAATTATCTTTGATAAATGAAATAACCAAACAATCATTCGTTTTCTGATATAGCTGGAAAACTAATCTGAAAAGTTTTCAAAATAAATCACTGTTTAAAAATGTATAGTGTGTACCTTCTAAAAATGAAACCTACATCTCTGAGTTGTGAAGAATATGTATTAAAAGGTTATAACAACCAATAAGAATGCACTTTTATGTAGAAAACCATGATTAAATTGAGTCTTCTTAAGTAGGGATTTAAATCATGATTTAAAATCAATTTGATTTAAATCAAACCCACCCTGATTAATAGTGTTACCATAACATTGTTAGCTTAAAGCTAGCTGCAAAAAACTTCATTATATAGCCCCTGATTACTGATACAAGGGACTACACAACTTATGTGACTTTTTTTGTTTTTAAAACCATAGTGAATGGCTTACAGAACAAGATAGTTAAGGAAACCATAACAGGCTTAGTGAAAAACTTCGATTCAGAACCAGAAAACCAGCCTACCTCAGAGAAAGACCCTGAGTCCCTGTCCACAGAGGTGCTGTATCAGGGGATATCAAGATAGATTTACCCTAGACTGCAACAGTAGAGAAAACACCAGATGGTCTGATTCTTTATCACCCTACAGTACCAAACCACTAGACTCAAGTAAGCCCATAGCCAGTGTCTGTGCACTCATTGGTACCAGGCGAGCTTTCTCCTATACCATTGGGAACTCCCGCATCAAAGGCTGAATAGGTCTAATGTTGTTGCACATGCCTCGGACATCGTACCAACAGACTCTTGTTGCTGATCTTGTTGCACAGAAGTAGTTGGCACCATGGCAGGGGTCAATCCAGATGGTATGGGTTCTAGAGCTGGAGCCAAGGACCCCTGATATGAAGAAGCTGGAAGCAGGGAGCTTCTCATGCCAGAAGACCCTTTCCCCAGTCCTTCTGAATGCTTATTGGTGGATGACACCAGGGACCTAGATTGTCTAGTGGACCCAAGGCCTGGTCTACACCATGAATAACATAGCTGAAGTCAACATACTTAGATCTACTTATTGCGGTGAAGACACCGCGGTAAATTGACTGCTGACACTCGCCCATTGACTCTGCCAGCGCCTCTCGCTCTGGTGGAGTACCGGAGTCGACAGGAGAGTGCTCAGTGGTCGATTTATTGCGTCTTCACTAGATGCAATAATCGACCCCTGCTGGATTGATTGTTCTGGAGGTAAGTGTAGACAGGCCCTTAGTCTCAGCTCCTTGGATAAATCCAACCTCTTGTGCTTCTAGAAATTGTCAAAATTTGTTGAAATACTGTGGGGTTTTGCATGGTTATTTTCACTTATCTAAAAACCATGTGGCAAACAATGCACTCCCCTCAGAAATGGTAAAATGCACTGCTGGTAGTATAATGCAAAAGAAATCTAGATAAGCTTGTTAGTAAGAAAAAAAATAAAGTACTTCATGACTCCATCTAGTTTTGCTGCATCTGCAAATTGTATACCAGAACACAGAACAGCTCTATAGTTAATCAGAATTAGCATCTCTATTGCTGACATTTCCTAATCAAGTGTTAATGTTCTATCAGCAATGGCCAACATTTTGCCTCTATGAAAATTTAGGTCATTCATCAGGCATATGGTAAGCACAGCTTCACTAAATTAATAAAAGGCAGAAGAGAAAAAAAAAGCCCAAAGAGCAAAAAAGTGTATCCTGAATACACCAAAGGAACATATATGCTCCTTCAGTGCCACATCATCCAGTTGCACCCATAATTAGGGACGGGGAGGAGTCAGGTGGAAAGCAGCAGGAGAACAGATGGCTAAGTGCATACTCTGAAGAGTGGACTGTATAGAAAAAGTGGCATTTACAAGCCGGTTTTGGAAGAAATGAACATTTCCTGCATTGTTATTTGAGAGAGCCAAGTTTGATATTTTTCTGTATCTAGAACACTATACACTAAAGTTGTTTATGAACAGCTTCATATTTGCCTAATACATGTAGAGTATACAGCTAAAAGCGAGCTACTGTTCCACATATTTCTTTGCAAATAAGAATCAAGTGTGATACCCACTTAGACCAAAGAAGGAATGACATTTCTGCATTCTGAATGGCTTTCTGGGAGAAGGGTATGGTTGATTAGCACTCATATGGTACTGGAGGGAAGAATGAGATACTAAATTAAGCCTGTTCTGATTTGTTCTACTAGTATATGATATTAATTCAGATGTTGCTTTGCACAAAGACAGATTTTCCAACAAGTTTGGGCACACAATTCTGTGCCTACCTGCCTGCCCAGGTAATGTAATTCTACATGTGTATGATTACAATGCACAAGTGGATAATTCTGGGCATTAACATATCTACCCTATTTGAAAATCTCACCCATAGATCCCCCTTTTACAGAAAGTTTCAATCTGAAGGGTTGTGGGTCCTGCCCTTATGTAAGTTTGAGAAAACTGTACTAAGTTTAAGATGTATGGTTACCACAGCAGCAACTTTCTAAAGGAGGTTCTCAAGAGCCTCCTGTTGAATTTTCTCCATCAAATTGAAAGGAGGACTAATGCACTTTCCCTGCTTACAGCAGAATCCAACTCAACTCTAGGTGCTGCTAAGACAACACTGCCAGCAGAACTAAACTCAGAGGCTCAAGAAGAGAAAAATTATTATTTTTGGAATGTACCCAGTGTCAGGTATTTTAAAACTCCCCAGGAAGGGCACCCCAGAATACTCCAACCCTGAGGTCCTTTAAACACCATTTCAAATTACATATATTGAACACTGTGCTATACTACCAAGATACTTAAATGGAAAAAACAAAAACAAGTTTGTATGTTTCCCAGTTCTTCACCCCTCCTCTCTGCAGGCACATGCCTCTTGCACAAGGTTTTCAAGTCAATATATATTTGTAAAGTAAAGAAACACACACACACAGTTACTATAATTTCCTTCCAAGATTGCTCTCTCAATAACGCTACTTCTTGAAAAGCTGTCACGAGAAACAATACAACATAGCCATTTTAGAAATGCATGGCTATTACTATTAGAAATGAAGCAGGCATTTAAAAAGTTACAGAAATTACCCAGGTGCTCCCCATCCATCTGGCAAAGTTTTCTGTAACTCCTAAAAATAGTTATCTTACTGCAACTAGAACTTTTACCATATATGTAACATTTTCTCTTTATTTTAAGCATTAATAGTTACCTGGACCTCTGAATTAGAATCAACAGGCTGAAGCAAAAACCATGTCTCTTTGCTGGTATATTTGCATAAGTCCTCTTTTTTGATTGCTACCTTTCCTACAGAAAAAGAGTGTGATAATGTAAGAAACTGACTTTCCCATGGAAGCATTAGATATTGCTTTTAATAAGAGACAACTTCAATATAAAATATAGTCTTTTTTTAAAAATTCAAGTTGTTTAACATTGTAAAACATAAAAAGTGGAAAATATACTATAATTTTTAAAATTATTTTTCTCCTTTGATGCTGTATGAAAGACCCAAACAAGTAAGGGAAACTACTCACCAAGAGAAAACGGTGAAAAAGGACTATACAAACAGTAAACCAACTGGAAAAAAAATCTCTTGAATTATACTCGGTACCTTGGATGTGACAAGTAACATTACTAGGTAAAATTAAACTTCTGCCTGAAAACAAGTTAATATGTCCCTTTAAATGCTAAACAAAATTAATGTTTAAGAGAATAAAGGTGCCGAAGAATGTTTAAAAAATAGAAAATTGAAAGGTAGATAGCTTTTGCACTGATTGCTATTTGAAAAGCGATTATACCAAATTATCTAGCATGCTTGCACAGAGTATTTCCTTCCTCAGTTCAAGTAATGTGAAGTAACTATTTCCACTGAACAGTTAACAAGAGTTTTTAAATGAACTATTTATCCAAAGAGTCTTCATAAAAGCAGCGGCAAAAGGGCAATGATACAGTGAAAACGTACATTTCCTTCCATTTTATCAGGTAAGCCTACTCACGTAAAACATTTTGCAGTGTATGTACCTTTTAGCCATTTCATGACAAAACTAAATGTCTTAGGAGGTCTTCAGAAAATTGGGGGGAGGGGGGTTAAGTACTTCCACTATATAGCTCCAAAATACAAGCAATGATCCACATATTTTGTTGGCATAGAGTTGTAGAAGCCAAAGGGTAAATTATATATTTTTCTGAAATGCACTGAATATGGCGAGTAATTATATCAAGTTGTTTTATCACCCTCCAAAAGGACCAAGTTAGAATAGGACAAAATTAAGCAGACTCCTGTACCCAATATAGAACAGTACTGCATTTTAATTATTTTAAACTGTGTGCTGAGCTAAAACTGTCTGTACAAAAAAAACCAAAACCTTTAGACCGGGGTGGGCAAACTATTTGGCCCAAGGGCCACATCTGGGAATAGAAATTGTATGGCAGGCCATGAATGCTCACAAAATTGGGGTTGGGGTGCAGGAGGGGATGAGGGCTCTGGCTGAGGCCAGAAATGAGGAGTTATGAAGGAGGGAGGGAGCTCAGGGCTGGAATAGAGAGGTTCGGAGGGCAGGAGGGGGATCAGGGCTGGGGCGGGACTGGTGATGAGGAGTTTGATGCAGGAGGGTGCTCCGGGCTAGGACCGAGGAGTTGGGGTGAGAGAAGGGGTGCAAGAGGGTACTCCAGGCTTAGATTGAGGGGTTCAGACTCAGGGCAGTGCTGACCTCAAACAGCTCCAGGAAGCAATGGCATATCCCTGCTCTGGCTCCTACACAGAAGCATGACCAGGCAGCTCTATACGCTGCCCCGTCTGCAGACACTGCCACTGCAGCTCCCATTGGCTGCAGTTCCCGGCCAAGGGAGCTGCAGGGCGGTGCTTGGGGTGGGGGCAGCGTGCAGAGCGGAGCCCCCTGGCTGTCCCCACGTGTAGGAGCCAGACAGGGGCCATGCCACTGCTTTCGGGAGTGGCCCCTGACCCCGCTCCCCAGCTGGAGCACCGGAGCAGGGGAAGCCCCAGACTCTGCTCCCCAGCGGAAGCTCGAAGGCCAGGTTAAAACGGATGGCAGACTGGATCTGGCCTGTGGGCTGTAGCTTGCTCACCCCTGCTTTAGACTATAAACATATTTTATATAATTTCAACAGTAAAGGTTATTTTCAGAATATACTAGTTCTTACCTATACGTAGGACTCTTTGTAAAACGCTCTTATCATAAATATAGAAGGACAAACACTGGAATGTTCTTGGAATCTCAAAGTAAAACTCTTCACCAAAGAAAGGACTGGGGGAAAAAAAAAGGGGGGGGGAAGTAACTGTAAATAGCAAAATATTTTGTTGTAGAATTTATAGAAGATGACATCTGCTAAAATTTAGCAAGTTAAATTTTAACCCAGATGTAATGTTTCACAAAAAAATTAAATTACATGCAGGAGAGATTTCTCTCTTCTCCAGAGTTCAACAATCCCATTTTCCAAAATGTTCAAGTTACGAAGGGAAATCTCGCTCCTTCCCAGTTCACCAAATAACTGAGGCACTCCAGAGTTTTAAAGTTTTGTTTACTCATTTGTTTCTGTGGCCACAATATTCTAGTGATATACTAGAACTACTGAGACAGATGTTCAGGTCTATGATGACAAAGATTCAAGTGTTAAAACAAAGCTATTTGTAAATTTAAGTGATCAAAAGAAATTAAGTCAAGCACTAAAATTTCAGAGGAATTACTTAGGTTCTTTCAACATATTTATTCGCATCTTTCCAGAAAAGAAAGCCTGTACCCTAAAGGACTTATTTCTAAAAAAAAAAAAAAAAAATGGAACCAAGATTTCTTCAAACTTGTGTAGTTGATCCCTGTGGCAGAAAGTGACCCTTTCTTTGTCTGCTAGATCAGAATATCATTGTTCTGTGCACCGATTTACTTTTCCAACTCAGTACGTGGGGTTTGTAGTTTCTGAAAGAAGCCCAAATTCACAGGTAAATATCCTAATATGTAGTTCTTGACCGATATTTGAAGGTTCCAAAAATCCCCTTAATTCTAGTGTCAACTTCTTTCCAGAGATGTTTAACCAGAAGACATTTCCACAACATAATTTATATTAGTAGTTGTTACTACAGTAGGACCTCAATTTGGACAAGTGCCTGTGAGATGTACTATTTAATGATGTACCAAGCAAATAAAGTAGTATCATCATGTAATTAATATACTTTATTTGAAAACAGTCATTTAGGTTTAATTATAAATTTGTAAAAAGTATTGTTTGTAAAATTAACAATATGACTTTATACACCATTTACTATCATCTATACTCAGAACTGGGAAGCGTTAGCTCAATTAATAAATACTAGTACAACACAAAATGGCAAGTTTCCCCTTTTCTGATTTAATCTGGTATTCTAAATTAGCATAGCAATGAGCCACAATAGGGTGTGCATTAGTAGACTTTTTACCTCAAGCTTCACAGCATGCACCAACAGTCTACTAATGTACATCCCACTTTGGCTCATTTGCTGCTAGAACATAGCTTGTTTTATGGCATTTCATAGATTTGTACAGACAAAAACCAATGTTAGACTCCACTGAAACAGTAACCATCTTAACACTTTAGTGAAGTTTTTCCATTTTATTAATATAAGTTGTATGTTGGAGAAACTCAGTGGGTATCCAAGATCCTGAGTTTTCTCAAGAAAAAAAACAAAATGAAAATTCTATTACAATGTTATACATCAATAAGATTTAAGTGCCAATTTCTATTATAGTTAAGAGTCATTTGGTTTCAGTATATAGAATACACACACACACACACACTTTTAAATTAATTTTATAAATATTGTTGTGATGGGGTGTTCAGATGGGCCAATTTACCTATTGGGCTGCAAGCTGGGAAAATTAAGACAGAGGAAAGCCCTAATTCGAGGAAGCTCACCTGTGTAGGAACAGGCAGGGCTTCTATAAAGCCACTGAGCGGATACAGAGGGGCTGCAGTGACTCCCTGGGAGAGGGGAGGAGTGTTTGGGGCTGCTAAGACAAGTAGCCTGCAGTTGCTCCCTGGGAGAGAGTAGCATAGTTGGCAACCCCAGAGATGGGAAGGGTGTCAGATGTGAAGGAAAGGGCTCAGGGAAAGGCAGTAAGGTCTAGAAGGGAACAAACTTTGGCTGCTGATTAGAAGGTCCCTCAGCTGGAAGAGAGAGTGGGGCCAGTTTCCCCTGCCAGCCACCGAGGAAGTGGTACTATGAGGCAGTGAAAGGAAAGACTGCCTGGGATGAGAAGGCAGACTTTGGTATCCCAGAAGTGGATAACATGTGTAGTGACCTGGCTGTAGGGCTGAGTCACGAAGAGGCAGTAGTAACTCATGGACCAAGAGAGGGGCTGCAGACAGAAAGAGACTGAATATAAATGCAAGAAAGGGAGTTGACCTTGTGACACTAATCCCCAGAATGGCCAGGAGGAGGTGGTGTCATCCACTAGCGAGTAGAGTGCCCCATCACAATTGTACTGTGCAACTAATAGCTCTCAATGTAGTTATGTTAAGAAGTTAAAAGGAGAATCCTCTTTTTAATAAAGAGATACTTACAAGATTTGGGTACCACCATATAAATGTTCTTATAAAAGTTAACACCGAGAAACTGTTTTTAAGTGCACTGAATCGGTAAAGGTTTTGACATGGCCAATAAACCTGAACTTTTACAGTTCCAGTGCACTTAAAAAGAATGGCTATAAACCTTTATTGTATGTGTGTATTTATAAACAAATAGAAATGTGCACATTCACTATGTTTCAACACTGGTGACAAGATTTCAGAAGCTTATTTCCAGTGCCTATAGCAACAAGGAGAAAGTTACCCAGGCCAGGTCTACTCTATAAAATTAGATCCAAGTGAGCTGCCTTAGGTCGACTAATTGCACATGTGTCTACACTTAAAATTTGTTTCCCCATCAATGTAAGCTCTCCATTATACTGACAAAGTAACCCAACCTCTGAGCGGCATTGAGCCATGATCGATATATTGAGGTTGATAAAGCGCAAACGTAGGGGTGACAGAGGTAACACACTGCCTAACAGTCCTCCAGAAGTTGTCCCACAATGTCTCACACTGACTGCTCTGGGTCACAATTGTGACCGTGACTGCCCAGGGGTCACAGAGACCAGAAGGTGCCTCCCTCCTTTAAAACTCTGCAAATTTTTGAAGTGCCTTTTCTTGATTATTCAGCTTGGCGAGCACACCTAGCAATTCTTCATTGTTGAGCACAACTGCCCAGCTGACCATGGCAGCTGCACGCTCCAGATACGCTGCAGCTTGGGGTAGACAGGAGATATTGGAGGCTATGCAACATCTACAGAACAAACAGATCCATAGAAATGTGGCCATCAATGAGCCAAGAGATGGAGGAGAAGGGATATGACAGGAATCCTCATGGCAGTACCATATGAAAGCAAACCAACTGTGGCAGGCATCCCAGAAGGCCAGTAAAGCCAACAGCTGATCAAGTGCCAAGCTGCAGACCTTCCATTTTTACAAAGAACTACACCTCTACCCTGATATAATGCGGTCCGATATAACGCGAATTCGGATATAACGTGGTAAAGCAGCGCTCCGGGGAGCGGGGCTGCTTTACCCCGTTATATCTGAATTCATGTTACCACAAGCGGTTCCTCTGTGCTCCCCCCTTTACTTGCTGTGGCCCCCCCACCCCAGCTCACCTCCACTCCGCCTCCTCCCACGAGCACGCCACAGCTCCAATTGGCATGGCAAGCCTGGGAGGGGGGAGAAGAGGAGCTGCGGTGCACTCGTGGGAGGAGGAGGAGGGGTGAGCTAGGGTGGGGAGCGGTTCCTCTCCCTACCTAGATATAATGCGGTCTCACCTATAAGATGGTAAGATTTTTTGGTTCCCAAGGACCACGTTATATCAGGGTAGAGGTGTACATGCCATACTGGCAGAAAGCCTGCATGTGGTTGTGGATACCTCTAAGATGCCTGAGTCACAGGCCCCTGATGTGAACAGCAAGGATGAAGAGGAGGTGGCACATTAGAGTGGGGGAGGGGAAAACCCAGCTATGACATGAACCAGGACCTGTTTCAGACTCCTCCACAGTTCATTCAGTCCCAGCAGTCAAGCACAGACAAGCCTGATGCAGGGGAAGAAACACTGGGTAAGTGTGTAAATTTATTTCCCATTACAACTTAGCAAGACACAGCTATGGCTTTTCATTAAACTTTCTTGTACTATAATAGGTATTGGTACAACAGAGAAAGGTAAAGTTAGTTGTGTGGGGGTAGAGGCAGCTACGTGGAGCAGTTTATGTACACAGGGATGTCCCTTGAATCCTCCTGAGAGATCTCGATGAAACTTCCATGGTGATATCCTGCAATCCTCTTCTGAAGGTTTCAAGGGCGGCAGCTTTATTTCTTCCTCCGTGGCAGGACACTTTCCCATACTAATTACCGATAACTTCAGCAGGCACCATTGCAGCACACAGGCTAATAGCATATGGGCCTCGGCAGCTTCAGCACTCCTGCAGCAGCTGTGTTCTCTTTGTCTTTGTTACCATCAGGAGTGATGTCAGATTAAAAGAAAAAAACAAAACACTACAGCTTGTGGAAAGTGGTGCCAATATTCAGTGCCATTGTCCTATTCTCAGTTTCATTCAACCAAGCAATTCCCTCATCCCTTGCAGGACATACTTACATGGCTGGAACAGTGACTGGTGCCATGCACAAGCACTCCGAAGCAGAAGTGTCAATAAGCATGTCTTGTTTAAAACTGCAGGGGAGCAAGGGAAGGCAGTTCTAAATCTTAACTTTTGCTTTTTATTGTGATCAAAATGGCAGTAGCTGTGTTTTATTTCTAGCTGCTGCCATTACAGGCTTACAGGGTTCTCCCTCCACACCCACAGAACACCTGAGCGAGATAAGGAGAAGAAAGGATGCACGATTACATTTTCAGTGAGATCCTGCAAGCCAAGGCTGCATCAGACCATGAATTGAGGGTCTGGAGGCTGACTATTGCAGACTGTATGGAAAAGGAAAGAGTGGACAGGAGAAAGGCCCAGGAGTTGGAGATGCAACATGACATAATGGGGGTTCTCCATCAGAAAATACAAATACTGCACACTCTTGTAGACCTACGGCTTCAGGAGTCTCAGGCTTGCCTCCCTTTGCAGTCCATGGAAAATTCTAGTATAGCACCTTCCGACCATCTCCACACCCCTCAACTTTGCATGTGGCATCAGGGGCCACATCCTTAACGCTCACTCCACCCCAGGGGATATTAAGGCCAACCACAGCTTCATATACACTGACCTATGAGAGTCACAGTTTATGTATATGTAGCTAAAATGGACATGAATGTTTCTTTTCCTTCTTTAATCTTTGTTCAATGTGTGTGTTACGGTGTTAATATAATTGCTTTTAACTTGCAGAGTATTTTTGATCCGGTTGTTACTCAATAAAAACCTCTATTGTTAGGGAAATAAATTCGCTATTATTAGTTCCCAACATATGCTACAGAATAGCTGGCAGTATTGAAATCACCCACTTATTTGAGATTGTATACTTGTGATACAATTCATGGGACCAGTGAGAAACAGTATAAGTCATAAATGCACATAAAGCACCACAAAATTAACAGGTGCATTGTCAGTGTTACAGTCACAGATGCATACTAAGCACCATACACTTCCTAACAGGCCCCCCAAACTGCAGAGCCAGGTAAAGTACAGTACATCATAACACATTACCACGGCTTGCTGTTAAAGTGCTCTTTCAAAGCATCCCTCAGTTCTTCTGATAGCCGTTGTATCTGGCTGTTCAAACTCACGCAGCTGCTCCACCTCCATCCCAGCAGCAACTTTTCCTATTTTGCTTTACAGATACTATGCAGACACAGAAGACAGGTATAACCATTGGGGATATATTTCTCACTGAGATTTGATCTTGAAAGCAAACAATGCCAGTGCCCCTTCAACCTTCCAAAAGCACATTCAATTGTCATTCCGCACATGCGGAGATAGTTATTGAATCTGTCCTTGGTGCTGAGGTGACTTGTGTACAGCTTCATGAGCCACGAGAGCCAGGCTAGGCTGGGTTCCCCAGAAGCACTACTGCCATTTCAACATCGCCAATGGTAATTTGTCAGGAGAGCAAGTCTCCACCTGTAGCTTTCTGAACAGTCCTGTGTTCTTAAAAAGACCAGTGCCATGAACCTTCCCTTACCAGCCAACACTGATGTCAGTGAAACATCCCCAGTGATCCATGAGCACTTACATTATCTTAAAAAAATAGCCCTTTCTGTTTATGTACTCTGTGGAAAGGCAGTTTGGTGCCAAAAATATGGCTGTGTGTGTCATCTATTACTTCACAGCAGTTTGGGAACCCCATGGCTACAAATCCATCCATTATGACCTGCACACTGCAGAGACAGCGAGAGAGACAGTCCTGTGTAGCAGGAGATAATTAATGGCCCTACACACTTGTATGACAACGAACCCCAAGGTGGATTTTCCAACTCTAAAATTATTACATCCTGACGGGTAGCAATCCAGTGTTGCTAGTTTCTAAAGTACAATTGCCACTTGCTTCTTGGCGGTCAGTGCAGCTCACTTTCGTGTCCCTGCAGTAGAGGGCTGGGGTGAGCTCAGCACACAAATCCAAGAACGTGGCCTTGAAGCCGCATGTGGCCTGTGAAGCTAAAAGTTCTGCAGCCACTACTTGTCATCCCAAGCCTGCATTATGATGCAAACCCACCAGTCAGTGCTCATATCTCGGGCCCAGAAGGAGTGCTCCACTGTTCGCACGTGCTCCATGAATTCCACCAATAATCATGAATTGGTTCTTGCTTTGTCCCACAGCAATCTGACCTCTAGGAAATTGTCATGTTCCCCGTGACTCTTCTTGCAGCTCTCCAAATACTGGATGATTGTGTGTCCTATGCTTTCAATACTCAGGACAATAGTGCAGGATCCATGCTTCTGTGAGAAATGGCAGACGGTGACAAGCCCTTCGCAGCTTTGTGGAATTTTCAAAATACATGTGAAAATTATTGGATAGAGATGGTATTATGGGATGGAGAAAGCTGCATGATGGGGACTTGACCCCACAGTCCTTGTCACCCCTGCATGACTGGTTTCTGCCCCACCATGCATTGCCAAAAGAGTGCACTACATGATGGCAAGTTGTACACTAGGATATCAACCTATAACGCACTACATTGTGCGTCAAAACAAACACTACTGGTGAATATGCAGAATGCTGATAAAAGAAGCCAAGTATGTATGCACACAAGTGATATACTAACCGCAGCAGCTTTATGCCAATGTAACTTGTGTCGGGAAAAGTGGCTGGTCTAGCCACTAAAGAACTATACTATGTTCGCATAAGTTACACGTCCAAGAAACAAGAATTTCAAGAGTTATATCAATATCAAATAAGGAGATATCACAAAAACTAGAGACTGAGTGGGAAAATTTGACTCCTGTACTCTAGGAACAGGTTCTGCAGGATTCAGACACCAAAGTAGAATTCTAATAAAAGGCTGAATAATGAATACAGAAGGCAGAAATAGTAAATTGTATAAGAGACCAAAGAACAAGTGCAACCCTCTTTCCCTTGAAAATATCCAGAATGAGAAGAATGTTCAGTTGACCAAAAGAAGTTGGTTGTGCAATGATTTTCAGTATATATTAAGCATTTATTTATTTTAAATACTATATGAGTAGTGCTTTTGAACTAGTTGTTTTCATTTTAGTTACTCTCAAGATTTACAAGTCAGGCAGTTTTGTCCAGATCGCAGCCCTCAACTCCCATTAAAAAAAAAAACAACACGATACGCCACACAGACACAGTAGATGGGATACTACTCAGCAAACAAGAAGAATGAAAAACAGAAGTAGGCAAATATTTTGTATTATGGAGAGAAGAGGGGGTACGTAAGAACTACAATTTAAAAAACAAAAAAACAAAAAAAAATACTACACAACCACCACAACAACCCACAAGACAAGCTATCCATTTCGCACAATGCTGAAGTTACTTCACAGAAACGTAAGTCTAAAAACGTAGATGTACCTTAAAGACTTCTCAACCACCTGTGTACGAAAAACTTCTTCTTGGTCCAAGTTTATGGTACAGAAACAGTCTCTCATTTTGTTGGGTCCAGAGTATGGCACTAAATTTTTGGCTTCACCTGTTAATAAGCAATGAAGTAATTTTAAACTGAGGGGAAAAAAAAAAAAAAAGGTTACCAGCCACTAAAATCTTAGACCTACTATTTGTAACACTCTACCCCTGAGCAGCACCCGGGAACCTCCATATTCACCACTGTCATAATTATAAATTTTGTACAAAATATGCCTTTGTATAAAGTCTTTTTTTAAAAAAAGTCTTCATCTAATATCCTGGTGGATTGTATGTACTATCATTATATGTGTGTGATTACTGAAATATGTTGTGACATTGGGAGCAACCACAACCAGCCTTTCAGGGACAACAATGGAGTAGCCAGACAGCGGTTAATGGCTCAGCTCATCAATACCTATCAAGGAAAGAATTCACTATCCCAGGAACAGTGTACAATGGAGACTTCTCAGAGAGAACACGTACACAATGGAGACTTGACCAAAGGGGAATTGACTGACCCCCCATGTCACAGCAAAAGGTCTTTCCAGTAAGCTGGAAGTAACTATAAAAGAAAGAGAGAGGGGAAGTGACATCATCACTGGGCCTCACTCCCTCCACCACACAACACCTGGAAACACATCTGGAGGAAAAAGACTTTGAACTGCGGGAGGGTGGTCCCGTGCTGGAAGACAATCCCAGCCTGTGTATTGAGGATCTGTGACCTTTTTGTACTATCTGTCAGGGTGAGAATTTGTTCTTGTTTCTTAAGTAACCAACTCTGATTTCTATGCCTGCTCCTTATAATCACTTTAAAAAAATAAATCTATCTTTCTGTAGTTAATAAATCTGTTTTATATTTAACCTAAAACAGTGTGTTTTGATTGAAATGCTTGGAAATCTCAGCTCAGTTTACAAAAGCTAGTGATGTGTCCTCTTCACATGAAGGGAGGGACAGACTGGGTAATGAACTTACACTGGCCAGCCTTCTGACCAGTGCAAGACAGTATAGTTCTGGGATGCAAGGTTGAGGAGCTGGGGGGAATTGGCTGCAGCTTCTCTGTTGTTGATTTGTGAGTGGCTGAGAAAGCATTCAAGTAATTCAGCTGGGTGTGTCCCTACCTACGGATGTCTGTGTAAGTGCAGTACCTGCAAGAGGTTTGTGGCTTGACACAACATCAGAGTGAGAGGGATACCTCAGGTTGGTGGGACAGAGGGCGCTGTGGTCCCACAGTCCTGGTTTCACTCCAGAAACCCTGTCATACCATTAGACAAGTAATTTATGCAATTGATATCCAGCCATTTACAAATGTATATTGCACCTTTCATCCAAAATGAGCACAAGATATTATACACACATGAATTACTTCACCCACTACTGTAATGGAGTTACTCTTAGATAGCACAAGGCAACTGTTTAGCAGCACACAGTAAAGCAGTTTTATTAAAAAAAAACTTAATATACCATACACAATCAAAGCTTATGGGGAAATTATATATGAAGAAACCAATTAACCATTCCCTACTGTTTCAAAAATTGCCAAAGAATTAATCACAAGTAGCCAAGACTTCTGTGCTGTATTTTATCCAGAAGAAGCAAACTACCAGAAAAGCACACTATACTAAAGACATGGTTCACTACTGACTCAGAAAAACAACACCACCACTGATTCATTAACACACTGATTCAATAACACCACTTCCTGCAACATCTGCACTTTCCCTAGAGAAGTCTCATCTTAGTTATGATTTGGATGCAAGTCATAAGACAAATATATGATTTGGCTGAAATGTTGACAGGGGTTTTTTTGTTTTTGTTTTTTTAAACAAACTCTCCGGTTTAAGTTGGTTCGTTATAGAAGATCTTAATCACTGAAGCGCCATTTGGTATGCAACTGTGAATAATTTTTATTTAACAGTATCAATGTATTCTCTGTAAGAAACAATACAGTGTATTTTCCTAGCTATTGGGGGAAGAGAAAAACCAATACCTTCCGAAAGAGGGCAACAGAAAGATAAGCAAGAGAGCAAGTACTCTGGAAAGACAATAAAGGACAGGATTTTTAGAAGCAGTAAGTAGTCAATGGGGTCAAAAGGTTGAAGAACTCCGTAGAGGCTCTGGGATTTGGTCAGGAAAAAGGTCACTGAAGATTTCAATAAGAGCAATTTCAGTGAAGTGGAGAGGTCATAAAAGACTTTGATTTCTGTCAATTCTCCTTATGGCTAACTGGCTTGGTTCCATCCTGGTCTATTTGTTGCTGGTTGTCTTGTCTCCCTCTTGGCACTGAAACTGAGGCCCCCCCCCCCGCCACAATAAAGTTCTTCACACCCACACATGCCCCCAAACCCTATAAACTAATCAGATTATTTTTCCTACAGACTTGAAGGAAGATAGATATTGTAATTTCTACCTATTTTAAAAATCTTTGAGATACAGTCACTACTGTGATGAGGTCCACACAAGTAAAAGTGCCTACCTATACAGGGAGGGTTGGAAGATTTTGTACAGGTTATTGCTTGTCTTAGTCCACTTGCAACTGGACAAAATGTCTGCATGCTGAAAGACTGCAACTGGCTGTCTCGCAGTGATCACTAACTAGGAACAGAAAGTCATCTCTCCAGGTCAGGATTTAGATACAGCAATGATGGTATGTGCTTCGCCAGCAATGTAAGAATTCTGTAGCCGTCCCCAGGAATGTCAGTGACTGCTACATTGACTTTAAAAAAAGCAGACATGTCCCTGAACCTAAACCACCAAAAAGAGAAGTGTTAAGGAGTTAAGTTTTATTAAAACTCCAAAAAGTAATACTGAACACAAGGTTACAGTCAACTGATGTGGAAAGCCCTAGAAAGCAGCATTAGGGACAGAACGTCACTTGATATACGGTATCAAAACTAACTTTTTAGAACTGTTTGAGGGGAAGAAAGATTCTCCTATGAAATTGAAACTAGTAATTCCGACACTGCCTTTACTGAGATGTGATATAAATTTTATGTAGTTTCCAATAAACATACATGCATGCATAGATCAGTTAGAGCAAGTCATGTAGGTCATCCTAAGTACCAATAAAAGTTTTATATAAAAAACAGTCTCAATATGCCATATTTTCTGAAAAATATATATATTTAAAAAAATATAGATCTACATTATAGTATTATAGGCACCTTTTTTTAAAGTACTGGACATTTTGAAATTGCATAGAGTTTTAGAGTGTTAGATGTAGCTATGCCAGAGGTAAATAAATGGGCAGAGGGCAAACAAAGGCAAAATACGTATGATTCATCACATAGCTAGTGCAACCAATCCATGCCTGTGAGGTATGTGTACATATATTTATACACACACACACAGAACAATAAAAATCAAGATATATAGGAAAATCTATTTTAAATAATTTTTAATGGTTTTTAAGATGTATGATTTTCTTCTCTCTCAAAGTTTTGTACAGCTACTCATAGTAATGAAAGCAGACTGGTTTTACAATGGAGCAGGGTGCAGCAGGGTTGGGGTGGGAGACTAGGGAGTGGGTTTTTTTTTTTTAAGTTAACATTTCTAAACTGGGCACACAATGCTGTACACAGGTTTTATACTCATTGGGATGACTTGCACAACTCGACTCGTGAGTAACAAAATGACACCAAAACAAAGAATAAAAAAAAATTATACCACTACATCTACATCCCACCTCACCCCCAATGAAGCACTGCATAGCACTCCCATGGATATCCAAACAGCACTTCAGAACCACTTTGTGAAAATGCTGCTTTAAGCAGTGAAATAAATGTGGGCTGCATCCTCCTGGGAGCATGAGAAAGACTAGCTGGGGTATGGTGCAAGCAGACCTCAATTATTTGCCTTAGCAACATAGGGACTGCCACACTGGATCAGACCCATGGTCCATCTAGCTCAGTATCCTCTCTCAAAACAGTGGCCAGCACCAGATATTTCACAGCGAAGTGCAAGAAATCCCACAATAGGCAAATGTGGGATAATCTGCCCTGATAAAGGTCTCATACTAATCCCTCTTAATTATGGATGATTTTAAACATAGAAGCATGAGGTTTAACATCCCTTCCAAGCTTTTTCTTAGCATTAGCTGTTATAACTCCAGATATTTTCATTATCCATGTGAGGTGTTCAACCTTTCCATGAATCTCACTAAATTTTTTGCCTTAACCACCTCACAGCTTTCATCTTTAAAGAAAGCTGAGACTTAAAAAAAAAAAATCTCTAGTTGTTATACTTGCAAAAGACACCCTAAAAATAAGACACACACACACACACACACACCAAACTTCAGAATGTGAAGCAAGCACAAGCAATACAGAGATCTTCATTCATTCAATGCATACAACTTAGGATGGCTGTGAAAGTTAACATAGTTACCTATTTTATTGCTCAAAATATGTAAGGAAAGAAAGTATATTCTGAAGATCTACACCAGCATTTTCCAAGGATCAAATAATTAGCTTTTGGGGGATGGAGGGGATCAGAAGATTGAGATGTGCAAAATAAGATGGGTAGTAGGCCTTTAAGGCCATATGATGAGGTTTCTACAGGGTGGGAATGCAATTGTTTTTCTGAAGGAAGGCTTTCAGAAGTTTGGGTTATACTGAGCTGAAGTGTGGTTCCATGCACAAATATAATTGTAAATAGGTCACTCAAATTTACATCCAAAATGCTAAATTTATCATTCACATTTGTGAAAGATACTACAATGATCCAAATAGTGAAAAAAAAATGCAGAGTATAGTAACATTTATTTTGGTTGTTTTGATTTGTCTAATATCAATTCATCAGTCAAATTGGCCCAGTGTCTGAAATTAACTATTGAGGACAAAGAATGTGTGTAACATACTGCTTTTCTGGTGAATTTAGATTAATGTTTTTAGTGATATATTTCACACGAATATCAAAATAAAATTGTGTCCAAACCTGCCTTTCAAAATAAGGTGCAATTTTATAATTCTCAGGAATTGAAACCTGCTTCATTGCCACGAACGTGGATTGATTTAAAATCAAGGTGACTGAAATCACCAATTTTAATAGATATTTAAATCAGCAAGTAGCAAACCTCGATTTAAATCCTCAATTTTAATCTTGTTTTGGATTTGTACTTTTTTAGTTATTTTCTTAAAGCAAAGTTAATTCTTATTGGTTGGAAATCATTAAAATATGTTGATTTGCAGCTAACCACACATACACACGCTTAATTACAACCTTAAGACTAAATAAACCTATGGGGTTTTTTACATTTTTTTATTATGCTGGAAAACGGCAAATCACATTTATCGAGTGGATTTTTATTTTTTTATTCAAGACGTGTGTCAAATTACATTTGGATGGAAACTGGACTTCAATTAAAATGTACAAAAACAGCATTTTAAAACAATTAAATAAAATTACCTTAAAATATGCTAGATACATAAGAAAAAGTTTATCAAGACATGTTTTATATTTAAAATTAATGACTTTATTAAACCAAAATATTCTCTGCAGTTTAGTGAATTGAACTAATAATTTTTAGTCACCATGTCCTTCAAGATTTTAGAACTAGCAGATCTCATCCTCTCACACCTAATTTTTATTCATAGATTGGAAGAGGAAAACAAGCTTTCCTACTTTTTCAATCCCCAATAAGTTTTTCAACTTTGAATGAACTACTCGCTGAACAAACTGACATGAAGAAAATTCTACACCTGCAGACAAGGTTACTGCTGCCAAAATTTCGTTTAGCATTTTAACAAAACCTGACTCCAGCTGTTTTCAGCAATTGAGTGGCTAGCTTTCTTTAAAACTTCAGAAGCAAACATGTAGAGGTTGAATTTTTTTTAATTTAAAATATTTTAATAGATTTAGTACATTTAGACCTTAAAATACATTTGAAATTATGACAACCTAACTTTAATTGGTTTATTTTTAAAAAGAAAAATTTACTTGATTGAAATAAACATTTTCCTTAAAAAAAAAAAAATAAATAAATAAAATAAAAAAATCATTTTTCACCCACCCTGATAGCCACTCAAGTTTTCAGTTCAGGGAAAATACTGGATATAAAAAAAATCCAGACTAATAATGTATGCTATTATGGGCTTGCATTTTGGATAAAAGCAATATTAGGTTTTGCTCCTACACAGTACCTAAAGCTGTCCCACTTCATAATGTACTTTTTATATAAAACACATTAAATCAAATTAAGGGAAAGCTTGGAACACTGATTAAGCAACCACTTAATTTTTACATTTAAATGTAATTCAAATTCCCCATACTAGTGACACGTTGCAAGAGTTAGTAGTACTAGCATTGTGACAAAGTATCAGAAATAACACCCCATTATCTACACATTTCCAGGATTATCACACTGTCACTCTGACGCCTAAAATGTCCGTACAGTTAGTGAGACAAGATAGGTAAGGTAATATCTTTTATGGACCAACTTCTGTTGGTAAGAAACTTTTGAGTTTATACAGAGCTCTTCTTCTGAAGTTGCTCCAATAAAATATATTACTTTGCCTACCTTGTCTCTCTAATAGCCTGAGACCAACATGGCTACAAACGCCACTGTACATGCAGACAGTTGAAGCAACTGAAACAGCTACAAAGCTGTTAGTTGAGAGCTTTTTTTGTTCAGACGATCACCAGGCTGAATCATCATTAGGTTTCATGGTCTGATACCATCCAATTTTTAATTTTTCAGCCATTTTGACTTTATAATTACAAAGTATACAGCTACAGTAAGGTATGCATTTATGCCATGCCAAGAGTCCTGGACCATAGAAGTAACACAACCAATCACCACCCTTACTCTCCAGCTAATTTGCATGCAACAATTTCGTTAGTTGCCAGAGGGAGACTCCATAGATGGTGGATTACATGGCCCAACTGCCATAGTTCTTCAAAACCACCCACCAATACCACAACCAGGACACAAAATAACCCCAAACATACCTCACAACTGCACACCCTTCATTTGCCACCCACACACAACACAAATGTAATGGGATTCTCTCTGTTACTCTGAAGCCTGCAATGTCTATTGAGTCAGCATGAGGAGATGGAAACAGCTACAAGCATCATTAAGAGCTCTTTTTGTTGAGAGTAAGACCAGGTTCAGCCATCACTGGGCCCGACAGGAATCAGGTGGAATGTTAGAGTCCAAGGTTCTGTGGCAATTGAAATGTGACAACTGATCAGAGAAGATGGGAACAACAGCTACGTGGGATAAAGTGGTTGTGCCTCCAGTCAGATGGCAACTCTGCACAAACAACGACATTGCTCCCCACAACATAGCACATAGAAACAAGAGCCCCAAAATACTAACCCTCTATATTATTTCCTGTTCACTAATACGCACTGCTTTGCACAGTGTTAGCATACTTACCATTACTGTGGTTTGTGAATGCGTTTCCTGCTATGGTGTTCGGTGCAATAGTATACAGGCAGGGTGGTGTGAAGGCCTGCCATAAGTACTGGAGTTACCTGATTCCAAGCCACACAGAATTGGGCAAAAGTGAAAAGAAGTTCCCATACATACTGGTACACAGTGGCACCGTTACCAGTACCACTCTAAGCTTTGACCACAGGTTTGACCACAGAAAACACCAAGAAAGCAAGCTACCCTCACCAGCCACATAGGGTATGTCTACACTGCAATTAAACACCGGCAGCTAGCCCATGTCAGCTGACTTGGGGTGGGGGGGCTATAAACCTGCAGATCACAAACATCTACACCACAGTTTTACAGTCCTATAGCTCAAGCCCGAGTCACGGGCCAGCTGCAGGTATTTAACTGCAGTGCAGACATACCCAGAGGCTGCTAAAGAAAAAGGGAGAACACAAAGGAAAAAATACATCCGATACAGGACACAGATGGTGGATTACTTGGCCAAACTGCAACATCCATGAGACAGTACATGCTTTCATCTACTAGTTCCTTAACCTGTTAAATGTAGGTATTGCAGCAAAACCACCAACAAGTCCATACTCGGCACCTAATGAGCCATCTTAGCCAAGCAGAATGATGGAATCCTTTTATCAAGTGACATGCATTTGCAATGGATCAAGCAGAGGAAGATATGGATTGACTACTAAAAAGAGTAAGACAGACTAGAATTATAAAATTACAATCAGTTTCACTCAGCAGAAAGTATTGTAGGTAGCGTACATACATGCAATGCACAATGCTTTCTCTAAACATGGCAGCTTGAATTAAAGAGATTTAAATGAATTAATATTTAAACATAACACCTTTCATTCCAAAGAATCCAAAAGCACTGAACTACATCCACTACTGAAATGTAGTCTCGTCTGAGGTAATGCAGTGAGCCAGGCCTCAGCCAGGCTATGGCTACTGGGAACAGAGGCAGACATGAGTCAACACAAAGATAACCGTAAAATTTATATTATTGTTCCTGCCAAATTTCTGTTTTTTCTCCCCTTTATAATATAAACAGAATAATAGTAATAATATTCGCTTAGGAAAACTATAAATCACAATAAAAGAAGTTTTTCAGCAACAAACTATCACCCCAAGAGGGAATCAACTTCTCCTCTCCAGGACTGCAAAATCCAGCTTCACCCCAGTTGTTCCACCTTCACCTATCTCTGGCTTACGATGCTCCTTTGCTTGGTCACTGCAATGATTGCACTTTTTTCTAGCAGGTCCACCTGTGAATGACAGCTCCTCACCTGGGGCGCCCAAACCATATTCCCTCTGTCAGCATTCCAGTGGTCAACTTCATCAGTCATATGCTCTGTGCCCCTCACAGCTGGGTTCCTTACACACGACACTCCACAGTGCAGCTTCCTCAGCAAATCTCCTTTTCATCCAGCGCCACCTATTTTTGCCCCCTTCTCCAACCACCTTACACCTGCTCCCTTTGGGAGGATTCTGAGCCCCTTCTCCAGCTCTAGCTGCCCTCTCATTGGCTCTCCCCATCCCCCTGACAGCCTTCTATGATGCTGCACCACAGCTGAAGCAGGTGCTAGTGCCCGGGCCAGGGTTACTACACTCACACTCCATTAATGGTATATGTCCTCATGCATACCCCTACACTCATAACCATTTTATATATTTAAACTATTTACATTTTACTATAATGTACATTTAGCAGATTCTATCACTCCTAGGGATCCAGTATTTCTATTCCAATCACTTCTTGAATCAATCATTTTAGAGGGATCCCAAGATTTGATCTCACAGATTGCCTGGGGATTTGCAGCATCGTCCCCGTCTCCGATACCATGCTGTTTTTGCTTATAGGAGTCTCCCATGGTATCAAAACACATTGGTCTATTAGAACCCCACATAACTCTCTTCATCAAGAGTGTGACCCTGCCTCTCACGCACAGTCTCAGGGTTGTGAGTTGCCACTTTCACTGGGATATTTACTTCAAACCTTCAAGATTTCAGCAGGTTCTTGTTTGTGTCTTTAGTCACTTGCTCATTAGAATCCATTCACATTTTGTATTCAGGTAAATTTGCTTAGGGGATATCAGTCTCAGTATATGGCTCGGGCATCCATCTGTTATCTAACTTTCCACCCGTTGTGTGTTTCAACCAGACTCTTTCTCCATTTATCAAGGGCTCTGCACTGGGTGGTATATCATAGTACCCTTTTTGTTGGGCCTTAGCTTTTCCCATATTCTATTCCACTTGGGTTCTTGCCATATTCATTTGTTAATATGTCTGAGTATGTGATCATCATAAAGGATGTTCCACTGCCTCAACCCCTAACTCTATGCCCATCAGCAACCTTCCATGTCTACTGAAGATCAAATAGTAGAGGACTGTAACCTGTACAGCAATATGCTGAATTATTATAGATATAAATTAACTCAGATAATAACTTCAGCCTCTGCTCTCTGTTCCCGCTGCAGACTGTGAATCATTCCAATTATAATCTGATTAATTTTTTTCACACATTTGTCTGCGGATAATATGCGGTTTTCATTTTATGACTGCCATAAAGTATCCAACCACTCACCACACAAAGGGCCAGCTTCCTCTAGGACACAACCGACTTCCTCCACTAACTCCACAATATTAACAGCCTCCCTCAGAACACTGTCCTTACTACCATGGATGTTACTTCCCTATACACCAACATCCCTCACAATGATGGCATAGCTTCCTGCCTCAAATATTTACAAGACACTGGACAACCCTCAGATATCCACCCCAAACACACTGCCAAACTCATCCATTTCATCCTCACCCAAACTCATCCATTTCATCCTCACCCACAGCAAACTTACATTCAACACCACACACTTTTTCCAAACCATGGGAACAGCCACGGGAACGAGGACAGCTACCCAATACACCAACCTCTTCACAGGCTACCTTGAAGAATTACTGGACAAAATGCACCACAAAACCAATTATATACCTGAGACACATGGATAGTATTTTCATCCTCTGGACAGACTGCTTAAACTCAATCATAGATTTCCACTACAACTACCACAAGCACCACCCATCCATTAAACTCTCTCTGGTATGCTCCCATCTTAGCATCAACTTTCTGGACACCACAGTCAGCTTCAACAATGGAACCCTACACACAACCATATACAAGAAACTCATGGCTCACTGCACCTACCTTTACAGATCCAATAACCACCCCAATCTACATCCAGATACTCAGGGTATGTCTTCACCAGCAACGTTAAAATGCTGTAGTCACAGCACCAGCACAAGGAGAGAGCTCTCCCAGCACTGTGTTTAAAAAAACAAAAACAAAAAAAAAAAAAACACACACTACCCCCAAGAGGGGAGTGGCTCCCAGCGGTGGTGCATGGTCTACACGGTCTACACTGCCACTTCACAGCGCTGAAACTTGCAGCACTCAGGGAGGGTGTTTTTTCACAGCTCAGAGAGAAATTTGCAGCGCTGTAAAGCATCAATGTAGACAAGGCCTCAGATACCACAGAATATGCTCTCAGGAGCAAGTCCAAGATATACATCTTAACGCGCTTATAACTGCATTGACCAAACAAGGACACTCCACCAGAACAGTAGATCACGTCACAGAATAGGCCACCCAAATACCCCAAAAGAACTTGCTTCAGAACAGAAATAAAACCCCCTCTGAACACACATCCCTAGATGTTGCCTACCACCCCACACTGGAACCTATACTGGGCATCAAACAACTACAACCCATGCTCGATGGGGACCCAATCCTGAACCCCTTCTTCGAGCCTTAAAAAAAAACAAAAAAACCCCCAACCTTTCTAAGTCCATCATCAGAAGCAAGCTTCCCACAGACTACGACACCAACTCAAAGGGGCACCAGACCCTGCCTGAACAAATATAAAACCTGCAAACATATTTCCACTTCTACAATGATCAACACCCCCCACATCTTTCAAAATCCATGGGTCCTACACATGCCTATCACAACATGCGGTATACCTCATCCAGTGCACTAAATCCAGAAATAATTATGTGGGGAAACCATATAATCACTACACTCATATATGAGCTCACACAGGAAAATGATAAAAGACAAAAACACCTTATCATCTGTGGGTGAACACTTTTCACAAAGCAATCACTCTATATCTGACCTACTAGTTATCCTCAAAGGAACTCTGCACAGCACTTTCAAAAGTTGAGCCTGAGAGCTTAAATTCATTACTCTGCTAAACACCAAAAACCATGGACTGAACAGGGACACTGGATTTATAGCTTATTACTAATACCAATTAGTATTACTAATACAAATTAATCACAAATATTTTTAGTAAAAGTCATTGACAGGTCACGGGCAAGAAATAAAAAATCACGGCCCATGACCTGTCCATGACTTATGCCATAAATACCCGATTGAATCTTAGGGGGGAGGCGCTGCGGGCGGGGGGGGAGTAAAGGGGGAGAACCACGGCACCAGCTGCAGGGCAAGCCTGGGGGCTGCTCCGGCCGCTGCCAGGGAGGGGGGGAGACCAGGGTGGGGTGGGGTGTCAGCTGCTGCTCCAGCCGGAGCCCAGAAGTCTACACAGCAACGAAACAGCCCCGCAGCCCAACCCCCATGAAGCTGAGTCAGCTGGCCTAGGCCAACCGCAGGTGTCTTGCTGCTGTGTAGTCACATCCTCTCTCCCAAACAGAAGATATCACCTCACCCATCTTGCCTCTCTAATAAAGCGTACAAAGTTCTTTAACAACTGGGACTCAAACCCAGCTCCCTGACTCTCAACACTTCTGTTGTGTATCCATAAAGCCTTGCAAAATATATTCAGAAGGCCTACGGTATACTTTGAGAAGACAAATCCTTCATGGGAACCTCCACCACAAACTTCAGTCATGATAAGCACATATGTAACTCCATCCCTGCCATATTCCAATTTTAAATGATCTAATCCTACCAATTCCAACAGACCATTGCTATCAATAGGATGCAAGGAAGCTCTATCAGAACTAACAACTTTATTTTTCAGGTTGCAAGTTTCACAGTTCTGACACCACTGTATGATTTCTTCCTTCATCCTAATCCAAAAGAAACTTTCTTAATGGTCTATTGGAATTGGTAGCAGTGGCTATCTGATGCACATAGGTTGGGAAGATATCTTGGAGTCCGAGGAACAGGTTGGGGAAGTAGGACACCTGCAGACAAGAGATCCAGGATGGTGGGATACATCTCTACACCTGGACGAAGGACACAGACTTGGGAATGCCTTCAGCACCTGCAGAGCAGATAGAAAGATCAGTACAATTGATTAAGAAACATGAAGCAGCTCTCTCACAACATCATCTGGATTTTTGGTGCGTCACCCAGATATAGCACACCATATCCTCTGGGATACATCCTCCAATTAGGGAACGATTTTGACCAACTGCTCCAAGATGTCTTCCCAACCTATATGCATCAGATGCCCAAACACCTGATTTCTGTATAGTGTCATAGGTCTGACCCCATAATTCAGAATCTTAACTGGTACTAATTCTTTTTTCACTGTGAAAAGACTTTTTGCCACTATGGCATCTCCTTCTTTACCCAAAGAAGGCTTCTGTAAAGCAATACAATCTGACCCTGTAGACCAACTTTTGTTTTACAAATTTGAATGGTTTCAGTATTTGGGTGCTGCTTGATGGGATACAGATATTCTATTCTCACTTTCCCCATACTGACCGGCAAAATTTTGATAACTTGGTATATGTCTAATTATATTTTTTGTTTTGATGAGGGAAGCTGCTAACCCTGATCCTTTAATACTTGCAACACTCCTTGTAACAATATTGCAGTAGATTGATACCAATGATTACTGGGAGTAAACAATCACTGTTGACATTAGTACCGAAAAAACACACACAAAAACTTGGTCTCGTATTTACTAGTTCCAATTTGAATTTCAGCTTCTATATAGCCAACACGTGGCCTAGCCAAACCATTTCTGGCTACCAATTTCACCCTGTTCCTGCTAGTCAACAACCAATTGAGAGTCCAATGTTTCCTAAAACATTAGCTGTATAAGGTGGTAACTTGAGACTCAACATCCAGCAAGGCCTATGTTTCTATCCCATTATTCTTAACCAACACAGTCGGACAGCTCCCCATAGCAGTAGCCTGCCCTTTCGGTCATTCAGGTCTATTCTCTGTCTTCCTGAGACCTGACACCCTCCCTTGCTGAGACATTGTGTTTCAAGACATGGCATTAGAATTTTGAGACATGCACCTCCTTTCTATAGGTCTCACCTCACTGCATCTTCTGCAAATAGGGCTGCCATCATCTTCAAACTTATCTGTTATCCTATACCCATTCTGACTCCCTGGGGCCTGCATTTCTATTGTCTAGGTGCCAGGAGCTCCTGTTTCAACATATGAGACTCTATTTGAATTTCTCTCCCTATGTGAAGGAGTGCTTTCTTCAAATCCTCTATATCCCTTTTAAAATTTTCCTCTGAAAAAGTATCTTCCATTCCAGAATTACCATCCTCTGATTTCTGGCTAGCCTGCATCACACAGTGCCCACCATTTCCAGGCCACAAGGCAATGACACATTTGTATCCATGCTGTGGACATACTTCAACTGTCCTGTGTGGTTCTCTATGTCCCAGAAGTTTTATAGCATCCTTAAAGTCTAGAAGAAAATTTCTGGATCCTTAGTTATAGTTCCCTCCATCAAGTATCATTATATAGTCCCTCAACAAATTTGCCCTTCAGCATTTTATTAGTATCTTGGACTTCATGTAGTTCTAACTTTTCTATTGCTTGCAAGGTCTCTTGTAATTCCAACGTGTATTCCCTCACACTTTCTGCTGGACTCTGGACTGTGCAGAACCACCTCTGCTTCAGCTTTGACAAGGTATGAATGTCAAACATACAGCCTAGCCTTCCAAATACCTGTTCTACAGTCCCTTTTATATTTTCTGGCCATGTCCGCACTTCCCTTTTAGCTGCATCCTCTAATTGCCCCAGCAGAATCTCTATTTTCTGTCTTTCTGGCAGTTCATGCAATCTGAGCATCAGCTGAAGCACTGTCTTAAATTCCCTAATAGTCTCCTCTAGAAAAAAAATCTAGGCAACAAGGATGCGCCAATGAAATATAGCATGGTTAGGGGTGTCTGTATGAGTTGCCCTCCTGTCGACCTTTCCTCTGCGTTACCCTGTGACTGACTCCTGTTGTTCCAAGATGATTATCTCCTGTTTTGAATTCTTCCTATCCTGTTCATGATGCCAACTGCAGTGACCCGGGCCTCAGCTAGGCTATGCCAACTGTGAAGAGAGGCAGACACAAACTAATACAATGGAGATTTCCTTTATAAAATTTGAAATTTAAGGTTAACACAGAAATTTGGAAGGAACAATAACATAATGTAAACAAAAGAGTAACAATACAATATAAACATTCAGTACTCACTTAGGAAAACAAACTCTAAGTTACCATCACAATAAAAAGTTTTTCCAACACACTATCATCCCAACTCGTCCTCTCCCTGGTTGCAAAGTCCAGCTTCACCCCAGTTATCCCACCTTCACCGCTTTCCAGCTTACAATGCTCCTTCCACATGGCAATGACCACACCTCTTTCCATCAGGTTCACCTGCAAACAGCTCTTCTCTCAAAGGGCTACACCTATTGACCCAGATTCCCAAACTGTATTCCCTGTGTTCTGTGAATCCTGCAGACAAGTCATAATACTGAGTTTATTTGCCATGTAAATGACTGCCATCAAATTCAGTTCCTGTGGGGTGAATTAAGAACATATGGTCTGAGAGGAAACAAACTCATTCCAACACCAATCTTAAGGAATTTCACATATTACTTTCTAATCATCAAATACATGTGAGAGGTAATTGGATTTGGAGGAGAAATATCCTCAAGTCTTCCATGACATAAAGCCCTTCTAACTATGGTGTTATTAGCTGCAGGTAAAATCTGGAGGGTAATCATCAGGAATAAGATGAGTTCAGAGCAGCAGCCGTGTTAGTCTGTGTCAGCAAAAAGAAAAGGAGAACTTGTGGCACCTCAGAGACTAACAAATTTGTTACTCTCTAAGGTGCCACAAGTCCTCCTTTTCTTTTCATCAGGAATAAATATATTGGTTTCAATAAAATAAAAGCCACTCTCTGCTTTCCATCCCACAAAGACTCAAAAGTGATCTTATGAGGGTCAAGATAATTAAACACTTAAATGCTTTTCCATTTCGCATCCTTGCCAGGACTGGGGAAACTGGACACCATTAAATTAGGCTTGAATAAAGACTGGGAGTGGATGGGTCATTACACAAAGTAAAACTATTTCCCCATGTTTATTTTTCCCCCATACTGTTCCTCACACGTTCTTGTCAACTGCTGGAAACGGCCCATCTTGATTATCACTACAAAAAGTTTCTCTCTCTCTCCTGCTGGTAATAGCTCACCTTAACTGATCGCTCTCGTTACAGTGTGTATGGTAACACCCATCGTTTCATGTTCTCTGTACATATAAAATCGTCCTACTGTATTTTCCACTGCACGCATCAGATGAAGTGGGCTGTAGCTCACGAAAGCTTATGCTCAAATAAATGTGTTAGTCTCTAAGGTGCCACAAGTACTCCTGTTCTTTTTTTGGTGGTACCAAAGTATCACAAGAAAAAGCTGTTTTTGCTTTACTTCTGAACCAATTTACATACACCTGAAATAGAGAGAAAAATTCTAAAACCTAACCAAACCTTGAGATTTTGCCTCTTGAGCATGCAAAACTAGGCAACAGCCTTTCAGTAATACTATCTCCTCCCTTTTTTCCCCTCACCCTCCCCAATCACACAGGACACTGTCCTATCCTCATGACCTGGTCTTCCATTGACAAAGGTCAAATTCAGATTTAATATCAAGTTTGAGAATGCACTTGGGTTCTTTTAAAGTATGTTATTTACTCAAAATATAATTTAATGGGAAATTCAACCTAATTATATATTTTTTTTTAAATTACATCTTTCCTGACTTAAAAATTTGACAATAAATGATCTCTCAAATATTTACTGGAAAATAAAATCAGTTAAACTGCCAAGATATCACAGTTTATGTTTCTGTATTACAACTAATTAACAGAATGAAATACAGAAATCAAAAGCTAAGAGAAGGGTCTACCCCATATGGTGCTTACAAACCATGGAGATGCATATATCATATCACAGAATCATAGAACTGAAAGGGACCTCGAGAGGTCATCTAGTCCAGTTCCCTGCACTCATGGCAGGACTAAATATTATCTAGACCTGTGGTTCTCAAACTAGGGGCACCGCTTGTTCAGGGAAAGCCCCTGGCGGGCCGGGCCGGTTTGTTTACCTGCCGCATCTGCAGGTTCAGGAAGCAGCAGGGGCCGAGGGATGTGCTGGCTGCCATTCCTGCAGCCCCCATTGGCCTGGAGCAGTGAACCGCGGCCAGTGGGAGCCGCGATCGGCCGAACCTGCGGACACGGCAGCTAAACAAACCGGCCCGGCCCGCCAGTGGCTTTCCCGGAACAAGCGGCGCCCCTAGTTTGAGAACCACTGATCTAGACCATCCCTGACAGGTGTTTGTGGAATCTCTATCACTGGTGATTTTAAAAGCAGGTTAGACAACCTCCCTAGGCAATTTATTCCACTACTTAACCATCCTGACAGTTCGGAAGTTTTTCCTAATGTCCAACCTAAACCTCCTTTGCTGCAACTTAAGCCCATTGCTTCTTGTCCTATCCTCACAGGTTAAGAGCAATAAATTTTTCTCCCGCCTCCTTGTAACAACCTTTTATGTCCCCTCTCAGTCTTCTCTTTTCCAGACTAAACAAACCCAATTTTTTCCAATCTTCCCTCATAGATCATGTTTTCTAGACCTTTAATCATTTTTGTTGCTCTTCTCTGGACTTCCTCCAATTTGTCCACATTTTTTCTAAATGGTGTGTGCAATTCTGGGCACCAATACTCCAGTTGAAGCCTAATCAGCACGGAGTAGAGCGGAAGAATTATTTCTTGTGAATATATAAAACCCCTAAACAGATCAAATAAATCAAGAATCCTCTGTGTAATTACAGTTCTAGCCCTCTACATGCATCTTTTAAATACATAAAAATAAGTTTTGTAAAGAAAAATGAATTTTAATACAGTATAACATTTTCCCTGGGGGAAAAAAAAATCAAATAATTTTGCAGAATTGCATGTTATATTGAAGAATTCTTCTCTAAATTTGTTTGTATTTTACCATTTGAGTTAACACTGATAAATCCAAACATATTTATAACAGATCCTTAATTCTATTCCACTGCCAAATTTAATTATATTGCTTTTCACTCTCATGAATTATTACTTTATGAAAAAGATTGATTAAATGCGTGAGAAAGGAAATAAATGGGTTACATTTGAGTTGTATGAATGCATTTTGATAACCCTTCAGGAAGCCACCACACATCCTGTTTCTCTTAGCTGCTTTGAAGTCCTTGTCAGTCGCATCACACATTATCGTCTCCCTCTTCTTCCCCTCCCCCCCTTACCCATAGGCAATGTCTTAGGACATTCGTCATTTGGTTTTCCAGGTTACTGAACTTATGCATTTTTAGCTATGACAGTCCTTCCTCACCCACCAAAAAAAATCAGACTCACTCTTTTTCTCTCTCTCTCCCCTCCCACCCCACATTAACACAAGTTACTGTTTCCAGAGTAGCCTTGTACCAACTTCCTGCTACATCAATAATTTCGCAAGATTTGCTTGACAAATAGACTCTTATGCCTAGGGTTTTGTGGAGCTGAGTTTTTGTTTGTTGGCATAAAAAAAAATGCTTCACTGAAACATGCACTCATTGCAGCATCTCAACTGCTCTTTCCTCTGCATGTGTCATTTCTGCTCCCAATAACTAATTCTTGGCCCTCAAACAGAAACCCATTCCTCCCAGGAACAACTTACACAGTGCCAATTGACTATGCATGTGTCAGTCATGCACCTCGTCACCAAGTCCCTCTGAACTGCATACAGGGCCTTACCCCAATAACTCACTCCCTCCCTCCCTCTTACTACCAGCTTCCTCTGCACATATCCACCCAGCTCGCAGCCTCAATAACTGCTTTGCCAGAGATGCATCCAGACAGCAACCCATCCCAACACTTACTCCACCACCTCCCGAAGGAAACGCTGATCTCCTACTCATGCTTGCCATACCTTCCAACACACTCAGAGGCCTCCACCCATACCCAGAGTGAACCCCAGTACCACCCCCATCCACACCCACCCTGCCCCCACATTCCCAAGCCCTCCACTCATACCCCTGTACAACCCCCATACATGTCTACACAACCCCATGTCCTCTACCTATAACCCAGTGCCACCCCACCCATACCCCCCAAACCCAAGAGCCCATAACCCATAGCTCCCACATACACCCAGACCACCCCAAACCCAGAGAGCTGCCTGTGCTCATGCTCACCCTTCACACCCCAGAGGCCTACCCACCTCACACACCCATGCCACCCTAACCCCACAGAGCTGCCTGTGCCCATGCCTACCCCGAGGCCTCCACACCTCACACACACACCCGTGCCCACACCCACAGAGCTGCCCGTATCCATGTCCACCCCGCACAGCTGCCTATTCCCTACCGTACCTAGTTAGCACCTCCATTAAGATACCAGTTGCCTGTAGCCCTCACACCCCTTATCCTCCGGAGCAGAGCAAAAGCCGCCCACCCCGAGACGCCTCCTCTCCCCCTTCGCAGCCACCGCCGCCCCACATGCCGGGGCAGGAGCCGGCCCCAAGAGACAGGAAGAAGGCGCGGACAGAAGGGAAACCGGGGAGAAAGGACAGCTCCCGCACGGGGAGGAACGAGGGAGGGAGCTCCAGGGCAGCAGAGGTGACTCAGTGCGGCAGCCCAGAGCAGAAAAGCCCCCTTGGTGGCCGTGCCCGGCCGGCCCCTGCCCAGGCCCTGCTCCCCTCCCGACTCTCTCACTCACAGATCTTCCCCCGCAGGTTCTGGAGCACTCGGACCCCTTCGCCGTCACCATCCTCGGCCGCCATAGTGCCACCACCTGCGCTGCGCACTAGCAAGGAGGAGAGAAGAGGAGGAGGAGGCGCAGGAGGCGGCTCCCCGTCCCCTCTACGGCCCTCTCCCTAGTGCGGCAGGGAGCGGAGGCCCCAGCAGGCGGCACCTCGCCGCGCCGCCCCGCCGACTCCGCCCCGCTTCTGCCATTGGACAGCAGAGCGGCAGACACATACGCATTTCCTTCTCTCGCGCGGGCGATTCAGCCCTACTGAAGCCGCTGCCCTTTTGATGCCGGGGTGGGGCAGTTCCTGTCTCTTCGCCACGCTGAGCCTCCCCGTGCAGTGACGCCCGCGGCCCGTGAGAGCTGGGCGGGGCTTCCATCCATGCCCAAACTCAGCGTGCGCGGGCGCGCGGGCGGGCGCGCGCTGGACGGGCTTGAACTGAGGAGACGACTGGGAGTCCTGGGGGCAAGACGGGGTAGAGGGGCTTCTAGTGGAAACTGTGGGGAAGTTTATGGTTTCCACTCCGAAATAAACATCTGTAGTGGGTTGGGCTGGGTTTTGCCTTGAGTTGACCCCAAGGCTGCACGTTGAATAGGTGCCTTGTAAACCAATTAGATAAAGTAATCCCATTACTTCCTTGGCGTGTCGCACCCTTCCCCACCACCTGTTGTCTCCAGCAGTTGGTGCTCATAGATTTAGATTGTAATCGCTTCAGGGCAGGGACCATCTGGCTATGTGGGTACAGTGCCAGCTAAGCACAATGCGGTTGGGGCCTCTGGGCACTACTGCAATACAAAGAATAATAGGTGCAAAGAGCTTCTTCAGCCCTAGCGCTCCAACCACTTTGCAAAGACAGAATTTGTGGTTTTATTTAACCACCAATCTCACAGTGAAAACAGTACCCAAGAAATCTGGCATTAACCCCTGCAAATGCTCAAGGCCATGTTTTGCATGACATTAGGACTTTCTTGGGGCTGGCTGGCTGCTTTTTGAAGGACAGTGCTTCTTTTTTACAATCTGCTGCAGCAGCCTAGGGCTATATCTACACTGGAATAAAATACCTGTGACTGGCCAGGGTCAGCTGACTTGGGCTCATGGCGCTTGGACCATGGAGCTAAAAATTGCTATGTAGACATTCAGACTTGTGCTGGAGCCCAGATGCTAGGACTCTCCACTTTCATGGGGTCCCAGAACTGGGGAACCAGCTTATGTCCAAATGTCTACACAGCAGTTTTATAGCCTGAATCAGGCCAGCTGAGGTTGTTTAATTGCAGTACACTATGAAGATGTACTAGATGGTGCTGCAGAATGCCACAACTAAAATAAAGAGTTCAGCTAACTGTGATGAGATGATAATCCCACAACTGACATTTTTGCTGCAAGTGAGAGGCCAGAAGAAAGCTGATACTGGGGCTGTGCCAGGAAAGCTGAAAAAACTGCCACCTGTGAACCAGGTTATATGTGAAGTAATATTATTTTCTTCTCTACTACTGTCTAAAGATAAAGCAGAATTGTACTGGATGATACGCCATTAGGAAAAGAGGTGGGATGATGTAAGCAGAAGGTTTCAGAAGACTCCATGGCAGTTGGGCAGGATCGTTGTTGGATGCAAAGCTCTCTTTAAGGTTGGAATATTGAAAGAAAATTCAGTGGCAGTTGGAAATTACAGTTGTTAGGACTCTCTAAATGTAGAACAGCAGTTCTCAAACTGGGGGTTGGGATGCCAAAGTGGGTCATAAACCCTTTTTAATGGGGTAACCGGGGCTGGCGTTAGACTTCCTGGGGCCTGAGGTGGAAGCCAAAGCCTGAGCCCCACCGCCCAGAGCCGAAGCCTAAGGACTTCAGCCCTGAGTGGCAGGGCTCAGGTTACAGGCATCCTGTCTGGGGCTGAAGCCCTTGGGCTTCAGCTTTGGTCTCCCCACCCAGAGTGGTAGGGTACAGGCTTTGGCTTTGCTCCCTCTATCCCCCGCCCAGGGCGGCAGGGCTCAGGCAGGCTCAGGCTAAGGTCCCCCCATCCTGGGGTCATGTAGTAATTTTTATTGTCAGAAGAGGGTCGGGGTGCAATGAAGTTTGAGAACCCCGATGTAGAATGTTTGACAGGGCAAGTTTCTATCAGTTTCTGTGGCAGTTATGAATGAACAAGAGTTGGAATTAGTTCTTTCTGGTAGATTTTTTTAAAACAAAAGCCCCATCTGCATTCAGAAATTGCTGCATTGCATAGCCAAAGTTGTGAACATCAGTTCTACGTGAACTGGTGCTGAAAATGGTTTACATGGTAGAGTCAATGGGACATAGGGTGACCAGATGTCCCGATTTTATTGGGACAGTCCCGATATTTGGGGCTTTTTTTAATATGGGCTCCTATTACCTCGCACCTCTGTCTCGATTTTTCACACTTGGTATCTGGTCACCCTAATAGGACATAGCAGTTTGCAGCACCTATAAGAAAACATAAAATTGCTTCCTCCAAATCTCAGACTTTCTGTAATGCTGTCTGAAAACATTTTTTCAGCCTACATTACAGTTTTATTTTTGGCAGCAGTTCAGGGCACCAGTTGCTATCAAACAACTTCAGCAACCTGTAAGAACAGATCTTTCACAGGCACCATTTCTACATTGTATTTTGGCAGAACAGAAGAGATATTGGTATTAAGATTACAAAGTAGTAAGAATAAGTAACCAGTGTTTTGTAAAACCGTGTTTTGTAACTGGTGATGGGAGTTTTATTTTGTTTCTTTCAGTTTCCAAGAGAACATTAACAGTGATAGAATCATAGAAATGTAAAGCGGGAAGGGACCTTAAGAGGTCATGCTGAGAGACTATGATTACTAGTTTCAGTTTTTGTTGCCTTGATAGACTTCGATGCACAGAGACAGATGATCTGAAGGTGGTAGAGATATAGATTCATGCAACATCACACCCTGATGCAAGGGAGCACTCTAATGGTGAATGTGTACCACAACAGGGAAATTTGACAACCTCCATTGGAAGCCTATTTCAATACTTAACTATCCTTATAGTTAAAAAATCTTTTCCTAATAGCTAACCTAAATTGCCCTTGCAACAGATTAAGCCCATTTTTTCTTGTTCTACCATCAGTGGGCATGAAGAACAATTGATCACTCTTTATAACAACCCCTAAAATATTTAAAGAGTGTTATCAGGTTCCCCGCTCAGTCTTCTTTGCTGAAGACTAAATATGCCAAGCTTTTTAAACATTTCGTCATTGATCAGGTTGTCTAACCTCTTTATCATTTTTGTTGCTCTCCCCTGGACTCTTTCCAATTTGTTCACATCTTTCCTAAAATGTAGCACACAGAACTGGACACAATACTCCAGCTGAGGTCTCACCAGTGCTGAGGAGAGTACCTCCTTTGCCTTATATACAAAACTCGTGGGCATACACCCCAAAATTACATTAACCCTTTTCTTAACTCCTTAAGTTAAGCATCTGATTACCATTAACCATTTTAGTGAAGACTGATGCAAAATAGCCATTGAAGCACATACATCTTGTTGTCATCTGTCATTATCTCTCCTCCCTGCTAAGTAGTGGGCCTACACTTTCTTTTGTCTTTCTTTTGCTCCTCATGTATTAAGAGACAATAAGAAGAGGTTCTATCATGTCCCTTGCTAGATGTAATTCATTTTGTACCATGGCCTTTCTAATTTTGTCCCTACATGCTTGTGCTATTCTTCCGTCTCATCCGTTTCTACTTTTTCTAGGATTCCTTTTTGATTTTTCAGGTAATTAAAGCACTCCCTGATGAAGCAATAGTGGCCTTTCACTATTCTTCCGATTTTGGCTTTGCATATGGATGGTTTGCTGTTCTACTTTTAATATTGTCTCTGAGAAACTGCCACCTCTCCTGAACTCCTTTTTCCCTGAGATTTTCTTCCCAGAGGACCTTACCTACCAGTTCTTTGAGTTTGTTGAAGTCTCCTTTTTTGAAGTCCATTGTCCTTATGCTTCTCTCATTCCTTCCTTTTCTTACAATCACAAAATCTGTCATTTCTTGATCATGTTCACCCAAATTGCCTTCCACCTTCGGACTCACAAGCAACTCCTCCCTGTTAGAATCAAGTGTAAAATGGTTGTCCCGCAGGTTAAAAAGCCATATCTGAAGCCTGTACTTCCATACAGTGAACAGAAGAATTGACTTTGGAGAGATTCTAGCCCACAACATTTGAATGACTGACCCTTACTAAACCAAGCAGGGTATTTTTGCTTGTTAGACATCTAATATGTTCTCCATTGGGCCACACAGCCCACAAGGGAGAACCAGGAAAAAATAATTATTCAAATGTAGTTTCTTTTTCAAAAGAAAAATAGAATATTTATTTTTATATGAATGAGAATGTTCTAGGAAGTGCCACGTGATTCTAGAGACCTGGAAGTAGGTTCCCATTTCCAGGTTTCAGACTTATTCACGATATGCAGGTGTCAACATGCAGTGGCCCGGTCTCTGGCCAGCCTTAAATCAAGAGGATAGGTAACCTAATTGTCCTTGAAGAATGAGTCTAAATGGAGTTTCAGAAGTTATCTTTAGACAAGAGTGAAGGCTTTGCCAGCTAACTAGTAAAGCAGTTTGCATTTCTGTTCACTTTCAACTTGTCATTAATAACAAGTGATAAATTTTTTTGGGTTTGAATCTTCATTGCTCTTATTTCTGTTTTATCTGCCTTTGCAGGGAAGGTTGGACTGGAATACACTTGGATTGTCCCAGAACACTTACAGTTACACCAGTGGTGCTTTATACTAGGAGGTTTCAGTTACACCTGCTAAATCATACGTTGCTTCATTTAGGGCTGAATTGTAAGCCACCTTGCACAGGTTATCCACATCATGGGTAGCAGTGTAAGGGGGAGAACATCCTCCATTGCATGACTACCACCTCTCCCCAGGAAAACATAAATAATACCTGCAATTGGGAGCTGATCCTGCAAGGTGTGGAGTGCCCTCAACTTGATTTTTCTCTGAAATTGAAAGCACTTAGCACCTTGCAGGGCTGAGTTCTGAGTGACTGGGATCACTCAGATTCTTTGAATCAGTCTTCACAAGTGGAGTGGGCTATAGAGAGAAACAAACTCTTTCATTCAATCTATGTAGAAATGATGAAGCCCAGTTTTTATGATTAATTCATGTTCTCTACATATGTGGAATATATATAACACTGGCTTACCTGACTTCCTCCTTAACATCAGAAAACGGCAGTAATCCCACACAAATATTTTTCTTGCAGAACAAACATTTTCCATAATATTTCAGCCATTGGCAAACTGGCAACCTGTTTATTAACTTCTTAAAGCTAACAATAAATTGAATCTGTCACCTCAATGACATGCAGAGTCTATGTAGGTTTACTTTGTAGCACTGGTGGGCGCATGCTAAACTGAGAATTTATTAAGATACCCCATTAGTTAGAATGAAAACAATCTGATGACAGTGAAAAAGGAACTTTGGAGTACTTCTCATTTATATTAGCTTCAGTTCCTTGCAGTAGAGACACATTGCAGTTTGTGTGTGTTGACACTACACATCTCAGTTGCATCAGATCTGTTATGGAACAAATACACTTCAAGAAGATGGAAAGGAATAGTTAGAAATGTACTATTCATATCTGTTTCCTTAGAGCCATATAGTCCCTTTTTTGAAGAATAAGGCATGGAAATGTCCAAAAATATACAAGAAGTAGTCACAGTAATATGAATACCATTGGATCTGCAGGAAAGCTGTCTAGCAAACCACAAGTGGTTTGACTTGAAGTCCCCTTGTAGAAAGCTAAAAGCCAACAATCCTGTTTTTAGGATGATTTGTAGCAATCTGACCTTTCATGTGTAATTGCAAATGGGGTACAGTGCTAAGTATACCAGGGAGGTATGCAGTGATCGCTTCCAAACTCATTGTTGGAGATAAGGATTACATCTAATTGCAGATGCTTGGACTCCACTAGCAATTTATTATGAAGTAAAGAGCTGTGGGATATTTGTTGATAGTAAGTTACTGTTGCTCAAGTGCTAATTCTCCTTCTCCCCCCAGTTATTTTGTTGGCATTGTACTTCTCACTGAGGCTTGGTCTACACTTAGAACTTATACCAGCATAGCTACAGTATTTCGGTCAGGGATATGAAAAATCCACACCCCCAGCAATGCCAACTTGCATTGTAGACACATCTATGCTGACAGAAGAGTGCTTCTGTTGGCATAAATAATGCTGTTTGAGGTGGTGGTTTTCCTACACTGGCAGAAAAACTCCTTCTGTTGGTGTATGCTGCATCTACTCTAGGGATGCCGGCTTAACTATGCTGATACTCTTGGGGGAATTCTGCACCAAAAAATTAAAAATTCTGTACACAATATTTTAAAATTCTGCCTATTTTGTCAAAATAACACAATATAATCATGCCAGTTTCAATTATTTGGTAATTTATTTAAAATACCTGTTAGTAAATATGTCTGTAACAAAGAAAAAAGATTCAGGAAATGTTTTTTGACAAATAGATTCCTAGGCATATTAATACAGAACTTTGAGTAATAATTCATTTTTTTGGGGAGGGGGCATTGTTAGGAAGTTGGGGAGCCTCCCCCATGCAGACCCTGGCTGACCCCTTGCCTCTCCCATTTAGTCAGTCACATCTGCCCCGTCCGTGTGTCCTTGCATCCCCACTCTCCATTCAGACAGGCATATCTGCACATGTGGCCCTGCCTCCCATTCCCCTCTGTCCCCATGTGACCCTGCCCCCACACTCAGCCAGGCATAGCTGCCCATCTCCATGTATCCCTGCACCCCCATTCAGCCACCACCACTCCCCCTGTCCCTATGTGGCCCTGCACCCCCACTCCCATTGAGCCCCTGGCTCAATGTTATCACCCTAGATGCTTTTGTGCCTCCACCCCAGTCTGTCCCCCCTCATTTGCCCTTCTGAACTCCAGTCAGTGTGACCACCCCCAGCAGCCTTGTGTGCCCCACTCTGTCCAGTTCTCTATATCTCGTGCCTCCTCACCTGGCTCCGCAGACAGGGTGCTGTGAGGAAGGCTGCCTCTGCCACCTCCCTCTCCATGGCTGGCTGCTCCAGCCCATGAGCCAGCTGCCTTCTCTTCTGGCACCACATCAGCCCCTACTGGGAAAAAGGTGTAATTGCAGCTTCCCTTCATCTCCCATCAGAATCAGTTATTCTACGGGGAAAAAATAAATGTGTGGGAACATTAATTCTGCATTTGTGCAGTGGTGCAGAATTCCCCCAGGAGTAATGCTGACATAGGCTCTGTAGCATAGACACAGCCTCAGGCTTTTCACCAGTTCCAGACACTACACCCTGTAGATCTTCTGTGTGTTATACCAGAGTAGGAGGTTTTAGCTACTTCTTCAGTTTTTGAGGCAAGTTGTGGAGTAAATTGCTCCAATTTCTTGCACACAGTGGTACAGAACCCCCTGGACTATGACAGAGATGCAACAAGTATATGGAGTTTTCTAGGATTTTTGCTGTTATTTTTTATGAGATTGAAAACAATATAAAACAGGCAGAAAATGGCTGAACATTAGCTACTCTCAGAGTAATGATTCAGCCAATTGCATATGAAGTGAATCTGAGGTGAATTCCTGTAAACCAGGGGTTCTCAAACTTCTTTGCACAACAACCCCCTTCTGACAACAAAAATTGCTACACAACCCCAGAGCAGGGACTGACGCCTGAGCCTGGCCACCCAAGGCAGGGGGGCCAGGGCCAAAGCCAGAGCTTCAGCCCCAAGTGGGGGGGCAGGCTGTAACCTGAGCTTCCCCCACACACACACTCAGGGCTGAAGCCCTTGGGCTTTGGCCTTGGGCCCCAGCAAGGCTAATACTAGCCCTTGGTGACGCCGTTAAAATGGGATCATGACCCACTTTGGGGTCCCAACCCACAGTTTGAGAACCACTACTGTAAACAGTTCTTCGTTAACTCAAGGCCTAACTCAGCAATCAACAAAGTGGTGCAGCTTAACCCCACCACATTCTCTTGCCATAGCACCAAGATGTGGACTCCAGTATGAAGTCATTTTAGGCCTTGCTTATAATTGGGATTAACCCTGATTCAGAATTCATCCAGTAACTGGCATATCTGCACCAATGCGAACTCCAAGTGTAAACAAGGAAATCTTCAATTTGCACCAACTGAGCTTCTTCCTGCTTTAAACCAGAGTAAGATCAACCGTATATGTCTACACTTGAGTTTTACACTAGTGCAACTACACTGGTTGCTGGCCTCCAGTGGGTGAATTGGGGCTAATCCCAAGCATAGTCAAGTCCTTTGACTAAGGGCTTGTCTATGCAGTGAGGTAATATGCACTACAGGGGTGTGACTTCTAAAGCACACTAACATGTTGTGTATTAATTGGTCCCTGTAGACCCTGCTGGTGCACACTAGATGTTTCCAAATGTGCTTTAACATAGTGCTGTTTCAAACACTTCTGAGGCTGATATGCAGCAACCTGACCTTGTGTGATTTCAAATGGAACAAATGATTGAGCAGAGTTACAGGAGAATATGTAATGGAGGCAATATTGAAGTAGCTGGAAGAAGACTGTGACACTTTTGTGACTAAGTTTGTACACTCCCTTTCTATATGTTTCAGTGAAATGGATGTTTGCTAGATCCTTATCATATTTTTCACAGGTGACAGCAATTCATTCCAGGGGTGATAATTTGTTTTAATTTTTGCACATCTGCTAACCGAGGTTGACTAGCATATTTTATGTCTGAATAAATAAGCTAGTAGAATGACCATAAACTTTTTGGTATTAACAATATGAAATGGGGAAGGAAGAATATTTAATTGTATGCTCCGTATACTTCTAAACTTCCTTGTTTTGGTTAGACATCTGTTTTCAGTGCTGTCCCACAAATGACCTGAATCACTGCTTTTCTATTACTGTAAGTTAATTTATTTTTTATGCATGTTGCAGACTAGTGGCACACAGCTGGAGGGAAAAATATTTTAATTTCCATTTTTCCTTATGCTGTATATATTTGCACATTTCTGTATACAAATTAGATATTTTATATTCTGGACTGTGTGTCCTTGCCCTAGTCCCAAAATAATTGAAAAGTACAGTGTGGAAAACTCATATTCATACTACGTATGCATGATTAGAATTTAGATTAAAATTACATTTTTAATTTGATATTTTAGCACAACTTATTAAAACAGAGAAATGTATCTTTTTAAAGCATATGAAAAATTAAAAGCATATGAAAACCAGTCCTATCAGGTACTAAGTTGTCAACTTTTATTCACTTGAGCATTTATATAAACACATTTCATATTCAAATGTCTGATCCCATGAAATGTTGAGCACTTCCTCTGAGTTGCTGCATGCTCTCACCTCGTTGTCTCAGCCCCTCAATAGAAGCATTTGCTGTCTCATAGGGATGGGCCTTAAGGATGAAGTGTTTATAGACTTTCTTCTCTTGGACAAAAAATGGAATTGTGAGCTTTGCTACTCCAGGGAGAAAGGTACGGTCTAATTGTATGAACAGCAGCTACTAATGTTAGAGATTTAAAAGCAGCAGTTCTGGATAACTTGCATCCATAAATTTTAAAAGATCTGGTTGAGGAGCTCAGTGGACCATTAATGTTCATTTTCAATAAGTCTTGGAACACTGGCCAAGTTCCAGAAGATTGAAAGAAAGCTAATGTTGTGCCAATATTTAGAAAGGGTAAACAGGATGACCTGGGTAATTATAGGTGTGTCAGTCTGATATCGATCGTGGGCAAGATAAAGAAGCAGGTGATACAGGACTCTATTAATAAAGAATTAAAGGAGGGTAATGTAACTAATGCCAATCAACATGGGTTAATGGAAAATAGATTCTGTCAAACAAATTGCATATTTTTATGAGATTACGGTGATAGTGTTGATGAAAGTAATAGTGTTGATGCAATATACTTATCCTTCAGTAAGGTGTTTGACTTGGTACTGATTAAAAACTAGAATAAAAAATTAATATGGCACACATTAAATGGATTAAAAACTGGCTATTTTATAGGTCTCACTGTAAATGGAGAACCATCTTTGAACAGGGTCTATTTCTAGTGGTGTCCTGCTTGAAGCGGGTCTTGGCCCTACACTATTTAACATTTTTATTAATGACCTGGAAGAAAACATAAAATCATCACTGATAAGTTTGCAGATGTCACGAAAATTGGAGGATTTTTTTCTGGATCACATGGTAAGCTAAGTACAAGCAAACAATATGTGTGTTTTAATATAGAAAAATGTAAATGCATACATCTAGGAACAAAGAATGTAGGATGCAGGACTTTATCCTGGGAAGCAGTGTGTCTGAAAAAGATTTGCAGGTTATGTGAGCATGGACCTCCTGATGCCAACTGGCAGCGGGGCATACGGGGATGCATAAGGGTACAGGAATCTCCTGGGTCTGATATTTACATTTTCATTCACCAAATGGGGACCTGTGATGTCTCAGACAAAAGCCTGTATCATACAGGTGGTCATCAATATAATTCAAAACACATGTATGGCTGTCGTGTAAAGAGTCATGTATATAAAATGAAAATTATGTTCTTAAGGGCCGTGTCTAGGGACTGGTCACCAACAAATGTGAAAAGCAGGTTTACTTTCAGGCAAGAAATGTTTGTCTGTTTATATGTAAATTAAGTATTGTATGGTTCCTAATGGGCCTCCACTCAGCAGTGTAATCCGAATGCTAATAAAGGGTTGTGAAATCTTCAAATAGAAGAAAGTAACAGGAAGAAGTAAACTAGGGAAGGGGTGGAGGGAAATCCTTTCTGAGGTGCATATCAAAAGGTCTGTGCTAGTATATTTAGGGTTGCAAAAAGACATCCTAGCATCCTTCACCTACAAAGTAAACAGACAGCGAGTTTGCTTCATGAAAAAGGGATATCAACTAGGGTGTGCTGAAAAGGCTGAAGAGAACTCTGGGTCAGATAAGCTTCTTTAGACAGGAGGATCACTTGTTAGTTAAGTTTTGTCTCTAGAAAGTGTGTTATGATTTTGTTTTAAATTAACAATTTATTTTCTTATATTCCTACTATCACTTGAATCTCTGGTCTTTGATAATAAACTTATTTCTGTTTTCACCATAAATATATCTAAGTGCTGCGTGTTCTTTTAGGAACAGCAGGCCTAGTAATTCTGCGAGTGTTCAGAGTTGCACACTACAGGGAACACTCAAAGGATTTGTGCGGTGCACTGTGGCTATTGCTAACCTGTACTGAGAGTGAGTCTGCAGAGGCTTAGAAGCTAGTGCTTGTGTTGCCAGAATCTGGTAGTTTCAGGGAGCTGATCCACAGCAGGCACAGACAAGACTTCCTCACATTAAGGGCAGGTGGTAGGGAAGTACCTCACAATCCTGGGTACTCCTGGGAAGCATCACAGGGGGTGTGGTACATAATCAGCTGAACATGAGCTCCCAGTGCAATTCTATGGCCAAAAAGGCCAATGCAATCCTTCAATGTATAAACAGGGTAATCTTGAGTAGGAGTAAAGAGGTTATTTTACCTTTTCATTTGGCAATGGTGATGACCACTGCTGCAATACTGTGTCCAGTTCTGGTGTTCACAAATCAAGAAGGATGTTGATAAAGTAGAGAGGATTCACAGAAAAGCCACAAGAATGATTAAAATATTCGAAAACATGCCTTTTAGTAATAGACTCAAGGAGCTCAATCTAATTAGCTTGACAAAGAGAAGGTTAAAACGTGACTTAATTACAATCTATACATATCTGCATGAGGAACAAATATTTAATAATGGACCCTACAATGTAATAGAGAAAGGTACAACATGAACCAATGGTTGTAAATTAAAGCTAGACAAATTCAGATTGGAAATAAGGCATATATTTTAAACAATGAGAGTAATTAACCATTAGAACAATTTACCATGTGTTGTGGTGGATTCTCCATCAACAATTTTTAAATTAAGACTGGATGTGTTTCTAAAATAAATGGTGTAGGATTTATTTTGGGGAAGTCCTATAGCCTGTGTTATGCACGAGGTCAGACTAGATGATCAGAACGATCCCTTCTGAAATTGGAATCTATGAGCAAAAGACTGCAAGCCAGACACTCCTTTGGTCTTCAGGTTTTGTTCAATATCTTCATAAATGATCTGGAGGATGGTGTGGATTGCACTCTCAGCAAATTTGCAGATGATACTAAACTGGGAGGAGTGGTAGATACGCTGGAGGGGAGGGATAGGATACAGAAGGACCTAGACAAATTGGAGGATTGGGCCAAAAGAAATCTGATGAGGTTCAATAAGGATAAGTGCAGGGTCCTGCACTTAGGATGGAAGAATCCAATGCACCGCTACAGACTAGGGACCGAATGGCTAGGCAGCAGTTCTGCGGAAAAGGACCTAGGGGTGACAGTGGACGAGAAGCTGGATATGAGTCAACAGTGTGCCCTTGTTGCCAAGAAGGCCATTGGCATTTTGGGATGTATAAGTAGGGGCATAGCGAGCAGATCGAGGGACGTGATTGTTCCCCTCTATTCGACACTGGTGAGGCCTCATCTGGAGTACTGTGTCCAGTTTTGGGCCCCACACTACAAGAAGGATGTGGATAAATTGGAGAGAGTCCAGCGAAGGGCAACAAAAATGATTAGGGGTCTAGAGCACATGACTTATGAAGAGAGGCTGAGGGAGCTGGGATTGTTTAGTCTGCAGAAGAGAAGAATGAGGGGGGATTTGATAGCTGCTTTCAACTACCTGAAAGGGGGTTCCAAAGAGGATGGCTCTAGACTGTTCTCAATGGTAGCAGATGACAGAACGAGGAGTAATGGTCTCAAGTTGCAATGGGGGAGGTTTAGATTGGATATTAGGAAAAACTTTTTCACTAAGAGGGTGGTGAAACACTGGAATGCGTTACCTAGGGAGGTGGTAGAATCTCCTTCCTTAGAGGTTTTTAAGGTCAGGCTTGACAAAGCCCTGGCTGGGATGATTTAACTGGGAATTGGTCCTGCTTCGAGCAGGGGGTTGGACTAGATGACCTTCTGGGGTCCCTTCCAACCCTGATATTCTATGATTCTATGATAACCCTGAGTGAAATCCTGGCTCCACTGAAGACAATGCGAGTTTTGCCACTGACTTAAGTGGGACCAGGACTTCACCTCCGGTCTTTTCCATGTCCTATAAAATGTCCTTATCTTAAAAGAACTTTTCAAATGTTTATTAATAAATAACTATTAAACCTACATTTAGAGAACACTAAGGTTGCATGCACATGCACACAAAAGCTAGGAAATAACCGTTAAAGGTTTGCACAACCTTAAAACTGTACATCTGTGCATATGTATTATAGTGTACATCTATGCATATGCATTATATATAGTCTTTAATTACACGAGCGATCATATGCTGTTTCTCCTATAATATTAGTTCAGGTTGGTAGAAATGTTACAAGCTAATTCAGCAATTAGTTGGTTCTTTTATTCCAATTCCTAGTGGGCCAATATCCATATCACAAAAGCTATCATGCCAATTGGCCTGGAACTGAATGAGGAAGGAGACTTAATTACCTTTTTAATTTCTGGCGGTGGACCCTATAGAACAGTTTTGATGATGCTGTAGGGAAGCTTGCAGTACTGCTGCCCAGCTTGTTTTCTGTGTATAAACTAAGCACTTCTGTATTCAAGGCTGTCCACCTTTTACGAAACATCAAATTAAATTAACTTTAGAAAATGTTTTTCAAAATGGTATTATTTTGAGTTTATAAATATGGTAGCTACTGTGTTGTCATCCCTTCATACTTAATACAAATTTTATATTGAAAAAAAAATACTAAATATAGCAGATGAGTAAAATAGGAGATACAAATCTGTTGACCACGTAAATTATAAAAATAAGTCAATATTGAAATCATTTTAAAAAATGGAGAGACTTATAAAAATAGGAACAGGTTATTTTAATCAAACACAACCAGAATTATAATCACTCTTTCTAAAAATAAAATAGACTTTTCCCCCAACCCTTAATATCTGCATTTAATAGTATTTTCTAAACAAAAATTCAAATGCAATTATGTAACAAATTACATTATTTTACAGTGTACAATATTTCCATCTTTTACACTTATTTTAATTCCAGTTTGGTCATTAGTACTTGACTCATTACTTCAACATGTTACTTGCGATAAAAGTCCTACAATTAACTATAAACATGACATGGCCATTTTAAAAATTCCTTTGCTATAAACTGTAGAGATATACAGAATTATAAAGTTATTGTGTTTTTATCAAAATATGCAACCACCAAGCCTAACACAAGCTATCAATATTTTTCTTATGAACCATACAGTTATATAAACATTTGTAAAATTATCTTTTATGTATAAATATTCTACCTGATTTGCTTTGGTCTAGAATGATCAGCATATAAATCGACTTAGAAAATATCCCCATGTATTTCATTACATTTATATTGTATTTATTTCATAATCGCAGTTGTCTGGACCTAAAGCTGCTATGGAACCAAACCTCTCATTGATTCATATAATTCATCCCTGGCAGAATAAATAAGTGGACGATACTATTATTTCATTGATTACTGCACTATCAGTTCAAGTGTAGTTTTATCATACCCAAGATATCACTTCTTTTATAATGTATAATAAAAAAACAAATAAGTAAACAAATTGTGTATCATATTTTTATGTAGAATGAAGCTGAGGTTCACCAATCTTTGTCCTGCCCTTTATTTTATAATACTGTATACAGATGAAAATACATGAATAGATAATACAGAGGCAGTATTATGGATACTTATCAGATCAGCCCTATGGTATAAAATGTAGATTACAGTAATCTACCTTCCTTGACCATTTTTAAAAAGTATTTTCTCCATCTTCTTCAAAATTAGATCCTTTGTTCCAGTCACCAAAACAATATTCACTGTAAAACTCTGGTCTTACTGGATGTCTCTTTTGAGCTGACCTCTGCCAGCCTTGGTAACACAGGACCTTATAGAGCTCTAAGGGTCACCAAATGAATATTCCTGGCTTCTGGCTGTTCGAGGATGACTATGACTGAGGAGCCATCATCTAGCAATCTAGGGTCATCAACTGACAGTCTCTCCACTACCAGCCATCCCCACAGGACATTGGACACTACACAGCAGCCTGACTGGGGGAATAGGATGGAATTTCCCAGTTGGAGAACAAGGGCAAAAAGGGACAATTGTATTTAAGCGGGGTGGGAGGCCTTCCATTGCCACAAGCCAGAAGACGAGACTGGAGCAAGAGAGAAGGCAGGAGTGTCTGCCTCACCTGAAACAATGCTCAGATCTCAGGCTCACAGAAGGGGTTAGATAATGCTAAAAGGAGGGCATCTCAAGGCTGTTCGTTATTTTGCAGACTGCTGTAACTCTTTAGTGCTTTCTTAAGTGACTGTGGTTAAGAAATGTCTTTGCTAAGCCTGTATTTTTTGCTTGCCTGTCGTTTTGTAGGAGCTCAAAGCTCCCACACTGAGAGGACACATATAAGCCACTGGGGGGTTGGGAGTGCTGAGGCACTGGCTTCAGGGTTCAAGGCAGGTCAGGCTGCAGTGTCCCACATCCCAAGGAAGAATGGCAGACATGGGGGTCTGTAGTTAGGAGTGCACCTTAGGGCTTGTCTACACAAACAATTAGTTCACAGCAAGCTGGGGTGTGAATCTACTCTGCACTAGCCTGCCATAGATTAACTGTCTATGTGGACTCTGCTGACACATTTTAACAATTCATTGATGCAGTCTGATGTGCATCAGCAGGGTCCACATGGACAGTTAATCTGAGGCAGGCTAGTTCGAGGTATTTTTGCTGAGGCATTGGTGGAAGAGATCATGCTTTATTAGATCTTTAGTGTCTCTGACCTGATTTTTCTGTTTGCATCATTTTGGAGATAAATCCAACTGGAAATTATAGAGGAATCTTTCTGTTAGCAACTGCAGGAAAGGTCCTTGAAAGATTTTTCCTGAACTGTCTTCTTGCTCTTGCCAAAGATATTCTTCCTGAATCTCAGTGTGGGTTTAGACCATCTAGAGGCACTAATGACATGATCGTCACTGCTCGCCAGCTGCAGGAAAAATGTAGAGAACACCACAGACCACTATACATAGCGTTCACTGACCTGACAGAAGCCTCTGACTTCATTAACAGGGAAGCGTTGTGGAAAATCCTTCTGATGTATGGTTGTCCACTGAAATTTGTCACCGTTCTTCATCTCTTTCATGATGACATACAAGCAGTGATCCTCCATAATGGGTCTACTATGGCTCCTTATAAGGTTAAGACAGGTGTCAATCAGGGCTGTGTCATTACCCCCACGCGCTTCTCCATCTTTCTTGCTGCAATGCTTTATTTGATCACAGATAAGATCCTGGCAGGAGTGCAGCTAATTTACCAAATGGATTGCAAGCTGTTCAACCTTAGCTCCTTCCAATCCAGAATGAAAACATCGCTGACTTCAGTCATCAAGCTTCAGTATGCTAACGACACTGTAGTATGTGTTCACTCAGAAATAGATCTTCAAGTGATCATCCACATCTTTGCTGAAGCATATCAGAAAATGGGACTAACACTTAACATCCAGAAGACAACATTCCTCCATTAGCAAGCTCCTGGAGCACAATTCCCAGCACCGGCAATACAGATCCACGATAACCCTCTAGAGAATGTTGCGCACTTCCCATATCTTGGAAGCCACCTTTCACAGACAGCTGATATTGATGAAGAAATCCAATACAGTCTCAAATGTGCAAGCTGAAGTTCTGGTCATCTGAGAGAGAGGGTGTATCAAGATTGCAACATCAGAACCAAAACCAAACTCATGGTCTATAAAGCTGTTGTGATCTCCACCCTACTATATGGCGCTGAAACGTGGACAACATACAGGAGACATTGTAAGGCACGGGAGAGGTATCAACGCTGTATGCATATGATTCTCCAAATCAAATGGGATAACAGACACACTAATATGAGCGTCCTGTCACAAGCCAATATTACGAGCATCAAGGCGATGGTTATTTATCATCAACTTCGCTGGGCAAGCTATGTTGTCTGGATGCCTGATTCCAGACTGCCAAAAACAACGCAAATGCGCCAGGAGAACAGAATAGATGCTACAGGGACATCCTCAAGGCTAATATGAGGAAATGAAATATTGACATCAACTCGTGAGAGCACATAATTCAGGACTGACAACGGAGAAACTGCTTGAGGCAGAGAACTCAACACTTCGAGAATCAGATGCAACTACATGTAACAGAAAAATGGAAGCGACGGAAAGACTGTGCTATGGCCCAAACCAATATCCCAGGTTCACCCGCCCTGCTTGAAAACACGTCTGCAATGTGGCAGAGTCTGCAGCTCCAGAATAGGCCTTACAAGCCATCAGCAGCCCCACAGATAATTTGAAATCGACAATCCATGAAAGACAATCATCCTCGACTTCCAGAGATTCACGCTGATGAGTGCAGGGTAGATTCACAGCCCAACTTGCCACAAACTAAACATTCCTGGAGACAAAAACTCAGAGACCCAGAGCTAGGGACACTGACCCAACTCTAACCAGACCTAGGGGATTAGAAGCATGTGGGATCCAGCAGTTGTGTTCACCACAAAAGACTGGTGTCTGTCCAGAGAAGAACACCGAGCCAGGTTGTGCGCATGCAGCCTCAGAGACTAATCCTTAATCAGAGAGGAGTTGTACTACCTTCTAACAGTCTCAGAATACCGGCTCCTTTCTTACTCAAACAGAATCTGCATCTCGACCAAGACTGATCAGCATATATATAAAATTCAGGCTCATGGCATAAAGTTTGGTGGGGGGTACCTTTCCCTGGATGAACATTGTTCATCTAGGGAAGAACCATAAAGATGCTGCAACCCAAAGCATATGATTAGCTCTCTATTTATTGTCAGACAGCAAATTGGGCCGCATGTGGCCCAATGGTTAATACACCATACTCTAAGAAACAGCAACTTGATTATGGGCATGGGCATGGGCCAGGGCAAGCCCCTATCCCCACTAAATTAAAAAGACTGCCAGGGCAGGAGGCCACTCCTCCTCCACAGCAGACTGGCCTATGCCCCAGTTCCACAGGGGGCTGTCTCAAATGTGTGTATGGATGAAAGTGTGTAGAGGCAATGACACAGCCCTGATTGACGTATGAATGAAAGAAACTAAATATTCCCCACCCCTACCACTCAAAAAAGCAAAGCAAAAGGGTAATTTTTTATTTGTTGGTTTTAGCCCACTCATTTGAAGCCCAAGAGCTAGTCCAACTCCTGCTCATGGCATGTGTGGAATCATTCCAGCTGGAGGAACTCTCATGGACTAAGCATCCTGCAACAAGAAGCAAGATGGTTCAAAAAATTCAAGAGTTGCAGAGCCACTGGAAGGTGGGGAATGTATTTACACAAGATCTTTACACTGGACAGTTCCACAACTCCTTGATCATGAAGCTGGAGTTGTGTTTCATTTGGCTTCTACAACAATAAATCTGGACTTGCCCCTGGATTAGTTGGCCTGCCATACAGTTGATAGCTGGACCTTCCAGGACTAATGCAGCTTGGAAGACTTAATATTTAAGATGAACATTTATTGAATACCACAGCGGTATCATGAATCAGGGTTTCCAATCCTCACTGACACTCAGATACCCACTGCTTATCAATGTAATTGTAAAATTGACTATAGATAAAGTAAAATGTAATATTCATACAACAGTATAAACCAAGGTTTGAGATAGAGAAAAGTTTTCCAGAATTGAACTATACTTCATACTCACATTCAATAAACATTTTCCATCTTTACTGGGTTATTTTAGAATACATTAGGCCATGGTCTTTTAAATTTTGTTTTTCATTTATAAACACAATACCATGAAAGTTTGAGTATAACTGCATCACATCATCTTCTGTAGCACAAACTCTTCATAGTGAATGTATTCTGAACCTATATATCTGGCCGTTATGTCATCCAGAGTGATTCAGAATTAAATACAGTATTGTACATTTAAGACAGTTCAGTGGCTAGTTATTTGTAACTCCTACTAAAAAGGTTTTGATTGGACCTACTGTTTTCTTCAGTGTATGTATTACAACCGTTTACTGTTGCAGAACTATTTTGGATTAGGCTTTTATTCTCCCTCATGCTATGTTTATACTATTGCAAATAGCTTTTCTGTTCCAGTGTATTTTTTGCATATACTGTACTAATATATGAAAGTTATTTGGATGAAGAAATGTCATCTTCATTTTTTGAACCTGCCCAAATCTGGAGTTTCCTTTGCATTCCACACTTCTATATATTTTTCTCCAATATATTTGTCAGTGCTCTTTTCTTGTTTTTGACAACTGTCACTCAAAGTATAACTTTTGGAGTCATACTCTGTATACCATTCACTTCATTCCCATCTGAGTCAATGAAATCTTGATTTTCCAAAGGTTTAGAGCTTTCATTACACAAATACTCTTTTCTATCCTGTTGACTTGGGCTTTTGAATAGATGTTTCTTCTGGTGCATTCCAAGAGCAGCTGCTGTCTTGCAAATTTTGGGGCACTGAAGACAAGCATATCCTTTTCCATTGTGTTCATGTACATGTCTTTGCTCATGATTTCTTTTGGTAGAAAGATATAAAAAACTCTGTAAGCAGAATTGACAATGGTAGCGTTTTTCTCCAGTATGTATTCTTTCATGTATTTTGAGAGTTTCATTTAAAGTGAATGCCTTACTACAATATTGACAGACAAAATCCTTGACACCCAAGTGAATGCGTTCATGTTTCTGTAGGTTTCCTGGAACTGAAAAACACTTACCACATGTTTTACAAGTATACGGCTTTTCCCCAGTGTGACATCTCATATGCATTTTTAGTGTGGATGGGCTCTGGAACTGCTTTTCGCATAATTCACAAATATAAGGCTTTGAAGTAGGTACATGCCAATGTATAGGTTCTTGGATTTCTTCAGTGGAAGATTTCTCTATCTCACAGAGCTCACAATGAAGATTAGGCATTTCCGTGTTTCCTTCTTTATTGATGCCCTTTTCTTCAGGAATGTTTCTAAGTGCATACTCTCTATTGCACGTATTTTGACTTTCACTACTGGAGTTCTTGTTCCCATGATTCTTCCTCCATTTGACTTTTCTCATTTTTCTTAGCTGTTTAGATTTCTTTTTTGGTTTGTAATTATAATAAGGTCTCCAGGGTTTGTCACTGGAATCCTGATCACTTACATCATCGCACATTTCAGTCAGTTCCATACATTCTGATCTGCAAAGCCTAGCTGGGCTTCTTTCTTTTCTCTCTGTTTCAGTCTCCTGAGGCTGATTGTCCTGTTCAGAGTCACATTTAGACCTTCTTTCTCTTTTATAAAACAGTTTGGATCCTAAAATATGTCTTTTTACAATAGCCTCATTCCCAATTTTTACTGTTATTTGACAAAGAGGAGCAACGTTACTATCAGTAGATGTTCCAGGTAAGGCAGGCTTTGCAATGTAGGTTTCAGTTTTACTTGATTCTTGAAAAGTATCTGTAGCCTTGTTAGATGAACCTCTAGATCCTGTAATATACTGTAACTCCTCGAGTGTTTCTCCTCTATTGTACAGAAGTGTTTTCTTTTTTTCTTTAATAGCTTTTGCTTTAGTAATGCCTTTGCCATAATTATCTGACCCATGTTTACAGTCATCTTTTATGGACTGACTGGCTGTATTATTGGAGGATATTGTCTTACTGCTTCCCACAGAAGTGACTGCATTACTGTGCATTATTACTGATGAAACTCTACTACTGTGCATTATAACCGAGGGTGCTGAGCTGCTATAGTTAATAACAGAGGCTGAATTTTCACTCACATTACTGAAAGGCAGAATGGAAGAATCACATTCCTGAGAACCAGAACTAAGTTCATTTGCAGCTGTGGGCACTGATTTTTCTGCAGTAAAAAAGTCACTTTGTAGGTCAGAATTTAACATTCCTACTGCCCAAGGTGAAACATTCTGAATATTCACAGACAACGTTGCATCATTGCATGAAGATGTATTCAAGGAAATAGTGGTATTGTTTGTTAATATATTATTTTGAAAATTCAGCGAAGGTAGTTCAGAGTTGAGAGAATTCTGAATAATGCAGGTACTAGAAGTTGCTTCATTAACTTGGTTGTTTGCTTGTACGTTTTCATATGAAGAATTCTGGTAGGACTTATAAGGTAGCCTTCTGCATTTCATAGGTAAAAGCCTATAAAGTTTGTAAGGATACATGCTAGGCTTTAAGCCTCCATTAGCTGTTTTTTTATTTACTGCAAGTCGATGGTCAATTGCATGGAAAGATTTCTGATGATTTTTTAGTATATAATAGGTCATGAAAGTCTCAAGGCAGAAAATGCACTGATAACGCCTTTCTCCTGTGTGCCAGATTTCATGTCTGGTACGATATTCAGCTAATGCAAATACTTTGTTGCAGTAATGGCAAGGATAAGTTCTTCTCCATGAATGCACATTTGCATGTCTTCGAAGGCTGGACAATGTTACATAGCTACGTTTGCAAACAATGCATGTATATAATATCTGCCCATCAACAACTTTAACCAAATGATCTGTTTCTGGCAAGGTGCAGTTTTCACTGGAGTAATCAGTAATATTGTTTTCAGACAACAGAGGCTCTGTGTTTCCATGTGAGCTTCCATTTCTTTCATCAGTAGTAGTATAGTTATCTAAAAATTTTTGTTCATTTCCACTCTGAACAGATATGCTGCCTGAACTCCTGCAGACTTGTTCATGATTCTCCAGTCTGTTAAGATTTGCAAATTGTTTGCTGCAGTATTTGCATATTAAAGGTTCCCGATGATTTGTGTGAAGCTGAAGATGGGTACTGAGTAAAGCTCTGTCATCAAATAATCTGGTACAACAGTTACTTCTGTAAACAGGTGGAATAACTGTTCCTATGGATCCAGGGATGTTAGCAGATTTATTTTCCTCTTCTGTGGAAAAAAGTAAGTCTCCTGCCTTATCATGAGGGAAAGGAATAATCGCTTGATCTGTAACTGCTCCTTGTTGAACCTCTTTATTGGTTACTTTGGGGGCTGATATTTTTGCTATAGCCAGACCAGTACACTGGGGTTTAAAGGCCATCTTTGGTGTACCACATGCTTGTTTTATTGGTTGAAGTAGCGATGTTGTCTGGAGAGTTTCATAATTGTCTTCACTCATTTTATTCAGGGGGCTGCTGTCATGTTCTAAAAAAGGAGTTCCTTGAAAAGCATCACCTCCAGAAGAAACTGCATAGGAGTGTTCAGCTAACGTACTGGCTGGCTCAGCATCTTTTCCAACATCATCCCTATCAAGGCCAACATTGGTTACTTTACTGGTCTCAGATACCTTTTTAAAACTCGCTCTCAAGTCAAGTGGAGAAAACAAATTGTTATTATTTTCATTTTCAAAAATTGAAAACGCATTTGTGATTCTTGGCCCGTTTGTGATAGCTGAATCTTCATGTCTTTTTTCATTTTTTTCTTCTTTGACCACCCCTTTTTCAGTAATACAAAATGCAAACGGACAAGGGGAATTTGAAAAATTAATGTCTGTAAGATCTTCCAGAAATGATATTCCCAGTTTTTTCCCTGCAGCTGCAAGGTCTGTTACAGTCTCCTGTCTCTTAACAACTACTGTGGAACTGTAGATATAATTAAGTATTTCAGTAAACACTTCAGCCTTAAGATCATCTAACTCCAGGACATGTCCAGAAATACAGATCGTATGACTCCAAAAAATATTTTTGAAATAAAGGCTTGAAGCTGCTAGTACATTACTGTGGGCTTTAAATTTGGTATCTTCCACAATTATAGTGACATCACATAAAATACCCCGGATGCGCTGTTCATTTAAAATGGAGAGTACCGTGTCACTATGAAAGTCATCCTTGAGATCCTTTGAGTGGGACATGACTGTCATCTACAAAAAACAAACAAACAAAGTTAATAGTTAAATTTGCTTTTAAAAGCTATTACAAAAAAATCAGCTCTGCAACTGGGGATTTTTTTCAGGTTTTTGTTTTGTTTTTAATTCAGGTTAAAAGGGAGGGTGAAGTCATGCAATAGCACATTCAGGTAAAAAACTTGAGTTTGATCCTGCAAACAATACTGATGATAATAGGGTGAGTTGTCAGGGAAGTAACTACAATTCCTACTAGTAAATGTTTGTAGGGTGAGGCCCTGCATTTCAGAATTAATTTTAAAGGGTCCCCTCTACCCCCCACTCAATTTTCAGACAAAAGTTGATTCATTCTGTAGAAATGGATAAATTATCCAAGGAGCTAAAGAAAATAACATTCATTTGTAACTCAAATGCATTTACATACATCATAAGTTATATATTCAAAGTATGTTCTGTCATAATATTTCATTCAAGGTCTACACAAATCTTTAAATAACTTTTACAAACAGATTTGGGATGGAGGAGCTCTGGCAGCTCCGCAGTAGCAGTGACAGGAGAACAAGCATCTCTCTTGTTCATCAATAACCAGATCAGTGCTTTATATTTGCAATCTGGCTGATATCCAGCATTTAAAATCAAAGCCTCCAGCCTTCCGAATGGCCAGTGGTGCAAGTGATGAAGTTTAGCCTGAATGAACAAAGAAACTGAACTCAACCCTAGAGATGGTCCCTCCAAGGTCAGGGTTGAGACGTATTGATGTGGCAGTATGAGGAAACTTGAACTGCTGCCGCCCCTATTGTATCTGTTCCATGGATAACAGAGGACTTAGAGCTCCAGGACTGTGTTTGGCAGATAATCACATTTAATAATTGATCTCATTAATAAAAAAATTATAGAAAAATTAGAGGTTCCAAAAATTAAAATGCTCCAATGACAAAATACTGTTTTAAAAACCAAAAGATAAAACACATAAATCATGACTTTAACATCAACATATGTTCTTTTATATAAGAATTCTTTTATATAATTCATTTAAATTAGTTGTTGGGCTTTATTAGATAGAACTTTATTAATAATGACTGGAAGTTTCATTGTGACTTACTGAATTTTGTGAATTAAAAATACAGTAATAATAAAAACAAGGATAATGATAACAAAATGTATTTTGTTTATTTTGTCATTTTGGTTTTATTTGTAATAGCAGTTCACAGTATCCTAATAACTATGCTTGACTTTTTTTTTAATTATACCAAATAATGAGAGCTCATTGCAATACTCTACTGTTTAATGTTTGCTGAGTGATATTAAGATGCCTCCATTTTATGTTATTGAGGATTATAAAGTGTTCAGACTAGCAAAGCATAGTATAAAGTATATTGTATAAAGTTTCTTCATCAGTTTAAACTACAATGGATCCAAAGGAGAATGACTGAATATGGACACTTTTATGGTTTGTAATCAGGGTAAAATTATACCACTATGTGGTGGGTGAGCCAGTACAGTTTTCTGTGCTAAATGTAAGCTTTCTGTTTAAAAAATTAAGCCACTAGCCCTATGGTCACAAAGATTATCTCCAAAATGTGAATCAAATATATATCAATAGAGTGAGTCTTCTGGAATCTATGGCCAGCCTAAAACAAAAGTTCTGAAAGAGGTGGGAATTACCCCATTCCTCTCACTGCAGCATTAGCTCTGAACTATAATGATAATTTAAAAAAGGCAACTTTAATTACTTCACTGCTAATCAAAGCAGATAAGAAAGACAATCCATATTATGACGATATGCACAATATATTGAGAGAGACATCTTATTTATTTATCACAAGTGGAGCTTGAGAATAAAATCACTTATTTTTACAATCTGGCTCAGGGCTCCTGTTTGTAATAGGGAAGTTTTAGCTATTGATGCACAAAAGTTGTGCACAGAACACAAGAAATTCAAAGTTATGGTTCACATAGCAAATCATATATGTAATGTATCAGAGTTACAGAAATTAATTCAGTAGTATATACTGTGAGATAAAATACTACATATGCATATAAGCAGGGTATTGAGCAACAGTGCCCTAAGAAAGTCAAATTGATTGTTGCTGGCCCAAATCCTCAGCTGGTGAAAAATGGAAGTCAACGGAAAGATGCCCACTTGCACAAGCTGAGAATCTAGATCGCACTGTCATGCATATACATTTTAAATGATGTTGCATTATGTAGTTTTTTCATTATATTTGCATAGGCTATAATAAGAGATATTAAACATTAATTCACTTTAATTAGAATACTGACCTGAAATTTGTATTAGTTTAAGACCACTATCTCTTTTGGCCCACTATCCGAAAACCCAGATGTAATTAGTTTCTAGTACATGAGACTATCTTCTACATAAAGAGTACTGATAAAAATATGTTCCTTCAGGCAAGCAGCCATAATCCCATAGAGTTACTGTACAAACAATTATTTTTTCATAGACAATGTCTGACATTACATCAGACTTGCTCATGTGATATGGTATTAGAAACACAAGCATCAGATGTCAAAAACAGATCTCACAAAAGAAGCAATTGAGTTACTTCCTGTGTAAGAAAAAAAAATACTGTCAACTCTACCTCTCAGCGACCAAGGTAAGAGAAGCTTGCCAGTATTTTTTTTTTTAAACATTCTTTGTAATAGCATAGTTAGTGTTAGTTTGAAAGGACAGATCATCTGACACACTGTTGCTAAACTAAGTACAGCAGATAGCTATTTCTACACTAAAATTAATTTATATACAAAGTCCATAATAAGTGAACTGAAATGTTCGTAATAGAAAGATTGGCTGATTCTTCAGCCAGTTACTTCAGCATACCATCTTTAGGGGAAAATACTCATGATTGAGACTTGTACCTGCATGCACACAGATACTTTGTAGTCTCTGAATCATGGCTGTTGCACTCTGCTTGGTACAATACCTCTTTGCATAGCTTCTTTGGAGAAAGCAGAAGTTCTGATTTGTTATTTGGGCATTAATCTTGTATGTACACCATCTGGTATATTTCTCACTGAAAAACTACATGAAAAAACTCCAATATGGAGCAAGCTGTTTTTCACATATAATACTTTTTGCTTCCCTTTGTCTTGGCTAGTACAATCCCAAAATAGTTTGCTTGCATAGTCGCAGACTCCGTGGGTGCTCTGGGGCTGGAGCACTCACGGGAAAAAGAACAGTGTGTGCTCAGCACCCACTGGCAGCCCTGCGGATAAGTTCCTTCCCTTCTCCCCCAGCCCCCCCTGCCCCCCCTGCCCCCCGCACACCTACAGGCCCTGCCAATCAGCTCCTCCACCTCCCTCCCAGCACCTCTCGCGGATCAGCAGTGTTCAGGAGGCACTGGGTGGGGGGGGGGGAGGAGCAGGGGCAGGAAGAAGCGAGGGGGAGGAGATGGAACAGGGCGGGGGTGGGGTCTTGGAGGAAGAAGTGGGGGCAGGGCCTGGGGCAGACCAGGGGGTTGACCACAACTCCGCGTGTCCCCCCACCCCCGCCAGGAACTATGGAAGTCAGTGCCTCTATTTGCCTGTACACAAGTATTGATCTCCACTGCCTTGCACCCTGCACAGTCATCTACAGCTGTGCAAAGTGAGTGTTAAATGCTACCCTAACAGAATTCTCCACTCACTTTACACTGGTGGTAGCATTCTACACCCACTTTTGTAAAAGGTGTAAATGAGAATACAAGGTGCAAGGGAGTAATCAATCAGGCCTATAGTTTCCAAGGGATCCACACTAAGGTTGTGAAAGCAAATAATCAAGAACTCTTGATGGGTTACACAGTTACACACTCTCTATAGGAACTTCTCATGTTGGAAGCCAATTTGAAGTATTACTGTTTGAGCGCCTGCTCTCCTACATTATAGGGCTATAGACAGAACTTGTAATTTTGATTATAGAGTGTGACCCAAATCATATATAAACTCCATAGTCATGGCAGGTTTCTTGGCTACATTGGTCAAAAGTCTGACCCAAAGGGATTAGTTCAAATTTTTTATGGGCCCATGTCCTTGAGAATGTAACAGGAACATAGAACTGGAAGGAACCTCCTAAGTCATTAAGTCCAGTTCCCTGCTATCACAGGCAACCTCCTCAGACAATCCCTATCATAACTGATCATAATTCTGAGGCTCTACTGTATTTTAAAAATTGAACTTGAACACATCAGGAATGGAGGCTATTCGTAACTCTGAAATGATCATAGCTCTGAACAAAATGTTACGGTTGTTCTTTCAAAAGTTTACAATGAACATTGACTTAATACAGCTTTGAAACTTTCCTATGCAGAAGAAAAATGCTGTTTTCAACCATCTGAATTTAAATGAAACAAACAAAGAAAAGTTTCTTTACTTTGTCAAATTTTTTAAACTTTCCCTTTACTTTTTTAGTAGTTTACATTTCAAATAGCACTGTACTGTATTTGCCTCCCACCTCTCACCCCTCTCTGCTGTTGCCTGGTGTACTTCCGGTTCCAAATTAGGTGAGTGGTGGACCAGTCAGTTCGTAACTCTGGTGTTTGTAACTCTGAGGTTCTATTGGAGTTAGGTTGTTCACCCCCACTATTCCTATTGGGAGGCTATTCCAGAATCTCATTCTTTTGCTCATTAAAAACTTTCTTCTAGTTTCCAGCCTAAATTTATACATGGCCAGTTTATACCTATTTGTTGGGCCAAGACTGTCCTTTAGATTAAATAGCTCTTCTCCATCCCTGATGTTTATCCACTTGATGTATTTATAGAGCAATATCCGTTCCCAGTCAAGCTCTCTAGTGTCCTCTCAAAAAATAGGCTCTTCATTCTCTGATCATCCTGGTAGCCCTTTTCGGCACCTGTTCCAGTTTGAATTAATTTTTCTTGAACATGAGCGACTGGAACTGTGCACAGTATTCCAAATGAGGTCTGATCAATGCCTTCTAAAATGGCATTAGTACTTCCCTATCCTACTAGAAATATCCTGCCTGATACACCTAAGATTGCATTTGACTTTCTTACAGCTGCATTACATTGTTGGCTCATAGTCATCCTGTGATTGACGAATACACCCAGCTCTCCCTCCTCTCTCATTTCCAACATATAAACTCCAGTTTATAACATACATTTTTATTAGTTCCTCAGTGCAAGACATTGCACTTTGTACTCTTAAATACAATCCCATTTCTATTATTCCAGCCAAACCTGAATGTACTGTGGCCACAATGTACGAGGTTACAATGCCATTCACTCAGTTTTGGCCCCACAGCCCTCTCAACATGACAGAGGTCAAGTGGGTCCAAATCTGAGTGGGCAGTGCGGCAGCCAGTGCTGCTCCTTCTCAACTGCCAGTGGTAGACACTGAGTGTAATGTGTGTATGGTTGCAGGTGCCACTGCATGTAGGAAGTTACTACCCTATCCTCTACAGAGGAGTAAAGCTGTTGACACAGTTTCATAAAAATTTCTCACACATCAAGGACCTTAAGCACAATGTTCAATAAGACAAAAATTATTGAGTTGCCAATTCTGGCAGCAAATGAAGATCAGTCCAGGCTGATCCTTCAACCTGGAAACGGTGACCATCGTTATAAATAATCTCAATATTAAAGATAAATAAAAAGACTGAAAATTGTGAAATGTAAGTACAAATCTGACTAATCATACTTCAAGGAGGCATAGATAATTACATAATAACATACAACACCACAGGCACCTTATGAGTGTGTGTGTTTGAAGATGTGGACTGGTTGTAAAGTGAAAAAGCTATTGGTGACCCGTCATCATTTTGAACATTGATGTATGGGCTGAGGGAAAGCAGACAGGTGCAGGGGAGCACATGGTTTGGATAGAGACATCCCACAGGGAAAGCTCTATTAACAGGTATTCTCTATATCCTAATAAAGAAGAGAGGATACAAATTGATAAAGTACAAGTAGGAACTGAAGAGAAATGGTCAAAAGAAAAAGTCCCATTCAATTACATCACATGAAGGCACACAACTAAAAAGTGACATATTTTATAAGTACTTGTATACAAATGCTAGAAGTCTAAATACTCAAATGGGTGAACTTGAGTGCCAGATATTAAAATGTGGATATTGATATAACAGGTATCACAGAAACTTGGTGGAATGATGATAATCCAGGGAACATGGTAATACCAGGATACAAAATATATAGGAATGACAGAGTAGGTTGTGCTGGTGAGGGAGTGGCACTATATGCGAAAGAAAGCATAGAGTCAAATATAGTAAAGATCATAAATAAATCAAACTATACCATAGAATCTCTGTGGAGAGAAATTCTATGATGGAATAATAATAGTATAGCAGTAGGAATATACTACCAACTACCTGACCAGGCTGGTGACTGTGAAATGCTCAGGGAGATTAGAGAGGCGATAATAGAAAACTCAACAATAATAGGGATTTCAACGATCCCCATTTTGACTGTGTACATATCATCTCAGGATGGGATGCTGAGATAAAGTTTCTAGACACCATTAATGATTGCTTCTTGGAGCAGCTAGTCCTGGAACCTACAAGATGAGAGGCAATTCTTGATTTAGTCTTAAGTGGAGCACAGGATCTGGTCCAAGAGGGGAATATATCTAAACTGCTCAGTAATAGTGACCATAATTATATTAAATTTAATATTCTTGTGGGAGGGAAAATATCAAAGAAGCCCACCATAGTAGCATTTAATTTCAGAAAGCGGAACAACACAAATATGAGGAAGCTAGTTAAAAAACAAAAATTAAAAGTTAGTCACAAGAGCAAAATGCCTGCAAGCTGCATGGAAACTTAAAAACACTGTAATAGAGGCTCAAATTAAATGTATACCCCAAATTAAAAAAATGTAGTAAGAGAGCAAAAAAAAAAAAAAAAAAAAAAAAGGACCATACTGAAGCAATAGAGTGAAAAAAGTGGTTAGAGGCAAAAAGGCATTCTTTAAAAACTGGAAGTCAAATTCTACTGAGAAAAATAGAAAGGCGCATAAACTCTGGCAAGTCAAGTATAGAAGTATAATTAGGCAGACCAGAAAAAGAATTTGAAGAGCAATTAGTAAAAGACAAACAAAAACCATAGCAAATATTTTTAAGCACATCAGAAGCAGGAAGCTTGCCCAAAAAACCAGTGAGGTCACTGGGCAATTGAGGCGTTAAAGGAACACTTGAAGAAGACCAGGCTATTGTGGAGAAGCTAAATGTATTCTTTGCATTGGTCTGCACTACAGAGGATGTAAGGGAGAGTCCCACATTTGAACCATTCCTTTTTGGTGACAAACCTGAGGAAGTGTCCCAGATTGAGATGCCAGTAGAGGAGATTTTGGAATAAATTGATAAACAGTAATAAATCACCAGGACCAGATGGTATTCACCCATGAGTTCTGAAGGAACTCAAATATGAAAATGCAAAACTACTAACTGTGGAATGTAATCTACCACTTAAATCAGCTTCCATACCAGATGATTGGAGAATAGCTAACGTGACACCAATTTTTAAAAAAGGCTTCAGAGGCGATCCTGGGATTACAGGCCAGTAAACTTAATTTCAACATCAGGCAAGTTGGTTGAAACTACAGTAAAGAACAGAATTACCAGATACATAAATACAGATTTGTTGGGGAAGGGCCAACACGACTTTTCAGCTTGGAAAACGTGTCTAAGGGGGGATACAATAAAGGTCCATAAAATCATGAATGGTGTAGAGGAAGCGAATAAGGAAGAGTTATTTAGCCCTTCGCATAACACAAGAACCAGGGATCACCCAATGAAATTAATAGGCAGCAAGATTAAAACAAACAAAAGGAAGTATTACTTCACACAACACACTGTCAACCTGTGGAACTCATTGCCTGGAGATGTTGTAAAGGCCAAAAGTATAACTGGGTTCAAAAAAGAATTAGATAAGTTCATGGAGGACAAATCCATCAATGGCTATTAGCCAAGATGATCAGGAATGCAACCCCATGCTCTGGATGTTCTAAGCCTTTAATTGCCAGAAGCTGGGAGTGGATGACAGGGGATGGATCACTAGATAATTGCCCTGTTCTGTTCATTCCCTCTGAAGCATCTGGTATTAGCTACTGTTAGAAGACAGGACACTGGGATAGATGGACCATTGGTCTCACCTAGTGTGGCCATTATGTTCTCATGCAAGCAGATCAAAGGGTGTCCGCCAGGCCTGCCAATGGCAGATAAAAATGCATACCAAAATATGATTTAATGAATTAGTTCATCTCTCCTTCTGTTAAACTTTCGGAAACCACTGCCAGGTAAGTGCCAGATGCTCAAATACTCTTTGTTATGTTTCACTGAAGATCTTGTAACCCATGTCTGAAGCCTGGAGTAGAAGCAGGGTGGGAATCAGTGAACAAAACAGAGAACTTACAGTTGTCTACCACTATGCAAAACAAGAAATGACAACATTCTTGACAAAATGGTCAGAACTATTCTTTTTTCATTTTCTTACTACATTTCTACCTTTCCTTATTAAAAGCAAAACTTTGAAAGAGGTGCTGGTATCTCCTGTTACTTATCAGCTCCAGACTGTAAAAGCGTACTTATGGTATTTATCTTAGCACTTTATGTTCACCCCCTTTTTTAGGAGGGTATGCACAATTTTGTAAATGCTTATTCAATTTTTTTTTAAGAATGCCTCATATGAACTACAGCATTTTATATCTCAACTCTTGCTCACCTTGGCTCATTAAAAGAAACAAAGGTGGCGATTCAACCATCTCCCTTTGTTGTTTATTGCCTAATGGACTATAGTCAACACAGTTATATATTATTTCTACAATTCCACTTACATTTCCTGTTTTAGATTCTTGCTTGTTGTGCGTGCCACTGTAAACATAGGATACTACTTCCCTTTTATAGCCTCATCAACATTTATAGGCTCTTAATCATATTTCTCAGTCATGTCTTTTCTGGAATGTTTTTTCCTACATTTTAATTCAGACAGGAGTGCCATAGTAGGAGAACTTAAATATAAAAATATTATGTTAACACAGTCAGATCTCTCAGGTCTAGGAGTGTGAACAGCTTCTCACTCACTGTTAAATTGTGGGGATTCCACTTTCTTCGTTTGGTGGTTCATCACTTCCAATTCACCCTTCACTTCTTGTTGTGAAGTTTCAATGTAAAATTTTCCCATGCAGGTGGGAAGAATCACTAAATCTCATCATCAGTGTCCCCGAGGCAACCTTAGTAAAAGAGGGGTACAACTGACACTTTCTCATACAGAGTAAGGGTATGTCTACCACAATAAAACACCTGCAGCTGGCTTGGGGCAGCTGACTTAGGCCCAGGCTGCAGGGCTATAAAATTGGAGTGTAGATGTTAAGCTTTGGGCTGGAGCCCGAGCTCTGGGACTCCCCCACCTTGCAAGCCTGAATGTCTACACTGCAAGTTAATAGCCCCACAGCCCCATCCAGAGTCAGCTGACACACGCCAGCTGCGGGTGTTTTATTGCAGTGTAGACATACCCTTACCGTCTCACCAAAAGGCAAAGTCTTGTCAGTGTGTCCTAGATAGCAGCAGAAAGTATGAGTACCACCTCAGTGGGCCTGCTCAAAAGTCCAAAGTGTAAAAATGTTTTAAAAATATATTTTACAATGCAAGCAATATTTCTGGTACCAAGAGGTTAAAATATGTCTTTGCTGAAACTCTACAATTACTTTAATTGTAAAGTTTTCAAAATTCTTCCCATAAAGATTCACATGCTAAACTGATTCTGATGACTCTAGTAGTTTCCCTCTCTGTGTGTTGCCCACAAGGTGGAGCTGGATTCACACAAAGGAAGCACAGTATTCTTTTGTGTTACAACTAGTGAAATAATGGAGTATACAATTTCAAGAATGATCTGAATAAACTATGCCTGCCAGATTGAATGAAGTTATGTATCCTTGTTTATGTAAGAGTGCAATAAAACTAACCTCTCATCTTTAGTGTAGTTACTTCCAATGAATCTGTTTGTTACACTTGAAATGAAGCCTCTCAATCCAACAGAATGTTTGACAGCATTCCAATTATCTAGATCAGTGGTTTTCAACCTGTGATCCGCAGACCTCTGGAGGTCCATGAAAAATTGTTGTTGCCACAGAACAGTGATTTTCAACCTGTGGACTGCTGGGGGTCGGCAGACTATGTCTAAGATTTCCAAAGCAATCCACAACGCCGTTCAACATTTTTTAGGAGTCCGCAAATGAAAAATGGTTGAAAACCACTGATCTAGATGATAACTTGAGGATGCTTCCTGTTTAGGGAATTATAACTATATCCTCGGCTAAATTAAGGCTGTGGCTGAAGGCTGTACTGTTTATTAGCCTAGAATATGATTATTACTGGTGTTAACAGAAATCACCCTCAAGTTATTATACTGAACTGTCAAATAGTCCACTATATTTCAGAGATAGTGAGACTAAAGTAATTATTCTTTAAATGGAAGAAAAGCAGAAACATTTTGGTCACTGGATGAAATGCTAAACTTTGGTGGCCATATTTGTTGTTGGCATAAGGGTGATAGATTTGCTAGTGCCCTAGAACCCTGAGTGCAGGGATTTCCACACTGTATGGGCAGTGATAACTACCATGCAGCAGCGAGTCAGTAGCAGCATGACAGCCATTGTGCTCTGACTGGCTGAGATTTCGGAATAATCCCTGATAATCAGATTGCTCTGTGGATAGTCAGATGCAGGTCGATCTCATATCAGCTTCTTGTACTCTTCTTTTCTCCTACTTATTAGTGTACTCCTTGAATATATTTATGTTAGCCCAAATCCTTTGACCTAAGTATACACACCATCCTATTGTGTTCAGAACATTAAACAGGGTGTTGCAAGTGTGTTCCACAAGGTTGGGGAGCAAACGAATCCCCACCCCTCTGGTATGGTCACTAATGCAGCCTCAGGTTGCATTAGGCCCTCTCCGTGTTGTGCCCCTTCCATGCATAAAGGGTTGGCCAGTTTAGCTACCTCATCTCTCCGTCCAAGCCTCCCTTTGTGCTGGCAGCAGGGAGCAGCACAACATGCAAGTACTGCTGCATCCAGGATCCTTTGCACAGAGGAGGCGCCAGATTGGTCCCTAAAATGCTCATTTCCTAGCTAAATGTAGCTCTCATCTTCACAAAGGCCCCAAGCCCATCTTCCTTTCCTATTCGGAACACACTGGTTATCTTAGTTTTAAGCATATCCAGAATAACATCCATAAAAATGTAATCAGGCTATTTTTCTTAGCTGTAATTCTATTCCCTATTCTTGGTCTCATCAGATTACTTACTGCCTCAGAAAAGAGTGCAATGCTACTACTAGCACTATGAAAGGCAGACAAGTGTCTGCCTCAATGAAGAAAGGATAAAAAGTCATATAATTTTAAAAGAACAGGAGTACTTGTGGCACCTTAGAGACTAGCAAATTTATTAGAGCATAAGCTTTCGTGGGCTACAGCCCACTTCATCGGATGCATAGAATGGAACATATAGTAAGAAGATATATATATACATACAGAGAAGGTGGAAGTTGCGATACAAACTGTAAAAGGCTTATTAATTAAGATGCGCTATTATCAACATGAGAAAAAAACTTTTGTAGTGATAATCAAGATGGCCCATTTAGACAGTTGACAAGAAGGTGTGAGGATACTTAACTTAGGGAAATAGATTCAATATGTGTAACAACCCAGCCACTCCTAGTCTCTATTCAAACCCAAGTTAATGGTATCTAGTTTGCATATTAATTCAAGCTCAGCAGTTTCTCGCTGGAGTCTGTTTTTGAAGCTTTTCTGTTGCAAAATTGCAACCCTTAAATCTTTTACTGAGTGGCCAGAGAGGTTGAAGTGTTCTCCTACCAGTTTTTGAATGTTATGATTCCTGATGTCAGATTTGGGTCCATTTATTCTTTTGCGTAGAGACTGTCTGGTTTGGCCAATGTAGATGGCAGAGGGGAATTGCTGGCACATGATGGCATATATCACATTGGTACTCCTGTTCTTTTTGCAGATACAGACTAACACAGCGGCTACTCTGAAACCTCATATAATTTAGTTTGGCTATGTTCTTTCAGCTCCAGGATAAAGTAATGGTTATCTTCTTCCTGTACAAGGTATAATGCTCTTTAGTCTGAAATAATCCACATTTACTGACCTTCAGTGCAGAGATCTTTCTGAGAAACCTGTTTTCCCAGGCACTCTGGATTGTAAGGCCTGGGGAGAATGGAGCTTTGCGTCAGAATGGAGGGTTGTTTATTCTGTTCTTCTGAATGAATGTTTTGCTTTGGCTACTGCATTGGGCTGACTGGACAGTATGTAGTTATTTTGTATAATGTGATGAACAAGATCCTTTTGGACAGATGCTTTTTGTTTCAAAATCTGAACAAATGTAATTTGTTAGTGAAGGCTGCTAGCAGGAAATGATTTATTTTATATATACATTTTTCAAAAACATAAATAAGGTCATCATCTTCATCCTCCAGAGGCTAGTAGCTTCAGTTTTTGGACTACTTGGGCTTTGAATGTTATTTGACCAACATTCAGATCTGTGGTCTGTTGTATCAATTCCCTTCCAGCATGTGGAATATTATCAGAGCCATCTGCATGGCAACCACTACTTAATGTCCATCTGACTAGCTCAATTTCTTTGTATCTCATGGTCCGGTGCTCTTTTTACAGAATACTGTCTTGTGGCTATGTATTTAAAATACATACATATATATTATAATAAACATGTTTTTTATGGGATGTCCTTCCTGACATCCCTCAATTTTCACTTGCTTCACAAGACCAACCTTAAAAGTTCAATGTTGCAGCCAAGAAACAATGAACAAAGCTCCCTGTGGAGCACATCAGTTTCATCCTTTGATCACCCAGAGAGATTCCAGTGTAGAAGTTCTCTGTTCACTGAAGCAAGCACTTCCTCCAAACAAGGAAGGACTCACTCAAACCAAAGGGCTGCTTCCTTCCCCTGAGTAATTAGCTATTTTACCACAAACTGAGCGTCTGCTGTCAGAAACATATGGTAACAAATGCTGGAGCAAAGGTTGAATTAGGTGAAAAAAAAATGTTGTGTCCCTTAAAACCAAGAGCATGCTCCCAAACTTTCTCTGCCTTCTCTTATTTTTTCAACCTGCAACAATGAGAAATGGGGTTTCATAACTTCTTATATCCTTCCACCAATTCAAGCCTCATGCAGGACAACCATCATCTAAATATATATATATATATCAGCTCATCTTTTGATCAGGTATAAATGAGCCAAGTTTTCAAAAGCCACCGGCACATTTACACCCAGTATTTTGCTGACACAGTTATTTGCACAGGCAAAGGCTTTTCTTTCCATCACATTTGAGAAGGGAAATTGTGCAGCTTTCATTTAACTGTGCAATTTGTGTATGTAGGCTGGGATTTTCAGAGAAACCTAAGGGAGTTAGGTACCAAATTCTCATTGAATTTTAATGGGATTGAGGTGCCTAACATCCTCAATTTGCTTTGATAATCCCAGTCAATTTCAAGTTATATGCATAAATATTCACATGCCCCAATTTGATGGCAGAAGTGTAGATAGCTTCTTGACCATTTGATTCCCCTGAGAGTCTTAATATTCCTATATGCCTACAGATAACATAATTGAGAGTTGGACAAAAGCATGTTTTTTTTAAAAAACTGATAGTTTATTTTTTAGAGCAATTTTAGCTCAACCAACTTCAAAGTCTTCTTTCAACAGATGCGAGTGCTCTGTCTTAAGTACCTGAAGTTGCTGATTTCAATATGTAAACTCAAGATCTCATGATCTTTAGTCCTTTTTTGTATTTAAAATACATTTCAAATGAACAAGAAGCCAACACAGGACTATCTTTTCAATGGGGCTTCAACTAAGCTTTTGAATTCTCATGAGCAATTTGCATGCATAATCATTTACAGGCAGAGATAAAAGAGGCTCTAGTCCTGCAGTCATATCTGCATGGATGGACCCTTGAGTCTGCACTGAACCCTATTAACTTCAGTGGGGAGCTGCACAACCAGAAAGGTCTGACCCTGTGCAAATGATGTCAGGATGTGAGCCACAATCTGCATACATAGATTGTATTTGTACGTATGAACTGAGGAGTTAGAGGTTCAACCAGTATAATGTGCACCAATTCTATTATTTGGTCATAGAAAGTATTTTGCATACAACACTGTGCGAACAAATTTAGTATCTTTTTGACATATAGGCCCATGGTATTTTAGAAGTAGATTACTTTTAAATGGTATAACTACACTGTAAAAAATAGTTTTCAAATTTACATTATATATGTTATAAGGAGGACACCCCAGTCCCATGCCTGCTAATATTGAGAAATAGTGGTACATTTTGGATGCTTTCTTATGCATCTGAGATCTGAGAATCTCGCATCTGAGGTCTGAGAATCTCACATCTGGAAATTATGCCATGTGGTACTTTAAGACTATTTTAAACTGCATAGGCTTAAAGGTTCCAAAACATTCCAATACAGTCAAGCAGTTTCAATCTTAAAGCAGAGTGGGAAACAATATATAAGCTCAATATCACAGAATGCAGTTCAACTATATGTGGTTATTCACACCTGTACATTCAAAGTGTTTACTAGCCAATCACTGCCTTTCATAATGCATAGATTCATGCCCCATAAGTCATGACTTGGGGGGAAGGGAGAAACCACACCAAACAACTTTTGTGCCATTGCCCCCAATCCTATGATAGAGTTCAGACTCCACAGATTCTCTACTGCCAGATCCAGGAAGGAGGCATTCCAAAGATGGGCCTGAGTGATAGTATACACAGTACAGAACATAACTCCAATGCACTCTATACCTTCCTCTCCAAAATAAGCCACACTCTAAGTAATCTCTGGTTAACTCTCCGGGGACTGTGTATCCACTCCTGAGCTCTCTACAGCAGAGGCCTACATTGTTTTTACCACATTAATGTCCGCACCAGTTCATCCTAAAAAGGCTTAAAGGCCTAACAGGAGACAGTGAAAATATTGCTTTAGGCATTGAACACAGAAGAATTTACCAACTTTTGCTAACATTATTAGAACTAATGTACTGTTCATATAGATAATATAATACAATTAATTGAGATAGGGCCAAGCCACAATATTTGAAACCAGATCTCAACTCTCTCAATATTTGAGAAAGTTCAGATCAAACATTTTGATTTCGGCCCTTCAGGAACAAGTAAACAAGAGGCCAGGAATAATTTCTAAATTTAAGTGCAGAATGTGGCTCAAAGATTGGAAGGGGTTTGAGTCAATCTTCTATTTATTAGGCAAATGGTGCTCCTATCTCAACTTCTGGTATTACAAAATAACCAAAGACAACATTCCAGTATTCCAGAACAATTAGACTTTGTCTCTTTATCTGCCTGAAAAAGAAAGTCAAGCAACTTCATTAAATGGATAAATCCACATTCTTCTGCTAAGCAGAAAATTAAAAGATATGCAACCTGCTCTACAGCTACTAGAAACACAGCAGACCTTGCATCTTACTGTCTCTGCTGAACAGTTTCAATATTATTTCCATCTTTGCTTTGTTATAATTTTCTTTTTCTTCTTTTTTTTTTTTCTGTTCTTGTTTGGCAATGGATCCACCTGCAGGGCTTTAAACAAAACCAGTCATACTGAATTCTGTTACACATTCAACTAGCAGAAGGCAAGCAGTCTAATCTAACCTGTCCTTTTCCAGTTTCAGATTAAACAAACATTCTCTGAATATCTGAGCCAATTTATGTCCGTAATGATCTTTAAAATTACAAATAAGCTGATAATTTTACTCAGACCAAATTTATTTAACATTTTAAAAGATTGCACAAAGTGATACTTATTAATCTGCTATGTTAACATACATAATAAGGATAATTGTATGCTTTGCCTATTGTGATTCTATGTAGTAGTTACATTTCTATTAGTATTTACATTACACACTTTTAAACTATGGCCAGTGGAACACAGCCGAAACAAAAAAAAAGAAAACATTTTCCAACTGATTGTAAAGGTCACTAGCAGTTTCCTTTTCTAAACCAATCGCTATAATATTAGTTTCTCTTTAGAATGGCAGGAACGTGCTATTACTCTCAAGGTAAAATTCAATTCTGCAGAGTAACAGCTCGGGATCTGCATAGTCAGAACAGACTTGATGAGCCTATTTTAGACCTGGGCTCTGGGTCAAATTCTGCCTTCAGATACAGAAGTCAATCAGAGTCAGCACCATGGATAGGGTGACCAGACATCCCAATATTAGGGGCTTTGTCTTACATAGGCAACTATTACCCACCCTCTGCCCCACCTGAGTGGGGGAAATTGATGGGGCTGGAGGTGAAAGGGGGGACAGTCCCAGCATCAAGGGAGGGAGACACTTGCCAAGGAGCAATGGGTGGCTCCTTCCCTGGGAGTCTTTGGCACCCACTGGGCAACTAGTGAAAGAGGGTGCTGATTGGCCAGCATTCCCCAGCTTCCAGGATTTAGCCCAGCACAGGGGCCACATGGAGCCTCTTTCTGCTCCATTCCAGCAGCCCTCCCAACCCACCTGAACTAGGAATGGGAACACAACCTGACAAATGCTGTGGGTGTAGCTGTTCACCTGTTTACAGGGTCAGGAAATAATTTTTTCTCCCATGAGCCAAATTGGCAGAGGACCATGGAGTTTTTTGCCTTCCTTGCAGCACCTGCAAGCCACAGTGGTTAAGCAGGAACGCAGTTACCACTTAACTGAGGTACTGGGGTGGAGTTGTTTATTCATCACAACTTCTGGCCAGTTTCCAGTGCAATTAGGAGAATAAAATAAACAGTTCCCAGAAGTAAAAGACCTGAGATTTTGATGATGGGCTCAGGGCTCATGGGATAGGGTGAAACCTTGTGGCCTTTGCAGGCCAAGGACAGACCTTGTTGACCTCACGGGCTGAGGTCCCCACCCTGCTGCACCGTCTTTCCTCCTTGTGGGGGGCAGGTGCTAGGAATCAGAGAGAAGCGAGTCCTGGGGAGTAGGCTGAGGAGAGTCTACCCCATGTTATGGGTTATATGGTAAAGTGCCCTGTAACCCCGTCACCAGTAACAGGTTATATGATAAGGACCCCTGGAACCTCTGCACTGGAATCAATTAAATGCCCAGTAGAGAACAGCAGGGATGATAGATGAGTAGTGCCTCATCCTTGTGTTAAAATTTATTAAAAGTTGCAGCCTGCCACTTAATTCCATGCATGAGTAGGTCCTCATTTTACCACTGTGTCCACATCAATTCAACATGACTACAAGTGTGATCCTGCAAAAGCACACATATGCATGTGCAAACACACATGCACAAAATAACACCATTAAAATCAGTGGGACAACTCCCTTGTTTCAAGATTATCTGTATAAAGGTGTGAAGGATCAGGTCCTAAATTAACAAATTCTCAGGATTTTCAAAGATTATTTTGTTTTAAATAAACATGGCTCTGCCCAAAGCATATAGCAGTTATTCTAATTTCACATTGTTCCAACTTCACAAAAAGGGGGCAGGTGGCAAAAGTATATCTGCCATGCAAAATTTAAACTTACATAAAAAAATTCAATAACTTATCATAATATATCTCAGTTTTGTATGACATCTACCTTTCATCTCAAATTACAGCCAGTGCATTTTAAAATTTTTTATATAGTGTACAAAGCACTCGCTTTAGCCATTACCAAGATACAGTCACATATAAAAGGCAGAATGCAGCAACTATTCAATATCACACACAATGCTACAAGTAGTTTAGGCTGGTAGGAGATGAACAATACAGAATCCAACTGAAACTGCAAGAGCAGTTTTAGATAAATACAATGTATAAATTACCCATATTAGAATCTGGCCAGGACATTGGGTTAATTCCTCTACCTTTGCCAAAAGTGCCGTGGGATTTTTTAATCATCACTAGTGATCAGCACCTCTGTTTTATAGATAAGGTCACCCTCTATGAGGAAAAAATCCCTCCCAGAGGACAGGAGATCCAACTGGTAGAGACTTCTGCATGCTCTTGACAAAGTGGTAAAGAGGCTTGCCCCTTATCCATGGATCTGAATGTGGTTCATATGGATCTTGGGAGTTTTATAAAGGCTACAGTCATCTGCATGGAGGACCTATGCCTCCGCACTGCTTAAGTGGCAAACCCAAGAAGAGGAACTGAACTACAGACAAGACATCAGTACTATTTTGTTGCCATACTTGCAATTCTCCTAAATATCATCTGGAATTCTGTGCACAGAACAAGAGAAACAGACAATTCTAAATCTATGTCTGTAAGGCCCCGCGCACATTTTCATTGCCAAAGTGTTAACCAAACCATTTTAAAACACTACTCATGCTAGCAGGGTTTCAATGTGGTTTGCCTGTTTAGCATAAAGTAGGCATATGTGTTTTACTACCTGTGTTCTAGATTGAAATGTAGGACCTCATCTAGGGTAGAGGATGGATTTTAAAATAGATATGCTTTTTCTTCAATGATGAGACAAGCTACTTTTAAACAGGATTTAGATAACACAGTATGCCAGTGTAGATATGACCCAAGAGACTGGGGACTGCAAAATATTTTCGTTACAACATAGATTTACATTATCAGACAACTCCATGGACTCCCATGGAAGCCAATTTAAAATTGTCCTTGATTTTAAAATCTTTCATGTACCTGCTCCAACATCTCACAGAGCCCTTTTCTTTCTCTTCTCCCCATCCTGTCTCCTCTGTTCTGGCCTCCTTTTCCACACATTCTCACATCACTGTTGGTAAAAGTCCCTTCTCCTAGGCAGCTTCTCCCCTCTGGAACATGCTCCCTTTCTCCCTCTGGTCAGCTGACCCTTCATCTTTTGCCAAATATCATCTAGTTTCTCTCTCCCTCTGCTATTATTTAACACTTAAAACATTTTGGGATAAGGTTTTGTATAAAAGATGCTAAACAAAATCAAGTTGTTTTGTATAATAACTGATAAGTCTTAGGGGCAAGGTTCAGGCCTTGTGAGTCACATGATCTGTACAGCAGTAGTGTTACAACAGTTAAGAATGAAACAGTTAGGTGCCCATCTTCCATTTGCAAATGTACCATTAATCACCTTTGTGAAAACATTAACAACAACTGCAGACTCTGACCTCTGAGCTTCAAATAATAAAGCTGAGCCCATTATATCTCTATTTTCAGTTTTAGCAGAATCCTTTTTCAATATTTCTGTTTTATATGGAGAATGGTTTTCATTCATGGAGAGGGTGCGCAGATTTTGTTTAAGATTTTAAAGGGGGTCCACACATCTATTTGAACATTTTTAGGGGTCTGCAAATGAAAAAAGGTTGAAAATCACTGATACAGACATTCTGTGGCACCCGCATTTTAACTTAAACAAGGTAAGAATAAAAGAAGACTGGGTCTAAACTCAGCAGGATAATCTGAAATAGCAATACAGTAATAAGCCTTCTTATATTCATAAGCTCATGCCAAAGATTCTGATGAGCATGAAGCTTAAAAACACAACTTTAAGGAATCCTACAGCTATCTGGTATAAGGTCATATGAAAGCTAAAAACAAAACACGGCAGTGCTGGGAGTCAGAAGATGCATATCAGGTAATGCACCAAAGCCAGAGAGAGTAAAATGTATGTGGTGTACATAAGATTTACACATGGAGCCCATCGTGAAAGCATCTGGTCACCTCCCATTTATTAGAAGCATACCATTAAAACCGCACACAGCAATTCATGTAGCACAGCAATTCATGTAGGATGTGTAAACTCAGAACAGCTTGATAAATTAATAGAATCCCCCTTAATAAGCGAATCATCTTGTTCAGCACAACAACAATTGCTGCTCTCAGGCTGACTATGAATTTTCACAGAAGCCAGGGAAGCAGCATTTATTAGTTCAGTAATATCAATTTAAAAAGGATCCACATTCTGACAAAAGAGAAAATTTGCAAACGGAGTCAAAACAACCAGACTGAAACATACTGATGTAACCAAGAATTAGATTTTCATTCTTTAAACATTATGGGCATGTTAATTTGAACCACAGAGACAAAATAAAATAATAATAAAAAAAATTTATTTGTACAGTGTCTCCACTGTCCCGCTGAGACATGGTACAATATACTCAAAATATTTTAAAACATAATACACAGATTGCCATTGCTCACCTTTAGCTCCGTAGCAACTAGAATTTCCTTGAAAATAATACCATGCAAGGAAAAAACCAACAGTGTTAATAACACCACTGAGGAACCAGCTACACAGTACATTCCAAGGATAAAATGTAAATCAAATTCTTGCAACCAGAGAAAATGAAATTATGGCTATAATAAAAATTCTACTTTAAAATGTCATTTGAAACATACACTGGTAAATCTATCATGTTTTCACCCGAGTTTCTTTAAATGGAATGGGGAAATAATGACTGTACTGCATCAAACTAATCTAGTAAATAAATCAAATGGGTTTGGAATGATTATTCAGCACTGGCCTATCAAAACAGATGATAGAAGTCATCTTCCTGAACAGTAATATTTATTGGGAATGCACTGAACTCATGATCTCTTTAGAAATAAATTAAAATTAGTTATATCGCAGTGAAAACTGTTAATGCTATTTTTATTAACATGAACGGTGGGTAGAACCAAGCTTGTAATATTTTTTCTGTGATTATGGTTCTGTGCTTGAGCCTCTTCCACATAAAATGTACTTAAAGTCAAGGACATGAAAGGAAAATGGCTACCGTGCTGCAAAAATATCTTTGCAGTAAGTATGTCTCAAATCATATACCAAGGAGATTCATAAGGAGATACACCAGGCTATAAGCTAAATGGAGGCATTGAGCACAATTTAAGACTGCCTAAGCAATTTCCTCTAGCACAGATGGGGTTTGATTTTACAGATACTGTTGAAAATGTTAGACAAGCTGTTTTACCTAAGCTATTATTTACTCAAACTGTGCAGAATCTCTGGGATCCGTACATTACAACAAACCACAAATGAGCTTTGCTGATATCCCAGTACATACAAGTACTTTTCGAGAATGGTTAAACATTGTGTTTTGGTTGGACTTCAGAATGGGTTCCGTTTAGTGAAAAGTCCGCAGCTCTACTGTTACTAAATTCAGTGATTGTGAAAGAAGGTTTAAGGACGTTTTCGATTCTCTACATTTCTCAGCTGTCTTATCGTTTTAGTGATACTTGTACAGTAGTAATAATGAAACTTCTGTTTTATACAAATACTGCACAAACCCTGAACTGCACTTCATACTTTGCTTAAAATAAAAAGGTACTTAGGTACATTTCTGGAAGCAATCAATGAAAAACAGGAAAAAGCAGTTTTCTGATATGCACAGTTTTACAAACATGGCGTCTTTTAAGAAATGATAATCACATGGAAACATAAAATGAGATCAGTTTCTCATTTAGAACCAAAAAGTAACTTAACAGCTAAATTTACATTTGCATCATGGCATTAAACAAGAATAACCTTCTTTGCATCTCTACTATTGCACTTTTTAACAGGATTTGGTTGCCAAGGAAACAGGTTCTGGCCCAGTATTAATCTGAAATAAATTTATTTCAGAAGATGGTCTCTGAAGTACAATACTGGTAATTTATTTTTAAAAATTGCTCAAATTCAGGCTTTTGTATCTAGAGCTATTTGGTTTTAATTTCTGAACCACTTTTGTTTGAAATAAACCATACTGCATTGAACTGATGTTCAGTTTAAGCTGACAGGGCCATCTATATCTATCTCTAAAAACCTTATACATTAAAATAAAAAGAAATACTGTAGGTTTTTTTTCTGGTACCTGATATAGAAAAATATCTGTAACAAAGCAAATTAATCTTTATTTAAGCTTTCACAGAGCACGTTGAAAGACCGCTTTCTATGGTAAAATTTAAATATTTTTTATTTTTCTTACCCACCTTAACTTTTACTTTTGCATTTTAACTACGAATTCAATAATTTTCAAAATAGATTTTAAAATGTAACTGAATTCATAGGCTTTTCAAAAATTCTTTTGTTGCATAAACGTTGCCACGCCCTTATTACATATGATTATTTTAACAGACATGATTGCTTCACTTTCACAATAGATTCTTTTATCAGGTAAAAACAATCGTCATGCCAATATGTGAAGCCATACAGTTTAGTATTAGGTTGCTGTTTTTTTAATTAACTGGTCAATACATTTTTACACTGAAAGCTACATTTTAAAACTCACTTTATCTCTTTGCAGCACTGAATGAGAAATCTACAAAACATGCAAATCTCAACCTACCTGTGTGTACCTCCTAATGCAGTGTTAACATGGCAATATACCCAGCCATTTTTATGTAAAGCGATGGAGATCAACTGAATTCTCGGTCTTCTTGATAAATTTTTAGAAGCAGTTGTCAAAAATCAGATAGGAAGCAGCTTGAATAGACTGTGATCATGAGAACTGAATTTATCAATAGGTAAAGCAGGAGTGGGGGGGGGGGGAAAAAAAGATGTCCACATCCAAGGTTTTCTGAAACTGCAACACAATGTTGTCTCTCCCCACACCCTAAGAGGGTTCAAAGAGTAAAGCTGACCACTGCAAAGGCCACTTGTCACATTTGCTGAAAATCAGCCTATTGATATCACTGCTGAAAATATAAACTCCACACCCAAAGCCCATTGCACAACGTGGACTGCGTAAGAGTTAAAAATAGATTTGACGTGCCTCCTACCTGCATTATAAATATGTATGTTTCAAGTGCTTTAATTTGATATTCACATTAATTAACAATACAACATACATTATTTAAACTACGGTACATGCAAGAAGAAAAAGGGTGACAGCATCTGGAAGAAGAATTTGCTTTTTTTTTTTTTTAAGGGCTAATACTGTATTTTGAATGTGATGACAAGCTAACAGCTCACTACACTGCAAATGAAAGAGAATTCCAAAGCTGATGCTTAAATATCTAAGCCTGTAATGAAGCACAAACAAGTCTTCACTACCGCATGATATGGTACACAGAGCATTTACATACTCACATTTGAAATAATAGGCATGGTATTATGAATTCTATACACAGCATGCACACAGCACAAGCAACGTTAATCCTGCCTGCCATTTTAGGCTTGTAGGAGTAAGATACATACTGCAGCACGGCTCTGGTAAGGGTGGAGGCAAGGGACAGCTCACCTTAAATGCAGTATCTGATTAAGGTTGTAAGTGACACTGCACATCAGCTACAGTCTTGGTTCAACTGCGTGGGAGGGAACAAAGAAAAATGTCATCAACTGGTGATGCAAGATGAGCCCCAGTCACTAAACAGCGTTCAGAAAACTCCAAATTCTGCAATAATACAGTAGTAGGTATTTCAAACTCGTATCAAAACCTGCCTCTAGAGTGACTGCATCCTTCTGCTGAGGAAAATAAACCAATCTTTATCTTACTGTAGCCATTCCAGCACTTCTTCAGTAAGCAGACTCTGGATGAAGAAAGATTTCATACAGTATGTGTTAGGTTCTGGATGCATTTGCTATGCTCTCAATTTTTTAGCCTAAGAATATTTTATTTAATTAATAAGATACAATACCAGAAAAAATACCCATCAATGCTAAAGATTTAATTTTGATGCAAAATACAGCACTTCTTTTTTTTACAGCTTATCAAAATCCTGAGCAGTATTGACAAAACCACAAGAACACAGAGTCTGACTGCACGATCAGCTGTCTGTGTCTGTGCTACACACTGTTAACCACAAGCAGTGTTCGAGCTAAATATATCTGCAATGCAGAAATGGCAGATACTTTGTTGTTTAGAATTTCGATTAATTACAACATGTTCTTCCACCCTTAGAAGTAATAAAATAAAAGAGAGAATATACAAAAATGTAATGCTGATTTCCTTTGCATACTGTATATATCAGACACTACAGACCATGAAAGCCATCATAAGTATGCTGACCTAAATAACGCTAAGAAGACTTAAGCAGCATACAACCATACTCACTGTCAAAGCAAGAAAAACAAAACAACGATTGTCTAATCAAACTGAAAGCAACAACTCACTACCACAGTATGAATTCTACGTACTGTATGTGCACATCTTATGTTATGATGAGATGCAATGCTCCTTTGTTTTTTCCTCAGAGGCTTTTCTTAGCTACAGTTGCACGACATTCTGACATCACGGAGGTCAATGCAGCCACTGAAGTGTTGTTGGTTGTTTTATGACTAAAATGATTTTAGAAAATTAAATCTCATCTGCAAATATACAAAATCTCACACAACATATTTAACGTCTTTCCTCTATTTTCTGAAATTAATACTGTGCATCTTGTTTGGCTGCATACATTAAACGGATATCGCCCTCTACAGAGCTTGTGACAGGGTAATCGTGGGAATTAGATTTTTATAAACCAGTAGAGGTACACATTTCAAGGAATGCCACTCATTTTCCTGAAACACTCAAATTACAGTCAAATGTTTAACACGTGGAACAAAAATATACAAAGGTTAAAAAAAAAAAAAGCTGCTTATCTGAGGTTTTGAAAAAATGCTTAGTAAGCAAAAGCTGTTCTGCTACATTTCCATTGTCAATGTATCCCCAAGGAGAGAACGAGAGAGAAATGGAACAGCTTGCTATGATCGGCATTACATTCCCTTAAGGCTGAACTGTCAGGTAAGTAAAGCAAAGCCTAAAATCTACCTCTTTCTACAACCAGGATTTCCTTATTTTTGAAAATGTTTTCTGTGGCTCATCATTTCTTCTTTCCTTCCCTTCCCCAAACTACATACAACTAATACCTCTTTAAATACTGGGAAACAGACTGTTTATTCCTAAATGCTAAGAAACAATCTGAATATATTTTATCAAGGTATTTTTTAAAATTAATCTTACTTGCTTAATGCATCATTGTAAATTGAATGTATTTCAAACAAAAAGAATCAATGTAAATTGTTTCTGCTCTGATATTGAAATAAATGAATGTTTGTGTGCATTGCTAACTACTTTTCTGTGCAAATTCCAATCTTCCACAAGGGACAGCAAATAATAACAATACTATTAATTCAGAAAATAAGTTACACAGTAATAACTAGAGACTGCCATACAAATACATATATATAAAATGTAGGCCTTTCTAATAACTACTAGACTACTTGATTAGATGCTAAGGATTCTTTCTTTCGGTTTGTTTGTTTTATTTTGGTTAAAGTGAATATTTTTCTCTGAAATTTGAAGATTTTTCGCTATGAAAATATATCTGGCTTTGGCATTTTGTCCTGTTTGGTTTAAAGGCTGGGCATCAAATGATCCAAACAGTGTGTACTTTAAAATATGCAGAATCCTCTTCCATTAATAACACATCTGTCACACAGCAATGAAACCAGGCCAGCAACAGACGAGGCCAGAGTTATAAAAACAGCTTTCATTCTAATATAGGATTAAAAAATAATTGAAAGTTACAAAATAACTTTTTGTTAGGAGCTGTCTGTTTTTGTCATACAAATGCAGCAATACACAATTAAAATGGTTAGTCCCAGGACCTCTTAGAATTTGTGAAGGTTCAGGAGTTGGCAAGAAATTTAAGAAGATACCATAATCTCAGTCCTGGCCATTTTAAAGCCATGGTGAAAGTCACATTGACTTTAAAGGAAGAGGATTTGGGTCCAATGTCAGTAAAGTATACTGGGCTTACAGGGAAGCGTGGCTGCATGCTAAATTTTTGTGATGGTACAAACCAATTATCCAACTGCTAGGTTTGCTTTAAGATGAGTAACTGCAGCAAGAAGCAGATTTCAACAGGGTCCTGCAAGTAATCTGTCCCTTGGTTCCTGGGATTACCATTTCCCCTAGTAAACAGTAACAGTACTGTCCACTTTGCCTGAGAGAGGGCAAGAAACTTTGTGTGGTTGAGGTAATAGGAGGCACCTACACAGCAATTAGCACATTCCTGATGTGCAAGTGCCTCACCTCCACTGACTGATCAGGGAGCAAGGCTGTTCCTAAACCTGTGTGTGTGTGTGTGTGTGTCTCTCTCTCTCATTTTACAAACCGTGCACTAATGGACCATTTTCAATGTTTGCATGTATTCCTGTGGTTATGTAGTTGCATGATTTTACTTATGGCTCTCTTAACAGTTAATTTCAGTAAAGAAATAAATTTCTGAGGCCTTCCAGAAAGTTTCATCTGTGATGAATGATTTAAATAACCAGTGAGAGCTGATATTGTGATGGGTGCAATTTAGGCATTTATGAAAACCAACCCTTTAATTCTTAGGCTAAATTAGAGACTTAAGTCTGGTCTACACACAGATTTTGTACCGGTATCACAATTTTGGTTAGGGGGTGTGATTTTTTACATCAATATTTTAGGGCTGTCGATTAATCGCAGTTAACTCATGCGATTAACTCAAAAAATTAATTGCGATTAATTTTTTTAATACTGATTAATCACAGTTTTAATCACTCTGTCAAACAATAGAATACTACTTGAAATTTATTAAATATTTTGGATGTTTTTCTATATTTTCATATATATTGTATTCTGTGTTGTAACTGAAATCAAAGTGTATATTATTTTTGATTACACATATTTGCACTGTAAAAATGAAAAATAGTATTTTTCAATTCACCTCATACAAGTACTGTAGTGCAATCTCTCTTTCGTGAAAATGCAACTCACAAATGTAGATTTTTTTTGTTACATAACTGCATTCAAAAACAAAACAATTTAAAACTTCAGAGCCTACAAGTCCACTCAGTCCTACTTCTTGTTCAGCCAATCACTAAGACAAACAAGTATGTTTACATTTACAGGAGATAATGCTAACCTCTTCTTGTTTACAATGTCACTTAAAAGTGAGAGCAGGCATTTGAATGGCACTTTTGTAGCCAGCACTGCAAGGTATTTATGTGCCAGATATGCTAAACATTCATATGCCCCTTTGTGCTTCGATCATCATTCCAGAGGACATGCTTCCATGCTGATGATGCTCATTAAAAAAATAATGTGTTAATTAAATTTGTGACTGAACTCCTGGGGGGAGAATTGTATGTCCCCATCTGTTTTACCTGCATTCTGCCATATATTTCACGTTATAGCAGTCTTGGATGAATACCCACCACATGTTGTTCATTTTAAAAACACTTTCACTGCAGATTTGACAAAAAGCGAAGAAGGTATCAATGTGAGATTTCAAAAGATAGCTACAGCACTCGACCCAAGATTTAAGAGTCTGAAGTGCCTTCCAAAATCTGATTGGGACGAGGTATGGAGCATGCTTTCAGAAGTCTTAAAAGAGCAAGTCTTAAAAGAGAAACTACAGAACCTGAACCACCAAAAAAGAAAATCAACCTTCTGCTGGTGATATCTGACTCAGATAATGAAACTGAACATGCGTCGGTCTACACTGCTTTGGATTTTTATTGAACAGAACCCATCATCAGCATGGATGCATATCCTCTGGAAGGGTGGTTGAAGCATGAAGGGACATATGAATCTTTAGCACATCTGGCATGAAAATATCTTGCAACGCTGGCCACAACACTGCTATGCCAATGCCTGTTCACACTTTCAGGTGACACTGTAAACAAGAAGCGGGCAACATTATCTCCTGCAAATGTACCCAAACGTGTTTGTCTGAGCGATTGGCTGAACAAGAAGTAGGACTGAGTGGACTTGCAGGCTCTACAATTTTACATTGTTTTATTTTTGAAGGCAGGTTTTTTTTGTACATAATTCTACATTTGTAAGTTCAACTTTCATGCTAAAGAGATTGCACTACAGTACTTGTATTAGGTGAATTGAAAAATACTATTTCTTTTGGTTTTTTACAGTGCAAATAATTGTAATAAAAATAAATATAAAGTGAGCACTGTACACTTTGTATTCTGTCTTGTAACTGAAATCAATATATTTGAAAATGTAGAAAACATCCAAAAATATTTAAATAAATGGTATTTTATAATTGTTTAACATGCGATTAATCGCAATTTTTTTAATCACACGATTAATCACGATTACGTTTTTTAATCGCCTGACAGCCCTAAAATATTTATAACCATACAACAACTAGTGTGGATGCAGTTGTTTCAGTATAAAGGTGCCTTAGAGCAGTATAGCTTATTCTCCTTCCCACATGGAAGATATACTGCTTTAACTATAATTGTATAGTTAGAATAGTACAATTTATGTATGTAGACAATAGAGCTGCGTGGGAAACAGACTTTCAGTGTCACAGGAAATTCCATGATTTAGAAAAAATTTTCATTCTGAAATGAAACAAAACCAAAAAAAATTTCAAAATTTACTATAAAACAAAATTCCAACTTTTTGCTTTGTTTTAGGTGGATCAAAATGTTCAATAATGAGGAAATCAAAACATTTTTTTCCAACACTGAAATTTTTTAACTTGTTTTCCAAATTATATAAAAAACAATTTTGTTTTGAAAAGTCATTTTGATATGAAAAAATGAAATATTTTGTTCCACTAGTGTTGAAATGAGACATTTTGACATTACTATAATACTTCATTTTGTGTTTTTTCCAAAATGATATGTTGTCAAAAATCAACACTTTTAATTGACAAAAATGGCATTTTTAATCGAAATATTGTTTCAACAAATCATTTCGACCAGCTATAGTAGAAAAGGCTTAGAGAAAAGGCCTGTTTGAATCTGATTCTGTTTCACTCAATAATTCAGGTAATATCTTTGTGGCTTGAAGTCATACCTTTGTTTTTCCCACCACAAACACAATAGATCTCCATCTTTTTAGGGAGCCTGTACAGCCTTCCCTCACAACTAGGGTGACCAGATCTCCCAATTTTATAGGGACAGTCTTGATATTTGGGGCTTTTTTTTATATGGGCTCCTATTACCCCCCATCCCATCTCGATTTTTCACACTTGCTATCTGGTCACTCTACTCACAACCATGCTCTAGAGGAGGGTTCTTTAGCTCTCAGGATACTCATTTGTGTTTCAGTGGAAGACCACTTTGTGCTACATCCCACACACTAAGGATACATCACACACTAAGGATAAACGGGAAAGTGGGATCTCTGCCTTTTGCATTTTTATTCCCCAATGGTTTTTTGATGAATTTTCTACTGGCTTTTTAGGCCAGATACCCATTATGTTTTAATAATCCATTAACATCAAAGGCCTTGGGCCACAGCTAATTTCACTCTGTTTTTAATGTCATCTATCCAGCATCCTCTTTATCATGGAACTAATGGAGTTAAAAAGACAAATATAACTGACGTAGTTTAGTTCAGAGATTAAAAGGACAAACTGGTCCAAAAATCGCTATGACTAGCTCCCTTACACTGTTTTGAAAATCCCACCCTAGAATCTCAGCTATGCCTAATGTCCACAGGGCATAGTGAGAGGGATGGGACCATAAAGGAGCCAATTGTAGTTCCTTTATTATCATTGTCTATTATTTGTATCATCATGGCACCTAGGAGCCTCAGGCATGTACCAGGACCCCACTGTGCTAGGCACCGTACAATCAGAGGACAACCAGACAGTCTCTCCCCATAGAGCTTAGTTCCTTGATGCTATGACAGGTTCTATACTGGGCCTTATGTACTTAAGAACATTTACTTACTTTCCTGGTTGTGCTAATCTACGCCAGCTGGGTACAAACTCTAAACGCCAGTATTCCAGCCAAGAAGAATACTCTAGCTATTACTCCTTTCCCTCCTCCATGACCTCTACTCTAGACAGTATATGACCGAGAAATGTACAAACCAGTTGTGCCTGCTATGCCAGTTGAAACTGACAATCCTTAGCTGGGGAGATCTGGTGGCCTTTTTCACTGGAGGAGCAGTGCAAAGGGGTGAAACTGCAGAATAGAACATGTCCCGCTGTCTGCCTCATGTGAATTTATCCACGGAAATCAACCTATTGTCAAAACTGTGGATAGAGAAAATAAGATCTGTTACACAGAATTCACGACCATTTCATCAGAATTTCAAATGTGATTAAACTAATATTAGTTTGCTGACTACATGGAATAAATCAATGTACCTGTGTATATGCAGTCTCAGAAAGGGCAACCCAATTTATGGCCAGACATAGTATCATATTCAAAATTATACTCAATAGTTTAAATTAATCCTTTTCAAACACACTGTAGTGAGACTCTCCCTCATTTTATTAGCAGCATCTTGTCAGATGTGAACTACTGTTATTAGCTGGTATGCCTTTCTGCGTTGTTTAAAACAAACACCACCAAGAACAGATAATGACTTAACATCTTTGGTTACTGAGAACGTTCTTGCATTTTAATTTACATATTTATCTGCTGTCATAATGGCTCAGCATTACACAGATAAGTGGCATCAAGCAAATTATATTCTAAGGGTCTTATCCTGCAGAAAGTGTGTGCCACGTAATGGGTACACATCTTCCATCCAAGTGGAGTTCTGCAGTTGGTAGAGACAGAGATGGCTGATGACCAATATAAGTGGTGGGGATGCAATTAGCAAGGTGTCCCCTCCACTTCCCTGTCCTCAACTCTCTCCTTCCCCTGCAGGTATACTTTGAAAAGGAAAAAGGAAAAAATGGTGATAATTTTCCTATTTTTTGTGATGGAATCTAGATACCATGGTGATGAGTGTTGTATAAGCACGTTAGAATAGTTTAGACAGATAGGTGTGCTCTACCTCACATCTGCGTAATTTTTCCATTACACTGTTGTACACCTTTATTTTGCATCAGACACAGGGCTAAATCCTGCTGTATACTGCCTGGGTGCACAAGTGAATAGGCAGAGGAAAAGTGGGCTCACGGAGTCTCTTCTCTCTCTAGTGCACCCACACAGCAAGACAGCAGGATTCCTAATGCTTGACAGTGTGAATCCTGTGGCCAGCTAACATGCTTTCCGGCACTCTGTAGATCCAAAGGATCTTGGATTGCCAGCTAAGGGATGTGCACAGGCCAGAACAGGAGGGCCATAGTAGTCAAAGGCAACACTGGACAACTTGCTGGCTAGATGGTGTTGATCAGATCACACTAATGAGTATATCAGCATATTTACTCAACACCACAATGGGACGCAGAAAACCTGGAGATGCACAGAAAATTGGGTTCACTGCCACTTGCTGGGCTTTGCAAAGGTGTTTGCTGATTCTCCAGGGATAAGGTGTCTACGCCATAGGCTGTAGGTGATATGCCATATTCCAAACACTAATGTAAGAGGGAAGGTCAGGAATAAGGGACAATGCCAAGGACAAGTAGACATGTAAAACTCCAATGAATGTACTTCCATTAAAATAAATAAATAAATAAATAAATAAATAAAAATCAGTGTATAACAGAGGCATGGTTGGGTAGAGATTAAGGTTTTAAAAAATACACAGTGTGCCTGTATGCTGAGTGATTGTTTCACAGAGTTTTGCTCTTAGCAACAACAGCATTCACATGGTCCACAATAGGCTATGAAATTAACACCTCAGTGATATGAACAGAGCTGAGTTCACACGTTTGCTACACTTGTTTAGCAAGGTATAGTTTTCTGCACAGCTGGGTTAGACAGAGCAGCAATTTATTAGTTACACTGAGAAGGCTACTGCTCTTTTTTAAAATGAAAGCTAAGACTCTGCAGAAAACAGTAAAAACTGTAGGATATATAATGCTTTTTGGGAAGATGTGACCATGCCTAAACTGTGTATAAGGGGATCCACCTTCAGCTTTTGCTTAGGGGGCAATTATATATTGTTATATCCTTGGTTCAGCCCTATCTTTTTATAAAGAGGGGCTGTATATTGGTGAAGCATTCAGAACAGACACAAACGCCTGTGCTCTATAGACAAACTACAGAATCATTTTACAGTTCCTGAGATTTTATGAAAACAAATTGGTGTGGACTAAAATGCAAATGGAACCCCTTTAAAAGAAAAGCCCCTTCACAGAATATGAAAGATGCGATGGCTTTATTGACCTGTGCAAACACCCCCACAAGTTGTTTCTCAATATTCTTCCTGTAACATGACATCCAAAATTGTCACAATACACAAGATGTGGCCTCACTGTCTCTTTGAACAGTGCCTGAATGACCTCTTTTGATGTGTGCGTGGGCTAACCCTCTAGTTCTACACCGGAAAATCCTGTAGCTTTCTAAACTGCTACCAGACATTGCACTGATGCTTTCAAGTATCTACCCCTATCACTCCCATATCGAACTAAGGTATTGCATTTAAAGGCAGAATTCCTTTTTTATTTTTTTACACTGCACTCATTACTTTAATTTTTTCTCCATGTTAAATTCCACGAATCACTTGTCAGCCCAAACCTAAATATTTCCTAGGTCTTTTAAAATCTAATTTCCTTTCCCTTTGGCCTTTATAGGCATTTCTACATCCCCTACTTCCTCTCGCCTCTGATCGTAGTGAAAGCCAGCAGCTCCCTGTAACACAGTATCAGACACTCATATGGCCATACTGCAACAAAGACCGGTGATTGGCCCGTGTCAGCTGACTCAGGCTTATGGGGCTGAGGCTGCAGGGTTATAAAATTGCAATGTAGATGTTTGGGCTTGGGCTGGAGACTGAGCTCTGGCTCTCTCCTCTGCCTCTCCCACACCCCGCTCCCGGCAGGGTCCCAGAGCTCAGCTTTTAGCCTGAGCCTGAATGTCTACACTGCATTTTACAGATTCACAGCCCAAGCCCAAGTCAGCTGACAAAGGCAAGCCACAGGTGTTTAACTGCTTTGTAGGCATACCCACTAAGATCCTGGGTAGAGAGGGGTTCCTCTGAGCACATCAAGTGCTTGCCCCTGGATAGAGATACAGAGGCATATATGCTAAGTCATGCTTATTTATGTCAGCCAGTATATAAGAGGAGCAATGGGGAAATAGGGTTGAGACAAAGGAAGTCCTGCAGGAAAATGCTAGGGACTGCCATACGTGGGAGAAAGCTTATGCTGAGCTTTGTTTTTTTGGGGAAGGTTTTTTTTTGTTTTTTTTTTTGCTTCTTAAGTTACCAACAAAGTCAAACTCGAGGAGAGTGTAAATTTGGATTGCATACAGTCTGTATGTACTCTGTTCATTGCAGGTGCAGATTCCACAAACTCTCTCTCTCTCTAGTTCTGTGGTCCCCAAACTTTTCATGGTCGCACCCCCCGCATGGGAGCCAGAGCTGGGAGTGGGGCTGCAGCTGGGGGGTCAGGGCCATGGACAGGGGCCAGGGGGCTGACTAGGCTGGGGCCACAGCTAGGGGCAAATCTGGGGCTGGGAGCAGAGCCATGGCTGGGGCTTGGGCCAGGAGCAGAAGCCGCGGCCAGGCCACAGTCAGGGGCCACAGATGGGGGCGGAGCCAGAGCAGAGCACTTCCTCCCTGCCCCCCCCATGGGGGTTGGCCTGGGCCCCACCGCACCCCCCCAAAAAATTGTCCATGCCCCCCTGGGGGGAGCGTGCCCCACAGTTTGGGGGCCTCTGCTATAGTTAAGGTTGCATAACACTCCTTTATACACCCATGTTTAAAGTCACTCATAGCTGCCTGAAACTTTGCCTTTCAGGCTAAAGTTTTGCAGGCTTGGTCTCATACAAAGATGCTTCCCTTCACCCCACCTCAGCCCCCAAGTTTGTTCAGAAACTCTTCAACTGTTTGGGAGAATGAGAATGAAAATAATACACTTTCCCTATTATTAAAAAACATTCTTGCAACTTTTTTTGAACAGCATCAGTGCCAGAACAAGCAGGAGAGAAATGTCTTCAGATGTTCCAGTAGAAACAGCTTTGGATTTGACAGAGTTATCATAAAATCAAACATCACTTAAGAAGTCAGAGAGAGCCCACTCTTAAAACCTATGTGAACACATGACTCTCTCACCAACTCTAAACCGCAGTCTTCACAACTTGCATAGAGTCAAAACTCACTCTCTTGTTGGGGGTCTGACTTACCAACAAAGAAATGAACATTAGAACAGTATGAAGTCCATTGCAAGCCTTCGCCCTCAGCCTTGGATGCCCCTAAGGTTCCTACCACGAGGCTGTTCAGCCCACCTACTATGTCCTCTCTGATTCTGACCCAAGATTCCTTTGACTGTGCAGCCCAGCTCTGAAGCTTGCTTTCCCCTTTTATTCCCTACTGGCAGATAATTTTGGGTGGGGCTGGCTTCAAATCTGTTTTCATGACTATTAATCAGTTATATATCAATGACCAGGACCATTAACTGTAAACCTCAGACTTTTAATTTCTTCTTTTCATATTCCAGGTTGGGGTTTGTCCACCCAGTCACACCCCATCTTATGCTGGCCTCACCCTATCACACCCATTGTATACGGGTCTCACTGCCATGTTTATGAACCATTTTACAGCTCTTCACCCCAAACAGCCAAACTGTACTGGTGTAGCACCAACTGTGTTTAAACTTAGACATGACAACAAGGTCAGTATAGAGGGGGCTCTAGCTGCTCTAAAAAAGAAATAGTCCTACATCACCTGACAAATTAAATCATTTTCTCTAAACACTCAGCACCTTTCTGGCAGCCCAAAAGTGAAACTCCTCCTCCCGTTTCCTGTAGGGTCTGCACAAGGAGGCAAAGGCAGAGGACACTCTCCTCATCAGAATGAAACTCTGTTAATTTTAAGAACAAAACTAGTCAGCATCTGCAGCACTAACCTGTTAAAACGAAACTGCAGAAAAGGCTCTATTAATAACAAGGCATTTCTATAGCACATTTTATCCAATGATGTCAATGCTGATTACATACATTAATTGAGCCTCACTACAGCCCTGTAAGGTGTTATTATCCAAATTTTACACATGGAGAAACAGAGAGGGGTGAAGTGCCTTGCCCAAGGTCACACAGTGTTAGTGGGAAAGCCAGGAACAGAACCCAGGACCCTATGCTCAAGCCACTAATCCTACAGTTGCACTGTATGAAATAAAGAGACTCTGCAACGCTCCTCCCAGCTAAGAAGGATCTTTGTCTGTCATGTGAAAAGGGGATATTAGATACAAAAGCTCAAAAAGGGATTCCAAACCATGCTACATTTGCTAGGAGGAAGCAAACAGTAGACTTGGCAGTTAAGTGTTCTCTGAAATCTGGTGGGAACCAAGTGACATTCTTTCACTTCCTCCTGGAGGATTTGAAAAGCTGATACCCTGAACTACAGACTTCTCATGTAGAAAGTTCAACATTTGATGAATCAGGCTTTGTCCTGATAAAATCCCAATACAGCAAGTCCAAAATGACAAAACTCCCCCACACCTAATCCAACAGCCCTTTTATCTTACTGCAGCCTGTTGGAGATTTCCTCATCGCACCCAGGGTCACCTTCAAACTATCCTCCCAAAGAATGCATTCCACGTCTGTTCTATCTCTGAATAATTGCATTTAATATACTGTAAGGTACTTTTAGTTATTACAATAACCTTACATTTATATTGTAGCTTTCATCCTGAAGGCTGTAACTATCTACATTGGGATGTTGCCAGGGCAGCAGGGTTAGCACCTTATTTGTTGTGGAAACGCTACAGTGTCTTCAGAACCAATATCTTTTAAAAAGAAAACTCACATGTATGCTAGCACTGTTACAACAACTAAGCATGCAACTCAGGTATTTGCATGGAGAAGTGACCATTTAGAGGCATAAGTGGCCATCTGCACATTAAATTGCAGTAACTGCATGAGCAAATGTAGGCGGTGTCTTTTTGAAAACATGGCCCTTAATGATCAAAAGTGATCAGGTTCTCAATTTTACCTCATTGGAAAGAGCACTTCTAGCAGCACACAGTGCTCCCTAACACCTTACAGAAGCATTGGTTTTTTAATAGACACATGCGGGGAAGTACGTCCATCTTGTACAAGTGGAGAAATCTCTGCTCAGAATGGAAAGCAGAATGCAGTATTAAATCACAGAACAATTTACATTTAACAACAAATATAGCCTGTTCCGGTCATATTACAAACCTAAAATAATAGAATTTAATAACCTTGTGTTTTTCCTGTCTGTTTATTGTATCCTTATGTTGTCCCTTATCTTATATTTAGATTGTAAGCTCTCTGAGGTAGGGACCATCTTTCTGTCATGTGTATGTAGAGGGCCACTCTGTGTTGGCCACTGTGGATGCTACTACAGTACAAATAGTTATAATACTAACAGAGAATTATATCCTTATTTTAAGTATTTGAAACATCCTAAAACCCTCTACAACAGGGTTATAATTTCGATTAATCAACTCTATAGACAGGTTACAGTTTTGTATTAAGTTTTATAGGACTTTTATATCAGGGATTTCAGCCAGATATCCAAGACTAAGACATGCTCTGTCCATAAACAAAGATGGACGTCATTTTACTGAGTCTCAAATGCTGAAAATGTTCTATTAATAAAACTCTTTATCATTCCTTGTTTTAGGGGAGTACAGTGCTTTTAACACAGAAAACAAACAAACTAAAACTTTTGGCATGCAATGAGTATGTATCAGGAGTTCAAATGGAAAAGTGAAATGGCCTCATTTATTTACAATATCTACAGGAAAAATATAATTTAGCAACAAAATATCGTGTAATCTCATTTTATACTACCCTACGTGAAATACCCACATCACTGAACAGTACAATACTTTGTACATTACTCTGTGTTTTGCTGCAGCGGTTCTCAACCTTCCAGGCTACTGTGCCCCTTTCAAGAGTGTGATTTGTCTTGCATACCCCAAGTTTCACCTCACCACTTGTTTACAAAATCAGACATAAAAATACAAAATGTCACAACACACTATTATTGAAAAATTGTTTACTTTCTCATTTTTATCATACAATTATAAAATAAATTTACTGAAATATAAATAGTGTACTTACATTTCAGTGTGACACTTGAGCCTGTTTTTTACTTATGAGCCTTGTCTGAAGCCGAAGCCCTGCTGCCCAGGGCTGACTCACGTAACTTAGCTTCGCAGGGCCCTGGGCAGTTGTCCTGCTTGCCACCCCCTAAAACTGGTCCTGCACTTGCAATCCCCTTAAACCCATCCCATGACTCCCCTGCGGGCTGCAACCCCCAGGCTGAGAAACATTCATCTGGATGAGTTGATGTACCTCCTGGAAGACCTCTGAGTACCCCCATGGATACATGTAACCCTGGTTGAGAACCACTGTTTTACTCTGGATTAGTTTTGCTTCTAGCTACCCTGATTTCATTCTTGCTCCTCCTGTTTTCATGACAATCTAGATCTAATTTTTAAATTCCCATTGATTATTGGCAATTAGCTCCCTTCTTTTGCCTGACACTGTAAAAGGACACTGTTTTACATTGACTTAAATAGGATCTAACCCGATTTCAGAGATTTGAAATCTTCGCTGGGTTGTCAGAAGCTAGTGCTTACTTGCCAAAGAACAAGTACACTAAGTTCTTCTTCACCTTCTGGAAGACATGAAGAAGAGCTCAGTGGAGGTCAAAAGCTTGTCTCTTTCACTACCAGAAGTTGCTCCACTAAGAAATATTACCTCACCCACCTTGTCTTTCAATCTAGAGAGTTCTTTAAGCTCCACCACCCATTATGCAAACATGGCAGCTGCTGCTCAACCTTGCCCTGGAAGAATTTGGTATGGAGTTGAAGGAAGTCATAACCCTTAGAAATTCACATAACAGACTAGACCCCACACAGAGGTTTCGGACAAACAGAACAAAAGGATGGAGTTTGTGGATAAATCTGTAAAAGAACCACAACAACCAGCTGTCACGAACCTCCTCTACTAGATTTGAGATCTCTGTAAGCATTGGAGAAAAAGAATCAGCAGTCATGTTAAATATATATACACAACAATATCAATGTTTATATATTTATTAATGATTAGATCAGGCAGACTCACATAAATATTTGTTCAGTGCTTCTGAGCCAGACTCCGATCCTGCAGGTATGCTAAAAAAGGGAAAAATACTAGCTTGCTAGAATTATTAGAGAAAGATATGATAATCTGTGCAAGATTTTTGCAAGAACTGTGAAGTAAAGAATAAATATTTTAGCAATGTACTAACCACAATAACTAATGAATGTTTGAATTAGCAAAATATGATGTACCCACCAAAAAGACATAAGCAAACAACAGATGTCCAATTATGCAGTTGGAAATTTATTAAATGGGACAAAAAGTTATTAATGATACTAAAAATAAGATCTGTCTGTGTGTGGAAAGGAAGAAATAATGGAAATGAAACTGTAAACAGCTCAGGTATAAGAATGACAACCTATAAGCAAATAACGGAATTGGAATGGTATAGAAATCAGACTGTCATTAGCTGCAAGGCTTGATTCTCCAGATTTTGGTAAAGTATTCCTTTCTGTTATTTACTAACAATTGTTTAATAAACTCAGTCAAGCTGCATTATCTGATATCTCTTTAATTACTAAAATTCCAATCCCTGAAAAACATTACTTATTGATTCTTGATTCTCATTATTGATTACAATACACAAAACCACCAGTCTCTCTTTGTAAAGAACTACTAAGATGCTGAACTTGCAGCCATTGCACCTACAGCACAACTGCCTCTTAAGACCAACTTCAAGCATTAACCATCCTATTAAACCATTTAAGGAAAAATACCAGATAATATTAATATTCTTAAGAAAATGTTATTTTCAGGACATCTGACGGTAGGACACACCTTCCTCCAGGAATTCAGTCGCACTGTTTTTTGTTCTCACAGGCCATGATTATCCCATACTTATGCTGGTTTAAAACTGATGTAGCTCCATTGACTTCAATGTACACTAGTGTAACTGAGAGCAGAATCAGGTACCTGAAACCTTCCATTTGCTTATGCTGCACATTTCCTCTGCCCCCGACCCCCCCTTTTTTTTTGCATTCTGGCTTTATCATATTTGTTTCCTTGGCAGGATTATAAAATCTTCCTTCCTTCTTCATCACCTTCTGAGAGAGGCCACTGAAGCCAAATGATTTTTATAAACTAATTTAGCATATGAAAGCACTGGATACTGAAGCCACAGAACAGGTACAGTGCAGTCAGCCGCAGTGCATGTTTCCCCATGAACCCTGCCAGCATGCCTAAACTCAGACCTGGAGAAACTACCCTTAGGAGCAGTAGAGTGGCTCAGTCTCCATGCCTAATCAATCATTAATTTCTCTGCTGGGATGTCTACAAGGGTACCAGTTGTTACACAGTGTCTTATGTTGTGGATAGAGCCTTCAAATGCTAACAACTTTTGAGCGCTGCCCAGCTGAACCAGATCTGAACAGTGACTTAGCAGTGAAAGGCTGTTATTCATGATATTACCAATGTCCTGAGATGTCTAGGGTCCTCACGTAAAACACCTTTAAATCACATGGACCTTTATATTGAACAAAACATAACAATGGAAACTTAAAACATTAATAATGAAATTGTCATTTAATAGCCATGACTCCTCACACGACTGGACTAACAAAACCAGGCACAGAGTTGTTATTAGATCCCGACTCTGTCTGTTCCTGGATGCCTCCTGGGAGATGCTGAATACCTTCAGCCATCATTAGCTTCAGTATGAAATGAGTGTGCTCAGAACCTTGCAGGACTAGACTTAGATATTTCTGTTTTTAAGCTTTATTTACCTATCTAACAAGGACCAAAGTGACTTAGAAATGTCATTGCACATAATGTGCTATTAGAAAGAGAAATTGATTTTGCATGTCACACTTCTTTTTCTTCATATAGCTGTGGTAGGTGCTTTGCCAACACAATAGAAGACAGGTCACCGCCTCAAAGAGATCATATTCTAGATAAATTTAAAACAAGGAAAAGTCAGGGCTAGGGAGAAAAGATGCAACGTGTTTAACGAGTGCCTGTTTTCTCTTTCCACACCTATTGTAGTATCCCCTGTAAGGGATCATTTATGTTTCATTACACAATAGTTATTTGTGTTCAAATTACACTAGCAAAGTAGAAAATTCAAACAAAAATTAAATGTTTTGCAGGGCAGGGGTGCTACCTGGACAAACACTGCCCTGAAAACTGATTGTGTAAGAGCAGCATCTTCTCAGTCAACTACATGTGTGCATTCAGTCATATTGACCAAGTACAGTGATATAAATAAGGTTTTACTGATTTTTACTCTTACTGTCACTGAAGAATCAACACAGCTAAAAGAGCAGCAGTTGGATCCTTTTCCTTCTTGACCAAAATCAGCAGCATGATTTACTAAGTTTCAGTCTGCAACCTCAGTGAAGGTAATATGATTGCTGCTCAAGTGCCACTCAAGGTCTAATTTGAAGGCAGTGGAGTTGCATAGGTGTTATTGAGGGCATAGTTTCACCTGCAGAATCTTTATGTCACTGACAATTCACAAGAACTATCCTGCTTGACTTCGGGAGCCCATGCTGAGTTTGCTGATTGCAATTGAAAGGAAAGAAAGCATCTTTTTTTCTGTAATCCAAATACATTTGATCTGGAGTCAATGAGACACAATAATCTGGGAACCCAATGATGCCATTTTCATTGAGTTGCTTTTCAGAGTGGAAACACATTTTAAGACCCTATGCATACTCCAACAATTCCTTGCTCCTGAAAGTGTGTGAAATCAGCCCTAGAAAACTGTCAGTGAAAGCAGTTGTTGTCAGCAGATACCAGTCTGTGCAGAAGGGGCCAAATTTACTAGAGCAATTGTTGAAAGTTGCTCATTTGACTGAAAAACTGTTTTCAACTATTATTTGTAAGAAATTCCAGCCCATCATGATAGGGGGGCAAAACCACACTGCCTAAGAGTGCTACCAGGAATTGATGCAGCAAAGTTTTTCAGGTCTGGGGAATGTCTGTAGTGAGGATGGGCTTATGGGGCTATTTCTTGGTGCTTCAATACATCAAACCTCTTCCTTCCCCCCCCCCCACCCCCGGCCCCACCCCCGACACATACTAACTGAAGGAACAGTCCCACCAGCAGATGATTTTTCCCCAAGGCTGAGCATCACCACTTCAAAACCCTCTGTGAATATTTCAATGCACACCCTCACCACTGAGAGACAAACCACTGTAACCATAATCAGCTGTGTCCCATTCCCCTAATGCAAAGGGATGGGGAGTGGGCTAGGGCAGAGGTTCTCAAACTGTGGTCCGTGGATAGTTCCCTCTAAGGTGTGTGCCTGGGCAGCTGCACATGAATGAAGAGCTACCCACCTAAGGACAATGAAGGACAATGAAGGGACAATGAAGGGCTACCCACCTAATTAGTGGAGCCGCGCAGGCGTGGCTCCACTAATTAGGTACCTGGAGGACGCACGTGTAAGGTGAGGTGGTGGCCATGGAGGGAAGAGGGAATAGGTGGGAGAGGGCAGTGAGGTGAGAAGAGGGGATGGGGGGGAATTTGGTACATGCAAGGCAGCAGCGGCCAGAGAAAGAGGTGACTTTCCCCAGCTCTAGGGCTGCAGCTGCTGGGGAGAGACCACCCTCCTTTCCAGTCTCAGCTCTGTGGCTGCTGTGGTGGGGGAGAGATCCCCCTCCTTCCCAGCCCCATCTCAGGGGCTGCCACAGTGGGGGGGAGAGAGAGAGAGAGACCCCCCCCTCCTTCCCAGCCCCAGCTTGGAGGCCTCTGTGGCAGGGGACAGAGGGCACATCCATTGCATTGAAAGGTAAGACTACTGATATTAAAATATGAGTTGTGTGCTTTTATTTTTCGAACAAAAAAATAATTTTTTTAAAGGTGTGTTGTTGTGTTTGGTTTTTTTTATATAGCACTTTTATCCAAAGAGCTAAAGGTACAAACAAAATTTGGAAAGATCATTAAGTGGTCCGCTGAGACCCTCAGCAATTTTCAAGTGGTCTGTGGGGACTAAAAAGTTTGAAAACCACTGGGCTAGGGGACAATGAGTCTTCCTGTCACTTTTTGTTGCAGCAGATGAATGGGGACTGGGCTTGGAGACACATTTTCCATCCTTACCAATGAAGGGAGAGTCACAGATAAGCATTTTCTCCTTTCTAGGAGAGAGAAGAGGGAGAAATCAAACCCCAGCCGCCATCATATTTTCCTTTCTTCTCCAGATACAAAGTGGCAGGAAGGGATGAAACAGGGATTTGAAGCCCACTCCCACTGCTTTTTTCCCTCTGTATATTTTACAATGAATTTGCCCGTGTGTTTTTTATAAAGTTGCACTTTCTGTCACAATCTTTCATAAAATATTTTTAAAAGTGGTAGCTACGTGGGTGCAAAAATACATTGGACACCTTACAGAAGTCTAAAGGTGGGCTTAAGAGACACAGCTGCCAAATCATATGGGGAAGGGGGGTGGAGCCTTATGCCCACATTTACCTTCTGCTCACCTCCCACTCAGGCGGAGTAGAGGGGCCTAGGAAGGATCCATATTTTTACTTCCTCCTCCAACCTCTTAAACGCAGACAGGGTGGGAGGGACCCCTGGAAGCCACAATTCCTCTGCCCTTCCCAGCTCTTTCCCACAAACTCTGCCCAGGAGGCAGGAGTATATATCCACATTACCCCTTCCTCCCAAACGTGGAAGGGGGCTTGGAGTCATACTTCCTCTGCCCCTCCACCCCCATTTGGGGCAGTGCTCAGGGGTGGCCAGGAGTCCCAGCTGCATACTGTCGGGCCCACTGTCTTATGGCAGAAGAGCCATCTCTTCCCACTCAGCCCCTTCCACTCACTCCCCTCTTCGCAATGGAGACACAGCTTAACTGTGGGCCTCTAACTTTTCCCACAGGTCCCTATTTATGATATGAATTACTGCCTCCTACTCACCTGGGGACAGCATGATTTCTGCTCCCGCTCACTGGACCCCTCTGCTGCAGCTACAGAATGGAGCACTAGCTATAGAAGAACAGGAAGAGGAGTACCACTTCTTAATCTGCCCCCTGCTGGCGGTAGGATCAAAAAGCACAAGAACACAGCAAAGTTGCATGTACTGTATTAAAGACACACTTGCTTGTCAAAATCCAGAGGAATAGTGGGAGGCTCAGAATGTATTGTTGTTTACTGTGAAACCTCTTTTTACTTAAATTAAACCTTATGTTACTGTCTCACTATGCAGGAGGGCAAGGCTGTCATCAGGGTCAGACAGGCAGGTGGTGTCGATGTCCCAGGCTCTTCATGTGCCCAGGAAAGGGGCTTGCTCATATGGCCTATGATCAACAGGGAGAATTGAGTTACCTTCTCTTTCCATCCCAATGGCCTGATTTTCAGAAGTGGTGAGCTGCACTCACAGCTTTAGCTGAAGTCCAGCTCAGCACCCCTGAAAATCAGTCCCCAAGAATCTTACTTCAGAGCAGAGTTAGTAAAGGAGGCTGCCACTGGGGCTAGCATGATCAGAGCTTCCTCCCCGCATTGTTGCTCCCCCATTTCATTCATTTGGGGGTGGGAACTCAGAAGGGAAGGATTTCCCGAGGTGGTACAGAAGGGTAGAAGACCCTTACCCTGCGAAGTGGAGCATGAGTGGAATGAAGAGAGGCACTGCTTGTAAAGCCTGAAAAGGATGGCCCCAGGGAAGAAAGTGTTAAGATTACACAAGGGAATAGGAAAAGGAGGAGATTAGAGGGAAAGGAAGACACTCCACAGAGAGGAATGGTAGAGACCCTAAGTTAGGGAAGGGAAATTTGAAGGGAGAAAGACCCCTGTGGTGGAGTGGGAAAGGGAGGAATTCATGCTGCGGGACGTGGGGGGAGAGAGGAGTAAAGGTAATGGGGGAAAAAACAGAAAAGTAAAGGAAAGAATGCTTTTGTAAGAAAAAACAGAAGTCCAGTTACGGCTGAGTTTAGAGGTTAATTTTAAAGACTATTATTTCTGTCTTAGTTTTGGAATGTATGTGTATTAAGTCAACTCACATAGTTTTGTTCATGATTCATTCATATTTTGCTCTCGAATGAATCCTTTTAATCCTGATGTGGTCTAACATTTCTGTTCCTGTTAAAACAAGTAAAAACATTCTAAGAAGAAGTGAGTAAATGATACAAGGATGGTTTCTACTGGGCACATTCAGATCACCAAAACCACAATAATGACTGGCACAACTGGCAATAGCAAAGAAGCCAAAAGTTGAATGGGCACAAAGTATATAACTACCCCTCTGAGTCCTAAAAGTGGCACCTCCAGGTCAGAGCAGAGGCATGTTAGCAAGGCAGTCCTGTACCTTGTCTATGGCTACACAGAAGTTTTCAATTTCCTGGGCTGCCAGATACCGTTCTCAAGCACTAGTTCTGTTTTTTCAGAACCACAAAACAATGGCACTGCTGATATTCAGACAAGTCATGTTATATTTACCATATATACATAGGATGTGTCAGAAATTAGCCTGATAGCCTAAACTTTGAGTCCATTTGTGCAAAGGTTGTTACATTTAATAACACCTCGGACTCAAACCCAACTGTTTGACCAATAGTGGAACACCTATTGCAGAAAATGGGCTAGAGAACTGATGGGACACTTCGCAGGTGTACTGAGACCCCTTTTTGCTGCTTGTTGAATCATTTCCAACACTACTTGAGGGATGATTGTGAGTGCAATTAATGAGTCAACAAGGAGTCTTTTTCTCATGGTAGACAAGGCCTCAGTCTCTGGTTATTCACATCTCAAAACCGCCATACAATTTAACACTACAACTTAAAGAGATCCCAGAATAAGAATAATATGGGTATTGTATGTTAAAACAGAAATGCATGTGCAAGCTTCCTTGCACAGATCTGCTTTGTACCTGTATGTCTGTTTGGCTTAAGTCTTCTGGTTCAAAAATGTTTACGGGATCTAAGTTTGCTTTCTGTGCATTATTCTCCATTGTCCACTTCAGATTTGGAGTTGAGAGTATTCCTGTCCATAGAAGATTTGCAGAGAGCAAACGCAGCCAAAGCCAGTTCCATTTTTTATTAAAGTGAATATCTTTTTTTAAAAAACCTCAACAATAATCCTTGTATATTGAAAACCATATTATGGAAAGAAGCAGTGCAGAAGTGCCTTACACGTTTTAATTTTTTTCAAATGTACACTATATTTTAAAAACAGTTATAAGAACCATGTTCAAACTCTGCTTAACTCAAAAACAGCACAGATGAACCATCTGCAGTAGTGAAGAAAGGTACCCGTTTAGTGCCTTGCGGCAGGGAAGATCTTTTTCTTCTGTGTTTGTACAGCGCTTAGCCCAATGGGGTCCTGATCTATGACAAGGGCCCCTAAGCGCTATGGTAATATAAATGATAATAACAGCAACTAGTCATCCCAGCAAATTACCACTGTACAGAGAGCGATTGGTGTTTGCAAAGTGGCTACTTCCAGACTAGGAAGTAAACAGGTTTGGAACGAATACATATTTCAATATTTTGTATCTGTGTTAAGGCCCTTTCAAGAATTCCATTTCCATAACCACAGTGGAACATATTGGAATGTCCTACATGCACATCACTGCACAAGTGCAATCATTTGCACACTTTTTGTTTTCACAAAGTTTTCAAGGGTCTTTGCCATAGCATAAGGTAAATGAATAAAAGCAATGTCAGGAATTATGGTGTAGGGGCACTGCCAGCCCACAACAGACAGTGAATGGCCTCGATGCCCCGAGCAGCTGTCGCACAAACTAAAATGAGGCCTTCTCTCGACAAAGTCGAACAAAGAAAATGTCTCAGAAACCAATAACAAGTAGAAGTGAGGTTTTCTACAACCAAAGACTTAAGAGGAAAAAAAAATCAGGCTTCTTATTGCCACAACCACTTAAGGTTTAAGGCTTCTACAGTCAGAGGGCCAGAATCACAGCTGGTGTAAATTGGCATATCTCCTCTAAAGCCAATGAGACTATAGAGATTTACATCAGCTGAGATCTGGTCCAGAGTCTTTCCTTCTCTCCAGGTTTTAAGAAGTAAGTTTCCTGCAGAAGTTGATTTCTTATTTGGAAAGACAGTGACTTCTAACCCATTCACTCCTTATATTTTCCCTTCTAATGAGCAATTATCTCCAGTGGATCCCGCCCCATTCCCCACAGTTCCTTGTCTTACTGTAGTCCAGTGAAAGCAGATTCTGGTTCCTCTCCTACTCACTAAGAGGGTTTTCTAGCCCTCTCTTTGCCAAACACTAGACAGGATCTATACATCCTCTCATACACAATTTTCTACTGTACTTTTTCCATGTATTGCAAACCACATCTTAGAGGCCACTCTAATAAGGTTAGAAAATGGTTTAAGTTACACAGTTCAATTACATTTAATCATTGTCATAATAGAATAAGGTTTCAGAGTGGTAGCCGTGTTAGTCTGTATCAGCAAAAAGAACGAGGAGTACTTGTGGCACCTTAGAGACTAACAAATTTATTTGGGCATAAGCTTTTGTGGGCTAAAACCTACTTCATCAGATGCATGCAGCGGAAAATACAGTAGGAAGATAGATAGATGGTGTCCAGTTCGCAAATTAATTCCAGTTCTGGTTTTAGTTGAACTAGGCTGAACTAGTTGGGGCCCCAAACGAAAACCTCTCCAGCGCATCTTCAAGGATCTACAACCTATCCTGAAGGATGATCCCTCACTCTCACAGATCTTGGGAGACAAGCCAGTCCTCGCTTACAGACAGCCCCCCAACCTGAAGCAAATACTCACCAGCAACCACACACCACACAACAAAAACACTAACCCAGGAACCTATCCTTGCAACAAAGCCCGTTGCCAACTCTGTCCACATATCTATTCAAGGGACACCAGCATAGGACCTAATCACATCAGCCACGCAATCAGAGGCTCGTTCACGTGCACATCTACCAATGTGATATATGCCATTATGTGCCAGCAATGCCCCTCTGCCATGTACGTTGGCCAAACTGGACAGTCTCTATGCAAAAGAATAAATGGACACAAATCAGACATCAAGAATTATAACATTCAAAAACCAGTCGGAGAACACTTCAACCTCCCCGGTCACTTGATTACAGACCGAAAAGTCGCAATTCTTCAACAAAAAAACTTCAAAAACAGATTCCAATGAGAAACTGCAGAACTAGAATTAATTTGCAAACTGGACACCATTAAATTAGGCTTGAATAAGGACTGGGAGTGGATGGGTCATTACACAAAGTAAAAACTATTTCCCCATGCTAATTTTTCCCCTACTGTTACTTACACCTTCTTGTCAACTGTTTGAAATGGGCCATCCTGATTATCACTACAAAAGTTTTTTTTCTCCTGCTGATAATAGCCCACCTTAATTGATTAGTCTTGTTAGAATTGGCATGGCAACACCCATTTTTTCCATGTTCTCTGTGTGTGTGTGATCTATCTATCTATCTATCTTCCTACTGTATTTTCCACTGCATGCGTCTGATGACGTGGGTTTTAGCCCACGAAAGCTTATGCCCAAATAAATTTGTTAGTCTCTAAGGTGCCACAAGTACTCCTCATTCATAATGGAATAAGTTCGTGTTAGGAGTATGCAAGGCCTTATTTTATACGGCTGGATCAAATGTTCTCTTAGAAAACTAAGGATCAGGAGTGCTACATCTAGTATCAATTATCTCAGAGTCATTCAACTGTTCTGGTGTCCGAGGCTGCTGTATGTCACTACCATTTATCATGTGGCCAGTACATAAACTAGTTCTTTGCCTACTGAATAGCTTGGTTTGCATCTCTTTGTTTCGCAGACCATAAACCACAGGGCTAAAGCACTGGGCAAGTGAGAAAACAACAAAAGCTGTTAAATTTAAAATAAAATAGTCAGAGAGTCTTTTAACAGCTATTATTATCAAAGGTGGAAATAGAAGCAAACTCAAATGCAATCCATGAATAATTATAGTTTTTCTGGCCTTGTTATTTGAGCTATTGAAATGACCAGCATGTTTTCCTTCTTTACATAGGAGGCAGTAGCTAACTATGATGATGGCCCCAAGAAATAAAATTAAAATAATTCCAGTTGTTCTGGCAAAAAGACCACCCAAGATGGTTGAGCAAGAAGGTACCACTTCAAACATGTCTTCTGGAGACTTGTCTATGCCTTCTATCAATAATAAGCACATAGATTTGAACATTGTTATTATCCAAACACAAATCATGACTTTGTGTTTCACTGCATGCACCAAGGATATGTATCTAAACGGCCAGCAAACAGCAAAGCATCTGTTAAGTGCCATCAAAGTCAAAGTTATTAGTACTCCTTCTCCAATTGCTACTTGAACTCCAAAGATTATCCAGAATACAATTTTGGGACTTTTCACGGCAAGTGCTCGTATTATATTGTATGCAACACCAAAACAGGAGAATAAAGAACAACATAGAAGATGATGGCACAGGAGAAAGTATTGAACTTTTTTCTTCATTTCAGAGTTCTGCTTCACTGTCTTAAATATTAACAAACCAATTGCAGTAATGAAGATGAAATCAAACAAGTAAAGGGATGCCTTTATTATCTCTAGTTCTTTTGTTTTTGTTGTATCATTCAGTGACTTATTGGATGAACGCATCATCTTCAAATCTAGCACTTTGGTCCTGGTGAGGAAAAAACAAAACAAGATGAAGTTTATCACAATGTTTTCCATATTATTTTTTTCTACCATGAGTGCAGTTATCAATCAGTATCAGGGTTAGTATTTGATTGTATACATTTATCATCTGTTTAGACACAGACCTTTACATTAGATGTCTTAGTTTTAATTACGAGAAAAAATGCATACTGGAACCTTTAAAGTATATGCTGTTTTTTTAGTGGCCTACTTAAATATCAAATTTTTTTTAGTGGCCTACTTAAAAAGAGTTTGCCCTTGACAAGTGTCCACATAACAACAAACACCACCACACCACAGCTGGTCTAGATGGCCCTTTGCAGTTTAGAAGAGACATCAAAGACTAAATGGGCAAGGAGGCTGAACTACCCTCCCCCACCCTTCCTGATCATCCCTCCACATTAGAGTGGGGGCATGCGGATGATGCAGCATGGGAAAGGTTGTATTACCACTGCTCATATTCTGTGGATAAATACAAAAATTCAGTCTCCAAAACTGAATCTCAGACCTTTCACAAGCACTAAATTCTCTAAGAAAACAGATGTAGATCATAGATCCAGTAACTTACTCCCCTAGCCAGACCCTTCAGTATTAGGATTTCCCCACAAACGCATAGGGCAGCCCTCGATGTCCTCCTTACTAGCAATCTCAGAGGGGTTAGTATATTTGTTCCTTTATCAGTATTCATTGCATAAGGGGCTTGTTATAAACAGCAATTATATAAAGTGATAAAGAGCAGAATAATAATAATCAATAAGCCTGAGTGGTTTTACTTATAGCTTAGAACATGGAGATTTTTGAGACCTAACAATGGATTCAGGAATTGGCAGGACAGTTTGTAAACGATATGGGGAAGTCAGTGAAGGGGCACCTAAGGGGCATAAACCCCTCTGAAAGTTTATTTTAAAATATGTTAACCGGTATGAACTTGGTAATAGGAGCTGTCACCATTCTGAAAAGCATACAAAATACTTTTCGCCAGAAAAAAATTGATTTTTCATTTGTCCAAGTCAGTTTAATTTTGCCAGTTGTCACTGACAGAAACATTAAAATATTCACTTATTGACTAAAAAACCCCTAAACAGGAAAAATCAAAAATGTTACCTGTGAGCAAAAATCTTTCGAATTTGGCTATTATACACATTTCTGCATGTTAAGTATCCTCACACCTTCTTGTCAACTGTCTAAATGGGCCATCTTGATTATCACTACAAAAAAGTTTTTTTTTCTCCTCCTGATAATAGCTCATTAATTAATTAGCCTCTTACTCCACCTTTTCATGTTCTCTGTATGTGTGTATATGTATATCTTCTTACTATATGTTCCATTCTATGCATCCAATGAAGTGGGCTGTAGCCCATGAAAGCTTATGCTCAAATAAATTTGTTAGTCTCTAAGGTGCCACAAGTACTCCTGTTCTTATTTCTCTATTTCTGTGTAGAGGTTTGCATTTCTGACACAGTGTGAAAGGACACTAAAATTAATGTTTTCCTGATCTTTATGTGACTACAGAATCTTGGTCTTCTCAGGGAAGCAAGACTTTTCCTTACCAAGTCCTGTTGCTGTCTATCTTTGTGCTTACTTTTCAGAGGCCATAAATTAGATATTCCTGTCTGTGTCTTGTTGAGACGATAAGGATGAAACGTTGATGAAGATGAGATTAACACATGAGAATAAGAGACAAAAAGAAGATGCAGCAGAAGGACAGGACACTACAAAAGGTTTAAAAATAAACTGCTTTTTCCTTGTGATTGGCACATGAAAGAAAACATTATAGGGACACAATACATAGTGGATAAAAGTTTCAAAAGCACCGAAGTATCTTCAGAGTCTAAGTCCCATTTTCAAAAATGACTTAGGTTTCTAGTTGCCCAAGTCTCACTGAAAATCAATGGGACCTAGGATCCTCAATCAAATTTTACCTACTATGTTTAGTGGCCGGTGATCTAGATATGGTAGCAACCATTCTAAAGGCCAATATTTTACTGGAACCTTTTCTGCAGGAAATAGTGCGCTAAAATAGAGATTTCTTTGATCCATACACAGTCTCACAAATCCCTCACTGTGGGGAAATTCACTTTTCAGTGCCCCCTGCAGCACATTCACATGCTTTCAAGGGTAGACAAAGGTTTTCTACATCACTCATAGTACAGAGAATACTTTCCAACACAGAGAAACAAGAAACAGATTTGTTGTTTAGATTATGGTTGTTAAGAGGACGGCTTGATTTGCAGTAGCTAAATAAAAATGTACAATGGAATACTAGTGATATAAAACAGAGGTGCATGGTGCTGTAAGGTAGATGTAAATTGTGTGTGCTGACCAGAAATTAGTTGGAGACATTTGCATTGATACACTCTAGGCACTGGATCTATATTACATGCTGAAAGGTGATTGTAACAAGCTAACAATTAAGATTGAAAGCTGACACTATATTATTACCACCACTAGCCCTAATTGATATATCTGAACTCAGGAATGATGATCATCCTCATTTATGTTTGCTTTTTAAATCCCAGCAACATGGGATTTTTAAAAATATTTTTCCATAGAGAATGCTTTCCTACTCAAAGGTTTTTTAAAGCAATTCTTCAATAACTGAGGGACTTTCCATTATGAATACTTATTAGCAGTTGGTGCCCTGTTACATACTAAGAGTGGTACTAGCTATTTAACAGAATCAACACAGTGTTCTAAGTAGCAGACAGAATGGCCTTCAAGTTCCTTCTCTCATGACTGCCCGCCAGTAAACCACATTTATTAGAAAAGCATCTATGCAGGCTTTTACTCTGCTTATAGCTCACTGCTGCTGAGCTGTCAGCCACAGGATATAAAGTTTCTACATTCCAAAATCTGCTATGAGCATACAGTGGGACAACATCGAGGCAAATTTTCATTGTGCCAGGCGCAAACCTGGGGCTGCTCCTCAGCAGTAGTGAGGCATAGCCATAAGGATATGTTATCTGCTGTCATTTTTATTTGCCAAACATAGTTTTCATATCAATTTATAGTCATCTTCTTCAAGAATCCTTCCAGACACAGACAGGTTATGTGTGGAGCATGGGCAACATATCCTCACAGCACCTGAGTACTGCAAAAAATACCACTGGTCACCTGAGACACCGCCATTGCAGTATCTTAGCAGGCAGTAGGAATATGGGACTATATTAGAGCTAAAAATGTGCCTACACGTATCTGAAAGGATGTGGTCAAACACTGAGTATGTGAAGTATATTTTGATGAATAAATCACACTTGCAGATGCTGTGTGTTTAGGGAGACCAGATAGCGTAAGGGAAAAATCATGACAGGGAGTGGGGGTAATAGGTGCCTATATAAGACAAAGCCCTGAATATTGGGATGTCTGGTCACTCTATGTGTTTTTCCTTTTCACAGAAATAGAAACACAGAAAATACTTTCTTTTTAAGGCAGGTGGAAAGCAGTAGCTGTGCAACACAATGCATCCTTTGCATGAGGCAGAGCCACTTTTTCCTCACAGCCTACCAACGGTAATCTATCACCACAGAAGTGATATTATGGACCTGATCTTCCAAGTTACTTCACATAGGCAGACCTCTGCCTCCAATAAGGCTCCATGCAGGTATAGGGCTCCAGCCCTGTGGACTGGGGATTGCATGCCTGGGGCCTGTATCTATTTTAAAAATGCATGCCTTTGTGAAACAGCAGCCTTCTCTAAGCTCTGAGAGCAATTTATGTCCCAACTAAAACATTTATCTTGTTTGACCGTAAAATAAGGAAGCATGTCTTCTTCTACATTATGTAGAGGGACAAGCATATTCAGTTCTCAATACGTAAACAAACAAGAACTATTGTCCCTGTTAGAACATACAGACTACCCCTGATGAAAGACACACTGTCTCCTGTGGTTGTGTCAGGCCTGGTAATCACCCCTTATATGTGCACAGATTAAGTGTTTGCTCTGTTCAGGCATTAGTGAGGCAGAATGAGTCCTTTTCCATATATGGGCATAAAGGAAGTAGTAGCTTAAGGGCCATGTCAGGAGTTTAGATTTGAAGTATATTGACAAATTGCAGAATTTTAATCTATGAATTTAACAGAGGCTCTGGAACAGAGCCACAGAAGCCTGTAAAGAACTTTTCACAAAGTCCCTTTCAACAACTACAGCACTGATTCAATTCTAGTGTATACAAAGTCTAGGCACTGTGTGTACTCTGTAGGAAATTCTTAGGCTGCTATTTTCATCTGCCATGTATAATTCACTCTTGGTAAAACTGAAAACTCTTTGTAGTATAAATAAAAGAGACAGGGTTTCATAGCCTTCTTAATCCAGTGTTTCAGTTTCAGCAGAATTTGTATTAAAAGTTAAAAACTGAATCACAAATATGGGGCCAAATCTTGCTTGCCTTACTCATGCAAGTTGTCCCATTGGCCCTGACTCTCTTGTCACTTTGAGTACACTGGTTTTACATCAGTGTAACTCCATTAACTTCAAGGAAATTATTCCTCATTCATATCAGGGTAAGAGAAACCAAAATCTGGCCCAGTGGGATATGTGTGTGACTGAAGCAAACAGGATTGCCAGAATAGTGAAGATGTAAAAACTCTACTCAAAGTAAATTTCCAACAAACACCAAGGCCCTGATGGTCAGTTATGCCAGAGCTTTAAGCCACTTTCCTGCTTCGCTGAACCCTGGGGCAGCTGGGGACCAATTGAATACTAAGGCTGCTCTAAGTTATATTAGCTCCCTGGGGGACTTACAAGCTGTTATGCTAGCTAAGGATCATCCTAATGAAGTGTACCCTGTCTCTACCTCCTCCAACCTGCAGTACACAGTGGGGAATTCTCAGCTGCTTGTTTTGGGAATCTTTAAGGTGCTTCATTGCCTACTTAAATAGATTTTTATTCTTTGTTACCATTACAATATTTATATTGTGCGCATCTAGATATCTCTCAATGGGTGCAGAAGGATGTAATACAAACCAACCTATACCTGTTGGGACAGCTGGAGCAAGGGGAACAGCAGTTTCACCACCACCCTCATCTGATGCATTTCTCTGGATAAGGCAGCTTTAAACTCTGTCTGGACCTCCTATGGAGCCACTGGGGGAAGAGATTGCTTGGGAGATGGAGAGTCATGGCCTAGTGGCCTCCTCAGTGAGCCCTAACACTTTGTGAGCTTCATCAGCCAACTCCAGGACCCCAGCAAAGCAGGAGTTGAAGATGGCTTCTTCCACTGAACCCCTGGCTCCAGGAAAATTTTCTGCTGCCCTCTGGCATAACCCAAGTAGTGAATTTAATCTGTAATTTTTCAATTCTCACTACAGTACTATGTCACTTTGTCAGTTCCATTGCCTGAGACTGTACAAGCACCAAACCTGGCATAAAACAAAAGTCTTCATTTTGCACAACAATAATGAGAAAACACACACAAAATGCAGAAGCTGAACATGATGGGAAGTGAAATCTCTGTGTGCATCAGTAACCTCCACAGAACATTCAACTCTATGACTTACGGATCAAGGAGAGAATACCCAAATCAGTGGCCAGCCAAATTAAAACAGGCAGACAGAGAAAAGAGCACTTTGAAATACTGCAAAAGAGTGGAGGGTGAGGGTAATGTCTCAGAATGGAAGATAGGGTGAATCAGCATATGATTTTGTCTCATCCTACTGCAGCAGTCTGCAGATGTTGTTGGTCTTCAGAAGTGCTGAAACAGGAAATAGTGTGGTTAATTAAAATTCATATAGATCTTGAAAGCTATATTTATTCTTGAGGCCATAGCTTAAACTTCACTTTACAAATATCACATCTTTCATATGAAATTGCTGACTGACACTAAAGTGAGTTATGACCAACCCAGGGGACTTCAATTAAGCTTTTGAGATGGCAGATTTTGGTTTCTTTTTTTTTTAGTTCTTTTGCCAATTTAAAAAAACTCCATATATTAAAGGCAAAAGCTGGTCCAAGCTAAGTAGCAATTATTTTACTCTTTAATACAAATAGGTGTAACTAACAGTGAAAGCATTCCCACAACGTTTCTTACATTCTAACTTACGAAACCAGCCCCAAGCTTCTTCCAAATATAATGTAGCTGAAATTTCAACAGGAAACATCTGTACAGAACACATGATGGTTTGCTCAAAGCAGAGTGGAATATAATTCCTGCCCATCTTTTTCCCCAGTACAAATCTACAACTCTATAGCTAGGGGTATTTTATTCTGGATAAAATGACAGCCATAAGCTCAACATTAGTACTAGCAGGGAAGGATGAATATCTATCAGTAATCAGGGCCTTCAGAGTAGCTATCAATTTTATGGTGTTCCATTAAAGGTTTATCCAGAAGAAATTATACGCAACCTTTTGGGGCAGACAAGCCCCGAGAGAACACATGTACTGTGCCTGGATTGGACTGACTGGCCCAAAAGAAAAACTTGAGGGAGTTCTTGAGCTGCTTAGAAGGAGACGAGCACGTCTAACTGAACCCCCTGCAGCCCCATTAAATCCCTTTCTCAAGTCCAATCTCACTACTGAGGTTGCACAGCTCTTGGTAGTTACTACACCCATCCTTGGGGCTGGAATAATCCCATGCACAAGCATACTGGAAAACAGGAGGAACAGATGGGTCTAGGCTAGGCTGCTTATTTTTAAATTAAACTCCTCTCCCTCCCCTCCCGGACACACCTCTATTAGCATTTAGTTATATATGGGGGAACCACAACCCTATAGCTGGTTTGGGGGAATTCTCTGGTTGAAGGGGTTTCTCAACCCTGTTAACAGTCTCAGGGGAAACATTAGTCCAATAATCCCCCACTTTTTGATAGAGATGTTACCCTCAGGATAGACAGTCCTTTTGAAATGTCTTCTCTGTCAACCCCACAATGGGACTTGGTATCCCTAGTGTCATTCTCGTAAGCCTGAAAGTCTAATATGGCTCAATTCCTGGGATCAGCATCAGTGTTCATCTACTTTAATGGCTCTGTAATGATAGACAAGATCACTAGGCAAGATCCCCTGACCGTCAGGCTGCTGGGTACTGCTCTGGTTCTGAGGAGCAATTTACAGCAGCCTTGGGATGTTCTAAATTGCTAGGACCCCTAAGGTTGTTTGCAGTATAAGCAGAGCTCTGTATAAGCTCAAAAGCTTGTCTCTTTCAGCAACAGAAGTTGGTCCAATAGGAGATATTATCTCACCCACCTGGTCTCTCTAATGATCCCTAATGGACAGCTCTGGCTACCAAAGATCACTGGAGCATAGCAGCACTCTAATACTCTGGCCGTACCGGTTTTACCAATGCTCATTTCATAGGGGGAGTGATGTGGAGTCAGCAACTTTGGCTCTGCATTGCTCAGGGACTTCCCTATGCCACAGAATCTCTAGGTAGCAAGTTAAGTAGGTTTTTGGCTGGAGTACTGCAAAGCAGCCTCAGGAGTAGGGGTGACTAGTTATATGGGCCCGTGATGCCCGGGCTCCAGCAATATTCAGGGCCCAGGGGCCCGGCTCCACCAATGTTTGGGGCCAGGTCTCTCCCCCAGCCCTGCCTGCCACCCCGTGCACCTCCCCTGGAGCATCCCCCATCCCTGCCTGCTGGACCTGAGAGGGGCCCTAGGAGCACGTGCAGTGACAGTGGTGTGGGGTGAGTGTGCTGCCATGGAGGAGAGGGGAATCCTCCTCTCTGGCCCTAGTCCCAAGGCAACCTTCTTGCACCCCAAACTCCTCATCTCTGGCCTTGCCCCACCCTAGCACCCACACTCCCAGCCAGAGCCCTCACTCCGCCCTCTGCCCCAGCCCTGAGCCCCCTCCTGCACCGTGAACCCCTCATCCTGGCCCCACCCTGCAGCCCTCACCCCCACACCCCAACCCTCTGCCCTAGCCCTGAGATCCCTCCCACACCCCAAACCCCTCATCACCAGCCCCACCCCAGAGCCCTCATTCCCACCCCCACACCCCCACATTGTGCAATATAGGGAAACTGTTAAACGCTTACCGTTTCCACTCCATTTTTACATTATTTTAAAATATATATATTGGCTTACAAGGCAGGTGTGTGGGGTGGGGGGTGTGACTTCGACCAGTTCTGCGCACCACCAAAAATTATATAAACCTGCCACCCCTGCTCAGGAGGGCTCATGATGTAGCCTATTTTGCCCAGATGTAAATTACCACTCAGGGTGCAAAGCAATGAAAATCAGGACTGGCATCTAATCCTGATTATTAGTGTCATGTATTACTATTATAGTATAAAACATGATAGCTTTAGTTTGCATTGCGTTTTTATAGCATGCTGCGGAGGTGGGGTGGGGGCTCAGAAAGAAAAAGGTTGAGAACCCCTGGTCTAAACTACATATGCAAAGTAGCCAAAAAAGAGACCAAAGAACTCGTCCCTGATATCAGAAAAAACACCTGTAATTTCCATTGAAGGAAATGGCCCTTCTCCCATTGAACTCAATGGGAGTTCTGCCATTAATGTCAACTTCAGGGGCAAAATTCGACTCAGTAGGAGTTCTGGATGTTCTAAAGGTATTCTCAAGATTTGTCCCTCACATTTCTTCAGAAATACAGGGGCGGAAATGTACAACATGGTTATCATGCTGATTACAGATAAAAGTTAAAATCTAGAAGTCAAGAACTATTTTGTTTTCTAACCAGTAACCTATTAGGAACTTTAGGATTGTCTCTTGAAGAGATTTTAAAAGAGATTTTATATTTCTAATCATATTTATTAGGAATATTATTCTGAACTTTAGGATTGTCTCTTGAAGAGATTTTAAAAGAGATTTTATATTTCTAAACATATTTATTAGGAATATTATTCTGATGCAACTCAGAATGTATTTTTTCCTCTGAGAAAGAAGAACTAAAAAAATTGTGGGGGAAAGGGAGGGTTTACATTTATTTTTAGTCATTCAGAATATTTAAAAAAGCATATGTCACTATATTTTAGGGACAAGGTTTATTTTGAGTTTCAGACAAAAGCAAATTTTAAAGTGGATTTTTTTAAAAAGAGCCTTTTTTTCTGAGATACTGTTTGTGTGGTTCTAATACCCTATGAAAGTAGATTTTCTTTGGCAGAAATTGAACTTCCGGATGAAGAGAACAATGCTTTGGTGGATTCACACTCTTCCCCCCTTCTACCCGACAAAAAACAACCTTAGACTTGTGGTAATATTTTAAAGATATTGATTATCCAAACCCTGCCCTTAGGTTCATCTGCGTGTTGTGACCCATTTAATATGGAGCTTCTTCAGAAACTGGCACCAATGTGGACTTTCAAACTCAACGTTGTAAAAAGATGTAATTCTGTCTGCTCCAGCTACACACACACACACACACACTCCCATGCAATGGTAATCAACATTCACTGATTAAAGAAATATAGAAATGATTTTGATTGTAAGAAAAGCTTACCTTACCTTTTATTTTTCCCAAGCTGAAATTAAAGTTGTTTCCTTCTCAGCATTAGGAAAATATTGTTCACCAAAAAAAGAAGAAGCAAACAAACACAGAGAAGTTCAGGACTATATGACGTGTAACCAGCAAAAACAAAAAATATCATGAGGTTTTACCCAGAAGAGTTTAGAATGTAGTTCATAAATACTATGAAGTTACATTATGCATGGTCTTCTAGATTATTGTGAGTAAAGACACTTAATTTTAATATATAAACAATTAAAAAAAAACATCCTGCATTCTGAAAAAAACATCCATAGTAGTAATCTGACATTTTCAGGAAATTTGCAGTTTTTCTACTGATGCTGATAAGTGATGATCTAATCTGCACTTAGTGGTTATGTGCAAGGTTAATTAAATACATTGTGTGTGGTTGACAAGTAAATGGTGAAAATTTATTACACTGTTTACTTAGTCTAAGCATTTAATCTATGTTTGTTTAGCACCTACCTCTCTTTTATGACACCACATATTCAATCAACAAGATAACAGCTACAAGGAGAGATAAAAGTATTGCAATAAATTCATGGCCATCTATGATCACACGGTTGTCAGTATGCTGCACACCATGGACATTTGGAAATTCATACTGACAGACATGATAGAACTCATATGCTCCTACTCTAAAGGAAAATCTCTGTTAGCAGTCTAGGGCCTGTGACACACAGCGGAGCTAATTATATCTAGCAGAGGGCAGTGGTACATGTTCCCTGACCAGCTCATTACAGTATGGCTGGAAAGGAAACTTCAACCATCCTTTCAGTGCTCAGAGTTATACATTTGACAAATGCATCTTTCTGCTACAGAGGAAGGGAATCCAAAGTTACTTTTTTGTAGTGGGAGAGGACTCTTCCTGTTCTGACTTCCTGTTACAATGACTACACCACTCTAAACGTAACAGGCACTTGAACTCAGTGATGGGCCATGCCAAAAAATCCTGATCCAGACCTCAATCTGCCACATCCAAAGTTCAGGCCACTACAGACCCAGGGTTTTGACTCATCCCATTCAAGAGATAGGGGACATCTGTGAAATTTGTGCCCACAAATTCCAGGATGTTTGGATTCAGGGTTTTACTTCTGCCCCACCTCTACTGGAACCTCAATTAATTTGATACTCTAAATATCTGCTCTAGTGTGGAGACCTAAGACAATGTTAAGGTATATCCCCCTCTGTACATGCACAAAAATCCCATTGTATCAATGAGATTGTGTGCATATATCATAAAAGGAAATAATCCCAAGTGATGAAGTCTCTCCAGGTAAGTTTATGGTGGTGGTGTGTGAAGTTCAGGAGGTTTGGATATGCACCAAAAGTATGGGTGCTCATGCCACATATCTGAAACCTTTGGGACAGAAAAACTGGCCAGGAAAATTATGACAATAGGTTCTCTCATGAAATTTCTGATATCTCCTACATCTAATGAAGTGAGAAATACTGCAAGAGAAGCAGCTCTTGTGATATTTTACGACTTCTGCTTCCAGCCCCAGGAAGAGGAAAGGACCAAGCTGTACAAACACAGCCTTCTTTCATAGCTGCATCAACCTCACTAGTGTTATCATGTAGAAACTGGAAATCTTTAATGCAAGTCCAGATTCACATCACAGCACTGCAGATTTCCTGGCTTGTCTTAAACCTTTCTAGTTTTAGATTGATAATGTAATGTGTCTTCAAGAAGCATGACAAATTAAACAGTATTATTATCCCTTTTTGACCCAAGTGGTTAACCGAAATTCAGGATCCTGAAAGTTGTTTCTCTTAGGAGGAGATATTGACAATAGGGTCAGTTATTTCTTTAATGCAATCCTGTCTATTTACAAAAAATGTACAAAGTCCTGTTTCCCTGAATACAAGAGTAATCAAGCGGCAGGAGATCATTTCTTTGCTTACAGTTTCAAGCCTCTTTCAGCCAGAACTCAGCCCAAAAGTTTATTCTCTTAGCTTTTTCTCATGGTGACACTACCAGTATTTCTCGTTTCAGAGTAGCAGCCGTGTTAGTCTGTATTCGCAAAAAGAAAAGGAGTACTTGTAGCACCTCAGAGACTAACAAATTTTATTTGAGCATAAGCTTTAGTGAGCTACAGCTCTCTTCATCGGATGCATTCAGTGGAAAATACAGTGGGGAGATTTGTATACATAGAGAACATGATGTATATAAATCTCCCCTCTGTATTTTCCACTGAATGCATCCGATGAAGTGAGCTGTAGCTCATGAAAGCGTATGCTCAAATAAATTTGTTAGTCTCTAAGGTGCCACAAGTACTCCTTTTCTTTTTACCAGTATTTCTGTGGCTGTGGCTGGTGCTTCCTTGCTGCCTTCTCTGTCTCCTGTGGAGTTTCTCCCTGGACCAGAAGATCACTGTAGGGGAAGCTGAAATGACCATTGTGATCCTTGGAGACTTCACCTACCCCTTAATGACATGGCTTATGAAGCCGTAAATGGGGGCAACTTGACAGCAGCAAGGAGCGGTTCAACAACAGGCTGAGTAAGTGCAGGATGACTGGTGAGTGTGCATTTGGCTGTTTAAAAGCCCGCTGGCTATGCCTGTATGGGAAGCTGGTCATGGCTGATGACAATATTCCTATGCTCATAGACGCGTGCTGTACGCGCCATAATATTTGTGAAGGGAAGGATGAAAGCTTCACTCAGGCCTGGACCGCAGAGATTCAGCGCCTGGAGGCTGAGTTTGAACAACCAGAGACCAGGGCTATCAGAGGGGCATAGCATGGGGCCATAAGGATCAGGGATGCCTTGAGGCAGCAATTTGAGGCTGAAAACGACTAATATTTGTTGCTATGCTTGGGATTGCAGTGCTTGTAATGCTAGGAGGTGATTGGTGCACATGATGCAAGAAAGGGCCTTAACATAATTGTATGTTGCTTTGCAGTGCTCTTTTTGCTTTCACTTAATAGAATAAAGATTGATTTCAATCAAACACAATTCTTTTATTAAAAGACAACAACCGGAGGAGCGAGTCAAACAAAAAAATTCGTCAGCAGGGAGGGAGATGGGAAGGTATCAAAAGAAGGAGGGGTCCCAGGATGGCTACAGATTTGTGTATGTCCAGGGATCATATACAACCTTCTCCTTTGGAGTACAATGCAGTGGGTGCTGTACTTCAGCACAGCCAAACTGCAGAGGGATGGGTGTTGAGTGCAGTGGGTAGTGGGAGTCCACACTGCTGGACTGTGAGGGGGGAGGAGTGGAATGGGTAGATAGTGGAGCCAGGAGATTGATAACAGTGTGTTGGCAGTGTGGGGTGAGGGTGGGGGGGCGCATGGGAAAGAGTTTTGTGACAGCGGCTGCAAGGGAGGGTGGGCACAGAGCTGCTTGGTTTGAAGAGCTAGTATTGCCTGGAGCGTGTCCACTTGGCGCTCCATAACATTTAAGAGCTGCTCCATGGCTTCTTTCTGGTGTGCCGCATTCTCCTTTTGGTCCCTCTTCTCGCTGTCCCGCCACTCCTTCAAATCCTGTTCCTCAGCGGCAGAGTGCATCATAACCTCACGGAGAAAGTCCTCCTTAGTTCTTTGTGGCCGCTTTCTAATTCTGCGCAGCCATTCTGCCACTGATAAGGGAGGCTGGCCTCCCAAGGTCATCTCTGAAGTTTAAATGCAACATTTTACAGAAGCAGTATTGTTTGCAACACAGACAACACTGATTCAGTGCTTTAAAACACAGCCAGAACTCAAACACCAGTCACTAACTGGCTGACCCCAGACAAGCACACATGAGCCACAAGACCCCCAAAATGGTGAGTAGCCGCAGAGGCAGGGTGAATCACTTTTCCCAGACCCTGCTGTACACTGGGCACATGGCTTTGGGGAAAGCTAGCACTGTAGGCGGGCGGGGGGGTGGGCAAGGAGCTTGATAATCTTCCTGTCCCCACACTTTCCACAGGATGTGATCATTATGGAAGGTGTCTCGTTGCTGAGGGTGAGCAGGGAATCAAGGGAGGGTCTTCTCCAAGCCTGTGACTTCCGTCCTGGCGCCTATGCGGCTTGCCTGTGTGCAGCAATGGTCCCCCCGCCGCAACAGCACAGTGGTGTGGGAAAGTTACTGTTAATGGGGCAAGAAACAAAGCAGCTCTGCCGAAGAACCTGCAGCAGTGGATTGCCCAGTATCTCCACGAGTTTCCTGGAGATCTCTGAGGGAGATTCCCGTGAAGTGAGGGAGTCTATCAATAGCCTGCTCTGCCGCTCAGACTAGGCATGTGGTGGGAGACAAGCCTGCTTTCTGCAACCCTCCTGCCCCAACAAATCGCTTCAGCAATTCCCAAAATCAGATCCACTTACCAGGGGCCTCCTCTCCTGTTCGCGCTTCGCCAAGATCCGACAGCTGTGACTGGCTAGCCTCCTCCGGGGTAGAGAAGAGCTCCTGACTGCATTCATCTCTGGCCTCTGAACCATCCTCTGCCTCTGGGTCCCCGCCCTTCATCCAAGATTTCCTCCTCCTGGCTCAGTCTACTCTCAACTGGCACATGAGCCAACGAAGTATCCACAGGGGCCTTCGCAGTGGAGGTGGGGTTGCCACCGACTATCGTGTCCAGCTCTTTGTAGAACTGGCAGCTCGTGGGCGCAGCACTGCAGCAGCGGTTTGCCTCCCACACCTTGTGTAGGCATTCTGCAGCTCCTTCACTTTGACCCTGCACTGCACTGTGTCCCAGTCATGGCCCTTTCTATCATACATTGTGAAATCTGTCCATAGGTATCATAATTCCTACGGCTGGAGCGCAGCTGGGACTGCACAGCTTCCTCTCCCCAAATGCTGATGAGGTCCAGCAGCTTGGCAATTGCTCCAAACAGGGGATCGCCTGGTGCGTGGAGCAGGCATGGCCACCTGGAAAGATGCGAAGAGACCACTGCACGCATCACTAAGCAAACAGGAAGGTGACTTTCAAATTTCCAAAGGAATTTACAGGGTGGGGATGATGATTGGTCACCTGAGGGAAGGGCAGAAGAGTTCAAACCGATGACCAGGGAGGTGAGAACATGCATTATGGGACACCTCCCGGAGGCCAATTGCAGTGCTGTAATCGACCGGTGTCTACACTGGCACCGCAGCGCTGTAGCCCCGGCGCAGAAAGCTCAATGCCTCTCATCAGGGTGGTTTTTTTTACAGCGCTGCAACTGCACAGTTTCTGAGCGCTAAGTGGCTTGGCAGCGTGTACACCTCGGGAGTTACAGCGCAGAAAGCTGCTTTACTGCGCGGAAATTTGCCAGTGTAGACAGGGTCTTTGTGGTAGTGCTCAGACATTCTACCTGTACAGGACAGAGGTTGATCGAATGTTTCTGGGAGATTTCAGGGCAGCAACACTTACACCTTCTTCTGAAGAGTGATGCAGCATGAATTCTTCCTGGGACTGATTGTGGGTTTACTGTTATCTTTGGGACAAAAAGCACTGCTGGATGCCTTGGCTAGCTCAACAGTCCAGTACTCCAGGGAATAATGGAGCTGTATTCTGGATGCTTCTTGCGTGAGTGTGCTGGAAAGAAAGATATCCTATGCTCTCTTCCCTCCCATTGTACCCATGCAAGGGATACATGATTTAGCCTATAGATTTATATTATTTTCCAAGGTCAACACCAAGTACGTGAAATGTGCAAATATAGGAGTGAATTATGCAGAACACCAGTTTAAAATGTTTTTGTGATATGGCAGAAATCTTATATACAGAGCAAGAGGCAAACTTCTTAAGACTCACAACTCATCATCTCTGAGATCTCATCTACACCTCTTTGGACATGATCACACTATCTCCCACTGAAATCAAATGATGGGATGGTTAGGCTCACGCATTTCCAATGAGGGGAAATAGTTGAATAGTTTAAATTTTTTGTGAATATTTTCACAAATAAAAGAGAGGCATTCTCGGTTTGGGGGGGCTTGTGTTATTCATCATGTACAACTATATGAACAGCCGCACAGACTTGAGAAAATATTCACAAATCCCAAATGGTGCATGAAAAAATTCATACCTGAAAGTAAGTTTCCTTGATCTTACTCTATGAACTTCATACATATAATCAGAGAGAAGAAATAATACTTGTAACAGAGGTGACCAACGATACAGCAGAAACAACGAAGTCTGAATAGCACAAGTCATAAATAAACCATGAACCAAAAATCTATTCACCTAAACTATCTAGGAACCACTCATGAACAACAGATATATGTGATTGGGTCCACACTTGGACCCAATAATATCTGTAACAAGCTGTTCGCCCAGCTTTACTGGTAAGAGCCCCAAAGAAATGAGGGAGAGATGGAGTTCTGACGCAACAGCTCATGGCATCTCTTCATTTGGAGATAGCCCCCAGCTTGGTACTCTTCCCTCCCATCTTTGGGAGGCTCAACTGGTGTATCTGTCAAGCTCTTCTGATTGTTAAGTTTATAAGTAATTTACCTATGAGTCACCCACGGGATGATTAGTAGTTGGATTCAAAGAAAGTTTCTCCCAAAATCCTTTGGGAATAAAATAAATTGTTTGTGAATTGCAAACTTACTGGGCCATGTTCAGCACTATTACAAGTGAGCACAACTCCACTGAATTTGAAGAATACACCAAGACTGAATCTGACCCTTCCACTCTAGTCCTTTTATAATTCATAATTCTTTCCATATACCAATTGAGTTGATGCAGCTCATCCAATCCATATTTTTAACCAGTCAACCAGCCCGAAAACAAAGCTTTATCCCCATTTGTCATGAGGTTTTAAAATTTCCATAGAAAACACAAAACTCTACAGGTAAAATAAAAGAATTCTTAAATAATAAAAACTATATGAGCAGGAATGGTGGGAAAAGTTAACCAAACAGGAATGATGGGTGAGTCTTACAGTGTCCTGAGGTTCAGTTAAGATAAGTTTGGATAAACAAGATGTGCACAGACTGAGTATCCATTGCTGCAATGCTCATCCTGCCGCACCTGAACCACTCCTTACTGCACACTACACAAATGATTGCATCATGTCAGCTAGATCAGCTCTTCCCAGGAGGGATTACGTCTTTTCATTTGTAAATTGAATTGAACCCCTATGAAGGCTCCCTTTCTTCCACCTTCTTTTGGGATCCAGCAGACTACGGCCCCATGACCTCTGTGGATGAGGTGGCCCTCTCCTGCCTCTGGTAATAAGTCTGTGCAAAGGGGGCCATCAGATGGAATTTGGGTGACCCTCTCCCCTTCTTCTCCAGCAGATGATTTTGGGCCTGATTTTCCATTACTTTGTTCCTTGTGTAGTAATTTACACCCGTGCAAAGTGGGTGTAGAACACAACCAAATCAGAATTCTCCACCACACCAAAAGTAGCACTTTACACTCACTTTGTACAGAATCAGGTCTGTGTCTTCAGAAGGATGGATGGCCTCATATCCCCTACAACAGGTGTTAGTGGAAAAGCAGAGGTAGACCTTCCTTCACCTTCTAGAAATGATTTCACAAAAAAATTTAATCTGCAGTCAGAAGAGTTTATTTCTGATCGCCAAACATGCTGCTGCACAGATCACTGCTTACCTGTGACTTTTTCCATCTTGCTCCAGCACTGCTACTCCAGATGTCTACGGCTTGCATATTGTCCCCTTTTAGTGGCATGGCCCAGTAGCCTCTGTGCTAGGCACCATTGTAGCATTAGACCCCAAATGTATCTCTATTATGGCACTTCCTTGGTCCTTATGACCCAGAGTGCATTCCACTCTTCTAAAATCACAGAATAATTTGAACCGCACAAGAATCTCACTTGAATGTAGGAGAAAAACCCCTATAACCTGACAAGCATAAGAGGGAAAACAAAAGCAAACATACTCAGACACATGAGCCAAATTCTGGTCCCAAGCACTAAAATAGAGTAACTCTTCCTCCACCACCAAATAGCTGCATATTCATGCTGAAAAAAAAATGTTAGAGCATGTCCTATTCTGACCATCCTCAGCATCATGAACAGTCCTGCACATGGGTAATCTGCAGCCAGGAATATGCTATGTGAGAGGAGAGATCTGTGTGAAGTCATAGGGTAAAACAGGTAGACTGTGCCCCCTGACCCTTAAGCCCTGCTTAGGAATGCTCTTCCTTTTTTCTGGTCACCAAAGGCTTGCAGGCGAGCCAGAAATGGGATAGGCAGTTTCCACTTTGTGATTCCCTTCCTGGCTGCAGCCTTTTGGGTATTTACGTACGCAGTCTAACTCAATTTGGCATATACATTTGTGACCCACTAAATTTCATTCATTTCAGGACTCAAAGAGTTAAAGGTAATCCTGCTTGGTTTAAAGCGGTTTTCTAGAAATCTTTAGCAACCTGCTGCTAGTTATCACTATGAATATAATTTGTAATTAGCAGCTTTCCTATTAATATTAAAGGCTGAAGGGCAGAGAGGAGCAATATCCCAGCTGTTCAATTAGTTCCCACAGTATCTGTCAAGTTATCGCTCTGGGAAAGCTTATCAGGAAATTGTTATTGCAGTCCAGTCTCTAGCAGCCGAAGCCAGTGCAGGCCTGGTGCAAAGTCCACCTGCAAAGGGATCTCTACCCTCCCTTCTACCAGGGCGGCCAGTGCAGATATAAAAGTGAGTGCAGTGTGAGGAGCAGGTGTAGGCAAGGTAGACTGAGTCAGTCAGTGGAGCCATTGGTGGAACTAAAGCTGCCGCCCATCAGGGGTCTTTCATGATAATAAGTTTTCCCTTGGGAGCAGCAAGTTCAGGAAATGCAATTTGCACCTCATGATGCTAGTCGTAGTGAAACTGAGTGAGTCAGCCTCTCAGAGCTTCATTTTTCAGCTTTGTTTCTTACTCCTCATTGTTCTGACTAAGATGAAAGTGACATAATTATCTAGTTACAGTAAAAACAGTTGCATGCACTATACATCATCTAGGGGCTAGTCACAGTCCTACTGACCTCATTGCCAAAACTCACATTGATTTCTAGAACTGTCAGATAAGTAAATAAATGAGTATATTATATGTACAAAAATTAAATGTTATCAAATAAACACATTGTATTACTACCAAACAGTCAAAAGTGACCAGTGATTTTGGGTGTCAGTTTTTGGGTGCTCAGCTTGAGACACCTTAAGGAAGTCAGATTTGCAGAAAGTGCTGAGCACCTACTGTCAAGAAATCAGGCTTTTAAAAGATGTCTCAAATTGGGCACCCAAAAAAATCAAAACATTCAAAATCTCTAATCCCTTGAATTTTGGACCTAGATGTGTAACATATAAAAAACCCAAATACCCAGAAAAAGTATATTAATCATACAGTCCCAGATGTACAAGCACACTGAAGAACCGGATCATTAGTGTTAAAAAGCTATGGCCCTGATCCTAACAAACAAATGCACAAGTGCTGATGCCTGATTTTCATTGGATTCCATGCAGGCAATTACCTGAATTGACACATATACTTGCAGAATCAGGATCTCTCTTCAATTTATCCTCTCATTTATTATTAGAAAACACTGATAAAATATTTTACTCATTATCAATAGGCAGAGGAATAGGAAATTTGCTTTTTTCATGCCTGTTTATAAATAATCTCCAACAAGTGATTAATAAAGGTTTGGGTAAAACTGTTTAAAATCTTCAGCTTTCATGTTTTAGTGACTGTTTCCTTCCATTGTGTTTTCCCTCTGAAATCATGGCTTGGTTATCAAGAGATGACTATTTGATTCTTGTTCTGGGATTCTCCTTGCTGCTTCTGGGAAAACCAAGGACCCGATCAGACCCCTGGACAGAATATGAAGGAAAGTTGAATTCTGCATTCTTGCAATCCTCATTTAATGAATTTTTTTTAAAAAACTCTAATATAGCAGATTCTGATCTCACTTACACTGGTATAATTCCACTGATTTCAGTGGAATCACTCCTGATTTACACCATGAGAGAAGAATCAGGCACACTGTATATAGGATACCTTATTGTTGAGTTGCTGTTTCATACATGCCAAAATAAAGATAGATGTGTGCCAAATATCAAGGGTATATAACAGAAAAAATTAAAAAGGTAAATCCTTTATCACACTCTACACTATCTGTTGCTTTAATAATTGTGTTCATGCTAGTAAATGACAATGTATTGCCTGGGACAGTGGAGAGCAGAATTTGCCCCATGCACACAGAAAACAAGGTGCTGTTTTAAAAATTGATTGTTGCTTTCATTTCACTCTTCATTTGTCACTATGCAGAACAGCGCCACCTGGAGTGACAAAAAAGTCATCTCAATTACACCCTCATTCTTTTTGCTCCATGGGACAAATTATGTTTTTCTTTGTATTAGCTGCCATCTGGAGAGAAGTATGAAGCACAGTAAGAGAGAAGGAAACGCTGACAATAAGCAACCCACAATACAGGGCAAAAAAAATCTCAACATGGAAAAGATCAAAGGAAGAGCAGTGGCCAGAGGGCTAGAACCCTCCTCCCCTTTTTTCCTTTTTAAGAAAGCTTAAATTTTGCAGCAACTGCCAATCCCAGGATCTGCCATTGATGTTAGTTACGGCTTCTCATTACAAAGCCTGATAAGAAATTAAATGAAGAAATAAAACCTAGGGGACTGGAAGGCCAGAGACAAACTGAACTGAATAGACAGGCTTCACCTCTGCATATATCCTCTTTAATATTTATAGAGAGTAGGGTAGGGTCCTTGACATTTAAATAGAACCTAGAAAGCTGCAGTTAATGCATTCAAAAGCAAAGGTGGACTGAAATCACCAACACCTGAGAACTCTGAACATGCTAATACTTGGGAAAACCCTTTCTATAAATTAACAAAAAGTGTTTGGATGACAGTGTTTGCTGTCATCCAAAGTGGTTTCTCAAGGATAAGAGCCATTTACCCTCTTTTGTCAACATTAAAAGTCACATCTGCACTTACTATTATTACAAAAAACACCAGAGATTACTCTGAGTAATATTAGAGAAAGTGAAACAATTTCTCTATTCTTTTTTACTTTGTGCATTTGACAACAACTTTGTATGTAGCCCATTTCAGTGTTCCCTGTACAGTCAGTCCATTTCTCCTTAAGCTTGTGTGAGTTTTGCACACAGCAAAGTAGGAGAGAAAAACAATTTTTAAAAATAAGACAACGTGATTGTAAAAACACAAAAAATAGTAAGGGGGACTCAGGAGCAGGAGAAGAATCTGAAACTATTTTTAATGTATCTTTTGAACTTGATGTTTCAAATTCATGCTGCCCCTGTAACTTAACTACAATTATCCAAATCCTACAGAGAATATTTTTTTTAAAAAAGCTTTCCTTCTATGAGTTCTGAAAACAAACCTGCCATGGAAAACACAGTAACATGGATCTAGAGAGGGGAGAAATGGTCTTGTTACTTCCATCCTATATAGATTTGGAAAATGGAAGTCAAGAAGTTATTTGTATATCTTGAAAAATTTCACCAGTACTGTATTTTGATAATTCCCAGTACTAATTATGGTTTCACTTAACCCTATAAATCATTACTTATGGAGGTGGTCAATAGGACTACTCAGCATTTAGTCTCATAGTGTGAAATGCAATGGAAAATTTTCAGATTGACATTTTAAAAATCAGTTTTTCTAGAGATGAACTTGAAGCAAAATCACAGATCCAAATACCTCCAAACTTTGAAGAAACTTGGATCTGCATCTGAGTTTAAATGTCATGGCTGGTTCCATATTTCTATGATCTTGCATCTGAACTCCCAAGCTTCAAATCCAGACCAAAACTTTATAACTTGAGCCCATATCTAGTTTATTTAGGCCCCAATCCTGCAAATACCTGCGTGCATGCATGCTTAACACATGTGAGTATTCCCATTGAACTCAGTGGGACTACTCATGTGCGTAATGTTAAGCATGGTTAACCTTTTCATTTATCTTTATTTGCTGTCATGCGTTTTGTCCTATTTAAATATCTACATACAGAGAAATGTAATTACATATTTTATAAATACTGATATAATGAATGAATTATTTACTTCTGAAAGAATATAGTACTCCTTTAGGATAGTATATTACTTATATTGTATGAATTATATTTACATATGTATACCTTTATCTTAATATTAGTGTAAATAATCATTTATTTAGCAGTGTAAATTTACACTATATTTTCTAAACATAGATTAAGACCCATTCCTTGTCTCAAAGAATTTTCAATCTATCTGGATCCTTATTACTTGTAGAATTATATATCTGAAGAAAGAAAGAACTAGTTTCCTGTTATCAGAGAGTCACTTGTTGCTAGGCAGATTATGGTAAAGATTTCCGACTGCAACATTTAAAGGGATACAGTCAGATTTTTAAAATAGTATCTAAATATATTAAAAATGTAATCTGTGTTACTAATAATATCTTAGTAAATGTGAAAGAATTTTAAATCTAACTAACTTTTGACTATTGATGCTGTTTGGTTACTTTCTAAACTTCATTCCAGCTGGACAATGAAAACAGACTAGCCAGCTTCATTTTGTCTAGTCTTGTTCCAGTCAATGTCACATTCACATTCCAGTCACTAGAACAATATTTTGGATTACATACACTCACAGGAAATATTTGGTTTCTTTAAAAAATATTTGACAAGAAATAGCAATAGGAACAATAACAATAATATAGAAACATTTCTACTAATTACACAAAATAACTTAGGGTTGTTAGGAGTGTGAGCAGGGTGTGAGCAGTGATGTTATAACTTTCTTACTTATGCCTCATTGTGTTTGCTGCTTGTTTACAAGCCAAAGCTTGAATTCAGGCCTTGCAGACAGAATCATTCTACATTTCAACAGATCAAAGACATTTGGGCATCATGGTACTCCCTGGATAACTAGGCAGAAAATATATAATAATACTCTTATGAGTCATGTCCTCAGATACTAAATTGATGGGCACACTATAAAAACCTATATAGATAGATATTTCTTGCATATTCAGGCATATTTCATATTTCATATACATATACCCACAATAAGGACCATGATGCTCACATGAATACAGTCCATCACCTACAATGTTAGGGAATCCAGCTTAGGGTGACCCGATAGCAACTGTGAAAAAATGGGACAGGGGTGGGGGTAATAGGTGCCTAAATAAGAAAAAGTCCCCCAAACTGGGACTGTCCCTATAAAAACGGGACATCTGGTCACCCTAATCCAGCTGTATCAAAGAACCTGGTCTTGATAGTCTGCATCAAGTTCCTCATCTGCAGGAGAAAACTTCACCCAGTTACCTATGTGCAGCACTGTGGAGTTCAAGAACTGAACCAGGTGCCAGGACACAGAAGGCTGAGATAAGCTGGCCAGCTACGGACACCAACTGAACCAGTTCAAAGCCAAAAAAGAGAAAGATGCCAGTTGTCACAGATCTGGGTACCCTGCTGGCAGCCCACCAGACTGCTGTGAGGGGACCCAACCACTGGAGGATCCTCAGGTGTTTTACACCCATGGGAGTCTGAACAGAATCTGGTCCTGCCTTGGGGTTCCTAGATCCTCTTGGGTTGCAAATCCTCTAGTTAGCTCTGTCACGTTCCTGTACGGGTATGAACTGGCTACAGTGCTTCCTTTTTAGTGAGGTACATAGCAGAAGTGTTCATCATAAGATACTTTAATGCTCTGCTAGGTTTTGGCTGAGGATACCTTAAATAAGGTTCGCAAAAAGAAAAGGAGTACTTGTGGCACCTTAGCGACTAACCAATTTATTTGAGCATAAGCTTTCGTGAGCTACAGCTCACTTCATCGGATGCATACTGTGGAAAGTGTAGAAGATCTTTTTATATACACACAAAGCATGAAAAAATACCTCCTCCCACCCCACTCTCCTGCTGGTAATAGCTTATCTAAAGTGATCACTCTCCTTACAATGTGTATGATAATCAAGTTGGGCCATTTCCAGCACAAATCCAGGTTTTCTCACCCCCCCGCCCCCCCCTACAAACCCACTCTCCTGCTGGTAATAGCTTATCTAAAGTGACCACTCTCCTTACAATGTGTATGATAATCAAGGTGGGCCATTTCCAGCACAAATCCAGCGTTTAACAAGAACGTCGGGGGGGGGGGGGGGTAGGAAAAAACAAGGGGAAATAGGTTACCTTGCATAATGACTTAGCCACTCCCAGTCTCTATTCAAGCCTAAGTTAATTGTATCCAATTTGCAAATGAATTCCAATTCAACAGTTTCTCGCTGGAGTCTGGATTTGAAGTTTTTTTGTTGTAAAATCACAACTTTCATGTCTGTAATCGCGTGACCAGAGAGATTGAAGTGTTCTCCAACTGGTTTATGAATGTTATAATTCTTGACATCTGATTTGTGTCCATTTATTCTTTTACGTAGAGAAATAAGGTTTTTGTGTGGCATTGTGTGTAAATAAGGTTTTTACACACAATGCCACCTAGTGACTGAATAGTATACTACAATTTAGCATTCCATTACAAGCACCCCTTCCTGAGATCCCAGGGCCCAGCTGCTTAGCTCCTGAATTTAGTGCTGACTCCTCAGACTCCCCTGTAGCTTAAGCACTCCTTTCCCAGAATCCCACCACAGGTCTGAACCTTCTGAGTTACAGTTTCACTCATGTGGTAGGCAGGGCTGGATTAACTGTTTGTGGGACTGGTGCCAAAAATATTTGTGGGCCCCCATGGGGCAAGGTGCAGGGGGACGGGATGATCAGTCTCCAAAGTGAAGGTTGGGCTGGGGACAATGAGGCACAGCACGGTGGGAGCAGCCCTGCTCTGTGCAGTCGAGCAGGAGGGCAGGGCCGTCCTTACCCATACGCAATTACCTGGTGCCCTGCGCAGCTGCATGCTGCTCGAGCCCCTGCTCCGCCTCTTCCCCATGGCCCCAGCCCGGCCTCTTCCCGCCCCTGCTCCACCCCCACTCCGCTGAGGACTGCAGCAGGGCCGGGCTTGCACTCACCGGCGGCAAGAAGTGCAGCGGCCCAGCCCCAGCCACGCCACCGGTGAGTGCAGGGGGGTGGTGCTGGTTCCGCCCTGTCCCCCAAGACAGCCCCTGTGCTCCCCTCTGTGGAGGCCCAGCCCTGTGCTGCCAGCATGCCCCTTCCCCTTGAGGGCGGGCACGCACCACACCAACCCCCTGCCCAATGCCCCACCCTTATGCCCAGCGCCCCGTTGCCCAAAGATCTCCGCCACAATCTCTATGCCCAGTCCCCACCCCTCCCAGAGACCTCCCCTGCTGGCCTCCCACCACAACTGCACAGCACCCTGCACACCACACCGCTCGCCCAGCACCCCCTGCCCATAGACCTCCCCACTGCCCACCACCTTCCTCACAGTCCCACCATCACAGTTGCACAGCACCCCAAATTCTTGAGGGGATTCTGCACCAAAAATTTAAAAATTCTGCACACAATATTTTAAAATTCTGCTAATTTTGTCAATAAATAAATGTGGAGGTTCCAACATGGCAGTGGGGAGCACAGGCCACTGGTTGCATGGAGGTGGGAGATCACCCTGCAGCCTCCCCTCACCCCACCCCGGGACAGGGACTCGGCAGTGAGGCTGCACGCGACCCTGGCACAGTGCAAGGGCCAGGCCTGCCCCAGAAACACCCTGGGGCCCTGCCCCCTGTGCCAGGCGCACCAGGTGTGGGTGATCAGGCTCAGCCCAGCAGCAGGATCCAAGTGCAGAGGGACTTAGTGTGGGGGGATCCAGGTGGGGGTAAGAGAGTTCTCTGTGGGGCAATCTGGGTGCAGGTGGCCCAGTGGGAGATCTGGATGCACAGAAGCTCATTGCGGGGTTCCAGGTGCAGGGGCAATGGGACTCTGCAGGGGATCCAGGTGAAGGTGTTTGGGGCTCAGCAGGGGGGGGTCTAGGTGCAGGGGAGGTGGGGTTCATTTGGGTGGGGGTCCAGGTGCAGGTGGTTGGGGCTCAGTGGGGAGGGTGTCTGCGGGAGCTTATCGGGGTGGTACAGATGCAGGGGAGGTGGGGCTTGTCAGGGTGAGGGTTCGATGGGCCTGCTTAACAGGGGAGCCCCAGCTTCTGCCAAGGGGATGCCGCATGCTGGGCTCCAGCTTCCCCCATCCCCTTCTCTTCTCCATCCCATGCCCCTTCCCCACCGCCCCATCTCCTCCCCACCCCACATGGAGGCAAATGAACAAGAGAAGGCAAAATGCTGCACATACAAAATGGAATTTACACTTTGGTAAAGATAAAGGGATATGAAGATCCCTCAGTAACAAAAGAATTCAGAAGCTGTACAAACAGATTCCCACATCATTGCACCAACACCTTCTGAAGTCTGGGTGGACCACCTGGTGTTTGTGGCACTACCATCCCAGGCACAGGTCCAAAAGCACTAGCCCAAGCAAATGGAAACAGTAGGTACACTCCATAGCCATCAGAGAAAGGAAATGAAGAAAGACAGAAAAGAAAAGAAGTGTCCTGAGAGCCTTACATGCAGATTTTAATAGCAGTAGTGCAGTACTGAGAGTTACAATTGACTATGCCTGAAAAGCTGCAAGTATGTCATACTGAAGAAATGGATGGACTAGGTTTTCATCTGGAGCAATGCCAAGTGAATCTCAAGTGGCCTGTTAACACCGCTCCAGTCATAAGGGAGAAAGGAGGAAAAACGGCTGGGGGTGAGGGGTTTAGATTCCCACATCATCACACCAACACCTTCTGGAAGTCTGGTCCCTTGAAATATGTGTTAACTACTTATGCTAAGCAATCTGTTCCATCATGTATTTTGCTGACACTCTGATTACATTTCTCAGACCTGAACAAAAGCTCAAAAGCTTGTCTCTCGTACCGACAGAAGTTGGTCCAATGAAAGATATTACCTCACAACACTGTATACAGTGTTTGGTTTTGACATTTATTAAATGTTACAGTTAAAAAAGTGTTTGTTTTAGATTAAGCTTCCCAATGGGTCCACAACACTTCACTAATGATCCTCAAATGGTGGTACACAAGGATTGCTTTGTTTCTCTCTCAAATTCAGCCACTTCTAGTGTGAAGTATGGCCACTGTAGAACTTCAACAGCAACTCCACACAGTAGTTTTGAAATAAAAAATATTAATATAAGCAAGCGACACTGGAATGAATATTCAGACAGGCAGAAAATATCTACCAACACTGGAATTCAGCCAGGACAGCTAACATCTGGTGGTCTACAAATTGTTCTCTTAGATCTCCAATAGCAAGTGGTGCAGGACCGGTGTTATTTATTTCATGCAAAAATGTTATTTTCAGCAGCACCATGCCCCCTAGCATCATGCTGGTACATTACTGCAGGATGACAGAGAGAACAGCACCAACTATGGAATAGAAACACCACTTCCTATAGCACCAAGATGCTCCTTGAAAACATCTGATCCAAGTACTGACCAAGCCCAGCTTCTAAGAGCTGATATGATAACAGCATAATGTGATTTAGCCACAAGCTGAATGTACCCATGATCATGGCTAAAATGTTATACAGCCTCTAGTTTTATGACATATGTAGTGAGCGTGCCATTGGGTACAGTGGGGGACAGTACACATCCCACACCATGCCCCTGGCCTACCCATCGTTCATACTCTCTGCCCTCATGTATCATAAGCCCACAGCAGACAGGATCTTGGGAAGGAGAGGATGCAGATGAGCCCTTTTTCTGGGCAGGAAGAGGAGATCTTTGCTGTGGAGTCCCTTTCATGCACGAATCTGAGGAGCATGATTGGTGTCTCAGTTTCCATCCATTATGGTTTTGTTGTTAGCATTTAATAAAAACAATCATATTGCATACATCATATTTCCTAAAGAACACAACATTCTGGCAATGGGAGATAGCAAAAAACAGCAAACCAAATTTACTAGCACTTAAGCCCTTCTACAGCACCACAGCTGATCTATATGCAGAATATACAACATGGATAGAGGAATCCCTTCTGTTTCTGAAACTTTGTCAGTGGACTAGATAAAGCAGAGGAGAGAGTGAATGAGCAATATTACCACAATCTACAAAGAGGCACAAAGGGGAATGGATATATCTGAAAAGACAAAGGCTACACTAAATGCTTATTTCAAACCACAAAGAAATACAACTTCAGGAGAGTACAAATTCAGACAGCTACTGCAAGTACCTGATGAATACTATGACTCATATGTAAATGCCTTAAGGGCTAAGCCCTGGTCCCACTGAAGTCATTGGAAATGTAACTGTGAATTTGGTATATCTGCATCAAGCATGATCCATGATCAAGTCATAGCATGCTCACAACACACTAAGAAATCCTTACAGCAGGTGGGTTTGACCCTAGAAAATGCAGTTAACATAGCACAACTATATGAGTCACCACAGGAGGGACCTGGTGTTCTTTCTGCTAAGACAGTGGTTTTCCACTTGTGGTCCAGTGACTCCTGGAGGTCTGCAGACTATGTCTAAGATTTCCAAAGGGGTCTGCACCTCCATTAAAATTTTGTAGGGGTCTGCATATGAAAAAAGGTTGAAAGCCACTGTGCTAAGACTTTAGATGTGAGCATAACCAACTGCAGCCACACCTCAGACCGAACCAGTTTTAAACCAGGAAGTGAGGTTACAGCATGTGAAAAATGTATTTATGTTACTAATTCAGATAATAATTGTGCCTGCTATTGTTGTGAATTGACTACAGAAATGCCATATAGAAGTAGAGTAAGGAGTACCAATTGCCTCTTCTGTAGAAAAATGAAACATGTGGCTGGAGTTTGGGGAAAGAAAGCAAACAATCAGAAAAACACTGGACAGAAAAACACTGAAACAATCAATCTCAAAAGGCAGGGAATGGGAGTGCCCCACCTATTCTGTAGAGTGACTCAGAATTGGATGAATGATTATTTTATGTCTTCAAAAGTAAAATAATCTTTTACTATTAGTGAACAAAGGTTGCCAAGTGAAGTAAAAGAAATGTAGCCCCAGTCCTGTAATGAACTCCACAGAGGCACAGATGTCTTGCTCATGCAAAACTCACTGCAGAAATGGAATCTTAGTGTTAAATTTTTTAATAATCCAGAAACATCCAGAATTAATTCCAAGCATTCAACTTGTTTTGTATAATGTGCAGGCAACACCAATTATGTTACTCAGGATACTGCAAAGAACGGACTAACTGGAAAACATGTGTGTGATGACATGTATATGCTATTGATTGAAATATCATAACCTTATTAAACAGGAAATCTAGTTTTGATTTAACATATACTACAAAGGAGAGGCAAAGTGAATCAAGTACCAAGTCCAAGACACTCACTATTCAAAGCCCTTAGACCAGGGGTGGCTAACCTGTGGCTCCCGAGCCACATGCAGCTCTTCAGAAGTTAACATGCAGCTCCTTGTATAGGCACTGACTCCGGAGCTGGTGCCAACTTTCCAATGTCCCGGGGGGGCTCAGTGCTCAACTCCTGGCTCTGCCACAGGCCCTTCCCTCACTCCACCGCTTCCCACCCCCTCCCCTGAGCCTGTAGTGCCCTTGCTTCTCCCCCTCCCCCCCAGATCCTCCTGCACCCCAAGAAACAGCTGATCGGGAGGTGCTGGGAGGGAGGGGGAGGTGCTGATCAGCGGGGCTGCCGGTGGATGGGAGGCACTGGGAGCAGGGTGGGGGAGCTGGTGGGGGGCTGCTGATGTATTACTGTGGCTCTTTGGCAATGTACATTGGTAAATTCTGGCTCCTTCTCAGGCTCAGGTTGGCCACCCCTACCTTAGACTGTACTGGCACAAGGTTGTAACAGAGATTAAAGTCACGCCATTAAGCCACAAAAAGAAAAGGAGTACTTGTGGCACCTTAGAGACTAACCAATTTATTTGAGCATGAGCTTTCGTGAGCTACAGCTCACTTCATCGATGAAGTGAGCTGTAGCTCACGAAAGCTCATGCTCAAATAAATTGGTTAGTCGCTAAGGTGCCACAAGTACTCCTTTTCTTTTTGTGAATACAGACTAACATGGCTGTTACTCTGAAACCTGTCATTAAGCCACAGTTTGTCACCCAGTCAATGTGTCACAATAGAAGTTGTGAACCAGGAAGTGGATAAAATGCTACATAAAGGCATTAATGATGACATGTAGGAAAGAAAATGGATATTACATTTTCTGTTAGTGCCTGAAAAGCATATGTATGAGATCTGTGTGTGTAACAGGGCATCAGATCCTAAGACAGCTAGCAGTGGCTAATTCAGAGGTGTAGAAAAATACATAAAAACTCAATATGTTTAAACATAACAATTAAAAACAGTACGCTTAAAAGATTTGAAACCACCATGTTGTGCGCACAGGTAGCCTATGCAACCTCTTAAAGATATTCCTGTTATCCTCTCCTTTCCCTTTCCCTGTATTGTTTGTCATGCTTTTGCCTTGGCATGCCATGTCTCGTGAGCATTTGGGGCATCTTCGTATGTGTTCATTCACTGCCTTTCACAACGGGATGATGATCCTTGTTGGGATCTGTGGGTGTGTGACTGCAATATAAACAATAACATTCATAATAATAATCATAGACACGCAAGACTTTTTTTGAGCCATCCTGATATTAGGTGCTTGAATAATATATAGAAATGCAAATTATTTTTGACTCTCTCTGTAGTGAATACAGGTGGGGCCTGTTAGCTCTATAACAAGAAATAAAAAGGATTTGCGTGCCTATATAAGGCAGAACAAACTAGGGGTTGGGATTGAGGGCCCTACAGGGAAAACTTTAAGAATATCTAATCCTAGGAAAAAGCTTTGGTTGATGATTATGTATTGTTATTTCTGTTATTTAAGTTAAGAATAAAGGCAGAAATAGGGGAGATTTGGACTTTAATCGGTGCAGATATAATTTGTTCAAAGTATGGTGGAAAGTCAACCTGCTTACAGTGTAATTGTAAGCAATGTTAATAAGGTTGTTTGTTAGAGCAGAGGTTCTCACCCTTTTTCTTTCTGAGGCCCCCTGTGATGCTCTGTACCTCAGTGGAACACCCAGCACCCCCATGTTCATCCTTATAAAATGATTGTGTGGTATCCAATGCAAAGTTTGTCATGTCGGGTGTCTTTGGAAGGCTCATGATGCACTGAGCATTGTTGTTATAGTAAAGTTATAGTAATGTTATAGGTTATAATTTCATGTATGTAGTTACGAGGCTGAAAATGTATCCTCATGGCTTAAAATAAGCCCAGGCAAAAACTCTCCAAGAGCAGAGAGGCAGTTCACACCTCATCAGGGCAGGTATGGGACAAACCCAGCCCAGCCTCACAGGAACAAAGGATGCTGGCCTAGGCAGCAACAAAGGATCTGTTGGACTCTCGAGTGAGTCACCCCCCTACGTTTGGCCAGCTTGGGACAGTGATGAGGTAATGGTCACCTGACTCTGAAGTGGGAGGGGCAAAGCCAAGAGGGAAGAAAGAACATGATAAAAGGGAGAGACATTTGCCATGCTCTCTCTCTCTTCCACCTACATCTACAGACATCACACCAAGTGACTGAAGTGCTGATCAAAGGTGAGAACCTGGCTGAAGAGCAACCAGTCAGCCTGTAGTGAGAAGCATCTAAATTTGTAAGGGCATTGAAAGTGTTAAGATCATCTTAGAATGCATTTTGCTTTTATTTCATTTGACCAAATCTGACTTGTTATGATTTGACTTATAATCACTTAAAATTTATCTTTGTACTTAATAAATCTGTTTGTTTATTCTACCTGAAGCAGTGCATTTGGTTTGAAGTGTGTCAGAGACTCCCCTTGGGATAACAAGCCTGGTACATATCAATTTCTTTGTTAAATTGATGAACTCATATAAACTTGCAGTGTCCAGCAGGCATAACTCGACACTGCAAGGTGGAGGTTCCTAGGGTTGTGTCTGGGACCAGAGATATTGGCTAGTGTCATTCGGTCACACAATCCAAGGAGCAGCTTACACACCAGAGGCTGTGCGTGAACTGCCCAGGAGTGGGGGTTCTCACAGCAAAGCAGGGTAAGGCTGGCTCCCAGAGTCAAGGATTGGAGTGACTTAGCAGATCACTGGTCCAGATAACACCAGAGGGGAACGTGACACCCCCAACATGCTATAAAAACTCCACAGCCCACCGGTGCCACAATAACTTGTTTTCTGCATATAAAAGCCAGGGCTGGCGGTAGGGGGTTGCAAGCAGAGCAATTGCCTGGTCCTCCACGAAGCAACATTGCTCAGGCTTCACTGCAGCCCCGGGTGGTGAGGCTCAGGGACCTGGGCTTCAGCCCCACATGGTGGGGCTTTGGCTTTCTGCCCTGGGCCCCAGCGAATCTAATGCTGACGCTGCTTGGAGGCCCCCCTAAAATCTGCTCGAGGCCCCCTAGGGGGCCCCGGGCCCCTGGTTGAGAACCACTGTGTTAGAGAACATCACCCTGTAACTATAAATTATAAGATGCTCCACATTATATAAGGCTCAAAAGATTTTGCTGAGCTTAAGGCTAAATTTAATAAACATCTTTAACTGAATCCAGGAATATGATGACTTTGAAACTCCCTGTAGTTAGTACAGATCTTCCAACTTTCTTTTTGGTCTTTCTTATGCGCCTCAGGTTTACCAAAAAGCTATGTATCCAGTACTTTGCAGATGACCTGGTACTGTTTGGAATACAGATGTTGTTGGTTTTGCTGCTAATGCAGAGGAGCTAGAAGGAGAAGGAGAAAATTTTTGATTGATTTCATAAGAGGATTAAAATTGGACAGAAATAAATATATTCAGACTCCTATTTCTCCTCAGATGGTGTTTAGACTGATCAAAAGAAATTGGAAACTGTTCTTAAGGCTCCAAGGCTGGAGAATATGTAATTAATGCCTTAAATTCTGGGAATTTGTGGCTTCCTTATGAAGTTTATTCCAAAGTATATAAACATTAGTCAGCAGAGCTGTTCTGAAATCAGGAAAGATATTGAGTGAGAGTGCAATTCTAAAAAAGAATCAGCTTCTTGGGAGCTAAGAAGTGCTTTAACCAAAGAACTATGTGGAGCATAACTGGATTCACCAACATTTGTAGTAGCTGATGATAGCCTTGTGGATTTATGTGCAGTTCTGCTCTAAATACATAATAATAGATCAAAAAATCATTGGTATATGCAGTTGCTTGCCAATAAGCACAAAACAGCCTTTGGCTCTGTGTGGGCTATAGAATATTTTCACATGTACCTCTAGGGACATACATTTATTCTAATGACTGATTCAATTTAGTTCTCAACTCCTTTTCCCATTTACATGGGGTCACAGGTGCCCATGGTTATTTGCCACTCCTTTTAATCCATAGCACGGGTGCACAGGTCTTGGAGTTCCAGTCCCTTCCTCTTCAAACTTCTCTTGACAGTGTCTTTCCATTGTATCCTCTATCCCCCATGTCCTTTCTTGCTGTCCAGTTCTTCCTATGCTGGTTGTTCTTCATGTATTTTCCACATGTCCAGCCCACCTCAAATGTGCACTCTCTGGACTATCTATCAGTGAGAATCCCAAGTTCATCTTCCCCCAACTTTTTCCATGCACACTGTCCACCCTCCTCTTGCCTGTCATTCTCCTCAATATATTATTTTCTACAACCTGTATCTCCTTTTCTTCCATCTCCATGAGAGCCACTGTTTCTAAATCATAGAGCAGGCAGGGACAAACACACGTAGCATGCACTTTTCCTTTCAGTTTGTTACTTACTTGCCATTCCCACAGTACTCCTGCCACTTTTTTCATTGCCATCCATGCACATTGGCTTCTCCTCTTCAGTTATCCAGATCTCTCTCAGATGGCACTAAGTGTACTTCCCAAGTACAAATTCTTTCTTCTGATTCTGCTTCTCTCCTGAAACATCAATCAACAGCTTTTCTTCCACCTTTCCTACTTGCATAACTTCAGTTTTCTTTGTGTTTACCTTCAAAACTTGGCCTTCAAACACAGATGCCCACTCTGATACCATATTCACCACTTCCTCCTTACTGTCATCCAAAAGGGCCAAATTGTCAGCATACATTCGTTTTCTCTTTGTCTCCTCAGGCTTGGTTCTCCTACTAATTAACTTCATAAGTAGGAAGAAGAGAAGTGGATTTAGTATACTGCCTTGTCTCAATCCCACCATCATCTCAAAACTCGGAAATTCTATGTATTGTTACCACTTTACCTGTTGACCCTTGCTATAGCTCCTCTATCATCTCTACTTCTTGAAGTCTCCCTCCCATCCATTCCAATACTCCAAACACCAGCTCGGTGGAACCAAGTCATATGCTTTCTCAAGATCAATAGATGCTACATAGCAGTTACACCCTCCATTTATCATTCTTTCAAACTTCTGTCTCATTGCAAATGCGTGTCAAGTAGTGTGTCAACACTACTCCTTCCCTTCCTAAATCCACATTCTAATGACTGATCATAACCGTATAATTCACATGCTAAAACCTAACAAATCTATTCTGATTCTACATAGAATCCACTGCCAAGGATGGAAAATTCCACGATATGATTTTACCATTGAACACATTAGAGGAGAAAGTAATGTGGCTGATGTTTTGTCACATCTTCCTCCTCTAGAACCTGCATCTGATCAGCCAGAAAAGACTATGCGTGTTAGTTTTATATGCATTGCAGATATGGAGGCATCAGAAAGAATGGCACACAAAAGACTCAATGACTTGAGCAAGTTTCCCAGCTTTCCCCAGTTGTGTGGAGCTGAGAGCAGGACCACAAAGGTGGCAGCTGCAGCTCCCTGATTTCAAGGCCAATTGTACTTACCTAGCCATCTGCCAGTTGGGGATCACAATAATAGCAGAAGCACTCCGGCCATACCCCCTCCCACTTCCAGGAGACACTGAGGGCTATTGGGTTCTTTCAGCTCTATGCAACTGGGGTCTCCCTCACTCTGGGGAAATTCCCAGCATGGGAAATAGGACTGTTTTCTGACCTATTTACATTGCTACGGCAGCTAAAAGGGGCCAGACTGCAACTCAGAATCTGACCTATTATCTCTGTTCTTTGACATTTACTCAGTGAGCCACAGCTGTACACTACCAACATCTCCTGTCTCTGGACAGGGAGGAAAATAAAGATTACTCATCTGCTGTACATGTTTCCTTCTGCTGAATTCTCTGGATTACTCCTCTCCTGTTCCATTTTTCTTTCCTCTTTATTTGTATCTTCTTTTCACCACAATGAGCTGCCTCCCCTCCCCTCTGGGTTTTATATTTAGCTAAAAACCAATCAAAAAAAAAACCCACAGGAATTGTCACACTGGATTAGACCTAAGGTCCATCTAGTTCAGTATCCTATCTACAACAGTGACAGTATCAGATGCTTCAAAGAAAAGTGTAAGAACCCTGCAACTTCTAGAGGAAGCCATACCACTCAGCATATCTATATCTATATATATTGCTCAGCCATAATCTGCCCCAATATTAGGTTTCATTCTGATCTCTAATCATTAGAGACTGGGTTATGCTCTGAAGCAGAAAGTTTAATATCCCCAATAAAATTTGTGTTATCATGAACTATTATAACTCTAGATAGTCTTGTTAAAATGTTTAATCACAGAACAACTGATAGTCAGCAGAGGGGTCAAGGGCCACTTGGATATAAAGGTGACATTGCTCTCCACAGGCCTCTCTTGTGCGAACATTGTTGAGGAGGTGTGGGTAAGCTTTCCCTGCTGGCTGCTCTTGCTGAACCTATTTTGTAGATAAAGGGAAGACTTCCCTTTCCTAGATTGCCAATCGGGTATGTTTCACAAGCACTACATCCACTTAAAATTTTTTTAGATAATAAATATTAATTTGAACCCCAGGAAAACAAATACAATTAAAATAAACCGCTCACATCATTTTTTCATCTTATACTGCAACATTTCAATGCCTTACTTGGCCAATTAACATTGCAAGACCATGGCCATCCTGACGAACGTTGACCTGGCCTCAGTTATTCATGCCTTCGTCACCTCTCGGCTGGATTACAGCCATACAATAGACCCGGGCATGAAAACTTCTGCTCTTAGGAAACTCCAACTGGTACAGAATGCTGAAGCACATCTTAGTAACGCTGGCTACCGCAAACTTCAGACCTATCATCTTCTCTTTGTGCTGGCTTCCCATAGACTACTGAATCAAGTTCAAGGTCTCAGTCCTTATCTTCAAGGCATTCCAGGGCCTAGGCCCAACATATCTAAAAGACCGCATAAGGCTCCAGGATAAAGACCCCGGCTGACAACTTCACTCCTCTAGCACAACGGAACTTTCTACAATAAGGGTAAAGCTTGTCTGGCCAGAAGATCAGGGGCCAGCCCAAGACTGTAGAAGGAAATCCCAAATGAACTAAGGACCATCGCAAACCTCATCATCTTCTGTTGTAAGTGCCATGCACATTTCTTTGACCTTGCCTTACCTAACAGAAACATCTAGCAATATATATGAAAATAAAATGATTCCAAACCAAAACACTCTACTGCACGCCCTTCTCCCCTGGTCCAGAGGATGAGAGAACAAACAGGTGACAGATGTTAGTCCCCTTGTTTAATGCACTGCTGGAAAATACTCAACTACTACCATGAGGAGCATGTTATCAGAACCTATAGAACAGAATAACATGACAGTATCCTCCTTGGTAAATTCACTCTCAAGAATGCCTCATTAAATGCCACATTTGGACAGCTGGACAGGTGAGACTCTGTGTGGTGCTTTGAAAACTCAGGGGTACATTTAACTCATTCTCCCCATGAAGGAATATTTTTCAGCACACTGCATTTTGCCAATCCTGCAAGCCTTACTCCTGGGGTGGCTGGAAAATGTGTGCTCTACCACAGCCACAGGGAGGGTTACACAGCCTAGTGAAACTGAATTGCCATTAAAAACTTGATTACTAGCTGCTTTTATTGGATTACCTCTTGTAACTCAGAGCTAGATGTAAATTTCCAGTAATAACCTGTGCAGCGATAAACTTCATCCGACCACAAGAGTGTGCATGTGAGAGGACTGCAAATCTCTTTCCCCAAACCAGAATTAGCCGGTATCATTGGCACATGAGAGAGCGTGTAGATCTGAAATTGCCCTGAATGGATACAAGATCATGCAGAAGACGAGCTGTTCTGGGGGCAAAAGGGCAGCGATCGGCCGCAGCCTCCTCCCAAAAATAAGCCCCAGTCCAGCACCCCTCCGGGCCAAGGGGAGGGAACCGGCTGGCTAGCAGGGGGAGGTTGAGCGGAGCCTGGGCTGAGGATGATAGGCAGGACGGCAACAAAGCCAGGGGCTTGGAGGAAAGCTGCAAGTTTCGGCGAGAGCCAGGACTAAAGCCCTGCGGGCGGCAGGGCTGGCTCGGGCCCGGAGCGGTGAGTATGGCTGGGACGGCGCGCTCCAGGGGAGGCTGCTCTAGAGGCAGCGTGGATCACAGGGGCTGAATGGCACCGAGACATGGCGAAGGGGCAGGATCCGTGTCACGGAGCCGCACCGGGAGAGAGGGAGGTTCCGGGAAGGGAGCTCAGCTCAGCTGCGTGGGGAGGCGGCACCGCTTTGTCTGTGGCTCCGGGCGAGAAGCGCTGCAGCAGCAGCGGGGTAACTAGCGGTCATTCTTTGTGCTACCGTCAGGCAGAGGGAGGCTGCAGGGCTGGTAACCTGCCCGGAAGCATCATCACAGCTGGAGGCATCTCCCCTCCGCCACCGGAACGCTCTCCCGCTGACAGCGAAGGAGCAGCTTACTCCGTTTCCTGTTATTTCCCTCCTTTCCCCCACACTCAGGGGCAAGCGTTAACCCCTTTGCATTCAGTGATCTCTGGGGTCTGCCAGCCTCTGTCTGTGTGTCTGTCTGCGGAGGCTCAAGTTCTGAGAAAAGCGTACTACGTGGTATTACTTTCTGAGTCAATGGTCCTGATTTAAATTTGGGGGGGACATACGATCTGAATCCTGGAAACCCCACATGTACAATCTGGAAAAAACATCCATCTCCAGGAATATTTTCTAAAACCATTTCCACAACAAGCATTTCATTAGATGTAAGGCTCTCCTTTACTGGAGTCCAATGGGAGGGAAAACAAATCTGTTCTCAGATCTTAGTTCCATATTCTGCTTCCCCTAATAACCATGTTACATGCTCCTAGGGAGAGAATAACATCAGGAACAAGATCCATCATACAGATCCTATAACAACATCAAAGAGTGAGAAAAATAGCCAGAGAGCAAGAAAGATAGCGTTGTAGTTGAGGCACAGGACTAAGAGCACGGAGACTTGTGTTCTTGTTCTGATTCTGCCACAGACTTCCTGCATGACTGTGGCCAACTCACTTAGCCCAACATTTTCAAAAGAAGTCTCCACACTAGATTGCCTTCATGTTTGACTGTGCAAGTGAAGACAGGCATGATTCATCTAAGTGCTGAATATTCTCAATTCCACTGAAGTCAGTGAGGTGTTAACCTGAGAATCAGGCTAAATGTGTTTCAAGCTCGGCAACCAAAAATTAAAGCACCCAAAATTGGAGGCCACTTTGTAAATGTTGCCCTTAACTTTTCTGTGCCTTGGTAAAATGGGGATATTACTATTTAGGGTACACAGCAGGGGTGTTGTGAGGCCAAATTCATTACTATTTGTAAAACAATTAGAGTTCTTTGATGAAAGTTGCCATAAAAGTGCAATATTCTATACTTTTAACATGAAAGATAATCAACCACTGGAACAGGTTACCTGGGGATATGGTAAATTCTCCATCACTTATACTCTTTAAAGTAAAGTATACATCAAGACTGGATGTATTTCAAAAATATATGCTCCAGTTCAACCACAAGTTGTGCTAGATGCAGGAATCACTGGATGAAATCTATGGCTTGAGTTATACATGAGGTCAGAATAGATTATGATAATAGTTCTTTCTGGCATTAATATTTATTAAACTATTAATTCACCTGAGAAGGCAGTTAACATCATGCAAAAGTTGCTTCTCATTCTCCTCAATTAGTTAAGTGAGATAGGCAGACTCCTAACAGTCCTGCATGCAGAAATCCCATTAGACTTAATGGGTCTTATCTAGTAGATGAAACTGCTATGTTGGGTGCACACTGGATGAGGAGCCTTTGAAAATCTAGCCTTGTTTTACAGAGGGAGTTGCTAGGTCCTGAGCACTTTAAAAAATCTGGTTCTTATTAATGTGTCTAAATGGGAGCTGAGCTCTTTCGAAAATTTGGCACCCCTTATGGGTGCTGAACATTTGAAATCTGATTCTGAGCTCTTCTGACAAACTGGCTCTTAGAAGCTACTCCCACATCCAAACCCAGTCACAGGTGAAGGGAGTCAGGGTGGGGGTATCATGCTTTGTTGTTGTGACTGAGGAGCTCACAATCTTGTTTGGTTGTGGGAAATATGTATGGCTTTGCATATAAGCTGTTGGAACTTTTGCTATAATTTCTTTACGATTTTGCAGTTGCAAAGAGTGTCCTCTGCTTTTCTGACTTCTAAGGTACTACATTCTACTTAAATACATCCACAATGCAAAGCAATAGGTCAGGGGTGTGCTGAGTGAGTCATGAGTGAGGAGAGCAGCCAAATGTCCAATCCCAGCTCTGTTTATCATTTGAGAGTTTGCACAAGTATTGCAAGTGACCTTTCCTGCTTGTGGGTGTATTTACATAAAGATTCTGGACTAAATATAAAAATGAGACAGAATCCAGTTCATACAGGGTAAAATGGATGTTGTTGCAAGTCTGGCACTAACTCAGATCACTTTGTTATATCAGTTTATTTGTTTGGGGCCATCCTTACTGTTGTCAAGTGAGCAGTTTCTTTGCTATTGTAAATAGGATGAGTATCATTGCTGGACATAAGTCCCACTGAAAAAAATGTTACTGTTTCAGGTCATTTTTGTTTTAAATTATTTAAAAAATACACAACATTCATTCCTGTCAAAAAAGAAAAAAATGACTATGTACAGTATCAGTATTTAGGAAGTTTGATATAATGTTCAGTGAATATATAACCCCCATATAGCTAAATCAAGACTACATTTTCAATGACTAGTGGTTTGGGGTGCCTCAATCTTTGGGCAATCTGAGACAGTTTATAGGGCTTGATTGTGAGAGAGTAGGTACTGAGCATTTCTGAAAACCAGGCCCTTTAAGGTGTTTCAAACTGTGCACTCAAAACTTGAGGCACTGAAAATTACTCTTTATTTTTGAAATTTAGGCCATTAATATTACTTTGTGGATTCCATACAAAATCTATGGAAAAGCTGCACAGTTAAGCACTTGAGATCAGGAAATACAAAAACTAGGGTTCCATATTCAAACTTCACAGATTCACACTTATGGGCAATCTTTAGTGACATGATGACATATTATTTCTGAAACAATAGATTATAATGTCAATCAAACATTATTTTCTACAATCTTAGACAAACGGTGTAATATATTGCATTTTTTCCCATTCTTGTATCCCTCATTATTTTCATTACCATAATCATTCAGTAGATCTTTATTGACTTAGACTTCGTATACAATTAGTTCTCTTCTCTCTTGTGTATGGGTCAGATCCTCAGCTGATGTAAAGCAGCATAAATGGAGCTACACTGATTTACATCAGTTGAGGATCTGGCCCAATGAATTTTAATATAGGGATAATCTGAGCCTTTAGGCTCACTGGGCCTTTGTAAAGGGTGGTGTGTATCTTTACCACCCAGGAAGAACTCCAGGAAGGAACTGTAACTCAGAGGCACAATCCCTGTCCTCTTTCCCTGTTGCTTTGAAGACAAGTGGGTATTAAGTCACTTCACTCCTTTTCAGGGCACATCTGCTGGTGCCTGACCATTTCTGCTGGTGTGTAGTGGAGCACAGCTATGGCATTCCCCAATTCCTCCAGACCATTTGATTGTGGGGGGAAGTATGGAGTCCCTGTTCTCATGCATGTAGTGGTCTTTATTCCTTCCTACTCCCCTGTGTGGCCTGGTGAGGACTAGTGAGAGTCTAACGGAACCCATAATCAGCAGCCATGTACTTTACATTTGTCTTTCAACTAGCAGCGCAACCTTCTTTACGCATAATTCCGTGAATGAGGCATTTCACTGTGCAGTTACCTCAGCTGAACACAGACATGTCCCTGTGTTCCTTAGTTGCAGTGCAGCCGGTGAGACAGTTAACTATGAAGGTAACTGAGCTACAAAATTAGACAGCTTATGTATGCAAGCAATTTTTTACTATTGTTTTGTTATACTTAATCTATAGTATACTGTGCAAGTACAGCTTTCTGTGTATTTTTCATATAAGCTGACTGGCACACACACTAGTACGGTGCATTGCAAGAAGCTACACGTGTACTGCAAGAAGTAAATGATCACATCATTAAAGTCAGTGGCCAAATCTTCTGTTAATGTAAACCACTCTTAGCTCCACTTACAACACCCGAGGAACTAACCTTGTATCATGATGCATATGTAAAAGGGATCAGAGTTAAGGTAGGGCTGAATACTGTAACCTTGATGTCTGCATTTTTTTTTGATTACTTAATCTGCTTAATATAGTTTGTATATGGAATTTTTTATGTAGAGGCAAGACATAAAAAGAAGTTTTGCTTTTGACAACTTTGAAGTTCTGCTGGCTTGCAAATAATTGGCAATAGCATGTGTAAATGCCATAATCTGGAAGTGTTTGGATAGCCTCTTTCCTGGTGTCAACGTCAGATTCAAGACTCACAAATTTGTCAGACCACTCTGTTTATTAGCAATGCACCCAGATATGTGTGAGCCTCCTGCCAAAGCTCAAGCTAACTTATTTAAACAGATAAGGGAAAGCCAATTTAACATAAGAGACAAAAGGAAGAAGAAACTAACAAATATACATACATATCTTATTTGCATACTAACGTTTACCAATCTCCTAGCTCAGTCTGAGCTCTAAGTTAATTAGTTTGAGGACCCATTGTCTCACACTCCTTAATGTTTCTCTTCCTGACAACTATATTTCAACAAATCCTCCAAGCAGCATTTCTTTAATGAATTATAATTTCAATATAATTCATTCTACTTTCACACTGGGCACTTTAGGAAATTCACAGGAGATAATTTCTCTCTTGTAAATCTTTGTGGAACTTTTAACGTGCATCAGAATGGGCTTCCCTCCTGCACATCTTAAAAAGTGGGTGAGATCCCTCTTTCAACCCCTGGCAGTCTTTACCTGGTTGTTTAAAAGAAATATATACTGGTCAAATTATGCTCTCGGCTTCCCGAGTGTAAAATCTTGAGTGATGTCACTGACCTGCAAACTGCTATATTTGAAAACAGAATTTAACCCAGAAAGAGCCCTGATATTGACATAATCTTTTGGCAGTGGGCACTTACACTTTCTTCAAAAACTTCTTACTAGGTTTACCGGATAGCAACTGTGAAAAAACAGGATAGGAGGTGGGGGGTAATAAGCATCTATATAAGAAAAAGTCCCCAAAAATGGGACATCTGGTCATCCTACTTCTTACTGATTTGGAAATAAAATTTAATAGATGAAGTCTATAAAGTTTCAACAGTTCTTCCCAGTCACTATAGAAAACAGTTTAGTCCCAGGACAACTACATTTTTCCTAGGTTGTCAGATTGCTATAAGTTGGCACAGAGAAGCCCTTTTCCAGTGCTCTTCCTAAAATCCATTGGATGGAGAACCACTCTACTTTATCCTGTAGTTTTGATAACTGTTCATGTAGATGATTTAAGTGGGTACCACACATTTTGCTGTGTTACAGTAGACTTCCAAGTGTACCCTGCTAAAAATGGTTACTGCCTACTCACATTACACTCAGTCCAGCTTCTCAATTGTTTTTAGAAATGGGAGGTGACATACAACAACAAAACTCACTGCTCTTACTTTATAGATTTTTATTTATTTATTTTTGTAAAATATCATGGCCTGAGGGAAGGAGCACAGTATACATATTGAAGTTTGCTCTGAGCAGCAAAATGCCTAAGGCCAGTCCTGCTCCTAATACTACTGTAATATTTGGTTGCCATGAGCACTGCTTCATTATAGTATCTTATCCTATCATATTTGCCTATGACCCATTAATTTTATTTGTTGATTCTTATTTTTTGGCATTAAGGAGACACTGTACAAGTTCAGAATCAGTTGGACACTACTCTTTGGTTTAATGAATTTAGATGTTTTGGACCCAATTTTCCTTTAATTTACACCAGTGTAAATCCAGAGTAACTTCGCTTATTTTGGTGGAATTACTCTGATTTATACCACTGTGAATCAGAGCAGAATTTTATCTAGTGGGCCAAATTCTGTCCTCCTTTATACCTATATAGCCTTACCGACGTCACCATTCTGTGGGCTTTGTCTTGTTTGTGCCTTGCCTATTATTATGTCTGTTTATTGTTGTTTCTGTGTTGATTATTGTTTGTGTGAGACTGTCACTGAGATGTACTAGAAGGCAACATTTGCTCCATTGAATTTAATTTATCATTTGAATTCTATAAGAACTGGATTTTGTTAGTGATGAACAAGGTCTCTTATTTATTGAAAAACATCACACATATACTTTTAAGTTATGCATTTAATCTCTTCAAAATAGCTATTGTTTCAAGAACCATATTATACTATTAAATGTGGTACATAGAAGACCACCAGAAATTGTTTCACTGTTTCTAATATATTTTCTTTTGTCTGTTTTTGAAGCCACCTCCTGTTTCCATTTCTTCATGGAAAGAGAAAAAACACACCTTATCTGGTAACTTGTACCACTAAAGTTCCCAGTCTCCATGGAAACCTCTGTGGTACTCCACAGTATTGTAACATTTCAATACATCACAGGATAAATGGAGAGTTGGCTCGGCATCTTGACTCGTCCAGTTAAAAATTGCCTGTGGAGTCACTTGAAATTATTTTTATTATTTCTGGGTTGTGCTCTTCATTTGTGGGGACTACCAAACCAAAAGTCCATTTAATTTATCTGAGACCCAGTCCTCCATACCATATGCACCCAAACCTTCCCACTGTGCTAGATTCTGATTTACATTGACATAAATTTGGAGTAACTGACTGATCTCAGTGGAGTTACTATGGATTTACACCAGCATAACTGAAAGCCTAACAATATATCATACTGACTTTAATGGGAGCTTGAGTTGTGCAAGGAAGGTAAGATCAGGCCCCTGCTCTATAATTTATGTAAGCAAAACATCTCGAAGATCACGGAATCTAAATATTTTTTCATTATTTTCTTCTTTCACCCTTGTCCCACCAATAGTAAAAATAATAAATCCCAAGATTACAATTGGTTTTCGCTGCAGAAAGAATGGTAATCTGATTTATCTTTTATTATTTCCTTTTCATTAAAAGCTTTATAATTTTGAACACAAAAACACATAATCCAAGTTTACTGGGAGAGCAGAAGATGCTGCATCATATATAGATGACACTTGTCCTATTATGGGACCACAGTCACAATCCATGAAGGCTACACATTTCCAGTCTTACCTGAGTAAAGTTAAAGCAGAAACATATAGGCCCAGATCCACAAAGGTATTTAGGCTCCAAACTTCTACTTGTGGATCTGGGCCAAAGTGACAAACAAGGCAAATTATAGTCAACACACATACATCACATAGGTAAGTACAAAAACCAGAAAGACACAAGCAACACACACACACACACACACACACACACAGAGTGTATGGTTTTCCATGCGTTTTATATTTAAATTTATTGAAATGCTGTTATACTACTAAAAACCATATGAAGGACACATCTGCATTGAAACGCAATAGTGAAAATATGGCTATGGTCCAAATTTGTTATAACACAGTTTCATTTTTAAAAAATCATGATCTAAATCGTGCCCCAAGCCCTCCATATGTGGCTCTCATCCCTTCCACATGGGAGAAAGGGGTACCATTCACCTCTGCAACACCGTCCCTGCTTCATGAAACCCAGGAGTGTGTGGGGGAGTAGAGTAGGCAGGGCTATCCTGAGACTGGCTAAGGGAGAGATGCACATCATAATCCCACAGATTTTCTCATGGAAAACAGTACATAGAGGTGGTAAAAAAAAAAAATTAGAGGTTCAAAAATGTTAATTTTCAAAATATTTCAATTAAAAACAAACAAACAAGAAACTTTGAAAAAAAGGTTTGTAAAATCCCCCTCCCCCATTTTTGGAACTATAGAGCTGGTTGATACTTTATGACATTTCAAAATGTTGAAAATGCAAAACAAATTCAGAAATATTTGTGTAACATTTTTTCACCGGCTCTAGCTGGAGGCTCTCTTACCTATTTACTTGTAGAAGTGTAGTTAAGCTTGTGGCTGAATAGTACTGCCCTGCGGTCCTCATACTGTTCCTGTATGCAGAAACCCCAACAAATGCTGGAAAATAGGTTTGGGAACTAGTTTAATCTATACTGTTAAAAAATAAAAACAAATAACTATTACAAACCTGTACCTGTTTTCTGTGCATACTGAAAGCATTTTTTTTTTGTTTCAGAATACTGTGGGGAAAATGTGCACCACTCAAGAAGACATTGCATATGATTTTGAAGATGATTCAAAAGATAAGACTAAGACACTTAAGCCTAATCCAAACATTGATGGCGGATGGGCTTGGATGATTGTCCTTTCTTCCTTCCTTGTACATATACTCATCATGGGGTCACAAATGGCCCTTGGAATACTTAACATGGAATGGCTTGAAGAATTCAGTCAAAGTCGAGGCTTGACTGCATGGGTTAGCTCCCTTAGCATGGGTATTACATTGATCGTAGGTACGTTCCAATATAATTATATTGCAAAACTGTATAGGTTTAATGTAGTATTTCCCCCCATGCAAGTATTTTCTTGCACTATTCAAATATGGTAACTGAGTAGGCCATAGTGTTCTTGGACTGTAGTTTTAAAGTCACCAGGCCAAATTCATTTGTCTACCACAGCAACTAATTTGGGCTGTGGGGCTAAAAATAGACATTCCCACTGGGGTTGGAGTCCAGGCTCCAAGCCCCTCCTTCTGGAACTTGGGCTCCAGGCTGATCTCTAAGGTCTACACTGCTACTCTTAGCCCTGCAGCCCAAGCCATGCAAGCCTAAGTCAACTGACCTTGGCTCTAAGGCTCTAAGTTTTTTCTTTGCAGTTGTAGACATACCCTGGCATGTGAGCCATGTAGTCAGAGGGAGGCAGGGAGCAGCAGTGAAGCTGGGGGGAAACAACAGTGAGGCGAGGAGGAGGAGCAGTAGGCAGTCATGTAACATACATCTGAGTGGTCCCAGCTAACTACCTGGTGGGTTGGTCTGGGCTGCATCAGGAATGGGAGAAAAATAATAGTCCCTCCAAAAAGCTTGGAGTCTGTCTTAGAGTCTACTTGGGAGGTCAAGAGGTAAGGCTGGGAGGAACAGAATTAGGGACTGACTGTTCACTGTCTGATGCTTTGTGCTGTCATTTACATATGTGCAAAGTGAGCGCAAAGTCTTATATCCACTTTGTGCTATACACCTATTTTACACAAGTGTAAATGATAGCACAAGGTGCAAGTCTGTATAGAATCATATTTAGAGTCTGTCTGAGGTGTGTACCACTAGAAAGAACAGCCCACCTGGAAGAGGGGAGGCTTGGAGGAAGATGGAGGAGTCCCTAAAAGACCCCAAAATATTAGTGTAGCTGGGTCCCATTAAGTCTTAGTTCAACCCAGAAAAATGAGTATATTCTCTAATCTATGTTATGTGAAATGTCTGTCAATATTGCTGGAGTTAGGTGTACACATCCTACAGGATTAAACTTTGTGCAATCTCAGTTACTTCAATGGGGTGCCAAGGAGTCCAAGTCAGGGCAGGATTTGACCAAACCTCACAGAGGGCAAGGTAAATCTTGAATCATGCTAGGACAGTCCACATTTCCCTGTATCTTCCTATTACTCAGAAACTGTAGTTTATTTTAGGTCTTCAAGAATGAAAGGCAAACAAGTAACTAAAGTATCTTTTAGCTGAAATATTGTCAATCATTAATAATTAACAATGAAGATAATTTGGGATACAAGTAAGTTCCAAAGTCACAAAAGCTTATAATAGTTAAAATATCATTAAAATCACTAAAGCTCTCAGAGCAGCATTTAACCACTTATCCTCTGTGCTTATTTACATATTTCTTTGACAGAGTTTTACAGACAGGCCTCTTATTTTCAGTTGAGTGGTGGGATAAACCACCTGCCTCAGCAAAAGTTGATACCATCACTAATACTTAAATCAGTGCAGGGAATTCTGCTTTCTGTGCTATTTAAAGGCTATATTATATATATGGCAAGATGTTGGCTTTCAGAGATCTGTACAGTGACTAAGCTAATCTAGATCAACAGGGTTGCAGAAGCAATTCCAATCCTTCTCTACATGCCAGGTGTATTTATCTGTTGCATGAATGCCTGTGAGAGGGCTTTCCAGGTCTGCACTCCCAGGGATATAAGGTGCCATATTCTGTCTGTTAAACAGACCACATTTATTTGTCCCCCCTTCACCTGAGTGTAAATAGATTATCCTGTAGGACCTGTCACAGGCTCTGTGAAACATTTATAAGGGTGGTTAAATAACAGCATCAAATGGGATCAACAGGACAAAGTGCCATGATAGATTAAACAGAAACAGGACCAATCCCCAATTTTTGCCCCAGATCCCTAAATGACCCCCTCAAGGATTGAACTCCTAACCTTGGGTTTAGCAGGCCAATGCTCAAACCACTGAGCTCTCCTTCCCCACCACTGCATCCATGACAAGCAGTGCAGGGCCATCCACTGAGTCTGATTCACTAACATGAACAGTTTAGGACCAATATTAGAAGACACAGTAGCAATTTAAAAGACTCTGACATCCTGCAGAATCTTATAATTTTGTTAGGTACTCAGGTACCTAGGAAGAATAAAGACATAATTTTGTTAAATCAAATGCAGGAATCACATTGAAAAAGCAAAACATACATCTCATAAGCAGAGGAACAGGATGTTTATGTGCAGTAATATCAACCCCTGCTCAAGATACAAATCTTAGTTCATGCACACTAAATACATAGCAGACATTCTACAGATATGCATGCCCCTGAATGTGACAAAAGACTTATACTGTGGATGTTGTTTTCACTGTACATGGTGGAGTTCCTTCACCCATGGTATTTGGCAGTGGTTCATAGACTACTGTCATCTGCCTCCTCACTAAGTTTGCTGGGTGTTGTGATGCTTGACAATTCTGAAAGTTGATGCGAGGATCAAGGATAGTTCAGAGTGAAACATCTGGGAAATGGATTATATCATTCACAAGTTTCCCAAATTTACAAGGTGTTGAGGGATGTATCCTTCCAAGAATGTCCAGAATCAGCTTGATATGATTGGTTGCTAATTTATGCTCTGTGATTTACCATGGACAAATCCCTGTGAGTAGGCTTATGCTACTCAAATGTGCTGCACTGGCACTGGAGATATACTGGCATGTTATAGCTGGCAAGCCCTAGATTTAAGTGTCAGGGAGCTGTTGAAAGGGTGTTCCAGAGGGCTCAAAAGTTTAGAATTCATTTTCCTTGCTGTCCAAAAGAGCCCATCTGTTGATCTTTAAGCATGGAACAAGACCCATCTTTTCTCAAGAATTTAGTTAATGGGGAATGGACCAATTATGTTATTAAATTCTGTACATGTATCTAAGTCATAACAGAGTACATTTTATAGATCAGTAAATAAATCAAATCAATTAATTAATTACTTAAATACAGTATCTCCACCGCTCCAGAGACTGTGAAACAGCAACAAATCAAACTAAAGGGTGGATCTTTTCTGTAAGATATGGCCTTCATTTTCACACATTTTGAGTCAGCACAATGTTTCTCAGCTGTACTGGATAAAATGTTTCATTTCAGCTGGATCATGACACCTCTGGGAGAGAGAAAGCCAGTGTGAATGTGGTCCTTGAGTTGAGGAAATCCTTCTTTAGAGCAGGGAAGCAGACATTTTCACATTGCAACAGACAAATTACTTGGTCTTCTGCTTAACTCACATCTTGCCTAATGAATCTCTTGAGGAATGTAGATTCAGTGGCTAGAATCTTCATTCCACCTGAAACTACAGTGTGTGGGGAGGGGAATACTGCAGGTAGAGGGAGGCAGTTGCGGTTCCCTCATCCCAGAGGAGCGGGGGTTGGGGAGAATAGCTGGATCGGGGAAGCAGCTACACCATCACTGTGGACTTTCCTCTAGCAGAGAATTAAACTCCTGAGGGAGAATTCTTTGCTGACCGTTTTTCACTAATTTGGTAGAAGCAGCATGAAGTGGACTTAGGAACAGGATTCTGTGGTCTACTAAGTGTTTGCACTATCATAAGCCACTGCAGGTGAAATAAAGAACTTTGAATTTAGGTATTGGCAGAGTTATTAGCCAAGGGCCTAAAGGGATTAACTGAATGACATTTTTGAGGGCCTAAAGGGGTTAAGAGGAAAAAATAATCCTTTTAATTGCATTTAACAATTTCAATTAAACTGTTTCATATTTTGTTTGAAAATGATAATTAAGACTTTAAATAAGTTTCACAGTAAGGGCTTTACACTAATCTTTTAGCAAATTCTTCTTCATGTTCTGTGACAGGTCCTTTCATTGGTTTATTCATTAACACATGTGGGTGCCGCAAGACAGCAATAATTGGCGGGATCTTGAATGCCCTAGGCTGGGTATTGAGTGCCTATGCCTCAAATGTACATTACCTCTTCATTACATTTGGCGTGACAGCTGGTAAGCAATATTTATATTTGAAAATTCTTTTAAATAGTGTCAGTGTCTTCTGGAAGTCTATTTGCTGAGAACACGAGAGAAGCGAAGATCGCTCTTGGGTCATTTTAACATTTGATTTTTTTTAAACTTCTGATAAAGTGATTTTAGGTGGGGAAATACCATTTAACAATTTTTCTTTTAGTTTGCAAGCACAGTTTCTTAGTTTTTTTAGTTAGCTTGCACAGTCAGACTAATGTTATTGTTCTATAGTTTTAGACGTAATAGGCAAGATTCTGCTCTCAGTTGGAGGTCAGTGGAGTTATTCCAAATTAATACTGAGGCAAGTGATAGATGGTAGTCCAGTGGGCCTGATTTCTATTCCACATTAGTGTAACTCCATTGTCTTTAACAGAATTATACCAATGAAAGTGAGAGCAGCGTCGGATCGAATGGCTATTTTTGTCATGCAAGTTCTATCATTCAGCATGTGAAGATGTTTTGTCAGTGGTGGGATGGCACAGAGGTCACCCAGGCATGCCACCTTTCAGTCAGGGATGGCACCACAGGCAGGTCCTGCCTTGGTTTATAAACAAGTCCAGAAAGACCTTTTTTAGTCAGAGAGCACCCCCTCTTCCAAGGGTCTAATTTATTAGTAACAGTCATAAGCATAACTAGGACCTTACTCAGATAAACTGGGGACATTTGTCATCTCAGGCTCAGTCCTGCTAGTTCCTTCCTTCAAGATAGTCTTTCTTCCTGTGCCTGGAAACAGTCTCTTATTTTGTTCTGGAACCTTTCCCCATTCCTTCTTTAGATTCCTCCTTTTCTGTGCTTCCTTAAGCAGGAGTCCTTAACTTGGAACTGTGCTGTATTCCTCCCCCCCCCCCCCCTTAAACTGAAGTTCCTCCCCAGCTCTCGTCTCTGAAAGTGGGTTCTTTTTATCAAATCTTCTGGTCCTTCTTAAGCTGGAGCCCTCAGTTCTTCTTCCTGGAGCTGAGTTGTGGGTTAGTCAACTGTAAGGCCTTTGCCAGCTTCTCCCTCAGCTGGCTCTTTCCCTTAATTAGCCCTCTAGGTGCTCCACAGATCAGCTTTTCCCTACTGATATCTCCTAGTGTCTGCTCTGATATGAGGGAGGAGGCTATCTTTATGCTGGTCCCCTTCCCCCAGTTTATCCGCAATTTGTTGGGGGAAAGGGGAGCTCTGCCCCACCCTCTCTGAAAGGCTCCTGGTCCTGGGCTCTTAAAGAGACAGTGATGGGATTTACTCCCACTCACCACTCATTCCGAGGATTGCTTCCTCTCTATCCATATCTCCCATATATATATATATATATATATATATATATATATATATATATATATATATATACATACACACACACACACACACACACACACACACACACACACACCCCACACTTTATATCTATATATAGATGGGCTGACCTCTAGGCAAAACTGCCTTTAAAGGGCAGACTATCCTATCACAAAGCTTCCCCCTCAAGAGCCAATCTATATCCAAAATGTAGACTCGATCAAATTTATCATTTAGCCATGTTCCCCAGACAGGGAGGCACTTTTTGTTTAGCTGCTACCAGGAAGTCAACCAGTATGCTTGGCAACATCCTTATCATGGCAACCAGTCCTTGACAATACCCTTATTTTCATCAGAAAAAATTAAGTAACCAGGATCTGAGGTTCTCTCTGTTGTATGTAGCCCATAGGATGCATGTGGTCATCCATAGTCCATGGCATGTCATAATTTACACCAGGCACCTGTGTACCTAGATGGTAGAATCTCTTTGCCACCTCCTGTGTTATCAACAGAACTGGTATTTCACAACAAATAAACTTTTCTGTGGTAGTGGCCTCCTGGTCTTCTGGAGAGGAGTCTCCCTGGCTGCACACATCTAAGTTAAGGATCTCTCTGTTGAGGTTCAGATCCCTTTTAGGGTTTCCAAAAAACAGAGACTGTACTGTTTTGCTCACAGCTTATGGTATCTCACTTAGCAACACCCACTTCTGTTCTTTCTTCTGCCACACTATTTTATGGATGATATTCAATATGTGAAAATAACCTTTATCTTCCTTTTTCTTTGGGGTAGAGCTCTTTGGTGGTTTTTTTTTTTGGCAGGGGTGTGGTTGTGGCTTTGCCTTGTAGCTTTGTCACTGTTGCATGTCTTTGGATTTATGATCTTAGCTTCAATCAACTCATGTACCTTCTGGCTCAATCCACTTTTTGTTGTAGTGGCTTCACCCAGCATGATTCCAGTTCTTTTCACAAGGTGGTCACTTCAGTCTAGAGGCTCTCCAGCTCTTTACCTTTAGCCAAATTGGTGTAACTTTACTGAGATGCAGCCAAACCTTTTTACCATACCACAATTTCTCTTGCTCTCTTACAGAAAATGACATAGGGATGTCAGTTAATGGGAAAACCATTTACACTTTTAATGAGCACAGTAGAAGAATATAAATTAGTGTGTGTGTATATATATATCTCCACTGAAATGAAGGAATTGTAGCAAGCCTAAGAGATGACTAAACTTATAAAGGAAGGGTTTGGTGATATGTTCAGAGTGAGGACTACATCTTTACAGCACTATACCATAAGCAAAAATCCTTTATGTACAAAAAAAAGTCTCTATTTGCATAGATAGAGGAAGAACATAAGCCTTTGTTGAGCAATGACTTTAGTACACCAAAGGTGTCAGTAGGCTGCTGGCCTGCCTCCCCAGAACAAGGAATGACACCACACCCAGAATCTGGTTCAGGCCCTTTTCTCCAGGGCTTCAGCTTTATTACTTCTACAGAAAGCTAGCACAGCACATCAATCATTCCAGCCTCTAACTCCAGAGTTTTCTACAGAGGCTTACTGTTCCCTCGAGGTTTGCACTGTACAGGACACCTGCCTGAGAATTATTCAGAAACCCTCCTCTTCCCCCTTGCTCCCCAATCCAGGGGCTTCCTGCCAGAGCCTCCCTGCTCCTGGAAGCTCTTGCCTCAGTTCTTCTTCCAACTCTCTGCCTGGGAGTTACCCTGCTCTAGGGAAACTGCTTCCTATAACTACTCTTTCAGGAACCTCCCCACAGCTGTCTCTCAAATAGCCTGCTTGCTGGCTTTCATAATCATCACCTAATCCATAGCTTTTCAGTCTCAGCTGGGAGGTAGCTGAGTCATCACAGATGAGTCTGGGCCCAACTCCCCTTAAGGGATCAGCTGCCCTGACAAGGACTATCTTTCCAAACTCATTAGTCACATATTGTAGATTGTTGTAACTTCTCAAATGGTCTGAGCTTTTAACACACTGGTTGTCTGTCACACACTAGAGTACCTCCAATCCCAGAATCCCTCATCAGAAGGTAGTTATTCACAGCTGTGAGACAGGATGGCAGACATGACTGCAAGGAATAATTAAGGGATAATTTTTGTGTTTCTTATGTGAGCAACACTTCCATTGAAGAGGCTCTGGATGTAATGTCTCTAGAAAGATGCATTTGCAACATGAAGCAAGGTATAGTTCAGGCTCTCACTGAGCTCAACTGGTGGAAAAAAGATTTGATTTTTGGTCTTTCCCAAAAGGATAAATCAGAAACTACAAGTTGTGTGAAAAAGCTAAGAGTGATGAATATGGACAAAATAAATCTTTTTGGAAATTTTGGCGAGATTGAAATGAAGCTGCCTGCCCCCAAAAATCCTTTAAAGAAATTTCTACAAAATCCGCAGAATTTCTGTAAAGAATTTTCTTCTGCTTTTCTATTCTGGTTGGTATCATTTTACTGATTCTATTAGAGATCACAATGATATCAAAACAGTGATGTACAATTAACTCTTATCAGGGCAGGGAGCCTTACCTGTACGACTCTTTCCTTATATCTGGAGTACCCTTCGGTACAAAGGAATCAATTCTCTTTTTTTCATCCTTCCAAGGAAACCAGACCAAAACTATTGAATTGCAGAATGTAATATGTAGAAATAAATAGCTAACATGAAAACCATATCTGTGTTCTCTAGAGAAATCTGAATGGGTGTTTCAAGTGAGATTGAGAAGAACTAAGACACTATCAGTGGAGTAATTCTGGTAAAAAAAATTGGAGATGTCAGGGATATTCCTCTGCAATGCCATGAGACCTCCCTTCACTGCAACACCAAAAAAGGTTCCCACACCTGTTGTTTTCTCTCCATTGCCCTTAAAAAAAGCACTTTCTTACCTTGGCCTCCAACCAGCAGTGCAGTTAGTATTCAGGTGGCTCATTGCATGCCCACCCTCCTGCTAACACCATCAGTTTATTTTTTTTCCTCTTCCCAACTCCTCTTGATGTACAGTCTTCCTAGACCCACCTATTTCCAACAAACTCCTCCAATGTCTTCTCTCCAACCCGCAGGCTCATCTCCATGAATCTCTCCCATCTTTCTCCCCAGACTCATTCTAACCCTCTCAATACAAAGCCCCTCATTCTCTCTTCCCCAAACTGCCTCACACCCCAGGCTCTTTCACCTCCCCCACATCCTTCCAGCTTCTTGTCCCTTTCTCAAAATATCCCTCTTGGCTTCCCCTATGTCCTCTCCAGTGCCTGTGCACACCAACAGCTGTCTCCCCTTTGTCCTGGCCCCACATCCCCCATAGCTGTGTCTCCTGGTTTTGGCCTAAGGGAAGGGAATAGAGGGAGCCAGACCCCTTCAGCTCCTCAGACCCTCATATCTGGAGGGGAAGGGCCCATATAAGGATCCTGAAATGCCTGTCCAGCAATGGGAGAAGAGGGGACAGAGAGCCCTCTGTTGGCCGGAGGGTACAATTACAGCTGCCACACCTATCTATTAGCTGCTGTGGTAATATCTTTTATTCTTAGCTTCTCCTCTCTGTCCTCTCCCCTACACAGCCAGCAAAAATCAGGGGGCAGAAAGGGGGAAGAGGGAATGGCATTGTCAGCCCCCTCCCTCACAGCTGAAAGTTAAGGGGAGATGTTCCCCTCCGTCATCTTCTATTATTACACCTATAGATACTGTGTTGCATGCAGTGTTGCAATGGGCTTTGGATCAGGCAACAAATGCAGCCCATGGAGTTCTAAAATGTGTCCTACAGTCACCCCACCCTGTAGTTGCAAAGTGAGGAAAAACTGACTAGCTGCAGGTTTTCATCACTCGTGAACTTAAAAATCAAGCAATGTCTATTTGCTGTCAAATAAGATACAGGTACAAGTAAATATTATGGCTGTGTGCATATACAATTAAAAATTAAAATCTATGTACATTTATTGCCACCTCTACCACTGACTTGCTGCATAACCTTGGGCTTGTTACTTGGGACCTGATTTTCAGAAGTGCTGAACGCTCACAGCTTCTGATGATGTCATATTGAGATATGACTGCTCAACACCTCTGAAAATATCAACAGCCATTAGCCTCAATATGGCTCGGTTTTTCTATATGTAAAATGGGACAATACCTACTTTGCAAGGATTAATTAATTTGGTTTGGAAAGTACTATGAATACCGGATTAAAGTAAATGATAAATGCAAAGTATTTATTTATTATATTTATATACAAATTTGGTATGGTCCTTGTATTACTGGTATGTTGCTAATGTGGCTCTTGCTGCTGCAGAGTTTGGGCATCCCTGTTGTATACCTTGCTAAATCTGGATGATTTCAGTAGAGTAGCATGTGATGTTTTTATTTTCACAGGTGTTGGGAGTGGCATGGTTTATCTTCCTGCAGTGGTCATGGTAGGACAGTATTTTCAGAAGAGAAGAGCACTAGCTCAGGGACTTAGTACCACTGGAACAGGGTTTGGAACATTTCTAATGACCATTTTACTGAAGTATCTGTGTAAGGAATTTGGATGGAGGAATGCAATGTTCATCCAGGGTGCTGTGTCTCTGAACCTGTGTGTCTGCGGAGCGCTCATGAGGCCACTTTCTTCCAGGAAGGATGCCAATGAAAAAGGTGTTAAGAGAAACAGTAGTGAAGATTATCATGCAAAAGCTCTGTTCCACTCTGCAAAGCCCATAAAATCTAATGGGGTATTACATGAAGAGCAAGAAAAAAAAGAAGGGCCAGCTAATGACGAAGTGCTTGATAATATTCAAGCTATGAAGTGCAAAGGTAAAACCAGACGTGGAAAGCATTTGTATGCTCTTTGCATTCTCAAGAGAGTGAGCCAGCTGACTGTTACAATCAAGAAGGGGTTTGGAACATGGTACTCCAGCTACTTTGGGGCTGCATCACTTTTTACCAATAGAGTATTTGTGGCCTTTGTGTTTTGGGCATTGTTTGCATACAGCAGCTTTGTTATTCCTTTTATTCATCTTCCAGAAATCGTCAAACAGTATAATTTATCCACACAGAATGATGTATTTCCTTTGACCTCGATTATAGCCATAGTTCATATATTTGGTAAGGTGATCCTTGGAATCATCTCTGATTTACCCTGCATCAGTACTTGGAATGTCTTTCTGACAGCTAACTTCACTCTTGTCACCTGTATTCTTATTTTGCCATTAATGCATACATATATTAGCCTGGCAATGGTTTGTGCCCTAATAGGATTTTCCAGTGGATATTTTTCTCTCATGCCTGTTGTGACTGAAGATTTAGTGGGGATAGAGCACCTTGCAAATGCTTACGGCATCATACTTTGTGCCAATGGGATATCTGCACTGCTAGGACCACCATTTGCAGGTAAATAGTTCAAGTTTCAAATCAAAATGCATATCTGTGACTATATCTGAATTATTATATACTTGTGATATTATAATAATGTGGATAACAAAATTACAGCAGCTCCCACTCTGACTAGTGTCCCATTTTACATGTATGTGTTTACAGAAGACATTCCCCACCCTCAGTACAAACTGCCATCCTTGCAAGTCATTCTAGCTCTGTTACAAACTGTCATTTTTATGGTACATTGTTTAAAATAATTGTATATAAAAATTTTCTAGCATAGAAAGGATTAACATACAGGGCCGGCTCTAGGTTTTTTGTGGCCCCAAGCTCAGGTGGTGCTGGGGCTTGCAGGCGGTGCTGGAAGCAGAGGGAGTGATGTCACCTTCTCCCAGCGCCTGCAAGGGCTTTACCTCCTCCTCCGCCCAGCCGCGCAGAGAAGCCCCGATATAAGGGGTGGCACAAGGCAGCGCAGCAGCCAGTGCGCAGATGAGGCAGCGCAGCCCTGGCTCCCCGGCAGGACTCGCCCTCTCCTCCCCAGGTAGTGGCTGGGCCCTGGCAGCTCAGCATCCCGGGGCTGAGGCTTCCCCTTCCCACTGCGGCCGGGGGCGCACTACCCTCGCCCTGTCTAAGTGGCGCAGCTCCGAGAGCGCAACTGCCCCGAAAAGAAAAGGGTGGCTGGAATGCCGCCCCTGGAAATGTGCCGCTCCAAGCACGTGCTTGCTTTGCTGGTGCCTAGAGCCGATCCTGTTAACATATTTACTCCTGTGTTTGTGTATCACAGTTTACACTTGAAGCATGCATATCTCCAGATGAGAAATATGCTGTAGTAAGAATTGCCACTGTGCATCACGGGAGGGAGATTTCATCAGTGGGGAGCACAGACTGGTTTGTACCATCACCTTCTATGGTGGGTCCACCAGGTAGATTTAAATTGTGTTTGTGCTCCAGCAGCATAAGCTGCCCAATGGATGTGCTGATAAAGCTCATCACCAGCTGCCTTGGCTTTGGCCGATTATCAGCCAACACTGTCCATTTTGGGGACTATATTGCATGCTCCCCCTCACCCCTGGGAGAAGTGAAATTGCAAGCACTGCTACAGCTCCCCTCAAATGAACTTAGAGGGAATCAAGCCCCTTCACTGTAAGATATCCAGTACAGAGGAATGGGGAGGCAGGTGACAAAAATACTCCCTAAAAATAATACTTTGGCCCAGACTGTGACTGTCTTTTTTGGGTGCATGAGTCAGAAGAAAGCAATAAGGTGCAATAGGTCATCTTCAGTAGGGGATAACATGGTCACTGAGCTGGGCTAGAGCCACCACCAGCACTGGGAGATCTATAGTCCCTCTCTCTTTCTCTGTACCTGTCAGCACTGCTGTAATGATGTAGACAAGAACACATGCTGAATCCTTTCAAAGGGGAGCAAAACTACAACTCTTCGATGCATTTTCCCAAACCCTGTCAGCCAGAATTGAGCCCAGTAAGAGTTAACATGTACATATCTCAAAGGAGAATTTGGCCTTTAAATAATTAAAAAAAAGATACAGTGATTGCTCTAAAACAGCTAGCCCTTCAGCTTTTATATTATGAACCAATGTGAATAACATGGTAACAGGAGTTTATTTTGTGTATGGTGTTTTGTGTTTCAAACCTTTTGAAACCATCTGAATGAAGAATTGAACTGCATCAGTCAAGGAATTGAGGTTGCCGTATGGGCTGTCACGATGCTGAACTCATACTTCTTGAGAAAGATCTTAGAAGGACTTTAACTATATGTGGGTTCTTAAAAGCCTTGTTTTCCTTGAACAAGAAATGTGGACAGCTCATTGAAATGTGCTTGTACAAACAGCAGTTGTAACAGTGTCCTGACTTAACTTGCCTGGCACAGATGTGGTATCAAGCATTCCAAAGAGGAAATAGTGAGGCAATAGCGAAGACTAAGTGAAGCAACAGTTGGCTTCAATTTCCAGTGTTATTTTAGCTCAGATCTGTTAGATGCAGGTTGTGGCAGGTATATAATTTTGGGGCCAGCATTGGTTAGCTTCTGCAAATTTGAGCCCTCCTTTATTCTAAACTTTCAGTGGAGAGAGTGAAGCTATTTTTAGAGATTGTTCAATATAGAAAACATATTGCATTTTAAGTTTTTAGGTGATCTACCACAATCTTAATATTGTTAAGTAATATTGTTATTTATTACTTGAGCTCAGAACACCAGGATGTGAAGATATACAGAACAAGTTTTCTAAAATATCTCTTTTCAGTGAAACTGCAGCATTTAAAAACATTTCTCATTGGCACATGTCTGCCAGAAGACTTGCTTGTGTTGATCTTGGGCAGAATTTTAATAATTTAAACTCAATTTCTCCTCTTCTAGAGGCCCATGTTCCATAGGAGGCCAGCATATCCCCGAAGTAGGGTGGTGTTAGCCACAAAGGTGTATGGCCAGAGCTGCCTTGGCAGTTGTTCCATAATTGTCCTTTATGGGGTTTCTTCAGAAGCATCTAATTCTGGCCACTGTCTGTGAGAGGATATGGACCAGATGGAACATCGATCTAACCTAACATTACAAATCCTGTGTATTGATTCAGTGCATCTCTTCAGAAGTATCTGTTAGCAGCATTCCTATGAGCTCTGGCCATAAACTAAAGCTTCCCCCAGTAGGGAGTTACACAGGGTCACCTGGAACCCACAGCTCCAACCCTAAAACTTCCAGAATCTCAAGGAATATGAAACCAAATCCCAGTTTATTAACAGTAATAGAGGAAAACAAATTAAAAAAAACAAACAAAAATCAGGCAAATCCCATACCCTGAAACTGGGCTCTTTTGTTAGGCTCTTTACTACAGGCCATTGCTTAACAAGAGCTTCCCCCACACTGATTTCCCCAGACATCTCTTTTAAGCTTAAACTAGTTGCTGAATGGCTGGGCTGTCACAGGGGTGTGTTATCTGGGCCAAATAATCCACCATCTGTGCCAACTGCCTCATACAACCAATAAAATTGTTGCATGCAAATTAGCTATAGCGTAAGGGTGGTGATAGGTTAAGTTACCTCTGCTATCATAATGGTCTAGGTTCTTGGTGTGGCATAGATATATGCCTTGCTGTCACACAGGTGTAATTTGTAAAGTAAAAAATGGTTGAGAACTTAAAAATTGGATGGCAACAGACCACAAATCCCAGTGATGATTGAACCTGCTGGTATGTTAAACAAAAAGAGCTCTCAACCATGCTTGTAGCTGTTTCCATTGCTTTACATTGACTCAACAGACATTTTAGGCTTCATAGTGACACAGAATCCAGCAATATTATTACATAGACTGTTACATAGATAGTGGAGAGGATTCCTAGACTGCACACCTGTTAAAAGAATAGCACTCTACTGCACTATTTATCTACCCTATTTGTATGAAATCTATCACCACAGCATCAGAAGAAGTCCTTATAGACATTAATATATTTATCTTTACAACACTCCCGTAGAGAAGTATTATCCTCATTTTACAGATGAGGAAGCTGAGGCACAAAAATAAGGTAACTAGTCCAAGTTCATACACAAAAATCAGGAGTAGAGTCAGAAATTAAACCTAGATCTCTGGGTCTCAGTCCAGTACCCTAACCACAATAATTTAACACCCACAAATTCAGTTGCCATTGGTAGTAGGTAGCAGGAAGGGGTAATGTATGACTCCTTGCACCAACTTTTATTAACCTGGCCCCATGATTGACTCACTCAAGAACATAAGACTTGAGTAGTATAATGTTTTAAATTTACTTTTAAAAAATAAATTGTTTTCAATCGTCTTATGATATAATTAACCAAAACTACATTTTTGCTTTCATTCATTCCGATGAAGTGAGCTGTAGCTCACGAAAGCTTATGCTCAAATAAATTGGTTAGTCTCTAAGGTGCCACAAGTACTCCTTTTATTTTTGCTTTCGACACCAGAGAGTAGTTTCATTACATAAACATTTATTTTGTAACTAGTATTAAATGCGACATATATTAGGTAAGGTTATTTTCTTGAAGGAGGGAAATGATATTATTTCCAACATTTGGTCTAAATAATGTACAGATCAAGAGTCTTGTTCATGAGACAATTTTTCATACTATTCCACAGAAACTGTATCTTCCTGTGGGAACAGTGACCGTACTTTGCATGTTATAGAGCATTTCATCAGAAGATTTGACTATGTTTTACAAATATTAATTAGTTATCACAGCTACCCAGTGATTTGGATAAGTATTTTATACCCATTTTACATTTGGGTAAACTAAGCCACAGAAGAATGTATTGAATGCACAAGATCACACAATGAGTCAGTGGCACAACTGGGAGTAGGACCCAGGACTTTTCTTTAACTATTAGACAATACTCTGTCCCTTGGAAAATAGAGAAGATGATGGACTGTACTTTTTCTCTTTGTCCCAGTAAATTTTATGCTTTGTTAATTCAGCTGTTTTTTCCCTCATGAACAAAGTTAACCTCCTAATTGTGCAATATGCCGGGCATAATTCCAGGAGTAGAGGAAGAGGGGTGCCAGCAGGGAACAGAGCAAACTAAAAGAGAAGAGGAGATACCTATGCAGTTATACATAAGGCAAATTTGTGAAGTCATATTTAAAAGAGATTGTCAACATTACAGCAGCCCAAATAAAAGGGTCACACATTCTGACAATGTGCATGCCTGTTTACGCCATAATTAATTACCATTATTAGGCCCTCATCCTGGAGCTCTTATGTGCACAAAACTCCCATTGAGGTAATTGGGAATTTTATATGACTGAAGACTGCAGGATTGGGCCCTTCATGACTTGGGCTCAATTGTATCTTCAACCAATCATATGCAACAGCAATTAGAACGCATGCTGTGGTCCTTTTTAAGACAATACTCCCATAAACATCAGAGGGAGTTCCATCTACGCAATGACTGTCAGATTGGGCCTATTGACTTCACCGGGAACTTTATGCATGTATTCAAGTACCTATATTGGCCTTCTGTATTTAGTACCAACTCCATCACCTACAAAATCACATACATATATCGTAGCTGGGTTAAGTAAAATAAACTGGGTGAAATTCACCCTGTGTACAGTGCTAGCATGAGTCCTATGTGTAAGTTAAACCTTCATGCTTCCCTTTACACAGAGGTGAATTTCACCCAGAGAGTTTTTCTGGACTTTTGAGTTAGCAGTCCTGACAGAATAGATTTTTTTCCATTTAAAATTATTTCCTTCACCTTTTCTTTATTATAATCAGAATTTTTAAAACAACATGCAGAAGTGGCAGGGACAATATGGGTCAGAGAAAGAACAACAATTAAATAGGGTTAGCCAAGCTAGCCCCTTTTGTACTCAGAAGGATGTTAGAAGCAATTTGCTTTATTCCTATCTGTAGCTGCTGGTATAGGATTTATATTTGTTGTCTGGGCTGGAGTTGATGAAGATTGGAGAAACAGAAGCATTCAGAATTTGGTGATCTAGCTGTGCTATTGGGATTTATGTACCAAACAAGGATCAAAATCATACATGAAAGAAATCTGAATAAAACAGACGGTTTGAGTTACAGACTTTAGCAAATGAACAGTGTAGGGTCTTCAGATACCTGTATCACACATCCAGAGACTTACGGGAGCCTAGGACTAATTTAGTCTACCTGAGTTTTGAATTTTTGAGTCGTTCACTATCTGTGACTTGTTCTAGAGCTTGGATGGAGGACTGAAAACACCTCCGTTTACTATTTACATAGTTAGGATGATTGAATAGCAGATTGATTAGGAGTCTGGGAGCCAGGAGCTCCTAAAGTTTAATACCACCTCTGCAACTAACTCACTGTATGGCTTGGGGTAATTTCTTACATGTCAGTTTCCCATCTGTAAACTGGGATAGTAATACTGATCTTTCAATATGGGCCTGATTCTCCACTGCCCTGTACCTTGTATAACCATTTATACCTGTGCAAATGTGAATGTAAAATGGTCATTCTGATTTAGCGGCATTTTACATCGATTTTCCACAGGTGTAAATGACTATACCAGGTGCAAAATAGTGGAAAATCAAGCCTGTAAAGTGCTTTGTAAATGTTAAATATTAAATTAAATACTAAATATCATGAGCCAGATCCTTACAGTGTAAATCAGTATAGCTCACTGAAGTTAATGAAGCTATGCTGATTTACACCAGCTGAGGATCAGGGTGTTCCCAAGTGCCTCTGTAGTACAACAACATGTTTTTAAGTTTACTTACAGTTAACACATTCATTGACAAAACTGATATTTTCACAGTTTTCTATTCTTTATTCCAAGAAAGGAGGCTGGATACATATGGAAATAATGTTAGTAGCAGTAATTTGATCACATTTTTCTAGTTATGTGAAAACATTGCCCAAAACAAGAATGGATTAAGGCAGGAAGATTCCAAGTGGAGGGGCCTAAGTTTATAGAAAGAATCTATAAACATAGGCCCCTCCACTTGGAATCTTCCTGCCAGACTTCTAGGATGGCCTCTTGTTTTCACCCACACCTGAGTCCTCGCTCTTTCTGGCAAGTAGGTAGCTCAGCCCAAACTCCCATTCAGCCTTGTGCTGCATCACAGCCTGATGCTCTCCCTCTGAATCATGTTTCCTGTCCCTGGATCTAAAGCATTCTTCCTTAAGCTTCCCCGTCCAAAATGTTTTGAAAGTCCTAACTCCATATACCTCACTTCAGACAGGGAGTGAAATTCTCCCTTATGGAGAGGACCATCAAAAGGCCTGTGCATATCCGAAGCCCCATTTTGAGGATTTAAATGGGATATAAGTGATGCATAGGCCATGGGTTGGCTTTCTGCATAGGACTGAATAAACCACTGTTTTTTATTAGTTCATTTCTGTTATTATTGTCTAGAGATGGAGACAATTTCCACTTCATTTCTTTTTTAAGAAAAAATTGGTGACTTGAATGAAGTGTCACATAATAGGATGCATTCATGAGATAAATATGCAGTGTTTTTTGAACATTCCTGTATTATGTTTCTCTGATATGCTCCCTACTGAAAACTGTCTTGTCCTTGTTTTGCAGGTTGGATCTATGACATCACACAAAAATACGATTTTTCTTTTTACATATGTGGTTTGCTTTACATGGTAGGAATAATCTTTTTACTCATCCAACCTTGTATTCAAAAGAAACAATCAAAAGACAAACCCACTGAAAGCACAAAAGTATAGTTCAATTTATGGAATGTTTTGAAAAGAATATATTGGGTTCATGTCTCTGTTATATAGCAGTATAAAATTGTTATTCTTACAAGATCAACTGCATTGAAGAGCATCACAGTGAATAATGAATGAGCGGCAAAGTGCTGATATTAAATAATTAGTGGAAATGTGCTTGTAAAAGCAAGTTGACTGTCATACTTATGATTCTTTGCTTAGAACTGTCTCTTTAACAAATACAGACGTTAAGAGCTTTCCAGATGTAATATTGCTATTTTTACATTTGGTCAGTGGTTGAAACATTAGTTCTGATTCGCAAAAAGAAAAGGAGGACTTGTGGCACCTTAGAGACTAACAAATTTATTTGAGCATAAGCTTCTGTGAACTACAGCTTCACTGATGAAGTGAGATGTAGCTCACGAAAGCTTATGCTCAAATAAATTTGTTAGTCTCTAAGGTGCCACAAGTCCTCCTTTTCTTTTTGCGAATACAGACTAACACGGCTGCTACTCTGAAACTAGTTCTGATTCTTAACTCATGTACAACAGTTTTACACTGATGAAACTATTGACTACAATGCAGTTATTGCTGATTTACACTGCTGTGAGGAGAGAATCAAGCCTCACATGAATACTTTCCTACTCTTATATTCCAGCTGATCAGAAATTTGTTGTTAAGCACAAGAAAATGGCTACATTTCTCATCCAGCTCACAAGTGTGTCACTACAATACTAATGATAATTCAAGGATACACATAATTTAATATATTTAAAAGAATGTTTCTGTGATATAAAATTGAAGATATCTTATATTTTTCTGAAAACACTCTCCAGTCCAAAGAACTCTTTTTGATGTTTTGATTGCAGAACAAATTATCTATTCTCAGCTCATAAGAGAAATGATAAATGAGGTACTTAAATATATTCTGATACCAAACAGCACTGAAATACAACAAACAAAAACTGGGGAAGGATGGGGCATATTAATGGGGTTCTGCAGCAGAAAGGACAGGCAGCAAAACTAGACAATTTATTGCAAGAGTCTATAAGAAAAGTTAATGCATTCAGGTAGAGTTTATGGGCCGCCCAATTCTGATCTCAATGCAGCCAGAGTCAACTTCAGTAGTTACTCCCAATTTATATTGGTGCCACTGAGAACAAAATCTGGCCTTTCCTATTATTCTAGTTTTGTTTGAATCAGTTTTACACCTGTAACTACATTGGGCCAGACCCAATATACATTGGCATAGGTCCATTGAAGTGGATTTCCATCAACTAATTATCAGGCCCATTGACATCAATGGAGTTATTCCGGATTTACATCAGTGTGAGATCAAAATCAGGTCCTGTGTGCTTAGAGCAACGTTCTGGAAGACTGAACTTGGCCCTACTCTGGTTGCATTTTATCACCATACAGAAAGGGCAGGTCTACACTATGGGGGAAAGTTGATCTAAGCTATGCAATTTGAGTTATGTTAGTAGCGTAACTCAAGTCGAGGTGGCTTAGATCTACTTATTGCAGGGTCCACACTAGGCTATGTCATCTCCCATTGACTCCCCTTACTCTTCTCGTTCCGGTGGAGTACTGGAGTTGACGGGAGAGCGATCTGCGGTCAATTTAGTGGGTCTTCACTTGACCTGCTAAATCGACCCCCGGTAGCTCAATCGTCGAAATGTCAATTTGCTGGTAAGTGGAGACGAGTCAAAGAATTTGCCTATGTGCCGAACAATCCCTTTAATAACTTCCTGTAGCTGATTTGTTGTAAGGGATGTCCGAGATCTAAGACAGTTACCAATATTATGTTATGGCATGTTATGTATAGTTTCCTGATGCTTTGCAGGTGAAACATCTTGCCAAGGATTTTCCAGACTGGAGGATGCTTCCAGAAAAAGTTTGAAGTTCCTGGCTACCTTACTTGTTTACACAGTTTGAAACTGTAAAACATTTTTATTGCAGCCCTTCCTCAGTAATTAATTATTTAACCTAAATAACCAATTTCTCAGGGATAGAACTTGAGAATATTGGGTGAAGCTGGCCAAAGTATGCATTTAGGTTTAGAAACAGTTGCATGGAAGACAGCATGATATTTTATTGAAATTTATTTCACCACAAAAGTTATTAAATTACGACTAATTGTGTTGCAACATAAGAGCACAACATTCACTATGTAAAACTGATCAGATTTTTTCAGTGTTGTTTACTTGCTGTAAAATTAGCTACGTAATGCAAAGCATGGAAAAGAGAAGTGTTTTAACTATTTAAGTGCATTGCCTTGTTTTTTTGACAATATCAAATAACAGAGGGACAATACAGAATGTTTTGTATGGTGCTACATTAATATTTTCCATGCTTTGAGAGACACAACTTGTGATGTAGTGCCTATATTAACTATAAAGTGTCATTTTATTTTCTGGGTTTAAGCTTTATAAAGGTTATTTTTTGTCATAAATGAGGTTTCTGCTTTAGTATTGATTTATGCTGCTGGAATCTATTGAAAACAATTTGTGGTATCCATATAAACAGAACAAATAAGGGGAAGTTATGAGACCAACATCAATTCTTTAAGTGCAGGTTCAATGTCTTGTTTAGTGTGAATGCTGCTGATAGCTTATTTTAATCAAAGTGACTTATTTTGTTGGGTTACTATATATATGGAAATGGTGATCTTCCACCAATTTCGTTTTTTTTTTAAAGATATGTGTCTTTTATACTTCAAACTTCACTTTTCCATTTGTCCAAATTGTTTTTATTTCCATATGACTGTAATGAATTAAATGTTGTTCTTTTAAGATATGTGCATATGTCTTTCTATAGAGCTTCTTCTTCTTTTTGGGATAACTAGATCATGTAATGAGAATAAACTTTATATTATAAAATATTTCAATATTTTTTCCTTTTTTAATTATGCACTTTTTCATTTTAAAAGTAAAAGATACTCCTGCAAAGTAAGGGCTAAATGATTCTCCTCACCTCTGCAGAGGGGACAGAAACCTGGTTGGTCCAGGAAGTGGGGAGATAGCCATTCTTGGCATCATCTCCCTCTCAATCCAGCATAATTACCAATTTAAATTAATGCTGAATTTAGGTGGCTTCTCCTTTCATAATCTGAAAGGCCCCCTGAGCAGATTCTGGGAGCAGAAACTGCCAAGGAAATCCAGGGAAATCTAAATCCACTAAGCTTTCATGAAGGTGAGGAAAGAGGCTCCGTTGTCGAGTAGCTATGCTCGCTATGCATTGCAGTTCTTTATAAATTCCTTTTTTATTTTAGAGTTGCCCTTTGAATTTTTTATTCTCTAAGGACTGGAATCTTGTAAACATAGTATCTTTAAATAAAATCACATAAGTCCTGATCCTACACATTTATGGACACAATGAATTTATAAATGTAAGTAGTCCCAGTGATTTAAAGTGAACCACTCACATGGATAAAGTTAAGAATATGCTTCAGTGTTTGAAAGGTTCAGGGACTTCTTCCGAATGCTCTTTACTATTAGCAAAATATTTAGGGGATATCTATATATAATTCCAGTGCAAAGTAAATTTACTCCGATTAGCACATTTCTTCCAAAATTTAAAGTACTACTAGAATGACATATTCAGAAAAAAATATGAAATAAGAGAAAATATATTTTGGACTATCTGAATAAACCATTTTGTAGAATCTACACTTTTATTTCTTAATTAACAATTTACAGTAGATTTACAAACTGCATTTTTAATACTTGACATTTAAACCAGTTTTTAAAAATCATGGGCCAGCATTGACGATAATGGAGCTATGCAGATTTGCACCACTTGAGAATCTGGCCCAAAGAGAATATGGCATTTGTTCTAAAGTAAAGTAACTGAAGAACATCACAAAAAGGGAAAATATTCTTCTGGCAAACTGTTGGCAAGTAAATAGCTTTATAGCATGAATATGGTCACATTTATCTATAAAGTCCAAGGGTATACCATACTTTGCATGTTTTACAAAGATTAGAAATTTCCATAGAATATATATTTAATACCATTTCACTTTGAATGGTGACCTTGGAGAAGGGGGAAAATGGTGAAAAATTGGCACTAGATACAAAGAATCACAACTTATTTTATGTTTAATATAATGATAATACAAGGCTCCATCAATAAAAAAATAACACACCACCCTGTAAAATTAGAGAAGTTAAAGATCAAAACTTGTCTAACTGCCTTTCATGCTACTGTAATTAGCACCTTAGTTTCATCATTACACTTAGTTTGATCATTTACCAGTGCATCAGTCACCCTGGTGGCCATACTCAGATTATTGTATAAATTGTTAGTGGCATTTGGTCAGGATTAAGTTCCTTATATCTATTCTTACTATAACCAAAATATACATGGCTCTACTAAAACATTTCAAATAACCAGCTACATATTTAAGGGTCCAATCCCAGTAACCCTGTCTCACAAGCGTAGTCCTTACCCATACAATAAGACAACAATAAGTAAGTCTTGGTTTCAATAAGACTACTTTTGTGCATAAGGACCATTTGCATTATAAAAGTTTGTGTTATAAATAAACTAGGTCACCTTGAGCATTTTGGCTTTACTTGGGTGCCTAAAGCTAATCACCTAAATTCATATTTAGGCACCTAAACAAAATGACCTGATTTTCAGAGGTACTGAATACTATGAACTCACATCAACATCAGCTCAACATATAAAATAAATCAGGCCACTTTTTAGTGAATTCAGGTGACTATAGGCATTCCAGTGCAACCACGTTGGCCTTAATTTTTTGTGATGTTATCATTAGTACAGTGCCAAATCCTGCAGGCCTTTCTTAGGAAGACTAACTGAAGTTTGTGGGAGTTTAGCTGAGTAAATCATGCAGCTTTTAGGCCATTTTATGGAAAAAATGCAAGCATTGGTATTAATGCTCAATATTTAAACCTAGTCAATAACACATGGTAGACATTAATTAATAATTTAAAGATAGTAATACTTGACCTCTGGATTGTTGATGTTAATGTTGTAATTAACAACAATTAAGATGAAATTCTAAGCTATGTAAAATATTTTTTAATGGATTTGTCAGCTCTGTTTGGTAGGAACATTATTGATGTGCTACAATGCAAAGAGCCAATAGTAAATATTATTTTATAATTGAAAATATACTTAAGTGAATGTAGAACGCAAAGGTACCAGAGTCACAACACAGGCAACTCTAGTCCATTATCATCAGAAGTTCCTGCATAGACAGAAGCAGTGAAAATTTCACCCATATACCATCCTTCCAGTGTTCCCAAACCATGACCTGAAGTAGCTGTCTAAAAGGAAAAGGGTAATTTGGTATACATACCCATTCAGTTCTTGGTCTCTAATGACGTTTCCCCTTAGTGACAGAGTGCTGATTTGCTTATTTGTTTGAATTTTAGATATCTAGACTACAGAAGACGTTCACTAATTTTAAATTCATTTTAATGTAGTTCAAATTTTGGACCCAAGATACATGCTGGTCACCTTTTAACATTTCACATTTGCCATGGTGGCCAGTAAACAGTCAGCATTTACCAATGGTTTCTAAACAATAAGAACTGACATACCACAGTTCTCCCTATTTCTTAGGAAATAACTGTGGCAACATTATGATATCTGTTGTCAAATGCTGACTGTTCGAATGGTAACCACTGTATATGTAAACTTATTATATCTCAGAGTCAAGAAGTTCAAGGGAGCTTGAACCTTTTCTATTGCTGGTGGTAGCTGGGAGCCTGATTAATAAGATTCCAGTCTATAAAAGGTAATGTTGTTTATGTATTGCTTCCATTATGCTTTACGTCTACTGTTTTAATAGTCTAATTTTTTCCAGTAAAAGTAACCAATTATAATGTAATATACAAGTCCGCACTTGCAACTTTTGCCCATAATGAAAAAGCATGCTGCTTTATTTAGTCTTTGAATCATCTTGTTTCTGCCTCCTTCTTCGGAGCTGCAGCTGAAGCTGAAGCTTGTTTGTGAAGAAGAACTGCTTCCAACCCACTTCCTCTGCCAGTGCTCTCATTTCAGGGGTAATTGTACCACACAAATTCTGCACAATTTTCTCCCACAGTGTGTCAGAGTTGCATATCTATTTATAAGAGAAAGTAGGCAGGGTTAATCTGGTTTAAACAAACATAGCCAGACATATTCAATGTTTACTGACCATTTTGTTTGCAAAAACCCGGCATAGGGCAACTCAGCCCACTGTATATTAAGTTAGCTTTATATATAAGAATGTGATCTTTTGGGAAAAAAATCCCACAGACCTTCTTTAGGTAAATTTACAATAACTTCAGTACAAGTTTTGCCCAAGTAAGGACTGAGTCCAGGTTGTAGGATTTGACCCTTGTTATATGTCTTTGTTGGTCTTGTACATGGTATTATATATTCTGTAAATTATTGTCATGGTTTCTTTCAATATACTGGAGAAAATATTTTCTCCATCTGTTGTGACAAAGAGGACACATAGGGCCACACTGTCCGCTGATATATATTGGCACAGCTCCACTGAAATCCATGGAGCTGTGCTGGTCTATACCAGAAAATTTGGCCCATGTTATTTACAAATCATATCACAAATATATATACAGATGTGTCTGTGGTAAAGAAAAAGGGCCAAATCTATTTATTTGTGGTGTTATACTATCAGACTCTCTGGATTTACATCAGATTAATTTGGCCCAATGGCCCTATGCAACTGAAAGAAGCTTTCACAAGAATTGTGAGCTATTCAGTTCTGGAGATGGGTTGTGATTCCTGGGTGATGCTTCCCACTTTTGAATGACTGCATAAATAGAATGGTGTGGAAACAATCATATAGGCCATTATAGCATAAGCAGAAAGAGTAAATGAAGGTTTTTTTCAGGTATGATACAACCATCATAAAAGAGTAATTATTAGGAAGACTGGGTGCATCAGTATAATCATTATATCCAATCTTTAAAATAAGTGATCCTGGAAGATACTGAATCTGATTCTCTCCTCACATAAGTTTTACAGTGAGTTTATTGGTACAACCCCTCTGTAGTCAATGGAATTGCACTGATGTAATACTACAATTTGGTTCCAATATCTGTTCCACTGCTGAGCAGTGGTGGTTATATTACCAGCATATTATATGCTGGGTTGTCTGACCAAAATAGGAAGACAGGGATCATGGGAAACACTGCTTTAAATATTGCTGAAAGAAGAAAAAGGGATGAATTTTAAAAGTTTTCCTAAAATTTCTGATTGTTATATTTCTCTGTTCTGTTGTGCCTAGAAAATTGGTAATTGTATTAAATTGAAAATATTGGAGACAATCTTTTTAGTACTTCATACACAATATTAAAACATACAGTGCAAATCTCAATTCAATTATTATTGTTTTCTTCTTTCAGTCATAGTGGATTTCAGAATATATAACACAACAGCCAGCTTTCAGTGTTAGAAACTTTGGTGAGATTATGCTCTCTATTACAGTGGCTTAAATTGGAAGTAACTCCCCAGAACTCATGGATTTACACTAGTTTTACACCGGTGTAAGTGTGAGCAAATCAGACTCTATAGTTACAGAACATCAGAAATGTTTATCTTCAGGTTTACATCGTGGATATAGCCCCCTCTGGTGGTTATTTTAGTTCATAGAAAGATAAGTAACAATTTTTACAATTAAAATAATTGCCTTTATAGAACCACTTAAAATCCACAAACAAGGTAAATCTAAGAAATCTACTGAGACTGTGATGGAAAATACCATGTTATGTATTTCAGTAAACACTGATATTTTGAAAAATTCGCAGTGCTTGAGTGGTGGTGTTCAGATTACGGCAACTGCAGTCATTCCTTACTTGATTTTATAAAACAGCTTCTTTTACACTGCCTTTGTTTTAAAATATTACACAGTGAAAATACAAAAAAGTAAAAATACTTTGAAACTGGCATTGGAATAAACCTAGATACTAAATTCTGGACAGAAAAACATGATGAGATTTATGCTTAGAATTACCTGGTGAGAAAAGAAACAAACATGTGAGTATGCAAGCAAATAAAAGTGAACATATTTAAAAGTGTAAGAATATTTTTGCTGATAATCTGGGTCTTTGGCAAGAACAGGAAATAGAAGGTGGACTGTAGTAATAATGGGATGGAGGGCAAAAGATGGCACACAGCCAGAGCCACCAGTAACAAAACTGGATATTATATAGGAGTCTTTGCAGGATACTTGTGGCCATGATACTTAGCCAGAATATTTGGTAAGGGCTGGAAATGAGAGGACGCAGCTACCTATTTCTTTAATTTATCTTGGAAAGGAAGAAAAAAAGCTTTGGGTTGATAATTTGGTAATGAAAAAGGGCCCTGCTGTGTCCTGCAAGGATCCATGGTTGGGAAAGAAATGATAAATAATTTACTACAATCTCACAGAAATAGCAGTCTTTTCATTCCCTTGAACACAAAGACTGCTCCAGTTTAGTGCTCATGGTCAGTGTTTCCTCTTCAGAGAAAATGAGGGGCAGAGTCATGGCACTGCCCGAGCCCTAATCATTGGGCCCAGTGATCAGGACAGTGTACAGTGTGCCCAGCAGGGGTAGTCAATAGGCAGACTGTGAGCCAAATCCAGACCGCCAGATGCTTTGAACAGACCCCAACATATTTTTATTTATTGCTTATTATCATTGTTTTTTTTTTTTTTTATTTTCTCTGGAGTATGGATCTTGACTATACCTTGACCAAGAAATTTGGACCGTGACCAAAAGAAAAAAAAATTGACTATCCCTGGTCACCCAGTTCAAATATGGCACAGCAGCCATGTTCACCCTCCACTCCTGGAGGCACTGTATGCACATGAGGCAAAAGCCTCCAGAAGCTTTGGTTGGGCTGGTGAGTCTATTCCATTGCCTCTATTGCATGCTTTGCTTTACTGTCATAACTGAGTCCAATGTCCACAAGAATATTAGCATAGTTTAGAAATATTATTTCTCCTCCGTTGAGATTCTGAGTATCCAAAAGGTGAAAAAGAAAGTTTTACTTTGTAAAAGAAAAGACCTAAATACTATTTGATTATATGGTCAATATTACATCATGCACTCACTGCCAGAGTGCCCATTCATGTCAGTTCACAGTGTTGCAGAGACTCATCCTCTTTACCCTCTTGTGTCCTGCATCTGCAATGGTCTGCCACCTCAATGGCCTAACCCTCTGGCCAGGTCAGCTCTTAGTCCAGTCTCCTTCCGGGGTTAGAAGAAACCATATTAAACGTGAAATCAAAATAACCACATGGATGTTAAAGTCCATAACAAACACTAGTCCTTCATAGAGAGCCAAGGCCAATGTTGTCAAGGCTAGGCCCCTGGCTAAGCCAGGTTTCTTGGGTTAGGACACTGAAGATTATCTGGCTGCAAACTGGCCCAATAAAACTAGTCAGTCCAAGCCAGCTGACCCTGTCCTGGCTTCATTCAGAACTGGTTCCTAGTAAAAGATGCCAGCCCTTTTCATCTGGCCTACTGGGCTTTGATTGGCTCCTGCCTGCTCCCAGCCCTTCTAGGTACTGGAGGACCAACTCTCACTGGTTCTGTTTGCAGCTGATCAAGAGACACCTCTCTATGCAACCTCTGGAGGTCTGAAGTCACTGCTCTTCCCTTGCAGCAGGGTACCTTCTTATGGCAGGATGTGCCAAGTTGGTGGGGCCTCTGGCAGGGGCAGCAAATACCTGGTAAAGCCCCTCATAGTTCCATATAATAAAGCACTCCACACCACAGGTGAATTCGCCTAACTTAACTTTTGAATATGGTTGATTTTGAAAACAACAATACTGATATTTTTGTACTGCTAATTGTAATTGATATTACATTATGACAAATTATAGCCTCAGCTGCATCATCATAAGCCCACTGACATCAGCAGGGTTGCATGGGTAATTTTCTTTAAAATATTTCTATGATTTCTTTAAAGTTGAGACTATCCATTAAGAATGCTTTTGTAATACACATGAGTGTATTATCCTCCATGGAGCCTGATCTTGCACTGCTAAAGCCATGCAATGACAGCAAGATCTTAAATACTCTGTATGCTATAAAGCATGGGTCCAATCCTTCAAATACTTAATACTGGGAATAGTGTTTATTACCTGAATAATCTTAAAGGTACACATGTGTAAAGGATGTGTGTGTTAAAAGTGAACTAAATGAGGAGAATGTGCCAAAGCAAAACTAATACTTAAAATAAATTGTAAATGTTTTTTACCGTTTCAAATCTGTGTGAAACTTGAGAAAGCCTGGCAATATCTTCAAGCTCCAGAAAGGAAATGATGTACAGGAGCAATGAGTCAGGAAGCCGTTCCAGGAAGTCAAAGTTACCCCGGCACAGATTGAAGATATGCTCCAGAATGTTGGCACCAAAAATTACAGCAATTTGAACTGTGATTCAAAGAAACCCAACAAAGAAAGAGATTTGTAAATGCCTTTACATTCCCTCCCAATGCATAGGGATAATCTTACATGTATCTTCCAAAAACAGAACAACATCAATTTTAAAAGGTAAGCAGATACATTTCTGGATGTTTTCTAGATAAACAAAATTCTGAAAACCCTTAGCATTTATCACATAAAATATAATATTCTAGTTTTGTTCCATGAACAGAGCTACCAGAAACATCAATAGGAGTCTTGCATAGGATAGGATATGCTCAAAATTTGGACATTGACCAGCATAGCTCTAACTCTTCTCTGCTCACTGCTGAACTTTGATGTCAGCAAAGCAGCAGCAACAAGACTTAGCTGAAACCTGTCCAATCCCATTTTGCGCACATAAGAGATATTAAATACAAGTTTTTTATATTGTGCTATGAACTAATGAGTAGATTTAGAAAACAATGAAAATTGCATTCATTTTTAAACTGGTTCCAACTTTGTAATTTTGTTGCATCGTTCCTGTGTTTATTGTTTTAAACATCTGTTCTTCAAAAAAACCAAAACATGTTCTTTAATGTGCTATTTGTTTATTTAATTTTAATATGCATCTTTATTAGTGATCTGTAGTACATTTTGGAGTTGTGTTTTGTTAAAGACTTAATTACAGGAGCTCTGTAATTTAGATTTGGAAAGGGATATGTTCACAGTGGGCTCCCCTTTCATTTCAAAACAAAGCTGTTTTATTTACAATTAACAAATTATTACAAATCCAAACTAGTTTTCTCAGATTTGAGCTATAAATTCTACTAAGTAAGGAGTGGTATGTATATCTTCTGGCATATGTTATACTCACAAAAAAATACAAATAGAATAATGGAAGCTAAGAGATAGAAAAGGCCGGATAGGCAATTTAATTCATCATCTGCCAATGTAGGATTTTTCCTTCAGGTATATTTTAAAGTATTTTGTCTAGGCTAACTTTAAATTATGCAAGCTATGGGTGTTCATAATTCTCTTGAAACATTCTTCCAAAAATCCAGCAGATCTCACTATTAAGATTTTTTTTGGTTTATATTCAAACATTCTCTTTTTTAATTGTGTTCCTTAATTCGTATAGTACTTATACCCCTTTGTACCACCTCATGTAATTCCTTTTCTTCTGTGGTGTTTACATCCTCTTTTAATACTTGTAAACAGCTAAATCCTTTTCAATCTTTCCTGCTAAATCAATCCCTCCAGTTTTTTAATTTTGTTTTATTCTTCTCTGAATTCTCTCCACTTTGTCTATATGATCCTGGTACTCAGGCACCTAGCAGTAAATGCAGTACAATAGGACCTCAGGATTATGAACACCACAGTTACGAACTGACTGGGCAACCATACACCTCATTTGGAAGTAGAAGTATGCAATCAGGCAGCAGAGACCCCTCCCCGAGCAAAAGCAAATACTGTACACTACAGTACTGTGTTAAATGTAAACTACTAGAAAAATTAAGGGGACATTTAAAAAAAGATTTGACAAGGTAAGTTAACTGTTTCTGTATTAGTTTCATTTAAATTAAGATGGTTAAAAGCAGCATTTTTCTTATTCATAGCAAAGTTTCAAATTTGTATTACATCAATATTCACTGCATTTGAGTTACATGTCCCAGGGTGCTGCCTTCCAATCCCTCCACCACAGGCTCAGATTGACTCAGATGATAACTTTATTGACCTGGATGCAGTCTGGACCCTGCAGATTCCCCTAAGGCCCAAGCCTATTCCAGACCTGGTAGAGACAACTGACAGGTCCCCCTATCCTGCTGGCCAGTGGTCACAGAGACTGTGGCCCTGCATGTCACTATCCAAGGGCACTGAGAGATGCTGCTGTTTAGTGCCATTTGCTCCTTTCATTTTCCCCTGATCCTGGGTATTTCCTCTATAACCTTCTCATTCACTGGCATGAACTAAAGGGTCAGTTTCTTTTCAGAATATTGCTGGCTGCACTGCTTGATCCCAGGACGTAGAGAGTGCATAGTAGAACCCCAACGATCACAAGCCAGTTGTTGGTCCAACGACGCACTCATTGATCCTGCGCCTCAACTTCCACCCCAGCACAGTGATTTTGCCAATGTATTTGAAAAAAGAATGGAGAAATCCTACCCCCCCACAGGGATTATGACTGAAACTGGGAATAAAAATACCATTTGGTCATATTTATGCCATGTCTGAACCTGAACTGGTCGACCTTCGCACCTTCCTGCAGGAGAACCTGGCCAAGAGCTTTATTACAAGTCCACCCCACCTACTGGGGTACCTGTCCTCTTAGTTAAGAAGAAAGATGGTAGCCTCCAACTTTGTATGGACTACCAAACACTATATGAGGTCACCATTAGGAACTGATACCCCTTACCTCTAACTCCTGAATTACTGGACTGCCTGGGGCATGCCCATATATACACAAAGTTGGACCTCTGAGGTGCATATAGCCTCGTAAGGGATAAGAGGAAGGCTGCCTTTTGAACCCACTGTGGACATTTTGAATACATCGTGAAGCCTATCAGTTTAACCAGTGCCCCTGCCACATTTCAACATTCTATTAACAATGTATTCCAAAATATTCTGAACCAATATATGGTATACCTGGACAACATACTTATTTTTTCAGACAGTGCTGAACAACACACCATGCTTATCTGTTGCATCCTTGGACGGCTGCATCGTATCTATGCTAAGTCGAAGAAGTGTGTTTTTGGTCAGGCCTCCATTCAAATTCTTAAGGTTCATCCTATCCGCTGAGGGTATTGAAATGGACCCTTTTAAGATGATGGCAGATCTTGAGTGGGCAGTTCCACAGAACATCCAAGAACTACAGAGCTTCCTGAGATTCGCAAATTTCTATCGGCGATTCATCCTGAGGTTTTCAAAGCACATCGCACCCCCCTATTGCCCTACTTCACAAAACTAGAAAGTTACTTTGATCTCCTGGGGCCCAACAGGCCTTTCAGCAATTGAAAGTTGCATTTACCTCAACTCCCACACTAGATCACCCAGAGACTAAACAAGCCTTTATCATTGAAGCTGACGCTTCTAATGTGGTGATCAGGGCAGTATTTTCCCAGAAACACAGCTCTCAGCAACTATTATACCCATGTGTCTTTTACTCCAGGAAACTCACACCCGTAGAACAAAACAATGAGATTTTGGATAAAGAATTCCTGGTGACCAAAACTGCCTTTGAGGAACGGGGTCACTATCTTAAAAGGGCCCTGTACCCTGTCCATAAGAATTTAGAATAGTTGCATAAGGTGAAAGCTCTCATCCAGCAGCAACTCCAGTGGGCTCTGTTTTTTCATGTTACAACTTTGTAATCTCTTATTGTCCAGGAACGAAAAATACAAATCTGACACTCTGTCCCAGAAGGGAGAACACTACAGTGACATGATGGGCTTGAACCCCAAAATCTCCAACATTCTTAAACCTCATAACTTCCTGGGTGGAGCCTCCCACCAAAATCTGCTTGCCCTGATATGACCAGAGGATCCCTTCTGATGAGCAGGAAGCCATAAGCAGGGAGCCCCACGACATCTGAGCTGAGATAACCTACGTGAAAGGGCACATAGGTTATCCCAGCTCAGATCCTCCTGGATCTCCAGGAATTATGGCCCAGGAAGTATGACTCACCCTTCACAGGACATTTTGGTAGAGTCAAGACCCAATGCCTAATTTCTCATCTTTCTAGTGGCCTCACAAGTCACAGTGGAGGCCTACGCTGCCTCTTGTAATGTGTGTGACCACTCCAAGGCATTGCATAACAAACCCCTCAGCCTCCTGCAACCTCTCAAGGCTCCAACTAACTCCTGGGCAGTCATCAGTTTAGATTTCAGAGTAGAGTTACCTGAGTCCAATGGGTTCACAACCATCCTGACTGTGGTGGCAGGGATCGGCACTACCATGTTGCGCGACACTTGACAAAATTACCATACTTAGTGATGGACATGGTGGTGGTGGTGGTGGTGGTGGTGGGCGTTATGTCATTCAGTCATTTGATTTTTTAAAAAATTATCACAGACCTCAAAATTTTTACCACGGACACTTGTGTCCATGTATGGACACATTGCTGACCCCTGCGTGGTGGTTCTCCTCACCAAGATGGCACACTTCAACCCCTGCACTCACCTGCCCTCCACCCAGAAAACCACCCAGCTCTGTATAGATCAAATTGTCCACCTCCATGGCCTTCTGGAGTGCATCATCTCTTATTGTGATTCATAATTTCTCTCACTTCTGGCATGGAGTTCTCCAGAAGCTGGGCATTTGCTCCCATCTCTCCTCCACCTATCACCCGCAGTCAAATGGTCAAGCAGAAAGAACAAACCAAATTTTGGAACAGTACCTACCGTGCTACATAAACGATCACCAGAATGACTATTCCTCATTACTACCCCATGTGGAGTTTACATACAATAACACAGAACATGCCTTTACAAGACAGAGTCCCTTTTTGTCTATTTTATCCAGAATTACCCATGACCTCTCCCAACCAAGCAGCCTTACACTGGGTACAACAGATCCATTGGACCCAAGATGAACCGAAAACCTACCTAGAGGAAGCTACAAGCACTATGCAGACTGCCGACAACAAGAAGGACCCACCTTTTCTGTAGATCAGATGGTGTGGCTTTTGCCCAAACATTTGCACACAGAGAGGCCATCTCATAAACTGGATTAAGAGTTCCTGGGCCCATACTGAATTCGCTGCTAAATCAATCTAGTTACCCTTAAACTCCTCTGAATCCACCTGGTGTTTCATGTATTACTTTCTAAAGCCCCACTACCAGGCCATATTTCCTCACTGCTCCCCACCCTGACCCCCGCCAATACATGTTCAAGGTCATGACAAATATGTTGTCCAAGAGATCCTTGATGCAAGAATGAAATGGACTAAACTCTGATATTTGATTGATTGGGAGGATTATGGTCCCAAAGAATGCTCCTGGGAGCCCACAGAAAATATCCATGCCCCAATACGGTAAAGACCTTCCCCAAGAACCATCCTGGAAAACCCAGCCCACTAATGGCTAGAGGGCACCCTCAGGTTGAGGGTGATGTGGGGGATCGCAGGTCTCAAATCTAGGTCTGTGGGTCTCTAGGCAATCCTCAGACCACTATCCACCACCCGGCAGCTCACTGGTACCATCAGGGAGTGTGGGCTGGTGGGTGGACCCTAGCTCACCACAGGCCCAGCCCACAAAGCTCCCAGTTGGAAGAGATGCCCATCTCTGACTCTTGCTTGATTTCTGGCTCTGACCTTTGGCTCAGTTCCTGACTCCAGTTCTGACCACTAGGTCTGACTGCCAATGTCCCAGTCTATCACACTGGTCTAGAATGCAGTTATGTGCAGATTTGTAGATCAATTCATTGGAATTACAGTTATCTAATTTGTCTGGTTTTTTTATACTATGCTCATCTAGCTGTCATGTGCACATGGTCAATTGTCTTCCCATTGATCTAGGTTATAAAACTGCAGTGGGCTCTGGTGCCAAGAATTTGATTAGTAAATATAAGGCAAGGTCAAAGAAGTGGGTTTTGCCTTTTGCTATGAAGGTTCTGAGGTTCTTGAGCATCCTAATATATTCAGGAGAGAGTTCCACAGTCATGGGCCAGATGGCGAGAAAGTGATGTTTCCTGCCCACTCCTGAGGTTGAATAGTGTATTCAACATGAGACCAGGTTGCAAGATGCAGTTAAGGACTGACTTTCTTAATATTGATTACACGTTGGATAACCTATAACAGCAAAATGTTTAGGAATAGGTTTTAAAAGCAGTATGTAGGTCTTTTAGGCACAAAGGATATTTACTGAAGACCCTGGCAACAAAGATAGGAATCTGAGGAAACTCCTCTCTTTCCCAAATACTATGTGGCTAGACATTGACAGCTGCTCAGTAGTCTCATCCAGTTAAAATGTCATAAGACCATACTTTGAACATGGCATTAATATTGTCATGACTCTTTTTTTCATAACTCAGTTAAAAAGTTGCAGTATACCCCCTACTGTAATCCTCTTTTTGAGGAAATTCCCTTAGTAAATACTGTAAAGATCTAGACACAAAAACAAAAGTGCTGGATAGCCCAGGTAATCAGACTCATGCATGACAAAGAGTCAACTCTTTATTAAAAAAAAAAAAAGTCCACAACACGTATCTATGTCATGCTAAATGGCTAACCAAAAGGCTACAATCCAATTCTTTGCTGCTTCAATAAAAATGAGTTTTTATTACACAATGCAAGTTTCTTTCTACATGTAGGTATGAATGTATTAACATATGAATTGTTTGTGGATGCTCTCAAAATGTCTTTAGCTGTATTCATTTTATTTCTGTAAAAATACCTATCATATTATTTCTGCAGCTGATGGTGGCTTAGACATAAGGGTATGTTTGAATACCCTCAGAGCTCACTGAGATTTTCATGCCTAAGAGCAATTGATAGTATTTAGTGACTTGCACCAGTTGTTCATTCTTTCGGGGACTTAAATAGATTTTATCTTCTTCCCTTGGAATGTGAAGATCTAGAATGTGTGCCTTATACTATCTTCCATGAATGTACAGTGATGCTGTAAACCAGCCTTGAAAAAAAATCATAAAAATTTACTAACTCAGAAACCAAATCTACACTCTCCACCCTCCTCTCATCATCACTATGATAATTATGATGAGAAATGAATGATCTTACATAGCTGTCAAAAAAAATACTCACTCTAAGCAGATGGATAATTAGTATTTTAGAAGGCTGCAGTTTATGGTCTCAAAATTGAAAAAATATGTGTAAGGCTGTTTTGAGGTATTTCTCCCAGATAATATTATGAAACCATTTTGTTCCCGGATTTTACACAATAATGGAGGCTTGTTAATGCTGCATACTATATGAATGTTTCTTTCAGTGTTAAGAATTGCAAGTCTATTTATATGGTTAAGAAAGTAGATCAATGGTTTACTACTATGCAGCACATGCACTGAATCTGCTCATAGACTGGTATGCACCTTTGTTATTACTACAAAAACTACAACAGCACAAAATCAGCCTACAGCCTTAAATGTGAATGTACATGGTTGTCATTGACTTTTGTTACTACTCTATAGAGTTTGTAGACTGCAACAGAAATCTATGTAACCAGGAAGTATTAAAAAGGTTATTTTAAAAGGACTCTTTCATAGGCTTTCTACTGGATGCTTTGAATGCCTGCATGGATTAGTGGCAGGCATAATGTTTTATTTGCAAGGGAATATATTTTACCTCATGTTTGCTTGATAAGAATAAATCAAATGATTCTGTCATAACACTTCTTTTGTGATCTCTAAGCACTTTAAGTTACAAAAAAAAGCCATAAAATTAAAGACTAACTATGGGAAGGCAATGTAAAATGCTAATTAATTCTTAAACTTATATATAAACTTAGCTATTGCCCTAAAAGAGTGCACTGTCAGCAGAACGTACTACATACACTGAGGGTCAAATCCTGTCCCTACTTAAGTCAGTGGGGATTTTTGCCACTGACTTCAACTGAAACTGACTTTGGCACAAATTTCAATAATTAAATCACTGTTCCAATAACAGTTTTGGCAGCAAAGTTTTGAGCAGCCTGTGAATATATGAGGGAAACAGTAGCAAGACTTGTAAGCCAGGAGATGAGAAAAAGATGCAAAAAGGTCTTAGTATTTATGTGATACAGCTGGAGAGGTGATCTGGAATAGTTCCAAGACTGCCAATGACTGCTTTAAAATACAATAATGGTTAATATGATCCACAAAGGAAAATTTGGTATATAAAAAAAGTGACCCTGAGATTATTATCTTTGGAAACAGGAAGAAACCTTTTTACAGTAAGTGGGACAAACTGACCTGGGCTTCAATAGTGCCCATGTGATGAAGTTCAGAAAAACCAGTAGTACTTTCAAAAGAAGCATGCAAATGCAATACAGATTAGATCCCAAGATACAACCTTGAATGGAATGTTTTTAGCAACACTAGAAATAGAAGCACCGAAGAAAAAAAAACTGCATATGTTGGTAAGGATTTAACTATTTGAACAACATGCCAGATATTCCAATACACATGTTTCACTGTGACATTAAACGGGTATCAAATGCCACAGAAAGGTCCAACAATATATACAGTGACACAAAACCTTTGCCATTACATATGCACAGGTCACTACAGAGCTGAACAAAAGCTTACTTATGGGTGCTAAAAGAAAAACAAATTACATTTGTCAAATAAATCATTAGGAAGTGTTGCTAGAATTCAGCTGTAAACACTGTTAGCAACTTCTCACAGGAAACAAAGGGTACAAAAAGGCTACTCATCATTCACACCATATTTCCTAGAAAGCTCAAGTTTTCAAAATTGATATTACCACTGTCAAGTTGAAACACTGTGGAAGACAACTGCATCTGAAGAAACAGGGATATTAAAAATATCAGCAGTAAAAGAGCTTAATATATTCAAGGACTTCTTAAGCACCTGCCAAGGATCCAACTAGCAATCAATTTTGTTCAGTTTTATTGCAAATTTGTCATTTACAAACAAAAATTTTAAAAAAATTATGCTATAACAAGAGTTAAATTTAAAATGAATTAAACTTAATAACTTAAACCAACTTGATCTGTGGTCTTGTTTTTCTTTCGATCTGAAGTTGATATATATTACCAATTGCTTTCATTTTTCATCGTGGTGCTTGTGTTCCATCACTTGGAAATGGAATGTCTTTCCAGATCATCATTCAAAAAATGTGATAAACCTGAAGATACCATCTGTATTCAAGATATTTCTCTACATGTGCATATCCATGACAAAGGAGCATCTAATCAAAAGTGTCACAGTTACCAGGTAACTATACCTCTGTCCCCTCTTGGTCTCTTTGAGTATATCTACAGAGGGATAAAAAAATCCATGGGCTGTCCCAGGTCAGCTGATTCAGGCTCACAGGGCTTATGCTCCGGGGTTGAAAAATCGCCGTGTAGATGTTCAGGTTCGGGCTAGAGCCTGATGTCTGGGACCCTGTGAGGATGCAGGGTCCCAGTACTTGGGTTCCAGCCAGCCTGAATGTCTGCACAGAGAGTTTTAGCCCCAAAACCCAAGCCTGAGTCAGCTGACCTGGCCATGCTGTGGATCTTTTATCCCTGTGTAGACATACTCTTTGAGTGCACTCCTTCTCAAATCTCAGGCCTTGAGCTGTTACCTCTCTTGGAGTGAAATCATGTGATTCTTCCACTCTTAGACCAGCCTTGAGCTGCAGTTTCCAGGTACTAACCAGGATTACCTCAGCAGGTCTCAGTTAGGTTCAGTCCCTGTTGTTCTGTTCCCTCCAGGACCTACGACCATGGTGTCCAATGATCAGATAGCCTTCTTTAAACAACGTATTGTTTACGTAGAACAGTGGTTTTCAAACTTTTTTCACTTGCAGACCCCTAAAAATTTCAAATGGAGGTGGAGACCACTCTGGAAATCTTAGGTATTGTCTGCAGACCCCCTCGGGGCCCACAGGCCATAAGCTGAAAACCACTGTTCTATCGTAATTACAATCTGTTGAGGCTCCCTTAGACATAGTCTGTGGACCCCCAGAGGTCCACAGGTTGAAAAGCATTGATTTAGAACCAAAGCATTTCAGAGAAAAAGATCTTAAAACAAACAGATTATACACATATCTAGTTAAGGAAGGGCCCAACTACTTCAGATGTTGCCACAGGACCTGTTTCTATGTCCCTGAAAGTCTGTTCTCCCCAGGAACAGCTGAGAACTCCCCTCCTAAAGTCTTTTTAACTGTTTCATGTCCCTTTGAAAATAGCATCTTAACCGATAACAACATTGTCACTATCTTGTAATATCCCTGCTAGGATTTGTTGGAAGTAAGCTTATCTAGAGCTTGTGTTGCCTTTCTGCTTCTTTTTCCAATAGCCCCTCATTAACTGAAATGAATACGTTCATATTGGAAACCCGAATAACCCAGCAGAAGCTATTTCATTAACCTATAACATACAATATTTATAAAGTTACAGAGCAGTGTTCCCAGATTATTACATAGAAGTTCCATGTCTGCAACAACAAGTGTATAGTCTTTTTCTAAGTCTTACTCTGAAGAGATGGATCATCCAAGAAGTATTCATGAGATTCTTTGAGTTCCCCAGGCTTTGTTTCACGAAATTCACTTCTAAGAGAGATTTTCCACCATCTGAAAATTACCTATGATTGAAAAGAAGATATTGGCAAGAATTAACAAACATCAAATACTAGTGGATATAATACTTCTAAAATTCAGGATTATGGTTATGTAACAACTATTTCATTTCTAAGTACGTATAAATTGTCATACTGGATCAGACCATAGCTACTCCCAATGGTTATATCTGATGCTTCAAAGGAAACAAACAAACAAAAAAAAACCCCCAATCACCTTAATGCACCTAGACAAGTGTGAAATACTGTATATGCAGGGAATATTCTTTCTTTAGCCCTGCATGAAAACTGTTTATGCCCTTAAGCCTGAGGTTGAATTAATATCTTGACTTGTATAACTACAAATATTCTTTTTCATTCTGCATTTAGCAGCAGATTTGTGTGCACCAAAGGATAAAATTTAAAATACATATAATGAAGATGCACTGTTTACATACTCTAAATCATGGGTTCTCAAACTGGGGGTTGCGAGGTTCTCAAGGGCTCGCATTGTTATCACATGGGAGGGTCGCAAGCTGTCAGCCTCCAACCCAAACCCTGCTTTGCATCCAGCATTTATAATGGTGTTTTAAATTAAAAACACTTTTTATATATTTAAGGGGGGGGGTTGCACTCAGAGGCTTCCTATGTGAAAGGGGTCACCAATACAAAAGTTTGAGAACTACTGCTCTAAATGAAAATTTCAACTAAAAATGCTGATTATGATCTGAATAATGAAAGGCTCTGATGAAAAATGGGAGTACAGTTCACTAGATAGGTGTTTCAGAATAAGCAAATTAACAACCTTAAAATTAAAGAGTTAAGTGTTGACATTTAAATTGTTATCTTTATGTTTCAAAGTTGACACTCTAAGATGAATGCAGCCGTTTCCATCTCTTAGAACTATAGTTTCCAGCTCCCTGCAATAACTACATCATTTTACATTCAATTAAGGGTTTTAAGGTTCACTTTGCAACAAGGGGGGGCTAGAAAGATTTTTTTTGTTTGAAAAACAATTAAAACAGATTATCGAGCGCATAACTGAGGCAAGAGATTAATTCAATGGTGAATCCAGTGGCCACGGAACTGTGAAATACAAGGGCCCTGCTTAATAGTTATTTTCCTGGATCTCTTTTAAAATACTATGTAGCGTGCTTGAGCAGCTGTGTTAGACTCTCTCCTTTTAGTATCTTATTACTATTATTTTAAATAAGTCAATCTTCACAAATCAGGAAAAATAGATACCACTACTGTTAACACTCAAAAAATCAAGAGGCTAGCCTCTAAAAATCATAAGGTTTGTTTAAAAATCTTGTGATTTTTAAAAATAGCAAGTATTGGCTTCTTTTTATTTGCTTTCTGGTTTCTGAGTTTTTGGGGTGCACTTGCTTCACATTTTCACGCTTTTCTCTGCATCTGTAGCAGAGCTTCATTACACAGTTGGGCTAGATGCTGACTGAGTTTTTCCTTCAGTTTCAATTCTCCCAACCTTCCCAATAAAGACTCACTGTCATGCCCAGTCTTTCAGGCCTTTCTTCCAGGGCACTGTTTTATTAATGCAAAGAAAACTCACAACTTACACAGGCTGTCAGGATCCAGAGGCTGGCCAGCTGACTGACACACAGCTAGTCGCAGGAGGTAACTTCTTCTTGTAGCCCCCCCTTCAACTGAGCCCTGTCACCTTTAATAGAAAAAACCTGACCCCTTCTCAGCTGGGTCTGATAAATTGAACAGGACTGTCCATGGCAGGCTCCCTGGACTTAAAGGGACACTCTGTTATAGCAAACATGAGGGCTGGGAACTTACTTTTAAAAAATGAAAGCTGAGATTTTCTTGCAATATGAGAATTCCAGCAACTGGGCTTTAAAACACTAAAATTTATGAGACTTGCAATAAAATCTCAAGAGTTGGCAGCACAAATGTCTATACTGGGGTTTTTTTCCCCTCAGTGAAGTTATACCACAGTAGCTCTACCAGTGCAAATCCATAGTACGTACAAAGCACTGACATGTACCAGGTACCGCTTACCCTGATTTGAAAAAAGCCAAGTGTAGACCAGCTATAAATAACTGCCTTCTCTGTACTTATCTGATATAGTCTCTTATGTCACCCTGCCTAGTTTGCTTCACCAGCAATGCCAGCCTTGACATTCCATTTGCCTGTCTTCCTCATATCTGTGCACATCCTTCCACAATTCCTTTTATATATGGAACGCTGATCTTTCTTGAGTTGGAAGCTGCTACCCTCCCCTAATTTAAATCCCTCTGGAATACCCACTACTTCTGCAATACCCACAAGAAATTCATTGATTAGTCTTCTGCTTATTCGTTCTATATATCTTGTTACTTATCTATTGTATTTTGTCTGAAATCAATTTCCTAAAAATCAGGGATTATGGGTGAAATCCTGGCCTTACTGAAGTCAATGGCAAAATTCCCATTGAGTTCACTGGGGCTAAGATTTCACCCCATCTCTTTTCTCTATATTGAGAGGTACCTCACACATTGGTGGGTAATATAAATAAATAATAAATAATAATAATAATGAGTTTTTTACTCACACACACACACAATCCTGATCCTCTTTTTTTTCCTATTAGCATATACAGGCTGGAGGACTAATCTCAATCCCTACAAAACTTTCTGTTGACCTAGTTATCACCAGTCAGCGAGACTGGTAACACTGTAGTGTTTCAAGTGTAGACAAGCCCTTGGATAGACAGGATTCACTGTGACCAACCCATGAAGAAGAATGGAGGCATTTCACAGCTCCCTTAGGGTAAATCCTACCTCCTTTTTTCCAAGGTCACAAAAGACCTTCTTGCAGTGGAACCAGTGTGTTTTCATTATCCTGGGATTGGGACAGAATTAGAAAGACCTGTGCAGCAAACTGTGCTGCTATGAAGCGTGTGGATTTGTGATCTACCACTCTGAGGATCCTCCAGTCATACGACAGCTCTTTAAGAAAAGGACAGTGAGTTTTGGACCTCCAGGGTTGCCTAGAAAGGCCCTTCAGGGTTAACAGCTGGTGGAATCAGGAAGACTTAATCTTCCAGCAGCTGGAAGGGTTGGTGAACAGGCGGCAGCCAGTCAGGGCCCAGCAGGTCAAATTAAAAAAAAACTGGCTACTTCTATCAAATGGCAGTTCAATGGTTAAGTCAGGGGAGGGAGGGAGGAAGGAAGGATCGATCTTCCCTCTACCATAACCCACAAAGCCACACTTTGTGTTTAGGTCACTGAGGGACTTTTTGATGTACTCAGTGTGAGTGTAAGGCCTAGGCAGGCTAACCTGAGTAAGACGCTGGACTACTGAAAATTAGGTAAATTCACTTTGCAAGATACCCACTGGCTCAGGCAAGCTGGTGACAAGGCTTCAGGAACAACAGCAGCATAGTGTCACTGACACAGAATAACCAGCAAATAAGAATTTTCTTTCCCTAGTCCACAGCCTAGCTGTTTGCTGTGTCCCAGATCTCTACCTTAGAATCCTTCCTATTGTTTCAGGTTGTGTGTAAGAAGATTCCAGAGACAGCACTCCATTACTTACAGGTTACTGTCACAGGCATACAGCCTGAACACTTATGCTTAATTTTCCATAGTGTAATCTAAATTTGGGTCTCTCAAATTTTTGGATACCAAACTTTGGACATCCACAGTTGATGTTCAGAGCTGCTGAGAACCCACAATTCCCATTGACTTGTCATTCAACTTTAATTTTATTTATTTATTTTTAAACAAAAGCTCAAATTGCATAGACACTTAGGTGAGGCCACACTTTCACTAGGTAATGTTTCCTTCTTGGAAACTGGGTGTGGATTTGTCATAGTTTGCTTGTATTTGGTAGATATTTGATCTACAGTGACAATAAATATGTTTAAACAAAAGTTTAGCATATATATTTTTAATATCAAATCTAGCCATCCAAAGAACACACATGATTTTTGCTATTTTTTTTTAACGTACTGTGACAAGATAGCCGATGTTCATATGGTTGGTCCTGCGCTTTTCTTGGGGCATGGGGGTGCTAAGACGCCACTCCTTGCCCCTGCTCTTGGGCGCCGAGGGCCCTGATAGTACCTGGGAAGGTGACAGAGGAGGGAAGTGGGGGAGGGGTCTGGGTTTGCTCCTCACTCTGAGTCCCAGCCACTCACAACCCCTGTGGGTTTCTTACCCTCATCCCCCTTAGGTGGGGTTACCCTCGGTCCTTAGATGCTGCAAGGAGGGAGTCTCCCTGTTCTGCTGGGGCAGGGTCTCCCTTACTTCAATTCTCTGGTCTTCCAAATCTCACAACACAGCTCCAGCTCCAGCTCCAGCTCCAGTCCTTTCTCTTTCTTTTTCTCCTCCTCCTCCAACTGCCTGAAGCAGGGGATTTTATTAGGTTCCTGACAGGGCCTTAATTGACAACAGGTACTCCAGTTCACCTGTAGCAACCCTCCCTAGGCAACAGGGAACCACACTTTAATTAGCCTAGGGCTTATATATTTCCTCTCTAACACTCTACCACTGCTCCCTGGCCCTCCTGTATCACAGTACTATAAGAGTATTGCCCAGTTGCATTTACTGGCTTATTCTGTAAGCTTCCTTTGGGCAAAATTTCACTATAATTAGCCAGTCAGGCTTAACTACAGGGTTCTTTTACAAAACACTTAATAGGTAAACAGAGAAAATACATAACTAGTTTTTTCACTTAAGCACACATACAATCATGGTTTAGTTGAAGACATAATGACCATCCCCAAATAATATCCCACTACATTCCCAAAACTGGAGACACAAGCCAATCATCCCACAGGTTCTCTGCAATACAGGGTAACTACAAGTAGTAGTTGCCCCTTTTAAAGGAAAACTAAAGTAAACCCATCTTAACCGTCCCAAGAATTTACAAGTTGATAGGCTAAGAAGAAATGGCAGCCTTGAATAAACATATATTTTATAGTTTTACAATTGGTATTTCTGAGCCGAGTATTATAGTCACTCATCTTGCTAAAACGTCATTTGTGACACTGGGAGTGTGAAAACCCAATGAGAGACTGTAAACCAGTGACCATTCTGCTTGAATGGTGATTTGACTATTTTAAAAACATTTAGATCTAGATTGCACTTTTAAGACAACCAGAACTGCATGCAATATTCAATATGTAGGCATACCATGGATTTATATATTTTCTGTCTTATTATCTATCCATTTCCTAACGGTTCCTAATATTCTGTTCGGTTTTTTTGACTGCCGCCACACATTCAACAGTTGTTTTCTAAGAACAATCCATGATGACTCAGAGATCTCTTTCTTGAGTGGTAACAGCTAATTTAGACCCCATTATTTTGTATGGTATAGTTGGGATTATGTTTTCCACTGTGACTTACTTCACACTTAACACTGAATTTCATCTGCCATTTTGTTGCCCAGTGACCCAGTTTTGTGAGATCCTTTTGTAACTCTCCGCAGTCAGCTTTGGACTTAAACTACCTTGAATAATTTTGTATCATCTTCAAAGTTTGTCACCTCACCCTTTTTCCAGATCATTTATGAATATGTTGAACAGCACTGGTTCCAGCACAGCTCTCTGGGGGACACCTCTATTTACCTCTCTCCATTCTGAAAACTGACCATTTATTTCTACCCTTTGTTTCCTGTCTTTTAACAAGTTACTGACCCATGAGAGGACCCTCTTATCCCATGTCTGATTAGTTTGCTTAAGAGGCTTTGGTGAGAGACCTTGTCAAAGGCTTTCTGAAAGTCCAAGTATATTATATACACTAGATCGCCTCTGTCCATATGTTTGGTGTCACCATCAAAGAATTCTAATATATTGGTGAGGCATGATTTTCTTTTGTGAAAGCTGTGTTGATTCTTCCCCAACAAACTATGTTCATCTATATGTCTGATATTTCTGTTCTTTACTATAGTTTCAAACAATTTGCTGGTACTGAAGTTAGGCTTTCCAGCCTGTAATTGCCAGGATTGCATCTGGAGCCTTTTTTTAAACATTGACATCATACTAGGTATGCGCCAATCTTCTGGTACAGAGGGTATGTTAAGCACCAGGTTAGGTACCACAGTTAGAATTTTTGCAGTTTCACATTTTACTTTCTTCAGAACTCTTGGGTGAATACCATCTAGTCCTGGTGACTTCTTATTGTATAATTTATTAATTTCTTCCAAAACCACCTCTACTGACACCTCAGTCTGGGACAGTTCCTCAGATTTGTCACCTTAAAAGAAAGCCTCAGATGTGGGAATCTCCCTCACATCCTCCACAGTGAAGACCATTTCAAAGAATTCATTTAGCTTCTCCGCATTACCCTTGTCTTCCTTGAATGCTCCTTTAGCACCTTGATTTTCCAGTAGCCCCACTGACTGATTGGCAGGCTTCCTACCTCTGATGAACTTTTTTGCTGTTAGTTTTTGAGTCTTTTGCTAGTTGCTCTTCAAATTCTTTTTTGGCTTGCCTGATTATACTGTGTGACAAAGTTCCTCCTCTGCCTTGGTTGGTCCTGTGCTTTCTGGCAGATTTGCTAGCCTCAGGGGTTGACGGCAGCCCTCAGTTTGGCAGCTTTTGCTAGAGGCTCAAACCTGCTGTTTACTCAGCTAACCTCATCACTGGCCAGCATGGGGAAAACGGAGAACAATCTCCGCAGCTCTGTTGTCCCACGTAGTGGGTCGGGGACAGGCCAGGACCTTTCCAAATTAGGCCTTCCCCTCTGGTGTGTCTCACAGACCAGGTCAGCTAGGGAGTTGGGGGGATGCGGGGAACCCGGGCCCACCCTCTAAACTGGGTTCCAGTCCATGGTCCTGTGGATAGCATCTGTCTATCTCTCCTGTATCAGCTGAGTGACAGCTACAACTCCATGGGCTACTTCCCCATGGCCTCCCCCCAGCACCTTCTTTATCCTCACTGCAGGACCTTCCTCCTGAAGCCTGAAAATGCTTGTACTCCTCAGTCCTCCAGCAGCACGCCTTCTTACTCCCCGTTCCTTGTGCCCCTCACTAACTGATGGGAGGTCCTTTTTAAACCAGGTGTCCTGATTAGCCTGCCTGTCTTAATTGATTCTAGTAAGTTCTTAATTGGCTCCAAGTGTCTTAACTAGCTTGCCTATCTTCATTGGTTCTAGCAGGTTCCTGATTGCTCGAGGGCAGCTCCCGCTCTGGTCACTCATGGAACAGAAAACTATTCATCCAGTAGCCAGTATATTTGCCTTCTACCAGACTCCTGCACCCAACTGGTCTGGGTCTGTCACATATCCCTCCCCCCTGCTCAACACCAAGGGGTTGGGCAGTTTGGGACACCAGACAGTGCACACGTGACAAGCCATCGGCATTGCCTTGACAGCTCCTTGCTCTGTGTTGCACATGGAACTGGAAAGGTTGGAGAGATAAGAGCCATCTGGTCACTATTGCGCTTTTCTCTTGTAGCTCGTTGTTCCGCTGCATTCATTGAAGAGGGGCATGGTCAGTCACAAGGACAAATCTGTGCTGAGCAGGTAGTAGCGCAACGTTTCCATGGCCCATTTTATGGCGAGGCACTCCCTCTCCACCACTGCATATTTTTGTTCCCTCAGGAGTTTCCTGCTGAGGTAGAGAATTGGGTGTTCCTCCTCCCTGACCACCTGCGATAGGATGGACCCCAAACCTACTTCTGATGCATCCGTTTGCAGGATAAATTCCTCGGTGAAATCTGGGGCTATCAGTATGGGGTTACTGCAAAGGGCAGTCCGTAAGTCTGCGAATGCTCTCTCTGCTGCATCAGACCATCTCACCAGATCAGGTCCACGGGTCTTCACTAGGTCTGTCAGGGGGCTTGCCCTTGTGGCAAAGTGGGGGATAAATCATCGGTAATACCCCACCACACCTAGGAATGCACGGACTTGTTTCTTGCGACTTGGTTGGGGACAATTTTGGATGGCCTCTAACTTATTTAGTTAGGGTTTTACCAGACCTTTTCCCACAATGTAGCCAAGTTATTTGGCCTCCGTAAACCCTACGGCACACTTGGCAGGGTTTACTGTAAGGCCAGCTCGCCTGAAGGTATCGAGGACTGCCTCCACCTTCTCTAGGTGGGTTTCCCAGTCTGGGGTATGAATAACCACATCATCCAGTTAGGTAGCAGCATAATTGGTATGGGGGTGTAACAGCTTGTCTATGAGGCTCTGGAAGATAGCTGGGGCCCCATGTAATCCAAAAGGGAGGAGAGAATATTGGAAAAGACCCTCTGGTGTAGAGAAAGCAGTCTTTTCCTTCGCGTCTTCGGCAAGGGGAATCTGCTAGTACCCCTTTGTCAAGTCTAGCGTAGTCAAGTATTGGGCATTGCCCAGATGGTCAACTAGTTCATCTATGCAAGGTATGGGGTACGTGTCGAACTGGGATACCTCATTTAGTCGCCGGAAGTCACTGCAAAACCTTGTGGTGCCATCAAGTTTGGGCACCAGCATGATTGGGCTGGACCACTGACTGGGACTCTTCGATGATCCCCAACTCCAGCATTTTTTTTACTTCCGCTTTTATTCTTCCCTTTTGGCCACTGGCACCCGGTATGGCCTCATTGTTACTCTGGCCCCGGGGTTCACGATGAAGTAATGATATGTCTGAGTTGTTCGACCCGGTTTTGTTGAGAACACATCTTGGTTCTGGAAGATCATCTCAGACACCCCATTCTTCTGGTCTGGCGTTAAATTGGGAGACACCGTCATCTGTTCAGAGGGTTTATTTTCCTGGGGTAGGTCTTTTCGGATAGCTACGCATGCCTCTTGTGCATCCCAGGGTTTCAGAAGGTTGACATGATATATTTGCTCTTGTTTCTGACATCCCGGTTGTCGCACCTTGTAATTTACCTCCGCTACGGGTTCAACTATTTCGTAGGGTCCTTGCCACTGGGTCAAAAGTTTACTCTCTGTTGTGGGTATCAACACCAATACTCGGTCTCCGGGCTGGAACTGCCGAACTTTGGCTTGGAGAGTGTAATGAGCTTGTTGGGCCTCTTGGGCCTTCTCTAGGTGCTCCCACACAATGGGAGTGACCCGCGCTATCATAGAATCATAGAATATCAGGGTTGGAAGGGACCTCAGGAGATCATCTAGTCCAACCCACTGCTCAAAGAAGGACCAATCCCCAACTAAATCATCCCAGCCAGGGCTTTGTCAAGCCTGACCTTAAAAACCTCAAAGGAAGGAGATTCCACCACCTCCCTAGGTAACGCATTCCAGTGCTTCACCACCTCCTAGTGAAGAAGTTTTTCCTAATATCCAACCTAAACCTCCCCCACTGCAACTTGAGGACCATTACTCCTTGTTCTGTCATCTGCTTCCACTGAGAACAGTCTAGATCCATCCTCTTTGGAACCCCCTTTCCAGTAGTTGAAAGCAGCTATCAAATCCCCCTTTATTATATCTGTTCCCTCATTTGTAACACATGCTCAATTACATTCTTCCCCTCATTGGGCTCCTCCTCCCAAATTTCCTTGGCTATGTCCAAGATGTCCTGGGGGTGCCACACATATAATAGCTCAAAGGGAGAAAACCCAGTTGAGGCCTGAGGTACCACCCAGATGGCAAACATAAGGTATGGTAGTGTGTCCCAATCCTTCCTGTCTCGACTTACCACCTTCCTTATCATAGCCTTCAGAGTTCGGTTGAAACTTTCTACAGCCCATTGGTCTGTGGATGATAGACTGAAGTCCTCAGGGTATGTATATGGAGTAGGACACATAGATCCATTATCAGTTTTGACATAAATGGTGTTCCTTGGTCTGTATCTCCTTTGGTAGCCCCACTCAGGCAAAGATCCCCACTAGCTCTTTGGCTATTGTTTTAGAGGCTGTGTTCCGCAGGGGGACGGCTTCTGGATACCGTGTAGCATAGTCCAGAATGACAAGTATATATTGGTGACCCCGGGTTGTCTTCTCTAGGGGTCCCACTAGGTCTATGGCTATTTGTTCAAATGGGACCTCTATGATGGGAAGGGGTACCAAAGGTGCCCTCAGGTGGGGACGGGGACTGTGCAGCTGACACTCTGGGCAGGAGGCACAGTATCGCCACACTTCTTCGTGCACCCCAGGCCAGAAGAACCTTTGTAGGATCCCTGCCAGGGTCTTCTCTATCCCTAAATGCCCCCCAAAAAGAGGACTATGAGCGAGGCTTAATACTGCCTTCTGGTGTTTGCGAGGCACTAGGAGTTGCTCTACCTTCTGTCCCTGTACTGGTACAACCCAGTACAGGAGATCCTTCTTTATGATGAAGTAGGGGCCGGGTCCCTGGGTTTTCCATTTCACGGGGACCCCATCTATTTCTGTTATCTCCTTCCTAATATTGTCGTACCTTGGATCTTAGACTTGGTCCCATCCTAAATTTTCTCTCCCAGGGCTGGTTTGCCCAAGTTCTAGGGGACTGGTCTCTATTGTTTCTGCCGGTTCGGAGGCATTAGGGTTGGGATTTGGCTCAGATGCTTCTCCCTGCTGGGTGGCCTCCTTCTCAGCTGCTGGGGTCCACCTACCTACGAGAGCGACACTCTGGCTTTGGGTCAGTATTCGGGTTTCCAAGGCCTTAGCTGCCCTTCTTTCCCTTTTCGTCTTTCTGCCCTGCCTGGGAGTGGAGAAAAAATATGGGGATATTTCGGAGAAGATTGGGGGTTGACAGTCTACTGTGGATGCCTCACTAGCTTCAGGGTCCTCCCCTTTCTCCAATCCCCCTACTGGGAGTAAGTCATCAAATCTTGGGAAATCCCTCCCTATGAGCACCGGGTAAGAGAGTTTAGGCACTACACCTGCTGCTACCTCTGTAGCATTCCCCTGGATTTCAATTTTTACTGGGATGGTGGGATAGTAACTAACCATCCCATGGACTCATGTCACCCCTGGGTGTTTTGCCTGTAGTAACTGATTATGTTTCACAAGTTTTCCTGAGATGAGTGTGATGGCGCTACCCGAATCTATCAGTGCTGTGGTCTCTACTCCATTTAACCTCAATGGCCTGGTATATTTGTGTGGGGTTAGTGCAACCCCCACAATGTGAATTAGGGAGCATAAGTTTTCCCAGTTTCCTAGGTTACACTGCATACACTCCTCTGCACTGGGGCTCTGTGCAGCTATGTGTCCCCACTCCCCACAGGTGTAACATCTGTATGGGGCCCTAGGCGTTCCCTGGTCTCTCAGTTTGGGCAGTCTAATGTCATGATCTCTTCACCCTCTGCGCTCTGACTTTTGGTTGCCTCTGGTGGGCCTTCAGCCCCTCTCTTTTTCCACCTGGGCCTTCCTGGGGGCTCAACTGCCTGAGCTCTGGAGGTTGGTGCTGCTAGTTTAACCTGGGGCGCCTCTTTGTTAACTGGTTGGATCAGTTCCCTCGCCGTCCTTCACCTCTCTACCAGTGTGACCACCTCATTGCAGGTGGACAGGTCGTTCTGGCTTACCCAGGTGCAAAGGTCTGGCAGTTGTCCTCTTATGTACCGGTCAATGACCAGAACCTCTAGTATTTTTTCTGGACTCTGAGACTTGGTTCGTAAACACTTTCGGGCGAGATGGATGAGGTTGTATAATTGGGACTGCAGGGTTTTGTTTTCATGGCACCTGCACTCATGATACTGCTGGGCCAGCACTGTGTTCGTTACCCCAGATCTGGCCAGGATCTCTGCTTTCCACGGTGGGTAGTCTGCCGCAGCCTCTTCAGACATATCATAGTAGGCCTTTTGAGCCTCCCCACACAGGAATGGAGCGAGGATGCCAGACCACTGATCTCAGGGCCAAGCCTCCCATAGGGCTGGCCTCTCAAAGGCCAGGAGGTATGTCTCCACATCATCCTCCAGCATCATTTTCTGCAGCCAACTGATGGCCCATATGACCCGTGTCCCATCATGGCTGCGGTTCAGCTCTGTAAGGGCCTTCACCTGGTTTACAGTTCCCACAACATAGCATGATCTTGAGGGGCCTGGTCCATCAATAGACGATTGGTCTCTTGCTGCAGCCGCACTACCTCCTGTTGGGCAGCTGCCTGGACACGGGTAGCCTCCTGCTGGGCAGCCGTGGCTTGTATCAGTGCCTGCACTATGTCCTCCATTGTGGTAAAGAAAAGAAAATACATCCTCCTTATTTTTTCTTTTTTAACACCCTCCTTCTTCTGCCACACTCTGCACCAAATCCCACTCCTGACATCAGTGTGACAAAGTTCCTCCTCTGCCTCGGTAGGTCCTGTGCTTTCTGGCGGATTTGCTCGTATCAGAGGTTCACAGTAGCCCTCAGTTTGGCAGCTTTTGCTAGAGGCTCAAACCTGCCATTCACTTAGCTAGCCTCATCACGGGCCAGCATGGGGGAAATGGAGAACAATCTCCGCAGTCTCTGTTGTCCCACGTAGTGGGTCGGGGACAGGCCAGATCCCTTTCCAAATTAGACCTTCCCCTCTGGTGTGTCTCACAGACCAGGTCAACTCCACGTGTGTCAGATAGGGAGTTGGGAGGGTGGGGGGAACCCGGGCACCCTCTACACCGGGTTCGAGCCCAAGGCCCTTTGGATAGCACCTGTCTACAACATCTCCTGTATCAGCTGCGTGACAGCTACAACTCCCTGGGCTAATTCCTCATGGCCTCCCCCCAGCACCTTCTTTATCCTCACCGCAGGACCTTCCTCCTGAAGCCTGATAACGCTTGTATTCCTCAGTCCTCCAGCAGCATGCCTTCTTACTCCCCACTCCTTGCATCCCTCACTAACTGATGGGAGGTCCTTTTTAAACCAGGTGCCCTGATTAGCCTGCCTGCCTTAATCGATTCTAGTAAGTTCTTAATTGGCTCCAGGTGTCTTAATTAGCTTGCCTATCTTCACTGGTTCTAGCAGGTTCCTGATTGCTTGAGGGCAGCTCCCGCTCTGGTCACTCATGGAACAGAAAACTATTCATCCAGTAGCCAGTATATTTGCCTTTTACCAGACTCGTGCACCCAACTGGTCTGGGTCTGTCACAACTGTTACACTTTACTTGCCAGAGTTTATGCTCCTTTCTATTTTCCTCAGTAGGATTTGACTTCCAATTTTTAAAGGCTGTCTTTTTTCTTCCAACTGCATTTTTTACTTTGTTGGTTAGCTCTGGTGGCATTTTTTTGTCTCTTCTTACTTTTTTTTAATTTGGAGTATATATTTAATTTGAGCCTCTATTACAGTGTTTTTAAAAAGTTTCCATGCAGCTTGCAGGGATTTCATTCTTGTGACTGTTGCTTTAATTTCCCTTTAACTAGCTTCCTCATTTTTTGTGTAGTCCCCCTTTCTGAAGTTAAATGCTACTGTGGTGGACTTCTTTGGTATTTCTCCCTACCCCCACTCACATGGATGTTAAATTTAATTATATTATGATTGCTATTACTGAGTAGTTCAGCTATATTCACCTCTGGGACCAGATCCTGTGCTCCACTTAGTGCTAAATTAAGAATTATCTCTCCCCTTGTAGGTTCCAGGATTAGCTACTCCAAGAAGCAGTCATTAATTTTGTCTAGAAACTTTATTACTGCATCCTGTCCTGAGGTGATATGTACCCAGTCAGTATGGGGATAGTTGGAACCCTCCATTATTATTGAGTTTTCTATTTTTATAACCTGTCTATTCTCCCTGAGCATTTCACAATCTCCATCACCATCATGCTCAGGTAGTCAGTAGTATATTCTACTTCTATACTCTCACTATTCAAGCATGGAATTTCTGTCCGTAGAGATTCTATGGTACAGTTTGATTCACTTAAGATTTTTACTATATTTGACTGTATACTTTCTTTCACATATAGTGCCATGCTCCCACCAGCACAACCTACTCTGTCATTTCTATCTATTTTGTACCCTGGTATTACCATGTCCCACTGATTGTCATAACAACTTTCCGTGATACCTATTATATCTATATCCTCATTTAATACCAAGCACTCAAGTTCACCCATCTTAGTATTTAGACTTCTAGTATTTCTGTACAAGCATTTATAAAATTTGTCATCTTTTAGTTGTCTGCCTTCATGTGACGTAATTAAATGGGACTCTTTTTCATTTGACTGTTTCTCTTCAGTTCCTACCTGTACTTTAACAATGTCTATCCTCTCCTCTTTACTAGGATATAGTGAAATCCCATTAATAGATCCTCCCCTACTGGAAGTCTGTGTCTGAAACGTGTGCTCCTCCTCACCTGTCAGCTTTTCCCTACCCCTTAGTAAAAGGCTAAAACATAGATGCCTAGGTAACTTTTACCCTGAAAACTTAGGTGCCGAGTGAGTTAGGTACTTCCACAGTTTGGCAGGAGTTCTGTGGATAGCAGTGGAGCCAAACTTGCACTTTGGCATCCAAACTGGAGTCTTAGGTGCCTAAGTCTCGGGTACCTTAAGTACCTTTGTGGATCTTGGCCTTAGTTCTTTTGCTTCCTGAGAACAAGGACAGCCATAAAATTGAGAGGAGTGTTGGGAGAGAGAAAAGAGGCTCCATCTGCTCGTTTTCCACCTGGTGCACCTGTGCAAAACAGGGCACAACTGAACCATTAATGTTCTTCTAGGATAGCAAAAACCATTGTTAAAGCAGGATGGGAACTTGCTTACATTCCTTTCTATTACATTCTCATACTATTATTGTCAGAAGTGACATTTCTTTTCAAAGAGATGGCACCTCCAGCACAGAAATGCCAAATGTAATTAAAAACTTAAACAAAAACACTTACGATAATGGATTCAAGATGACAAATGCTTTTTACCTTTTGAACTTTTATACTGCCTAGTTGAGCAAAATGTGTCAGCTTCTTTCTTGGTCTTTCTACTGACTTAATGGGAGTTACAACAAGGATACATTTGGCCCAAACTTGGTGAAATTAAAGATCTGTCCTTTAACACTGGCTTCTCTCCTAGAATTATTAATTTGTGATCATTCATACCTGAATGTCTCTTACTAACACAAGTCTGTAAGTCTAATTCTTGTAAAATTAGAATCAGGATGCTTATTGTATTACATTATGGAGTTTTGGAACCTGTTTTAAAGTAAAATGAATTAAAGTAATATTTCTCAGTGTGGGAAGTCCATATCCTCCAAGCAATAAAATAGAGTGTACAAAAAGAAAAGTTACTGGCCCAACTTCAGCACTGGTGTCAGCAGGCACAAGCCCAGTTGAAGTAAGTTTTAGTAGAACCTGCTTACACAAAGGGTACCTTTGCCCTACAGTCTTGCAGGAGTTGGGATATGTTTATATTTTTATGAGTAATTTATAAAGATGTATGTAAATTAAGGCCCAGATCCTGAAAAATGATCCATTTACATAAGCATTTATGCCCATGCGGAGTCACATTGATGTTGGGCATAATGGTCAACATGAGCTGAACCCTCTGTTGGACTGAAGTCTAAATAGATGAACAAAGCTCTTTCTAAATGAAACCCACAGGCAGACGTTGATTCCAAGCCTTCAGCAAAAAATGAGTACTAAGACCATGAGATATTTTGCAAATAATTACAAACCTATCAGAAATAGCCTTCATTTCTGAAGACAAATAGCACATACATCTTACACAATGCAGAAATATTTTATAGTGTATGTTTATTCTGTATTGGCAATTATCTTCAGATAAATTAATAAATAAAAATGTTGGGCCTGATCCTCAGCCTGTAAATCAGCAAAGTCAATGGAGATATGTTGTTTACACCACCTTAGGATTTGGCTGGCTGCTTTTAACGTAAACACACACCTTATTCCAATTGACTGATGGCTGGTGTCCAAAATACCCTTGCATCAAAAAGCTTCCAAAATGGAACTTCCTAAATCAAGAAGGTTCAAATGATGTAATTCAGTACTGTTTTTAAAGGAAATGCACTAGATGATTGTTTCACTAGGTTTACCACTTAAAGCTTGGGATTCCTTATCAACCTAATGTAGTTATCTAGTACTACTGCTAGAATAAACCTCTAAAGAAAGAAAACTACAACAAATATTAACAAAAGAAAAATGTTAAAATTAAACTATTAAATGTGGTTCAGAGGGATTTGTTGAACAAGGATACTTATTCAATCAGATATAAAAGACTGAGGCTCCAATTCTGCAAACACTTATGCATATGCTTAAGTTTATGCACAAGCAGTCCCAATGGGACTACTCATGTATGCCAATTAAGCATGTGTTAATTTTTACTCAGTCAGGGATCTAAGTGAAATTTTTAATATAATATAAACTGAACATTTTAAATAGGATGATTAAGACACGGCATACAATTCTGAATGAAAGAGAAGTACAGTATAATTTAAAAGGTGTAATGTAAAAATGGCTCAGTTATAAAAAATGTTGCATTGAATTTCAATTACATTTAGGTAGTACACTATTTCAAGAAAAACTGTAGTAATTTTTAATACTGACTTTGGGCCCTGATACTGTAAAGACTTATTCATCTGCTTAACTTTACATACTGTGAGAGTAATCCCTTCAATGAGACTATTCATTACGTGTTAAATTAAACAAGTGCGTAATAAGCTTGGTGTCATCCACAGATTTTATGAGCATACTCTCCACTCCATTATCCAAATCATTAATGAAAATATTGAATAGTAATGGACACAGGACAGACCACTGTGGGACCCTGCTAGATATACTCTCTCAGCAAACCACTGATAACTACTCTTTAAGTATGGTCTTTCAATCAATTGTGCACCCACCTTATAGTAATTTCATCTAGGCCACATTTCCCTAGTTTGCTTATAAGACTATCATGCTGGGCTGTGTGAAAAGATTTACTAAAAATAAAGTTGTATCATGTCTACTTATTCCACCCATCCACCAGGCCAGTAACCCTGACAATGAAGGAAATTAGGTTATTCTGGCATGATTTGTTCTTGATAAATTAATGTTGGCTATTACTTATCACTTTATTGTCCTCTAGATGATTACAAATTGATTGTTTAATCATTTGTTCCAGTATCTTTCCAGGTATCCAAGTCAGGCTAACTGGAGTGGAGATTATGTTTATAAAATTTGTGGATGACCCCAAGCTGGGAGGGGTTGGAAGCACTTTGGAGGACAGGATTAGAATTCAAAAGGACCTGAAGAAATTAGAGAATTAGTCTGAAATCAACAAGATTCAATTCAATAAAGACAAGGGCAAAGTACTACACTTAGGAAGGAAAAGTCAAATGCACAATTACAAAATGGAGAGTAACTAAGAGAGAGGAGAGTCTAAGAGGTAGTACTGCAGTTGTGAAAAAGGCTAATATCATTTTGGGATATATTAACAGGAGTATAGTATGTAAGACACCAGAGGTACCAGTTCCATTCTACTCAGCACTGGTTAGTCCTCAGTTAGAGTACTTTATGTCCAGATTTGGGTGCCACACTTTAGGAAAGATGTGGACAAATTGGAAAGAGTTCAGAAGACAGCTATAAAAACAATAAAAGTTTTCGAAAACCTGACCTTTGATGAAAGGTTAAAAAAACTGGGCAAGTTTGGTCTTGGGAAAAGACAACCAACGGGGGCCCTGATAATAGTCTGATAAATATGTTAAGGGCTGTTATAAAAAGGATGGAGATAAATTGTTCATCATGTCTGTTGAACGTAGAACAAGAAGTAATTGGCTTAATCTGAGGTAAGGGAGATCTAGGTTAGATATTAGGAATAACTTTCTAACTACAAGGTTAGGTATTGGAATAGGTTACAGAGGGAGCTTGTGTAATCTCCATCATTGGAGGTTAAGAACAGTTTAGACTTGTGGTTCTCAACCTATTTACCATTGTGGGCGCATATGCAGCTATGTGTTATGTGGGCAGCATCCACACAATATATATATATATATACTACCTGTACATCTACCAAAAAAAAAAGGTTTATTATTTGTTATATGACAGCAATACGATTCAAATCAATATAGTACCTTTCATTTTAACACTGGCAAATGTCTACCAAGAGCATTTTAAATGAGAAAATAAGTCAAAACATTTACAGTTAAAATTAATTTACTGCAAGGGTGGCATGGCATGCTTCACGACCACTCTCACTTCTGTGCTGCTGTTGGCAGTGCAGCTGGGCTGAGCACCCGGAAAGTGCGGCTGCAGAGCCTGCCTGCAAAGATAGGGAGCCCTGCCCAATGCAGTGTGCCCTCCCAGCCAGGGACTTCCCCCCATGCACCCATCCCCCCCACACCAGGGAGTGCCCCCCAGCCCCTCTCCAGACTGCTCCCCAGCCAGGGAATGCCCCCCATCACCCAACCTCCCTGAGACTGTCCCCCCAGCATCCGGACACCTTCCCACCGACACTGGGCTGGCACACATGCCTGCCACGCAGAGACAGAATACCCTGTCCAGGGCAGAATGCCCCCCCCCCACCCCTCCCCGGATTTCCCCCTCCAACATCCAGTCTCCCACCCAGGGACTGCCCCCACCATGCATCCACCCCCGCTCCGAGGGACTGACCCCTGCATCCCTCCAGCAACTGCCCCCAGCACCCATCCACGGTCTGCCACCAGTCCCCCCACCTATAGTCTGTCCCCCATACACTGGCTTCACCCCCCTCCCTGAAGCCCTAACTCCCTGCCCCTCCTCCTTAGGCCCCAACCCTCTACACCCCCTCCTTGTGCCCCTTGTGGCCTTAGCCTCTCCACCGCCTCCCTGTGCCCGCTGGTCTCCTACCTCAGCTGCACATAGCTCAGCTGTGCACCCCATCCCACCCTACCTGCCTGCCACTGCGGTCCCAGTGCCATGATCCTGCTCCAGCCAGGGTCACTGGACCCGCGATCTTGGGGGGGCACTAAGCCCCCTAGTCTCCTGCCAATGCTACTGGGCCTGATCCTGCGGGGGTGAGGGGCTGACACTAGGTACAATTTTTTAAAATGCCTAAGTCCCCTTTTCAAAAGTCTCTTAGAAGCCTAATGTCATGTCTATACTTACAAGTTTTGTGACTTTAACTAGTTTTGAGGGGCAACCCGCCCCCCTCCTTCCACCAACTCAGCCCGCAGTGTAAATGCAGTTATACAGGTAAAAGAGTGCTTATGCTGCTATTGCTTATTTCAATTTGGGATAGAAAATAAGCTATCTCAGTATAAAATGCTTTATACTGGTACAGCTATGTATCTACACTGTATGTATATACAGCTTTTACCAGCATAACTATGTCAGCAAAAAAAAAATCACATCCCTTATTGATATAACTAAAACTTTTTAAGTATAGATCAGCCTAGTCTCACTGAAAGTCAATGGGATGGAGCCTATGTCATTTCTGAGAATGCACCTTAAGCATTTTAAAATATTTTACTTCCATAGACTCATCCTGGCAACAAAAGATGAAGGAGGAACACAGAGTCAGGCAAACCTTGTAATAATCCCAGGCTATATTTGGAATAGAAGCCAAATTTGCTGCATCAAAACCACACTAATATTTGCAGAAACCTACAATGATATTTAAAATAACTGTCCTACAAATGTAAAGAGCAGAACTGATTTGAGACTGGGCAACTGCGTTGGCAAAGATTAAAGTAAGTGAACTCTAATTTAGCCCTCCTGGGATATTTTTGCTGAGGAATAATAATAAATGACGCATATGGACAGTTGTTTCATACATGGCCACCAACTTCAGACTATGGTTATCTTAAAAGAAAGAAGTAGATAGCTGTTGTGCAGTTCAGGCATCAATTAAGATCTAGTAAGATTTCACTGGGGTTGAGATAAGAGAAAAAGGCAGATGTTAACAAGGAAAACAATAAACCTCTGCATAAACAAACATTACCCCTCTGTCTTCATACAATTTAATAAGTGAAATACAAGCATTGAATATTCAGTTAATGGAGTTATGTCCGGTATGAGAGTGGACAAAATTAAAAAAAGCTATTCCATAGAATATTCCTTAGAATTCACTAGAGACTGGGAGGGAGAGTGGAAAACTGAAAACTTATTAAATGACAATGGCAAAGAGACACAATTAGATAGTTCTAACTATCAGAGTTTGTCAAAAAACTACTTTGTAAATTGTAGTATTGATTACTAGTTCTTGCCTCCTGGCTAAGTGCCTCTTTAAGGCACTGAACTGAAACCTTCATGAATAGTGACTTCTTATGGATTTTTTACTACCCTTTGAAAACTAATTTCTGTCCTGACGATATAAACTCATTCCTAGCTTTTCCAGATGTTTAAAATCTTGTCTCTAGCTGTTAAGTATATTGTAGATAATAAAGACTGAGAGTTAGGGTTTATATTAATTACCTTTATAATTATGCTATGCTAGGGGGTGTGTTCACATCTATAGGGCAGTGGAGAATATATAGAAAATGCATGGAATTGTTCCTAATACAATTGCATGTGTAAACCCCCTAGGCATTTTTATCTTGCCAACTGGTACTTCATGAGATCTAAAATAAAATATGTCACAGTACCCTCTGAAAGTAAGACAGGAGCAATATTTTCACATTTGTGATTTCTTTCTCATGCAGGCCTTCTTTTCACACACATGTTCTTTAATAAAAAATAAGGTACACAATCTAAGGAAAGCCGCATTCTTCATGTCTGAATTTATGACCCAACTATACTATTACCAGGGCTGGCTCCAGGCACCAGCAAACCAAGCAGGTGCCTGGGGCGGCCAGTGTAAAGGGGCGGCAGGACATCGGGCTCTTGGGCGTCAATCCACCCTTGGTGGTGGCGGGAATTCGGCGGCCGCTCCGTCACAGCGCGTTTTGTGCTCAGCAGCAATTCGGCGGCAGCACCATCACTCCAGCTCCGTGTTCGGTGGGCAGGATTCCGCATCCCCGTTCGGCAGCAAGTTTGGTTTTTTTTCCGCTTGGGGCGGCAAAAACGCTGGAGCTGGCCCTGACTATTACAGGACAATAATAAAGTGAAACATCTTGTCCGCGCGCCTCTTGTTTTCTTTTCAACAACACTAAATTATTTTAAAGGTGTTGCATTGTCAGCACTAGCACTTTGAATACTTTACATATTCATGGGGGAGGGATTCTATCTCGTTTGTACCAAAGTCAGTAAAGTTACTCTGGATTTACATTGGTTTAATTGAGATCAGAACTTGGTTCATTGTGAATAAGTAATGTACTTCAACAGCCCTGAGATCATTTACAGTTTTGAAAATTAAGTTTCTTGAAATGTGGTAAGGTAATAAAGGCTAGAGCTTTCCACAATCAGACAGACCAAGGAAAGATGAGCAAATGGAGGCAGTGGCATAAGAGCTATTTGGCTCACCATCAAGTCTGGCTCAAAGGTGATCGGCACACGATTTGCAGTGGTGGTGGCAAAATGGTGTAATGTCATATTTGTGTTTCCCAGTCTTGGAGCTGGCAGAGATCTAGTTTGGCCTTGCTGCAACATACAGAACCCTCAGGGATCCTCTACATCCAGCCCAGCTACCTGTCACTCTAAGGCAGTGGTTCCAAAACTGGGGTTCATGAACCCCTGGGGGTTCCCAAAATGTTACAGGGGGTTCTCGGGAAAAAATTCCCTAGAGGCGGACAGAGCCATTCATAGGGATGCTGGGCAGCACGGGGCCAGCAGTCCAGAGCCTTGGGGACTTTCAAGAGCTAAGCAGATCAAAGCAAGCATATCTATAACACTGGGGAGATTTAAACTTCAAGACTCCTTTTACGAAATAGAAAGGGAGTTGGATATTTTTTGCTGTTTTTAAAATTAAATAGGCTGCTACTGTTGTTTTTAAATTATTATGAAGAACAAGTTTAAGCTTTGTTGTAATGTGCATTGTTTGCCTGGACTGCGCAAGACCTAAATGCTTGTGTAGGAGGAACTCTTTGAGTTGGCTTCTTAAATACCTTCATGCTGTTTCACATCTGATATTCCTTGATGAAACATAGGAGCCAGAGATGCCAGTATGGGGAGGCAACGAGGGTCACATTCCGCCCTGCGTCGGTGCCCCCTCCCACAGGTCCCTCCCCTTTTTTTCTGTGGGCCCCCGCAGGCCCCGGGGTGCATGGGGGCTTTGCTCCCACACCCCTTTTTTCTACTGGCGCCTCTGACAGGAGCCTTGTCTTATAACAGGTTTAATCAAAAGTGATACAAGCTGCAAACGTGAAATCTTGGAAGAGTGTTGCCATTTTTATAATGTAATAAAAATACTGTAAATGATAAATAATAATAAATAGTGTGTAATAAGCATGTCATAAAAACAAATTTTATATTTCCAAGATCACTGCTTTTATAATTTATGCTGAGGTAAGAGAGAAAATCCATGGAAATATTCATTTTTAGGAGGGGCTTCACAAGACTAGACCTTTTAGTGAAAGGGGTTCGCGGGTTGTTAAAGTTTGGGAACCACTGCTTTAAGGAGATGTTTTGGCAGCAAGGGATTGTCTGAGTGCAGCAGTGCTACCAACCCCCATTTTTGCACAGCCATACCCCTACATTATCCGGGGATTCCTCAATGCCAAGGAAATCCTCATCTGGCTCAGTTAGCCTGCTTTATGCCCCTTTATGTTGCCAGATCAGGGCAAAGAGGCCAAAGTAGGGCTAAGAATCTGACCTACAGCGTCCCTCTACATGGAATGGAAAGAGGAATCCACATGAAACCTCCTGGCTTGGGAAACAGAAGCTGCTATCCACCCTCATTCCATGTGAGAGAAATGAAAAAAAAGAGATGATCTTTTACCCCACCTATCTCTCCTAGCAGCCAAGTAGGGAGACAGAGATGGAGAGGAAGGCCCCACCTCTCAATTGTGTGTTTATTTCAGGTTAAAAATATACCTACAGCCTCTTAATTCTGTGTTCTTATTTTGGAGATCTTGGAGCTGGCTGTACTGCAGTGAGGAATGTTGAAAAGTTATTTATTACACTACCTTATTGTTAATAAAAGATTAAACTATATTCCAAGTAATAATGGGACATCCCACTTTATAATAGGACATATATTGTTATGACAAAAATTAGTTTAATAAAAATCATAATATTATCCAACACTCCTTGTAAACTGTCTATCAGATTTTCTTCAACATTTATTTTAGATACAGCAAAAGTATTTTAGCAGTACATTATCTAGACACATAATATGATTTCACTAGCATTATAGTGAAATTATTGACTAACTCACATTTGATTAAATTATTTGTTTATTTACCAGGTAACTTAGTAGCCACAATGAAAATTAGCACAATAAAGCTTATTGTATAAATGAGCGTGATTCTAGATCTCTGCCTCATTCATTTGATAAATTTGCAATTATGTCTCTTTATAAAACGACTTTATGATTTACTGGGTGATATTGGTGATTCTTATTAAGATGTCCCCAGACAGAAAACAATGCTGTATGAAACAGGTGGCAGAGGGGAACTATTAAGAAGACCAGCTCAGTACAGTAGTTTTTCAATTCTTCTTCCAGTGGGTATTGCTAAAAGAAATGCATGTGGCTGTGAGAAACAAAGAAGTTGAATGGATTAGCCAATATGTCCAATCTGCCCCCTAATTATACACCAGAAGAAAGACTTAATACATCTGCCAATTAAAATAAAAGTCTCCAACTGCCATGGACTAGCAAAGCAGGCAAGTCAGTATTGCTGTAATATGGTCCCATCTAGAATTTCTTTTAATTTCTAATCAGTTGCTTAAGGACAATGGGTCCCACCTGTTGAGATCACCTAGTAGCTGGGAAAGAATCCCCTTGCTAACACTGTCTTTTAGCTTGGCATCTGTATAATTATTATTTATATATATTTTCTTCCTAGCAGAGATTAATATACCTTTGGAAACATCTCCCAAATCACCTGTATTACACAGGGAACCATCTCAACCACCTATTATTGACAGACAAGTTTATTTAAATCTTTAGTATTAAAGAGATTATACATTTAAGATCTCTTATTCTTATTAGCAACCTTGATTTAAACCAGGCTTTTATAAAAACCTGTTTAAACTTTCTGAAGTTTTAGATATTCATCAATAAGGCTGCGTTTTAGTCACAGATATTTTTAGTAAAAGTCAGGGACAAGTCACGGGTGGTAAACAAAAATTCATGGCCCGTGACCTGTCCATGACTTGTACTATATACCCCTGACTACACCTTGGGTGCTCTGGGGCAGGAAGTGTCCCGGGGGCATACGGGTGCTTGGGGGAGGGTGCGGCCCAGGGGGTGCCATAGGTGTTTGGGGGTGCGGGCGGCAGCATGCAACCCGGGACCCCTGCTGCTGCTGGGGGGAAGTAATTGTGGGGGAGCGGGGCAGTGTTGTGTGGCCCAGAACAGCTGCTGCTGCTGGGGGTGAGGTGGGCGGCCTAAGACCGCCGCTGCTGCTGTGGGTGTGTGTGCGTGTCAGTCATGACCTCCATGACAGACTTGCAGCCTTATTCATCAGTAAATGAATGCACATTTTAACATAGCTGGGTATAGACATTTCTTTGTATTTGTGTAAGAAAGAATGGTTCCTGGAAACGGCAATAATAATTTAAAGTAATGATCAGATTATCGGTACACAAAGCAGGTAATCTTAAAGATGAGTTCTTATTTCTTCTCTCTGACACATTAAAATCCACACCTAGTAGCGCCTCACAGCTATGCTGCAGTACCATGAATGAAAAGTAATAGTGAAAATAGAATACTTATGATTCAGTTTTCAAAATATAAAATCTTAAAAAAATACTAGTAGATAAATGAAAAGAGTGAATCTTAAAGCAGTTGAGTGGTCACTTATGGCCATTAAAGCACACCCAGGCATGTTGGGGGTGGTGCAGAGCTGAATTTTCCCAGGAGAAGTTCCAGAAGGAACAATGGCTGTCCAAACTTAAGAGTTTGCAGGAGGGGACATGCCACTGTACCATAACTCTGTTTCCTTCTGCACAGTCTTTATGTGATCACAAATTGTTTCCTAACCAATATAATACAATAGTTTTTCTACAGCCCTGGATAAACGTGTGAACCTAGGGTCGATTATATGTTTTTAAACTGTACCGCAGATAGAGTTGAGTGTATAATTCATAATGAATGATTGGTATAATGTATTCAGCCTCTTTTTCTGCTAGTTGAATATTTACAAGCAGGTCATGGTATTTTTAAACTGTATTTGCTATTTGAATTTGTACAACAAATACATTTTCACACTTTTTATTCTCTGGTTGATCATGAATATTTAAAATTCAATCTGTGTTGCTTAGTTGTGATTGGTCAGATAAGTCACACGATATTGTTGAGTTCCTGATTTGATGTAGATGCAAGCTCTCCTGGGATGTGCTATCTGCTAGCCCATGCGTTCCGGGCTTTGCTGCAGGAAGGTATGTGCGGTAGAACAGCATGCTGGACTAGACTGCTCTGGTATACACTCCAAGAGAACCAGAAGAATGTAGATTCAGCACACAGGTTCCTCAGTCTGCCTAAGAGTAATGATAACAGGTGCCAATTACAGGAAATTTTTATACTTCCATCTGCTCTCTCAGCTACAGGAAATGAACTGGTGTCCGGGTTCAGTACTGCAGCATTCCAGCCAGGTGAAAAAACCTGGCCAAACTGCCCCTGTTGCTCTGAAATGGGCAAGTCTAAAACAGAAGTGATGTCTATGTATGAGATTCTTTTTTCAGTGGGAACATTGTATTTAATGGATACTTCAAAACTCCCGGTGTAAAATATGTAAATATGTCCCATGAGCTACACAGGATTTCCTGGTTGTGATAGCAGGCAATGAAATATTATTTGTTTTTAAATATGAGAAAATTGCAAGATATTATATAGCATTCAGGAATATACAAATTATCTAGCTTGTGTTACTTCCAAAGTCATAATCCACCAGCCAAAATCAAGTGCTTCATAGCTGGTTTTAAATTTAACTGAAGATTTTCATGTATATCTAAGAAACAGAATCATATAAAAATAAATATACCGAATAACATTCTATACAAGATGCGACTTCGTTAATAAAAATATTTTTAACGTGAAAGCCTTGTGATATCTAATCCTACACTAGAACATACCCTCCAGAGGAAAAAACCTATGGGAAAGGATCAGAGGAAGGAAAACTCTATAGGGCTGTTTGAGGAAATTTCCTCAGATAATTTTATAAGAAGGAGGTGGGGGGTGTCCAACTGCTTGAAGTAAACAGCTCTTCTTGCAGGAGGCAAACTAATGCCCTCCTAGAATCTAGGGAAGCCCCTATAAGTGTTACAACTTGAATAATGCAAAGACCAACTTCCCCAGATTAATTCAACCTAAGAGTATTGAATGGAGAATAAGTAATCTTCAGATAAATGAATCATACCCTGATAAGTATAAGAAGCTACCTGTAGGCCCTGATGATGAAGGTAGGTAGTTGCCAAACCAAGACACTCAGCAAACACCTTGTAGCTACTGCTTGTCCAAAAGACTAGACTAACACAGGTTGTCTCCAACATATAACCCAGGGGCGGGCAAATTTATTGGCCTGAGGGCCGCATCGGGTTTCTGAAATTGTATGGAGGGCTGGTTAGGGGAGGCTGTGCCTCCCCAAACAGCCAGGCATGGCCTGGCCCCCGCCCCCTAGCCGACCCCCCCGCTTCTCGCCCCCTGACGGCCCCCCCCGGGACTCCTGCCCCATCCAACCCCCCCCCGTCCCCTGATGGCGCCCCAGGGACCTCTGCCCCATCCACCCCCCCCCCAGCCCCCCCATCCTCTGACTGCCCCGACCCCTATTCACGTCCGTGATCACCCCCTGAACTCCCCTGCCCTCTATCCAACCTCGCCTTGCTCCCTGTCCCCTTACCGCGCTGCCTGGAGCACCGGTGGCTGGCAACGCGGCTGTACCAGGACAGGCAGCCACGCCACGCAGCACAGAGCACTGGGTCAGGCCGGGCTCTGCAGCCCCGGCTCTGCGGCCCTGCCGCCCAGAGCACTGCGCCGTGCGGCGGCATAGCTGCAGGGGAGAGGGGACAGCCTCCCAGGCCAGGAGCTCAGGGGCTGGGCAGGACGGTCCCGCGGGCCACAGTTTGCCCACCTCTGATATAACCTGAAGTACTCTTTGGGCTTTGGCCTCATGAAGATGTAGAGGAGTGCACTCTGAAGTTAACGGGCCTAATCTATTTTGTGAATTGAAAGCAAGGATTATAATGCTCAGAAATACAGTAAGGCTCTCGCATTGTAACTTGTTATACCCTCTGTTTCCAGGAGAGATTGGACTTCACTGTATAGTAGTCTACTATGAGAAGGATTGATTGGTTTGGAATTTGACATGACTTCAAACTGAAACAATGATTCAATAAACTCCAGGTTCCATAGATTGGAAGAGAGATCCTGCCAATTATCCCAATGTTTCACCAAAACTGTAGAAGCCAGAGTCCAAGAAAAAATCTTATTGTCCAGCACCATAGGACTACTAATAACCAGTTTGGGACAACTGAATTTTAAATACATACTGTACAAGCTGCTGACTTGAACTTTAAAGTCCTCTGAGCATTGAATGACTAGCATGTCTGATCTAAGGCTGAATGTGAACATTGGTACCCCATCTCAATTTGTAAACACCACTAAAAAGCAGAATGGATTGGACTGTGTGGGCTTCTACTTTGCCAATTTTTTCAGCCAGTTACACCCGAAGTCACACCTTTGGAAGAGTGGACATTTAAATATTTTCTCTCTCCATAATGTATTATTTATGTTTGGTGGCATTTATTAAGGCAGATGTTCAGTTTTCATTTGAAGCCTCTGATCAGATACACAGGCCAGTTAATGCACTCATGATTTTCAAGCGCAGATCATATCAGCGTTTACCCTAGAGGGAAGGGACACAAAAGACAAGAGCATTCCTTCTGATCAACATCACATTAGACAGTTAAACAATAGCCATATCCTGCTCCTAGAACCCTGCATGGACTCTTCTCATGAATTTGCCATACTTTTAAATTTTATTAATTTATTTGTTTATTATAGAATATCAGTATAGCAGTCAATTACAAATGGCATATAAAAAACACTAAAATGTTTCTTACACTACAAATCTGCTAGTACCGTACTTCAGTTTTGATGTTGCCATCTCCACTAAATGCTTGCTTCCAGTAGCATGTTTGCATGTTCTCTCTCAAACACCAGCACAATCAGTTATGAACCATCACGGATTAAAGGACAGAGGGAGGAGAGAAACAGAGTTAGTTGTGAGAAATGTGGTGTTTCTCCATACACTCAGAATTGTTAAATAAGTGTACAGTGATGAAACCTACTAAGGACATGGATCCACATTAATATTTTTCTTTATTTTTGAAAGAATGAGAATGTTACTAAGTGTTAACAAATAAAAGAGAAAAAACAGTCTGGACAACAAACAAGCAAACGCTTGGTAAATATGTGTAGAAAATGTAAACAAATGTAGAAGTATGACCTGACATGACAATAACTACAACTGGTGCATGGTTTATGGATTGCAGACTGTAATGCCACAGGCTCTCAGCTAGTAATTACTGGTCTAAAAGAAGTTTTCTTATACTTTGTTTAGAGAAACTGTCAGCATGCCTTCTACTCATGCAGTCCTGTGAAGTACTCTGATTTTGTTAAAAGGAAAAAGAAAAGATGAATTATTATTATTTTATTCTGATTCCTGTACACAGAAGACTGAATCAGTAGCACTAGTGTATAACAAATGCAAAAATAATGGCAGACGGAAGAATTTTTTGGATAGAAGACAAGAATACAATTTCATGGATCTCAGTAAATAGAGAGGTAACATAAGAAAGGGTGGTTGGTAATGATTCCAAAAGGTCATGTACAATAACAAGTAAACTGAATCATTATGAAACTATTGCGCTAACCCCTGCTTTACTTAAATACCCCAAAACATGAATCAATTCACTCAAGAGCATAGCTAGAAAAAAAACTTTTCTGCTTAAAGTTATTGACAAATGTCAATGAAATACAGGAGGGGTGAGGAGCAGAAGGCTTGGGAAAGTATTTATGATCCTCTTTTGGGGAAAGGAAAGGGAGAGGAGAGTCCAGGTAGGAAACCTACCTCCTTGTCTCTCCCCTTCCTTTCAGTCATGCTCCTGTCTCTCATCTCCCTCATTCCTACATTAGCACGTTTGCTGATCTGCTCTGTGGATTCTTGCAACACAGCAGAAGTGGTTATAATTTTGATCATATAGTGTGAATCCTTCCAAGGCTGGAATGTCTGCTATACAGACCTCTACATACAGAGCAGAAGAAAACAGGACAAGGAGAGAATAAAAAAATTGAGACTGAGACAACACTATCACAGGCAATAAGAAATTACTCTTGTCTTGAGGATCAGAGTCTTCTATTATGTGCACGATGCTTGCCATCTAATAATAATATATGATTAAGTAAGCAGGCAGACAGGAGTGTCATAATTAGATTATTCTCCTATTTAAGAAAACAAAGGATGCTAGCTAAATGTGAGACATAACGTTCCCTTCCAGATGATAAGACATTGACAGGTTGCATTTGAAGCAGTGGTTTCTCTCCAATTTCAGTTTCAAGGTCTCTTCATTACAGTTTCAGGCCTGGTCTACACTTAAAAAGTTTTGCTGGCATAGCTATGTCTGTTAGGAGTGTGGGGAAAAAAAAAATCACATCCCTAATTGACATAGCTATGCCAACAGTAGCTGTAGCGTAGATGCAATTTTATCAGCAAAAAATATCCTTTCGCCAGTATAGTTTATTTTTTTGGGGAACTGGTATAAGCTATACTGGCAAGAGACGTTTGCCAGTATAAGCTGCATCTCCACTAGGAAGGTTTGCCAGTATAGCTATACTTATACTAGCAAACACTTCTGAGAGTAGACAAGTCATTGGTCTAGTTGTACCGCCAACTAACTTCTTGGACTCCTCTAGATATTTCTATTTTTATTCCTTCCAGGAATGTCTCTTTTGACACCTGAATTGAATACATCTGTAGTTTTATATTTGTACCAAAACTGCTTTCTCTAAACTTCTCTCCTTGCTTGCTCTTCCTCAACACTGATATCTCTGAAGATCTACTCTCTGCTATAGCTTTATTTTACTAGCAGTCCCTGCAATTTAATAATGTATTTTTCTTTACTCTTGTAATATACACTTGATATTCTACTGTATTTTCTTTACTATCAATTTAAACCCCTCTAATTCCATCTGACAGCTGTGACTGGAACACAAAGGGATCCATCACACTGTGCATCATCCTGATGGTCTAGGCTATTGCCAGGGGGTCCCTGATTTGCCAGAAGCAGGGATGGAGACAGGCACACCTTTCTCTTTCTCCATCTGCGTTAAGGGAAAATGGATAATTTTTTTCTGTCTCCTTTCTGTTAGGACACCATGGGCTAGTCAGAGATATAAGAAGTCCTTCTGTGGTCACCCTCTTTCTTTGAAACCATGTCCCCTCAACACTGTTGGTTATAAAAAAAGTTCAATTTTAGTTTTGTTTTTTCCATTTTGTTTTTCATTGAATTGTTAATGTACTAATTAACTATAGATTTTGGATTCACTGTTACTGTCTGCACAGTTCACACCTACATATCTCAGCTGTGGTATTTAGTTCCTCCGTTGTTATCTATCACATCATTATCAGTTTCCTATTCCCATTTGAAAAATGCAGAAGTGTAATAATTATACTGTATATTGACTATCAAAATTGAGTTCTCTGTCACAAGTGACTGCTTGCTTCTCTGGTGCTCCCTATCTTTCCTATCGTTTTCCTTCTCTTGCTTGCAGTTTCTACTTGCCCCCACTCCTTTCACTCCATTGTTTACTATCATTCCATTATATTATTTATAACTTCAACTTTTTACACTCACTGAAATCTCCCAGGTTTCTGCTTCTTTTAGGTCACTTAGCCTCCCTCTACATATGACTTTAGGCATTGTACAATGCACTTCTTATTCCTATCTAGGGTTGTCAACTTTGTAATATTTAAAAACCGGACACTCCAACAGAAGTGCAAGAACCTCCCCTACCCTCCACCCTGTTCACTCCTCTTCCGCACTCCTCCCATTGCTCACTACTATTCCTTCTCTCCCCTTCCCGGGTTGGGGGACTTACCTGTGGAAACGCGGCGGGAGCTGCAGCCGCACAACGCAGGTAAGAGGCAACCCTGGCTGAGTTGGGGCTGGCACAGGTGGTGACGTGGCACCTTCCAGCTGCCCCCGCCCACTGGACTTTGTGTGTCTGGTAACTGGACTTTGCGTGTCCGGTCAGTAGATCTGACCGAACACTGTCAGATCCCCTTTTCAACCGGACTTTCCGGTTGAAAACCGGGCACCTGACCATCCTACCTATGACTCATCTTCTTTTTCCCCAATTATTACATCCTACTTCTCCAGCTAATCTTTTAAGAGTGACTTATTTCAGTTAAACTTATTCCAAATTGATTTAAATTAAATCAAAATAAGCTTGATTTAAACTGGAATAAGACTGTCCACATAGTCTTTTGTATCAGTTTAAGCAAAATGGTTTAAAATTACATCTTAGGTTAAACTGGTACAAACTTCTTATGTAACCCTAAAAGCTTGTCTACAGATGGAATTGTTTCTGATTAACTCCATGTGTGGACACTCTTATTCCAGAAGACTGCCTTGTTCCTGTTTAGCTCAACCCACTTTGAAAGAGGGGGCTAGTTTACCTACACAGGCTCTTCCGATACAGCTACACCATTACCAGTATAGCTATACTGGCAGAGCCTCCTAGCATAAAAACAGCGTATGCCAATAGAAAGAGTTTTTCTGCTGGTAGAGTAAAACCACCTCCCTGAACATCATTAGCTATACCGACAGACACACTCTTCTGTCTGCACTTCTGCATGTATGCTGGGAGTTTTGCTGGCACATCTATGTTGGCTGAAGTGTGTGCATTTTTCCCCACATCTGTAAAAGACATAGCTATGTCAACAAGTGTAGACCTGGCCTGGGTTAAGCTAGACAGGAGTAAGGCACTCTTGTTTTGCAATAAGAGTGCCTACGATTGGAGTTAAAGAGGAACCGCTATTGTATTTTAAATTTACATCCTACCTTAATTTATGTTTATTTTCAAGGTAGACAAACCCTTAAACTGAAATAAGAGTGTCCACAGAGTGATTTGCACCAGTTTAAACTAAATTGGTTTAAAAAACATTTTTAAAGTGGTGAATCTTCTGTGTGTAGACTTTGGCACTTTCACTTTCTGTGACTCAATCCTATCCTTCTCCCAGCTCTTCTTACTACATCTCCCCACTCCTTCCCTTGAACAGGCCTCTTTCTTCCTTTTTAACATTATTGCATACAACTGTATGCCAACTTTACAAAAATTATACTCACTCTGGATACTTCTTTTGTGCAGAGGAATAAAATATAGTTATTATATCATCATGGTGTGGATGGACAAGTAAATTTAGTGTCCGGACAGGGGCACTTTTATGACAACTTTGCTAGGCAGTTATATGGCAACAAGAAAAAAACAAAATGTGCTATGAACAATTAAAAGACAACAGAAAACAAATGATATATAACATAAAAGTAACTCAGGAGCAAAGAAAGGAAAGTTTTACATACAAGTTTTAGAAGGTAGGAAAAAAAGCAGAATTATGTTGAAGAATTCTGCAGATGTACAACAGAGTAAAAAAGACCCTCATAGGTTATGTACCATCCTAAGTAAGCCAAGCAGCAAACACAATTATTAAAAAATTAAAGATTCATAAAGAAGGACAAGCAGTGATATATTTTTTGTCCAAACAAGTCTGTAAAGGAGCCAGGTACAGCTGGAAAGTATTATTTAATGAAGAGAAGATAGTTTTCCCATGGTAGGTATGTCCTATATTATTTACAGACATTACGTACTATATTATTTACAGACATTACACTTCCATGACCTGACAATTATGTGCATGGCAGGTAGAATTATATCGCTGTAGATATCTTTGAAGTTATCCATCTTCAGTGCCGTTATATATAGTCCATGCAAGAAATTCTTTGGTAAAAATAAGAGATTAAGTCATGTAATTTGAGTCCCGGTATTATTAATCATGTACTAGAACTGGGTTAAGAGTGAGCAAAATCACCCTAGATAAAAGAAGGACCCTGTCCCTTGATAGGACTTCATGAAAACTGAAAAATAAACCAGTATTTTATTTACAAGTAACTGTGATATAGTCTCTGGATTAATTTTAATCTGTATTTCTTTGCAGAAATATAGTACATAGTAGGACTGGTCTGAAAAATTCTGTCAAAAATGTATTTCAACTGAAAACTGGGTTTTTGACTGAACAAAATGTCACCCTGGTAATTAATGGCTTAAAATGTAAAAAACTAAAATTTTTTAAAACTTGTATAATTTTACAAAGTCTCTCTCTTTTACAATAGTGGTCCAATTCCACAGCTGTTGTAAATCAATGTACCGAGACTGAAATCAATGGAACTATGCTGATTTACATCATCTGCATATCACCAGATTGGTGAAAAAGGAAATTGCAGAAACATCAGTTTCCGCCATTGTTACCAATCTAATCTCTAACCATATCTAATGTCCACACCCTACAAGGTTTCAGAGTCTTCCAGGCAGGAGCCTCTCACTCTCTGCAGTCTCACTGCAACCTCCTGAACTTCCCCTTTACTTGATCCACCTTTTGCTCTTTACAGGAAATTGCCTGACTTGCTTGGCCACAGGTTCTCCAGTCCAAGGGCAAGCCCCTGTGTTAGAGTCAAAATTATTACCTAATTAGTTGCTGATTAGCAGAAACAGCCATCTAACATGCTTGATTCAAAGTGGCATCATTAGGTTTTAAGAACTAACACCTCTAAGAGCCTCAAGATATGAAGGCTCTTGTTTAAGCTATTGTTTAAGTCTGTAGACTGAGATTTTCAGAAATGCTGAGTAACTTTCACTGATTTCCTCCCTACTTTTGAAGAACAGTAGGCCATAACTGAATCACAACAGGTTACCAGTGATGCCTACTCTTGTGGTTTTATAATAAGTCAAGCTTTCCTCATCAACTATGAGGGGCAGAAAATTTACTTTTTAAAAAAAATGAAAGCTGAGATTCTCATGTAATCACATGACTACAAGAGCTGGCATTTAAAAAAACCACATCAAATATTGCAAGACTTGCAATAAAATTACAAAAGTTAACAACACTGCACTCAGAATCTATTGCAGGATTGGGCCTAATTTAAAACACAACAAGTTGGTAACAAACAATAGAAGGTAAGGAGGATGAAGAAGAGCAACAGCAATAGGAACACTTGGTTACACACACGAGCTATTTGTCTACCTTGACAGTTCTGAATCTATTTGTTAAAAAAATCTGGGCATTGATCTCCTACTGCACATGTAGGTGTGCAGGTATGTCTTTGCTCGGATGCAGTTATACAGGGAAATTATATGAGAATATTTGATAAAATATAAAAGTTGTTCCATAAGTACTATGTATTACTTTTATGGCTAAGTGGTTAAACAATTTACCAACATGAAGCAATCCCATGTCTAGTCAAGCATTTGCTAATGGAGTGGGTGACAGGTGTATTATTAATTACATGTTGAGTAGATCATTCTCTGGTTACATTCCTAATGTTACCATCCTCATTTTCTAGTCATCAGGCCATTCCCTCAGGAACTTAAACACCAGACTACTGTTTGTCCTTGCTCTCTGTCTCACTACACTATCCCCACCATCTGGAATAAACTCCCTGAACCTTTTCAAATCCTACTTTTTCTTCATAGCCTATTATCCCCAGTACAACAATCAAACTTCTGGAACTTCCAAGTTTTCCTATTTCCAATTATGTTCCTTTAACGTGACTATTATATGCTTTTCTGCCACCCACCATACTGACGGATGTTAACTCTATCATAGTTTATAATCAATGCTAGACAAATCACGAACCAGAAGTTTGATCCTACTTACCAACAGAACATGCAAGAATTGCAGAACATGCAAGGTGTGGGGTGCATGGGAGGGAAAACGTGAATCAATCCCCCATTCCAGAGAGCAATTTTGACGATAAAACTAGGAGAGACAAAATATATGCCCTTGCCTACACTAGGGAATTTTACAGAAAATGTCCAACCCATGCTACCATCAGTTCCAGAAGAAGTCCTAGCATAGACAAGGCTTCTTTGGCCAGAACTGTTTTTTACCACTATGTTATTTAAACCTGGCTCTTAGAGGCAAATAATCCTGCCCCTTCCTCCACAACAATGTAAAGCACTCTTAAGAATAGCCACACTGGGTCAGACCAATGGTCCATCTAGCCCAGTATCCTGTCTTCTGAGAGACGCTGGTGCCAGATGTTTCAGAGGGAATGTACAGAACAGGGCAATTATCAAATGATCCATCCTGTCGTCCACTCCCAGACTTTGGCAGGGAGAGGTTTAGGGACTCCCAGAGCATGGGGTTGTGTCCCTGACTATCTTGGCTAATAGCCATTGATGAACCTATTAGCCATGAACTTGTGTAATTCTTTTTTGAACCCAGTTATACTTTTGACTTTCACAACAACCCCAGGCAACGAGATTGATTGTGCATTGTGTGAAGTACTTCCTTTTGATTGTTTTAAACCTGCTGCCTATTAATGTCATTGCGTGACCCCTGGTTCTTGTGTTATATAAAGGGCTAAATAACACTTCTTTATTCACTTTCTCTTCACCAGTGTTTCCCAAAGTGTGGTCCGTGTACCCCTGGTGGTACATGAAAGGGTTTCAAGGGGTACGGGGCAGAATTTTTTATTTTACTTTATCATAACGGGACCCCCGGCCGGCAGCGGGCTGAGTGGGGCCGGCGGACAGAACCCCAGACCTGTGGTGGGTTGAGCGGCTCAGCCCGCTGCAGGTCTGGGGTTCTGTCAGCTGGCTCCTGCCAGCCAGGGTCCTGGCTGCCAGCCCCGCTCAGCCTGCTGCCTGCCGGGGGTCCCATTCACCCAGGCCGGCAGCGGGCTGAGTGGGGCCGGCGGACAGAACTTCAGCCCTGCTGCCAGTCTGAGCAGCTCAGCCCCACTGCCAACTCCTGCCAGCCGGGGTCCCAGCCGCCGGTCCCGCTCAGCCCGCTGCTGGCCGGGGGTCCCATTCACCCATGCCGGCAGCGGGCTGAGCGGGGCCGGCGGACAGAACCTCAGACCCACTGCCGGACCCACTGAGAGGCTCAGACCCGCTGCTGGTCTGGGGTTCCGTCCTCCAGCTCCTGTCAGCCGGGGTCCTGGCCGGCGGCCCCACTCAGCCCGCTGCCAGCCCGGGATTCCATTCACACCCGCCGGCAGCCAGGGCCGGCTCCAGCTTTTATTCCGCCCCAAGCGGCGAAGAAAAGAAAAGCAGAAGTTGTACCACCGAAGAGCTGTGCCAAAGAAAGAAGAGGGTCAGAAGCACAGAAGAGCGGACGCAAACCACGCATGTGCGTTACCGTGGCTAGGGCAATACACTTGCCTTTGTGGCATGTGTAGAAGTCATATTGATGGATAAAAGTGAATAACTACTCTAAAGATCGTAGCAAGTACATACTTGGTGTGTATTAATATACAAATTTCTCTCTTTTTGTTTTCATTAAATCCATTTACAATGGCTCGCTGGCTAAAAACGGGAAGTTTGAAACCTACAAAAGAAAATTATGAAGGAAATATGAATGTTAGTGATAATTATGCCGAAAAATGCAGTGATATGGCTACATCAGACAATTGTGATGACAAAATTAGTGAACCGTGTGAACCATCTGTAAGTTTATTTAACATATCAGCTGCAAAGAAAAAGAAAAAAGCCCGCAAATATGCTGAAGAATATCTTAAACTGGGATTTTCATGGACTGGCGATGAGGTGGAGCCTGTTCCGCTATGTGTGATTTGTTACAAGACTCTCACAAATAAAAGCATGAAACAATCCAACCTAAAACACCATTTCAATAGCAAACATAAAGAATACGAGGGAAAACCTGTAGAATTCTTCGAAAATAGGCGCAAAGATCTCCAAAAGTCCCAGAAAACAATTCGTAATGTGATGGGAGGTGAAAATATGAAAGCTTTGAAAGCTTCATGTAGTGTGGCGTACTTAATTGCAAAGTCCAGAGCTGCTGAAGTGATTGGCGAGACATTAGTGAAACCTGCAGCCAAAGTAATAGTGCAAGTGATGATTGGAGACAAGGCTAGCAAAGCTATAGGTCATGTCCCCCTCTCAAATAATACTGTTCATTGTAGAATCACAGATATGGCTGAAAATGTAAAGCAGCAATTATTGTCAAGAGTACAAAAGAGTCGCTACTATGCACTGCAAGTGGATGAATCCACAGATGTTGTGAATTTAGCTAATCTTTTGTTGTTTGTCAGATACGAGCTGAATAATGAAGTCCACGATGATATTTTGTTCTGCCAACCTATACCAACACATACAACTGGAGAAGCTATTTTTAAAGTTATTGATGACTTTATCAAAAACAATTACTTGGATTGGAGTCGTTGTGTTGGAATCAGCATGGATGGCGCCAGAAAGGAGTTGCTGCATGTATTCAAGGTGTTGCGCCAGAAGCAAAAATCGACTCATTGTTGCATTCACAGGGAAGCACTCGCCACCCAGAACATGCAGGCAGATCTACAGCAAGTACTGGATGAAGTTGTGAAAATAATCAATTTTGTGAAAGGCCGCCCTCTGAACGCCCGGCTGTTTTCTCAGCTTTGTGATGAGATGGGCAGTGATTACACACAATTCCTATTTCACACTGAAGCACGTTGGCTTTTGCGTGGAAAAGTTCTGAATCACCTGTTTGAGCTGCGAGAAGAACTGCAAGATTTTTTTAGATGAAACCTTTAACCTGCGAGACTGTATACACGACTGGAAATGGTTATGCAAACTAGCATATATTGCAGATATCTTTGCTCATTTAAACAACCTCACTCTATCCTTGAAAGGGAAACTCATATCCATATTCCATGTTCAAGACAAAGTGAGCACCATGGTCGCAAAATTGAAACTGTGGCATAAACGTGTTAGTCGTCATGAACTGGATTCCTTTCCATCTCTTCATGACTTAGTAATACACTCAACTAACGAACTTGATAGTGATGTGTTGCAAACCATGAAGCAGCATTTGGAAAGCTTGCAGAAAGATCTTCGTAAGTATTTCCCTGAACCGGACAGCACCTTTGGATAAGGAACCCTTTTATCATCAATGTTCAAACATTGCCATATAACCTCTCTGCTTCAGAAGAAGAACAGCTCTTGGAGCTGGCTTCAGATAGCTTCCTGAAAACAAAATTTGAGCGAAATACACTGACGTCATTTTGGTTGGGGGTTAGCTTTGAATATCCAGCTCTATCAGACAAAGCTGTCAAGTATCTTCTGCCTTTTCCCACCTCATATTTGTGCGAGATCGGATTCTCTGCGCTGGCTGGCATCAAAACAGAAAAACGAAATCGTCTTATTGACGTGAAGCTCCATCTTCGTCTTAAGATCACAAACATTGAGCCAGATATCCCCGCGATAGTGTCTGGTCAAAAGCAGTTCCATCCCTTGTACTGAATAGTTTGGTTTGTATTGAAAATTTTCAATACTGAAATAGTAAGTATTAAAACTAGTGCTTTCTTCACTAACCTAACCAAACCAGCGCATTTTAATTTCAGAATGATACGAATTCACCGTATATATATATACGCTGTTCTGCCAGATTGTTGATTCGCTTCTATTATTTTAATTATTTCTAGTACTATTTCTATATGTAACTATTATTCCTATTAAAATTTTTGTTTCAACTGTATGTAATATAATTTTGCATTTATTTCTAATAAACATTTAATCCAGAATGAAACGAATTAGGAGTGTGTTATAAAAATGTGGCTACCCCCACCCCCCCAAATTATCTTCACCGTAGATGTAATCTAATGGGCCTCTTTTTCATTTGACTGTTTCTCTTTAGTCCTACCTGTATTATATCAACTTCTATCCTTTCCTCTTTACTAGCACACAGAGTATATCCTTTAATAAATCCTTCCCTAAGGCATTTCTCTGTCCAAACAGCATGCTCTTCCACACCTGTTGGCCTTCCTTCAGCATTTAATTTAAAAACTCTTCTATGACCTTTTTAATTTTACATGCCAGCAATTTGGTTCTGTTTTGGTTTAGGTGGAACCCAACCTTCCTGTATAAACACCTCCTTTCCCCAATTTCTAATTAACCTAAATCCCTCCTCCAAACACCATTGTTTCATCCATGCACTGAGATCCTGCAGTTCTGGCTGGTTAACTGGTCCTGCATGTGGAACTTGGAGCACTTCAGAGAATGCTACAACTGGGGTCCTGGATTTCAAAGTATTACTGAGCACTTGCTCCCCCTTCTCCACTGCATCAAACACAATCTACTTGTCTTCACTTTCAAGGCTCTTCACAGCCTATCCCCTTATGTATCCTCTCTTATATGCTATCAGGATGCCAACTCCCATCACCACTCTGCCAGTGATGCTAGCTTTCATTGTCCATTTGTTAAAATTACAAACAGGCACCACCACTGTGCTTTCTTCTGTGCTGCCCCCGCATGCATGGGAGGAGTTGCCTGTAACACTTGCAAAGCCACCTCATTGTTCTCTTTCAAACTCTCTTCTGCTGTGATGGTTATTAAAAGCTTGGCAATGGTTATGCTTACTAGTATTGTCTCATTCCTTCCTTGTACTCCCCCATCTGTCTGTTGTGTCCATCTGTTGTCTCTTGTCTTATACTTAAATTGCAAGCTCTTTGGGACAGGTTCCATCTTTTTGTTATGTGGTGTGACAGGGTCGGGCTAGATGGCTACAGGAGAGTAATTTTTTTTTTTGAAGCAAAAGATGTTTTTTTATTTGCATAACACACTTACAAAGTAAAAACAGCAGCATATGCAATGTGTAACACAGCAACCAATCACAATTATTTTCTCATTAGCTTCAGGGGAGGGAAGTGTTCAAGCTTGCCTGGGCCCAGAGCGGGGGGCTTCCTCGACTCTTGTGGTCTTCCACCCTTCCGAGTTACCTGGTAGCCCAGAGCGAGGGGGCTTCATCGACTCTTGTGGTCTTCCACCCATTCGAGTTACCTGGCACCACGCCCGAGTGTCACCAACAATTCCCTCCTCTGAAAGCACCCAACAAGAGGAGCAGGCTGTGGGGTGGACAATCGGGGGGGGGCACATGCACCCACATGTGAAAGGACCCCTCTAAGGTGGTGGTGTCCGCAGCAGCAATAGCTGAGGCTGGGGTCCCTCACTCTCTCCCCCAATCAAAGCGTCAGACAAAGGGACCCGGACGGGGACACCGAGCAGAGAACCTCGGACAGCACCCACCGCTCCTCAAAAGCATCAAGGGAGTCGGTGGACGCCGCCCAGAGGAACTCTGCCCGGATACGTGAACGGACCGAGGATCGGAAAACGGCCCCACAGTCACAGGAAACTCCATTGGCCAACCTCCTCTCTCTGGTTTTATAGATGGCCGTTTTAGCCAGGGCCAGGAGAAGGTTAACTAGGAGATCCCACGACTTTGTGAGGCCACGGATGGGGAGTGCATAAATAAAAAGGTGAGGGGAAAAATGCAACCAAAAACGTAATAGGAGATTTGTGAGGAGCTGGAACAGGGGCTGCAGCCTGGCGCACTCCAAATATACGTGCGCCAGGGTTTCCCTCACACCACAAAAGGGACAAGTACCTGGGACGGGGGTGAACCGCGCCAAGTACGTGCCTGTGCTCACAGCTCCACGAAGAAGCCGCCAACTGATGTCCCCGACGGGCCTCGGAACCAAGGTGGAATATAGGCTGGCCCACCGGGGCTGCTCACCCTCCAAAGGTGGCAGAAGGTCTCGCCACTTTGTGTTGGGGCGGGACACTAGGGTGAGGGCGTGAAGGGTGTGGAGCATGAGCGTGTACAGATGTTTCCTTGGCGCGGTTTGGAAGCGTACCGGCTGCAGTTCATGCAGCCGGCTCGCAGTGAAGGGGTAAGGGGGTCGATTGGGTCTGTGGGGCAGGGGTCCAATTAAAAGGTCCGGTGGGCCTGGGGTAGAGGGTGGGCGGGGCATGCCCTCGAGCAGAACCCGGTCGAGGTAAGCTCGAGCAGTGAGCGGCAAAGTGGTCTTTGCCTCCTGAAGTACGAGCCGGGGGGTGCAAGGTCTGGAGAGCCCCATGCACCGGGCGAGCGTCAGAGGATCCAGCCAGTCTCCACGGTCGTAGTCCAGGAGGTCTCTGACTCTTGTGACTTCTGCCAGGATCAAGCTCTGGCGCACCGAACGGGACTCCGCCACCTGCACACGGAGCTGGGGGTTGTGTAGCAGGGGCTCCGTGAGGAGATCTACCCCCTCAGTGGCCGCCACGGACCTGGTCGTTAAAAACAGTTTCCAAGTCTGGAGGAGGTCCTGGTAGAAGACCGGCAGCCCCGAGAGGTCTCGTGGAAGACCTCCCGGGCAGAGATAAAAGAGCTGCTGGTCATATCGGAGACCTCGGATGTGGCGCAGAATGGCGTGCGCCAGTGTGCTCCACGCCGAACTGCCTGCACCATAGAGGAGCCTCTGTAGGGCCTGGAGGCGGAAGACACGGACCTGAGTGTGTAAGACACTTCAGGCCCTGTCCTCCTTCCTTCAGGGGTAGATGAAGAACCCCTACAGGGGCCCAGTGTGTTCCTGACCAAAAGAACCCCAGAATCGATATCCGGAGGTTGGTCAGGAAACCCGGGGCCGGGATCAGGGTGTTGAGCCAGTACCAGAGCATGGACAGGACTAGTTGATTAAGCACCAGCGCTCTCCCTCAGAGGGAGAGACACCGGAGTAGTCCCGTCCATTTCCGGAGCCGCTCTATCACCCCGCCCTCTAAATTTTCCCAGTTTTCCAGTGGAGAGGGATGCGTGGCAGAAAGGTAAACGCTGAGGTAGAGCAGCGGACCCGCGCTCCACCGGATGGTCTGAAGCACGGGTGGGAGGGAGCTCGCCTGCCGCCAGTCTCCTACCGCCAAGCCAGAGCTTTTGACCCAGTTGACCCGGGCGGAGGAGGCTGCTGAATAGATGGCCTGGCAAGCCACCACCCGCACCAAGTCGCCAGGGTCCTGGATCACGAGGAGCACGTCATCAGCGTACGCCGACAGGACCAGCTGCAGCTCCGGCTCCTGCAGCACAAACCCTGTCAACCTCCTGAGGAGGAGACAGAGGAAGGGTTCGATCGCCAGAGCGTACAGTTGGCCCGAGAGGGGGCACCCCTGCCGTACTCCTCGCCCGAAGCTGAACGGTTCAGTCAGGGTCCAGTTGAGCTTAACCAGACACTCTGCGGAAGTGTACAGCACCCAGAGAAAACCCACAAACTGGGGTCCAAAGCCAAACACCTGCAGAGTGCTCAGGAGGTACCCGTGGTCCACCCTATTGAATGCCTTCTCCTGATCTAAGGACAGGAGGGCGAACGACAGACCGTCTCTATGCCCGAGTTCCAAAAGGTCCCGAACCATGAATAGGTTATCAAAGATAATGCGGTTCGGGATGGTGTAGGTCTGGTCTGGGTGGATCACGTCCGCCAGCACAGACCCTAGCCGCAGCGAGATTGCTTTCGCTACGATTTTGTAGTCCATGCTGAGGAGCGAGACGGGACGCCAATTTCGTAAATCACGGAGGTCCCCCTTCTTCGGCAATAAGGCGAGCACAGCTCGCCTGCACGAAAGAGGGAGGACCCCGCTCTGCAGAGACTCGGCCCAGACGGTGACTAGGTCTTGGCAGAGGACGTCCCAGAACACACGGTAGAACTCCACGGTCAGCCCATCCATGCCTGGAGACTTATTAGTGGGCATACGATGGAGGGCTTCCGAGAACTCGGCCAGAGAGAGGCAATTCTAGCCGGTCTCGGTCGCTCGCGCTGACTGTAGGGAGCTCCTCCCAAAGCACTCTGCAAGCGCTAGGGTCGGTCGGATCCGGGGAGAAAAGACTTGCGTAGAAGGCTTGGGCCCTCCCGCACATCTCCGCCGGTTCCATGAGGGGGGTGCCGTCTTCTGCCAGGATGCAGGTGATGTGTTTCTTAGCCCCCCTCGTTTTCTCCAGGGCATAGAAGAAGCGGGAGCCGCGATCCATCTCCCGAAGGAGGCGGATGTGGCATCGAACAAAGGCGCCCCGGGCCCGATGGTCCTCGTAGAGGAGCGGGTCTTCGGGGCTGGCAGCCAAATGCCTCTCCAGCTCTAAGACCTCCCATTCCAACTGCTCTATCGCCGCATTTCTCCGTCGGCTGGTGTCCCGGGTGTAGTCGCGGCAGAAAAGCTGGGCACGCACCTTCCCCAGGTCCCACCATCGCCGCACCGAGGGAAAGGCACGCCGCTGCCCTCGCCAGGCCAGCCAGAATTCCCAGAAGGACATCACGAAGCCTTCATCCTCCAATAGGCTGTTGTTAAAATGCCAGTAGGCCGGCCCCGGCCTCTCCGCACAGAGGGATGCTGTCACAGTGGCTAGGTGATGGTCAGAAAATGGGGCCAGCTGAATGCTGGAGGAGTGGGCTCGTGAGAGATGGAAGCGTGATAAATAAATGCGGTCCAACTGGGAGTGGCTTGACCGATGGGCTTCCACCCGGACAAAGGTGAACGTGGAAGTGTCATCCGGGTGGTGGTCACGCCAGATGTCCACTAGGGAGTGATGTTCAACTATCTTCCGGAGGGTGTCCGCGGCGGCCGGGCTCTGCTCGGTCCCCAAGCGGTCTCGCTCCTCGAGGGTGGTATTAAAATCCCCTCCCAGGACCAGGCACTCGTGAGAATCTAAGGTGCCGAGGAAGGCGGACGCCTGCAGATAAAATTGCAGCCGCTCCAGGCCCGATGTCGGGGCATAGACGTTAATGAGGTTAACCACGAGCCCCTCTATACGGACCCGGACATGCAGCAGGCGACCCGGCACAGCCTCGGCGACCCCTAGCACCTCGGGCCGTAGGTCGGGGGAGAACAGGGTCGCCACTCCAGCCTGCCGAATCGTGGAATGGCTAAAGTAGACCCTGTCCCGCCACTCCAGCCGCCAACTGTCTTCGGCGGTCGGATCCGTATGGGTCTCCTGCAGGAAAATCACAGAGTACCCTCCCTCCCGAAGGAAGGAGAGCACCTGGGACCTGCGGAGAGCCATCCTACAACCCCGGGTGTTCAACGTTGCGATGGTGAGAGGTGTCATGGGGGGGGGGCGGGGGAGATCCTCACTGGCAGGGACGCTCGCATCCCGCAACGGGCCACGCAACAGTCCTTGACCCATCCCGTAGGTGAGTAATTGGTCACGGAAGATGTGGACCCGCCAGTAGGCCGCGGCATCCTGCTTCCCCATCCCTCTACCTTCCCCTATGAGGGCCCTTGATGGGCTGGAGCTTCTAGGCCCGCCTCAAGCTCTGGGGCGATATGGGGCGGTGGAGGGAAGATAGCAGCTCCTAATGGGTCGGGGCAGGAGAACACAAAGGCCGCTCCCTGGGGGTCATCAGTTGGGAAAGGGAAGGAGACAGCCCCGGTGGCGGCAATAACATTGCAGGAGGTAAATTGGATAGGGGTAGGGGCAGGGGCAGAGGCGAGGTTCTGGGTTTCGGGAGGCAAGCAGCTGGATGGTGGCGCCTCCCGATCAGACTCGAGGGTTAAGGGGGTGGGGAGCGAGCTCTCAGTGATACCGGGCGCGGGCTCTATGGTGGATTTAGCGGCCACAGCATCAGGAGGTGGATTATCTTCTGTTGGGCCACCGCCCGGGAAGGAAATCGATTGCTCCGCACCAACGAGGGGTGCCCCTGGTGACTCGTGTCCCGGCCACGTGGCGCCGGCTGTCACCTGAGCAGGCTCGGTGGTCGTCAGTGGAGTGCCATCAGCGGCCGGGTCGATGGAGGAGTCCAGGGGCTCCTCGGAGGTGGGAGCAGAAGCAGCAGTTAGGGGGAGGGAGCATGGGGAAAAGAGAGGTGGACTGAGGTCACCCAAATTGAGGTTTGGTGGCAAAAGGTCGTCCTCCCCCTGGGCGACCGGGGACAGATCTAGGGCCTCGATCTCCTCGAACATGGAGGAGAGGACACTTTCCTTCGCCCCGGGGTTCTCCCCGCTGGCACCCTCCACGACGGTTGCCTCGGGGTTCACGGGGGCTTCGGGTAGTGCCAGGACAGAAGGGGCTTCCTCGAGGGTCTCGGAGGGGATGGTCTTCCGTGGAGGGGAGACACTACCTTTTGGTGCTACCACATCTTTCCCAGCTGACACCGGTGGATGGGACGCACTCGTGGGCAAAGCGGAAGGTTCAGCATTGGTGCCGCCCTTCCTGGTCTTCCGGGGGGCCTCCGCCTCGGGTAGATGAGGTGGAGCTTGAGCCTTCCGCTTGCCTCGCTTCCCCTGAACTAGGGCCCAGCCCTCCATGGCATCATCTGGGGGCTGGTTAGCAGGGGTCGTGTCAGGGGGTAAAGGCGATGGCTCAGGGACTTGGGGGGGGGGGTCGGTGGGGCGGCATAAGGGAGGGAGGATTCTCCCTGGGGCAGGCTCTCTCCCATGCCTGGTGGTATCTCTGCCACATCCTCCTCCATAGGCCCTGCCAGATTGCCAGCAGCGAGGGCGGGGCTCTCCCGCTCGTCTGGGCATTGTAGGGGAGGTGCCCCTTGGGCCTTAGCAGGAGAAGCGGTGGTCCGAAGAGGACGGGGGGCGGGTTCGGGTATCGGGCGGCCAGGGGCGTCGGCAATGAAGGGGGCGATGTCCTGCCGGGTCTCGGGGATCCCAGATGCCCCTCCTTGCCGGGCTAAGGGGCAGTCCCTCCAGACATGCCCTGACACCTGGCAGAGGTAGCACCGGGCTTCCCCCGTGGAGAAATACACCCGGTAACGGGCCCCCTGGTGGGGGACTAGGAAGGACCCCTCGAGCGCCTCTCCGTCACGCGCTGCCGACGGCAGTAGAAGCGGCACTTGCCGGCGGAAGGAAAAGATGTGACGGAGGGTGGGGTCGTTGCAGCCCAACGGGAGAGGGCTGATGACAGAAACAGGTTTCCCCAGGGTGGAAAGGGCGGGTAACAGGGCAGCACTGGGGAGAAAAAGAGGGACAGAGGTCAGGACCAGGCGGACGCCCAGGTCCTCTAGCGGCTCTAGGGGGACAAACATCCCCCCACTGCCAGGCCCCTCTCCACCGCCTCCTGGGCGGCAGCCTCTGATACTAAGAAGAAGACGACCTTCCCATACATTTTGGAGGCCGCCACAATGGCCGAGGGCCCCACCACCCTCGCCAACGCCCGCACGTAGGTCTCCACGTGGGGCGAGGCGGGCACCAGGAGGCATCGGACACCGTGCTTCCTTGTCATGGTGGGGAAGGGGCCCCGGCTGCTGTTGATGGTGGCAGAGGCGGTGGGCAGGAGAGATGATGAGGAGGCAGGCGGGGGGGCTGCCACCGCCCGGGCATACGTCCTGGGGGCTGAGGGAGGGACACCCGCAGAGCTGGTGAAGGGGGCAGCGGGGAGGGACGCTGTGGTCGGTGGTGGGGCCGCAGCAGTGGGGGTGGCCCCTGCCACGGAGGGCCTGGTGGTTTTAGCGGGGCCCTTCCCCTTCTTCTTGCCCTGGCCTTTCCCGCTGGCTGTGGGGGCTCCCCTAGAGTCTGGGAAGGCGGTGGGCATGGCAGCGGCGGCGGTCACCCCGGTGCCCTCCATTGCCGATGCCCCAGCAGCGGCGGTGGCAGGTGGTTAACAGGAGTTGGGGTCAGGTAAAAAGGGACAGGCTGTGGGATGGACAGTTCGGGGGAGAGGGGGGCACATGAACCACCGTACGCTTGTCCTGAGAGTCCTGTTTGGTTGGCTGGTGCTTCTGGCCCACACGGTGGAATCAGGGCGAGCAGCTAAGTCCAGAGGCAGATGTTAAACCGCCAGCAATGACGGTGGAGGAGGCAGTTGTGAAGATGGTAGTGTGGGGGTTGGGAGGACACAGATGGATTGGGGGGCGGCTCCGTGCCACACCCCCTGTGTCCCTACAAACACAGTCACGACATAGTCAAGGCCTCCCCCCACACGAGAGCACAGTTCGAAAGTTACTCAGTCTTGGGCCCTGTCCACGGCGATTTGTAAGTTCCCCGGGCGGTGTTCCTCTGGTAGACGGCTGTTTCTCTGTCTGTTCCGGGTTTTCTTTTTTGCATTCCAGAAATGCCGGAGCAAGTGATAAGATTCCTCTCAACCGGAAACGGGTCCGCAGACAAACAGCAAGCGGCTGGGTCTGGGGGCTGGGTCCTTCCACTCCCCCTGTCTGGGGAAGCGGGCCGGCAGGCCCCCCCTCTCTCGGGGGGGGTTTCAGCTGGAGCGGCAGCAGCATCCGAGGGCGGGCGGGGTGAGGGGGAGGGTAACAGCCGGCCGGCAGCCGGCCAGCACTTTAGCAACAGCGGAGAAAGAAAAAAAACAACAAAAGGAAAAGAAAGGCGGGGAGAGCATCTGGCCCAGTCGGGGGGGAAGCTGAAAGCAGGGGCAAAAAGCAAGGAAAGCCCAGGCCAGAGGGCAGCAGCAGGAGAGCAGGCTAAGTAGGTCCCTTTTCCCTGGGTAAGGTAACAGGGAAGGTTCGAGAACAATCAGGAACCTTCTGGAGACAATTAAGACAGGCTGATTAGAACACCTGCAGCCAATCAAGAAGCTGCTAGAATCAGTTAAGGAGCTGGGAGCAAGAGGCACTAGGAGATGAGAGTGAGAACGCGGACTGTTGGAGGACTGAGGTGTACAGGCATTATCAGACACCAGGAGGAAGGTCCTATGGTGAGGATAAAGAAAGTGTTGGGAGGAGGCCGTGGGGAAGTAACCCAGGGAGTTGTAGCTGTCGCACAGCTGTTCCAGGAGGCACTCTAGACAGCTGTATTCCACAGGGCCCTGGGCTGGAACCCGGAGTAAAGGGCGGGCCTGGGTTCTCCCCAAATCCTCCCAACTCCTGGTCAGACACAGGAGGAGTTGACCTGGACTGTGAATTCAGAAAAACGGCCAAGCTGAGGGCTGCCGTGAAGCTCTAAGGTGAGCAAATCTGCCAATAAGTGCAAGACCCACCAAGGTAGAGCAGGAACTTTGTCACACTGCTCTGCATGCTCAAAGCAGTCATTCAAATAGTCATAACTTTATGAAATCAAAACAAAATTTTTCAAAGTATGCTGAGCAACTATACATCAAGGAGGACTAACTTTATGCTAAGGCTCTTATCCTGTAAACATTCCTACCTTTACGCACACGTAGTAGTTCCACTGACTTCTATGGGGCTATTCACATGCTGAAAGTTATGCAGACAGGTAAATATTTACAAGATCTGGCCTCATTTTGAATTACCAAACCACTGCCTTTAAAAAAAAAAAAATCTACCTGAAGTTCTTTTCAGGATATCTACGTGAAAAAAATAGAGGTTAAAAAAAGATATTGTTATGGGTTGGGTTAAACCTCATTGAAACTGCTGGATATTAACAGCTGCCCTTCATTTTGGGAAAAATGTAAAGAACAATTGAGCTACTTTATAGAATAGATGGATGAAACGATAGGGGCCTTTGCCCAGAATAAAGCCCACACCCAAGGTTGGAGTAGGTTTTAGCCATGTGGCAGGAGGTCCCTCTGTGATCTTGGGGCAGGGTTTGATTGGACTCGAATGGTGTGTGTTACAGAGAAGCAGTGATAGCCCTGGTCTACACTAGGACTTAGGTCAAATTTAGCAGCATTAAATCGATGTAAACCTGCACCCATCCACACGATGAAGCCCTTTATTTCGACTTAAAGGGCTCTTAAAATCGATTTCCTTACTCCACCCCTGACAAGTGGATTAGCGCTTAAATCGGCCTTGCTGGCTCGAATTTGGGGTACTGTGAACACAATTCAACGGTATTGGCCTCCGGGAGCTATCCCAGAGTGCTCCATTTTGACCGCTCTGGACAGCACTCTCAACTCAGATGCACTGGCCAGCTAGACAGGAAAAGAACCGCGAACTTTTGAATCTCATTTCCTGTTTGACCAGCGTGGCAAGCTGCAGGTGACCATGCAGAGCTCATCAGCAGAGGTGACCATGATGGAGTCCCAGAATCGCAAAAGAGCTCCAGCATGGACCGAACGGGAGGTACGGGATCTGATCGCTGTATGGGGAGAAGAATCCGTGCTATCAGAACTCCGTTCCAGTTTTCGAAATGCCAAAACTTTGTCAAAATCTCCCAGGGCATGAAGGACAGAGGCCATAACAGGGACCCGAAGCAGTGCCGCGTGAAACTGAAGGAGCTGAGGCAAGCCTACCAGAAAACCAGAGAGGCGAACGGCCGCTCCGGGTCAGAGCCCCAAACATGCCGCTTCTATGATGAGCTGCATGCCATTTTAGGGGGTTCAGCCACCACTACCCCAGCCGTGTTGTTTGACTCCTTCAATGGGAGATGGAGGCAATACGGAAGCAGGTTTTGGGGACGAAGAAGATGATGATGATGATGATGAGGTTGTAGATAGCTCACAGCAAGCAAGCGGAGAAACCGGTTTTCCCGACAGCCAGGAACTGTTTCTCACCCTGGACCTGGAGCCAGTACCCCCCGAACCCACCCAAGGCTGCCTCCTGGACCCAGCAGCCGGAGAAGGGACCTCCGGTGAGTGTACCTTTTAAAATACTATACATGGTTTAAAAGCAAGCATGTGAAAGGATTACTTTGCCCTGGCATTCGCGGCTCTCCTGGATATACTCCCAAAGCCTTTGCAAAAGGTTTCTGGGGAGGGCAGCCTTATTGCATCCTTCATGGTAGGACACTTTACCACTCCAGGCCAGTAACACGTACTCGGGAATCATTGTACAACAAAGCATTGCAGTGTATGTTTGCTGGCGTTCAAACAACATCCGTTCTTTATCTCTCTGTGTTATCCTCAGGAGAGTGAGATATAATTCATGGTCACCTGGTTGAAATAGAGTGCTTTTCTTCAGGGGACACTCAGATGAGCCCATTCCTGCTGGGCTGTTTGCCTGTGGCTAAACAGAAATGTTCCCCGCTGTTAGCCACAGGGAGGGGGGAGGGTTGAGGGGTAGCCACGCGGTGGGGGGAGGCAAAATGCGACCTTGTAACGAAAGCACATGTGCTATGTATGTAATGTTAACAGCAAGGTTTACCCTGAAAGAGTGTAGCCAGTGTTTTATAAAATGTGTCTTTTTAAATACCGCTGTCCCTTTTTTTTTTCTCCACCAGCTGCATGTGTTTCAATGATCACAGGATCTTCTCCTTCCCAAAGGCTAGTGAAGATTAGAAAGAAAAAAAAAACGCACTCGAGATTAAATGTTCTCCGAGCTCACGCTGTCCTCCCACAGTGACAGAGCACAGACGAATGCGTGGAGGCAAATAATGTCAGAGTGCAGGAAAGCACAAAATGACCGGGAGGAGAGGTGGCGGGCTGAAGAGAGTAAGTGGCGGGCTGAAGACAGGGCTGAAGCTCAAATGTGGCGGCAGCGTGATGAGAGGAGGCAGGATTCAATGCTGAGGCTGCTGGAGGACCAAACCAGTATGCTCCAGTGTATGGTTGAGCTGCAGCAAAGGCAGCTGGAGCAGAGACTGCCACTACAGCCCCTGTGTAACCAACCGCCCTCCTCCCCAAGTTCCATAGCCTCCACACCCAGATGCCCAAGAACGCGGTGGGAGGGCCACCGGCCAACCAGCCACTCCGCCACAGAGGATTGCCCCAAAAAAAAGAAGGCTGGCATTCAATAAATTTTAAAGTTGTAAACTTTTAAAGTGCTGTGTGGCATTTTCCTTCCCTCCTCCACCACCCCTCCTGGGCTACCTTGGTAGTCATCCCCCTATTTGTGTGATGAATGAATAAAGAATGCATGAATGTGAAGCAACAATGACTTTATTGCCTCTGCAAGCAGTGATCGAAGGGAGGAGGGGAGGGTGGTTAGCTTACAGGGAAGTAGAGTGAACCAAGGGGCGGGGGGTTTCATCAAGGAGAAACAAACAGAACTTTCACACCGTAGCCTGGCCAGTCATGAAACTGGTTTTCAAAGTTTCTCTGATGCGTACCGCGCCCTCCTGTGCTCTTCTAACCGCCCTGGTGTCTGGCTGCGCGTAACCAGTGGCCAGGCGATTTGCCTCAACCTCCCACCCCGCCATAAACGTCTCCCCCTTACTCTCACAGATATTGTGGAGCACAAAGCAAGCAGTAATAACAGTGGGAATATTGGTTTCGCTGAGGTCTAAGCGAGTCAGTAAACTGCGCCAGCGACCCTTAAAACGTCCAAATGCACATTCTACCACCATTCTGCACTTGCTCAGCCTGTAGTTGAACAGCTCCTGACTACTGTCCAGGCTGCCTGTGTATGGCTTCATGAGCCATGGCATTAAGGGGTAGGCTGGGTCCCCAAGGATACATATAGGCATTTCAACATCCCCAACAGTTATTTTCTGGTCTGGGAATAAAGTCCCTTCTTGCAGCTTTTGAAACAGACCAGAGTTCCTGAAGATGCGAGCATCATGTACCTTTCCCGGCCATCCCACGTTGATGTTGGTGAAACGTCCCTTGTGATCCACCAGAGCTTGCAGCACTATTGAAAAGTACCCCTTGCGGTTTATGTACTCGGTGGCTTGGTGCTCCGGTGCCAAGATAGGGATATGGGTTCCGTCTATGGCCCCACCACAGTTAGGGAATCCCATTGCAGCAAAGCCATCCACTATGACCTGCACATTTCCCAGGGTCACTACCCTTGATATCAGCAGATCTTTGATTGCGTGGGCTACTTGCATCACAGCAGCCTCAACAGTAGATTTGCCCACTCCAAATTGATTCCCAACTGACCGGTAGCTGTCTGGCGTTGCAAGCTTCCACAGGGCTATTGCCACTCGCTTCTCAACTGTGAGGGCTGCTCTCATCTTGGTATTCATGCGCTTCAGGGCAGGGGAAAGCACGTCACAAAGTTCCATGGAAGTGCCCTTACGCATGCGAAAGTTTCGCAGCCACTGGGAATTGTCCCAGACCTGCAACACTATGCGGTCCCACCAGTCTGTGCTTGTTTCCCGAGCCCAGAATCGGCGTTCCACAGCATGAACCTGCCCCATTAGCACCATGATGCATGCATTGGAAGGGCCCATGCTTTCAGAGAAATCTGTGTCCATGTCCTGATCACTCACGTGACCGCGCTGACATCGCCTCTTCGCCCGGTATCGCTTTGCCAGGTTCTGGTGCTGCATATACTGCGTGTGGTGTTTAATGTGCTCCTAATTGCCAAAGTGAGCTGAGCGGCCTCCATGCTTGCCTTGGTATGGCGTCCGCACAGAAAAAAGGCGCGGAACGATTGTCTGCCGTTGCTCTGACGGAGGGAGGGGGGACTGACGACACGGCTTACCGGGTTGGCTTCAGGGAGCTAAAATCAACAAAGGGGGTGGCTTTACATCAAGGAGTATTTCAGGCAGGACTTCACGGAGGGTTCCAATAAGAAATGGTGCACCTAAGTTATTGTTCTTATTGGAACAAGGAGGTTAGCCTGGCCTCTGATTGATACATGGCTAGATTTACCTCGCTGCACCTTCTCTGTGAGTGACTGCAGTGTGACCTAGAGGAATGAGTCCCCTAGACAGGGGAGGGGGGGGAGCAAATGAGTACAAAACAAATCTGGTCTATTTCTTGTTTTGATCCACTCCATCTATCTTTTACATCTTTAGCTGGCAGCAGACGGTGCAGAAGGACTGCATGCCATCCTCATCTCTTGCCTGCCCAGCAGAAGATGGTACAATACGACTGCTAGCCATCGTCATCTCTTGCCTGTCCGGCAGAAGATGGTACAGTACGACTGCTAGCAATCCATATCGCCTGCCTGCTCACCATAAGATGGTTCAATAGGACTGACTGCAGGACTAAAGAGAATGACCTGGTCAAGTCACTCCAAATTTAGTCCCTGCGCCCATGTCTGCCCAGGCGCTCCCGGTCGACGTGGCCAGGAGCACCTCGGACACGACGAAGACGGCTACCAGTCATATTGTACCGTCTGCTGCCAGAAGGCAATGGGTTGCTGCTACTGTGTAGCAATGCCGTACTGCGTCTGCCAGCACCCAGGAGACATACGGTGACGGTTACCTGAGCGGGCTCCATGCTTGCCGTGGTATGGCGTCTGCACAGGTAACTCAGGAAAAAAGGCGCGAAACGATTGTCTGCCCTTGCTTTCACGGAGGAAGGGAGGGAAGGGGGGCCTGACGATATGTACCCAGAACCACCCGCGACAATGTTTTAGCCCCATCAGGCATTGGGATCTCAACCCAGAATTCCAATGGGCAGCGGAGACTGCGGGAACTGTGGGATAGCTATCCACAGTGCAACGCTCTGGAAGTCGACTCTAGCCTCGGTACTGTGGAAGCACTCCGCCGAGTTAATGCACTTAATGCACTTAGAGCATTTTCTGTGGGGACACACACACTCGAATATATAAAACCGATTTCTAAAAAACCGACTTCTATAAATTCGACCTTATTCCGTAGTGTAGACATACCCTTAAACACCACAGAAACAGACACAGAAAAGAAGACAGTGGAACAAGCAGTTGGAGCATGGCCCTGAGAAAAAGTCGAGAGCGAGCGAGCGAGCAAGAGAGCGCTTTTTGTGCTAAGTGCTGGGTAGAAAGGGACTTGGAATTGTGAGCAAAGTAACTATGTCTTGCTGGTTAATTCCTGCTGTGTTTAGGGAAACAGGAATTTGTACATTCCTAATAAATAAACAGATTACATCAAAGAAATACCTGACTCCATCATCAATTTCTCTACCCAACTGAAACAACTCTCAGGGGGCCAAATATTGCCAAAGTGCTCATGTCATAATGGGGCAACAATATATATATATATATATATTTTAAAAATGGCAGAATGTAATGAACATTTTTTTAAAATCACCTTAGTCAGACACCCAATGTGGAAATTTCAGCCTCAAAACAGAATTTTTCAGAAAGAAGTAACTGAAGCTGTTTTGAAAATTTAACTATTTTTGTTGCTACTGTTGACTAGTATACTTTCATATTCATTGGGGAAAAAAACAACCAACAATTACCTATAGTGGCACTTTTAAAAGGAAACTAATCAAAAGAAAAAACATGTGGGACATAAAGATCAAAGCTTGGAATTCTATTCATTTTGGAGTAATAGATTCAATTTTGGTTAGCTTATTTTACAGGCCTGCCAACTCTCACCCAATTGGAGGGAAGACATCTTTGTCGTTTTGGATTAGTTTTAATGACATGTAAAAAGTATCTCCTTCTTGTGACAAAAAATTTGGCTAGGTGTTTCAATGAGACCATTAAAATCTCACTTAGCATATTATTTTTGAAATCTCACAACATTAAAACTGATACACACAGCTTGAGACAGAGCTCAGTATTCATATCTTGCACCTGCTCTCTCCATGCAATACCTTTACTTTCAAGATCAAACCCAGTCAAATTTAGGGTAAACATGAAACAAACCTGAAGTACATCTTTAAAGAAGTGGAAAGTAGTCCCATCATTTGCTGGGGCGACTCTCTTATTGGAGATTAATTTTAAAGCAGTTTTAAGGCATCAGTCTTACTCTTGTGATAAAGGATTTTGCAGTATGTTTCAATAAGACACTTAAAATCTCACTCAGGATTATTCTGAACACTCTTCTGAACCACCCCTGGACGTTACCAGAGAAATAAAATTCTAACTAACCTGCCAAAGAAGTGTCTTGACATGTATTATCCTGTAAGATTATGAAAATATATTGGCTTCCTGTCCCAGGACAGGCAGATTAATTCTTCTTAGCTATTCACTTCACCTTCCTGGCAGGATATTTCAATGGAAAGCTACTGATTTGCCTGTAAATTGTTTGTTCCAGCTCCTTTAAAACTTGCTTTTCCTTAGGAAAAGCATTGTGACTTTTCTCAGCATTGTGTTGTTTTCTCTAATCACTGGATCACTTATTTGTGACAGGTTTCAGAGTAACAGCCGTGTTAGTCTGTATTCGCAAAAAGAAAAGGAGGACTTGTGGCACCTTAGAGACTAACCAATTTATTTGAGCATGAGCTTTCGTGAGCTACAGCTCACTTCATCGGATGCATCCGATGAAGTGAGCTGTAGCTCACGAAAGCTCATGCTCAAATAAATTGGTTAGTCTCTAAGGTGCCACAAGTCCTCCTTTTCTTATTTGTGACAGTCTTTGAAGGTCCCTTAATTTGTTCTGTATTTTTTTTCAGGGTTACAGTATCTCATGCAACTGTGGAATGTTTTCAAGGTTACTGAATCATCACTCTGCAACACTTTTTCATACTCAGTTGGTGACTTTCCTATTTTACCCCTGAATTTCTTACTGGGGATACCTTCCAATGCGTAGTGGATCCTCAGATCTCACATGCTTTACATGCACTACTACTCAGATCCCATTCAGTGATGATACCCCCCCACCTCCCCGGATACTTGGTCAGTGAGTTTTCCCTCAGGCAATGCTTTTCCATACATTCACAAGCACGTTTCAGTGACGCTTAGGAATCCTACGTGCCCTCCGCCCCTCTGGGCCAACCTTTGGTGGTGTTTCCCCACCCGCCTGCCCGACTCCTAGTCAACGGCCTTTGCCAGGCCCCCCTCTGGATTCCCGACCGGTGACAGATCCGTGGACCATCCCCAAGCTGCGGGTTGCCCCGACAGCCCGTTGAGTTGCCTCATCTGCGTGCGAGCCGGAGCAGCAACAGCCCGGTGGGCAGCTGGCAGTGGGATGGGGGCGCTGGCAGAAGCCACAGGCAGGGCCTCCTTCCTTCGTTCACCCACCTCCTTCTGGGTGACGATCAGCTGGTAGAAGTCCTTGCTGGGGGCCGGGGCCTGCGCACGGGTCTCGAACAGGTTCTCCTCCAGTAGAGACGCCATTTTGGGACGCTGGCAAGCGGTGACTATGGCAACCAGGAAGGGGCGGGCATCACGAGAGGTCACTGGGAGCCCAGCCCCCTCTTAAAGGGGCCGGGTCGATATTAACGCTCTAGCCCAGCGGGGTCTTCGCCCCAGCGGCGAGGAGGGTCCTATACACCCCTTAGTTGGTAAAAACCGTCCCTCCAGCCCCCCTGACCTGAGGGGAAATACTTGCATGGACCCAGGGGTGACGACCCCGGCGGAAGGATACCGCTCGGTAGGCCAAGAAACGCCTGGCAGCGCAGGGAAGCAGGACGAGCAAACCGCCGGTCCGGGGGCTTCGCGGGGGGCGGCCAGCCGGGCAGGGGGAGCGCCTTTAGGCAGGGGGGACGGGTAGGGGCTGTGGGCCCCTTTGGGGGGGTAAAGTAGTCCCCATCCTCCCCCTGTGCCACTGGAAGGGGTTCGGCTGCGGAAGCGGACGGCGCGCTGGTCGGTGCTGCGGCTTCAGCTGATAATTGAAGGGAAGGGAAGCTGCTGCTGGGGTGGCACGGAGCGTCTGCGGAGGCCGCATCGGGACAAACTAGGTACATGGGGCCCTCTCCCTTTTCCTAGGCACTGAGGATGTGAGTGGGGCGCTGGGCCCCCTCAACTGCCCTAGGCTGGCTTGGTCAGGCCCGTTGTGTCACCCCCGGTATGAGCTCAGCTGCCCTTCCCGGGGCAGGGGGGAGGGGAGACGCGCCATCCCAGGCATTGTTTGTGGGGGAGTGAGTGTTGGGGCCTGGGGGGAGGTGTAATGATCGGGGGAGAGGCCAAGCGGGTAGAAGGGCGAAGAGGGCCCTGGGTTTAATAATGGGATTCTGGTGGTGAGGCCTCACTGAGGAAGGGATGAGGGGGTGGAGGTGGTAGAAATGGAGCTGACAAAATGGCCAAGCAGCCACTGGAAGCCGACTTCAATGCACCCCCGCCACCCCCAAAATATTAACGGGGGGAGGGGGAGAAGCTGCCCCCAATCCCTGCCTCACACAATGCTCCCGACAGCCTGGAGCCCCAAGGTGGAGGACTCTTCTCTGCACCAGCTACGACTAGCTCTGTGGCCTGGGTAGTTGCTAATACAAAAGGCTAGTGTCAGGGTTGACGCTACTGAACCAGATTTGTATTTGCCTCCCCCCATAAACCCCCTTTCCCTGTTGTTGTTATACTTATTTTTAAGGCGCTATCGAGTCACCTTTTTTTATAAAAGCAACAAAAACCCAGTCGGAGAAAGAAAAGGCAAAATAATCAGCCGCCGTCCATATTTCCCGGGCGAGGGGAGAGGGTGTTGATTCGAGTTACAATACTGACTACCCACGAGAGGATTATTTCTACCCGCATCGGTTCAGAGCTGATTCCCCCCTCCCCTTTTTTTTTTCCTCTCTTCATTTTTGTTGCTTTCAGTGAAGTAACCAGTCCCTTGGTCCTGCCGTTTGTTTGCATAATGCTCACACGTAAATTCTCTCTTCCCCCGTCACCCCCCTTACTGCTAGTCCCGTGATACTGTATCGGTGAGAGTGGCTGGGTATGGGGGAGCCGTGAAGATTTTTGTGTGTGTGTGTGTGTGGGGGGGTGCTCACGTTACTCACGCCGATCCCTTCCTAGCTGCTGCCCTGGCTGTCTGGGGCTGTTAAACAAACCGATGCCGGGGCTTTTACCAGACCTGCAGGCCTATCTTCCTGCTGTTCAACTTTTTTATTGTTCCCCCTCCCCCCGCCTCCTAATGCACTGGCTCATCGGGTTTCTCCGCAGTTGGGTGTTTTAAGGGATCGAGAGTCTGAAAGTCTAGACTGTGAACCGGAAAATAATAGGGGGAAAAGTGGAAAGTCGTGTCACGGGCTTTGGGGGAAAAACATCAACGTATGGAACAAAGGTCCTGCCTGAAATAGAGAGAGAGAGGCCTGCATGTGCGGCTCGATTGTGTCGCATTTATACAAGGGGAAAGAAATGAGAGCTTGGCATTGGCCTAAATTCACCTCGTAAGTCTGGCATACGGTTTGGAAATGCTTTTAGAGTGCGTTCGGTTTGTTTTCAGGGTGGTTTTGATATGTGCAACCATCCACTAATCATCCTAATTCAGGGTGAGTTTCAGTGTAAACAGTCGTCTTTCTTCATCCTGTTCAGCAGCAGTATTGATACACTGGATTTAAGGCCACATCATAAAAGTTTACTTGAAGAGGGTGACTCTCTGAATTTCTCTATTTGAGAGCATAAGCTTACGTTTATGCTTAAATATTGAATTTCATGGAGTTCTCAGGGCTGTCATCTTTTGACAAGGCAACTTGAATAAGGGATACTGAATTGAAACACACAGCCAAATCCTTTATCACAAGAGAGAGAAACTTTAAGAACTAAATTAAAAATAAAAAATGAAGGAGTTTTCCTCAGAATGAATAAGATTTGGTTTGTCTCTGCATATGTACAGGTAGAAATATGTATAAGTCAAGCAGCCGCTAACCATCTTGTAATTAAGGAGGTCATTATTTCCACTTTGTGCCCTATTTTCCTTTTTTCCCCTCTCTTCCCCAGGAGTTCTGAGGTTTGGTGGCTGTCTTTTTAAAGACAACTGAATTCTCAATATTTATCTTCTTAATGAGTTTTTTAAAGTGTCTGATAAGTAACGGTTTGTTTAACTTTAAGCATAACATATTAAAAGGCTAAAATTGTCAGATGAGTACAATGAGCCTAAAAGCAATATTTTAGTGAGTAAATATAGTAAATAAATAAGGCAATCTATTGTGACAACTTATTACTAAGCGGTATTCAAAATGGTCTAACAAACTGTGTGATAAGCTTTAACTTTTATTTACCACACTTACTAAATTTCTAAAAGGCTTTCAGCTATGCGCTTCAGGTGCACGTACATTTATGTTCCTTCTATAAAATGAAAGAACACGTCCTCCAAAACTTGCTGCACCCACAAAGCCTCCCATCCTTAGAAGCCTGAGGAAAAGAGATGGGCTGTCTCATCATTTCACTCACTGGTTGTCAGACCAACTTGAGAAACGAATTTGCATCGCTGTCGCTCTTCCCGAGAAAGCATAATCTCAAACCTCAAGATGGTTAACATTCAGGGGCTATGAACAAACAGCTGTTTAAGACACCATATTGACAGCTTCAGCACAGCAAAGACCCCAGAATTTTCAGGATTTTATAGATCAGCTAATGCTCCTCTTTCAGAGGAAAGAATGGAACCAATTAAGTACTACTCCAGCCAGGGACCACAGGCTAGGTGCCAGTGTTTTGTTTCTGTGATGGGATTATTTATCTCTTCAAAACTAGACCCTGAAAGCACACTAAGATAACATTTAGTCTGATGAATCTTCAAAAGCAAGGAAATGTCTAATTGTATCTAAAATGCAAAGCCTTGGATAACAAAACATGAATTGCAAAAGCCTCTAAACAGTGGGTGATATATTGCAGTGTCTAGGCAGAAAAGGTTTAAAAAAATCAGCTTTGAGTTTTCTTGCTTGCCTCTGTTTCGTTGTCAGATCCTTAAGACTTTGAGGCCTATTTACACTACTAATAGAACCAGTAAGATAATCTGACTATAGAACAGTTGTCCCCTTAAACCATGTTATCTAGTTTAGTTGGGAACATGGATAGAATGTCTCTGCTATATGTTGTGGTTCAGGAGCTTGTATTTGTAGGGTAGATGGGCCCTAAATACAGCTTTGGTAGTTCTGCTAAACAATATGCTGTAACAACTAAGGATTAAAAATTCCAAAGGCTAAGTAACATAACTTATAACCACCTAAGAAACCTATTAAATGGTGGGTACTGCTTGTCATAATTTATTTACATTGTAACATTCTAAAAGATATATCCTTTGTTTCTGCTATTTCAGTGATGCCACACCTATACACAGATTCCGAAGACACCTCTATAAACCAGTAAACATAACTGAGGCCAGTAGAGCCCTGTAATATCTCAAGAGGCATTTTTGGGGTAGGGTAAGGTGGGCTCTTAATGTGAAGGCAGTGTAATACAGTGTACTGTCAATTGGACAGGAACTCAGGAGACCTGGATTCTGTTCCTTAGTTTAACCTCTGGCACTGGTGTACTGGATCTCATGGCAAATCATGTCACCTCTCTGGTTCAGCTTCCCTACTTGTATAATGGGGCCAATATTTAGCTTCTTTGTAAAGCTATTTGAGATGCAGGAATGATATCCAAGTATGTGTCCATTGTAGATTACTTAGCAGTAGTAGACCTGAACTGTAACTGTCCTTTCCTGGTTCTGCTGTTGCTCAAAGAAGGCAGTGGCATTCTTATAATAAGATTTCATGGTTAAGGAGTCTTAGCTTTGTCTACATGTTTTGAAGTGAATTTTATTATGAACTAGCTCTTAATACTACATGTAGAGCAGTATATCATGAATCAGTTACATGTTTGAGGATTTTCCTACAAGAGCCATCAGCTAGCTATTGCTATCTGGAGAAGCTGAAAGTGGCATGGGCTTAGTCTTTAGGTACCCCTTTCTTCCTTGAATTCCCAGCTTCTGCACTTTACATGAAGTCCTATGTTTCCTATGGTAGGAAAGTATCTTCACTTCTCACGCTTGAGAATAAGCATCTGTTTCTGATTAAAAACAACTTTCTGCCAAAGACAATCATGAAACAAAAGCCAGTTATAAAACTTGAAATCAGCAGTATTCTGTAAATAGAACATTTCTAGTAACGTTTCTTTATGATATCAAATGTGCTGTCAGTTTTAAGAGCATGACTTAGTTAACTAGTCTCTTTAAATGAATGATATTCAGGTGATTGGGGCAATCAGTTTTGTGTGGACAAATTTTCCATCCTGCCATATAATAGCCCTTTCTTATCGGGTTGGAAAAACTTGGCTGCTTTGGCTATGCAAATATGCAATTAGTGGAATTGTCTTTACTTCCATCTGGCAACTCATGTTTTAGCACACATAACCAAATTGTCTAGGGATAGGGAGTCTAGTAGCAATTTTTTGCAATGTGCTTACTGAGACCAGTGACCTTAATCTCTTGCATATCACCCAGTACAGAATTCAGCCATATTTGTAATGTGTATAAGGAGGAGGATTGATACTACTGCTAATTAATAGTGCTATCAAGATTATTGGAAAACTAGGCACAAAGTGGCTGACTTCAGTTCAAGACACACTTACTGAAAACCTTTGAATGTAATATGAGATGGTGTTGCAAATACTGTACTTAACAAATATTCTAATCTTTTGAGCCTTGCATCATTTTCTCTGTTCCCCATCACCCCAAACAGATATGGTTAATTAGTGCTTGGAAAGCTAGTTAAGTATCGTCTGGTAGAGCTGTTGGCATTTAATATTCAATTAGAAACTCCGTAATAGCTTTATTTTATTTATTTTTTTACACCAGAAGGCAAAGTTCTGAATCTGACTGCATCCACGCATTTGTTAACTTAATTTAACAGGTGTTCAGTTCCTACAGCTTACAAAATGACACATTATCTTGATGGCTAATAATATAGCTGCTGTCTGTTTCTTGGGTGGAGGGGAGGCAACACATCTGTAAGCAACAAAATTTTACAATAGTGAGAAGAGGGTTGTCTTGTACATTTGGTGGGGGTGGGGTGAAGGATTCTTAATGTCCATGCTGAACAGACAGGAGTACTTTTCTAAGGTCTTATCCAGAAGACTGAATTTTACTGTGTATTGAGTCTTCTGCAATTATCTCCCTCAGAAGACTGAAGGGCTAAGTCATCCTCCTTGGGTTTTGAACATGGAGTTCCAGAAAGTATTGGTATTTGAAAGTGGAGGCTGAGGTATCTGGTCAGTCACCTGATTCCACATAATCTCTGATTCCAGGTTCACTATGAACTCTTCCAAAAAAATTTCTGGGAAGAAAGATGTTCATTGTTCTAAAGATATGTACATTTTACTGACTGCACAAATTCCCTTTTATTGTATGGTATCCATGTAAGTGTAAAGGTGAAAATGAGCATATTTCAATACAGTGACTAAAAAAAAAAAAAGGCGGAGGGGGGAGGTTAGAAAACTTTCCTAAGGCTGCCTGTAAATGATAGGCACTAGACTCTTAGGAATAGGCATATTGTTGATAATCCTTGAGACTGGTGATTGACTGCAAGTCAGTACAATTTTATATGTTGGAATATGGAAAAAGAGGTAAACAATAAGGTGGCAGCGTTCACATATGGTTAAGTCCAAAGCTGACTGTAGAATTACAAAAGGATCTCACAAAACTGGGTGACAAAATGGCAGATGAAATTCAATGTTAAGTGCCAAGTAATGCACACTGGAGTAACATCCCAACTGTACATAGACAATGATGGGGTCAAAATGATCATTTACCACTCGGAGATCTTGGAGTCCTAGTTCTCTGAAAACATTCACTCAACATGTAGCAGCAGTCCAAAAAGCTAACAATTTTAGACACCATTAGGAAAGGGATCGATAATAAGACAACATATAATGCCACTACATAAATCCATGGTATATCCATACTTTGAATGCTGCATGCTGCTCTGGTTGTCCCACCTCAAAAAATATGTATTGGAATTGGAAAAGGACAACAAATGATTAGGATTAGGGGACAGCTTCTGTACGTGGAGAGACTAGAAGGACGGGGACTGGTCATTTTAGAAAAAAGACTAAGGGAGGGGGGGTCTGATAAAAATCTGTAAAATCATGAATAGTGTGGAGAAAGTGAATAGGGAAGTGTTAGTTATTTGTTTACATAACACAAGAACCAGGGGTCATCCAATGAGATTAATATGCAGCAGGTTTAAAATTAAAAGGAAGTTTTTCACGCTACGTACAGTCAACCTGTGGAACTAGTTGACCTTTGCAGCATCACCTGGCAAAAGTATAACTGGGTTCAAAACAAAATTAGGTAAGATCATGGAGAATAGGTCTATCGGTGGCTCTTAGGCAAGATGGCCAGGAACACAGCCCCATGCTCTGGGTGTCCCCATCATCCAGGCCCAGCTTTTGGCGGTCAGAGGTTTAGGATGGATCACTTGATGATTGCCCTGTTCTGTTCATTCCCTCTGAAGCATCTGGCACTGGCAGAAGACAGGATACTGGGCTAGATGGACCATTCATCTGACCCAGTATGGCTAGTCTTATGTTCATGTTATTAACATAGTTCTTATCAATCATAGTGCCATGTACTACTTCTTATAATCTAAGATCTGCTAAACATAGTGTGCTTTTAGGGATAGCAGTTTGTGAAGGGATAGTAGTTTTTGTAGTTGTGAAGCTCAAAGGTTGCTTGAATGTAGAACCAAGCACATGGACAGAGTAAAGGCAAGTAAATGAAGGGAGCAAAACAAATAAAAATGGCTGGACAGACATTTAACTTCACATCCTCCTTGAATGCCTGCTTTCAATCTGACCTTTTTCTTTTTGCGGGGGGGAGGCAGGAAGGGAAGGTGAGACTTAATGTGAATCTTACTGATCTCACCACTGTGATACAAAAGCTGTTTGAAAATAATGTGCTGTATCTTAATCAGATTTACATATGTTCCTGACACTAGTTCGCTCCAATTTTAACTCTAGTTTAGTTTAATGTTTAAGGAAAAGCCTACTGGTTTCATTGACTCTAAGAGATTGAGCCAGAGTACGCTTTCTTCATTTGAAGTTTTTTTAACAAGAATAACTTTTTTTTTTTAATTTGTCCAGAGTGTAGCAGTGAAACATGGGTAACGTTTCAACATGTTAATCAGGTGGCAGTTGATCCATTTTAGCTCTAGTTTGATTTCCAGTGTGGACTACTCCTTCATGAAATCAACCCATCTCATATACAGATTCTTAAAACTAAATTCATCTCTGGGGAAAATGCAGACCTACATCTGAGGGTGCGGGTGTGTGGAAACAAAACTAATTCAAAGCAAGAAACTGGTAAAATACTAGTGTGTTAATAAGCATTTGAGGGTAATGGGCAGTAAATTAGACACACATAATGTAATACAGCATGGTGGTATTTTTAGTTCCTGGGCTGCGGATGCAGACATATGTCAAGTCATGGAGCAGGGAAGGTGATGATAATACAGAGATGTATTATCTTGGTGACACGGCACCCAGAATACTGTATTCATCTATGGACTCATCTTTGTCACAAAGATATCAGCAAATGGGAGTGAGATTGGAAGATAAAAGATTGGGAGGTGGGTATTTATTTGAGGAAAAAAGTAGATGTGTACTAATGGGATAAACAGCAACTGGAGAGAAGTGGTGTGTGGATATGACTGCCTTTCAGGTATTTATGAATTAATACCAGTGATGGAGAGGAATTATTTAGGGTAATACAGGAGGGCACAAATAAAAATAATATGGTGGCATTTAAAGAAAATAAGCCTCATTTTTCAAGAAGCTTTTTCTGGCTTAAATTGCAGCTGTTGAACTGACATCTCTTTAAGCTAAGTATTATAAGCCACATCACTTAAGCCACTTGAGACAAAGCAGTAAAACTTGTACTACAGGGAACAGCTCTGCATAGGCAATAGGGTAGAGTAATAGGTATCTTCCAGTAAATAATCGGATGATGAAAATTAGCTAGGATTAGTAACTAAAACAGGATAAACATTGTGATTGTTACTAATACATTATTTTGGTAGAAATATAATTTAGAAAGTGAACTTTAATGTAACAGGGAATGAAGGTTTACATCATGCCACTAGCTTTCAGGGTGAGGGTCAAGTTAGTGGGGGATGGCGGGGAGGGGGAATCAAATTTGTGTATGGAAAAGCTTGGCAAACAAATAACAGGATTTCCCTGCCTGTGGTGGTGGATTGTGTACCTTTCCTGGAATATGATGATTTTGTGGTATGGCTTTTGAATTGGAGCTTAATAGAAGGCCTTAATACTACAGCATGTGGACAGTCTCTGGTCTAATAGTCAAAACTAGTCAATGATAAATTTGCCATTAGGTGTAGGTAGGCTTGACTGAACTTGACATTCATTTATTTTTTTTATAACTTTGACCATTAACACCAATGTTTTTTAAAGCATTTTTTGATGCTTTTTATCAATTTTAAATTTTCAGTTGTAAGAAACTGGTGCATTGGGCAATTATTTAATGATGGTAGACTTGAGATTCAACAAGTTAACGCTTAATAGCTGTTAAAACATAAATTGTCGTATCACATGTCAAAATATACAAAGTTATTATTCTTAAGTCAAACAAAGTTCTCAAGTGGCATTTTTCCTGTTACCTATCTATAAACTTTTGTTGATTGTATAATGAAATCAACATTTACCCAAAAAAATCTAATCCTTCTGAGTTTACGCATAGATTATGTCAATTGTCTAATGTGAAATATATAGGTGAGAGAGCGCAAGTATTGAAGCTTGTCTTTTTATTCAAGAACCTGAAACCCTGGCTCCTTTTTTCTTAAATTAAGGAAAAACTTCTGGTTTTGCAAACAGTTTCTCTTTTACATAAATGTTTGTTCCTAGGACTTCAGATCAGTTTATTCTTTCGATACTGCCTGTTATATTAGAGTTAGTTTCTTATTTGCTAGGATATAGGAATTTTGGGGAGTGATTTGATATTTGCCAAATCATGGACACTTTTAGACACGTCCTTGATCTTCAGTATCGCTTTAGAGTGAATGTTCCAAATAGTCTCTCTGGTTAAAATCTATGTACTTAAGCCTTGGTCAGAGCAAAGGCTTCAGCTTTTAGAGCCAGTTCTAAAGTGCATAGATGGGAATCTTGTTTGGAACAGTGTTAGAATTAATCTGGTGTCACTTGATGTTCACATTGCAGATACAGTAACAGGTCCTAGTTTACTTGAACCAGGAAGTTTCTTGGGTATGTTTAGCCCCCTTCCCCAATTGTCAGATTTTCACCCTTCATCTGTGAATAAAATTTGAAAGCATATCCTCATTACTTAAACTGATTTTATATTTCATTAACTATTAATGTTAATTACTATTGTTTGTGATAGGCTAAATGGATTAAAATATTCCTTTTAAGGTTTGTGCTGGCTGGTTGAAAAATAGTTGCACAATTTGTCTACTAGGTTACTTTCTGAACTAATTGGGACACTTCTTACCATTATTCTGGAATAACTATTTTCTAGATACTGTAGTTGTTGCGGTGTAGCAGTTTAATCAAAAGTTAAGAATGAATTTACCTAATGCAATATATTTGTAGTTCTGCTTTTATTCTAGTACTGAACAGATAGGTAACACTGACTTCAACTTTTTTAAAACAGGTTGTGTCTGCATTCGTATTCCTCATCATGTATTTAGCACTGTGGGAAGCAAGTGTGAGGTCTGGGCATGAGGAGCTTTACCAGATAGCATTTCAGGTCTAGACCTTTCTCTGCACTAAATACACTGCCCACTGGTGGCAGCTCTAGTATAGATAAGATGGTTCTAGCCACCATCTAGACCAGTTATGAGCCGGACATGATGATAGGTAGCTGGCCTACACTAGCATTCCTATAATTACTCATGCTACCTGGCATCCTGTCTATAGTAGAGCTCCCAATAATGCTAACACCAGTGGAGCTGAACTAATGTTAGTAATAGTAGGAATTAAAAAAAATGTTCCTGCCTCCATGGAGCCAAAACTTTATGTATTTAAAAAAAAAAAACAAACAGTTGTTGCACAGCTCCTAAAGTCATTTCACTTGTCTCAACTGTCAGATTGTTAAATCGTCCTTTCCTCCAGCAGCTTATGTTGTCTCCTTCATGTCCTTCCCAGCTCTGAGCACTGTCAGTCCTTAACAAAAACCCACTTGCTGTCATGCCCCTCCTATTTAATGGCTTTTGTTGCAAAGTCAAGCCATTGTGATGGCAAACGGAAATCTACGTAGTCGGTCATATGACTGACTGCTTTAAAAACAAATTTCTTATCACTTGTGCTCCATCTACCAGTCCTGTACTCCTTCCCCAAATCTTGCTTGTTTAATCTTGCTTGCTGTTAACACTCCAATTAATGTCTTTCAAAGTTGTTGGTTGGGTTTTTTGTTTTGTTCTACTATTGGGTTGACTCAGTTGGTTTGCTTTTCTGTAGTAAAACTTGTTGCCATGGCCTTGAGGTAGCTGCTTTGCTTTCCTAAGCATGGAGACTCTTGGCACTTTTTTCCCCCCTCCCAGCTGGGAGATATCAAACATGAACACACATCTCCATGTATCATGTGTGCACTGAATGACGCAGCACTAGAAAGATCAAATTGTATAAACATAGTATAACTGCACGACTTAAGCATATGCAGAGAATAATAAACCCCTCTAGAAATCAAATGTGTAACTTTTTAAGAGCCATAAAAATCTAGATGTGTTGTCACTTGGTGCAGCAAGCTTCTTTGTGGAGGCCTATCACTTTTTCTGCCTCTCAAGAAAGGGTGCTGGTGTCACATAGCCAGTGGCAGAAAGAAATACCTAGAAGACTTGTGTTTAGTATTTTTCTCCATACCAAATGCTACTGTTACACGTGAGTTCCAGTGCAGTAGTGCTGTTCTTGCCCTCAGCAGACCATCCAACTTCACACAGATATGTGGGAACACACCCATGATACTAGGAATTGGTGCTGGTACAAAGCTGGGTAGGGCAAGTTAAACACATCCTGTGCTGATGCTAGTGCTTGGCTCTAGTGTTAATGTCTTCTATGCTGTCTCCTTCCTCCCCTCTCACCACCTCCCTTTTCATTATAAACCCTAGCTCAGCGGGTCTCAAACTGTGAGTTGCAAGCCCGTTTTAATGGGGTCGCCAGGGCTGTTTTAGACTTACTGGGGTCCAGGGCCCAGGCCCAAGCCCCAGGGCTTCGGCCCTTGCTGGCAGGGCTCAGGTTACAGGCCCTCTGCCTGGGGCTAAAGCCCTTGCGCTTGGGCTTTGGCCTCCTGCTCTTTCTCCCCCCCCCCCCCCCGGGGCAGTGGGGCTTGGGCTTTGGCCCCCCTCACCACCACCCTGGGTGGCAGGGCTCAGGCATACTCAGTCTTCAGTCTCCTCTCCTGGGGTCATGTAATTTTATCAGAAGGGGGTCGCAGTGCAATGAAGTTTGAGAACCCTTGCCCTACTGCTGCAATCACAAGAGTGTTGATTCCAGCTGCTTCCTTAACAAAAGTATATCCACACTACAGAGCTGTAGAGTGCCCTGCAAGAACTGAGTGCACATATGCTTTGGCATTCCCGTACATAAATGTCTTCATTCTGAAGACGTCTGTTTCATCTTTAAGCAGTTGGTCTAGTAGGTCAGTCCAGATTAGATTACCAGTCTTGCAGCCCCATGTCTTGTAAATATGAACTAGTCATTATAGACTAAATACTGTCTTAATTTTAAGTTGCTCCACATCAGGATGTAGATGTTGAGGTTAGAGAAAGAAGTGGAAATAGAACTGGAAGTTTTGACAACTGAATAAGGATGTTGCGGAAGCTGGAGCTTTTGTCTTCAGCGGAGGTGGTCTGGGATACTGGGATGAACATACCAGCGGGAGACTTAAGCTAAAATAGTCAGTGATGTAACTAACCATGCTGATTTTGAAACTTGCATATTAATTCTGAAATAAAACTAATTCAGATGAATGGGTTAGTTTAACCTCTTTAGAAATAGTATTTCACGCTGCCAGTAAATTCAGGAAGACAATGCTGCTTTAGTTAACTTTACATTTGGAATGCTTCTCCACAGCCATTGTTTCTAACCAAAAAAAAAAGGGGTGAGGGCTTGGATTCTAGAACAGAGTTCTGCAGCCAGGGGTAGTTTAGCCTAAATATTTTATGGCTGCAGGATTGTGGGATACATGGGGTCCTGAGTACAAGGGTGGATTGATTGGGGGGAGGGGGGGTGGTTTTTTTTTTCCTTGAGAGTGGCTGTGGGGTTTTTTTAATTGCTGGGTTTTAATCAGGTTTAAATCAGCAAGCAGGAAACCTTTCTTTAAATAGTTGATTTTTATTGTTTTGGATTTGTACATCTTAGTTTCCTAAAGAGAGGTTGGATTCTTACTGGTTACCAACCTATAGGATGTGTTGATTTGCAACTGAATATAACCTTTATTTTAAACTTGGTGCTTTTTTGCTAACGGGATGATACATCACACACATTTTTAAGCAACTATATAGCTTAGTGTACACTTCTTCAGATTTCAGAGTAGCAGCTGTGTTAGTCTGCATTCACGAAAAGGAGTACTTGTGGCACCTTAGAGACTAACCAATTTATTTGAGCATAAGCTTTCGCAAGCTAAAGCTCACTTCATCAGCTTAATATTTACACTTTAGTATGTTAAAAATGAAGTACTTATTTACTAAATGTGATTTTTTTTTTTTGTCAAGCTCTTTTCTGAGGGGAAGTAAAACTCAATTAACAATGCACAAAAACAGCATTTAATTATTTTATTAAATGTACCTTAACTGTAATGGACACAAGAATCAAGTTTATCAAAGCAAGTTTTGTGTTTAAAACTGATTTATTAAACAGTTTACCTGAACTATTTATTTTTTCTGTAGGTAGTTAGTTGAACTGATGCTTTCTGGTCATTCTGTCCTCCAACACTTTAAAACTAGTAGATTGCACCCTTGCACAATTAGTTTTTATTCATAGTCTGTGTGATGGAGGTGTATAAACCTTGCACTAACCTGGAAAGGTTTAAGGAACTGCTCTGGTCTGGAGTAGCCCTGCCCTTCTGCACCTGCAAGTCATGCCAGGAATGGAGGAGGCATTTAAAAGGGGAAAACTCAGTGAGGGAGCAGAATGATGAGCTTCCCACCTCCCAGGAAGAGGCCTGGTGGTGAGCAGAGCCTACAAGCTTGCCTAAAAAAAAAAAAAAATCCAACTCCCCTAAGAATAAGGGGTGCTGTATTCTATAACTTCAGTGGATTTGAATTCTGACTCAGAGAGTAGAGGCTAGTGTTCCCATTTGAGCTATCTGTGTCTCTTCTCTTCGTTGTTGGATGGTTTTGCTACTCCTGAGTTTTGTTTGTCCCACGGTTACCTGAAGGTAGGAAGTATTCAGAAAGACTCAGCTGGAAGGAAGGCTGAGAACTCATCACTGCTGAAGTACTACAGAGTGCCCCTACTGGAGTGACTGAACCTGATTTGAGTGTTGTTCTCTCAAAACCCCAGTGGGGTGATGTGTACGGACCCTGTCAGGTCCCTGACAGTTTGGAAAATGAAAACAAGCTTTCCTGATTTTTCAACCCCCAAATGGTGGTTTAACTTTCAACTAGTTCAGTTCAATGACTTGTTCAAAAAATGAAAACTAAGAAAATATCTCGGCACCTGCAGAAGAGGCCAATGCTGTCAAATGCTGGTTTAGCACTTCAGTAGATTGGTTCCAGGAGCTTAGCCTGTGACTTTCACCAATTTAGTGGTTTGCTGCCATACACTTCAGAATGTTTTGTACTTCTACTAAATGACATTAACAGATTAAATTGGAAAACGATATCCTATGTTAAGGCCTAAACGTACATTTATTTAAAAAATAAATAAATTATATTTAGATTAAAAAAATCCCTTGACTTAAAAGAAAATAGATTTTTATCCACCCTACTCAGTACTGTTCTAAATATTAATACTTCTATCCAAGGATCACTGCATTCATCATAAATGTTAATGAATTCAAGTTTCTTCACATAAGCTTTAGCTCAGTGAGGGTGTTAAGCAACCTTAACTATAAGGAGTACTCTAAGTGTTCCTATCCTAACCACCTGTCTTCAAGGAGTCATAACTTTCTGAAGCATCGCTTTTTCAAGTTGAAATTTTTGAGCGCTGGCTTCTCATAGGTACTTTTTTTTTTTTTTTTTTTTTTTTTAAAAGCTCAACCTTCTGTCAGTCTTGCTGTTTAAAAATAGTAAGAGCTAGAAAATTGAAGTATGTTTGGGAATAGCCCTCACTGACCAATGTCTTGAATGTTTGGCCTACTAAAAAATTCACTTCAGCCATGCACAGCAAATCTTGTACAACTTCACAGCATTATTTATATTTGGAGTACTATGTACTATGCATGACTCTTTTACACACAACTTCCTTAGTCCCCCAAATTACTCAAATGGGACAGCACCCATTTCCAGCTGTTTCTGGGAAACATCAAGTCTAGTAAGGGGATCCTCCTCATGCTGCTGCTATTGAACATCCAACCACAATGCTTTTTAGCTTAGGCTACAGGTTCCTTAACTCTAGATTGTAGACCTCTGGCTTACTGAGCACTTGGGGAGTGCATTTTGGAAACACTTGGGCTATGTCTACACTACTGGCAGGATCAACACTCTGAGATTGATCTATGAGTGTTCGATTTAGCGGGTCTAGTGAAGACCCTCCAAATTGACAGCAAATCTCTTGTCTGTCAACCCCTGTACTCTACCCCCGACAAGAATAAGGTAAGTCAACAGGAGAGTTTCTGCTGTCGACACCCCACGCACCTTCCCCGTGCAGTGTAGGCCCTGCAGTAACTCAGCCTAAGATAATGTCAACTCCAGGTATGTTGTTAACATAGTTGGAGTTGTGTAGCGTAGGTCGACTTACCGCAGTAGTGCAGACATAGCCTTGGTGGGTCCTGTGGTCTACTTGTTTCCAGCTGAGAAACTGAAACAGGTGGGTGGGGAAAAAAAATCAGTGAAGAGCACAAATAGTTGGTCTGAGAAATCTTTGTCCTTTTTTTAAAAAACAACAACAAACACCCCCCCCCCCTCCGCTAAATACAGTAGTAGTTTACAAACAGTACTCATGTAGTTATGGATCATCATGCTTCCATGAGGCTATTGAAGATGTTGACCCTACACACTTCATGAGCGCTGGCCTAGGAGAATGTGAACAGGGCTAGGGGGCCAGAGTTTTGTCCACCTCTATTCCAACAACTGCCCTTAATTTTCTACCCTTTCACACTTATTTAGTGAAACCACACACCAGCTTGTGGAGTAAACTGATGTATGGTCCCCACTTTACTGATAGGGCAGTTGAGGCACTTAGTTTCAGTGCCTTTGGTTGCATGCCTATGACAAAATTGGAAACAGGCCCAGATCTGTGATTCTCAAGCTGCTGTAAATGTTTAATTATGCTGCCTTTTAAAAATGGGGCAGTTGTGATTACATGTGTCATCTCTCTCAGATAATGTGTTGTGAAATGGTGTGGTATCAGGCCCATATTGCACAGAGGCTGTCTGACTTGCCAGATTTGCAGTAGTGGTTTAGGTTAAACTATCAGTCTGATAGTTATTTGCTGTGTGACTTTGGGTAAGTCACATAACCTCCTTCCTCTTCACAAAGAAAATGGATATTAACTCACTGGAGCACTGAGAAGATTGATTAGGGGTGATCAGTTCTGTGAAAAATTGCTGTTTTCTGATCACCTGCAGATTGGAAAAACAGTGTGTTTTGGAGCAGCTCCTCTATCTTAGCTTTACTGCTTTTTACGCAACCCAGAGAGGATGGGAGGATCTTTTTATAAGAAGGGTCAAGTAGGGTAGGGGAGTGTTTTAAATATTTTTCTTGAGAAGCTAACTTGAAAGTCACAATTGGTACCCACAGTAGCAATGATGCTTTCAGGTCCTGTTGGAGAGGATGGTCTGGTGGTATAAACATCAGGCTTCACATAGTTTTCCTTGGAGACCATGGTCAAAATCTAGACCAGGTACTTCAGACACTCCTCTTCAAGGTTGGCATATTCCCTCCCTTTACTATGTTTTAATTTTCCAATGCTACTCCATTTTATTTAGTAGTTTTAAATAGAGGGATGCTATTTCATGGACAAAATAGCTTAGTGTAAGAAACTTGTCTCATGGCACTATTTTTGTAGTAACTCATAGGCACCATCTTGTCTTTTCTGTAACTTCTAGCAATAAGAAGCCATAGGTATGAGCTAGATTTTTTTTAACTCTGTCATTCTTCCTAAATCAGCAAGGCAGATGGGGAAACAGAGGCACCAAGAGACGTGAGTTGCCCAGTGGCACACAGCTGGTCAGTGGCAGAGCCAGGAACAGAACCCACATATCCTGACTTAATCTAGTCTATCCACTAGGTCACACTATCTCTCTTGGAAGAGAGATGAGGCAGGTGATTGCAGGAAGAGAGGATGGTTCTGGTTAAGGTAGTTGAATGCCACCCTGAAGAACTAGATTCTATCTCTGCCTCTGCCACAGAGTTCCTATGGGATGCTAGACTAGTCATGTAATACAATGTGCATTCTTCATTTTCCTCTGCTTCAGTTTCCCCATATGTAAAAGGGAGATGATGATGATACTGGCCTCTTTGGTAAAGCTCTTTTTGAGCCACAAATGAAAAGCATTATATAAGAGCTATACACCTTCCAACTTTTTGCAACAAATGAAGCAGGGCTCTGGCAACTAAGCCTTTCGCTACACAACTCTCATTCCTCCCATTCTGGGTCCATTCTGTGCATTGAGGTAGGGATCCTCGGGGGATAAGGGGGCAGTATATGAACAAGTAATTGAAGACTGTTTCATAATGCCTACACACAAAGGGGTGGAATTAAGGCTTCATAGGCAGCCTTAATTCTGGAATTTCCTAACTTTTCAGCGCTTGACTTTGGAACCTTAAGGTATTAACTGTTTGAGTGTAATAATTGTACATGGGGATGGATGAGTAAATCCATGTTATCTGCATATTGCTGGCACTCGAGTCTATGGTAAGACTAGCAGCTGCATGTACATGTTGAATAGGACTGGAAAGAGAATTGATCCACGTGGGACTTTACAGGTGAGGGGTCAAGTGGCAGAGGTATAGTTTCTGATTACTCCTCTTTGGGTGCATCTCTGAAGGGTGGATTTAAGTATTTTAGCATATTTTCCCATAATCCCTACTACTCCTCTTTGGTGGACAGCAGCATTTTGTGAAAAACTGATGAGCTTGTACTTAGTCTTTTGGCTAACTCCTTCAATATATGAGCAAGCTCAGAGGTTTGATCCTGGACAGTAGTTAATTAAAATGATGGATCCAGGGTGAATTTCTTCACTATTGAATTAGTGTGTGTTTTTGAAGGGGAAGATTTCTTCCCTGAATGGGGTCTTCTGTTCATGACCCATTCACCAACTAGGAATGGCATGGGTTGGATTCATAGGTCTATCCAAGACCTATCTAGGGTGTCAGTATTTTGGGAATGCAGGCTGGGTGTTCATTGGCTGGCATGGAGGAGCAGATCTGTGCTAGTCAAGATGACTTTTTTCCAAATGTGTGTGTGATCTCCGCAAAGTAGGATGATTTTTCCTTCAGAGTGCTTGGGTTGAGTTCTGTGGTAGGTTGTAGGCCCTTGACACTGAAGTGGTTCACTACCCTTAAAGTGGGATTTGATATCTTCAATAGAAGCTGATAGGAAGGTTCTCTTGGCCTAAAATATAGCCTCAGCATAGGCTTGGAGAAATTCTGATTCAGCCTTTGTTTTTCACCCTCTGTACTAGAATTTGACCTTCTCTTTACATCTGGCACAGGGTGTCAGTAAACAAAGGAAATCCTGTGTGGACAGTGGGGAGCAAGGAGGCTTTTTGGGACTTAAAGTGTCTATGACAAATCATCCATCCTCAACTACTCTTTGTACTGTAGGTGGAGAGTTGCTGTCCTTTAGCATAAATTTACATATTCTGCTCTCTAAATTACTGTTGCTGTGGGGCCATACTAATCTAGCAAAAATCTCTGAACTGTGATTGAGTTATGTGCATACTCTCTAAGGTTAAGATTCTGTCACAGGTATTTTTACTAAAAAAAAGTTGATGGGTCATGGGCAATAAACAAAAGTCCATGGCCTGTCCTGACTTTTAGTAAAAAATATCCTGGTGGGGACAACTAACAGAACGCTGCTGGGGGATGCCCTCTGGCAGCTGCTCCAGCCCCATGGGGCTGACCCAATCCCAGCTGCTGCTCTGGTGGCCCTGGGGTTCATCACTGCTGTGGCCCTAGTGGGGCTGACCTAACCCTTGCCGCTGCTTCAGCCCTGGGGCCACTGCTGCAGCAGCCCTGGGGCTGACAGTTGCTTTAGCCCTGCCTGGAAGAAGTCGCAGAGGTCCCAGAAAGTCACAGAATCTGTTACCTCAGTGACAGAATTGTATCCTTAATCTCTCAACCTAGGTCATATTTTTTTTTTTTTTTTAAATTTTTTTGGCTTCATTCTCCTGAATGATGTGATGTATATCCGTGCTACACAAATGAGAATTTCAATTGCCTGCTAGTGCTGGGTGGGGATGGAGGACTGTAAATTATATAACAGTACTGAAATGGATTTCTTAGCCAGTCTGAGCTTCAGAGATGAGTAACTGTACAGTTTGGGGGGAAATGGGGAGTGTACAGTCCTTGCACTTCTTGGATGTATTGATCATACTAATGAGACACTTTTTCAAAACCCTGTATTATGAAATTCCTGTATTTTGGCTGATGACTGTCAGCCAGAGTAAAACATTTATAGAATTATTTAATATTCACATCTCTTCTGACTGGCCCCTTCTCTGATTGGATCTGTTCTTAAATGGCTTTCCTCCTCTTGTCCCTCAGCATGGTCCTCTGTTGGTAATATGATCCTCTTCTTGCCGATATCATTGGTTTAATGCCCCTGCAACAACAAAGATATTAACTGATGCAGAAATTCCAAAACCTACACCAAAAGTGTTCCTATTTCTTTCTTGTACATCTCTCTAGTTCCTATTTCTGCAGTGCGGTAACCAAACTAGAACAGTTTTAAAGGCATATGCATCCCTTCAGTGTTTATAAAGGCATTATATTATCTCTCTCATGCAATCCTAACGTCTTGTTCATATTGACTACTGTTCTGTACTGAGCAGAAGCTTTCACTGAGATATCCACAATGATTTAAGTAGTCAGCTACCTAAGTGGCAGGCGTTGAGCACAATATATCGCAATTTTTCCCTCTACTGAACGGATTGCATAGATGGGCTTAGCAAGGGCCGGTGTGGGACTAGTAAGTCTGAATGAACTAGTAGGTGCCAGGTCAGTTACATGCATATCTCAAAACTTAAGAGTATTCCTGGAGGTGGCAAAAATATCCACGATACCACATCTTACTTAAATTAATTGTCGTAGACTGCACTCTGTTTTGTGTGTTCTGCAGACACTTTATAGAACCAGAGGATGTCTTTTTGGATACTCTCTGCTGAGGAATGGGTTCCATACTTCATTTCCTGTTTTGAGTTTCTTAGAATAATTAAGACTGAGGCAGGGACACAGGTATTCATTCCATGATCACAACACAGCCTTTGCTGCAAAACTGAGCCTCAAAGTCCATTTTTGAAAACTGTTTATTTTCACAGCCATATGGGTTAGAAACTTGAAAATATGAACCATGTAAACTGATACAGTGCGGTCTTCAAGTGTGCAGATACCATGAAACAATAGCTGTGAAGATGGTGAACTGCCTTGTTGATATGGGTGACGAAAAGTAACTTGAAACCTAAACATAACTAATTTGCTAAATAATGTTAGCAGAAAAAAGCAGCTAGTATTCTCATCCCATAGTCCTGAACTGCCTTCTACATGTTCTCAGATGCCAAAAGCTCCATTTGTCTACTGCTTAACTATCCAAACCTTCAGTCTTGACCCTGACAACTTATATGATGCACAGTTCATATGAATCTTCAGCATGTCAAACTAGAACTGGGAGAACTGCATAAAATAAATGGAATTCAATACTAAATAACTTGGGGAAGGGGACTGTTCATAGTTCTGATTGTGTTCAGTTTCATAGTTAAACTCATAACTCTAAAAAAATTAAATGAAGCAGCCTTACAGTAGAATTCATGTTCAGGTTGCTGCAGAGTACCCAGGCCTTTCTATAAAGCCTTGGTTTGACCTTCTTGCTGCTGACAGATCTCATCCCTCCTGTCTGTCTCCAAGACCCCAATCTCCTTGACTATAGGTCACCTGGGCTCTCAGTGCTCAAATGAGCATTTTAAAGGGAACTCAAGTTAGAAATTGTGTTTCAGGAGACTGGGCGTATTGCCCTATAAAAACAATATTAAAAGGATATCTGAGGTCTATGGAGTCTGATGGAATGGGCTGGAATTTTTTTTTTTGGCATATATAAAAGGAAGTTATCGAAAGTTGGTTGAGTGAGTTGTCTCTAATTCTTCTGGAATAGCTGTGCAGATTGGGTCTGTTTTTAAATGCTTTTCCTCCTCTTGTCCATTAGCATGGTCCTTTGTTGGTAATATGAAGCTCCTCTTGCCCTCATCTTTGATTTTAATGTCCCAGTTCTTTTACTGGGAGGTTCTGTAACTTGGTCATTATACTGTCTGAGAGAGCTGCATGCTTTCTGCCAGATTCGTATGTTAGTGCTACTTCTATTCCTGCCTCAACTTCTTGATGTCTTCGATAATGTCCTAATAGGTCTCAATATCCAATAGTGATATTGTTGGTCTAATCAGGACTTGTTCATTCTAGTCTTTGGTACAACTTTTTTCTTTAAATTCAGGCAATAATACTTTTAGATGTCAGAAAAGTCCATTGACAGCTGAATCTGTCTGCTTGCTCCATGGAGGTAGTATACACTAAAACTACTCTAGCTGAAATTGTTTAAGAAATATATACAAGAGGTTGATTAAGTAAATGGAAAGTTCTGTGGAGTGTGAGGTTAAGTATTCTGCCAAGACATTGGCTTCCTTCCTGGAAGATGTATCTGCAGGAATGTCTGTAAAGTAGTGGTATCTAACTCACCTTTTTTGAGAGAGAATACTTGTGGAATTTGGTTTCTAAAGTGAGTAGTACTAGAGTAGAATTTCTCCCTTAGCCATAACAAGAAATCTGTTGCAACTTTCTAATATTGAAATTGTTGTTGTTTTTATCCTCCAATCTTGACTAGTGTAGTAAGAGGACAGAAAAAGAAACTTTACCTGTTAATTGGATTTCTGCTTCTCAGCAGGAACAATAATTAGGTTTAATTGGAGGCAAGTTTGTAAATTGTACTAAATTAATAAGCCTTGGTTGTATTCTTATAATATTTGGATCTAAAAATCATAAGCATAGCCCACTGCCAATCTTCTAGGTATGGTGCTGTCAGGAAAGGAAGTGTCAGCAGGCAACAGCCCTGGAAGGTGCCAGAGTTCACTGTTGGTGCACTGTTGCCAGTTAGCATAGACCAGAGGTGGGCAAACTACAGGCCACATCCAGCCTATAGGGCCTGGCTCCTGGCTGGGGAGGCTAGCCCTCAGCCCCTCCCCCGTAGGCACAGCGCTCTGAGTGGCTGGGCTGTGAGTTCCTGCAGGGCAGGGCAGCAGTGTGTCTGGCTCCTGCCGGGCAGCACAGCTGCCAGACATGCTGCTTTGAGTGGCATGGTAAGGGGGCCAGGGGGTTGGATAAGGGGCTGGGGGCCCCAGGGGGGCAGTCAGGGGACGGAGCAGGGGGTGGAGGTTTGGGGGGCAGTCGGTCGGGGATGGGGAACGGGGTGGTTGGGTGGGGCAGTTGGGACAGGGAGCAGAGGGGGTTTGGATGGGGCAGGGGTCCCAGGAGGGGGCAGTCAGGGGACAAGGAGCAGGAGGGTTGGACAGGAGGTGGGGGTCCCAGGAGGGGATGGTCAGGGGACAAGGAGCAGGGGGCAAGCTTGGATCAGTGGGGAGTTCTGAGGGAGGCAGTCAAGGGACAGGAAGTGGGAGGGGGTTGGATAGGGGGTGGGGGCCAGGCTGTTTGGGGAGGCACAGCCTTCCCTACCCAGCCCTCCATATAGTTTTGCACCGCAATGTGGCCCTTGGGCCAAAAAGTTTGCCCACCCTGTCAAGCCCAATTGAACTGTCCAAAATATGTTCCAAATGGTATATAGGAGGTGCAGAAATCTAACTCTTATCAGGCAGTTTGTTGGTTTTTATTTTTTGAAAATGTGTACCAGGTTATAAAAAACCTAAGTCAGTCTTATCTTTCCATAAATTGGAGTTGATGCACTTCACTCCTAAGGCACAACAAAATTCCCATCATTAAGTTATGTCAAGAGCTCCTAGAGTGTATGGATGGATATTGGGTTCTAATTTAAAAAAAATGAGCAAAAATGAAACCTTCCTATCTTTGTAGCATATTCCCATGAATAAACTGTCACCAGCTGAAATTTAACTTGGCAAAAAAGAGCTCCCGATTTCCTTTTCCCTCCCCTTCTTTCATGGGTACATGACTCCTCCATTCTTCCTATTGCTCAAGCTGGTAATCTTGATTTCACCATGGGGCAGAGTCAATCTTGACCCACACATCCAGATCATGTCTAATACTTATTGCTTCTTACTGCATAGCATCTGTAAGATCTGACCATTTCTCTGTCCCTGTGCTGTCGAAACTCTTGTCCAAACCCTGATCATCTTGCACCTTGATTATTGTAGTTGCCACTAAACTTCTCCCCTCAAGTTCATTTAGAATGCTGCTAAAATAATCTTCAGGCTGCCTGACTAGATTATCCTTCTAAATCCCTTCATTGGCTCTTCTGCTGTATCAAACTGATCCTTATTTTCAAAACCCTTAACAACTCTTCCCTGCCTTACCTATCTACCTTAACTTAGTTCAATCAACTCCTTCCTTCACTTAAGTGAACGAAGCTAGAATCATTGGTAGTTTGTCTACTTCACCAACAAGTATTTCTCCTGTGCTGCCCCTTATGAGATGAAAAAGCTTCCAGTCCAAATCCGTGAAGTCCTTTTAGCCTCTAAATCCTTTCTCAAAACTCACCTTGTCAGTGAACTAAAACCTGATAGCTACGTGGTGTGAGGTGAGTTGATTACTGCTCCTAAGAACTGTTCACTTATTTCTCTCATCTACACATTTCTTTTAAGATTGAAAGTTCTTCGGGGCACAACAGTGTAGAACACAATATTTGTACAGGACTTAGAACAATGGGTCCAAACCTGGCTGAGGCAGTGCTACATGCTACTGCAAAATGATGTGCTTTAGACTTTGACAAGAATAAACATACACACACACCATTTCATACACAGTGTCTCAAGGGCCACTGAGCAGTCCTTTCTCTAGCTACTGAATAAATTTTCCAAAGACTGCTAGTGCAAGCTTTACCAGCTCCACTGACATATCTTCATTCTGATATGGAGTGACAACCTCAAGGTGAAAGAATGTAGTTCATTCAATATGTCCATTTAGCCATTGGCTTCAGACAGGGAGCAACTGTAGTGGGGCATTATGTGGATTAATCTTAAGAGCTGGGCTGATCTCACTTTGTAGCTCACCAAACCAGCATTAGCTGGTGTGTGTTGGCCCCTACCAATCTGAACTGAACTTGAACAAACAGAATGTCATATGATTTGTATATCACTAATAAAACACTGATATTGTCAAGGCTGATGCCCCACTCTGGTAGTTCGAGTACAGAAGGTGGGAGGCCCACAAGGATTCTAAAAACTAATACTGGCCACTCCAGGCTTGTATTAAACTCCAAGGTCACAGCTTCTCTCTGACCTTTGGATGGGTAGATGCTGCCACCACCCAAGTGCAAAAACCCCTTTGAGAACTCAAGAAGGTGCACTTGGGAATTCCTTCCTGTGGGGTACCCAGGAGCCCTTTCATCTCCTCTCAGCTCTTCCTGGGCAGGGGAGAAGGGGGAGAAGGAACAAAGGAAATCAGCTGTTGCCATCAGCTAATTAAGCATGTGCACAAACCTCTCAAGATACAAAACTCCAATCCTGTTCTTAAAAAAAGGTAACTTTTTTTTTTTTAAAAGGGGGAATAAATAAATATGAAACCTCAGGCTATTGCTAGATTTAAAAAGAGCAAATACAAAAATGAAGAATAAAGAATAGCTTTCTTGAGGTCCAGCTTGAAGGTTACAAGCAAAACAAAAGCACCTGGGGTTAGCGCAGAGGAGACCACAAGCCATAAAGAAATAAGAGAAACCTAATCGCATCTTCCTAGACATTTCCTGATCTACTTACATATCTGGGGTTTCAAATGAGTAGCTTCTAGGTAAGATCTGATGATTTTCATACCTGGCCCATACTATTCTTACAGCATAGTTCTAGCTCTGTCTCTGCTCTCCAGGAGAACAACACAGACAGACAAAGGGGAAGTCTTTGTTCCCAATTTCAAAAAGTTCTAGCCTTCCCATTGGCTCTTTTGGTCAGCTTCCCGCTCCCTTCTTTTTACCTGTGGACTTTTTAACCCTTTACAGGTAAAGCAAGTAGAAAACAGCTACTAACAGGGATTTTGTGGCTGGCTGGCTGGGTGTCCATAAAAGGAGCCCCCCCCATTCATTTATCACAGATGTAGTGGCCAATAATGTAAAGGCTACATATGCACTGTTCTTGATGCCACGAAATAGGGAATGTAAATACAAATAGTGGTGAACTGAGCTTATGGCTCTGAAGAAGTTTGGAGTTGGGTTGTAATGGGATGAAACTAGGATTTTTATGGGGTCTGGAAAAGGCCCAGAGAAGAGTTGCTTTTAGTCTAATGGGCTCTCAATGCTTTTTTGTGGAAAATATGGGGTTAGATAGGGATCTACTGCGGGGACTCTAGTTGATGTGCATGGAAGAAATGTCTAGACCCTTTTGAAGAGTCTGGCAGAGCACTGATCTTTAATGTTCTTGATTGATAGCTTAGCTTATCTGAACACGATTATTTTAAACAAGTTGACCTCAATGTCCGAGGTCAGAGCCATAGGGTTATCTGACTCAAGTGTACTTTTTTGTTGAGCCTCTAATCTTTTTCTGAATAGAATATGGAAGAAGCAAACCGCAATGTGAGAAGGGTGCCAAAATACTAAGCCATGATTTGCTTCCTCTGAGAGGAGTAACCCATTGGTTACAAACCAATCAATAAAGATACTGAATGACAACTTCAAACCAGAAGGTAGGGCTTGAGAAACTGTCACTTACTTATTACTTCTGTTGGCTAGGCAGGGCAGCAATAGAAATGAAGGGAAAAGGGGTGCAGCAGTGGAACTACTAAACAGTTTCTTGGTATGAAACCAACATACTTTATCCTCTCATTTCTTGGTTGATGCGGGGGCGGGGGGAGGGGAGGAGAGAGAGAGAGACACAGGTTGCTGCTGTTGTAGCTCTTTTGACTACTAAAGGGAGGTAAAAGGCTAGTGTCCTCACCACCCTTTCTTTTTTGCTCTTCCTTTGAGTATGCATACGTTTTTGGCTTCCAACTCTATTATTGTTGGCTATGAGAAGGAATACCAAAGCCCTGGACAGAAGGTGCTGCTGCTTGCAGAATGCTTGATTTGCATCTCTTGAGAGCAGAGATGACTGCTTACTTCAAGCACGTTTTAGCTTACATGGAGACGAAAAAATGGCCTAGAAACATCTACACTAGGATTTCCACTGCTGCTAACTCTCAGTTCAGTTGAATTGGTGGAAGCGTTATTGGAACTCTGAAATTACCTAGTATATTTTTTGTTTTAGAGCATAAATGTCTGCTTATGTCTCTGCTCCTGCATCTAGCAGCTTCCTAGCAGGGAACAGCAAGGTTCAAATACAAAAAATTCTATCTTACTCAGCTGCAAGTGGACCTGATCTGCAGAAGAATTTTCCTAGGTCACATGTCTGCATGGGACGGTACTACTTTCCTTAAGTCAAGTTGGTTCTCTGCAGTTTAAGGCAGGAAAAGTAAACTAAACGCTACTGGCTTAGCTTCTAGACTCAAAGTTTAGAGTGTATTATTCCTCTTTTGTAAAAACACTTTCATACTACTGAGATGGCTTGAATGCTTGTGAGCATTGTTGTCTGAAGCTTGACTGTTGCATTTTAATTTGCAGATGCAAAATATCTGAATGAGTGGAAAAGAACAAGTTCCAATTCTACTGAATATTAGTTGATTAAATATTTAGGTTATTGTGCTTTTAGTAGCTTTGAAATTTTATTCTGGACTTGGCATGTTTACTGATTGTGGGATGGTTTGTGTTGAAATAACTAGTAGAAATATTTCCGAAGTATAAACTACTCTTATACAGATAACTAGTTCTGGTGTAGGAATATGTATAAGGGAATTCATATTAGCGCACTATCTAAAAGAGTTGAAAGACTTTAGAGGTTATAGCAGATGTTTCTTCAATGTCAATATATTCAATTTGCTGTTGAAAACAGTATGAAAAGTTAGTGCTAGCAAACAGGAAACTCCTCCCAGTCAATCCAGGTCAGAAGGTGTCCTGGTAAAACTCCACCCTTTCATAAGCTAGTTGTATTAGTTTAAGGATGCTTAAATAACTCTTTCAAGGATTTGTTTCTTACAAATGCCACCTTCTTTCTTGTGTTGGAATCTCCGTAAATCAGGGATAGATGTGGCAACGAGTCTAATCTTGTAAATAAATGTGTAATTTTAAACTAAGTGAGAACATAATTTCAGATACTGAAGTACCACAAGTTTGTCTTATACTTAATCTTCATTTGTATATGAGTGCATGATTTCTGCTCTTCCTCCTTTTTTTTTTTTTTTTTTTTTTTAAGGTAGGGTGAAGACCTTTCTGCTGCAATGTGGTCCAAACAGCAGCATAAAACTGTGTGTGTATTCTCTGTGCTTTAGATCGGACTGGTGGGTGGGGTGGGGTGGGAGGAGGAGGTTGTCCTCTCTCCTTTTCTTTCTGCTTCCAACTAGGGCTGTCAAGTGATTAAAAAAATTAATTGTGCTGTTAGACTGTAGAACACCATTTATTTAAATATTTTTGGATGTTTTCTACATTTTCAAATATTGATTTAAATTACAACACAGAATACAAGGTGTACAGTGCTCACTTTATATTTTTATTACAAATATTTGCAGTGTAAAAATTATAAATAAGTTTTTCAATTCACCTCATACAAGTACTGTAGTGCAATCTCTTTATCATGAAAGTTGAACTTACAAATGTAGAATTATGTACAAAAAACCTGCATTCAAAAATAAACTTAAAACTGTAGACCCTGAGAGTCCAATCGGTCCTACTTCTTCAGCCAACTGCTAAGAGAAACAAGTTTGTTTACATTTATGGGAGATAATGCTGCTCACTTCTTAATTACGTCCCCTGAAAGTGACAGCAGGCATTTGCATGGCACTGTTGTAGCTGGCATCACAAGATAGTTACTTGCCGAATGCACTAAAAATGCATATGCCTCTTCATGCTTCGACCATCATTCCAGAGAACATGCTTCCATGCTGATGATGCTTGTTAAAAAATAACGTGTTAATTAAATTTGTGACTGAACTCCCTGAGGAAAATTGTATGTCTCCTGCTCTGTTTAACCCACATTCTGCCTTTTATATTTCATGTTATAGCCGTCTCGGATGATGACCCAGCATGTTGTGTTTGGTGTCCGTCCACCCCCCCCCCCCAAGAAAACTTTCACTGCAAATTTAATAAAATGCAAAGAAGATACCAATTTCTAAAAATAGCTACAGCACTGAACCCAAGATTTAAGAATCTGGAGTGCTTTCCAAAATCTGAAAGGGATGAGGTGTGGAGCATGCTTTCAGAAGCCTTAAAAGAGCAACACTTGGATGCAGAAGCTACAGAACCCAAAACATCAAAAAAGAAAATCCGCCTTCTGCTGGTGGAATCTGACTCAAATCATGAAAATGAACATGTATTGGTCCGCCCTCCTTTGGATCATTGTCAAGCAGAACCTGTCGTCAGCATGGACGCATGTCCTCTAGAGTGGTGGTTGAAGCATCAAGGGACACGTGCATCTGGCATGTAAATATCTTGTGACTCTGGCTACAATGGTGCCATGCAAATGCCTGTTCACTTTCAGGTGACATTATACTTAAGAAGTGAGCAGCATTCTCTCCTGCAAATATAAACAAACTTGTTTGTCTGAGTGATTGGCTGAACAAGAAATCAGGACAGAGTGGACTTGTAGGCTCTGAAGTTTTTACATTGTTTTGGTTTTGAGTGCAGTGATGTAACAAACTACATTTGTAAGTTGCACTTTCAGGATAAAGAGATTGCACTACAGTACTTGTATGAGGTGAATTGAAACACTTTTATGTAAAATTTTTACAGTGCAAATATTTGTAATATAAAGTGAGCACTGTACACCTGGTATTCTGTGTTGTAAGTGAAATCGATACATTTGCAAATGTAGGGGGAAAAATGCAAAAATATAAAATTTCAATTGGTATTCTGTTGGTTTAACAGTGCAATTAATCTTTTTAAAACTAATTTAATCTTTTAAAATTTTTGAGTTAATCGCATGAGTTAACTCATGATTAATTGACAGCCCTACTTCCAACTCTTCCCACTTTTTCTCCTCTCTTCTTTCCACTCCTTCTCCGTGCTGCTATTTACCATCCACCCAACTTCCTATGAGCCTTCCTCTCTGATTTCAGCTGCTGATCTCTTCTCTCCTCAGGCTACCATCTTTGTCCTCTGTGATGTCAACTTCCATGTTCGATGACTCATCCAACTGTGTGGCTCATGTTTCCTCTCCCTCACCTTGTCATTTTTTGATTTGCTCCTACCTGCTTTAACTCTCCCACTCATCCAGTCAGCCATTCCTTTGACTTTATTTTCACCAAGCACTGCTCTTTCATTTTCCCACTTTCTCCCACCTAAGACCATCATCTACCTGGTCTTTACCATTGCCTATCAGTGTCGTGTCCCCCTCCCCCCATGCACTCTTATTTGGCCTTTCTGTGACTTCCTAGCCATCAGTATTGATGACTTGTCTGCTCTTAACCCTTTCCTCTCTATCTTCTCTTCCATTTCTTCCACTGATAAGGTGGTTGTTTCTCTCCATGCTTCATCCTTTTTGCTCTTTTCTCCCATTGCAAGGTCTAATTTGTCAACTTCCAGCCCAGCCTTACTCCAACTATGTATGTATGTAATTTCATTTTTGTCAGAGATCCTCTGCAGCACTTCTTGACGAGGCTGATTTGCTCATCACAAGTTCGTTCTCTCCTCCTTAATTTTTGCCAACATAATTGAATCCCCTGTCTGCAGTCCTACTTATAGTCTCGCACCTTTGACTAATTCCTCAAACGACAGGATTTTTCAGATTTCTTCCAAGAGAAAATGACACGTTTCCTCCTTCCTCAACTCTGTTTCTTTCTCTGTCAAGTTCAGAAGTGTCCTGTGCTTTCTCTTCTTTTAACCACTTCAGTCCCAGTGACCCTGGCCCATCTCCTGGTAGTCCTCACACTCACTTTTGTCCTTTCCCATGCATTTCTCTTTAGCCTCTCTTTCCTCTGGGTCTTCCTTCACAGTACAAATATGGTCCAGTTGCTTCAGTCTTAAAAATACCATCACTTGCCTCTCCAACTATGTCCCTTCTCATTTTCATCTCTATACTCATTAACTACACTGTTTGCATTGTCGTCTGCAGTTCCTCTTCTACCCCTTGCACGTCTCTGTCTCTCAAATGATCTCTTACTAGTCATAAATCAGTCAGCTGCCTTCAGCCATTGACCATGCTTGTCTTAAAACTGTCCTCCCTTGGCTTTCAGTACTCTGGCCTCTGTAACTGCTCCTTCAGCATGTTAATAGGAAAATCCACTATCTTCCCCAGCTCTGTGTATGGGTTCTGCAGGGCGCTCGCTCGCTCTCTCCACACGTGGATAATCTCATCTGCAGACAAATTCAGTACAGTCTCTATGCTGAGAACTTGCAGATATACCTTTCTACTCCATACCTGTTTCCTTCTGTCCAAACTAAAAACAGATATTCTCTCTGACATATCCATGTGAATGTTGAAGCAATCACTTATCCTCAACCAGGCTAACACAGAGCTCTTAAACCTCCCTCACTCTGCCAAACCCTTTTCATTACCTCCTTTCTCAATCACTGTGGACATTGCCATACTACCTGTTGCTCAGGCCAGTAACCTGGGTATCCTCTCTGACTAGGACCTCTCTAGGGTGTCCCCCTTAGACATAAGCTGTGTAACAGGATCTAGTCATGTCTTGCAGATGCTTTCCACATAACACTTCTAAGATATGTGGCTTTCCCTGTGTATCCACACAGCTAAAACTCATCCAGGTTCTTATCTTGCATCTTGATTACTGCAACATCGCTTTTTCTCTGGCCTTGACAAAGGTATTTTTTCCTCTCATCCATTCAGAATGCTGCTTCATAGACCATTCTCCTAGCCTGTCATTTTGACCATGTCCTTGATCTTTGCATCCCTATATGCAACTGTTTGTGCTTCTTACTTTTTGAAACTTTAGGGTTTCTGCTTTGCTTGGTTGGGAGGAGAAGAGAAGTGGCTTTGAAGTTGTTCCTTTTGCGGGTCTGGGGTTGGGAAAAGCCAATGTTGTCCTTAAGAAGGATGAGGAATTATTTTCACTTTTTAGTAGTGGATAATGGGTGAAGGGTATTGCTTGTCAATATCCAAGTTGTGTGGAGGTAGGAAAATGTGTTCATCCACAAAAACTTCTTCTCATTCTGGAAGCAAATTACTTTTAAGAAGTATCAGACCAAGTGAAGGCGAAAAGTTACTACTTGATAGTTTTTAGGTTTGCCTTGTTTTTTACACTTTTTTTCTCAAAAGATTAACTGTATTGACAGATTCCTTCTAACAGTTAACATTGAGGATGTACTGGCATCCATGTAATAAGCAAATATAATGGGTTAATAAGGTTTTTAGAATATGTAATCTTACATGCATTTTTCCTCTAAGGTTTTATGAAGTGCAAGTGCTGTGAAATTTTTTCCTAAACTACTGCTCACTTCCATATTTCTAAATGTTTAATGGTAACATTTCTTGGTATCATGTACAGAGGCAACCTCAACTGGTTGGTTGAATATTTTTTTTTTATAAAGCCAGACAGCTATGAAGATGTTTCCCCTATAATCTCTTCTGCTTGCTTTAATGACTAAAATAGTGGACTTTTTGTTGTTGTTGTCATACTGCTTTCTCCTGTTGCTGTGGAGCCAGCACAGCTAAGAGAATGAGGCCAGGTCTATACTACAGACCTATATCAGTATAGCTACATGGCTCAGGGGTGTGAGAAATCCATACCTCAAGTGACTTACGTCACTATAACTCCCATTGACCTAGCACTGTCTACATGGGGGAGCTTTTCCCGTCGACATGGTTATCGCCTCATGGTGAGTTGGATTAACTACGCTGAGGGGAAAAGCTCTCCTGTGTAGTAGTGTATTCACTAAAGCCTTACAGCCGCACAGCTACACTAGTGCAGCTGTACGTGAAGACAAGCCCTCAGTTGAGAGTATATTCTTTTTTCTAAAATGGACCATAATAAATATTTGTTAATGTGCAGTCAGTTACATATATGCAGACCTGTTTCACACAATAAAATTGCACAAGTGTCAGGCATAATTTAATCTGCTGACGTTATTTGTGGCTGTTTGTTTGAAAGGGACTCGGGGCTTAATTGTCACAGGATGTTTATGGGGCATGCCAGTTCTCTTTGCCATCCCCCCTCCATGCTGACTACTTTACTTGGTTTGCATAGATAGTGTTGAAATAATGCATGTGGAACCCTACAATACCATTTTCAGGGTTATTCAGTTTAAAAAATTTTCTGAAATTAATAACTTTTTTTTGTTTGTTTTTTGTTCTCGTTAGTAAAGATTCAGTTGAGGTCTTAAAGCAGGCCTTGATATCTGAACGCATATCTAGTTGATCACATCAGTTGAACAATGTACTGCAAGCTAACCATAAAAATGCAAGTCAAATTTGACTGTTTGGCAGCAAAATTGGAAAGGAGGACTTGCCTTGAATGTCTGTTTCAAAACATGTGTTGCATCATATGAAATCTAAAGGAACACAATTCAGTTGCTGAAATTGGATGCACAATACTGTAAGCACTGTGGATTGTGTAGTGATGTCTCTGCATATTTTGCTATTGTCGTTTAGTTGGTGGTGGCTTGTTGAAGTTTGTAATTCCTTCCTTTAACCAAAATGTTGAAGAATTTCAAAAAAACAAAGTAAGCCTTAAGCTGCAGAACTAATTTGGTATAGTGACATGTTACAGGGCTTTGATTATCCTGAGTTAGCATGTGTGGCCTTTTGTTTTTTTGTCTGTCTGCCCATGGCGTTTCAGGCTTACTCAATATTAAGATGCTTGTGTAATAAATCCATACAATTTCTGTTTTTAAAATGACCTTTTCATGTTGACACTAATAAGGTATTGTCTGCTTCAGCTAGCTTCTCAGGATCAGTTTTGCCGAGTATAAGCCAGATTGAGTGGCTAGGAGTTTGAATGTCTGCCATTGCGTTGACTGACGGGACATAGGCTCTCCTGTTTCTATGACTGTAGAACTAATTAAGGATTTTAAAAAAATATCCTTATGATCTTGGAGTTAGAAATACTTCTCTAACAGTTCCAGCTACAACAGCTCATCCACTATGTTAAGCACAGTAACTGGGAATGGAAAGGCATATCACTTGATATGAAATCCCCCTCTTTCTATGCTAGGCTGAACATATGTTGGTGTACCCTGGAATATCCCCCAAACACTTCACCAGCAAAGAAAAACAATTTGTCATGCTTCCTATTTAGGAAACTTACTGGCTTATTTCCACCTGCTGGAGAAAGGAAACCATTTGTTGCTTAGTATAGCCTAAAGTGAAATTGTTTAAAGGGACTAATCTTTCTCCCTTCTCTAAACTTGTAAAGAAGTTACTTTGAAGGAGGTGGCCTTCTGGTAAGCAATAGTCCTACTACATACTTGACAGCAGAATGAGGTGGCCCGATTGCTAATCATGCTCTTGAGTCAACCCTTGTCAAGAGTGACAATTGGAGAGGTCTGCTGGCTCTGCTTAACATAGTTCTGTTGGTCACACATGAGCACTAAGTAGAAGCTGCTTGTGTAGTCCAGCTGGGACTACCAGTGAGGCTTTAATCTGCTTGCAATTGTTGGGTTTGTCAGGTCCCTATGGACACCAGGTCTTGTCCAGGAGCAGTACTGGTGAAATGTTATGGTACCACTATGTGGAGTCCACCATCTCTGCATCCAGAACTTGGTGTTTGCTTATTCTACCCTACTAACCATTTTGCCTTTTTTTGTTTTTTGTTTTTTTTTTTAAGGCTTTTGGCATGTGTATGATAAATATGGTCTCCATGATCTTCTCTGGCCTTTCATAAACAGAACCTAGCTGGCAGTTGAGCAACAAAGTAGTACTGTTCTCCTTCTCATGCTCCAACTGCAGGTAACCTTTGACAGAGACTAAGGGGGAAGGTCAGTGGTGAGATCGAGTTCTGCCTGACAGATATGCATAAAGCCAGAGTTCAGACACAGTTGCTCTTCTGAGGCTCATCTTTGCCCAGCAGATGTCATTGGAGACACATTCTTGGCAGATATTCTTTTAGTCCACCTGAAGCACACTAAATTAGTAGTAGCAATGGTCCACTGGCTGCAAATACAGCTAATGCTCGGCATTTAGGCACAGATCAATGTGGGTTAGGCATCTAAATTCATCTGAGGATCTGGATCTTAATGCTTTTACCAAGGGATATCGGAACACTTCAGTATAAGTACTAAAATCCGTTTTACAGATGGGGAAACTGACACATTGGACAAGTCATGCAGTGGTTGAGTGATAGTTGTAGCAGAGCTCAGGTCTCCAGACTCTGTCCCATGCTGTAACTGCTGGAACTCACCTGCGTATATTTTGGCACCTTTATTGCCGCCCTTCCTATCGTATCTGGCCTCTTGAAATGTCATTGCCTGGGAATCACTGTTCCAACTCCTGCCAGGGGCAGGAGGGCAGTTTGGGTGCCAGACTTGTTAAATGTCTTCAAAAGGTATGTGGTGGGATGTGCTTGAAACATTAGACACTGTCCTTGCAAGTTCAAGACTGTTAAGGATCTTGTATGTGAAAGCAAAATAGCTATGGACCAGTACTTTGGCATTAAGCAGCAATTGGATATTTCTTCTGTATGAAGAAGGCAAGCCAGTGAAACCTTGCCTAATATTCCGTTGCAAATAATGGGTACTTGAACATACACAGTCTTAGCAGTTCACTTGATGTATGTAATGTCTATAACTTTACATGTTAAATCAGCACCCTGCTAATGTAATTTTAACCAAGTTTGTTCATGTCATAGTAGCTATAAACAAGAAAGCTAAGCTGTGCCTTGTAGGGATCTAAATAAGGGAAGAACTCTTACAGTACTGTCTGTGTGGGGCTTGTTCTTGAAAAGATAAAGGAATTCAGTGGATGAGAAGGGTCTCAGATTTCCTTATGAATCTAACCACTTCTGAATAAGAAAAGTACTGAAATTGCATGATGGAATTCTAGGACAGTGTGTTTCAAAGTGCAGGTTGTGACCCAGTACTGGGTCACCTTGCTCAGCACCCAGGGACCCTAGCAGTTCTGGTCAGCACTGCCAACCGGGACGTTAAGTCTCATCAGTGGTGCTGCCCAGCTAAGGCAGGCTAGTGCCTACCTGTTCCAACACTGCGCTGCCCCCTGGAAGAGGCCAGCAGCAGGTCTGGCTTCGAGGCAGGGGGTCCATGGGGCTCCGTGCGCTGCCCCCATCCTGAGCACCGACTCTGCATTCCCATTGGCCAGTTCCCACCGATGGAAGCTGGGCAGGGGCGGTGTCTGTGGGCGAGAGCTGTGCAGAGCCACTTGCGTGCACCTCTGCATAGGAGCCGGACCTGCTGCTGGCCCTTTCTGGGGCACAGTGTGGTGTGCAGCACCAGGACAAGTGTGAAGCCTGCCGCTGCACTGCTGACTAGGAGCCGCCGGAGGTAAGTCCACGCTCCAATCCCGGGCCTTAAGGCGCCCCCCAATCTGGAACCTCTTCCTGCATCCCAAACCCACCCATCCCTCTGCACCCAGAGCCCTGATTCCCCTCCCACACCCTAAACCCCTCATCCCCCAGTTCTGTTGGGTCACGGGCAATTTTCTAAAACTGGGTCCCCAGAATAAAAGTTTAAAAACCACTACTCTAGGAGAATCGGAATAGAATCCTGGGCTCCCAGGTGCAAGGATGTGGAGGACCCCTTCTTCTATAATAAATCTTGGCACTCCTTAATTAGGTCTCCTCTTCAGCAGACACAACTACTGAATCCTCCAACTGGAGACCTGAGGAGGTAGCTAAAATGTTGATCATGGAGACTAAAAGAACTGATTTGAAAGCTTCCTGCACTTGCTCATCAACTAAAGGTCTCTGATTATACGGGGAACACAATAGTTTTGGGTCAGGGCAAAATAACATGAACAAAAGGAAATCTTGAGTATAACACTTGAGCAGTAACACTGAGGTCTTAGATTGTATCTGTCTAAACTCAGAGTACGAGCCTATCCTGAGATCCTGAAACAGCTATTAAGTATAGGAGATGGTAGCAGTTCAGTGGAAGAAATGTCCCTAGATATGTATGCTTGTTTTGTTTATATATATTTGAGCTTAACTACTTAGAAAAATCCCATATGCTATGCTGGATAATGAGGGGGGTTGGTCACAAAGCTGCACAAAATTCTGAGGCAAACTAGAAGCAGTGAGACAGGATTACAGTTAGTAATCTTAAAAACCATTAATTTGTCTGAACTCCAAAAATGCACCACACCATGAAAATATCAGCACACATTTGAACTTCAGTGGTAGTAAATATCACTTGCACGGTGGGAGTCTCTTTGGACTGATTTGGTTTAGGGATCCATGTACAGTGAGCAACGTGAGGGACAGAATGAAGATAAACATTGTTTTAGAATTGGGAATAGGCAGAGGCTTGCAAGAAAAAATAGCTACCCTCCCAGGCTTTCTAAGTAGAGTGGAGCTCCACTTTTCTGGGTCTGAATTGCCTTCTCCTGTTCCATATCTTCTAAGCTATTTGGAATGGAATTCTTCCTCTGTGACATCCAGCCTTTTCAATTTGAGAGCCAAAACATTGACTCTGATTTTTGAAATTCTTCCTACATAAAACATTTTCATTGGTGTTTGCTGTGGGGTTGTAGCTGTCTTTGTCCCAGTATATGCGAGAGAGAAGATGGGTGAGGTAGAATGTTATTTTTCTTTTTTGGATTAGTTTCTGTTGGTGAAAGAGACAAGGCAAGAGGACTGTTTAAGGAATTGTTACCTCCTGCAACAGATACCAGAGTCCTGTTCCAACCACAGCATTGTTCCACTGCCTAGCAGAAATCTGGGTGCTTGCAAGTCAGCTTGTGGTGAAGGAGTAATTAGTGACCTGAATCAGAATATATGCTGAGAGTATCATGCCCTATTTTTACTTACGTGTGCATGCGTGTCTGGCCATCTCATTCCAGGACGTGTACAACTTTCAGTGCAATTGCTTCTTGCAGGAACTTTAGGCCAATGCCACTGCCTGATTCCAGAAAGCAACTCTGCTTCAGAATTTGATACTAGCCCAGGGGTAGGAAGCAAACACTTCTGCTGATGCTGTTCCTTCTCCTAAAAGATGGCTCTACTGAAAAAAAAACTTGGGCATAATTAAAATTACCAACAACATATTTTAAGAATCAATACCAGTATTAAACCTCAAGAGATCAAAAATCATGATTGATTTTTTTTGAAGGGAGCCGAAGATGACTAGTGTGGGAAAGGGAGGGTGGCATTTTAATTTTTTGCAACTCCCCCTGCACATCTCCTGTGTAAGACAAATATTGTTGTCCACTCTCCCAAACTTATTGGGTTATGGTCATTCTTGCCCCTGCATCTGCCTGTCCGCTCCCCAGCAGTTCTGCTCCAACTGTCATCAGCACACTCTCCCAACCTCACCTCTACTCTCTTTGGTTCCTCACTCCACTCCCAGGCCAGGGGGCACATTGTTCCTAGGCTGGATATTGCATGGGGGAGGGATGGGGGGCAGAAAAACTGTCCTGTTCATGTTGCTCCCTTCTTACCCCTCCTCCTCCTATGAGAATGGCTTTGGGTTGCTGTGAGTAGGAAGAGCGCAAGAGGTCTGCCTACAGCAGCTTTGATTGCCCCACCTCCTGGGTGGATTAACCAGACAAGCAGTCATGGAGAAGGCTAAATTCTCTGGGTTGGAGCGTCTCATGTCATTGAAAAACTGGCTCCAGTCTAGCTCCTACCAGAATCATCTCTTGGGGTGAGACAGGACCACCAGAGTTGGCAACACTGCAATACTTGCTCACCCACTGAGCAAAAACATAACAGAACCACCTGCTAGTGCCTGGGATTCCTGCAATCTAGAGTCAAGCAGCCTTGCCTCTATGCATTTTAATTTCACTTGATATTCCCCCCCCCCCCCCCCCCCGGTAGGGAGAATTTTTACTCTATGTAAGTAGATAGTGTTAATAAAATGGCTGTGGACAAAATGTACTTTTAGTGCACAGGCTGCCAGAAGAAATTCTGTCACCATTTAGTCATGTAGCTGGAAATCTTATACAATCTCTCTCCCATGAAAAACAGCTCAGGTCTGTGGGGTGGTTGTTTGTTGTTTTTTTTTTGTTTGTTTGTTTTGTTTGTTTTTTTTCCCTTCTTGCAGAGGAGGGAGAATGCATCAGAGCCATGCTTCTGAAGGGAAACTTGTACATTAGTTGAGTATTGTACAGTTGACCTACTGTGACTTGGCAAATGCTTCAAATGAAAGATTAGTTGACTTCAGTCTGTGTAGTGCTGGTGCTTCTGGGAAAACCAGTGTGGTGGTTCTCTTGCAGATTATCTCTAATATTGTGAGGTGGGGAACAATGTAGGCATCCTGTGCCTAATGCTAATCCCAGTCTGAGTTCTACAGAGACACTGCAATATGCTGCACCTGCACTAACAGACAAGAGTGTCTAGTATTAGTCTTCTAGTCTAGCATTGTGATCACATTACAATGCAACATTGAAATCTAGATCTTGCAAAATCAATGTGAGCAGTTGTGATATCCTAGGGAAGAGATGGCAAAAGCCTGTGAAGGCGTTGGGAACATTGGTGTTATCTAACAGGCGTGAGAAATCTAACTGGTCAAGGTCAGGTCCACGAGGACTAATGTTGGAATGACACGCCTAATGCTACTTTTAATAATCTCTAGTACTGGTTTTGGATATCTGCTATTCAAAATACCTCTCACTAATATATGAGAAAACACAAGCTTTTAAAATGACTTCAGTGGCTGCGCTAGGTGCTGAGCTATGCTTCAGCTCTCAAAACGTGAGCTAAAAATTCCCCTTAAATTATCACTGCTTTAATATCTGTTTTAACAGATACTGCAGTCCAAGTGGTGGTTCAAAGTTGTAACGCTTTGGACCTTATCCAGTTCCCCGTCCTCTTTTTACTTTCATTTCAGTAATGCTGTATTCTTCATTGCAGCTGTTTTTTTTACCTGCAAATCCCCTTTTTGATTTTTTTGAAATTATGGATTGAGTCATAAATAAAAATAGCAATTGAACTGTGATCAGCCTGCCTACATAAAACAAAATAGCATAACTTGCCACAATATGAGGTACTCCTCTTTCTCTGCTTAGGAACTGAGCAAGCATACATCTCGAAATACCTTTCTGTCCAAGGATATTGGCAGGACAGTATGGGGTCTTGTCATTGGCAAAGGAATATTGTAGGCCTCCCAAGATTAAGAAATATAAAGGCATCATGTACCTATTTTACTTGAATAAGTATTACTTAAGTTGATTATCTTAAGGTAACTTTTTTTTTTTTCTAGCAATTGTTGGAAGCACTGAACTTACAACTTTAAAAACAGATTAGATTTCATCTGATGTTTGAACAAGAATTTCTGGCTGATGACTGCGTCTCGTATGCTGAATGGTTATATGTTTATGTAATTCACACGTATGCAGAAGTTTAACATTTTCAACTACTGTACTTGTAAAGCATCTCTTTTTCCACTTTAATCTTGTGCATCCCTTCTCTCAAGAATTGGCAGCAATACAACTGTGCCACCTCCCTCCATAAGGAAGTGTACAGTTTCTTGGACACTTGTTTAGTTGTTAACTTAATAGTGTGTGTAGGTAGGTACCACTAAAGAATGGATTTCTCCCTAAATATATTTAAAACCCACAGCACTTGTAAACAGTCCATATCCTATGTCTTTCCACAAAAGCATTTAGTTTGTGATGCTCTTTTCTAGAAAAATCTCTAATATAGAATGTCATGTTGGCTAAATAACCTCATTATTGCTCAGTGTATATTGGTTATCTTTTAGAGTATCCCTTGACTTGGAACAGACTTAAGCCTTCCATGAAGATACTTTTCTTACTTAATAATACAGTATCTTCAGGAATCCTTTTCTGTGTCTGATCTAAGTGTATTGACTTTTTTTTTTTTTTTTTTTTTTTTTCTTACAGTGAATGGTAGTGTCTAGAAAGGGTATGTCCCTTCAGGAGAGAGGTGCCAATGTCCAACCGGCCTAATAACAATCCAGGGGGGTCACTGCGACGTTCACAGAGGAACACTGCCGGGGCCCAACCACAAGACGACACAGTAGGAGGAAGGTAAGATCAAAATTACCTACAAGTATATTTGAAAAACTCTGAACAAAAGGCATATATTAGTATGTAAATATAGTATGACTTGATGCTATTAAATTCAGTCTTTCAAGTTCTGTAATCCTAATAAGTGGAATTGCTGCGACTTCATTCATGTGTTTTCCTCAAATTACAGCTGTAGTGCTGTTGTAGGCTGAAATGATCAGGTGAAGTGTAAAATACGTAATCTGGTTATGTAATCTTCCAGCTAGCATGAAATCTAGACACAGAATGTGGAAAATTAAAAAATTTCTTCTCCTGAGCCACATAGCCCAAGAGTGATTGTGAACTCCCAAAAAAACAAAATCCGTCCAGACTACCCCGAAATGGGATTTATTTAAATATCTCCATTACAGCAGGTAGACAGTGTAAACACCATTTCAGGTTAACTGACTCCTTTTAAATGGGACAAGTGACTGACATGTTTTCTCTTTTAGCAAGTGAAAACAACTGCTTGTACGGTGTCAAAGCATTTTGTGTGACGAGGCCTGTTTGATCTCAAATTAGATATTTTGCTGCTTGATTAGTTTCTCAAAACACCTCCTGTATTTAAGAGACAACATACAAAACTGACTAACAAGAGGACTGCTGCCTTGTGCTGTACACACAGGAAGAGTGTTTCTTGGTAGTCAAGGAGGCATTTGGCCACGCTTTGGTCCACTAATGCTAGTTTTAGTCTATCCAATGATATAAATAGCAGTACAGTCACAACTGTTCCTCGGTTTCCTATTGCCACCAGTGGCAGTCAGATGAAACAAGCAGTGTCTGCCCACTACCTTTAGCAGAATTCACTTCTTGTAGTTGGGGATCTTGAAAGGAGTAAACCTCTAATTTATTGTACCTTGGGGGGGGGGGGGGGGGACCCATTTTCCTCAGCACTTTATGCCACCATTTTGGCCTAGAATGGTGGATTCAAAGCTGTCAAGTTTCAAAACTTGCCTGCCCTGCAACAGTCTTATTCCACATTCAGATGGCCATAGTCTGCTGTCTTGGTGAGAGCAGTGTGTGAGACTGTTGCTTGGTTAGCTGTTCCTTTTTGACCAGGACAAGGAAATCCAGGTTCACTTCGTTCAAGATGCAACTTGAACCATCAGTAAGGCACTTTGGACCCCAAGGAACAAGAATCTGTCTTCAAGGTAGAACTGATCTTAAGTCCTAGTCAGCCATTGTCTTTGCCAGCACCACACAACGCCCAATGTTGGTGCCTGCATTCGTGGCACTGTTAGGCAAGGATTTGGGGCAGTTGTAAACCACCTTCTCAGCGATCATACTGGCAGCAAAGACCAGCATTGGTTCCTCACCAATGCAGGGGAGATCCAAACACCAAGCTGTAGAGACTTCTCAAACAGAGTCCCCTCTTCCATTCCTAAGACACAATAGGGAGCACTAAGCTGGCTCATTCAACAAGGAGATGTGATGCTTTCTCAGTCTGTGGCTCTGTACTGAAAAGGTACAAGACCTTTTCAGTACCTATACCTGACCGTTCTGCTGACCTTGAACCACCGGTATCAACATTGGTACTAGTACTGACATCAGCATGGGTAATAGAAACCTTAATGGTACTGGCTGATTTCAGTGTGCGAAGAGGTTGCTATGTTTCTGGCACTGATGTCCTAGTTCTGGTTTCTTGGTACCTTTTTAAATTTAGAGTATCACCTCTGCAGGGAGCTTACGCCTTGTCTCCTTCACCAGGGCACACTTTCTCCCCACTTTATCAGGGAAACTTCCTCTTTGATCACACTAATCAATGAGAGAGCCTCTCTGCAGACCAGGGACTTGAATTTCAGAGCTTTGTCTCATCCTCTTCAGGCATGACAATGGCCTGGTCAGTCATATTGGAACCAGCCGTATCCCTATAATATTCCACCTTGACCCTGTGGGATGTACTGGGGACCTACATCCAGGAGGTGCCCTGCATCCCATTGGTCAAAAACAATAGGAAGTTCTTCGAGTGCTTTCTCATGTCTGTTCCATTCTAGGTGTGTGTGAGACCACGTGCACAGTTTTTGGACATATTTGCTGTAGCGTATCAATAGGGCCCGCTTGGTACCCTCTGGAGTGCTGTGCTCATGCGGCAGTATATCAGGTGCCACTGGCCCTACGCCTCTCAGTTCCTTCTTACTGCCCTTGACGGTTGGTTGGCGCTCCTGATCTGTCTTACCAAGAGCATTAGCGATTCTTCACTGTTCAGATCATTCTCCTTTGAGATTAGTTGAGTGATTAGTTAGTCGTTAAGTGTTTTAATAGTAGGTTAGTAGTTAGTCCCGGCTGGGACTTTGTCCCAGAGTCAGGCATGCCCCACTTCCCAGGCTTCAAGCCATGTTCAGAGTGCAGCCAGGCGATGCCCATCAGTGACCCTCACGATAGCTGTTGCGACTCCCCCAGGAACGTGCATAGAAAAAGTGCCAGATCTGCAAAAACGTTCATTCCTGGACTCGGAGTGGGACGTTTGATTTAGGGCCCTCCTCATGGAGGCTGATCTGCACCCAGCATCGGAGCCCTTGCACTCTGACTCCATGCCCAATACTTCAGCATCGGCATGCAGTGCTCTGCCAGCAGCGGACTCTGCCCGGCGGTGTTCCCCCTCACCGGTACCAAAGAAGCAGTCTAAGCCGAATGGTCCGCATGCACCACACAAGGAGGGAACTTCAGGCAAAGGACCTGTTAAACCTCATGCTCCCTGTGGAGGCTCTTAGGGGTACGGCTGTGGTTGGACCGCCTAGCCAAGGGAGGGACCTGCTTCTGACTCCAGGGGTAGGGGTACTGGCCCATCACAGGACCATCTGCGCGTGAAGTGGGCCCGGTGGCCAAAGAACAGTTAGGCCAACCTGGCCGTATGGCGGATCCTGCCAAGACACCGGTACTGACTATCAAGTCAAGTATGGGACTGCCCCAGAAGGCAGTGGAGCGTTGCCATCCCTGGACTGCAGGTGTCATTCCCCTTGGCCAAGGATCCTGGTACCGCAGCCTCGGTCTCCGGCCAGGAGGCCCAGATCTCCTGTGCGACAGTCCCCACCAACGAGAATGCATTGACATGGGACTCCGGAGTCACGACGCCAATCCCTGTATTCATGGTACTGTCAGTCCTCCCACCAGAGATCGCCAAGGTGCTGATTGCCATCGCCTTGCAGATCTCCCAGGCATCAGTCGCCTCCAATATGGGACTGTTCCTGGTCGTGGCACCAGTCACTGGGGTCCCAGTACCATTCTTTGGGCGGCCACCAGTCCTGGCTGCCTCCATACCAGTCACCAATGAGGGTCAGTTGAAAAGACTCAGGCTTAGACAGCCCCACCCTGGTCACCAGAAGGACAGTGGTCTGGGTTGGAGGGCCGGTTCAGCCGCCGCGCCTCCCCACTCCCCCCCCAAGAGTGAATAGTCTCCTTGGCAGGAACTCACCAAGACACCTGCGGCACCAGCATGTGGTCAACAGCAATGGCCTGCCCAGTGGTACATCCCTGGAACCCTTGGGATGTACATGTTATGCTGGCACCATGCTCCCACCGCTCCTCCCAGGCTGCATTGGACAGTCTACCCCCAGTGCAGCTGGCACTGGAGTTGGGGCATGCTGCAGTGTCCGAAGCAACTTCACAGGAGGCCCTAGAGGCCACAGAGCAGTTCCCAATTGAGCAAGGGGACACCACCCTCTAGCAGTGCAGTTGTCCTTGTTGTCCCCAGACGAGGTGGTGACGGGGCACTCACAAACCAATAGCAGAGGGTGGCTGCCAACCTGAATTTTGGAGGTCGAGGAGGTAGCTGAGGAGTCGAACCGCTTCAGTGTCATCCTCTCCTTTGCCTCAGCCCTGGTTGCGTGGCCCATTCACCCAGGAGTCCTGAAAATTGCCAAGTCTGTATGTCAGACCCCATCTTCCATTCTGCCCACATCCAAGAAGATGGAAAAGAAGTACTATGTCCCCACAAAGGGGGTTGAATACCTGTACATGCACTCTCCCACAGGATCTCAGATCGTGTCTGCTGTCAACTAGAGGGCCAGGCTAGTGGCACCCCCAAGAATAGAGATGCCAAGAGGCTGGACTTATTTGGCAGAAAGATTTATTCAACAGTCAGCCTCCAATTTAGGGTATCTAACCATCAGGCCCTACTTAGCTGATACACCTGATCCTCGCTACAACGCACATCTGTATAGTGGGAACTTGCGTATAACATGGTCGCGGCCATGGATCCCAAATTTAATTACTTTAATTGCAATTCATTTTAACGCGGTCCCTGCGTTAATTTGGTATCGCGCATGGATCCCAAATTCCACATTCTAGTGAGGGTCCGGTGTACAATTTAAACCTGTGGGACTCCCTGTGGGAGGCTCTCCTTGAACTTGCTGATGATTGGGCTCAGGAATTTGTCACCTTGCCGAATAGGGCAAGCCTGTGGCTAGAGGTGCCCTCCAGATGGTCTGGGATGTCAAGGACTTGCCATCTAAGGTGGTAGCCTCTGTGATACTATGAGGTGCAGCTCCTGGTTACAGACCTCTGGGCTGTCCCAGGAGATGCAAACTGTCCTCCAGGACTTGCCTTTCAAGGGAACGGGGCTATTCTCCAAGCTAACTGATGCAAGGCTCCATGGCCTTAAAGACTTCTTGGCCACCCTCCGCTCCTTGGGCCTGCATACTCCTCAGCAGGCTAGAAAGCTGTTCTGCCCCCTGTCGTCGAGACCTTGGGGTGCTCCTCGGTCCAGCTCCTACAAGAAGGACAGACTGGTTTTAAGCGACACCACTAGTGGTCCTTTCGTCTCCCTGCCCAGCCTACTCCTTTCAGGGACCAAGGCAGCCAAAAGCAGTCATTTTGGGGGTGTGCCTGAGGACGGTGCCCCAGTCAATGCACCAGATCTGCTCCCTGTCTTCCTCAACCACCTCCAACCTTTCTGGTCGGCCTGGCCCCGTATCCCCTCGGACCACTGGGTGCTCGACACAGTTTTGTCGGGGTATGCCCTGAAATTTATAGCTGACCAACCCTTCCAGCCCCCTTCTCTGTCCCTCTTCAGGTATCCTTCTCACGAGCAACTCCTCGTTCAGGAAGTCGAAAACCTCCTGCACTTGGGGGCAGTGGAAGGGGTTTCATGGAACACGAAAAGAAAAGGATTCTTTTACTGCTACTTCCTAGTTCCGAAGGCAAAAGGGGGCCTCAGACCTATTCTAGCCCTGTATTGCCTCAAGTCTCTGAAGATGTCGAAGTTTCGCATGGTCTCCCTGGCCTCCATCATCCTCTCCCTGGATCTGGGAGACTGGTATGCCGCCCTTGATTTAAAGGAAGCATATTTCCATTTTCCCAGGGCACCGGTGCTTCCTCCACTTCATGCTAGGCCAGTGCTATTTCCAGTTCATGGCGATGCCCTTTGGTCTCTTGTTGGCCCAAAGAGTGTTCACAAAGTGTATAGTGTCAGTGGTCGCTTACCTGCAATGTCGGGGAGTCCAAATCTACCTGTACTTCAACGATTGGTTGATAAAGGGCCGGTCCTCGGATCAGGTGTGGAGGCATCTTCATCTGGTCTGTTCCACCTGTTATGGCTTGGGCCTAATAATGAGAAAAAATCAACCCTAACTCCAGTACAATGCATTTCACTGATCAGGGCAGTACTCTACTCTGGTCAGAGCCTTCCTCCTTGAGACTCTATTCCAAGTTATGGTGGACCTCATCCCATCTCTGCATGCCCAACTGCTCACCACCACTCACACATGCCTGGGATTGTTAGGTCACATGGCAGCATGCATTTGTGGTCTGGCATACGCGACTCTGTCTCCGGTCCCTATACGTGTGGCTGGGGTCGGTCTGCGTCTCCCAGTCAGCACAGCATGGACCAGGATTCCTGACAGCATACTATGGTCTCTCACCTGGAGGGCAAGATCCCATGTTGGTGCTGGGAGGAGTCCCTTTCGTGTCCCCAGTCTCATTGGTGACTCTTTCTTTTGTATCCAACAATTTGGACCTAGGACGTGGAGACCATCTGGGCAATCTCCGTACGCAAGATTGTTGGTCCAGTCACAGTTGGTCCCTGCACATCAACATCTGGGAATGCAAGGCAGTTCACCTAGCCTCCCAAGCCTTTCTGCCTCACATAGAAGGCATGGTGAGTCAGGTCCTGATGGATGACACGGCCAGAGGCTTCTATATCAACAGGCAGGGCAGAGCCAGGTTGTCTGCCCTCTGCCGAGAAGCTCTCCAGCTCTGGAATGTCTGTCTGCAGCACAGACATTCCATAGCCTCTCACCTCCCAGGGGCCAAAAATGGTTGGGCAGACTACCTCAGCAGGACTTCCTTATCTCACCATAAGTGGTCCCCTCACCCAGTGGTGGTCAGTTCTACCTTCCACAAGTGGGCAACTCCCTGGATGGACCTATTTGCATCCAGGCAGAACAGGAAATTCCACTTTTTTTTTTTTTCTGCTTGTTTCAGGGTATGGACAGAGGATCACTGTCAGACGCTTTCCTGCTCCATGGTCAGGGGCTCCGATATATTCCTCCCCTCCGGTGCCATTGCTGACCAGGGTCCTCATGAAGATCAAGCAGGACAGAGTGAATGCCATCCTCCTAGTGCCAGCATGGCCATGCCAACACTGGTTCAGCACTCTGGTGGATCTCTTGGTGGTGACCCCATTCCAGCTGCCGCTCAGAACCCCAGTAGTCTTCTGGACCCAAACCTAGCGGCACTGCATCTGACAGCTTAGCTGCTGTGTGGCTAAATGTATAGGAGGGGCAGTGCTCAACCGAGGTCCAGAGAGTCCAGTTGAGAAGTAGAAAGCCCTCCACCAAAGTGACCTACCTGGCCAAATGGAAGCCATTCACCTGCTGGATGGCAGATAAAGCTGTTCGTCCTGAGCAAGCTTCATTGCAACTCATTCTAGACTACCTCCTGCATCTCAAGCACCAGGGCTTGTTGCTCTCATAGATCAAAGTCCATCTCACAGCCATCTCAGCCTTCCACCTGCCACTCGAAGGCAGGTCAGTTTTCTCTCAAGGTATCACTGCCAAATTCCTTAAGGGCCTGGAGAGCCTTTACCCACATACCAGGGATCTTGTTCCTCCCTGGGACTTGAATCTGGTGCTGTTGTGGCTCACAGGTCTCTCCTTCAAGCCTCTGGCTTCCTGTTCTCTTCTGGAAGGTCATGTTCCTGGTTGTGGTGACGTCAGCCCGCCCCGGGTATCTGAGATTTGGGCACTCACCTCGGAACCTCCTTACATGGTCTTCAAGGACAAGGTCCAGTTAAGACCGCAGCCAGCCTTTCTTCCCAATGTAGTCTCTGTTTCATTTGAGCAAAGACCATTTTACCAGTCTGGCTTCCTTCCGAAGCTGCATAAGTCAGAGGAGGAGTGCAGGCTACAGGCCTTGGACATCAGGAGGCCTATGGCCTTCTACATTGGCAGAACCAAACCATTCTGTAAGTCGATGCAATTATTCGTCGCTGTGGCCAACAGAAAGAAAGGTCACCCTGTATCCGCTCAAATAATTTCTTCTTGGATCACTGCCTGCATTCGCTTTGTTATGATCAAGCGAAGGTGCAGCCCCCGGTGATTTGTCACTGCCCACTCTACCAGGGTGCAGGGCTCTTTGGCAGCTTCTCTGGCCCAAGTGCCTATTCAGGACATCTGTAGGGCAGTCATCGGTCCATAACTTTATGTCCCACTATATGCTTAGCCAGCAGGCCCAGGATGATGCTGGCTTCAGTAGTACAGTACTGCAAGCTGCTAAGGTGTGAACACCAAGCCCACCTCCACAGATACTACTTGTGAGTCACCTAGAATGGAATCGATATGAGCAAGCACTCAAAGAAAAAAACTGTTCGTAATGGTGGTTCTTTGAGATGTGTTGCTCATGTCTGTTCAGCACCATTTGCTAGACCATTATCTCAATGAACAAGAACAGCTGGCAAAGGAGGAATAGGTTGGTCTTGAGCCTTTTGAGCAATGCCTTTCATCCCCTCCCAATGACCTGTCATATTCTCCTGATGTCACTTTCTTCGACTCCTGACTATGGAGGCTTCCAGGAGTTTCTGAAAGAACTTAGATCCTTGAAATAGAGACTTTGATGATGGAAGATAAAGATTACTAACTTTTTGATACTTTGCATTCTTCCACTCCTGCCAGAATACCACTACCAATTATTGAGGATGAACCAACTAATATCTGGTAACAGTGCTTGTAACTTTGTTCTCCACTCAGTACCCCAAAAGAGGTTGGACCAATCTTACACCGCATAATACCAGATCCATTAGTGGTTTTTCCAGTCCATGAGAAGACTACAGTCTGAAAGGACCCCAGAAACAACGACCCTAAGAAATAATATCTTTTTGGAAGTGGCTGCTTGGTCAGCATCATTCCAGCTACAAATATCAATATATCAGGCCTTGTTTACAAAGTACCCTATCCAAGTTGGTAACGTTATCTCCTTTCTAGCCAATGTCCTTCAGGAATCCAGAGCAGAGTTGAAAACCATCAATGGCAAAGATTGAATTCTGCTGCAAAATCTCTACAGGCAGCCGTGGATGCATCAGACGCTGGCTAGGTCCATGGCCACTGCAGTAATTATGCACAGAGCGTCACAGCTAAAAATCTGACATCCCTAGTGTGGTGGAAAGAACACTTGAGGACTCTACCCTTTAAGGTTACAGACCTATTAAGCACATGTACTGACCATGTGTTCAATTTCTTAAGATTACAGGGCTGCACTTAGCTCACTGCCCAGCTCCACCTGAACCCCAGATTACACACTTTGTAGATATCAAGGGAAAACCAGAGAAGATTCCCACCTACCCTTAGCAACTGTTCTGTGGGTTTCCACCTAGAAAAAGGTTGTCATTCTCTCAGAGGTGGCAGTCGTTTTCCTCAGTTGCTGGCCAGTCTTCATCTGCTTCCAGGCAGCAGGTTTGAAGCAGGATCCATGCTCAGATAAGACCAGAGCCATTCTCATACCTAACATTGGGATGCTGGCTTTTCCCCCTTTGTGCTTGGAGTGCAATGTTGACTGACAGATGGGTACTGCAAACTGTCAAGGCTAATTCCTCCAATTTCAGTTCTTGTCCCTACCTACCCCTCTTGCCTGTCACTCTTTAGGGACCCTACTCATGAAAAACTTAAAAGAAATAGCTTCCAGGCCAAGACAAGGAGCAATAAGAGGCTCCATATACTCAATATACTGGTATCCCCTTATTCTGCAGAAAAATAGGTGTCTTTGTCCTACTCTGTACCTAAGGAGACTGAGTATTGAACAAATATATGCAGTCTCAGACTGAGGCAAGCTTTGCCATCCTGAATCATCCCTTCAGGTTCAAGACTGGCTTGTAGCTCTTCCTCAAAAGCTTATACTTCTTGTGTGCCAGATGAATTGGAATATGGAAGTATCTGGGATTTATAGTAGGACCCAATTATTAAGAACATAAGAACTGCCATACTGGGTCAGATCAAAGGTCCGTCTAGCCCTGTATCCTGTCTTCCAACAGTGGCTGATGCCAGGTGTCCTAGAGGGAATGAACAGAGCAGATAATCATCAAGTGATCCATCCCCTGTTGCCCATTCCCAGTTTCTGGCAAACAAAGGCTGGGGACACCATCCCTGCCCATCCTGGCTAATAGCCCTATCCTCCATGAACTTTATCTAGTCTTGGCCTTCACTACATCCTCTAACAAGGAATTCCACAGGTTGACTGTGCATTGTGTGAAGAAATACTTCCTTTTGTTTTTTGTTTTTTTTTAAACTTGCTGCCTATTAATTTTCATTTGGTGATCCCTGGGCTCTGTGTTCTGAGAAGGAGTAATTTACACTTCCTTACTTACTTAGACCTCTATCATATCCTCCGTTAGTCCTCTTTATTCCAAGTGCTACCAATACCATACAAAGCTCTACCATTTATGCTCTCCACAGCCCTGAGATAGGAAAGAAATGCCTAGCTATAGTGGCTACATATTTGAAGAGGTAGGGCATTCACATATACCCAGATCTATTTTGGATGGTCAAAGGCAAACTTCATCAGGACAGCTCTGATCTGTCCTTCACCTGTTCAGGCAGCTGGGCATCAAGGTAGATTACAAAAGTCTCCCAAGTGATTTGTTCATAGGAGTAGTTATCCACTCCAAATCTGCAAAAGTATATCTTCCCAAGAACAGGTTTCACTCTATTCAGACAGTAATTACCAATATCAAAAGGAATCCATCAACCACAGTAAGAACCTGCTTGAGATTTCTGCACCACATACATAACATTGTTAGCCAGAGTTCACCAACATGGACTTCAGCCAACCATGTAATGGATGTATCTCCCACTGAGGTATCAGATGAGTATGAGTTGTGGTCCTAGGTCTCATGGACCACCAGTCCAGTGACTACATAATCCCAAGAACATTCAGAAGGGAGTACTCTTCACTTCCTGTAGACACTGATCATAGTTTTCAGGGCTGGGTGGTGAAACTAAAGGTGTTGGAGGCAGCTGGTGGTGGTAAGAACCCAGACGTTGGGGAAAGTGGGTTGGAGGTAACATGGGGGCACAAGCGAAAGTTTTGGGACAAGGTCTGCATGGGAGGGGGGTGGGCACGGGCGCAGTAGTGCTCCGCCTGTATGGCTATGAGCGCCTGGATAGAGTCTGCTTGGCACACCATTATGCTCATCAGCCCATCTGTGCTTTGCTGCCAGAGCACTGGGCTTTTGTGCTGGCGCTCCTCATTCTGCTGGCGGATCCTCCTTTCGCTGTCCCGCCGCTCGTGCACTTTTTGATTTTCATTACTTGAATGCTGCATTACTTCATGCAGCATGTCTTCCTTGCTTCTACGTGGCCTCTTTCTGATTCTTTGGAGTCTTTCGGCCGGTGATAACATGGATGGCTGATATCTGAAGGTTGCATCTGTAAAGGTAAAATGCAACACTTAGCAAAGACAGCATTGTTCACACCAGACAGAGCAATGATTCCCTCGTACTTAAGGGGAAGCACAGTCTCCACAATAGCATAACTTGCCCATCGCAGAGCAAGTGCACATAACCCACAGGAGCCCCAAAATGGTGAGTAAGTACAATGTCCAGCATAACTGATTGTTTCATGGCTGTACTGTCCTCTGGGTTTCTGTGCCTTGGGGAGAGCCAACAGTGGCGGAGGCCCCTATACTGAACACTGTCCTCACATTTTCCACAGGAGTTCATCCTGGAAGATATCTCGCTGCTGAGGGTGACCTGGGAAGCAAGGGAGGGTCTTCTAGCTCAGTGCGGCTTCCTCCCTGGCCCATATGCAGTTTGCCTGTGTGCAGCAATGGTCCCCCCGCTCCTCACGGCACAGTGGTGCGGACAAGTTAGCCTTACTGGGACAGGGACCACAGTGGCTCTCCCAAGAAACCTGCACAAATGCATTGCCCAAGTTCTGAATGAGACCTTTGAAGAGATCACTGAGGCCGATTACCAGGATGTGAGAGCACATTAATGCCCTATTCCACATCTAGGCATGAATGCAGCCCTAACCCTCCTCGCCCCAAGAGCCCGCACCGAATAATTTCCTTCCCAAAATAAAAGCCGCTTATTGGGAACTCCTCTGGTGTTTGTCCTTCCCCAAGCACCGGCTGCCGCGACTGGCTACCTTCCTCTTGGCTTGAGAACAGCTCCTGACTGCATGCATCTAGGGATTCTAGGGTGTCTTCCTCCGCCTCAGCACTCTTGCTCCTGCTTTGCTGCTGTTCCTCCTCCTCATGCCTTGTAGAACTGGGCTTTGGAGTGTCCATCGTGGTACTCTGAGTGGAGGTGGGGTTGCCCCCAAGTATCACGTCCAGCTCTTTGTAGAAATGTCAGGTCGCAGGGGCAGCACCGGAGCGTCTGTTTGCCTCACAGGCTTTGCGGTAGGCTTTCCGCAGCGCCTTCACTTTAACCCTGCACTGCAGTGCGTCCTGGTCATGGCCCCTTTCCATCATGTCACTTGATATCTGCTCAAAGGTATCGTAATTCCTATGCCTGGAGCACAGCTGGGACTGGACAGCATTCCCCCTCCCCCAAACACGGAGGTCAAGCACCTAGCCATTGGTCCATACTGGGGATCGCCTGGCATGTGGAGGCATGGTCACGTGGAAAGATTTGCTGAGAGCACTCCACACCTGGCTGAGCAAACAGGAAGGGGATTTTCAAAATTCCCAGAGAATTTAAAGGGCGGGTCTGATGGTTGGTCACCTGAGGGCAGGACAGTAGAGCTCAAAGTGATGACCAGAGTGGCTAGAACAGGCATTGTGGGACACTTCTGGAGGCCGATCAGAGCGCACTAATAGACCAGGGCGTCCACACTGGCGCCACGGTGCTCCAGCAGGGGCGCACAAAACGTTATTCCACTCCCTGAGGTGGAGTACCAGGAGTGCTCTACATGCCTTGCCAGTGTGGAAGGGTAGTGAGCTCCTTTAATGTACTCTAACTCGCAAGTGTAGCCAAGCCTTTACTTACAGTGGTGCAGTTGCATCAGTACAGCTGTGCCACTGTAAGTTTGCTAGTGTAGACATGGCCTTAGGCTTGAATGACTTCTTAAAAGTAGCTAATAGAACACAAGTGGAATATAATCTAGACTGTGAAAAAGGCTTGTGAGAGTCTGATGCTTGAGGCAAAGCAAGGTGTCAAATCCTGTTGTACTCTAAATTGGTTGAAACCTAAAGGAATGTGTAAGAATAAATAGCTAACTCTCAAAAGATTAGTATGGAAATAACAGTGTTAAATATCTTCTCTTGGAAGAAGAGAAGATTGAAGTAGCAAAACTGGACGCTAAAATTGTTCAAGGCTAGTGATCATTATGAGGAAGACTGAAAAAGTAAACTCACAACACAATGGTCGATAGCTTTTTGTGCTAAACTTACTGTAATGCATACACTAGAGTATTACTTGGAAGCACTGTATAAGCACTAATCCTTGACACACTCTTATGAGGTAGAGGGGAGATTGCCTTTCCAGCTATAGGGAGCTCAGTGTCAGAGCTAGGATTCATCTACAGAGTTTGCTGGCTTCCTGAACTCTGCCCAAACCAATAAAAACGACTTCTATCTTAAAAAATCCAATTGTCATTTATGTGCAGTTCAGCAAAGATGTCTGCTCCGTTGTTCTGGTGGTCCCTTTTCTTCTTCTCTCCCTTCCTACAATGATTTGATAACCATAGTGGGTTAATTCCTCTTAACATTTGACTTTGTCAAATCTGAACTGTTTCCTTTAGCATCTGAACTTACTAGCAAGGTTGCTATTTCATCCTGGGTGGAGAGTCCTTATGCTTAGATTACAGCTTTGCAGAACAACTACCACTTTACACATAGTTGGTAACGGCGGACTGGATGCTATCGTTTAGGTCGGGGTAGTTAATAGGTGGCCTACGGGTCAAATCTAGACTGCCAGATGCTTTTGAACAGACCCAGAAATCTCCTTATTTACTTACTGTTTGTTTTTTTTTTATTTTCTCGGCAGTCTAGACCGTGACTATACCTTGACCAAGAAATTTGGACCTTAACCTAAACCAGGGGTAGTCTGTTTTTAAGCCAATATACCCAGCTTCAAGACAAGTGGTGAGAAAGATTAGATGACAAAAAAATAAACTGAACACTCTGAATGTGCAAGAGAAAATTGATGCACAACCCTGCCTGCAAGCAGTTTGTCAAAATCACATTAGGAGTGTTCAGAAAGGTACTGTAGGTGGTCACACTCTCTAGAGTAATTGACCTAGGAGGTTCTTTTTGCTTGTACTGAGTCATACTGGAAGTTCCAATTGCTTAGGGTTGGCCTGCTTACCTTTTGTCTCTGCACCTTTTTGTTTTTATTCCCTTGTAATGGAACAAGATATACAGAACTCAGGTTGAGGCAAGTGCATCAGAAGGAGTGCTTATATGTATTTTTGGCACTTTCGTATTTATACTTGTGCTTATGTCATATAGTAAGGCTTCAGTTGACACCCTACAAATATCAGACTTGTGATGGGCAGCTGCTTCTCCTTCACGGAAAAACACTTGCCTGAAGAGTCCATAGAAAGTTGATTTTTCTCCTTTCTACTTTGAGAATCCATTAACTGTCTAGGTGACAATCCTTTGGGCTCAAATTTCAGCAATATGCTTCCTTCCAGCAAAGATTCATACATCTACTTGTTGGCTAGACTACCTTAATGCTTTCTTTGTAATGCTGACTGTTGTCAAAGAGGAATAGGTAAATGGCTCCCTAGCCATTCCAGACTGAGTTAAGCATCCTGGTCCTAATTTTCAAAGCCCCTCCAATATCTCCCATTGTGAACCATTCCATAAATGCTGTAAAACAGGGGTGCTGTTGTTCACAGTGCTTAGGAGAAAGCTAGCTATCTCCTGGGATGAAACTTTGTGAATGTTGCCCAATTGTGTGTGTATTACTATGGCTTAAGGTGAGGTTATGCCTTTTCTCCTTTATAACACCATGCAAGATGCACAGGTGATCCCTCAGTGGAAACCGTGTCCAGGTGTCATTCTTCTATATACACATTCCTAAAGAAACATCAGAAAATTCATCCCCACCGAGGATGGAACAGAGTATGAACCTTCAGATTCGGTCTAAAGCTGCCTAAAATTCTGCCTATATCTCTTATTTAGCGGTGAAAAGTTTCAATGCATGGAGTGATAGTGTTGACATTGATAGTACTTACAGAGGATGGGAGCATCAAGGGTTTGAAGGGTAGGATATCCGTTTTCTTCCTTCTTAGAAATGATGTCTCTCACTGAGTGCTTTTAACACCCAGGGACAAGTCTGAGAAAGCTTTGAATTATGGAATAAGCCTTAGGAATTTTTTGTGCCGCCTTTTTTAATTAAATCCCATTTGCAGACTGTTTTCAGTTGCCAGTTTGGACCATTGATTGTGTGTACAGGTCTGAATTCAACTGAGTTTTCTTCTTTGTGGAGGCTTAAGGTGCACCAGGAAGAACCAATTCCCTTTAAGATCAGACTGCCATAACATCAGATTAACTATTTAATACTAACTGAACCCAAGTGGAAAAAATTGAAACTGAAATCAAATGGGCCTGTTCTTCCCTTTTCTGGGGAGAAAAGTGGTGCACTTTTAAAATCTTTCATTTTTCAAATGAAAACCCTTTAAAATCTCATTGCATATGCCGTTTGTAACTTTGCTAGCTCAAACCTGAGCTGGCAGAATGCTTTGTATAGGGTGGACTGAGGTACCATGATCTTCGAAGAATTTAAAGCAGCCTAAAAATTCTTAAGTCCTCCTAGACTGAACTCCCCATGCTACCCAAAACTTTTCTTCCAGCTGTCTTCTTACAGTTCAGTCTTTGGGTATTTCATATTCAAACTATCCAACACTTAATCTTTCCACAATCATTGAATGAGCATAATTGGGAGAAACACAAATGTATGATCTTAGACAATTTTCAAATATTTTTCGTAAACTGTATATGATTTCTTGGAGCAGTTTCAAATTTGCCTTGCCTGCTTCCAGTGATGTCAGAGAACAAGAGATGGGATTAGAAGAAGGCATTTTCAAATGGATTTATACGGTATATGTAACTCACTTGTGACATCTCAACCACATATGTTACAAGTTGTGACAGCTTCTTAAGTGCTTTGACTGCCCATGAATTAAAAATACTGCACATCCGTGGATGGTGCTTTCAAACTGAATGTATCTTTAAAGTACATTATGGAAAGGTCACCTCCAATAGTGGGCCTCTATGTCCCAGCAACTCTGATGGCTCATTCTGTTCATGGATTCATTTTAGTCACTTTCTGGATCCCTGCTTTGAGCCACTACTGTATTACCTTTAGATCAGTTAACTTTACTGGATCCTTTCTTTTGAAAGGGTAACGTACAGTCTCTTGGGGTGGCCTGTTGGAACTTCTTTCGCCATGGTAAATCGGTTACATTAAAAATACCACTTGATTCCCCCCTTCCCCTCATTAAGTTTTAAAACTTATTTTCCTCTAGTCACAAGCTACAAAAACCCATATAGGAAACAGTTACACAGGTTTAAAAGTGAATAGCTTTTTTTTTTAATGTGCTGATAGAGCGCCCTTTTTCAGTCGATGGATCATAATCTCTTGACTTTGCAGCTGTTTCATAGCTGTTCTTTCTTAGGTCCATTATTCTTACGGCTTGCCTGTTTTCTTGGTAAGATCACTTTTGTAGATTCTCTATAGGGTTTTGGAAACAAGCTGTCAAAAGGCTTTATTAACCTGTTAAAGCTGGGACAGCTGCTGCTCTCTGTCAATGCACAACTCCTCTGCTTTCCTCCCCATCGCCCTGGTGTGTCTAAACAAACTTTAAGAACTAGATTTCTCAAGGCCGGAGGCACTCACAATTTCTAATCTTCCCCTACTTCAGTATAACTTACAAACGATCAGGAATTAGACATGCTTAGTTAATAGCATGTGTAAAATTCTGATTCTTGGGTAACTTGTTATGTCTAGGGCCCTACCAAATTCACAGTCCATTTTGGTCAATTTCATGGGCATAGGATTCAAAAAATTGTAAGTTTCATAATTTCGCTTATTTAAATTGGCTATTTCATGGTGCTGTAGGGTCCTGACCCAAAAGAGGGTTGTAAGGTTATTGTAGTGGGGTCGTGGTGTTGTCACCCTTAGTTCTGCGCTGCTGCTGGCGATGTCGCTACCTTCAGAGCTGAGTGGCCGGAGAGTGGTGGCTGCTGGCTGGGAGCCTAGCTCTGAAGGCGGCGCTGCTGCCCGCAGCAGCAGTGCAGAAGTTAGAATGGCATTATGGCACCTTTCTGCACTGCTGCTGGCGGGGTGCTGCCTTCAGAGATGGGTGCCCAGCCAGCAGCCACTGTTCTTGAGCCACCCAGCTCTGAAATCAGCGCCACTGCCAGCAGTAGGCTCAGAAGTAAGGGGGGCAATACCATGATCCCCTACAATCTTGCAACCCCCTTCCCATGACCTGCTTTTGTGTTGGGACCCCCAATTTGAGAAATGCTGGTCTCCCCCATGAAATCTGCATTTTTATAGGGTAAAGTACACACAAGACCAGATTTCAAGGTCCGTGATGTGTTTTTCACAGTCGTGAATTTGGTAGGGCCCTAGTTATGTCGCTTGAATATCTTCTGTGTTACTGGAAGAAGCAAGTTACATTCTGGAGTAGCTGAAGCATTACTGGTGATTTTTCTTAAAGCCTGGTCCTCTTCCTATATCATATTCTGCATAATAGGGTCTACTCTTACAAAGTCAAAGTAGCAACAGTGGAAGCACATGAACATTAACAGGTAAAATGCAGCAGATGAAATATACCTAATAGTATATCCCCGTGGTACAGTCTATGGATAACTTATAAAAGCTAAAGAATTCTTCCATCAACCTAGCTACCGGCCCTTGGATAAGTGGATTACATATGCCCATGGGAGAACCCTTACTGGTGGATTTGTGAAATTGAACAGCAAAGGGCAAACTTGTAAACACCTTTTATTGGATAAGCTCTGATGCATGGAAGCATTCAAGGTTGATGTGTTAATATTTTTCCCTGTTCTAAAAAAATTGCCCTAATTTTGAAAGTTTATTTGGTCATGTCTTGTTTTTCATGCTTGAGTGGATAATTGGGAATTGGATGGGCTTGCATAGCAGAATTACTGCAGATAATGTCATGCTTAACAATTCTTTAGGTTTGAAACTTTTTTACGTCTGTCTTATTCGAGGTGCCCCAAAATAATTTGGTTAGAAATCACTACTAAGTACATTTCATTTTACAAAACATTACATGACATTTTAGAAGAATAAATTTTAGTATGATCTTGTTTAATGAAAGGTTGATGTGAAGAAGTATGTGAAGTTGTACTTACACTAATATATTTTTGTATAAAGTACAAAAAAACACCTTCCACCTACAGGCTTTTATCTACTTCTCAGACTCCTGATAGCTTTCTGTTTTGACTTTCTGCTGACAGGTCACATTTAGGGCAGGCAAAACATAAGGCACATAGCCCTCCTGAGAGTAAAAAATCTATTTCAAAGACACCCAAAGTGCAGTCTAATACTACTTCTGAGCAGTCCACGGGACACTTTTCTAAAAGGTAACTGCTTCATATTCTTGTTAACAAGTGTAATGTGCACTTCAAGAATGTACATAATATTCTAACCATATTAGATGACTCAAAAATGTCTGACATCTAGTTTTTACTAATCTAGGCTTAATGTCAGCTGATGTAGGTCAGTGTCTGTCTGAAATGTTCATGCATTACATTGTAACTAAAAGTCACAAATTGAAACGCCATTTCATCAGTGATGGGGAGAAAACAAATTCTGCATAACTAGCTCTGGATTATATATTGAAAACTGAAACTTTCCTACATGTTGGGTAAGATGCAAATTTCCCAAACAGTTCTGAACTCTGTAATATATTAAACCAAATATAAAATGATCTGGTATCAGGCTGCTTTAGTGATCAGAACCTTGGTGATGTCTTACTTGCTTACAGTTTTCATCTTCCTGCCCCTTAAATTAGAATAGATCGGATTTCAGTCCTGTTGAAGAGGACTAAACCATTTTGAAATATTTCATGTGACTGTAATGAAATAAGAGGTAAACTGCAATCACTTTATAAAAAAATTCTCACTTCTCTGAAATCCAGTTGACTGGTTATGCATTACTGAATACTCCTTGGTTTCTTGTGGAACTTAGTTCTGAAATATTTATATAGTGGCTTGAGGTATTTTGGTTGTCATCTGTGAAACAAGAGGTACTATACTCCAAATGGTATTTAAAATCATCTCATAACTCCCCTAAAAATCCATAGATGGCAGTGTTCCATGCTCTTATTTTGCAACTTTTTTTATTTTAGTTTGGTCTTGCTAGTAAAGTGACATCATTGAAATCTGGAATGCAACCTTTTTCATCTAAGCATGTTTTCCTTTTTAATGTAAACCTTGTAATGGACCATGATTAGGATATATCTACATTTTCTTGAATGCCAACAATTAGTATAAATTGGTCTCAATTATTGTAATAATGTAAAGTTTCTTGTAACTTAGTATTGTATTAACTTTTGTTTCTGCTTACTTCTGCAGAGGCTGTAGTTCATCTGCAGTTATAATACCACAAGAAGACCCAGACAAAGTCAGTACTTCAGAAAGGCAAAAAACGGGGCAGGTGCCTAAGAAAGACCATTCTCGAGGAGTGAAACGCAGTGCTAGCCCAGATTATAACAGGACCAATTCCCCTAGCTCTGCTAAAAAACCCAAAGCACTTCAATATACTGAAACTTTCTCGGAAACAAACAAGCCACATACTAAATCTAAGAAAAGACCCTTAGACCAAGAACAGCAGTCGAAATCTGCACAATTGCCATCAACGAGCAAGGCTCATACCAGAAAGGGTGGAGCTACCGGTAGCTCCCGAAGTCAGAAAAGGAAAAGGACAGAGAGCTCATCTTGTATAAAGAGTGGTACAGCAGTTGAATCAACTGGCATTGAAGAGAGGTCTGCAAAACCCAGCAAACTGGCTTCAAAATCGGCGACCTCAGCCAAAGCTGGGTGTAGCAACATCACTGATTCTTCTTCTTCAGCTTCTACATCCTCCTCCTCTTCTGCTGTTGCCTCTGTTTCTTCCACAGTTCCTCAGGGTGCCAGAGTAAAACAAGGAAAAGACCAGAGCAAGGCGAGGCGTTCCCGTTCTGCGTCTAGTCCCAGTCCCAGAAGGAGTAGCCGAGATAAAGAACCAAGTAAAACAGGTGGCTCTTCAAAGTTTGACTGGGCCGCTCGCTTCAGCCCAAAAGTTAGCCTGCCTAAAACAAAACTGTCTCTACCAGGCTCTTCAAAGTCAGAGACATCAAAACCTGGACCTTCAGGATTACAGGCTAAACTAGCAAGTAAGCTGATAAATATTTTATTTTATTTTGGAAGGGTGAAGTGTCTTATTTTTGAAACTCAGCCTGGAAAAAACTTTACATAGACTTTTTTTTTTGTTTTGGTTCTGAAGCAATCTGCAAAATAGTTCCGCTAGACCTAAGCTCTCTGGTAAATTTTGAGCTCTCTGGTAAAATGCATCAGCTTATGATTAAGTTCTTGTCTGTTGTTGATGATCAAAATTCAGTCTTGCTGGCTCGTTGTATATGGTATAGATGTCTAATAAATGCTCCCCTATTAAATTTTTTTAGATGAAAAATGACTATTACAGTTAAGGGCCAAATGCTGAGGTACTGAACATCTGCAAATTCCATTAAAGACTACGGGAGCTCCAGTTTTTAATCACCCTGGCCCTCGCCCTCTGCCCTAGAATTCTACTTCAGAATTGTATTGGGTAGATGAGTGTACCTCTCTTACTTTTAAGTACAGACATTTGACTCATAAAACATAAATAAAACTATAGACCACCTTCTTATAGATTCCAAGGCCAAAAGGAACCATTGTGGTGGTTGTCTGACATCTTTATAGCACCGGTCATATAACTCCCCCAAAATTCCTTTTGAACTAAACATATCTGAAGGGGGGGAAAAATCCTTGCGTAATCAAAATGAGAATACGGTACTACTACTCTTTCTCAAAGCTTGGGACTTTACTATGAAAAAGTACCAAAATCAGGCCTTCCCATTTACCATACAGAACATTTAACTTTGTGTGAGGTTTTCGTGTTGACTTCTGATCAAGTTTTAAAGGCAAAATGTAGAGATCTTTAAAATGTTCAATGATTGTGTGCCCTGGGGTCTTTTTACTCTGATTCTTGGTGCATCTTCATTGGATAATCACCTGACTTATGAGCTTGTACTAGGACTCGGGTGGTCTGTGTTAAATTTCTAACTCTACCACATACCTCCTCAAAGTCACAAGAAATATCTTAATGTTTGCTTCCATTCTGTATTTGTAAAATGGGAATAATAAGTCTTTCTCACAGCAGAGTTCTGTGGATAAATTCATCAGTATGAGATCCTTGAATGCTATAGTGATGGGTTGTATATAAGAACCTAGATAGAATATCAAGGTCATGCAAGGTCACCTTTAAAATTGAGCTCCTGCTACCATTTTCTTCAATTCCTTTGCAGGTCTTGGAAAACTAATGACTTCATTTCTACTCTAATTCCTCAGCTAGACTACATTCCCCTAACCTCCTTTCCCTTTTAGGTTGTACTCGGATAACCCCAACACAGGAGAAGTAATCTAAACCAGTGGTTCTCAACCAGGGCTGTGAGCCAGTTTCACGGGGTCTGCCCCTCTTCCTGCTGGTAGTGCCTGGGGTTGCGGTTGCCGCTCTACTCCCAGCCCTCTTTGACTGCTGGCGCAGCCAGCAAGAGCCACCCAGGTGGGGTGACCTGGCTCCAGGGCTTGCAGAACCCTCAGGAAGCAGCAACCGTAGTGGGGGTTACCCTTCCAGCACACAGCCCTTAGCTACCCCCTGCTGGTTTCTTGAGCAGGTTTCAACCTTTTTAACCTGACCACTGTGTGTGTGTGTGTGTGTGTGTGTGTCTGTCTCTCTCTCTCCCGCCCCCCCCCCACCCCCCCGTCATGTTGAGCTATAATTTTTGGTTGCACCCCCTCAACCCAAACAGGCTGGGTAGCCTGCTGAGGGTGAGTCACACAACCCCTTCTTCCCTCCCCCCCGCGCCCCTCTGAAAGTCAAACTATGCCTATGTCAGAGGGGACCACACCCCTTGTCCAGTGAGACTGAGGCCCCCTGCTGGGCCCTGGATTTTTTTGCAGCATGTTTGGAGGGGGGCCTCATAAAGAAAAAGGTTGAGAACTCCTGATTTAAACTATTGCTATAAGCCTGAAAGGCTGGAGCTATGTTTCTTAACCTTCGGTCTTGTTTACTTCAGCACTTTGTTGAGATCAAAGGGGCTGAAGCCTGCCCCCATCCAGGAGGACTGGCTGTACCAAGGTGGAGCCTTCAACACCAGAATGCTGATCTGCATGTGGCTTTCCAATTTGGTGTTCTAGACCAACCCTTGCCTAAATTGATGATCTGTGTGATGCATTATACTTTCTCAATATGCTCTTAACAAAAAAAACCGAACCCAAAACCTTGCACTGCATGTCTCAAAGTTTGAGTAATCAGATTTTAGTGAAGCTTAGGGGTGTCTCTGTCACTCACGGTTGCTCCATCTACAGTAGTCTGCCCCAGCTGAGGCTAGTGTACACCAAGAAAACTAGGACTTGTAACTGCCCTGGTGGAAACTGTAGTGGAGACCTGACTTGTGCATATCTTGTCTTTGTGCAACTCTGCTCAGAGCATGGTTAAACGAACTTAAGTAAAAACACTTCTCTACTACAACTACCCGTAGTGGTGAATTTCAGGTCATGATTCTCCTAGAGTAGGAGAGGCTCAGAAGGCTGGTCATCTTTCTGGACTGCAAATATAGGGGTTTATGAAGTTTATATGTAGCACTACCATCTTGTAACACCATCAGTGATCCAAATAGTATCAGATGCCAGAGAGAATTCTCTCTCCATTAAAGTGAGCAAGTACAGCACAATTATAGATTTGTACCCGAGTTCTGCATTTGCCTTTTTCATATAACTAAAGCAGTGATTCTCAAACTTTTGTACTAGTGACCTCTTTCACATAGCAAGCCTGAGTGTGACTCCTCCCCCTTATAAATTAAAAACCATGTTTTTATTTAACACCATTATAAATGCTGGAGGCAATGCAGAGTTTGGGGTGGAGGCTGACAGCTCGCAACCCCCCAATATAATAACCTCGTGACCCCCTGAGGGGTCCCAAACCCCTGAACTAAAGGTTTGTGAGAACAGGGTAGATTGGCAAACAGCCTGTGCTGAAGATGGGAATCCAGAATTGCTGTCACATAAGGCTTTAACTAGTTTTTTGAATGCTCCTTAACTCCTTTTCTAGTTCAGCCTGTGTAGTCCCTTATTCTGCAAACTCACTGACTAACATGCATGTTCAGCATGCAGATAACATGTCAGAAAGGAGAGAGCCATATTCTGTTTCTTGCCTTATAAGGAGAAATCCATAGTTCAATCTTAAAGTTTTTTATCTTTAAGACTGAAGCAGTGGTTGAGCAAGAACTGATTAAATATGTAACTTTCTTTGCAGTTATTCACTGATCATAATTCCAACCCTGTGAAACACGGGCTTTAGTGAGAACTCTGTATACTACAGGAATCAGTGCCAAGTAAATAACTTTCTCAACATGAACAACAAATTAATTCCTTTGAAATCCCTACTTGCCTCGTGTCACAGGATGTCGCAATCTCACCTACCTAATGTCAACTGTTTTACTTGCCAGATGGTGTTGCTGAGCTCATTTTACGTTCTGTAACTTCCATAAAAATAGGGCTAACTCACATTTAAGAGACTATTCTAGCAACACTGAAAAATGAACTTCTATTTATATAGAGCTGTAAATATACACAGCTTTTTACAAAAACTTTGGCCTCCCCACCCCGCCTCCCCAAGATCCTACTCAAAGTTTAGCAGTCCAACTCACCTATGGGGGGCAGAATTATTCAGGAAGGTGTGGAAATACTGTTGGTAAATTTAGGAGGGCTTTGTAAACAGTGGACCTTAAATGAGAGGAGGGGACTTCGAGGAGGTTCAGAACATAGGCTGAGGTAGAAGATGATACCTTGGTAGATAAAAGGGGACAATTCCAATGAAAGATATTACCTCACCCATCTTGCCTCTAATATCCTGGGACTCACAGGGCTACAACTACACTGCATACAACAGTAGATAGAAAGGAGCATTTAAAGGATAGAGGAGAGAATGAATAGTAGGCGATGAGGTCAGAGTTGTGAAGAGTATAGGAACCTGGCATTGGAAGAAGGGAAGCTTGCGAAGAGATTTGGGAAGTGGAGTAGCATGGTTGGAGCAATCAGAGAGGAAGAGTAGCTTAGCACTTCTCAGGGTATATCTACTCTACACCTGGAAGCATGCTTCTCATTGTGGGTAGACATGCACTAGCTCGAACAAAACTATTACACTAAAAATAGCAATGTAGTTGGGGAGCATGGGCAACAGCTTGGGCTAGCCACCTGAGTATGTACTGCAGTGGTTAGCCTAGTCCCACTGTCCATAGTACCATGGCTACTTTTAGCACATACCTGTTTACCAGTGCTGGTAAGCACACCTCTGTCCATAGTGTAGACCTATCCCTGGACTTGCTAGCCAAATGGCCTTGTGCTCATCTACAGAAGACTTAAGTAAACTGGTTTGGGATTTAATTTGTATTTATTTATTTATTTTAAGGCATGATACTATAAAGAGGGGTAACTTAAGCATTGTTTGTTGACCTAACTCATTTGAGTGGAAGCAGGGCTAAGACATCACTTTTGTGCTTTAAAAAAAAAAACAACAAACAAAAAAAACCACACAAAAAACCACACTCATCCTAAACTTTCAGATCAGGTTCAAATGAGCAAAATAAATATTCACACCAATTTGTGCAAACTTTCAAGAAGTGCAAGTTGAGTATTGGCTTTTCTACTCAGTCAGATAGTACCCTTAATATGGCATATGCAGCTTTGTGTAGTCTATTTTTCTACTTCAGGATTTAAAAGAAGAAAAAGGAAGAGATCAATCAAGTGTATGACTGAACAGAAATTTAATTCACAATTGTAAAATTTCTAAAATGCATATTTAGATTAGATATGCATCTAGATATGTAGCAAATTTTCAGCTGAAAAATCACTGTGCTGAGGAAAAGTTAACCTCTGTTCTGGAGTTGTCATAGGGCATTAGGGGAAATGTGCATATTAAATTATTAGAAAATGTTTGGTTTGTTTAAAATAGTATGAAAGCAATTTTTCATTTTATTCTTTTAAAAGCAAGTTGGATTTCAGTACAATGAAGTTAAATATATTAAAAATATTGCTTAGGCTGACATTTTCCATAGGCAGGCCAGAGATATACTTTCTAAAAGAAAAACATGGGACAAGATCTCTACAGGTTCAGGGTAGAGGCATGGGGAGAGTTTTAGAAACCCTACTACTTGGGTTGATTGGAATCCTAGAAGATTAGAGTTGGAAGAGACCTGAGGAGGTCATCTAGTCCCACCCCGTACTCAAAGCAGGACCAACCCCAAATAAATCATCCCAGCCAGGGACTTGTCAAGTCAGGCCTTAAAAACCTCTAAGAATGAAGATTCCACCACCTCCCTAGGCAACCCATTCCAGTGCTTCACCACCCTCCTAGAGAAATAGTTTTTCCTAATATCCAACCTAGACCTTCCCTACTGCCACTGGAGACCATTGCTTCTTGTTCTGTTGTCTGCCACCACTGAGAAGGTATTAGGATTTCTGCCAGAGTGCTGTTCCTGAACCTGGTTGGATATGTTTTGGGAGGTGGGGGAACAAAGATGCAGTCTTACCTAGTAACTTTCCCCAGCAGTAATATGAAATTAACAGTTTCCAGGGTTATAAAGAGTATCCCTGAAACTGATAATGTACTTTCTCAAAGTTTGTCGGTTCACATTAGGAAGGCTCTCTGCAATCATGAAGACTTTCTCTGCAATCATGTGGGCAGAAACTTATCTTAAGGCTACTATTTTCAAAAATAGGAACCTCAAGTTGGGGTCTTAAGTCACTTTACTTAATTACCTAAATATGGAATTAGGATGTTAACTTGAGGCTTTGAAAAAATCTTGGGGGGAAAAAACCTGAAAATCTTGGTCTAAATTCTGCTTAAAAAATGATTTTAGCTTCTCTTGATCACCAGGGAAAGGTTGCCCCAGAAACATTTTGGAGCCCTTCCCTTTGTGCTGGGCACACCACGATAGCGATAATCTCGCTTGCACACCCAGCCCCCTTCCCCACTCCCCCCCAGGTGATTTGTCTCCCCTGGCTGCTCCCGATGCCCAAACCAACACACCATCTTGGGGCTGCCTCTTAGGAGGGACATGTGACCCTTTTCATGGCCTCCCTTCACCTCCCCATGAGAATCAATTATTTTGCATTGGGGAGTGGGGAGAGAATCTGTGGGGCCAACCAATACTGTGCTTGTGCAGGGGCGCAGAATTCCCCCAGGAGTAGATACTGCAGAGACTTAGAGGAAACTGCAGAGTTAAAATGAAAATTGAGCTAAAATCTAGGGCTGTCAAGTGATTAAAAAGATTAAGTGCGCAATTGATTGCACTGTTAAACAATAATAGAATACGATTTATTTAAATATTTTTGGATGTTTTCTACTTTTTCATATATTGATTTCAATTACAACACAGAATACAAAGTTTCCAGTAACTGTTTTTTACAGTGCAAATACTTGTAATCAAAAATATAAAGGAAATAGTATTTTTAATTCACCTAATACAAGAACTGTAGTGCAATCTCTTTATCGTGAAAGTTGAACATACAAATGTAGAATTATGTACAAAAAAACCTGCATTCAAAAATAAAACATTATAAAACTTTAGAGCGTACAAGTACACTTAGTCCTACTTTTTGTTCAGCCAATCACTCACACAAACCAGTTTGGTTACAGTTGCAGAAGATAATGCTGCCTGCTTCTTGTTTAGTGTCACCTGAAAGTGAGAACAGGCATTTGCATGGCACTGTTGTAGCTGGCGTTTCAAAATATGTATGTGCCAGATGCGCTAAAGATTCATATATCCCTTCATGGTTCAACCACCATTTGAGAGGACATACATCCACACTGATGACGGGTTCTGCTTGATAACGATCCAAAGCAATGCGGACTGATGCATGTTCATTTTCATCATCTGACTCAGATGCTACCATCAGAAGGTTGCTTTTCTTTTTTGGCCGTTTGGGTTCTGTAGTTTCTGCATCGGAGTCCTACTCTTTAACACTTCTGAAAGCATACTCCATATCTCATCCCTCTCGATTTTGGAAGGCACTTCAGATTCCAAAACCTTGGGTGGAGTGCTGTAGCTATCTTTAGTAATCTCATGTTGGTATCTTTTTTGCATTTTTTCAAATCTGCGGTGAAAGCGTTCTTAAAACGAACAATATGTGCCGGGTCATCATCCAAGACTGCTATAATATGAAATACATGGCAGAATGCAGGTAAAACAGAGCAGGAGACATACTATTCTCTCCCAAGGAGTTCAGTCAAAATGTAATTAATGCATTATTTTTTAATGAGTGTCATCAGCATGGAAGCATGTCTTCTGGAACGATGGCTGAAGCATGACAAGGCATAGGAATCTTTAGCACATCTGGCATGTAAATATCTTACGACACCATCTACAACAGTGCCATGTGAACGCCTGTTCTCACTTTCAGGTGACATTGTAAATAAGAAGCAGGCAGCATTATCTCCCATAAATGTAAACAAAGTTTCAGAGTGGTAAACAAAGTCTTTAGTCTGAATCAGCCAAAAGAATGAGGAGTACTTGTGGCACCTGAGACTAACAAATTTATTTGGGCATAAGCTTGGGTTTTAGCCCAGAAGGCTGGATAAGTATTAACATAGGTGAACAAAGAGAGGATCTGGGGAATTAAGACCTGCCAGCCTAACTTCAATATATGGAACGAAACTTTAATGATTAAACAGTTTGGTTTATAAGCACCTAGAGCAGTGGGCAGCAACTGGTGGATCACAGAGGATCTCCCAGTCTATCGTGATTTCTGGCAGTGCAGTGTGGCTGCCACTAAGGCAGGCTCCCTGCCTACGCCAACCCCACACTGCCCCCGGAAGTGGCCAGTGCAGCCCCAGGGGCAGAGGTGCAGGGGTCTCCCTATGCGCACTGCTCTTGGCTGCAAGCACCACCCCCTGAAGTGCCCATTGGCCGGGAGAGCTGCAGGAGCAGTGCTTGCAGAGAGGGGCAGCACACGGAGCCACAGGTCCCCCAACCCCTCACCAGGGGCTGCAGGGGCACGTTGGCCCCTTTCGGCAGCAGTGTGGGGCCGGGGTAGGCAGGGAGCCTGCCTTAACCTCACTGCACCCACCGCCGACTGGGAGCCCCTGGAGGTAAGTGCTGCCTGGCTGGAGGCCACTCCTGAACCCCCTCCTGGAGCCAGCACCCCAAACTCCTCCTGCACCCTGTACTCCCTCCTGCACCCAACACTCTGCTCCAGCCTAGAGCCCCTCCCGGAGCCTGCACTCTGCACCCTGACACTCTGCCCCAGCCTCGAGTCTCTTCCTGCACCCAAACTCTCTCTCCTGGAACTTTCACCCCTCATCACCTCCTGCACCCCAACCCCAGGCTCAGCCCAGAGCTCCCGCCCGCACCCCCTCCCGAACCCCAACTCCCTGCCCCAGCCCAGTGAAAGTGAGTGAGGGTGGGGGGGAGCGAGTGATTGGGTCGGGGGGGAGTGGGCGGGGCTTTGGGGCAAGGCACAGGGCAGATCCTGGGTTGCCTTTACATTCAGAAAGTGATCTTGGGCGTAAAAAGGCCGGAGACCACTGACCTAGAGGATAATAAGGCTATAAAGAATAGCCAGCATGGATTTGTCAAGAACAAAGCTAACCTAATTTCTTCCTTAAACCAGTAAACCCTGTAAAGAAGATAGTAAGGCTTTTAACAAAGTCCCACATGATATTCTTATTAGCAAACTAGGGAAATTCAGTCTTGATTAAATTACTATTCGGTAGGTACAAAACTTTTTGGAAAAACTTCATTTTCAGTGGCATACAGTCCAGCTGTGAAGGAGTGTTTAGTAGAGTCCCCCAGGTGCGAGTACTGCCTCTGTGACTAGAACAATGGAATGCAAAATATGCTTATAACTCGCAGATGACCCCTAGGAGTTGCAAGCACTTCGGTGGACAGTATTAGAATTCAAAAAGACCATGACAGAGTAGAGAATTGGTCTAAAGTCAACAAGATGAAATTAAATAAAGACAAGTGTGAAATAAAAACTACACTTGGGAAGGAAAAGTCAAATGCACAACTACAAAGTAGGGAATAAGTGGCTAGGCAGTAGTACTCTGAAAAGGATCCAGGGGTTATAGTGGATCATAAATCAAGTGAGCCAACAATGTGATGCAGTTGCTAAAAAGGCTGATACTGTGGGGTGTAATAACAAGAGGAGGGTTTGTATATAAGTCCTGGGAGGTAATTGTCCTGCTGTACTTGGCACTGCTGAGACCTCAGCTGGAGTGCTGTCTGTTTCTCGACACCACATTTGAAGAAGGATGTGGACAAACTGGAGAGAGTCCAGAAGAGAGCAACAAATATAATAAAAGGCTCAGAAAATCTGACCTATGAGCGAGAGTTAAAAGCTGAGTATGTTTGGTCTTGAGAAAAGATGAAGGTTGTTGGGCGGGATCTGATAATAGTCTTCAAATACGTTAAGGGCTGAATTATAAAAAGTATGGTGATCAGTTGTTCTCCAGGTCTGCTGAAGATAGGACAAGAAGTAATGGGCTTAACCTGCAGCAAGGGAAATTTAGGTTAGATATTAGAAGAAAAAACTTCCTAGATTACAAGGATAGTTAAGAATTGGAATAGGTTTCCAGGGGAGGTTGTGAAGTCCCTGTCATGGGAGGTTTTTTAAGAACCAGTTGGACAAACACTGTTCAGGGATGGTCTAGGTTTACTTGGTCCCGCGTCACCAAAGAGGGCTGAACTAGATGACCTCTCAGGGTCCCTTCCAGCCTTACCTTTTTTGTGATTCTATAAAAGAAATGACATTCTACAATTCAGCAGCTCTTTTCCTGTGCGTTAAATTGGGGGTGGGAAACCCACCTTTTTTAGGGTCTGAAATCTGATTCTCTTTGAAAATGCTTTTCAGGAAATTAAAACTTTTGTGCTGATTAGAAGGGGCTTTCATAGCCAGTCTTTACTTACTTCAGTTTTCAGTTGACCTAAGCTGAATACATGTGTCCTTGTGAATTTTTCCAGTAGCTTAAGAAAATAGGAAACTTGCATAGAGTCCACAGCTGAGTAGTAACTGCATATTAGTACATCAGTTTTTTAGGAGTCATATATTTAAAATAGTGAATTTTGTAAATGGCAAGACTAAGAAAAATAGTGTCAGGTATTCATGTGCTACAATGAGCACTAATATAGAATTCATTCTTCTGGTGGCACATCCATCCTAAAAAACTTAGTAGCATATTATATTGTGATTGGGCCTATAGGTCCCAGTCAGGACCCCACTGGACTAGGCACAGTAAAAATAAATACTTTTTTTAAATTTATTTATTTTCTAGTTTAGGTTCTTGGCTCTTCAGGGCAGGGACCATCTTTGCATCTTAAGACTTTAGAAGCAATGATTCACAGACAGTTTTCATTTTAAGAATCCTGTTTTGCCTATACATTTGGGCAGTATGGTAACACTGAATGAATTTTGTCCCCTTAAAGTTAAGATTGGCATACAATTATGGTTGAGATGGGCATTAAGATCTAAATCCCTATTTTCAGCTTAGCACATATTTTAAAAAAAAAACAAACCACTTTGCACTGCCATTCTTAATGTGTTGGGTCTTGTGGGGTGGTCTTATTGCATTTCTGTACAACCAGAGAAGTGAAATATTGTAAATCATCATCATGCATAGACAGTGACTATAAATTTTAGTTGTCTGCACAACTCCTCAGAGGCTTGGAATGTAGTTGCAAAACCCAGCGTGGGGGGAAAGGAAAGTGCTGCGAAAGTTTACCCTAGGAGTAAATCTATGGGGTTTTGGAACAAAAAGCACTCGCATCTCCAGTTTCAGAAAAGGCAAAATTCTTCACTTTTTCAAGCTACCTCATGCTGTCTTATAACTCAGATGGGAGAACTTTCATTTTATCTGAAGATAACTATTTTTACTTTTATTCTTGCACACTTGACCGAATTGCCTTGTGCTTCACCTTGAGAGAGTTGCATTGAGAACAGCATTATTTGTCCTCTTAAGAGTCAGTCCTCTCCCACAGATTGTTGGTAACATTAAATCAGAGGACTGATCTTAACTAGGAACTGTGAAGGGAGAGTGTATCAGAGGAATGTTGGAGGGAAAAGCTGACCAGAGTAGATAAACATTTGACAAAAAGCCTGTATTAACGCAAACATAATAAAATGGTAAGATGGGCAAATTTTCCTTAAAATTAAGAAAATTAACTGCTAAAGGAAGGTGTCATGATAGTCTTGGACACCTGAAGAGCTCTGGTCAAAACAAACACAAGCAGATCATGGACAGTGGGTAGTGCAAGTCTCTATTGACTAATGTGCATGACAACTGCTTTAGAGCAGACCACATCTGTGGGATGAGGGTCTTACTTTCAACACAATATTTCACCTTTTTGGACTGCTCACATGAGTCAAATGTGACTTGTGATAGGATCTCCCATATATGAAGAAACTGACCTCAGCATTTCACATAAACCACCAAATGGTATCTAGAGCACCTACTCTACACTAGCTTGATCTAGATAAAAATTGGCAATGTACCGGGGCTGAATCTTTCCCATCACTCCCTTACTGTGTTTAAATAGAATGTTTTCTGCTTACCAGTATGTCTAAAGAATGCAACATCCTGTAATCTAGTACCTGTCGTAGGCAAGGCCTCCCATCATTGCTATAAAATCATATAGAAAGTTTTGCCAGATGTCCAAAACACATTTTAATGATTCCTTTTATTAATTGTACTGAGTTGTGTTGCTAGGCCATTAAAGCTTTCCTTCAATGTTAAAACACAAAAGGCTTTGTTGTGGCAGTTAAAAGTAGGTGGGAGGCTGAAAGAAGAGGAATTTTTTGGTGTCTTTTCTGTGAAACAACACTTTGACTTTTCTGTGCTTCTCTACTTGCTATGTACTTGAAAACAAAGACTGGATTGGATTTAAGTGTTGTCCTAACTCTCTGTATTATGTATATAGGTTTAAGAAAATCTACGAAGAAGCGCAGCGAATCACCACCTGCAGAGCTCCCCAGTTTGCGGCGGAGCACACGGCAAAAGACCACGGGCTCCTGTGCTAGCACGAGGTAAATCTTACATTCAGGATTATGAGCTGTGAATGCCTATTACTGCAGTTGATCCAAGAAAGCTTACACCTTCTGTTGATGGAAAAGGGCTTCAAATTGCTATTGTAAAAAAGTGGCTGTGGTTCAAATACCCACTGGGTCACTGAGATTTATATGAACATATAAGTATGTGTGGAGTTTGGCATCCTCCTACATGATGCTACTGACCTCCAATTACCGAGCAGGGAAGGACTACAATATAGTAGGCTAGCTCAGCAAATTGGTGACAAACGTACAGTTGTGTCTCCGAGTCAGAGATGGGGGAAGGCTATTTAAGCGGGACACGCCTCAAGGTCTCTTCCATACTTTTTTTAAAGAAATCATTGGTATGCAGCTGTTTCTGGAAGACACTTTGCTTCAAAGAAGAATAAAGCTATAAGTCGCTATTTGTTTTGTTTTGTTTTGTTTTTTTTTTTTAGAAGGTGGTCAATTTTTATCAGAAAGGCAGGTGATCATAAAAACTTGCTAGCCAAGCCAGGGTACTAGTAAACTACAATTTGATTTATTTTATTTTTTGCAACTGCAAATCACAATTTGATTTCCTTTTAGGAGGAAAGGATCCTCTGTTTGTCCAAAAGAAGCTCTTGTTAATCATGCAAAATGCAACATGAGTTTAGGAACGGTCACCATGTTTAACACTGTTCAGTCACTAAATATTCAATTTAGTAGATTTTTTTTTTTAATATACTGTGCAACTGCAAGCCAAAAAAAGCCTCCGATCCAAGATACAGGCACTAACATCTGCACAATAAACCTGGGTCTGGAAAGTCTTGAGAGTCTCTCTCAGGGAAGTATCTCAAATATGTACAGGAAGCTAAGTGGTTTGTTTTGTTTGTTTGTTTTTTTTGTTTGTTTGTTTTTTTTTTGTTTTTTTTTTACTGTGCTAGTTTATAGTTTCACCAACAGCCCTGTAGGTGACTGCATAGTCTAGATCACAAGCTTTGGTTGATGCAAGTTACATTGGCATAAAACTGTTCATGTTAGTATATTGGTTGGCTCCTTGCATTGTCACTGTATACTCACCAAGAGTGCTTGGGTCAATGCACTGCAGTGCGCTGTGGATAGGTATCCCAGCATGCAACTTGCCATTATCCAGCACACTGTCTTTTGGGAAATTTTGGCAATGAATGAGTCATGTTTTTGGGATGCAGTTCAGACCAGTGAGGTTGCCACCTCCTCCCCTTTAGCCCTGGGTGCCTTAAATGCTCTGCTGCTCTCACTCTCTGTCTGGCTGCTCCCAGCCAGCATACAAATGAGCACTGAGTGTCTGCTGCCAGCAGCCTTCTTGTTATGCCATAGCTAGGGCCCTTTCCCGATCATAGGAACTTAAAAAAAAAATAAATTCCATGATTTCAGCTATTTAAATCTGAAATTTAGTGGTGATGCAATTGTAGGGGTCCTGGTCCAAAAAGGAGTGGGCTGGGGGGTTGCAAGGTTATTGTAGGAGGTGTTGCAGTACTGCTACCCTTACTTTTGCACTGCTGCCAGCTGGACAGCTGGAAAGCATCTGCTTCTTGTCAGGAGCCCAGCTCTGAAGGCCATGTGCTGCCAACAGCAGCTCAGAAGTAAGGGTGGCATGGTATGTTATTGCCACCTTTACTTCTGTGCTGCTGCCTGCAGAGCTGGGCACTCAGTAAGCAGCCGCCGCTCTCTAATATAACTTTGCAACCCCTCTGCAACTTCCTTTTGAGTCAGGGCACCTAATTTGAAAAATGCAGGTCTTCCCCATGAAATCTGTATAGTATAGGGTAAAAGCACACAAGATTAGATTTCACAGGAGGAAACCAGATTTCACAGTCTGTGATGCGTTTTTTCATGGCTGTGAATTTGGTAGAGCCATAGCCATACTCCAGTCTTATTCAGCCTTGGCTACAACTAACCAAGTGACACCCTCCCCCCACCCCTACCCCAAATATACCCCAAGACCTGAATTTTCTCCAAACTCTCTGTCCTGAAATGTCCAGTTGTGTCCTGGTACATTAAAGGAGCAATGAACCTTATTACTCCTCTGAAAGAGACAAAAGCATTGCTTATTGCTTAAACTGGAGTTAACAATCACTTCAACTCACATGCAGCACTAGGTTGGTTTAGATTAAAAGTAAAACAAGTTTATTAACAAGAGGTTTTAAGTGAGTTCAAGTACAAGGGATAAAGACAAAAGTAGCTACAAGCAAATAAAAGAAAAAACAGCTTTCTAGTAGCTAAGACAACAAGCTACAGTCTTGGTTCAGCGTAGGTTTCTTACTGTTCTTTCTAGCCAGTAAGAAAGCCAGAAAGTAGCTGACTTTCTCTCAGGGTATGTCTACGCTAAGAAATTAGGTTGATTATTATAGAAGTCGATTTTAGAAATCTATTTTATACAGTCGATTTGCGTATGTCCACACTAAGCGCATTAAATCGGCAGAGTGCGTCCCCACTACCGTGGCTAGCATTGACTCACAGAGCGATGCACTGTGGGTAGCTATCCCACAGTTCCTGCAGTCTTTGTCGCCCATTGGAATTCTGGGTTAAGCTCCCAATGCCTGATGGGGCAAAAACATTGTCGCGGGTGGTTTTGGGTACATGTCGTCAGTCGTCCCTCCCTCTGTGAAAGCAATGGCAGACAATTGTTTCGCGCCTTTTTTCCCACGCAGATGCCATACCACGGCAAGCGTGCAACCCGCTCAGCTCAGCTCAGCTCACTGACACCACCGCTGTTGTGTCCTGGGTGCTGCTGGCAGCAGACGGTGCAGTAGGACTGCTAACCGTCATCATACACCGCTTCTGCTGCAACTCTGCTCTGCTGCTATTGTCTCAATAGCAAATTTCTCCATGTTGTCTGTCACGGGGTTTCGGGTACATGTGTTCTTCCTGAGGAAATGTGCGTGGTGCTAACCATCATCCTCCACCTCTTCTGCTGCAAATCTGCTCTCATAAATCCACCTTGCAGGTCCTCTCATCGTTCTCTATAAATATCTATTCTTGTAGCATCTGTCAGCCACCACTTCCACCGCAACTCTGCTCTCCTGCAGACAGTACCATAGAATTGTGTCCACACTACGCCAAATTCGACCCGGCGATGTCTATTTCATCGCTAATCCCCTCGTCGTGGAAGAGTACAGAAATCTATTTTAAGAGCCCTTTAAGTCAACAAAAATGGTTTCGTCGTGTGGACGGGCGCAGGGTTAAATCGATCTAACGCTGCTAAATTCAACCTAAACTCATAGTGTAGACCATGGCTCAGTCAGGACCTTCTACAGAAGTACAGGGTGCTGGTTTCCCTTTTCTTCCTAGGTGAAAGATCTTTGCCTAAGCAGGTTTCTCATCTATGTTCGGTTCTCAGAGACTTCAGCTCCCTTGGTTGGGGGATCCATCTTTCTCTGCTTGCAAGAGCTCTGGCCCCTTGTATTTGTCTAGTGATGGGTGCCAAGATGACTTCTTCTCTTGTTATATCTTTCCAAAGTCACTGTTTTTAGTCCTTGGGATGACCTCACTCTGTTCTTCCCTGTCTGTGGATTCCTACCCTGCTCATTCATATGTAAATAGTGTCCGTTGTTTGTGTTCATACCTTGCTTAATTCCACTAGAGAAGACGGGTAGATAGCTGCCTTCCCGTGCGTGTGTGAGAGAGAGAACCTGTTTTTCCCTTTGTTTGGTCACTGACTTTGAAACATATCACGTGTTCACAATTCCTCAAAATGTTAATACATTTTTTTTTCTATTTTATATTAATTACCAGTGTCCTTAACTTTCATAAAAGACCTTACTTAAACAGTTTTTTATAATTGTATATCATTTGAGGTTCAGACTCTCACAACAGGCTATCCCCACTCTCCCACCCCCACTTGTTAGGTTGATGGCTTTCTTTATCTTTTATGCAAGTGTACCTTCGTTGTCTCTGTATGACAGCCAGGCTGGTCGGACAAACAAATACATGTTCCTTTGATGCAGACTGTGCTTTATGTATTGCTTGCCAAACACATTTGCAGAACATAATTTTAGTACATATTCATAACTTTGTACGCTACCTGTACACACACCATGCAAGAATATGAATGGCCAGGGAATTACTAGTTTTCCAATGAGAACCTGCATGACCCTTTTTAGATACAGATTATGACAAGTGTTAGGTGTAAAGTGTGTCAGGATTGATGACTCTCACTGACAGTGTGAACAGCATGGTGGGGAGAAGAAGTGAGTTGACCAAGGGGGTAAGTTCCCATCATGCAACTTTCTCCATCTCATTATGCCATTCGTAATCCAATAATTTTTGTGCCTTTTTTTTAAAAAACAAACAAAAAAAAAACCCACAAAGCCACGCAGCACTTCTCTGTCCGCCATCTCTGAGAGAAGCATGGAGTCCACGCAGCACTGTGCTATTGTCATGAATGTGGCAAACATGGACAAATAATCCTCCAGTATTTGCAGAGCTGCAGCAAGAACCGCAGCAGCAGAGGACATGGCCATTTTGTGATGGGCAGATGGCTGTGAGACAGACATAGCAAAAACCAATTAAAGGTGGTGGTTGGTGGTGATCATGGAGCAGCTACAGACGGTGCATTGCTTATGGGCCCGAGAAGCAATCACTGAGTGGTGAAATAGCATCATAATGCAGGTTTCGGATGACAAGCAGTGGATGCAGAACTTTTGGAAATGAAAGATCACATTCTTGGATCTGTAGCCCACCCCAGCTTTCCAGTGCAGGGACACCAAAATGAGAGATGTGCTGATAATGGAGAAGTGAGTCGCAATCTTTGTGGAAGCTTGCAATGCCAGATTGCTACCAGTAAGTGGAAAATCATTTTGGAGTTGGAAAATCCACAGTGGGGCTGTTGTCATATAAGTGTCCAGCATCATTTAATAGTCTCCTGCTACACAGAACTGTGACTCTTGATAATGTGCAGGACATAGTGGATGGATCTGCAGCAATGGGGTTCCCAAACTGCAAAGGGGCAATAGCACCCACATCCATATTTTGGCACCAGCCCACCTTGCCACAGAGTATCTCAACAGAAAGGGCTACTTGTCTATGATTTATGCAGCATTGGTGGATCACCAGGGACGCTTCACCGACATCAGTGTTGGCTGGTCAGGAAGGTGCATGATACTCGCATCTTTAAGAACGTGGGCATAATGTGCAACAAAGGAGATGTACGTTCAATATTAGGAAAATTTTTCTAACTTTAAGGGTAGTTAAACTCTGAAATAGGCTGTGAAATCCCCATCCTTAGAGGTGTTTTTAAAAAGAAGTTGGGCAAACCTGTCAGGTATGGTCTAGGTCTGCTTGGTCCATCCACAGTGCAAGGGGCTGGACTTGATGACTTTTCAACATTCCCTTCCAGCCCTACATTTTTGTGGTTCTGACTGTTTATAAAGCTGCAAGCAGGGATTTTTTTCTCACCAGTGGATTACTGTTGCCAGTAGTGATCCTGGGGGACCTAGCCTACCCCTTACTCCCTTGTCTGATGAAACCATACACTGGCCACCTTGACAGCACCAAGGAAAGATTAAATTACTGTCTCAGCAGGTGAAGAAAGACAGTTGGATATGCTTTTGGTAGATTGAAGGGATGCTGGTAGAGTTTACTGACAAGATAGGATTTCAGGGAACAAAATATCCCAATGGTTAGAGTGTGTGTGTGTGTGTGTGTGTGTGTGTGTGTAGTGGCCTGTTGTGTGCTTCATAATGAAGGGGAAAGCTGCTGCTAGGATCAAGGGCAGAGGTGGAGTCGCTGTCTGCTCATTTAGAATGGAATGCGAGGGCCATTGGAGTTCCATGTGGAGCTATGTGGCTGAGGGAGGCCTGGAAAGAGCACTTTAGCAGTCAGCCACAATAACGTGTTGTGGTGAATTGTGTTCTATCTGGCCCTGAAGTTTTGGGGGCTCTTTGGGATTGTGAAGTACTTGTTGTACACTTTTATAGATGAAACACTGCCTGTTAATGCACCTATTAATTTTGCAGTGCTTGCTAAACACCTATAATTACGTTTGTCACTGACCTTATGAGTTCTGTCACCTTACACAGTAACAAGTAGTGAGTGCTTTCAGTAGCACTAAGCATTCTCCTACATATGTAGCGAAATAATAGATGAATTATTTACCAGAAATAACTTCTTATTTCAGACCAAAACTAGAGCAAAAATGTGGAATTAAACATGTACAATAAACTTTTGGAAACAAATCAGTTGAACAGAACTTAAAGGGGAAGGAACATGCATGTTCATTTTGGCTACACATACTACCTGAGAGCACCATGGTTGCTATGTATGTGAAGCTGTGGTTCTCCCTACTGTTCTGTGACATGGAGTGGTGGGAATAAGGTTGCAGTCCCTGATAGCATGTGGATGGTTTGGGGGCTGTAGGGAGGTGCTAAAATGGATTTCTCTATTGACTGCAAAGGGAGGTGAGCCTGAGATTGTTGAATTTGTAGGTCAGTGAGAGTCTGCGCATTTGTTTGCTTCTAAGCTCCATTATGTCCTGATACATCTCACTCTTGACTCCTGGGCCCTTTTTTTGTACTTTTCCCCCTCTCCATACTGTCTGCAGTAGTCATCCTTCATGCCCTCTGTTTGCAGTCTGATGCAGCATCAACTTTTCAGACTCTCACTGAATATATCCTCACATGTTCTCCTTTCTTCTCCTTATCATGGTCAGGCATTCTGCAGTTGTGGAGTGGGGACTCCTCAAGGCCACAACAGCAGCAGCGTTAGATAAAATCCAAAGATGTATTGTATGTATAGTCACAACAGGATGTGAGAGTTATGTTTCAGAACTCCCTTCCCTTGGTCCCCTAATGTTTTTGAACGCGACATGCTTGTTGACACTTTAGCCTTGGAGTGCCTGTGTACACCAACCACTCTCCAGCCCCAGCCATGGAGAGTATAGCCCAGAAAAGGTGTTAAGGGGCAGGGAGGAATGAGGAGTGTTGCTTGATTGCATGAAAAAATAAAGACCCCAGTTTCCATAGGTATGAGTGCAGGGCAACAGCACTGAGCACTTTCACCGTTTTCCACAGGCGTTGGTGTTTTAGTTGATATCTCGCTCTTGTGGGTAAGACAGGCGCTGGCCTGTTGACTGGCTGCAGTGAAGTCTGCCAAAGTCGTCACCAACTGGTGTGGGAAAGTATCCTACCACAGAGGAAGAAATAAGACCGCTATCCCTAAAAACCTATGGGAGAAGATTGCAGAATACCTCCCATGAAAATTTCATTAAAATCTCTCAGGAGGATTCAAGGGACATCCTTTTTTTATGTAAACTGCTCTCCATGGCCACCCCAACTAACTCTACAGGAGAATGAAAAGCAGATAATTATCTCTGGTTGTGATGTGATATTGTCTTTTCTAGAATGAATACATTTTGGTCGGGTGCCATCTGTACATTTAAGCATGGTAGTGGGAAAGGCACCCACACACTTAACAGAGGCTCACCCATATTTAGCTACTGGAACTGATTAGACAGTGCTGGAGCTTCACACGGATCCTGGCTCTTGGCATAGCTGGACCTCCCCTTTGCATGTCCCACGTCGTCGTCCTCATTGTTTGTGGCAGGGGTCTGTGTTTGGGGCTCCTCAAAGGTACCTAGGATGTTCTGTGGGGTGTTGGTGGGGTCTCCACTAAGTATGGCATGCAGCTCACTGGCAAAGTGGCAGGTCTGCAGCTTGGCACCAGATCGACTGTTGGCATCCCTGGCCTTCTGGATGCCTCCTGAAGCCCCTTTACTTTCGCACAGCACTGCTGCTGATTGCTGTCTTACTCCGTTCAGGGTGGATTTGATTTAAATCATTAGTCAGGAAGACTCAATTTAATCATGGATTTCTACATGAAAGTGCATTCTTGTTGGTTGTTATAACCTTAATCCATATTGTTCACAACTCAGATGTAGGTTTCATTGTTAGAAGTTACACACTATACATTTTTAAAGTGATTTATTTTGAAAAATTTCAGATTAGTTTTACGGCTGTATCAGAAAATGAATGATTGTTGGGTTATTTCATTTACCAAAGGTAATTGAAGCAGATATTTATGAAGTCACTGGGAGGTGAATGAACTATCTTCAGTTCAACAGATTAATCAATATTTGGAGGATTTTCTTGCCAGGCTGTATTAGGAGGAGGACATCACCAGACATTTAAATTGTTTTATTTAACTGAAACAACTACGTTATGTATTCTGGATTTTTTTTCTTCAACAGCAAACATACAATATTTTAACAAAACAAGCATTTGAATTTTTGAATTTAAACATTCAAGTTTTTTAAAATCAGGTTTGTTTTTGTTAAAATTGTTTTTAATTAAAATACTTAAATGAAATATTAAAAAAAAAAAAACTCTCAGCCAGATCAACATGAGAAACTTAAAATATTGGCTTCTGCAGCTAACTCAGTCATCTTCACCTTCATTTTCCTGTTTGTTCATAATCTGGAAAAGAAAAACAAGCTTTCCTGCTTTTTCAGGAAAAATGATTTCTCAATTTGGAATGAATTAGTCCAAAGGAAGAAAATATTCTTTCTCCACTGGCAGAAGAAGCTACTGCTGTTAAAAGTGAGATTATCACGTCAACAGTCTCTGAATCCAAGTGCTTAAGTGACTTCCACCAGTTCACTTGGGTGACTTTCTTTATAGCCTCTTCAGCACACACACATTTCTTGAATGGTTCACCCTTCACTGTGAAGTTTATTATAGCTGGCATTATGGAGGGATGATTGCTGGATGTCCATGTCATAGCCAACTCCTCTTCTTCAGCGGTTAAGGTTTGGCCCTGGTATTGAGAATATTTGCAAGAAAATGAGCTGGAGATGGTGCTTGTCCCATTCTTTTTTTTTTTTAATGCTTATTTAACTCAGTCATTGAACTGAGTGAGATCTTAAAAAGAGAAATGTGCCTTTCAAATTTCAACAGCGTCAGCAATAAAACATTTATTTCCCTGCATTTTGTTCAAGGCTACAGAAATAGGTTTTAGGGTACTCAGCATGTGTTAAACATTTCTCTTAAGCCCAACGTTGAGAACTTTGGCTGTGACAGTGCCATCTATTTTTTCACGATTTTGTTCACAAACTGTCATTAGATTAGGCCAGTTCTTGATACAGTGCTCAAAACAGACCACTACTGAGTTCCATCGCACATCTTGTGGGAGAGTTAGCTTGGTTCCTCCCACTTTTTTCAGAACAGCTGCTGCAGAGTGGTTGTTATGGAAGTATTTTGCTGTTTCAACATTAGCCTTTATTTCTGGAACGCTGAAGTTTTTGGCTAGGAGGTGCATCAAATGAGCACTGCAACCGTATGTTGTCATCTTGGGACTCTCTTCTTAATTTCTTCTCACCGTGGATACATTTGCAGCATTGTCTGTGACCAAGCTGCATACTAGACATTTGAGGGTTTTTTCAGGTTTATAGCTTTTACTGCTGCTACTTGTAAGGATTCTGCTGTGTGTGCATTTCCAGATGTATCAATTGTTTCAGTAAGGAATGACATTCTCTTCTTCTGTTGTTGTCACACAAGCACATACAAAATGATCATTGTGGACATTGCTCCACCCATCAAGAATCAAGTTAACAATTTCACCCTCCAGACTTTTTGCACACGACTCAATTTCTCTTTCATACGCATTTTATCCAGCAATTTGCCTGCGACATCTGCTCTTTTGGGTTGACTGTATGCTGGTCTTAATGACTGAACCATGTTAATGAAGTTTGGGCTCTCAATCATACGGAAAGGAGAGTTTGTTGCATTAAAAGCCAGGCAATTTTTTTCATCAATTACCTCCTTTTGTAATCTGCTGGTTCTTATCACAAATTTATCTATGGTTGTTTCTGGGGGATGATCCAGTTTGAGAACTGCAGAACTAAGCATCTCTGGTATCTTCTCAACTGAGCACTGAGTCCCATTGGGTAGATAGAAAAATTAACCTAAATAAATCTATACAGAAACCCCTGGAGCCCCATAAAATTGGGTCTCTAATCCGTGAACTATTGGAACTGATTTACAAAACTTTTCTTAAACGTTACATGACTATATTGTCTCATACTAGAGAATTTATAATCCCTATTCCATGTTGAGATATCTTTGAGCTTTTAGGTAGGTGTTTTTTTTCTCAAGAAGCATTTTATCAAAAAAAATTTGGTTTTTGTTTTTAAAATCATTGATTTTTATCCACCCTGACTTTGTTCCCTGCATCCTCTGTGCCGTCTGCTCATAGATGTCCACATTTCTACAACTAGTCCATAGTTGTTATTGCATAGCTTATTCTCCCTATAAGACCAAGAGATCCAAAGCTTCTATCCAAGCAGGAGTACGTCTGGAGTATGTAGGCAGCATGGTTACTTTGAGCAGTTGCACACAAGGGAGAGCTGCCAGGTATGCTCACCAAGCTGGGCAATTAGGAAAAGGCATTTCAAAAATACATGAGATTTTTAAAGATGTGGGGTGGCTTCAGGTCTCTGTGACCCTTTGGCAGTTGAGGTCACAACTGTGACTAGAGCATCAGTGTCCAGCATTGTGGGACAGCTGCTGGAGGACTGTTAGGTCTTGTGGTATCTGTGCTTGCTCTGCATTGACCACAGTTGGTCGACCATGGCTCAACAGTACTCAGGGAGGTGGTGTTACTGCGTAGCTATAAGGGGCGCTTCTATCGGCAGGAGAGAAATTAGTATAGACACATGCACAACTAGGTCAATGCTAAGTGACCTAAGTAGACCTAATTTTATAGTGTAGACCAGGCCTGAGTCAATGAACATCAGATTTGTGCAAGATGAGAAATCAGGTACTCAGACATAATAGACTTGGGATAGCTGCTGGTATCAGATGGCGAATAAAAACAGCTTTAAGATTTTTGGAATGTTGAGGTAAAAATTCAGACTGGTTAGCTTGAATTTAGAGGGTGCAGCAATAAAGGCTGCTTGTTTGTCATGCAATCCAAATTTAGATAAAATACTTTCTGGTGTTATGGACTGCAACTTTGAGCTAGCTGTTTTTGATCTCAGGTTATCCAGAAGTAAAATTTTTACTGTGTTTAAGAGATTCAAACTTTAAAAGTCCCATTAAGATGATTACAGCTGCGAGCTGTTGGTTACTTTGAGGCAAGTTAGTTATTTTAAAGGTATCCACCATGTAAGCCAGAGTATTTGAAATAACTTACAGCTAAATTAGACTTAATGTATGCTGTAACATGCCGAAATGATAAGTCCTTAACATTACATTAAAACCTGCCGTTACAGGCATGTCTGCAACTATTGCTAATCTGAAGTTCTATATCTGGAATTTAAGCTTTCAAGCCAAGTAACTAGGAAAATGTCAAAAGTTTTTCATATCTGTGATGAAATTTCAAAAGTTTTGGAGCTACACAATGTCGAATTGACACTTTTTTTTAAAGTGCTTTAGGTGGAAAGAAAAGAACAAAGCTTGTTAAATTGGATTTGATAACTTTATTGGTAGGCAGCCATTTTTCTAACACTTTAGGAAAAACTCTGAAGTGTGTTACTATTCTGAAAAATTATGAATTTGGCATCATGTTGTTCAGTGTTTTCTGAATTCAGACAAACACCTTGACCCCATTACAACTACCAGTGCAACAAACTACTCTTGCCTCTGAAAAATATGAATTTCTGACTCATACCCTTCCCCATTTTAAAAAAAAAAAACTTGAAACAAGCAGCAAAGCCAGTTGCATTTTTTCTTTCTTGGATTTTTTTTTTATTTTTAAATGGTGGCGTAATCTAATACATAAGGATGCTGTCATGGATGCGCTGGAACAGCTTTGAATCTAACCCAGGCAGGGCCCTCTTCAGTATGACAACCCCTCACAGCACACTTTCACTAGGCTAAGCCACCTTGGCTTCAGTGCCTCCTGGGACCAAACGCTGAGCCATCAGCATCCTTGTTCCATGCTATGAGCTCCCCGTAGTGAGTCTACCTGAATAGGACACCTTACACTCCTCCTCTTTCTCCCCCCCCCCCCACACAAAGGGGAGTCATACACTCCCAACTTTCTCAGTCAGCAGTGACTCTCAGCCAGCGATGTAAAACAAAGGGGTTTATTGTCTGAACACAGTGTAGAAAAATTCATTGTTAGACTTAGCACAGAAACCAGAAAATTACAGCTATCTTGGTCAGACCCAGAGCCCTGATTTTGACACAGAGCCCTGATTCTCCCGCAGAGAGACCCAAAACTGGAGAGAGCCGCCTGTTTCTGGCAGTCCACCCTATATCATGCCCATTTGCTCCTCCTCTGTCCTTTGTCTTTCTCTAGCAAAACAGGTCACCTGGCCTCCACCTCAACTTTTTATTCTCCAACTTGTTGCAGAGGGTGGGTTGGCTTTTTGCAGAGGGTGGGCCCCCTGGTCATCACTTGCTAAGTTATGAAATCTCCAGCCACTGTCTGGGCCCAGGCAGCCAGGTGACACTCACACCTGGTCCTCTGAATGTCTACAAATATTAAACCCCCTTTCCATCCATCTAGGTAAACATGCAGCACACAGTACTCATGCAAAAATATTAAGAAAATTCCCACTTAGTCACAGATGTGCACTCAATTGTCTGAACTTAAATTCTAGTGATGGTCAGTTATTCAGCATAAGTTTCAAAATATGATCAAGATTCAAGTATTCACTTGTTCTATTTATAACATTCTTCACTATATATGTGTAAATGTGGATACCAAGAACGTAAAATGGATGAAATTGCATTCAGGTCCACTTTAGAAAAAAGCTAAAGAATGTTCAGAGGAATAGCTATGAATGTCAACATTCCTTTATAATACTCCATACTAGTTCTTGTTTTTGAGTGGTCTCGTGTTAGGTAAGAAACTGGTGTCCATTGAATTGGCAATACCTTGAATTTTACGCATTATACTTTCTTTTATAGTCGGCGAGGCTCTGGCCTGGGCAAAAGAGGAGCAGCTGAAGCTCGCCGACAGGAAAAAATGGCTGATCCTGATAACAACCAGGATGGAGTTAATTCTTCAGCTGCACGTACAGATGAGGCTCCACAAGGAGCAGCAGGTAAGCAGAAACACAAACTTTGCAACACATGTCTGGTGCTCTGTAAAACATTGATGTAAACCTTAAAGTATCAGGCTTCTTCTTTTTTTTTTCTTTTTTTTTTTAATGAAGGGGGAAGGCATAAATGAATTCTTAATGTAGCTTCTGGATGCTGACTGAGCAAGGCACTACTACTCTCTTGAAACTCAGGTGTTAAGTTATAGTTGTGTTCAGAGGCCTTTTGGTTATGTGACATAACTTTGAACTCTTCTTCAAACTACTGTACTAGTAATGTTACTCTTATCCACCATATAGAAACATAAGTTAGTGTGCTAGTTCACAAGCTACTGTCAGAATCTGTATCTAACCAGCCAATACTACGCGAGTCTGTCCTTTTATAGTAAACATCTTTTGGTTACCTTGTGATGCTCAGTTGTGAAAGCATTTTTGTACCTTTTGATATTAACCTATGTATTCTAGCTGTATGGTACTTATAGAAAAATGTATTTTTTTTCTAATAGTCTTGGCCAGTATCTAAATTATTGGCCTTTCTGCACTGACTATGCTGCAGTAGGAAAAACTGTTCACGAAGTCAGCGATCTCCTCACACTGAAGAGTACCTTATTCCCCAAACAGTCTTACTGAAATAATTGCAGAGTAATTTACGGTTCAGTATAAGCAATCCGGCCCTAATTCAGCACATCAGTTTATTTAAATTCTTCAACAATTATGTTGGCTTTTAGAAAAAAGCTTTAAAATGTTCAGGCTTGAAAATAAGGTATTGATTTGCTTCAGTGCAGTGTAACAAGTTTGGTTACTTAAACTGAGTTCGGACTTTATCCAAAGCTGTATTTTAACTTTTTCAGATATACATGCACCGTTTCAGAAGTACGTTACGTTTTCTGTGCAAGTTCATGATGGAGAAACCCTAGAACTTTTATAGGAGTTGTCACTATAAATATTTTGTAAGAATATAGCTTAAATGAATCCAAACTCAATACAAAGTATCTTAGAATCCTAGTCCAATTGCTGCTGAAGTCAGTAGGGATTTAGTTATCGATTTAAATAGAAGCAGCATTAATGTATCCAATACTCTCTTTTTTTTTTTTTAAATAAATCTTAGACAAGTCAGTGTTACTCTAAAATATTTTCTTTCTTTAGCATCTAGCTCTGTTGCGGGGGCTGTAGGCATGACCACTTCTGGAGAAAGTGAGTCAGATGATTCTGAGATGGGAAGGCTACAAGGTAAAAAGCTTTTACTAGACTTATATGATGGGTTGATACCTGAATATATGTACATGGTGTTATAAAAACATTATTCTGATATTTTTCTCTCTGCTGATACCCATTCAAAAACCCTACTAACTATTCCCCCCCCCCCCCCAAGTGAACATGCTGTTTTGCCTACTATAATTATGAATAATGTAGTGGGAGAGATTGTGGTATAGTAGATACTCAGAAATTTGGCAGTACTAGAGCAGGCTGAACTTTAGGTGTCTTAACTGTTGTAGTGTACTACACTTTTTGCACTGGTTACTGATTTCCCAACCCAATAAACATACTCTGCTTGGCTAAACACTTTTTTTTTTCAGATGAAACAGAACACTTAATATGGAATACAGTTCATAAACTTGTTTGTTTCTCAAATCTGAAAAGATGCTAGTAATAGCTTTCAGTTTATAAAACATGAGTGCAAGTTTAGTTAGGCCTACCACTCTTCCTTGTATCTGCTCTTAGATAAAGATGGAGTTATTTGCTTCTTCAGCACCCACCTGTATTCCCAGGTTTTGACCAAATAAAATCCACTTGTGCTAAAAAATATGCTTGCTTGATGCCTGGGCTGTACAGAAAATGCATTTCCTTTCAGAAACTGACAACTTGGACAAAATTCTGCATTTAACTTGCCTGTCTTCTGTAAACACTTCAACAGTTTTCTACTACTTGGGTGCAAGGAATTATGGTGGTTGCTTCCTCTGCAAATATAGGTTTGGGGTAAAAATCTGGATCTTTTATTCTTAAATGCTGGAAGAGTTGGGGGGAAAAGAGCAATTGTTTGCTTGCAAACAGTTCCTCCAGTGTTAGTCAAATTGAGTCAAATACTATTGATTGTTAATTGCTAACCACCCATTTGTAGCACTGATCAGCAATGTTCAGACTTGCTGCAGTTAATGAGAACCCCCCTATTTGAAGTCAACTCTCCAGACAAGAAAAACAGGATTACTTAATATAAAATTAACAGATGTTCTGCCGCTTCCAGAAGTTTAGACTCTAGCAAGCCAGCTCCCCTAACAGTTCACAACTCCATTTGCCATGCTTTTCTCTCCAGTCAATAACATCGTCTATTCTATTTCTCCTGTACAGCTTACTTGTTCTGCCCAATTCCATTGTTTTTTTGCCATCCCCTTTAACTGTTTTTACAATAGTTTTCATTCAGACTGAAACTAGAGCCTACTATTTTTTAGTATCAAAAAAAATATAAATGTTTATTTTCTTGTAAATACTTCAGAGAAGCTGACACAATTCCAGAATTCCTCCTGGCTCTTCAAAAAACAGTCTTTTCACAGTCTTGATTCACATTTGACTTTAAAGCCACACTTGAGTAAAGGGTAACCTTGGGAGGACAAGTAGTTCACTTGCCTTTATTGGTGTTAGGAGAAATCCATGTAGTGTCGTCTTGTCTTTTTCTGTGTTAAATCTTCAAAACTCCTGTAACTTTACAAGTTCATGAGACTTAGTTACATGGAAACTTTTTATGAAAATGGCCGTTTAATATTGTGTTTGCTTCTAGCTCTGTTAGAGGCTAGGGGTCTTCCTCCTCACCTGTTTGGCCCTCTTGGTCCTCGGATGTCACAGCTTTTCCACAGGACAATTGGAAGTGGAGCTAGTAAGTAAACTATATCTTGTCAGATATAATTCTGTCAGCAGCTTTCAGACTGGTTAAACTTGGCTACTAGTAAATCTAATGTTTTATCTATGTAAGGATTTAAATGCAACTAATTTTTAAGATTAAATCCAGTGAATAATGTTAGATAGTATAAGGAACTCCAGCACACTAAAACTTAAGTTTCTTCCCTCCTTTCCTCCATAGTTGTGGAACATTGGCTACAAGCATTTAACTTTATCTTCCTTTTAAGAAGCTACGTTTGGCTTAACTTTTTTTTTTGTTTGTTTGTTTGGCTTATATATACTTCTTTAACAAGAAGTAACTTAATTGAATTGAAACAAGGCTTATTTTAATTTTTATGGTTTTTGAAAAGCCATACTCAAGACCAGGTTTTGAAAACTGCTTTGCACATGGCATCCCTAATGCACAATGGTCAGATGGGCTTGAAATCATTTTAGAGGGATAATTGTTTGTTTGAGCACCTCTTTGAAACACAGGTCAGTGCTGTCCGCAGGGACTACTAAGGACCAAATTCTATCCTCTTCTTACCTCCACTTCAGTATACCTACAATGCAGCAGGCTGGGATGTTTACCTAGCAGTCAAAAGAACTAGGAGGAGGACCAGGCCTGCAAGTACATCACAACCAATAAGGGGATGTCGTCTGCCAGCTAGAACAGAACACTACCCTAGTAGTATGTGCTGCTTACTTCCTAAAGAAGTGGTATTTACCACCCACCACCTTAGCCATCCTGTCTTATGCTAGGTATATTGTTTTTGGTAATTTTAGCACAGTTGCTCCTGTATGCTCATTTCAGCTGCATGGCAAGGGAAGCTAAGAGCAGAATTTGACCCCAAAAAAAAAAAAAAATCTCTGAAATCACAGAACACACAGAAAGCAAACTTTCTGCTTGGTAAGATAAGTGATCACAGCATTAATTACCCTAAATATTTACAAGTATTAATAGATCTTTACTTTCCTAGGTTCTAAAGCCCAACAGCTTCTTCAGGGGCTCCAAGCCACTGATGAAAGTCAGCAGCTACAGGCAGTAATTGAGATGTGTCAGTTGTTGGTCATGGGGAATGAAGAAACATTAGGTGGATTTCCAGTCAAAAGTGTTGTACCAGCTTTGGTAAGGATCAAATTTGTTTATATATTTCTGTGTGAAACATAGTATTTAAACAGTATAGCAAAAGGATTCAACAGTAAAATAGAAGTACTCTTGAAACTTCTAAATTTAAGAGGTATTTGGTAGCCTTTGGTTCATCTGGACTCAGAAATAGCATTAAAGGCTTATGATAACAACAAAATATTTTCACTTTCAACAACTTCCTCTAATCAGACAATAGTTTAGTTAACAAACTAGTAAACTCCTCTCCAATTTTAGATCCCATGGCTTTCACACACTTGCTAAATAGTAAAAGGAAAAAAAACCCTATAGGTTAATCCTGTACTCCTACAGATTGCTTTGATAGCTGTGAGGCCCCTAACTGGAGTGTGAGCTGGATGGAGAGGGGGGGGGGGGGGCATTGTGCCCTTAAAGCAGGGTTGGGTGAGGGGCAATGACTTTATGTAGCCAGTGTGGTGAGTACCCTTTCTAGACTGGCTCATGGGAGTATTTGATACATAGAAACTTCATAAAATTCCATGTATGGGTTGCACTGCAGAGGACTAGGAAGATACCTTGAATATAGAGGGTAAACACACCCCGACCCCAATCATAAATACATACTTTGACAGGCCACTACAGCATTCTTCCTGAGTTCTAATATGTAGTCAGGTACACACAGACATGTCTGTGCAAATGGATAGCTTTCCATTTACATATTAGTACCCAGGAAGACTGCTGTGGTGCTCTGTCAAGGTATATGTATGTATATGAGGTCTGCTTACCCTTTTTCATCCGGGGTGTGGCTGTGCCTCCCTCCCCACACAACACATGACTAAAAAAAAAAATCTCTTTTTGGGTTTTATTATTCTAGTGCTTGTTGTACACACTTTGGCTTCCATAGATTCCTCACTAGTCTGCTAATACATCTTCCACCCATGTATGAGTGGTAACAGTCCTACCATCCTTCAGCCGCACGGGTTCTCTACAGCCCTGTCACTAGGATCTGTGAACTGTCCTTCCAGAAGTCCTTCATAGTTCCTGGCAATCTTGGGCCTTCTTACGTAGGCCCACTCAAATCTCTCTTGCTCTCCTGGAAGAAGCCTAATGGCCACAATTGTTCTCCTTTAGGGCTCCCAGTAGTACATTCCATGCTGTCCTGTACATCTACAGCAGCCATGCCTATAAGCTATAAATGCCAAGCCCTCAGTGTATCAGCAGGTGATCCTTGTGGACTTCAAGTCCCATATTCCCTGGCATTAAATGGACTGTGGACCCATAACCGGTGTTGAGTTGCACCATGCTCTGTTATAGCGTGACTGCCATCTGTTACGATAGCATGTGGGAATTCCAGTAAAACTGGGTCTTATTGCACTAGGCACTGTATAGACAAGTAACAAAGGATATCCTTGCCCTAGAAAACTTTACAGGTATCTGGGTGTCAAGACAGGCTGCAACAAGTGGACACGAGTGGAAGTTAGATTGAGATGGATACAATACCAATAAAATTACTTTAGAATGAAAGTAGAAGTCACAGCTCCTTCTTCTCTTAACCAAAGCCAGACAGGAGTGACTTGTGAGCAGTGTGAGAAAGGTAGAGGTCACAGAACTTTAAAAGTGGATATGTTGGTGGCTTTATGAATTTTGATGGCATCTTTCCTGTGCATGTGGGTGACATGGAAGAAAACAGAATTGCTTGAGGAAGAACTTTCCTTTGTAAACTTCTATTTCAGGTGTTTATCAGAGACTTAAAAAAAAAAAATCACTCCTGATACCATCTTTTTAACGACACAGTCCGGAAGCAACATGTGTACAGAAATCTTAATCATGAGGATAAAAGGGCTGTGCATGTGTGCTCATGCACAGAACAAAAACAATGAACATTCTTTCCATTGACTACATTGCATGGTCAATGGGCTTTGTACAGTTTGGGGTGGGGGGGACTCCTCTAAAGCCAATAACTTGTAATGTGTAATAGCAATCAAAAGCAGCTTCATCCATATGAGCAGAAATATTTTTGTGTATTTTTAAATTCTTTAGCTTTCTCTGCTGTAGAAAGTGTATTTCTCCTTTTAAATTGTTTTTGGATTCCTGTAACAATTTTCATTAAATGCTATAGGAGCTGTTGTGACAGCTTCAAAAAGATCCAGTGTTGCAAGTGAAACTAAACTGAGATGATAATAGGTTTTCAAATATTTGTAGAATGTAAGAAAAACAATATCCTTTTGGTAACTTGTACCAAATCAGAACTGTTTACTCATTTCCTGATCTTTTTCTTTATAGATAACATTGCTGCAGATGGAGCACAACTTTGATATTGTAAGTGACATGAGATATGAGCTAATTTTTTTCCTGCGAATTTAAGTTTTTTCCATCTAATTGTTTCGTTTTTTTTTTTTTAAATAGATGAACCATGCTTGTCGAGCCTTAACCTACATGATGGAAGCACTTCCCAGATCATCTGCTGTAGTGGTAGATGCAATTCCTGTCTTTTTGGAAAAGGTAGCAATAGTCATGTCCCTAAATAATTAAAATTAGTACACAAAACTTAAGGACAAACACTTACCTTTGAGTAATCCCCATAACTCTCCACCCATGCAAAAAAGTGCGTTCTTTTTATTATTATAACCATTGTAATTAATATAAAATGCATCAGAAGAAAAAAACTAGCCTTCAGTGTTGTAAATCAGTATCTGGTTTACGGGAAACTCAAATTACATTTCCAAATGACACTGCAACGAAATCTCTCTCTCTCTCTCTCTATTTTATTTGAGTTCTGACTAATTCAGTTCACCACCACCACCTCCTTTTATGCTTACACATGAGCGCACAGGTGTACAGTAAGATATCTTCTAGAGAGCTCCTTGACTTACAGGTCTGTCTTGTAGGTTTGCTGACTGAATGGAAAAGGGTGGTGGCTCAGTCTTGGTTTTGGGGCATCAGAAAGAAGTTTAGTTTTGGACTACATTCCAGCCTGCTGGTGGCTTCTGTTTTATGGATGTGGCTAGAAGTTTGGATGGCTTCATTTCAAACACATGCAAGCAACTTGCTGGTAACTGGTCACCTGGTGTGCTCCTAGCAAAAGGCATTCAGAGAGGGAAGTTAAATTGTACTTGAGAAGCCTAAAGTAACTTATGCCTGGGGAAATTCTGCTGGACTGTACACCCCAGACCCCTGCCCACCCGCAGAATGCCCATGCTTCCCTGTGGAAAACAGGGAAGCAAAGGGAAGCCATGGGGGGGGAGACGGGGAGAATGGGACTGTGGGTGCAGTTTATTTGGGGGGTGGGATTTCCTCCCAAACAGAGGCAAGGCATGGGGGGGCACACGGGGTTACTTGCCACTGCCCCCCTCTCATTTCTGCAAGCGCAGAGCTCCCCAGCTGAAGGAGGCTGTATCTCAGCTCAACTGACTGCAGCTGAATGCCGTCTCCTGAATCCTAGTGCCAGTCGTGCTCCCCTTCTGTGTGCTGGGAGCCTTACTGTTTTCTGTGCAACAGTGAGTGCCCATGGTGGGGCTGGGTGGGAGGAGGCAGAAGGGAAGGGGAATGTGGGAGTGAAGGGAGGGGGATGGGGGTGAGGTTGTGGGGGGGAGCAGGAGCCCAGCATATGATGTCCCCTCAACAGCAGCTGGGGCTTCCTTGTCAAGGCCCCGGGCCCCCCACCAAGTCCCATCTCCCAGCACTCAGTCTGTTGTCGCGTTGCGTCGCCCTGCCCCCTGACCAAGTCCCATTTCCCCAGCACCCAGACTCCCTTCTCCCCCCCCCATGCTCCCGAGCCCCTGGACATCCCCCACACCTGGCCCCCATTTCCCCAGCACCCGGACACCACTATGCACCTGAACACACAGACGCACACCTGCCGAGTCCCATCTCCCCAGCGCCTGGACTTGTGACTACATAGCATGCAAGTCTTTTAGGTGAAACAATAACCTTTGTTAAAATTAATCACCTTGATCGATCGGTCCATCAGTCCTCATATAGATTGTGCCGCTCACATGTCTTCCATTCTTCTCTTATCCTGGCCTTCCTTCTCCATGTGCATCCATGCCTTTTTCACAATAAAATTTTCCCATCTCTTTGGAGGTCGGCTGAGTGGTTATTTCAGTTCCCGTGGATACCACTTGGCAATTGCTGCAGTCCATCGATTGTCAGTGAGCCTAGCTGTATGCCCGACCCATCACGTTTTACTGTACCTGCTTTTCAACAACAACGTCCTGCACTCCACTCTCCTGTCTGATCACTTCACTGGGGATTCGGTCACGGATTGAAATGACCAGAGTTCTTTTCCATGGCCCTCTCCATGACACACAGTTGTTGCTCCTCTATCTTTGTCTGTGCCCATGTTTCTCTGTTGTACAACTCTGCTGGCAGTACTGTTGAGTTAAAGAGGTTGGTGTGTTTTCCTTGGAGGACATCCTTGATAGAATTGAATGCGTGCGCCCACCAGCTCTCTTTGTTCATGAGAGTTCACCTTCATGATAGTGACATATGTTAATTTCTTGACCCAACTAGAAGAATTTGAACTATATGCCTATTTATTCTCCCTTGACTATTATTTGGTCTTTTGGCAAGGCATCAGACCGCATACATTTTGTTTTAGAGCAGTTCATTTTCAGTCCGAATTGGCTGCTTTTTGTGTTGAGCTCTCGCACCATTTTCTGTAGTTCGATAGTGTTTTTGGCAATCAACACAATATCAGCCATGACTCTGAGGTGGTTTAATTGCTCTCTGTTGATGCTGATTGCACCCTTCTAGTTCATCTGCCTCATTACCATTTTCTGGCAGGCTGTGAAGAGTTTCGGTGAAACTGTCTCCTTGCTTCACACCTTTTTTTGACTGGCATGTGAAGGAGTGCCAAACAGAGTTGTGTGGGTTTTTTTTGTTTGTTTTTTTTATATCCGTAGTGCAGTCAGAATTTGCTTCCTTTAGTAGTTTGATGTAGTTGTGTCAATGATGTGCTCTGCAAGAGCTTTCAGCACTGCATTGATCTCTAGATGGTCAAATGCTTTTTCCTAATTGACTAGGGCAATGCATAAAGGGAACTTGTATTCTCTTGAGCTCTCCAGTCACTGGTTTCTAATGAAGTTGTGGTCCATTGTGACGAAATTCCTTTGAAAACCTGCCTGCTCTTTCGGCTGCTTTGTCCAGACTCCGAGAGTCACTTTTTGTTGTTGTTTTTGGTGAACAGTTTGTAGGCATGCAAGAGACGGCATATTGGACGATAGTTCTTTAGATCTTCACGATTGCCCTTCTTGTACAGCAAAATGTGTTGGACTCCTTCCAACTAGATGGTATCTTCTGCATTTCCAAGTAATGGCTAAACCTCTGAGCAAGGGTTTCCCAGAAGTCTTGGCCTCCAGCTGTAGTCATTTTGGTTGTCAGTCAGTTTTTTCCTGGAGCTTTTCCTTCCTTCATTTGGTAAATTGCATGTCAAACTTTGCTGACTAGGACCCAGTATGTCCCACGAATAACACTTCAACAGTCCAAAGAGCACATACTCCCGGTTAAAATTAATACTGAGAGGAAATCTGCCAGGCAGACGTGTGAGGGTATGCACTTAAGTATTATGTTGCTGTTAGTGGATTTGTTAACAATATTTGTTGTTTCATTACAACATCCAACATTTTCTCCAGTTCCCAAAAACTTTTAAAGCAGTTTTGCCATAGAACAGGTTTTAGAGTCCATTTGCTTTAGGAAAGCCCCTAAATTCAAACTTGAGTTCCTGAAGTCTGTTTGAGGGAATAAAGTATTGAGTTTTGTTTCTCTAATTCAATGTGGAAAGGTAAATATATCTTCAAACACTAAATATGTACTGTATTACCTACAATTTGTACTACAGAGAAATAGTTCAGTTACATTAGAAGTACTTTTTTGTTAAGATGATGAAATTTCTGTAAGAATCCAATATGTAAGGTAGAGTGTTAACTCGAACTTAGCTGATATTCTTAACTGGTAATTCATTTAATTACTTTCTTTTGTTCTAGCTGCAAGTTATTCAGTGTATTGATGTGGCAGAGCAGGCACTGACTGCCCTGGAGATGTTATCACGCAGACATAGTAAAGCTATTCTGCAGGCAGTAAGTAATTTTCCGTAATAGAAAGAAAAAGGATATTTGTTTGAAGTTTTTGTTTCCTCTTTTGATGGCTCCTAGACCACAAACTGGGTAGTGCACAAGTTCTTCCCAAAGAGCAATTAAAGCCCAGAAATTTCTGTCACTGTATTGCCACTGACAGAGAATACTTCTCTTTAACAGCTTTCTGTATTATAGGGTGGGTTAGCAGACTGTCTGCTGTATCTGGAGTTCTTCAGCATAAATGCCCAGAGGAATGCACTAGCTATTGCTGCCAACTGCTGCCAGAGCATCACACCTGATGAGTTTCACTTTGTTGCAGATTCTCTGCCACTGCTTACGCAAAGGCTAACCCATCAGGTAAGAAGCCATTATAAAACATTGACTAATCATTTTGACATGCTATGGAGGTATAAAGCTGCCTGTAGCTCTCTTAATCTGAATTTTATACTTGTAATGTTTTGGGGCTCTTTCATCGTGTTGGCAAAGAGCAAGAAGGAACTGACAAAATGCTACTTAAAATAACAGGAAGGGTGCAAGTTTTAAAGGTTTGTTTTTAAAAATAAAAAACAAAAAAACCCTGAAAGATTGTAGATCGATGTATTGCAAACTCTTATGGCTTGGCAGTTATGTAAACTGCCAGCAGAATCAATAAAATATTAGTATTTAAATATGACATATTGTCTCAAGTCAGACTAAATAGATCCTGTCAATGGAGATGAGGAAAACTAGTTTAGGCACTCATCCATTGCAGATGGGCACTTTCAGACAACGTTTCTGAAGTTGCCACTTGCTACCTTTTTCCAGTCACATACGAAGTAGGATCCTAAAAGGAAATATGAAGCTGCACAATGGATAGTCTGTTTTGTGGGCAGTGGACTTAATTTTAAAAGTTCAGTTAGTTTCTTCAGTATTTCCGAGATCCGTGGTAAAAATTGGTGAATAGCTTTTACAAAGCTATGTATTCAGATTAATACGTACTTACCCAACTATAAACCTGATTTCAGAAGCTTTTGTCTTTGAATGATTGTCCAGTCAAATTTAATTTTTGATGTGCATGCATGTAAAATCGGATTCTTTTGAACAGCAGTGTCTGTTGGACCCATGCCTGCCCCCGAGTGCCCTATCTCTCCCTGTAGCTGAGGACGAAAAGGGCAGGGCACCTACAACCCATACTCATTTCCTTCTTACCACCCATGGCTGCAAGAAAGAATTCTTTATATTCAGTGTTCCTTGCTCTTGGACAGTATTTAGCACATTTTCCCCCCATTTTTAGGACATTAAATTAAGATTTTCTTTGCCAGCTGGCTTTAGAAGTTTCAGGACAGAGTAGTGATGATTCTCCTCTACAAGGATCTCTCCCCTGTCTCCCTTGTTTCAGGTATTTTTGATACTGGTAAATTATCAAGCACTGAGTTCCCAAGTGTGACTTCCTGTTAAATATTGGCCACGAAAAGTCCACCTTGACAGGTTGTAGCTCATTCCACTAGGGTTCAGGCAGCCTCTGTGGTCTGTTTGGGTAATCTCCCCATATCAGAGAGATGAAGAGCACTTACGTGGAGCTTGAGCCACTGATTATTGCCAGGTGTAAGGTTCTGGGCTGCCCCTTAGTTTTGATAGGCCTCCACTTATCCATGTCCTAGCTCCAGGGCAACTGCTTATTAATCACCAAGAGTATAATCTGAGTTGATGATCACTTCAAGAGAGAACAGTCTACTGTTGACAGAAACTGTATGCAGATGTTGCATCCACACAGATGCCATGACCCACTCTCCGTCCCTGCAGATAGCAGCAGTCCTGCTTCAGTGGCATTTTTATGATCTAAGGAACTGGGTGTAGGTTGTGGCTGCTCTGCCCTTTAAGCCCTCTTGCTACAGGGAGCAAGAGGTGGGACAGGCATGGCCCCAGCTGATAGTGTTGTTCAAGAGAATCTGATCTTGTGCCCCATGAGTGGAATCTGTGTATAAAAACATCTTGAACCACAGTTTTGCTGTAAGGTAAGTAACATTCTTTCCAGTTGCTCTGACCTTGAGCTTTCTAGGTTTGTCAGCATGTTAACTCTACTGATTACTTTCTTAATGGGGAGGATCAGTGTGAGTTAGTGTCACTTTTTTAAAAAAGTCTTAAATCTTGTAGCGTTGAGGATTATAAGTGTGTATAATGTGTGATTATACTCAGTACTAAAACTTTATTGGGGTAATGGAATAATGTACATATTGGTAAGAGGCATCTATACTTGGCAAAACCAATAATAACTCGTGTCCTAGTATTGTGCATACTAATGTTAACTTTAAATTTAATGATTTTGTACATGCTGTAAATATACACCAGGTTATTTTTAAGGTAGAAAAACTGGGGATGAGTTGCATGTAGGTGAGTGAACAGTTTTTTTGTGTGGGTAGTCATGAAGTTTGATTAAGCATAATTTCAGCAATTTGGCAAAAGGAGTTTGGAGAAGCTATATGTAGGAGCAACTTTTGAAGCAAAATTAGAAAAAAGACTAGAAAACAGTTAAAGGTTTTGGGAGAAGTTCCTTTTTTTTTCCCCTGGGAAGCAGGATTGGCCTCACGCTGTGAGACTTCAGTCTTCTGTGGCATCTGTATATCCTGGCTGCTTACATTTTTAAACTTAGCATTAAGGCTGTTCTAGGTTTTCCACTTTGAGAAATTGTGTGAATATATTAAACTTGTGTTTTGCGATCTAAAATGGAATAACTCTCAAGTTCAATTAATAGTCTTACAGGGCTGTGAGCCATACCAATATATCTGTTTGGGGAAGGTGTTCTTGGCATAAAGAATTTGGGGGTTAGTTTATCACTTCCAGCTTGGAAGCTACTAAAAGTAGGGTTTCAGTGATGGGTTTTCTAGGAGGAAGGGGACTTCATGCAGAATTCTATCTGATACAGGCTCTTGAATATCTTTCAATGCGAGTTTTTTTTGTTTGTTTGTTTTTTTTTAAATAGGACAAAAAGTCAGTAGAAAGCACTTGTCTCTGTTTTGCACGGCTGGTGGACAACTTCCAACATGAGGAGGTACGTAGTTTCTCTTTTGTACTTTTTTTTAAAAGGTTTTAAATCCATTAGAATTTTCTAAATTCTCTCCTTTTCCTTTTTTTTCTTTAAGAATTTGCTTCAGCAGGTTGCCTCTAAGGATTTGCTCACAAATATTCAGCAACTCTTGGTAGTGACTCCTCCCATCCTGAGCTCAGGAATGTTCATCATGGTGGTGCGCATGTTTTCCTTAATGTGCTCCAATTGTCCTACGCTAGCAGTTCAACTTATGAAGCAAAGTAAGTGCATGTGTTCTTCCTGTACTTCCACATTTTTTTTTTTTTTTGGTCATGGTACTTTTATTAGAACAGGAAGCATAGTGTCCATAAATGTTACTGACTTTATTAAACACTCCATAATCAATAATATACCACACTTGCCTATAGAAATATGTGGAATAAGGAAAAAGCAATAGTGACACAATATTTGTACTGGGATACAAAGTTTGGTTCACAGTTAAATTAGATGGAGAATTTAATTCTTTTTATCTTCGGCTTTCAGCTGTCGCTGGAGGTTTAAACTAGTTTTGAGTCAACGCTAGTTATTGAAACTAATTCCATCACAACATTACTACAAGTAATTGTTCCAACTACGTTTAGTGGGTGGAGAAAGTGCATTATATAAGCACTGTTTTTAAGAAATACTGTGAAAGAACATGGGTGTCATTGTGCTGTTGTCTGCAGTTCTGGCTTAGGACATTCTTTCCCATGTGCTGATTGGCTTTTATTCCAGCTTCCCCCTCCCCTTTCTAACATCGGCCTCAGTACTCTGCATGCTCCCCTCCTTCCTTCTCTATCCCTATCCCCATCTCCTCATCAGTCTTCCCTCTCTTACATTCTTCCTGTTTAGATAAACCCCCTGTAAATGTTTTACTCTTTTTTTTTTTTTTTTTTTAAAAGACACTTGCAAAAAGTCACTGTATGTTATATCCCTTTCCCTACCCTTTGCCTTCTACTAAGGGTATGTCTACACTTCGAAATTAGGTCGATATTATAGAAGTCAGTTTTTAGCAATCGATTTTATACAGTCGATTGAGTATGTCCACAGTAAGCACATTAAGTTGGCGGTTTGTCCTCATTACCGTGGCTAGATCAACTTACTGAGCGGTGTACTGTGGGTAGCTATCCCACAGTTCCTGCAGTCTACGCCACCTATTGGAATTCTGGGTTAAGCTCCCAATGCCTGATGGGGCAGAAACATTGTCGCGGGTGGTTTTGGGTACATCGTCAGTCGCCTCTCCCTCCTTGATAGCAACAGCAGACAATCATTTCGCACCTTTTTTCTGCTCAGACACCATACCACGTCAAGCATACAGCCCGCTCAGCTCAGCTCTACGACACCACCGCCGTTGTGTCCTGGGTGCTGCTGGCAGCAGACGGTGCTGTAGGACTGCTAGCTGTCGTCATACACGGCTTACGCTGCAACTCTGCTCTGCTGCTATTGTCTCAATAGCAAATTTCTCCATGTTATCTGTCATGGGCTCCCGGGTACGTGTGTTCTTCCTTGGGAAATGTGCGCGGTGCTAACCATCGTCCGCCACCACTTCCGCTGCAACTCTGCTATCCTACAGACACCATACCACGGCAAGCGTGGAGCCCGCTCAGATCACCGTGGTAGTTATGAGCATTGTAAACACCTCGTGCATTATCCTGCAGTATGTGCAGAACCAGAACCTGCAAAAGCAGGCAAGGAGGTGACAGCATAGCGGTGATGAGAGTGATGAGGACATGGACACAGACTTCTCTCAAAGTACGGGCCCCAGCAATTTGGACATTCTGGTGGCAATGGGGCAGGCTCATGCCATGGAATGCCGATTCTGGGCCTGGAAAACAAGCACAGACTGGTGGAACCGCATAGTGTTGCAGGTCTGGGATGATTCCCAGTGGCTGCGAAACATCGGCATGCATAAGGGCACTTCCATGGAACTTTGACTTGCTTTCCCCTGCCCTGAAGCGCAAGAATACCAAGATGAGAGCAGCCCTCACCGTTCACAAGCGAGTGGCATTAGCCCTCTGGAAGCTTGCAATGCCAGACAGCTACTGGTCAGTCGGGAATCATTTTGGAGTGGGCAAATCTACTGTGGGGGCTGCTGTGATCCAAGTAGCCAATGCAATCGTTGACGTTCTGTTATCAAGGGTAGTGATTCTGGGAAATGTGCAGGTCATAGTGGATGGCTTTGCTGCAATGGGATTCCCTAACTGTGCTGGGGTGATAGACAGAATGCATATCCCTATCTTGGGACCGGGCCACCTTGACAGCCAGTAAGTAAACCGCAAGGGGTACTTTTCAGTGGTGCTGCAAGCACTGGTGGATCACAAGGGATGTTTCACCAACATCAACATGGGATGGCCCAGAAAGGTACACAACGCTCGCAACTTCAGGAACTCTGGTCTGTTTGAACAGCTGCAGGAAGGGACGTACTTCCCAAACCTGAAAATAACTGTTGGGGATGTTGAAATGCCTATAGTTATCCTTGTGGACCCAGCCTACCCCTTAATACCATGGCTCATGAAGCTGTACACAGGCACCCTGGACAGTAGTAAGGCGCAGTTGAGCTATAGGCTGAGCAAGTGCACAATGGTGGTAGAATGTGCCTGTGGACACTTAAAAGCTCGCTGGCGCTGTTTGCTGACTCGGTTAGACCTCAGCGAAACTAGTGTTCCCATTGTTATTGCTGCTTGTTGTGTGCTCCACAATATCTATGAGAGTAAGGGGGAGACGTTTATGGCGGGGTGGGAGGTTGAGGCAAATCGCCTGGCTGCTGATTACATGCAGCCAGACACCAGGATGATTAGAAGAGCACAGCAGGGCGTGCTGCACATCAGAGAATCTTTGGAAACCGGTTTCGTGACTGACCAGGCTATGGTGTGACAGTTCTGTTTGTTTCTCCTTGATGAAAACCCGCCCCCTGGGTTCACTCTACTTCCCTGTAAGCCAACCAACCTCTCCCCTTCGATCACTGCTTTCAGAGGCAATAAAGTCATTGTTTCAAAATCATGCATTCTTTATTAATTCATCACACAAACAGGGGGAATAACTGCCAAGGTAGCCTGGGAAGGGTGGGGGAGAAGGGAAGCACCGGGTGGGATGGTGGATGAGGGGAGGAGGGAAGGACAAGGCCACACTGCACTTAAAAACTTCTTGAATGCCAGCCTTCTGTTGCTTGGGCAGTCCTCTGGGGTGGTGTGGTTGGGTGCCCAGAGCCTCCCCCGCCCCTGCATTCTTGGACGTCTGGGTGAGCAAAGCTACGGAACTTGGGGAGGAGGGCGGGCAGTTACGCAGGGGCGGTCTGTGCTCATGCTGCCTTTCCTGCAGCTCCACCAGACACTGGAGCATATCAGTTTGACTCCCCCAGTAGCATCAGCATCGCATCCTTCCTCCTCTCATCATGCTCCCGCGACCTCTCATCTTGCTCGTCCTTCCTGTCCTTGCATTCATTTTCTGCTTTCCTGGACTCTGCCATTGTTTGTCTCCACGCATTCTGCTGAGCTCTTTCAGTGCAGGAGGACGGCATGAGCTCAGAACATTTCATCACAAGTGCATTTTTTTTCCACCTTATCTGCAGTAGACTCTGGGATGGAGATGATAGGGGGAGCATTGAAACATTTGCAGCTGCGGGAGGAAAAAAAGGGAGAGTAATTTTTAAAAAGACACATTTTAGAGAACAATGAGTAGACTCTTTCACGGTGAATCAAGCTGTTAACATTACCTAGCATATGTGCTGTCGGTAAAAGGTTGCATTTTGCCTCCTGTATTGAGGGCCTGCCGGTTTGGTGTGAGAGATCACACACGCAGGGCCGGGCAACAGAATTTGGTTTGCAGGCAGCCATAGTAAGCCACAGTCTTTCGGCTTCTTCAATCTTCATAACATGTGGGAATGGTTTCAAACAGCAGCATCCTCCTTTCCCATACCAAGCACCCATTGGGTTGGCCATTTAAAAGGAGAGGCTGCGGTTTTCGGGTTAACGTGCAGCACAAACCCAACTAACCCCCCCTCCCCCCCCCGCCTTCTCCCATTCTCTGGGATGATCGCTTCACCCCTCTTCCCACCACGTGACTACTATCAGGGAAGATCCCTGCCAGCCAAACACAAACAGCTCAGTGTGAATGCCCCCCCACACACACACCATGTGACTAAATGCGGGGATGATTTCTTTTCAGCCACAGGCAAACAGCCCAGCAGGAACGGCCACCTCTGAATGTCCCCTTAATGTCCCTGTAGGATTTCCGCACCATCCCCAGACATGTTAACAGACTTTTCCAGTAGCTGTACTGGCCGCGAATGCATCCCAAGTCTTCAGGGCAAATTAATCATTAAACACGCTTGCTTTTAAACCATGTATTATATTTACAAAGGTACACTCACCAGAGGTGCCTTCTCCAGCTTCATGGTCCGGGAGCCCGCCTTGGGAGGGTTGGGAATCATAGAATCATAGAATATCAGGGTTGGAAGGGACCTCAGGAGGTCATCTAGTCCAACCCCCTGCTCAAAGCAGGACCAATCCCCAATCAAATCATCCCAGCCAAGACTTTGTCAAGCCTGACCTTAAAAACTTCCAAGGAAGGAGATTCTACCAGCTCCCTGGGTAACGCATTCCAGTGTTTCACCACCCTCCTAGTGAAAAAGTTTTTCCTAATATCCAACGTAAACCTCCCCCACTGCAACTTGAGACCATTACTCCTTGTCCTGTCCTCTTCTACCACTGAGAATAGTCTCGAACCATCCTCTCTGGAACCACCTCTCAGGTAGTTGAAAGCAGCTATCAAATCCCCCCTCATTCTTCTCTTCCGCAGACTAAACAATCCCAGTTCCCTCAGCCTCTCCTCATAAATCATGTGTTCCAGACCCCTAATCATTTTTGTTGCCCTTCGCTGGACTCTCTCCAATTTCTCCACATCCTTCTTGTAGTGTGGGGCCCAAAACTGGACACAGTACTCCAGATGAGGCCTCACCAATGTCGAATAGAGGGGAACGATCACGTCCCTCGATCTGCTCGCTATGCCCCTACTTATACATCCCAAAATGCCATTGGCCTTCTTGGCAACAAGGGCACACTGCTGACTCACATCCAGCTTCTCGTCCACTGTAACCCCTAGGTCCTTTTCCACAGAACTGCTGCCTAGCCATTCGGTCCCTAGTCTGTAGCTGTGCATTGCGTTCTTCCGTCCTAAGTGCAGGACCCTGCACTTATCCTTATTGAACCTCATCAGGTTTCTTTTGGCCCAATCCTCCAATTTGTCTAGGTCCCTCTGTATCCTATCTCTGCCCTCCAGCGTATCTACCACTCCTCCCAGTTTAGTATCATCCGCAAATTTGCTGAGAGTGCAATCCACACCATCCTCCAGATCATTTATGAAGATATTGAACAAAACCGGCCCCAGGACCATCCCCTGGGGCACTCCACTTGACACCGGCTGCCAACTAGACATGGAGCCATTGATCACCACCCGTTGAGCCCGACAATCTAGCCAACTTCCTACCCACCTTATAGTACATTCATCCAGCCCATACTTCTTTTACTTGCTGACAAGAATACTGTGGGAGACCGTGTCAAAAGCTTTGCTAAAGTCAAGAAACAATACATCCACTGCTTTCCCTTCATCCACAGAATCAGTAATCTCATCATAGAAGGCAATTAGATTAGTCAGGCATGACCTTCCCTTGGTGAATCCATGCTGACTGTTCCTGATCACTTTCCTCTCGTGTAAGTGCTTCAGGATTGATTTCTTGAGGACCTGCTCCATGATTTTTCCGGGGACTGAGGTGAGGCTGACTGGCCTGTAGTTCCCAGGATCCTCCTTCTTCCCTTTTTTAAAGATTGGCACTACATTAGCCTTTTTCCAGTCATCTGGGACTTCCCCCGTTTGCCACAAGTTTTCAAAGACAATGGCCAATGGCTCTGCAATCACATCCGCCAACTCCTTTAGCACTCTCGGATGCAACTCATCCGGCCCCATGGACTTGTGCACGTCCAGCTTTTCTAAATAGTCCCTAACCACCTCTTTCTCCACAGAGGGCTGGCCATCTACTCCCCATGTTGCGATGCCCAGCGCAGCAGTCTGGGAGCTGTCCTTGTTAGTGAAGATAGAGGCAAAAAAAGCATTGAGCACATTAGCTTTTTCCACATCCTCTGTCACTAGGTTGCCTCCCTCATTCAGTAAGGGGCCCACACTCTCCTTGGCTTTCTTCTTGTTGCCAACATACCTGAAGAAACCCTTCTTGTTACTCTTGACATTTCTTGCTAGCTGCAGCTCCAGGTGCGATTTGGCCCTCCTGATTTCATTCCTACATGCCTGAGCAATATTTTTATACTCTTCCCTGGTCATATGTCCAACCTTCCACTTCTTGTAAGCTTCTTTTTTATGTTTAAGATCCGCTAGGATTTCACCATTAAGCCAAGCTGGTCGCCTGCCATATTTACTATTCCTTTCGACTCATCGGGATGGTTTGTCCCTGTAACCTCAACAGGGATTCCTTGAAATACAGCCAGCTCTCCTGGACTCCTTTCCCCTTCATGTTAGTCCCCCAGGGGATCCTACCCATCCGCTCCCTGAGGGAGTCAAAGTCTGCTTTCCTGAAGTCCAGGGTCCGTATCCTGCTGCTTACCTTTCTTCCCTGTGTCAGGATCCTGAACTCTACCATCTCATGGTCACTGCCTCCCAGATTCCCATCCACTTTTGCTTCCCCCACTAATTCTTCCCTGTTTGTGAGCAGCAGGTCAAGAAAAGCTCCCCCCCTAGTTGGCTCGTCTAGCACTTGCACCAGGAAATTGTCCCCTACGCTTTCCAAAAACTTCCTGGATTGTCTATGCACCGCTGTATTGCTCTCCCAGCAAATTATCAGGAAAATTAAAGTCACCCATGAGACCCAGGGCGTGCGATCTAGTAGCTTCTGTGAGTTGCCGGAAGAAAGCCTCATCCACCTCATCCCCCTGGTCCGGTGGTCTATAGCAGACTCCCACCACTACATCACTCTTGTTACTCACACTTCTAAACTTAATCCAGAGACACTCAGGTTTTTCTGCAGTTTCGTACCGGAGCTCTGAGCAGTCATACTGCTCCCTTACATACAGTGCTACTCCCCCACCTTTTCTGCCCTGCCTGTCCTTCCTGAACAGTTTATAACCATCCATGACAGTACTCCAGTCATGTGAGTTGTCCCACCAAGTCTCTGTTATTCCAATCACGTCATAATTCCCTGACATCACCAGGACCTCCAGTTCTCCCTGCTTGTTTCCAAGGCTTTGTGCATTCGTATATAAGCACTTGAGAGAACCTGCTGATCGCCCCTCATTCTCAGTATGAGGCAGGAGCCCTCCCCTCACAGACGTTCCTGCCTGTGCTTCCTCCCGGTATCCCGTTTTCCCACTTACCTCAGGGCTTTGGTCTCCTTCCCCCGGTGAACCTAGTTTAAAGCCCTCCTTACTAGGTTAGCCAGCCTGCTCGCAAAGATGCTCTTCCCTCTCTTCGTAAGATGGAGCCCGTCTCTGCCCAGCACTCCTCCTTCATGGAACACCATCCCATGGTCAAAGAATCCAAAGCCTTCTCTCCGACACCACCTGCGTAGCCATTCGTTGACTTCCACGATTCGACGGTCCCTGCCCTGGCCTTTTCCTTCCAGGGAGGATGGACGAGAACACCACTTGCGCCTCAAACTCCTTTATCCTTCTTCCCAGAGCCACGTAGTCCGTAGTGATCCGCTCAAGGTCATTCTTGGCAGTATCATTGGTGCCCACGTGGAGAAGCAGGAAGGGGTAGCGATCCGAGGGCTTGATGAGTCTCGACAGTCTCTCCGTCACATCGCGAACCTTAGCCCCTGGCAAGCAGCAGACTTCTCGGTTTTCCCGGTCAGGGCGGCAGATAGATGACTCAGTCCCCTGGAGGAGAGTCCCCGACCACCACCACCCGCCTCCTTCTCTTGGGAGTGGTGGTCGTGGAACCCCCAATCTCAGGACAGTGCATGTCATGCCTTCCAACCAGCGGAGTCTCCTTCTGCTCCCTTCCCTCAGACGTATCATCTGGTCCACTCTCCGCATTAGTACCTGTGGAGAGAACATGAAAGCGGTTAGTTACCTGTGTCCGTGTTGCTGAAGCCCGGACATTCCCCCTTCTTCTTCTGGAGGTCACATGTTGCCAAGCTTCTTCACTGGCCTCTTGGCTCCGCTGTGCAACCGGCTGTAAATCTTTAGAGCTTTGTGCCCGTAGAAGCATATCCTGAGTTTTGTCCAGGAAATCCTCACTTTCTCGTATGCAACGCAGGGTCGTTATCTGTTGCTCCAGACCTTCAATCTTCTCTTCCAATATGGAGACCAGCTTGCACTTTGTACAGACAAAGTCGCTTCTATTCTGTGGAAGAAAGACAAACATGGACAAACTATTTATCACCATGGAGGGGATTGGCTCCATGGTGATAAATAGTTCCCGGCTGTCGGGGAGAATGATTTTCTGCTTGCCTGTTGTGCGCTCTCCTCCTCCTCCTCCTCATCTTCCTTGTCCCCAAAATCCTCATCCCTGTTGTGTGAGACTCCCCCCTTGCAGGTGTCCACGGACGGGGTGAGGTAGTGGTAGGAGCCTCCCTAGAATTGCATGCAGCTCATCATAGACGCGGCATGGCTGGTGCTCTGACCCGGAGCGGCCATTTGCCTCTTTGGTTTTTTGGTAGGCTTGCCTGAGCTCCTTAATTTTCACACGGAACTACTGCGGGTCCCTGTTGTTGTAGCCTCTGTCCATCATGCCCTTGGAGATTTTTTCCAAATATATTGGCATTTTGTCTTTTGGAACGGAGTTCTGATAGCACGGATTATCTCCCCATACAGTGATCAGATCCAGTACCTCCTGTTCAGTCCATGCTGGAGCTCTTTTGCGATTCTGGGACTCCATGGTCACCTCTGCTGATGAGCTCGCCACGCTGGCCAAACAGGAAATGAAATTCAAAAGTTACTGGTCCTTTCCTGTGTACCTAGCTAGCGCATCTGAGTTGAAAGCACTGTCCAGAGCAGTCACAATGGAGCACTCTGGGATAGCTCCTGGAGGCCAATACCGTCAAATTGTGCCCACACTACCCCAAATTTGACCCAGCGATGTCTATTTCATCACTAATCCCCTCGTCATGGAGGAGTACAGAAATCGATTTTAAGAGCCCTTTAAGTCAACAAAAATGGCTTTGTTGTGTGGACGGGTGCAGGGGTAAATCGATCTAATGCTGTTAAATTCGACCTAAACTCGTAGTGTAGGCTGGGGCTTAGACTGTAAACCCTTTAGGCCAGGAACTGTCTGTTCTGTGCAGTGTCTGTCACATTAAGGCACTATCCTCTGACTCCGGGACAATACTGTACTATAAAACAATTGTTTTAAAGATATTGCAGAAACACTTCACTTCCTTCTTTGTGGAGCCTCAAATGGGAGTTGTCAAGAACAAATTGATCTTGTTCCACGAAGTCCTCAAGAACTTTATGAGCTTACTTCTCTTATATGGTAAGTCTTTTACACAATCTTATTTTTCAAGTTTTGTTGACATACAATTTCATGATTATTGAAATGAAGGCTAATAGTTTTCAAACGATTAATGCTGGTACATAAAAAAATTAGTGTTACAAAAAGTTGATTTGATGTTCTTTTCAGTGAACTGATGCCTTGCCTGCCTAAAGAAGGAATATTTGCTGTTGATACTATGCTAAAGAAAGGAAATGCACAAAACACAGATGGGGCAATTTGGCAGTGGCGAGATGACAGGGGTCTGTGGCATCCCTACAACAGGATTGATAGCCGGATAATTGAGGTAGTATTTCAAGCATACATCTGAAGTATATGCTTTGGTTTATGGGTTTGGATGTTGCTTCACTTCTCTGTCCATGTTCGAAAACTCTACATTGGCTAATATAAGTGCCAGCCTTATCACAGCTTCATACTTGAAATGTGAAACTAAATGCTTGATAATGCAGTATTTCTCTATTCCTTCAAAACTGAATTATGAAACATCTAGTCAGCTACTTGTATAATATGTTCATCAGAACCTTGCACTTTTGCACCTGTGATTTTAAGAGCGATCTTACTCTGGGAATATCTCTTAACCTTGCTGTCCACAGAGCAGTCAGAGTACTCAAAATTTTCACTTCGGCTGGACCTAAAGGCGTCAATTGAGACCCTTGTTTTGTACAGAGAGCTATTTAGTATACCTAAGGGTGGTGCAGACAGTGCCTTTTAGGATTTTGAGGTGAGGCACATAAGCTCTCAATTTTCATTTGCCTTGGGATATGAATCCTGAGGTTGGATACAAATAAACTTTATGCAGAATGCACAAGGACATGATCAAATCATTGCAGAGTCTCAAAAGTTATCTCATCCTGACTGCTAACTACTGTTTATGGGAGTCATAGTTCCATTATGGAGCAAGGGCAAGTAGGATGATTAAACCCTCATTTTTATATGGAAAAGTGCCTTCACTTCACTTCAAAGACTGTGTTTTCTGAAAGTTTTCTAACATGCTTATGTATCTGTCAGACAGAATTTCTAAGCAAGCTATCATTCAGCACACTGTAAAATGGAACATAGCACTCTAAACTTGTTTAAAATAAAAAAAAGTTTCCCATTCCTTGTGGGACATGAGGTTATTTATAACATGGCCTCCTTACTTGTCAGTATTTCTATTTTTAAATTGCTTCATTTTGTGTTTTTGTTCTCAGGCAGCTCATCAGGTTGGGGAGGATGAGATAAGTCTGTCTACCCTGGGACGTGTTTATACTATTGACTTCAATTCTATGCAGCAAATCAATGAAGACACTGGAACAGCACGTGCCATTCAGAGAAAACCTAACCCCTTAGCCAATAGTAATACCAGTAAGTACTGCTTTTGAATTATCATGCATCTCTGGCTGTTTCTCTTATTTATACTATATTGCTCAGTGTGCTATCTGTTTCTCAGCTCATCAGAATTGTCTGTTTTTGAATTTGGAACTCGAAACTTTATTTTGATTAAGTTTGAGTCAACTTAATGTAGTCAAGGCTACATTTAAGCCAGAGGTGAATTATTGACTAAAATGTCTTAAGTAAATCACAATATTAATTCCATGAACTGGAAGTAGTTACAGAAATTTTTTTATCAGCTGCTGTGGGTAAGTTGGCAAACTTGAGGTTGGAATAGATTATTCTCCCCTGCCACTTTCTGGAGTATATACCATTTTCTTAGTGTGGGTAGTCTTATATGAGGATAATAAACTTTCTTTAAACCTCTAAATTCTGAAGACTTGCTTTGTTTTACTCCTTTACTTCAAAAATTTATTGTGAGAGAGAAATATTGATGTGAACTCCACAGTATCTTTCAAGAGTAGAATACTATGATGGATACCTTCTTATAAATGTTAGTTCCACCAAAAGTGTAATGTATCTGTAAAAACAACTTTATTCTCTTGTCTTGAATTTAAATAGAGATTAAATTTACCACTTCAGTTTAAAAAAAACAAAGGCAAATGCCAGAGTGAAAGTGAAGTGAACTGCACAGTGACTCAGGTGTCCAATCTGTGTTCTTTTATAGGTGGACATTCAGAATTAAAGAAGGATGATGCTCGAGCACAGCTAATGAAAGAGGACCCAGAATTGGCTAAATCCTTTATTAAAACATTGTTTGGTGTTCTTTACGAAGTGTACAGCTCTTCCGCTGGACCTGCTGTTAGACACAAGTGCCTTAGAGCAATTCTTAGGATAATATATTTTGCTGATGCTGAACTTCTGAAGGATGTACTGAAAAATCATGCCGTTTCAAGGTGGGTTTCTTTGTGCTTGTGAACGAACCTTTTAAAAAAAAAGTTGGAAGAAAAAAAAAGTGCTTGGGCATTAACCTTATTTCTCAAAAGTGCTGAGATGAGAACAAAGCAGTTCACATTGACCTGTGGGTGTTCAGCACTTCTGAAAATCAAACTGTGTCTAAATATGCTTTTAGGAGCCCAACTGTAAGCAGTTTTTTAAACATCTCAACCAAAGAATCCCTATGGATAGATGCTAGTTGCTGATTATTATATAGTCAAATAGTGATGTCAAGCATTTCCTTGATTTCTAAAACTAAAATATTGAGCCAACTTACCTACAAATTTAGGGACAGATTAACTCTAGTATTCGGATGGTGCAAACTGTAAAAGAGGACCCTTATAGCAGAAGATGTATAAACTGTGTTGGTGGTAGCACAAAGCAGCCCCAATGTGGAACCCTAGGAATGTGTTTAGGGACCAGAGCAGCCCAATATGTGAGGGAGGCAATGCACTGAATTAGCAGCTCTTCCTGGAAATTAAACTTCTTCAGGGACCACTTCCTGCCTGTGGTATAAATCTTTTCTAATTCCCACCACTGCCAACATGCATGCATGTATGCATATGCCTGATTAAGCATAGGGATATAGCTGGTTAAGGGAATGTAAGTTACACCACCCTTTCCATCAGCTTTTTTAATATTTCTGTGTAAAAATAAAAGGTGTGATACAGGGGTTTACATTTGACTTTTCTACTAACTATATATTTAGAGGCTCTAACTTAATAAATAAGGTTTATTTTCAAAAGCTTTTGAAAATAAAACTTTTTAAAGTAGACGTTTTCTGTTTTAGTCATATTGCCTCCATGTTGTCAAGTCAAGACCTTAAGATAGTAGTTGGAGCCCTTCAGATGGCAGAGATCTTAATGCAAAAATTACCTGACATTTTTAGTGTTTACTTCAGAAGAGAAGGTAAATGTACTCTTTTTTTTTTCTTCATTATTTTTTATTTACTCTTAATCTGAGGTAATAAGCAAAATTCTAATGTATGTTTCTTAGACAGATGAATTGAGAGCTTATGCTATTAAACTGTAAATTAGACCTCTACCATGTGCAGGAAATGGAGGTTACTATAAAAATAATATAAAGGGAAATCATGCAAATTTTTCTTTAGCCATATGACTGGGGGAGAAGGTAATCAACCTTTTCTTGGTGTTAAATGCTTGTTTTTCTGAAAGTGCTAAAATTAATTTGAAAAAGACTTATTTGAAGCAAGCAGACTTATTTTTAGACTTTAAGAATACTTGTTGAAATTACATTGACTATGCTTTATTTGGTTATACCAAGTAATCATGTTTTTAAAAAGTCTGGATTTCCTGCCAATCCTGATGGTCTCTGCCATTCCTATTATATTTTGATACTGGTTTTCTTTTTGGATATCATAACTGGTACAATAACCATATATTTTCTATGAAGTTTAAGGGATACTTTCAAAATACTGTTGAATACAATCATTGGGTGAGGGGGTGCATATCAATATTTGCAAGAGTTGCATGTCTAAAGATTAGCATAAACACTTTGTTTTTAACTTTGGAAAGGGGTGATGCATCAAGTGAAAAATCTAGCAGAATCTGAGGCTTTGCTGACAAGCCCACCAAAAGCATGCACTAATGGATCAGGAACTCTGGGTACCACTACGACAATAAGCACTGGGACAGCCACCTCTGCCAGTAATGCAACTGCAGATTTGGGGTCTCCCAGCTTACAACACAGTCGGGAAGACTCTCTGGATCTGAGTCCACAGGGGTAAGTGTTCAATGTGTGTGTGTGTTTATCTGAAAAAGGGCATGATTCTGAGAGTCAGCAGTGACCCATAACTCTGACTGCGATGGTAGTTGTGTTGCTCAGAATCATTAAAGATCAGGCTGAAAGCTATTAATATTTTATGAACGCCTAAGGCAAGAATACTACACTGCTTTGTGATTATAGTCGGTAGTTAAGTAAACATCACACTGTGATCAGCAACACAATCAAAATTTTAAATCTTAGATTTATTTTTGTTCACATAACACATAAGTTTTCATGATTAGATAATCAAGATCCCCTATTACCTGTGTATAGACAAAAGTAATATTCACTCAAGTTTCCTGTCTTATTTTACCAACACTTCAAAAATCCTGGAAAAAAGTGTTCTAGTGATTGACTTTGGCTGCTGCAGAAACAATGCACTTCAATTTAGTACTTCCGTTAAGGAAGTAAAATTTCATAATGTTCAAGTTGTTGTTTGTCAATTTTCTTTAAGTGTATTAAATGTGATTTAGCTACCTAATGATCTTGTTGTAAAGAGATGCAACACACCCTAGCATTGCATAGTTAAGAGACCAGAAGATGCCGAAATCATGAGGGCTGCAGTCTCATTCTGACGACATTGTTGACCAGCTCTAAAGGAATGGTCGGTGCCATGTGTGGTACCTTTTTGAAGGTGGTTAGGAGGGAAAGAAACACAAAAAAGGGAATCCTTGTGAAAACACTTGCTTTTATACTTGGTGAAACTTGTAAATGTCTGATGGCAATAGACTATTTTATTTGTTTCCATTAATTTTATTTGTTTAATTTTTAATATTAGAGGTTTAAATACGTTGGCACATTTAAAATAGGAAAGGTGGCTTAAGTCAGCCTGTTGTCTTAAGTCATAATGCTGCCGAATAGACTTGGAAGTGCCATGTTTAAGTTCTTAGTCATTCAGAAACTGGGAATATTGATCCCAAATTAAGTGAATGGTAAGCTGCCATTCTGTGGGTGCCCAAAGATAGCAGTTAGATGTTTCATAGTTACATAATACTGAGATTTGGGTGGCTTTTTTTTTTTTAAAGCACATCCCAATGAAGTATAAAGTAGATGTAATATGCTGCTTATTTTTAACTTTTGACAGCCGACTAAGTGATGTTTTAAAGAGAAAACGACTGCCAAAACGTGGGCCCAGAAGGCCAAAGTATTCACCTCCAAGAGATGATGACAAAGTAGACAATCAAGGTAAATTAGTTTTAGAATAGACTGCAAAGTAGTCCGTGAAGACTATTAGATAAATGAAAAGACACACAATTGTGCCTGCTAATCACTTTTTAAAAACACAGCAATCTCTCAAATATTTAATGTATACTAAATACTTCTGACATTATAGCAGAGGATTCTTGGAAACTTGGGTATCTCAATGTTTTTTTTTGTTTTTGTTCTTTTTTTAATTTTAATTGTATCCCATTCCTTTTCTCTCACTCTCCCTCCCCCCCCTTCCCCCCTAAGCTAAAAGCCCTACAACTACTCAGTCTCCTAAATCTTCCTTCTTGGCAAGCTTGAATCCTAAAACTTGGGGGAGATTAAGCACACAGTCCAATAGCAACAACATTGAACCAGCACGCACAGCAGGAGTCAGTGGTCTTGCAAGGGCTGCCTCAAAGGACACCATATCCAACAACAGGTAACGTAATACATTCTGTTCTAAGAAGTAAAATTCTGTTCAGTAAGGATTAAATCAAACTACTTGAAAACAGGGTTACTTGATGCCCTGAATTTCAGTAATTAGCCTCTTTGGGCAAACGCTGAGAGCAAGCAATGGAATCCAGTGTGGGAGAGGAAAAAAATAAGACTGGGGAAGAGAACCTAGGGGGAAAAGTTGAGAGGTAGGGGAGAAGGGGAGGGAAAGGAAGCAGAGTAGAAATTGAAAGAGAATAGGTAGGAAAGAGGAATGCCTGGTGAGTGGAAAATTTAGACCTGGCGGGGAAAGAACTGTGATTATGGAGAAAATGGAAGCCAGGGGAGAGCTTTCTAGCATCCCACTGGTTTGGCCTGGAGAGAAGGAGCATTTTATTGTGGTCTGAGATCGCATACATGGGAACTGATGCTCCCCATCTTCCAAGTATTGCTTGCTTATCTGAAAACTTGTTCCACTTGCGCGCGCGCGCTCTGTGTGTGTGTGTGTGTGTGTGTATACACACTTAGTGTGCAAATGTTAAATGTGGCATGCATTTATCAGCTTGTTCTTGTATACTTACTTGCAGAGAGAAAATTAAGGGTTGGATTAAGGAACAAGCCCATAAATTTGTGGAGCGTTATTTTAACTCTGAGAACATGGATGGAAGCAATCCTGCACTAAATGTATTACAGAGACTTTGCACCGCAACTGAACAACTCAACCTCCAGGTTAGAAATGGAAACTTGATTTGGAAGGGGTTTTGGAGGCAATGAAAATGATTAAAGTGGGAAAAGAATAGCTATGCTTATAAGGAAGTACTTATTAGTTTCTCTAGATAGTGTCTCAAACACCATCCTAGTTATGCTATCCAAGAGCCACCACCTTGTAACAAAGGAGTTTAGGTATGCAATTAAAGTTGCAGCAGTACTATTTGAGAAACTTAAATGTATCATACCAGCGTGTAAAAACCTTACTTTTGTATAAGTTCTTCAGTGACTTAACTTTCATTTCCAATTCTTATTTTTTCCCCATTAGTGATTTTTCAAACAGCACTTTTTCAGTTATTAAAATTCCTATAATTAAATGGCTGTAAAGCACTATTACATTTCTCTCGGATCAGTTTTGTTGAAAATATCACAATAGAGTCTGTGGCTTGATTAGGACTTCAGAGGGATGAGTGCGAAAGCTTAGCATTTTCTTGAAGAGGTAGTAGTACTCATTCATCCTGGCCAAATTTAGGATCCACTCAGAAATTAGATTCTAGTTTTAGAACAAAACAATTCCCTTGCTTTATACGTCTTGTATTTGTCTCCTCGACAGCCCTAAAAGCAAGGCAGCTGTTACAGCTGAGATTCTTGTTGGAAAGTATGGCACAGGCTTCAAGTTAATTTAAAATACACACACACTTAAACTGGAAACCGTGATCTACACAGCTTGGTGCGGGAAAATGTTATGGAATGCAGAACGTTAAATATCTTACCTTTTTGTATTTTGCAAAACACACAACAGCACCTTGTATAACTTTTGTATTAGTGGCTCCTTTTCTAAATGGGACAAACTGCAATATTGTTACAAGTAACATCTAAGATTTCTCACTGCAATTATAGAAATTACTTTCCTGTGTTTTCAGTCCACTCACTTAGTACAGAATTGTCAGCGCATTGCCTGTAGTAAGCTACAGTTTTCCATCATTATTTCCCCTTTTGTATATGTCTTCCATGCAGCAGCAGGAAAATGTAAATAAAATCACTGGTTTGGGCAATACTAATTGTGGGTGTTCTGCTGTGGGTACTAACGTACAGAACCTTACCCTAATACACTTTCTTTCAGGTGGATGGTGGAGCTGAGTGCCTTGTAGAAATCCGTAGCATAGTCTCTGAGTCTGATGTCTCCTCGTTTGAAATCCAGCATAGTGGGTTTGTTAAACAGCTGTTGCTTTACTTGACATCTAAAAGTGAAAAAGATGCTGTAAGCAGGGATGTCAGATTAAAAAGGTTCCTTCATGTGTTTTTTTCTTCTCCAGTAAGTTCGGTATATTTTTCATTTTAGTGTTTTTATGTAGTGAGTAATATATATCTTCTTCTTTATGATTGATTGAGGTCCAGCAACCTCCCTACCTTCAGAGCATGAGAGTGCCTCATTGGCCTTTTACTAATATGACAACTTTAATCATTAATAAATAAAAAGACAAAATATGTGGCCTGCTTAAGTTCAGAGCTACTGTTGTTCCTCTCTGATACAGACTGTACTCACTGGGGAAGTACCATACAACAGGTGATAACATTTTCCAGAATGGTCAGTTGCCTCTTGGGAGACAGAGAGCCACTGGATAAGATGCACATAATGGAGACGGGGGACGTTCAGGCAATAGCAATTGACTTTCTGTTCATTTCTCTTGGGAGTAATGTAAGCGATTGCTTTGGCTCATCAAAGAAAAGCACGATTGAAAGATGAAAATGTGTAAGAATGATCTGAAACTTCCATTAAATTTAATGCCCACAGCTAAAAGGGGGGGAAGGAGTGTGAATATTTTAAATCTGTAAGGCTGTTACCGGGTTCTAGTAAACTTAGAAGTAAAGATGTCGTTCTGTGTAGCAAATCATTCGGCAGTTATGGTTATCTTTGTGTTGACGATTGGGTCATCTTAATATTTATAGCAATTTCAAGAGACACTGCATTTAAAAATAAAATCTTAATGGTTACATTGTTTCAGAATGCAGAAGATCTCTTTAAGACCTAGTATGTGCCAATTTTATTCCAGTCTTCAATATCAAATGAAGGACACTTGGAAGAGCGTGTTTGTAGAAAACTCTGCATACTTTAGCGTATGATAGGTGTTTGTAGTAAGGCAAATCCAAAAAGCTTACCAGCCTCTGTTTTTAAGCAGTTGTTCACATGAACCAGTCTGTGCAATAATTTGTAAAGCCCATTATCTAAACATATTTAAGTTGTGATTTTTTTTTTTCTTTTTAAAAAATAAGTGGCAATGTGCTGCTATTGAAATGCAGTAAAGAGAACCTGGTAGTAACAAATAATTTGTGATATACAAGTATTGCTGTCCGTTTTTGCACTTAGCAGCTTTGGAGAACACTGGTGCATTAATAGCTAAAGTAAATTATTTTGCGTTGTATGGCTAAATTAACATATTAATGCTCACAAAGCTGTTCAATAGAAAATATAACTAAAAAAATGTTACCTTCAACTTCAGCCTCCTGAAGAAGAATCTCTTGGAAGATTAGAGCCATTAGGAAATGCACCCTTGTTGGCATTAGTCCACAAAATGAACAACTGTCTCAGTCAGATGGAGCAGTTTCCTGTCAAAGTGCATGATTTTCCAAGTGGAAATGGAACAGGGAGCAGGTAAGGATTAATGCTCAGGTAACCCCTTTTTGCTGGAAGTTGCTGGTTTCTAGCACTTGTGCCAATGCTGGTAAAGTTTCAAGAGGTAATAGAAAACTTTGGCCTCCCTCAAAGAAAAAGGGAGCAATTATGCAGCTGGCGTTTGTCTTCTTCAACTAATAGTTGTAAATATAACCATAGTGAGTGAGCATTGAACCTGGAATCTCAAGAAGACTATTTTAAAATATAAATTGTAGGTGGAGGTGCATAAAAGTTACATGCAAACTTTTAAACTGAAACTCTTGAAACTTGCTTTGTTTCCTGCATAAAAACTTGGCATGTTAATGGATTAATTCTCTTAAACCTAAACTGAAGATTGTGTGCCTCAGTTTAGTCAGAGGAAAATGGACTTACTGCTATGTGAGAAATCAATATTTTTCTTCGAGTGCTGGTCCCAGCGACTATTCCACTGTGGGTACACATGCTTCGAAACTGGGGAGTTCTGCAAGCAGTGTCCAGTGGTCTGCACGTGCGCCCTGTCTCGTCTTGTGTCCTCAACCAAGGAGATAAAGGGTGGGGCACGATGGACCCACTGTCTCTCCAGTTCCTTCTCACAGCTGCATGGTCTGGGGCAGACCCTCTAGTGTCCAAGCTTCAGCTTTATCTCTAAAAAGATACTTAGATATTTGTAAATAATTTTTATATTCTAGAGTTTTAAAGGTTTTTTGTTGTTTGTTTTTAGTGTTTTGAGTGAGGTGAGTCCTTTTCCCTGATCGGGTGAGCACGTCTCTCTCTCTCTCCCTCCATACCCTGTTTGGGTGCTGAACTATGCCCACAAGTCCGGGCTTCAAAAGTTGTGCTTCCTGCCTGTTCTTCTCAATCAGCAGTTACCACCAATGCTGCTTGTACTGCTTTGGGGAAGCCCACGTCACATAAAGGCTTAGTATTTGCCATTTGTTCCCCAGCTGTGCCCAGGAAGGGCAGGAGCTTTGCCTTAGGAAGCACATAACGTAAAAGGCTATGAGGCCACAGTCTGACACATGCTGGGGGATCCGTCCCCATACATCAGTCTGACTCAGCAAGGCGTGCGTCTCCTGCCACAAAGTCCAAATCAGGAGTGAAGGAATCTACCCAGGTAGATCCCTCAGCAGGGTCTTGTCAGGAGAGCAGGGAGTGTTCTCATAACATAAGTCTGTCTTCCTCCAAATCCACTTTGGAAAAACTCTGATCCAGCCCTGCAAAAACCAAGCACTAGCTCAGCCCAAGAGAATTGAGTATGTTGTAAGTCTTGGAGACATGATAAGAGAGCCCACAACTCTAGGGCTCCATCAGCACTAGTTCACAATCTGGCAGTACCGGTGCCTCCAGCACTTCTCTAGCACAAACCCCAGGATGCACTGGCACTGACAGATGGATAGCCGAGAGCATAGATCACCCATGGTTCCATCTTTGTCTTCAGTGGTTGTGACACAGACTCTCTCTATTCTGGCTCCAGCAGTTTGGGCAGCCAGTACTGCTCTCACTCTGGGGAAAAGCCAAGACCTACAGTCCTCCTGCAGACATCTTAGGTCTTCCAGACCTGGAGTCTCCCACCCCTTTGGGTCCTTCCCTTTTGAGAGAGGTTATGACACCACCAGGGGAGCCAGCCTTTGGAAGTAGTATGTCTCCCGTTTTATCTTTGGGCTATGATTTCCTTCCAGTGGTACTGTTGTTGAAACTGGAATCTGTTTTCTCCTCCTTGGGAGGTTCTGAACCACCTGATGAACCATTATGCTTTTTCTCCTCCAAGACCCACCTTCCCAGTCTGAAGACCATGGTCAGCAATTTCCACCTCATCTGCCTTGGAACCGTTGGTATCCCATGCCTTGGGAACCACCACAACCCCCATTCAATTCACCCAATTGGCCATACTCAGGGCCATGGGACCAATACCATCCTACAGAGTTCATCTGGTCTTCTAGGGAGTCGCCCCTCCCCTTGGTTTTGAGGGGACAACTGGAGCTGCTTCTGGATCCTTCAAAGGAGGAGAAGCAGTAAGTGGTAGTTTCACCGGATCTGAAAAGATTGCTGTTTTCATTGTCAGATGAAGTGATGATTTGATGTCTCCATCTTCTTTCTCTCCTGCCTCCCAGTGACTGTAAACTGTGCCAGGAACTTCCTTGCAGAATAGCAGGGCAGTTGTGTATTCCTCTTGAGGTTCAGGATCCTCAACACAAGCTCCGGGTTATCCTTCAGTCCTCTGGCTCCGGTAGAATAGCACTCCCAGTTAACAAAGTCATCCTGAACCCCCAGTTAGGGTGGTCTGGCATACCCCAGCTACTTACTCCCCTACTACTAAGAGGGCAGAGAGACAGTAGTATGTCCCAACCAAGAGAGTGAAATGTGTGTTTTCAACCTGCTCCTAATTCTTTAGTAGTGCAAGCTGCAACAGAGATCTAGGCAGCAACACCCCTGTTGTTCCCCTACTGATAAGGAGGGCAAGCGTCTCATCTTATTGGGAAGGAAGGTCTTTTCTTCTAGCCTGTAGTTCAGGATAACAAATAGCAAGCAGGACTGGCTAAGTGAGACTTCCTGAACTACTTGAAATTTGCTGACTTTATTTATAGTATCTCACAGCAGGACAGAGCTCATTTCTAGGCTCTCATAGAGGAAGACAAAATGGTTGCCAGGATTGCTCTCCAATCAGCAGTAGATGCGGCTGATGAATCTTCCAGGGCAATGGCTACTGCCACTATCATGCATAGGGAGTCATGGCTTCATGTTTTGGGATTTCCCAGGGAGGGTCCAGAACATTGTTGAGAACCTGTTTAATCAGAAGACAGATAAGTCCTTACACACTTTAAAGGACTCCAAGCGCACCCTCTGCTCTCAGGAGGTATATACACCTGCCACAAAGAGAACATTCCACTGGCAACAATACAAGCTAGACTGATGGCTGAGCAGTTCTTCCACCAGAGACCTTATGAACTATGCCATAACAGGCAGAGAGCTCAAAAGACCTGCTTTCCCACGTCTTTTGCAGTGGGTGCCTCATGCCAATCCCAACCCTCAGCTAAACATTATTGTTTGACTGACTATAGCTCAGGAGCTGCAAACAATTGAATGCAACACGTCCCAACTCCTACATGCCTTTTGGGGGTCGTCTAGCACACTCTCTATACCTGGAGTGCAACAAATTGGTGCTCAGCATCATCTATTCCAGCTATCCAATAGTTTGTGCCTCTAACCCCTCCAGAACCCTCTTTCCCACCCCTCTCAGGAGCCATTCTCATGAGAACATTTTCGGACAAGAAGTGGAAACGCTTAAAATGAGGAGTGTTAGAATGGATTCCTCTTTAGTAACAAAGGAGTAGTTTTTACTCAACATATTTCCTAGTTCCCAGAAAGAGAGGCAATTGGAGACCATTATTCTTGACCTCTGCCATTTTAAGTGCTTTATTGGCAAACTCAAGTTTCACAGGGTCATGTTAGCATCTATAAGTCTATCCCCATAAAAAGACGTGGCTTACAGCTATCAACATGAGTGACTCCTATTTTCACAAGAACATCTATCCCGCTCACTGACACTTTCATAGATTGATAGTTAGCTATGACCACTTTTTAGTACAGAATATGCCCTGTCCTCATTGCTACCACTCCCAGGTTGGTGAGTTTCCCAATATGTTCTCTGTCATAGAAGCCTATATTAGATACCATAGTTTCAGTCTTCCCTTACCTCAACAATTAGCTTCTTGTTGACAGGTTATACCAAGAGGCCCAGGCATCTACTTTGACAATGCTACAACTCCTGCGTTAGCATGAACACCAAAAATTACCTTCTCCCCCCTGCACATGCTTTGGACTTGATTGGGATGCCCTTAATTTCAATCACTGGAATGACTTACTTGCAGAGAAACAGGATTCAGGCTATGAACATCACCATAGATCAGCTCATAATCAACCCCAGAGTGCCTATCAAAACCTCTCTTTCCTAGGCCATATGGCCTTATGCACTTACATCACCTTTAGCAAGACTGCCTTTGTTGCCTAAAAGCATGGCTTGAAATTGTGTACCTGTCAAACTGACAGTCCATTAGCACTTTAGTTTGCTGTTCCTATCCAAGTGGTATAGTCCTTGTCATGGTGGAAGAATCCACATCAGTTTTGCGTCTGTTTTTCCTTCCTCACCTCTGCACCAGACAGGATGATCATTACAGGCCCATTCCTATTGGGTTGGGGAGCTCACATGGACAACAGTACAGCATAAGGAACCTGGACATCTTGAGAATTCAGGATACAGATCAATGTTCTACAGCTACAAGCAGTTTGAAGGGCTTGCAAATCTTTCTTCTGTTTAAGGTCACGATGCCCTCATGTCAGATAACTTCACAAGTTCTTACATTAACAAACATGGAGGCGTGAGCTCTACACCCCTGTACACAGAAGCGATCAGTCTGTGGAACTGGTATATTGGCAACTGGATTACTCTGTCAGCAGTCTACCTCCCAGGAAACCAGAATGTGCTAGAAAACTTGCAGTCAATCACGAGTGGAAGCTTCACGACTCTATGGTAACCCATATTTTTGATCCCTGGGGAGCCCCCCCTCCAGTTTGTCTTTCCAACATATACTGTTCCACGGGAGCCCTAGGTCGACACTGAGGGTGACAATCTTACTCCTTCCATGGTCAGATCATCTGAACTTTGCCTTGCCTCCGCTACACCACCTACTTAGTTTTGGTCGGACAGATCATGAGTTACTTTCATTGCCCCAAACTGGCCTACGCAGTTTTGGTTCCCTAATATCCTATGCATGTCTGCTCAGACACCAATCATTATTTGTACATTTCCTGGTCTCCTGACTTGGGAACAGCAACATCAGGCACCCTAGGCCTCTGTCTAGCAGGTTCTGGAAAGGCTTAATCAGTACTTTTCTGCCTATAATAGCGTACTGCTCAATGGAACTTGAACATTGTTCTGTCAGTACTCACCAAACCTCCTTTTGAATCATTAGCTTCTTGCTCCATGTCTATCTTCTCCTCCATGAAGGTTGCATTCCTGGTAGCAATCACCTCAGCCAGGAGGGCTGGTGAGTTTGGGGCATTGATCATGGATTGTCATTATGCTTTGTTTCATTACATTCAAACCCTAAATTCACCCCCCCACCCACCCCCCGAGTAGACTTTCACCTGACTCAGTCTATCCACTTACCTGTGTTCTTTCCAAAACCTCATGCAGCCTCCGAAGAAAGGAGGCTCCATTCCCTTGATGTTAGACAAGCCTTTACCTGCAGAAAATAAAAACAATCAGAAAATCCCATAAACTATTTGCTGCCTCAGCAGAAATGGTCCAGGGTCAGGTTATAGTCTCGAAATGAATCTCAGGCTATATTTTGCTCTATCAGCTGTCTAATCATCCCCTTCCTTATGGAGTAAGTGTTTTTCACAAGAGCGCAAGCAACATCTATGGCATCGCTTCAAGAGGTGCCTCTATTTGATATTTGAGACTGCTACGTTTGCAAGACAGGCACAGGATTCCTCTGCCAGTTCATCTTTTGGAACAGCAGTCCTTTGTTTGGCTCTGCCACCTAAGACCTCACACCCTTCTCTCTGTTTGAGTACTGCTTGTCAGCCACCACAGTGGAATACACATAGGAGCCAGCACTTGAAAAAGAAAAAGTTAGTTAGTTACCTTATATTAACTGGACAGTCTCTGAGACATGCTCCCTATCTATATTCTACTACCAGCCATCCTTTTCCCCTATGCTTTGGATCTCCTCTGATTCTTGACAGAGAAGGAACTGGCGAGGTGGTCAATCCACCCCTCCCTTTTTCTCCTCAGTCAAAAGCATGAGGTGAGCCAGGGCGCAAGTGTGGACCAATGTACGTTGCTTTCAAAGTTCTCCAGTTCAGGGCACACGGGAGCACATGTATACCCACAGTGGAATGCACATTGGAGGCTCATTGAGATATGTGACCCCTGTTACTATAAGCTAAGTAACTTTCTCATTTCACTTTGGAAGAGTTTAATCTTGTGATGTTTGTATTACAATGCTAATGTTTGTATTGCATAATATAAAAGAAGAGTTAATTTTCTTGCGTAATTATGCAGTTGAGTGACAGTTGCTCACAAACAATTTTAAAAACACATGTATGGAAAAGTTGGTATTGTACGTACCAGGTCTGTCTTCTAAACTTGGTTTGAGGCAGATTATTAATGTACTGTAAAATTTAAAATTTATGTACAAGTCAGAGTCTAAGCCAGAAGTTTTTATAACGATTAAGGTTTTTGACTATATTCAATTCACTTCTGTACTTGAATATAGCTCCTAATGCAAGATGATCAAGCATTCATTGGCTGTCCTAGATCTAATTTGCCATAATCTAGCATAAAAACCTTAAAGGTAATTTGGTGGGAGTAATTAGCAACTAATCTGGGAAGTTTAGTATCTTCAATAATGAGCATTACACATCTTTTTATTAATTACATCCTAATCAATGCTTTTTATTTACCGTTAATGACTTCAGTTCCTGTTGTCATACAGCATGTGTTTAAACGTGTGTCAGTGATATGGTTTATACTGCTAAAGACTGTGTCATAGGTGTGCAGAGATGGAAAGATTTTTGGGGAGACTTTTTACTGGGGTGGGTGTGGAACTCTGAAAGTCTCTCCCCTGTTTTTGGTCCAGGCTTAGTGTTAGGAACTCCTTAGATTGTTGTAATATGCTACTTTTTGCTAAAGGACAAGATTAACTGCTAATGGGAATTACACTTTTCAAATGGATGGTATCTTCTTTGCTGTGGATATCTTTCTTGGGAGTAGGAGGAAATATGTGGAGTTTAATTAAACTTTAAAGCAAAATCTGAGATACCAAGATACTTTCTCTTTGGGGCAGAGACCATCATCTTTTGTTCTGTTCATACAGTGCCTAGCACAGTAAAGTCCTGGTCGAAGATTAGGGCTCCTAAGACCGGTTTACTTTCAAATCAAAGTATTTCATTAGATTTGTATGGAATATTCAACATGCTGCATACCTTTTTCACCAAGGCATACTGTGATAAATTTAATCTGCAGTTTCCTATAAATTGTGGAGTAAATTTTGCATTGTAAATGGTGCATGTTTAATTTTCTCATTAAATTTCTCAGTTCATGCAATTTGACTAATCAGTGGAACAAATACAAATTTTATCAATTTCTGATTCAAATATTTGTTGGACCTTTTTAGAAAGGTAAGTCTAGCAGAGAATTGTCATTGCTAGATTACTAAGTACCTGGTAGACCAGACCTGCACTAAAGGGTTTAAAACTTCTGGTAGCCTCCATTCCTCCACTAGTACTTGGAGGTCAGGAGCAGCACTAGAAGGCTTAGTGTTTCAAGCTGCATCATCTGGAAAGAAGTGAACTGCAAATTAGATAAATGGAGAGTATGTGGTACGGCAATGAGCAGAGAAACAGAAGATGGAGCATACATAGGAACTAAATAAAACAGATACTGAAAAAAACAGATGCAAACCAGAGTGTTTTTTAAAAAAAAAAAAAAAAAAAAAAAAAAAGACAGCAAGTTAAAGGCAAAACTCAATAAGGATAAAGTGAATTGATAAGGGAAATGTGCAGTACAAAACAAAAAAAACAGCAAAAAAGGATGGAAAATACTTCCATATTTAAATGAGACTCAAAATTGAATAAGATGAAACCACTTCTGACTAAACGTTCGGCGTTTACGTTTGAAGATTGTGCCAAAAGCCTCATTCGATTCAGGCATCCAAATGGCCTTATCCTTTCCTTTTAGCATATGCAGCCCCCACTGAAAATCAAATCATTTTATATGGGTTCCTAGTTTGACTTCTGGTGCTTGGCTTTAAGCATCAGAGTTTTAAAATATTAGCCTCAGCCTTGATAGCTTAAAATTTCTTAGTCTGTTTTCCAGAATGAGTCAATTTGAGTATGAACATTTTGAAAGTTTCTATTATTTGTAACTGAATCTTGTGTGTATGTAATGCATTGATTATACAAATGAACAAAGAAAATAGAATAACTGTAGCAACTTTTTTCACAAATTATCTTGAGTTTTTCTCTCAACAGAGGATCCCAAGCTTTAAAATTTTTCAACACACATCAATTAAAATGCCAGCTGCAAAGACATCCAGATTGTGCTAACGTGAAACAGTGGAAGGGTGGACCTGTGAAGATAGATCCCCTGGCTTTGGTGCAAGCCATTGAAAGATACCTTGTAGTTAGAGGTATTTATATCTTGATGTCTTGTACAGTGCCGTACAACCTGCTGGTGCTTAATATATTTAGAAATAACCAAAACAAATAAGATGTCATGTTAAAGTCTGCATAAATCTCTTATCAGAGCGCTATAAAAGTAAATGTCGGGGCAGTATTAAAGACAGAAGGTAAATTTGTTCAGCTGTCTGGTTAGGCTTGCTCGCTTTGTAGCTGTCTAGGTTTTCTCTCCCTAGAAGCAAGATTTTGTTTTATCAGTACCAAATCTTGCATTGCATGTAGTGTATGGTGCTACAGCCTCTCAATCATCCCACAGGCTGATGCTGTCCTCCTATATATATGGTGTAGACCTTCCAGTGTTGGTGCTAAGACTGAACATGAGACTTACGTCTCCTAAACGTTAATTCTGTTTTAACGTGTAGTTGATATTTTCAAACTGATGAATCTCTGGAAACACAATGATATGGGATTAATATTTACATGTGTTTATGAATAATCAGTTAAATTTCCTTATTCTGAAGTGCAAATAAGGACATGCAATTTGTCTTGGTAGGATATGGAAGAGTCAGAGAAGATGATGAGGACAGTGATGATGATGGATCCGATGAAGAAATAGATGAATCTTTGGTAAGCTGCTATTCTCTGTATAGAGTTGTATGGTGAGACTAAGGAACCTGCTTCTTAACCTGTATTTACTTTGCTTTTATTGAGGCTGCTCAGTTCTTAAATTCAGGGAATGTGAGGCACAGACTGCAGTTTTACATTGGAGATCACTTGCTGCCATATAATATGACTGTGTATCAAGCAGTTAGACAGTTCAGTTTACAAGCTGAAGAGGAGAGGGAATCCACAGATGATGAAAGCAACCCTTTGGGAAGAGCTGGAATTTGGACTAAGACACACACCATATGGTAAGCTGGGCAGAGAGCAGGGAAGAATCTCTCTCCAAATTTGTATGTTTATGCTTTTTAAAGGGGCGTGTATATATTAGGCCCCAATACTGTTAAAGATCTCTGTTGTAGGTAGCCTATAAGTCTGCTTTTTGATCACTGAGCACCTTGATGGAAAAATACTTACTTTGTAGGACCTACATACCAAATGCTGATTAGCAACAGTTAACATTCTTGGACTATGTCAATCCCAGCTGATGGGGATGAATTGTTTGGAAATACAAAAATAAAAGGGGGCTTCTCAGATGAAAGAAGCTAAATTAGGGGAAATATTATTTTATCAACCTTGAATAATTACAAACAATAGAGGAAAAATAGCCTGCTTCTCAAGGAACATTTTTGTGAGGCTTGCAAGTATTAATTGCTTTGGTAAAGCATAACAAAAAATGCCAGACAGGTGTGTTTTCTTTTAGTTTTTGTTTTGATTAAGGAATCTTCTGGTTATCCAGCCACATTGGGTATCAGTTGCATTGTCTCACTTAAAGCTGTAAGTTCCTCGAGGCAAAGGGCAGTCTTCTCTGTGTGATTGGTACTGCATGTAGCACACTGATATTCAACAGTGTCTTTATAACTGTTTGCACCTATAGTGCATCGCCAAGTATGAAAGTGATCAAGAACAAAGAACATGTTTTAGACTGAGTGCACTTCCTCTCTTTGCCCCTCTCATACAATACATGAAGTTGGCCATTTGTTTACTACTTCCTTTCCCCTTTGCCCACCCCAATATGTTCTATTTTCCCTTATCTTCCAACATTTGCACTTGGTGGCTCCACTAAATGTCTTGTTTGTTACTGCTTAAACTTTGCCATTGAAATGAAATTCTGGTAACCTGAGTGAATCTCTCTTTAAACAGTTGTTTTATTTTCAGATCTGTTGTATTCCAGAACCATATTAATAAATGCTTCACAATTTTTAGGTACAAACCAGTGCGAGAGGATGAAGATGGTAACAAGGACTCTGTTGGTGGTAAAAGAGGAAGGGCACAAACTGCTCCCACAAAAACTTCCCCTAGAAATTCAAAAAAGCATGATGAGTTGTGGCATGGTAAGTGTTTGTCATGGAGGGGATATGTAGGATCATGTGTGACAAAGAAAAAATATTTTCTGTTTTGTATACCTTTAATAAAGAATCTCTATATATACTTCCTGAATTACAATTCAGCTTATAGTCAGGTTTTGTTTTGAGTAACTGATATTAAAAAACGAATAGAGTGCATATCCAAGAAGCTGAAGTTCAAACTGATAGAAGCGTAACTCATTAATCAACTAATTTGTTAGACAATAGAAATGATCTAGTTTTTTCTCTCCCTAGATGGTGTGTGCCCTTCAGTGTCCAATCCTTTAGAAGTTTACCTTGTATTTACACCGCCTGAAAATATAACATTTGAAGACCCCTCATTAGATGTTATCCTCCTTTTGAGAGTTTTACATGCTATCAGTCGATATTGGTATTACCTGTATGAAGTGAGTAATACATTTAATCACTTGGAAGGCTTTCTGTAAATCTGTAGACAACTGTCATTGCTAAAGGTATTGAGACAATACACAAATAAACTTTTTCAAAATGGTAAAAACATTACTCTACTGTAACTAGGTAAAAATCAGAGTGTTGAATGTTAGAGAATCCTTTTAGTGTAAGGTGTGGAGTACAAAAACTCTTACAAGACTACAAAAATACAGCTGCAAATTTAGGATAATAGAACTAAATATATTGCTATTTCCTTATTTAAGGAATGTGTCTAAAATTTTAATGCCCACCTCTAATTTAAATAGAATTTGAACACTTACTTGTTATCTGTACATCAGATAGGTGCTGAGACAAAAACAGTGTTTGAGAACATCCCTAATAATCCCTTTATCCATGAAGTGATGGAATATCACAGGTCTGATGCCCTCCACCCCCTGAATTTACCCTCCGTTGCTTTTGATGATGGCTTTTGACTACTAGAGGGTTTTGTGATATCCGGTCAAACTCGTTGGTGTTCTCGTCTAAAAAGTCTTCAAATCTCCTCCTTTTCCCTCCAAACCAAAAGAGCAATACTTCTGAAGAGGGATGAAGGAAGTGAACAGTGGAGGTTCTTTGGACCTCAGGTTGATCAGTCTTGGTAAGAACAGACACAGTAAAAGATCTCAAAGCATCCCCCCCCCCCCCCCCCCCAAAAAAAAAAAAGAAAGCAACAAGTAATTAAAAAGAAATTGTAAAAAAAAAAAAAAAAGAGTTGGTATCTTTTTGAATTCCAGTGCTTTTCTAAATAGAATCACACTGTCTCTTGATCTCACAGAATGCAGTTTGCAAGGAGATTATTCCCACCACGGAATTTATCAACAGTAAACTGACAGCAAAAGCTAACAGGCAGCTTCAGGATCCTTTGGTAATCATGACAGGAAACATACCAACTTGGCTGACGGAGCTTGGAAAAACATGGTATGAAATGGTTGGCTTTCTACAACCCTTAAAACTTGACTTTGGTTTAATAAATCACTTTGTACTTTTACAGCTCAGTTATTCCCTCTTATACAGCATACATTGCTGTGTATCTCTAAAGAGTGAGAATGGTATTTATAGAGGTACAGGAGAGTTCTCGGGTAACATGGTGATATATGGTTGATTCCCAGCATGTAGTATTGAATGACTTAAATCATATTAATGTATTTAAACAAACTTGGATTAATTCCAATTGTCAATGATAGTTGTGTGCACATTTCTAGGTTACTATTCCTAGACTAGTGTTCTTGAAAACTTCAGCCATGTGATGACAAGTGTAAGGCAAAAGAGCCCATATTTGGCTCCTATTTGATATTTAATGCATTATTTGGGACATATTTCTGTATTCTTTCCCTGCTCTAGGCTCAGTCAAACCATTAGGATAGATCCTTTTATTTTCATGGCATTTTCACTTTTATTCCACAGTACCTTTAAGCTCTGAGGAGCACCAGGAAGTTAAACCCTGCATGTCAGTCAAATGCCCTAACCTGATTTTTAAAATATTTTGAGAAGGAAATAACTAGAGAAAAATCCATTAAGTTGCAGTTCATAGGGCAATGTGTAATTTTACAGTAAAAAGAAAATACTGTATTGGTTATTTGAAAACCAGTCCGTGTTCAGAGTTAGGGTTAAGCTTAAGAAATCCAAACAGTTGAAAGTATATGGCTAGCTAAATACCTTTAACTCTGTCCCTGTAATAATAAACGGGAACAGAAGCAACCTTCTCTGTTCATAACCGGTGACAACAAAAACTGGAATCTGAATCATACAACAGTCTTATTTTAGCCTTTTTTAATTATTTTTTTAACACAGTCCTCGAAGTAGGTTTGAAATTTCTGACTGACATAAACCAAAATAATCTTTCCCCATTCCGTATGTTCCATAGACATGAATTATTGAAGTAAATCAAACTCAAAGCGCGCGCGCGTGTGTGTGTGTGTGTTTAAAAAAAACCTAGGTCTAGATTATAAAATGGAAAGTAAATCTGAAAGATAGTGTAAGACTAAGCCTACTCTTACAAATAATTTAACATATACCTCTTAATACTACTCGCCTTGTAGGTTCTGAAAGATGAGTTGTAATGTCTTCTGCATATTTTTGTCTTCCACAAACTGCACATTTCTTAAAGCCCCCCTGAAAAATGAGGAAGTAGTAGTGGGCAATGATATAGTTGGTGCACCAATAAAGTGGCTTTCCAAATTAAGACATCCAGAACCTTGGGCTGTGAGCTTTTCAAGTCCTTGATTTGAAAATATTACTTGTAAAATAGGTATTAAGGAACTAAGAGGGATTAGTACCATTAAGTGTACATCATCTTTGTTGTTCTCAAATATTTAGGTATAACCTTCACTCTGAATTTTCTAGATTTCTAATGGTTGCTTTTTAAAATCTTTGCAAAGTTTTCACTCTTAAATACCTGATCTCAAGCTTAGTCTCTTCTGTTCTCAGAAGTACCCTTTACACTAGGAAAAGTATCCTCTAAGGGGTAATACAACTGACCTAACTCTCCAGTTTCAGGCATTATGAAACCTCTGTTTAGTCTACTTAAATTCTCAAGACTACAGATGTCCAGTATAAACTAACCAATTCTAACTCTTCACAGCCCATTTTTCTTTCCATTTGACACCCGGCAAATGCTATTTTATGTAACTGCTTTTGATCGAGATCGAGCAATGCAGAGATTACTAGATACCAATCCAGAAATCAATCAGTCGGATTCTCAGGACAGCAGAGTGGCGCCGCGACTGGACAGGAAAAAAGTAAGTGTTATGCGAGAATCCATTTCTCAAGGGAGTGAGTAGTAGTAGTTTGCCATATGGATCATTCTTCCACAACTTCCAGTGAAGGGAGATCTTAGTGTTTGCTCAAAATGACACAATCTCAGTTGTACTAGTACATATCTCAAGTGGATTTTTGAGACAAGGGCCAGTTGTAGGGGTGGCTGACTCCCAAAAGAATGAAGTGTATCCCAACTGAATATCTGCTATTGGGAAGCAGGGGTAGTTGGCACATGTTATGTAACAGCTCCCCAGCACATTTTGGATGTTTAAGGATTGCAGATATTGCCTGCCTGTGGAATGTAAACTTTGTTGTTGAAAATATGTTTGCCACCCCTGTAGATGCCTTGTATAGATGTAAGCACTTAAAGGGTTCTATATTAGGCTTATCCTTGTTATATTCACCTGATTCAGTGTTTTCTATTGATTCTGGAAAAGGCATATAAATGGTACACACCAGAAAAATATCCATATGCTTAAGTATTCAGTGTAATGCATTCTTGTACAGAGTATAACTATGAACCTAACACATGATGAGAAAACTGATAGCCTTGGATATTTAACTTCCTCCTGAACAGCCACCAGACCGTAGTAGCTTATTGCCTGGACAACAGAGGAAGGAGACAAGATATCAGGAATATGGCTTACCTGGGTCACACCTTCTTAAATAACATATCTGGGAACTATCGGCAATAGCTTGTCCTATTAAGGTCATCCTTCCTTTGTAATCCATTCCATGTGGTGGAGGGCTTCTGTCAGCCTCATAAACTGCTAACCGAGTCCCAGCCCACTGGTGGTACCCCACTGCCCTTTCCTTGTTCAAAGGTGAAGAGGGTGCTGAGTGGGTAACATGTCAGCTGATAATTTTTACTATGATGCCCCAGTCCTAGGGCTGAGACTTTAAACTTTTTCTGGTCCAGAGCAAGAATGCTCCCTTATAGTACATACTCCTACAATTTTACGACTACCAGTTCGCATTTGACATGAAACAACTTTTAATGAGAATTTTATATAAATAGCTCACCACTGAATACAACTTCTTGCTTATATAAAGTTAATACATGTTTAAAAGCAAATTATTTTACTTAGAATCATAGAAATGTAGAGATGAAAGGGAATTTGAGAGGTCATCTAGTCCAGCCTTGTGTCCTGCTGAAGCAGGACCAAATAAATATAGACCATCCCTGGCAGGTGCTTGTCCAACCTGTTTTTAACCTTCAGTGACAAAGACTCCATGACCTCGCTTGAAACCTTCCTATTCTAGGGCTTAACTACCCTTATAGTAGGAAAAACTTTTCCTACTATCTAACCTAAATCTCCCTGGCTGCAGATTAAGCTCATTACTACTTGTCCTATCTTTAGTAGAACAGTTGATCACTATCCTGTTTTTATAAGAGCCCTGAACACATTTGAAGACTGTTATCAGGCCTTTTCTTCTCAAACTAAACATGCCCAGTTTTTAATCTTTCCTCATATGTCACATTTCCTAAACTTTTCATCATTTTTATTGCTCATCTCCGGGCTCTCTATCTCTTTAATTTTGTCCATCTTTGAAGTGTGACGCCCAAAACTGGACACAGGACTCGAGCTGGAGTCTTACCAGTGCCGAGTAGAGTAGGACAGTTACAGCTCATGTCTTACACGTGACAATCTTGTTAATACACGCCAGAATTGTTCGCTTTTTTTTTGCCACTGCATCACATTTGTTGACTCTCTCATTCAATTTGTGATCTATTCTGAACCCAGATCCTTTTCAGCAGTACTATTCCATAACCAGTTATGCCCCATTTTTGTATTTGTGCATTTAATTTTTATCTTCCTACATGCAGTATCTTTCAGTGATGCCAGACTTGTTCTTCAATCTGTTAAGGCCACTTTGAATTCTGTTCCTGTTCTCCAGAATGTTAGCAACCCTGCCCACCTTGGTGTCATTCTCCAATTTTATAAGCATACTCTACTTCATTATGCAAGTCATCAATGAAAGTATTGAATAGTAACAGACCTGGGACAGACTCCTGTGGGAATCCACTAGATAAGTCTTCAATCTGACAGCAAACTATTGATAACTACTTTTTGAATGTCTCTTTTACCAGTTTTATACCTGCCTTATCATAATTTAATCTGGACCATATTTCCCTGCTTTCATAATGAAACCAGATCACATGGGACTGTGCCAAAAGCTTTACTACAATCAATATACTATGCAAACTTTCTCACTCCAAAATTTTGTTTCCTAGTGTTATAACTGCCTTGCTTGCTAAGGAATTGAGATTTGCAAAAATTAATTCTATTGCCTAAATGTCTCTAATGTGTAGCGCACTGTGAATAGAGAAGAGCTGTTGAAACAGGCAGAATCTGTGATGCAAGATCTAGGCAGTTCGAGAGCTATGTTGGAAATCCAGTATGAGAATGAAGTAAGTAATGGCTATGTGAATGCATTAACCCTTTTCAATGAATGTTCATACAAAAGCTGTAATTGCATTAGAATAACTTGGTCAGACTCTCTTCCATCCTACTACTGGCAGCTAAAAATTCCATCCACTAATGCATATCTACTTCTTCCAAATATGACTGGTTTCTGGCTGTCCTCCGAATAGCTAAATTAAAAATACTTTTCAATTGCAAATGCACTGACTTAAGTTCAGCAGTCAGAAATGCGTTCACTTTAAAGTTCGAAAAAATCTTACTCCAGCAAACACATGTACATGTCTCTAGCTTGGTCGCTAGGTGACTTAATAAATATTCTGTTTGGTCAGTATCCCTTTTCAGTGTATGAATTTTTGCTAGATTTCTGCAGGTTTATTAATAGTTTTTGATTATAGAAAGGCCTTTCCCTGGAGGAAGAAATTGTAATGAATATAACTGTTATATATTATTGCACAGCTCACACTTAAATTAATATTTTAATATTCAGAACATTTTTAAATGAAAAATTACCTTTTCTCTCTGAAGGTTGGCACAGGTCTAGGACCTACACTGGAGTTTTATGCACTTGTATCTCAGGAACTACAGAGAGCAGACTTAGGCCTCTGGAGAGGAGAAGAAGTAACTCTATCCAATCCAAAAGGTGACTGTTTTTCTGATTATCAATGTACTTTCAGCTGCTTCAGAAACTGACCTATGGGACTTCCAGGTTCTAATGCCTTAAAGTGTAATTCTATCCAAAACAGTGGTTGTTAAAGGTAACTTGTCATGGTTACTGGGCTAGTTGCACTGCTGCCCCTTTTCAGTGATCTCTGAGTGGAACCCCTTCTGCCTGTGTGCCCCCCCCCCCCCCCCCCAAAATCAGGCCTTAGGCCTTTACCTCTCCTAAGGTGGAACTCTGCAATTTGCACACTCTGACTAGGACCTCTGTTACAGCCACATGGACATCAACCATAACTAATCCAGCAGGAGAAACTGGAGTTGGCATTTTCAAGAAGAGATTTTCTCCAGGAGCCTGTGATCACATATATTTGAAGTGAGAAAGAAACCACTTCAAAACAAAGCATGATTTGTTTTGCCCAAAAGATACACGGCACTTAGAAGTGGATTTAAAATACGAGACCTGAACATACATTCTGCTACCTAAGATTAATCTCTATCCAGAGCTCAAGTGGGTCTGGCTTCTTCCCCATCTGAGTTGAGAGAACCAGCCTACACTCCTTCTAGCATTCTTTTCTGAGTGTCTCAATCAGACTGCCAACCTTTTTAACTGACCCATACTGAGGCCTCTCTACCCTCTTCTCCTCCCCCACCCCTTCTGCCTTGGGCACCTTTTTAATTGTTAAGGTCTTTTGATCTTTTAGGGTCTCCTTTGATCCCAGGCTTAGCCTTGGGAAGAGTAAAATGTCCTAATCTGGATGGAGCCAGCTGTGTAACTTCTTCCCCCAGTTGATGGCCAAGCCCTTGTTATCTTAACTCCTTTGAAGCTGGGTACCTAAGTCTATTTTGTCACCCTTCCTACTTGGCACCTCAGCCCTTTTACAGCCTTCTTTGGTAAAGTCCATGCGTTCAGGCAGGCAGCAATACACACTTGAACAGGAAACAGTCACATATAATAATCATAAGAAATAATAGACATTTTCCCAGTTGGTCTTGGTCTCGAGCGGTTATTATCTTAAGACTTTTATGTAATGTAAGTACATTCATATTTTTAGAAATCTGGATGGAATGTTTAAACTTTGAGAAAATGAAGCAATAAAAATAAAGGGACACTGTCAGGGTAATCACTTATTAAAATTTCCGTGTTATGAATATGAACAGTGAAAATATTAAAATTCTAAACTTTGTTCAGCTTTGGCAAATAAAAACAAGTCCATTTCTATTTCAGTTTGTCCTGCAGTATTACAAGATTGTTTTTGTTTTTTGCTAGTGCTGCAAGGAATGGTTTAAATTTGTAACTGATGGGGTGAAATAGAAATATCAACTGACATTTTTAACAAGTTTAATTTTAGGCCCGAATGACTGGACTCTGTGCCTTTAACTCATTTTTTAAATGAAACAGCATTATGCAAGTACTGAACTTGCCCCCCACCCCTCTTTCTTTCCCCAACAGGAAGTCAAGAAGGCACAAAGTATATTCATAATCTCCAAGGCCTATTTGCTCTTCCTTTTGGTAGAACAGCTAAACCAGCTCACATTGCAAAGGTTAAAATGAAGTTCCGTTTTCTGGGAAAACTAATGGCTAAGGCGATCATGGATTTCAGATTGGTAAGAATGAAATTTGATTTTTATCTGAAGTTATATATAACAATATTTTCTGGAGGTTCCAATGTAGAACACTTACTGCTAGACTTCAGATTCAGGAAGACAAAGTTGGTAATGCTGCGAGTTTGATTATGGCATAATATTGAGAGAACCTGAATTTCAGCACTTTCAACACCAGTCAGTATTTTAAAATGAAGATGGGTTGTAATCTTGTTAGGGGGTCTCCTGAGTGACTCTAGCTCATCTTTCTCTGCAAGAGAAAGCATCTAATTTCTGTTCACATTGTGATTTTATCCCTTTGTGTATTTAGCCCAAAATTATATGGGGCTTGTGATATAGTAGCAAATGATGAAAATTCATACTTGCTTATCACTACCATACCTAGGTCTTTCAACATAACTCGGTCCTTTTATATTAAAATCGCCACTATAAATTTATCCCAAAGTACTATATATACCGTATGACAAACTACTCTCTACTAGTCCAAAAAATGTGTTGGAAAAGGTACTGCTCAGGGAATGAAACATCAAAACTTAAAGCTATTGAAACTGTAAGTTGTTTTGCATTAACTATTAATTTAAAAACAATGCTGCTTTGGCTTCCAGGTGGACCTTCCCCTTGGCCTTCCTTTTTACAAATGGATGTTACGACAGGAAACTTCCTTAACTTCACATGACTTGTTTAATATTGATCCAGTGGTAGCTAGATCAGTATATCATCTTGAAGATATAGTGAGACAGAAGAAAAGACTTGAACAGGACAAATCACAGGTAGGAAGGGAGGGTAATTTGTATGAAGGGGAAAGGCCAACCTGGATTTTACATATTTCTGGATTTTTGCAAGCCATAGCTGACATAGAGTGAACATAAGTATCTTCTTATAAATACTTAATTGGTATATTCTTAATATGCTAATAAAAATTACTATTTTTATCAGTATTACTATTCCTCTTATATCAATTTGAAGTCAAAGTTGTAAATAATTTGCTAGCAATGGGCAACCATCGTGACCTTTTTGTAAAGGTACAGACAAATCTACGTTGGATGATGTGGCATACAGTATATGGCAATGAGTGAATTCCTAGTCTTTTATTAGCAAAGAGTTTTCACCTCTAGGCACAGCCTGAATTGCATATAAGCACAATTATTAACTATGCATCACACTTCTGGGTTTTTTAAGAACACTGCTAAGAAATTTGGTATTATAGAGAAGGGTTTATTTGGGTAACCATTGTATGTTGGGCACTGCTCAGGAGCTCTGTAGACACATCAGGAAGATTATCCTTCCCCCGGTACAATCAAGACTTTTCACACATGTTGGAGAAAAATGAATAAATTGAGAGAAATGTCACATCATGTTTTTTGAAGTTAGACTGAGTTTTCTGATTTAGCAGAATCAGATACATGCACAAATTAAAATACCTGTCCAATACAAGGTCAAAAAGCCAGTACTGTATTGAATTCGTTAATTTTAAAACAGCCTTGATATTTGAGACATGACATGATGAGAATTTCTTCACTTTGCTTCAAGCAAATTGTCCACATCTAATTTTTTGATCAAAGTGGGAGAAGCTACTTGTACTCAGGAAGAGCTTTGATACCTCAGTACAATTCCTAAAAGATAGCATACACAGAGGTAGCCAGGCTGCTTTTCAGAATTTTGCCAACGTTACCAGTTCTGCTCAGATGAGGTCTAGAAGATGTAGGGCTAATCTACACTAGAAGCGCTATCTCTGCGCAGGTGTATGCTGACAGGAGAGCTCTCCTGTTGGCACAATAAATCCACCTCTGCAAGAGGCGATAGCTGTGTCGGTGGGAGAAGCTCTCCCACTGACATAGTGCTGTCCACGCTGGCGCTTAGGTTGGTGTAATTTACAGTGCTTGTTGGGATAGCTTATTCACACCTGAGTGACGGAAGTTATACCTAAGTAATGGTAGTGTAGACCTGGCCTTAGTTAAAATGATGACAGCTTTGCCTATGCTAGCACTCACTGGAACTGAGCTAGTGAAGTATTTGTGGGAAATGTTTGGCAGAAGAGCCAAGCATAGACCGGTCTTGTCTACGTCTGAAGCTGAAGATTTGCTTCAGTTCTGGCTTTAATGCCATGAAGTCTCTTTCAGTGTTCCCTTTAGTATTTGCTCCAATCATCTGAGTTTTGACGCTGTGTATTTTGATAAGTGATGGTTTAGTATTTGCTCTAAACTTCCCATCAAGACGTTAGTCTTACAAGTTCAGTCAGTAATTTAACGAGTTTTTATTTATTTAATGAAAACCTTCACCAGGAAAATGTGGCTTTACTATGAATTTTTGGGTCTTTCCTATCCCCTTCCATGTATCCAAGAGATCTGAGACTTTGAAGCCACTTCAGAACCCAAATATAAGTAAATACTTGCTTTGCTAAACTGCAGGATGTTTCTGGGAGCATGTATTTCAGTGGGATGGCTAGGGTGCTTTTGATAACTTTGCATATTGTCTATGCTAGGGAAACCTTCCAAAACTTTCCCAGTTACTAATAGCGGTTCCACTCCACTAGTGGCAACAATGTAATATAGATTGGCTGCTGGCTTGGTAAGCACCATGTTATCTAGCTCAGCTCAGATTCAGAGGCCAGCCTTCACTAGGGCTCCCAGTATTAATATTTGTGCAGCTGAGTTTTTGTTAGCAATAGTGTGAAAAATCTGTAAAACTTGACTGTCTTGTATACATTGAAGGGACCTATTCAGTCAGAGGCAATCTGCATCTCACTTGCAGAAGGGGAGCAATCATCTGAAAAAGCCCAATACCAACCTCCTGGAGGGGAGGGGAATAAACAGGGCCAACAGGGATAAGTGAGGATAATTAAGGGATGATGGCTGCAGTTGTCATTTTAGTACTTGCAATTTATGAAAATACTAGAGACTATTCAAGACAATTCACGTAACACTTAGAGTCCTCCTTTAAACAGAAGGCTGGTTTTAACCTTAACTATGGGAGGGCTCTACACATCCATCAGCAGCAGCATAGCAAACTCACAGAGGTGTGAAGTGACCTGTTCATCTCTGAGATTTCTCAGATGAAAGAACATCCAGTGGAGATGAATGCAGCCTGAAATAATAGCTCTGAGGGGATGTCTACACAGCAGAGAGAAACGGTCAGCTGGCTGTGCCAACTGACTCCAGCTTGCCGGGCTCTGGCTGTGGGGCTGTTTCACTGCAGTGTAGACTTTGGGTTCTGGCAGGAGGGGGGCTCTAGCACTCTTTCGCCCTGCAGGTCAGAACCTCATAGATGTGCAGGGCCCCCCAGGGCTTGGTGCACACACAAGGGCAGGAAGCAGAGCTCATACCCTCGGATCCCAGCTCAGATGGGGGTGGGAAGAGTGTAATGATGCTGGTTCTGGCAGGACACAACTGTGAGTGCCAGTTTAGGACAAATTGCTTAAAGCAGGACAGTTACAGCCCAACACTGGGGTTTTTCCATCTCTAAGGCAAATCAAACCAGACAGACAGAGGACTTTTGGTTTTACCCCCTGGCTAACCACAAGTCACACAAGCAATTCCCTTAAGATACTCCAGTTTCCCAGTATCACCACCAGTGCCACTGGTTACAGGGACAAAATGGTTATGAAAACCAATACCCCAGTAAAAGAAAAAAGGTTCTCTTGATCCCAAAGGACCCAGACCCAGGTCAATATACAAATTAGATCTTACCCACAAAACATTGTTGCCAGTTCTTTAGAATCAAAAATCTAAAGGCTTATTCATAAAAGGAAAAAGATCTAGATGAGAGCTAGAATTGGTTAAATGGAATCAATTATATACAGTAGTGGCAAAGTTCTTGGTTCAGGCTTGTAGCAGTGATAGAATAAACTGCAGGTTCAACTCAAGTCTCTGGAGTGCATCCACAGCTGGGATGGGTCATCAGTCCTTTGCTACAAACAGAAGCTCTAAACAAAGTCCCTCCAGAGATAAGAAGCAGGACTGAAGACAAGATGGAGGAGCTGCAGCAGCTTTTTATAATCTCTCTTGCCATGTGGTCTCTGCTTTCTTTGTCCCAAAGACAAGCTGTCCATCACATGGCATGGAAAAACCTCAGAGTTCTGTCCATAGGCATGCCTTGCTGAGTCACAAGGTGTATCTGCCTTCTCTCAATGGACAGTTGTATAGCTGATCGTCCTTAATGGGCCATCAAGCAGGCTAGGCAGAGCTGACACCAACTTGTCTGGGGTGTCGCCCAGAAGCATAGCACAAATTTGAACTACAGACAGTATAGAGCCAATACTTTAAATACAAAAATGATACATGCATATAGATAGCATAATCATAACCAGCAAACCTTAACCTTGTCTTAGACACCTTATTTGACCCCCTTTACACAAGATTTGGTGCCACTACAGGACCTTGGTTGCAACAATGATCTATACTGTCCCACATCATGTCAGTAATGTCACGGGGGGTAGGGAGGGAGTAGGGAAGGAGGCTCAGACCTCTCCAGAGCTTGGCTCATCTAAAGGAGGCAGGGAAAGGGTAGGGGGAGTTCAAGAAAGATGTTGATGAGTTGGAAAGGGTTCAGAGAAGAGCTGTGAGAATGATTAAAGGATTAGAAAATGTCTTGCTACATGACGGTAGAGATCCCTTCTGATCTTAGAATCTATGAACCTCTTTAGATGGGCTGTGAACTTTCAGATTGTGTTGCATACATGGGAGGGGAATGTAGGGCTGGCAGGCGCCCTTGTCACCTCCATGTCCCTCTTATCGCTCCATGTCTCCCTTCCCAAACAACTGATCCACCCCAACTCTTCTCCTCCTATTACCACCTAATTTTTCCACCCAATCACCCTCCTCTCCCAGAGAGTATTTGCTTGTAATAGCTTTTCTTTTCTTTTTTTTTTTTTTAAATTTTAAAGTAGAGATGCAGCCATATATTTTATGTGGGTGTGCACGCCATGTGCACTGGAGCCAGAAAACTTTGCCTAGCAGTATCCATAGGGTCAGTATCTGTGGCCACAGCCCTTCTTGTGGCCGTATAAGGGTGGTGCTGCCCCAACCGTCCGTTCCTTCTGACCAACCATGGCTAGAGTTGAAGGTCGCTGTGGTGTCTTCACCTCACACTTCCATTCTTTTTTTCTGGTAACTTTTCCTGTGTGTATATAGTAGTAGTACCTTAGGTTTGGTTAACTGTTAGTTTAGTGTTAATAGAGTAGTTGGCTGCCTGTGTGATGCCCTTCCCAGGGTTCAAGCATTGTCCATCCTGCATAGGGACCATCCACAATAGCAACCCCCACAGGAGGTGCTTGTTGCCTCTTGATGAGGACCACATTGAGGTGCTTCATCTGCAAGTTGCTCAGAAAGAGGACTCAGGTGGCGAGAGACTTGCTGTTGAAACAGTACCTTCTGGAGCAGGCAATGAGGCCCACTTCAGCACCAAGGACCTTGTCTGAGCAGCGGTAGCGTTCAGATCTGGCAAGTGATGCCACCCCACACTCTGGTTCTAGCGTTTTCCCCAAGAGGAAATGTCTTTTGCCCTCCTCTGATGTGGCAAGGAAGGAGGAGTGCTGACCAGCACTGTACTCCCTCCAGCACACAGGATGGAGCAGGTCAGTCCAGCTGCTCCTAGATACCACATCAAACCTAGCTACATTACCATTAGACAGAATTCCCCCAGAAGTAGAAAATACAGCAAGTCGCAAACAGCTCAGTGGTCTCTCACAGTTCACTACCAGACCTCCATGAGACCAACCAAACCTTCAAGGAGGCCTAGATTTCGTAAGAACGGTCTGTCTTCCACAGTGACATTGCAGTTGGTTACTACTTCCAAGTATTTGTTTTGATCGACTGGTCGAGGGTCACGAATTGCTCCCCTTTCTGGATCATATGCTGCACCAACCTGTCCTCCATCACTCCTGTGGGGACAGTCTTTCCCCTTTCCTACCTTTCGGGAGCTCATCACTTCTGACATGGATCGTAGAGGTGGCTTCATAGGCTATTCCTTTCCTTTCAGTTCAGTTCCATCCACCCTTCCAACCCCTCTCCTCCTCATTTTTTTTTTTTTTCTTTTTTCTTTTTCAGGGACCCTTCTCACAAAAGTCTCTTAAGACAGGAGGAACAATCCTTCCTACTCATGACTTGATTAAACCTGTTCCAGTAGACTTTGTAGGAAAAGACTTCCCCTCCAAGATACTTCCCAGATTGGACTTCAGGAATGCCTTTATCCTCTTCCAACAGTTAAGAACGGCAACATTGGCAGCACTAATTCCCTCTTTAGATCCTGGGTACTAGTTCATCTCCCTTGACTTCCAGGATGCATGCTTTCATATGCTATACATCCTTTCCACAGATGCTTCCTACAATTCATCGTTGGCAAGGACCACTACCAATTCCAGGTCCCACCCTTCAGCCTTTCAACTGCCCCAATGGTCTTTAAAAAGCTCTTCTCAGATGTTGTAGCCCATCTTCATCAGATGGGAATAATCATATTTCCTTTCCTGGACAGCTGGCTCATCAAGGGTCACTGTCTTTTTCTCAAGAAGCAGTCAGCAATCAACAAGGCTCGTATCCCCTTTCCGGGCCTTCACCTCAACATAGAAAAATCTAGAGTCATACCTTTACAGTGAATAGACTTAATTAGAGCCACTCTAGACTCCATTACTGGCAAAGCATGCCTGCCCATGGAGAAGCTTGCTATACTGTCCAGCCTCATTGCCAGGCTACAAGAGCCCACAAACCACAGCAAGGGCTTGCCTTTGACTTCTGGACAACATGGCAGTGTGTATTTGTAATATTCCTGTCAAAACTACACTTCTGATGTCTTCAAGCCTGGCTTAGGTCTGTCTGCATCCCCAACAAGCACTCTAACTATCCAGGTACGTGTTACCTCAGACGGTTCTTCACTTCAAGTGGTGGAAGGGATACCCAAAAGCTGTGTAGGAATTCTACTCTCGTGTCCATCCTGCACAAAGATAATCACCACAGATGCCTCCCTGTGAGGCTGTGGTGCCCATTTTCAGGACTTCACAGCCCAGGGCAAGTGTTTCACTCCAATTGCCCCTAGGAACATCTCTCCATATCAAAATTATAAAAATCACCAAGGAGGAGCAAGATCCCACTACTTAGGCACAGGCAACATAAAACTCTAGAATTGGTGCATATTCCACCAGATAGTAGTTTATCTACCAAGGCTACAGAACAACATAGTGACCTCCCTAAGCAGGTATTTCTGTCACCACATAATTCAGCTCCCACTTATGGTTGTATTTCAGAAGATTCGGCTCAGCCAGGGCTCCCTAGAGAACTTTATTTGCATCGGTGTCCAGTGCGAAGAGCCAACACTTCTGCTGAGGGGCTGCAATTTGTTGGGAAATGCTGTCTGCTCACCTCCAAAACCATTGTTGTTCAATGTCTTGAAGTTGAAGTGAGAGATCTGTAGCCATCCTCCTAATGCCATCATGGCCACAACAAGGAAAACTTACCTCCAGAAGTGAAGTTATTTTCAAGCCTAGTGTGTGGAACAGTCTGTCTCTTGAGTCTGTCCTCCATGTACATTCTTGATTATCTGCTACATTTTGAAAACTATTGGTTTATTACTTAGCTAAATTATGGTCCACCTGGCTGCCATTACAGCCTTTCAGTTACACTCCCCCCTCTCCCACATTAAGGGATTTTCAGTCTTTACTCACCCGACTACTGCAAGGATTAATCTTTTGTCCAACCTTTTGTCCAAGAACCAACTCCACCATGGGGCCTTAAGACATCATTTCTCATAACCATCATCTTGGCCAGAAGGATAGGTAAACTAGAAGGTCCTCTGTCTGCTCCACTGTATACAGTGTTCTGTGTGAGTGATAAGGTGACATTACGTCCCCATCCTTGCTTTCTACCTAAAGTTGCATCCATTTCACATTAAGCAGGATGTTCATTTACTGGTGTCTTGCTCCAAGCCTTGCTTCTTAGAGAGGAAGCCAGTTTCCACACACTTGATATAAGAGCTCTTGCCTTTTACCTCAACAGGAATAATCTCTTCAGGGCTTCTCTCAGACTCTATTTCCATCATGGAAAGAATGAAAGACCACCCAAAAACTGTCTGAGTTTTGGGATGCATCTTGACTTGTAATGATGCCTTGAAGGTACGTCCTCCACCTTTTGGTGACGACCATTCCATCAGACTTCCGTGTAGCTTTGTGGCCTTACTGAAGAACATATCGACCTCAGGCCATGAAGTGAGCTGTAGCTCATGAAAGCTTATGCTCAAATAAATCTGTTAGTCTCACATGTCCTCCTTATATCTATCTCAGACACTTACAAGGCCACCAGCTGGTTTTTGGTGTACACATTTTCCCAGCACTATGCTATCATGCATGCTTCTAGAGCAGATGCAGTCTTTGTTGATATAAGATGTGACGTGTATATCTCTTTTTAGGTGTATGCTTAATAGTGCCTCAAGGGGAAAAGCTGTTAAACAAATATCACCATCTCAGTGCCACATGTCAGAAAGTACATGAGCCAGTAATACTGTAGTAGTGTTTTGATACTTCCAGAGATAAGTTAACAAGCCATTTTTCTTCTACACAGTAGTGCATGGCCTTTATTTTAAAGGTGTCAATAAAATTAATGCTAGCAAAACCTACTAGTGATGGAGTTGTAGTTTGAGAAACCTGTAGTCATTTAGCCTTAGTCTGCTTGTGTTATGAGCAAGAGGTGTGATTCTCAGCTCTCCTGCACATATACTAGCTCTCATCTGGGCTGGTATGCTAAAAATAGCAGCACAGCCACAGGAGAGCAGCATGGGCTATTCTCCTCAAGTATAAACCCACCTCAGCCTCATGGTACTTGGACAGCTAGCCTGTGCTGCAGCTGTGGTAGATGCCATTATTTTTAGCATGATAGCTCAGATGAGACCAAGTTCCAGTTTGTCTGTGTGATCTTGGAATCACACATCTATCTTATAGGACAGACATATGCTTAAATAACAGATTTAAAGGTGAACTGAAGCGCTTCCTGCACTGCTTTAGATGTTAGTGATACCATCGATTTGTTGAAAGAAACTCAGGAGAGTGCACTTGGGTCTGTAAAGGTGGAAATGACTTGCAGCTGTGATGTCTTGTTTCAAAATGTGTAGGTCTATGCACATTCTGTTAACTTAAAATTTTAAACAGTTTTTACTAATTTAAAACTTGTTTAGTTCACTTTAAAGGATTTTTTTACACCAGGACTTCCTTATCTTTTGCAAGAAAAGTCCCTATTAAGCTTTGAGTACCCAAAATGCTAAGCTTTTATTGGGCTACTTAGTTATGTTTTCCTTGTAATGCAGCAAAGGCTCCTCCTGTGTTCCTTGTGAAACTCTTTATGGAAACCCATAGTGTAATCTGTTAATTTGCAGATTTATGGAAATATTCATATTCAGTTTTGTTTGCACATGTCCTTCACAATATGTGTATTCTTAGACTTCTGTGGATTTCTTCACTATCAACCGTAAATATCAACAACATTCTATTGAGGAGAATTGTGGTAGACTTCTCACATGTGTACTCATTTTTAGAATCTACAAACTTACCTATTCCTCACATTTTGAAAGGTTTCTTTAAAAAACATACTTTGATGCCACTTAGTTGCCAATAAGTTGGTAGCAAATTTGTTCCCCAACTCCCAATAGCAGCTAGTAGTAGTCATTTTGACTACTGAGTTATGATCATGTATTGCCATGCACATGAGAACTTACTATTAGATGCAGAAGTTTGTCTCTTCTCTCCCCCATTTAATTTCCCAACAGTAAAAAGATTGAAAGTAGTATGTGTGCAGTATTATAGCTCTCATTTACTGTAACAAATGTCTCATCAGAAAATCAATGTAATTCTTGGTGTTTAAGTTGATGGCTTCTACTCTTTTAGGCTCAGTTTTTTAGTCTGCGTTAAAACAAAGCCCGGTTTGGTTTGTTTTTTCACACCAACCTTTACTAGCTGTCTGATTCTGCTTTGAAGTAAAGTAACTCCAGAAACATCAGCAAAACTATGCTTGTTCACAGTCAAGGCATATGTTATTGACTATCTTGATTAGTTAACTTGTTTTATATACATTAAAAGTTAAGATTAAAGGGGAACAAAAAGTACTGTAATCTGTAGCTGATCTGTTTCAATAACTGGTCTGCAATGAGTATTATGTATTATGTAATATAACCAATATTACATGTGTTAGAATGCTAAATAATTTGTTGATAAACTAATGTAAGTGACTGAATTATTCACTGGCTTTCATTTTCAATTTTTTTTAGACCAAAGAAAGTTTACAGTATGCATTGGAGACCCTCAATATGAATGGCTGCTCAGTGGAAGATCTAGGGCTGGATTTCACATTACCTGGGTTTCCCAATATAGAGCTGAAAAAAGGGGGAAAAGATATACCTGTCACCATCCACAATTTAGAAGAGTATCTCAGAGTACGTAAAAGCAAAGCTGTAATTTTTTTTAATCACATAACTCTCTTCCTGTCTTATAGTTAGTTCAAAGTAGTTTATTTTAAGATGCTTGTTTTTTGCAAATTGGTCATAGCAGTAGTACTTTTCAGCTGGTTGCTTCTGTTTTGTCTGAAGGCCCTGGTAAGAAATTAGAACAAATACTTTGAGTCTTTGTAATATACAACTCGACTGTAGAAGAATCTGTTCCTTAAGGTTTCAGAAAACTTATTTTGTATCCATGGCAAATGTAGTCCTAAATGGCATGATTTTTCACTGGGAGCCGTGGGTTCTTAGCACCTCTGAAAACAAAGCCAGAAATTACTGGGCCAAGTATTGAACCAATACTTTGGACTAGTAGTGCAAAACACTGCTACACAAGATTATTGGCTTCTGAAATGACTTTGGGACTCTACCTCTGCAAGCCAGACGGTATGTGGAAGGTGAGAGTCTTCAGAATTCTGCTTGAATCACTTTTTTGTCCACCCTAGCAACTGGTTTTATAAAATCTTGAGTGCTATTTTTCTTGACACCTTTAACTTATGTCTTTGTTCACTTCAGAACTCGCTTCCACAGAATATTCCGGATGGTAATAAATGGTAGTAGATCAGGGCTGGGCAAACTTTTTGGCCTGAGGGCCACATCTGGGTGGGGGAAACTGCTTGCAGGGCCATGAATGTAGGGCTGGGGCAGGGGGTTGGGATGCGGGAGGGGGTGCAGTGTGCAGGAAGAGGCCCAGGGCAAGGGGTTAGGGCAAAGGAGGGGTGCAGGATGTATGAGAGGGCTCAGGGAAGGGGGTTGGGGTATAGGAGGGGGTGCACAGTGCAGGAGGGGGCTCAGGGCAATGGTGCACGGGGGGTTCGGCAGGGGCTAAGGGCAGGGATGCAGAGTGTGTGGCATGGGGCTGGGGTGGAGGCAGGGGGCTCAGGGCAGGGAGTTGGGGTGCAGAAGGGGTTTGGCTCCTGCCCAGTGCCGCTTACCTGGAGCGACTCCGGGGTGGCAGCGGCGTGCACTGGGGCCAGGGCAGGCTCCCTGCCTGCCCTGGCCCCAGCCCCGTGCCTCTCCAGGAAGCGGCTGGCCCTGCAGTCCCTGGCTCCACACACTGCCCTTGCTTGTGGGTACCTCCCCCAAAGCTCCTATTGGCCGTGGTTCCCTGTTCCCAGCCAATGGGAGCTTTGGGGGAGGTACCCACAAGCAAGGGCAGTGCTCTCAGCCCTCTGCCTCCCCTCCCCCAGGGGCCGCAGGGATATGGTGCTGGCCACTTCCAGGAGAGGCGCGGGGCCCGCAGCACCACAGGGGTGGCAATTCCACAGGCCAGATCCAAAGCCCTGGGGGGCTGGATCTGGCCCGCAGGCCATAGTTTGCCCACCCCTGTAGTAGATAGAATGCCCCCAATTTCCTACTGCACAAACCAAAGTAAACTTGCAACTTTTAATAAGCAATATCATAAATGCTGTGGTGATCAGTTTCCAGCACTTAAAAAATTTAGTACTGGGACTTCTGCCTGATCATGTAAGTAGTCAAGTTTTCTGCTCCCATACATTTTGAGTCTGAGTGCTTTGGCCATATGCATTCCACCCCATGCATTTGAGTTCAGATTCTTTTAATCAGCAGTGTCCCACTGAGGGCTGCACTTGTACCCCAAGTGTCCTCGTGCCTCACATAGATGGTGGAGCAACACTAACTGCTCCTCAGTTCCTTCTCACCACCCATGACTCAGTCACAACCCTGCAGTCTGAGCCTTTTTGCTCACTGTGTGCCTTATCACTCTGTGTAAATAGGAGTAGTTCTAGCGATTCCATATGTCCACTCCACTGTAATTTTGTATGTGCCTTATGCACAGTTTTCAGAGAATGTTTTCCTTCACATTAGGGTGGCTTGAGCGCCCTTTGCTGTTGCACACCACTGCATGCCGGTATAGGAGGATGAAACTGCCCCCAGCTCCTTCTTACTGCCAGTGTGGGTTGTTGCAGCACTTTCAGTCTTTCTATCACAGGTTTATTTCCCTCATTCTTTGTATACAGCTTGTTTTGTTTAGTAGTGGTTAGATACAGAGTATAGTTAATCTTAGTGATAGGTTTCAACATTTAGGTCCCTTTTGGGCCAAATTTGATTACCTGGACCAGAACTGGAGCCATGTCTTGCTCTCCAGGGTTTAAGTCCTGCTGGTTGAGCGCCAGGCTGATGCCAGTCAGTGACCATATCCCAGCTGTCTAAATTGTTTGGAGTGCCACATCAGTGACGAGCGTCGCATTTGTAGAGGGTTTAAGCCTCACTCTAAAAAAGAGCAGCGAGACTTAAGTGTCTCCTTTATGGAGATGGCACTTGGCCTCCATTGGAGCAGTCATGTTCAGAGCAAACTCCAAAAGTAGCACCATCAGTACAGAGTGCATCTCCCAAGATGTCTTTAGCACCACATTCTATGTCTCTGATAGTGAAGAGATGTAGACCTCATTCAGCAAGACCTTTGGTACTGGGGCCACCTAGAAGCAAGGACACCAGGGGGGACTCTGAAGGGAAATGTTCCCCAAGAGTTCCTCTGCTAAAAAGGGGCTCATAGACTCCAGAACCTATACCAGGTCAGTCCCAGCTGACCCCTGAAGTCGCTATACAAAGACACTAAACTCAAGACCCAATTCTGGTACTGACAACGCCAAAGATGTATGCTTCCTCCAGAGAACTGCTTGATCTTCTGGTACTGGTATCTCCTGTGGTACAGGAAGGGTTTTGGCTGGTACCAGAAACTAATTCCCACACTCGCTCTGCAACAGCATGCAGTACCTAAAGAGGCCAGTACATTTCAGGGGAAAGCCTGGTACCACCATCCCCGAGTTTGACTTTTCCGGTCTCCTGTCCACACAGATTCTGCTCCACCGCTATTGCAGGACTTAGAGCCATCTTCACTGGATTCGTAACTGGGGTCTTGTGTCACATACTAAAGGGGAAGCTTATCCTCCATCAGTATGGTCCATGGATGTCACAGCAGTCTCAGCACTGGCCACATTGCAAGGGGCAATGGCCTGCGCAACAGTGGGGCCCACCACTACATCAGTGGCTTTTATAGACACAGTTGGTTTGCCTCCCCTCACCTTTGAGTTGACTTTCAAGGGTGCACAAGATCATCAGCGCCACAGACATTCTCAGATGCCCAGGACAGGTACCAAGCAGCTGCAGGTTACTCAAACAGTTCCTCCACCATCAGAGGCAGATTAGTCATTGCCTCAGTGACCTAGTGCATGGTCTTCCTCAAGACCATATGAGGCTGTAGAGATGAGTGATTCACCACCACTGGAGGATTACAGGCTTATCAATAACTTCTTAAGAGTGGCTTTGCTGCTAAACATTCAAGTAGAAGAGATCTGTGAGAAATCCAACAAGCTAGTGGACATGTTAGCCTCTCTGGGGCCCTCCAGAATGGCACTACTGACTGAGCAATTGTGGATTCACTCAAAACACTTTTTGGCAGACCCCTTCTTCCATATGGCTAAATGGACAGAGGGGAAATACTAGTCCCTCCTAAGGGTTTAGAATAACTCTGTACTCTCACCTGCCCTCAAGCTCTTTGGTGGTGGCAGCTGTTAATGAGCGTGAGAGACAGGGCACCAAGTATTGACGCCAAAGGGTAGTAAAGAATCAGAGGCTGGATTTGTTTGGTTATAAACCTTTTATTTGTCGGGAGACCTACAACTTAGAATTGCGAATCAGCAAGTTCTCCTAAGTTGCTACAATTTGTCCCTATGGGAAAACATCCTGAAGTTTAAATATGAGGCTACTGGAGGACTCCAGGCAGGAGTTCAGTCTGATGGTAGAGGAGGGTAAGTGGTGGCTTGGACTCAGCAGCTCAGTCCATGGTAACTGTTCTATGAGGAGGTGCTCATAAATGTAGTCTTCCAGTCTCCCTGCTGAAATACAGCAGACCATCCTAGACTTGTTCTTTGAGGGTCCTCTCATCTTTTTGGAAAAGATGCACAATAGGCTACATAGCCTGAAAGATTCCAGAGCAACACTGAAGTCACTTGGAATCTTTACACCAGCAACAAAGAGGAAGCAGTTCCGGCCCCAGCAGGCTCACAGAGCTTTATACCTCAGCCCCAAGACCTGCTGAGAAGAAAGGGCAGGAATTACAGGCAGTGACCATCTTCCTCCCTCCTCTGCAACAGTAGGTTCCTCTCGACTAGCAGTCCAGTCCAAGCATGCATTTTGATACAAGTAACTACAAGTGCATCTGTTCCTATCCATATCTTTGCCAGTCATCTATCCCACTTCCTTTGTGTTTGGACTCCTATCATATGGGAATGGAGAGTCTTAAGCCCAGTGGACCTAGGGTATTTTCTTCAATTTGTTTCTATCCCTTCTTCCCACCACCCTTCCCTGACCCTCTTTAGGGACCACTCTCACAAGATGGTTCTTGGAGGTCCAGTCTCTCCTTCTAGTAGGTGCTATAGAGGATGTTCCTCTGTTCTTTTTTTCTTCTTCTTCTTTTTTTTTTTTTTTTTTGTGGGGGGGCGGGGGTGTTATTCCCAAAGCAAAAGGTGGTCTCAGACGTATTTTGGATCGAAGAGTTAAACAAGAAACTGAAGAAAATAAAGTTTTTTGTATTCCCAGGAATAGGGCGACTAGTATGTTGCCCTTGACTTAAAGTATGCTTACATCCATATAGTGATCTGTCCGGATCACTGGAAGTTTCTCAGGTTCATAGTGAATGGAATCCACTATCAATTCACAGTACTTCCGTTCCATTTATCAGCAACCCCTTGCATTTTCACAAAGTATATGGAGCCAGTAGATGCATATCTGTGGAGATTGCCCGGATGACTGGCTGGTGAGAGGCTGGTCTGAGTATCAAGTACTGTCCAACATGACCATCATTTATTCCAGCTTCAGTGCCCTGGAGCTGTTACTCAGTCTGGCTGAAACAATTCTAAAACCTCCACAAAGAATAGAGTTTATTGGAGCATTCTTGGGTGCTATGGAAGCCGGTGCATTTCTGCCCCAGTCAAGGTTCCAAATGCTCCGAGATCTGATCTTGGATCCAAAAGCACATCCCATTACCACAGTGCACCCTTGCCTCAGACTTCTGGGGTACATAGCAGTATGGCAGCATGTACCTACTTAATACAGCATGCCAGAGTACACCTCAGAAGGCTTCAAGGAGGGTTAGCGTCAGTGAATGCCCCCTATCGACATCTAGACAGCGTTTTGCATTCCAGAGGTGACTTTGTCCTCTTTGGACTGGGGGACAAACTTTCAAACATTTTGTATGGGAGTTCCTTTTGTGTCTTCGCAACCAATGTTCAATGTTGGTCACAGATGCTTCGTTCCTTGGTTGCGGGGCATGCATCAAAACCCTGCAAACTCAAGGGCTGTGGTCTTCCCAGGATCTGAGGACTCTCATAAATGTTAGGGAGCTATGAACTATCTGTCTAACCTGTTACTGTGCGGAAAAAATCTTAGTGTTTAATGGACAACACTGCGACTATGTTCTGTGTAAACTGACAGGGAGGAGTGCATTCATCCCAACTCTGCCAGGAGGCAGTTCTGCTTTGGGAGTTCTGCATAACCAACTCCATTCACCTCAAAGCTGCTTACCTCCAAGGAGAGCAGAACATATTGGCAGGTCACCTAAGCAGATCAGTCTCTGCTCACCACAAATGATCACTACATCTGCACATGGCCAGGTCCGTCTTTCAGCTGTGGGTGACTCCCCAAGTGGACCTGTTTGCAACAGAAAATGCTATCTGTTCTGCTCCCAGGAGGTTGGAGGCAGTGTCACAGCTCAGGTTTGTTGGTTGATGCGTTGATGCTATCATTGGGCCAACTCCCTGCTTTGCTTGCCGTTCCTCCGATACCATTACTACCCAGAGTTCTGAAGACATTCAGGAAGTGCTTCTGAATAGCAGAAAGCCTTCAGTAGGAGTACTTACCTGGCCAAATGAGAGAGACATTTCTGTTGAGAAAAGATAGAAAAATGTTTCCCAATGCAGGCATCCTTTACCCACATTTTCAATTATCTATTGCACCTAAAACGTCAAGGTCTGACAGTTCCAATAAAATATATTTGGCAGCGATTTCAGCATTTTATTCGCTGGTGCGTAATTGCTTTTTTCTAACCCCATAACTATTAGATTTCTAAAGGGGTTGGACAACTTATACCCTCAGGTGCATCAACCTGTTCCTCCAAGGGATCTCAACCAGGTACTAACAAAAAGTAATGGGACCTCCCTTTGAATCTCCCACAACTCGCTGTCTGTGCAACCTCTCTATGAAAGTGACGTTTCTGGTTGTGAAAATCTCAGCAATGAGATTTGGCTGAATTGAGAGACTTGCTTTCAGAGTCTCCTTATACAGTTTTCCATAAGGATAACTTATCTCCATTCTCACCTAAAATTCCTAACAAAGGTGGCCTGCAATTTCCACATGAACCAGGTAATTTTTCTGCCAACATTTTACCCAAAGCCTTACGTTCTTACAGATGAGCAGAAGCTTCATTCATTGATGTGAGGAGAGCATTAGTATTCTACTGGACCACACTAGGTCCTTTAGGTCCTCAGTGGAGTTGCAGATTGTGTGAAAGGTAAACTGGTTTTCACTCAGAGGATTTACTCTTGTATTCATTTGTGCTACGAATTAGCTAATGACTTGCCGCCACACAGAGTATTGGCTCATTTGACTAGAGTGCAAGCAACTTCAGTGGCTTACCCAGTACAAGGACCTATTTGAGATATTTGCAAAGCGGCAACCTGGTCATCAGTTCTCACATTTGCTGCCCATTATGCCATTTCCTGTCAGTCGAGGAGTTTGACAGGCTGTTCTACAATCGCTGTTGGGGTAGAGCCTGCCTCCATGTTAATCTACTTGTGAGTAACCAACAGTGGAATGGACATGTGCAATCACTTGGGGGGTAGGGGGTGTTACCTGCCTTTCTGTAACTGTTGTTCTTTGAGATATGTTGCACATGTCCATTCTACAGCCCACCCTACTTCTCTTAGAAGTGGGAGGTAGGGGAAGACTAGATTTTTTTTTTTTTCCTCTTCTTTGTATTTACTTTCTCTGAAGTCCAATAAACTGTTAAACCTTGTGGGATAATTGAGAGTAAAATTCTCCCAGGTTACTCTTCTCATATTAACAGTCACATTATAAAACCAACCAATGCATATCTAGCAGGAAAAAATATTCAGTAGAATAAGGATTTCTATTTCAGAGATTTCCAGAAGGATACATTTCAACATAATGCTATTTCATGAGGAAAAAATAACTTTATCTAGATTTTGATGATAGATTGTAGGTGTTGTGCCATTCAATATGTTTTGACCATAGGAAATATGACTTATACAACTTTCTTTAATGTACCCTCTTTAATAAACCAAGCTTAGCTGAGCACTTTAAATGCTTAATAAATATTTACCTCAATTTTGGGGGAATATTATATATGGTATTCTAGCTGCATAATGTATTTCAAATGGATTTTTAGTAAGATTTGAATGGGAGTCATGTGTCTGATTTCGGAAGCAGGAGAACATCTGTTTGTTAGCGTGACAAGTACATCTGGCAGACTTACTCTTGTTCAAGAAGATATATCCAATTTCTATTAAACTAGTTAAGAACAAATTCCCTGTTTAAAATGTCTCATTATTTGCATATTGGGGGTGAGGTGGAAGGATTATACAGGTCAATATTTTACTATCCAGTTGGTTTTTAAACATATGCCGTAACCAAATTTCAGTTAGATTTAGAGTGACATATCAGTCTCTGGAGGAAGTTGTTCTCCTTTCTAGGTACAACTGTGTTGCATTGGTACAACAAATATGCTGGTGTTGGGCTGGTGAGAGGTGACCGAAGTGGTGCAACATTGTACAGCACCAACTCAAGCAAGCTCAGGTTCACACATCTTTATATGGACATGTGGTTATGTTGCTGATTCTTTTGCCAAGTCATCATATCCTTTGTGTAACTCCACTGTTGAATATTCACATAGCTTCTCATAGCCTGTTCACTTATTGTAGTTTTTTCTTCTTTATTTTTACAGCTGGTTATATTCTGGGCACTAAATGAAGGTGTTTCCAGACAATTTGACTCTTTCAGAGATGGATTTGAATCAGTCTTCCCCCTCAGTCATCTTCAGTACTTCTATCCTGAAGAGGTTGGTAGATGTGAATTTATAACTGATATCAATCAGTTACGTAGATTATTATTAATCTACATTCTTAACCCCATATTTAGTTATGGGCAGGTTATTGTGTAATTCTCACAAATAGGGCAATATATTTATGAAACTCATGTACCAAGACAATTCAGTGAGTTTTAAACTAGGTACTTAGTTTGTACATAGAGAGACTTCTGTATTTAATAGTAGTTCTAATTAGTATTTCTGGTGGTGGATTTTATTTTCTGCAGTATCAAATTTAGTATATTGTAACTCTTTTTTTCCCCAAAGAAAGTAATACATCCACCCTAAATGCAAATTTCTTGATTCACATATTCCCAGTGTGTTGGAGGACACTAGAGGAATCAAGAAGCTTCATAACTATTTATTATTATATTGTGGTAGCAACTACTGGTTGTAGACATGGACCAGGACCCATTGTGCTAGATGCTGTACACAAACAGAACAAAGACTGTCCCTGTCCCCATCCCCAAACATCTTATAACTAAGTGTAAGAGAAGAGACAGCGGGTAGTTATAGTTGGATGCAGGAGCACAAGGAAACAATGAGAGAGTACTGATCAGCATGGTAGGTAATGGACACAGCACACCTGCTGCCTAATCATTGTGAAGGTTTTTGTAGGCAATGGAGGGACTTGAAGGGTGGCAATGAGGTAGATTTGTGGCCGTTTATAGGGAGAGTCTTCCAATGGCTAGGGGCAGCAGGGGAGATGGCACATAGGTGCTTGTTTAAAAATGTAACGTGGGTAATGGAGCCTGGCATTGTTGACGGACTAGAGGCAGGAGTTGACATTTTGACAGTGTACCGTGAGATGATGAGTACGTTTGGGATAGGCTGTAAAGGGCCTTGAAAGTGAAAACAAGCTGCTTATTTTGATGCAGTGGAGAAGGGTGGGGAGCCAGTTGGGGGACTGAGAGTGTTCTTCAAAAAAAGAACTAGATAAGGTCATGGAGGATAGGTCCATCAATGGCCATTTGCCAGGATGGGCAGGGATGGTGTCCCTAGCCTCTGTTTGCCAGAAGCTGGGAATGGGCAAGAGGGGATGGATCACTTGATGATTACCTGTTCTGTTTGTTCCCTCTGGGGCACCTGGCATTGGCCACTGTTGGAAGACAGGATACAGGGCTAGATGGACTTTGGTCTGACCAGTATGGTCGTTCTTATCGGGTGACAGAAAAAACAGGTAGGGGAATGATCTTTGCAGCAGCATTTGGAATGGATATATGTGGGGCAAGCTTGCAGTTGTCAACATACTCTTTCTTTCTGGAGTTGTAGTAATTGCAGTGAGAGCCCGGGTAAGTATTTTAGATGTGTGGATGGACAGGAAAACCTATATCTTAAATAGGTTTTCTCTTTCTACATATACCGTTACCTCTAAGTTTCATGGAAAAAAATGGCAAAGGAGCTTGGCTGAATTGCTGCATTTTAATTTTCCTATTGATGCTTTGCATGGTGATGTGTAGTTCCTTTAAAGTTGAGACATGTAGATGCTGCTTCTAATTTTTTTCTATATTTCTTAATGTGATAGTGCTTTTACATAGAAGTATCACCTACTGGCCAAAGTTCAACTCTGCTCAGCTATCGACAGCATCACACTGTGTCACTTGCCATTGGGAAGGGAGATTCTCCCACTATTATGGTTTTGTCCTTTCCTCTTTATGCAGTGCTGTATTTTGTTCTTCTGTTGGTGGGCACCAGTATGAAGTGGTACAGACTATTTTTTGAGATGCATTTTAAGTTGTTGGCAGCAGTCCCCTCCTGTTTAAAAGTCTCTGATCAGGAGTGCACCTGCAATGGGAGGGAAAGAAGGGTGAGAGAGAAGCGGTCTGTTTCCCTGAAATTAGTTGTATAAGACTCATAAAAAAGGTTGAGCGAGAAGTGCCCAAATGGCATTGAATTAGCCTGGCTAGTGCCCACAGCCTGAGACACAAGTTTGGACTGTTTCTAACTACAGGAAGAAATGCAGCCCACTAGTAGCAGGAGGTCTGGAGATGTCCGGATCCAATAAATGAAGCTATTATTGGGATGGGGCTATTAAAGTCAAATGAGCTCTGTAGTATTGCACAATTCAGCAGAAGTAACTTTCCTGAATGTTGTTCCAGAAAATAGATTCATGTTGTAATCCGCATGCACAGTCTTCGTTCTGTGTCCGCACAAGGACAAAACTGTTCTCTCTGCTTAAATTTATAGTTGGATCAGCTCCTGTGTGGCAGTAAAACAGACACTTGGGATGCAAAGACGTTAATGGAATGCTGCAGGCCAGATCATGGTTATACACATGACAGGTAATATGGATTTGATACTAGGATACCAAATGTTGAAAATTGTGCATTTGATTAATCTTAAAATAAACTAAATACCTTTCATAGTTGCTGTACATGAAATGATGCAACACCTCTTACACATTTTGGGAAGAAACTGAGATGTTTGTTCATAAAAATAGCATTTATAATACACGTAGTCTGAGCATGGAACCATGCTCATTAATGCTGTGATAATAGTTTTTTATTCTTTTGCTTACAATATATATATTTAAAATAAACAGCTGTTTTTGTTTTCTCTTTTTAGTCGAGCTGTGAAGTACCTGTTTGAAATTCTTAGTAGTCTTGATAGTGAGCAACAAAGATTATTTCTCCAGTTTGTGACCGGTAGCCCTAGACTGCCAGTAGGAGGTGGGTTTATTTAGTAGATATTGCCATCATGTCTGCACTCTCGTGTATAATCAGCACAGCTGATGCATTTGTGAATCATTCAAAACCGTTTCTGTTTTTCACTTCACTAGTTACCTATAATCTGCATATTTCATTTTCAAAACGTGAAATGTTAGTTAAGAAGTTTGGAGTGCTATAAGCTTGTTATAATAGTTCACATTTTTGAAGTTTGCATAAATAAAATGATGATGTCTTGAATAGTAACATTAATAAAGATTTTGCTTGAATAACTTTACAAGATAGAGATGACGGATAATGTACAATATTTCATAGCTGATATCAGTGTTAGCAGATATCGTGCTACCTGACACAGAATAATCCACATTAAAACAAATTGTTACTCTTTTGGGGGAAAAGCAGTTCAGTGTTCATGGTTATGTTGTTAACCATGAGACAACTTGTAATAAGTTACGGTGGGCCAAATAATAAAATGGCAGTGTTTTTCCTTACAGGAAGCACAGTCACTAAGACTTCCTGTCAAGAAATGAGACCATATTTGTAGAAACATTGATTCTGAATCCTAAAATGCAAAAGAGGGTATAAAAAGAAGATGCTATTTTTTGAAGGAAAAGGAATAAAGGGGAAAAAATGAGAGAATATTTGATGCCCTTGTTTGGAATCTGCCTCCTGATATTGAATATGTTCATGGTTATGCAGCTGTATATTTTAAAAAATCAAATTAATTGTAGATAAAATACCTTTTGCCAGCTTCCTTAACTGACTGACTGCTTTGTATATAAAAATGACATCTTTATGAATATACTTCAGCCCTGCTTACATTTTTTAGTTTTCATGTATAGATTGCAGTAGTGTGCTAGTGCTGAAGAACCAAAAAGTGAAATGGACCTGTCTAGTCTGAGTCTTCACGGTAACTAAAAAGCAAAAATTAGTTGGCATAATTTGAAAGTACGTCTAGCTTTTTACTTTCCATTTAAGGTTGTGGTAATGTGGAAATATTCTTAAGCAAAGGTTGAAGAGTCATAATTTAGAATGCCAATTGTGCTGAATTACTGTCAGTTTCATAGTAGGTTAAGAAAAGTAATTTTCCTGTTTATGTTCAGAGAAACACAGTGGATCTTTTCTTCTCCTTTCAGGCTTTCGAAGTTTGAATCCTCCACTGACAATTGTACGCAAGACATTTGAGTCTACAGAAAATCCAGATGACTTCTTGCCCTCAGTAATGACTTGTGTGAATTATCTCAAATTGCCGGACTATTCAAGTATTGAGATAATGCGTGAAAAACTCTTGATAGCTGCAAGAGAAGGGCAGCAGTCATTCCATCTTTCCTGATCACAATGAAAAATGCAATGTCTGCCTGTTACAGCAAAGAGAAAATCATGATTCTTTTCTAAATGTATCACCTGAGTCAAGGAAACGTGTTACGCCTTCTTGTTGTAGAAAAACGGCTTGCAGATTATAAACAAAGACACTTGGTTGATATTCATTAAAGGCCCAATGGACTTAAAGTGATCAGGCCCTAAAAAGTTGTTGTGACAAGGTTTCTTTAGCAAGTTCTTGTTTAAATTAACATTTATTTGATGAGTGAAGTTTTTAACTTGCTTTGCTGTGTGAAATTTAAAAAAGGGATGTTTTTCCAGGCTGGAACAATAAATGTCGCTGTGCAGTTTAATATCGGGCTGTGTGTATCCATCTAGCTAAGTCTGCAGTTTTTTCCTCCAAAGACAAGTTTTGTACATAAGTACAGAAATTAAAATACACATGTATTTGACAAATCTAGTTTAGTAGACTAGTTCTGTGTCCCTTCACATGCCTCTGATTTTTCCCTTCCTCTTGTGTTGTCTGATGTGCAATTCACTTGGTTCTTTTTTGTGTGCAACACTCAACAATTGTTACATTTTGGTTTGCATGGGCATTTATTGCTCCATGTTTTCTCTCAAATTAAGATATAATTTAAATTTTACTGAATTAAAAATATATATTGTCAATATAATTCAGCCTTTGTAATTAGGTAGAGCTTAGTTTTAACGTAGTAGTAGGATATATTGGCTACAGTCTTTACCAGATGACACTCTAGAACTGTTTACACAGTGATTCAGGCAACAAAAGCCTCTTACCCAGAGGCTGGGAAGAATTTCTTTCTTTTGTGTAGTTGAAAAATCAACAGATTGGGCTGGCCATTATTTATTATTAAAAGGCCAGCACATTTCAAATTGATGTATAGTTTTTTAAAAGACAAATTAGCAGTTTTATTCCCTGTTCAAGTAAACAAAAATTTCTTATTCTTGACTTAAGTTCATGTTTACTTTTCTAGCCTCCCTCTTTGCCCCCCAGTGCTAGCTTGGAACAAACAGTTCAGCCTTTGTCTTTTGACACAGATAAAGCACCTGTAAGCAATGCTCTGTCCAACTGTTTTATGTGCTGATTTCTCAAATCTGCAATAATTTACTTCATCAGGTTAATGTTTTTACCTGAATATAAATAAAAAAGTTTGCTTCACCTTTTTGTTCATAGTTTTGTACTGTATGCATAAGTTCAATTGTGTAAATTATTTCAACCAAGTAAATCATCTTAAATCTCCTTGGCTAACTGCCCACATGTTGTGGATGATTTACTATTAAAAGAAGAGTTTGTAAGATCTGCTATTGAACTTAGATAATGGTGGATAAAGAGGAAGGAAAAAATTTCCTTTCTATGGGTTCAAAAACAAATGGACTATTCCAAACATTCCTGAGATGCACATGCTATAGTTCATCTCTATGAAAATCTGATAAATAGCTAATTACTTTATTCAACTTTGAGAAATCAAAATTAATTTTTCAGTGCATAGCAATTGTTGAAAACTCTGGTTAATCAGTTAAAATTTCCCCTAAACGAATAATTTTTTTTATTTAGCTGAAGAACTTGTACTTTGAAAAAATGTATTTCAATACATGTAACTGACATTCTTTACCGTGAACATTCACAGAATTACATGTGGTTGCTCATACCAGGTGCCACAGAACTGTAATGCGAACTTGTCATGAGCAGTCGAATGTGAAATCATTGCACAAAGAATCTGATAACTGAGCAGTTTAACTATCCTATTAAAACTGAATGAAGGCGCTTCACACTGTACATATAATATTGGTAGTGCAGAATGTGGCAAAGATTTCATAAAAGTTGAAGGCAGTGTTTAAAATATGGACTGGTGTTTAAAATTGTTCTGAAAACTTGATCAAACTGAGCACAAAGATGCGTGTTTATAGTGTGTGGATAGCAACTTGTTCATTTTTTAAGGTTCTATATTTTAAAAAAAACTGACTTGTGTAAAAATCTAATATTTTGTATTAAAATATCATCTGTATTGATATTTTTTTACCCACGTTGTCTCCCTACAGAATCTGGCTTTCATTGACTTGAGAAGTTTTCAAATTTGAAAAAGAGCCATTGTATGATAGTTGAAAGTCCATTACAGTCTGGTCCTGTGCAATCTGGTGACTGTTCAATGGCCTATGTAAAAACAAGATGTCGGTGGTCTCGGTCCATTTGCTTGTGGATGAATGTTCACTTCACAAAATTAATCCGAGTTTAGCATTGATTGATATTTTGTCAGTTTCAGCGGATCGACCACGGATTGATTGGGCTTCGAAACGGAACTGACTTTACCCCTGTAGATTTGTTCCAGGGCAGTATTGAGGCACATAGGCAAGGCAGTGTGGGGAAGTCTGCATTGCCTGTGACTGTGCTGTATCTCTTTTGTGGATAAACTGAAGACTGTAGTTTCTGTGATGGGTAGCGCCTTTCACAAGCACTAAATTTTAAACATATCTCTAAGATTACTTCAGAGAATTATGGGGTGGTAGATTATGTGCTGGGGTTAACTCTTTTCAGAAACAGTGGGTTCAAAGAAGAGGTAATTCACACTAGAATTTAATTTGGTGGACACCTCCTAATCCCTGATGGATATTTTGTCCATGTCATACAATTCAATACAATAAACAATCTGCTCAGCAATTAGGCCCCTAGCAGTGTGGCTATAGTTCAAGAGTAAAGTTCTTTGCAATCTGAGAAATTTAGGCCTTATCTACCTGGTTAAATCATACTGGTTTTATACATGTATAACCCCTTCCCCCACACACAATCTGTGTGAATACTCTTATTCTGGCTATTTTTTATTTAGTTTAAACCCCTTTTCACACCACATACTAAACTGAAAAAAGGCAGACTTATTCTGGTATAAGTTTCTATAGAGGATTTTACACCTGTAACTAGATCTGTTTTTTAAATTAACATCTTAGGTTACACCAGGTAGATAAGGCCTTAGAAATCCTGCCAACTCTAGCCCTAGTGCTTGTCAAAGACATTAGTCTTTCACATCCTGATCTCTAAAATAACTCAATTTATAAGCAATTTTTTATAATAAACTTGCATTGTTGCGTTTTAAACCTTCCCATAAAGCATATACAGATAACAACATAAAAAGAGTAAACATAAAAAGTAATGCATAGTGGCAAATTTTAACTCATTACATTTAAAGGTTTTCTTCATATACAGATTGCCCACTTAAGTTTAACTTCTTATCCCTTTGGGTGTTCAGTGCCTGCTTTAATAAATAAATTTTAAAACTCTGGGCTGGTCTACACTAGGAAATTTACATCAGCATAGCTACATGAAAAATCCACCTGCCTGACAGATGTAACTATGCCAGCTAACCCCCAGTGTAGACAGTGCTTGTGTTAACCTAGCTACTGCCTCTTCAGGGAGGTGTACGAAGTACAGTGATGGGAGAACCCTTCCCACCACTGTACTAAGTGTCTACACTGAAGTACTACAGCAATGCAGCTGCAGTGTTTTAAGTGTAGACATACCCTAAGAACACATGCCTAACATCAGTGGTCACGCTGGGTTTTTTGTTACTTCATTCCTCATTGTTATCTTGTATGTCATTCACTCAGACTGTGAGCTCTTAAGAGTATAGTCCTTGTTCATATGCTTGCATGTGAAATGCACTTCTCCATCATTAGCTCTCCCCTAGTGAAGACATTTCAGCTGCTCCTCTCTTCCTGCAGATACAGGAGGCAGTTTAGACTTGTCCACAGTTCTAGGCTTCAGTCTCACACTGTCCACCCCCAATCATATTGTCTTCACCTATTTAAACAGACTGGCAGATCAGTCTTCCTGCCTGCCTTGTTACCATCCCAGCTTTCAAAGCCAGACTCTGGAGCAACACAGAGCAGTCATCTCTCCTCTTTCCTGCATTTAGGGGACAATTCTTTGAGGGATTAGTCCTTGAAAAGGACCACTCACGTCCCTTAATTTTTCTCCTACCCTGAAGAGGGCAGAGATGGCCAAATAGAAAAGGTAGGCCCTGAGGAGCTCCATCTGTGACGACCCCCTGAAGAGGGGGTCATTGAAAGAGTCATTGAAAGGGTTTGCACTGCAATAATTTCTGGCCCATAAAAGTTTGGGCCCAGATTTTTGAGTATATAGGCATTTCTGAGGTCAGAGTTTCAACTACTGTCATTAGAAGGAATTTATTTAGGAGCCTAAATCTCCTTTTCTAAACGGATTTAAGTATTAGGGGCTAAATCCCATTGACAGTCATACCTACAAATATCCCTACGTACCTTTAAAACTCTGGGCTTTGGTCCTAGTAGCTAGCTTGAGCCCGTCTCCCACACACGCTGTCCCCACATGCTGAGATTCCTTCAGAGGCACCTTTGGACAGGTGGGTCAGTCCTTACCAGCAAACTTTGATCATCATTTCTGATAAAGAACTCTTGAGTGAAAAGTCTAAAAATCCTTCTAAAATTTTCCTTAGTTTAGTCCGTATGTATATTGAAAAGTTCCCAAGTCTCTTAGCGGTAACTGAGGCACTTGGCAAGGAATTGGACATCTTAGGGGATATCCCTCCTTACCAGTTAAAAAACCTCACAATACATGGGAATATTCTCCCCCGCTACTCATGACACACTTCCACTCCAGTTATACAGTGGGGATGAGCTAGACAAGGACTCCTTTACCTCTGCTCCTCTATGCTCTCTGATCCAGGAGGCAACTCCTTCTAATGATAGTTTTGTATATGACTATCCTCCTCCCACATGGAAACTTAAGCCAAAAGGGCTAAAAATAAATGAAAACAAACCCACATAAGCTATTCATCCTCACCTCCTTCCATGATCAACTTTTCCCTTGGAGACAGATTTCTCTGCTTTGAATTACAAACCCAAACCTCAGAAGCAGCAGAAGGTTTTCCCCATACATAATTGAAATCATGTTGAGAAAGATGGTAGCCCGCATTTAGCACCAGCCAGAGAGGGAGAATTCTTCTCCCTTATCCCATCAACTGGGTATAGATTGTCATGTAACCATCTGCCATCTTTGTCTGAGCCAACACAGGTCTACCTGCTTTTACCATCTTTGATGCAATCAATCCATTGCTTCCTCAGTGGTTTTCCTACCACCTTCTCCTGCCATGCTACCTTCCCCTTCAGTCATCCTTTGAATGTGTCCAAACATCATGGACCTTGACTTCCACACTAATACTTCCATTTTGAAATCTGTCTCTGTGTATAACTCCTCTTATGGGATGAAGACATGTCCTCTCCAACACCTATAGGGCTTGAACCTGCTGTCGCCCATGCTTCTGTACGGTTCTGGACTTCTAGTCTCCAGGGGCATAAGCTTGTCATACATAACCCTGAAGATTATATTTCACACTCCTCCAGCACTCCCCTGTCTGGAGTTCAAGCTCAGTCTTCTGTGAATTAGCTGCCAAGTTAGTAGTACTGGACATCTGGTTTACTCTCATTCCATTAATCTCTGTCCAATTTCCCTGTGGCACCTCTCTAACTAGTAAACTTAACCAGGTAGATAACGCCTGCAGTTCTTTCAGTGGCTCTGCACATTCCCACTTACAGGTTCTATAGCACTCTGCAGTAGAACCCTCTTCTAGCAGTGACAACTAGAGCACTCTTGCGTCCCTCTCCTGAGCATCCTGACACACTGAGGGTGAGGTTGTAAAAGGGGCAGAGTGTCCTCCCCACCTCAGTTCCTCCCAACCATATGCCAGGATGGATGTGAATACTTCCAGTTCTTTGAAGTTTTCTACAAACTTTTGTGTTAGCTTACAGTATGTCAGTAATAATGAGGGTTTTCCCCAGTCCCAGGGAATGGTGAAACTGAAAAAGCCAGGAATTTAAAAGGTTGTTTCCTGCTGGCCCTCTTCCCAATATCTGATGACTACATGTGGTGCCTGAGCTGCTTGGGAGAAGGCCACTATCCCTCTGGCTGTTCGATCTGCTTGACTTTCACCCCTAGAGCCCCCATCACAAGAAGATTAATCTACAACTCCTGCAACTTAAGGAAGCCCTCCAAGCTAGACCATCTAGATCTGTTTAAACTCTGGTTCCAAACTCTAAGGAGCCAGCCTCAGCCCCAGTGGCCTCCATCTGTTCTGGTCAACTGTAGGGTTCCAAGAAGTCGCAGCTCCTAACAAGGATGGACTCTGTTCCTGCAGCTCCCCAGTCAAGCCCCTGAGGCGACACATGTCCTAAGCAAGGGTTGTGTGGTTTGATCCCACTGCCCTGGTTCTGGAAAAGTCAAAAATGAGTTAGCCACCCTCGCTGGTACCTCATGTCTCACAGTGATCTCACTCTGATGCAACCCCTCTGGTTGCAGGGCCAGTGTCATTTCCAACTGCCTCTTCCAGATCCTGGAAAATGGATGTAAATGGTGCCTCTGAATGAGGGCCATCAGTGCTTTCAGTTCCAGATGCTGCAGCACTGAGGAAAAAGAGGCAGAGGAGCAAGATGGCCAATGTTAGCAGTGCCAGTTTTCATGCATCAGAGCTCTCCTGTCTGATTCTGATAAGGCCACCACTGTTCTGAAACAGAGAGCTGCTCCAACTCCAGCTTCAGTAATGGAGATAAGCCCATATGTACCTTCAGATCTTCTGTCCTTTCCTGATCGGGTTCCTGTTCCAGAGAGTTCTGTCACTGTGGTGGCTCAAGTCCACCCTTCAGCTACAGCGCATGCCCTGGATCTGGGCGTGAAGTATGTGGTGCACAAAAGGAGGCAAGTGCCATTGGTTCCATGGTCGTCATCCTCTTCATCTCCCATTAGGAAGAAGAAACCAGATCCCATTGCTCGTCCTCTCCTGGAACACCTTCTGATCCTTCCTCCAAGGACTCCATCAGGGTCTCCATGAAGAACTGGATCCCCATTCCTCCCTGTGGAATCCCTGTTACATTCTTTCTCAGATCTGGACCCACACCCTCTCCAGAAGAAGGATAGAGGAAAGAGAGAGAGCTATAGCAAGGTTGGACCACTCTTTGGTCCTCCCCCTATTAGCATGTTTCCAACCCCCAGTAGTTAAGGAGACTAGCAGTCTTGGGGTCTTAGTGGGTACCACTTCAAGACCTCTTCAGTTTCCCTCCTTGTGGATGGAGGGATGGTGTTTCATCTGCCAAGAATCCAAAAGTCCAAAAATCCTTGGACCTGATTTCCCTGGATCCATTGATGCTACAGCTAGTGCTACCTGATACCCTGTCAGAAGAGGAGGACAAAGAGTGAGCTCCTGTCTCTGAAGAGGAGTGTTTAGGAACTGATTTTAAGCCTAGTCTATCAGATGTTCATGTGGGGGAAGGCTTCAGCCTCCTTTTCTTCTGAGGGTGCTGTGCAGTTCTATGATCTGGTGGATCACGTGGTGTCTACTTCGAATCTCCTTGTGGTGCCAGTGGAGGAGACTTCCCACCTGGTATTCAATACCCTTGGTGTCAGAGCCATCACTTGGGTAGGGCAAATTGGGGCAACCGCCCTGGGCCCTGCGCTTCGGGGGGGGCACCATGCTTTGATAAAATTGGGACTGTCGTGATATTCAGCCCTTTGTCCCGTGTCCTGACCAATGTATGATTTGAATATCGGGACAGATGGTGTCCCAATATTCAGGTGAGGAGTCAGGTGGGGAGGTGAGGCAGGCAAGCGGAGTGAGGAGACAAATGGGGAGGCGAGTGGCAGACGGGCACGTGGGAGGAAGGGGGGGTGAGGAGGCAGGTGGGTGGATGGCAAGGAGAAGAATGGTGGGCGGGGGGTGAGGAGGCAAGTGGCAGCTGGGCACGCCGGACAGATGGCGAGGAGACTAGCAGGGAGGCTGATTTGTCCTGGGCACTCCCCTAGGGACGGGCCTGCTTGGTGTTACTGCCAACCATAAGATCACTCCCCATCTTGGATGGTTTGTTGCAGTCTGCCAAATCTATGACATTGACAATAGGTGAGATTGGTCCAATCTCTAAAAAGGCGGACAAACTATACCAGATGCCCTCTGAAGGTTTCTTGTATTTCCATAACCACCTTGTGCCTAACTTGCTAGTGGTGGCTGCTGTCAGCAACAGGGTGAGGTCTTAACAGCCACACTGCACCCTGGGTGATGGGGGGGCGGGAATTGACACAGTGGGGAGCAAGGTGTTCTCCTCATACCTTGGTATCAGGGTGGTGAATTATCTGGCAGTCACAGCCCATTACCAACTCCATTTATGGGAGATGCTACAATTTCTCCAGGGCCTTCCTGATTATAGGAGAAGGTTGGCAAACATCATCTTACTGGATGATCAGAATGTAGCTATGCATTCCTTCAGGGCCTCCTTTATTGCCTCAGACTCTGCTGCCAGAGCACTGACATCAGCTGTGATAATCAGGAGGCATGCATGGGTTTGGTCCTCTTCTCTAGTTATGGATGCTATAAAGTGAGATGGAAGATCACCCCTTTGAAGTGGGGATGTCTTTATGGGAAAAGACTGACTTAATAGAAAAACTGAAGGACACAAGATAAACAGCTTGTTCCCATCCACGTAAAGGAGGCCTCCACCCCCTCTTTCCGATATCAGAGGCATCACTATCCCCAGCCTTCGGCTTCTTTTTGCCCAGTCAGAGACTCAACAATACCAACAACAGAAAGATACCTTTCAAATGAGGCTCCACACCTCAACAGTCCACTTCCTCATCAGTGTCCTCATCCCAGGACACCAAGCCTCGGTTTTGACAAGATGCCCAAGAGTTTAGAACCAGCCAACTAGCATTCTTCTACTCCTTCTTTTGAAGACAGGCTAGTCCCTTTCATCAACAAGTGGAGCAAACTACATCAGAACAAGGGTTGGGTGGTGCACTTGAATCACTTAACAGTTTGTGGACACTTGTTTTGTAAGGAAATAATGTTGCATATCTGCATACTAGAAGGAAGCTGTTCATCTGGCACTTAGAGCATTCCTTTCTCATCTGCAAGGGAAGGTTTTGCAGGAAGTAATGCACAACACAACTGTAATGCATTATAACAAGAAGCAGGGGGTGCTCAGTCCAACCTCTTGTGCACAGGAGCGATAAATCAATGGGATTGGTGTATCCACCACCCCATTTATCCCACGGGACAACATTTGGCAGAAGAGAACAATGTAGCTGCAGATAACTTCAGCAGAAACTGCTCCTAGATACATGAGTGGTCCCTGAAGGATCAGTTGGTTCAGACCATATTTTCCAGAAAGGATTGACCAGTTGTGGATCTATTTGCAACAAGGTTCAACAGGGTGTCAACATTTCTGTTCCAGAGGAGGCAGGGACGGTACATTGGATACGTTCCTGCTGCACTAGGGGAGTAGACTGATGTCTGCCTTTCATCCCTTTCTCTTGAGCAGTCATGTTCTTCATTTGTGCAGGACATACTAGTTAACTCTAGAAAACTGTCAACTAGACATTGCTACCATCAAAAGCGGTACAGATTCCAGGCATGGATGCAGAGGAAGTCTGATTTCTCCGATATCGGCTTCCATTCCTTGTGATCTGAAATACTTAATGTACTTTAAAATTCAGATGTTGTCTAACTGATCTTTAAAGGTCCATTTGGCAGCCATCTCCACGTACTGTACTTTAATTGATGGTAGATCACTGTTGATGCTTTAGTTAAAAAGTTTATGAAAGATTTATTAAATGTGTGTCCTCCTGTTAGAGACCATGTCCCTTCTTGGGATCTCATTTTGGTTTTGACCATGTTGGTGAAATCTACATTCAAGCCATTAGCTGAGTGTTCATTTTATCATTTGTCTACCAAAATGGCCTTCATTATTGCCATTACATCAGGCAGAAGAGTAAGCAAATTGAATGCACTGATGGCTGACCCACCTTTTACTTCTATTCATAAGGACAAGGTAGTCCTTAGATCTGATCTTTTGGTTCTTACCAAAGGTAGTGTCTGATTTTCATATAAATCAGTCTATTAATTTACCATTTCCCCTCTAAAGGCACATTCTAATAAAGGAGAATGTCCTCCTTATACTGGCTGCTATAAGGGCTCTCACCTATTATTTGGACAGTACTAAGCTTCCATAAAAGTCTAGACTTTGTTTCTTATGCTAAGAACAATATGGGACACATGCTTTCTCAGACTGTTCCCCAGTGGAGTAAGCAATATATTGCTGAGTATTACATGCTAGCAGAAGTTTCTGTACCTGCTTCAAGTAGACTACATTCTACTAGAGCTGTGGCTAATTCCTGGCTCCAGCCTGTTGCCGAGATCTGCAAAGCTGAAGCCTGGACTTTGGTACATACTTTCACCAAACATTACACTTTGGATTTTGCTGCTAAAGATGACAGTAGATTTGACAAGATCTTGCTTGAGTATTCAACTAGGACTCTGTCCCCAGCTCCCTGTTAGTCTCAGCAGTGTTAATCAGTCTTTCCCATAAGTGGGAATATGCAGAGCCACTTTAAGAAATGAAGGTTACTTACTTTCAACCAGAGTTGAGATGGCTCTGCATATTCACAATTCACACTCTGCCCTCTGTCAGGGTCCTTATAATTGTCTGTGGCTTTCAAGCAGAAGGAACTGAGGTAGGGACAGTGCTCCACCCCTGTTATATCCTCACGTTCAGTATGTCAGGATGTTCAGGGATCAGGCCCGGTGTGGTGACTGCTCTAGCTGATGCTGCTAGAAAAGGCTTTTACTACAAGCCATATCAAGGTGGCTCAGTACTCTTGAAGAACTCTGGTTACAGGTAAGTAACCTTCATTTTCTCAGATTCAGGCTCTGCAGCAGGACTGGAAAAAATGTAGCCAAGTTTTCCCCACCCTACATCCTTTGAGGATGTGTCAAGGTTCCTTCCCCACTCTGAACTCTAGGGTACAGATGTGGGGACCTGCATGGAGGACCCCCTAAGCTTATTCTTACCAGCTTAGGTTAAAAACTTCCTCAAAGTACAAACTTTGCCTTGTCCTTGAACCGTAGGCTACCACCACCAAGCGTCTTACACAAAGAACAGGGAAAGAGCCCACTTGGAGACATCTCCCCGTCTCCCCTCCCCCAAATATCCCCCCAAGCCCTACACCCACTTTTCCTGGGGAAGGCTTGATAAAAATCCTCACCAATTTGCATAGGTGAACACAGACCCAAACCCTTGGATCTTAAGAACAATGAAAAAACCATCAGGTTCTTAGAAGAAGAATTTTAATTAAAGAAAAAGTAAAAGAATCACCTCTGTAAAATCAGGATGGTAAATACCTTACAAAGTAATCAGCTTCAAAACACAGAGAATCCCTCTAGGCAAAACCTTAAGTTACAAAACGACACACAAACAGGAATCTACATTCCATTCAGCACAGCTATTTTACCAGTCATTTAAACAAAACAGAAATCTAACGCATGTCTAGCTAGGTTACTTACTAAGTTCTAAGACTCCATTCCTTTTCTGTTCCTGGATGGAAAAGCATCAGACAGACAGACAGACCCTTTGCTCCCCCTGACCTCCAGCTTTGAAAGTAACTTGTCTCCTCATTGGTCATTTTGGTCAGGTGCCAGCGAGGTTATCCAAGTTTCTTAACCCGTTACAGGTGAAAGGGTTTTGCCTCTGGCTAGGAGGGATTTTATAGTTCTGTATACGGAAAGGTGGTTACCCTTCCCTTTATATTTATGACAGGATGCGATCAGGGAGGAATGGAAAACCCCTGACGAGTAAAGCACCTAAGCAAGCATGCACTTAAATACTGCAAGTTGTGAGAGTCAAAAAAATTCCAGAGTCAGAAATACTAGAGGACAATGTTGTGGAGGCATCTCAAGCAAAACATGTAATTCCATTTGAAGGGATTTCTTTCCCCACAACCCACTGATAGGAAGGTGGAAGCCACACTCAGAAGGCATTTTGAGGCTTCCTCTAATCCCCCTTTACCGTGTCGCTAGCTACTACGTGCTTCACAGGAGCCATAATGTCCTGGCTGGATGACCTTAAGGCTGTGGAAGATGAGGACTAACCTATCTTCAGGGATACCCTTAAGAAAATATCCCTAGCAATAGCTTTTTGAGACTGATGCCTCAATGGATGCAATTAGATTCTCAGCCAGGGCCATGACATCTAGCTCAGCAATCAGGGCCAACATCTGGCAGGCACTTATGTCACACAAATCCTGTGCTCATTCTATTCCACCAGCTTTCCTGTCTGGGGGAAAATGGTTAAGATTGTGGCAGACAGTAATACTGAACAGTCCCCCCCTCCTCTGCACGCTGTGCCTTGAGAAGGGACTACCTGCCCAATACCAGGTAGATATGCTCCTTTCATCCATCCATCCACATAGAAGTACCAGAAGAAAGACAGCAGGTTCACCAGTGGGAAAAGCCTGGAACTACAAGTCAGGCAGAAAAACCAAAGGTGGTAGCATCCTCTGTAAGAACTCAGTTTGACAACAACCGGCTGTGCCTCTGCCAGAATCTGAACAGAGGAGGCAGAATTTCCTTCTCAGGAGAATAGTCTCTGTTGACCACAGACAAGTAGGTGAGAGAGGTACTGAGTTGTGACTACCCCTGGCCTAGAACACTGGATCCCACTCCATCTTTCATCTAAAAATCAGATTCCAAATGGAAATAATAGCCAGGTAGCATTCCTGTCCCAAGGGGATTTCCTTGCGTCAGGGGCCCTAGCAAATGTGTATCTACACTCCCCTGTACCTCTGGACCGCCAGCACTACCACCTACTGAGATTTATGTACAGCACAGCATGCTACCACTACAAAACGCGACCATTCAGCCTTTTGTTTCCCCCTATGAACTTTACCAACATGTTGGTCATAGTTACAGGTCTCAGAGCACTCACCTGTATCCCCTCCTAGCTGATGTTTTGATCAGCAATCCAACCAAAGTAGCAGCAGTCCAGACACTGAAACCACTTCAAATACACGGTTTTGCGATAAACACCAAGAGAAGTTCCTTGATCCCTTCCACAAGGACAGTTCACCAGGGAGTGGATACAGATGCTTCTGTGGCAAAAGTCTACCCACCACTAAACAGACTCCAGAAAATCTAGAACCTAATATTTATGTTGGTAAGGAACATAAGGCCATCCATAGCTCAGTGTCTCCAGCTACTGGGCCTTCTGTTTCTGTGTATAGGGGAAAAGATCCCATATCAGGTATTTCTCCTGAAAATATAGAATCATACCCTGGAACATATACAGGACCAGGTGAAGCTTCTAACCCAGTTACTGGACTCCCCTGAGAGTGGGTAATCCTAAAGAACATTTGCCAGGGTTACCCAGTATGCCATTAAGACCTGTAGGTATTCACTTCAGATGCCAGCCTCATGGGGTGGAGAGCACACTTGGGACTAAGGACAGGGCAAGGCATGTGAACAACCATAGAAAGGAATCAGAACATCAATCTCTTGGAGCTGAGAGCTGTCATGCTAGCCCTTCAATAGTTCCACAGCCAACTCAAGGGCCACCACATTTTGGTCCAGTCAGACAACACTAACACTGTGAAGTATCTCATCTACCACTGGGGAATTTGGACCTTAACTCTGTGTAGAAGCAATGGAGATAATGGATGGGCAGAGAAGAACCTCTTTTCCATAAGATCAATACACATAAAAAGGGAAATGAACCAGAAGGCAGACTTGCTCAACAGATGTGCAGTCAACAACTCAGAATGGTGCCTGAATCAGGAAGCCTTCACTTGATTTCAGAGAAATATGGAGAGGGTTCAGAGAAGAGCCATGAGAAATATGGCCTCCCAGCAGTTGACCTGTTTGCTAGTCACAAGAACAGAAAGCTGATTAAGGACTTTAGCAGGGAAGCAGATTCTAGGTCCCTTTAAAAAAACACACACTCCTACAGAAGGCCACAGAGCCTGTTTTATGAATTCGCACCACTTCCACTTTTAGGGAAGGTGAATTGAAGCAAAGTTAATTGTTCTAGTTCTATGCTGCCCAAGGAGATGATGGTTTTTGGATCTGGTAGATTTGGCAGTAGAACCCCCACTGCATCCACCAGTGAGTCTGAAAAGCCTTCACCAAGGTCCTTCTCACAGGGTGCTCTACTCACTGCCAAAACGCTGCCTCCTGTCTGTTTCTGGGGATTAGCTCTGCTAGGCCAATGCCCCTTCCTGGGGTTGCACTCAGTCACTCCCTGCCTCTTGGTCTCTCAGGACTCAACTGCTCTCACTTCATGGCTTGGCCCTTGAGCCAGGTCCCTGTAGTTTCCCCTTCCAGAGGAAGGAGTGGGTTGTGTGCTCAAAGTCTCTTAGGACCTACTTTTCCATAGCTTCTCTTTCACTGTCCCTTGATAGTGGCACTTCCTAGTGGCTGGTAGGGGGACCCAGGCCCACTCTCTACACTTGGTTCCAACCCAGGGATTCAACATCAAGCAGTCAAAGTCTGCACAGTCCTGAACTTTACTGCTGTATCCCTGGGCTACTTCCTACCTTACTTTCTCTCACCCTGATAGTAACTGCAGTTTCTCTCTCTGTAGTCCCCTTCTACTCTCAACCAGTAGGTTTGATACAGGCCCCTCGTGTTCCCATCCAGCTGAGCTTCCTCTTTAACTAATCCTCATTGCTCCCTGGCTCCTCCTCCAGGTGCAGCCTATGTGGTCAATTGGCCCACTTAGCCACCTTTAATCCCTTCAGGCCTTGTGTGCGGAGGACACCCCATCACAATCCTATTCTCCAGTCAGCCCCAGACTCTAAAACTGGCAGTTTGGCTATTGAAAGGGAAGTGTTAATCTCGATCGACTATCCTCCAAAGTGACTGGAACTCTGCTCCTCCAGATGAGCTACAACACTAAAGGCCTATTCCTCTGTCCGGATGATGTTTAGCTCATGGTGTCAAGAAAACAACAAAAATCTGCAAGGCCCCTGGTATCCCAGCTATTTTAAACTTTTTCAAGACGGTGTGGACAAGGGACTTCAGCCTAGCACCATCACGTGCCAGGTATTGGCCACAAATAGCATTTTACACACAGGCTCCTCGGGTTCCTTCGCAGAGAATCCTCAAATATCCAGATCTTTCAGAGCAGTTAGACTGGCTAGACCTCAGTCAGACCAATATTTCCTAAATGGGACCTACTACTGGTGCAGGAAGCCCTGACCACCCACTCACTTAAACCATTGACTATGGTCACACCATTCTACTTCAGTACCTGTTTTGTGGTCAATACCTGTTTCATGGTCGCTATGATGTCTGCTAGACAAGTCTGGGAGTTGGCAGCTTTGGCTGTGCAGGAACCTCAGTGCGTTCCATGATGAAAAGTTGGTGCTAAGGACCCCAGAATCGTTTTTGCCAAAGTTGAACTCATTGTTCCATGCCTCACAGGAGGTGACTTAGTCAGATCATATAACACGACTCTTTCCACACACCACTCTTTCCCATTCTCCTAGTATCACAGTAACATCCTCAGGATGTTAAACATCAGCTACTAAAGTTAGACATTTTTAAGTCAGTAGGTCTGGATAACTTGCATCTAATTATTAAAAGAGCTGGCTAAGGAGCCTCCTGGACCGTTCATGTTGATTTTCAATAAGTCTTGGAACACCAGGTGAGTTCCAGAATACTGGAAGATGATTCAGGTAATTATAGGCCTGTCAGTCTGACCTCAATCCCAGGCAAGATTATGGACCAGCTGATATAAGACTTGCTTAACAAAGAATTAAAGGAGGATAATGTAACTAATGCCAAACAACGTAGGTTTAGGTTGAACTAATGATGTCATGTCTTTTTAAATTAGTTTACCAGTTTGGTTGATAACGGTAATAGTGGTGATGTAATATATTTAAACTTCTGTAAGACATATGACTTGGTGCCACGATGATTTGATTAAAAAATTAGAACGATATAAAATCAACATGACGCATATTATATGGATTAAAAGCTGGCTACCTGATATGGCTCAAAATGTAACTGTAAATGGGGAATCCTCATCAAACAGGTGTGTTTGTAGTAAGTCCAATCAGGGATCGGTTCTTGGCACCACACTGGCATTTTTATTAATGACATGGAAGAAAACATAAAACCGCCATTGATAAAATGCAGAAATTGGGGAAGTGGTTAATAATGAAAAGACAGGTCCCTACAGAGTGATCTGGATCACTTGATAAGGTGGGTGTAAGCAAACAATATGCATTTGCATAAGGCTTAAATGTAAATATATGCATCTAGGAGAAAAGAAGTTAGGCGATACTTACAGGATGGGGGACTCTGCCCTGGGAAGCAGTGACCCTGATGAAGATTTGGGGGTCATGGTGGATAATCAGCTGAACATGAGCTCTACTGTGGTGCTGTGGCCAAAAGGGCTAATGGGATTCTTCGATGCATAAACAGGAGAATCTTGAGTAGGAACAGAGGTTATTTGACATCTGTATTTGCACTGGTGCAGCTACTGCTGGAATACCGTGTCCAGTTCTGGTGTCCACAATTCAAGAAGGCTGTTGCTAAATTGGAGAGGGTTCAGAGAAGAGCCATGAGAATTATTAAATGATTAGAAAACATGTCTTATAGTGACAGACTCAAGGAACTCAATCTATTTAGCCTAACAAAAAGAAGGGTAAGGGAATGACTTGATTGGAGTCTATATGCCCCTACATAAGGAATGAATATTTAATAATGGGCTCTTCAGTGTACCAGAAAAAGGCATAATACAATCAAATGGCTGGAAGTTGAAGCAAGACAAATTCAGACTGGAAATAAGGTGTAAACTGTTAACTATGAGAGTAACTTAGTAGTGACAGGCCTTAACTGTTTTCCATTATCTTCCAGGCTATGTGCTGCGTGGGTATGAAGAGTACTATTGCTTTTCAAGGGCAGGTCTACACTTAAAAGTAGTGTATCAGTGTAGCTGTACTGATACAGTTGCACCACTGTAGTGCTTAAGTGAAGGCACGTCTATGCCACTCGGAGAGCTTCTCCCATCGGTGTAGTTAATCCACCTCCCTGAGAAGTGGTAGCTATGCCAACAGGAAAAGCTCTCCCATTGATATAGTGCTCTCGACATGGTGGGTTAAGCTGGTATAACTATATTGCTCAGGGGGGTAGATTTTTCACACCCCTGAGCGACATAGTTATACCGATATAGATCTGTAATGTAGACCTGGCCTAAATGATGTGTAATTTTTACTGAAGACTGGGTTGCAGCATCTGAAACAAGTACTTGAGGCTTTTAAACAGACAGCACTGAGTGTATTATTCCTGACAAGTACAGAGAAAAGCAGTCCTGAGCATGAAAAAATAGGCCCCATTAGACTTGATATAAAAAATAATCCTCTTTGGTTGAGAAACCTAGATTTGGTTTAATAATTTTAGTATCTTCTGAAAAATCAAAAAATTTAAACCTCTTTCATAGGCCTCAAAGGTCTAGTAAAATGAGTTTAACCAAGTAAATTGCATAGATATCTAAGAAAATAAAATTTCGGCTATAAGTGGCTACAAGCATCACCAATGCTCCTGAGTTCTGGTAATCAAAGTAATTTTATTTGCAACCCAAAACCTGTAATGATAGCACCGTAGAGGCAATACTGAGTCAGACAATTGAATTAGGAACACACATTCATAACAAAAGTCTGTAAGACCTGATGCTTCTTGCCCACATGCTAAGGGTCTAGCTGATCACCATATTTGGGTTTGGGAAGGAATTTCCCCCCAGGTCAGATTGGCTGAACTGCAGCATGAGGCAGGGGTCACTTGGAGGTTTAAACTAGTGTAAAGGGTGAATTATCTGTAACTTGAAGCCTTTAAACCATGATTTGAGGATTTCAGTAACTCAGTCAGAGCTTAGGGATCTATTTCAGGAGTGGGTGAGGTTTTATGGCCTGCAATGTGCAGGTGGTCATACTAGATGATCACAGTGGCTCGTTCTGACCTTAAAGTCTAATCTGAGTTTAGAAGACTGTAACATTAAGGCTATTTCTACACTTGTCACACAATGACAATTAATTGTCAATACTATAAAAGGTTGCCACAGGGCCTAAATTAATTGAATAGTCACATGAATGTACTGAACCTCATGGTTGGGGAAATGGAAAATAATTCATAATAAATGTTATATATAATATAAAATTAAACATGATAAAACAGTATAGACACTGTAATCACCCTATAAAATTGCAAATGGAATGGGGTCCTATACAGAAGAAGGGAAAATGTAATAGATGTGGGGCCAGATTTTTAAAAGGGATCAGCCCTCATAACTGAGGCCAGATCTTCAAAGCTAAATGAAGATACCTGCTTTCCAACAGGTAGCTTCATTTGTGTGCTGAGCTCTCATTAAAATCTGGCCCCAGTTATGAGTGTTGAGGCCTTCTGAAAGTTCTGGCCTTACTGGTAATAATAGAGGGTATTGGCTAGATTGAGGAGAGGGAATTTTCAAGTGTTTTCAAGTGGAGATGGGTGGACCGAGTTAGACACAAAGAAGGTGAGCGTTCTCCATTCTAGGAACGAGTAAAGCAAAAGCATGATTGCAGGATGACCTGAAACACGATGTTGGACTCCCTAAAAAGTCAAAGCTCAAATACCTAGCTAGATAAGGTTCAAAATAGTTATTACTCGGGGGGAGAGGGGTGTTCTGTGTGACTGCATGCCCACAGAAACCACCCCCCACCCCCGAATTCCTGTGCTTCCCTGCAGAAAATGGCAGGGAAGCCGCACGTGGGGATGACCATGGGTGCAGTTTTGGGGAGGGGAATTGCTCCCCCGCCAAACAGAGGTGAGGCATGGGGTGGGCACAAGGAATTACGTGCCACTGTCCCCCCTCATTTCTGCAAACGCAAAGCTTCCCAGCTGAAGGAGGCTGTCTCTGCTCCCCTGACTGTGCAGCTGAACGCCACCTCCTGGGTCTTTGCCAGTCGAACTCCCCTTCTGTGTGCTGGGAGCCTTCCTGTTTTCTGTGCAACAGTGAGAGCCCACGGTGGGAAGTGGGGGGGAAGAGGCCATGGGGAAGGAAGGGGGTGGTGGAATAGGGCAGGGGGGAGGGGAATGGAGAAAAAAAGGGGATAGGGAAATCACTGGGGGAAGCGGGAGCCTGGCATGTGAGGTCCCCTCAGCGGCAGCTAGAGTTCCCCTATTAAGCGGCCCATCGAACCTTCAACCCTGACAAGCCCTACACCTGGACTCCTTTGAGTCCCCCACACCCAGATCCCCACCCCACTGATCCCCAACCAGCTGCACCTGGACCCCTACCTCATCAAGCCCCACTCTCCTGGTACCTGGACCCCGCACTGAGGCCTCCTCATCCCCCCCCAGCCCCATCTCCCCACACCCAGACCCACCTGCTGAAGCCCAACCACCTTCACCTGTATCCCCTGCAGAGTCCTGCTGTCCATGCACCTGGAAACCCCCCAATGAGCCCCTGTGCATCCAAATTCTCACTGAGCTGTCCGCACCCGGACTGGCCCACACAGAAACCTCTCACCCCACACCTGGATCCCCCCACACTAAGCCCCTCCACACTTGGATCCTGCTGAGCTGAGCCTGCCCACCCACACCTGGTGCACCTGGCACAGAAGGGCAGGACCAGCACTTGCACTGAGTCAGGGTCAGGTGCAGCCTTACTGACAAGTCCCTGTACCGGGGGAGGTGGGGGCTTCTGAGTGATCTCCCACCTCAATGCAGCCAGTGACCTGTGGTTCCCCACTGCCATGTTGGAGCCACATTTATTTACTGACATAAAATTTGCATAATTTTAAAATGTGTGCATAATTTTTAATTTTTTGGTGCAGAATTTCCTCAGGAGTAAGTTATTTTTTGATATACTCAAGGCTTACATAAACAAGGGTAAATTTAAATAATGCCAAGATATTTAAAATAAACTTACCACTTTAAAAAAATCAAGAACATTATGTTTCAGGGTGGATCATTGAAAGGATGCAAACCATGGAGATATTTCAGTTCCTCATTAAATATACAGGGGAGAAAAATGCTCTCTTGTCGACCCCTTACTTCAAGCCACCAGAGTTTGGCTACTCCTCCATCAAATAATAGTTGAGCTATAATGTAGCTGATTTAAGCTTCACTAATAAGCTCTTAGACTAGTAATGCAATTCAAATTTTAGCAAGTGTAAACGAAGGAAGTCAACAGGGATTCAAGTTGTCTACAGTATTCAGTAATTTGCTCATGGATAATTGACTATAAAATCATTTAAATTGTGTATATTGGCACAATTTAAGTGTGTGAAGGAATAAAGTGTGTTGGGAAAATGCTATCTAATAGAATAAGAATAAATGTTGTTCTGCTTAGAGTTAAATCTTGCAAGAATAGTATTTTCAGTGCAAACATTGCCTAGATAGATTATACAGTGCTAAGGAACCTCATGTGATGTAATGTACAATTTGCCTCAAAACACTGTGTTGTGCCTTGCTTTGCTGATTGCCCTATTTATTTAAGAAAATCCTCTTCTAAAAATCCTGTGTGGTGTTAATTCAATGAAAGTGATTATTGGAAAGACAGACATCATGGATGACAGCTAGTTCAGGTGTAATGGTGTTCATATTTCAGTTTTATGTATTATTAATTTCTGCCACCATAAAACCTAGTAGCTGCAGTTGTGGACCAGAACCCCATTATGCCTCGGTGCCGTACAAATACAGAACAAAAAGACCGTTCCAATCTAAGAATAAGACAAGACACCAGATAGATACAGAGAGACAGGGGAGTACAAGGAACCAACAAGACAGCATAACCATTCTCAAGTTTTTTGTAGGCATCACAGCAAAGGAGAGTTTTAAAGCAGGACTGTGAAGAAGGATAAAGAAGGGGAGCTCTGTTCAAGAATGAGGGACAGCATGGGGAAAAAGTGCTTGTTTTGAAAATTCATCAAAATTGAAAACTTAACAAGTGGGCAATGGAGAATGGGATGAGTGGGGGTGGGAATCATAGGCGCTGACTCTGTGGGTGCTCTGGGGCTGGAGCACCCATGGGGGAAAAATTAGTGGGTGCTCTGCACCCACTGGCAGCCAAGCTCCCCTCACCCCGTGCCCCATCTCCTCTTCCCCTGAGCACACCACATCCCTGCTCCTCCACCTACCGCCCAGCCGCAGCCAAATGGGAGGGAGGGGGAGGAGCGGGAATGTTGCATGCTCAGGGGAGGAGGCGGGGAAGAGGTGGGACTGGGGCGGGGACTTTGGGGAAGGGGTTTGAATGGGGGCGGGGCAGGACCTCATGGAAGGGGTGGAGTGGGGGCAGGGACAGAGGGGGGTTGAGCACCCACCGGAAAGAGGGGAAGTCAGCGCCTACGGCAGGAATCAACATTTTGATAATGAATGAGAGCTTATAGTTTGCGTGATGATAGGCCATGAAGGGCCTTGAAAATGAATGCAATGAGTTATGTTTGATATGATGGAGAATGGGGAGCCAGTAGAGGGATTCAAGGAGAGGGGTGACATAATCAAAGCAACAGACTAGGAGAATGATCTTTGCAGCAGCATTCTGAATGGACATGAGCGGGGCAAGATTGCATTTAAAGCCAGAGGTAAGGATATTGCAGCAATCAGTTTTCTAACTAGCTTTATAATTGCCAGTACCTGATCTAAAATTTAAGTTCAGTTTGAATAGAAACTGTATCAGTTCCATGATAAGCACCTGAAAGCACTGTAACATTGAAGGTAAAATCATTACCTTGTTTAAAGTCAATGACAAATCTCCCATTAACTTGAATGGGATCCTGATATAACTCTTGAGTGTATTTCACTATCAGAAGTTATATAAATTCATAATTTGTTAACATTCCAGGCCCACTGCAAGATGAATCTTTTCTCATCTTTGGAGATGGGACAGGGTGAGGCTTTCAGGATTTTATATATGCTACTTCTGGGAGGAAGGGTTTATTCTTTTGGGCAGGAGGGTTGGTTCATTGTATGGAATTTTAATTACATTGTGTAATGTAATTTGCCAGGGTGCAGAGAACCTTGAAAGGGGTGGCTTACGGTTTTTAGAAATTGAAGTAAATAATCTTCATTTTTCATTTCACCCTCTCCTTAGGACCAAAGAATGTCTACTAACATAGTCAGCTGTGTTTTCTTCCAACCTTGGAGTCTATTCCCTGCCAAAGTTAAGATCTTCACATCATAAATGCAAAATCAACATGTGGACACCGTCTGGATTCAGGAGTTACAGATATCTACTTTGGCCCACAGAGAATATCTCCTAGCTTTTGATCAATCATACACTTGGAACGTGGAAGACTAAGCTCTTTCTAGGCTCACACAGAAGACAGCCAACTCTCATGATGTATCCATACTGCACGGAAACTGTTAGAAAGGAGTACACAAAACCCTCAAGAGAACTCTAAAGGTGACTTACAGCAATTATCATTCATCTGTATTAAAAAAAAATAAAATGTTTAAAAAGGAATATTTTCAGAGCATCACGATTGCTTTCCTGCTCCCTTATTGCTGTGGTTGGAAAGAGACAAACTTCTTTCATCCTTTTTTGGTAAGGCAGTTTACTCCCTCCCTGTGTGTTCAGCCAGGTATTCTGTCCAGCGTAGGGGGAAGGCACCAGGGCTTCTCCAAATCTCTAGCACCTTTATCCTCTCCCAATCCACTTGCAGCCAAGGACAGTGCTGAGAAAGTAGCCCCTAACTTTCTTGCCACCCTTTCTGTTCCTGGAGTCGGACTCTGAACAAGGGTGAAGAGGGAATAAATTGAGAGTCTTATTCCCTAGGTGGCAATGTAACAGCTGTTACAATCTAACCCAATATAACTTTCAGATCGTGATCATAAAACAGGATGCTTTAATTTTTCCAACGTAATGCTTATTTGCGAAACAAAAGCTATGTAAGTAACAACATTTATCTATGGAAGGGGATCCTCAAATATTCAAAGGAGACAAGTGTGACACTCTATACCTCAAAGTAGCACCCTGTAACCCACATATTCACCACTGTGATATGATTATATGTTTTGTACAAAATATGCCTTGTGAGGTATCATTTTGTAAGTCTTGATTGGTTGAAAAATAATATCCTGTTAGATTGTATGTGAAGTTATGAAGTATTGTAATATGTGTTATTGAACTATGTTGTGAGGTTCGGAATGCTCAGACAGCCTTTCAGTTTCAACAAAGGAATAGCCATCACCGGCCAGACTGTTGTTAATGGCTCATCAACACACAATCTGCTACCCCAGAGGCTTCTCGGAGAAGGCACTTAGGCTATAGGGGTGGACTAAGCCATTTCACAGAAAGGATCTTTCCAGCAGCTGGAAGAAACTAGTAGGGCATGTCTATGCTGGCAGAATTACAGCACCGCTCAGAGAGTGTTGAAGGGAAACCGCTGTTGTGTGTTCACACTGTCAGCTGCCCGTGCAATAGCGTGTTCACACTTGCGGCACTTGCAGTGGTATTTGGAGCGGTGCACTCTGGGCAGCTATCCCACAGAGCATCTCTTCCTCTTCTGCCGCTAAGAGTTGTGGGAAGGCGGAGGGGGTCATGGGGCATCCTGGGTCCTGTCCCAGTGCCCCGTGATGCATTGCTTCACATCCTAGCAATCCCTATGCTTCCGTCCACATTTGGCACCATCTTTCAGCAGTTTGTGTAGTGCGCGCCCTGCCTCTTCGGGCTGCAGGAATGGATCCCATACCGTTGACCAGTACGCTGCTCACTCTGACTAACATGTCACGAGTGGCAGTGGAGTCATTCCTTAAACTACAAAGGCAAGAGGAGTGCAACATTGATCTCACCACGCATAGTAGCTATGACACGAGATTGCTTGTGGCATTCACGGAGGTGCTGATCACAGTGGAACGTCGCTTTTGGGCTCGGGAAACAAGCACTGAGTGGTGGGATCACATTGTGATGCATGTCTGGGATGACGAGCAGTGGCTGCAGAACTTTCAGATGAGGAAAGCCACATTAATGGGACTGTGTGATGAGCTCGCCCCAGCCCTGCAGCGAAAGGACACGAGAATGAGAGGTGCCCTGCCATTGCTAAAGCATGTGACGACTGCACTGTGGAAGCTGGCTACTTCAGACTGTTACCAATCGGTCGCTAATCAGTTCGGAGTGGGAAAGTCGACCTTTGGGGTTGTGTTGATGGAAGTCTGCTGGGCCATTAATCGCATCCTGCAGTGCTTGTAATGCTAGGAGGTGACTGGTGCAGATGATGCAATATGTGGGTTTAACATAATTGAATGTTGCTTTGCAGGGCTCTTTTTGCTTTCAATTAATAGAATAAAGATTGCTTTCATACCAACACAATTCTTTTATTAAAAAACAACAACCGGAGGAGAGAGTCAAACCAAAAAAAAATCAGCAGTGAGGGGCATGGGGGAAGGGAAGGTCCCAGGAGGAGGAGGGGTCCTGGGATGGCTAAAGATTTGTGTATGTCCAGGAATCATATCCAACCTTCTCCTTTGGAGTACAATGCAGCAGGTACTGTACTTCAGCAGAGCCAAATTGCAGAGGGAAGGGTGTTGAGTGCAGTGGGAGTGCGCACTGCTGGACTGTGATGGGGCAGGAGTGGAATGCCGCGGGTATAGACTGGAGCCAAGAGGTTGATAAGAGTGTGTTGGCGGTGTCTGGGGGGGAGCATGGGAAAGAGTTTTGTGACAGTGGCTGCAGGGGAGGGCGGGTGTGGTTTGAAGAGATAGTATCCCCTGGAGTGTGTCTGCTTGGTGCTCTATAACCTTTAAGAGCCACTCCGTGGCTTCATTCTGGTGTGCCGCATTCTCCTTTCGGTCCCTCTTCTCGCTGTCCCACCACTCCTTCAATTCCTGTTTCTCGGCGGCGGAGTGCATCATAACATCAAGCAGAAAGTCCTCCTTAGTTCTTCTTGGTTGCATTCTAATTCTGCACAGCCATTTAGCCGCCAATAACAAAGAGGGAGGCTGGGCTCCCAAAGTCATCTCTGTGAAGTTTAAAAGTAACGTTTTACAGAAGCAGTATTCTTTGCAACACAGAGAACACTGATTCAGTGATTTAAAACACAGACAGTACTCACACACCAGTCACTAACTGGCTGACCCCAGGCAAGCACACATGAGCCACAAGACCCCCAAAATGGTGAGTAGCTGCAGAGGCAGGGTAAATCACTCTTCCCGGACCCTGATGTACACTGGGCATGTGGCTCTTCGGGAGAGCCAGCATTGTAGCGGCGGCCTGATAATCATTCCTGTCCCCACACTTTCCACAGGATGTGATCATTCTGGAAGGTATCTCGCTGCTGAGGGTGAGCAGGGAATCAAGGGAGGGTCTTCTCCAAGACTGTGGCCTTCCACCCTGGCCCCTATGCAGCTCGCCTGTGTGCAGCAATGGTCCTCCCCTCCCCCATGATGGCACAGTGGCATAGGAAAGTCACCGTTAATGGGGCAAGAAACAAAGCAGCTCTGCCAAAGAACCTGTGGCAGCAGATTGCCCAGTATCTCCACGAGAGTTTCCTGGAGATCTCTGAGGGAGATTCCCGTGAAGTGAGGGAGTCAATCAACAGCCTGTTCCACTGCTCAGACTAGGCATGCGGTGGGAGACAAGCCTGCTTTCTGCAGCCTTCCTGCCCCCAAGAACTCACTTCAGCGATTCCCAAAATCAAATCCACATACCAGGGGCTGCCTCTCCTGTTTGCACTTCACCAACATCTGTCAGCTGTGACTGGCTAGCCTCCTCCGGGGTAGAAAAGAGCTCCTGGTGCATGCATCTCTGGCTTCCAAGTCATCCTCTGCCTCTGGGTCCCCCTCCTGCTCCACATCCTCGTCCAAGATTTCCTCCTCCTCCTGGCTTAGTCCACTTTCAACTAGCACATGAGCCACTGAAGTATCCACAGTGACTTTCGCAGTGGAGGGGGGGTCGCTGCCAAGTATTTTGTCCAGCTCTTTGGAGAACCAGCAGCTCGTGGTCACAGCACCAGAGCAGCGGTTTGCCTCCCACACCTTGTGGTAGGTGTTCTGCAGCTCCTTCACTTTCATCCTACACGGCAGTGTGTCCTGGTCATGGCCCCTTTCTGTCATGCATTGTAAAATCTCTCCGTAGGTATCATAATTCCTATTGCTGGAGCACACCTGGGACTGGACAGTCTCCTCTTCCCGAATACTGATGAGGTCCAGCAGCTCGGCACTGCTCCAAGCGAGGGATCACCTGGTGCATGGAGTATGGCAACCTGGAAAGGTCCACTGAGACCACTGCATGCATCACCGAGCAAACAGGAAGGGGACTTTCAAATTTCCAAAGAAATTTACGGGGTGGAGATGATGGTTAGTCACCTGAGGGCAGGGCAGTAGAGTTCAAACCGATGACCGGAGAGGCGAGAACAGGCATTGTGGGACACCTCCCGGAGGCCATTTGCAGCACTGTAATTGACTGTGGTGTCTACACTGTAGTCCCGGTGCAGAAAGTTGTATGCCTCTCATTGGGGTGCTTTTTTGGAAGCACTACCACTGCGCAGTTTCTGTGCACTAAGTGGCTTGGCAGTGTGTACACCTTGGGAGTTACAGCGCAGAAAGCTGTTCTACTGTGCAGAAACTTGCCAGTCTAGACAGGGCCTAAAAGAGATAGTGACATCATCACTTGGCCTCTCTTCCCCCATCCTCACCATCTTAGCACCTAGAAGAACATCTGAAAGACACAGACTTTGAACTGGGGAAGTTCAAACAAGGTAGTCTGTGCACTGAGAAACTGTAACCTGCTTGTACCATCTGTTCGGGTGAGACACTGCTTGATTCAAAACTTGCTTAATCTGTTAAAGTTAGAATTTAGACTGCGTTTCTATTTTTATTTCTTAAGTAACCAACTTTGATTTCTATGCTTGCTACCTACAAGCACTTCAAATTTATCCTTCTGTAGTTAATAAATCTGTTTTATATTTTACCTAAAACAGTGTGATTTGGTTGAAGTGCTTGAGAAATCTCAGCTCAGATTACAAAGGCTAGTGTGTGTCCTCTCCACATCGAGGGAGGCGTGAACTACTTAATGAATTTGCACTGCCCAAGGAAGCCTTGAGCGGTGTAAGACAGTACAGTTCTGGAGTGCAGGGCTGGAGGGAATTGGCTGGAGCCTCTCTATTGATGGTTCATGAGCAGCGTGGAGATCATTCATGTAACTCAGTTGGGTGTGTTCCTGCCTATGGATGGCTGTGTAAAATCAGAGCCTGTCAGAGGCTTGTAGCTTGGCATCAGCATCACTCTGTGAGAAGCAGACCAGGTTGGTGTGTTTGGAGGACTCAGGGGTCCCACAGTCCAGACTGCACCCCTGAAACTCTGTCACAACAAGGTTTTAAATAAGTTTTCTGGGGTATTTGTAGGGTACTATTACTTTGCTTTACAATTTTAAGCTCTAATTTTTTAGCTCATTAGCATTCTTTTGCGGAAGACGCACAGTTTGCTGTTAAGAGAAAAAAACTATTTTAGACAAAAGTACCGGTGTATCAAATATTACTCCTGGGGGAATTCTGCACCACTGCGCAATGCAGAATTGTGTAGAAATTAATGTGCATGCAGAATTTCCTTTCCCTCACAGAAATGGGTTGCAGTGTTGCTAGCCACCACTAGGGGCCACTGGATCTGGCAGAGCCCAGCTCACATGTAGAAGACACTGCTGGGAGGAGGGGAGAGGGAGCTAGAGGGTTTCTGACAGCTACAGTTCCCAGCATGGCCTGAGGGAAGGAGAGGACGGTGTGCAGGAAACACCGTGCAAGCCTTGGACCCAGCACCAGGCTGTTTCTCCCTCTAGATCCCTGGGCTCTGGGGAGGACAGGTCTCTGGGCTGGGGGGGAGCTTGGCTGGGCTGTGGGGGAAGGGGGTTTGGGTGTATTGGCTGGGGGGGGGCTCTGTGGCTGGGCTCTGGGGAGGAGGATTTGTGAGTGTCTGGCCCCCTGGCTGGGCTGGGAGGGTGGGAATGGGGCAGAGAAACAGGAACTGGGTTGTCATAGGGGGTTTCTTTAACTCACTGCTCCTGGGGGAATTTTTGTGTGTGTCTGTATTGTTACAGACATACTTGCTGACAGTTATTTTGAAATATATTACCAAAATAACTGAAACTGGCGTGATTATGTAGTGTTATTTTGACAAATAAAATTTGCAGAATTTTGCAGAATTTTAAAATATTGTGCACAGAATTTTTAATTTTTTTGGTGCAGAATGCCCCCCGAAGTAAAATATACAACAGTAGCCTCCAGGCAGCAAGTGTTTTTTAAATGACTATATATACTCACTTTGAGGTGCAAAAGGAGTATATTATGAGTATATAATGTCTTTAAGATAAATTTTTAATATATTAAGGTAATGAAAACCATTTGTAATTCTTAAGGTAAATTGTTAATACACTGAAGAGCATCCTAAGGATACTTGAACACAAGCAGTGACAATGCCTTAGACAATAACCTAAAGTGTGAATCAATATCAACTTCTTTATATGAGATAAAACATTGGGAAACTAGTAGGCCATTTAAGTGGGCCAAGGTGTGTGTCTGTGGGCTGCTTTAAGGAATTCCAAAATAGACCATCCCTTTGCCTAGGAAGGAGATTTTAGCTTAAATTAAATGGTTCTGAGACTGATTAAAAATAAAAGTAAGCAAGTAATTACTTACAAGGATTTTGGGAATCCGATTTTACCACAATCCAAAAACTCATTGGTCCAGGAAGTTTGTCATCTTCTGGTTTGGCCTCAGGTTTGATGACTCCCAGGGTGGAGAAGAGGTGAAATTACAACAATTCTGGTTGATTCATATCGCTGCTCTTCGGCTCGTGGTTTTGGGTTCAGAATGCATGAATGAAAAGGTGATAAAACAGCTCTAGGCAGTTTATATAGGATTAAATCAGGATAACATAGCAGGGTCTCCCAACTTCTTAGCTTGGCCCCCACTCAACAGTACATGCAGCAGCTTAGTTGTGCTGCAGCCTCTCGAGTTTCATAAATTTAGATTTGTATGCCCTAATGATTCCCAGATTGGAGAAGTGGATAGTGCCAGCTCAGGTTGACTTATAGCTCTTCTTACGCTTCAGACCTCTGCTGGTTTCAGCTACCTAGGTTTCAGCTAGAGAGCATCTTGTCCAAAGGTTTGTTTGTTTTTTCCCCTGATTTTTTGATCTGTGTTTGGGGGGCAAGGACAACTCTTAATGGTTTTTCTGACCACCGGACCCATTTTGCAGGTAACCAATTCTTGGGTCTCTGCATTCCCTTCAGTTTCCAGTAGATGGGGATGATGTATTAAAATGCTTCTTAGGCTATATTGACACAGCCCTGCAGTTCAGACTACCTGGGTCTGAATTGCAGCATGCGCTAGTATGCTGTGCTGTCACTTCACCAGATGGATGCTGCCGGCATGAACCAAAAGGTACTCAGCTTGCATTACTATAGTCCCATTTGAAAGATGACTATGTTAATGCAAAATAGGAAGAAGAAGAAAAGAAGATGGTGGACCTGTCCATTACTTCCCTTATAAACTTTAGCCCAGTGGTTAGGGATGTGGGAGACGGGAGTTCAATCCCCCGCCGACACACCCTGATGTGGAACTTGGATCTCCCCTTTCCTAGGTCAGTGCCTAACCATCAGACTACAGGGTAGTCTGGGATGGTTGTGTCCTGTGTATAAAATACCTGACTAGTTATTAGATGAGAGAGAAAGTGTTAAAATCACAGCCTGGTGGTTAGGGCACTCATCTGGGAAACTGGAGACTCAAGCGCCTGCTACAATGCCCAGTTAATTATGTATACACAGTGGAACAGCTTCAACGGGTGAGACTGATAAAGCCATGCCTCAGAATATCCTATACCTACTGCTTAGCCCCTGCTCCACTTCAGGGGAGGGGGAATTGAATAGGGGTCTCCCACATCTGAGGTGAGTGCTCCAACCACTGGGTTAAAGGTTATAAGGAAGACACCACTACCTGCTCCTGCTGTAGTGGTTTAACAAATGGCACTTACACCCCCCGCTGAATACAGCCCCTAAATTTTATTTTGGCTGAAACTGTTTGGTGAATTCATGTCAAAAATGAGACTTGTTTCAGGTCAACTGAAACTGCATTTTTCAACAAATACACTATTTGTGTGAATTTTTTCACTCAGCTCTACTAGTCAGAAGAGAGAACATTTAACTGATATGTAAAGTGAGGGAATAGTTTTCCCTTATTAATCATAGAATTGATGGCCTATTTCATTTTTTTGCATTTTATGCCTTTTCATAGTTACAGAAGACATCATCACACTGAAAACTCTAATGCGTTAAAGAGAACATAGCTACTAAACTACAACAAAAAAACTTCAGAAACTATCTGATTTATTATCTTAACAGAAGAGCCAACACATTTTCTAGAAGAACTAAGACAAAACAAACAGGAAGATAGTGTAAGGTAACAAAAATGTTAAGATTTACAGAGGTCCCCATATAGTATAACTGGATAGCCAATCAGTTGGAGAAAAAAAATATATGATTTAAGTATATCAGAAGCAGGAAGCCTGTAAGAAAGCTGGTGAGTCAGCTGGACTTGCAGGGAGTAAAGGCAACAATTAAGTAGAACAAGAACATTGCAAAGAAGTTAAATGATTTCTATGCATCAGCTTTCACAACAAAGCATGTTGTAGACATACCTACCCTAGCCCTATTCGATTCTGGTTATAAAAATGAGGCATTGTCATGGAAAAAGAAGGTGCTAGCACATTAATAAATTACAAAGCAGGAACAGCTAGCATTCATCCAAGAATTTTGAAGAGACATAAGAATGAAGTGAGTGAGCTGCTATAAAAAACAGTCTCCCTAAAATCATTTGCTATCCTGGGGGAAAAAACATTAGACACAGATGCTGAAAAGGCACTGGGATGATTCAGCTCTGAAGGCAGTGCACTGCCAGCAGCAGCACAGAAAGAAGGGTGGCAATACCATACCATACCATGCCACCCTTCCTTCTGCGCTGTTGCCTTCAGAGCTGGGTGGCCAGACAGTGGTGGCTGCTTACTGAGGGCCTGGTCTGCAGGCAGCAGCACAGAAATAAGGGTGGCAATACCATACCATGCCATCCTTCCTTCCGTGCCGCTTCTCCTTCCTTCAGAGCTGGGCTCCCAGTCAGCAGCTTTGAAGGCAGGGCTGCCGCCAGCAGCAGCGCAGAAGTAAGGGTAGCAGTACCGCAAACCCCCCCCCCCACTCCTTTTTGTGTCACGACCCCTACAATTACAACACCATGACATTTCAGATTTAAATAGTTGAAATCATGTAATTTACGATTTTAAAAAATCCTATACCTGTGAAATTGATCAAAATGGATCATGAATTTGGTCGGACCCTATTCATAGGATAAGAATTAAACTACTGTCATAGATTAGAAACAGACTAAAATACAGAAGACAAAGAGTAGGAACAAATAGACAGTTTGAGCATAGCAAGAAGTTAACAGTAGGGCACCCCCCAGAATTATGATTTAATGTTTACTATATTTATAGCTAATTTATGAAAAGGGGAAAAGTGTGCAGATGAGACAAAGTTTTTTGGTTATTCAAGACTAAAGATGACTAAAGTAAATTCAGAAGGCCCTATCAAAACTAGCTGAATGGGAGCATAATGGCAGGTGAAATTCAGTGCTGATAATTATAAGGTAATGCACACTGGAATGAATAAATTACTTACACATCTGGGGCAGTACTTCAATTGTTGTAAGTCGAGGGGCCTATGACAACTTAGAACAGCAAAAGATCCATCCCTCTAAATCAGTTGTAAGCAGAGCTACCTTTGTGACATTGTGGACTACTAAGTGAAAATGTTTTCTCAATGCACAGCTGGAGCCAAAAAAGGAAAAAAATATAAATAAAGGATTGGGTTAGAAAATAATACTGAAAATGTCACAATGCCATTATATAAATCAGTAGTACATCCTCTCTTGGAAGACTGTATTAACTTCTGGTCATTCTGCTTAAAACTTTTAGAAGAAATATAAGGAGTCGAGAGATGGACAACAAAATGAATTAGCAACATTGAAAGACTTCCATATGAAGAGAGATTGAAAAGAGTGGAAATATTCAATTTGGAGAAGAGCTAGATAAGAGGGGACATGATAGAGGTATGCCAAGTAATAAAGATAGGGTAAATGGGACCACCCGATTTAACCTTTCTCATAATGCAAAAGCAAGAGATCATTCAATAAAATTTAAAGGCAATAAATTTGAAATTACAAAAGAATGTTTTCATACAGTGAATAATTAGCCTTTAGAACTTATTAGAACTTATTGCCACAGTAAACTCTTGCCCTCAATAACATACGCTTTAAAAATAATTAAACAATTATACGAATGAGAACATCCAAAGTTATATTAGGTTAAAACATTTTAATAAAGGATATAAATCCTCATGCTTCAGGGCATATACCAAAGGTTAGAGAGAAACGTCTCTATAAGCTGGACATTGCATAAGTCTCACAATGGAATTTCTTCTTTCTCCAGCTGAGGCATTTGGTACTGGTCACTGAAAAAGACAGGTTACTGGACTAGTTGGACCACTGATGTGATGTCGTACAGCAATCTCTATGTTCCATCATCCCCAGGGTTCTGATGAATAAACCTTCGTAGGCAATGCAGAGGTCATGAACACATAAGGATGGTAGCAAAGAGGCCCTGAGGTAAAGTAACAGAAAAAAACCTCCATTCAAGCCGTACGTATATTATTGTAAAAGATTCTATAGGAAGCCACAGTATGTGTGGTTTTGAACCACACAGGAGAGAATCTGATTGAAGTAGTTTGCCTTTGCCTGTTGGTAGCATTTGGGTTTGCTACTATCCGTCAGGACTACGGAGAGTTGAAATAAGGCTTGCTCCTTCTTTCATAGAATCGTAGAATATCAGGGTTGGAAGGGACCTCAGGGGTCATCTCTAGTGCAACCCCCTGCTCAAAGCAGGACCAATCCCCAACTAAATCATCCCAGGGCTTTGTCAAGTCTGACCTTAAAAACTTCTAAGGAAGGAGATTCCACCACCTCCCTAGGTAACGCATTCCAGTGTTTCACCACTCTCCTAGTGAAATTTTTTTTCCTAATATCCAACCTAAACCTCCCCCACTGCAACTTGAGACAATTACTCCTTGTTCTGGCATCTGCTACCACTGAGAACAGTCTAGCTCCATCCTCTTTGGAACCCCCTTTCAGGTAGTTGAAAGCAGCTATCAAATCCCCCCTCATTCTTCTCTTCCGCAGACTAAATATCCCCAGTTCCCTCAGCCTCTCCTCATGAGTCATGTGTTCCAGTCCCCTAATCATTTTTGTTGCCCTCCACTGGACGTTTTCCAATTTTTCCACATCCTTCATGTAGTGTGGGGGCAAAACTGGACACAGTACTCCAGATGAGGCCTCACCAATGTCGAAAAGAGGGGAACGATCACGTCCCTCGATCTGCTGGCAATGCCCCACTTATACACCCCAAAATGCCATTGGCCTTCTTGGCAACAAGGGCACGCTGTTGACTCATATCCATCTTCTCGTCCACTGTCACCCCTAGGTCCTTCTCTGCAGAACTGCTGCTTAGCCAGACGGTCTCTAGTCTGTAGCAGTGCATGGGATTCTTCCATCCTAAGTGCAGGACTCTGCACTTGTCCTTGTTGAACCTCATCAGATTTCTTTTGGCCCAATCCTCTAATTTGTCTAAGTCCCTCTGTATCCTATCCCTACCCTCCAGCGTATCTACCTCTCCTCCTAGTTTAGTGTCATCTGCAAACTTGCTGAGGGTGCAATCCACACCATCCTCCAGATCATTTATGAAGATATTGAACAAAACTGGCCCCAGGACCGACCCTTGGGGCACTCCACTTGATACCGGCTGCCAACTAGACATGGAGCCATTGATCACTACCCGTTGAGCCCGACAATCTAGCCAACTTTCTATCCACCTTATAGTCCATTCATCCAGCCCATACTTCTTTAACTTGCTGGCAAGAATACTGTGGGAGACCGTGTGAAAAGCTTTGCTAAAGTCAAGGAACAACACGTCCACCGCTTTCCCCTCATCCACAGAGCCAGTTATCTCATCACAGAAGGCAATTAGATTAGATGAATCCATGCTGACTGTTCCTGATCACTCTCCTCTCCTCTAAGTGCTTCAGAATTGATTCCTTGAGGACCTGCTCCATGATTTTTCCAGGGACTGAGGTGAGGTTGACTGGCCTGTAGTTCCCAGGATCCTCCTCCTTCCCTTTTTTAAAGATGGGCACTACATTAGCCCTTTTCCAGTTGTCCAGGACTTACCCGATAGCCATGAGTTTTCAAAGATAATGGCCAATGGCTCTGCAATCACATCCGCCAACTCGTTTAGCACTCTCAGATGCAGTGCATCTGGCCCCATGGACTTGTGCTCGTCCAGCTTTTCTAAATAGTCCCGAACCACTTCTTTCTCCACAGAGGGCTGGTCACCTCCTCCCCATGCTGTGCTGCCCAGTGCAGTAGTCTGGGAGCTGACCTTGTTCGTGAAGACAGGCAAAAAAAGTATTGAGTACATTAGCTTTTTCCACATCCTCTGTCACTCATGTCTTTCCCAAAGATTTTACAATGGAAATGGTGTAGAGCAGTGGTTCTCAAAGCAGGTTTGCTGCTTGTTCAGGGAAAGCCCCTGGCGCGCCGGACTGGTTTGTTTACCTGCTGCATCTACGGGTTCGGCCGATCGCAGCTCCCACTGGCCGCAGTTCGCCGCTCCAGGCCAATGGGGGCTGCAAGAAGGGCAGCCAGTACATCCCTCAGCCCACGCTGCTTCCCGCAGCCTCCATTGGCCTGGAGCGGCGAACCGTGGCCAGTGGGAGCCGCAATCGGCCAAACCTGCGGACGCGGCAGGTAAACACACTGGTCTAGCGCGCCAGGGGCTTTCCCTGAACAAGCGGCGGACTGGCTTTGAGAAGGACTGGTGTAGAGCAGAGAACTACAGGTAGCATCTGAATACACAGATTTCAAGAGAAAGTCAGGGGAGAATGTCTTTCTCCTGAAATCATGCACAGATAAAAAAAATTGTACTTAGAATCAGAAGCATTATTTGTTACACAGCTGGGAATCGGGGCACCAGACAAAAGCAATTAAAAAGAATTGGTGAAACTGGAAAATGGGCAAATAGTAAGAACGGGACCAGCAGAGGGAGTTAGTATGGCACAGAAAATGTAACATTAAAATGCAGTGGAAATAAGATAGGAAAAAAGAAAGTCATGAGGTTATGGAAAAGCAATTGCAGTTCATTTTTGCTTCAAGGTTTGAATCCAGTACTGTGTCTAGGCTGCAAATAGTCCAGCTGAGTTTTCAGTAGCTCATTTCAATTCATGAAGCATTTTCAATTATTTCAGGCCATGATCCAGGTTTCAGTCATCATTTGTAGGAGAAGTGTCAAATATCTGGACTTGTGTTAGAACAAGTTTCTGAAAAGTATCACGGATTGCTGTCCGCAGTATTACCACGTTCTTGCAAAGGTGTGACAGAGATCTGAGGGGAAGTCATTAGCTATTACAGGTTTAAAGGCCTCTGTGTAGGAGCAAATGTACAATAGCATGGATTATCTTCATGTTTTGTTATGCAAGCTACAGAACATGTTGCTTAGTTCTAGACAGGGGCAACAGAAATCTGCAGAAAAGATTAGCAAAACGTAGATAAATTTTTTTTAACCTACTGCAGTTTACCTCAATAAAGGAAAAAGAGAGTCATCTACTACTACTGCAGTTTCTTTGGGATTTTTATGAAGTGTAGATAGCCAAAGAAGAGCCCAAAAATGCACGTTACACATTTTATCTGCGTACAGCTTGATCCTAATATAGCATTATAAAACTAAATAGCTGTAATAAAATTCAAATTGTAAACTCTCTTGAGCAAGGACAGTCCCATACTGTGTGTTTGTATAGTACCTAGCACAGTTGGGCCCTGATAATGTCTGGGGTTGTGGGTATTACTGATGACATACTGAAAGGCTGACAACTGTTCATTTCTTATATTTGTCTCTTAAACTCAGGGTACTCTGGTGCTCCAGCTGGGGTGCTGGGTCGGGGGCTGGATCACATGGCTCGGCCCCACTCTGGCTGGGATGCTGGGTTGGGGCCGCACCATGCAGCTTGGCCCTGCTCCAGCCAGGGCGCTGGGTCAGGGGCTGCACCACGCGGCTCCTGGAAGCCACGGCATGGCCCCACTCCAGCTTCTGTGTTCCAATGGGAGCTGCAGAGGTGGTGCCTGCCGATGGGGCAGCATGCAGAACTGCCTGGCTGCGCCTCCGCGTAGGAGCCAGAGAAGGGACGTACCACTGCTTCCGGGAGCTGCTTGAGGTAAGAGCCGCTCGGAGCTTGCACCTCCTGAGCCTCTTTCCATGCCCCAACCCCCTGCCCCAGCCCTGATCCCCCTCCGAACCCCTCGGTCCCAGCCCAGAGTACCCTCCTACACCCCAAACTCCTCACACCCCAATTCTGTGAGCATTCATGGACAGCCATACAATTTCTATTTCCTGGTGTGGCCCTCGGCCCAAAAAGTTTGCCCACCCCTGCTCTACTGCATGAGCTAAAAGCCATATGGCTCTTAGCTAAGGCTGTAGAGTGGGTTCCTTAATCTCCCTCTACGTGGTCTCGGTGCCACTAAACGGGACAGAGCCCCACACCCAGGAGGTGTGTGGGTTACACAACCTCCCGGTGCCGGCCTTATTGCCCGCCTCTTGACCTCCAGGGAGCAGGAGCGTGAAGTGCATTGGGGGCTGAGCATGGGCCAGGTTCAGCTCACAAAACGCATCGCCAGTGGGCGCCGCAGTCCCACCGGCAGCACGTCAGCGACCCCACCGCGACCTGTGCACGGACAAAGGGCAGGTTGTGCGGGCTCCATTATCTCCCCCACCCGCGCCGCCTCCTCTCTTCAGCCAGCCCTGCCCCTGCGCTACACTGCCGCCCCGGGGCAGGCGCTGCTCACCCCCGGCCCCAACCTGCGACAAGGGGCGTGCTCTCAGGCTGTTCTCCCTGGGGTGGGTGCCCGGGTTCCCCCCAGCCCGCCCCGCTCCCAGCCGCGGCCGGGCGCCCTCTGCCGGGCACTGGGCGGGAACGATCCCGGCAGCCCGGCCCCTCCCCGCCCTAGTCCCCGCCCGCACGTTGCTCGGGGAAGCGGCGCCGGGGAGCAGGCAAGAAGCAGCGCGTCGCTGCCGTCCCCGTGTCCTCTGCCGCCGCCGCACAGCGGCCCTCAGACCCGGGCTGACCCGGCCGCCGCTGCAGCGCCATGCCCCGCGCCGCCCCGCTCCTGCTGCTGCTGTTCAGCCTGGCCCAGCGCCGCGCCTGCCTCTCCGGGCCGGTCAGCGCCGCGCCCTCCGGCCCCGCGCGGGACCCCTGCCGCAGCCAGCCCTGCTGGAACAGCGGCACCTGCTCCCCGGCGCCGGCCCGGGGCCCCGCCGCCCCCCGCCGCCTGCCGCTGCCCCAGCCCCAGCCTGCCTACAGCTGCGCCTGCCCCGCCGGGGTCACCGGCACCTACTGCCAGGTAAGGGGGACAGGGGCTGTGCGGGGAGCTGCCTGCCCGTGCCCCGCCGCCAGCCCCGCCTGGGTGCGCCCCTGCCCGTCCCCCGGCTGTGCCCTGGTGTGTGTCCCTCTCTGCTCATCTCGTGCCCTTGTGTCTGTCCCCGGCTGCCCTTGTGTCTCTGTCTGTCTGTCTGTCGGTCTGTCTGCCTAGCTCTGCTCACTAGGACTCTGCGTCTGGGAGTCTGTCTCTGTCCCATCTTTCTGTCTCTGTCTCCGGGGTCTGGCTCTGTCTCTATCGGCTCATTCATTCTCCGTCTGTAGGTTCATCTGTCCCTACCGCTACCCAGCTGTTTGTAAGTCAGGCTGCGGCTCTATATCACTAATGGACATCAGTGTTTTTGCATTATTAATCTATTAGTTCAGCAATATTATACTGTCTGTCGTAGGTTAGGTACTGTCCTCTACATAGTGGCTATAATTGTCTCAGTCCATCTCCGTATATACAGCTATGTATTATGCGCCTGTCTGTAGAGCTGCCTTCTTTTCTCTCATATGTGCGTGATACATACATATATCCAAGGAGATATCTGGGTGTATGAGTCTGCTGATCATAACGTTTGCTCTTCTTCTTTCCTTAGCGAAGTGTCCAGATTCTTAGGTGTGGTAATAGCTGTGGGTCAGAGGAAGTACCTAGGCTGCAGTTTCTGTCTCCTGCAAAAAACTATCTGAGGATGTTAGTCTTTTTTTGTTTGTTTTTTTTTAAAATCCATTAAATATTTAAGGTGGATGCTATTACTCAGAGTAACTGAGCTTGACTATTCTTGGGCAAGTGTTGGGGTTTAGTTCCTAGGCTTGTAAAACTGACATATCAAACCTGCAATGCTTTTAACCCTACCTGCATAAAAAATATATGCAAACTTGGTGGGTTAAATTATTAAAAGATGAATGGAAAGGTGAATGATCTCAGGAAATTAGGCAGCTTTCCAGAATTAGACAGAATGTTTTAGCATGGATCTCTTTTCTTTTTCTTCATTTTTCTTTCTGCACTCTGGTGGCATTTTATATATTGTTTATTTTAAGATCAAAATGATTGATTTTTTTTTTTTTTTGGAAAATGGGTAGCAAAATTGTACTGAATATACAAAAGACGACTTAATAGGTTTATGATGGCCATTTCTTTCTAGTGCATTTCCTATCACATTTTGTGTGCCACTTGGTTTCACCTTATTAAATTCTACAGAAAGATCAAAATGTCAAAGTGAGGGTAGAAAAATATTATCTGGTACATCTAGAATAAAAAAAAACTGTGGACAATAACGAATATGAGTAACATCTTTCTAGCCTGCTTGGTCATATGCTGATTTAATACAGTTTTTTTGATAAAATATTGCATTACTTGGTCTATGACGACCCAAGTGAATGCTGATCACCATATGAAGAGGTTTTGTTCATAATCCTTGCATTTTGTCTCGTTATTAAATGTCTTTGATACCACATTCTAAAATATAGATAAAATCTCTCAATTTATCCCACCACCTCTCTTTCCCTTATAAGTAGAGAGAAGGGTTTGTTTTGTGAGGGTTTATATGATAGTGATATACTTCCAATGACAACAACTATAATAGCACACAGATTGGTTCACATTTCTTTGGGCAACGCTTCCTGGTTTACAGGATTTGACATAGAGGTAAACTGATTCAAGTAAACTAATGTTAATTTTTTAAAATTTTTTCTACAGCACGCTCCTTAACTTAAGTAGCCTGATTTTGTTTTGTTGTTATATGTGTTCATTAGGTCACAAAATATCAAAGCTGTAGTTTTCCAGTGTGGGTGGAGAGAACAGATTTCTTTCTTAATAAGCCATGAATATCATGTGTAGGGTTCAATAATGAGTATTGTATGGACATATTGAAAGTCCCTGTGAACTGCAGGCATTTTAGAAAGAAATACTTCTGTGCTCGCCCTAAAATGTCTCACTTGCTTCCTTTTAACAATGAAAGTCAAAATATTACCGTTAATGAGGTTCTGCAAAATCAGAGAGCTTAAAGTGGATTAAATAGAATCCCCCCTCTGGCAAATTTTAGCAGTCTTGCTGGTAAGAATTTGACTACTTGCGCTTGGGTTTATTCTGTTTTCCGCTCTAGAAGAGACAGACAAAGTTGCATGTGTGCTGCTGCCTATTGCTGTTATACTGTCTGAAATCCATGACTGAAGGATAAATGGCTCTCAAGTGTTTTGGTAAACTGTATCATTTACTGGTGTCATAACCTGCAGGAGGTGTTGTATCTGGGGTTTTGGTAGAAGAGAGGAATACATTTCTTTGTAACCTGAGAAAATAGATAATGAATTCACAAGCACGCTTTTTATTAAACGATATGAAAGGGCTAATTCTGGGAGTATTGTTTATAAAATGTTTATTTGAGATATCATTGACTTTTATTTTAACCCATGGAACAGTAGTTTTATAAGGGAAACTTTCTAAACAAAAGATAAAAGAAATTCATCCCTGTCTATCAGGACTGGAAATGAAGCAAAAACATTTTAGTTCACTCTGAAAAGTGATTTTTAAAAAAAACTATAGTTGTAATGAAAGAGGGGACAAATCATCTGCCTAAAGAGAAATTAGTAAAATATTGTATGTGGCTGCATACAAGAAGGTTTCCTACTTTGATAAAAGGAGGATAATAAAGAAATATGAATTACAGGATTGGTTAGTAGTTCAGATGCCTGTCTTTTTAGCAGTTTAAAAAAACCCCTCACAAGTGAAAACAATATATGTACTCTATTGATGAACTTTTCCGACTCAAAGGGATTCTAAAACACAAGGAATTTTAATTCCAAAAAGGGGTATGAGAAAACTGAGTGCTAAATCAGGCAGTTTGCTTCAAATTTAAAGCTGCATCCTCAGGCAGAGGCTTTTCAACTTACTGGTGAGGATGTTATTAAACTATTAAAATGGGGAGAAGGAAATATTAAGAGGGAAAACAAATACAAGTAAGGAATTCAGCTATGTTGAAATAATTAGCCACTAGTAATCTGAAGATGGTAAATTCGCACTGCTGCTCTTTGTCATAGAAGTGGAATAATATCTCATCAATGTTTGTTCTCTGAAAACAAATTAAAACATAGCCCTGTTTTGACACACACACTACGTTCTGTAATAAAAAGATTAAGTAAACAATCCATCTGATTCTATGTTGTTTTGATGCAAGTAGGTATAGAGTTGCGGGTCAGAAGAGGACATGCTAGCACTCTTCTCTGCCTGTGTTGTAAAAAGACTGATAACATAGTCACAGCTGGAAATTACCCAGAACTTTCTCAGTAATATATTAGCTGGGTCCATTTTTTTATGCACTTCACAGTGCTCTTGGTGGAAGGAAAGTGACAAAGAGGTAAATTGGCACATCAGATGCTCTTAAGATATTTTTGAAATCCACAGCTTTTCTATCACCAAGAGCAATCTTTCATTGTGTGTGTTTTGTTTTTTGTTTTGTCTTGAGGAACCATTTTTCCATAAGATGTGGTGGTTGCTGTGGTAACTTTTTTCTATGGAGTGGAAGAAAAAAATCGTATCTGTGCATACATCAAAATTACTTATGGGTACATTTGACATATGCTGTCTAGAAAACTTCTAGTTTTTCTTACTATGTAATATTTTCAGATTGCACATTCAAGGATATGCGTGGTTTTCATTACATTCCACTAATGAAGGAGTGACAGGAGAAAAGGGATTTGTACAATTGCTTAAGCATATATTTTTCTCAAGAAGTTAATTCTTTGCTTTTGTGTATTGTGAAGAACATGAATGGATGTTCTGCATAAAATTGTGCAAACTTTTTTTTAATGAATCTGGTTCTTCTGGAAGAGATTGAAACAAATTGGAAAATTTTTAGCTTTTATTCTGAAAGAAATTGGTGGCAGAATATTAAATCTAATGAAAATATGAAAAAATGTTAAAATTATGTTGACATACTTCCTTTGTTTCTGCTGTTAAAAACCAAAATATAATATTTAGCTAAAGAGTAAATTCCATATTTTTTCTTTGATTTAGTATATCCAAAATCCAATAAAATTATTTTTTTCTTGAAAGGGACAGGTTGTTGCTTGTACTGTGTATTCAGTTGGAATATATTACGTGGAAAGTCATTTGGATTAGGACATCGTTAACTTTAGAGACATAAGAATCAAAACAGTTAAAAGGGGAAGGGGATGAAGAATTCCATGCTAGGTTTGGAGTTTGAAAAAAGATAAAATGAACCTATCAGGTAAAATTTTCTTACATTAATCACTTTTAGCAAAGTCCTGTGAGAATTTCACTAACATCTTATCTCCTGTAGAAACTGTTACTTATTATTATTTATTATTATTATTATTACTTTTAAAGAGATCCTGTCAGATACTTTTATCATTTTTATTTTTTGTCCTTTTGCTTGAAAATAAATTATTTTCCTTTCTCCCCAGTTGTCACACAACCCCTATTCTTTTGTTTCTGGCAATGTAGTTTTGTTGTATTCTGTATCCGTATTTCATAGACCTCTTCAATAATATAATCAAAGCCAGAGATCAAGTATTGTCTTTTGGGTGGTGCTCAGAACTGGCTATCAGCATTTGAGTTCTGGTCATTGGTTTGCTACTCTCTGTTCGGTTTTAGACAAGTCACTTCAGTTATCTTTGCCTTAGTTAACCCATATCTAAAATGGAGATAATATCTCATGTGCTTGATGTTAGTTTTAATTTTTTAAGTGATTTGGGAGCCTGTGACGAATATACAAGTGCTTGTTGCAGTAGTTATGCTAGCAATTAAGGGGATAGTTTCTTGTGCTCCCCCTGCTGGATAGCTTTCTGCAGCAGCAAAAGTTTTATAAAATCAACTTAATTGTGACTCTGTGAACAAATTATTTATATAAAATGGAACATAAAGAAATATATATCCTGAGTTTGAGAAGCTACTGAAAGATTTAAGATTTAAAAGCAACAGGTATATCATCTCTTTAACTCTGCTCTTAAAAATGGTTTTATTGCAAAAGATATTTTAACCAAAGACAAGATTCTTTTTAAAAAAATCACCTTTAAAGTATCCTGAGACAATAGATTCTTTCCATTTGATTAAAAATTCATAGAAGCTTGGAAGTTTGGAATAGAAATGTCCCAGCAAGTTATCCTTTCCATCCTTTTGTCACTATGGGATTTTTACTTTTAGTACATTTCCTAAAGTTTTTTCTGGTTTTAAAAGTCCTAAGTAATGTGGTTTCCATCTCTTCCTTTGGGAGACTCTCTCATATGCTAATACATCTTGCTGTGAGTTTTCCTGACATTTCAGCCTAATTTTTTTCTTAATTTCTTCCTGTTAGTTATCTCTGTGTACCACGTTAAATAATTCCTGTCCCCTCTTGATCGTAATGCTCTTCAAACATTTGTAGATGGTTATATTCCTTCCGAGCAAACTCTACTCTCTGTTCTGCACCAGCGCTATCCTCTTCTCCTCTGAGAATCCCCCAGAATCTCCACTCACACAGGTCTCTCCAGCTCATCTGCTGGGGCTCTCCGGATGCCACAGCTCCTCTTTCCTTGGGACCTGCTCCAGATGGAGCTTCTGAACCTCCGTGTCAGATGGACAACACAACCAGAACTTTTCAGCTTTCCCAGGAAGCGCCACTCAGGAGCCAGTGCCCCGTGCTGGGACTGAGGAATCCTGTTCTATCTGCAGGGAACTCAGTGCATAGGTGGAACTTTCCCTGTGATGTCCTATCCCCTTCCTGGCCCTCATGTCCGTGGACATGGGGCTTTGCCTGCTGAGCTGGCCATGTATGTGGGTGGTGGGGTGGCTTAGAAAACTGACATGTGTAGAGATAGACTAGCCCTAGCCATCCTCTGCCTAATGTCATACTAGGGCTACCTAGAGGAAAAGCTATTGCTTCCCTGCTCTACGACATAATGCCTCTATGTAAATCCATTTTATTTACTGGCTGCACTACACAGCCCTGAGTCTCTCAACATCCTTCAGTCTGTTCTGCTAGAAGATTTAAGATGTACTTTACCTTCACATCAGTGTCCTAATATATTCCATTCCTTCTCTGTTGTCTCTCTTGCTCCTGCTAGGAGGGGACATCCTAGATAAGAAGTCTTTAAGGAGTTGTTTTAGGTCTGTGCTCACAATGGACACATCACAATATTAAAAAAAATTTTTTTTGGCCATTCCAAGTTTTTTAATTGTTTGATGGTATTTTCTTTGATTTCTAGGCAGTTACTGAAGGTATATGGCTACTCCATCTGTTGCTTTTTTATCTATGCATAAGAGTAGACTGTACAATTAGATGACATCTTCAGTTTTGTTGTAAGACTGACTATTGGCTCTCTGTGCATTCTCCAGCATAGCATAGGTTCCTGAGATCTTGTACCAGTTTCCTGGTGAACAACAGCACTATTAACTCATACAGTCTTTCAAAATGTCAGACCATAAGTATTAACATCGATTTTTGTGGGATTTTGTTCCTAGATGTCATGTTCATTGGTCCTTTTCTTTCCTTTTTGTTTCTTTGGCAGAGATCCTGCTAGACCATTTCCAGGCGGTGGTTTAAGTGTGTCACTTTGTCTTTTATGCTATTTTCAAGAACCATCGAATACTAATGTTGTTCAATTATTAAACAGCCTAAATCTCCCAAACTGTTGGATTGTGTTTCAGTTTATGTGTTACCCAGTTGATGGCTGGATGGTTTGAATACCATTGGGGACAGACCACTGAACTCTGGGTTCAAGTTTCACAACTCTCTTATATTGACTTTGCCATCATGCTAGTTTGTGCCAATTTTATAGTGGTTTAGTTTTTTATTAGACTTACTAAATATATTTCACAAGGCACTGGTATGGGTGGTATTGTTATGTGTAAAATTAACAAGGTTAATTGAGAACTTGTTTTGTAATTCTTTAGGTGCAAATTCTGCTCTTCTGTTATGGAGACTTGGAGGCCCCTGCCTGCAGTGAAACTGGTGCATTTTCAGCAGTGTTGAGGGGACAGGATATAGGGAGCACTTGGACAGAGTAAACAAATTGTCTCCCACCCCATATACACATTTCTTTCAGTTATGCAAAAAGAAAAGGAGTACTTGTGGCACCTTAGAGACTAACCAGTTTATTTGAGCATAAGCTTTCGTGAGCTACAGCTCACTTCATCGGATGCATACTGTGGAAAGTATAGAAGATCTTATTATATACACACAAAAAGCATGAAAAAATACCTCCTCCCACCCCACTCTCCTGCTGGTAATAGCTTATCTAAAGTGATCACTCTCCTTACAATGTGTATGATAATCAAGTTGGGCCATTTCCAGCACAAATCCAGAAAACCTGGATTTGTGCTGGAAATGGCCCAACTTGATTATCATACACATTGTAAGGAGAGTGATCACTTTAGATAAGCTATTACCAGCAGGAGAGTGGGGTGGGAGGAGGTATTTTTTCATGCTTTTTGTGTGTATATAATAAGATCTTCTATACTTTCCACAGTATGCATCCGATGAAGTGAGCTACAGCTCACTTCAAGCTTATGCTCAAATAAATTAGTTAGTCTCTAAGGTGCCACAAGTACTCCTTTTCTTTTTGCGAATACAGACTAACATGGCTGTTACTCTGAAATCTTTCAGTTATAGTAACTTTAGATATTCCTTGTAGCTGTAGTGGGATTTTTTTTAAGTTGGTATTGTCTCTTGAGGAATTGTGGGTACTACAGTAAAAATTGCCATAAGAGAAAGAGGATTATATCTCAGCAGTTCCAAATGTTTGCAATAAATTATCTAATTGAATTGTTCTCAATGCCTATAAAGGAAGGCTACAATTATTTAAGGACCAAATGTTGTGTCTCAGCTGTATAAATGGGTATTATGATCAATTTGACAGTTTATATACTAACAACTAAAAAACCTTCACTATCTCTGTTTCAAGCTACTCAAATAGCCCATTGAAATCTATTCAAAACACTTCTTTGAATCTCATGCAGGTCATTACACCATGTAAATTATTTGGCTTCCAAGAATTGTATGATATAAAGAAAAATTGCAGATGTTGCATTGGCTTACATTTCTGTGATTAAAGATGCTGAAGAAACTTGCCAAAAGTTTTGAGGTAATTGAATAATTGCAGAATATAGCGATGCTAAAATGCTTAAATTATTTCATGTTCTTGTTCATCACAATTTTCCATTTTCATATGGTTTGATCTGAGAGAATTGCCTTACTTCTCTGTATATGGAAATGATTTCTGATTATTCGTAAACCAGTATTTTCTTTTCCTTTGAAATATGTATCAATACCTAATACTTTATGGCTTCGTTGAGCACTCCAAGGTCGAGATATAGTCAGATGCTTTTTAGTTTTTTTTAAACAGTGTTCTAGAATCTTCCACATTTTGCTTAACAGATAGGAAATAGTTGCTTTCTTAAACATATGAAAAAACCTTGAAAAAGATGACAAGTTCTGGTAGTAATATTGTAGCTTTGTGGGTGCACTGTGAGCAGGAGATCATCAGCTTCAGAGGAAGGTTTAAGAAATCTTGTAGTAAGCAGATGTGGGATAATCTGCCCTCCAGGGGAGTCTCCCCCTAACCCTTAATGGTCAGAGATTAACTAAAAACTTGAAAAATGAGATTTGACAGCTATTCTAATTTTTCTTTTTGTATTTATTATTAACTCTCTGTATTTTTGTTATCCATATAAATGTTGAGTCTCTCTTGAATCCTGGTCATTTTTTGGCTTTCAGCAATATCATATGGCAATAAGTTCCATTGTTGAATGATATATTATGTGAAAATATTTTGTTTTATAAGTTTACATTTGCTATCTTTCAATTTCATTACAAGTCCCCTTGCTCTTGTATTATGTGATAGGGAGAGTGGAAGTTCCCAGTCTACGTTCTCTGTACCATTAATTATTTTTATATTGCTGTCAGGTCCCTTCTTAAAGTAAACAATCCCAACATTTTCATATGAGAGTTTTCCCAAACCCTAATCAAGCTTGTCGCTCTTCTGCGTTTCCTCTAATTCTGCGATATTATTTTTGAGATGAAGTAACCAACATTGAACACAATTTTCCAGGGGACGGTGGACAACTGATTCATGTAATGGCATTACAGTATTTTCTGTATTATTCTCCATTCCATTCCTTACGCATGCTATCATTTTATCTGCTCTTTTGAGCAGAGGTCACCATTGAGCTATCCACAATAATAGCTGAGTTGAAACAGATATTTTAGAACCCAGTAACCTAGTTGGAGAGCACTGGTAATAGAAGCCTTTGGTTTTGGATCAGTCAAACCAAAATGAAAGCCATTACATATAGATGGAAAAATGCTGCATTTGGGAAGCTTGTGGTTCCTTGTCCTAAAACCTCTTCTAATGGTAGTGTAGTGTATAAGTGCATTCAACCTGTTAGGACTTACTCTTCTACTAGTAGATTTTTTACTAATTCTCCGCCTTACAGAAGGTAAAATAGCTTTATTCAATGTTCTATCTCCCTAACTACTGTACTTGTCAATTTACATTGTACATATATAATATAAAAATTGAAAAAAGTACCCTATGGTGGGAAACTCCTATCATATAGCTCTCCAACATGAACAAGATTAAGCATAACGATAAATTATATTACTAAAAGAAAATTTGTATGAGATATACTACTTGAACAAGCTATACCATAACCGTAGAGGAGCATAGAAAATGCAAATCATGTCAAAGTCTATGTCACACTGTCTAGAGTGGCTCATGACTGTGAATGCCTACCTCAATGCAGACTGTCAAAAACAGGGCCAATACCCCAAACTGCTGGTGTGTTATATAATTAGATTTCACCAAGCTAGCAACAAATGTGAACTCCTGTATCACTATACCAGTTTTACCTCATATACAGTTCCCTTATATCCTCCAATCTGTCTTGCCACCCAGACAAACTGGACTTAGTGGTCAGTGGTCACTTACACAAAAAATCACACCAAATTCGGGTTGCTCCCAGTCCCAAGAAATCAGTCACTTACCTCAAATCAATTGGTATCTTAGAATTTACACTAAAGACAAGTCTTGTAGCCAGTCCTGTAATAAACTATCTAAAGGTTTCTTATTCCTTTTCCTACTTAATAGAGTTATTTACAAGGTAAAGCAAGCAAACATATGCACACAAGTTATCTAAATCCTAAGAATGATAGAGTTGGAGTGATATGTCAATTCTAAGTGTCTTTCAGGGAGGACCCAGGAAGCAGCCCTGGGGGATCTCTGGCTTCAGTTTAGAGTCTCTGGCTTTGTCAGAGTTCATACAGCCGAAAAGATGGATATTTTTCAAGTGACCTTGTTTTATTTCCTTCATTCAGCTTCCAAGTCCACAGGATAAGCTTTCTTGCACATAGCATTTCCAAAGTGTGATAGGGCCATTAACTATTCCTTGGTATCGCAATATTCTTTGGCCCATCTGATTTTGATAGTCCTTCACGATGGGTGAGAGGGGGATGATTCCTGTGCCTGAGTTCACAAGCAAACATTTTCAAAGTCGTTATAAAGCAAAATTTACCTATTTTCTTATGGCATGGAATATGGACATTACAAGTGAGATGAATGCATGCAGCAATTTACAAGCATTTCAGAGAGTCTAAACACGAAATACATTCTTATAAGACTAATATCTATTTTGAGCAAAACTAACATACCGGTGAACTGGTCTGGTCTCCAGCTATGAGTTTGTTAGTTCTTAACTTATGTCTGCAGTCTGGGCAAGAGCTGTGTACATTAGGAAAAGTAGTGCCTCCTTTGATACAAAGTTCTTTGAATCCATTTCTTCCACAGGTCAAGTGCAGTGTTTTATCCAGAAACACTCTTGCACCTAAAAGGTACCCATGCTCTACATGTGGCTCATATTTTTCTTTCGCTCTCCCTTACTGTAATAAATGTCTTCTGATGTAAAAGAAAAACAGGACTGTTAGCCTGAAGGAATAGCTGTGAGCTCTGTGGAAAACAAGTCTGTTGTTGAAAGTTCAAGACTAGGATTCTGTTCTTGGCTTTGCCACTGACTTGGTGTGGGATACTGAGCAAGTCACTTTACTTACTGTGTCGCGCTATTCCCACTTACACATGGGGGAAAAAACCCTATCCTTATAGGAGTGTTGTGAGAACTAATTCCTTAATGTTTGTAAAGAGCTTCAAGAAACTTGGAAGAAACTATAAAGGTGAATTTTATTCATTACTTTGAAATGCAAGATTTTGAATTTCCAGAGTTTCTGATATCAATAATTGCCATTTCTAGTGTATTGGGGTAAAGGATACCTGGGCCAACCGCACAATATAACCAAATTGATCTTAGAGGAAATTAAATTACTAATCTCCAGTTTCTTCATAACGTGTTGCAAAAATAATTTAACTTCATCTGTTTTCATTCCACTTGTACATTAAACAATTTGAATACTTCATAGTGCTGGTTGTTAGGTGCAGCAGGGATCTGAGATACAGTTTGATTCTCAGGTGTTTGCTGCTGTTTGGTCAGCGTTTCAGTTGCCAACATCAGGTTGTGATCTCAGTCTGTTGAGGAATAGGCATAGCTCCAGCAGTGCTTTGTGGGTGACCATTACTGACCTATCTGTTTCCCTCTGTGCCCTCCCCTGCTCTGGTGTGAAGTTGACCAGATGTTTTCACCCCATCTAAAAGCTGCTACTGGGCCAGATTTTGCCTATTTGCTCCTGGATTTGAATGTGTTACAATTCCTGTGATACTACTCCAGAAGCCCTACACCATGCTGCAAACCGTCACTTGGAGCTGTGCTGAGACTCTGGATCTCATCACCATATGGGAGAAGAATTGGTGCAGGAAGCTTTTTGTAGCCAGTCACTGCAATAAAGGTCTGTTTGTGGATGTTGCTAAGCAGATGCCCATGAAGGGCCACAACTGGGATGCCAGCCAGTGCTGGATAAAGAGCAGGGATTGCCAGGAAATAATCCCATCAGGCGACATGTAACCGGTTTGTTTTTTGAAGAGCTGGATAGGATTTCACACAATTATACAACTACCAAACACAGGAATGTTGTGGAGCCTGCTGCCTGGTCCCTTCACCACCCACTTCCCAAGGTCAAACAGCAAGACTCACCAGGGGATGAGCACAAGGAGGCCTGTGAAGAGATCTCCCCAGAAAGCCAGGATCTTTTATGCGAGCTTGATTCCTACCTTGCCATAGCTGAGCCCAGTTCCCAGGCAGCAACCCAGGCCAGGGCTGAGAAGGCAGATCCTATGGAGGGAACCTTGGCATGTAGCTATCATTACAATTTGTTGTTGTTGTGCTATGCTGCATTGCTAGCTTCTGTTCCAGGTGCCCAACGGCTGCCACCATTTTAAGAGAATATGAGCCAGGAGCCTTTCTAAGTCTCCAGCCCCTATTTCCCTCCCTCCTTTGGCCCATGTTTTCTGATCAGCTCCCTATATACATTTCCAAAATGGCAGGCAATTGGCCCCTGTCTCTACCAAAGCCCCAACTATTGACTGTTTTAAGGCCCAATGTCAACGGCACCTGTCTATCTATATATTTTCCTTTCCACTCCCTTTATCTGTTCCACAGTCCCATTTTCCAGCTCAAAATGGCGGCCAGCAGCATGGCACAGTTGCAGCCTCTACCTCCCCCCTTCTCTGGTGGCAGATTCAAGTAATGAAAACATTCATTTCTGAAAAATGCAACAGTTAATTGAGACAGTGGTTACCAGAAAAGAAGTTTGGTTAGGATTCTCAGCCTGCAGGAGACAGACGTGGGCATTGCATGCCCACAAAGACTACAGTGCCCTGTTGAGGTATAAAAACATGCGTTCATGCAGAGAAAGGGCTTTTTACCTTAGGGATAGCAAGGCCTATATAGAGAAAGTCTAGGTACAGTGAATGATTCACGCAATAATTACAGAACCCTATCTGTTTTTCTGAATACTTTAACCATGTTTGCAGGGGAGATAAAGCAGAATCTAACAATAAGAAATTGCTCTATTTTTGTCCAGCCATTATGGGGGATAGCTGCCTGGGATTCCCCCGATATAGCTTACAGCTCTCTTGTACTTCTGTGTGAACCATCTTTGTGAAGAACTTCACAGTATATCTTGCTGGTCTGTTCTTTGCCTTTCTGAATAAGGTCATTCTTTGCCTCCTAGTCACCCACCTCACTATAATGTTATTTAGAGTCAGGACAGCTTAAGGGGATGTAGAAGGGATTACTATCCAGTTTGACCCCACATGCCCTCCGCTACCCACTCTGACATCATATAAACACCTCCAAGGTACAGCAAAACTACAAAACCAAGCTGAGAACAGTCTCCCTCCCCCAAATCTTCAAGGCACAACAGCAAAAGTAAAACAGCATATTTTGCACAGACAAAAATCCCAATGCAGCCAGTCCTCCTCCTGCACCGCTTACCATGTCTGAGGTTCCCCCAAGACTGGGAAGAATCTCAGGGAAGTAAAATACATTTAGAATACAGAAAAACATTTAGAAATGCTATCACAATCTCTTTAGAATATGAACAATAACCGCCTGTGTCGTCTTTAATATTCCTGCAACCATGGCACTTGCAGCAGCCAGATCTTTAAGGACAGGCCCTTAATCAACAACTGAGTGGCTGGCTAACCTGAGGGGGAGAAAATGGAAAACTTGTGATGAAATGTTCACAGACCTCACTGCAGAGTCCCACAAATCCCTGAAAATAGTGGAGAGGTAGAGGCAGTATTTGAAGATGGAGAGGAAAAGAGACGAGATCTCAACAGTTGCCAGGGTAGCATTGACGTGGGAAAAGATAGTATTGAAAAAACAGGGAGATGAATAGACAACTCCTGGAGGCAATACAAAGCCAAAATGCCCCGTTGCAGCATATGTTGCTGCTACAGCAGCTGCTAATGTAGTCCTACAAATCAGCACCCAGCCATGTTGTGCAACCCCTGGACAATACAGGCTAATGGGAACAATAGCAACTCCTCCCTGTTATACCCTTGCAGCAGAGCTCCAGAGCCATTCCCTTCACAGGCCCAAGCTCACAGCATTGAGAACAGTTGCACCTGGGAGCCCAGCTCTTTTGAGCCCTTTAACATTTCTGGTTAACTTCAAGCCTTGACACTCAACACCAGAAGGGCCACAAACAGATGAGGCAGAGGCATGATGTATACTCACCTGTGACTTTAAGCTATCCCCTTACTTCCTTGAGTTGTGCACTGCCTTGAACTGTTGCACTTTGATTTTTGTTGTTTTGCTGTTGTTTTAATGAAAGGTATGTTTGTAGTTGTTTAATAATAGAAACCTTGAAAACTTCATTCATGAGGAGTCTACAATGCATTTTACACAGAAAATCATTAAGTATGAAATAATTCATGGTTTTACAAAGATATCTAGGCAAAGACACACAGTAAAATAGGGATTGCCCCAATGTTGTATTTTTACCACCTATAAATAACACAGAACTGCTCACAATCCATTCCCCTTCTCAACCTCCATGGGTTAATATCTAGATGTACAGCTGCACAATTTCAGGCCTGATAGTCAAAATAAGAGCAATAGGAATTACTGATAATATTACCCCAGCTGTTCCCATTTTCTGTTGGATTCTGTTCTGTTCAAACAACTGAGCAAGTCTCTGAATTTGAGCCTCCCACCTCAAAGCTTTCTTGCTTATTCTTACAAATATTGTGCAAAATAGAACATGCTGCTGTAATCTTTGGCTTGTTGTTTTTCTGCAGCTTCCAACCTGTTCTACAAACAGTACCCCCTTCCTTTCAAATGGCCAAATACACACTCCATTACCATTTTCTAGCTACTGAGGTGGTGGTTAAACAATTCCTGCCTTGTGTCCAAGCAGCCTGTGTACAGCTTAATTAAACAGGGAAGCAGAGGATAAGACAGGTCTCCCAGGATAACCAGTGCAATCTCCACATCATTAATGAACACTGGACTGGTTTCCCCCAGAAATACTTTCTCCATAAAGGTAAATAGAGCTGAGTTCTGAAAGATCCTAGCATTGTGGACCCTTCCAGACCACATGGCATTTATGTCTGTAAAGCTGCCATTGTGGTCAACCGGCACTCAGCACACCTAGGAGAAATACCCATTTCTGTTTATAAAGTCAGAGTCCTGATCAGGGGAAGCAAATAGATACATGGATCCGATTAATTGCCCCAATACAGTTTGGGAACCCCATGCATGCAAAGCCATCAATAATCTCCTGAGTATTACCAAGCTTTATAACTTGGTGCAACAGTACCATTTCCATGGCATTGCAGATCTTCATAACAATGGCCCCAAAAGTCAGTTTCTCCACAGTGAATTGTTTGGACCAGTAGCATTTAGGGGTGGCCAGCTTTCTAGACAACAGTGATGATGTGCATCTATGGGAGCCTGGGGCACCTCATATTAGTAGGTTGTTGCTGCAGCTCTGTAGTTAGTTTAGCACATATCTAAAAAAAAAAAAAAATTGCTTTCTCTATCCTGAAATTCTCTTGACACTGTTGGTTGTCCTAGGTGTTCAGAATGATCCTTTTCCACCTCTTCCACGCTGGTTTCCCGAGACCAGAAATGGCACTGCACAGTTTAAAGCTGTTCCAGAAACTGTTCTTATACTATCAGTTGTTCTGTGTCTGTCTTCTCATCTTCCCTCCACTGCTGAAGCTCCTGCAGCCGCAGAAGGAGCTGCTGCTGCTGCCACATCATCTGCTCGGTGGTGCAGTGGATGGAATCCAAAGCCAAGTTCATCTGGCTATAGGTGCTGAAATACAGCCCCAGCAGCCTCTGCATATTCAAGGTTGCTAGCATAGCTACAGAGCACTGTTGGGTCGATGCTGGCCAACAGCAATTGAAAATAATGTTAGTCCACCCAGAAAGGAAGTATGGGTTGGAGACAGCAGAGACGTGGGACGACTTAAAAAAAAATTTGAACCTGCCTGGTGTTTGCCGTGCATAGTGAGAAAAATTCCAGAATGTGCACTGCTTGGCAGCAAAGCAAAGGACCATGGGATGTCTTCCAAGAACTAGTACACAGCAAGCTGCTGCTGTGTTTGCATGCTGTGCAAATTGAAAGATCGCACAGGCATCTTAATGCAGCTTGAGTATTGTATGTTACCTTACGTGCATCAAACAGATATGGATTACCCCCCGACCAGACAAGCTCTTTGTTAAAAATAATGGAAATGGACAAATGACCTTTATTTAGGCTTTTTTTGATGGCCTTAAAACGTGCTATTTCCTAATCTTGCTGGTTCCGGGATGTAACTTTAAAGCAGTATATAGATGCAACTAGTCTAGTTACTTGTTTAATAAGTCATCTCATTATCTAGGATACTGAAGTTTTATTTTTTCTATGTTACGTTTGGAAATCAGTAGTGTTTTCTTAACCATTTAAAATCATTAGGCCTTACGATTCTTTGGATGCTTTGTTTAATACTGAATTTTTCCTTTATTTGTTTTCTTTATGTCAATAAACATTTTAAACTTCCTATAACCTGCATTTTCACAACATATACCTATAAAATAACTATATGGATAGATGCAACTGTGGAATAAAGCAGCACTTCAACAATTAAGTAATCTAGCAATTCATTCAGTTGGCAAGGTAGACAAAGGCCAGTAGCCTTCTGATTAATTTAGTTTTATAACATTCTTTTCCACTGGAAGTACACATAATAGCTCAGTAATCAATTTTTTTTTAGAGTTTTATAGTGATGATATGTTTATGAATAAGATCAATAAGAGTGAATTAGATAAGACCAAGAGGATTGACTTGGACTGTGAAAATAGGGTGATTTTGAGTTATGGCTTCCAGTGATTTCAGAGACTTTGCTGTAAATATCTGATGTATTGGTCACTAGAGGAACCAAATTGCTATTTTGATTGAGAAGATTGTCAAGCAATTTCAGGAACAAGGCAAGGAGAAACAGAAGGCATGTTCTGTACCTGGAGGCTTTCCTTTATAGTAACAACCCATCTTTTCCGTGTAGATTACTACTTCTAGGTCCTTTCTACTGGAAAATTCAGAAGAGCCTAATAAAGATGAAATTCAGAGCTGACAAATGCAAATTGGAAGGAATAATTTGGACCACGTTTGCATAGTCTTATGAATTGTATGGACTCTGGAAAAAGATTTCACGTGTCGTTGTACGGCTTGTTGAAAACATCTCACTATGCAGTGGTGCTCAAAAAAACCCAAATGATATTATGAATTATAAATAGAACAGAAAGTATTTAAAATATAACACCATTGTATGAATCGATGCATACTGTCCCCTGAAATTCACTTTTGGTCACCTTCCCTTAAAACGAGTCCAGAGATGGGCGGCAGAAACGGTTGGAGGCTTGTAAGGGATTCCATATAAGGAGAGACTGGAAGGAATGAACAGTCTAGTTTAGAGAGGAGATGAATAAGAGGGTACCTAATAAAGGTGCAAAATAATGAAAGGTAACAAGAAGGCAAATCAAATGTTTTTATTTACCCACTCATAATACAAGGACAATGAAATTGTAAGATGATCAATGGAAAACTGAAAAGGAAATATTTTTTCTTTTAACTTAATGTATAATCAACTTGTGGAATTCACTCCCACAAGAGGTTACTGAGTCAAAAAGGTTAGCAGGATTCAAGGAAGAACTAGACTTTAATATGGATAATGGGAACATTTGTAGTTTCATTAAATAGGACAGTTTGAAGGAAGAAGAAAAAAAGAGAGAGTGATAACTACATGCTTTAGGACATAATTCACTTGACAGGCCTAGGGAAAATATTGGTGTATTGGCAAGTTTTCCCATAATTGTCTGCTACAAGGTTTCTTGCACCTGCTTCTAAAATATCTGGCAGTGCGTCCTGTCAGAGACAGGACAGTGAAGTATTTGGAACACTGGTGTGATCCATTATGACAATTTTAATGTTCCTCATTTCTCTCATAATTTAGATAATCCAAATGCATATTCTGTACACATTTTTAGAAGACCTAGTTTTAAGACATGAAGTTCTAATTGTTTGATTTAAATTGAGAAAATCTGTAAAACTGTCTGCAGATTGCTCCTGTTATTGTTTAAACGTGTTGCCACTATGCAGTGAGATGTTCTAATAACTCATATCAATATCATGCTCAGCTCAGGAAAACTAGTAAGGAAATTTTACCAAAATGCTATTTGGTGAATATAAAATTTGGTATTTTATTTTTCTTCATTGTTGATAGCCCTATATTACCAGTATTTTGGTAAAGGATCCCATACATTCTTTGGCAGATCTGTCAGACTTTTAAAATGTATTAATTATCTACATATCAACATGCATGTATCAACATGCATTGATCTTGAAACCTATTTTTAGGCATGGCCTAGATGAATACTACTGCTAAAAAAGAAGTAAAGTTGACTGGCAGGAACTGTAGACACTCCTGGTTCCTAGCTCTTTGCTGTGCCCCATAGTACACACGAGAACCTTATGACTGGAGGAAAGTTTTGTTTTCTGGTATTTATTGTCATGGTATGACATCAGGACAATGTTACAACATAGGGGCCTGATTCTGCAAACCTTGCGACTAGTTATGTGAGATTTATTCATAAGTAGTAAGAATTGTCTGGATCAGGTCCTTGATCTTGCATTGTTAATGATATAGCATGGTGTATGATGACTGCATATGTGATAGTTGCAGAAAATAGTGCTGAGTCTTCTGTTTTGGGAAATTAATATGTTTAATTTAAGTAAGGACAGATTTAGATTTAATTTACTTGACAATAATTGGACTTAAAAATTTGGCTGATTATGATCTCTTAAAGGTTCTAAAAAGGTAAAAAAAATTTGGTGGGGGAAATGATTAGGTGTTTCAGCACATACTAAAGAATTTGAAAGGTCAAACGGTGTCTTCTCTTTTGTCTTATGGGCGTTTCAGAACCCAGTTCTGATGTTTCTGACAGAAGAAGCTCAAATTAAATGAGGTCATTCTTGCATTGCATTACTTTTTGTGAACAAGGAGAATCCGACGTGGGTTATTTCAGTAATCATTTGCACACAGGTCATCTTGAGTTTTCATATAGTACCCATAATGCAGGAGTGCTTATTATAAGAGATAAAGCACTTCTATGGAGTGAATCAGAGGCTCAGGATCCATTGTAAAACTTGTCTCTGGTTTATTTGAGTAGCTTGCATGCAGCTTAAAACCCCCCAACCCTGAACTGCTTTTGCAGACAACTAGGAAGAAAGGGCAAATAATTATCGATTAAGGTGATGCAACCCAATTATAAATTTCTGATCATAAATTGGGTGATAGATTAATTTTCTTGAAATTAATAGGGATGGCACAAAAAGTAGCATTATGGTAGAGACGTTTTCTAGGGTGAAGTCGTCATTAGTTATAAGTAGGACCCATTATATTATTGTTTGCATAGCAGTATCACCTAGGAACTCCAGTGGACCAAGATGCTGTTATAGCTAATTTAAAAGTTTATAATGCATTTGATCTTTGAATGTAGCATATTAGTCAGTGAGTGAATAATTTGACTGCATTTTATGTTTAGAAAAGGTAATCCATTTGAAGAACATACTGGGAATGACAGCTATGGTGATAAATCTTCTGTGTCAGGGGTCAAGCAGCAGACACAAGTGCAGTCTGTCTTAAGGCTTGTCTACATGGGGACACTCAGGAACGTTAAAGCAAATCAGCTGAAGATGTGAAGTTAATGCACATAAGGTACATTAACCCCCTATGTGGATGCTTTCACTCAGCAGTTAAGTGGCCTTAGTTCTCTTGTCTCCTATAAACAAGCCTTAGTCTATTTCTCCATGGTTTGTGTGTGCCATCCATTTTGTGATCAGCACACTACAAGGAAGTCTAAAGAGAAAAGTTACTAGGGTTGCCAGCCCTTCCAGATTGGCTGGGAGACTCCCAGAATCGACCTTGATCTCCTGGTGGCTATTGAAAGCAATCCGAGAGATTTTAATAGTCCGCTAAAAGTCCAGTTGGTGGTGCAGTGGGGCTAAGGCAGGCTCCCTATCTGTCCTGGCTTCACGCAGCTCCCGGAAGTGACTGGCACGTCTGTCTGGCTCTAGGTGCAGGGTGGCCGGGGGGGGTCTGTGCGCTGCCAACACCCCAAGCGCTGATTCTGCAGCTCCCATTAGCCGGGAACCTCACCCAAACTCCCTCCCAGAGCCTGCACCCCCCCGCACTCAACTCCCTGTCCTAGGCTAAGCCCGGAGCTCCCTCCCACACTCCGAACCCCTTGGCCCCAGTCCAGAGCTTGCACCTCCTGCCTCAGCCCGGTGTAAGTGAGTGAGGCTGGGGGAAAGCGAGCGATGGAGGGAAGGGTGAGCAGGGGGCGGGGCCTAGGATAAGGCATGGGGTAGGGGGCGGGGCAGGGTTTGTGTGATTAGACAGTTAGCAACCCTAGAAGTTACTTTTTAGTTTCTTGTGTAATTATTTGAGATTTAACATTGGAACAGCCTAAAAGTAATTGTGAAATTGATCTTCTCAGACTACTTCAGCAACTTGGAACATCATTTAAATATTTGTATAATAGAAAAAGAAGCATTTAATCAGTTTTGTGTTTTTGTTTTTTTTTGGTATTGTTCAAGGGAGTTTAAGTGGAGATGATGCATTGGACTTTGAAAAGCCATGGGGAAAAACACCATTGAAACATTCTCTCAACGACCTTTGCAGTGTTGCCAGGGGCTGAATTAGCATGACTAACAACCACTTTTTCAACATTGGTAGGAAAATGTGAATTTAGTGTATTTTTAAATTACAAAATTAAGTAAGATTTTAAATTCAGTATATTTTTTAAACTTTTTGCATGTTGTCCTTACAGCTGGAACAACGTTTCTCTTCCACTATGCCAATGTCTTCACTGCCCTTCAAATCTCTCCTTAAAACCCTCTTATTTCAGCTGATTTTCAACCACTTGCTTCCATTCCAGTATTTTCTTCTTCTCCTCCTTTGTCCTCCCTTATTGGCTCAATTTGGAAAACAAAAATGTTATTTACAAACTTCATGCCTTAGGTTACAATTATGTCATGGAGGTTGTGGAAGTCACGGAATCAGTGACTTCCAGCGACCTCCATGGCATTGGAGGCCCCTGCAGCTGACCAGCCGTGGTGTAGTATGAAAAACTGCACTCTGGCTGAATTTGCTACTTATGGTGTACTGAGCATGCTCACATGAACTGAGCGTGCTTGGTAACATCTGCTGAAGCCAGCAGTGGGGGACTCCAGCAGCAGCTCAGGCTCTGCGGGCAACAGCTGCAGGCGGTGGGACCCCCCATTGACAGGGCACCGGTGGTGACTCCTGAGCTGCCCAGCTGCTGCCACTGGCAGGAGCCCCCCCGCAGCGGCTCAGCTGTTGTGAGCAGCTGGGTCCCCCCAGCAGCTCCCAGCCACTGGCGATGGTGGCAGGGGGACCACGGAGCTGCTGAGTGGCCATCAGTGGGAGGGCCCCCCACAGCTCCCCAGCTGCTGACAGGGACCCCGCCCCCGCAGCTGCTCAGCTGCCAGCCTGAGAGGGACCCCAGAGCTGCTCAGCGGGCAAGGGCCCCCCCTTCAGCTCCCCAGTTGCTCCCATTGGCAGGGACACCCCACAGCTCCCGTGCCGCCGCAGGGAATGGGGGGACCCCCCCAGCTCCAGCCCCACAGGGCGGTAGGGAGACCCCCCCCAGTTCCCAGCCACTGGGCAATCGAGATGCTGAAGCTCCCAACGGTTGCAGGTTGGGGAGCAGGGTTCTGGACCCTCCTTCCTCCCCATTTTGTCAGGGTTGTTTTTAGTATAAGTCAGTGACAGGTCACGGCTTCTGTAATTTTTTTGTTATTGCCTGTGACTTGTGTGATGGCTTGGACCCCCCTTCCGCCAGTTCCACCAGCCTGGGATCCCTCACACTGTTCCGCTGTGTCAGGCCCTCAAGCCTTCTCCAGCACACACACAGGTAGGGACACACCCAGCTGCAAATGGACACAGACACACTGAGATCAGCTTTGTGTGGGAAGACTCAGCTCGGGGATTGCCCAGCACTCAAGTGCACACCACTTTTGGGATGCAAACCGAAAATTATATTGTCTTGCGCTGTATAAAGATCTACATAGCGTAAGTTCATATACTTGCTCCGTCCCTCAAAGTGGAGGAAGATATGCACAGCTCTTTGCCCCCTCCCAGTTATGAATTGCACAAACTGGGTTTTAGAAAACAAAACAAGTTTATTAACTACAAAAGATGAATTTTAAGTGATTATAAGGGACAGCAAACAGAACAAAGCAGATTACTGAGCAATTAAAACAAAACATGCAAACTAAGCTTAATACACTAAGGAATACTGGCTACAAATAATAACTTCTCACTCTAAATGTTGTTTCAAGCAGGTTGCAGAGTTTCTTGAAGGTAAACTGCTCTTCTTACAGCTTAAATCTTCAGGGATTCCTTTTACAGGCTGATTTGTCTCACCTGGGCTCACTCCCGACCTCTCCCAGCTTAGTTTCTTTGTTTCTTCAGGTGCTTTCAGCAGTTTTCCTTCTTGGGCGAGGAGGCAGTCAAGAAGAGCCTCGATTAATTCACTTCCCAGCCTTAAATAGGATTTACATATGGCGGGAACCTTTTGTTTCCCAGTCTGACCCCCACCCCGTCTTTTAATGAAAAAACATTGGAAGCCCAAGGTGGGGGCCTAGTACCAGGTGACACGATCACATGATCCTGCAGCATCAAAGCAGCAACTAAGGAAGCTTCTTAGGAAGGTGGAAGATTAGTATCTTCAAAGTCTTCTTATTCTTCCTTGTGACCCGTTCAGGCTGATTGCCTACTGTCTGGTGGGTGTTCCCCAGATGCAAACACTTTTTTGTAATTGATACAGATCTTATATTCCTAACTTCAGATATAGCAATGATACATGCATACAAATAGGATAATTATATTCAGTAAATCATAACCTTTCCAGTGATACCTCACATGACCCTCTTGCATAAAATACATCTCAGTTATGCCATATTCATATCATAAGCATATTTCTATGAAGAATATGGGGCATAATGTGACAACCTGTCTGTGACTTTTACTAAAAATATCCATGACAAAATCGTAGCCTTATTCATGCACAATATAGTATCAGTCAGATTAGGAGAGTCTCTAAAGATGATAATGCTAACCCCAGAGGAAAGAAAAAGGATATAAAAAGAAAAAGATAGAAAAAGACCATAACTAGGGTGCAGATTACTGAAATTTGGGATAAGTGGCTTTAATTGAATAGTAACATGGCAGTTTAATTGTTTTCGACATCATGGAATGAGGGGGATAAAGGGATCTATGGAAAAATATATTGCAGATTTAAAACATTTCTATAAAACAATGAAATAGAGGCAGGCGCTGGAGGAAAGGACAAAAGTTAAACTTTGATGCATGTGTAATAGATACCCTTTAGCACAGTGATTCCCAACCAGGGGTACGCGTACCCCTAGGGGTACGCAGAGGTTTTCCAGAGATAGATCAACTCATCTAGATATTTGCCTAGTTTTACAACAGGCTACATAAAAAGCACTAGCAAAGTCAGTACAAACTAAAATGTCATACAACTTGTTTATATTGCTCTATATGCTATACACTGAACTGTAAATACAATATATATATTCCAATTGATTTATTTTATAATAAATCCAGTCAGCATGGATTCACCAAGGGCAAGTCATACCTGACTAATCTAATTGCCTTCTATGATGAGATAACTGGCTCAGTGGATGAGGGGAAAGCAGTGGACTTGTTATTCCTTGACTTTAGCAAAGCTTTTGACACAGTCTCCCACAGTATTCTTGCCAACAAGTTAAAGTAGTATGGGCTGGATGAATGGACTATAAGGTGGATGGAAAGCTGGCTAGATTTGTCGGGCTCAATGGGTAGTGGTCAATGGCTCCATGTCTAGTTGGCAGCCGGTATCAAGTGGAGTGCCCCAAGGGTCGGTCCTCAGGCCGGTTTTGTTCAATATCTTCATTAATGATCTGGAGGATGGCGTGGATTGCACCCTTAGCAAGTTTGCAGATGACACTAAACTGGGAGGAGAGGTAGATACACTGGAGGGTATGGATAGGATACAGAGGGACCTAGACAAATTAGAGGATTGGGCCAAAAGAAATCTGATGAGGTTCAACAAGGAGAAGTGCAGAGTCCTGCACTTAGGACAGAAGAATCCCAAGCACTGCTACAGACTAGAGACCGTCTGGCTAAGCAGCAGTTCTGCAGAAAAGGACCTAGGGGTGACAGTGGACGAGAAGCTGGATATGAGTCAACAGTGTGCCCTTGTTGCCAAGAAGGCCAATGGCATTTTGGGCTGTATAAATAGGGGCATTGCCAGCAGATTGAGGGACGTGATCGTTCCCTTTTGTTAGACATTGGTGAGGCCTCATCTGGAGTACTGTGTCCAGGTTTGGCCCCACACTACAAGAAGGATGTGGAAAAATTGGAAAGAGTCCAGTGGAGGGCAACAAAAATGATTAGGGGACTGGAACACATGACTTATGAGGAGAAGCTGAGGGAACTGGGATTGTTTAGTCTGCGGAAGAGAAGAATGAGGGGGGATTTGTTAGCTGCTTTCAACTACCTGAAAGGGGGTTCCAAAGAGGATGGATCTAGACTGTTCTCAGTGGTAGCAGAACGAGGAGTAATGGTCTCAAGTTGCAGTGGGGGAGGTTTAGGTTGGATGTTAGGAAAAACTTTTTCACTAGGAGGGTGGTGAAGCACTGGAATGGGTTACCTAGGGAGGTGGTGGAATCTCCTTCCTTAGAAGTTTTTAAAGTCAGGCTTGACAAAGCCCTGGCTGGGATGATTTAGTTGGGGATTGGTCCTGCTTTGAGCAGGGGGTTGGACTAGATGACCTCCTGAGGTCCCTTCCAACCCTGATATTCTATGGTTCTATAATAATATAGTAAAAATGAGAAAGTAAGTAATTTTTCAGTAATAGTGTGCTGTGACACTTTTGTATTTTTATGTCCAATTTTGTAAGCGTGGTAGTTCTTAAGTGAGGTGAAACTTGTGGGTATTCAAGACAAATCAGACTCCTGAAAGGGGTACAGTAGCCTGGAAAGGTTGAGAGCCACTGCTCTAACATCTGCTATCGATATCCATGCCAGAATGAGGAAATTGATAAATTCCTGCTCAGTTGCAAAGCACAAATGGCAAAGTTCCAGGACTATGTAATTTGGGGGAGAGGGGCATTAATTTGATGTACAAAATATATTTCCAGCAGGGACTGAGTGTGCTGCTGCTGCTAACTTGGGAACGAAGAACTAAACTTGATTCCTAGACTCTGATTGCCACTTACAACATCCTGCCACTGGACCATCAGGCTGCCCTTGCTTTTGGGCATATGTCTTACTCTGTGTTTGTAAATCTACTTTTAAGATATTAAATATACTGAAACTGATATAAAAATTACCCTTATTGGGCAACCTTCATTTTAAGAGAGAGCCCCAAGAATCTCAAAATGTATTTGTATAGTTCTGTTACACCTTAATTAGGAGAACATCTATTTAACAACTGATTTCTACAAGTCCCTTAAGTCAGATTTCATTTTAGTTTCAATAATGTGATTTCTGTTGCTCCTGATAATTATTTTCACCTTAGTTGCTTTGAATTTCTTATCAAATTAAGTTCACTTCTAAAAAAAATCTTTCATTTTTGTCTTAAAACAAGTCTCAATTTTTGAAAAACAATATTTTATAGCTTCCAGTTCTCTTTTAAGTGCTATTGTGGAGTCTGATATTTGTTTTGAATAAGTGTTTTCAGTACCAATTGTTCTCATGGTACAAATAAAATTATGGTTGGTTTGTTTTTCCCAAGTATCAGCCCTGCAAACTCATTCAGGGAAGTGAGAGTCAAGCTTCGTTCTTTGTCATATGTATCATCATTAGAAGTAGATTCTGCAGGTCAAATTACCCTTCCCAGTTACACCTATGTAGTCTAAATTATATTCTCAGTTAAATTAGTGCTATCTGTCTATGTCTAGTCGAGTAGCACACATATTTAATTGTCTTCCATGATTTCACAGGTGTAGACGAGGACAGAATTTGCTCTTGGAGCTGGTTAACAGTATTGGCGATGATGAGTGAGAAGAAAATAGAATCTAGATGACTCTCCCATTGCTGTATTGCCTCTGGATGATATACAGAGCAAAAAGTAGTAAATAGTTATTTTTGCCATTAAACAGCTGAGAGACTAAATAGATACAGGGAGCAAGTGATTAAGAAGTAGTAGAGAAAAATTACATTTTAATGTACGAGAAAGAAAGGTCAAAGTTCCTTAATTCATTTCTTTTGGAACTCTTCTTTGAATTATCTTCCTTTAGGATAAAGTCTGGGCAGAATTAATCAAGTTGATAGGACATCAGTATAATCATAAAGGACTTATTTTCCAGGAATGCTTACAGTATAGGATAATTTTAATAGATTCACTTATTTTAGGCTAGTAAAAGCAAATTGACTATCTGGGTTAGTGGTGACTTTCCAACTGTAACAGAGTGATAGGGTGTCTTCTCCCTCTCCTATAGCGAAGATGATTCCCTTATTACAGAACATGATGGAATTAACATTTGTGATATAATTTTGTTTGCATTTGTTCTTGTGGGACAAAATTCTGGGCTCTTTTGCCGTTGAAAGCGATTGTGCGGTAGTAACTAATTATAGCGATGACACCACAACTTGTTAGAAGTGAAATATTATCTACACTACGAAATTAGGTTGAATTTATAGAAGTCGATTTTTAGGAAGTGATTTTATACAGTTGATTGTGTGTGTCCCTACTAAGCGCATTAAGTCAGTGGAGTATGTCCGCAGTACTGTGGCTAGCATCGACTTTTGGAGCGTTGCACTATGGGTAGCTATCTCACAGTTCCCGCAGTCTCCACTGCCCATTGGAATTCTGGGTTGAGCTCTCAATGCCTGATGGGGCAAAAACATTATCACAGGTGGTTTTGGGTACATGTCATCAGTCGTCCCTCCCTCTGTGAAAGCAATGGCAGACAATCGTTTCGCTCCTTTTTTCCATACAGACATCATACTGCTGTCAGCAGACGGTGCAGTAGGACTGCTAACTCTTGTCGTCGTCATCCACCACTTCTGCTGCAACTCTGCTCTCCTGGTGTCATGAATCCACCTTGTAGGTCTTCTCGCCGTTCTGTATAAATATCTATTCTTGTGGCATCCATCGTCATCCACTGCTTCCGCTGCAACTCTGCTCTCCTGCAGACGACATACCACGGCAAGCATGGAGCCCACTCAGCTCACCGCTGCTGCTGTGAGAATTGTAAACACCTTGCACATTATCCTGCAGTATGTGCAGAACCTGCAAAAGCAGGTGAGGAGGCGACGACAGCGTGATCATGATAGTGATGAGGACATGGACACAGACTTCTCTCAAAGCACAGGTCCTGGCATTTTGGACATTATGGTGGTAATGGGGTGGGTTTCTGCTGTGGAACGCTGATTCTGGACCCGGGAAACAAGCACAGACAGGTGGGACTGCATAGTGTTGCGGGTCTGGGATGATTCTTCTGTTGCTCTGGGGTGGAGTGGCTGCGTGCCCATAGCCTTCCCCCCCCCCCGCCCCCATGTTCTTGGGCGTCTGGGTGAGGAGGATATGGAACTTGGGGAGGAGGGCAGGCGGTTATACAGGGGCTGCTGTGGCAGTCTGTGCTCATGCTGCCTTTCCTGCAACTCAGCCAGACGCCTGAGCATGTCAGTTTGCTCCCCCATTAGGCTCAGCACTGCATCCTGCCTTCTCTCATTGCGTTCACTTAATGCTTTCCTGGACTCTGCCATTGTTTGCCTCCATGCATTCTGCTGAGCTCTTTCAGTGCGGGAGGACTGCATGAGCTCTGAGAACATGTTATTGCGAGTGTGGGTTTTTTTGCCTTCTAATCTGCACTAGCCTCTGGGATGGAGATGATGGGGGAGCATAGAAAACATTTGCAGCTGTGGGAGGAAAAAAGGGAGAGTAGTATTTAAAAAGATACATTTTAGAGAAAAAAGGGAAGACTATTTCACCCTGAATCAAGCAATTCATATTACACAGCACATGTGCTTCACCTCCCCCCCCCCACACCGCATGGCTAGTATCAGGGAAGATCTCTCTCAGCCAAACGCAAACAGCTCAGCATGAACGGGCCTCTCCCCAACGTGTGGCAAAGGCTTTTAGAGTACCTCCAGGACAGCTTCATGGAGATGTCCCTGGAGGATTTCCGCTCCATCCCCAGACAAGTTAACAGACTTTTCCAGTAGCTATACTGGCCGCAAATGCATCCCAAGTCTTCAGGGCAAATTAATCATTAAACACACTTGCTTTTAAACCCTGTATTATATTTACAAAGGTACACTCACCAGAGGTGCCTTCCCCGGCTTCATGGTCTGGTAGCCCACCTTGGGAGGGTTCGGAGGGGATTGGCTCCAGGGTGATAAACAGTTCCTGGCTGCCAGGGAGAAGGGATTCTCTGCTTGCCTGCCATGTGCTATCCTCAACCTCCTCATCTTCCTCATCCCTGTTGCGTGAGACTCCCCCCTTCCAGGTGTCCATGGACAGTTGTGGGGTAGTGGTAGGGGCCCCCCCTTAGAATTGCATGCAGCTCATCATAGAAGCAGCATGTATGGGGCTCTGACCCGGAGCGGCCATTTGCATCCTTTTGTTTTTTGGTAGGCTTGCTTCAGCTCCTTAAATTTCACGCGGCACTGCTGTGTGTCCCAGTTGTAGCCTCTGTACATCATGCCCTTGGAGATTTTGGCAAATATATTGGCATTTCGTCTTTTGGAACAGAGTTTTGCCTGCATGGATTCTTCTTTCCATACAGCGGTCAAATCCAGTACCTCCCGTTTGGTCCATGCTGGAGCTCTTTTGCGATTCTGGGACTCCATGGTCACCTGGGCTGATGAGCTCTGCATGGTCACCTGTGCTGATCAGGTCGCCACGCTGGCCAAACAGAAAATGAAATTCAGAAGTTCCCGGGGCTTTTCCTGTGTACCTGGCGCGTGCATCTGAGTTGAGAGTGCTGTCCAGAGTGGTCACAATGGAGCACTCTGGGATAGCTCCTGGAGGCCAATACCGTCAAATTGCGTCCACACTACCTCAAATTTGACCCAGTGAGGTCTATTTTAGCGCTAAACCCCTCGCCGGCGAGGAGTACAGAAATCGATTTTAAGAGCCCTTTAAGTCGACAAAACAAGCTTGGTCGTGTGGACGGGTGTAGGGTTAAATCAACCTAACGCTGCTAAATTCGATCTAAACTCGAAGTCCCAGCTGTGAAGAATTCAGTAAAACTTATTAGGCACAAGACTATTGTTACAAACATAACTATCTTAGTTAACAAAGTCTTAGGTTCATCTTTATTTTGATCAATACTTTATGTAAAAGTAGGGTACTATTGTGAAATATAAGTGTATGAGTGATATTTTTGGGGGGAGAGGGAAGGGAGGGATTCATATTTGTGTCTGTGACTTCCAGATCAAATTTTATGGCTTTGCAGGTAAAATGAAATTTTCTTCTTTTTTCTTAAATGATAGTTCTGTAAATTCTTCATGGAAGTCAAGCTGGGTTCTTTATAACTAGTACATTATTGCCATAATTAAGCTTCGTAGACCAAATTGGGCCCTGAATGATACTTCTGGGACTCCTGGTCTTCAATGGATCTGCACAGGTGTAACTGATTAGAACTTAATAAACAATATTGTTGGTACCTAGAAAGGAGTAGTTAACTCCCACAGTTGTGTTAGCACCGAAGTATTAACAGTTGGGTCAGAGAGTCCAGCCAATAAACGAGCATGGGAGCATAAGGCACTTGAACTACAATTCCCACGAGGCACTGCAACATGATTTTTAATAAAATTATTTTGGTTTTCCATATTTTGCTGAGAAGTCTAAATGTGCAGAAAACTTGGACAAAAACTAATTTTCAGTTGAAAATTTTCTGCAGAAGCCTGTTCAGCTCTAACAAGACTACAAAGTGGTAGAAACTTGCCTTTGTCAGTAAAGTTAAGAGGTAACTCAACAGATATAGGGAATCTGTTTAAGAAGGTGCAGTTTTTTTACATAGTTAGAGTAGAAAATAAGTTTAAAAACAATCCATTGCCAAATCATGTAGCAGTATAACTATCTGAAAATGCAGCTAGAAAAAGAATTATCCAGAGTTATACAACTGTTTCTTCAGATCCTTTGGGATGACTTATGTAGTTCGGATTCACAGGTTTAAAACCATTGGGTCATCTGCAGTCCTCATGTGAGTGCGAGCGCGCACGCGCACACACACACACACACACACACACACACAGGAAGGGACACACCCAGCTGCAAAGGCACACAGACACTGAGGTCAGCTCTGCGTGGGAAGACTCAGCTTGGGGATTGCCCTCACGCCTCCTTTGAGGGTCAAACCCAAAACTATATTGTCGTGTGCTGCATAGCGATCTATATAGCATAAGCTCATGACATCTGTTCCCTCCCTCAATGTGGAGGAAGATATGCACAGCTTTTTGCCCCCTCAGTTATGAATTACACAAACTGGTTATAGAATAAACAAAAAACAAGTTCATTAACTACAAAAGTAGATTTTAAGTGATTATAAGGGATGGCAAACAGATTAAAGCAGATTTTACTGAGCAAATAAAACAAGCACGCAAACTAGGCTTAATACACTAAAGAAATTGGCTACAAATAGTAATTTCTCACCTTAAATGTTGTTTTCAGCAGAATGAAGAATTACTTTGTGGACAGACAGCTCTTTCTTGAGTTTAGAATTCCAGATATTTCTTTCACAGGACAAACCCCTTCTAGCCTGGGTCCAGGTCTTCCCCAGTTCAGTTTTAGGTGTTTCCAGCAGTCATCTTGGGTTGGGATTCTTTGAAGAATGAACCAAGATTAACTCACTTCCCGGCCTTAAATAGGATTTGCAAATGGCGAGAATCCTTTGTTTCCCAGTTTGACCCACACCCCCTTTTAGTGGGAAAAACACTAGAAGTCCAAGATGGTGTCCAGTGCCAGGTGGCATGATCACCTGACCCTGCAGAGTCAAAGCAGCATCCCAGGAAACTTCTCAGGAGGGAGGGAGATTAGCATTTTAAAAGTCCTGTTGTTCTCTGTAATGGCTCATTCCAGGCTGATTGCATTCTGCCTGGTGAGTGTTCCCCAGGTGAAAACAGAGTGATAATTGTTACATAGTTCATCGTCCTAACTTTAGATACAAAAATAATACATGCATACAAATAGGATAATCATATCCGTAAATCATAACCTTTCCAATGATATCTCACATGACCCATCTTGCATAAAGTACATCTTAATTATGCCATATTCTTATCATAAGCATATTTCTATGAAGAATACGGGGCATAATGTCACAGCCTCATCTTTAGACAGTTTCTGATATTTTCTCAAGGAGATTGGAATTATAAAGAGAGATTCAGTGTGAAAGAATGTATTAACTCCAAAAAGTGAGATCTTAAGCCCACAAAATAGACTTTATAAAAATAGAAAAAAAGTCTGACTACTTCTGTTTTTAGTTGGGTCAGTCCATCACTTATATTGTGATTTAGAATAATAGAATATCAGGGTTGGAAGGGACCTCAGAAGGTCATCTTGTCCAAACCCCTGCTCAAAGCAGGACCAATCCCCAACTAAATCATCCCAGCCAGGGCTTTGTCAAGCCTGACCTTAAAAACCTCTAAGGAAGGAGAGTCCACCACCTCCCTAGGTAACCCATTCCAGCGCTCCTCTGCATCTCCAGTAACCTCTACAGTTCTTTAAGTGTTTGCTGCTCTAATGCTAACTCTGTCTCTTTAAAAACCGGTCCTTTGAACTGGGGTGAACAACGCTACAAACAAGCCTGTCTTTTCTCTTAAGTTTTTTTTTTTTTTTTTTACTTTTAAGCACTGTTACATTGATCAGTTTTCTGGCTTTACTGCTGGACCAAAGCAAAAATTATTTGTTTTTGGTACCACAGTCACTAAATGTCACCACATTTGGATTATTTCTTTTAGCCTCATACTTAAAGGTGTTATAAATCTCACTGTTTCTCCCAGTACAGTTTGGAACAATGAAGTCGTTGGTAGCTTTTCATCTATCTGCCTAGCCATTTAATAAATTGGAAATTGTTGTGTGATCCATCTGTCATTCAGCAATGTTTCTTATGAGAAGTCGCTTCAAAGACACATTCAGTTTTTAACCTTTAGTCTGAGTTGTAATTAGAGGTCTAACCAGACCCAAAAAAAAAAATTTTAGGAAATTTGGGCTGGGGTGAAAACACATGAGCTTTGTGGGGGGAACATCAACAGACTAATATAAAGTTGTTAGGGAACCATTTCCCCCTCATACTTCAAGGGTTTCACTTATGGTTGTAATTCCAGTCTGGCACCATATTGTATACAGAAGCAGCCATGTTGGCTAACTCTTTTATTATGTAGCATTGGAATTACACAATAAGTAAAGAAACATTATTGCCATTAGAAGGATCTTTTGTAGCAACATAATAAAACAATTATTTCTGATTGGAGAGCCTCTGTGCATTCCCACTAATGGGATTCAGCGCTTCTAACATACAGCTGCAGAACTTTATAAAAAGCCATGTCTGCTGGGGAGTGCAGTAGTGCTCTTGCATTCGAATGATATCCTTGGCTCTGTGAATATAAGGGGTTGCACTCTCTAGCTCATCTCAGTGTCTTTGCTGCCCCTGACAGCTAATGGATCTCTTTCTCTTGTCAGCAAAGGCTAGTTAGTTTGTTTTCTTCCAATAGGTGGTTATAGTTAGCTTAGTTGAGACGATTGGTCTTCATTCTGCTGAGACCACGTTGTGTCCTGAACCACGTAGGGAATTCAAAAGGAGTGTGATCTGCTCAGTAGTCTTCCCTAAGTCAGAAACACATATCCAGTGCCTTGTGTGCTTGGGAGAATCACACATCATATTGCAGTGCATGATTTGAGATGCTTTTTTCAGACAAAGAAGATCAGACAGCTTGCTCTGCGAATGCATTTGGCTTCAGTAAGCCTTAAACTGGACCATCGTGATACTCTGTGGGAAGTTAGAAGTCTGCTTTTGTGTTAGTGTCGTCACTAAAGAAGCCTGAGATGCACCGAGCCAGTCCTGCCTTGTCAGGCCTGAGGTCCACCTCCCCAGTGCTAATGTGTACAATGTCTAAGTTTCCTGTCCAGCACTGCAGGCTTCATCTAGACAACATGCATCATCAACATGGTCTGTATTGGCGTCACTGTTGAAGTCTTTGGTGCCATCAGAATTGGTGCTGGCTGATGCCGTAACCAAAAGGCAGGCTTCCTGTCCACCTTGTGACTCTGCTCTGGGGAGAAAGAGGAGGAGGAAGCATTCCAATATGCAGAGAGAGTCCAAGTAGAAGAGGCATTGTTCTCTTTCTCTGCCATCGGCACGTTTCCTACGGGAGCTCCTTACTGGTGCCAACATCACCTTCAGCACACACCCATTCTCGGCTTGAGGCTCTGCTGCCGAGTTATAGTGACAGTCCATTGCTTCTGGATACTCGGATGCTGGCAGTTTCTTCTCACATCAGGGAACTCACATCAAAGCTGTTGGCTTTGCCTCAGCTGCTTGACTTTGTGCAGCAGTATTCGCTGCTGTCTTCAATCTGGAGCGTCGTGGTAGAACACAAGCTCTCCTTGGTACCAGAGAGGCGGGTGGCGGGGCTCAGGTTACAGGCCTCCTGCATGGGGCTGAAGCCCTTGGGCTTTGGCCCCGGGGTGACAGGGCGACAGGGCTCAGGCTTCAGTCCCCTCTCCTGGGGTCGTATAGTAAGTTTTGCTATCAGAAGGGGGCCACGCTGCAATGAAGTTTGACAACCCTTGGACTAAAGCATTTAGACAATTAAACAGACTGTCTGTAGCTTATGGGTAGAGATGTAGAGAGGAGGCTATTAATAACAGACTCTATGCCACTGGATCAAGAGATGTATTCAGCATGGCTATTCCTTATCCAAGAAGCCAATAGCTATGGGTTAAAGGCACACTCCTCTAAGGACACAGCTTCCTCTATCACCCCTTTAAGACTAGTTCCCCGGTAGAGATTTGCAAAAAGTACCATGGAATTGAGTTCATACTTTCACTAAGCACTACTATTAGACTTGGTATCATGTTCTGCCCAATTTGACCTAATTCCATTTTTGCCTAGAACTCCTTATTCACCACCCTCCAATGGGGGCATGGCTTGCTAATCTCTCATTAGTGGGAATGTACAGAGAGTCTCGAAGAGTGTGAGTCTGTCTACACTTAAACCACTACAGTGGCTCAGCTACAGTGCTGCAGCTTCATCACCGTAGTGCTTCAGTGTAAACACTCACTACAGTAACAGGAGAGGTTCTCATGGTGCTGTAGTTATTCCACCTCCCCGAGAGGAGGGCTAGGTCAACAGAAGAGTTCTTCCATCAATTTAGTGCTTTCTACACTGGGGGTTAAGTTGGTGTAGCTATGTCTCTTGGATGTGGATTTTTCACAATCCCGAGAGATGTAGCTATGCCAATGTAAGTTTTCAGGGTAGACCAGTCCTTACGGTTACTGTTGTTGTTTGAGAATTGTCTCTGTGCATTCACACTACACATCCACCTTCTTCTCTGCATCAGAGTTATTTGTATTTCAGGACTAACTCTGGTCTTGGGAGAAGGAACTGAAAGGGTCTGAGTGGGGGCATGCTCCCTTATATACACAGAGCTAATGATAGGTTTCAGAGTGGCAGCCGTGTTAGTCTGTATCCACAAAAAGAAAAGGAGGACTTGTGTCACCTTAGAGACTAACAAATTTATTTGAGCATAAGCTTTCATGAGCTACAGCTCACTTCATCGGATGCATTCAGTGGAAAATACAGTGGGGAGATTTATATACACAGAGAACATGAAACAATGGGTGTTACCATACACACTGTAATGAGAGTGATCAGGTAAGGTGAGCTATTACCAGCAGGAGAGCGGGGGGTGGGGGGGAACCTTTTGTAGTGATAATCAAGGTGGGCCATTTCCAGCAGTTGACAAGAACGTCTGAGGAACAGCGGGAGGTGGGGGGGAATAAACATGGGGAAATAGTTTTACTTTGTGTAATGACCCATCCGCTCCCAGTCTTTATTCAAGCCTAAGTTAATTGTATCCAGTTTGCAAATTAATTCCAATTCAGCAGTCTCTCGTTGGAGTCTGTTTTTGAAGTTTTTTTGTTGAAGAATTGCCACTTTTAGATCTGTAATTGAGTGACCAAAGAGATAGATGTTATTTTAGCTGAAGAGTGCCACTGCACCTCCAGTGGACATGGCTTTTCTGTACAGTTCTGCAGCTCAATGCTAGTGGTACTTGAATCCCATTAGTAGGAATGCTCAGACAAAACTCTTAAAGAACAGTTACTAGTAACCTCTCTTTACAATTAATCCGCAACCACTGTTGGCTGCATTCAATATTCCTTTTGTGTGTAATTCTAGTGAGAGGTTTGGTGAGTTGGGATGTGTGTAGGAGGGAGAGGAGAAGGCTGGTGCCTTGTGTTGCTCTGCACCATTGCAGAGAAAAGCAAGTATAGTTGGCCGGAGGAGCAAGGAAATACTGCCATATCAGATCACTTTCAGCCCTACATAAACTCTGAAGGAGGCGATCTGAAGTGCTGTCACTATACTTTGTGTGACCGTGGGTTTTTTTGGTGTCCTTCTGATGACAATTAGATTATGTCTAATAGTGTATGCTGTGTATTCTACATACAACTACCATATGACATATAGTTTTTTGTTATGGAAAGTCAATGTAAATATTTAAAAAAAAATTCAGTTGTCCATTAAATGCAAGTGACACATGTTTAGGCCTACTTAAAAAAGCAAACAAACAAAAACCAAACCTGAGCATGGTGCAACTTGATATTTAAAAGATCATTTAAACTTTAGTCTGTATTAGAGACTTATGGTTCACCTGTCACCTGGGTGTCAAGGCTTGAATGTGATTTACAAATCGCAGTGCTAAATGAAAGTTTTCCGTTTAGCTCTTCATTTGAGGTGACAGTGGACGAGAAGCTGGATATGAGTCAACAGTGTGCCCTTGTTGCCAAGAAGGCCAATGGCATTTTGGGATGTACAAGTAGGGGCATAGCGAGCAGATCGAGGGACGTGATCGGTCCCCTCTGTTCGACACTGGTGAGGCCTCATCTGGAGTAATGTGTCCAGTTTTGGGCCCCGCACTACAAGAAGGATGTGGATAAATTGGAGAGAGTCCAGCGAAGGGCAACAAAAATGATTAGGGGTCTAGAGCACATGACTTATGAGGAGAGGCTGAGGGAGCTGGGATTGTTTAGTCTGCAGAAGAGAAGAATGAGGGGGGATTTGATAGCTGCTTTCAACTACCTGAAAGGGGGTTCCAAAGAGGATGGCTCTAGACTGTTCTCAATGGTAGCAGATGACAGAACGAGGAGTAATGGTCTCAAGTTGCAATGGGGGAGGTTTAGATTGGATATTAGGAAAAACTTTTTCACTAAGAGGGTGGTGAAACACTGGAATGCGTTACCTAGGGAGGTGGTAGAATCTCCTTCCTTAGAGGTTTTTAAGGTCAGGCTTGACAAAGCTCTGGCTGGGATGATTTAACTGGGAATTGGTCCTGCTTCGAGCAGGGGGTTGGACTAGATGACCTTCTGGGGTCCCTTCCAACCCTGATATTCTATGATTCTATGAGAATCTCCTGAGAACCTCTAAATTGGTTGGTTTTCAAACCCCTGTTTAATTTCTGATGACCATTAGCTTTGTCTATCTTCACCTGGAGTGGAAAACTTGCTTCTGTGAAACAGAAGACTGAAGAGTAAAGTTTCTGTTTATCCACAGATTAGATACAGCATGGGGAATGGCAATGTGTTCTGACAATGTGCCTAGCGGCTTTCTTGTTGAAGGCGGTTGTTAAATTTCCACATCAATTCAGTCCTTCATCTCCGATAAGATTGCCATTGATGGTGCCAGTTAGTATCAGTTGTGATGCTGGTGTTCACATACATAGGTGTCACAAAACAGCTTCTAGAATTTTAGTTCATGAATTTTAGTGAGCAGTCTGTCCCTAAGAATAGACCGTAATCCTAGAGTAAATACACCCTCTTATCCATTTATTTTTTCTAGTAGCATATGTAACTCACAAAACAAGATATTTCTTTTGTTGTCAGAGACAAGTTCAATGTGACAATAAAATGTAAAGAAAGCAATTGGATTTCTCTATACAATTCCCTCTTGCATTATTGTCTACAAAACTTGACAAATGACTAATGGACACTGCATGTTCTTGTCTTATGTATGTTTCTTTGGGGAAATTACTGTTGTTAGCTAACTGCATGGTTGAATGCTTAGCTGCTACGTTAGGAGGAAAATAAACTTTCTCAGTTGTGGATGATTATTTTGGAGAGCTACTTATAAACATCTGGTAGTATAGCAATCGTAAAGCCAGATAGAACTTGTAGTCTTAAAATATAAAGACAAATTATTTCACATTATTAATCTCCAAAAAATTAACATGATGTTATTTATGGTTATTTAGCACTGCATTTAAAGTTAAATTACTATTGATTCAAGTGAGGTTGGTAAGTAACTTTTAAGTCCTAATTTATTTTATGAGGATAAGAACTGCATGAGTCCATTCAAATAATATTGTTTTATTTAAATAGATTTCTTTAGACATTTGAAGAATGAAAACTAATGGGCAAGTCACTCTTTCACCCTAACTATTTGAATTACCTGGAACAAACCTATACTAGACAAAAAGGAAAAGAAAGAAGATAAGTAGTAATATTAACATGTAAGTAGTAACATTACATTAACATGTAAGTAGTAACATAAGTAGTAATATTAACATGCCATCCCTGCTGCAGCAGGATCCTCAGAAAAAAGCAATTAACTTGGGTTATGATCCTGCAAACCTTCCCTGAATGAAATTCCATTGAATTCAATGATCATTCTTTACACAGAAGGCTTCCAGGATTGGGTGTATAGTTACCTGCCCAGAAATGTAGTGTAAAAGGCTCCACTAATTTTTATGTACTCACCTTTATTATGCATCTTTACCAGGTTATGGTCCTTGATGCTTTGTTCTTTGGTTTGGCATGAACAAATACCCTTGAACTCTCTGAAGTAGAACTTGTTACCAACACTATTGTTAGCAGACTTTAAATGAATTTGCTGTTAGTATAAACTAAAAGTGTTCAATCTTTGACCATATCAGAATAGACCAGTCATAACAACAATTCCATTGATCATGGGAAGAATTCATTTACTGACTAGGATCAGGAGAGAACTATGGCATTAATAATACTAAAAAATTGGACTCTATTGTACATTGCAATGCAAGATACATTATCATACTGTGTACTTTTTGTCCTACCTTCTATTCAAGGCTACTGGTTGCTAAGCAACTGAAGGGGCGAGTCCTGTAACCTTGTAGTGTTGTTGTCCCAAGGGAATTGGAAAATCAACAGAAAGATAAATATACATTTCAGAATGATTGTAATAATTCAATGATTATCAAAATGTTGCAGTCTAGAGAATATTTATTTTCTAAAGTAGATTCAGTCTCATCATTTCTGAGTTTACTTAGTCCTGCTTCAGCCTAAGAGGCTGGATTTTCGTAGAATCATAGAATATCAGGGTTGGAAGGGACCTCACTAAATCATTGCAGCCAGGGCTTTGTCAAGCCTGACCTTGAAGACCTCTAAGGAAGGAGATTCCACCACCTCCCTAGGTAACCCATTCCAGTGCTTCACCACCCTCCTAGTGAAAGAGATTCACCTAAACCACCGCCACTTCAACTTGAGACCATTACTCCTCGTTCTGTCATCTGGTACCACTGAGAACAGTTTAGATCCATCCTCTTTGGAACCCCCCTTTCAGGTAGTTGAAAGCAACTATCAAATCCCCCCTCATTCTTCTCTTCCGCAGACTAAACAATCCCAGTTCCCTCAGCCTCTCCTCATAAGTCATGTGCTCCAGCCCCCTAATTATTTTTGTTGGCCTCCGCTGGACTCTTTTTTCAATTTTTCCACATCCTTCTTGTAGTGTGGGGCCAAAACTGGATGAGTACTCCAGATGAGGCCTCACCAATGTCGAATAGAGGGGAATGATCACGTCCCTCGATTTGCTGGCAATGCCCCTACTTATACAGCCCAAAATACCATTAGCCTTCTTGGCAACAAGGGCACACTGTTGACTCATATCCAGCTTCTCGTCCACTGTAACCCCTAGGTCCTTTTCTGCAGAACTGCTGCCTAGCCACTCAGTCTCTAGTCTGTAGCAGTGCATGGAATTCTTCTGTCCTAAGTGCAGGACTCTGCACTTGTCCTTGTTGAACCTCATCAGATTTCCTTTGGCCCAATCCTCTAATTTGTCTAATTTGACTTCTTGAGATCCCTTTCAGCTCTACATTTCTATGAATCTGTGATTTTACAAGGTCATCTGGACTTTTTCATTTCAGTTATATCCAATATTCTTACGTTATTTAACTTTGATTTTATTTTACTATTGCTTGTGATTTAAGATCAACTAATAAAACAAACTCTTAAATTTAAAATGAAATTAAAAGGTCTGTCTAAAATCAGGAAATTTTGAGTTAAAACTGGGTTTTACCTGTCCTTTGGGTTGCCTGTAAGTAGGAAAAGGGTGGTTTTCAGCAGGATTTCTCAACTCTGGGATGTGAAAAGGGGTGTCGGAGTCACAACTACCATGCCCATCCAGTACTGTTAATTGGGTGGGGGCCCTGGCTTGATCCCAGCTATCTGAGAAGAGGCTCCTGGAAAGGAAAATAAAAAAGACATTGCCTCTCAATAACAAAGGATGATCAGTGAGTTTAGGTATGAAGTTTCAGCCTTTCCTCTGAATTTCCTGGATTTTGCTGATTTCAGCAACAGTTTTTTTTGCCGCCACTCTTTCTGCGTATAGATCACACATTTTGATATTCTGTACATGCACATTCTATTTCCAGCAAAGAACAGAGGGATGAGTGAACAGGAAAATAGCTGCATCTTTTTGTGTGTGTGTGTGTGGGAGAAATGAGCACCTTGAGGATCCACTTTCACAAGGTATAATGATTTAATTATTATGATATTAGGAGTGGTGAAGATAGGTGAAGACGATTTTGATTCAATAAACTGTAATGACAGTTCAAGAATAAAACAAACCTGACAGCTAACTTGAACCTGCAAAAACTTGTATGCACCAGCATTTGAGCATGAAGGGCATACCTTTTGCAAAAAGTTGTCGTCTTTTTATGGTTCTTGCATACTTTCGAATTTAATTTAATTTTTACCATTTGTAGTGAAAATGTCTTGCACAATATATTCAAACCTGAAAAATAATTCTTGTTGAAATTTGAATTGGCAAACGGTAGTGCACACCAGCAAGAGGAGCATCTTGTCTAAATTTAGGCTCTGTGCCACCTGAACTTCCCATGTTCTCTACTGCATAATCTAAATCAGGCTTGCCAGTTCTGATATGAATGATTATGCCTTGGATTCCATCCAAAAAATGGTCATATTCCTTGTTCTGTTCCAGATTCTGGGTCGTCTATGTCAACAAAGTGTGTCTATTTATTTCCCATCCTGCACTATTCTGATATATACTTTGACTTGATCAGATACATATATATCAGTGGATCCAATCAGCAATTGCTGTAATAAACCAGCATGCATTTCTGAGACCTTTCCACTTGCAGTTACTTCTCTGAAGTCTTTTACCTCATGGGTGTGAATACAAGGTTAAGGTCACTTTTGACCTGCAAGTAGCAGAGTGTTTCAATATCCGTATAGCTGAAATAATGCATTTAACAATTGTGTAACCACTGATAATCAATGTTTCAAAATTTTTGATTTTCTGTTGCGTTTTACAGAGCAGTCGTAGAAAACATCTCGCTATTTCTATTACATGTATTTCAAAAATAGCAGAGCAGCCATGTAAATGTATGGAATAAATTTGAAAGGTCTTATACCCACTTACAAAAAGACAGTACTTTATTGATAAGCTTTTCATGCTTTCTGTGAATTACATAAATCAGTTTGTCTTTCTGATTTGAAAACTGTGGAGGTTTAGATTTCCATTAATTCTGGAAAGTAAACTTGTGTCTTAACTTCTCATTAAATATATTTTAAATACATAGTTCAGAACAGTATTCTAAGGGAGAACGTCTTAATCGGGAACAGTCAGTAATAACCCTCTGCTGATTAAGGCTTGTATGTGTGGGTGGTTGTTTTGTTTTTTTAAATTTGAGTTTTGTGATGTAGTCAAGATATTTTTAAATTAAAAAAAAATCAGCCAAGTCTGTATATAGTGTTAATTTTTATACAAATGTGTTTAAAATGGTTAATTTATAAATCAATGATTGATTAGTGTACACATGCGGTCACAGTAGGGTTTTTTTATTACTAAGAGTATTTGCTTGGCTGGCCAATTAAACTATTGGTTGCTCTTCTCCCAAACATAGTTGTGTTTTATCATGATATTCTGTACCTTAATATTAAAGCAAGCTGTGTCTTTGAAATTACCAACAGTCCAGGTCTGGACTGTTCAGCTACAGTCTCTCCCCTGCCCAGTTGTTGCAGACCTCTGATCAGAGCACTAACAGAAAAAACATTCTAACTTAGTCCTGGTCTATTGTACACAGTTAAGTCTACACAAGGGAGCTTATGTCGACCTAACTCTGTAAGCGTGTACACTAAAATACTGCTCTCACTGACTCCGATTTAACTCCACCTCCACAAGAGGTGTAGTGCTTAGGTCAATGAAGTTAGGTTGGCACAGTGTCAATGTAGACACTGTGTTACTTACATCGACTTTAGTGGCCTCCAGGAGGTGTCCCACAGTGTTCCACCTTGACTGATCTCATCATTGTTTTGAACTCTGCAGCCGAGTGGCCAGGTACATGCCTCTCCTCTTTAAAGCTCAGCATATACTCATTCCCATGAGCTATCCCCTCCTTATTTCAACTCTGCCCCTGGGCTGTACTCACCATTGCTGGATCTTCCACTGTGCTGTATGAATCCTGAAGAGAAGTGAGAAGGTAGTGCTTGCAAGTTGTGTAGGTCAAGGGGAGTGAGTTCAGCATATGAAGTTTCCATTTATTTTCTGAATATACTCTCAATAGTACCTCTTTGCATTGTATGTTTTGCAGATAGAAATGTGGCCTTGAGGGTTTCTCCATCCACACCAGCAGGGTCGCTCGGCTAGATAAGGAGGAGAAGGAACAGGATGACATGTTCCAAGAGATCCTGCAAGCCTCTGCTGCTTCAGATACCGAGCACAGGACTTGGAGGATCTCTCTTGTGGACAGCGTGGCCAGGGATAGGGCGGAGAGGAGAAAGGCACAAGCAAAGGAGAGAGATGTGTTGCAGGAGATGCCAACACTTCTCAAACAGCAAACAGACATGCTGCAGGCTCTTGTTGACCTTCAGGTTCAGCAGACTTGTGCTCACATCCCTCTGCAACCCACAGAGAACTGCATTCCAGGACCTCCCTACGCACCCTCCCTGCATTCCATGTGGTGTTTCAGGCTGCTGCACTACCCTTACCACTCCACTTCACGGGAGAGTACAGGCAGTCACATCTGCATGTACACTGACCTGTGGAAGACATGGTTGGTGTATGTGTTTGTGAAATGGAAATGACTGTTCTTTCCCCTTCAAAAGTTCTTTCCTCTGTATTTATTGAGTTTCATTCAGTTATAAATATGTTTGTTTGCATGGGTTTGAAATAAGTCTGTTTATGTAAACTTAATTCATCTTTATTAGTTTACAACATATGTTGATTGGGGCTGACATCATTCACAGGTAACAGCAATAGGTGTATTTGCAATGTTATATTACTACACACGCACAGCACTCATTACAAGGCTTCAGACTGGGATGCAAAAAAGCAATACCAGGCAGAGCACAGTACAGCAACACACTTTGCCATGGCTCACTATTAAAGTGGTCTTTCAAAGCCTCCCTGAGCTGAATAGCTCTGCATTGAGCTCTTCTTATAGCCCTGGTATCCAGCTGCTCAAAATCAGTAGACAGCCATTCCACTTCCACCCCCGCAGAAACTTCTCCCTTTTGCTTCATAGATATTATGCAGAACACAGCAGGCAGCTATAACCATTGGGATTTTTTTCCCACTGAGTTCCAGTCTTGTGAGTAGACAGCGCCAGCGACCTTTCAAACAGCCAAAGACACATTCAACCATCATTCTGCATCTGCTGAGCCTGTAGTTGAAATGTTTCTGGGTTCTGTTGAGGTGGCTGGTGTGCGGCTTCCTGAGCTATGGGCCTAAGGGGTAGGCTAGGTCTCCCAGGATCTCTGTTGGTGTTTCAACATCCCCAATGGTAATTGTCTGCTCTGGAAACAAAGCTGCTGCTTGCAGCTTTCTGAACAGTCTGTGTTCTTAAAGATACATGCATCATGCACCTTCCCTGACCAGCCCACGATGATATCGGTGAAACATCCCTACTGATCCACCAACACTTGCAGTATCATAGAAAAGTAGCCCTTTCTGTTGATGTACTCTGTGGCAAGGTGGTCTAGTGCCAAAATAGGGATATGCTTGCCATCTATTGCCCCACTGAGTTTGGGAACCCCATTGCTGCAAAATCATCCACTATGTCCTGCACATTGTCCAGAGTCATTGTCCTTCATAGCAGGAGGTGATAGATGGCCCTGCATATTTCCATCATAGCAACCCCCCATAGTGGATTTCCCAACTCCAAATTGATTCCCAACTGATCGGTAGCAATCAGGAGTTGCAAGCTCCTACAGAACAATTGCCACTCACTTCTCCATGGTCAGTGCAGATCTCATTTTGATGTTGCTGTGCTGGAAGGCTGGGGTGAGCTCCGCACGCAGGTCCAGGAATATGGCCTTGCGCATCTGAAAGTTCTGCAGCCACTGCTCATCATCCCCAAACTGCATAACGTCCTTGTTTCTCAGGCCCAGAACCACCATTTACATCTGCTCCTTGAATACCATCAACAACTTTGAATTGTCCCACAGCAATATCCTCTCCAAACAATCGTCATGTTCCCTGTGGCTCCTCTTGTGGCTCTGCAAATATGCAGGATCAGGTACTCTGTGCTCACAACACTCCTCACAATATTGAAAAGCTGTGCAGAATTCATGCTTCTGAGGGAGATGGCGGATGCACGGGTTTATGGGGATTTTGAAAAGAGGCGTGAAACATTATAGGATGCAGATGAAATTATAGGATGGAGAACACTTTATTATAGGATGTTGAAATCATATTCCCAGTCACCCCTGCACAACTCATTTGGCCCCATAAAGCATTGCAAAACCTTCCCAAAATGCTCTGCATTAGATGGCAGCAAGTTGCCCAGTCGGATAGCTACCCATGGTGCACTGCCCTCTGCATTGATGCAAGCGCTGCTAGTGAGGACATGCACTGCCAACACAAGGAGTGTAGTGTGGACATGCAAAAGCGATTTAATTACTGTGGTGGCTGTATGTTGACATAACTTAGGTCGACATAAATTTGTAGTGCAGACATACCTTAGGCTCAGCCTCAGGTATGCTCAACAGTGTACCTGTTTCTGGTCCCATCCCCTTCTCTCAAGGTGGTATTTGTATGGCTAGCATTTTGTAGAACAATCCCTCCTTCTCTCTGACTGGTAGCTCAGTTCTATTACTCTGATCAGGGCTGTTCCTTTCTTATTCAGCCATGTTTCTTTCTGACTTGCAGCATGGTGCTGCTGTGCCTTACGCAATTGAGCCTGCTACTCACCTGCTTTTTTGTGTTTGCCTAATGGGCAGAAAACTTGACCATCTGATTTGTCCAGACAGTACATACTTGTTATCACCCGGAAGACACGAACATTCCCCTTATTATACAATTAGATAAAAATGGGATTTGGAATTTTTTTTCTGAAGGTTGCCTGAGCAGCCTTATATCTGGCTTTTCTTAATGTTTGATATGCTTGGCTTTCAACCTTAGAGTTCTTGTAATGTATTATCATCATCATTACTACTTATTTGTCATATTGATTTACAATGAAAGAAAAATTAAGGGCACAAATAAAGTAAATTAGAAAGACTTTTTACAAATTAGCAGATTTAACATCACTGCTAATATCCTTACCTGCAAATGCAGTTGTAATGTATATGATTCCTTTAACCAATTAACAACACTCTTCTTTTTATATTAATAAATCTTTAGTTTTTAGTACTAAAGAACAGACTACAAGCCTGATTTTGGGGTAGGATCTGAATTATATATTGACCTGGGGAAGTGGCTAATCCTTTGGGATTAGAAGAACCTGATATATGATGAATCTGGTTTTCAGTAACCTCTCATCATAAAGACCTGATGTCTGGGTAATGATAAGGGCTGGATTGCCTAATGAGATTGTTTTTTAGTTTCTTGTTAACAGTATGGTGATACAGTGGCTTATTTTGTTACTGGTTGGGTGAACTCTAATGCCAGAATCACCAGTTTAGGATGTGTCTGCCCTATTTTTTATCAGTTTGTCCTGAATTTGGCATTCTCAGCTGTGACCCGTACCAGGCATGGCCCACAGAGGGGGAAGGGCAATAAAAGAAACCGCAGTAATGGCCGAAGTGTTAAGTGTTTTTTTTTTTTGTTTCAGTTTTTATAATAAAAGTAGGATTTAACAGGCAAGATCAATAATATAATTGTACTCAAGGAACTTGCTGAGGTTCTAAAAGAATCCATATTATGGTACTATTGATCTTGTTTCTTTATCCAGTCACTTTTTGCCAATATTGTCCACTGTGGAAACAATACTAAAGCATGTTAAACTATCAATACACATCAAAAATGTTAAGCTGAAAGCAAATAATTAGTGGAAGAATATGGCATTTATCATGGAAACTGCCTAGAGGCCAAGACAGTGATTGTCAGCAAGCAGAGCTATACAGTTATGAGTTTTACTGTCCTGAGTAACACTGAAGTACACAATTTAAAGAGAGACAACTACTTTCAGAAAAAAGACTGGCATAGTCGAATTGCTGCAAGAAGTAGTTCATTATCTTTGCTGTATTATATACATCAGTTGATGTTTGCTCAGCCCTTTTAAAATTGTAATATAATGCTAAGCATTATTATTATTAAAGAGGCAAAGACAAACTTCAGTAATCATAAATTACCTTACACGAGTAGAGTCATAGGGCCCAAATCTGACCTCAGCTATGCAGGCACAAATCATTCGATGATTTAGGGTGATAAAAATGAGGCTACAGTGCAACAGTATGCAGGCTGTAAATTGAACAAAAGGGTAATAATACACTTCTAAAATTTCTAGGCAGGCTCTCTTAATATCACAGCAACATTTTATTGCTGCAGAAAGGAAAATAATCTACAGTCTCATTTTCTGAAGCTGAGTGTGTGGATTGCAGACTTCTAAAAAGGAAAGCTTTTGGGGAAGAATAAACGAGTGTAGGAGTTTCCAAGAATGGTAGATATTATGACTGAAAGCTATTAGCTACTGTGTTGCTCTGCTTTTCTCACTGGGCTGGCAGTTTTGCATTCAACTCCTAGTAAGAAAATGTGTCTTGCATTGTTCTTCAGAGACTCCCTTCTATCAGGCTTTCAGGATCTGATTCTCCTCTCACTTGTACTGATTTATAAATCAGGAACGCCATTATTCAATTAAATGGTGTCAAAGAGAGAGAATTAGGTCCTTAGAGTGGTATGTGTGGGTGGAGGGAGTTGCGTCAAGCCTTCCTTGGCTAGATGGAGTGTTGCTGTGATGTATGTTCAAAAGATGGTTGGGTGGCCTGGATATCACTGAGGACTTTCCGTCCCCCCAAAATTGAGAAAACATAAACTGTTTGATGACAATAACAAAACTTAGGGGGAAATTAAAAGACACACAGAATACACACACTGGTGTATATTAGGGCTGTCAAGCGATTAAAAAAATTTATCGTGATTAATCGCACTGCTAAACAATAATAGAATACCATTTATTTAAATAGTTTTGGATGTTTTCTACATTTTCAAATATATTGATTTCAATTAACACAGAATACGAAGTGTACAGTGCTCATTTTATATTTATTTTTGATTACGGATATTTGCATTTTAAAAAACAAAAGAAATAGTATTTTTCAATTCACCTAATACAAGTACTGCTTCTTGTTCACAATGTCATCTGAAAGTGAGAACAGGTGTTTTCATGGCACTGTTGTAGCTGGCATCGCAAGATATTTACATTCCAGATGCGCTAAAGATTCATATATCCCTTGATACTTCAACCACCATTCCAGGGGACATGCATCCATGCTCATGACGGGTTCTGCTTGATAACCATCCAAAGCGGTGTGGACCCGTGCACATTCATTTTAATCATCTGAGTCAGATGCCACCAGCAGAAGGTTGATTTTCTTTTTTGGTGGTTTGGGTTCTGTGGTTTCTGCATCAGAGTGTTGCTCTTTTAATACTTCTGAAAGCATGCTCCACACTTCATCCCTCTCAGATTTTGGAAGGCACTTAAGATTCTTAAACCTTGGGTTGAGTGCTGTAGCTATCTTTAGAAATCTCACTTTGGTACCCTCTTTGCATTTTGTCAAATCTGCAGCGAAACTGTTCTTAAAATGAACATGTGCTGAGTCATCATCTGAGACTACTATAACATGAAATATATGGCAGAATGCTGGTAAAATAGAGCCGGAGACATACAATTTTCCCCCAAGGAGTTCAGTCACAAATTTAATTAACGTATTTTTTTTAACAAGCGTCATCAGCATGGAAGCATGTCCTCTGGAATGGTGAACGAAGCATGAAGGGGCACATGAATGTTTAGCATATCTGACACATAAATACCTTGCAATGCCGACTACAAAACTGGCATGCGAACACTTGTTCTCACTTTCTGGTGGCATAGTAAATAAGAAGTGGGCAGCATTATCTCCTGTTAAAGTAAACAAATCTCTTTTGTCTTAGCGACCTGGCTGAACAAGAAGTAGGACTGAGTGGACTTGTAGGCTCTAAAGTTTTGCATTGTTTTATTTTTGAGTGCAGTTATGTACCAAAAAGAAATTTACATTTGTAAGTTACATTTTCACGATAGAGATTGCACTACAGTACTTGTATGAGGTGAATTGAAAAACAGTGTTTCTTTTATAATTTTTACAGTGCAAATATTTGTAATAAAAATAATAATATAAAGTGAGCACTGTGCACTTTGTATTCTGTGTTGTAATTGAAATCAATATATTTGAAAATGTAGAAAAACATCCAAAATATTTAATAAATTTCAATTGGTATTCTGTTTAACGATGTGATTAAAAGTGTGATTAATCATGATTCATTTTTTTAAGTTTATCACGAGTTAACTGCGCTTAATTGACAACCTTAGTGTATATCTTTTTATACTTGTGTGTGTGTGTATACACACACACATCCATGTGCAAAACATCTGGATATCCTTTTAGGAGTTAATCGCTCATGAATACTTATATGGGGACATAGTTTCAAATCATGCTAATTATAGGCCATAATAAAGTAAGTTTAGGCCCTAAATCCTCTTCAGTTTCCAGTATAATGTGGGAAACCTTTCTTTTTCTTAAAAAAAAATTTTTTTTCCATCTACTGAACCATTGCACATTTTTTTCTGCAAGGATTTTTGATACGTTACCTGAGGTAATTCTTGATATATTAATCTCCAAATATAGAGCATCCACAGTAGAGCTCCAAATCCAAGACATTAAGTCTGTTACTAGAATATTGATTTAACAGCTTCTCAGTTTATATGCTCTGTACAACCTTCTTTATGCATAGTCATATAGTTTGGGTTCGAGCTGGTTTAATTTTTAGCAGACTTTAAGGAAATAATATAAGAAAATTTCACGTTTTGATGAACATTCTAAGACAGTGGTCCCCAAACTTTTTACCTTGCACCCCACCTTGCCCTGCCCCCCCGCCCAGAGCTGGGGCCAGGAGTGGGGTTGTGGCTCCGGAAGGGGGGGATATGGACTGGGGTGCGGGGTTGGGGGCGTGGCCTTGCAACGCGGGGCCAGAAGCCAGGGCCCCAGGCGCAGGGCCAGGAGCTGGGGCCAGGAACAAGAACGGAGCTGGGCAGCACTCTCTCCCCATCCCTCCTGGGGGATGGCCCGGGCCCCAGCCATGCCCCAGTGAATTGGGGGGCGCGCTCCACAGTTTGGGGACCTCTGTTCTAAGACACAGTAATAATTGAAAAAGCAAGGTATAACTATTTACAGGTGTACCTTCAAATAGGACTGTTGGGGTAATTAGAGCAATTCTTTGAGCTGCAAGTGTTCTCTGTTACTGGCATTTGAGATTATGGCATCTCACAACTTCCCTCAATAGCTTCATGTAGATTACAAAGGATGAGGGAGACAATTTATCTTTCCATAGATGAGTGCTTTGGAGGTAAAGGAGGAGTTTCTAGCCCTTTCATTCCTCAATCCATGGTTTGGATATGGTTTAGTTGATATCCCTTTTCCCCCAAGACAAGACTCTCCCCCTCTGTTCCTGTCCTAGTCAGGCTCCCGTGTCTCTTTCTATACCCTCTCCCTCCACACACCACAAACAACATGCATATTTGAATGATTGAAATGAACAATGTAGGAACAAAGTGGATTTGTTTCTTCAACTGTTGAATGGTAACAGGTGAAGCTCAGGTTCTGCAGAAGCTAGTGGCTTCATGATATTTTAAAATGTATTGAAACAATAAATTGCAAATTATATATACAGAAGTACAAGAAGGCAGTATTTCTAGCAAATTTCCTGGGACAGTAATTGTATATAACATATTTTCACCACATGGTTTGGTTTTTTGGAATAAGCTCTTTGAGAAGTGGATTGTTCAGCAGTTTCTCGGTCTGTGAAGTTTGATGTTTCTGAAGAGATACATAGGGGCTGGTATAGACCAGGGGCGGGCAAACTTTTTGGCCTGAGGGCCACATTGGGTTTCCAAAATTGTATGGAGGGCCGGTTAGGGGAGGTTGTGTTTCCAAAAACAGCGAGGTGTGGCCTGGCCCCCGCCTCCTATCCAACTCCTCCACTTCTCACCCCCTGACAGCCTCCCCCGGGACTCCTGCCCCATCCACCACCCCCTGTCCCCTGACCAACCCCCCTTCTCATTCCTGACTGCCCCCCCAGGACCCCTGCCCCATCCAACCCCCCTGTTCCTTGCCCTCTATCCGGCCCCCCCCCTTACCACGCCGCCCAGAGCACCGGGTCAGGCCACGGCTCTGCAGCTGTGCTGCCTGGCCGCCCAGAGCATGGCGCGGCGCGGAGGGGGAGTGGGAACAGCAGGGGAAGGGATGGGGGCTAGCCTCCTGGGCCAGGAACTCAGGGGCCAGGCAGGAGAGTCCCGTGGGCCGTCGTAGTTTGCCCACCTCTGGTATAGACTGTGACCTGGCAAGACTAAAGCATTCTCAAAACTGCAAAGTTTAGACTCTGAATTTGCTTCATCTGTTTGGAAGAGCATTATCAACTTTGGCTAGAATTTTTGCAGATCATTACTGTCTTTTTTTTCCTGTTGTGGAGTTAGAACATGAGGTCACTGAATGGGCATTCAGAAGTAATGGCAGTTTAATGTGTTTTACAGAAAACAACTGAGGCTGCATAGACTAAGCACAAGGAAAGCTATCACTAAAAGTGCCATATGCAGTAGTATCACAAAACAGCCAGACTTTTGGAGGGCATGGAAACAGCTCAGGTACAGCATGATAAGAAAGAAAAAGCTAGGAGAAAATGTGACAGAAGCCAAAATACTCAGGTAGCTGGAAAGGAGCTTGGAGGAACTTGTAGAGTCAGCTACAAAATGGCCAGTTTTGGTTTGTAACTGGTTGATTTTTCTGGGTTTAAAGAGCAAGTTACTAAAGAGGAGTATGCTGAGAAAGATTCTTATAAAATATGAATCCAAACTAGGCATTTCAGTCGTGACCAGGCAGCACTACCAGTTAATGCTAGGAAAAGAAGTTTAAAATTTAAACTCTAAGGGCAAAGCCTGGAGTTTTCCTTTTGGGGAGATATTTATGTCCACATTTTGTCTCATATTCTGCTTTCATGTGTATATAATAAAAAAAATTGGATCCCTTTTTGACATTCTCAACTTGTAAGTGCTTGAAGCTTATTACCACATCCTCACAAGGATGATACCAACAAGAGTAACAGCTCCCTTGACTTTTCTGGGATAATTGTCAGGATAGGTTGGAATGATTGTTGTTGCCTTTGTCCAATGGTGGAGATATGTGGACTAAAATTATGTTTAGTTTGTTCAGAATGTTTCCAAAACTATGAGGAACATGAAATAATGACATTTACAGCAGACAATAACTAGTCCAAGTATAACACAATTTTAAAATAGAAGACAACGGGGAGAGCAGATGAAATATATATAGATATATAATTAAATAGCTTATATTTTTAAACCTTTACATGAACTGTTATACAACATATAGCACAACACATTTTTATATGAAATATAGAGGAAAACAAAGGCAAAACAGAATTATCAAAACACCACTGCAAAATATGGCCATTCAGTAAGTTGAGATGGGCATGTTTAGTCTTGAGAAAAGAAGATTGAGGGAGGACCTGATAAGTTTTCCAGTATGTTAAGGGGTGTTATAAAGAGGATGGTGACCAATTGTTCTCCATGTCCACTGAAGGTAGGAGAAGCAGTAATGGGCTTAATCTGCAGCAAGGGAAATTTAGGTTAAACATTAGGAGAATCTTTCCAGTTATAAGGGCAGTCAAACTCCGGAATAGGCTTCCAGGGGAGGTCGTAGAGTCTCCATCACGGGAAGCTTTTAAAAACAAGTTGGACAGACACCTCTCAAGAATGGTCTAGGTTTACTTGGCCCTGCCACAGTGTTGGGGCTTGGACTTGATGACTTCTTGAGGTCGCTTTCAGCCGTACTTTTCTATGATTCCCCTTCTGATTCCTCAGTAACTGAAACAGGCTTCTCTCTGTTCAGTAATACCTCTCCTTAGCGTCTCATTTTATTGGCATAAAGTTCAAAATAAACATAAGAAGTCTCCCCCCTACCCCCAGCCTTAAGATGGACTCAGCCCCTCTTCGCTGAGATACCATCTTCAAACTCCCCAGTGTCTCAGGGTCTTCACTGCAGGAGTGTTACTCCCAAGCCTGCTTACCTAGAAACTCTGCTTGATATCTCAGGGTCTTCCCTGCTTCAGCAGGCCATTCCCAGACCTTCCTAGTTGGAGTAACTCCTCTGGTCTCAGGGTTTTCCCCGCAGGAGCCTTTCTCACTCTGTGCAGTCTCTGCTATGGCTTCCTTCTCCTGTTCTCTGCTCTCCTCTGGCTCTTGTAGAGACCAGATGGCCACTTTCAGGACCCATTGAGAGCCTGTTAATGAGACACAGGTAGGCTGGACCAGTTCCCTCTTAAATGGCCCCACCCTGTGACATTGGTTGAAGGTAAATGCCTTTCCTTGCCTTAATCAGCTTGTTTTCTATTTCATATGTTTCTTCTCTGTCACTTCTCCATTATAGAAGCTTCATGACATCTTATTTACTCATCCTGAGCACTTGGACTTTGGATTTTTGTTCTTACTTGCTTTGTTGCCATTGACTGGGTGTCCCACCCTCATCCTGGCCTTCTCCTACCACCTGCAACCTTTCAGGTGCTCAACCTCTCTCTCCCTTGTGCTTCTTGCGTTCCACCCTTTCATTCTTTCCCTCAGTTTTCCTCATCCTGTAGCCATTCCTCTTATTAACACAACTTTCCTCCGTTCCTCCCCCTAATCCAGCCCCTAATAAGTACACCAAACCAACTCAACTCAAACTAATTTTTATAAATAAAATATAAATAAATAGAACTAACAAGATGTGCCACCTGCCACTTTGTATGTTGTAACATTTTGAAGACAAGATTGTGCCCAAATTGCCCCAGCAGGACCTATCACACTTTGGGTGCTACTATAATAAAAATAATTTTAAAAAAATGACAGTAATGCAGGCTTAACAGAAAACTCAGGTGTTCTCAGTTTCTTGATTTGCTTGCCTACAATTGTCAGTGCTGATACAAGAGCTTGCTACTGACTTTTCAAAACAATAAGAAAACTGCTCTTCCCCATAAATAACATCCCTACAACCAAAGAACATTTGCAGTGAGTATCTATTTTCTTTTTTGATTGTCGCCAATTATGAATCCTTTTTCTGAGAACAGTAAAAATATGAAGGATTTTTTGTTGTTGTTCTTGATAACTTGACTGTAGACAGCACGTGATTCTTTTGGCATAACATCTCTAAAATACAGCCTTTCCTGTCCATTCAAGCAACCAAAATTCTTATCTAGCGTCTACCATCTTGCATCTCAATTACTGTCACATCCTTTTCTCAGCTCTTATAAATACCATCTTGTCCCACTCATCCATATCCATTCAGAATGTTGTTGCAAAGATAATTTTTCTAGACCATTGCTTTGACCATATCATCGCCCTCTTTGAATTCCTCCACTGGCTCTTCCTTCTCTATCATATTAAATATAAACTCCTTGTCTTCACTTTCAAGGCTCTTCACAGCCTATCTCCACCCAACCTATCATCGCTGATTCATTATCGAAATGTCTATGCCCAAGATGCCAGCCTCCATCGCCCACTTGTTAAACCTTTTGTGCTTTCTCCCATGCTGCCCCTCACGCTTGGGAGGAACTCTCCATAAACATCCACAAACCTGCCTCATTATCTTCCTTCCAAAAACCTCTTTAAAATTCTCCTTTACTGTGATAGTTACAAAAAACTTGACAATGATTAGGCCACTGGTGTGTTGAGACCACTGCCTATTGTACTGAGCAATTCTGTCTCTTTGTTTCCTGTACTCCCCAATCTGTATCCATTTGTTGTCTCTTGTGTTATACTTAAATTGTAAATTTTCTGTGGGACCATCTTTCTGTTCTGTTTATACAGCTTATAGCACAATGGGGTCCTGGTCCTGTGACTAGGGCTCGTAGGTGCTACAGTAATACAAGTTAATAATAATAATAGCTTTATGTAGTAGAGACAGAAGCAATGCACCAAAGCTAAAATAAAATAAGGCTCCAAAATAGTGCAACAAAGCAGAAGGTCCAAATAACAGCTTTTCAGAATTATTCTATGATAGACATGCAATAGTAAACTCAAGAAATCCTTAGATGTGCGAATCAAGCATTTCCACCTATGCTATCCCAAGCAACAGTAATGCACACAGGCAGATATATATATATATAGTACATTTGCACAGATGCTACCACCTGCCACAGCTACTGCTTCAAAGATCCATAATGAACCTAGATATGGTTTGGGACACTCACTCTTCTAGAAAACAACTAGAAAAGAAAGCAGTGCTGGTGTTATTAAGCATATACTTTTAATAGGTTCTCTGTCAACAAACTAGAAAAATTCCTGAGGGACAGTGGAAACAAAATTGAACACTTCAGACATCAGGTTAAAATTATGTATCACTGAAAGTTGAGGACAAGAGCCTGTGCAGCATTGATGGTGAAGCTGTGTATTTCTCACCATCAAGAGACCACAACAAATACCTGGAATCCTATTCTGGTGAAGATGCAAATGGGTGCAGGATACACCATGTTGCTAATGGAGCTCATGAAGCCCACAGCAAAAAAAGTGTTAGGAGAACAGAGAGTAACATTGTGGTTTATTCAGTGTCTTTTATTCCATGATTTAAATCTTGATGAGGTCTGGATTTCTTTGGGGTATGGAAAAAGCTACAGGCACTCTGCATAAAATAGCTGCAAAAGGGACCAAATGTTTGTCTTTCATTAAATATGCTGTGATTTGCTGGACAAGTGCATAAGAAGTAAACAGTATAAAAATATTAACAAAAATAAAACCACAAACATTCCTGGAAGTAATGTTTATTCCCTGCAGTTGCACACACTTTTTGGCTTGTCATCACCAACTGCTGATGTTGCTGGTGCTTGCCTGAAGAAAATTGAGCAGCTTTGTGTGACTGCCTCAGAGCACTTGGTCATGTCATTGAAACAATATAATTTTGTGCACCAAGCATTCTCAAAAACATTTAGCCAACCAAAGCATACTAAACTTAGGTATTTCTTAATGCAACCATCACTGTGGTATCTGAACGCTGGATCTGGGGACATAATCACAATCTAAAAATCAAACAACTGGAAATGAGTGGAGGATACCTGCCCACAACGCACAGTGCAGGTAATTGAAGGCTAATCTCAAGTGTGCTGCTCATGTGTGGCCCTTGAAATGACCAGGAAGAAAATATAAAATATCGCTAATAAAGTTTGCAGATGACACAAAAATTGGGGAAGTGGTAAATAATGAAGAGGACAGTTCATTGATTCAGAACAATCTGGATCACTTGGTAAACAGGACTCAAGCAAATGTGTTTTTTAATGCAGCTAAATGTAAATGTATACATCTAGGAACAGAGAATGTAGGGCTTTATTACAGGATGGAGAACTCTATCCTGAAAGCAGTGACTCTGAAAAAGATTTGGGGGTTTTGGTGGATGAACAGCTGAACATGAGCTCCCAGGGTGACACTAGCCAAAAGAGCCAATGTGATCCTGGGATGTGTAAATGAGAATCTTGAGTAGGAGTAGAGAGGTTATTTTACCTCTTTTCAGAGTAGCAGCCGTGTTAGTCTATATCCACAAAAAGAACAGGAGTACTTGTGGCACCTTAGAGACGAACAAATTTTTGAGCATTTACCTCTGTATTTGACACCGGTGTGACTGCTGTTGGAATACATTTCTGATGCCCACAATTCAAGAAGGATGTTAATAAATTGGAGAAGGTTCAGAGAAGAGCCACAAGAATGATGAAAGTATTTGAAAAAAATGCCTTATACTGATAGACTCTACGAGCTCAATCTGTTTAGTTTAACAAAGAGAAGATTAAGGGATGATTTGATTACAGTCTATAAGTATCTACCTATGAACAAATATTTAATGATGGAACATGATCTAATGGCTGGAAGTTGAAGCTAAACAAAATCAGGCTGGAAATAAGGTGTTGGTTTTAAACATGGTAATTACCAGTGGAACAGTTTTACCAAGGGTTGTGGTGGATTCTCCATCACTGGAATTTTAAAATCAAGATTGGATGTTTTTCTAACAGATATGCTCTGGGAATTATTTTGGCAACGTTCAATGGCCTGTGTTAGTAGGAGATCAGACTAGATGATCATGTTGGTCCCTCTGGCCTTAGAATCTGAATCTCTGAAAACAGCTGTAATCGAGGGTTAAATAGTAATGTTCTCAAAGGTACTGGCATTCATGCCTCTTAGTTCACTCTGTTTACTGATACTAATGTCAGTTAAGGCTGTATTTACTGACCATTAGCACTATGATGTACTTGGACTATTTCAATGTTTTGGTGATGTACCTGTGGTAAGCAATAGTTTAGTATCTTGAGGGCTGTAATACTTTGGTCTAATTATGGTTATTGGGCTTGGTGTAGATGGCTGTGTGGTGTTTAGTGGCCTGTGATATACGGGAAGTCAGATTAGATGATCTGGTCCCTCTGGCCTTAAACTCTGTATAACCATTAGTATAGTGTTACTGGGCCACATCTCCAGATAGGGGGAAAAAAAAACACGTATATAGTGAGCAACTGTTGAACCCTTCTAAATAAAAGTGTTGCACAAGGCAAAGGAAAATCAGTATAATTTGTTTTCAGAACTGACGTTTTCAGAAATGTTGTTTAGAAAATCAGAAGGGTCCCAAAATGAGTTTTGTAGTTGAATCTCTGAATTAAAAAAAAGTTTCAGTATTGACTCTGTATATTTAATAGTTTAGGGGAAAACATCTTGATATCTTGATTAATAAGAGAAGATAACAGTTATTCCCAACTGCTTGCAAAAATATTGATGCTTAGTAGTACTCCTTGAACTTAAAATTTCAGGCTACAGTCATCTTCCAGTAGTGGAAAGATGAAATTTCAAGATATTATGAAGCACTTCTGATACCACATGACAAAATAATTAAGTAGGGCTGTCAAACGATTAAAAAAGTTAATCACGATTAATTGTGTGAATAAAAAAATTAATCGCGATTAATCGCATGATTAATTGCACTGTTAAATAATATAATACCATTTATTTAAATAGTTTTGGATATTTTCTACGTTTTCAAATATATTGATTTCAATTACAACACAATACAAAGTGTACAGTGCTCACTTTATTTTTTATTACAATATTTGCACTGTAAAAAACAAAGGAAATAGTATTTTTCAATTCACCTAATACAGGCACTGTAGTGCAATCTCTTTAGCATGAAAATTGAACTTAAAAATGTAGAATTATGTACAAAAAGAACTGCATTCATAAATAAAACCTGTCCAATCTTGGTATTAAGGTGCTGTTAGATTATTGGAGCTCACTCTCCTCACTATCCCATCCCTTGGCAAAAAATGGAATTTTGGTTCTTGCTTGTAAATTGGATTTCTGCGAGAGGCTCCAACAATGCAGAATTATTGTTTTAGGTTATGGGTTGGAATTTGATTCCTGCTAGGGAAGTTAATGAGGTTAATGAGGGCTGGTCGCTAGCTGAGGAGAAAGAGCCATCAAAGTCTTCTGTCAGCTGATTGGGAGAGCTGTTTGATTAAGATGTATGTTTGTACAATGCCATCCTGATAGGACTATAGATGTTTGGGTGCTCTGATCATGTAAATATTTACTGCTACTAAGCAAAGCAAATACCCAGTTTCTGGTTTGGAGTCCCTTGCAGAAATGCAATTTGCAAGTAGGACCAAAAGTCCACTATTTAGCTAATACATTAGAAAAAACTCTACGAACAAGTCATCTATAGTGGGAACAAAACCAAACCATTTTTGGCAAGGTCTTTGTTGGCTTGGATTAATTTCTGAACAAATTCTAGTTGAGTAAACAGGATTTCTCTGGGCTTGGCAGAATGTTCAATTTTATCTCTTATTTTAGTGATTGGTGCTTTTTCCATTTCATTGTCTTAATTCTTTCTGTTGTCAGAGTTCTTGTCCCCTGTGGATTTGCTGTTTCCATTATGCAACAAAAAATGTGTAAGGACAGCAGTTTTGTGAAACTTTGTGATTTAAGACCCTGTGCATGCACAAATTATCACTATGTATTTATTAAGATCCATATTCTTCTGCCTTTGCAAGCACAAACCAAAAATAGCTGTACGTATATGCTTCATAAATGGCTCTCATAAACAGATTCTCATTGTTTCTTTACTCACCCATTTCCTATTTGTTTAGTAAGCATACGCAAAAGGAACTTTCTGGAAATGTCTAATCTCAGTTAGCAGCATCAATAGACTCTTTTTCTTAATGATGAAGCTTAATGGAGCTTGATGGAGCTTAATGATGAAAACGTAATTCTTGGTGAAGACTTTCTAGCTGTGGGTTGCAAATTAATTTGGTTTAGTAACATGGTCTCTGAGAGTATGGAACAGCTGGGACAAGATGTTAGTGCTGCATCATTTTCTTGATAATTGATCTGGTCAGTTTTGTGTTGCTTCAGGACTTTGCAAGTTCTGTAGAAATGTGCATTACAAGGGTCACGTTATACAACAGCTTTGAGAGAGGTTCCATAATAAGGGATCTGACTGATTTAGTTTAACCTAAAAAGAAATATTTTTTGTATGGTAAATTGTTGCGTTCTTGTCTTATAATGTAGACAGATTGCATGCATAATTTGAAAGAGTACTGAAAAGCAGTTTAAGAATATTTTCCTTGTAATGTTTTTAGAAAAATGTCTCTTTGGAAAGTATTTAGTATTTCTTTTGTGTACTGCTAAAGGAAATATTTGCTGAACAGGAGGCCATTAGTCTCTTTTCATCATTGCTCTAGTCCTCATTTTTAGATCCATTCTTTTAACATATTGAGAGAGACACCCTTTCAATCATCATCATCATCTTCACTTTTGAACTGTAATTTAATGTCTTTCTTTTGGCCACCATGCTCATATCATCTTGTCTTTCAGTGCAATACAGAACTATCCTACTTGGTTTCTCACATAGCATGAAACATGCATTTTCTGTATCAGCAACCAGACACAAAGCGAAGGAACAGCTGAATAAAGACTACTTAGGATTTTTAGTTCCTTTACTATGTGAGAGAATGTTTTAATTGGGAGATCTCTGTGTTGCTCCAGGAATATTGAAGGGGAGGGAAGAGAGACTTTAAAAGGAAAGTTTACTAAAATGGACTGAAGTTTAGCAGAGGAAATAAAATTTATAAAGCCTTTAGCCTGGGTGTCGGGTGAAGCTTCTCCTTGGGAGGCTAGTCCCTTGCCCTTCCTCTTCCAGCTGAGGCCTAATTTCTTCTGGCGAGGCCACGCCCTCACTTGCTGCTCTCAGCCCCCTCGTGGCCCTGGCTGGGGCGGGGTGTGGTGGGGCTGAGAGCTTGGTCGGGGCTCCGAACCCAGAAGCCTTCCCCCCTGGCAGGGGGCCACAGTGGTGGACCTCGGGGCCTGGAGCCCCTCCCCTGTTCCGCCCTTCTGCCTGTGGCTCCACTCATGGCCCCACCCCATGCTGCCCCTTTCCCCCTCACTGTCTGCCCCTTCCTCCACAGCCTCGCCCAAACAGCCTCTTCCCGTGAGGCCCTGCCCCCATTTGCTCCTTTCCACCCCTTCCCCGCCATTGTGACCCTGAGACTGGAAATGCTCGGCCGTGGCAGGGAGCGAGATTTTTCCAGTGGTCCCAAAATGGCTGGGATCTCTGGGTGTGGGTCCATGGAGTAATCCACTACTGCCGCCTACCATCCCCCCACCCCAGTGGCATGAGGTTTGGGAAGACTTAGCCCCCTCGTGCCTCCATTACGTGCACCCTTGGCCTTTATGTACACATTCATATCCAGTACAAATAATTGAATATTGGGCTCAAAACTCCCAGACATTACTGTGACTGTCTAACTCCCTGTACAAAGACCTAACCTGAACTAGTACCACATTTTTATGTATTGCCTTGTAAGGAAATAATGCGTGAATAGTGATGAGACTTACCATGCAATTTTTGCCCCTCAGATCTCTTTCTACCCATTTTCTGCCCTCAGCTGAAGGAGCAAGAAACAACAGAAGAAAAGCCTGAGCTGTTCTGCAAGTGCTGCTACTAATATTGAGCCATTATGTTTTCCCCTCATGTGTTTCCAGAATCTTTTAGGCATAATTCTTTCTACTGCTACCACCACACCTGAGCACTGTATGTATTGTGTTGCTCAGTGAGTTACAGAAAATTCTCATTTTCTGTAATTCACATCATTTTATTTCCTGTCCAAAATGGAAGATACATTGTTCTAAATATATTATGTATGTATTTTATGGGGAAGTGTGGATAGATTCTATCCTGCCCTTGAAAACATAAAAAGTTCTTATCAGGTAATCCTTCTCGGAATACTCAGTTCCTGTCAGAGCAGCACTGGGGCCCCAGTTCAGGAAAGGAGCTTTGTTCAGTAATGTGCTTATGCCCCATTGAAGTCAATGAGACTTAGGTTTGTGTGCAAGTGTTTTCCTGAATGTTTGTGTGCAAGTGTTTTCCTGAATTAGGGCCTTGATGTTTGCCGCTAAATTACTTGTGGGAAAACAAGGACAATGAATGCTTAATAAAAGAGGGCATGCAATACAGTCCCTGAAAATGGTGCATGTGCATGACATGTTAAGAGTTTATTTTTCCATGCCTACAAGTGAATTTTAATATACTGGTGTATAAATATGCTGATACATTCCTCTCAAAAGGAAGGTATTTATTACCTGCTCACTTAGCACAACTCCCATTAGAGTTAATGAGAGTTACTCATATATGTACAGGAGGAAATAGGTGTCCTTTAAAAAGATGCAGTAATGACCATGTTTTTGCATAAACAATACGTGCTGCCAAACTGCGTATTTTGTGTTGACTTCTTTAGTACAGAAAGCTCTTCGGACAGGCTCACTTCTCTGCTTTTTCTGAATTTTCAGTGTTGTGTAGTTCCACATTTCACCTTGGTGACCCAAACAAAGTAATTAATTCTTTTGTAGATCCTGGAGAGAGATTATGGCTACACAGCAGATATTGCATATCATATTGGTAAGGTTTGTGAAGTAATCACCTTTTAAAACTAAAGCCAATGCTTGCGATAAAATAAAATTGCAGTAAATTGCAAAAATAAAGAATCTGGATGGATTTGGGGATGAAAACATATGTAAACTCACTTAACTCACAAGGGAGAATTTCACCAACTTTATCTATACTCTTAGTTACTATTCAAAACTTCAAAGATATTTCACAAGAGACTGGTAAGTGGATGGCTCTACATCCATTGGTAGTAATAAAAAAATCTTAGGTAATGGAAAGATGTGTCAGGACTATCAAGGAGGAGTGGGTCACAGGCTTGGTAGATACTGGTGATTATAAAAGTGATTTATAGGTCAGAAAATAAACTAGAGAAATTCAGTGAGTAAGGGAAATGATTTCTGAACTACATCAGAAAGGCTTTTAAATTATAGTATATCAAGAGTATTGCCAGATACTTGTGTTCATGGAAGATACTTATGAGGTAATAAAAGAATATTTCCCTTTTTCTTTCTACTCTTTAGTTTATTTATACAGGGGAATGAGAGGGAACAGATGTGCTAGAAACCTTTGTTTGGTATCCGTAAGAGAATACAATGTGTTTCCTATATTATTGAAGGCACAGTTCTGTAATCTGAGTCACAACCCCCATTTTTTCACGTTCTCTGTGTGTATATATATATCTTTCTACTGTATTTTCCACTGCATGCGTCTGATGAAGTGGACTTTAGCCCACGAAAGCTTATGCTCAAATAAATTTGTTAGTCTCCACACTACAAAATTAGGACGATTTTATAGAAGTAGATTTTTAGAAATCGATTTTATACAGTCGATTGCGTATGTCCACACTAAGCGCATTAAGTCGGTGGAGTGCATCCTCACTACCGGGGCTAGCATCAACTTACGGAGTGGTGCACTGTGGATAGCTTTCCCACAGTTCCCGCAGTCTCTGCCGCCCATTGGAATTCGGGGTTAAGCTCCCAATGCCTGATGGGGCAAAAACATTGTCGCGGGTGGTTTTGGGTACACGTCATCAGTCGCCCCTCCTTCTGTGAAAGCAACGGCAGACAATCGTTTCACGCTATTTTTCCGTGAAGACTCCATACCACGGCAAGCATGGAGCCTGCTCAGCTCACCGTCACTGCTGCTGTTGTGTCCTGAGTGCTGCTGTCACCAGATGGGGCAGTACGACTGCTAACTGTCATCATCCGTCGCTTCCACTGCAACTCTGCCCTCCTGCTGTTGTGAATGAGCTCAGTCTCCATAGCAAATTTCTCCATGTTGTCGTCATCCACCGCTTCCACTGCAACTCTGCTCTCCTGGTGCCATGAATCCACCTCTCAGGTCCTCTTGTCGTTCTGTATAAATATCTATTCTCGTGGCATCCGTCGTCATCCACCACTTCCGCTGCAACTCTGCTCTCCTGCAGACGCCATACCATGTCAAGAATGGAGCCTGCTTAGCTCACTGCTGCTGTTGTGAGCATTGTAAACACCTTGCGCGTTATCCTGGAGTATATGCGGAACCGGGCTAAGAGATGCCAGCACGAGGACGAGTTTGATGAGGACATGGACACAGAAGTTCCTGAAAGTATGGGCTGTGGCCATTGGGAAATCCTGGTGGTAGTGGGGCTGGTTGATACAGTGGAACGCCGATTCTGGGCCTGGCAAACAAGCACAGAGTGGTGGGACCGCATAGTTTTGTAGGTATGGGATAATTCACAGTGGCTCTGAAACTTTCTCATGCATAAGGCCACTTTCCTGGAACTCTGTGAGTTGCTTTCCCCCACCCTGAAGAGCAGGAATACCAAGATGAGAGCTACCCTGATAGTTGAGAAGTGAGTGGCGATAGTCCTGTGGAAGCCTGCTATGCCTGACTGCTTCCAGTCAGTCGAGAATCAATTTGGAGTGGGCAAATCTACTGTGGGGGCTGCTGTGATCCAAGTAGCCAATGCAATCATTGACGTTCTGTTATCAAGGGTAGTGACTCTGGGAAATGTGCAGATCATAGTGAATGGCTTTGCTGCAGTGGATTTCCCTTACTGTGGTGGGTCAATAGATGGAATGCATATCCCTATCTTGGCACCGAACCACTTTGCCAACCAGTACATAAACCGCAAGGGGTACTTCTCAATGGTGCTGCAAGCACTGGTGGATCACAAGGGACATTTCACCGACATCAGTGTGGGATGGCCAGGAAAGGTGCATGACGCTTGCCTCTTTAGGAACTCCGGGCTGTTAGAGCAGCTGCAAGAAGGACTTACTTCTCAGACCAGAAAATTACCGTTGGGGATGTTGAAATGCCAATAGTTATCCTTGGGGACCCAGCCTACCCCTTGCCCCCATGGCTCATGAAGCTGTACACAGACAGCCTGGACAGTAGTAAGGAGCAGTTCAGCTATAGGCTGAGCAAGTGCAGAATGGTGGTAGAATGTGCCTGTGGACGTTTAAAAGCTCGCTGGCGCTGTTTGCTGACTAGGTCAGACCTCAGCGCAACCAACATTCCCATTGCTGCTTGCTGTGTGCTCCATAATATCTGTGAGAGTAAGGGGGAGACGTTTATGGTGGGGTGGGAGGTTGAGGCAAATCACCTGGCATCCAATTTTGAGCAGCCAGACACCAGGGCTATTAGAAGAGCATAGCAAGGCACGCTGTGCATCAGAGAGGCTTTGAAAACCAGTTTCATGACTGTCTAGGCTTCGGTGTGACAGTTGTGTGTATTTCTTCTTGATGCAAACCCGTCCCCTTTCTTGATTTTAATTCCCTGTAAGCCAACCACCCTCCCCCCTTCGAAATAAAGTAACTATTGTTTTGAAATCATGCATTCTTTCTTTATTAATTAAAAAAAAAAGGGAGATAACTGACAAGGTAGCCTGGGTGGGGTGGGGTGGGGGAGGAGGGAAGGACAAGGCCACATTGCTTATTGTAGCTACACTACAAATCAAACTGTTTGAGTGACAGCCTTCTGTTGCTTGGGCCATCCTCTGGAGTGGAGTGGCTGAGTGCCCGGAGCCTCTCCCCGCCGCGTTCTTGGGCGTCTGGGTGAGGAGGATGTGGAACTTGGGGAGGAGGTCAGGCGGTTGTACAATGGATGCAACGGGGGTCTGTGCTCTTGTTGGCTTTCCTGCAGCTGCACCAGACACTTCATCATGTCCGTTTGCTCCCCCATTAGCCTTAGCATCTCCTCCTGCCTCTGCTCTTCGTGCTCACTTAATGCTTTCCTAGCTTCTAACAGTGGATGCCTCCATGCATTCAGCTGAGCCCTATTAGTGCAGGAGGACTGCATGAGCTCGGAAAACATGTCATTGTGAGTGCATTTTTTTCGCCTTCTAATCTGTGATAACCTCAGGGACAGAGATGGTAGGGGAAGCCTAGAAACATTTGTACCTGGGAGGAGATAAAAAGGGAGAGTAAAATTTAAGATGATACATTTCTGAGAACAAAAGGAAGACTCTTTCACATTGAATCAAGCAATTCACAGCAGACAGCACATGTGCTTTAGGTACAAGGTTGCATTTTGCCTTTTATATTGAGCTCCTGCCGGTATTGTGTCACATTACACACGGCTGGGCAACAGAATTCGGTTTCCATGCAGCCATGGTAAGGCAAAAGGTACGCGGGGTTGGCTTCTTACGCATAACATGTGGCAATGGTTTCAAACTGCAGTGCCATCCTTTCCCATAGAAAGCAATGGGTTGTTTTACATTTAAAAGGAGGGGCTGCGGTTTTCGGGTAGATGTGCAGCACACACCTCCGCCCACCCCACCATGTGGCTATTCTCTGGGATGATCCCTTTTAGCCAAGCATAAACAGCCCAGCATGAAGGGGGTCCTTTTACTGTTCCCTTACAAAAATTCCCCTATTTCAACCAGGTGACCAAGAATGATATCACTCTCCTGAGGCTAACAGAAAGATGTAGACCAAATGTTGCTTGAATGCAGCCAAAACCCAGGACCATTCGCTGCCATGCTTTGTGCTGCAATGATTCCAGAATACTTTCAGAGTACCTCCAGGAGAGCTTCATGGAGATGTCCCTGGAGGATTCCCGCTCCATCAGACTTTTCCAGTAGCTGTACTGGCTGCAAATTCATCCCAATTCTTCAGGGAAAATCAAACATTAAACTTTATTGCTTTTAAACCCTGTACTGTAGTTACAAATGTACACTCACCAGAGGTGCCTTCTCCAGCTTCAGGGTCGGGGATCCTGCCTTTGGAGGGTATTCGCTCCAGGGTGATGAAAAGGTCCTGGCTGCCAGGGAGAACGGATTCACTGCTTGCCTGCTGCGCATTCTCCTCCTTCTCCTCTTCCTCATCCACAAAATCCTCCCCCCTGTTGCGTGAGACTCCTCCCTTTCAGGTGTCCACGGACAGTGGTGGGGTAGTGGTAGGATCCCCTTCTAGACTGGCATGCAGCTGATCATAGAAGTGGCATGTATGGGGCTCTGACCCGGAGCGACTGTTTGCCTCCTTTGTCTTTTGGTAGCCTTGCTTCAGCTCCTTAACTTTCACGCAGCACTGCTGTATGTCCCTGTTGTAGCCTCTCTCCAACATGTCTTAGATGTGTTATAGCAAGAGTGGTAAAGATATGAAGCATACATTTATTTCTACATGGTGGAGATGAGATCCTCAAGTATAGTGTATGGGAAAGGCTAACAGCTGGGGGAGATTCAGCTCAGTAGCAGGTAATGTTAACGGAATAGCTACACATGGTGTTTATAGTGCTGTTTCCTAGAGAGTTTTAGGTGTAAGAATTTTGTGTGAGGTCCCTGTGGAGTCACAAATGGCTGTTTTATTTGTCAGATGCAGAGAGCATCTTAGGTGTGTTTTTGACATCTGGGCCTGGTGGTGATTTTGAGTGACGGATATGGGGCAGATGGTTATAGAAAAGGCTTTTAAAGTATGTGGGGAGGAGTCAAAGTACTGAGAATTTACAGATCCAGTTGGAAATATTTGGAGAGCAATAACACAAAAAGCTGTCTGGAGACTAGTTTTTGGGCACAAAAGTAATTGATGAGGTCTGAAAGTCCTGTTTTTCTAGTGCATATGATATTTGCTTCACTCTTTTACCATCTTTTCTGGTCAAGAGTTTACATATTTGAGGTAAGAATTCAAATACCAATCAGGGCAAATGCAGGACAATAAAGAACAGCAACTACTGCTGTGAGTAATTGAAGTCCTATAGGTCTGGTCAAGACAGCTACACTGAGCGGTATGTAGACTTTGAAATTGAAAAAAGGAAATCTAAAGATGTCTAAACTGGCTTCTTAAAGCCATGGTCATCAGCTTCTGGAATGAAGAACCTGTGTTATTGCTCTCTTCCCAACTCAAATGCACCAGGAAATAAATGAAGGTATCATTATTGTTTCTCTTTAGGACAACTCAACTGTAAAATAGACTATATGAAACAATCCTGTAGTCAAAGGTAGGAACTTTAGCCACAAAAGTTGATGGAATGCAAAAGAGTGGAAACTGTAGAAAATAATTAATATGCAAGGGGAGTGTAAAAAAAAATCAATGTGTGTTACAAAAATGTATGGAGGCCTAGCATACAAAAAATGGAAATGTTAGCAAATCATATATAGGGAACTGATGCATGCATCTCGGGTATACATGGAAGAGAAGAAGGAGCAGATCTAATAGTTTTCACTGAAAATTCCTAATTATAAAGGGCTGGACGTTGTCAGGGCAAAAGGAATTTCTGTGTTCCTTGATTATTCTAGAATCCCCCATGATAAAGTTCTCTGCTAGAATGGGAGAAAATGCAGGCACTGTGGTTGTATGATCATTATATTAGATATAGCAGAGGAGGATAGACTATTAAAAGTAGCCAAGAAAAAAGGAGCTATTTTATGTAAGAGAAAAAGATTACATTTTCCAGATCTCAGCTCTTTAATGCAAAACCAAATGAAGGATATGACTAATAGAAGAGTTTTTATGAGAGCAGAGGGAATGGGGAAGGCACTCGGCATGTCTCATGAGGTGCTCTGTGTCTTATAGGATCAGTTTTTGAATGCACCGAAAGTGAACACCAGATCCCAAGAGATCCCCAGAAAAATGTTGAACTCTTGTGTTCCACCTTTTTAACCTAAAACAAAAAGCAGATTATTTCAAAAAGGAGCTGCAATCACTGCTTAAAGGCAGATTCTCCGCTCTATTGAGTGCTCATTATGCTAGTCAAGCAGAACACATTTGATAAGGTGATTATGGGGCTCTTGATCTGCCTTTGGCCACCAGAACAAGACAGCTTGATAGAACATGACATGCATATACGTAATCCCAGTTATGTGCCTAGCTGTTGGTTGAATACGGTCCATGTATTTGTTTACTGACGATCTACAAACCTCTGCTATGCCCTTTGCATAATCAGAGCCAGGAATGTGTGTAAGTATATTGTAACTTTATACTCCCATGGCCATGCATGGGGATCTGCTGTGAATCTAAACTGTCTTGTAGACAATAGAAATGTCCGTTTATGGATCACCTCTTCCTCTGTTCAAATGCCAGCTCTCACATACACGTTGTCAAAATAAATTGCTTTCTTTCCATAGTAAATATATGAGATCTGGAAACAATGCTTCTGAGTGATTGCTTCTAGTTTTAGTGACTTATATGTATGGATAGAGAAGGGGTTAGGAGGATAAAAGCCTCAATTTTAACATTTTTTAATCCTGTTCATTTCTGTATAATAGAACTTCACATTTTTACTAAATACTCTTTTCAAAGCCCTTGAAAGGACACCCCCATTCTTGTCTTAGTACAAAAAAGCACTTTCCTGTTTGGCTTTGGAACTGCAGGGTGCTGCTGCAGCTGTGGCTTCTGTTAATCAATTACTGCCAGTTCTGGGTACTGCCGAATTCTGCTAATGAGAATTTGTCATTTCTATGTAGGTCACCACAATCTTAAAAAAACAAAAATCAAACCTCAGGAAGTAACTGGAAACAAAATTTGAAATGTATCAACCATTTCTTTTGACAGAGGAACCAAGTTAGTAAAACATTATACTATGCTTCGGTTCACAAATACTTGCGTATGGTTTCTTAAATTGTGTGGCTCTGTGTTCTGGTAGTGCACATAATATGCTAGGCGTTGTCCACCAGCACAGAAAGAGACAGCTTCCCCAAAGGGATTCGATTCCCCCAAAAGTGGAAGGTTCACCTGAACATCAGTTTATTCACATAATCAAAAACAAGTGTTGCTGGATATGTCATGTTCTTGCTGGTATAAACGTTATACAGGAACCTTTTCAGATACATATTCAATAGGAATCTTTCTGCCTTTCTGTGATTTTTCTTTTTTATACATCTGGCTAACCCAGATCAAAATGATAAATTCAGCACTAGTAGACATCATGCAGTTTGTGAAACTATCTGGAGGAACTTTGGTCAATAAATGGATAAGTGTTCTCCATGTGTAGAGTTTTCTTTCCTCTCTGAGAGATGCCATAATGATTTAAGAAGTCATCCAAATGTAATTTAATTCAGGTTATCAATAAGTTTTTAGTATTTTATATATTGTCAAAACTCCTAAAGGCCCCAGTCCAGTTTGGTTTGAATTGTACTAGGTATAATACAAACACATAGGAAGACACAGCCCCAAATTCAAAACCTTACAGTCTAATTCAAAATTACTCTCAACAATTTAATTTGAAGATGATAGGAGAAAAGGGGGAAAGAGGATGCTGGTAATAGTAATGCTAGCTAGTGTCACACCTTGGTGATACAGAATAATTTTAAAATGTTGGCTTTTTTAAATGTAAAAAAAAAATCTAATACAGACCACCCCTCAGTTGAGACATCAATAGTTGGCGGACTGTTTAATATATTTATTAATTACATATAAAAAGTACATTAAAAACCTGAAGGTTGCAAAGTCTATCACTCAAAGGTTAGGAAAGGCTAGAATCAGAGTTGCCCATACAGCTTTAATTTATCCCCCCTTATACATTATGAAGCAGACTTTAATTATATCATCACATATTATCTTTTACACATGATCCATGCCTCATTCAGTGCACAGAATGCATGGTGCTCAGTTAATGAGCTGCTATTCAATTTTTTTGTTTTATTGTTCAATGTGTGACCCCCCCCCCACATGTCTTATTTACTGCACATTTATTGAAACGCTGCTCTGAATACAGATATACTGGGTTCTGCCCCATGTGCTAAGTGGAGTCTACTTTAGTGGTTACAGACCCTTCTGCCTTTGGCTTCTCCAGCCTGCCCATGTCTTAGTCTCAGTCCCAATCTCCCTCAGCTCCATGTCTCAGTCCCAGTCATTCCTTCCCATGCTCCCCTCCCACTCTCTAAATGGTCAATTAGTCTCACATGTGAAGACAAGAATATAGTCAGCTAAAGTAAAGTGTGTATAAAATGATTATAAAACAAGTAAATATATACATAACTGGAATTTTAATGTAAATAAGGAAATATGTCAGGGTGACTGGCTATATGGCTCTAGATCTATTGATTTGTCTCCGGTGGAACTTTCATATACAGATGAAATATGACTATTTGTTTAATATATTCCTATTTCTGTTGTTTTTTTTCTAACATGGTGTAGATCACACGCTGATTCAGAGTTTCTTGTGTTTCTCCTCCTATCCACATATGTATAATTTGACATTTTGGGGACTGCTGTTGTAGCAGATTTATTTTCAAATATATTAACCCAAATGACAGAATTCAGCTATGTTTTAAAACAGCCTCTGGCAATGTCTTCCTTGAATGACAAGAGTCCAGAGGAGACATTTTGTAGCATGTTTTCGTAAGAAGTTATCAATATATTGATAAATATTGATTCAGCATTTATAAGTGGCACCTTAATTTCAAATATCACTTCTGAAACATCTAAGCAAGCAGTAAATAAAATAGATTGTTAAAGGAAACAAATATTGCATTATATTTTACCTGACTATACCCATCTAGGGAAAAATCCTGCCCCAGCTTATCAGAGGTGTGCTGGATGGCATATTGGTTGTGGCTGAATAGCCTCCTTAAGCTGTTTTACCTATACATAGAGCCCTGTGCGGATACACATTTATATCCGCAAATGCAGATATCCGTGGATATCAGAACCAGAGGGCTCTCTTGGGAACCGCAGCAGTGAAAGGAGCAGAATGTGGGGCCGCTGCTTCCAGGAACCAGTGCCCCGTGCCGGCAGCTCCTCTGGTGCGGCTGTACCGCCCCCAGCCCTGCCCTTGTCCCTTCCCACAGTTGTCTGTCTCTCCTGTCTGGGGGCGTGCGCACTGCTTGCACACACTAGTGCAACCAGGGACAGGTGTCGGTGAGCCTGGTGCCTGCCCAGTGGGTGGGGATGTGGGCAGTACAGCTGCTCTGGAGAAGCTGCCAGCGTGGGGCGCTGCCTCCTGAGAGTGGCGGCCCCACGTTCTGCTCCTTTCTCTTCTGTGGTTTCCAGGAGAGCCCTGCTGTTCCGCGGATACCAATTATATCCGTGGATATTCACATTCTTGTATATAAATTTGTATCCATGCAGGGCTCTATCTATACAGGACAAATATGCTTAGAATAGTCTGTAGTGTACTTTGTTGCTCCTTTCAATATGAAGCAGTTTGCACTCTCTTCAAGCACATGTTACCAACATAAGCCTAGATACAGATGTGGCAGGATATTTACCAGGCCCCTAAACCAACAACTTTGAGGCCCCAACATTTTTGTTAGCTGTTCTTCCAATATTGCAGCTCAAAAGAGTGCGCACCCGTGATAATGTCCTACTGGTGCATAGGTGGACTGGGGATGAGAAATATGACTTCTGAGCCCTCTTTCTCCTCAGACTGACACCTAATAAGGAAGAATTCCACTCATAGTAATAAACTGAAACAATAATAGTCAATTCCTAATATTTCCACTTAACTTGCATGTATATGGAAGAGAATATTTAAAATATTGGAGACACTCTTGAAAAAGGGTTGTATTAAAAATTATATGGCTGTATAGTAATACATCCCCTATTTTGAATTTTTTTGTTCCAGTCTTTCCCTAGAATGCCATAGTGCCAAAGAGCATGAACTGAATTTTTAATTGGGAAAAAAAGTCAATACTACTACTGAAAATTAGGGATGACTCATAGATGGTTTCTACTTTGTTGATGTTCTGGAGACTACAAGCAGGTGAAACTTTTGTTTTAATTGGTGTTCTTTTGCATTAATAACAGTTTCATGCAGCAGTGTGAAACACAGTATTTGCAAATTATGAAAGCTTGAATAAGGATAAGAGTTTTCAAATATAATTCAGTCAGTTGTATCTCATAATACAATGTAAATGTGATACCTCACTCCATGTACATACTGAAGAATACTTAGGCTATATTACATCATTAGTTGTAATGCAGTCAAGTATCTGAGAACTGGCAGTTTGAAAAATGAAAATGTTTTGGCTTCATTTGTCTGCAAGGGACGGTAGACCAATGGCTGTATGAATGGAAGTCTGGTGAGGAATAGAATAGCAGTGTTTCGAACCAGAGGTATTAAAACATCATGAGTCAGACCCCAACCCATGGCTTAAACATTAAATTGAAAAAACAACAAGAATAACAAAAGCAAATTTTAGGGTTTTTTATTTATCTTCAGGTATATGTCTTTAGGGTTCATATTTTGCAGTTTTTCTCCACAACCATGAGGACTAGACACATTCATTTGGGGTTTTCTGAAACCCTCATGGTGTGGTAGGATCACGTTGTTTGGACCTGGGATGCCCTGCAGTGACTTCAGAACTTCCGAATGAGGAAACAGACTTTATGGACCATCGATGGAACTCATATCCCCATACTTTGCCCACCACAAGGGATAGGTGAGTATGTGGACTAAAAAGGTTACTATTTGATCATTCTGCAAGTCTTGTGTGGTATGCACACTGTGATAAGACCTGCAGCCTGGTCAGCTGACTCGGGCTTTCAGGGTATAAAATTGCAGTGTAGCTGTTCGGGCTCGGGCTGGAGTCTGGGATCTGAGACCCTCCCCCATCATGGGGTTTCAGAGCCTGGGCTCCAGCCCAAGCCCAAACATCTACACTGCAATTTTTAGCCCTGCAGTCCAAGCCCCATGAGCCTGAGTCAGCTGACCCAGGCTCTGAGACTCTGTGCTGCAGGTTATTTTTATCACAGAGTAGATGTAAAATCCATGGACCACAGAGGCAGATTCGTGAATACGAATATGGGAAATACTGGAAAGGTTCATGGTGCCATAGAACTGATGAGATCAGGATTGTACTTGATGTGGGTAGGAGAGGCTTTATTCCCTGGAAATGATACGGTTCTGTATGGCATGTCTGTGCTCACTGTTATTTTGAGGGATGCTGCATAACTGCTGCTGCCTTGGTTCATGAAACCATACCCTGACATCAATGACCCTTGAAAAAGGGAATTCAGTTACAAGGTTAGTAGCTGCAAAATGGTCCGGAAGTGCACACTTGGTAGGTTAAAACCTCACTGGGACTGTCTATACTCCTGTCTTGATGCCAGTATGACCAGCATCTTTCATATAATTGTCTCCTGCAGTATATTATGCAATGTCTGTGAAGGTGAAGTGGGGTGCTTCTGTCTCAAGTGGGTTCAGGAAAAATCTGATTTACAAACTCTCTACAGGGTGCTGGATCCTGCCTATGTGTATATTTGTCCAGAAAGCAAGGGAAATCAGGGATGCCATATGTCACACATCTTGGAACAGGAGGGAAGCAGAGGATGACATCTGCCTGTGCCAAGGGACACCTTCACACCCTATGTAGCTGCTGGAAAAACATATGAGGAAGCATTGGAACATGCTTATGGGGCAACATAGCTTTGTAAGGGTTATGTTTCTCTGTTGCCAGATGTCATCAGCCGTTCATTTCTGTGACATTGCACACATCAAAGACAATTATATCAGGGCACCTCCACTGGGTTATCACCTTGATGTTGGGTTTGTGCTGCGGAAGATGGCCACCAAGTTATGTGATCATTGTGGAATGTTTTTGTCTTCAGGATTCACACTTCTTTAGAAACCTCTCTTATCAGGAGAACTTAAGATTTGTCTACGCTATGGACCTTACAGCAGCACAGCTGTACCGCTACACCTGTGCCACAGTAAGTTCACACGTGAAGCCGCTCTTTGCCAGCATGAGAGAGGCTCTCCTGCCAGCATAATTAAGCCACTCCCAACAAGCGGTGTTAGCTATGTCAGCAGGAGAGCCCCTCCTGCTGACGTAGCCCTGACCACACCAGCACTTTTGTCGGTGAAATTTATGTCAGTCGGGTGTTTTTTCACATCCCTGACTGACAAAAGTTTTACCAACAAAAGTGGTAGTGTAGACAAAGCCTTAAACTTCTTAAGCAAGCTTACAGTGGTTTGCTTTGGGTGGGAAGTTACTGCACCCACTGTGGGTTTTTTTTTTTTGGACTTTTTATTCTCAGGAGTGCTAAGTGCAATTAACAGCTGTTAGAGAGCATTAATTCCTGGTACCATTGAAACTGCTTAAGGTTTCAGGGGAAGTTGGAGTATTGGCAAATGCTGTTATTGCTTGTATGTTCCCTCTATTATTATTCTTAGATTTTGATTTTCAGCATGTGTAATAAAGCTCTTAAGACATTGACTCGTTTTGTGTGTGCTTTACATCTGCTGTGCTGAGAAACAGTAGGGCTTTTTAAAGCACATAATACCATACACTGCACTTTCCACATCCCTCAAATGTGTCCTTATGATTTAAGATACTGCTTGCACCAGATTTTTACACACCATTCCACTGTATGAGGTAGGAAGCTTGCAGCCCATTCAAGGATGAAAAACTGTGTTAATTTCATTATTAGGAAGGAGGACCAGCATACAGGTAAACAAAGCATAATGTTTATTAAAAATATGAGCTAGAAAGTTTAGTGGAAAGATTTTGAAATCTGCAATTGCCAGAGTAATTGTTCACAACGGAGAACACTGCCCATAGTTTACTATCTTTGCACCCATCTCCTTTGCCGTTGTATCAGAAGGGATGACTGACAGGAGACATTGACTCTCAGTGGGAACTGGGGACATCTCCTGTGAGAGGTGTCAGGGTCTGGTACTTAGTGGAGTTCTGGTACTCCAGGAGGCTCAGTGTTGTCATCCTGGTTGTTTAGTGGGGTCACTGCAACCGGATCATCTGGCCTGACAGCACCCTGTACAGCAGCCAGAGGAGAAGGAGAAGGATGTGGTGGCTGATGAGCTGGTTCTGGGACCTAAGCAGTAGGCAGATGCTGCATTCTTTTGACCACCAGTTCAATGAGCCTCACCATTATGGAATGCACCCTTTCCCTGTCTGCAGCTGCATGAATTGGTTCATAAGTGGTTTCTCCTGTTAGAGACCACTCTTCCCATATGTTAAGGAATTCAAATGGCTCCTGGTTTCTCCTTTGCATCCCTATGAGCAGCTCCTCCAGTGTTCTTCTCAGTCTATCCGTGCTGTCTGGGTGGTGCTGTTCCCTCACTTGCAGGTTTTCTTCTTGGGAGCCATAGGTGCTACCAATTCAGAAACAAGGAGAACATAATATTTTTGGCTTTTGGAAAAAGCCAAGAAATTCCCCCAAATAACACAACTTTTCTTTGGAAGGCCACAATTTTGATAGTTTTCAGCATTCCAGGAATGTAACTGTCTCACTATCCTTGTTTCTCATAGAACTTTTGCAGCCCATGAGGAAGGAACAGAGACTAATAATGGCAAGAAAACTGTACTAGTGTATTTAGCCATTTAAAATGTTCGTTGTGTCTCAGAGGGTGGGGGGATGTGGGGAAATTCCATCCAAGGGCTGTGTTACCATTTTACAATTTCTTCCCTGAAGGCTGGCCAATATTTGGAAAACATAGGGGGTATTTAAAGAATCAGAGTGGAAAAAGGGAGATTCTTGAGGACCAAGAGACCCAGCTGGAGTTTTTGTTGCAACAGAAATTTGCTGAAATATGTTTACAGGATTGGGAGGCAATTTAGAAATTTGCCTACATTCTCAGCTAGCATAGGGAAATTTCATTCAGTAGGAGTTCAGTACCACAAAACATCCCCCTACGCCCACCCCAGCTTTACAGCGGAAAGGGAAAGAAAGACACACCACAATTTCAGTTTCCAGAAGATTCAGCTCAGCGTCACAAACCCTCACCTCAGACAATTGGAAGCAGTCAAAAACGGTGTAGTGTCTTACCCCCAAACTGGATTACTGTCCCATAGACTCATATACTTTAAGGTCAGAAAGGACCATCCATCATGATAATCTAGTCTGACCTCCTGCCCATTGTAGGTCACAGAGCCATGTCCACCCACTCTTGTAATAGATCCATAACCTCTGGCTGAGTTACTGAAGTCCTCCAATCATAATTTAAAGACTTCAAGTTACAGAGAATCTGCCAGTTACACTACTTTAAACCTGCAAGTGATCTGTGCTCCAGAGGAAGGCAACCCTTCCCATCTAGTGTCCTATCCCTGGCCATTGGAGATAGTTGCTGCTAGCAGTTGCAGATTGGCTACATGCCATTGTAGGCAGTTCCATCATACCATCCCCTGCATAAACTTTTCAAACCCAGTCTTGAAACCAATAAGGTTTTTTGCCCTCACTGCTCCCCTTGGAAGGTTGTTCTACAGCTCCCTCTGGCTGCTGCAGTATGGCTCTGTGCAGGGAAAGAGCAGTCACCAGGGACAGAGACAGTAAAGACTTTGTAATCTTCCCAGGGAGAAAAGACTGCGGTAACTAGCTTTTCCTTAGACAGTCAACGGTAAGCTTTCTACACTGTTCTGTTCCTTTCCCCAATTACTGCTGGCTGAGAAGTGCACAGACACAGAGACACGCTGATTTTTTCCTTTATAAAGTGTTTGAAAAAACAGCTTTAAGAAAGTAAATGCATAATTGTAGTTCATGAGAAATCAATAAAATCATTGGTCACTTGAGGACCATTTCAGGGTGGAGCAGAGTGGCAGCTTGATGGAGGGGCAAAAGTTGGAGGACTTTGGTAAGAGAATGGGGCTTGACAATGCAATGGCTTCAGCACTGCAGTTCAAATACACAGAGACATAGCACTGCAAACCATAATATCTAGGTAGAAAAAGTCAGTGCACAGTACTTCATAGCCCCTTCATCTTAAAATCGGGAATTTAGTTCCAGTGCCCGCTCAGGTACCCCACTGCTATTCCCCTCTTGCTCTGGTGCTAAATTCCCGATTCAGTGTGGGATTCTGATTCCTGCTGCAGCCCAGGGTCCTCCTCAGGTTTGTCATGGTGAGCTTCGTAAACCTGCTGCTCCAGTTAAAGGTGCAGAATCACATGCTCCTTATCCTCCCAATCTTCTGGACAGTGAGGCTGGCAGGGTTGAAGAGGAAATCTTGAGCCACTTCAGATTCAGTAATGAGTATCCTGACAGCACCCACTCAACTCCTCATATAAGTGCATGTACAAGCAGCCCTGACTGCTGGACTCTTTGGCCTTCCTGTGCATAAGCCTCAAGTGCTTTATGCATTCCCTGCACTGGAATGGAGTCTGCAAATGCCCTCTTGCTCCAGCCTCTCTGAAATTTCCTTGTGGAGGTGAATATTTCTGCTGCTCCTTCTGAATGTGTGGAGAACAGCGTACTCCGCCCACACGTTGTTCAGCACCCAGATATGCTTGGAGGGCCAAGCTGTTGCTCTTGGAGTGGATCCTTTTCCCCAGCCAATGGGAGCTACAGAGCTGGCGCTTGTGGTGGAAGCAGCTTGCAGAGCACCCCTGACCGCCCCTCCCGCTAGGAGCTTCAGGAGCATGCTAGTTCTTCAGGAAAGGCTACTTAACAAATAAAGTAATTATATTTTCTAGGGTAGTTAGTTGTTGTTCTCTGATTCTGAGATTTATTAAATTTTTGGTCGAAGAGTCAAACTGACACCTGTTCAATAACTAAAGCCATAGGGCAAGCACGGTTAGACTGTTTGCACTGGATTTCAGATACCTTCTCAGGAAAACCATCCTAAGTTTCCAATCAGACATTCCCTCAGTGAGTAAAAAGAAAATACCTAAAAATGAACTTAGACTTTCTAAACATTTTTCAGTCACCATTTAAGGGGCAGAGAGCTGTTGCTAAAAGTTCATCATTTACCAGTATGAATAAGATTGAAGTAAGAGACATAACTTTAATAGACGTGCAGATGAATCAAAGATAAACTAAAACCTTTGTGTACTGTTGTTTGAAAAATTGGAGAGGGTTCAGAGAAGAGCCATGGGAATGATTAAAGGATTAGAAAATATGCTTTATATTGATAGACTCAAGAAATTCGAGCTCTTTATCTTAACAAAGAGAAGGTTAAGGGGTGACTTGATTACAATTATATGTATCTGCATGGGGGGCAAATATTGAATAGTGGGCTCAGTGCGGCAGAGAAAGGTAAAACATGATCCAATGGCTGGAAGTTGAAGCTAGACAAATTCAGACAGGAAATGAGGTGTAAAATTTTACAGTGAAAGTTATTAACCATTGGAATACTTTACCAAGGGTTATGGTGGATTCTCCATTACTGACAATTTTTAAATCAAAATTGAATGTTTTTCTCCAACTTATGCTTTAGTAATTATTTGCAGGGAACTTCTATGGCTTGTGCTATACAGGAGGTCAGACTCGTGTTGAGAATAAGCACAAAAACAAATCGGGTTCAGCGCCATGTCAGAAATTTAAAGACTGGTTTTGAATATTAACTGTTTTAAAAATCAGTGGCTTTTCTCTTAAATAATTCCTGTATTCTCACTGGATCAAATCAATTCAAGTTAAAGTGGGAAGTTTAAATGTAAATTCACATAATGGTAGTCTTCAGCATTAATAGAGATTTATTCACAGATTTGCAAATGAAATGCTGTCCAGATAACCTGAAAACAGAAAATGGAGCAATATATTAAGTTAGTAAAGTACAAAAGTTCCATTTCTTCTAACTCAGAATTGTCTAATAAGACTGTTTACCTTTTTTCTAAAAGTATTATAGGTAGAACTACAAACTAAAGAACATTTAAAATATTTAGCTTGCATAACATTTCACTCCTGTAATGATAAGAAATATATCATACATTGAAAACCTCAGTTTGTGAGATTTGTATTAGAGGTGTTGGAACAAGTGGACATCTAGAAGTTTTGCTCATTTTTTCCATCTGAGTTTTCATTACAATTTGTACGGTGCTTGGCATTGTAGAGAAAAGAATTTACATTCTCATTTGGGGGAAAGGGTAGAAGGGGCAGGAAGCTTACATGTGATATTTTTCTCTGCAGGTAAGATGCCGTAGATTTTAAGAATGCCTTTTAAAATGAACCCTTCTGAAAGAAAGTGTCTAGGGTGTTCTTTCCAATGGTAATCTGGAAAGAGGTGAAAACCTTATCAGCTGGGGCCAGATTATCCTTAGGGTCAGCATGAGTGTGTGAGGGAAGATAGGGACATGAGTTTCTCCATTTCTTTGTCTTTTGTGCATGGGCTGACCACAGTTGCAGTTCTTGCACACACCTGAATATAGTAAACAAATTACCATGAGCAATTCCCCCCCCCCCCAACAAAACCTTTCACTACAGAGCCTTCTTTCCAGTGGTTTCCTGAAAAAGCATTAAAGGCTTAGGACTAGATTGTGCTCACATGTATAAACTACACCAGAGACAGTGTAACTCAGAAACATTTCTCCTGAGGAACAACTTTCTTCTTTTTCTTCACTAGGGGATGGATGGCAGATAGTAATTTGCTGCTGGCCTCTACCAGTCCCTGTAGAAAATCCCCCAAACCCTGCAACCCCGTGCTTGTTCTAGCTGGCACATAAGGGTGGGCATGGGGTGAAAGCTTCATCCATTACCTGTTCACCTGCTCCATTTGCAACCAAGGTCAGAACCAAGGTCCAGGTAGCCTACACATGTGGGAAGCTGGGGTTCTTATTCCCATTTATAATCTAGCATGGCCATGTACTCCAAGTCACTGTCTAGCCTGTAAACATTAATCAGTGGGTCCAGCATTAGTTTTCATCACAAAGTCTGTATTGTCTCTGCATTAGTTGTAACATAAAGAATGCAAAAAAAAAAAAAGAAAAGTAAAAATGGTTAATTATCAAATTCTTGATATAACGGTAGCTTTGAGAAATGTACCAGTAGTCAGCAATAATGGATACGCCTGAAGTATAGTAGATAATTGTGGAATTTTAAAATCTTTTTTGTATTATAAGTTTTAAGCAGTCTTCTAGCTCCTTATCCTTATCCAAGGATAGGTCTTTGACTTTTCTCTAACAGTATTAAGGTTGAACTTTTAACCTCAAGTGAATGTTGCTTATTTCTACATATAATCTGTAGATTAGCCCAGCTATAACACCAGTTATAGCTTAGATTTCCTGGCAAATTCACGAGAGAACATCAGTATTCTGTTTCATTATTTAACTGCAAATATTGTGTTAAGAGCTTCTTAAATGCATTTAATTAGTTCCTACTTTATTGTATAATGTGGCTTACATCGGGAAATGTCAAGATAATTTGGCCTTCGGGGGAAAAAATGTTGCCTCAATAGTGACTATAAAATCTGTACTTCTACGCTCTGATGGAGTAGCACTTAAGATGCTTTTTGACTGACCTGTTTAATTTCTCTGTGGCTTCTAACGATGGTCCATATCTTTCAAATTGCACCCTCTTTATCATTAAGTATAGTTCTTGAGAAATTTGTTGTCCTAACTTCTAACACATGAATATCTTGTTTGCAGTATTGTGGTAGTTGTGTTGGTCTCAGGAGTTGGTCTCAGGGTAGGTAAGGTAATATATTTTACTGGACCAACTTCTATGGGTGGAAGAGACAAGGTTTTGAGCTTAGCCTGTTGTTGGTGTTGCATAAATTAATACTGTAGCCCTTGTGTTGCATACATTTTTAAAATAGACATCATAATTGTAGAGGCCTCCAGTCACTCATGTGCTGCTCCATGTGTTCCACCTGGCCATCAAAGTTGACTGTGATTTGATTTCATCACAGTTTTTTTTCCAGTCAAATTGAAGGTGAGCAGGAGAGAGTGTAACCCACACACCTTTTGGGTGTGGTGTTGTGTCCCATCTAGTGGCACTAAGACTACTTAGAGAGAGATAAAATGAATTTGCTCTACAGCTTTAGCTAACAGCCAGTTGGCTTTTAGCTCATGCGATAGAGGCTCATGCACTAAGCTTCACAGGTCCCAGGACTGGGGTCTGACAGCGTTAGAAGAGCACAGGTGTGTGTTCTGGTTTTTTTTTTTTTTTTGCATGCAATTCCTAATTCCTCTTTCATACTGAATGTGCTATTTCTCTGATGACATAGAAAAAGTAACTAGTTCAGCTGATCAGCGTAAAGTGAGTGTTGATGGCTGTCAGCTAAAAAAAAGTCTGTTATATTCTCTTCTCTGAGTGTATTTTGTGTCCAAGATATTTGCTGGTGTACGACTGATAAAAATAAGATAAAATGTTCAGTTTGGAAATAGTTTCCATATGCCATTTATGAAGTCTGAACTTGAAGCATTTTATATAGGTCCCTTGCTCAGAGAGAGCTCAGATTCTATCTTCTATATTCTCCTTTTCCCCTCATTCCAAGGTCTCAAGAAGCCATCTTCTAATATTTTTAATTTTTGAACACACCCAACCTTTTATAGTCAGGCACGGTAGATCCCTCTGTAGACCTACATTTCAGTTCATCTTGTGTTTGGGGATATTGACAATGGTAGGTTCATATTCCAAACTCTGTAATTAAAAAAAAAACTCTTCAAAATATCAGTGAGTTGGGCTACTATAGTGCTAAGTGACCTTTTGCACTAGCACTGACACCTGTAGAATATTGAAATTCATTTTTCCACTCACCATATGTAAAGATCCAGAATTTCCCTCTTTGCATAAGCGGTACCACTAGATCTTGAAGAAGAATCAGAGGAGCTGCTTTTAAGTGTCAGAAGCAACAGCATCAACAGCATGGGGTGGATCCTTAGCTGGAGTAAATTGGTATAGCTCCATTGACTTCCATGGAGATATGTACGTTTATACCAATTGAAAATCCTTTTCTGAACCTTTCCCAAGTCCAGTATATCTGTTTTGAGATGGGATGACCACATCTGCACACAGTACTCAAGATGTGAGCATATCATAGATTTATAAAGAGGCAATATAATATTTTCTGTCTTATTATCTATCCCTTTCTTAATGATTTCCAACATTCTGTTCGCTTTTTTGACTGCCACTGCACATTGAGTGGATGTTTTCAGAGAACTATCCACAATTACTCCATGATTTCTTTGAGAGGTAATAGCTTATTTAGACCTAATCATTTTATATGTGTAGTTGGGATTATCCAGCCCCATAAATCCCCACTTTGTAATGAAAATAACCCAGTTCATGTGCAATGATAGCAAGTACTTTGTTCGTACCTATTTAAAGTGTTCAGTCAATTAGTTTTGTTTCCTTCTTAAGATTAAAAAAGGGAATCCCTGATCTATGCTCACATTGCAGATCTGTGCTCCATGTACACACTTCATATACAAGGACCCTGTAGTGCACCAGACCTATGCAAAAAATAGAATGTGGTCAATAATTAAAGACCATTCCCGGCCAGTGGGAGCTATGGGAGGTGGCGTGGGCTGCAGGATGTGCTGGCCGCCCGTTCCCACAGCTCTCATTGGCTGGGAACGGCGAACCGCGGCCACTGGGAGCTGTGGGCAGCCATGCCTGCGCATGGTCAGTGTAAACAAACTGTCTCACAGCCTGCAAGTGGATTACCCTGATGGGCTGCAGATTGCCCACCACTGCTCTAGTTGATCTCTAAGCCCCTCCAGGTTTTTTTAAGTATGCTTTGATTTTACATTATGCTTTGCTAAAGGTCAAGATCAGGATAAAATATTGCAGCAGTACATGTAAATGCAATTTTCTAAAATTTCTATAAGTATTTGACATCTCTTAAAATGTGCTGCCTCATCATGGAGCATAGATACATAGTGTCCAATTTGAATTCCTGAGGTCAGAGGTGCCCAGTGAAAGACCCCTATTGTACTGGATGTACTGTACTACTTTCACTATTTGTGGACCCAACGTTTTGCTTACTGTGTAAAGATCTCTGAATAGCTTGTCATTTTTTTTCCCAAAGAGGCTATAATAGGAAGTGTTATGTTTTTAATACTGTAGCAAAAAACAAATTAGAACTCGTAACTAAGAGAAGGAGCTCTTGGCATTACTGTGTGATAGCACGAAAGAGCCTGGTTTACAGGGGAATCATTGCCTTGAGTTAATGCGTGCTACTGGGAAGCAGTAGATTTAGGAAGAGCCCCATAATCTGCCACCCTTTTACAAGGCGTTTCTCTGGAATTCTTCCATTAGGTCCCTTCCGAAGGAAGCTAGGGTTTCAGATCTTTGAAAAACTGGATTTTTGGTGATCTGCCAGAGGCAAGAGATATCCATGTGCATTGCTCTTTATCTCTGAACTGTCAGCTGGGTCCCTCCCACTTCTTTGCTAACCCAACCAAAATAATTAAAGTTCTTGAGGGATTGAGTTATGTAAGTAGGATTTCAAACCTCCAGTACAGGGAGTAGACACAAGTCCTGCCAATTCCTCCAGAAATCTCTCCTATCTATTATAAGTATCGTAAGGCATTGAGAAAGTAGAGACTGTATTGTTTGGGTCAGATTAAAAATAACATATGAGTTTGGCTTCATCAGCATACTGATAGCATTGCAATCCAAACAATTTACAATCTTTCCAATTCCCTTGCATACACATCCAACAAGAGAGACAATCTAACACAGAAGAGATCTCATGAATAATGAGCAACTGCCCAGTAGTGCTCTGTGTAGTCACTTGGAGAGGAAAGAGGAGAGCCCCTGGGGAGTGGTCCTGTCTATTTTGTCACCCATGGGTTGACAACACCTTATGATATTTTGGGTGCCATTTCCATGGGGATTAGGGGAAAGAAGAAATTGCCCCTCCCTTTTGACCTAAAAATTGAGAGAGAAATTTTTAGCATAATGCAAACAGTATGTGTGATGCTGGCAGACCAGGTGGCAGCTCATGTGATGGCCCCAGGCCTCACTGAACACTTACAGTTGCATAGCTGGTGGAGTGACCAGATAGCAGATGTGAAAAATTGGGACGGGGTGGGGGTAGTAGGTGCCTCTATAAGAAAAAGCCCCAAATATTGGGACTGTCCCTATAAAATCGGGACATCTGGTCACCCTAATAGCTGGAAACCTGTCTTGCTTACCTGTGTGTTAGCATTATCAAAATATATGTTAGATGTGCTTTGGAGGATAGGATTATAATTCAAAAAGATCTGAAGTAAATAGGATGACATTCAATAAGGACAAATGTGAAGTACTCCACGTAGGAGCAATCAGTTGCACACATACAAAATGGAAAATGACCGCCTAGGAAGGAGTACTGCAGAAAGGGGTCGGGGGTCATGGTTTTCTAGCCAACAGTATAAGCGATTCTTCAGAAATTCTGAGCCAAAGGAATGTTCAAGTATGATAAATAAGACAAAGTGGCTAATAGAGAGAGTCTCTAATGATCCCATTATCCTGTGGTTTCAAATGCCATCAATAATACAGTACTGTGTGAAATAATATAGTGCTGTAGTTTAAAAAAAATAAAAAAACCCCAGCAGTCCTACACTGAAGGCCAAGGAGGACCTGTATAATGGTTGTCTAACCAAAACTCCTTTATGCTTTGTTGATTGACTGGCAACTTTAGGAGACTCTCATTTGGCAAATTGTCTCCTCTTGATGTTCCATATCACCATTTACAAATTAACATGCCTCGTTCTTTTAACACTTCCTAGTTTTTAGTCCCCTTTCCTGCTTGTCCTTGCTTGGTTTGGAAATTAAATTGCAGTGTATTCTGGTTATGTTACTTATGTTAGTAATTTCATTTGTTATCCTTATTGTCTTCTGATATTTGCCACCGCCACTTTTAGGTAGGAATTGGAAGAGAAAGTCTTGACTGCATGTAGTGCTGAGGTATTTGCCTTGTGTTTATACTCCCCATCACATCACATTGAGTTTTTCAGGGTCTTGCATGATATTGAAAGTCTAACTGCATAGTTTTATGACACAAATTACTCTGATAGCATGGTGTATATTTTATTATTGTTAAATCTTCCCATTGTTCTTAGAAGAGCTGTTTGTTTCTATTCTTAGTCTACAACTGTAGCTTACAGTATAGAATGTCTAAAGCCTCATAGACCTCCAAGAAAAATGATTTATGTTGCATCTAAGCATACATTTTAAAAGTGCTGTGATTCAGAATTTGGAAATATGTTTAATGGAAAAATTCATCTTGGAATTATGTGATAGTATTCAATATGGGATAGTATTCAAAAAGAACCACTGAGGTTATGGAATATTAGTATTTTCAAGAAGTCAAAGTGGAACTTGGAACAGAAGAAGGGGTGGCGGGAACCTATCTTACTGCATTTGTGTTCTAGTTTTGTATCTTTCTTCAAAAATTAATAAAGAAAATTTAATCATGGACTAATTAAGTTAGCAAGTATTATTGTACTGATGGAATCTTATTTTTATGATTTCTTATATTTACTCATTAAAATATGTAACTATGCCATATGAGGTAAACATAACACACATGAATCATACGTTCATCTACTGCAAGAGACATTTCCATGGACAGCATATTGGGAAAACAAGTACTTATCTCATGGGGGAAATTTTAAAACTGAGGAAAGGACAGAAAAGTAGTAGGTTGGTATTTTCAAAGAAGCCCACGAGTTAGAAACCCAACCCCCATTGATGTTCAGTGGAATTTAGGTGCCTAAGCCCATTAAGCACTTTTGAAAATCCCACATGTAATTTTTTTTCTTGTTTTTGTTTCATGTAAATATTTTAACTTTTCTTCTCAGTTCAAGCCCTGATCATATCACAATTTGTGCATTATCTATGGAGGAACCTTTAGGAATTTAGTATGATTTTATTGGCCCTGACCCTACATAGACATGTTGAATTTTAAAACTGAGTTCAATAAAACTTATCAGGTGCTTAAAGTTCAGCATATTTTAAGTCCTTGTGGGGTTGGTGCCCTGGCTTGAATACATGCATGTTATAAAATATTAGGCATACCCTATCATTATGAAGTCAGGGGACTGGACTGGACTAGACTAGATGACCTCTTGAGGTCCCTTCCAGTCTTACAATTCTATGGGTTTTTGGTTTGTTTTTTTTCATAATTTGATGATTTTAGAATAATTTTAGGTATTTAATGCTATGGACTAAATACAGAAGTTACTTAATTTCAGCGTTTCAAAGTTTAAAAACTTTGTGTTAGTGGGCACCCAAAACTAGCCACAGGTTCATTTTAATGCTCTAGAATTGTAAATGAGTTATCAGTTTTAAATATATTTTTCAAAAAGTATTGTGTATGTTACACGGTGGCCAGGTGCCAGGTTTTCAACCGGAAAGTCTGGTCAAAAAGGGAATCTGACAGTGTCAAGTCAGATCTAGTGACCAGACACCCAAAGTCCGGTTACTGCGAGCAGGTGTGGGAGAGGCTCTGGTTCATCACCTATAACAGCCCCTAGTCAGTCGGGACCACCTCCTACCTGTGTCAGGCGGCTGTAGCATCCAGTCCCAGCTCTGCAGGCAAGTCCCTCCTGACCCACGCGGGGCGGTGGGAGGGGAAAAGCAATGCACGACAAGGGGTAAGGGGGAAGAGGAGTGGATGGTGGGTGGGGCTTCAGGGAAAGGGACAGGGCAGAGGAGGTTCCAGCACTGCTGCTGGAGTGTTCGGTTTTTAAATATTACCAAGTTGGCAACCCTAGTATGGTAAGGTTCATCCTACTGTGGTTTACAATTGAAATGAAATAAACATCTGAAAATTGGGAACAATTGTTATAAGTTTTTGATTAATCTGTTCACTGGTATGTTTATAATACATGGTGTTGGGTAAAAGCCTCACAGTTGCACTTTATGACTGACATTAGCTTTTCGCCCCCAGATTTCCCACCATTTTCCCTACTTGTTCAGAATCACCAGTGGTAGTGACAGTGGGAATGCTGATATAAACAGGCTGGTGAGATCCAATGGTATTTTACCATATTTTGTCTCCTCTTAAAGCAGATCTAGAAAGCACTTTGGTAAAAACACGAGTGGCTTGTCTTTACCAGTGCTCCATTGTTTCTATGTGTGGAAATGAATGGTCATAGAGGAATTTTTTGAGGAAAGAAGGCTGGTAATGACGAGAGGTTGGAATTTTTCAGCAGAAAGGCTGGCTTGCAGTGGCAGGGAAATAAAAAGATATATACACAAGATTTGACACACTCATCTTTGGCTGCTGATCCCATATAGAATCATAGAAAGAAGAGACCTTGAGAGATCATCTAGTTCAGCCCCTTGTGCTGAGGTAGTACCAAATATATGTACACCACCCCTGAAAGGTGTTTTTCTAACCTGTTGTTAAAATCTCAAATGGTGCGGATTGCACAACCTTCTTTGGAGACCTGTTCCAGTGCTTTTTCCTAATAGCTAACCTAGATCATCCTTGCTACAGATTAAGACAATTGCTTCTTGTCCTACCTTCATTGGACATGGAGAATTGATTGCTGTCCTCTTTATAAGAGCCTTTAACATATTTGAAGATTTATCCGTCCGCTCAAACTCCTCTAGTTGTCTTCTCTCAAGACTAAACTTGGTCAGATTTTTTAACCTTTCCTCATAGGTTCTCGAAGCTTTTTATCAGTTTTGTTGCTTTCCTGTCGACTCTCTCCAATTTGTCCACATGTTTTATAAAGCTTGGCACACAGATCTGAACATATTACTGCAGCTGAGGCCTCACTAGTGCTGATAAGCATAGGATAATTATCTCCCATTTCTTAGATATGATACTCCTGTTAAAGACACCCCAAAATATTAGCTTTTGTTGCCACTGCATCACATTAGTGGCTCACGTTCTATTTGTGATCCATTATAACCCCCAGATCCTTTTCAGGGCCCCAGAGAAGAGTTTTTCTCCAATCTCTTTTTTTTTCCAGCCTAAGCAGTTGACAGCATTGGTTCCTTTGGGACCAAGACTGGGCTTTTGTCTGGAGACAGATCTGGAAAAGAGATTTCTACAAGCAGACTGAATCATAGTATCCATATGCTTAAAGATAATTTCAGCTGGATCTCAGTGTGGGTTTTTTAGCCAGATTGGAAAGCTCTGGCTTGGTTAAGGTGGTCTCATTGGCTTCTCCTGCCACATTCCTCTGTTTTGGTAATAGATCTTCTCTGATTTGGCACAGGTAGAATATTCAGGCATTGGAGCCGAAGGAATCAGATCTGGTGATACAACAGAGTTCTGATAGGTTTCCTACAGTTTTAGGAGATACCTTATCAGAAGAAGCACTGGTTGTGCTTCAAGAGTCAGGTCTAGGTTCTGGTGAGATATCCTTTGTGGAAGAGAGCGCTGGATAATCTTCAGCTTTGTCACTATCAGAAGATGTGTTGCTGTTCCATTTAGTTGGTGGATTGGATGACAAGGACATTAGCCATTCAGTTGGTTTCTATTAGGGATCTGTGAAATTTTAAGGGAAGCTACCAGACACAGTGTCACACTCCTTCTATTAGATGGGTTGTGTCAACCAGCATCAATGATTTGGACTGCTCCTTCATCAGCTTAGCCTACATTAAAAAAGACTGATAAACTGTATCAGTTTCTTTAGGAAGGTTTTTCAATGTTCATACTCACCTTTCCCATAACTCATTGGTAGTGGAAGTTGCATTGAGCCAAAGGGCTCTCACGTTCATTCCACTTCTTCTGATAAGGAAGGAAAGAGATTAGGTGTGTTAGGAAGAAAAAATTTCTCTTCTGCTTCTTTAGGTATGTGAATATGGAACTTTCAAGGTGTGATGCTTAGATATCCGTATCACATGTGGCAAAAGGTATTATCGATTGCAAATACCCTTCCTGAAGAACTTAATGAGGTTGGTGAATGTTATTTTGGTGGAAGGGCAGAGTATTACCAAACATGAGTTAAGGACAGCAGATGTTTCTTCAGATACATCAGCTAGAGATATATCCTCAGCCATTTTTTTTAAAACACCAGGCCTGACTGAGATTAATGGTCCTTCTTCCTGAGAGAAGTTTGAGAATTAAAGTTCTTCCATTTGAAAGAAATGGTCTGTTTAGTATAGAGATAGATGAGGTCCTACAGAAAATGAAAAATATAAGATCTATGGCTAGATCTTTAGGCGTTCTACAGACAACTAAGAGGTCATCTTCTGTTCTGCTGTGTAGGTACCAGAGACAGTGCCCACTTTTTTGTCAGCTTTTTACTTCTACCAAAGAAGTCATTATTGCCAGCCTCAACATTACTCTCAAGAACAGCAACAGAAGAAGAGGACATTTACAGCTTCATTCAAGGTTGCAGATTTGACATAGGACAGAAAGCTACAAACCTTTCCTGTTAGGCACTTCTGGTCCGCTGCTTGGGGACTGCCAATCCCATCATTACCACAAATGACAGTCAATAACTTTGGACAGGTGGATTCTAGAGATTTTAAATGGTTGTTCAATATAGTTCAAGTCTCTTTTTCCCAAGGCCTTGTCAAAAACCTGCTGAGAGCAGGGATTCCTTCTCTTTTAGAATCAGGAGCAATAGAGAATGTACCTTGCAAATATAGGTGGAGGGGTTTTTATTTGTATTATTAAAAAAAAAAGTAGGGCCTTGGATTGCAGAAAATTGAGTACTTTTATAAAAATGTTCTGTTTCCATATTAGCTTTTATAAGCCCCTCTCTTTCGGTTCAGTATTGGTTGTATTTCCATATTTCAATAAGGCCACGTCATCAGAAATACCTATGTTTTATGGTAGGACAGAACTATTTTTATTACAGGGTCCTCTATTTTGGCCTGTCAACTGCTCTGAGAATGTTTACAAAATGCTTTTCAGTAGTAACATCAGAAAACAAGGGATATTTGTGTCTTTCCTAGACAATGGTTAATAAAGGCATTATCAAGGAAAAAGATCCTGATTGATGTAAATTGGATACGTTCATGTCTGCTGGCCTGGGTTACATATAAATTGGGAAAAATTGTTCCCGAGTCCAATTCAGAAAATCTCTTTTATAGGGGCCACGTTGGACTCGATTGTAGGCAAGCTTTTTCTTTCAGAGGAAAAGTTTGGAAAATAAGTTTCTCCATACTCCTACTTTTGCAGTCTCCAGAGCAGGTTATATTCTTTTTTCTAAGGTTAATGTGTCTTCTAGCATCAACCACATCAGTTACTCCATGTTTGTCTTCACCTGAGAATGTTACAGCACTGGTTATAGAGCGGTTACAGACTAGAAGTGGACAAAATACAACGGAAATTAATAATTCCATAGCGGGTATTATCTGCAGTGAGATCAAAATATGAAGAAGTTTGTACCATAAAATCTGCCTATCATATTAGTAATGGTTTCCTGCAGTGAATCCACTCTGGGCTGAGAGCCACATTTGCACAACAATTTGATAAGGGGTAATTGGTCACCTGTGGAAAAGAAATTGCTTATCAGTGTGTTAGAACTGAGAGCAATCAGAAGGGCCCTAAAATAATTTTTGCCTCAGCTCAGAGACAAAGTAGTTCAGGTGGTAACAGAAAAATTAAATTAAATTAAAAAACACAGTAAGAGAACCAAAAACGAGCCACTGTGGCTAAACAAAGTAAAAGAAGCAGTGAGAGGCAAAAAGGCATCCTTTAAAAAGTGGAAGTTAAATCCTAATGAGGAAAATAGAAAAGAGCATAAACTCTGGCAAATGAAGTGTAAAAATATAATTAGGAAGGCCAAAAAAGAATTTGAAGAACAGCTAGCCATAGACTCAAAAAGTAATAGCAATTTTTTTTTTAATTACATCAGAAGCAGGAAGCCTGCTAAACAACCAGTGGGGCCACTGGATGATGGAGATGGTAAAGGAGCACTCAGCGACGATAAGGCCATTGCGGAGAAACTAAATGAATTCTTTGTATCCGTCCTCACGGTTGAGGATGTGAGGGAGATTCCCAATCCTGAGCCATTCTTTTTAGGTGACAAGTCTGAGGAACTGTCCCAGATTGAGGTGTCATTAAAGGAGGTTTTGGAACAAATTGATAAAGAGTAATAAGTCACCAGGACCAGACGGTATTCACCCAAGAGTTCTGAAGGCACTCAAATGTGAAATTGCAGGACTACTAATTGTCATCTGTAATCTATCATTTAAATCAGCTTCTGTACGAAATGACTGGAGGATAGCTAATGTGATGCCAATTTTTAAAAAGGGCTCCAGAGGTGCCTGGCAAGTACAGTCCGTTAAGCCTGACTTCAGCACCAGGAAAACTGATTGAAACTATAGTAAAGAACACAATTGTCAGACACATAGATGAACATAATTTGTTGGGGAATAGTCAACATAGTTTTTGTAAAGGGAAATCATGCCTCACCAGTATACTAGAATTTTTTGAGGCGGTCAACAAGCATGTGGACAAGGGGGATCCAGCGAATATAGTGCATTTAGATTTTCAGAAAGCCTTTGACAAGGTCCCTCATCAAAGACTTTTAAGCAAAGTAAGCCGTGTTGGGATAAGAGGGAAGGTTCTCTCATGGATTGGTTAAAAGATGGGAAACAAAGGGTAGGAATAAATGGTCAGTTTTCAGAATGGTGAGCGGTAAATAGTGGTGTCCCCCAGGGGGTCTATACTGGGACCAGTCCTATTCAACATTTTCATAAATGATCAGGAAAAAGGAGTAAACAGTGAGGTGGCAAAATTAGCAGATGATACAAAACTACTCAAGATAGTTAAATTTTCCTGCTTTTTCAGGTCCCAAACGATTTCTCAATTTGGAATGAATTAGTCCAAAGGAAGAAAATATTATTTCTACACCGGCAGAAGACACTACTGCTGTTAAAAATGAGATTATCACTTCAACAATTTCTGAATCCAAGTGCTTAAGTGACTTCCATTAGTTCACTGGTGTAACTTTTTTTAAAACATCATCAGCAAACATATATTTCTTGAATGGTTCTTATTCCCAAACTGGGTCTCTTTTACGGCCTGTTGCCATTATAGGTTTTCCCTTCTAGTGAGAGAATGGTATGGTAGATCTCAAATCAATGAAGGCTACACTCAGAAAGACCTCAAGCCGTCTGGAATATGCTGCTCAAACAGTTTCACTTTTGTTTCTACTGCCTGTCCCCCCCTTCTCACATTCATCTCCAGACTTCTTCTTCTTGTCCCCAGATTATTCTGCCCCCAACAATCTTCTATTCATTGAACTTTTTGAAACTTTGCACTTTTAGAGAGAGGTAAAGGATTGACTCTGTGTACACAGATTTGCAGAGGGACAATAGGGTTGAGGTCTGTTATTTCTCACCTCTATACATTATTTATTTTATTTAAAAACATTTTTTGCTGTAAACAAGCATGTTATCTCTGGAGACACAAATCCACGGTTTGAGAACTGCAAAACTAAGCATCTCTGATGGTATCTTCTAGACTGAGCCCTGAGTCCCATTGGGTAGATAGAAAGATTAACCTATATAATCTATACAGAAGCCCCTGGAACCCCATAAGATTGGGTCCCTAATCCATGAACTATTGGAACTCATTTACAAAACTTTTCTTAAACATTATATGAATATAGAATCATAGAATATGAGGGTTGGAAGGGACCTCAGGAGGTCATCTAGTCCAACGCCCTGCTCAAAGCAGGACCAATCCACAATTTTTGTCCCGGATCCCTAAATGGCCCCCTCAAGGATTGAACTCACAACCCTGGGTTTAGCAGGCCATTGCTCAAACCACTGAGTTATCCCCTCCCAATATAATGTCTCATACTATAGAATTAGAATTTCTAATCCCTATTCCATGATGAGATATCTTTGAGCTATAATGTATCTTAATTAAAACTATCTTTAGATAGGTTTTTTTTCTCTCAAAAAGCAAAAGATAAAAGATATTTTATCAAAAATATCTGATTTAAATAAAAAAATCCAATTTTTTTGATTTAAAAAAAATCATTGATTTTTATCCACCCTGCATTTTTATATATTTTATATGGGAGGTCGCACTCAGTGGCTTGCTATGTGAAAGGGGTCACCAGTACAATAGTTTGAGGACCACTGATATAAAATGATGGGGTCTAAATTAGCTGTTACCACTCAAGAAAGAGATCTTAGAGTCATAGCATATCAGGGTTGGAAAGGACCTCAGGAGGTCATCTAGTCCAACCCCCTGCTCAAAGCAGGACCAATCCCCAATTTTTGCCCCAGATCCCTAAATGGCCCCCTCAAGGATTGAACTCACAACTTTGGGTTTAGTAGGCTAATGGTCAAACCACTGAGCTATCCCTCTGCCTGTCATTGTGGATAGTTCTCTGAAAACATCCACTCAATGTGCAGCGGCAGTCAAAAAAGCAATCAGAACGTTGGGAATCGTTAAGAAAGGGATAGATAATAAGACAGAAAATATCATATTGCCTCTCTATAAATCCATGGTACGCCCACATCTTGAATACTGTGTGCAGATGTGGTTGCTCCATCTCAAAAAAAGATATATTGGAACTGGAAAAGGTTCAGAAAAGGGCAACAAAAATGATTAGGGGTATGGAATGGCTTCTGTATGAGGAGAGATTAATAAGACTGGGACTTTTCAGCTTGGAAAAGAGACAACTAAGGTGGGGTATGATAGAGGTCTATAAAATCATGACTGGCGTGGAGAAATTAAATACGGAAGCATTGTTTATTCCTTCTCATAACACAAAAACTAGGGGCCACCAAAAGAAATTAATAGGCAGCAGGTTTAAAACAAACAAAAGGAAGTATTTTTTCACACAGTGCAGACACGTGTGGAACTCCTTGCCAGAGGATGTTGTGAAGGCCAAGACCATAACTGGGTTCAATAAAGAACTAGATAAATTCATGGAGGATAGGTCCGTCAATGGCTATTAGCCAGGATGGGCAGGGATGGTGTACCTAGCTTCCATTTGCTAGAAGCTGGCAATTGGCGATGGGGGATGGATCACTTGATGATTACCTGTTCTGTTAATTCCTTCTGGGGCACCTGGCATTAGCCACTGTCAGAAGACAGGATACTGGTCTAGATGGACCTTTGGTCTGACCCAGTATGGCCGTTCTTATGTTATTAATCTGACAGCGTTATATTACCTGAACAAACAAAGGGAGCACATACCCTGCAATTTGTGCAGGGAGGAAGTGTGTCTTTGGGAATGATATATAAGACATGAGGTTCACCCCTTAGCAATACACGTATCAGGGGTACACAACATCCTGACAGATAAAGTGAGCAGGGCTGCCTCTCAAATGCGCATGTGGTCTCTGAAGAAGGAAATGGTAGCAGTGCTCTTCAGTTTGTGAGGAAATCCTGTAATAGGTCTTTTTGCATGCAACAGCAACAGGAAGTGTCAGAGATTTTGTGCGCAGGCAGGCAGAGACAAGGACTCATTATCAGATGCATTTCTGATAAATTTCTCATGTCTGTGTTCCTTCTATTTCCCCTCAACCAAAGAGTGATAAAATAAGACAATGCTGGAGTGATTTTGAAAGTGCCAGTCTGGGCCAGGCAGAAGTGGTATCTGGATTTACTTCATCTGTCTAAGGGATTATACAAACTCCTTCTGTTGTCAGACATGTTGTCGCAACAACAGGGGATGTTGTGTCACATGGACCATCAGTCTCTTCACTTCATAGTTTGTGGGATAGGACTCTGAGGTTGGTTGAATAGTCTTGTTTTCTAGAGTTGCAAAATGTACTGGGTAATTCAAGGAAAGAGTCAACATGCAAATGTTATGGTTACAGATGGAAAAGTTATTTATTGTGGGTTTTCATGTACTGCACCTATTAGCTGTGCATTGGCATATGTATTATGTCTTGACAGGGTGGGTCTCTCCCTGTCATCCATATAGGTCCATCTTTTTTCAATTGTCAGCATACTGTGTCCCTGTGAATAACAAACCAAATTTTACTCAAGAAGTTTTCCTAAAGTTTTTGAAAGGTCTTAATACTCTATAAACTTCAGTCAGAAATATTGTACAACCTTGGTTTTAAATATAGTGATTGTATAGTTAATGCAATAACCATTTGAACCTATGGGGAGCTGTACATTGTTTCATTTATCAATTAAGACTATATTTTTAATAGCCATCCCGTCAGCAAGGTGTGTAAGCGAATTACGAGCATTAATGGTAGACCTGCCATTTACAGTCTTTCATAAAGGTAAAGTAACATTACATATTCACCCAAGGTAGATTATATATACTGGATGCTAGGGCATAAGCCTTTTATTTATACAGAATTAACATTTTAGACAATCTCGTAACTTCTTTATCTGTTAGAAAGAGAGGAAGAAGTGTAGGGCTGTCAGTGTGCAAACACTTTGCAAATGGGCTAGAAATAAACAGAAATAAACCCCATTCCAGCCACACACCCCTAGTTGTCACCTACCATCCCACACTGGGACCCATATGGGATATCATCAAGCAACTACAACTCCTATTCGATGAGGACCACATGGTGAAAGAAATCTTTCCTGAATCCCCTCTTCTGGCCTTCAAACAACCCCTCAAGCTCTCCAAGCTCATCATTAGAAGCAATCTCCCTACAGACCAAGACACACCAACTCAAAGCGTCACCAGACCCTGCCAGAACAACAGATTAAAAACCTACAGACATATCTCCACAGCTACAATAATCAACACTACTCACAACACACCTTTCAATATTGAGGGGTCCTATACATGCCTATCATAACATGTGGTTTACCTCATCCAGTGCTCTAAATGCCCCAATAACAACTATGTGGGTGAAACCAAACAATCACTATGCTCTCAAATGGACTCTCACAGGAAAATAAGACAAAAAACACTGTTATCACCTGCGGGTGAACACTGTTCACAAAGTGATCACTCTATATATGACCTATGAATCCTCATCCTCAGTGAAAACCTGCACAACACTTTCAAGGGACGAGCCTGGAGACTTAAATTAATAACTTTGCTAACCACCAAAAACCATGGACTGAACAGACACATTGGATTTATGGCTTATTACAACAATCTGTAACCCACTAACAACCCTCCAGATCTACTTTCTCCCTGCTCCTTCCTTTCCCCCCTATGACTGGAGGGATGTTAATGGGCCACTTCACCTTGAATGGTTCCTTGAAATATGGGTTAATTGCTTATGCTAAACAATCTGTTCCACCTTATAGTTAGGTGTGACACACTGAATACATTTCCCAGACCTGAAGAAGAGCTCTGTGTAAGCTCCGAAGGTTGTTTCTCACACCAACAGAAGTTGGTCCAATAAAACATATGGTCTCACCCACCTTTTCTCTCTAGTATCCTGGGACCTACAGGACTACACCTAATACATAAAAGCCAAGCTATCTCATAAGTCTTCCAATTTTTGCAGTTTGCAATGAAGAAATAGAATCGTGAATTGTGAACTTCTGGGATGGGAAGCTAACCTGCACATATAGATCTGTACATATCTTTTTACTGTATTGCCACTATGAGCCAGATTTTCTGTTGAATAACTCAGACCTCTCTCTCTTGACCATGAATGTTTTGGCTCTAAGTAGAGCACTTATTATTGAAAAGCAGCTTTGCTAAGTAGGAGAATTGTTTTCACGATTAATTTTAAGAATTCAGATGTTCCTGTTATTACTGTGGAATTCATAGTGAGTGTAACGGTATAATGTAAATGTAGCCTTTGTAAATTAAATAGAGTAAATTGGATTTTTGATTACCTGCTGAATACTTAATATTGAATTGGCTATTTCCAGACAATTTGTTAATCATATTTGCAAGGTTTTGGACACAGGCTAGCTTATTCTTGCAATGTAAAGAAAAAAGTGGACAAAAATAGTAAAGGTACTAGTTTAAAATCTATGATGATTTTTAAAAGTGGCTTTGCTATATTTGCTGGTTTCTCGAATAGATTTAGGCAGTCATGCTTTGGTTCTCAATTAAACAGAAAAGTTCTTCAGGCATTTTTTCTGCTTGACTGAAGTAAAGGAAATGTTCTATATCCGTTTGTTACATTTGCTGGCAGTTTCATTATTCTGCATATTCAAAACTCATAGGAGTGGAAGGGTAACTTGGAAACAGTCCAATGTGCTCCTGGTTAACAGTATTTTAAAGATGATTTTGATGTTCTGAATTATCTAATAGACTCTTGTTCTCTACTACATTTATTGATTTACGAGTATTAATGGGGGTCAAATTACTAAAAGAATAGGGTTTTAGTATGATGCCGTTTTATCATTAGTTTTGTAAGAGAAAAGTAACTATTCTTTCCAACTGCCTGTTGTAGCATGTGCTGAATGTTTCATAAGTATAAAGCTAAAGTGGGTTGTCATATATAATGTGGCCTATCCATTTTACCCTGGATGCAGATGGGAATGGGAAAGGGATACTCTCAGATTACCATGATTCTCTGCCCCAGCCCTGGTTTCTTGGGGGTCTGCTCTGTACTGTGCCTGCTACCTATGGTCACCTAAGGCCTTTGTGCTCCTGGCAGTCCCTCTAGCCACTCTCCTTACCTCAAATGCCCCCCCGCTCCAGGGAATTCAGGAAGAGAGATGTAGGAGCCAGTTGTGAAAGCCATGTGCCGTCTGCAGATTCCCCCCATACTGTGGATATCCTCAGATTAGGAGTTATGGCAGGTTTCCTCTCCCTTTGCACCACCTGTGCATGTTAGAATATAGGAGGATGGTGGTAGGTGGCTTTCTGAGAATGGATTTAAATGTCTTCATTGCTCACTGATGCAAAAGATTTTATATGATAGGTGGAGCAGCAATGATGCCTTTAAATGAAGTTGCCTCAGACTTCCTATTAAGAGTATATTTTCGGTTGTTTATAACTTTGCCAAACTTAACCCATTTGGGCTGAAACTTTGCATGCTGGTTGTCTGCCTCAAGCTGAATCTTTTGGGAAAGTTTCAACTAAAATGGTTTAGCTGTTCATAAGCCATGAGATTAGGGAAAAATATATTACAGAAAAGCATTTCTGCAAAATATCGTGACAAACTTTCCTTGAAGTTCTAGCCCTTCCATGCTTTGGAGCAAGAACTTGATCTTTTGCGGGCGGTTCCCTGGGTGTCAGGAATGTGCCTATTGCTATCCCTATGAAAAAATTTCCAAATTTTGCCAGGTTATAAACCCCGGAAAAATCTGTTTGCACATGCTCAGTAGAGATTTATTTGAGTTTGGCAGCTTAATTTTCCAAAGATGCCATTTGCACCCAGCATGCTGCAGTCCCTCACAGTCCTTGCAGATGGACAGCACATGTGTCTTCCCTGCAGATTAACTGAGCATGCTCCATCCCAGGGCTCAGAGCTGGCGCTAGGCATAAGCGGACTAAGCAATTTCTTAGGGCCCTGAGCAATTCCAGGGAGCCCCCTATTAATGATTAGTATGTGTTAAAAATATTCCTGCTTAGGGCCCCCAATGGGCTAGCACCGGCACTGCCAGGTCTGCAGGGATGCCAGGATTTTCCCTGCAGTTGCTGCACCCATCTGTCAGGGATTGCTGTGGCATCAGGCACTGAAAGTGAGAGCAGGGAGACTCTGTCCTGTGCTCTCAATGTTCCCTCCTCCCAAACACACTTCAAGGCTGGTGCCCGGGCAGCATGGAGGTGGAAGCTACCTGACTGCAGTGCGGAGAGTTGGGTGAAGATATGTATCAGATCCCAGAGGTGGCATTAGGAGCAGTAGCTGGGGATATGGAATGATAGGAGCAGAGGGGGAATATTGACTTGGTGACAGGGGCAGGAGGAGCAGAGTAATTTGGGGAGTTGGGGTGGGAGGATATATCAGGGAGTGGCTGTGGAGGCAGGGGTAGAAGGGTCTGTAACCTGTACTGCACACTCTCCTACAAAACCTGGAATAGAACCCTGAGTATCTAGCAAAGAGTGGTGAAACCTGCTGGCAAAGTGTGTGGCTCCATCCCCCTCCAGGGGCAGATCCACACAGAAGAGAAGTATTCTTCTGCTACCAGTTACTCCATTAGCTCAGATAGTAGAGGACTATGCTCTAGATCTCAGGATTGCAACCATGCTGATGACTCATGTTGGGGTCAACATTGTTCCATTTCATATTTTTGGTTTTTCAATTTTGGAATGTTTTTACAAGCCAGGCATTTACATTTAAAACCCAAAATAAACACCCCGTTCCCTACATTGAGTGTCAAGATTGCAAAGGCCAGGTTTAAGATTGCTTCTGCGTCCACATTATAATAGTCTTTTATTATACAACATGCTGTTATTTTCTATAGGATTCCTGCCTCATTCAGTGCAGAGGGTGGACTGTTCTCTGGGAGTGAATTTTGGTTTTATAGTGAATGAGGCTGTTGTCTTTAGGATCCTTGCCTCGTTTGTGGCACAAGTTGCAATATGTGTGGTTAAAGAGGTGGGGAACTACAGGAAAAGAAAGGATAGTCTCATTGGTAAGGCAGTTGGTGCCAACCTGCAGAACTGGATTATGTCCCTGTCTCAGTGTTCCTGTTTGATCCTGGGCAACTCATGTAAACCAAGGTATTATAAATATAAAGGGAAGAGTAAACACCTTTAAATCCCTCCTGGCCAGAGGAAAAACCCTTTCACCTGTAAAGGGTTAAGAAGCTAAGATAACCTCGCTGGCGCCTGACCAAAATGACCAATGAGGAGACAAGATACTTTCAAAGCTGGAGGGGGGGGAACAAAGGGTTCTCTCTGTCTGTGTGTTGCTTTTGCCGGGACCAGAGCAGGAATGCAGGTCAGAACTCCTGTAAAAAGTTAGTAAGCAATCTAGTTAGATATGCGTTAGATTCTGTTTTGTTTCAATGGCTGATAAAATAAGTTGTGCTGAATGGAATGTATATTCCTGTTTTTGTGTCTTTTTGTAACTTAAGGTTTAGCCTAGAGGGATTCTCTATGTTTTGAATCTGATTACTCTGTAAGGTATTTACCATCCTGATTTTTCAGAGGTGATTCTTTTACTTTTTTTTAATTAAAATTCTTCTTTTAAGAACCTGATTTGCTTTTTCATTGTTCTTAAGATCCAAGGGTTTGGGTCTGTGTTCACCTGTACAAATTGGTGAGGATTTTTATCAAGCCTTCCCCAGGAAAGGGGGTGTAGGGCTTGGGGGGATTTTGGGGAGAAAGACGTTTCCAAGCGGGCTCTTTCCCTGTTATATTTGTTAGACGCTTGGTGGTGGCAGCAAAAAAGTCCAGGGACAAAAGGTAAAATCATTTGTATCTTGGGGAAGTTTTAACCTAAGCTGGTAAAAATAAGCTTGGGGGTTTTTCATGCAGGTCCCCACATCTGTACCCTAGAGTTCAGAGTGGGGAAGGAGCCTTGACACAAGGCTTTCACAGGTGACCACTGTGTTCTTCATTTTCTGGTTAATAAATGTGAGAGACTTGGGGTCTGATTCGCAGAAGTGCTGAGCCTTCACAATTGCAAATGAGTTCTGTGGGAGCGGTGCTTTGAATATATTGGATATGTGTGACAGTTCTGGGAGGACCTAGGATTGTGAGTCACCTTGTAACCCCCTGCCTCCACCTCCCTAACACCACCAGCCTTTCAGCCACACGAGCATTCTCCTCTGGGCTATGCCAGCCCTTCACAGGTAACAATAGGTGCACCCCAGTTCTGAGTCCCCTTGAACCATTCCCCTGTGAGAGGCAGCCCCTGACACTGGCTACTTATAGACATCCCAGATCCTCTGCCCCCAAAGGAGGAATGTGCTCCTGTTTACTAGTTTTACATGGAACCACTGCTCCTGTAAATCCCCCAGCACTTGTGAGCACTTATAATAAAACCAAAGTTGGGTTATTTAAGAAATAATAGAGATGCTATTAGAAACAGGAGAGAGTGGTGGAAATTAATGGTTACAAATGAAACAAAATCATAAAGCATGATGCTGGGGCTACACTTATAAATAATTATCTTTCCCATCTAATAAAGTAGATTCCCCCGCCCCCTTGGTTCAGTCTCTTGTAGAACTTTTTGGTTTCTCAAGAACAAGAATCCAGTTTTTCATGAGAACACATCCCTCCTCCAGAGGGCTCCTCGTGAAAGGACTCAGTCTTTCTCCCTCTTCTATGTTACAGTGAAACAGTCTTTTGTTTCTGTTCATAGAGAGGGCGAACCCCATATTGTTCCTTTTTTTTTCTTTTTTACCTTCAAGTGGTTTTGATTGTTTGCAGTTGTCCCTGATGGTTTTTCACTGAAAGTCTTGGGATTCAGCAAGGCTAAACAATTGAGGCTTACGTTGCATTACCAGCTAAACAAGGCAGGGTGACAACTCCCATCTGCCTGAATGGGCTATCACAGAAACTGATTTTTACTCCAAGTCCATAAACCATGCTTTAAATATAAATACATTATTCCTTGAATATACCTATACATTCATCTTGGAATCATTATGAAGCTTGACAAGTTACAAGCTTTCTGTGGGTATCTTACATGATACTCTTTAAAGATAAATATCCTGTAAAATGTGTTTGGTGTAGAGAGTTTATCAGGTCTGAGGTAGGAGTTATTTGCCAAGAGCATGGGAGTCTCCGCCAAGGAGTCTCTCTGGCACACTGTCTACATAGTCAGCGGCAGCCTGCAGCAGCAAGCCCCTGACTGTGGCTCAACGGACTTGGCCTCACACTACAGTGCTAAAAATAGTTGTGTAAGCTATGCTTTTAAGTTATGGCTCAAGCTGGAGCTTAGGTTCCGAAGCCCACCACCCTACTGGGCCCAAACTGCAATGTCTACACAACTGTTTTAGCGCTATCTCCCCTAAGAGGCATACCAAGCAGTGCTATTTGTATTTAAGCCCCAGAGAACCTTCTTAAACAATCTATGTAAAGAAATCTGAGACACACACAAACATTTGTTGCCTCTGCACTTCTTGGTGTAGTTCTGTCTATGCTGTGTAGTGGCGTTGTGCTATTAATTTTTATATTCTTTTATATCTTGAGCTATAAAGAGAATCATACCTGTATTTCTTATCTCACTCCTAAACTTCCCATACTTCATCTGTGGTAGCTGCTCTTCCTATCTCTGTTGCATTCGGTGGCAGCTAAACAATTTGTATGCTGTCCAATCATTACTGATTTTTTTCAGTCACTTGCTATTTTAGTTAAGAGCATACCATGAAAACTTTATATGTTCATATTCTTCCATTGTCACACACCATTCATTTAAAACACGGTAACTTAAAAACATCTCCAGAATGAACTTTTTATTCCTAGGACTTCTTGGAATTTCTGTATTTCCTGAGTGCTCAGTATTTGTGTGCCATTCAAAGGAAATCTCTGGGTGCACAAAAGGTACAGATTTAGCTTTTCTGTACTAAGATTGTATTACTATTATTCTTTTTGTATTTCAGTAGCACCTAGAGGCCCCAATCAGAACCAGGGCCCCATTGTCATGGGCACCATACAAACACAGTAAGAGATGGCTTCTGCCCTGAATAACTTACAGTCTAAATAGACAAGACTAATAAAGGTGGAAGAAAGAAAATGTTTGATATCCCCATTTAACAGAAAGGGAACTGAAGCACAGAGAGATTTTGACTTGTGTAAGATCCCATAGGAGGTCTGTGGCTGAGCCAGAAATTGAACACAGATCTTCAGAGTCCCTGTCCAGTGCCTTAAACACAAGATAGTCTTTCTTCAAAATAGAACCAAAGTATTTGGATTGATATGCTTAACATCTAAAAATTCTTGTGTGTGTACCATTTGGAAAATCTGTGTTTTTGTCTCTGTTCTCTGACCTACTTTTCTTTCATTTCCTGTTTTATGTTAATATTTAATAGTTTAATAGAATGGGATTCAAGATTTCACTGTGTGAAGGATGGAATCAGGCTAAGTTTAAATAATAGCTGGAACATAACTTAGCCATTTCTTCAAGAGATCACATCTGTAGATAATCTGTAGCATCACTGATATGTGGAAGATTTAAATCTGTTTCCATTTGTTGCTCTTGAAATTTATGAACATCAAATATACAGTATATATACAATATACAGTACAGTACAATATACAGTAATACTTTAGAGTAGTTCATAGGAAAAATTTGCTAGTTCCAGCAAGTCGTCTTATACATTTTTTAAACAGTTGACATTTAAGGCAATAGTCAAGTTTGTAATACAGTAATATTCTTTACGGTTTTCAGGAATCATTAATTTTTTAATTCATTGTCCGTAGCAAAAACTAAAATGTCTGGTCTCCTCTGCTCTACCAGTGATGTAATCTTGATGTCCCATTTATCTGCTTCCACACAAGCATCTCTCGATCTTTTTCCACACAGCCCATGGAATTCCCTTCCCCACATGGTTTGTAAGGACACTGCCCTCTCCTTGATCATTCATATCTCTCCTAAAACCCACTTCTTCTATGAAGCTTCAGAAACCAACCGGCTCACTATGGTTGGGTTGAGGTATTTGGGTTTAATCTATGTATTTTACAAAAATAATAACTCAAATTGTATTTATTTAATACATAGTACCTCATGTTCGCCCTTTCCCCTACCCTTTGTCTGTCTGTCTCTCTCTTTTTAAAACTGAATTCTCTTTCAGGTAGGGACTATGCCACCTTTTACATTTGAAAAATGCCTTGCACGTTGTGAGTGCTGCTGGGAAAAAATGCTAAATAAGAATAATCTTTGAAATTTTGGTGGCAGGTGTTGTCTGCTAACAAGTTGACAGACATTAGATAGCGTGTGCATAAGCAATTAGGAAAACCTCTGTTCTGATGGCTGGACTTGCTCTGTGTGTGCTGTATGTTACTGCAGCCAAGAGACAAACTGGCTTTTTGTTGTTCATGTTAGTAGGCAGCATTTTTACAAAGTGAGCTGAAAGGTAGCTTTGCCCTGGATCATCTAATAGGATTGTGCTAAACCTGTCTCTGCTGGAGGGCAGCTTTTTCATAGCATTGCAGCAGGTCATTTACAGTCTGCCTTGTGGACGTCTCCTTTTTTTTTTTTAGGCTCTCTGGAAGTTCCGTTGACTGCTTTTAGGCAGAACAAACAGTAAATTCCAAAAAGGTGATGAACTGGAGTATGCATAAAAAGACAACAGATTTGTCTCACCACAGTTTATTTGTTTAAATGTCTGTCTAATATAGGATAAACTGCAGCAATCCATATCACTGGATGCACACTAAAATAAAATCTTAGAAATGTATTGACTGGTATACAGAGAATCCAGTCTGCATATCTGAATGTGATTCTTAAAAGGCTCAGTATTTGTACTGTAGCTGTATTCATGTCCTGTCTGCTCTGGAAAAACTATAATTGCAATATCAAGGTCACCTTGGTGTGCATCTGTCTTAAAACTTTATAGTGAAGAATATATTGAAAATTACAGTGGTGCAGGCATATGAAATATTAATTGGCTGAAATAAATCTTGCAATTTTTAGCTCTGCTTTGTCAGTTAAGCACTACAACTGCTGACTGTACCAATATATACAACGAGTAGATTATGAAAACTGACAGTCAGATGATCACTATCAGATGCAGAAGCAGATAATTAAATCGCACATATTACATCAATTTTTTTCTCTCTCTGAGGATTATTGGAATTTCACAGGTACATAGACTAACTTGGTTACCTTTAGTATAGGCAATCAGTGTGCTGTCTAACTAATTCATCAATGACTATGGCAGGTGTCAGACTTGCCGCCCCTTCCCCTTTTCACTGCATAACACTGTTTCAGGTCATGTTGTGAATGTCAAAAGAATTTAATAATGACAACAACCAACAAATTACTATTAATTAAACTCTCACACTAATCAGCTCTCATTTTGGGGGTTGTGGGTTTTATTTTATTTTTCTGGCTTTCCAAAGTTTTGTCAAAGCTAATGTCCTCAAATCTGCTATCTGTTTATTCTGGTCCACTGTATCCCCTTGTTCAAGATGCTCTCTCCTAGGATAGATAAAATTATTACCACTAAGTTGGAGGGAGAGTAAGGAAATCACAATGATATCAAAAGCAGCCAAAAAAAAAAAGTACTTTGTCTTTGCCTGACTTTTTGGAATTGCAAAATGAGGTTAACTCTTTCTCTGCCCAGCAGAAAAACTGTATGCAATGTGGGCCTTTTAACCCTGAACCTAAGAACAAATATTTTGAGAGACCTAGAGGTACCTTGATTTCTACTTTGCCAGGTTTGTGGACTCTTGATGTTCTAGTCTGCTGGTTGGAGAGAGATGAATTTCAAAATTAATTAACTGAGAGAAGACAAGAACATTTCAAACCACTAGTATAAATAAATTATTTTATCAAGAATCTTACTTTTTACACGAGGCACTGACCAATAGTGTGATGGAAGAAAAATGTAATCATTTGTTTTTGTGCATATCTCTGTGCCACTAGAATGGTGAGATTACATAGCTCTAACGGCTACTAGCAACCAATCCCCAAGTATTCAGGGTTTATATACGTGCACAGATTACATGTGTAGTATTTCATGTGTTTGTGTGGGAAGCACTGGGTTGTAATTAAAGATTTACGTTGTACTGCAAGGGAGATTAATGTTTTGTGTTTACTTATCAGTTGGAAGTGGAAGGAAGTTACTTGTGAGGAGGCGGAATCTGTCACTTTGAGTGAAAGCTTGCTGTCTGGGCTTTAGGGGATGTTTAAGAGAAGGCCCATAATGTGATACGTCCTTATTGTTTACAGTTTCTGCTGGAGGAAGGAGGTTTCAAACTTAGCCAACCTTTGAACCTTTTTTTAATGAAGATTTTTTAGTTAAGGAATATTAAGTGAAATTCACTAAGTGTGAAACATACTCCTGGGGGAATTCTGCACCACTGCGCAATGCAGAATTGGTGCAGAATTAATGTTCTGCGCATAATTTCATTTTTTTTCTGCAGAATTGGTGCTGCAGAGCTGTTGGCTGCCACTAGGGGTCACTGGACCCAGCAGAGTCCAGCTCCCAAGCTCACAGTGTGCCTGCATGGGAGGCGGGGGTGGGCTGTGGTTCCCGGGTTTGCCAGCCCCACTTGGGTCACCTGGTGTGACTGGACCCCCTCCCTGTGTGGCAGGTGCTGGAGCCACCAAGCTGTGCCCTGCAGGGAGAGGCAGGAGCAACAGCTGGGTGCTGCAGGGGAGGGGTTGCTGCTTTCTGGGAGGGGAGACCAAAGGTTGGGGGAGGGTTTGCAGACATGACTCAAGCTGTTCTGGGGGCGGTCGAATCTTTAAATTGTGCCCCCCACTATCAGCAGGTATAGGTCATCTCTGCCTGGTGGGACTAATGAACCTTTGTGGAGAGGTGCCTGTGGTTGGGCTCTGGGGAGGGACGGTGGAGGGGTGCAAGCATCTGGGCTGGGGTGGCCCACACAGCCACTCCAGCACCCCCCAAATATCCCTTCCCAGTAGACACACCCCTCCAGCATCCCCCGACTTTACCCCCCCTCCACCTGCACCTGGCAGCGTCCTCTGTTTGGGAACTTGAAATATGGCACTCCTACGGGGGCAGGGCAAAAAAATGAGAATCGACTAAAAGGCCGGACGGGCAGAGTTTTCCCCCAAGATGTGCCCACACCCAGACTGAGTCACCCAACAAGAGCATAACAGAGAAGCAGGAACTGGGTTGTTGTAGGGGTTTCTTTAACTCTCTGCTCCTGGGGGAATCTTTTCTGTTGTCTGTATTGTTACAGACATACTTTCTGACAGTTATTTTGAAATAAGATACCAAAGTAATTGAAACTGGCATGTTATAGTGTGTTGTTTTTGACAAATAAAATATACAGAATTTTGCAGAATTTTAAAATATTGTGTGCAGAATTTTTATTTTTTTGGAGCAGAATTCCCCCAGTAGTAGAAACATCATTGCTCTATAGTATATGAAGAAATAAAAAGTGGCTGAGATTATCTAGAATAATCTGATTCATCACTGAAGGTAACCTGAAATGCTGCGCATGACAAAACACTTCAGAGTATTTTCTCTCTACAATATGCTAAAGCTGTAAACAGACCTAAGGAGAATATTATCTTTTGCCCTTTGTGACCATTTGAAATTATTTCATTGTCTCTGTTTTAGGCTTGTCAGTAACAAAATAAACATTTTGAATGTGTCTAGGAAGATTAAATTAAATCGGGATGGTGTTAAATACTGATTGGTTAATCAAAGATGGTCTTTAAAATGTGAAGGATGATTTAAAATTAGGGGGTGCGGGAGAATGGAGGGAATGGTCTCAACCTCTGCTGGGAGGAAGATCATATTGCTTCTTTGAGACTCAAATCAGCAAACCAAGCAAATGGAACATACAAAAAGAAAAGGAGGACTTGTGGCACCTTGGAGACTAGCCAATTTATTTGAGCATAAGCCCTCCTTTTTGCGGATACAGATTAACACGGCTGCTACTCTGAAACGGAACATACAAAGTTGTTTATAAAGACTTAACAGAGCTTTGTTCAACCCTCATTCCCCCCAAATTTTTTGTTTTGTTTTTTTTTAATCTTCAGTACCCTAAAAGGAGAAGCAATTAGGAGGTTCCTTTAAACTGTACTGATTGCTGACACTGGGCCCAATTTTAAAAAATTAATTGACAAACTATAAAACAAAACTGGGTGAAGGCTTTGCTCCAACCTGCTACCCTTTCCTCTCAAGAGTTTCATGTGTAAGAAACGTTTTGCTTGGTAATGATTTAGGAAGTGACCCCAGGGAACTACTGCTTTTATTTTAATTTGAAGAGGGGGGGAAAAAGCAAAAAATGTAATGCCTATCTGTTCATCATAATTCACACTAGAGTTATTGATGGTTATGGATAAATTAAATATAGATTTTAAAAATTCATTGAGCAATGTTATCCTGTGTAACAGAGATACGCTCCGAAGTTAAAAATTTTCTTCTGTGATCCAAATGGTGTATTTTTTATGTGCAGTGCAGTTCTCTATTGCCTACTATGCATGCAGAGCTTACATTGATTTTAACTCCATAGTGCATATTGTAATGGAGAATCAGGGTCTGACCCTGCCATCTGATGTATTACTGCCTCAAATGTGATATATAGGTGTGTATATATATAAAATGGAGTATAATATGCGCACGCATATATAAATTGAGCCCTATGGTAAGTGAATTTGTCATGCACTTTTGACTACCTCACCTGATCTCTGCCCCACTCCATCTCCACTGGTACCTACTTTAACAAAACCAACTTTCAGTTACTTTATGAAATATTAAGTAGGAACATAGGAATGGCCATACTGGGTCAGACCAATGGTCTATCTGGCCCAGTATATTGTCTTCTGACAGTGGCCAGTGCCAGATGCTTCAGACGGAATGAACAGAACAGGGCAATCACTGTGTGATCCATCCCCTATTGCCCAGTCCCAACTTTCTGACTATGAGTTGACACTGTGAACGACAAAGATTAGTCATTAATGTGGGGAAAGTGAGTGAGAATGACTCCATAACGTTGTGGTTAGGGCACTTGTCTTGGATGAAGGACACCTGACCTGAAATTTCTTCAACTTTTTGATTTGCTGACAAATTTTGTTTGGTTTGACCTGAAACAGAACTTTAAAAAAAAAATAAAAATTTCAGAGTTACCAGCAAACCAAAAAATCCATTATTTGCCAGCTCTAGCAGTGTTGTTGCCTTTCTATTCTTCTGTTCAAGGAGGGAAAACATTGCTCAAGTTCAGCTAGTTCATATGTTTCTTTGTTGGATAGTAGAATGAACAAGCAGATGTCTTAATACCCATTTAACTGTATAACACATTATACCTGACATTGTTAAGATGCTGAATGTAAGTGCAGACACTAAATTTAGACTTTATGGTCATTATGTGATTATATAATTAGATGTCCTTTCTGATTATCATGTCTATGTTGCTGCACTGGTTACTAAGCTACTATATACTATTAATGTTAACAAAATGACTGAGATATTTTGGATTTGATTTTGTTTCAGTTTTTTTGCTATTTTCTTTTTAGAACCCTAACACTTGCTGTTTATTAGTGTTTGATTGTATATAACAAAACTGGATATTTTAAACATTCAGTTCACTTCTCTCTCTCCCATGGTGCTGAGAAATTGCAGAAGTACTGAAAGCTAATGTAGGGAAATTATAATCTGAGCATTTTGTGATCTTGTAGTGCGTGTTTGGAATATACACATAAATGAGACAAGCAACTAGGCCATATACTAAATTAAACCACAACTGGTGACAGAGTATTAATAAGGTGTTTATTGTTGTTCTTATTCTTAAACATTATTGCAGTTGCAATAACTTTCCTTGGTGCTTTACTAAAAGGTCATGGTCCCTTTTGAAAAAACTTAGAGTGTAGTGCCCAAACATGCAAAGCATTTAAGCACAAGTTGAAGAATTTGCAAGAATAGGGCCTGAAAAATAGAGCATAAAGATAACACACAAAAGAAGGGGGTGGAGAAAGGTTAAAACAAATTAAAAAATGGGCCAGATTGTCAGATGGCATAAATTTGTATCGTTCATTCAATTTTAGTCGATCTGTAACAATTTACAGCAGCTGAGGATCTGGTACAATGTCTTTTTGTATGATTCACTTGATAGGTATCTGGTATTTCCATAAAGACCCCGAGATAGGGCAAGAGTAGGTAGCACAGGGATGGGAGTAACTGATAGAAAGCAATGTGAAAGAAGTGGGCTTGGGGGATGGATTTGAGGGAGAGGAAGGAAGTTGTATGAACAGGAAGAGGGATAAGGTGGGTGAGGTAATATCTTTTATTGGACCAACTTTTGTTGGTGAGAGAGGCAAGCTTTTGAGCTTACACAGAGCTCTTCTTCAGGAAGAAGAAGAAGAGGGCAACACAAGCTTCAAAGCGTGTCTTACCAATGGAAGTTGGTCCGATAAAAGACATTACTTCACGTAGCTTGTCTCTCTAATATTCTGGGATCGACACAGCTACAACAACGCTGCATACAGGAAGAGACATGTCATTTTAAAGGTGGGTTGGAGGGAGGGGGAGAAACCAACATGTGAGAGTGGGAGAAGGAGATAAAGGGCAAAGCAAAATGCATGTGGTGAAGTGAGGAGCAATGAGAAATGATAGGCTCTACAGAATTTACTTTAAAAGGAATAAACTATGGAGGGAGGTGCTTGTACCTCTTAAGGCATTGATCAGATGTTGTTTTTAGTTTGCCTTACTGAATAGCATTTTAGTTTTTGAAGTGTTATTTAGTGTGGGCAGAGCTGTTGCTGCTAGCCCACTGGAAGTTACATCTACACTGAGTAATACCAACATGTTACCACCCGAGCAGCTGTAAGCAGAATGCAATGGCTTACATGCTAATAAGCCATCTGCTCCCTTCCAGTCAGACACCTCCTGCGCTCTTGCAGCTCACTAGCCACTCTGGTGGCAATCGCTTAATATTACTCAGAGCAGCAGCAATGATGCTGCCTGGTGCTAAATCATATAAAAACTAAAAAATTTGAGAGCAGTACTTTCAAAACATAGGACTGAAGAGTGTGTTTGGGAACTGCTTTTAAATCATCTTACAGCTTTTTCATCTGAACAGTTAAAAATATAAATTAACCTACTCGGTTTCAGCTATTGTTTTCTTTCTGTAAAATCTATTTCTTCTTCCTTACCCATGACCATCTCTCTTCACCTTCTGTCCCTTCGTTATCAGTCCATTTCTCTCTCTCCTCTCCTGTCTTGGCTCAGTGGTCTCTTCTCTTCTTCTGTTCCCCCTTCTCTTTCTGCGTGGTCCCATTTATGGGCTGCTTCCATGCCTCCATTGTGCAGCAGTTCACTCTGTACACACTCTTGTTTGTTCTCTTTCCACATGTTTTAATGCTGCCTGCTTCCTAGAACAGTGATGTCTGTTTTAAATCCCTTGGGGATGGAGTAAAGTGATGGAAGAGTTCTGGTACTAAACTAATCCAACTCTTATGTTCTTGCATATGGTCATATAGGGATTTGGGAAGTGGGGAAGGTTAGGAAAGTAGGGAGTCAAATGAAACAACTTTACTCCCCGTTAGATCATTTATCCTGAATCAGTATGGTGGGAGTTTGGATTTATGGGAAACCAAGATCAGCCTGCTGCTAGATCCAAAGGAGAAATGGAAATTCAGTTTTGTGGTAGAATAGTATATCCATCTCTGCTGTGTAAAAGTACCTCAGTGAGGTTTAGTAGTTTGTTTTGAAGTAGTGTCCACTTGGTGTTTTCCTAACAATTAAGGATAGTACCTGCTCTGAGGGCCTCACGATCTAAGGACAGAGATCTGGGAAAAGGAACAAAAGTAGATCAAATTGATATGCAAATCAACAAGATTTAGTATAGCATCCCAGCAGAGCTGGGTCTTTAAGAGAAACTTAAATGTGGACATGGTAAGGGCCTTATGGATGAGATTAAGGAGATCATGACATGCATAGGGGGCAGCATGAAGGAAGGAACAGAGGTCATTGTGTCAAAATCTGACATGGGTGGAGGAGGTTGGGATCGTTGCCAGGGCAGAGAGTACGGGGACAACTTGGAGCTTGACAAAGGGGAACAATAAGAAAGGTCAGAGTTATGTAGAGTTTGAAGATGGTGATAAGAAGCTTACATTTAATTGTGATCAAATGACTAGAAAGGATGAGTTTAGAGACAGAATTTTATATGGGTGGAAGGGGCAATGTGTTTGGGACACCAGAGAGGAAGATTTGCCATAATTAAGACTGGCTATACTGAGGGCCTGAATGAAAGAGAGGGCTACATGGATAGAAACGGATGGATCTTGGAGATGTTGGGAAAGAAGTAGTAATAAGATTTAGAAATGGTCCAGATTTGTGGGAAAAAGAGGAAGAGGAGTTCCAACCTGTTGGCCTGAAGGATGGAGAAGATGGTGGTATAGTTGACAGTGATAGAAGAGGAAGAAATTATATGACATAAAAGAGGTAATTGAAATTGTTGAGCATCAAGTAGTTTTTCCCCAAAATTACTAAAAATATGTACTTTAGAGGAACAAGAAATGCTCTTACTATTTGTTTCTCTTATTGCCTGTTCAGAGATGTGACTCCCTCTATTTTAGTCTCAGGGGTTCTTTTACATACTTTAGGAGAGACCACAATTAAAATCAAGCAAAATAATTACAGTTATTAACCATGGCTGTTTTATTTTTAAAGGAAGGAAAAGAAAATATTAAACAAAACAGAACATAAATGCTAAACACTGGTTACTTCACAGAGAAATGTACTGAAAAGATTTTAACTCGAGAGCTCTTAACAGAGTGAAATGCCTCTGGGGCACTTTTTTCTTGGTAAATTAAGACCAAGATCTTATTTCCCAAAATTATTATGAATTCAATCTTAGTATATCATTGATAACTATAACTGTTTATAGATGGGTAAAATAATGTGTTTAAGGGAAGGTGAGTCTTGTTTGGTTTATCCAGGATAACAAATAGTTTATAAATGGGCAAAGGTCTTAACTAAATCCTGCGAAATCAAAGAAAATATTTAAATCAGTTTGTAACAGTGTCACGCACCACCCACCTCTTGCGAGTGCCCCTTTTGGTTGGGTGTGTCTGCAGTCTTTAAATAGTCTTGACCCTGGTATTGGGGCGAACCCCCAGGGTTTTCTCCCTGGAGGCAATGGTTTCACCCTCTCTGGTCTGTTCTGGCACCAGCTCTCCAGCTGAGCCACTAATTAGTTCAGATCCCCTTCTGGGGGTTTATTGCTGTCCAATTGTAGGTCATTTCCCCAGTGGCTTATGGAGGGGGAGGGACCGGGCCTTCTCACTACTCTGGGACCCTAAGAGTAGCAGCTGTGTGCCACTGTGTCCTGTTAATGAAACTGCTTTCAGTTCCCACAGCCCCAGCTTTCACCAAAGCTTCACCTTTACTGAGGGCTTTTCTATTTTCAGGCCCAGCAGCCAGCCAGGAGCGCTTCCTTACTTCCCAGTTCCTGCCAGCACTGAGCTGTCCGTGGTGCTGAAGTTCTCTTTGGCCAGTGAGGAGCACCATTTGCACTCCTCTGGCTCCAGCAAGGAACTGACTCTCGTCTGCACTTCAGCACCTTGTATATTAGCCTGCAACCCTCTGATGGGCAAGCCCCTTGGAGCCTACCCCTGATTGGTTGCTTTCCTGCACAGTCTCTCTAGGCCACTTGGAGAACTTGGCTCCTCTGCTCCTTTTCTGGGATGGGTGTGGCAGGATCCTGAGGCCTTCAGCAGGGGGCCTCCAGGCCTAGTCCACCTCATCACACAGTTTTGTAGGAGAAACTATTTAAAGAGCTGTCTTAAGATAGGTCAGTTAATGAATATTAAATATCTTAAATCCAATTCCCGCTATTTCTCTGTTTACCAAAGTTTAACCCATCTGCTGTCCAGGAATACGTGGCCTAAACAATTGGGTTAGCAGGAGATACTGTTAGTATCTTAAGTTTCAATAACATTTTAGTATTCCAGTAAAATCATTACAACTTTTTAAATCGAGTCCCTGGGCAATACTTTAGCTACTTCCATCTTACCATGCTGAGGTCTTGATAATGTCATGTGGGCCAAAAGATTGCCTTTTGCTGCCGCTGTGTTGCTGATTTCTTCTTTTTCTTCTTAGCTGTCTTCTCTTGCAGCTTGCTTGTAGAGATGTACAGGATGAGTTGTGTTGAATACTGTGAAGTCAAGAAGAGTTGTAGAGTGAGTCCTGCTGGAGAATCACTCCAAAGCTTTTATATCCCCACCTCCAATTTCATGAAATCATAGGAAAACCTAATTCAGACTTGTTTAGATTCAAAACTGACGCTGTCATCTTTCCATTTCTCAATGCCTTTGTGGGTTGGCTTTCATTACACCTTCAGCTCCTGAATAGACATGCTGCTTAATTAATATGCAACACGCTTCTAATTGCCTTTGTTCTTTTATGATACAAGGTGGGTGAAGTAGTATCTTTTGTTGGACCAACTTCTGTTGGTGAAAGAGACAAGCTTTGAAAGCTTATACAGAGCTCTTCTTCAGGTCTTTTGTGGCTCGTAAATTTCAGGTAATCTTTAGAGTTCTAACTCTTTCTTCATTTAATCCATTTTCTAACATATTTCTTCAGTTTCATCAGGATTCAACAGGATTTGAAATTCTGATTTCAAAAAGTATAAACACTTTTTTTCAGTTCTTGAAATAGTATTTTAAAATTAAATAATTATTAGAGAGAGTCTTCAGACTGGAATAGTTGTTCAATGAGTTGTCCTTTCTTAACGTTTTTGAAGGGGTTATTCTTGTTCTTCTGAGTTTGGTGACAAGCTTCTTAAAGTTGCCAAATAATTCCCTAATTAATATAAATATTCTATTTGTATTAGTCATCAGTATTCTTTTATTAATAATCAGCTTAGCAAGGTCATTAGATCCCATTTTGGTTCACAAAGCATTTTACCATTTACATAGCAATGGCATTAGGAAATTACATGAGATCTGCATTTAGCTATCATATTTGCAAATATGCATTTCACAAAGGCTTACCATCTCAGCATTTCAGAAAAACAGAGGTATCTTACAAAATATTTCTCAACTATATATGTTTTTCTTAGTGTCAAGAATAAAGATTTTAGAGTGATTTTAAAAGAATCTTTTTACCAACTGGTTTACAGTTCTGATAATACATCCCTAGGCATGATTGCTTTTGAAGTCAGAGCCTACCTTTGTAAGATCTATTGTTTGAGATTAAATCATCTTTGCCAACTGATGTTTTAGTCTAGAGAAGTATCCTGGGTTGTAATAAGACTCTGTCTTTTGACCCAATGCTCCTTAGTTATGACCTGTCAGAGCATTCACAACTTGCATCTAAAACTTCTTATTAAATATTTCATACAAAACACAAATTTCAATAAACAGTGATACTATTTTTAAAACAGAGCATCAAAGCAAATACTATCGAATTATAGTGAAATTGGAATTAAAAAAGCTGCATCTTAGGGTTTGTATAAACACATTTGGGTGTAATAAACGTGGTGTTGTATTCCTTAGCACTTGAGGAGTTTGTCACGTTGAAAGACAACAGAATTCCTAATAATTTCCTTAGCTGGGACATTTCATAGAATTAAATAAACAAAAATATAAACTTGTGAGATTTTTTTCTCCAGGCATTATATGTATGAAAGTAATGATAAATATCCCCTAAAAATCAGTAAAGGCACAGGCAAGTTTGTAATGATCTAACATAAGAATACGTTATAATAATTTATTAATACTGTTTTTGCTTTAATATGGAGATATCTCACCACAAATGGAAAAGATTTCGGAGAGGAGTTAAGGAGTTTGGTTCTGGCCATGTTCAGTTTGAGATGACAAGATATCCATGAGGTGGAATCAGAGATACAAGCTGAAGTATGAGATTAAACGAAGAAGATAGTTTAGACTACCAGATACTTTGAAACAGGAGCCTCAATGTATCTCCTTAAACAGGCATATACACAATAAATACTTGAAAATAACTGAGAAATTTGATTAAAACTAATCCTAATAGTTTGGTGGTGATTGTAGTGAGCTAAATGAGCATATCTGTTTTGAGTTGGCTGAGATTCTTATTTATTTCCCACAATTCCTAGAAAACAGTTTACTTCTGTTACTGTCGCTCTGCTGTTGCTTTTCACATAAATGGTATTGGAGTCTCAGCGCTACAAAAGATACACAGGTATAAAACCCTTTACTCTAAAATCATCCTGGTATATTCCAAAGGGAATGCTGGGGAGTGAAATGTAATGTAGCTGTCAAACAACTGGAGTTTGGGATATGATGTATCTTGGGTCCATGGTACATCTAGCAAGAAACAAAAGGTACAAATGATCATAAATAAAAGAAACAATAGTGAGGTTGCTTCCTTCCATACACTGAAAAGTAAAACAAGTTTTTTCTCAAAAGCCCAACACAACAATTGTGCATCAGTATTAGAATTACTGTAAATAAGTGAACCGGCAGAATTTTCTGTAAGAAAAACAAGTAATATGATAGCAGCACAGGGTATAAATCTCATGGAGAGTTAGTTTGACCCTAACCGTATAGAAATCTTTCCATGTTTTCTAACAACTGAAAACCCCAGCAGCATTAGTTTAAAGCATGCAGAGCTTCATTGCTTCAGTTTACTGCAAATGTAAAAATGTAATCCCCTATGGCAGTTACAGAAACAACTCTTTTGTGGTTTTCCTGCTGATTGTGCTGATGTGCCATGCTTCAGCCAGGATTTTCCAGCCCGCACGCAGAATACAATAATAAAAATGCTTAATATGTGAAGTATTACGCATTCAAAGTGTTTTACAAAAATTAGCTAATTAATCACTTCAGTGTCCCTGGTGTCACTGTACTTCAAGAACTTTCTAGAAAGTAGTGTCCATTGGGGTCACATTTGTCCCGCATGTGATTTGAAGTTTCAGTGCTCAAAGGACACATTAATTGACTTTGTCAGGTTTAGATCGCAGATTGGGACAAACTCATGGATCAGGGAAGGTAAATTCACCAGGCCTTTACTGCAGTCCCTAATGGAACACAGTGGAGTTATCAATGGATGGTATTCTGAGATGGCAGACAGATGCACTTTGGCTGTAGACAGAGAGATTGAAAGACTGTATGTACTGAAAATAGTCCAAAATAGATTATATAGAAACAGAAGGAATAGTGCAGTGGTTTGAGCATTGGTCTGCTTAAACCCAGGGTTGTGAGTTCAATACTTGAGGGGGCAATTTAAAGATCTGGGGCAAAAATTGGGGATTGATCCTGCTTTGAGGAGGGGGTTGGACTAGATGACTTCCTGAGGTCCCTTCCAACCTGATATTCTATGAGAACGCAGAGGCAGATTGCTTTCTACTGCCCTTAGGGAAAACCTTTCCCAAATCTGAGAATAATATTTCAGTGTAGATGGCTTCCAAATTGGTAAGATTTTCTGCAATTCTGCAGAAGAGGCTAGGGCAGAGTTAGTCAGGATTCCATAATCCAGGTTCTGAGGGGAATGGTTCTGGACTGGGATGTAGAATGAAACCGTTTTATTTCCCCAGGAGGTCTGATGACACTGGTAAAGGATAAGGACGTTCCCATGAGAGAGTCAGGAGAACAGAGTACCAATACATTGTTTAGCCCACACCAGGGCAATCATTATGACCAAAGATTTGTCTTCTCACAACTTTGATGACAAGTGGAATCAGTGAAAAAGTATAAATAAGTCTTTTGTTTAATTTTAACAGTAATGTGTTTGTGATTGAATTTATCAGTCCTTGGTCTGACACAACACCAGAGGCATTTTGCATTGTTGCTTATTTCAAAGAGATCCTTTGATGCAAAGCTCCACTCCTTCAATAGTAGGTCTTATAAGTTCTGTTCTTGTCTGTGGCATTGGGATCAGAGCATGGGAAGAGAAAGGGACACTTTTGGAACCACGTGGTGGGAACTGATGTCTCTCATCTATGCATATGTCCCCAGAGTCTGTACACTGCTGCTCCTTTTATTTCTGGAGCCAAGCTGGGATTAGAGACTTGGGATCCTTTCATTGCTACGCTGTTTCTTTCCCTTGTGGATGAGAGTAGAAATGATGCTTCCAGAAAGGATAATCCTGACCAGGGGCCTGATAAAGATCTACAAGTAGATCAACAATGGCAGAGTCTCCCACTTAGGTCAGGTCTTCCTTGGGATGAAGGAGGCCTCCAGCATTGAGGGAGTTTGTCTGGAGTGGCTCACGACAAAGAGTGCTAACCTCAGGGGGGACTGTCAAAAAGCAGGGCAGATGCCCCAAACTGGTTGTATGTACTGTTGTTAGATTTCACCAACCCAGTAACAAATGTGAACTCCCAAAGTACTACAGTAATCTTACAATGGAGTCACAGACAGTACCCTTGGACACTCCAGGTGATTTTACCACCTAGGACTATGTGACAAATAGTCACTTACACCAAAGGTCACTCAATATTCAGGTTGCTTCCAGTTCCAAGAGACCAGTCACTCACCCCAGATCAATTTGTACCTTAGATCACACACCAAAGACAATGCTTGTAGCCAATCCTGTAATAAACTAACTACAGTTTTATTAACTAGGAAACAGACATAAGAATTATTTACAGGTTAAAGCAAGCAAGCATATCTACACAAAGGAATTTCAATCTGTGATTTAAAAGGTGACAGTTGTAATAATCTGTCAGTTCAAAATGTCTTTCAGGGCTAACCCATGCCAAGCAGCATGTGGATCTCTTTGCTAATGTTTAGGAATCTTTTCCCCTCAGAATCCAGACAGCATGAAAGAGATTCAATTTCTCCTTGTCAGGGATTTTTATCCCCTCCACTCCAGCTTCCAGACTGATGGGATTAATTCATGCATAGATCTCTCCTTCCTGGAGGGAGTTAGGAATGCAATCAACAGGGTCTCTCTCCTTTGATGCTGCAAAATACCCCACTGGTCTTCAGTGGGCCATCTTGTATGCAGGACAAGTCCTGTACCTTTATTAATGCTTCATTTCCTGTTTGGTGAGTCAGAATTACAGAAGTTTACAATGCAAACACTCAATATAACTTTAAACCATGGGCTGCAGAGGTTAGAAGTGAGATCAATACATGCAGCATCAAGTATTTTATGAAGTCTAAACAATAAACACATTCTTATCAACTTAACATCTAATATCTATTTTGATAATGCTAACTCACAGGTAAACAAGACTGGTTTCCAGCAGTGAGGCTTGGGGCTTGGCATGAGCTGGCACCTGGTCTGCCAACATCACAGAGTTGTGCCATACAAACTCGACTTACCTTCAGCTAAGAGTTGAAATACTTAAATGGGGTACTGTGAGGAAGCTTTCACTGCTACTGATGGTGCAATACCTAACAGAAGAAGCAATGGAATCCGGGGACTGGGCTGCCAGAACAGGAATCTGGAGGAGGCCTGGCTTCAATTCCTAGCTCAATCCGTGACCTATTGTGTGTCCTCGGGCAAGTCACTTCACCTCCTGTGCTTCAGTTTCCTCATATTTAAATTGGAGACTACGATAGGTCCCACTTGTTGTAAGGGCTTTGAAAATCTACAGATGGAAAAATGCTCAATATTATTATTTTTTTCTTTTCTTCTCTGACTGTCCACCTGACCTCTTTTACAAGTACTGTATTCCCTTAAAACCAGAGATGCAGGGTAAACAGAACCCCCAAATCTAGAACTAGATCCAAATTTGCACCATGAATCTATCTCCGTGGATTCTGAACACCTTTAAATTGGGAAAGGGACAGATTCAGATCCAGATTTCCGATCTCCAGGTTTGGGAGTTCCAAAAGCTATGTCCCTGTTTTGACACATTATAGAGATTTCAAGTTCTGGCCAGCTTCTACTTAACAAAAAAATTCTTCCCAATAAGTTTTGTGTCTTAATCAAAAATTGTTGCAGTATACTGGTTGATTCTATTCTTTGATTGAAACTGTTTGTCATCCTGCACCATAAGCATTGTTGGTTTCCCAAGAGATTTGGCATGGCATTTTGGTGATGTTGAAGAAATGATTAATAAAATTGACTTCAGAGAAACAGACTGTGGTGGAATCAAGAAAAACAAATATTGATAAGAGGAATACATTCAAGCCTTTACCCATGTGTAAAGCACTAGAAAAAATCCTTAGATGGAATTAGAACTACCCTAGAACTGTCATTTTGTGTATTGCCACAAGACTGCAAGAGAGACAGTGGTATTGAGATACATTTGCCCAGACGTATTGGCATAGGTGTAAGTACACTGCTAATTCTGACAAGACACTGACATGCTGCGGGATTTGGTTTATCAGCTAGGGTGGTCTAATACTGGATGTTCTGATTTTAATAAGTTTTCAAACCAAAGAGAACATGATGTATTTATGGTAGGGAAGGAGTACTTGTGGCACCTTAGAGACTTAGAGACCTTTTCTTTTTGCGAATACAGACTAACACAGCTGTTACTCTGAAACCTGTCATTATGGTAGGGAAGTAATTTTGCAAATAAAAAATAATAGTTGTAAAAAAAGTTTGATGATATATGTAGTGGAATTTTCCTATTTTCTTGAATTTCTTCTATATTTAACAAGTTAAAGGAGAGCAGAAGACCTACAATTCTTTATTTAATCTCTTCTAAAACCCTTTCCATGTAATACTTTCTTAGCTTCTGATTCAATGAAACTAAATTTTGTAACCTGCATGGCAGACTTCGATAGTAAAGAAGACACCTTTATTTTTTTTTTGAAGCAGGTTCATAAAAATTAAAAAATTAAATCTTTTCTTTAATAAATATTAGTGGTCTTCTTGTCTCTCTTATGCAGCGGAGCCCCTTCTTTGCTTGCTGCTAAACTATTCATGCTAGAAATTGCTCTTTATTCTTGTTTCATAAATATACTGTTGGTTTCTTTGGTTTGGCCTTTGGAATGTACTAGATTACACCAAATGGCAGATACTTTTAGAAAACATCACCAGGAGAGGTTACCATCAGACCTTCCTATGAGGATTACTATGATGCGGTATATGAATGCCACACTGCCAGGAAAAGAGTCAGTGAACTGCTGTGGGCTTAGTCGGCCCCGTCCTGCTACATCGGCAATAGATGTCGGGCTTAGAGGGAAGGTTAAAAGGGGAAATTCCAGCTCAGCTAGATGCTAGCTGGGCAGGAGGGATAACCACCTGCTCTCCATGAGAGGAGCCTAGCTCTGGTCGGAGCTGACTAGAGACTGTTGCCTACCTGAGCCTCCCTGAGGCAAGGTAGGCCTGATGTGGGGCTATTGATTTGATTTGCTCCCATGATATGTCTGTTGTTGCTGAGTAAGACTGCTGCAGGTGGTGCCCCACCTGAATATAAAATCCTTTTGTCTTTTCCACCCAACCAGAAACCCAGCAGTGGATTGTTGCGAGCACAGGAACGACCCCATCACAGTTGCAAACTACATAATTTGAACACTGCTGATGCTACTGTTTTATTTACTACTTCTCTGTAAGCCTATCATCAATGAACCTGTGTTCATTGACCTCGGAATAACGGACCATATTAATCCCTGTTTTTTTAATCCTCTAAAATCATTGAATTTATATCGGGGATGAATTTTGACCCATAAATATATTTTGTGGAAGCTAAATATTGGAAAAATAAATCCTGTTTTATGGCATTTCTAAAATGCAGAAGTAAATCTTTTTTATGAAGTAATTAACCCAGATGTTTTTTTTTCTCAGTTTGTTTCAGATCCTTGTGCCAGCAACCCTTGTCACCATGGTAACTGCAGCAGTAACGGTGATGGCTACCTCTGTTTGTGTAATGAAGGCTATGAAGGTACAAACTGTGAACGCTCATTTCACAACCTTCCAGTTTCTGGATGGGCAGAGTCACTGCCACCAAGACAAATCAGGCCAGTATCAGCAACCTTGGAACCTGACATTGTTTTACCCCATTCAAGAGCAACTGTGACATTACCTACTTGGCAGCCAAAAGCAGGACAAAAAGTTGTCGATCTAAAATGGGATGAAATAGAGGTGAGACCATTTTGTTTAACAGTCATACATAAAAAGCTTGTGGATGTCACTTGTTGTTGTTTAGTTATCATTTGTCTATGGGCCATAGGCATATATGTAGGAAGACTGAAGATATGATCCCTGCCCTGAGTTGATAATCCATAAAATTAGCAAGTAAAACACTTGAGAAAATGGTTTTAGGCTTAACCGTTGCTCTTTTGAAAATAGATGTATGCTTTTGTAGGTATAATGCATGGGAAATCTTTGAGATATATATGGTACAATATCTTTTAGTTCTGCCATTTTATTAATAAACTGGAAATTCCAAACTTCAAATCCGTTTAAGAAAAGCAAAAGTGAAAAGCAACTACTTTTTAGCATGGTTTTCTTCTATTTACACAGTAGTAGTAATCTTTTACATTTATAGAGCAAAGGGTCCTATATTGCTTTGAAAGTTATATAGTCCCAAAACACTACTGCAGTGAAGCCACCTTTGAGGTAGAAGATTGCATACTTGGTGACAAAAATAGCACATAGCATGCTGCATAACAGTAGGGGTCTGGGATATGGGGGAGAAAACTTAAGCAAGTATATTGAGAAGTTGGGTTTGCTTTTTTTTTTTTTTAACAATCTTATGAAAGTTTTTTTAATGGTTACTCAACATCTCTGTTTTTATTAAGCTCTCATTTGAAAGGCACAATATATTGCAAGAAATGCAGTTAATTATTCTAGAAAAATAAACCCTTTGTACACCCTGCTGGGATTTGAACATGTGGTTACAGAAAGTTTTATTTTGTAAGAAGGTAGCCACTGGTTACAACATACTCTATTAAAAATGTCACATTCTTTGAATCTGTCAAGGTCACATTCACATATAGTTTTTGAGTCATAGCTCAATTGTGTGCAATACGATTCATGAAGTCCCCACGGAAACTGTGTGTTTCTAGTCTTTCCAGCCCTGCTGTCTCATCAAGTTCCATCTTCACTTTTTGTAACTCTACTTTGATTACAGCAGGCTAGTCTGTGATTGAAAATGTTGTAGAGTTGTTTGCCTCTTTGTAGATATGCTTTGTGATATTCTTACATGGAAGAGAAATGTATATTTTATGGTTTCCTATCTGGGCCAGAAGTTCCAAGAATTCTGTTTATTGTTTTGCAACAGTAAATACTATCTGACTGTTCTGTATCTAATAAATCTGAGAAGTGTATTATATTTTCAGATCTGTTTCCACACTGGTAGGGAGACTGATCAAAAGAGTCTCAGATCTGTCAGTGAATTCTGCAGATTATCCAGTATAGACTTCTAGAATGATAGTGGGAATATATATATTTAATATTTTCAGAGAATACAAATGCTCAATACCTACAGCTAGGAAATGTATGTAATAACTACTTTAACAATACACTGTACCGTATATCACATGCTATAAATAGTTTTCCTGAAGTGTGTCTTTAGAGATGAAAATTTTACATTTGAACATAGCCAAAAATGTGCATATGCATATTTCTTAATTACATTTAATACCTGTCATAGATACAGTGATGACCTCCAATCCCTGACCGATCAGTACGCTGCACGTTGCAGTTTGGATCTTTTCAACATAGGTCAAAATGAACTAGTTATATTGCCTCGGGATTACCTTATTTTAAGTTTTTACATTTTCCAGAGCTAAACCCCTGTCATGGTGTGTTTTGAAGCTGGTAATGTTTGGAAATCAATTCTGGTCACCCTGTTCAAGAAAAATGAATTTAAACTGGAACAGGTGCAGAGAAGAGCGACTAGGATGATCAGAAAAATGGAGGTCCCATCTTATGAGAGGAGACTAGAAGAGGTTGGCTTATTTAGTCTTACAAAAGAAGACTGAGAGGGGATATGATTACTTTTTATAAATACATTAGGGGAGTAAATACCAAGACGGGTGAAGAGCAATTTAAGCAAAAGGACAATGCTGGCACAAGAATAAGTGGATATAAACTGACAATGAACAAATTCAGGCTGGAAAGTAAAAGAAGGTTTCTAATCAAAGGAGTGAGTTTCTGGGGGCAAACAATTTAATTAGTTTGAAGAAAGAGCTGGACAAATTTATGGCTGCGATTGTATGATGGGGTTACTTGTGATGGTGGGGAGGGAGGGGCAAGGCTCACAAGCACAGGGGCTCACTCCCAGTTTGTCTTATGTTCTAAAGCTCATGCATCAGGGTTTCAGCCAGCCACCATCAGGGGTCAGGAAGGGATTTTACTTAGTAAGGAAGGAGTGAGTCCTTTTTCCTTGGGGGAAAGTGAATTTGTTTTGGTCTGCTTTTTGGTAGATTGTTTGCTGTTTGTATTTCGCATAGTCTGTTTGGGGGCTGTGTATTGTGACTGAGCTGGAGGCCTCCCAGATGAGTGTGCACTAGAGATTTTCTGTCTTTGATCACTGATGGTGGACAGATAACTGCCAAGCCTTAATGAGGGGGCAGGGCTGACCTAGACAAAAGGATTATAAGCCAGTGAACAGAGGACAGAAAGCAGGGGAGTTTGTGTGGGATTTTGTAGGAGGGAGTTTGGTGGATTTTTGTCCTTTCATTTTTAAGACTAGGGACTAGGAAGTGAAGACAATGATGGCTACTGAGGTAGCACTAGAGGTGACCTGAGGAAGAGAGGAGACAAAGATGATGACTGGACACAGAAGCTGCAGGATGTATATTATTCTGACAGAAACTACTTACGTATTAAATGTCGCCTGAGAGAGCTCATGGAAGAGAAGATCTGAGGACTAGAGATGCATCTGGAGATAATGGTGGAGTTCAGATGGAGATTTAAAGACATCATGGGGGAAAGGAGAGAGGAGACTGCACATACAGCTCAAGATTTGCTGACCTTGCCAAACAAGTGGACCTAGAGGGCAGACTACTAGACGAGGAGCATGACCCATGATGACAAGGCAGAGGAAGAGACAGGCTAGTTGAGGAGAGAGAGAGAGTGGAGGGCTGCACTGGAGAACAACAAGGAGAAGCAGGCTGAAGATGGGGTGGCAAGGAAGGAAAGCAAGGAAACCAGTCCCAGTGGAAGAGATGATGGAGATATTAGGGATGAACCATAGTAAAGATAAGTATGATATAAAGGGGACAGTAAGGGACTACAGAAGTAAGAACAGCTGGGAGGGAACCTGATATTCACACCAAAACTAGCCTGTGTGACTGTGGGTTCCTTACTAACACGAATTGACAGGCCTGTCACCAGAGCAGATCCAAAGGACAAAGAGGTGTGCTATCTGCCAGAAGTAAGGACATGAGATGTAGACTCATGTAGTGATCAGGAACAGTCAGCATGGATTCACCAAGGGTAGGTCATGCCTGACTAATCTAATCGCCTTCTATGATGAGATTACTGATTCTGTGGATGAAGGGAAAGCAGTGGATGTATTGTTTCTTGACTTTAGCAAAGCTTTTGACACGGTCTCCCACAGTATTCTTGTCAGCAAGTTAAAGAGGTATGGGCTGGATGAATGCACTATAAGGTGGGTAGAAAGTTGGCTAGATTGTCAGGCTCAACGGGTAGTGATCAATGGCTCCATGTATAGTTGGCAGCCGGTGTCAAGTGGAGTGCCCCAGGGGTCAGTCCTGGGGCCGGTTTTGTTCAATATCTTCATAAATGATCTGGAGGATGGTGTGGATTGCACTCTCAGCAAATTTGCGGATGATACTAAACTGGGAGGAGTGGTAGATACGCTGGAGGGCAGGGATAGGATACAGAGGGACCTAGACAAATTGGAGGATTGGGCCAAAAGAAACATGATGAGGTTCAATAAGGATAAGTGCAGGGTCCTGCACTTAGGATGGAAGAATCCCATGCACCGCTACAGACTAGGGACCGAATGGCTAGGCAGCAGTTCTGCGGAAAAGGACCTAGGGATTACAGTGGACGAGAAGCTGGATATGAGTCAGCAGTGTGCCCTTGTTGCCAAGAAGGCCAATGGCATTTTGGGATGTATAAGTAGGGGCATAGCGAGCAGATCGAGGGACGTGATCGTTCCCCTCTATTCGACATTGGTGAGGCCTCATCTGGAGTACTGTGTCCAGTTTTGGGCCCCACACTACAAGAAGGATGTGGATAAATTGGAGAGAGTCCAGCGAAGGGCAACAAAAATGATTAAGGGTCTGGAACACATGACTCATGAGGAGAGGCTGAGGGAACTGGGAATGTTTAGTCTACGGAAGAGAAGAATGAGGGGGGATTTGATAGCTGCTTTCAACTACCTGAGAGGTGGTTCCAGAGAGGATGGTTCTAGACTATTCTCAGTGGTAGAAGAGGACAGGACAAGGAGTAATGGTCTCAAGTTGCAGTGGGGGAGGTTTAGGTTGGATATTAGGAAAAACTTTTTCACTAGGAGGGTGGTGAAACACTGGAATGCGTTACCTAGGGAGGTGGTAGAATCTCCTTCCTTGGAAGTTTTTAAGGTCAGGCTTGACAAAGCCCTGGCTGGGATGATTTGATTGGGGATTGGTCCTGCTTTGAGCAGGGGGTTGGACTAGATGACCTCCTGAGGTCCCTTCCAACCCTGATATTCTATGATTCTATGACCTGTGGCTGAAAGGGATCCTGATGGGTGTGGGGGAAAATCCACTGGTTGTATTTTATGACACTGCCACATTCCTGCAGGAAGGGCTCTAGGATGACTGCAGAAGGCTAGGGAAAGACTCCCAAAGAAGCAGAGGCTCAGAAGATTTTCTTTAGTGGAATTCTTCCAGTCCTTAGGGAGGGAAGGTGAAGGTGTGGTAAGATAATGAAGACAAACTCATAGCACCAATCCTTGTTGAAGGTTTTTGGACATTCAGGGAAAGAGAGGGCTCTTCTCAATTAATAGACTAATCCTGAGTACATGGGGTACTAACCTTCTGGGATCAAGGCTGGCATGATTGATAAGAAGAGCTTTAAACTAGGAAATGCAGGGTGGGGGAAAGGTTGGGAGAGATTCCTGTAATCTCCATGCTTGGCATAGACTGCATAGCTAGGGGGCTGTCCGGGCCATGGACCAACCAATTTTAGGCAGCTGCATGGAAAATAGGGTCGTCACCTGGCTGTTTTTCAACTGGCCTGGCCAGTTTTTCCACTCTCTTGACAGTTGCTGGTCAAGAAATTTAATTTACTGGACTCTTTTTTTGTTTTCTTTCTGTGCGCGTGTGCAGTGATCTTTTAGCTAGCAGCTAAAATGTCATGGCTGAGTGTGTGCATTTGATATAGTATCATATGGGGCTTAGTAGAATAATTGTATAGTGGCTAAGGGACTGGCTAAAGGGGAGATGACAAAGGATTGCTCCAAAAGGAGAACTATCTCTCTGGAGAGAGGTTACTAGTGGAGCTCTTCAAGGATCGGTCTTGGGATCAATCTCATTTAATATTTTCATTAATGACTGTGGCACAAAAATAGGAGTGTACTAATGAAATTTGCTGATGACACAAAGTCTGGAGACATTGTCAATACAGAAGAGGATTGAAATGTTATACAGGAAGAACTGAACGATCTTGAGGAATGGAATTATGGAAATGGAAATACATTTAATAGTATAAAGTACAAAGTCATGCACTTAGCTAATAAAAAGAATTTCTGAAACTAGGGACTCATAAGTTGGAAATAATGGAGTAGGAGAAAGACATGGGTGTATTAGTTGATTACTGGATGACTAAGGCACCTATGTGGTGTGGCCATAAAAAGGCAATGAAATCCTATGATCTTTCAGGCAAGGTATTTCCAGTAGAGAGAGAGAGAAGAATTCATGCCATGGTACGAGGCATTGATAAGACCTCATCTGGAATCTTTTGTGTACTTCTGATCAATCATGTTTAAGAAAGATTAATTCAAACTAGAACAGGTGTAGAAAAGGGCTATTGCGGTGATCAGGGGAATAAGAAGCCTTATGAGAGGAGACTGAAAGAGCTTAGCTTGCTTAGCCTCGCACAACAAAGACTGAGAGGGAATATGATTGGTCGCTATAAATACATTGGTGGGGTAAACACCAGGGAGGAAGAAGAGCTGTTTTACAATGCACAAAGTACAATGTGGGCACCAGAACAAATGGGTATAAACTGGCCATGAATAAATTTAGGCTGGAAATTAGAAGATTTCTAACCACCAGAAGAGTGATATTCTGGAATATCCTTCCAATAGGAGAAGTGCAAACAACAAATCTAATTGCTTTTAAGATGGAGCTTGATACATTTATGAATGGGATTACATCAGTGATTCTCAAACTTTTGTACTGGTGACCCCTTTCACATAGCAAGCCTCTGAGTGCAACCCCCCCTTATAAATTAAAAACACTTTTTTATATATTTAACACCATTATAAATGCTGGAGGCAAAGCTGGGTTTGGAGTGGAGGCTGACAGCTTGCGACCCCCCCCCATGTAATAACCTCGCGACCCCCTGAGGGGTCCTGACCCCCAGTTTGAGAACCCCTGGATTACATGGTCAGGGTTGCCAGTAGTAGCAGCAGACTGGGCTTGATGACCCATGAGATCCCTTTGAATCGTACGTTCCTAAATGATAAGAGCCAACACTGAATTATATTCAGGATTGCCAAAGTAAAATAAGTAAATTATGAACAATTATCATACCGGTAGGTGATACCACAAACCATAGTATCTGTCAAGAAAAGTCAGAATGTAGACAACATACTAACTTTAATTAAAGATCTCCACTTCAACGTTGTTTTGACTCTCTCCTAACTTCTCATTGAGGAGTCTCTTCTTCTCTGTTGCAACAGGCCCTAATGTCTGCAGATCAGAAAACATCTGAGTACTTGACTTAGGTCTTTAACTATTTAGTAATCTCGGCTGAGACATGATACGTGTTGCATATTAATCGTTGCATAAGGGGATCTGTTCAAAGAGGGTTCTGGGGGGCAAGTGCATTGTGTGGTTTTATATTATTCGTCTGTTGCTACTAAAGGATGTGTCTCTACTGCAGTGGGAGCAAGCCTCCCAGCCTGGGTAGACAGACTCATGGTAGCTGGGCTGGAGTAATTGCTAAAAATAGCAGTGTGGAGGCTGGAGCTTGGGCTCTTAGGCCGACCCAAGCACCTAGACTTGAGAGTCTGTGCTCCAGCCCAGTGTTAAATAGATATGAGCTCATAGTGTAAATAATGGAAATTGCTTGTTGCAGTTTGAGGACTTAAAAAAAAAACCAAACCAAAAACCCCAAAGAAACTTCCAATAGGTTTAAGTTTTGACATTTGGAATGTTCCAGAAAAATATTTCAGAAGGCTCATTGTGCTTTAAGAATTGTAATTCTAATTAGCTGTACAAGAAACGAGTAACATACTATGTTGTATTATGTATCACCATAAGTATCTATTCAGACTAAACCAAAATCATAATATAATAGTAAACTAAATAGAAAATAGCCTTTGTTTATCAAGCATTTTCCTATCCCTAAATAAATAAGGCCCCAGTTCAGCAAAGGGTAATGCATGTAGAAGTTCCATTGAGTTCAGGGGACCTATTCACAGTGGCTACACCTACAGTTGTGGATAGGGGTGCAATTCCCAGCTTGCATAGACATACCCGTTCTAGCTCTGATCAAGTTAGCACACTATAAATAGTAGTGTGACTGTGTAACACAACGCAGAGTGGTGGCACGGGCTAGCTACCCCAGTTACAAATCTGCCTGGACCAAATTAGTGTGTACTTGGTGCGGCTATCATGTCCTGCTGGTCGCCACTGTGCTGTGCCTACCACAGCTCAAAGAGAGCTAGTGCGAGTGTCTTTACAAGCTGGGAATCATACCCCTAGCTCTTAGGTCTCTTCCAACCCTGATATTCTATGATTCTATGAAGTGTAGACATAGCCAGTGCATAAAGTTAAGCATGTACATAGCAGATTGGTTCCTAAACAGGGAACTAAGTCATATTTATTAGCATTTTTGTCATAGTTCCATTAAAAAGCATGATTACAATGCCACCAAAGCCCTTCAGAATTTGGAAATAAATACTAGGGTTGTATTTGCCTTCCAGGCAAAATGCAAATGAGGTTGGATTGATTTTAGTATCAAGCACTAGGCATAATAAAGGTCAGTGGTGCAGCAATTTTTTGAAGTTCAATAAATGATAACAATTTCATAACCTTTTGTGACTTTTTTCTTAATGAAACAACAGATTGTAAAGAAAAGAAAATTCAGGTGAGTTTATTATTCAGGAATAAATGGATAAAATGTTAAGCCTGACTTTTAAAATATTTAGATTACAGGGATTCTTTGAGATGCACTCACAAGGTGTAGAAACCAAAATTAGCTAGATATTAACTGTTAATATCCTGGACAAATCTTATTGAATTAAGATAAACTTTACTGAATTAAATTAAATTTTATTGGATTAGGTTTAATACCTGAGGGTCCATTGTATTAAAATGCAGTTGTGTATGTGTTATGGAGTTATAGTAGGAGGGAGGTGCTCATGTAATTCCTCCGTTATTGCCCTTTGAACCTATCCTCCTGGAGAGGTGCACATATACTAGTTCAAAACGGATTCTCCGGGGACCAACAGACAAAGAAGAGGTTTTTGGATGAATAGCCTCATTTTAAACTGGGTCAGGGCCTTCTTCCTTATCCGTCAAACAGACAGGACCCCTGATCCACAGAGGGCCCAATCGTGAGAGAAGGATTGGAAGGACTTGGCTTACTGGGGCCCATAAAACTGGTTACTAGTTCTGAATGGAGACTGTTATGAACTTGTGACCATAGAAAAGACTCCCTTTGTAAGGCATTGAAGGACTGCTTCTGTTAGAGTGCATGTTAGAATCGGGATGATCTCTTGATCTCTGGTAAGCTTACTAGCATGCATGTAGGTTTTTATTGTTTATAATGATTTCTCTGTAGTGCTAGGACTAAAATAGGCTTGCACTGAAAGATCTGTGTGGTATCTAGAACTGTGGGCAGTCAGACTGTTAACTATCTCTGAAGAGAAAGCAAGTAGCCTGTCTCTGCTGGGAATACCACAGTGAAGGCAGGGAACTGTGCAGCCTGGAAATTCCCCAGTCAGAAGGGAATGAGACATGGGTCTCCACCCAAGAAAGGCAATGGCTGGGGAGCTGGACAGCTGAGAGTGGGTGCCCTTGCTGGATCACTGAGTTGTCCTGAACTCTGACATCCCCTATTTGAGTCATCTGCAAGGATTGAAATAGGACCTTTAATCTTCCATTTCTTTATGTGCTGCCATAGTACATGTGATACTGGTTCAAAATAGCTCTGTGTATCTCCTGCATCCTCTGGTGCTCTTAAAAATCAAGGGAGACTAAAGGGAAGATGTGTTCTATTAAGATTATATTTTCCTGTGACTTGTGTAATATCACCAAATCTCTTCTCTGCCACATCATGGCTCTGGGCTTTAGATATAAACACTATTTCCAGAGGCAACTTGGCTCAGACATCTTTGAACAGGGTAAAACTCTTCAGTGGGCCCCTTTTTTAAAATAACAAAACAAAATAACTTATCTTAAAAAATATCCTTAAGGAATCCCCAGACCCAAATAAAATTATGCTTAACCATCCATTGGCAAAAGACATTCAAGGGAATTTCAGGTAATTTTGCCACAACTACAACTTCTAGCTGTACCAGAACCACAGCTCTCTCAAACTCTTTCAGTACACTGGGGTGAGGAAATCCTTCCACAACATCAACTAGAGAGTGAAGCCCTATTAGTTCAGACTCACCTTTCTTTAGTGCCCGGGTTGGGTTCAGAACTTTCTTTTTAATGTGATCTGTTACTACTTCCAGCAAGTATCAAGATTCATAAACAAGGCTTCTCGTAGTCTTTCAAGAACCACTCCATCTTGAAACTTTTGTCTCCTCTTCCTTTAAGAGTGAATGAAAAGATAAGGCTTTCTGAACTGTGTAGTGAACAACCTTTTCTCTGGAGCAGTTCTCAATGTTTTACATTCAGCAATCTAATGTTACAGCAGAGAAACATTTTGGGACTCCTCTCCCACCTAGTCATAAAGTATAGGGGTGTGGTAGCAACCTCCATGTTGAGAATTTATGCCTTAGATCCATGATTCCAGTCGCATCAAAAGAGAGTGGGTTCCATGTGCTTCATGGTGATTTAAATAGTTCTGGATGATCTTGTCTGACTCTGGATTTGTCTGTCTTCACGTGCAAAACTGATTTCATGATGGAGGTCGTAGCTCTACTGATCCAAGAACTATAGCCCTCTCCCCAGTGCATCCCTACTGCCATGAGTGTCTATGCTTTGTAATCAGGAATGACCATTATCTGATTCAGGAAACGCCCTTCAGTCTATCACCTGTTCCCTGGGTGTTCTGAAGTTAAAGGCCACCCTGATGGTCATCTTGAGAAAAGAGAGTATCTAGATCTACTACTGACAAGACGATATACTTGTGAAGACGCAATTGTGCAACGTGATAGCTTGCCTCACTGACTGAACCATCCAGTACTTGGAAGAACATTGATAATACCATGGAGGAAATCCAAGATTTTATTCGTGGAACCTAAAAAAGGGTGCAGAGTCTCAAAATTCTGTATCTGTAGGTGGAATAAATCATATTCTAATTGAGATAATTTTGAAAGTATAGTTGCTGACTCCACCAAGGTTACAGTTGTTTTCTGAACAGAAAAACAGAGCCATCTGTAATGGAATTTGCTTGGCAGATACTTACTTTCATTCACAAAATGCTACAAAACTGACATGATTTCTTCATCTGATGCCACTTTTGGACATGAAGTTCTTCAGTCTCCCCCGGTGCTCTTCAGTAAAGACCCTCTCTTAAAAATTTTACTCAGTACTATTAGGTTTGATATTATGATGTTTCTACTCTGGACACTTTCACTTTTCCTTCCCCATTGTTAGAAGTTTTTTTTCTGCTTGCTGCTTCCCAGCAGTTCCAACTCTGTGAAGTAATGGAGGAGTTTCCATAAGATGGTTAGAGAACAAGAGAATTGGTTTCCTTACCTGTAATTCTGTCTTCTCTGAATGGGAATTCCCTGCTCTGTTTCACCCTGGGTGGTATTCAGCAATTTCAGTATGGCTGAATGGAGAGGGTAATAGATCCTTATCTTCTGGGTCTTACAAACCTGCTTTTATTTCTTGCTTCCCCAGCCCCATTTTTCCCATGCAGAATACAGTTCGGCATCTAATCGGTTTGATTTTTTTCTAGGGGTCTCCCTCCCACCCCCAGCATTCTTTTTAGCTTTGGCAGTATGGCCTGGGGGAGAAAGGTCATGCAATTTAATCATGTGCCTTTAGAGGGTGCTGCTAGGCAGATTGCACTGGTAGGGGAGAAAAGAGGAACCTCTTGCCTGCATAGAGAGGTGGAAAAGATGGAAAACCCAGCAGTTCCAAGCCTGATGGAACAGTGGATTTGCATTCACAGAAGATAAATTGCAAGTAAGGAAACTAATTTTATTGAATTAAAAATTAATTAATGTGTAATCCCTTGGAAGGAGATTTGGCAGGGTTAGCATTTACAGAAGGAATCCTGGTAATGTATTCATCTTGGCTGTTGCTGTCCTGCTGGAGGGATATAGCTTTTTTGTGAAATAACTGTCATATCACTTTTAAAATGGTACAGCTTTGGGATATAACATTTTTCTCAAGCTAATAATTTTTACAGTATTTGCATTCACCCAATGCCCTTAAAATAAGTTTTGTCTGAAGTCTAAAACTTTCATTTCCTAAAGCACTGGCTTTTATTACCTTGCCCTTCCAACTGAATGGTATATGTCAATGAGGCTTTTATCTTCTTGAGTCAGTTCAGATGTGTTATGTGAATTCACACTTGCAACTGCATTCTAGACAGTAATTTCCCCCACTGTGGTTTGGCAGCAAGACCAGGTGGATCTCATTGCCTCCACCTGAAGGGTAGAAAGGAAAGAAAAGCTAGGGAGAAAGACAAGAATAGAGAATCCTTAAGAGCAGCCAGCTCAGGAGGAAACTCGGACATAGGCTTATGTTGTCACTTGTGAATAAAGAAGAGATGCTGAGTTCTGAACAATAATCATTTGTGTGTGTGTAATGTACTGAGAGTGTTTACAAAAGTATGCAAACTCACTGCAAACCACAGTGGGGTGTTGTGAAAGCTGTGATGTCACCAGCATGGTGCATGCTGGGGTATCATAACAGATAGCCCTCAGGGAAGGATGGACATTTTGGGACTAAAAGTACAAAGGAAAAGTGAATTTTCACTTGTTAATATGTTCTGAGTCTGGCTGGTGGGGGAACTCATCCTGTATTGTTAAAGGCAGTGAAATGTTCATTGTGTTTCCAGGCCACCTTTAAGGCTTAGAGAGCAAGGACTAGATGCTCTGAAACTACAAATAGCAAAAGCCCTCTGTTGTAATCCTCCCAAAGACTCCATGGTTTTTTTCCCTGGCAAGCACACAGTGGAGCTCCTCCCTACCTCACATAGGGCCCTTGGGAAAGGACAATGGTTAAAATATTTGAAGCAGAAATGTGATTTTTGGTTTGTTATCGCTATCTCTTTAAAAAAGGAGCTCAGTATCCATTGATTTAGACCCAAACTGTTTGGGTCCATTCATATTTATGCCAATTTACAGGTGAGCAGAAGAATACCTGTGTCCTCATATCTGCATGATGGACATATAATCATTCTAAATACTGCATAACATATTGAAGAGCATATCTTTGTAAGCAGTTCTTGAGGGTGCTTCAGGGCTTTGTCTGGCTGGTGAAAGATTATGCTTTTTTCCTAATGACTATTTTTAAAGTGGCGGTGTGTGCCTTAAGGAGCTGCCTTGCTCAGTTAAAGGCTGTGTGCTGTTTCTAGTGCTACAGGGAAATCTTGGAAAAACATGATACTGCGGTTGTGTTCAGTGGATCTTTTTCCAGTTTCAGCAGGCATAACTGCTTGTCTGTCCTCATGGGCGTGGAACTGGAACATGTAGGTCATGATCTCTCAATGTCTGCATTTTTAGGAGAAAGCATATCACATGTCCTTTCAATTTTACCTTCAGAGACTCCTCAGATGAGACTACAGATTTGGTTCATAAAGGAAATAGTGTTGATGTAATATACCTAGACTTCTGTAAGGTATTTGATTTGGTACTGCATGACATTTTGATTAAAAGCTAGAATGATATAAAATTAACATAGCACACATTAAATGGATTAAAAGGTGTTGTAACTGATTGGTTCTTGGCGCTGCTCTGTTGAACATTCTTATTAATAACCTGGAAGAAAACATAAATCATCATTGATAAAGTTTGCAGATCACACAAATTGGAGGACTGGTAAATAACAAAGGGGACATGTCACTGATACAGAGCAAACAAATATGCATTTTTAAAATGGCTCAATGTAAATGTATACATCTAGGAACAAAGAAGGTAGGGCATACTAACAGGATGGGGGCTCTGTCCTGAGAAGCAGTGACTGAAAAAGATCTGGGGCTCATGGTGGATAATCAGCTGAACATGAGCTCCCAGTGCGATGCTGTGGCCAAAAGGGTTAATGCGATCCTTGAATGAATAAATAAATAGGGGAATCTTGAATAGGACAAGAGAGTTTATTTTACTTCTATATTTGGAACTGGTGTGACTGCTGCTGGAATACTGTGTTCAGTTCTGGTTTCCATAGTTCAAGAAGGATGTTGCTATATTGGAGAGGGCTCAGAGAAGAGCTATGTGACTGATTAAAGGATTAGAAAACGTGCCTTATAATGATAAACTCTAGGAGCTCAATCTATTTAGCTTAACAAAGAGAACGATAAGGGGTGGCCTGATTACTGTTTATAAGTACCTACCTGGGGAACAAATATTTAATAAAGGCAATCTAGCAAAGAAAGGTATAACATGATCCTATGGCTGGAAGTTGAAGGTAGACGATTTAGACTGGAGAGAAGGTATACATTTTTAACAGTGAGAGTAATTAACCACTGGAACAGTTTACCAAGGGTCATTGTAGATTCTCCATTACTGAAAATTTTAAAATCAAGATTGGATTTTTTTTCTCAAAGATGTGCTCCAGAAATTATTTTGGGATATTCTATGGCCTGTGTTATACAGGAAGTCAGACTAGATGATCACAGTGATCCCTTCTGGAATCTATGAATCTGAAAATCCCTTATTTAAATATTTTCCTGCAATCCCTGTTTTCGCTATCTTCTTCCAGCTATTGTAGCTTCTCTTGCAGAGCCAGTGATCTATTTGCATGTTCTGGTTTAGTTTTCTCTGTTAGTACTGGTCTAGTGTACTGGTCTAGCAAATCCTGATTTTCAGCTCTTTCAACTTAGTAGAAAACTCTCCCAGGACCAAATACAGACATGACTGGAAACTGTAATGTATTTCTCCCATTGCTATGGAAAGGTTCTGTGTAATTTCTCCCGTAATTCTGGCTGCCAAACCATGATTTTCTCTTTCACTGGTATTTGTCTGAGGACACACTGTTGCTGGCAGCATTTTGTTTCTTATCTGTGCTGGGAGGCTGCTGCTTCTCCTTCTGTTTTTGTGCTGATCTAAATTCCAGATTTTTTAGAACTGAAATATCAGTTTTCTGCCACTGTAAAATTCTATTTTGCTTCAGTGTCCTTCTGTTTTAGATGTCCTTCGTTTATCAGATCAGTGGGTAATGGAGCCAGAGTGAAGTGCAAGTGGAGCTGCTAGTTAGGTCAGCATCACACGACACCTTCCTCTCCAGGTATAACTGTAAAAGCCCTGCACACCCTTGCTGCTTTGCCTTGCATTAAAACATTTTGTGTTTATGTTGCCTTTCCTTTGAAGCTTTAATTTAAGAGAGTGTTCCTGTTTGATTGCATGTTGGTTTTCCACTCTCAGTATATTATTTTTTGTGCTGCCCCTTGTGCAATTGTACTGTCCAGTTTCATTCTTTCTGTCATGTCTGTCTGGTCTGTCTTTTCTGTCTTTCCACTTGCCCTCCCAGTCTATAAAAAGGGAAATAAGGATAACCCAGGGAATTACAGACCAGTCATCTTAGCTTCACTACCTGGAAAGATAATAGAACAATAAATTTGCAAACACCTGGAAGGTGCTAAGTAACAGCATGGATTTGTCAATAACAAATCATATCAAACCAACCTAATACCTTTCTTTAACAGATAACAAGCCTTGTGGATAGGAGGAAGTGGTAGATGTGGTCTATCCTGACTAAAGTAAGGCTTTTGATACTGTCTCACATGACCTTCTCAAAAGAAAACTAAGGAAATGGGTGCATAACTGGTTAGAAAACTGTTCCCAGAAAGTAGTTATCAGTCATTCACAGTCAAGCTTGGAAGGGCATAATGGGTGGGGTCCCGCAGGGATCAGTTCTGAATCTGGTTCTGTTCAATATCTTCATCAGTGATTTAGATAATGGCATAGAAAATACACTTATATGCAGAAGATATCAAGCTGGGAGGGTTTGCAAGTGCTTTGGAAGATAGGATTAAAATTCAAAATGATCTGGACAAACTGGAAAAATGGTCTGAAATAAATTGGATGAAATTCAATAAGGACAAATGCAAAGTACTCCATTTAGGAAGGAACAATCAGTTGCATGCATACAAAATTGGAAATGACTGCCTAGAAAAGGGATCTGGGGGTCATAGTGGATCACAAGCTATATATGAATCAACAGTTTAACACTGTTGCAAAAAAGCAAACATCATTCTGTGATGTATTAGCAGGAGTGTTGTAAGCAAGACATGAGAAGTAATTCTTCTGCTCTACTCCGTGCTCATTAGGCCTCAGCTTGAGTATTGTGTCCAGTTCTGGGCACCACATTTCACCACTCCAGAGAAGAGCAACAAAAACGATTAAAGGTCTAGAAAACATGACCTATGATGGAAAATTGAAAATATTGCTTTTTATTTGGTCTGGAAAAGAGAAGACTGAGAAGGGACATGATAACTGTTTTCAAGTACATAAAAGGTTGTTACAAAGAGGAAGGAGAAAAATTGTTCTCCTTAACCTGTGAGGGTAGGACAAGAAACAATGGACTTAAATTGCAGCAAGGAGATTTAGGTTGGACATTAGGAAAAACTTCCTAACTGTCAGGGTGGTTAAGCACTGGAATAAATGGACTAAGGAGGTTGTGGAATCTCCATCATTGGAGATTTTTAAGAGCGGATTAGACAAACACCTGTCAGGGATCAACATTTCTCAAACTGGGGTCCATGGACCCCTGGGGTTCCTCTAGGGGACTCCAGGTGGTCCGCGGGCCCCTCTGAGAAACTCCTCCCCCTCCCTTCCAGGCGCACCTCCAGTACACTGGGGAACAGGCTTACCTCTCCTGGCTCCCCACCACTCCCGGAAGCGGCAGGCATGTGCCTGCGGCCCTTGGGGCGGGAGGCCAGAGTGTCTCCGTGCACTGTCTCTGCCCGAGCACCGACTCCGCTGCTCCCATTAGCCGGGAACTGCAGCCAATGGGAGCTGTGGGGGTAGTGTCTGCGGGCAGGGGCAGTGCGCAGAGACACCTTGCCCACCCCGGCCTAGGAGCTGCAGCCAGACGGATGTGCCAGTCACTTTCAGGAGCGTCCCGAGGTAAGCACTGCAACCCTTGCCCCCTCCTGCACTCCAACCCCCTGCTCCAGCCCAGAGCCCGCATCCCTTCTCACACCTAAACTGCCTCCCAGAGCCCGCACCCCATCCTGAACCCCAACCCCCGACCCAGCCTGGTGAAAGTGAGTGAGGATGGGGGAGAGAGAGCAAAGGAAGGAAGGGGGGATGGAGAGAGTGGGGGAAGGGACGGGGAAGGGCCATGGCCCCAGGAAAGGGGGGGGAAAGGGGCGGTGCAAGGGCTGAGCTGGGGCGGCATTGTGGGTCCCCGAAAAATTTAAAATCAAAATGGGGGTCCTCAGGTTGCTAAAGTCTGAGAACCGCTGGTTTAGGTAATACTTAGTCCTGGATGACCTCTCGAGGTCCCTTCCAGTCCTGCGATTTGGTTGTAACTTTTTCTGATATAGACCAAGTTAATGGACATATAAAATTCTGCTGTCATATGATTTATGATTGACATTCATTATTGAGGGTGATGGTGGCTATATTTTTAGCTAACATCATACTGGAATATGAGAATAAAGATGTTAATGATATTTTTCCCACAGGCTTGTTAAAAATCAGGTTCTCTCGGAAAGTGATTGTACAGTACAACTCTTACCATGCATATTGGCAAATATAAAAGGAGGGATGTCAGCCAAATTCATATTGGGCTTTGAACATAATCTCCATCATCATGGTTTCCAAGATTAAGAAACAGTAATAAATTTATTAACATTTTTCTATGTTACTTTAACTAGCACAACAAAATTGCACACTATTTATTTAAATTTGAAATAATCAAATTATCTGTTGAAGCCAGAGAAGAATTCAGTAACTTACTGCCTGCTGAAGCAATAAACTGAGCCAGACATACAATTTTGCTTATTGTGACTAATTGGCCACATGAGTCAAAATTGAACTTGTGTTACTTGAAAATTATTACTTAAGTAACATGCCAGGATTTTCTTCTGTGTCTTTTTTTCATAGATACTTCATTGTCAAGTTCAAAATGTGGATTTGAATGAAACATGAGTTTAGAATTTGAATTCTGGCTCTTCCTTTTGAAGGATGATTCACTCTTTGGAAGGGGTTTCAGCGAACATTCTCAGTTTATCGATAAGCATAGTGTAAACCTAGCATAATAGGCTCTATATAAGCTTTTTATCATACAAGATGGGTTACAAACCTATCCTTACTTTTTGGCAAATGTAGAAAAGAAATTGGCTCATTTTTTGTACTGCATATGGTGTTATTACATAGTCAAGCTGTTAGGGATACACAAAAAATACTCTAGATGATGATGATATAGAGAGACACTTTAGATCCCCCTCCCCCACACACATTATGTTGATCTGTAGCAACAATGGTTTGGTCTAGACCAGGTGGTTCTCAAACAGGGTGACAGAGGTCTTCCAGGGGGCACATCAACTCATCTAGATATTTCCCTAGCTCTACAACAGGCTACATAAGAAGCACTAGTGAAACCAATACAAACAAAAATTTCATACAGAATGACTTGTTTATACTTGCTCTGTATACAATATACTGAAATGTAAGTACAATATTTATATTCCAATTGATTGATTTTATAATTGTATGGTAAAAATAAGAAAGTAAGCAGTTTTCAGTAATAGTGTGCTGTGACTTTTGTTTTATTTTTATGTCTGATTTTGTAACCAAGTAGTTTTTAAGTGAGGTGAAATTTGGGGGTATACAAGACAAATAAAACTCCTGAAAAGGGTACAGTAGCCTGGAAAGGTTGAGAACCATTGGTCTAGATGGACTAAGAGACTCTTATTCATGGCTTTTGGAAATACATTTGGTATCATTGGATAGATAGATGAATGCCTGTGCACATGCATGAACTTAGATGCCAGCATTGTATGGTCAAATAAAAATGTTGTCCATGATCATACTGCCAGTGCTGTATGGTAGAAAAGGTCTGATTAGCGAACAGAGGAATTGCTGCATAGATGGCAGAGAAAGCAGTTACTTAGCACAAGCACTAAATCACAGCTGCAGTCATGAATTTACTCCCTAGGTAGGCTGTGGATGCTTCATTCATTTTGTAGAAAGCCTCCTGTCATTGGAAAGAGTGATAGTGGGCTTCATTATTGCTGGGCTCATGTGGCAGAGTATGGCTACGAATTTCAAAAGGAAAAATAAGCTATGCAATAAGTGCAGTTGAAAGAGAGCAGTAGTTCTTGCTGTTGGATCTAAATGCCCCAAGATCTCACATTTTCACTGACATGTGGCAACATTAGATATTTACCGTATATACTCGATCATAAACCGGTTAGTTTATAAGCCAAACCCCCCTAACCCCCAAGATGAATAAGTAAAAATGGAAAATTTTAATGACCCATTCAAAAGCCGACCCTATAATTCAGGTGGTCAGCAAACTTTGGCTCATGGGCCATCAGGATAAGCCGCTGGCGGGCCGAGATGGTTTGTTTGCCTCGAGCGTCCTCAGGCGCGGAGGTAAACCTAAGCAAAGTGTCCCGGTGCACCAGCTGCTTACCCTGACGGGCTGGGACAGCAACTGGTGGGGAAATTTTTTTGGGGGGGGAGAAGCTGGGGTTCAGGGGAGTAACCCCTGTGACCATCCCCCACATGACCCCACCCCTAGCCCAGGACCCCCACACTCTTCCCATCCCATCCCTTCCCACCTCATCTGGGGAGGGGCAGGGGAGGATGTCTCTGGCCTGGCCGGAGCTGCTTCGGCGGCTGGGCAGTGCGTCCGCAGCCTGCTCCAGCGGGCCAGACCGGGCGGCACAGCCGCAGCATGTTCTAGCGCGCTGGGCCTGGTGGCATGGCTGCAGCAGGCTCCGGCAGGCCGGGCAGTGTGGCCACAGCCTTCCCTGGGGGGCGGGGCCGAGCGACACGGATGCAGCCTGCCAGCTCCGGAGCTGCAGCTGCTTCGGAGGCTGGGGGGAGAGCAGCATGGCCAGACGCAGAGAGACTCTGGCCCTGCTTCTTCCCTTCTGGCTCTGCTGGCTGTGCTGCCTCTCCTTGCTCCCTCTGCTGGGGGAGGGGTTGTGTCCCACCTCTCCCTCTCTAAACCAGTTCATAAGCTGGCCCCCTTGTCTGATGCTTCCCTTTTTTACTAAAAAATTCGGCTTATGAACGAGTATATACGGTATTTAGTATTTGACAATATGAGAAATCCATTTATCTTTGTCTCAAGACTGGTGTGATACTTTTAAAGGCGGACACCTCTCGCAGTAAGTTCTCACTAAAATGTAGAGCTATAGAGAGGGTTTTTTTTTATATTTTTGAAAACATTACCCATAAAATGAGATTCCAGAATAATTGAAGACGACATAGAACCTTATATTACCTCAAATGTATATTGATGATGAAACTTTCAATGTCTGGAAATTTCTTAAAAGATCAGGATTGGTTAATGGTGCTGTTTTTATATTCTTTTCATGTTTATTAATTTCCCTCATTTTTTATATCCTCTTTTGAAGGACTAAATCTTTAAAGAACAATCTTTACTCTTTTCAGATAACCCCAGATGTAGCTTGTGGAAATGCCAGTTCTAACAACTCTGCTGGAGGCCGGCTTATCTCCTTTGAAGTTCCACAGAACACATCAATAAAGTAAGAATATTGCTTTGTCATAGCAGCCTGGAATAATAAATATTTAAATAGTGTTTGGTACCGAATTCATGTCTTGGGAACTGTAGTCAATTGTCTCCTAGGCAGCCAGACTGTGAAATGCCTTGGTATGTCATGAAAGAACTCCAGAGCACCTCCAGATGACAGGAGGGACCTAGCAATACCAGAGCACCTTCTTCCAGAGGTGCAAGTGCTCACATGTATGTTTAAGTGGTTTGTTTTGTTTTGGTTTTTTTTTTTTGGTTTGGTTGTGGGGCATGTTTGGGGGGGACAGGAGGGGAGGAGGGACTAAGCGAGTAAAGTGTCTTTCAGCCATCAGAGAACACTGGGAATTGCAGCAAAGAGGTGGAGGACAACAGTTTGACTTGGAGAAGGGTGTAACATTTTGTTCTTTTCCCTCCACGCAGTGATGATTTCTGACAGCCAGAGCAGCTCACATTTCCCCATTGCCAAATTCAGACTTATGTATTCGTTTATATTTGTGTTTGAACTTCACATCAGTAGTCTGAATGCTTTATAAAAGCTTTCTACAAAGAGGTGTGCGTCCTACAAAGCAGATATGCTTTTGAAGAGTTTAAAGTTGTGTAAAGCATCCACTTTTTCACACTGACAGTTGTGTAACTTAATTTTAATGAACGGAATTTGATTCCCTTGAAAGCCAAGATCTGATAGCATTGACTGGGATGAAGCATACGTTTATAGTTCAAGCTTTCAGATAAAGATCTGCCAATGTATCTCCCTTCTGGTTTGCAACATTCCTGCTGTTTTAGGCCTAGGTTTCTCCTGAAACAGCGCACTGACACCATTCTTGTGCTGCCATCTTGTGCTCTAGAATCACAGCTTTCATTAAAAAAAAGTTTTGACTTATTTTGATGTTTGCAAAAAAAAGTGAAACTCTTGCAACTGTGTCTACCTTGAGTCTGCAGGCAGCCTGGAACAATGACTCTGAAAGTTGGGAACTGCCCAATTTGTCTCACTGAGTTGTTAGTTCAGACACCCAGTGATTATGATGTAAATGTCAACATTGTTAATTATTTCATTCCCCATGAAAGCTTGTAAGAAAGGAGAGGTAAGATCACAGATCTGCACAGTCACTGATTGTCTCATTGTATGTGGGTGCAGTTTGGAAGCGTACTACCATTTCCGCCCCCAAATTAAGAAGTCCTAAGTAGAGACCAGGAGGGAATCTGAGAAGCCGACCCTGAGAAGTCCAGTAGAATTCATGGGCGTATTAACAACTCACTGTGGGGTGCCCATCTCTAAGGAACCCAAGGAGCACACATAGTCATATGTTGGTCATTTGTGATATCTACTATGAGCAAGCGTCTCACTTTGGCAGCTGACGTGAGCAAAACTTGGAAAGACACCGCAAGCTTTTTCCCAGTTCAGCCCCTGCTAGGCACGTACTTACACTGTTTATAAGCGGAAATACTCCAGTTTTGCCAATCACTTGAATTAATTTTCTTTATTTCACTGTACTCCCTGTGTTAAAAGGCATATGTAGAACATGTGATCTGAATATATATTTATGTAACAACAATCACTTTAGGTTAGTAAACTTGCACTGATTTTTATCTTGGAATTTGACCTAAATTGTGGCATTCCTTGCTGTCATTTTCAGGTTACCTGAAGTTGTTGTTAGTGAGGGGCCTATAAGTTGGGTTAAAAAAAAATCCAAAGCTTTGTCCAAAATTTTATTCTTAAATAGTCCAGGTACAAGAGGGGATCTCTTCGTGTGGATTACATTCACACACACCTGCAGTTCTTGGTTTCAGCTGAAAGCAAAAGCATGAAAATTGGAAGAGGTTGATCTCATGAGGTTAGCAGCCCAATTTTAGGCAAGGAAGAGTCAGACTAACTTCTGAACATTTGGATACTAAGCTGTATAGAATGTTTGAGCCTTTGGAGGTTCACTCAATCCTAGTTGGGATTCTTCCATCTATGAATTGATGCAGATGTCTGGAAAAGATTCATATTATACATGTACACAAGGGAGTGGAAAAAGTACGCTAAAAGGAAGGACAGATCCATAGAAACAAAAATTTAAAATCCTGTGGAACTGAGTGCATATATTGTAGTTGCTTTCAAGTGACTTTACCTTACTCAACCTTGTTTATTTCAGTAGCTCAGTCCACGAACCCCTAGGGTTGCAAGCAGGTTTCAGGGGCCCATGGCAGAAAGCCGAAGCCCTGCCACATGGGGCTGAAGCCCAGGGCCCTGAGCCCTGCCACATGGGGCTGAAGCCAGAGCAATGTAGCTTTGCAGGGGTCCCTGTGGAATGTGGCCCCAGGCAATTCCCCTACTTTCTACGCCCTAATGCTGGCCCTGGCTTTTATATGCAGAAAACCAGTTATTGTAGCACAGGTGGGCCGTGGAGTTTTTATAGAACGCCGGGGAGGGGAGTCCTCCAAAAGAAAAAGGTTGAGAACCCCTGCGGTAGATCACCACAGGTCTGAGTGACCTTGACAACCTTGCATAACCCATTTGATTTACGAGAATGAAATGTTCTGAACATTTTATCCAATTCATTAAACAAAACCAGAATTTCTGTTAACATCAAACCTGCCTATCTTGAATGTGTACTAATACCATGACTAAAAGGGATGGAAGCAGGAGTATTTCAGCCACTGGAAATGGCAGCATTATGAATGCTAGTAGGGGAAACTTTGGAATGGAGTGAAGTACCATTGAAAGCACATTAATACAGGGGGGAAGAGATTGTGTTCTGGTAGTTATCCGGTAGTTATATATTTAATATGTTCTGAGCATGGTATGTGAATATGGATGCTGATTTTGTGCTATGTCATGTTATATAAAGTGTTCATTGGACATGAAAATGGTTCTTTTAAATTATTAGAAATTAAGACTGTGCATAATGTCTGCTTTCAAATATACCATTATTCAAACCCTACTGTTAAAGGATTTTGTATTGTGAATGTGCATGTATCCAGCCTTACTGCAGTGAAAATTGCATGGTAATAAAAAAATTTGTATTTTGATAGTACAAATAGTGTGCATTAAATTATACCTTTTTTCTGATTGTATATTTGCTACAGTTGAGTCGTTCTTTTTTGTTGATTAATTTTGGTCCAGAATGATGTATTGTTTGATAAGACTGATTTTCTTCAATCTGACATGTAATTATTTTTATCCTTCATGTCTCTAGAATAAGGCAAGATGCCACGGCTTCTCTTATTCTGTTGTGGAAGGTTACAACAGTTGGATTTAAACAGTGCTCACTTATAGATGGTAGAAGCGTTACTCTCCTCCAGGCACTGGGTGGACTTGTTCTTTCTGAGGAAATGCTTGCATTAGGAAATAACTACTTTATTGGTGAGTTGTGCTAACGTTCTGGTCTCCTGATCTCCAGCCTTACACAAGAATCAATAATTTATGCAAAACTTAAAGAAACGTAGAGGCAGCTCTGTTAATTTACCAGGGGCTTGAAGAACTGGATTGATGGTCAGAATATATTTTAGAATTTTGTTAATTCTAAGCAGATGAATGCTACCTGAAGCTGCAAAGTAGCACACATGTGGAACTATGTAATATGAAATCCAGTTAATGTTGTTTGACCCATCTACTTCAGATACACAAAGGGTTTTATAATACATTTTAAATTTAACTATGTTGCTTTTTGGTAAATACTACAATAAATGCCTCCAAATGTAAATATTCAAGGTGTTTCTTTGATTATTTGTTATATTATGGTACACTTTGAGAAAAGAATGTGTCTGAAATCAGTTAAATGAATAAAATACCTAGAACATAATGTAAACTTCAAAATATATTAAAATATAATGAGCAAGTCTGTTCTTCTCACAACTATATTTATTACCCACCAATAACACTTACTTGTCAAGGATTTATTCCTATGTAAATATGACACAAACACAGAACTGTTAGAATTATCTTAATATACTGTAATATACTTCATTGAAAAATGAAACATTAAATATCATGGGAGGAAGTGTGAAATGAAAAATAGTATACAGTTTAAAATAAAGTACATGGAAAATAATACTGTTTTAAAGACATTCTTTAAGAATGGAGACTATAGATTTAATTATATTGGGCTTTGTGGACAGATGGTCTGTTGAAATTAGGACATGAAATTGAAATCATGGTAATAACGGTACTTATTTGTTATAGTCTTGAAATACTTTTATTTCCGTAATGAAGAAAAAGCTGCTACAGATTATTGTTCAGTAATTTGTCATTTCTGAAACACAGGCTGCTTTGCAAATAGATATAAGACACCAAAAACACCTGTGCAAAAATATTGGGCCGTTTTCTGAATGGATGTCCCTGCCAGAAAGAAGCCCAAATAAAGCAGAAATGCTGTGTTTCCACAGTGATAAGGGACAGTGTATCAGAGATCCTGTTGAGGGTTGTTACAGCTACTTTATCAGCAGCAGGTTTCATTTAATGGCATTTATTTTCTCCAAATGGTTTCCCAATTATTTTACATTTTTCCTCTTTAGCTGAGATAGACATTTTCTCTTAAATCTCTTACATCTAATTTTTTTTTTTTGCATTTAATTTGCTGAAGTTAAGTTTCTCTCCGAGAGCAGTGCTAACATGGAATGGCGTGGCAACTGACATAAGGTAAAATTCTAGTGAAGATAAGGCAGTTTGTAGTTTTTACATGTGTTAGCCGGTCAAGGTAAAGACTACGGGGGAGTGTTTACCTCAATCTACTAACTCATGTTACAGCTACATTTGCCTTGTCTTCACTAGGCTTTGATCTTGTGTTAGTTAACATGTGTTAGCTCACATAAGGTAAGAAAGTACCTTTTTTCCTCGTGAAGACAAAGCATATGTGCAGGTTGTAATAGAGACTTCGGTCACCATGTACATCATTACAAATCCTTTTTCTGTAACTTTTTCTTCCATCTACTGGAAGTTTGTGATGTCTTTTTTTTTTTAAAAATAAATCTTCTGATCCTAAAAAATCTGTATAGAGCTTTCCAAACTCTTTAGTGCAGTTTTTTTAAAATAAAACCAAAAGATCACAATCATCCTGACTGATGTTAGAGGACACTATAATCACAAATTAGTATGGCATGGAGGAACATGCAGACTCAAGTAACAAGAAAGTGATACCATGCATCGAGGGCTAATCCGTGTTTAGTAAAGATGGAGGCATGCACAGTACATTTTGATTTAAATATTTTATTAAAAGACCCACAAATCTACTTAAATTCTTCATTTTAGTTTTATAATCTGCTGTGCATTGGTAGCACTCTGAGTTTTACTTCAAAAAAATAAATATAAAACATCCTCCCTCCCTGTACCTTGTTTTTATATGTATTAGGGCGAGGTGAACTTCAAGCTTTTTACTTTCAGTATTCACAAAAAGTTCTACTGCATGAAAACGTCAAAATGGGGCATGGATGACTTTGCTGTATACAAAAAAGCAATGACTGTAACAGTTACTTTGTTTGATGATACTTAAGCTGTAATACTCTTGAGCCAAGAGGTAATGTGGGATGATATAAGCATAATGCTACTTTCCTTCTAGGAATATATCAGCCAAATATTTGCTTTCTATGTATTATATTTCTTGGAGAAATGTAGGGGTTGCACTGAACATTGTATTTTTTTCTGCATATTCAACTGAGTTTTTTTAAACTCTTCTTTTCTTTCTTAGTGAATCTTACTAAAAGAGATTTTATTGGCTTCTTATTTTTTCATTTCTAATTTCTAATTAGAGATGTTATAGAAGAAAGGGAAGATGTGAGTAAGCTGAAGATCAAAGAAAAAGATTACATGAATCTCTCAAGTCACTTTCCCCAGTGTAGCCTCCAAGTTTGTTATGCATCTTGGATCTTTAATTATTTCATACCAGTCTTCCTGAATAAGTCTGATGTGCCAAAGACAAAACATTCCGGGAAATATATTATTTGTTTATGTACTGTCTCTTGGTGTTTAATTAACTAAATTAACATTTGTTTAAAGTTGTTTAGATACTGCTGAAAGGAATCAGACAGAAGAAAGTAATCAAGTGATGCAGTATGTAAACAGTATTTATTGAGTGGAAGTAATGGAGTGTCTCTAAGAATTACAAATAAATAAAACCTTGAGATCATATTGTTTTTTCCATATACAAAAAGCAGCCCTATACCCTCAATGTGAATGACTTTTTGGGGATTGAGCGGAACGGCAAAATGAGAAGGAATAAAAGTCTGCCACAGAGAGCACAGTATGCCCTCTCTGTAGCATGATACTCTAATTTTGTTTGTCGCTGACTCTGCAAATAGACAGATTCTTTAAAAAATGCAGTGTGGAAATGAAGTCATAATGGTTCTGTGGCTGCATAGACCACATTTGTTAAATTACTACATTTACTTTATTAAAGCTGGGCCATCTTGAGAAGGGAAAGGGGTGCCAACTCCAATACTTACTGAAGTCAGTTATTGTCACTCACAGCATATACTTTCCATAGCAATCTTATTAATACTATCTTCCTTAAAGAAAGATTTTAATGAGTTTTGAGTAAGCCACATGTTCATGTATGGAGTCTATCTTCTAACATTTTTCTTACAGCCATTAATTAAGAAACATAAAAGATACATTTATTAGTCAGAAAGAATGAGTGACCTATTAAATACAATTTAGGCTTTGAAAAGAAAAAAGGTGCACTGGATGGGTCAGTGGTTTAGGAGTGGGACAGCACACTTTTTACTTCCAGGTTGCTGGTGTAAAGCCAGGCTAGGCTGGTACTGACCATAAGGTGCTGCCATTTTGTATGGTTCTGAGAAATACTCTGTTGGGGAGGAGCCCACTCATCATCCCTTTCAGGCTGCGTGTGGGGGTAAGGCAAAGGATGATTAAAGCTCTTCTGCTGCAATAAGTTTTCTCTGCCACCCCCATCCTCCGGGGGCAAGACTTAGGGCAAACATATTGGCATGTGATTGCTAATTGTATGTTATGTGGGTTCACCATTGAATTTTTATTTCTGTTTAGGTCAAGCCAGTATCGCATTCAAATACCATATGTTCCAGTGTGTGAATATGGCAAAACTTTGGGGGCTTATGTAGGTTTTGCAGGGCATCAGTTTATTTTCCTGGTTTGCTTAGGGATGGGAAGCCGCAGTTCTAGGGGCTAAGTATATTGCTGGAGTTTAGCACAGTGGCAGCTTTATCCCTCTTTATGCCAGACATGTATCATGCTGGGCTTGGAAGTTGGGTTGTGCCAATCAGGACAATGATAGCTATACTAACCCTTTCCTGCAAAGACTATGTTCATCTCCCATTTTTGTTTGTTTCCACTTTGGTTTGTTTGTTGAATAAATTTATGGGCTGTGTGCCCCTAGCTTTTGAGGTGTCTTTTTGGGGACCCCATGGACAATGAGTTATCAATGGGCAAAAAAGAAAAGAAAACAATTAAAAATTGAAAACACATCATGTCTTCAAATACCTGTGATTGAACAAAACAGCTGTCCAATTAACTTTAGATTTTCCTAAATATTCTTCTCCGGACAAAGACTATGCATGACAAATTTATGAGGAAAGGAGGGTTGTAGTTTTTGTTTTTTTTAATTACAATGGTAGAAGGTTAAAGCTGGGCTTACAGGATACATTTTTCACACTTTTAATGATGAGTCCATAATTAATTGGTCCCAGTAAGGTTGACTCTCAGAGAAAGTAACATATGACTAGATGGGGTGTATAACTGAAAATGTCATCAGAAAAAATCATCTGTTTAAATAGAAAATGAAATCATTTACTGTAGGTGAAATCCTGGGCCCACTGAAGTCAATGGGAATGTTGCCATTTGCTTCAGCAAGTCCAGAATTTCACACTATATGGTCCAAAGACCCTTGAAGTCAGTGGGAGATATTCATCTAATTGGCAGGAGTATAGGGCCCTAATGTCCTACCAGGTTTACAAGATTCCTGAGCTTTATTAGATTAACTCAGGATCCTCTGCAGTATGTGATCATTAGTGTCACCAGAATTATGTCATAAATGAGAAACCGCAAAAATTTAACCCAGTTCTGATCATACATCTACTCTTTATTGCAATAAGTTCTTTTAATTGAAATCAGATGTAATGTATTTGACAAGGTGCTGAAAAATGACATTACAATGGAATGCATAGTATAGTAGCAGTTTGATGCATGAGTCTTTTCAACTGTGAAATTTCCATGAATGTTAATCAGAACTGCATACTTAAAGCCTTGCAGACTGGGTTGAGAACTAAAAACATGTTACTATGCATTTTTCCTGGCAATCCTAGAACACCAGATACCCAGTATATCTCTCATGAAAGGGATAATACAGTCGTCCTAGTGCCATTTACATATATATCTGTTTCTATTTGAGATGGTTGCAGGTTCCTTTGGTTTTCCTTTTTGATCTAATGAAGTTTCTTTCTTGAGAATATTCAGTAAAATTTGCCGTAAAAAAAAAAAAGCTGCTCTAACCACAGTTTTGTAATCGAGGTCTTACTAAGTTACCGCTATGGAGACCCCTCCCATCTGACATGCTCCTTCTAGCTGGGCAAATGCCCTACACCAGACATTGTGTGGAAGCCCAGCTATTTGTGGCAACTGTGTCATATGAGTAGAGTATTGAGGTTGAGGTGAGCACCAGAACCACCCCCCATTAATTTTTAGCCTTTTATCTTTGAAGGATTTATAAACTCGCTCCTTACTGTGAATGAAAACATAAATCACAATCATGCATTTCAAAATTATGCAAAGTTTTGCTGAATATAAAGGAGTTTAAAAACATTCAGATTTAAATGGCTGTAGCTTTTTTACTATAGCAAATAACATTTAATAGTCTAATTCCAGTAACAATAAAAATTGCAATAATTTTATGTTGTATTGTTTTGAAGATTTGGAAAATAGATAACGAAAGTGTTTAACATACTTCATAGTTATCTGTTCAGTTGTAGTCAGTTTCCCAAAAGTGCTCATGATTGGGGCATGGTATTGTAGGTCATCCAGTTGGCACTGAGGACTCCAGATTTTATTTTCAACTCTGCCTCTGATGTATTGGCTGCATTCATGTTAGCTGTTTTTCAGAAAAATGTCCCACTGTTGCTAATGCCAGTGCAGCTCCATCCAAGGTAACAAGGCTTCCCATGACTGCCAGCAAATGTAGCCATGTTGTCAAAACCTGCTTGTAATCAGTTTGCATGATATGATAGTCGAACACTGCTGGCAGCCAGTGGCTTTTCTGTTCTACCACCCCCACCATTGTGTCCTCTGGTGGAGCTGCAAAATTGTTAACGGCAGTGTGAAATATATCAGAAATATATCAGCCTAGTGCATAAGGACCTTGAGAAAGTCACCTTCTTTCCATATCTGTAATACGGGGGTAGGGATATTTAACTATCTCACATGGTTTGGGAGGCTTAATTAATATTTCTAAAGTGCTGTGTGAGACCTTCTGCACTAAAAGATGCTTGCCGAGTTTCATAAATTCCATAATAAGGCCTAAAAAGGGGTGGGAAGTGGGGGGCTTTGTAGGTTGGCAGAAGTATATGTGCTTTTCTTTAATTGTATGTTTAAAAATAACAGAAAGAAAAGAAAATTTGAAGACATATTTTGCCATTTCACTATAGCTGAGATTGAGAATGTTTCCCTTTAAAAGAGAAAAAATTACAGGAATGTACTGAAAAAAAACCCCCAGCTCAAATCAAGAAATTCTGAATTATCATTCAGTGCCAATAAAAGTTGATAGCCAGTGAGCCAAGAGGCTCAGCACATTTAGGATTGAATCTTATCCTCTGTTACTGTTTAGTTATCATTATACATAAATAAAATATGATTTAGAATTGTCATGTTACTGAGGGCAGAACAATAAATCCTCTCAACATAATTTCCACTTGTAGCATTTATTGTGTCTAGTATTTTGATTGTAGGGACTGAGTTAGGCCAGCAGTGTAATCTGATTTTGTCAGGTTGTGGAGCAATTTTAAATGAAAGCAATTTAATCAGCTGATTTTAAATAATAATTTAAATCACTTAATTTAAATAAATAATTTAAATCCAGTTGAGGCTCTGTGAAACTAATATGAAAACTTGTGCTATTGCAAATGTAGATTAAAATTTATAATTAACTGAATTGTAAATTCTGTTGCCTTTTTTAAATGCTACCACTTACAGGATATCTTCTTTTAATTTTACAAAACTGCTATAATAAAAAAACAAAAAAAAACAAAATAGTGAAAATTAATGCCCTAACCCCTTAACCAACTGAGCAGGTATGTAACTGCACACATCAATAGTGGGGCTTCACGTGTGTACATGTTTGTAGCAGCAAAGCTAAAACTGTATTTTTATTAAAAAGCTTTTCTCTTAATGGCATAAATCTTTGTCACTTCAAAACAATATTGCTGTAATGCTAACACTGAAATGTTACTTAGACTTCTAGTACATTAACAAAGTTATTGAGAATTTCTCTATACACATAGGGAAACATTTTCAAAAACTGGATCCCTAAATTAGGATCCCTAATTAGGCTCCTAAATCCCTATTTTGGCACCATTGACCTTGATGGAAGCATTTTATCTTTCTTGAATTGGGAAAGTTCAGTATATCAGAAAATGGTACTGGTTGGCTATTTGTTTAACATTTGCTTATCAATTATGAGTTTGATTGTTCGTACAGTAAGGGTATTAATGAAGCCCGGAATTCTTTTTCAGCATAGATGATCACTTTAAATGTGAAAATTTTTAGAAATAAAATCTGTGCAGAATCTGAAATTCTACTGACAGTTAGGAAATTATTTAAGGAAACAAGACCAAACGTTCGGTTTTAGTTATTTAAGACTATAAAGTGGAAGAAAGTAAAGAATTAGCAACGTGTAAGTAAAACAAATCTGATTTAAATAAAAATATTAAATTTAAAATACTATTTAAATTTTAAAAAAATCATGATCTTTATCCAACCTACTTTCTATCATGCAGTCTTATTTATGACTAGTCTAAGTAGTAATGGGTTTTAAAATACATGCATGTATGTACTGAGAAACAATGTGATAGGTACAATGAGAAGATATAATGGGAAAATGCATCAAAGGTCTGTTACAGACTTCCCTATTGTATGTGGTGAAAAATGTATACTTTTCTCCAGTATAAATAGAATTTTATACCCTAAATAAACTGAACTGTAACTTTTCTCATGTGACCTTGGAAAAATATTATTTGAATCAGAAGTCATTAGGAATTCAGTAATAATTTTAAAAGATGCTTTGACTTATAAATCCCCAATGGAATGTAAATTTCTCGTTTGTCTTGTACAAACAGCACAAAAACGCTTTATGACTAGTGATCTTAGTACTTAGCAATGAACATAACTGTAGTAACGAACAGCTTTCTATATTTAGTAATTTTAAATTCTTTTTTAAGACTCTGTCTAAAATACTATAGCTAAACTCAGCCTAATTAGTTTTGCATTGGCAATCTCACGTTAAAGGTGCATCACCAAATAGTGCTGTTTAATTGCTAGGGACAGATTATGCAAGGCCCTTATGCAGTTGCTTTGTGAGTGCTGCAAGAAGACTACTCCTTTGCTCTTACATGGCCAAAGGAAGGCCCAATCATAGTTACAGCCCCTGCAGTATAGTGGGCCCATGACCCTTCCCTCCCATCTGCACATGCTCTTAAGGTGGCACTCAAGTGCAGTGGGAAGCGTGCTGAACTGCATAAATGGGTGTAGCAGCTTTCACTGTGTTCCATTTGGGGCACGTATTACCATACAGTGGTGAATCACATGATCACATACTATTTCTCAGTAACAAAACTTTTTACAGCCTTCAATACACATGTGCAACATATGTATGCTATACAAACAGATTTTCTGAAAGTCATTCATGGAGAAGTGCACAGTAGATTGTTTTTACACAACATCTTGTGCATGTAATGAAGTATATAATGTACAGTAATAGTGAACATTTTCTGCCACATACAGTCATCCAAGTTTATCATGGTGACTTCTGTAGTTCAATGACACCTAATCTGAATTTTAAAGCATGCTTAATTTAGCTTTATGAAAATTAGTAATTAGTCTGAACTAAAATCTCAGCTCTAAACACGCTTGTGAACTTTTGAGGGTTTGTATAAAACTTTGTGGATTGGATCTATCTGTGTGTATTTTGTGCAGAAACAACATTTAGTATTAAAAGTGCTCTCCTGCCATTGTAATGCCAGGTTTCTACTCAGACATCTTTGCCCTGACCACTATTAATCTTGAGTCTCATGAGTTTTAATTATCTGCTCTATTGATGGTCTCTGGGCCATTTAATGTACACAGTTATCTCTCTTCTTCATGCATTAGCTTTGGTAACCTCTAACAGGGGTTAGAGACATATTATGCAGACAGAGTGAATGTCTTTGTACAAAAGAAAATTATATTAAAAATAAACTGATAATGATAGATAATCTGTAGGTAATTTGAAACTAATTACAATGATGAGGGGATCCTAACCTTTAATGTATCTGGTTGTGAGGGTTTCAGATTAGAAGAAAAATTGCAATTTGTGTGTTTTAGGTCCAGAATATGTACACCCTTAGAGGCATTCAGTGTTATTACATCTCATGCAGTGGAAAGATAATCATATTTCCATCTGAAGAATTCAATGTAGCTTAAGTTGATTTTTTTAATGAGTTAAGTAAAATTGAAATAGCACAATTTTATTTCACAATAAGAGTGTCTGTCTACACTCAGACTTGTACTGAAATAACAAAGAGAGTAAATTAAAACAGTTTTAGTTATTTCAGTGCAAGACCATAGCCTGGTTAGTGGTGAATTCAGTGCATTATGCTCAAGTAAATAGAATTTTCATTTTTATGATTGCAGTTCACCTTTAAGGACTTATTTGTACAAACACGACTGAGTGTTGTGCTTTCAGCAGTGAGGATTCCACTTCAGCCTTGCAAAAAATTACCTTCAGGGCATGTCTACACAGCAAAGAAAAACCAACAGCTGGTTCATGCCAGCTGATTTGGGCTCGGGGCTTGGGCTGCAGGGATGTTTCATTGCTGTGTAGATTTCTGGGTCGGGCTGGAGCCTGGGCTCTGGGATCCTTCCACCTTGTAATTACTTTGGCCTAGATCCACAAAGGACCTAGGTGCCTAAGTCCCAGATTTAGACACTACTGTGATCCACAGAATCCCTGCTCAGATGTCACCTAGCCGTGCGGGCACCGGAACTCACTTGGTGCCTAAATTTTTGCTGTAAAAGTTCCCCAGGTGCCTAAACCTCTGCTTCTGGGCATGTGCACTGCTGCCTGAGGCAGGCATCTGGATGCCTATCTTCTGCTTAAGCCTCAAACCAGGTGGAGATAGGCCTTCCCTCACCTGTCTGTCCTCCAGGGCCTGATCCTCTAGGTGTGCTCAGAGGCTGCCTAACTCCACACAAAATGGCCACAGGGTGGAGTAGAGAGCAGGACTGGCAAGTGATACTTAATTCAATTTTTGCCAGAACATAGTGCTATATTTCTAAGCAACTTCTGCATTTTTTGGGGTGGAGATAGAAATTTTACAAATATATTTTTTTTAAATTTTGTCATATACTTTGCAGTTCACCTTTGACTACTGCATGTCCCAGCAGTGGGAAGTGAGTACATGGGAAGTGAGTATGTTTTGTAGTTTAACCTTTGGAAATTCAGCATTTTAAAGCTTCTGGTAGATAGGTTTATGACTTGTTGATATCTATAGTTTAGGGGGCAAAACCCTTCAGTTTTCGGATTTCTCTTTAGGCAAAACGATGGTCTAATGAAAAAAGCACAGGACTAGAAGTCAGAATGTTTGCAATCTATTCATGGCTCTGTCACAGACTTGCTGTGAGGCCTTGAACAAGTCACTTAACTTCTCTTCTCGTGTAAAATGGGGATACTAATTCCTAATTCAAAGGGGTTTTGTGAGGCACAGTTCGTTAAGTTTGTAAAGTGCTTTGAGGTCTTCAGGTAATTGGTGCTACTATTTATTATTATATAGTGTGTATATGTTAAAATAGGGTTAGCCAATCCTTTCATGACCTTACACGTCGTCAGACTGAACCAACCAGCACAGATAAAACCTCATGGGCATCACCACACACCTAATCCACAGCAGATCCCCTTGTTACAACCCCAAGTTCTGCCTTTTACAGTCTGCCTTGGCTCCTTGGGGGATCAGACACTCTGACGGTCTGCCTGTTTGGCCTCAAAATATTGTTAATTGCAAATTTTCCTGAACTGTGGGTGTTCTCAATTACTTTCATTCAGGAACACAATGAGCGTGTAGTGGGAAATCGTCATATGGGAAATCTATTAGTGTAGCCAATCCTGCCATCTTTTAGTATGCTGGCACATTGTCTAGCGCAATAAGTACAGCCCTCAGAGACATGGCAGAAAGCCACACTCTAAGCTGATATTGCAGGCAGTATGCAAATAATCTCATAAGGGTCCGTATCACATTGCTATGTGATTTTGTTGATCTTTATATGGTTTATTTATTTCATCAAATTGTGCCATATTTAGAGACAGTAACACAAAGCCACGGTCTATTTTAAATGTGGTTCTACACAGAAAAGTGGCAGTGAAAATTCATTTGGGGGGTATTATGCCCAGGTGATTCCAACTCATATTTCAGAGTGGTAGCCGTGTTAGTCTGTATCAGCAGAAAGAACGAGGAATACTTGTGGCACCTTAGAGACTAACACATTTATTTGAGCATAAGCATTCGTGGGATAAAGCCCACTTCATCAGATGCATGCAGTGGAAAATACAGTAGGAAGATGTGTGTGTGTGTGTGTGTGTGTGTGTGTGTGTGTGTATATATATATATATATATATATATACATACAGAGAACATGAAAAAATGTAGTGATTATCACTACAAAAGTTTTTTTTTCTCCTGCTGATAATAGCCCATCTTAATCAATTGGTCTCGTTAAGAATTAGTATGGCAACCCCCATTTTTTCATGTTCTCTGTGTGTATATATAAATATCTATATATCTATATCTATATATCTTCCTACTGTATTTTCCATTGCATGCATCTGATGAAGTGGGCTTTAGCCCATGAAAGCTTATGCTCAAATAAATTTGTTAGTCTCTAAGGTGCCACAAGTACTCCTCGTTCTTTCAAATCATATTTGTTCAGTTTACAAATATATTCTATCCACCAACTCTGCAAAATTCAGCTTCACCTTTGAAAGTCAAGCTGGGTACTTTCCTTCTCAAGCACCACTACCAGTAATAAAGACCTACAGGCCAAATTCATGTCCTCAGTTGCACCTATGCAATTTCATTGTTATCAGTCTGTACCTCAGTGATCCTCACTAAGGTTAGTAGCATTGCACAAATTTTACTGAGACTGAGAGCATAATTTGGCCAGCAATAATATTACTGTGTTGGGATTATGTATAAGAAGGAAATGACTCAACTTGACTATCCAAGCCCAGTGTGATTTTCAATGCTGGTAGTTAGTAATGAACGTGTGTTTATTTGGAAATTGAGTGGGTTTTTTATAGTATTAGTGAGAAACAATAGAGATGTAGCCACATGATGATGATTTTAGAGTTGCTGCTCAGAGAAGAATTACTTTTTAAATCCCAATATTTCATGTGATTATTTTTTTTCTGAATGGAAAGCATTTTAAAGGGTTCTTGATATGTTTGTCACTAAGCTCTACATATAACAATGGAGATCAAATATGCTGCTGCCAAAATGGGGTCTGACTGATTCATGCCTTCTGTAACAAATTGTTCCTCCATACTTCAACATCAGTGATTTTTGTAACTGAGTGGAGGCCTGGTTAGCTAACCAGTTACAAATAACGTGGTTTGGGTCCACATGGCAGCTGTTCTGCCATCACAACCGTATATATAGGTCCACTGCTGCTGTGTTGCCTCGCAGTATTTTAGGAGAGGGATCTGTGATGTTCTGGGCAGCTGTTCTCTAGTGCAGGGGTGGGCAAATTTCTGAAATTCCTTTTCCTGATTGCCTAGCTTGGCGAGCACACTTAACAGCTTTCCATTTTTGAGCACAACTGCCCAGCTGACCATGCCAGCTACACACTCCATACATGTTGCTGCCTGGAGCAGACAGGAGATACTGGATCTCCTGGGCCTGTGGAGAGAAGAGGCTGTGCTGGCACAGCTGTGGACCAGCCATAAAAACATTGGTATCTACGAGCAGATTGCTCAGAAGATGCAGGAGAAGGGGTATGGCAAGCACCAGCAGTAGTGCTGTGTGAAAGCCAAGTTGCTGCGGGAGGATTACCAGAAGGCCAGAGAGGCCAACAATTAATCTGGTGCTGAGCTGCAGACCTGCTGCCTTTACAAAGGCATACTTGTAAGATACCCGCTCCCCCCCACAGCACCGCAGATACCTCTGAGGAGCCTGAGTTACAGGCCCTTGCCATGAACAGCAAGTAGGAGGTAGTGGATAAGGAGGAGTAATATGGGAAACAGGAGATAGCGGGATCCAGCTGCACAGCAAGCCAGGACCTGTTTTTGACTCCACCACAGTCCTGCCAGTCAAGCACGGGCAAGCCTGGTGCAAGGGAAGGAATCTCTGGTAAGTGTGTAGCTACATTTTTAATTAGAGATGTAAGCAGAGTCAGGATGAGCTCCACCCTGACATCTGGTAGTGAGTTGTGGCAAGCTGTGGAAAAGAACTTCAGGGGCTGATCTCATTTGCATAGGCACACCCACCCTGCCTAGCATGAGCCCATAGCTGCCCAAATGGTCACTTTGGCTGCTGTGGGATCCCCAGTTTCTCTGTTTTTGGGGCAGGAAGAATAAATGATTATTATCCTGATTATATGAATCAAGGACAGTGGAACTGTACTTGGCCTTTTGTTATGATGGAGGGACTCACCATCAACTAAGTAGCACTCGCTAGGCAAGGGACATGGGTTCCAAAACTCAGTGAATTGAGAGAGGCTGGGGACAGGTACTAATACCTGGTGGTATGGGCCCCCCTGGCAAGGGCCTTATATGCTAATTACACTTCCTCCTCTCTCCACTGTGGAATATCAAAGCTAATTTTGATTCCATTAGGAGTCTAGTTACAGGCTGCTGTGGTGAATTCAGTGGTGCACCAGCACTGAGGCTCCCCTACTACAAGCTGAAATCATAAAAGACCTAAACTTACTAAGAGCTGAAATCACTGAGTCTTGTGTTAAGTAGTGGGGGAGCCTGAAGATATATTGCAGAGCAGTTTGCGGGACGGCTGGTGGAGCAGAGCAGTTTGTTGGATGCCTGGAGCAGCTCATGGGGGCAGCTGGCAGAGTGGAGCGATTCATGGGATGGCTGGTGGAGCGGAGCAGAGACCCATGGAGAGGTGGGGCAATCAGCTTTGGACCACGTAAAGTGCCCTTTAACCCCTCCCCCCCCCAATCTCCACCCAGGTTGGGAGGTAAAACTCTGCAGATACATTTTCGAACTCTAGGGCTGCACTGACCAGGGACAGAGACTTTTGGGTTGTTGGACTTTTGGGACTTTGGGTACTTTTGGGTTGTTGGACTCAAGAACCAAAGGGAAACCATGCCCCAATTTGTTTGGGGTGGGTTTTTTGCTCATGGGTTGTGTTATGAATCCTGTTGCTGGTGTTTCCCCAACATAATGCTACATTGTTTCTCTCTGTTATTAAAAGGCTTTTGCTACATTCAGACTTCGTGCTTGCGAGAGGGGAAGTATTGCTTCTTGGAGGCGCCCAGTGGGGGGTGGTATATATTTGTCCCAGGTCACTGGGTGGGGGCTCAAGCCGGTTTTGCATTGTGTTGTTGGAATGGAACCCCTAGATACTGAACCCGGCCCTTGTTGCTGCCAACTCTGACGGGCAGAGGGGTTACAGAGGATGGCACCCCCAAAGTAGCAGGATACATTTTTTACTTTTCATTAATTTACTCGTGCTAGAAGAGGTAGTGGCACTACCAAGAGAGGTAGAATTGCTATCTACTTTTCATTCCCCTCTAGAGTGGGGGAGAGAGGCATGCGGAGCCGTTTTTTTCTGTGCACAGAGGTGTCCTTTGAATCCTGTTGCGAGAGTTTCATGGAGGTTCTCTGCAATTGTCTGCTGAAGGTTTCTAGGGAGGGCTGCCTTATTTCTTCCTCCACGGTAGGATACTTTCCCATGCCACTCAGCTATAATTTCAGTAGGCACCATTGCAGTACACAGGCTAGCAGCACAAGGCTCTGGGTGTCTTCGGGATGCTCGCAGCAACTATGTTCTCTCTGCCTTTGCGACACTCAGGAGTGAGATATCAGCTAAAGCATCACAGCCTATGAAAAATGGTGGCAATATTCAGTGCCATTGCCCTGCGCTACTAGAATCATGCAGCCGAGCAATTTCCTCTTCATTTCCCCAACTCCCAGAGGGCCATACTCACCATGGCTGGTGGTGTGTTGGGCGCCATGCACAAGCAGTCCCAAGTAAAGTGAGAATGTAGGGGAGTGAGTTCAGAATCTTTAGTTTCACTTACGGTAGCGAATATGCTCACAATGGTACCTCTGAGTGTTTCATCTTCAGCTGCAGCCATTGCTACCTTCAGGGTCTCCCTCTCCACACCTGAGCCAGATAAGGAGGAAAAAAAGAGTACTCAGGATGACACGTTCAATGACATCCTGCAAGCCAGTGCTGCATATTGGACTGTAAGCATAGGGCCTGGAAGATGAACATTGTGGAAAGCCTGGAGAAAGAAAGAGTGGAAAGGAGGGAGGCCCAGAAATCCCAGCAGGAAAAGGAGGGAGATGCACCAGGACATAATGAGGCTTCTCAGGCAGCAAACACAGATGCTGCAGACTCTGATGGACCTGCAGGTTCAATGATCTCAAGCTCGCCTCCCTCTGCAGTCCAGAGGGAACTCAATATATGGATCTCCCTATACATGCCTCACAATCCGTGTGGCATCAAGGCCTGCTGCACTACCAAGCCTCTGAAGGTGTATGTGGCTGAAAGGGACATGAATGTTCTTTCCACTTCATAAGTTCAGTCCTCTTAATTTTTTAAGTTTTTAATATATTTGTTTTAAAATAGCACAGAGTTTTTTTGCAATGATTTTTGTTACAGAATAGAATTATGTTCCAAACAACAGAATTCATTTGTATTAGTTCACCACATATACTCAGAAGTTCTGAAAGCAACAGATTACCTGTTATTGCACAGTGTCACGCAACTCATAGGATAAGTCACAAAGAAAATTAATAGGTTCATTGACAATGTTATATCCGTAGATGTACAGCAATGACCAACAATTCATATCAGGCCATAAAAGAGCAGGGCCTGGCTGCTACGATACTACAATAGATATTACTCTGGCTCACTGTTAAAAAGGTCTTTCAAAGCCTCCCTGAACCTTATAGATCCACGCTGAGCTCTTCTCATAGCCCTTGTGTCTTGCAGTTCAGATTCAACAGACTGCTGCTCCACCTCTGCCCTCTACACTGCTGTAAACAATACCAGTTGTCATTCTGCACCTGCTGAACCAGTAATTGAATTGTTCCTTTATGCTGTCAGTCTGACCAGCGGGTGGCTTCGTGAGCAAGGGGTAGGCTGGATCCCCAAGGCTCACTGTTGGCATTTCAGCATTGCCCGTGGTAATCCTCTGGTCAGGAAAGAAAGTTCCTTGCTTGTAGCTTTCTGAACAGTCCTGTATTCTTAAAGATGCGAGTATCAGGCACCTTCCCTGACCAGCCCACATTAATGTCGGAGAAGCATCCCTAGTGATCCACCAGTTCTTGCATAACCATAGAAAAGTAGCCCTTTCTGTTGATATACTCAGTGGCAAAGTGGTCTGATGCTAAAATAGGGACATGCATGCCATCTATTGCTCTACCGAAGTTCAGGATATATCCTGCATATTGTCCAGAGTCACAGTCCTGCAAAGCAGGAGGCGATTAATGGTCTTGCATGACTACAGCCCCCACAGTGGAATTCCTGACTCCAAATCGATTCCCGACTCACTGGTAGCAATCTGGCATTGCAATTTTCCACAGTGCAATGGCCACTTGATCTCCACTGTCAGTGCCGCTCTCATTCTGGTGTCCCTATACTGGGGGGCTGGGGTGAGCTTGGCACATGGATGCAGGAATGTGGCCTGGTGCATCTGAAAGTTCTGCAGTCACTGCTCGTCATCCCAAACCTGCATTTTGATCCAATCCCATCAGAAAGTGCTTGTTTCTTGGGCCCAGAAGCAGCACTCCATATCTACAGCTGCTCCGTGAACGCCACCAGCAACCTTGAATTGGTGGTTCTTATGTCCCACAGCAGTCTGTCCTTTGGGGAATTGTGTTCTCCACTCATTTGGTTCTTTTGCAGCTGTGCAAATACTCCAAGATCGTGCACCCTGTGCTTGCAATGTTCATGATAATAGTGTAGAACTGTGCAGGCTCCATTCTACTGTCAGAGATGGCAGACATTGAAGAGGGCTGCGTGGGTTTGTGGGATTTTGAAAAAAAGTGCAAAAATTATGGGAAACTGATAACATGATGGGATGGAGACAGTTGCAAACTGGGAAGTTGACTCCATGCTCCCCGTAACTCCTGCTCAACTTTTTTTGGCCCCATCATGCACTTCCAAAGCTTCCGAAAAGAGAGTGCACTGGACGGTGTCGAGTTGCACAGTGGGATGCCTACCCATGGTGCACTGCACTCTGAATCGATACAAGCACTCCCGGTGAGTATGCACACCGCTGACACTAGAAGCCAAGTATGCACATGCTCAAACGATGTACTGAGTATGGTGGCTGTATGCCGATGTAACTGTTCCGGTGTTCAGGGTCATGATAATTGTCAATATCAGATACAGTTGGAGGGCCCAAGCATCATGTGTATGTTCACCAGAGAAACAAATGGCGAACAAGACCCTGATGCATGACCCAGAACAGACTCAGTTTTGAGCTTTGTAATTTAGTGCTTTAGTGGAGGAGATGGAGGGTAATTGTATTTCAATCTTAAAATTACTAATTATTGTTTCAGCACTGTATGAACAGGCATGGCTGGAGAAAATATATTTCTGTGTTGGATGCACTGTAGCATGGAAATAATGAGAGAGCATTTCTGCAGTCACCAAGCACAATAGCCAAAGCAGCGTGCATGCACCAGGAGCCACATCTGTTACCCTTCTGAACCCAGCCCCATCCATACAACCAGCTACGCTCCCAGTAATGCACAATAATAGTGATCTTGCACATTACCACGTTACCTTAATCAGCCACCTTCCTGTACTGTTGCCAGATGGCTTTGGTAACGTCATCTTCTCCCCTTCATTGATGGGTCCAGTTCAGATTCTGTAGCTATTCTCAAAAGTCACCTATGCTGTGGCTGTGAGATCCCACATCCAGCATCTTGAAATGGGAAAATAGTTGTCTGTCAGTTGTCAGAGACTGCGTTTGAGTTCTTCACGTGATGGTATTGTCTCGTCATTTTTTCTCCCACTTCACTGGATGCTGCTATCCACAAGGTAATAAGAGACTCACTCACACACTTTCTGATTCGTTTGTTAAATTCAAAACAGCTTGGATACCTAACTTGTGCCAGATAACAGCAAGTAAAGCCTTGCACTGTTCCTCACACCCAAAGTACTCCCTTGCCTTTGTCACAGTAGAGATCATGATCTGTTATCAATGTTATGAACATTATGTCCAGCAAAGGAAGATAGTCATTTTGTGGTTTTAGAGTAGCAGCTGTGTTAGTCTGTATTCGCAAAAAGAAAAGGAGTACTTGTGGCACCTTAGAGACTAACCAGTTTATTTGAGCATAAGCTTTCGTGAGCTACAGCTCACTTCATCGGATGCAGTGAGCTGTAGCTCACGGAAGCTTGTGCTCGAATAAATTGGTTAGTCTCTAAGGTGCCACAAGTACTCCTTTTCATTTTGTGGTTTGTGGCTTCCAGGTGATGTAGCCAGAGTAGCCCTCTGTGGTAGTTTATACACAGGGGCAGAATCTCCAGAGGGCAAGTACATATAGTGGCACCCTCTGACTGCACTGATTTATGGGAGAAGGAAGGACTAGCTGTACCGGTTATAGTGGTGTGGTTCGGAGTTTCTGATCTACATAACAAAATGGCCATATTCCTAATTAGTTGCAAGACCCAAGCTATGTGCCAAACTGGTGTGGAGGAGGATTGTTGTGTTTTGACTTTCTTACGTTTTTGTTCGTCGACTTTCTCCAAGTGAGAGAAATGGAAGGGTTAAGGTATGTGCTTTGTGCTCCGAGGCTGAAGAATGCAAAACAGCAATGATGGAAATGAGATCTAGTCTATCTTTACCATGTATGGTACTAGTGAAATTGTACGGATATTTTTTCACTGTCAACTGATTATGTATAAGCTTGAAAGATTCTTTCCTTTAAAATAGATGCAGAGTTCTTCCATTTCAGATTCTGATTTATAACGTTTTCAAATTGTTCATACACACAGGTATAAATAGTTCAGCCTTGACTTCTTCCCCCGAAATTACTTTGACATCATTACATTGTAACTGGGCCTTGGAAAGACTGCAAAGTTAAATTGAACAAAATTACCTATCATTATAAGCAGCTATATTATTTTTCTTGAGACTCAAGATCAAGGGAGCTGTAAACATGTCTGAAATTATCCTCCTACCTGGAAATTAAAGTACATCTTAGATATGCTCTTGTTCAATCAGAGCTATTGGATTTGAAGCAGAAAGTAATTCATTTATGTTATATAGGAGATCAGACTAGATTTTCACAATGGTCTCCCTGGCCTTAAAATTTATGAATCTTGTATACCTAAATTTAAATACTGTAAGGTAAAAATAAATAGCCTTGTTTTATCTTCACAATCTTTGGAAATTAGGTGGAATAATTAGGAATTATAAGAAAAAGTGTGGCAGTCCAGTGAGAGAAATGATTTCTTCAGCAGTTTGCCAAGGGCTTTTGTTGCCAAAATAGTAATGAGAGTCAAAGTACAAAGGAGGCTGATTTTAAATTCCTTCAGGGAACTGTCCTGAAGAGTGTGTAAAAATCTGTTTCAGACAAGCAAATAAACTCTAGATACTTCCAAACATGCACATATAATTACATATTTGTGTGTCTGTCTAGGACTATCAAATTCTATTATAAGAGGAGGTGAGTTTTGGCTGCATCTTTATACTGATGGGTAATATATGATGTTGATTAGATCCAGAACAGTTTGGTAGTTTTTAGAAGAGGTCAGCAGCATACCACTTTACTAGTCAAACCAGACATCAGAGATATATCTAGTAAATTTTTCATCGAGACTATTGGAATATTGGCTAATTGATGGTGGTTAAATCCAAGTTGATTAAATTTATGTTGGACAAGAAGACATTTGCTGTGCTTTTTCCCCTCACCCTTCGGTTTGCAACTTGGAAATTAAGGTATAGATCATTACAAATTAGAAACACTAACTAATTATCCAGATTATACAGTAAAATTGTAAAATGAAATGGAAACGTCTCCATTAATATTTTTGACAGCACTCATAGAATTACTAACATACCTAGAAGCTAAGGAGTGCTTAATAAAAGCACGGGAAATAGCTTTCTTTCAGCATCCAAGAAACAGGACCCCTGTTTTATTGAGTCCTGTACTCATTATAACTTTTATATTGTTGTAAAAATTTTTCTGAGCAAATAAAGCACTCAGTCTCCAGTATGTAGCACAAGCAGCTAGGCTGTGAACAGAGGAGTTCCTTTGGGGCTAAAGGAAAGGTATCCTCCACTGCCTCAAGCTGTAGCTTAGCAACAGAGCTGCTCCCTTGAACTAATCTTAGAGCTAGAGTAGCTTCCACGGTACCTATGCCTTCCCTAGGCAGAGAGAATGTCTAGTGGATCTGTTGGTACACTTGCAATGGTGCTCATCATCTTCGTGCGGGCGGTTCCCAGAGAACTGGTCTTTTAAGGTTTACATGTCCCCTGTGTGAGTTCCCAAGATCTCGCTCATCCTATGCAATTGATTTGTACAGGTTCCACATCAGGCAGTGACCTTTGGAAGAGAGGCAGAATTCACCACAAAGTAGAAAAAATTCTTGGAGAAAACATTATGAAACTCTAAGAAAAATGCAGTTGTATTCCCTAAATTCTTTGGTGAAGGGTAAGAATAGTACTGTGAATTACATCCCTGTTTACCATGTAAACATCATTATCTCCTTGGGAATAACTGCGTTAGGGAATAGCTACATAAAAATGAAATCTTAGGGTGCAAGAGGAGGGTAATGTGTCATTGAAAATCTTTCTATTTAATGTATTTTCTGCTTCTCTCTTCGGTCATTCTTGTTAATAATGGTATTTGCATAAAAATAGAATATTTCCTTAGGGTCTTGCTGTTTATTACGTCCAGAAATATTAATCCCTTATTGGATGCATATCAGTCACATTCCAAGCAACTAATTTTGATGTCACAAATAAATTTATGACTTCAGATGGGGAATAACATCAGGAGAAAGTGAGCTGTAAAAAAAATAAATCTCATTTTCATGCCTGTATTAGTGTAATTAAGGGTAAGGAAAGAGAAACAAACAAAACTTAAGTAGGTTTTTCAAAATCTTCCATGATGTATAAAGCTGCTTTTAGAACCTCAGATGAATTTGGATCAAAATTTAGTTTTATTAGAATTTATTATGCTTGTGTTTAGATTGATGGTGGTAACATTGTGCTTTTTAGGCTATAGCTACACTACAGCTTACATTGATATACGTTGTATCTCTTGGGTGTGAATTAGTGACCCCCTGAGGAACATAACTTATGCCAATTTATACCAACATAACTTATGCTGTCCGGGGTGGACAGCAGTGTTGGCAGGAGTGTGGTAGCCCATAGAAGCACTTATATGCACACTCCAGTAGAGGCCAGGTGGACATCCAGTCAGAAATTTGGCTTTAAAGACTCATTGTCATTTTGTAAGACAAGTTTGCCACAGTGTGTTTTGCCAAAAGTACAGGACAGATAATGTGTAGCCTGGTTGGACAAGTTTGCTGCCACCTTCCACTGGTTTGATTTAGTCCATATCCTGTCTCTGACAGTGTCCAGTACCCAGTGCTTCAGAGGAAGGTTTAAAAAAACACATGAACAAAATGTAATAGACAGTTATAGAATTAAACAGCTCGTAGGGGAGATGTCTTCCTAACACCATTAGTTAGAGCTTGGCTTACATTGTGAAGCATAAGGGTTTCTACCCTTCGTGTTTTTAAAAAGATAAAACCACTAACTAATAAAAACTGAGGCACTGAAAAGAGAGAGACAAAAAAGCCTTTTAACTCACTGCCTCTGCAACTGAAATTAACTGAGTTATAGTGGGTGCTGTGCCTTCTTAGATGTGCTGTGTCCAAACATTAGGATCTATGAGGGAAGGATCCACACAGCCCCATTGGATGCTGCTATATAAAGAGCTCTGAGCGTGTATGTTGTTATGGGTTGGGTCACAGAGACCCCCTTGGGACTGCCACCTTATGTGCAGAGACTACCTCTGAGCCTGTTTTCCCTGCCAGCTTGGGACATCAGAACCCTGTCTTGTTGAGACAGACACGCTAGCCTGCTGCAAACACAGACCCAGCTCTGAGCCACCTCACACAAAGCTGCAGACTTAACTGAAAACAGCTTAAGAAGTGCTCCTGTCTCTAGCACCCAGACACCCAGCTCCCAATGGGTTCCAAACGCCAAATAAATCCGTTTTATTCTGTATAAAGCTTATACAGGCTAAACTTATAAATTGTCCACCCTATATAGCACTGATAGAGAGATTTCACAGCTGTTTGCTCCCCCAGGAATTAATTACTTTGGGTTAATTTATAAGCAAAAGTGATTTTATTAAATATAAAAAGTAGGATTTAAGTGGATCCAGGTAATAACAGACAGAACAAAGTAAGTTACCAAGAAAAATAAAATAAAACACGCAAGTCTAAGCCGAATACAGTAGGAAACTGAATACAGATGAAATCTCACAAAAGAGATGTTCCAGTAAGCTTCTTTCACAGACTGGACTCCTTCCGAGTCTGGGCTCAATCCTTTCCCCTTGTACAGTCTTGTTAGCTCCAGCTCAGGTGGTAACTAGGGGATTTCTCATGACTGGAACCTCCAGGTTTAAGATGGATTCCAATACCAGGTGACATGGTCATATGTCTTGTGAGACCCCAAGCCTTCCTTCTTCCTGGTCTGACTCACAGGAAGGCTTGCAAGTAAACAGAGCCATTTACAACCAATTGTCCTAGTTGTTGGGAGCCGTCAAGATTCCAAACCACCATTAATGGCCCACACTTTGCATAATTACAATAGGACCTCAGAGTTATATTTCATATTTCTAGTTTCAGATATAAGAATGATACCTTTATACAAATAGGATGACCACACTCAGTAGATTATAAGCTTTGTAATGATACCTTACAAGAGACCTTTTGCATGAAGCATATTCCAGTTACATTATATTCACACTTATTAGCATATTTTCATAAAATCATATGGAGTGCAAAGTCACATATGTCAAGTGCGTGTTCAGGAGAGGGATCCATATAGACAGTATTAGTATTCATGTATTAATAATGCACAGATACCAACATTTAAAAAAAAACATCCTAGGTTAATTCTGAAAAGAGACTAGAGGATTTCCTTGGGGCTTTCCTATGCAAAGTCAGAGACATTTTAGATGATAAAAATATGAATATCTTAATTCTCCAAGCTTCAAAATATGGCAGTTCAGCTAATCTTCTAGAATCTATAGAGGCTCCCTTCCTCTCCTAGCAAATTTCTCCTCCATCCTTTCAGGTGCCCTCCCCCTTACCTGCAGTTATCTTCTTCAAAGAGAGATAGTAGCCTGCAAATTGTCCTGTCCTTTCCTCCTTACTGAATGGAAGCAGCAGCAGCAGCAGCAGCAGACCCATTGCCTCTGTGACATATTAAGGGGGCATCCCCTGTCTTTTCTCCATTGAGGGTCCCCAGTTGTGTCTCCTGCAAGTTGGGAGGGTTCACCTGAAGAAATGGAGGAAAATAAACTTGTTCCAAAGGGGCCTTATGAATGTATTTACCTGTGAAAGTGCACTTCAGATCTTCTGCCAAACTCTCTGGAAACTTTTCAAAGTGTTTATACCAGCTTTGTAGATTGATGATGAAGTGAATGCTGAAAGAGGTTTTCAAATATCCCTCAATCAGCAAAGCCTTTCCACCTAAAACCAAAGTCATACTGCCATTTCCATTCCTGTGTTATAGCTAGTTTTCAAATAGTACTACTATATGCCGTTGCCCAGAATTTTCTCAACCTGAAACTATGCTAATTTATATGTTCCTATCTCCAGGCGGTGTCAGGAAATAAATCAATGGGGTCCACAGCTCCTCTATCTGATAAATGATTGGTACAAATGAGAGTGCTTTCACCCAAAAATCTTTCACCCTCTCCTGCACATGCACTTGACATACAAGCTCAGAGCTCTTTATATAGCAGCCTCCAATGTGGTTGTGTGGATGCTCCCTCATGGATCCAAATGTTTGGACCCAGGGCATCTAAAGCACACATATAAAATAGCAATAGTCCAGAGCAACCCAGATATAGTTACCCAAAGGCTGAGATGGTGTTGAGCGGTCGGCAGCAGGTTTGTGGTGGCCAGCCTTCCTCCTAGCCACAAGGAAGTTGGATGTCAGCCTCCTAGCTCATAGAAATCCTCATCAAACTTCTCCAAATTACACACACTGACTGATCTTTTTATAGGTTGCTCAAAACAAAGCTAATAACTCATAATAACCCCTTGCAAACTAACAGTTCTCCTAACATCAGCAAGCAACTCCTAGTCATAACATCAGCAAAAACTCATAATCAGGAACACCCAAATCCAAGGTCAGTTATTCACACTTTCGCCCATTCTCATGATTCTTCCAATTTTATTTTCTATCCTTATCATCAAAAGTGCAGCTGCAGCTATTTCCTGTGCTTATACAAAGCTCAAATTATTTTTAATAGTGTGGTGTTCTCGCTTCCAGCTAATGGTGGCTGAGTGCACAAAATGGCTGTGGTATTGTCAAATCAATTTATTTCGTAACAATGACTTACAGATACACAACTGTTTTTTTTAATATGCAGCAGAAGGAGTATTGTATTAAAAGGAGAGAAATGTATATTAAACAGTATGTTTTGGCTGGAAAATTCGAACCAGAAAATTGCACAGTTTGTTGCTTCTATAGGCTGAGCTCATTTCACAGACCTGGGGCTTCTTTATACCTCCATTCAACAAGCTGCCTGTGTGCCATCCTCCCCACCTCGTCTATTCAGGGACCCCTCATGCCAGGGCCTTTGTGTGCCTCATTTCACCTGTAACAAAATAGGAGATAGCTGTATTATATTTATGAATATTGTGCATTCCTCTCTGTGTGTGTTTGTGATGGGTTACTTACTGTGAGGTGAGATCAAAAGGAGGTGCTGGAGAAATCAAGCAGGAAAGACAAAATTATGACCTAGATAAGGAGCATCCCAGCAAACACTCAAACACAATAGGTAGTTACTTGCTGTAAAGAGGCTGCCTGCCTGGTGCCAGCAAGATTATACAGCTGTTTTCTCCAGGCTGAGACCAGAGATGAGTAGACACTGGTCAGTTAAAGATTTGCTCCTGTGGAAAGGGAAGGGAAGGGGAGAAGAGGTTGTCAGCAGACTGAGGCTGACACCCAGGTTGATTGAGACATGGAAAGAGGGTCTGTGGGGATGAAAATTAACTCTCAGACTCAGAAGAGTGGTCTGGAATAAGCTTGACCCACCTGAGATATTTATAGAGAAGTTAAGATCCCTGTAGGACTCTGATGTTTTAACCCATTTGCTATACATATGATGCACCCTTTGGCAAATAAATACTACTTTGTTCTGAAAAAGCTGTTTCTTTGTCACTGCAAACTTATTCTGTCATAGTCTCCTGGAGGAAATGAGTGTACAGATGCCAATACCAGTTTGACCTTCAGATTAACATGATTGCTAAATAGGAGGGCTGCAAGTCACAGATCCAGTCTGAGTGGTAGGATTGTGTTGTTCTCCCCAGTGTGAGGTGTAGGAAGCTAGAGCCTGTCACCTAAGGGTGCACTTAAAAGGGGCCAAAAGCGTAGCTCACTCTATAACCATGAAACTCCCCGTTCATTCCCTCCCCGCATACCAGGGGCTCTATACAAACCCATTCTGCCCTCTGCCAGGGATTCTGTGTGCCTCCTTTCCTCTCATACCTTCACTTTCCCAGTCATCCTCTTCCATTTTTTTTTTCGCTTTCAGGGTGTCAATATTTTGAACTGTATTGGGAGGGTGGATAGAGTTGATATGGAGGCATTGTTATTATGAATGATGTTAATGGCTGCCATCAACTCTTTGATCTGCAGATAATTACAGAGTAATTGAAGGTGCTTGTTCTGCTGACCAGATGGTGGGGACAACTTGGGTCTCCCGTTTCTCTCTTCCTTTTTTTTTTTCTTATTTTTCAGTAAAATCAATAGGGTTCAGTCCAGTGATACCTAGAACAGTCCCTGAAGTTTTGGAATTGATTGAATGTGGTGGTCAAAAGTTCTCATGTTACATTGAAACACAGTAATGCCTTCAAGTAGAGTGTAAAGCTGCACAACTTTGACCTAAAATGCTACTAGGAAACATTTGAGTCGTTACTGATTTGTTGTAATTTATGTTGTGTTGTTTCAATGATGTGCTTATTAACTCTATTCAAACTAATTTTTCCATGCTACAGATTGATTATTTAAGTTAATTTTTAACCTAATATGTTCATTGTGGTGTCTTTGCTTTCATGTTACCCTTAGAAACTGAGGGAAATGTAATACAAAAAAGTTACAGAAATGTTTAACATTCTGCCTTTAGCAGACAAAATCAAGTAAAACGAGGCTTTTATTTTGTCACTTCAGTCTACTCTCCTAAGCTATTGTAGTTGTCTGTTATATATTTTATGGTACTTAAACTAAAATATAGTTTTATCGGAGAAAAGGCAAATTGAAGATCAACTTTAAGGCCTGGTTAAGTACTTTTTACTTAAGGCCATGTTAAGCAAATTATTCATTCATTCTTTGAGGTGAAATGGGAGTTTTGCCAGAGGAAGGAGTGCTGAATGAGACTCTAATGATGGATCTTGACTCCGGAATGTCTTCCATTTGTCAGTCAACTTGATCAGTAATATGAACAAATTCCACCCTAACTTAAATCCCATGTAAGCTTTCAGTAGGGTTTCATGAGACGTGTATGAGGGTGAAATTTGAACCATAGTTTCTATATATTCAATATCTTTTACTTTACAAATAATAAAACCGTTCGTTAGAAATTTTTATTTTAAATTAAAAACCTTTAATCTCTGTTTCTTTTCAGGTTTTGTGAATGATTCAGTTACTAAATGCATTGTGGCTTTACGCTTAACTGTGGTAGTAAAAGTCAGCACCTGCATGCCTGTGGGAAGCCACTCAGATGACTTTCAGTGTTTGGGAAAAGGAAAATGTATCACAAAACCATCTGAGGTAAGGTGAAACATTATCAAAAACCTTATTTAAAGAGTAGAGATTAAATGGGGTAGGACAAACATAGCTAATATGTTTAGACTAGTATTTCTATACTAATTCCATTGTGTGTGGGTGCGTACATGCATGTATGTCTATATGTTTCAAAAGCTGGTAAAGGTTACTGAGTAATAACAGTGTACTTATCTGTCACATCATTTACAAAACTCAAGATCTGAAAAGCAAATAAATAAATAATTAAAGAGGTGAAGAATCAAACATTGCCCAGATAACAAAAAATGATTCATATCAAGTATAAAGTAATGTATATTACATCACAACACAACCAACTTAACTTTCACCATCAAGGAATACTTTTCCTCACTAGTGATCTCAAAATATAAACACACCCCCTTTTGAAACAAAAGCATTAATTGATATATGTTCACATGAATGATCTCCATCGTGTTGTATTGGAAATTTCTTAAATATTTAGGTAAAAGATCAGTAGAGTGGGTACACAGCTTCCCCCAAGGACTATAGCCTGGCTTGAGAGCAGAGAGGGCAGGGAAAGCAGAGGCTGCACTGAAGAAAGCTGAGTTGCAATAAGGGGTGAACCCAAATCTTCACGTGAACCCACAGACCTGTACGATCTGGTTTGTGCAGCCCACGCAGCTCTGTTGTTTTTAAGGTTTTATGTAATCTTACACCATTCTCACCATGTATGTTAGTCTGTGTAATGACTTATTCAGAAATTACAAAATGGTGCCACCGATTCATCAAAGCATAATATAGTGGGGTAGTTACTCTGCTCCGGCCCTGAAGGGGTTAAACCAGCCCTGGGAGAGGGCTGAGGTTGCGAGAGGGCTGCTGCTGGCGAAAGCAGCAAGCCTAGGCTGATAGGGCGTGGCCCAGCTGTGGCACTTTCCCCTATCAGGCCACAGCTGGCCCTGATAAAAGGGCTATGAGCCAGGAGCTAGACACTCTCCCTCCAGCTTCAGAGGGAGAAGGACCTAGCTGCTTGGGAGCTGAGGGTGCATGCAACTGAGCATGCCGGGGAAAGGCAAGAGGAGCTGTTGAGCTCCCACCTGGCAACTCCCCAGGCTGCAGGCCTTGTCAAAGGCCAAACCAGGTACTGGGGTTGCAGAGGTTGCAACCCAGGGGCTAGGCAAAGGCATCAGGTCCAAACCCTGTTTTGCTAATGATGAATGGCTTATACACTGCAGTCTGCCCCAGTGAGCGGGGGCTAGATGGTGACTGGCAGTAGCCATAGACTGAGGCGAGGTGGGGAGAGAGGGTTGGGGGTTCCCCTGGGTGGGGAGATCCAGAGCGGTGGGGTTACTGCAGGGGGAAGAACCCTGCTGTAGAGGAGCACCAGGGTCCAGGAGGGACACGGGGGCCAACGACAGGCGAGACACAGACCGGCAGAGGGCGTTCCAGAGGACAACCAGTGGGAGGCGCCGCCGGGTGCGTCTTGCATCGCTACACATAACTATATATCAGCTTGGGTAGAGACAAGGCAGAGCTATTTGAGTAAGGTTGAAAATCAAAAAAGATACACTAGAATTGGAAAACGTACAGTGAAGGGTAACAAAAATTATTAGGGTTATGGAACAGCTTTCATATGAGGAGAAATCAAAAAGACTGGGACAGTTCAGCTTGGAAAAGAGATACCAAACAGGGATACGAGAGAGATCTATAAAATCATGACTGGGGTGGAGAAAGTGAATAAGGAAGTGTTATTTACCCCATCACATAACACAAGAACCAGGGATCACCCAATCAAACAAATAGGCAGCATGTTTTAAAAAAAAACATAATAGTATTTCTTCACATAATGCACAGTCAACCTGTGGAACTTGTTGCCAAGGGATGTTGTGAAGGCCAAAACTATAACTTGACTGAAAAAAAGAATTAGATTTGTTCATGGAGAATAGGTCCATCACTGGCTGTTAGCCAAAATTGTCAGGGATGCAATTCCATGCTCTGGGTGTCCCTAAGCCTCTGACTGCCACATCCTGGGACTGGATGACTGGGGATGGACCACTAGTTAATTGCCCTGTTCTGTTCATTCCCTCTGAAGCATCTGGGATTGGCCACTTTCAGAAGACACAGGATACTGAGCTAGATGGACCATTGGTCTGACCCACTATGGCCATTCTGATGTTTTTATGTTATGTTATGTTCTTCCTTACTATACCTGATTACTGTTGACTTCACTTCTCTTTCCCTTTAACAATACTATATTGAAGGACTATAGTAGAGATCATAGGAATTTCATTGATCACTTAGTGGTCTAAGAGTTCCTGTAGACAAAATAACATGCAAAGGAAAGAATTATAAAACCTTCTGCTAAATTCTGTTGTCTGATTGTCATTTTTACCAGTCTAGTCTGTGTTTCTTTGAATTAGGCCACATATTCTCCATTAGTTTATATGAAAAATGTCTTGTGTGTGTATATATATATATGTTTTTTAACAACAAACATTTTAGAGCAGAGTAAAAACCTAGATTAACTGTGAATATTTAATATTCACTTGGGAGATAAAAATAGTGGTGGCTGTTGAGCAAATATTAACATCTGTTAGCCTTCTGTGCACAGGAAAGTTGGCATGTTTGGGGAATTAATAGCTCAGCTGCTACCATTTACTAATTTAAACTCGAAACAAAAGCACATTACATTGACAGAAAATTATAGTTTGAACTGCAGTGATAATAATTGAACTGCTAAAATACATATATCCATGACAGTATTAACATCTGGAAGAATGGAACAGCTTCTTCAGACCTGAAAAATAAAGTTTTTAAAATACTTGAGATAATATGCACGCAATTACTACAAGACCATTTTAGAAATAAATGCTACTTTCCAGTTTAGGGCCTTACTGTAGTAGTTGTCTATCAGTGTTGTTCATTCAAGTAGTCATGTTTCCTATTTCATAAACTAGTTTAATTTTTTAATTTATTTCCTTCTAAATTTTAAATTTTTCTTTCAGAACCACAGCTTTCTAAATCACATAAGCTTCTTACATAATAATACATTAAACACTTAGTATGGGACATCATAATGTGAATATGTGCCCATTCTTTATTTAGTAAGAAGAATTATTTAATTTAGAATGGATAATTTTATTTGTTTGGATTTTTAAATGCATTAATTAACACTCCTAAAGCACAGGTACAAAAATTTTGAAACTTTATAAGAGTAGTTCAACCAAAAATCATGTGGAAGATAAAGCATATGAACTAGAATGTTCACTAAAAAAGGAGGAAGGCAGTACACATCTCCCTTTCCTCTTTCTCCCTGTTTATTTTCCCACCTTCTCTCTCTTTTCTCCATCTGTTAATATGTTGTTATATTACATAGACCTGAAGATCTACATTGACTGACTGATACATTGATCTGTATCTGACTGTTTTGGAAGAAATGATGACCTGTTGGTGTATTCTGTGTTTCATTCATGAAGATGTGTGTATTATAATTTGTAATGAACCTATTTATATAGATCTTTGACCCGAACCGTTTTACAAACCGTTTTACAAAAAATAAAAAAGAAACAAAATTGGTTCAGTGCTATCAAATAGGGTCTGTCAACCTTCAACTTCAAAACCGCTTTCAATATCCACCACTCCACCTTAAAATCTTTGGAAAACAAATGCTCAATATAAGCCTTGGTGCAAGTTCTGGCAGTCATTAAATCCAGGCCTTGGCAGACCAAAGGGGAAGTACTTTTCAGGGGTGAAGAACCCTCACTGAGAATGCCCAATCGGTAGATCGCATTCATGTAATCATTGCTAGTCTTTGTTGTTGTAGTGGCATAGAACCACGTAAAGAATCAGTCTATAGGGACAGCAAGGCATCACACCATTTAAAGTTTTATAGGTTAAAACTCAGAACATGGAATTATTTTTGCAAACAATGGCCTTTTTCATTGAAAAATTTCAAAACTCAGGTTTTTTGACGAGCTTTATAGCTGGTAGAGAAACGACATACACTTTTCCTGAAAATAATGAAAAAAGGATAATTTTTTGTCAGAAAATTTCAAATTTCAAACTTTTTTTGCAGCAGCTCTAAAAATGAATGCATTAAACCTCAGTCAGAAATCATTTGGTATCAGTGCCAATAACGCATAACAGATGTAACGTTCTGCCTATGATAAACATGGCCAAACAGCCAGGCAGATGTATTTTGAAATTTTAGAATAGTCTTAAGGTATGTCCCTCCTTTTAGAGTGTATTACAGTCATGCAATCCAGTCTTGATATGACAAAAGCTTGGATGACCTTGATGAGATCTGTATCTGAAAGAAAATGTTGCAACCTTTTTGCCAAGCACACAGGATGAGTTGTTTTTTGGTTAAGTGCTGAAACTTGTAACATCCAGCAGCTTCTGAACTCCAACTAGATATCTAGCTTGTAAGCCTGCATAAGAAATGATAGGCTTTGCTATTTCTTCAGATTGTATCCTGCACCTTATAAGCATCACCTTTGACTTTTCTGGGGTGAACCTCAATCAACTAATCCTCATGAACACCCCAATCTCTGTTAGACATGAAACAAGTCATTCAGCTGCGCTGGCTGTGCTAGGAGAGAGAGAAATATAAAGTTGGATGTCATCTGCATACTATAGACAGCACATGTATTTCTAACCTCCTAAAAGTCCAAATGGTCATTGAACAGGAGAGGGGACAGAATGGAACTCTCTGTGTGTCTGCATGGGAGAGCCCTTGAGGGAAATGAGTAATTGTCTAGGACTACCCTCTTGGTTCTCTTAAGGAGAAAGGAATGGAGTCACTTGAGGGTTTCCATCTATTAGTGCTAGGCTCTGTAGGGGAGAAAACACACCTGATTGTGTTGCCCGATTTGTTGAGTGGATATTGATTATATCAATTTTCCTTTAGAGTTTCCAGTTAAACTCCCAATTGACAAAACAGTTAAACTTCTTGAGGTTTGCCAGGTTCCCGCCCCAGAGTCGAACACAACAGAAAGATTAAGTTCAATTTCAAATTCAGTTTCTTGTTGGGGACCCAGACGTGCACAACAGTGGCACTCAGAGTAGAGCTGAGATTTTAATAATTTTGTTAATACAGTCAGTAAAAACACAGATGTTCCAAACCAAATGAGAATGTAACTATAGTGCAACATGAGTCTGATGTCCCACATCATCCCATATGCATACTCTCACAATTCTCATGGAGACCTAGAGGTAGGAAGGCAGGGTCCTATCTGATCACTGGCATGCTAAGCTAGTCTGGTGGTCAAGGTCCTGAGAGCTCTCTAGCTTCTGTGGTTGTTGGGCCAATTATAGGGTCCGGTGGCTTCCATGAATATGCATATAAATATTCTGCTTCGTCTATCCAAAACTAAATACCTCACCCTGATAATATTGGGGTGTCCTTATCCTATAGGTTAGCATATTAGTTATCCCAAGTCCATTGTCATATATGTCAATTAAGTTGCCATAACAATCCTGCAATTATATGTTTGCAGATATTCTTATCCCAAAATACTTGAAATACCTGTTAGTTATTTCATGCACAATTAGCAAAATTGCAACTGTAAACCAAGCAAAAATCTTATGTTAGGTTCTCCTATAACTCTGTGTTTTTATTGGTTAACTTTCTTATGCTAAGGTTTGTAGGTCTAAAGCCTCATGCTAAGTGCTCAAGCTGGGTCTTACAGGGTTTGGGGCTGTAGGTTCGTTGCATTACCGCTGGATACAATATTTATATTCTGCAGGCTACAATGATCAGTGATAACTAAGCCAGGTAACATATCTAAAAGAATCAGGAATGGTTATCATCAGTGATCACAACTGGTACAGTTTATGATATGCTCTCTAACACTAACCAGGGCCACAGCTGTCCCAACAATCTTCCTCCAAAAATGAAAGTTTGAGCCTAGGCGATAGCTGAAGAGATTTTTTTCTTGATCAAGGGTCTAACAATTGTTTCTTGGAAAAAGAAGCTGGTATCTCGCGGATGCCCCCGACACCACCCTCCACCGCAAAGGAGTTTATGTGGCCCTTACATGCACAGGAATAGATGGAAGGGCTCAGACTATGTCCCCAGCATATTTGCCTATTCAGTCAAAGGGTGTGTAGACTTCATTTTTGGAGGTGGTGGAGGCAGTTACATATATTGAGTCAAAAGGAGATTTACTAATTCGCTCCATCATTGGCCATTTCTTTGCTCACTGTACTTTATCACACCAGTTCCAAGAGGCTGAAATATTTTTTTTTATGTGGTTCTCAAGGTTCCTTTCCCACTCTGAACTCTAGGGTACAGATGTGGGGACCTGCATGAAAACCTCCTTAGCTTACTTTTACCAGCTTAGGTTAAAACTTCCCCAAGGTACAAACTATTTAACCTTTTGCCCTTGGACTTTATCACTGCCACCACCAAACGTCTAACGGGTATATTACTGGGAAAGAGTCTGTTTGGAAACGTCTTTCCCCCCCAAAATCCTCCCAACACTTACACCCCCTTTCCTGGGGAAGGCTTGATAAAAATCCTCACCAATTTGCATAGGTGAACACAGACCCAAACCCTTGGATCTTAAGAACAATGAAAAAGCAATCAGATTAATAAAAGAAGAATTTTAATAGAAGAAAAAGTAAAAGAATCACCTCTGTAAAATCAGGATGGTAAATACCTTACACGGTAATTAGATTCAAAACATAGAGAATCCCTCTAGGCAAAACCTTAAGTTACAAAAAGACACAAAAACAGGAATCTACATTCCATTCAGCACAGCTTATTTTCTCAGCCATTTAAAGGAATCAGAATCTAATGCATATCTAGCTAGATTACTTACTAAGTTCTAAGACTCCATTCCTGTTCTGTTCCCGGCAAAAGCATCACAGAGACAGAGAGAGAGGCTTTTTTTCTCCCTCCCCTCAGCTTTTGAAAGTATCTTGTCTCCTCATTGGTCATTTTGGTCAGGTGCCAGCGAGGTTATCCTAGCTTCTTAACCCTTTACAGGTGAAAGGGTTTTTCCTCTGGCCAGGAGGGATTTTAAAGGTGTTTACCCTTCCCTTTATATTTATGATGGTGGTTCTCAAATTGAAACGTTTTTTTTTTTGTTGGTCCTACAAAAGAAGCAGATATCCAACCCCCATTTTTCTGGCCAATGAAGTAATACTGTTAAAAATAATAGGTTATTAGGAGATCATTCCTGAAATGTGTTCTGCCCTCAATCCCCATTCAAATCAGCATGAGTCAAAGATCCAGGGAATTCAGTTTTAGTATACATCTGTTATAGCATAGAGCATACTGAAAACAGACAAGTGAATAATAATAATAGGGAGCATATTTATTAAGGGAATAACTTGCAATGGGAACTGCTTCTAGCACACTGTAGCTTATGGCTAACTACCAGCAGCAGGTGGAGCTATTGGACCTAGAGAAGCCATAGAGAGGTCAGTTTCTGAAAGAGACAGATTCCAAAGTATTACAGGCAGAAAGAATTAGAATTAGCAATATCCTTCATAAGTCTTCGCTACAGATAAAATTTGGGCTCACAACTATAACTATTCTTTAATTTCTACAGAAAAGTCCTTCAATTCTTTGGAACGTACTGGGGAAACAACACTAACATTTATGATTATCTACATGCAACCAAACTACTTTAAAAATCATTCTAGACTGAGGATAATCAGCCAAGGCATCAATTATGTTTCTGATTTCCAAATATAATTAATTTATGAACAGTTTTTTACCCCATTGAGAATAAAAATGTCATTTTATTTATTTCTCCTCCTTACTGATTTTTCTAACAGAAGTTTTCTTGCTCTTTAGCCCTACAATTTAAAGACTGGAAACTGATTCAGAACCAATATGACCAGTGTAGTTTTAATTACCTTGATTCTGGGAGGTGCATGCTAAGTTGAGTGGCATGTTTTTGACACTGTTTTCCTCATCCAAGGTGAGACTTGCCCTGGAATGGCTTGGTGATTTTTTTAGTGATATAGCAAGCAACTGCCAAAACTATATACTCAACGTGACTCAGCCATAGTGTCAGTTTCCCACAAGGCTGATCGTCTGTCCTTCTTTTTGCAAAGCTGAAACTTTAATTTTATTTATCTTTACTACATGCCCTTTGTGATTTTCTGTTTTTTTTTTTTACCTATAATTCATTCTGTTTGTGTAATCTAGTCTTCCAAGACGCAAAGCATGTTGTTAGAAGAATGTGTAAAAGGCCTAGTGCCATGAATAAGCTAAAAGCTCCACTGGCTATAGTCGCTGCTTCCACTGCCAACAGGAATATTAATGACCAACTTTGTTTGTTTATGTGCCTCGCCATTTTGCTTCAAATGCATTTTAATGCAAAAGAAATATGCTACCACATCTGCTTAACTGGAAAGTAAATTATAATTAACAGTTTCCTGTAGTATAAGTACAGAGGCATGCTGTAGAGCGTGTAAATCAGTAAACAAATAAATTTGGTCCAGATCAAGAGCTCATTACCCAGCTTTTACTCATTCCTTACTCAGGAAAACTCCTGAGTAAGGAATATGTTGGCCCCCTATGTTTGGATGGAGTCAAATATTATTTTCACCAGCTGTTGAATACAATGTAGTAGTAAAATCAAAAGGGCTTCCAGGGTATAGATTCCCTTCCAATTTTTGCTGTACTGATGATGAGAGGAGTGCAATACACAGTCCTCTGGTCCAAATTTTGTTGAGAGAGTGGATTCTGAGTCAAGGTTGCATCCTCTTCCGACAGAATTTCTGCCTGTGTAGGAACACCATCTCCCCGAATAACATTAGATAGGCCAACAAAAGCACTTGTCCGTCAACATAGCTGTGTCTACACTGGAGGTTTTGTTAGCATAGCTTTGTTGGTCAGGTGTGTGGTGTTTTCCACTCTTCCCCCATTAACATAGCTATGCCAGTATAAATTTTAAGTTTAGACGAAGGCTTTGATTCATACATGAAAAATATACTTTATTAGGTTTCATCTTTGTATGCTTTGCAACATACATGCATGATCTTTGTATTTTTGCCAGTATGGGCTAACAATGAGGTTGGAATAATGGCACGTAAATCATGTGTAACTAGCATCTTTAACCTTCTAAAGAAATGCATACTTTTTAAGATCTATATTATGATGAAGGAATCAATTACAGTTTAAGTAGCATAAACTTTATTAGTTTAACAATAAAAAAAACTTGAAGATCTTCATACATCATTTTTCCTTAACATTAATAAATTTTCATAATATGGTTTTGCAGAACATCACTATATTACATTCAAGTTACAAAAATAAATCTATGATTATATCATTAGAATAAACCAGAATTTACAAAAAGGGTTTTTTCAGTGTGTCCATTTTTGTCACATGCAGAACACAATATAACTCCAGACTGTGCCATGATATATACTGTGGCAAATTATAACAAACATGTTTTCTATCCAAGGTTTTAAAAGTTTAAAAACCTGTAAGAAAACGTATTTGAATATTTGCCCCAGTTTCAGTCATTGGTGGTCAGCCACTAATGTAGCTTCACAGTGAAATCCTTAGGTAAAGCTCCCCTATAAACCGCCATATGTTCCAGTACAGTTTACCCGGTTTTCAAGTTGGGGCTGCTGCACCAGTGCTAATTGGATCCTATAGTAATTTTCCCTGTCTATACTAGGGGTTTGTGCTGGTGCAGAGATATTGGTGGTACCATTCTGTTTAGGATTACGACAATGTCTGAAATTCCCCATGTAGAAAAATCGAAGGAGACAATTGAAAATTAATATGCAGTGCCTTTATGTATGTAGCAGTAAATAAATATAAATGCACTAATAAACGCTTCAAGATTCAGAAGATGTTACTGCCTATCAGAAAAGTTATCAAAACCAGACACGGCTGACCTAGCTGCTAAAGTTATTTAATTCCTTCTGAAACACGCAAATGTTCTGGGGTGTTTTCTCTGAATGACATCAGTATGAAACCAGCTCTATTCAGAGGCAATACTAGAACAGCATATTTTCTGGACATTATTCAGTATGTCATTTAGCACTGAAGCAATTACCACTATTAGCATTTAAGTCATCACAAATAGGATTTCATTAAGATAAATGACAGGAAGGCCGCACCTCTCCTGATGCTACTGTTTTAGTCTGTCTGGTTGCATTCAGATGCAATAAAACAGTGAATGTACGGATATACGTTCTGATGGCAGTCTTCACAAACAAAGAATCAGAATCATAGAATAACAGAGTTGGAAGGGACCTCTGGAGGCCATCTAGTCCAACCCCCTGCCCAGAGCAGGACCAATCCCAACTAAATCATCCCAGCCAGGGCTTTGTCAAGCCTGACCTTAAAAACTTCTAAGGAAGGGGATTCCACCACCTCCCTAGGTAACGCATTCCAGTGCTTCACCACCCTCCTAGTGAAAAAGTTTTTCCTAGTATCCAACCTAAACCTCCCCCACTGCAACTTGAGACCATTACTCCTTGTCCTGTCATCTGCTATCACTGAGAATAGTCTAGATCCATCCTCTTTGGATCCACCTTTCAGGTAGTTAAAAGCAGCTATCAAATCCCCCCTCATTCTTCTCTTCCGTAGATTAAACAATCCCAGTTCCCGCAGCCTCTCCTCATAACTCATGTGTTCCAGTCCCCTAATCATTTTTGTTGCCCTTCGCTGGACTCTCTCCAATTTCTCCACATCCTTCTTGTAGTGTGGGGCCCAAAACTGGACACAGTACTCCAGATGAGGCCTCACCAATGTCGAATAGAGGGGAACGATCACGTCCCTCGATCTGCTGGCAATGCCCCTACTTATACACCGCAAAATGCCATTGGCCTTCTTGGCAACAAGGGCACACTGTTGACTCATATCCAGCTTCTCGTCCACTGTCACCCCTAGGTCCTTCTCTGCAGAACTGCTGCCTAGCCATTCGGTCCCTAGTCTGTAGCGGTGCATGGGATTCTTCCATCCTAAGTGCAGGACTCTGCACTTGTCCTTGTTGAACCTCATCAGATTTCTTTTGGCCCAATCCTCCAATTTGTCTAGGTCCCTCTGTATCCTATCCCTACCCTCCAGCATATCTACCACTCCTCCCAGTTTAGTGTCATCCGCAAACTTGCTGAGGGTGCAATCCACACCATCTTCCAGATCATTAATGAAGATATTGAACAAAACTGGTCCCAGGACCAACCCTTGAGGCACTCTGCTAGATACTGGCTGCCAACTAGACATGGAGCCATTGATCACTACCCGTTGAGCCCGACAATCTAGCCAACTTTCTACCCACCTTGTAGTGCATCCATCCAGCCCATACTTCTTTAACTTGCTGATAAGAATACTGTGGGAGACCGTGTCAAAAGCTTTGCTAAAGTCGAGGAATAACACGTCCACTGCTTTCCCTTCATCCACAGAACCAGTTATCTCATCATAGAAGGCAATTAGATTAGTCAGGCATGACTTTCCCTTGGTGAATCCATGGTGACTGTTCCTGATCACTTTCCTCTCGTCTAAGTGCTTCAGAATTGATTCCTTGAGGACATGCTCCATGATTTTTCCGGGGACTGAGGTGAGGCTGACCAGCCTGTAGTTCCCAGGATCATCCTTCTTCCCTTTTTTAAAGATGGGCACTACATTAGCCTTTTTCCAATCTTCCGGGACTTCCCCCGATTGCCATGAGTTTTCAAAAATAATGGCCAATGGCTCTGCAATCACATCCGCCAATTCCTTTAGCACTCTCGGATGCAATGCATCCAGCCCCATGGACTTGTGCACGTCCAGTTTTTCTAAATAGTCCCGAACCACTTCTTTCTCCACAGAGGGCTGGCCACCTCCTCCCCATGCTGTGCTGCCCAGTGCAGTAGTCTGGGAGCTGACCTTGTTCGTGAAGACAGAGGCAAAAAAAGCATTGAGTACATTAGCTTTTTCCACATCCTCTGTCACTAGGTTGCCTCCCTCATTTAGTAAGGGGCCCACACTTTCCTTGGCTTTCTTCTTATTGCCAACATACCTGAAGAAACCCTTCTTGTTACTCTTAACATCCCTTGCTAGCTGCAACTCCAGGTGTGATTTAGCCTTCCTGATTCCATTCCTACATGCCCGAGCAATATTTATATACTCATCCTGGTCATTTGTCCAATCTTTCACTTCTTGTAAGCCTCTTTTTTGTGTTTAAGATCAGCAAGGATTTCACTGTTAAGCCAAGCTGGTCGCCTGCCATATTTACTATTCTTTCTACACATCGGGATGGTTTGTCCCTGTAACCTCAATAAGGATTCTTTAAAATACAGCCAGCTCTCCTGGATTCCTTTCCCCCTCAAGTTATTCTCCCAGGGGATCTTGCCCATCAGTTCCCTGAGGGAGTCAAAGTCTGCTTTTCTGAAGTCCAGGGTCCGTATTCTGCTGCTTTCCTTTCTTCCTTGCGTCAGGATCCTGAACTTGACCATCTCATGGTCACTGCCTCCCAGGTTCCCACTGCCTCCAGGTTCCCACTTTTGCTTCCCCTACTAATTCTTCCCGGTTTGTGAGCAGCAGGTCAAGAAGAGTTCCACCCCTAGTTGGTTCCTCCAGCACTTGCACCAGGAAATTGTCCCCTACAGCTTTGTTTCATAATGAAAGCTAAAGTATTTTAGGTAGAGGCTTTCATTTACATGGGTGTAAGTCAATGACTTCAGTGGAGTTACTCCAGATTTACACTTGTCTAAATCAGAGTAATATTTGGTCCATACATTATAGTAATTACCCAAAAATTTGAACGAATATTAAGTCTTTCGGAGCAAGAAAGAGGCAGGCATCAGTTTAGGTCTGGACATAGTTAAGGACAAATCTACTATAATTAAGAATGCAGAATGAATTATCTGTCTCTATGTAGTTTTTATAGTCTCTCTTGCTTGTTGTAAAAATGATATCAGAAATCCAGCATCTGATACAATGATTATTACTCTTATTTATTTCCAGTAGTACCCACTTAACTTGTTTTGGCTGTAGGTACAGTATATCACTAGAAAATAGCAGAGAATTTATATTTTGGATTTACTAATAAGAAATTGGTTTGATTTCAATTTAATTGTTACCCAAATATTTGTGTATGCTGCTGTTCTAGATTTACACTCCATATTATAGTTAACTAAAATACACAGAAGAATTGTATATAAATTACGTTATTTGGTTTGAATTGTTTAGTTATCATTCTGTTTAGGATTACAACAGTGTGTAATTTCTTCTTCCCTTTGTGTGGCTTTTGTGCTCAAATTAATGAGCACGTCACCTACTCACGAAAAAAATATATGATTTGGAAAAAATGAAGATGACTTATCTAATAGCAAATAATGACACCTAATGATCTCTGCAGAATAACTTCTGTGAATCCCCAAACTGTTATGTATCATTAGAAATTTGAGTTTGAAGTGTTGCAACCCTTTTCATTGTCAAAATTTCAAAAAAAAACATTTTGTTACTGTATTTTATGGTAAATTGCTACTACATATCTTCTGACATCATCATCATTATCCTTAGCTTTTTGACTGTCCATTTTGTTAAGATTAGTGAGTAAAACACTTTTGAATTTTATGCCTCTCTTACTCCGGTACATATATAACATAGTGACTAGTATTCTGTGCATACGAGATAGTAGATCTCCATGTTTAGTTGAGTGGACATGAGGGTGGAAAAACATGATTTTCATTAGTATTTTAATTTTTCCATTATGCTTTTTCTAAATAAATTACTGCTCACATCTTTTATAACTGAGATCTGTGCTGTACTTTGGTCAGTTTAGATATATATTTGAACACCCTGAAGTTTGGTGAAGTTCGCACTGGATTCTGATGCAAACTTCATCACTGACCCCAATCTCTGTAATAAGTTGAATCAAAACTCCAGATGCAAGCATCTGCAGGCTCTGTGGAAGTTGACATCTGGGTCTTAATTTAAACTCTGCCTGAAGCCCTCCTCTGCCTAAGCAACACCATTCTCAAGGCTATTATAATGTAATTGGCTGTAAGCAGAACTCCTTATTTACTTCAGTGTAAAAAGAAAAGGAGTACTTGTGACACCTTCATCCGATGAAGTGAGCTGTAGCTCATGAAAGCTTATTCTCAAATAAATTGGTTAGTCTCTAAGGTGCCACAAGTACTCCTTTTCTTTTTGCGAATACAGACTAACACGGCTGCTACTCTGAAACCTGTCATTACTTCAGAGTGGTGTTCTGCTTAAAACTGATAACATGATATGGCTCTAAATCACAATTTGCTGCTCCTCTACTGCAGATAACTTTCTGTGTTGTACTGTTATGTCCTTTCCTTCCCCTAATATACTCAGCCATGCAGGGCTGAACTAAGGCAATCTAGTGCCCCTGTGGCTCTGCCCTGTCCTGTGGCCCCACCCTTATTTGTGCTGGCAGCAGGATTCAGAGTTAAATTGAATGGGGTACTGTTTAAGGGTGTGTGCAGACCGAGACAAACGTTAGTTAAGTCAATTCATATTTTCATTACATACATGCAGGGGTGCTGGAACAATTTTTATAGTGGGGTGCTGAGAGACATTTACACACTGTAAGCCCTGTATATAATGGAAATCACTTCAAGCCTCACACAATGGGATTCCAGTTCTAATTGAGATGTTTGGGCACTAATAATAATAATAATTAATAATAATACCTAGCTCATAAATAGTGCTTCTCAAAGCACTTTATAAAGGTCAATATTATTATCATTTTACAGATGAGTAAACTGAAGCATAGAGAGGAAATGACTTGCCCAAGATCAATAATTGGTCAATAATCCAGTGGCAGATCCAGGAATATAACCCAGTTCCAGGCCAATGCTCTGTTCACTAGGCCACATTGCCTCCCCATCACACAAACACTACCATTATTATACAAATATTGGCTCAATTTCAGGAAAGCACTTAAGCATAACCTGGAGTTTATCTGGAATTGCAACTTTTCTGAGATGTTTTATCCCCTGTTTCTCAAAAATAGTTGTACTCCAAAAGAGGGAGAATAGTCCATCTGGATCATTGCGTTGTGGGTTCCATTTCTTTTTGTGTAGGCTGCTCTAGAACAATAATTTTCTAGAGTTTCGGGATTCTTAGATTAGCAGCACTTCAAACAAAGCTGAAACCCACACTATAAAACTCCTGTAGCTTGGTAGAAAAGCCACCAGGCTTTTGAGTATTTTTATGAGTTAAATGTGTGAGAACCGAATGTAAGCAGAGAATGACTGCATAATGAACTGGCTAAACCATTCTGGCTGAATTTTTCCTGAGGAAGACATGCAATATGGATTTCATCCCAAAATTGGTAACATTTGACAAAGTTATAATCAACTGAAAATTAGGTTTTATGATGTTGAAGTGTCAGGCAACCTTAACAATAAGTGGTGCTACCAGATCTTCCTACCATAACGTGCACATGCATAAATGTTAATGAAATATACCTGCAAAAAACACTGCAAGTGAAATTGAAAATGACCTCAGGACATTGACTTCTAATGGTGTAAATTAGGATCAGCGAATTTGGCTTTTATAAAAGTTGACGAAGTATTGGCTTCATATGTACAATCAGTGGCAAAGTACACCAGGGAAAGCAGCCTTCCCAAACCTCCACAGTCCACAAAGCAGTATTAGTTTAGTCAGCAAAGTTTGAAATGCCTTGTAATTTAGAAATGATGAATACATTTACCTGTAAAGGTGATAAAGCAGAATAGCAAATCTTTGAGTCTTGATCAGGTCTAACGTCTGGCAAAGCAGTTTGCTGAGGGGATTGATATTGGAATGCAAAGCCTTTCCTACGCACCATGACTTTTCAAGTAAAGCTCAGGTTGGAAGTGAAAACATTGTGACATATGATTGATGTTCGATGGCCTGTGTAAAAATAAGTTGATAGTTCATTGCGTAGGTCCCAGTGATGAGCTGCCAAAATCTGAAGAACCGGTTCCTTCAGTCACTCCGGGTCTTCAGCAGCACGTCCTTCACTCGCTCCGGGTCTTCGGCAGCACTGAGGGACCCATCGCCGAAGTGCTGCCGAAGACTCGGAGCACCGCTGGGTGCGTAAAAAGGGATTCTCAAGGGGAGCCTCCCCAGCTGGGAGCTCAGGCGGGCCGGACAGGACACTCCTGTGGGCCAGAATTTGCCCAACCCTTTAACGACCGGTTCTAAACCGGCTTCTAAATTTATCAACTGGTTCACGTGAACCGGTGCAAACCAGCTCCAGCTCACCACTGGTAGGTCCTACATAGCAAGAGTCCACATCATAAAAATCACTTTCAAAAGTGACTTCGGCACTGGGGCGTAACTCTTATTAAAGGTCAATGGGACTTAGATTTCTGAATGCCTAAAGCACTTTTTAAATGAGATTTAGACTCCAAATTTACTTCAGATGCTTTTGAAAATGTTACCCTTAATCACTACTAAACCACTGTCGAGGACAAATTGGCATCTTTGTTGTTTGACATTCACAGCAGGGAGGACAGTCCCTTTGCCCTGAGATGTAGCTTCTTCAGGTCTGGAATGAGAGACATTGATAAGTATCCATATAGTCCACTGCGTCTGTGTACTTGTTCTGTGGATAAACAGAAGATTTCACTTTCCATGTTTGTCAAATTGGGCATTTTTCAAAAGCACTAAATTCACTGAAGAAGAAAAAAAAGCAGGCCATGTAGATTTTATATTTAAATGAAACAATCTTCAAAAGACTTGTGTTTTCCCAGAGGTTAACATTAAAGAAACTATCATGAATGAAAACATTAATTAAAACACAAATTTTGTACTATTTACTTTTCTTCACTAATCAGATAAGCTAATGACATGGTACCATTTCATCAGATGTTTGGTTGCATTTTAGTTTACAGATAATCTGTATTTAAACATGGAATGAAAAGTATAGTCTGGTACTAACCATAGCCTTTATCCACAGCATCTGTGCTTCTGTTGCCATTACATGCACCTTAATTTCTCATAAAGTGTAGAGAACCAAAACAGTTACTTAAATACTTTAGAACAGCATTTCCCAAACTGGTGTTCCGCATGATGTGAATAGGTGTTCCGTGAAAGAATCATAATTAAAAAAAAGGGTCTTGCACTTGATTTTTGTACTACTTTATACATGCTTTCCAGTTAGAAATTGTTAGTTCAAGTTATTTTAAATTTGTATTTTTGCTTTGTTTTATAAAATAAAATATATTTGAGCATAAATAACGCAATTTTTATTTGAAAACCAAATGACTACAAAATAATATTAGAAGTGTTCCGTAAATATATACGAGGTGTTCCGTGGCCAAAAAAGTTTGGGAAACGCTGCTTTAGAAGATAGTTTATTTCTATGCAGTGTTGTAGCTGTGTCAGTCACAGAATATTAGAGAGACAAAGTGAGTGAGGTAATATCTTCTATTGGACCAACTTCTGATGTCTCTCACCAACCAGAAACTGGTCCAATAAAAAATATTTTGTCTTTCTAGTTTATTTCTAGGCAGTTCAATAGATTTATCATATAGTTCAAATAGAAATTATGGGCTTGATGCAAAAATTATTGGGTGAGCTTCTTAGACCTGTGTTATGCAGGAGCTCAGACTGGAGGATCATAATAGTCCCTTCTGGTGTTAAAATCTATGAATCTGTTAAAAGGCTACGCCAATATTGTATTTTGTGACATCATTACTGTTTGATATGCAATCAAAAATCTTTAGAATTGTAGTATTAGCTCAAGAGGCTAGAGAGAGGGGAAAGGAGGTTTTAAGGCAAGATTGAAAGAGACATGTCTCAATGGTTTGGATTACAGTCATCTGGAGATTTCCAGATATGTGGGGAAGTATAAAGGGAGACCGCTCTAACCAGCAATGAGCTGCCAAAATCTTAACAATGGGTTCCCTCCGCACCTCACGACGGGGTCGTTGCCCACCCCTGCCCCCTAGGATTCCTGCCCCATCCAACCCTCCCGTGTTCCTTGACCCCCCCCAACCCCATCCACCCCACTCCCCTGTCCCCTGACTGCCCCCAGAACCGGGTAGGAGGGTCTCGTGGGTCACCGTAGTGGGTGCCCACCCCACCCCTAAGAGCCAGAGGCACCTGCCGGGAGGTGAGGTGGGGAGTCCCGGAGGTGCTTACCTGGGGCAGCTCCCAGGAAGCATCCGGCAGGTCCCTCTGGCTCTTAGGGGTGGGGAAGTGTAGCTGGGGGGGAGCAGGGGGAGCGGCTGCTCCCCAACTGATCACATCAAAAGTGGCGCCTTAGGCGCCGACTCTGTGGGTGCTCCGGGGCTGGAGCACCCATGGGGAGAATTTGGTGGGTGCAGAGCACCCACTTGCAGCTTCCCACCCCACACCCGGCCCCAGCTCACCTCACCTCACCTCCGCTCTGCCTCTTCCCCTGAATGCGCCGCCCCGCTCTGCTTCTCCGCCCCCTCCCCTGGCTTCCCGCAAATCAGCTGTTCAGCGGGAAGCCGGGGAGGGTGAACCGGCTCCAGCTCACCACTGGCTCTAACTGGTGAGTACAGGCCAAGGAATATGTGCAACCAAAATTGGAGTGGAACTAATGGGTGGGGAAACAGGAGGGAAATGTGATCAAAATAGTAGACTGAAGCAAATCCCTAGAAAGTTTTCAATAATTAGAGGGAACTTTTGAACTAGAATGAGAGAAAGATTTGGAAGCCAATTATATGGCACAGGATGGTAGTAATTTGGGCCAAAAATGGTTCTGTTGAATTATTTATAATAATTTGTAGCTGTAATTATTAACCTATTGCCTGAAAATCAAAATTCAAATGAAATATTTATTGAGTGTATGAATAATACTCACCATATGTGTACAGTGCTTTACATATTCTAAGTGTTCTGTTAATTAATCCTCTTAAATGGGGTCTAGGTACCCCAGTAACAGGCCCCTTAGAAATGAGTAGTTAGATTAAATATATGAGATGCTGCTGCAGAAAAGATTTTGAAAACAATTGAATTATATTTTCTAAATAAAATAGTCTTTTGCAGCAGTGTCTCATAGGTGTTTATGTATAGAGTTAGAGACTAAACAGCCACAGTGCACAAAACATAATTAAATATTTTTAGCTCCTGGTTTATATAAACATCTTATTGGGTTAGAAGGCAATTTAAAAACTACTAAGGAGATTTGAACAACAGCGTAAAAAGAATCTGCAGTTTCAAGGACAACAAATAGCTATTGTACAAATTTTCCTCTGTATCAAAGACTGGTTGCTTAAATGATCACCTGGCTACCAAGAAAAAGGCAAAGAAGATAGCTAATGTATAGCTTTCTGAATAGGCTATTGACATGAAAGGAAACACTTGTAAACACTGCAAGAATGGTTGGAAGGCCATGTGAGTTTCAGGAATGAATATTTTTCAGAGTAGCAGCCGTGTTAGTCTGTATTCGCAAAAAGAATATCATTTATATACGTCGCCTCTGATTCTCCCCTCTTACTCTGATGTCTAACTGGTGTAACACTACTGAAGTCAACAGATTTACGTCAGCCTAAGTGACAAAAGAGTCGGGCCTGTCATTCTTGAATCTGCCCTTTTGAAAAGCATGACCACAAAATATTCTGTGGGCAGCAAGCTATATACTAGATTGTTCTTTTATTTCCATCTGTGCGTTTGGGTTTGGGAGGGAGTCTCAGATCTGCAGTTCTGCTAAACAGTGGTCAATTTTTAACTATTACAGAGATACCCACGTCTCAACACAAGCTATGCTTTAGTCAATCACAAGTCAATACAGGGGAAACTGTAAATTTGACGGCCTGTTATATACAGGAAGTTAGGCTAGAGGATCTGCTGGTCTATTCTGGCCTTAAACTCTATGAATCTGTATGTGGAATTACATTTACACTAGGTGTATGTTTTCTGCAATATGTTTTGTTTTCATTTTTAGGGACCTAATGGAGATTCCTGGTGTTATATTCCCTGAACATATTGTACATGGAAATGTTCTGATTTTCCTCAGGTTGCTCTAATCAGCAACACTTTGCACTTGGCCCCAAGGTTGGGTGACTACAGTGCAAACAATTCCTCCTGAGATATAACCAAGGATCGGTCCCTTTGTAAGGAAAACAGGAAATGGATATAGTCCATGATGTGCGACATGACCAAGTTCATATTGCAACCTCGATATTACAGTAACATAGTTTATTTAATTTGTTAGATGTTCTAAGTAAATAAAAGGGAAAATGAAACAAAGAAAGAAAGGAGATTAAAGCTCACTGATACAGACTTTCTAGAGGCACAACCTAGTTTCTCATAACTACAACACTACTGCCTCTAGGAAGCAGTAGTATTAACTGTATTAATTGTATTTCCAGTTGCACAAGTGCAGGTACTGGAAATACAGCATTAATGCTTCTTTTAAATCTGCTAGATTCACTGATTTCATATTTTAAAATAAACAAACCAAGCAGAATTAAAGTAGAGAATAAGCAGATAGAACTGGAGGCAGGAAAATTCTGTGAAGAGGTAACAATCGTGCAGTGCACCACATTTTGTCTCTTGACTCATTTTGAAAAGTGGGCTCTCCCCACTCTGTGTATAAAGCCCAGTGAATCTCTGCTGATGTGTGCTCCTTAAAACGTAAAGATTTTTCCTGAACATGTTAAAAAAATATGTAGTTAGGTTTTTTTTTGTGTTTTTTTTTTTAAGTGTAGGGCCACACTTTGATAAGTCAATAAAGAAGGTATGAGTTATTGAATGACCATTTTCTGGCCTTATTATCCTGGTAGCAGCAGTCCTGATTTGATGATTAAGCCTAAACTCAACACTGAGAAACAAAGATGATCACAAGCCCAAGATCACAAACTGACTGTTGTTTAAGCATAAAAATCACTTGCTGCTTGAAAGAGTTAAAATAACCATGACGGATGAAGCTTGTAACAGATTTGTGTTATCTCTTCACACAAGTCCTCATCCTACAGCTTGCACAATGTGACTGTGTGACTCATGTTATCTGAGTACTGATAAACAAGCAGGGGTTTTGAGCAATTGAAGTTTGTCATCTTTAGGATTTTTTTTTAACAGAAATGAGCCATGCACTGATGTGTTCTCCACCAGTGCCATATGGAATTGAGGAAAAACTTATTCTGAATGTCACTACTGACTTACCTTTTGGGATTTACCATTTTTTATTTCAGAAGGTAGAGAAAGCTGCTAGGGGTGAGACTGTTCTATATTTGATTTTGACAAATAGGGAAGAACTGGTTGAGAATTTGAAAGTGGAAGACAGCTTGGGTGAAAGTGATCATGAAATGACAGAGTTTGTGGTTCTGAGAAATGGTAGGAGGGAAAATAGCACAATAAAGACAATGGATTTCAAGATGGCAGATGTTAGCAAACTCAGGGAGTTGATAGGTAAGATCCTTTGGGAAGCAAGTCTAAGGGGAAAAACAGTTCAAGAGAGTTGGCAGTTTTTCAAAGAGACATTATTAAGGGAATGAGAGCAAACTATCCCACTGCATAGGAAAGATAGGAAGTATGGCAAGAGACCACCCTGGCTTAACCAGGAGATCTTCAATTATCTGAAACTCAAAAAAAAAAAAAAAAGAAAAGAAAGAAAAAAGAAAAAAAGAAAAAAAATCCGACAGAAAATGGGTCAAATTAGGTCAAATTACAAAGGATGAATATAAACAAATAACACAAGTGTGTAGGGACAGAATTAGAAAGGACAAGGCACAAAAGGAGATTAAACTAGCCAGAAACATAAAGGGTAACAAGAAAACATTCTACAAATACATTAGAAGCAAGAGGAAGACCAAGGACAGGTTAGGCTTATCACTGATTTTATGAATGCCAGTGAAAATTAGGTAGAATCAGAGGCTAAAATGGGGAAAGAAAAAGTTAAAAATTACTTAGACAAGTTAGATGTTTTGAAGTCACCAGGGCCTGGTGAAATACATCCTAGAACATTCAAGGAGCTGACTGAGGAAATATCTGAGCCTTTTGCGATTGTCTTCGAAAAGTCTTAGAAAACAGGTGAGATTCCAGAGGACTCGAAAAGGGCAAATATAATGCCAATCTATATAGCCCTGTGTGGATACAACATCTATATCCATGGATATAAAGCAGATATCTGCGGAGCTGCAGGGCTCTACTAGGAACCACAGCAGTGACAGCAGCAGCGTGTCGGGCTGCCACTCGCAGGAGCCAGAGCCCAGCAAATTCCTGCCCGGAAGCATGTAAGTCGCTTGCACACACTAGCGTGACCATGGGCAGCTGTTGGTGAACCTGGTGCCCACCCCAGTGGCCAGGGCTGGGGGCAGTACAGCCATGCTGGAGGGGCTGCCCGGGCTGGGTGCTGGCTCCCGCCAGCGAGCAGCAGCCTGACATGCTGCTGCTTTCACTGCTGCAGTTCCTGGTAGATCCCTGCAGCTTTGCGGATATCCACTTTATATCTGTGGATATCCGCATCCATGGATATACATTTTTTATCTGTGCAGGGCTCTAGCAATCTATAAAAAGAGGAATAAGGACAACCCGGGGAATTACAGACCGTCAGCTTACCTTCAGTACCCGGAAAGATAATGGAGCAAATAATTAAGCAATCAATCTGCAGACGCATAGTAGAAAATAAAGTGATACATAACAGTTAGCATGGATTTGTCAACAACAAATTGTGTCAAACCAACCTAATACCTTTCTTTGACAAAATAACAAGATTTGTGGATAGGAGGAAAGCAGTAGATGTGGTATATCTTGACTTTAGTAAGGCCTTTGATAATGTCCTGCATGATCTTCTCATTAACAAATTAGGGAAATACAACCTAGTTGGAGCTACTATAACGTGGATGCATAACTGGTTGGAAAACTGTACTCAGAGAGTAGTTATCGATGGTTCACAGTCAAGCTGGAAGGGCATATTGAGTGGGATCCTGCAGGGATCAGTTCTGGTTATGTTCAGTATCTTCATCAGTGATTTAGATAATGGCATAGAGAGTGCACTTATAAAGTTTGCGGACGATACCAAGCTGGGAGGAGTTGCAAGTGCTTTGGAAGATCAGATTAAAATTCAAAATGATCTGGACAAACTGGAGAAATGGTCTGAAGCAAATAGGATGAAATTCAATAAGGATAAGTGCAAAGTACTCCACTTCGGAAGGAACAATCAGCTACACACATACAAACTGGGAAATGACTGCCTAGGAAGGAGTGCTGCAGAAAGGGATCTGGAGGTAATCACGGATCACAAGCTAACTATGTGAGTAAAAAGTGTAATTCTGTTGCAAAAAAGCGAACATCATTCTGGGATGTGCTAACAGGAGAGTTGTAAGCAAGACACAAGAAGGAATTCTTCTGCCCTATCCCTGGCTGATTAGGCCTCAGCTGGAGTATTTTGTCCAGTTCTGGGTGCCACGTCAGGAAAGATGTGGACAAATTGGAGAAAGTTCAGAGAAGAGCAACAAAAATGATTAAAGGTCTAGAAAACATGACCGATGAGGGAAGATTGAAAAAAATTGGGGTTGTTTAGTCTGGAGAAGAGTAGACTGAGAGGGGACATAACAGTTTTCAACTACATAAAAGATTGTTACAGGGAGGAGGGAGAAAAATTGTTCTCTTTAACCTCTGAAGATAGGACAAGAAGCAATGTGTTTAAATTGCAGAAAGGGAAGTTTAGGTTGTACATTATAAAAAACTTCCTAGCTGTTAGGGTGGTTAAGCACTGAAATAAATTTCCCAGGGAGGTTGTGGAATCTCTGTCATTGGAGATTTTTAAGAGCAGGTTAGACAAACACCCATCAGGGATGGTCTAGATCAGGGGTTCTCAAACTGGGGGTCGGAACCTTTCCGGGGGTCGTGAGGGTATTACGTGGGAGGGTCACGAGCTGTTGGTCTCCACCTCAAACCCTGCTTTGCCTCCAACATTTATAATAGTGTTAAATATATAAGGAGTGTTTTTAATTTATAAGGGGGGTCGCACTCAGAGGCTTCCTATGTTAAAGGGATCACCAGTACAAAAGTTTGAGAGCTACTGGTCTAGATAATCCTTAGTCCTGCCTTGAGTGCAGAGGACTGGACTAGAAGACCTCTCAAAGTCACTTCCAGTTCTATGATTTTATGACAAGGATCAGGTGATGGATTTGCCAAAAACAGTATTTCTGCTGACTACATACCGGTGTGTATGCATAACTTGCATTGTAAATTACTATATCATATGGAAGTAACATAAATTGTGGTTTTGGCCAAATCACTCTGCTTTTGTTGAAACTAGAGCCGTGTTTGGAGATTTGCCATCACTCACATGGAGCATATTCAGTTCTAGTGATCTGCAGATTTTGAAGGATGTAAAAGTATGTGCAGACCACTCACTCAGCAGAGGCTTTTGGCAGTCCCAATAAAATATAAATAATTCCAGGTTTTGGAGATATGTAGTGTTGATCTATGTGCAAATTCAAGCCTGTGTACTAACTTTTTAAAGAAGATCTAAATGTTATTGATTTCTGTTGAGTACAGAGTTTTGCAGTGTTTTAAATCTACACATTATTAATATGATTTTTTTCTTTGTAGGATACAGCTATTCATGTATCTAAGGCAAAGACAACTTAAAAAAAAAACGAGCATATCTCTATTTCCTTCTCCTTAGTTCATCTGCTAGTAATCTTAATGTTCCATAGATTCTTCTTTCAAAAATATTTTTATAATTTTTATAACTAACAACAATTATGTCATATTGTATTATGTATGTTTTAAAGTATGAATTTCTAAAGCTTTAAAATATAGTGTCCTTTGCACTTTTTTGTTATAAATTAAGATTTGGAAGATGTAGTAGAAGCCTTAGGAAGAAGAATGCTTTCAGATTTCTGTCTGGGACTTTGGCAGAATTGAAGAGGAGACTTTCCCTAGGGAATCTGTCCCAGGTTTTACACAAAACTGCTGAGGCAAGACTGTGGGCCCCCCTTCCTCTGCCCCTTATATACATGGGTGCATCTCCCATTACCTCGATGTTGATTATGTTCAGTAGAGCTTCTTATTACTTACCGGTACTTTACTAGTGTGTCTTAGGGCATTAATTAATAACACTTGCAGTTAACTGGAACACTACAGAAGAAAATTTTACAGTGGCTTATATATTACTATTATATATAACTAGCTTGCATATCAGGGTTCTGATCCCAGTTTCAGATCCCAGCATTCTGATCTCATTACTCCATTGAAATTCCCACTAACATTGTTACAAGTTTTGCCCGAGTAAGGGGTGTAGGATCATTATTTTAAGGGGTAACTTTACAGAGATGTATTTTTTACAATGATGTGTTTTTTAAACCTTGCTCAATGAAGTTAACAACTCAGAAATAAGCTTGGAAGTCTCGTAGTAATGGACACAATGTGTTTGTTCGTAGGAAATGTTTTACTGCGACTGTGAAGATCAATATATCGGTGCTTTCTGTGAAGAATTTAATGCCTGTCAAAGCAGGCCTTGTCAGAACAATGGAACCTGCACTGATGTAACACAAAAACATGATGGGAAAAATTTCACCTGCACTTGCCCTACTGGTATGTTTTACATGGTGCTTTGAATAATATATTTCTGTTTTAATATTCTGTGCATATCTTTTGCAATACAGTGCTTTCTATATCTTCAGAGAGAGGAAGAGAAGCAAGGGGGAAGATGATACAAGAACATAGGGGCTAGTGCTACAGAGACCACTAGATGTAGGTTTTGCTATTGCGAGCATTGTCCCAGTCGATGAGAGTACTCACAGTTATAAGAATTACATATAACAGGAAGAGTTTGCCTAAAACTGTCATGTTGTTTGCTTTTTGGTACACACTTGAAATTGTTCTCTTTTGAGTAACTAACTTTAAGTGGTGTTTTTCCGCTCAGACTAGTCAAATAGAAAATATTTCTATACAAACCGTGCAGCTGATGGATTCTTCACACAATTAATTTAAAATAAAATTTTGCAAAAATGTTATAAAATGCAAAAAGCTTAACTGAGTAATTCATCGTTTGGCTAATGGTCAAGTGTATGTGTTTTAAGTTGCTTAGGAATTGCTTTATGAGCATTTGTTTTTTAACACTTGATCAAATGAATATTGGCATCTTAATTAGAATTAAAATTAAACTAAATATGATGGTCATAGTTGAATGCCAGAGGGTAACTTCATGTAATTACTGTTCTGTGCTGGTGGAAAATCCTTTTTACAGAATTGGCATGATTGAATATGTAGTGCTTTCATGTCTGACATTTCAAAGGCACTAAAGTTCATTGCATAGTTCTTAGACAAACCACTTCAATAGGCATTTTCCAAAATTATTTTGATTAGTTTTAAATAAAAAGCAGACTGGAATAAAATTAACAGCAACATTCAGTAGTTTATTTTCATTTCTTATAAACATTTTACCTCACATTTCCAACTCTAGTATAGGAAATAGGAATGATCTATTGGCTGTTGATATATCAAATTATTTTTTAGAGCACCTAATACTGAGAAGAATGAAAGTGGAATTGTCTGAAAAAGGAAGAGATAACAGAGGGGAAGGAGAGATTAATATTAGAAGTTGTCATAAATATAAAGGGAAGGGTAAACACCTTTAAAATCCCTCCTGGCCAGAGGAAAAACCCTTTCACCTGTAAAGGGTTAAGAAGCTAAGACAACCTCGCTGGCACCTGACCAAAATGACCAATGAGGAGACATGATACTTTCAAAGCTAGATGCGGGGGGGACAAAGAGTTCTCTCTGTCTGTGTGTTGCTTTTGCCGGGACCAGAGCAGGAATGCAGGTCAGAACTCCTGTGAAAAGTCAGTAAGCAATCTAGTTAGATATGCGTTAGATTCTGTATTGTTTAAATGGCTGATAAAATAAGTTGTGCTGAATGGAATGTATATTCCTGTTTTTGTGTCTTTTTGTAACTTAAGGTTTAGCCTAGAGGGATTCTCTATGTTTTGAATTTGATTACCCTATAAGGTATTTACCATCCTGATCTTTCAGAGGTGATTCTTTTACTTTTTCTTTAATTAAAATTCTTCTTTTAAGAACCTGATTGCTTTTTCATTGTTCTTAAGATCCAAGGGTTTGGGTCTGTGTTCACCTGTACAAATTGGTGAGGATTTTTATCAAGCCTTCCCCAGGAAAGGGGGTGTGGGGCTTGGGGGGGATTTTGGGGGGAAAGACGTTTCCAAGCGGGCTCTTTCCCTGTTATATTTGTTAGATGCTTGGTGGTGGCAGTAAAAAAGTCCAGGGACAAAAGGTAAAATCGTTTGTACCTTGGGGAAGTTTTAACCTAAACTGGTCAAAATAAGCTTAGGGGGTTTTTCATGCAGGTCCCCACATCTGTACCCTAGAGTTCAGAGTGGGGAAGGAACCTTGACAGAAGTGGTTAAAAGTGTCTAGTTTTATAAAATGTATGCTAAATTTTGAAGTCAGTGTTGTGGCATAGAAGTATCTAAGTGTAGAATTTAGCCCAGAAGGATCATCCGTTGGAATTTTTGATACTGTGGAACATATTCTGTAAATCCTCTAATCATGAAATTCCTTTTGTAGTCAATGGAAGTTCCACACATATAGTGCTTGCAGAATCAAGCCCTGGAACTGTGCATAATATAGAAGTTAACAGTTAGTTCTGAAGATAGTTGAAACCTTGTGATGAAAGTCAGATGGAATAATCAATAAATTGAACCAGGAGTAATAGATTATTCAAAGTGGCCTTACAGCCAGCACTGTTGGCCTTGGAAGAATTGTCTCAGTGTAAGGGGATCTATCAGGGTGTAATGCAGGTATAGCAGCACCTACATCACTCTCCACCCTGCAATCTGTTCTGTTCATTCCCTCTGAAGCACCTGGCATTGGCCACCATCGGAGACAGAATACTGGGCTAGGTGGACCTTTAAGTCTGACCTAGTATGACTGTTCTCATGTAATCAAAGTAGGGGAAATGAGCTGGGCATCCATATGCCCCACTAATCCCAGGCTCTTGTACTGTCAACACGGGCTGTTGGCAGCCAGTTCAAGCTAGAGCAACCTTCTAACTGCTCTAACTTATGCTAGGATACCAACCCAGAAATTGCAGTATACAAAGATGACTTAAGGTAGCTATCTTGCATCCCCACCCATCATCTAAATATGCTGCTTTTTATGCCTCTGGATTTCCAGTCTCTCTCTCTCCCTTTGCTTAGTTTAACTATTTTGTATGTGCAGCCCCAAACTAATTTGCATATGGGTTTCATTTAATGACTTGAATTTATACTTAAACCATGCTGGAAATGAGATATGACCTCCCTATACAAATATATTCTTCTCCATTATATTTCATAAATATACAGACTGATCCAGCTGTCTCTTTTACGAGTAAGATATGTAAATATAATTACGTAATGCTTTAAATTCTATTAACGGCAAAGGACAGTTAAGAAGAGAAAGATTAGACTGGAAATGAACTAGAAATTGAGTGACTTGAAAAATCCCTACAGTTAAGTCATAGTGGATACAATGTATTCAGAATTCATTAACCATAAAATTGTCCGTAACTTGGAGAAGACACTTGAAAATGTATTTTTATATACTGTATAGGCATAAGCATATAAATACCTATTTAAATTCCTCTTTAAAATGTAATATTAGACTAAATTATCTTTATGTGAACTTATTTTGTAAATGGCAATTAGTAGTAATTCTCAAAAATTAACTATTTATAAGGCAAAAACAAATATCCAAATTCTGCTTCATGGATCCCACATTTTAGCGATGTGCAAACCTTGAGCCAAGTCCTTCAGTGGAGCTACTTGTTTGAGTAGTGGTTTGTGCATTCATCCTCTAGAAAGGTTCAGAGATTTGCTGTGGCTGGGCTTGTAGAAGTAGCCAAAAATTCATATATTTACCCAAAACTTGCCTGAAGTTGGGCCTGATCATATCATCCACTCACCCAGTCAAACTTCCCATTGAAATGTAATGCTCTAACCTTAATCTAAATCTTTTGCCTGATATATTGAATAGTGAAGCTCACAAGAAAGTTTCTATATGAGATTTCTATTGTATCCTGGCTTTAGTTGGGTTATGTTTCAGTAATCTCACAAATTATGTGTGTTTCATACTACTTGTGATATTTCTGATCCCATACAAAACAAGGAAGTTTAGAAACTGATTTTTTTTATAAAGTTAGCCAGATATCATAGATTCTTTCTGTGGCTGATCACCACTCTTCCCTGACTCCCTAAAAATAAATATATAAAAAAGAGAGAGCGAAGTTAGTGGGAACATTGCCATTGATTTCATTAGTACTAAGGCGGGGCCCATAAATATGACAATTCAGTCTTACTTAATTTTTCTTACCCTGCCTTGTTGTTGTTATCCATTCATGTTTTCAAAGATTTTTCGTTTCACTCTGATTCTTGTCTTGGACTTACATTCCTAGGCTCGCACGTTCTCCTTGGGGAAAATTCAGTTATGGGGTAAGTGGGTTCAACTTCATTGAAGCCACTGGAGTAGGACTCATTTGTGCCATTGAAGAATTTAGCCCTGTTTCTTCAGACATTTGTTAAAATGTGTTGGGTTTGGCTTTTTCGGAGGTTTTTTTTCTCCTTGTAAATTTCTGCTTTTGTTTTTTGAAATCTACTGTTTTTGTAGTAATTGGAATGACTATCACTGCTTGCTTCATCTAGTGTTCACTAGATTTTCTACTAGAACATATGTCAGTATATCAAGAAATGAAAAGTGGAAACTGGTGGTCTTCATGTTATTTCTTTGAGAAAAGATTCTAACAGATTCCCTTCACTGCATATTTGAAGCTAGTAGAGGAAATGGAAACTAAAAATAGAATATACTATAAACTCCTCATTTTTGAAAGCTTTCAGGACCCATTGTATCTGTGACGTACCATGTTGCCATAACCTTGCTACAAGAAAATGGTACAGAGATTTGTAACAGCACAAAATGTACAGGAACAAAGATTTTTAAAATGTGTCTGACTGACAAGCTGCTTTTTTGTAGTATGACTCATTTAGGAAACTGTTAATTTGCAGCACTCAGTATTGGCTGTTAAAGACCAAAAGAATATTTTCTTTCAGTAGAAGAATACATGCAATGTACTTGTTAATTAGAGGGAATATATTTGTTTTCATAAAGCTGACAATAAAATGTCATCTTTATGGTGTGATTTGTTCCAGGTTGTTATGACAGTCTCAGCAAATCCAGCTGATTCTTTTAGCAAGTTGCAGAGCCATGCAATTACATGTCCCTCATTTGACTAAAGTTTTTCCAATCACGCAGTGAATTCCAATGTAATTTTTATTTTCACAAACTTACACTTCTGAAGATGGCCATAACTGAAAATGAAGTAAGCATATTCACTACTGCACTGTGCTTCAGAAAAATAATCCTATGAATGTGAGAGAGAACTTGAAACACTGGAATATGTATATCAAAAGAAAATTACTTGGCCAACAGTGTTCTGTGGTTCCTTGTGCTTGTTGTCTTTTTGTAAGTGTTATGTTCATTAAGTGCTCATCACCATTGTCAGTTGTAAATACTGAAATCTACTGTTCATCCACAGTATGGGCATGGTAACAAACAGTTGACAGCGCAAGCTTCCTCTCATTGCTCTGCTGTGTAACCTAGCCCTGACCTAGACGAACCACCTATGGGAGATTCCTTAGTTTTTTTGTTGAACCTAGATGCCAGTTGTGGTGTTAATGCAGATACAAGAGAGTTATTCTGTATTCATGCTGGAGAACAGAGGAACAGAATTTGGCTCACGATACCATGTGAAAATTCAAAGAAAACACAGAGAAGAGGAAAATCTTAGAAATCTTACCTGGTGTAGAATTCTAGAAGTTGTACACCTTTGGGGCCAAATTCAATGCTGACTTACACCTATTCAAGCCTGTTGATGTAATTTTAAGTGTAAGTCTGCCCAGTAGGCTTTTAAATGTTAAACACTTTATATAAAAAATGATCCAATCAATAACTAAGGAATATCTATTCTGCATGAGGAAAACAGTCCAAGCAGGTCTAGTGCCTTCTGCCCCTATTAGAATTCCTGACGCTAGTTCCAAAATTACACAGCATAGTATTAGTACCTGTGCCTAGAAACATAATTATAAAGAGAGATGATGGAGAACCCCCCGTGGGGGATTCAGGCTATGACTATGTTCAAGAATTAGATTTCTGATTGAGTATATATATATTTTTAAAAATCTTGAAACGTTTGATAGGAAAGAAAGAAAAGAAAGTGCATTGTGTTTGATAAGACTGTACTACTTAATGCTAATGTAACTCTCAAATTCGAGTGCGGCCCAAATCATGAAGCTCGTATCTGGAAACAGATTCAGATCTGAACTTCTCCAAAGTTCATAGATATTCACATTTTGTCTCTGAATAGGCCCAATAAACAAAATTCTAATCCAGACCTGGATTTGAAATTCTCTAGAGTCTTAACATATAATGGTTTGGTTTTTCCCAGTAATAGAGAAATGCCAGTGTAGAAGGTGAAATACACATTTGGTTCTATATCCACATACCTAGAGTTCAGGGAACTTTAGCTATGCTGTTCTGGTTTAGACCCATTGGTACCTCAAGTATTTAAATCTATTTTAGTATATTTATATGTATTTATTCTCATATGATAACAATGATTAATCCTGAGCACTTTTCAACTGTAGATCTCATGTCACTTTACAGATATGGGCAAGCATTTTACAGATGGAGAAACTGACACACAAGACCCCTTAAGTGACTTGCCCAGTGTCAAAACACCAAGTCAGTGGTAGAAGGGGGATTAGAACTCAGTCTCCTGATTCACAGTCTTATGCTCGAGACATTAGACTACACTTCCTCCCACTAGTCTATGGTAAACTGATGACCACATATTGCCCTAGATCAATACACACAATTCCATTTGACATAACTGGGGATTGTAGACTTTGACAAGGATAATATATGGTGATAAAAATTCCTTTTTTTCTTTTTTACCACCAATTAACTTTAAGTATTTCACTATCATACTTGGTAACAATCAGGTGTGTAACATGCAGTACTTTTCTCTTTACACACAAATCCCTAGAGAATTAGTAGAAACAAAAGAAATCATTTTAAACATCGAATGAGAAATGTGTGGTACTTGTGATAGGATTTGAGTTTGGAGTATTTCATTACTTAGATTGTTATTTCCATGTTTAGTCCTTATTCTGAACCTACTATAATGTCTTCAAGCATATGGGAAAAAGCAAGTTAACAATCAATTGACATTATGGGTATATCTACACCATGGGGTAACATGCACTAATGTGTTCTGCATTAATTGGCCCATGGAGACTGTCAAGGTTCCTTCCCCACTCTGAACTCTAGGGTACAGATGTGGGGACCTGCATGAAAGGCCCCCTCAGCTTATTCTTATCAGCTTAGGTTAAAAACTTCCCCAAGGTACAAACTTTCCCTTGTCCTTGAACCCTAGGCTGCCACCACCAAGCGTCTTACACAAAGACCAGGGAAAGAGCCCGCTTGGAGATGTCTTCCCCCAAAATATCCCCCCAAGCCCTACATCCCCTTTCCTGGGGAAGGCTTGATAAGAATCCTCACCAATTTGTACAGGTGAACACAGACCCAAACCCTTGGATCTTAAGAAAAATGAAAAAGCAATCAGGTTCTTAAAAGAAGAATTTTAATTAAAGAAAAGGTAAAAGAATCACCTCTGAAAAATCAGGATGGTAAATACCTTACAGGGTAATCAGATTCAAGACATAGAGAATCCCTCTAGGCAAAACCTTAAGTTACAAAAAGACACAAAAAGAGGAATATACATTTCATTTAGCACAGCTTATTTTACCAGCCATTAAACAAAAGGAAATCTAACTCATTTTCTATGTAGATTACTTACTAACTAACAGGGGTTGTGAGGCTGCATTCCTGATCTGTTCCCGGCAAAAGCATCACACAGACAGACAGACCCTTTGTTCCCCCACCTCGAGATTTGAAAGTATCTTGTCCTCTCATTGGTCATTTTGGGTCAGGTGCCAGCTAGGTTACCTTAGCTTCTTAACCCTTTACAGGTGAAAGGGTTTTGCCTCTGGCCAGGAGGGATTTTATAGCACTGTATACAGAAAGGTGGTTACCCTTCCCTTTATATTTATGACAGAGACCCTGCCGGTGCATTCTAAAAGTTCCCTAATGCGCATTAATGTAATACTGTTTCAAACAACACTAGATTAAAGCTCACTAGGGAACTTTTAGTGCGTACCAGCAGGGTCTACACAGACCAATTAATGTGCAATACTTTATTGGTTTTAGAAATCACACCCTTATAATGTGCATTGCCTCACTGTGTAGATGTGCCCCACACTGCACTTGCAATCTGTCGCTTGAGAACTTTAAGGAGCTTGTTTTTGGCAGAATTTACAACTGTGGTGATCGTGTCTCCACATTTCTCACTTAAAATAAACAATCCTCTCTGAGGCTCAGAAGTGGGAACAAATGACAGTCATTCAGCATACACAAATAATTCAGAATGACTTTAAAGTCTTGTTTAAAGTCTCCCTAGAGGTTTTTTGTGTTCAAATTAAAAATAAAATTGAAATTCATTTGAAGTTCTTTGTGGTTGCACAACCCCATATACACTAATGCAGTTAGAATATTGCTGTTGGTAAAATACAATTTGATAGTATCACTGTATTTGAATTTTGATTTATGTTGCTGGAACCGAGGTTCTTATTAATTGAATGTTTTAATGAAAATTTGAATATTGAGAGATTGTCATGAATACTATTTCTCATCTCTGGGTAATATTATTCAAGGAAACTCACTTACTGCTATTTAAATGATATAATGGCAAATTTGGTAATAAAACTTTAATTTTTCTTCACTTTCTAAAACATTTGAATTATGATATAGGTTACACTGGAGAACTATGTCAGTCAGAGATTGATCACTGCAGCCAAGAGCCATGCAGAAATGGAGGTACCTGCTTTTCCAATATCAGTGGATTCAGTTGTCAATGTCCAGAAGGTAAATAGAAACAACTTCTTATTTTAAATCATACCTCTTATCAGCATTAACAAAGTTGGTATTATATGGGATATAGTTTGATGATGTAACTTTTTAGTTAAATGAACATATATTGGAAGCTCTATCTGACAAGACATCAATTTAAGTGGATAGAATTCCAGTTTAGAAATCTTTGCATTACCATTATTAATGATGTTCAAACCACATTAAGTTTCAGTGTATATGCTGAACAAAAGAATTCTCCATGTTCTTTTAATCTCTCCTATCTGGAAATCAGGCTAGAGAGCTCTTGTGAGAAAAGGACATAAGAATCTTACGAAATGTACAGTTGTTCCTGATTTTTGTCTTGTTCAGAAAAATCAAAAGAAAAGCCACCCTCTCATGTTATTTTTATATATCTGCTTCTGTTCCTAGATAAAATAGAAAGTTTATAGGAGTACACTTTTTTAATTAACTGAACATTTTCAAACCCTGAAAATATTTGATCCATTCTGTTTTTATTTGAACTGGTTTATCTCTCACTATATGAAAGCCTTGAAATAATTTTCATCAGTAAACACTGTAAATGTTAACTCTTAAGTAATGAGGACATTGTGACATTGAAAGCATATCCTTTTTATAACATCATGCTACCTGCAATGGCTGGTTGCATAAATTCTTAGTAGTGAAAGCTTCCAGTTACAAAGTGTTCTATTAGTCATCAAAACGAAACAATAGTTAAGGTTGTTGTCCAGAGCTAATCATATTTCCTCTCCCAATTCACCTATAGTTGTTTTTTATTCTTCTAATACTATCTTTTATACAGTTGAGTTTACTTTTAGGTAAAAGTTTGTTGATAATTAATAATCATTTCTCTTGAAGAAATATGAACCTGCTTAACAATGAAGGGTTATTTGTAATTGCTTCAGACTGGCTTTTCTCTTTCTCTGGAGACAGTTGCTCTAATGAGTGACCCACTTAACGGCTGTGTTGAATTGACATTATGTCAGCAGTCTTAACCTTACATTTTAGAAGAATTTTGAAAATTGTTTGTTGTATAAATAGTACCAGAATTCAATGAGACAATCATAAGATGTTGGGACTTAGCCAAATGTAGCTTGACTTCCTAATGAAATTTGTTCAAGTATCTTATATAATTAGCTAAAAGAAAATCTTATCAGTAAGAACAGTAATTAAGAAAAATACATATTGGTTAGATAATTTTTGCCAGTTTTGAAGGTGACATTCATTCGTGTGTATAATATAATTAAATACATGCTTATACTAACCAATTAGCAGTCCTGGGTCAGTTCCTTAGCACAGATCGGGTGATACTCCCCAAAGCTCTTAAAAGTTTTGTCCCCTCGTGACAGCAGTAGTGAGAAGGGGTCAGAGCCACTATCCACCTATGTGGTGGTGGCTATCACTCTGTCTCAGCCCCTTGCTGAAGGCATCATCACCCTGACATCCCCTGCTTAAGGAAAATCCACTTGGGCCAGGCCACCAATGAGATTTAGTCCTCCTGGAGGTGACACAGGCCAATAGGAAGACAGCAGGCCAGTTAAGAAGGCTTGCCTGCTTACTCTGAGTGGTCTGCTGGGTGAAACTGGGACAGAGGAGGAGCTCTTCTGTGCTAACCCAGCACTCCAAGGGCAGTTTGGGTCCTGGGCTTAGAAGTGCTGCAGTGAAGCATCTGCCTTTTACATTTGTTTGTTTAAAGGCACGGACAACCAGATTATTTAACCATTTAAAGATGGTATGCTGAGTTTACGGCACACCGCCCTATTCGGGATTAGCTGTCACACTTTGTAAACTGAAGCAGGGAGTGCCTGCAATGCCACACCCCAACACAAGGAGGTGGAACAATGGTGTGTGGAACCACTTACACCACACATGTTTTGTGCTGACCCCCCTTGAGCTTAACTGTTGCCCTTGCAATGTCCCAAAAATACCTGCAGGAACCTGTGCCTCTCCAGCTGAACTTACTCCTTTCAACCTCAGTGGGTTTGGATATCTTTGTGCTGCGTCCACCTGATCCTACAGTCAGGTCTGCTTCTTTTCATCGTAATTGTTATTTCTGCAGCTCTTTCTCTGCCACTAGCCCAGGAACATCATTGACAACCATTCTCCAGCTGCCAAAGATCTTGAAACAACTTTCATACCATGGCCTGTGTTTTATTTTGAGTACGAAGTTCTTTGATATAGTTTTTAGCACTTTGCCATTTTTGCTCAGTGCTTTGCTGTTTTTCTTCTTGGCACTTGGATGCAATTTTCTGTGGCATTTTTTGCTTTATCTCACTTTCTTGCTTTGCGTCTCTGATGAAGCCTTTGCTCCTATTCAGCTCCAGTCTTTCTGTTTTGTAGCAGCTTCGAGGAGTGTCTGTGCTGCATGAACATCATTAATGGATATTCACATTTTCTGGATCACTTCTGTATGGGGATGTCAGATCTAATTTCATATGTCACCGAAGGCACTCAAGTGTTTCAGAGAATGACTCTTCTCCCTTCTGAAGGGACCTCTGGCCACAAAGAAACCCCCATATATCTGGCAAGATGCCAGCCTAGGGTGCTTTGAAGGAGAGTTACTTGAAACATAAATCTGAGTTGCCTTTGGGAATGGGTACCTCTGCTGTTGTTGGCACTGCTTGCATTGGTGCAGACCCACATTTTCTCGAAATCCAACAATGTAGCTTTACCACCAAGGCAGGAGACTGAGTGGTACACCTAGTCCATGATGCCCTAGGCATCTCAGCACTGAAGTCTTTGGTACTGAGCACCACCTCATTTGGCGAGACACTGAAAAGGACTGGAGGCGGCTACACATCCCTGACCAATTAGCTGTGTGGCAGTGTGTGTGCAGTGACTTTGTCAAGTCCTTCCTGGTCATCCTCCAGGTTGTCTTGAAGGGTGCAATGATCTGTCAGACCCGATGTGAAAGATTATTAGAGCTCTAAATGCATTTAAAGTCCTTCTTGTACCAAGATTGACACCCACAAACCAGGAAGTCAGTTCAGAGAGCACATGAACATAAGTCCTGTCCCCAGCAACCCTGACATTTCATGTGCCAAAGATCTGGGCACAAATGGTGTTGACGCCTGTTAAAGCTTCCCCATTAGCTCATTTCTTTTGTAGCATGTTTGTGGATTTAAGATGACTAAATAATAGGAAATATTGCAAAGTTTTAGGGTTTGGAGCCTTTAGGAAAGAGATGCTTTCTGTTAAAGGCCCCAATTTGTGGACGAGTGACTTGTGTGTTGACTTTTTCAAAAGTAATTTTTATGGTTCATCAGAGACTATGTGATATGCTCAGGTATACAGATAAAACTTCTATAGCAAGGGATTTGTGCACTGGGATTTGGGTTGGTCCAGGCTAGCATCCAGATTTAAATGACCATGGGGAAACACTACTTTATGATTATATAAAGAATATGCATATATTACCATAGAGAATGTGCACACAATCTCAAAGGCAGAGTGAGTTGAGCTGAAATGAACAGAAACACCATTCCTATTCTCATGCTACAGATCTAATGCACTAGTAAGTTTGTGTTGTTTCATTTTAGTATCAAAATATATTAGCATTTATTTTCCTAATAAAGAATTAGAATAAACACGATTCAGTTTTTCTATAGGAGCAAAAACAAATATTTACATCAAATATTTTCTTACTGTAATTTTAGCCAATGTAATTAGTATCAGACAGATTTCTACTGCATGTCTAATACAATAAGTACAGCACGGCACAGCACGTTGACCTCCCTTAAAAATAAACCACACTATAGATTACATCATTTTTATTAATGTTTCTGAATAACTTACAACTTGCAGCCATTATATAGAATCAGGATGGAATTAGGTGACGATCTTCTACTTTGATTGTGTGTTTACTCTATTTGTTATACACCTCTACCCCGATATAACACTGTCCTCGGGAGCCAAAAAATCTTACCGCTTTATAGGTGAAACCGCATTATATCAAACTTACTTAGATCCACCGGAGTGCGCAGCCCTGCCCACCCGGAGCACTGCTTTACTGCGTTATATCCGAATTCGTGTTCTATCGGGTCACGTTATATCGGGGTAGAGGTGTACTTGCTGCTACTGCTATGGATTACAGCATGAGTGGTCAAACCGCGGCTCGTGAGCCACATCAGCTCTTTCACAGTTAAAGTGCGGCTCATGGAGTAACCCATGATCTCCCCCACATTCTCCACCTACCAGATTGGTGGTGTGGAGCTCGGGGCTTCTGCCTTGCAGCGGAATGGTGGGGCTAGGGGTTTCTGCCAGAGCTGACTGGTGTCTGTTGTGACTCGGGGGGGGGGGGGGTGGAGGGGGTGGGCACAATTTAAAGGTTTGGCTCCCCCAACAGTTTGAGTCATGCCCTACCAGGCACGCATACCCTCCCCCCCGCGCTTACCCCTCAGTGCCCCCTCCCTGCAGCTCCCAGGTGTTAGCTCCTTGTGGACAGGCAGCTGCAAACAGCTGGGAGCTGCAGGGAGGGGGCACTACTTTAGCTTTGCAGGGAGAGGCAGAAGCAAAAGCAGTGGCTCTCCCTGCAGCTCCCAGCTATTTGCTGCTGGCTCTCCCCATGGCCGCAGCTCCCAGCTTGCCAGCTCCAGCAGCTGCTGTGCAGGGAAGGGGCCCAGCAGCACCATGTGACCGAGCAGGGCCAGCAAACCATAGCAAAAATCGTGAGGGAGCTGGACATGTGACTCCATGTGCACCCCTCACACATCTCCTCTGGCTAGCAGGGATGGGGGGGTTTGAGGCTTCAGCCCCACCGGAAGCACCTGTCGAGGCTTGGGGCTTCAGCAGGAACAGGGCTGTAGCCCTGAGCCCTGGCAGGTGCCTCCTGCAAGGCTGAAGCCCTGAGCCCGGCAGGTGCGATCCATCTCTCGAACTTCTGAAGATTGTCATATCTCAGAGGGTCAGTAAGTTTGGCCACCCCTGGATTATAGATTGGAGCACAAACATTTCCCCTTTATCCAAAAAACTGTTGCTGTTTAATTGCATTATACTGCACCATGTTGTCTTTAGAATCAATCAGTGTGCAGAGCTAGATTGCCCCTTCAAGCAGAAAAACCATTGGAAGGGGACCCCATAGAGCAGGCAAAAAACTGCACTGTGTTCACCCTCTGTGTTCTCTAGAGCCATCCTCTCTAGTGAAGAGAGGTTTCTGGGACTACACATCTAGCCTCCTAATCCTTTTTACATAAGGTATTCTCTGGGCAAAACACCTCCAAACTTGCAGAATTAGGTGCTGTTCTTTATGTATGGTTACCCCCGTATGTGGCTATGCTGGTTCCCTTCCCTCAGCTGAACTGCTGCTGCTTCAGTAATGTTGCTGTTGAGTATCCATCTTTCCTAATTTTGTCCCCACCACAAGGAAGGGAGAATGCTGCTGCAGAGGTCGCATCTGGTCCCTTCTGCAAAGGCAGGGGCAGTTGTACTGGGATAGAGTATCAACCAAGCACGTTAGCTATGATATTGTCCAACATGGCAAGGAAATGCAATATACCTATACTAACAATAACAGGAATTTCAGGTTTTTGAGGGGAAGAATAAGGGCTGAGCTTGTAGATGCCACATTATAAAATACAGTATTGACTGCTCTGACCAGATACATGGCCATGTTTTTTCTTATTCCATTTGAGACCATATTTTTATCTTTCTCACTCAAATACAGTTTGTGAGCTTTTATTTGGAGATTTTTAGGGAGCAGGGAGACTGAGGAGGAAATTTTTTTTGTAAATAAGCCAAAGAATACCTGCTTGGAAGTTGCAGATCTGCTATTTTTAGAATACCCTGACATGTTTCATTTCTAAAAAATATGATCAGCTTCAAGCATAGGCTTGGGCTCTTGCTCTGCTACCTTTCTGCCACTGTGCCTAATTGTAGTTGCATGTTGAGAGGAGGCCTTTCTTTCTGAAGTGCTTTCTGAAGGCCTTTCTTTCTTTCAGCACAGTAGGGGGAAGGCAGGCCAGCGATTAGTACACATTTAAAAACTAAAGTACTGGAGAATTGGGAGGTAGTATGTAATAGAAAATGAACAGAACAGGAGAGATGGAAAATATAACCACATTACAAAAGGAAAAAAGAGAAGAGCATGCAATGAATGGCAGAAGAAGAGATGGAAGGAAATAATGAGGAATCATTTCAACATGGTCCATTTATGTTCTACAAATGAGACCTGTGTTTTAGAAATCAGTCACGAAAAGTATGAAAGGTGAGCTTCTTAGGCAGTGGAAAGTGACCGGATTAAATAGAAGTAGTTCTTTATATTCATTAGATAATCTTTAATAGTTTTAGAGTCCTTAAAGAATGGTTAATAAACTAGAGAATCAGGCTTGAAGATCCCATGATTTTCTGCTTAACATTATATTTCAGCTCCGACATATATACAAAATAAGTTGGGAAATAATCTACTATGTGCAGTTGTTGAGGCAACTTGTTTTCAGGGCACATTTAGATTTTACATTCAGAGAAGTAGAATGAAGAAATTTTTGCACTTGTGTAAGGACTGGATTAGATGGCCCAAGAAATCCCCTCCAGTGCTAATATAGGTACATGTTCAGTGACTGGGAGAGGGATATTTATTTTTCTCTTTCAGTGTGTTCCGTTTGAGTGAAATGTCACTTTGATCATCATCATTTCAAGCCTCATGGTAGGGTTTGAATTCAAAACGATCTTGACAAACTGGAGAAATGGTCTGAATTAAATAGGATGAAATTCAATTAGGACAAATGCAAAGTCCTTCTCTGGAAGGAATAATCAATTCTCAAATACAAAATGGGGAGTAACTGGCTAGGAGGGGTACCGCAGAGCAGGATCGGGGTTATAGTAGATCACAAACTAAATATGAGTCAACAATGTAATTCTGTTACAAAAAAAAGAAACATCATTCTAGGATGTATTAGCCGGAGCATTTTAAGCAAGACATGAGAAGTAATTCTTCCACTCTATTCAGCACTGAGAAGGCCTCAACTGGAGTATTGTGTCCAGTTCTGGGCACCATACTTTGGGAAAGATGTGGTCAAATTGGAGAAAGACCAGAGGAGGGCATCAAAAATGTTGAAAGGTCTAGAAAACATGACATACAAGGAAAGATTGGAAAAACTAGGTTAGTTTAGTCTGGAGAAGGGAAGACGGGAGGTGTGGGAGGTGAATAACAGTTTTCAAAGGTATGTACAAGATTGTTAAAGAGGAGAGTGACAAATTGTTCTCCTTAACCACTGAGGACAGAACAAGAAGTAAAGGGCTTAAATTGCAGCAAGGTAAATTTAGGTTAGATGTTAGAAAAAACTTCCTTACTGTAAGGGTAGTTAAGTCCTGTAACAAATTACCTACGGAGGCTGTGGAATCTCTGTTGTCATAAGTTTTTAATAACAGGTTAGACAAATGACTGTCAGGAATGGTCTAGATCAGTGGTTCTCAAACAGGGGTCAGAGGTTTCAGGGGGTCTGTCAAGCAGGGCCAGTGTTAGACTCACTGGGGCCCAGGGCAGAAAACCGAAGCCCTGCCATGTGAGGCTAAACCCCGGGGCCCTGAGCCTGCCACCTGGCGCTGAAGCAGAAGCCTGAGCAACTTAGCTTTGTGGGGCCCCCTGTGGTGTGAGGCCCTGGGCAATTGCCCTGCTTGCTGCTCCCTAATGCTGGCCCTGGCTTTTATATGCAAAAAAACAGTTGTGGGCCGTGGCGTGTTTATAGCATGTTGGAGGAGCCTCAGAAAGAAAAAGGTTGAGAACCTCAGGGCTAGATAATACTTAGTCCTGCCTCAATGCAGGGGACTAGACTTAGATGCCCGATCGAGGTCCCTTCCATTCTTACGTTTCTATGATTCTGTGAAATTTAAGAATATTGTTGATGTGGAGTTAGTGGTACAATGAGAGGAAATTAAAGCTTGACAGCGAACAGAAGGTGTTAAGTTGTGATTGGGGTGAGTTGACTTGCTCTACCAGCCAATAAAATGCACACTAGGTCAATGAATTTTAATTGACTAGCAGAGTTATTGACTAGAAAACTTTGACAATAGACTAGGAACAGTCCAGGGGTGGTGTGGATCCTTTTCTGGATTTGTTTTCCATACCCAGGCAAGATGGGTTTTCTCTAATACGTCTAACAAAGTTGATTGTTACTTCTATACACTTGCACAATAGTCCAATCAAGGTCCATCTATCACCTTGATACTATGAACATGGGGAATACACCTATTGTGTACGTGTGGTACCCAAAGTATCTGGTGATTACAGAACACACTGTTCTTCTTAACAGTATAAAAGAGGCTGTGAATATATTTGAAAAATACTTTATTGTTAATTTAAACTATTACTGTAACTTAGTCTTCATTAAATTTTTTGCTAATGTAATTATCGTTTTACCTTGCATTCTTCCATATTGTTCTTAATTTTAAAAGCTACCTTCTTTTTGCTTAGACTATCTATTTAATGCTTTAGCCAGTTTGGTCTCTCTTGCCCTTTTGTGTGTTTAGACTTGGCTAGAATGAAAGTCAATTAAAGTCTTACTACTATTTCCTAATTATTTCTCATTTCCCTATAATAGGCATCTCTTTTATATAAAATTCTAATGAAAATTCCATAGAGCATTTTATATTTCCTCATAAAAAGGCTTCGTACAAGAAAAATCAAGAACATTTATCTTACTTCTTTTATTGCTTATCCACATATTTCAAATCTAAAGATTTTGAAATTTCTGGTCCTCAATGTTCACTAACTTCATTTATCACATTTGACACATTTCCTAGGATTAGTTCTAATATAATCTCCAGCCAAGTTGGTTGTTCACAAAATCTTGCACTACCTCTGAAAACATTTACCTTTCTTAGTTTTTGCATGACTGTTATCCACTCAGTAGCCAAGTAATTAAAATGCTCCCATGATCAGAATTCTGGCTTTCTTTCAGAGCTCTTGTCTCTGAAAATATTTCCTGTTCTACCTTCTCTTGCTGTGGTATATAGAAATGTCTAAGGAATATCACGTCTCTGACTATTTCTGTTGTCTTTGACTTCTAGCCAAATGGCTATGTCAGCAAAAATATTTTTATCATATCTTTTGAGCAATAGAATTTTTAACTGATATTGCCATCCCTTCTTGCTTCCTGTTTTATTTATTTGCCTTTGGTAAATTCTGCATTCTGATAGCATAAATCCCCAGTCATTTCCCCATTTTAATCATGTGTTATTAGGGCTTCCTTTTTGCAATTTAGCTGATGAAAATTTCAGATGATATTTATCTGGAAAATAAATGTAAAGGTGAAAAACCCATTTTTCACCATTTTTATGCCGTTCTTGATCCGTGCACCTCTATTAACCTTTTCATTATTTTTTTTTATTTTATTGGTAAGTATTGACTTAAATATACAATCAGAAGCACTAAAAAGTCAGACCTTCAATTTAGCAGTGTAATTATACTTGATTCTAGTATTTGCATATATTTAACTCAAACATAAGACGTGATGTAAGATATTGTGCAAAAGGCCAAATCTATCAAAAGTAGCTTCTAGTTTTGTAGGAGTCGATTTTTGTGCGGCCATATTTGAACACTTGGGACCCGATTCTCAGAGATTCTGATCACCTATGACTCCTATTTAAGTCAGTGTTGCTGGCACTATAGCTATAATAAACGGCATACGTGTATACATATATGTGCATTTATAAGCTAAATTCTGCTTTCAGCTATTGCAGCGTCAACACTGCAGGGAGCAGATATCATCTAGTTGTAAGGGACTGCTCTGGCTTCCCATTCACTTAGCACATTTCAAGGAGCTGACTTTGATCTATAAAACATCAGGTACTATATTTTAGGTGCTTACTGCTTGAGAAACTACCTCTCCCAATGACTCATCAGGATATTTGAGATCAGCTGCTGGGCTCAAGCTTGTTAGTCCCTAGATTTTAAATGTTATTGGGCTGATGGCCAGGTGTTCTCTGCAGAGGGCCCTCAGCTCTGGAATTCATTCTTCCTTTGTTCTCACAGACCAAGCCTTTTGGCATACATATTTGTCTCTGATCCGTATGTGAATATAGGGGGAAGAACAAGCTCGCAGAGAAGTCACAATCCCTGTGCTTGAGGAGCAGCTGTCTGGGCATAAAGGGATGATTCATCATTCTAAGTTCATCCGTGTACCCACGATCTCTAGAAAGCATGTTTCTGGGAGCTTCCATTGGGGTGGGTAGCTCCACACCACCCCTAAAGCAGACCAGCATGGAAAACACAAAGCTCTTAAGTACTTAACATGCTTAGCATACGCAAATCCATTCCTCGTTCAGCAGAATTCTTAAGCACATGCAGTATAGCCAGTTCAAGCCATTCAAAACTCATGAGACTGGCTTAAAAACCAGGAGATTTAAAAAATAAATAAAAGGAGTACTTGTGGCACCTTAGAGACTAACAGATTTCTTTGTGTGAGCATAAGCTTTCGTGAGCTACAGCTCACTTCATCGGATGCATGATGAAGTGAGCTGTAGCTCACGAAAGCTTATGCTTACACAAAGAAATTTGTTAGTCTCTAAGGTGCCACAAGGACTCCTTTTCTTTTTGCGGATACAGACTAACACGGCTGTTACTGTGAAAAAAATAAATAGTTTTTCACCTGCCTTCTCAGATTTTTTTACTGGTAGTCCAAGTGTATTTAATATACTGAAGTTTGAACAGATACCTTTACATTGTTTATTTGTATTCTGATTCCTTTTTTAGTTAACTTGAAAGTTTATGTCTGTGTAAGTTTAAAAAACACTTTTACCCTGCTCTTGCAGGGAACAAGTAATGAATTTGATTCATCTCTCTAGCAGATATGTATATGGGCCTTCCTTTTTATTCTTTCAGTTAAGCTTACTGTGCTCTTTGTTGATGGGAAGGTGGGTCTCATGGGAGCTGGTGGCAGGGCATTCACAATCTTGGACTTTGAGCACTGGAAATTGCTTCCAGCAGAAACCTGTCCAGACCCAAGCATGATGGATCATGTGTTTTTCCTAAGAATGAAATGAATTCTCTAAGGTTACAGAGCAGATCAGTGGCAGGACAAAGAACAGATTCCTAGTTTCCCAACTCCCAGTCATGTGTCCTATCCAGAGGCCCACACTGCCGTAGGTTAATGGGTGTCTTACGCAGTAGAATTAAGGTGTCTGAGTAGCAGTACTGTGGGTCTGATTCTCCTCTTGCTTACACCTGTAGTCATTTACTCCTTTTACATGTTTACTTGAAATCTATGGACCTTGTTCTGATCTCCGTTACCATGGTGTAAGTCATGTAATTCTTCTTAAATCAGTGACAGTATTCAGTGTTGACGCTGCAATAGCTGAAAGCAGAATTTAGCTTATAAATGCACATATACGTATACACGTATGCAGTATATTATAGCTATACTGCCAGCAACACTGACTTAAATAGGAGTTGTAGGTGATCAGAACCTCTGAGAATCGGGTCCTAAGTGTTCAAATATGGCCTCACAAAAATCGACTCCTACAAAACTAGAAGCTACTTTTGATAGATTTGGCCTTTTGCACAATATCTTACATCAAGTCCATGTCAGAGCATGGACCACAATTAAGCAATTCTTACTTCTAGCCCAGTCCACTAGACCTTACTGCCTCTTACCATTAAGAAATCCACTGATAAAGAACAAATAGTATGATTTGAATATACCATTGTATGCTTGTTTCTCTGTTGTTGCACTTGAAAATATAATTTCATCCATTGCTTGTTTTGTAGAGTTGTTGTGATTTTAAAATCTATAGAAAAATCTTTCTCAGATGCTATCTATTATTGCAGTGATAAAACTAAAGTAAAATATTTAATGCTATTTAATGCACTTTTGTGTCTGAATAATGATTAATTATGGAAGGAAGAAAAGAAAAACTTCGTAAAAATGCCTGGAAGTAACACATCTTGTCAGGATTAATGGAAATGTATTACTAATAAAATACAACCACCTGAAGTGTAAAATGATATTGTTCTGAACAATAATACTTCCAAGATCAATAATAAATAGCAAGAGATGCCTCAATTCAGTATTTTTGGTCTAGCAAGTAGTATCCCTCGCAGAGTGTTTGCTACTGTTACTGCTCCACCATCTCTATGTTACCAACTCTCTTCATTTTATTACAGTTCTTACAATATTATATGCTTTATTTAGAGCCTGAGTGCCTAAAGGCAAAAAAACCCCAACCCCAAATTAATTCTTTTTAAAAATCTTTCGATTTTTGAATGTTTAAGGATGACACTACTGCATGCTTCCTTTCACACTCAGAATGTAAATAAGGGTATGTCTTCACTACCCACCAGATCGGCAGGCAGCAATCAATCCAGCGGGGATCGATTTATCGTGTCTAGTCTAGATGCGATAAATCAACCTCTGAGTGCTCTCCTTTCGACTCCTGTACTGCAGCGCCATGAGAGGCACAGGCGGAGTTGACAGGAGAGCGGCAGCAGTCAACTCACCTCAGTGAGGACACGATGGTAAGTTGATCTAAGTACGTCGACTTCAGCTACGTTATTCATGTAGCTGAAGTTGTGTAATTTAGATCGATCCCACTCCCAGTGTAGACCAGGGCTAAGTTACATTTATTTTGCATGTATCTTGAATGCAAGTTACCCTACTGTAACACATACATCACCGTTTATGACTTGGGGGTGAATTTGGCTCCAAGATATTAATGGGAATTATACCTGCTTACACGATGTCTGATTTTTCTCACTTTCTCTAAATTAAACCAACCAGTATACCTTTATAATTGTTTGAGATAAATGATACTTGATGTAAGATTTTGCAAATATCTTTGAAATCCTGCCACATCAAAGCAGTTACACTCCTTGTGCACTGAGTTGCAATAATGTCACAAACATGTCAGCTGCCAGAATTAACATTTTTGTGCATGCATATGTGTTTCTGTAACTCTTCCACAAAGTCAATTAGAAATACTAAATTGTGTAACTGTCAATTACTGCAAGTTTTTTTTAAAGAGCTTATGTGTAAAGAAGTTTTATTTATGAAAATCATCTCTTTCCAACTAGGATTTTTAGGATCTTCTTGTGAAGAGAAAGTAGACCCCTGTGCTTCATCTCTCTGCCAGAACAATGGGACCTGTTACGCAGACAGACTTGCCTACTCCTGCAGTTGTAGTCCTGGATTCACGGGACCTACCTGTTCTCAGCTGATTGACTTCTGTGCTCTGAATCCTTGTGCACATGGCATTTGTCGCAGTGTTGGAACCAGTTATAAATGCCTCTGTATCCCTGGTTTGTACCAACCAGTTCCATGTTTTATAAATCTTTTAATACTTCTTACACAGCCTCGGATACATAGTTTAAAATTACTTCCTTTTTTCTTTTCAGTATGTAATACACATTGAGCAGATGTTCTATCTGTTTAGAATAATGATAGGAATCTACACATTCCATTTGGATAATCAGAAATTGCAGGGTAAGCACTCAAAATACACACTGAGTTCCATATGGGTTGGTTTATATTTACAGCTGTGTTATAGAACTGAAGCTTGCAGCATGAGGATTTTTAAGGTGAGACATCAAATGTCAATGAAATGAAAAATGAAGTAAAGGTATGGGAAGTCTTGAAATTGGCTATTGGGGAAAGGCTGGAAACACGAAGAAATAAATGTAAACCACTCACAATGTTTAATTATCTCTAAGAGCCCAATCCTAGAGCCTTTATTCACACTCATTGATTTCAGTGGGACTTCTCTGTGAGCAAAGATTGCTGGATCAGGTGGAAAAACTGCATGTGATTATATAGGCAAGAAATAAATAGTTTCTGGATTGCATAAGAAATGAGATTTTTCCCCCCCTTTCTGTAATTTTTTCTCCTCATAATGATAGTCAGTAATCTAGAAGTTGTGGGTAAGCTACCCCGCCCCCCTCTGCAATTTCTGTATACACAGATTTTATCATAAGAAGAAATTGCTGACAGCATATTCCAACAGTAATAACTACGTAAACAGAACTGTTCAAGCTAATATAGAGAAGATTCGTCCAGACAAAAATACAGAAAAGGGAGAAATATCCTCTCTTCCTCATTGCTATCAACCAATCTTGCAGAATAGCAAGCAGCAATCCAGGTTTCATGTTTGAAGATGCATAGGGAATGAACAATTAAAGCAATATCAAGGGAGACAACATTTTTGTAGTGTTTTAAAGTGAATCTATCCTGAGAAAGTACAGTTTGCAAAACTGTACACTTGAAAACTGCGTCTGCAGAAGAAGAAGCTTCCACCTCATGACAGGCAAAGTGGTGTTCTGTTGACCACTTAGGATCATAGGTTGGAATGTGCAGAACTACTTTCTTTTGATTCCTTGCAGAGGAATCTTGTTAACAAACATATACACTTGTTTCATTGTTGGTTTATTTATCTAAAGATGAACATATTTCAGGGCAGATGTACTCAGCTTTGCTGGGCTAGAAATCAGTGATGTAACTGAAAAGAGCCAGCGTGACATCTTGGTAGTGCAGTATGACGTTTGCATTGTGGCATCGCCTCACCATACCAACATCATTATATATTGATGTAATGCTATGATGCACAAATGGCAGCATTATTATATCTGCAGCTCCAGTCAGCACAATATCTGTTCTCTCATCATCTCTCTTAACTTCTAGAAAAACGGGGAGTTTCTCCTCTTTCACCTTTTTTTTTCTCCTCCCTTCCTGGTTTCTTGGCCAGATATGGAGGGATCTCATAAGCTGATCCCGTAATGGTCAGTACAAAGCATGATGATGAGCTTGTGATGTGGGAGCTAGAACTGAGACTTGCAAATAAATCTTCAACTATTTAGCCCTCCTTGTGGTACTTTGTCATATTGCCTGAAATATGCTAGTGCTCCTGGGAGCAAAGCAAAAGAAAGTGAGCTCAGATTCCATGGGACCACATTCAGCTATTGATCCCCAGTTTGAGTGGTAACATTTTTGATGTTTTCATGTCCTTCCTCTGGTCTGTGTAAATCATGAAAAGAGCTTTTCAGCTTCTCTATTCTGAAGTCTGTTGTTATACCACCTTATTGCTCTGCCAATGGAGAGAGTTGGAATGATGCAGTTTAGGACAAAAGAAAGGTAAAGGCAATATTTTGGTTTAATTGGCTGACTGATTATTGGTGTTGTGAGGAAGAAAGATCATGTTTTGCCTGCTGCTTCCAGTTTCAGATAATTTTATGGTGTGGTGAAATTTGGATAAATGGCCATTTTCCCTGACAAGAGTAAATTGTTGTCTGAGATCCCCAGTCTGCAATACTGGCATCTTGTAAGACTGGTAAAAGTTATTGATTGAGGAACCAAGAAACTTCCCAATTTATGAATTCTTTTTGGACAATCACCATTGTATGGACGATACAATTAACTGCCAGTCTCTTGGGGCACTACGAAGAATTTTGAGTAGTTTCTGATGAATAGTGCGACTGAACAATTGCTTCTAGATACAGTACTGCAGCACTTCTATATGAATTAGAATATGTTGAAATAATCTTCACAGATTAGCAGCAAAAATATGGATTTGAACCATCACATAAAGTCTTTGGATATCGCAACAGATGACATAGTTGTTCACAAATCAACAGAAGCCAGTTTAAATCCTGTGCTGGGAATTTTGCAATGTTATAGTGAAATTACACAATTCCATTCAGAGGGAGAAAAATGGGGATATGAAATGGAAGACAAGGCTATGCCACATTAGTGTTATGCCCGGGTTCACTTGCTGTCTGGTAGACTTAAGTGTCCTGTGGACACTGTCCAATGGACACCAGTTGTCTTTGGGACTGGTGAATGGCATTATCTGAGAAAAAAGCTTTGCTATTTCCTAGCATCTGATATGAATTTCATATTTCAGGAGGTGAAGATAAGTCTCTCAATTTCAATTTTCCAGTCATAAAGCAATTACATCCTTCAAAGTTTATTGTTAGTTTGCATAATAGAGGAATCCCATGAGAATAAGTTAAACTGGGTATCTAGCTGAAGAGCAACAAGCCTAATCATATGTAAATATAGCTAACGTATCTTATTTTATAAAGAAGGTGAAAACTAAAACTCATACCAGGTTAGTAATTATTTCCATATCTGACAAAAATATCTTTTTTTGATTTCAGATCGGAGAACTTGCCAGGTGTTATTTTTCGAACTTCATTTGATAGAACTAGGAAATTGATGAGATTTTAATATTAACCCCTTCATTCCTGATTTTTTTCCCCATCAGGAATGAATGGGAGTGGGAATCAACTGTGTGGATATGGAGGAGACACCAGAAAATCCAGTGAGGGAGGGAGCAAGAGTAGCAGGAGGAACTGGATAGGTTGGCAGCAGTACCCCATAAATTGACTGCCTGGCCAGTACTCTGTTAGCAGCTTAGTTCACCAGGCTAACACAAAAACGCAGTTTTTCCAGCCAATGCCTGCTACCAGCAGGTGGGACAGAGTGAAGAAGCATTCTTGCAGGGGAAGCAGAGGGTAGTGGGGGGAAAAGGAGAGCTGCAGAACTGGCCAAAAAGGAGAGTGGTTCGTTGTGATCAAAGGGTGTCAATGCTTCAATAAACCTTTTGATCTTTCAGTAGTTACTGATGCATGTCAGAACTAAAGATGTAGGTATTAAAATGTCAGTAGTATGTATGCTCTGGGAGGTTATCTTTCAGCTACTGATAGGAAACAAATATACTTTAGGGTTACAAACTGCAATGCTAAGTGCCACATTCTACCTGTGCATGATCCATGGGCAAACATGTCAGATCAACCCAAACCCCTGCACTCTAGGGGGTTTGAAGTCTCTGTGGAGAAATAAATGAAAAAATCACTACTTTTGAGACTAGCTGTGTAAATCTATTTGTGGGATTTTTGTTTCTCATTCCACAGCTCTTTTATGTTGTAGAAACCTATTTTTATTTAAACAGTACTCACGTGGGCAAAGTTTTGCCAGACTGGACCCATGGAAGTAGTAGTCCAGACCCAGAAATTAAGTACAGGTCTTTCAGATGGAAGTCAGTAGCTCAGATGTTTTTTTGTAGCTCCATGTGTGATATTTTATGCAAAGTGTTTAAGGAGCTGGTTTGCATACGGCCATAAACTTCAGGTTTAAAAACTTAAGTGGATTTGGTGTTGATGAAAGGGATAAGATTGACAGCCCTAGCGAATTTAATCCCCTGCTTATCTACAGGGCAGCAGCAGGACAGACTTCCAAGAGGCTGTGCCTTGCCAGCATACTTTAGTCTTGATCTGAGGAGACTTACTATAGGGATAGAAGGGCTAGTTCAGCCTCCCAGGCCCCCACAGTCCTTGGCCTCTCTGAGTTTGCCATTCTGTGCAAAGCATGATCGTGAGCTTCTTATATGGGAGCTGGAACTGAGACTTTCCAAACTCCTCTCATATAAGGGCCACCAAACATCCATTAGATGGAAACACCTGGTAGTCCCCTACAGAGGTGGCTATATGCAGACCGGTGACATACAGGCGAAAGGCTCAGTAGCTCACTAGCATTGCCCTGAGGCACGCTGTCCTCCAGTAAGCAGTGGTTAGTGTAGAATGAAACAGGAGTGATCTCTTACACTGACCCAGTCAAGTGCTATGTATTTAAGCCAGGTAGAGGAGGACAAACCTATGGTCTCCAGGTTCACAGCCCATTATTTCATATAGGAATATTCCTCTTATAGATACAGTTGGATACACATAATGTGTCTCAGATACTGTGACTTTTCAAGGATTACCCAGGCTAGTAAAGAGTTCTGTAACCCCTGCTTTGTAACTTGGTGTGCCTTATTGCTATACTGCTATGGCTCAGAGCTCTGATACCAGTAGCCATCCTGCAGGCATAGAGGTCTCAACTCTGGCATCCACTACCCTAGTTACTGTTGCAGAGCATCCTCAGAAACCCCTTTCAGTCCTGAGTCCCCCCCATCTCCTTCTCCCCGAGTTCTTAACTACCAGACGCTTGGACTTTACCCCTCTGGTCTGTCACTCCCAAAAGGAGTGAAACCTGCTGCCAGTTATCAGTTCACTTTGGCGCACACACACCACACAGTTTGCACAGCAGAGACCTGCTTGGGGTAAAAATAAACAAAAAGATTGTTTAATAGAAAAATCAGAGATTCAAAGGTGAAATAGTAAGGGAGAGCAAACACAGAGCAGTGACACAGAAAATAAACATAAAGATGCCATCTCAGGCTTTGTACTTCTATGATAGCTAAATTCCCTTTTCCATCACAAGTGACCTATTGCCTCTGAACAGTTTCCTAGCATGCCCTCTGTCCTAGAGGGGATCCAGTGTTTCACAGACAGCACCCCGCTTAGATACTGGCTCTCAATTTATTGAAATTCTTACCCTCAAACCCCCTTCCCTTTTAACAGGGTTTTCATTTTTTCCCCTTTCTCTCGGACAATGATAATTCATGGTTACATGGAGTGAGGCAAACTCTCCCCTTTCTTAGTTTTCCAAGACTCGGGTTTTCTTTTCAGCTGCAGTGTTTTTTCATTAACTTGAATGGTCCATCATTGTCTTTCCCTGGGTTGTGCAAGGTTAGGGGCTGGGAGTTGGTTTCCTGTTAACAGCTTACCTGGGAGGTGCCCCTCCCTGCTTGATTGCTTCTCCCCTACTGGTGTGAGGTAGGGTTGTCAACAGTCCCTTATTTTTTCATCTCTGCACAAGAAGATTGGGAGTTGCTGAGTGAATGTAGGTGAGTACTGCTTATTATTATTAATACTAATAATGATAATATCTGTAGGAGGGGTGGGCCAGGGGTGCTAAGAAAACAGTCCTTTATTTTTAAAATACAATGTTGGCAACCCTACTATGAGATGATGCTGTAGTTGCAGCATAGTTACAATTACAATATTCTACTCCTATATGCATGCATACATTCATAGCCATAACCTGTATACCTATTTCCGTATGTTATGTAGCTTATCTGAAACTTAATCTCATTTTCAGAACTTCCGAGTCCATAAGTTCTACTTCATTTTCTTACATTTGATCTCAGGAACAATTCTGGTTTTGAGGTACTTAGGAGGGATTATCACATCTTAATTACAGAGACAAAAGAACCACAGAGTTTTGCTCTCATCTGCAACCTCGATGCTGTGCTTCCTTTATGCCCTCTCTTTTCACCATTAGGCATATGCTGTTAGCTGGGTTTTCATCTCTGTTACTTCTGCCTCAGAAATTACACATGAGAGGAATTTTAAACTGCTTCATTTAGCCCAAAGAATGTGAAATGTCTTTGCCTTGTAGGAAGCTTGGTTTCCATCTTTTCTGGCCAGTGTGCAGCATGGAAGAGTGACAAATGATAGCTATGACACTTATGTAGCTGCACAATCTGAAGAGCACTCTCAAACCAGCGTTTAATATTGATGGCGTTTTTAATGCTGGCTGTCATTATTATTGCAAGACTGGGACAGATAGGGATAGCTTACATTATCTAATGCAGAGGTTTTCAAACTATGGGGTGCTCCTCCTAGGGCATGGAGGTATGTTCGGGGGTGGGGTGGAGGCAGCGAGTGACAATGCCAGGCAGCTCAGGCTTCAGCCCAGTGCAATGGGGCTCAGGGAGGGAGCACCCCCTCCACCCCCTGACTCACCTCTTTTTGTTTGGATTGGGGGAGCACAACCAATAATTGTAACTCAAAGGGGGGGCTCAGCTCAAAAAGTTTGAAAACCACTGATCTAATGGCTTGTTATAGTAGAATTTTTATTATAAGAGAGGATTTTTTTAAATAAATTAGATTGACCTAAAATTGTAAATTAATTTTTAAAAGCAGCTTGATGCTTTATAGAATATTTTTCTCATCTCGGAGGTAAAATATCGATACATACTTATCCCCAATTTCTAAGTTATATATAAATAGAACTTCAGTATATGTACCCTGTAGGAGCTCCATAGACTTGCCTGCATGGATCCAATTGCAAAATTGGTGCTTATATTTCAGGAAGCACTAATATTATTTTTAGTTACATCAGGCTTAACAGACAAACACTAAACTGCATTCATGCCCATTGAAACTGTGATAAATCAGAAAGTTGAGCATCAGAACCAGTCTCCAAATGACTTACACAAAGCCTTTCTAATCTGAGTTATCAAAAAATCTTTCCTGCCATTATTGACAAAGAAAATGTATTGTTTTTGACTTTTGTACACCCTTAGCTTTGCTGGGAACAGGACTGAAGTGGACAAAACCAAGGCTGCAAGTTCAACCCTGACCAAAAACAATTTTTATCATCCAGCTTGAATAGCCGTTGAAGTGCCTTTGACTATAAGAATTTTCCTATTAAATGAAATATTTCTGTCTCTCTCCCTCCCCAAAACCATACACACACACACTACCTTATATGCTCTCTATCAAAAGGGGATGAAATTGCAATAATCACAGTACAAGAGAAAAAAGCTAATTTATTAGTAGGCTTAGAAACTCCATTACCCGTTCAGCTCCACGTTCTACAGTTGGAATCAAAGGGTCAAATCCAGGCATCCATGTGAAGCCTCACTGGTGTCAGTGGGGCTCCATGTGGCTCTGCTTGCATGGATACGTCTGCAGGGTCAGGGTCTAAAAATCATTGCAACATAAAGGGGAGAATTAAAATCTTTCAGAGAGTTTACCAGTGAAGTATGAGTAGCCATTAATGTGTCTCGTAGAGATACTGAAAAAATACAGTCCAGCTGAACTTTCTCAAGGTGTTAAGCTTACTACATGTTAAAGAATTATCCTTGATTAAAACTCTTATGAACGTTTTGGTGCTCTGCTCATCGGTGGCCTGATTCAGTCTACTGAAATCAAATGGAGCCTTTCTGTTGACTTCATAGAACATTGGATCAGGCCCTTCATTTCAAAGCTATTTTTTTTTTCCAATTTGTAATGACCTTTGCCAATCTTTTAAATCCTACTTTCAAACTGAATTATCTTATTGGGTAGCAGTGTCTATTTTGAATGCAAAAGAATTAAAACTTTTTGATTTATAAACCATGAATGGCTGAAAGTAGCCTTTCCAATGAAACTTTGACATAAGTTGGCTCGATAGTTGTAGAAATCTTATCTGCTACTTGAACAGCTTTTAGAGCAGCAGCAGCAAGATGGGATTGCAGTGAGGGTTGTAGTACCGTGGGTGATGTCCTGATGTAGTCCGTCAATCTTCTACATGCAATGGGAGTTTCTACCAATAATTTATTTAAGGAACCTCCATTCTTGTTCTTGTCTCTACTTTGGAGACATTATATGAATTATAAGGATTTGGCGTTTGAAATCCAGTTGGAAAATAATGTAAATAGATATTAGGGGAAACTAAGTATCAACTCCAAGATGGGTTGCCAAAGTGCTAGTGTGAAATCCTGGCCCTATTAAAGTCAATGGGAGTTTTGGTTTGGAGCTTAGTAGCGCCAGGATTTCACCCCTGGATAATACATAAAAATAATGTGCCCAGGTAGCGCACACACTATAATCCCACATGTACAGACATGGATATAAGATGCTCACACACATTCAGATATACATCTCCGTCACCAAAATATGTAAATTATATCATCATTAGAACATTTTTTTAAAAAGAGTAAGAGAAAAGTGAACCACGGGGCAGCAACTTCATTGATAATAGCCAGGGGTGTTTCTCTTCTACTCTTTGCCTTTCCTTCCTGCAGGTTTGTAGCTGGGGGTAGGCTGGTCTCAGTGCTTCAGAATGGGCAGCTGCAACATTTCCTGTAGTTGCAGCAGTTCTTTTCTGTTCTTCTCTCTCCCCTCTCTCTGGGGGCAGACCAGTCTCAAGACCTTGGCAGTGATGGCTGCAGGGTAATTCCAACTGCCAGCTATCTCACAGCCCTTTTTGCAGCCTGCTTTGCACAATCTGGCCAGTGTTGGTGAGCCTGCCATTCTCATCTGGAGCAGCTTCCCTGTATCTCTCTGTTTTATTGAATCACTGTTTAATTTCTGAGCTTATCAGACCACGCCACACATCTTGTCTTCCTCAGCTATACCTCTTATTCCCTCTGCAGCTCCTATTGTACATGTAATTCTGGGAAGTCTTTTAGGATAAAGTTTATATGAAAGGGCACTATGCCAAGAAAAGCAGAGTTTTATTGTACTGTACCCCCTTAGGCCAGCACACAGAGGTGTGGCTGTTGTGCTGAAGTCTCGAAGTGCTTGGGGTCATTAAGTCAGGGGAGGGAGGGAGGAAAGGTGTGGTTGCAGAGGAACTGGAGCCTAAGAGAAGCTTCAAGAGTTTTTCCCCTTGTCCCTCATTAGTCTCTGAGGGGGAGGGAGAGCTACTTCTCCCCCTGCCTTTCATTGGCCTGTGAGTGCAGAAATTGAGAAGAGGGTGGTGAGAGCTGCTATGTCTGTACCCTCCCCAGTCTGACTCCCATAGCCCTTCTGAGAATGGTTGTCTACAGAGGCAGCTCACCTAGGAAAGGAGCTGCCTGCAGGCCATGCTGCAAAATACATGGGGCAGAGATACCCAGCTCCTGCAAGCCAGTCGGACAGGACTCCTCTCTGTTTATGAATTATGTAAGGGTCAATGATCCCAGCCTCTTCTAGGCACTTTGCCTGGACTCCTCACCATTTATGGATCAGGTTAGAGTGGGTGGGGTACGAGCCCCCAGGGAAGTCTGTGTGAGAGAGCCTAGGAGGTTTGTGAAGGGGAGATGGTATGTGTGAGAGAGACCTTGATGTGCATGTGAGACTCAGCGAATGCAAATGTGTGGGAAGGGCTGTGAGTGACTTTGGAAGGAAGAGGGTGTTTGAGAAGGAGAAAGGAGGATTTGGGCATCCTGGGGAAAGAAAGAGGTAGGTATCTGTCTTTGTGAGGAGGACGGCAGAGGAAAGGGGACAGCCAGTAGGGAAAAAGAGGTGTAAGGATTTGGGTAAAGCTGGTTAGAAAATAATGAATTTCAAATTTTTTAAAAATGAAAATCAGGGACAGATTTTTCCGGAATATTTTCCCCATTTTTCAACCATCTCCTGGATGGGTGAGGGGAAAGGAGTGTGGAAAAGAGGACACATCTAAGCAGGAGTAGGGGGCACATACACATCATTATGCCCTGCCTGCCCACGTAAGATGTGGCTGTTGAATGCATGTTCAAGTTCTGCCTTCACCTGGGCAAAATAGAGCTATAAGTTCAGTTGCCCGTTTTGCCTATAAAACACAAACTGTATCACTGACGGTGTTTGTCAGCAGAGACGGCACTGAAGAACATTGCACTGATGACCCAGCAGTTAGAGTTGTTGGATAATGCAGATATTATTCATCGTTTTTGTCTGGTCACACATAGAATAAGCTGTGCACTGTACAAGCGCAAAGATGAAATCAGTTTTTTTTAATTGATTCTGACACAAAATCAGCAGAATTTTAATAGGCCAGAGACAGATGAAGTTATCAACAGACGATTCCTCTCGGGTCAATGTATTAATTTCATCTCTTTGGCTGCAAAGATAAAAATGATGTATATAGATTTCAGAGGATACATGTAGAAACAGTATAAGCATCCTTAATGCATTCAGAGCATATTAAAGAACAATAACGCAAAACAGGATGATTTGCTAAGAATTGTATGATGCATCCTAGTTTCATGGGAGGAAAATGAAAATATCACCTTTCCCTGCAGTAGCAATGGCCTGATCCCATTGCAGAGTTTTACTCTTCTCTGCAATGCAACTAGAATCAGGCTCTTGGTAACAGGATGAAAACACTGTATGCCTTCCCTCTGACCATTCATATAGAGTACATAGGCACAATCCACCCTCTAGTGGGCAAAAAAGGCATCTTTTCCATGTTGTATGTGGTATTTGACGATATAAACTCATAGACTTTAAAGCCAGAAGGGTCCATCATGATCATCTTGTCTGTTCTCTTGAACCTCACTCACCTGATCATGTGATAGGCCCATAACATCTGGCTGAGTTACATAAGTCTTGATTTAAGTACTTCAAGTTGCAGACAATCCACCATTTACTGTAGTTCAGAACAGCAAGTGACCTGTCATATTTTAATGAAAAGGAGGTGAATACTGATTTTCAAAAGTCAATTGTTTAATCATGCAATTCAGAATATTTCCTCCAAGAAAAACGTAATTGCAAACACTTGAAAATATGTATGCTTAAAATGTCTAAGTACATGTATGTTTAGCATAAGTATGTCCCGTGTACCATTTTTAAAATCTGCTAGATAGCAGCCATTTCTGTGATATAGGTATTGGCTAAAGATGTTACTATCTAAACAATACAATGTATCACAAGTTAGCTGACATGGTTGAGAATAATATACACAGAGGAAATCGTTAATTCTTCAGTCTTAAAGGGCTGAAATGTACGGAAAACAGGAGTCTCAAAAAATTCATAATAAGGTAACAGTCTGATTGCCTAAATGATTTACTTGGGAGATTACTGCATGCACAGGATAGCACTTGAAAGCACTGCACTCAGTCTCAGGCAACCACAAGATGTAACGGTGGAAAAGGAAGCTTGCTCTGTAGTATCTCAATATACTTCATTTTTTTTTTAAATTATCCTTGAGTTGGCAAAATCTTGGACCAGAAGATTGGTTGCTCTAATTGAGACCAGTTAATTGAGATCAGAATCTTTCGCCTTTTGCACTTTCTTCTTTGTGGGGGAAAAAAGAAACAACACTCCTGCAATGCAGTACTGTTTTCACAACAAACTAAAGACTCTCTGATAAAATGTAAAATACAGTGGAGAGCCCACACATTATGAACTGTTACATACACACTGATATTTGAGACCTTTTTTCCAGTTATTTCTTTAATCATCATTTTTATAAATATATGTAACGAACAAGTGATTCAAGACTTTTTAAAGTATACAATCACTGCTTTAACACCCAGCAGTGGCGGTGAAAGCCAGCCCCTTACCCCGTCCGCCGTCCCCCTGCAGCTGGAGCTGGGAACAGTGCCGTGTCTCCGGGATGGGGGGACCCGGACAGGGGTCAGGAGGCTGCTAGTAGGTCCCGGACAGGGGTCAGGGCGGGCACGGAGCTAGTAGCAGAGCCCTGGCTGCGGGGCCATCGGCTGGGGCCCTGGGAGTGGGGGGGCCGGGCACCGGTCCTCGGGCACGGGTCTAGTGGGTGGGGAGTGGGGCCAGCGCCCCAAAAGCAGAGCCTGGGTGCCAGCCCCAGGCACAGAGCCAGAGGCCAGGGCGCAGGGCCAGTGGTCAGGACCCGAGCTCCAGGCACAGGGCTGGGGAGTGGAGGCATGGGCGCGGGGCCCCAGGATCGGAGCCCCAGGCATGGGGCCAGAGGCTGGGGAGCAGTGCCGGCGGCTGGGACACAAGCCCTGGGTTGGGGAATGGAGGCTTGGGTGCAGGGCCAGCAGCCCCACATACAACCTGGGGGTGCTGCAACACCCCCTGCACCTCTAGTTCCTGAGCCTGTGACACCCAGTATTGTATTATAATTTACAAAACAGTTTTCATAGTGTTGTATTCCAGTTACACATTAGAGCTCAGTGGAAAAGATGCTGTGATATCTCAGAGAGGCAATACATTTGAAATTAGAGTGGTTGTGGAGAAAAGATGTGTTTATAATATGTAGTATTAAGTACTGTGGCATATGGCTTTTCCATGCAACTCTACATGCCTTTTGTGAAACAATGATTTTAATTTCAAAACATGTGTAATTACATGTTTTATGTAAAAATTGGTCTTCATCAGAATAAAATTTCAAGAGCATTTGAAATTTGATCAGGTCTGAGTGAATGAGCCAATTTCCACTCAAAACTGGTGAAATTTCACCAGGCTATTTTTGTTTCCAAATCTGAACAAATACTTCAAAATTAAAATGAAATGCCAAAATTTCTAATTGCCAAGGTTTTTGAATTTGTTCTGAAAACACTCTTCACAGCCAGCTGAACAGCAAGACAGTAGGAAAGATAGACCGAAGCACCAAACAAATTTCTAAAATAATTTTGTTTATATTGTTACAGAACAGGAACTTTTTGCACTCGTGTCTTGTACAGTGTTGAGACCATTCAGTGCTTAATAAATACTAATAAAACCTTATGATAGTGGATGTACATAATAAGAATATAGTGTACTGCAGTATTTCAGAACATGGGCTAAAAAGAGTAGCATTATCATAGACTCAAAGTCCATTCTTCACTCTTTATTGAGGGAAAAACCCCAGTCAAAGAATGGAGAGTTGGGTGCTCAGGGCTGTTTGTTAAATTTTGGTGGTGTTGAGAATATCACAACCTTTATGGCTCATGTGTGATCCACTTTACCCGCATGCACAAGAGAGCAGGAGGGCAGAAGTCTCGCTCATCACCTGCACAGGGGGCGGGATTTTCATCACCCTGGGGGTGGGGGAGGAGGTAAGAGCAGCCTCTGCAAGGCCTCTATTCTCCCTCCCATAAAGGTGAGTGAGCAGGGGCAGGGACCGGGTGGAGCTAAGGCTATACCAACCGAATGCATTGGCCAGTACAGATGAGGAAGTAATCAGCACTAACTATCATGATGGAGCAGATTACTTCCTCCCTGGAGCAAGGTCACAAGATTGTCTTTGGTCTGCTTTCCTGGGGAAGCACAACCATGCATTGCTCCTTCCTCAGGGCTTGTTGCAGAACGACAGTTGAGTCCTTAGCATTCATTTTATCAGTCATTTCATAGAACACAGCAAGTGGTTTAATGTTTGTGGTAAGAAAATACCAAAGTATTTTCATTCTACATGTTCATTCTACAACTTGACTTAATTTCCAAAAGGAATTGTAAATGTTACGAAAGAGAGACACAGTTACAGAAAATGAACTCTTTCTGTCTTTCAAAGAAATCAAAAAGTCTTCAGAATAATCTCTTGAACAAAATAAAAACCACCATCATTTACCCTCCATATTTTTCCCCAAAGGTAAGAAAGCAAGATAATTATGTAGTACTAAAAGGAAAACAACTTGAGTTCAGTAAATTAGCTGTTGATTTTTTCATTGCAGAAAATATCACTTCAATTCAGTAAAAGGTCAAACACACTTGGGGTATTTAAATTCTCCTGACCTAAAGCTTGATTAATAGGGAGAGAACAAATGTAAATTTTCATCTTATCGCTGCATTTAAATAATTCTTTTTGCTTATTAAATATAAATAGCAATGGGAGAATGACTATATCAGTTCTATCTTGCATATGTCTTAATTGGCTATAAAATTAGATACGACTACTGAACTAGGAGAAAAGTAGAAATATGTTTAATAAATATATTGAAGATGGAGGGCCCTGCATTTTAAATACAGATTGTAATAGATAGCAGGAAGAGAGGAAAGGGGGAACTTTTCCCTAATGAATAAATACCTTGGGTCAAAAAAGAAGAAATTTAAACAGTTTTTTAAAATAATTTAAAGAGTTTCTTTGTATTGAATAGAAAATTATGTGTAAAGTACTGCACACTCTTGTAGCTCTATATAAGTAATATAGGATATGGTAGTGCACCTGTTCTCAACCAGGGGTACGCATACCCCATGGGGTACGCAGAGCCACTGCAGTAGTAAATTGGCCAGGAAAATCAAGAAACAGAAGGTACAATATATACTTTTCTGTTCTTTGTATACAAATCATATTATGAATTATATGCATATGAATTATATGCATATAATTCATATGTATACATATGAATTATATGCATATATAATATGATATAATATAATATGCATATATAATATGATTTGTATACAAATCATATTATGAATTATATGCATATGAATTATATGCATAGGTCAAAAAAGAAGAAATTTAAACAGTTTTTTAAAATAATTTAAAGAGTTTCTTTGTATTGAATAGAAAATTATGTGTAAAGTACTGCACACTCTTGTAGCTCTATATAAGTAATATAGGATATGGTAGTGCACCTGTTCTCAACCAGGGGTACGCATACCCCATGGGGTACGCAGAGCCACTGCAGTAGTAAATTGGCCAGGAAAATCAAGAAACAGAAGGTACAATATATACTTTTCTGTTCTTTGTATACAAATCATATTATGAATTATATGCATAGATCCAGAGGAAAATATAGTATAGTGGTCAGGGAGGAAGCTGTGATAATGCTTTTGTAATCAGTCTTATAAAGCAAAACTCTTGTAACTCTTTATTCTGGCTAGTCTATCCCCATACTACACTAATGATCTTATTTATCTTATTATCTGATATGAAAAAAATGCTTCTTTGACCTAATGCGGTATGTTGAAAAAGACATTTCAACTACTATTAAGACAGATGACCGCATGATCCACTAGACCATGCAAAATAGTGGATGGTCAAGTGGATTACATAACTCATGATTTCTCATCCTGTTGTGCCACTAGCAAATTGCATAGCCTTTCTATGCTTCCATTTGCTCCATGGGCAGAATCAGGCTATAATACTTGCCTACCTCCCATGGGTACTGCGAAAATTGAATTGTTAGATGTTTGTGGAGCACTTTGAATTTGCACAGTGTTAAGAATTAGAAGACACAGCATAAATGCTAACTGTAGTATTACATGATCATCATCACTGCAAGCCAGTGAAATTGCTGCAGGGCAAAGCTAATCATGAAAATTGGTGACTATGTACTTATTGGATTATTTCACTGCTACAATAAAACACATTTTCTTCAAAGTCTCAATAATGGTCTTGGTCATCTGTCTTTGTAGTCTGGGAAATGTTGTAGTTCACCATATAATAAATGTTTAGAGTTCTAGCTATCGGACTCGCTACCCTTTTTTATACATTTTATTTGTGTAATAGATAGCCTGATAGCCTTAAAGGCACAATACCTTTCAATTAATGACCATCTACCCACAATCCAAGATAGGTAAATTGTTACCTTTTATCGGGAAGCATTTCATAGTTTATTCCATTTTCTCCCGCATGTGCTTTAGGTTACCATGGCCTTTATTGTGAAGAGGAATATAATGAATGCCTTTCTGCACCCTGCCAGAATGCTGCCACCTGCAGAGACCTTGTCAATAGCTATGAATGTGTATGCCTTGCTGAATATGAAGGTAAAATATGTTTTTGCCTCTTGTTGTGTAAGTATAGCGTACTCCACATGTTTTTAAATGCTTCCTTTCTGGATAACAGAATTATGAAGTGAGGAGGTAAGTTGTGGTACGCCACTGCATAAGGTAGGAAAATTAATTTAAAGTAGGTCCTGATCCCGCCCCGTTACTCAAGTGATTAATTCTTATTTACATAAGTAGATCCACTGAAGTCAATGGCATTACTCATATGAACAAAATTAACTTGAGTAAGGATTTGCTTGTTCAGGTTGTTACTTTGTAGGCGTACTAGTTTATTCTGTTCCCTTTAAAGATGTGAGTTAAAGTGATAGTTTTTTTAAGAGGCTGTTGGATATAGTTTGTAATCAGTTATTGCTGGGTACCGTTACCTGGAGGACTTCCCAGATTTCTGTTGGATTTTCTCTAGTGTAATTAGTTAAAAACACAGAAACAAAAACCTATATTTAAAACTCTCTGCGGTGAAAAAATACAAATGTAACCAGTTATCTGGAAGTTTATTCGCAAATCGTAAAATTCAGAAGTAATGATAATTCAATAAACACTCCTCCATGTTCACTAAAATCAATGTCATATCTGATTCAACAGATTCTGCTTTCATATAACATTTCCTAAGTATTTTGTAAAATAAAGAAAGAAAAAATTGTTTACATTTTGTTCATCCAGAATATTTTAAGAATAGATTTATTTAGTTTTCAGTAAAAAAGAGTAAACCATATATATATTTGTTTTTACACAGAGAGAGAGAGAGAGAGAGAGAGCAGTGGTTTAAGGAACATTAAACATGTCCTCAAACAAACAAACAAAAAATCCTTCTCTCTTTTGACTGAAGCTCAGTCAGCTGCTGCTTGAGGCTAAGTATATATTTCATATTGGTGTGTGCTCTGTTCTTTGGCACTAGATGAAGAATGCATCATTCCAGTGGCCAAGGATGAGGAATTAACTATCAGCTTTTCAGTGACAATGGAAACAGTGGTCTTTTTGAGAGTGCATTGGCTTAGACTTAATGTTAAACTGTCAATTCAACAAGTGTATCTAGCCAAAAAAACAAAAAACCCCAAAGTTTTAACCCCTAAAATTATAGGAAATTAATTTTTTGCATTTGATTGAAATGCCAGCATGAGGCTCAATCCTGTAAACACTTTTTATAAGGCATTGTGCCTTCTACTTTGAGTAGTTCCATTAGGCCTGATTTTTCATTGCCTTGCACTTTGTGTAGTCACCTACACCACTGTAAAGTGGGTATAGAACATTACTATTACCTACACATACTTTGTACTGATGTACGTGACTCTACAAAGTGCAGAGCAGTAGAGAATCAGACTCATTTATTTTAATAGGACTACTCACGAGAGTCGAATTATTCAAATGCATAAGGGTTTGCACAACTGGGCCCATAAGATGGACACTAAAAATATTTGCTCATTAATTTCTAGGGAGATCTTTCTTGGGTGCAAGAGAGAATTGTCAGGCAACACTGAATGCTTTGTTTGTAAATTTTGGAGACCTTTGTCTGATTTGGAGTCTAAGGGTATGTCTACACTACGAAATGAGGTCGAATTTATAGAAGTCGTTTTTTTAGAAATCGGTTTTATGTATTCGAGTGTGTGTGTCCCCACAGAAAATGCATTAAGTGCATTAACTCGGCGGAGTGGTTCCACAGTACCGTGGCTAGAGTCGACTTCCGGAGCATTGCACTGTGGGTAGCTATCCCACAGTTCCCGCAGTCTCCGCTGCCCATTGGAATTCTGGGTTGAGATCCCAATGCCTGATGGGGCTAAAACATTGTCGCGGGTGGTTCTGGGTACATATCATCAGGCACCCGTTCCCTCCCTCCCTCCGTGAAAGCAAGGGCAGACAATCGTTTTGCGCCTTTTTTCCTGAGTTACCTGTGCAGACGCCATACCACGGCAAGCACGGAGCCCGCTCAGGTAACCGTCACCGTATGTCTCCTGGGTGCTGGCAGACGTGGTACTGCATTGCTACACAGCAGCATCAACCCACTGCCTTGTGGCAGCAGACGGTACAGTACGACTGGTAGCCATCATCGTCATGTCTGAGGTGCTCCTGGCCACGTCGGCCGGGAGCGCCTGGGCAGACATGGGCGCAGGGACTAAATTTGGAGTGACTTGACCAGGTCATTCTCTTTAGTCCTGCAGTCAGTCCTATTGAACCATCTTATGGTGAGCAGGCAGGCGATACAGATTGCTAGCAGTCCTACTGTACCATCTTCTGCCGGACAGGCAAGAGATGACGATGGCTAGCAGTCCTACTGCACCGTCTTCTGCCGAGCAGCCATGAGATGTGGATGGCTTGCAGTCCTTCTGCACCGTCTGCTGCCAGCCAAAGATGTAAAAGATAGATGGAGTGGATCAAAACAAGAAATAGACCAGATTTGTGTTGTACTCATTTGCTTCCCCTCCTCCCCTGTCTAGGGGACTCATTCCTCTAGGTCACACTGCAGTCACTCACAGAGAAGGTGCAGCGAGGTAAATCTAGCCATGTATCAATCAGAAGCCAGACCAACCTGCTTGTTCCAATAAGAACAATTACTTAGGTGCACCATTTCTTATTGGAACCCTCCGTGAAGTCCTGCCTGAAATACTCATTGATGTAAAGCCACCCCCTTTGTTGATTTTAATTCCCTGTAAGCCAACCCTGTAAGCCATGTCGTCAGTCGCTCCTCCCTCCGTCAGAGCAACAGCAGACAATCGTTCCACGCCTTTTTTCTGTGCGGACGCCATACCAAGGCAAGCCTGGAGGCCGCTCAGCTCACTTTGGCAATTAGGAGCACATTAAACACCACACGCATTATCCAGCAGTATATGCAGCACCAGAACCTGGCAGAGCGATACCGGGCGAGGAGGCAACGTCAGTGCGGTCACGTGAGTGATCAGGACATGGACACAGATTTCTCTGAAAGCATGGGCCCTACCAATGCATGCATCATGGTGCTAATGGGGCAGGTTCATGCTGTGGAACGCCGATTCTGGGCTCGGGAAACAAGCACAGGCTGGTGGGACCGCATAGTGTTGCAGGTCTGGGACGATTCCCAGTGGCTGCGAAACTTTCGCATGCGTAAGGGCACTTTCATGAAACTTTGTGACTTGCTTTCCCCTGCCCTGAAACGCATGAATACCAAGATGAGAGCAGCCCTCACAGTTGAGAAGTGAGTGGCGATAGCCCTGTGGAAGCTTGCAACGCCAGACAGCTACTGGTCAGTTGGGAATCAATTTGGAGTGGGCAAATCTACTGTGGGGGCTGCTGTGATGCAAGTAGCCCACGCAATCAAAGATCTGCTGATATCAAGGGTAGTGACCCTGGGAAATGTGCAGGTCATAGTGGATGGCTTTGCTGCAATGGGATTCCCTAACTGTGGTGGGGCCATAGACGGAACCCATATCCCTATCTTGGCACCGGAGCACCAAGCTGGCGAGTACATAAACTGCAAGGGGTACTTTTCAATAGTGCTGCAAGCTCTGGTGGATCACAAGGGACGTTTCACCAACATCAACGAGGGATGGCCGGGAAAGGTACATGACGCTCGCATCTTCAGGAACTCTGGTCTGTTTCAAAAGCTGCAGGAAGGGACTTTATTCCCAGACCAGAAAATAACTGTTGGGGATGTTGAAATGCCTATAGTTATCCTTGGGGACCCAGCCTACCCCTTAATGCCATGGCTCATGAAGCCGAACACAGGCAGCCTGGACAGTAGTCAGGAGCTGTTCAGCTACAGGCTGAGCAAGTGCAGAATGGTGGTAGAATATGCATTTGGACGTTTAAAGGCGCGCTGGCGCAGTTTACTGACTCGCTTAGACCTCAGCGAAACCAATATTCCCACTGTTATTACTGCTTGCTGTGTGCTCCACAATATCTGTGAGAATAAGGGGGAGACGTTTATGGCAGTGGGAGGTTGAGGCAAATCGCCTGGCTGCTGGTTACGCGCAGCCAGACACCAGGGTGGTTAGAAGAGCACAGGAGGGTGCGGTACGCATCAGAGAAGCTTTGAAAACCAGTTTCATGACTGGCCAGGCTACGGTGTGAAAGTTCTGTTTGTTTCTCCTTGATGAAACCCCCCGCCCCTTGGTTCACTCTACTTCCCTGTAAGCTAACCACCCTCCCTTCCTCCCTTCGATCACTGCTTGCAGAGGCAATAAAGTCATTGTTGCTTCACATTCATGCATTCTTTATTCATTCATCACACAAATAGGGGGATGACTACCAAGGTAGCCCAGGAGGGGTGGTGGAGGAGGGAAGGAAAATGCCACACAGCACTTTAAAAGTTTACAACTTTAAAATGTATTGAATACCAGCCTTCTGTTTTTTGGGCAATTCTCTGTGGCGGAGTGGCTGACTGGCCGGAGGCCCGCCCACCGTGTTCTTGGGCATCTGGGTGAGGAAGCTATGGAACTTGTGGAGGAGGGTGGTTGGTTACACAGGGGCTGTAGCAGCAGTCTGTGCTCCAGCTGCCTCTGCTGCAGCTCAACCATACACTGGAGCATATTGGTTTGATCCTCCAGCAGCCTCAGCATTGAATCCTGCCTCCTCTCATCATGCTACTGCCACATTTGAGCTTCAGCCCTCTCTTCAGCCCACCACCTCTCCTCCTGGTCATTTTGTGCTTTCCTGCACTCTGACATCATTTGCCTCCACGCATTCGTCTGTGCTCTGTCAGTGTGGGAGGACAGCATGAGCTCAGAGAACATTTCATCACAAATGCATTTTTTTTCCTTTGTAATCTTCACTAGCCTCTGGGAAGGAGAAGATCCTGTGATCACTGAAACACATGCAGCTGGTGGAGAAAAAAAAAGGGACAGTGGTATTTAAAAAGACATTTTCTAAAACAATGGCTACACTCTTTTAGGGTAAACCTTGCTGTTAACATTACATACATAGCACATGTGCTTTCGTTACAAGGTCGCATTTTGCCTCTCCCCACCGCGTGGCTACCCCCTCAACCCTCCCCGTGGCTAACAGCGGGGAACATTTCTGTTCAGCCACAGGCAAACAGCCCAGCAGGAACGGGCACCTCTGAGAGTCCCCTGAAGAAAAGCAGCCTATTTCAACCAGGTGACCATGAATGATATCTCACTCTCCTGAAGATAACACAGAGAGATAAAGAACAGATGTTGTTTGAATGCCAGCAAACATATACTGCAATGCTTTGTGGTACAATGATTCCCGAATACGTGCTACTGGCCTGGAGTGGTGAAGTGTCCTACCATGGAGGACGCAATAAGGCTGCCCTCCCCAGAAACCTTTTGCAAAGGCTTTGGGAGTATATCCAGGAGAGCCGCGAATGCCAGGGCAAATTAATCCTTTAACATGCTTGCTTTTAAACCATGTATAGTATTTTAAAAGGTACACTCACCGGAGGTCCCTTCTCCGGCTGCTGGGTCCAGGAGGCAGCCTTGGGTGGGTTCGGGGGGTACTGGATCCAGGTCTAGCATGAGAAACAGTTCCTGGCTGTCGGGAAAACCAGTTTCTCCGCTTGCTTGCTGTGAGCTATCATCTTCCTTGTCCCCAAAACTTCCGTGTTGCCTCCATCTCCATTGAAGGAGTCAAACAACACGGCTGGGGTAGGGGTGCCTGAACCCCCTAAAATGGCATGCAGCTCATCATAGAAGCAGCATGTTTGGGGCTCTGACCCGGAGCGGCCGTTCGCCTCTCTGGTAGGCTTGCCTCAGCTCCTTAAGTTTCACGCGGCACTGCTTTGGGTCCGTGTTATGGCCTCTGTCCTTCATGCCCTGGGAGATTTTGACAAAGGTTTTGGCATTTCAAAAACTGGAACGGAGTTCTGATAGCACGGATTCCTCTCCCCATACAGCGATCAGATCCCGTACCTCCCGTTCAGTCCATGCTGGAGCTCTTTTGCGATTCTGGGACTCCATCATGGTCACCTCTGCTGATGAGCTCTGCATGGTCACCTCTGCTGATGAGCTCTGCATGGTCACCTGCAGCTTGCCACGCTGGCCAAACAGGAAATGAGATTCAAAAGTTCGCTGTCCTTTTCCTGTCTACCTGGCCAGTGCATCTGAGTTGAGAGTGCTGTCCAGAGCGGTCACAATTGAGCACTCTGGGATAGCTCCCGGAGGCCAATACTGTCGAATTGTGTCCACAGTACCCCAAATTCGACCCGGCAAGGCCGATTTAAGTGCTAATCCACTTGTCGGGGTGGAGTAAGGAAATCGATTTTAAGAGCCCTTTAAGTCAAAATAAAGGGCTTCATCGTGTGGACGGGTGCAGGTTTACATCGATTTAACGCTGCTAAATTCGACCTAAAGTCCTAGTGTAGACCAGGGCTATGTAAAAGTCTGGTTAGAACAAAATAATGTGGTAGCCTCTTTCTCTGTGCTGGTTAACATAATACACTGATGTTGAACTGTGCTCTTCTCTGGTCAGATGGCCATAAAAGAACTCATAACTGACTTACAGAATTTTGCCAAGTATTCTGACATAAGGAATACTGTTTGAATGGACAAGGATAAAGCACAAGCTGAAAAGGACATTGTAAAACAAGACTCAGTGTATGCATAAAACAAATGTATTACCAACTAAATTATGTAAATCCTTCTCATTCTCATTTTCATTCAGGCTTGCAGAATAGTATTATTATTATTATTATCATTATTATTATTTATAATTTGTATTACAGCACCCAAAGACATAAAACGTAAGATAGGTCCATAATTGAAGAAATTACCATCTGAATAGATCAAAAACAAAAAACACACAGACAAGAGATAGGGGAACAGATATAAGCATAGAAGTGATGGAGGTGAAATGTGTCATGTTTCCATAAGGGTAGTTAAGCTCTGGACTAGGCTTCCAAGGGAGGTTGTGGAATCCCCATCATTGGACATTTTTAAACACAGGTTGGACAAACGCCTGTTGGGGATGGTCTAGGTTTACTTGGTTCTGCCACAGCACAGGAGCTGGACTTGATGACTTCTCGAAGTCCCTTCCAACCCTACGTGTCTGTGATTCTGTGTTTCATCTACTAATTTTGTATTGTTTTTTTTCTTTGCTTTCCCAGAAGGCTCTATTCCAAGTTTTCCCACCAACCCTCTTCAGTTCTCTTACTGCCTTTTTCCAATCCTCATGCTTCCACGTCCCTCACCAATCTAATGTAGCTAATAGCCATTAGCTAACTTTCTAACCAGTTACCCTCCTCCCTCCAAGTTACTCTCTCTTCCCGCACTTCTCCAGCAAGTCAGTCTCTTGTACCCATGAAACAGCTCACTGAATCTGGAGCTATTCATTGCTGGGATTATAAAGATGTGCCCCTTGTAATCCTGGCATATCCATCATTTTTGTAGCATGTCAGGTGAAAACAATCATTTAATACATCATTTCTGTAAATATATAGTAGTAATACAAATAGGAAAACAACTGATAGAAATTGCACAAAACACTTTCTCTGTATACATTGCATCTAATCAAAGCAGTTCTTTTAGATTAATTTCATTTCAGCCATATCATTATTGAAACGGGAAACCAATAATATTTATCATGAATGGGCAGAAGGCTAAAATGTTTTCCTTAAATTCATTTTAAGCATGTTGTAGTGAATGTGAACGGTTTGTAATTTAGTAAATTTCTTAATATCCTTTCATAAAATAGCTGATGCCAAAGAGTTCAAATCTAACATTGACTGTAATTCCTGGCAAATATCCGAAGTGAAATAAATTTGTGTCTTGTTGAGGCTATTATTTCTGAGAAATGTAATAATGTTATCATACATATAATCATAGTTAGCAAAGGGTAGCACAATCTGTTGAATTGGAGTTGATGTTAAAGGGGCATCATCAACTTGAAAAGTGTATTTCTCTCTCAATATTTTTGCCTTCTACTCTTACAAACGAAACATAAGATGAAAACTTACGAATATCTGAAAGAGACTGGGTGTAATTGCTCTTCTAATTTTTCCTGTTTATTTTTTGCATTTCACAGGACTTTCAGTATCATGGTTTTCGTTTGTATGTTTAATCTGTTTTACCTTTTTTTTTTGTGTGCAACCAGGGAGAGAGAGAAAAAAGAGAAATGTGACTATAAAACCACAGTACTGGCAGGGAGATTCAGATGAAGATGTAGTATTTGAAACTAATAATTCTTTGTTTTGTTGTTTTGTTAATTGATTAGATTTCAAGTTGATGGTGCCTCTGTAAAACACGTAATCTTTATTCAGGACAATGAAAGGCAGTACCAACAAAGGTCTGTGAGCATAGCTCACAAAACTACCCACAGAAATTAATTACTTATAGTTACTTAAAACTAATCATTTAGATTTTGACTCTACAGTACGATCAGTGAAGTGGTACCCTTATGTCTGCATGGAGTAGTCAGCATTTCAGCATATTGTATATTATATAATATACAAAATATTGCATATTATAGTGGATCACAAAGTAAAGGGGATGAATTATGCAAGCAAAAGCAACCAACAGATCAAAGGTCAGCCTGCAAATACACTACTCCGTTTTTACATAGAACAACCACCAATGCATGCTTAAATTTATCCTGAACAAGTCTATATCATTACACCTGTAGGACTCCGTAAACACTTAAGAAAATGAGTAACTTTATGAATGAAAACAGTCCCATTGAGCTCAGTGAGGCTACTTATGTGGTAGTGTTTTCAGAGCTGATACGATATAATATATGATACCACTGTGGCAGCTGACCTCTCTCCCCAACCCCAGTTGGGAATCTACCATCCTTTTCTACCTTGTGCCAGATAAGGATCACACACACTGCTGCAGAGTGAAACCATTGAGTTCACACAGATCAAGTTCTGAGGCAGGAGATCAAGGAAAGAGGGATGGGGCTGGCCAGTCAAATAAAATCATATAATGTTAACCTATATGTTTGAATAAGTTGATTTCTATTTTTATTGCCTTGACAAGCCATAGTCCATCTGAGCCTACTGGAAAGGAGAAAATAGGCTTAATAATGTGTACATATTATATTTTAAGTTTCATATTAATTGGAACTATTACTGAAGATAGCAACTGTTATTTCCATTGCAGAATATTAAACAGCTGGCCAACCTGCTTCTTTATTATACCATTGTATAGCCATAGAAACTCCATTGCTGCCATTGTCTGAGAACAGGAACTGGCCTGCTATGCCTGAAGAGGTGACATAGCCTTGATGAGAAGGGGAGTCCAATGTTTTAAGACCAAATCACCATAAAAACATATGACCTGAGTCTGATCTTGCATTGGCTTTACAATTGTCTTCAGCAACTTACTTGTGAATAACATTGGTGTCTGAGAGAAGAACAATCATTGCCCTCATTCCATATGGCAGACAGCCCACATTCTGATTTCTGACTAACCATAAGTACAAATAATGTCAATAACACTAATTTATCATTCTCAGGACGGCACTGTGAATTATACAAAGATCCTTGCATTAACATCAGTTGTCAAAATGGTGGCACTTGTGACAGTGAAGGTCTAAATGCTACATGTATCTGTGCACCTGGATTTACAGGCAAGTAATTTGCAAATAACACAAAAAGTATAATTGTTAATTTCAGTGTCCAAAAGAAGGCAAATGTCAAGTATATGGCATCTGAATCTGTGTATCTCCATATTCTTTCATATAATGAACAAGTTAAAAGGGACATTTTAGAGGATAGAACTGATATAGCAGTAGTATCTTGCATTGTACTTCTGGGAAATAATGCAAGTACAGCTGAAACTAAATTTTTAATGCAATACTGCTTTGAATTATTGTACCAACACAGGGGCCCGAACCAAAGCACTAAATCTGAACACCTCTATCTATGGTGTCATCCACATCCAAATATTGTAACTTGGGACCCATCTTTAACATTAGTTATTACTTGTTTTAGTTGTCAGAATAGCATGTTTTTTAAGGGAAAACTACTTCATTCTGTACTAGTTTATATTTTATATTCCCCTTATGATGCCAATCAGGGTAGTTATGTGACTTGGAACCTCACAACATTTTGATTAAAAAACTAAGCACACTGTAAAATTAATGTACATTAAATGGTTTAAAAACTATTAGGTCTCAAAATGTAAATGGCAAATAATCATCAAGGGGGTCTGTTTCCAGTGGTCCCATGGGGATTCGTTCTTGGACCTACACTATTTAACATTTTTATCAGTGACCTGGTGGAAAACATAAAGTCATCACTGATAAAGTAGGCAGATGAGACAAAAATTGGGGGAGTGGTAAATAATGAAGAGGACAGGTCAGTGGGATTGCTTGATAAACTGGGCACAAGCAAATGTGCATTTTAATATGGCTAAATGTGAATGTATACATCTAGGAACAACGAATGTAGGCCATACTTACAGAATGCGGGATTCTATCCTGGGAAGCAGCAACTGGCAAGATGTTTCGTAGGTTGTGGTGGACAGTGAGCCGAACATGAGCTCCCAATGTGATACTGTAGTCAAAAGAGCTAATGCAATCCTGAGATGCATAAACCGGGGAATCTCAACTAGGAATAGAGAAATTATTTTACCTCTATATTTGGCATTGGTGCAGCTGCTCCGGCACTGCTCTGTCCCGTTCTGGTGCCCACAGTTCAAGAAGAATGTCGATAAATTGGAGAGGGCCCAGAGAAGAGCCACAAGAATGATTAAACATGAGAAAACATGCCTTGTAGTGATAGACTCAGAGCTCAATCTGTTCTCCAACGCTGACAATTTTTAAATCAAGATTGGATGTTTATCTAATTATTTTGGGGACGTTCTATGGCCTGTGTCATACAAGAGGTCAGACTTAGATGATCTGACCTTGGAATCTATGAAACTATGAACTGCTGGAAGGTCTGTGTTACTAACGACACAGGCATCTATTGATAAGAGAATTAATTTCTCTCTTCTGTATTACTGGTGCTATGGTAAAGTTTGAGTATTGAAGTTATTTAATATTGGTCCACATATTCTTTTTATACATAGGGCAACATTCACCTCTGAGGTACTCTCCAGAATAACTCTATTTCAGTCAATTTCAGCTTTACACTGTAGTGACTGAGTTGCAATTGGTTAACGCTTGTAAATGCTGGTGTAAATACATCTGTTTTATGTTTGATGATACCCAGAAGGTGTCGTTCTTGTAAGTAGTATAAAAGTGATCGATATCCTAATTAGGTGCTTCTTTGAGGCATGCTACATTAAAGAAAAAAGCACGAGAGGAAATTTATGGAATCATATACTGTGAGGCAATTCAAAGTGGTATAAAAATGATAAATTAATCATTCAACACGTGTTACAATTCCCATAATGGTGTCCCTTTAATAAAACCTCATGTTAAAATTTTTTAGTAAAGATGTTTGCTTCGGGCTTTTTAGGAAATGAAGTTGAGGAATAGAGGTAAAAGTTTAGCTATTGCAATGAAATATCTGAAAAATTCAGTTCTCCTAAAATATGCTAGTATTTCCTGACAACAAAATGCCATCATCTACCATATAATATTTTAGCCAAGACTTCATTATTCTCAATATTATTGGTATTTGAAATTCATATTAAAACATTGCAAAACCAAGGGCTTTTTGGCCTGATTCTCTCCTCAGACTAGTTTTATGTATAATTTAACTGATGTCAGTAGAGTTATTCCTGGATAAGTGGGAAGAAAAAACCTGGCCCTTGACTCAACCTTTCTCAGTAGTTCATACAATCACTGGATGTGAATTCATGTTTTAAATGTTGTTTGGAGCTGTCCTGATAAAATGTCTGTATAACACTGTAGAAATGCAAATACTAAATGTTGTTACTTGGCATCAGGTGCTCACTGTCTTTTGTGCCAAACACAAATAATTCCTAAATGACTTTATAACTTCATTAACAATTTTTGCTAACAGGTTTCATTTCAGCTGAGAGCCTAGCAATCTCAGGGTATGATATCCATTGGCTCATGTTCTTTTTCATCTAGTAGCCAGTTTCCATTGGACATGCATGCCTATCATTGTATATTAAGATGATTAATACTGCTGTATATTGTCAATCCTAACTTTGTTTTTCATACCATATCTGCATCAAATTGTTTTTTTCCTTTAACACACCTGTGGAAGTGGTTACAGCTTAAAATCAGTTACATTTTGTAACATTTTCTGTAGTCTAATGACATTTGAGAACATGCTGTTAAAAGATTTTTGATGCTGGACTGGGATATTCAAATAGTAAGTATGAAGTTTTGAAACCTCTTATGGTTTCTCCTTCAGATATGTTTTTAATGACCTACTCTTTGTTTGATGTTGTTAAATGCAAAGACCATCTATTGTATATACTTTAACAAATACATAGAAAAGCTGCAGACCTAGAACAGGACCTGTAGGCATTAAGAGTAGCTGCCACAAGCTGAGTCTTTAAAACATGGGCCCAACACTAGCCCCTGTTATCTGTCTACTACTGATCTCACTTGGTGGCAACCTCCCCATTCATTACTAAGGTTTCCATTATTGTTCCTATAGTTTCCAGCAAAGGGACACCTTATAACTAAGAAACACTGTGGATGAGCACTGTGCTCTTACACCATCTCCATTATAGATTGGAAGAGAGGCAGGTGATCTGCTGGTCTACTTGGGATGCACTGTTATGGAGAAGACTGGAGTCCTGCATTGTCTTGTAGCCCAGTTCTGTGCTTATAACCTCATTATATAAAATTCTTCTGTCTTACACCAGTGTGAGAGAGCAGGATGTAGTCCATTGACTTCAGGGAAGGTTGCACAGGGTGTAAGTCACTGCAGAATTTGGCCATTGATCTTTCACTTCATAGCTTGGAATGGGCTGGAACATTATAGAGGCGGTGTATTTAGCTCCTGGAGAAAGCACAAGAGTGACCTCCTGGGACAACTAAGGAATGGTAATGATGTGTTCTAAAGAGAATCTTGCAAGTCCTAGAAAAATAAATGGGAGCAATGTGTACTGTATACATCCAAGGGCTGACTTTGGCTCTAAACCTTTAAAAATATCTTTGCACTTATTAGTTCTCATATGCAGAGCTGTGGTACATTTATTGCACAGTTCTGTAGTTTGTAGTAGTTTTATATCACAGTCTCTTTTCCCCAGAAACTGATTGCCCAATTAATAAAGGGACCGTTTTACAAATGGTCTAGTTAATAGGCAATCAACTCCAAGTCTTCTACACAGACATAAAGGATTATATTTATTTCAGGAAACTAATTAATTTGGACATTGCTGGGTTATAATCAACCTTGAAAGACTGAAAGTTGTTAATATTGCATAGAATTGGTTTAGTTTTAAAAATAAAGCAGCAAAATGTAGCTGCTACTAGAGAATTCACTAAAGTAAACAGCTGTTCAACATTGTCCGTGACACATCTGTTTCAGACTAGATTTTAAAAATAACAGTTTGAACATGCTCAGGTAAGCAAATATACTAATTGGATGGTATTGAAAATGGCAGATCTATCTACCTTGAACTATTATTGGGATCTAAATAAGGACTTCATTTTGTTACATAATATGTGTTTGTTGTAAGCTCTGAAGTGCTTATATTCATCAGTTTGCACATCTAGAGCAAAGGTATGCAGCCAATTTAGTCATTTTGCCTCATTTTCAAATTAATATGGTTGGCATAATCCAAACACACTGCTTTTAAGCTAATTTACATCTGTCTTGATGTTCAGTCAATTATGTAAAAGACAACTGTCAATTTGTCAGTAATATATAAACACATATTTATTGTTTTATATCATATGCTGCTTTCTGTTAGATTAACAGGAGAATATTATTTTGGGCCTGATCCTGTGTGGTCCTTCCACAAACTTAAATAGGACTTGAGTCTTCACTTCATGGCAGCCCTTAATAGCTAATGAATTGATTGTATTAGCTGGTCTTACTGTACTGACTAGTTCTATCACATTTGACTGGGGAAGAAGGATGGTCTTGTGTTTCAAGTAAAGGCCTGGAAGACAGGTGATCAGGGTGAACTTAGTGAAGTCAGTTAGTGGTATCTGAGGCCTAGTTCTTTGACAGTTGTAACAGCATGTTGAGATTCTGAGATGGAAAGTGATATATAACTGCAAAATATTGTTTCACCAAAGAAAATTATAGATGTTCAGCTAATTCAACAAAAAAATGTCACAAATGTGGTCTTTATTCTTTCAATAAATGTTTGATATATGAGGATGAAATAACTAATATTAATGACAACATTGTGAATCTAGCTAACTTTTGCTTTGAGTGACTGAAATGACACAACTGGCTTGACAACATGATACATCCACAAGCATCTTTCTTTTTTACTTTAAGGTGAAGAATGTGAATTTGATATAAATGACTGTGACAGCAATCCGTGTCACCATGCTGGGACTTGCATAGACCAACCCAACGGTTATACGTGCCATTGTCCACACGGCTGGGTTGGAGCAAATTGTGAAATTCGTAAGTGTTACGAAGATTGTTTGTGTTGCTTTGTAATAGCCTTTTGATATATGTATAACTCATTGTCCTGGAAAAGTCTAACAATGGACCAAAATTATACTAAAAGAATCGTAGGCAGTTCTTAAACAATACCTCGATATGCACAGAATGAAGGAAAATGCACTCTAAAAAGAATTATAATGTAGCAAGGTTGCATAAAATCCTGGAATTAGTCTTTTAGACCAAATTTTCTAAAGTGTCCACTGATTTTTAGATGCTTCTGTTTCTGGGTGTTCAACTTTGAGACACCATATGCCTGATTTTCAGAAGTGCTGAGCACCCATAACTCCAGCAGAAGTCAGTGTGAGCTGTTGGTGCTCAGCACCTCTGTAAATTGAACCCAAAGTGTCTCAAGGCAGGCACCCAAAATTGGTGGCCACTTCTGAAAATTTTGGCTGGTGCACCTAGTGATCGCAAAGTTTAATTTCACAATTGTGATTATACCTTAACTCGGTAAACGTAAAGCGTATGGGCCTGATCAGTGATGAGCTGCCAAAATCTTAACAGCCAGTTCCCTTCTCACCCCATGAGGGGGTTGTGGCCTGCCCTGGACCCCTGCTGCATCCACCCCTCTCCCCGTCCCATGACTGCCTCCAGAACCGGGCAGGAGGGTCTCGTGGGCCACTGTAGTGGGTGCCCACCCCACCCCGCACCTAAGAGCCAGAGGGACCTGCCAGTGGGCGAGGTGGGGAGTCCCGGCAATGCTTACCTGGGGCAGCTCCCGGGAAGCATCCGGCAGGTCCCTCTGGCTCCTAAGGGCTGGGTAGCATAGCTCGGGGGGAGCGGCCACTCCACTCACTGATCACATCAAAAGTGGCGCCTTAGGCGCCAACTCCGTGGGTGCTCCGGGGCTGGAGCACCCACAGGGAAAATTTGGTGGGTGCAGAGCTCCCACCGGCAGCTCCCCGCCCCGCCCCATGCCCGGCCCCAGCTCACCTCTGCTCCGCCTCCACCTCCGCCCCTGAACGTACCGCCCTGCTCTGCTTCTCCGCCCGCCCCCCCGCTTCCCGCGAATCAGCTGTTGGCGCGGGAAGCCTGGGAGGGCTGAGAAGCAGGCGGCGGCTTTGCACTCAGGCCCAAGGAGGTGGAGCAGAGGTAAGCTGGGGCAGGGAGCGGTTCCCTCCCCCCCAGGTTACCTGCTGCGGTGTGGGCAGCCCTCCTCGCGTGCCCCCCCCCCCCGCCCCAGCTCTCCTCTGCTCCACCTCCTTGGGCCTGAGCGCAAAGCCACCGCCTGCTTCTCAGCCCTCCCAGGCTTCCCATGCAAGCAGCTGATTCACGGGAAGCTGGGGGTGGGGGGGAGGGGGAGGTGAGAAGCGGAGTGGAGGTGAGGTGGGGCGGGGAGGGGAGCTGCACCCACCAAATTTTCCCCATGGGTGCTCCAGCCCCAGAGCACCCACGGAGTCAGCGCCTAAGGTGCCACTTTTGGCTGGTTGTTAAATTTAGAAGCCCTTTTAGAACCGGTTGTCCCTCATGGGACAACTCACCACTGGGCCTGATTTCGGAGACTCCCATTGACTTCAGCTGGAGCTGCAGATGAACAGCACATCTGAAAAGCAGGCCCTATGTTTATGCTTCACTGAGGCCTTGTTTTTGGTCTTTGACAGCACTTCTGTCTCCTTTACTGGGAAGTTTAATGGTATATTTGACCATTTCACTGTTCATATGCTACAGTGAAGGATCCCTTCCAAATATCAGATAGTTACTCAGATTGATTTAAGGGCTTGAAGCTGCCCAGTGCAGTTGCAGACTATTGCATGAATAAGTGCAAGATAAAAAGTAATGAACTCAGAAGGTACTCAGGAGAATCCCATCCTGCATTAGTGAGAACCTGGCAGAATGTCACAAAGTTACTCCTACTGGAATAAAGCCAAAGAAGTATATGTGGAGTTAAGCTCCTCTATAATAGGGGGGATCATATTTTGGACCATGTCTCCTTAGATATGCCCACTTTCCACCCAAACCCGTTTCTTTTTAAATCCTGTGCTCTTGAGACTGATTTCTACGCAGGCAGTGCCTAAAGCTCAACCTTACTTCTACTCACATGTCACCTCTGCTCACCCTTCTGTTGGAGCGCAATCACTCCATACTTTTTATCGTGTAAGCATTTGCTAGATTAAGGCCTAAATCTATGCATTTGTTGTTCGTGAATTCAGTTTCATTGATTAATCATAGGACAGCACAAATACAAACCATTAAAGGCACAGTGTTGATGATATCAACCACTTCAAGGGCCAAATTATGTTTGGTCTCTGTACAAAGTTTTCCTTGCCATCTTGGGTCCTTTTGCAGGGTCTCTTGCAATCCTTTGATTTCTGCTTCTGGATAGCACTGCTAGCCACTCCCAAGATAGTAAATCCATTGTGTGTCTCACCTTTGATTTGCAGACAGTGCATGCTGCCTGTTTGAAGGCAGTGCATGCTGCAGTCCGGGGAGCCTTTAAGTGCAGTGCCTTCTACAGGTCCTCTTATAGAATTGCTTCTGCGCGGCAGAGATGAGCCTTCAATAGGTCTGTGAGGCCTGCTCAGGCATAGTGATACCTGAACCGGGCACATCTATGTAATCAGTAAGGCAATGCCATTCTGAGTGACTGCAGCTTCCTTATGTGGTAGGCAGTGGGCTGACAGAAAAATGATTTTAATTCCTTGAGACATGCAATAATCCTCTAGAAATGCATTCCCTGGAGTACCTTGATATAATAATTGCATTACTATTATGGAATGGAATGAAAACACATAAAAGGAAGACAGGCAGAGCTATGTACTTACTGGGCACTGCAAAGCTGAGATATGAAATTAGCAGCATCTGTTCAGGGATCCTCCTTTTTATCCAGACTTCTAGATCCACTGAGGGCTAGGTCCTCAGGTAGAGTCCTGCGTGTATCAGCACAAGGGGAAAAGCGATGAGCAGGACTGAGAGCAAGGGAAGCCTCCTCTGTTGCACATCTGAAAAATTACTCCTGCCTGATCAGAGGAGAAAACTTGTGAGGGGAATTTATTGCTAAGGGTACATCTACACAGCAAAAAAAGTATATTCTTAACTCAGGGTACCTAACTCAGGTTAAAATAGCAATGAAGACAGCAACTCAGCTTTTAACTGCATTAGTAGCTTGAGTTCAACCCCAGGCTCTTCTATAGGCTTTACCTTAAGGTGCTAATCCAAGTTAAATGCACAGTTGGTGTGTCTTCACTGCTATCTTAACTAGATCCGAGTTAAGAACACACCTTTTTTTGCAGTGTAGAGATATATTATGTGCCGGATTAGCAAGATGAGATTCATGCCTAGGCCCATGATTCTAAGACATCCACCCTACTCATTTACCCATTTGTAAGTAAGGGAGCAGGTGCACACAGAGCTTAGACCTCATTCTGCTCAGTGGGGAGAACTGTCTCTCGGCTTAACCTTGCTTGCACTCAGACATGGAAATCAATGGGAGTCTTGTCATTGTCTTCAGTGGGTTGTGCATTTCACCCCAGTTGTGTCCTGGATGGTCGAGGACTGATCTTCACATTATATCCCTGGCTTCCTTAAGCATTGCCTTCACCAGCAGTAACCCCTCATTGGATCTCTTCTATAGCAGCTACATGCACTGATGACGCTTACTACTGCTGTATAGTGAGACTTACTGTGTTAGTGTGTTTCATAGTTCCACTGACAGGGCCTAGGCCAATAGCCATGTCTGTCTTCCACCCCATTCTCACCAGTGGTGGCCCTATAGACATCTGAGTGTTAATGACTTGGATAATATCACCTGCTGATGCTGCAATCAGGAGCCTATAGCAATTTACCTGCCATGTTAATGTTTAGAAAATAGATTTATACTATTAGGTACTGTAAATCCTCTCTTCTGGTCTTCAAACATCCCCTCCAACCTTGCCAAGTCCATCATTGGAAGCAAGCTCCCCACTGACCAGGACCCACCAAACGATAAGAACAGTCTGCAGGTTTTGCATCTTTCTCCACTGCCACCGTGATAAATACCCCCCACAACACACCTTTTAAGATACCTGTGTCCTACACAGGCCTATCACAAAATAAGGTGTCCCTCATCCAGTGCACTAAATGCCTCTGTAACAACTACGTGGGTGAAACAAGACAATCACTATACTCTCTAATGAACTCACACAGAAAAATGATAAAAGACAAAAACACCCTATTGGCGGCAGGCGAACATTTTTCACAAAACGATCACTCCATATATAACCTCTCAGTCCTTGTCCTCAAAGAAAACTTGCACACCATCTTCAAGAGATGAGCCTGGGAACTTAAATTTGTAACTTTGTTAGACACTAAACATCATTAAAGACACTGGATTTGTAGTTCATTGCAGCAATCTATACCATACTAACCGTCCTTTGTCCTATGACTGCAGAGGTATGGCCTCTTACAACATGTTAACGCCTCATGCTAAACAATCTGTTCCATCTTGCATTTAGCTGTGACACTCTGAGTACCTTTCCCAGACCTGAAGAAGAGCTCTGTGTAAGTTTGAAAGCTTATGTCTTTCACCAACAGCAGTTGGTCAAATAAAAGATATTACCTCACCCACCTTGCCTCTGCAAATAACATGTCATTTATAGGGCACCTGCCTAGAAAACCTACATGTGGCACTTTACAACAGTCAAACATAAATATAATACAAACCAAAAAAGTTCAGCACTTGGTGTAAATCTACAGAATTAAACTTATACCTTAAAAACACTTAAACTTAGAAGAAAAAAAAAAGCCAGGATTTCAGCTTGTATATAAAGGATTACCAGAATAAATCTGGATGGATTTCTGAAGAAATCTTTTTTCAGAATAGGACTGAAAACACATGATCTTCAATAGATTTTTCAAAAGAGCCGTGTACCTCAGGGAACTCCTTTTCTCTGTCTTTGAGTTGTCTAAGAAATGACTAAATGGTTAGAGGCCAAGTGCAATTCTTAGTATGCCTACGAAAGAAAAGGGCCACGTTCAAACCTGGTATAAATGGGCATGACTCAGGGCTTGTGTACATTTAAAACACAACAGTGGCACAGCTGCAGTGCTTCAGGATAGACACTATTTACACTGGTGGAAGAGGTTGTCCTGTCAGCATAGATAATCCACCTCCCTAGCGGTAGCTAGGTTAATGGAAGAATGTTTCCATTGACCTAGTGCGGTCTACACAAGGACTTAGGTTGGCTTAATTATGCTGCTCAGGAGTGTGGATTTTTCATACCCCTGACCAGTGTAATTAAACCAACCTAATTTTCTAGTGCAGACCAGGCCTCAGTTGACTTGACTGGAGTTGATCCTATTGTGCATTGTCTCAATTTGGCCCATTGATTTTTATATCTCAACTAACCTGCCTCCATTTCAGCAGTGTATACCTCATTGTCAGAGCCAAGAGGACCATCCATCAGACAGCCTCAGCAGTTTCCATATACTGACACACTGGAAATTAAATTCACCACCGAAGCACTAGCTTCATGTGATTGATCCACCCTCCTGACCTGATTGACTCAAACATGCGATGAAATCGAGTTCCAGACTTTCACAGGAGATGGAGTGTGGTGGTGTAACTCAGCCACATTCCTAAACTGATCCAGCCTTGCCTTTTATGATGAGCTGCTGTTAATCAGAAAGGAGGCTGGTGAGACTGTGCATTACTTCATCCCTTTGCAGAGAAACTGTCTAAAATTGGCAGCTCCACATCCAGTGCAGCTTTTTCACAACTGATCCAACTATCTGTTACACTGGGGTTATTGCTTTTACAGATATTTCAGGGTTAAGGCTCTTCAACTACCTGTTAAACTGTATCCTTTAACTACCTTCCAAATATTCTCCAGACAGTCAATTCAGCAAGAAATAATTTGCCTCCCAATGAAACCCCACATTTATATCATCATTTTGTGGTCTTTCCCAGTGACAGCAGTGTCTACTGAAAAACAATGGAATTAAAAATAAATTCTAGAGGGACACTGCAACCAACCTGAGTTACACAAGAGAAAAATTTTTCCACTAAAATTAAATACTCTTGGCCAATGAGGATAATGTAAGATTAAAGTTTGCAACTATGTGTAAAATTGTCCATTTATAAACCACTTAGTGCCTGCACATTATCTTTCAGCACTAATATCTTTTCAGACTCCACAGAAATGGATAATCAGCCAGGAAAGTTAAATGATAGTATTACTCAGACAAAATCATTTACAGGGTAATCCTAGGAGTATATATGTATATGTCATAATCTACAATCTTACTGAATCTTATCATGGTTGCTGTGGCAACTGAGAAGATCATAAATTTGAGTCACAACCACTTTCTTCTTAACCTTTGGAATATGTGCTATGCATCTTTTGGATTTTATCTATCGAAAAAGAACAGAAGAAATTCCTCACATCCTTATCATCCAGAGATTGAAGACAGTGGGTCAGAATCAGGTTTTCCTTGCCTCCAGTGGAGATGTATCTGCTGACATTAGGTCTGAATTTGGCCGAGTGTATTTTACAATCTGACAGAACAGTGTCTGATAGATGGCTATGGAGCAAAAACAAAGGCTTTTCCAAAACTGAAATAAACTTCACACAGCTGGGCAATTTCATTCACTAGCAAGCAGAGAACATTACAATATTAAATCCTTAAAAACAGTACATAATTAAATGCTTTGTGGTTGGGATTGATCAGAATTTCAGGGTTCTGTGCAAAAGCAAATACAAACAAGCAGCCTTGAAAGCTTACTCAGCTGTACAAAGGGTACAGGATAATCTGAGCAAACACAAACTTGAGGACATAGTGGCATCAATCTTTCATCATCTCCACAGAAACAAAGAACACTGCCCATTTACTTCCCTCTCAGCCTGTCACTGAGCTGTCCTACTCGATGTTATAACCTCACTATTTCCTTGCACCATTGTCCAAGTGATTTTTGTCTACCCTGTAGCCTCCTTTTGTACCACTGCTATACATGGTCAATAAGTAATCAGGACTCTGTCCCCAGATGCCACCCAGCAGATGAGCTCCTAAAATCAGTCATCTATTGGCAATAGCAACTCTAAGGCACCTTTGACATAATAAATAAGTCCACAATCCCACTGACCCCAGAGTATCTTATTAAGTGCTTTGTCCCAGTCTGGTTTTAAGTACTCAGTGGGCCATTTGAGGATGGTGGATGGAATGTGACATGGCAGGTTCAATCGTGAGGTGAAAATAAATTATAGACACAGTGTCAGACTTCTGCATCCAAATGGATCTCCATTCATTGAGATTGAGCACTGGTTCCAAGCCATTTACAATTCCTGCAGGAACCATGAAGACATTCAGTACTATCGTAGAAATTGTGAGGGGAAAAACCCCAAAGCCCACCCTTAACATTTTAAAAGATTGCCAAGAGTTTACAACAGATGGGGTAGAGGTGATATTCAATTGGAGGTAGTTTGACCAGTGATAGAAATCACCAGATTTGAGGACGACAAACAAGCAATGGAAGATTCAAATCTTCCAGTCAGTTTAGATATCAGCAGTAACTTGATGAAAGGAGATGGAGCAGATAAGATACAAAAAGTCACCTCTAGACTAAGGGCTTAGTCCTTTATTTAAGGTACCATCTTGTAAGAAAACCACATGAGGCAGTCAGCCTCAGAGAGGATGCAAAGGGGTTGCACAGCCTATGCCTGCTCAGGACTGTAATTCATTTATCAGGTCCAGGGTGCTCCCTGCTATGTGATCAGCTAGTTCTGTATGTGTAGGGGGCTAAAGCCAGCATCCCACCTCCTTATCCCTTTGGGGCACCCCAGAGGAGTAAGGAAGGGAGCAGCTTCTCCCCTTGAGCACAGGGACTGCAATTGTGGTGGATCCTTCCACCTCCTCGCCCTCGTGTACCTTTGTAGGGCTAGGCGCAGTCTGGCCCTAAATGAATCTTGACTGTATTATAAAACAAAATCTATTTATTTAGAGTCTAATCACCCAACATAAAACATGCAGAGACTCAGTACTGTTTATGTGGTTTTTCCTGATGATTATATAGCTGAAATGAAGTGGAAATGTTTTGATGCAAAAATAATAGGCTTGTGTTCAAAGGCATCAGTCTAATGTGAGGATACACCAGGGGTACGCTATCTCCTTTTCTGGATCTCACACACGGAGTACTGAAATGCTTTCTTTGCAAGTGAATCCTGCTTATTTTATCAAGGCAGACAACTGTAGTCTCCCAGGACGTGTAGCTGAGATTTAAGAACTGTTTTTTTTTGCTTCCTTGGGTAGAAAGTATGGGAAGCTCAGGACTTGGATTGCCTATAATCAAGTACAGTCTACTTGTTTATGGCTGTATATTGCACTGCTTGAAGGACTTAATAGTTTAATAGTTGGGTCTTTAATTTTTTGCAAACCCTTTGAGATATATGCTCGCAAGTCAGTGAGAAACTTACTCCACACAGGAACCTCTTTTACCAGTATTTCCAGCTGCTTTGCCCTGCAGGAGTCCTTTAAATTATTTAATTGTGTCCAAGAATGATTCTTCTTCTTCTTTTTTTTTTTTTTTTTTTTGCAAGTGAAGTAATAGTAGCAACTGTTGGTTTTAAAGTGCTACATAAAAGTGAGTGTCTCAAAGCTGTTGAGTGAGAATCTCCATCACTGGAGACTTTTGTGGGAACTCTGTCACTAGAGATTTTTTAGGGCAAGTTAGACAATCATCTGTCAGAGATGGTCTAGATAATACTTAGTCCTGCCTTGAGCACAGAGACTCTCAAGGTCCCTTCCAATCCTACAATTCTCTGATTCCAAGAAGATCTGGAGCATGCTCTGGAAGTAAATATAAATCACTGCTGATAATACTCGCTGATGAGACAAATATTGGCAGAATGGTAAATAATGATGAGGACAGGGCAAGTCATATAGAGTGATCTGGTAAGCTGGACCCATTCAAACAAAATGTATTTTGATACAGTCACATGCAAGGTCATAAATCTAAGAGTGCAAGTCATACCTACAGAATGGGGAACTGTATCCTGGAAAACAGTGACTCTGAAAAGAATTTTAGGGGTCATAGTGGACAAGCAACTCAATATGAGTCGTCCCACAACCTCTGCCATGAACTGATGTGGCAAAAAGGGCAAATGCAATCTTTGGATGTATAAACGAGGGGAATAGTGAATAGAACTAGAGAGGTGATTTTACCTTTGTATATAGCATTGGTGATGCCAACACTGGATACAGTTCTGGTGTCCCCCTTTTTTTTTTAAACAGCTGTTGAAAAATTTGAGAGGATGCAGAAAAGAGCCACAAAAATTATTCAAGAGCTAGAGAAAATGCCTTACAGCAAAAGACTTACAGGACTCAATCTGTTTGAGAGGTGATTTGATTATGGTGTAGAAGTACATTCACAAGGAGAGAATATCACGTACCAAAGGGCTTTAATTTGGCTGAGAAAGGCAGAAGAAGAAGCAATGACCAGAAGTTAAAGACAGACAAATTCAAATGAGAAGTCAGGCATCAATTTTTAACAGTGAGGGTGATAAACCATTGGACAAACTACCAAGGGAAGTGGTGGATTCTCTCTCTCTTGCAGTCTTCAGATCAAGACTGAATGCCTTTCTGGATTCAGTCAAACACAAGGCTCAATGCCAGGGTAGCTATGTGGAATTCTGTGATCTTTGTTTTAAACAGAAGAGCAGACTAGGAGATGTAATTTCCTTCTGACTTTGAAAGCTATGAATAAACGATGAAAGTACAGATGGGAAAATGGAGGGCTCAAGGCTATAGAGAAAATCAGTGGCAGAGCCAATAATGAGAACCCTGCTTTTGTATCTATTGCAACTGATGATCATCAATCAGCAGTTACAGGGCCAACTAAAATCAAAATTATCTTTCAGATTTTGTGATATTGGTATTTACAGCATGTTAAATACAGCTATGTCCAAGGCTGAGCCTCAAATGTAAAATATAATTTTAAAGTAGAATATCATTAACAACAGAAGTCTGTACAGAAATGTTGGAAATGAATGCACCCAAAACTTCTATTCAACAGGAAGGAAATAAATAATAATTTCATTTTTGTATTTATTTATGTATTATTGCCAGATCTGCAGTGGAAGTCTGGGCACATGGCAGAGAGTCTAACGAACATGCCTCGTCATTCCCTCTACATCATAATTGGAGCCCTTTGTGTCGCATTTGTCCTAATGCTGATCATTCTGATTGTGGGGATATGTCGCATCAGCCGCATTGAATACCAAGGCTCTTCCAGGCCAGCCTATGAGGAGTTCTACAATTGTAGAAGCATTGACAGTGAATTTAGTAGTGCAATTGCTTCTATCCGACATGCCAGGTTTGTTGTGGGGAAAGGGAAAGTAAATGGAATCTCTTTGCTATATCTACTTCAAATTCTTGTGTAGTAGCACAGCATCAGCCAATTGCTCTTGACAAATATGAAGGCTGTACTGCTTCCAAATTAGAATATTGCATTATTTTAATTGCTCATCATTATATCTGGGCTACACTCTGGTCTCAGTTAAACAGTGCAAATCAAGTGCCGCTCCATTGAAGGCAGTAGAGTTCTGGATTTACACAGTGTGAGAGCTGAATCTGTCCCTTTACATCAGTCTGTAAGGTGTTTCTGTTTGGGAAGTGTGCAAGTATTTTTTTTTTATTTTGTAAGTTTTTATTCTTCTTGTTATATTTACACATTTCAAAATTTACATATCAAAATTCCATACTTTATCATCCATGTACTTTGGGTAATAATGAATAATGCATTTGGGAACGTTTTATTTGTTTTGTTGCATATATTTTTAAAAATTATTTTGACACCTAGCAAAACAAAACAAAATTCCTAAATAATCATCAAAATGCCAGGGGTTGATATCTTGTGTGTGATTAAATCATTGGACTGGGACTCAGGCAATCTGGGTTCAGTGCCCACCTCTGCCACAAATTCCTGGTGTGACCCTGTTCTGTGCCTCCGTTTTTCCATCCACTAAATGGGTATAAGTCTTATCTGCCTCGCAAGAATACTGTGAGGACAAATCCTTTAATAGTTGTGAGACAGTCAAATACCATTGCGCTAGATGTCCAAGAAGAAGATAGATTAATCTGAAAAGGTTTTTAAAAGAAAGTTGCATGCATTTTGTTCAGTGCAGCAGTCTAAATATAATTAAAACATTTCACACCAACTACAATGAGTAAATTGCATTTGAGATTAAAATGTGTAGTTTAGAACTGCTATTTGTGAGATAGTAATGGCAGGTATCTTGCTGATACTATCAGCATGGCAGGCCATTGTATTAGTCTATAAATCAGTTTCCATCTTGCTCCTATGCCAGGAGTGGGCAAACTTTTTGGCCCAAAGGCCACATCTGGGTGGGGAAATTGTATGCAGGACCATGAATGTAGGGCTGGGGCAGGGGGTTGGGGTGTGGGAGGGAGTGTGGTGTGCAGGAAGGAGCTCAGGGCAAGGGGTTGGGGTACAGGGTGCAGGAGTGGGCTCAGCAGGGGGTTGGGGTGCAGGATGCGGCAGGGGGCTCAGGGCAGGGGGTTGGGGACTCAGGGCAGGGGATTGGCATGCAGAAGGGGTGCGGAGTGCAGGAGGGGGCTCAGGGCAGGGGGTTGGGGTGCAGGAGGGGTGTGGCAGGGGGCTCAGGGCAGGGGTTTAGGGGGCTCAGGGCAGGGGGTTGAAGTGTGAGGTGCAGGAGGGGTTCAGGGTGCGGGCTCCGGCCCGGTGCACAGTGGGGCTAAGGCAGGCTCCCTGCCTGCCCTGGCCCCGCGCCAATCCCAGAAGTGGCCAACGCGTCCAGCAGTGGCTCCTGGGAGTGGGGTGGGACAGGCGGCTCCTCTGCACACTGCCTTTGCCTGCAGGTACCACCCCCAAAGCTCCCATTGGTTGCGGTTCCCCGTTCCCGGCCAATGGGAGCTGCAGGGGGCAGTCCCTGCAGGCAAGGGCAGCGCACTGAGCCCTCTGCCTCTCTCCCCCAGGGGCTGCAGGGACGTGGTGATGGCAGCTTCCGGGAGTGGTGTGGGGCCAGGGCAGGCAGGGAGCCTGCCTTAGGCCCGCTGCACCATGGGGCTGGCAATCCCATGGGCTGGATTGAAAGCCCTGATGGGCCAGATCCAGCCCGCGGGCCATAGTTTGCCCTCCCTTGTCCTATGCTGATGTAACAAACAGCTGTTTAAAGTAGATGTGTATAAACTGAATATTTAATTTCAGTAGGCAGCCAAATAAGAACTGGAAATGGTGTATGCCTGCAGCTAAAATGGAAGCCAAATAATGGACAGAACAGTTAATGATACAGTCACATGTATCGGATGTGATCATTTACTGCAGCAGGGTATTAGTGATAAAAGTCAGTGCCAGTAATCACAGATTAAAGTAGACAGGACCTCCTTACCTTGTTTGCTCACCATGGCTGTTTCTTGGCTCCTGGCTTTCCAGAGTACCCCACCTTTCCTTTCACAGCTACTCCTCCTGCCTAGGGCCTGGGCTCCCCTCAGCGGTTTTCTAGTGCTCTGCCCTTCCTGTTGAAAATGCTCTAACTATGCCTGTCTACTGCCTGCTAGGAGCCATACACCAGTCAAGGATTGCTGAAGTGAAGCCTTTGGTTTTGGAACAAATTGATAAATTAAACAGTAATAAGTCACCAGGACCAGACGGTATTCCCCCAAGAGTTCTGAAGGAACTCAAATGTGAAATTGCAGAACTACTAACTGTAGTCTATCATTTAAATCAGCTTCTGTACCAGATGACTGGAGGATAGCTAATGTGATGCCAATTTTAAAAAAAGGGCTCCAGAAGTGATCCCAGCAATTACAGGCCTGTAAGCCTGACTTCAGTACCGGGCAAACTGGTTGAAACTGTAATAAAGAAAAATATTGTCAGACATATAGATGAACATAATTTGTTGAGGAAGAGTCGCCATGGTTTTAGTAAAGGGAAATCATGCCTCACCAATCTACTAGAATTCTCTGAGGGGGTCAACAAGCATGTGGACCAAGGGGACCCAGTGGATATAGTGTACTTGGATTCTCAGAAAGCCTTTGACAAGGTCCCTCACCAAAGGCTCTTATGCAAAGTAAGCTGCCACGGAATAAGAGAGAAGGTGCTCTCATGGACTGGTAACTGGTTAAAAGATAGGAAACAAAGGTATAAATGGTCAGTTTTCAGAATGGAGAGAGGTAAATAGTGGTGTCCCCCAGGGGTCTATTCTGGGCCCAGTCCTATTCAACATATTCATAAATGATCTGGAAAAGGGGGTAAACAGTGAGGTGGTAAAATTTGCAGATGATACAAAATTACTAAAGATAGTTAAGACCCAGGTAGACTGCAAAGAGCTACAAACAGATCTCTCAAAATTGGGTGACTGGGCAAGAAAATGGCAGATGAAATTTAATGTTGATAAATTCAAAGAAATGAACATTGGAAAGCATAATCCCAACTATATATATAAAATGATGGGGTCTAAATTAGCTGTTACCACTCAAAAAAGAGATCTTGGAGTCATGGATAGTTCTCGGAAAATATCCACTCAATGTGCAGCGACAGTCAAAAAGCAAACAGAATGCTGGGAATAATCAAGAAAGGGATAGATAATAGGACAGAAAATATCATGTTGCCGCTCTATAAATCCATGGTATGCCCACATCTAGAATATTGTGTCCAGGTGTGGTCACCACATCTCAAAAAAGATATATTGGAATTGGAAAAGGTTCAGAAAAGGGCAACCAAAATTATTAGGGGTATGGAACGGCTTCCGTATGAGGAGAGATTAAGAAGACTGGGACTTTTCAGCTTGGAAAAGAGATGGTTAAGGGAGATATGATTGAAGTTTATAAAATCATGACTGGTGTAGAGAAAGTAGATAAGGAAGTGTTGTTTACTACTTCTCATCACACAAGGACTAGGGGTCACCAAATGAAATTAATAGGTAGCAGGTTTAAAACAAATAAAAGGAAGTATATCTTCACACAACGCACAGTCAACCTGTGGAACTCCTTGCCAGAGGATGTTGTAAAGACTATAACAGGGTTCAAAAAAGAACTAGATAAATTCATGGAGGATAGGTCAGCTAGGATGGGGAGGAATCGTGTCACTAGCTTCTGTTTGTCAGAAGCTGGGAATGAGTGACAGGGGATGGATCACTTGATGATTACCTAGTCTGTTCATTCCCTCTGGGGCACCTGGCACTGGCCACTGTCGGAAGAGAGGATATTGGGCTAGATGGACCTTTGTTCTGACCCAGTAGGGCTCTTCTTATGTACTCTGGCTATGCCCCTTTCCTGTTCCTGGTTAGAGAACTGAAAGAGTATTTACTCTCATCCACATTCTTCTGATAACTGGAACCGTTAGTATGCCAGGCAGAAGGATGATTTAGCAATGGTGTGGTTGGTGGCCATATTTTCCCAATTTTTTGTATTGTTCATTCTCTGTGCAACAGTGTTTTCCCAGATGTAAGGAGAAGTGGCCATTGGTGACATTTAAAGAGAATCCTGAGGCCTTGTACACAACAGGGATATGCGACCCAAATAAAAATTGTCCCAGCTGTTGGTGCTGTTCTTAGCAGCTGAATGTTTCAGCACAGTGTTTGGAGTGTCCCAAGTATTGCTCATCCCCTTTCTTGGGACTTTCTTCCCTACCCTGGCTAGCGTCTCCTGCACTGGAAGCCTAGGGACCCCTAACCCAACAGGTTGTAGGGCCTCCTCTTCCTTTGATGTTATCTTGGGTGGGGAGGGGGTTGCCTGATGGCTGGAATCTTTCTTCTGCTCCTTTATTTTCAAGGGGTACTAGATGTTCACTCCCCCACCACCCTCTTTGGGTGTAGAGAGGAAGGTGTATGGTGAGGTAACTGCTTCTCCTGCTCCAGGGGTGGGCAGAGGGCACCCGTGGTTCAATGCCCCAATCTAAAGGCTTTTTTATAAGCTCATTCACCTTGACTCAAACTATTTTCACTGCAAGTTATTGATGGATGTGATTGAAACGGTGAAACAGTGCTGCTGTCAGACTTTTCAAATCTTGGGACCTGGACTGTTTGTTGGAGGTCTTTCCTTTACCTATGTGACCTGCTCTGAATTAATCTCTGCATAGTGCCAAGGAACAACTTTTAGTAAAACCAGTGAGAGTCAAGGTGAATGAGCTCATAAAAAAGCCTTTAGATTGGGGCTGCATTCATACCGGTTTTTGAAGCCCGCATTCAGTAGTTAAGAAAAAGAGAGAATGCCAGAACCTGTAAATAAAAAGGATTTTTATTTGCACCTTTGTGAAATATATTCTAGTTAATGTCAATGAAAAGGAATGTTTGAATTGCAAATAATATTTGTGTGCTGCCAAAAAAGGAAAATGAGAAATAAATCATTTGATGCTATATAAAAATCTACTATACAGCTGCCATGCTGGTATTTTTCTAAGATTTAGTGTGCAGACTTCAGTCTTTACTTCTGTTTCAGATGGATAGAAAGCAGTATAAATTGATGCTCCCAGAACAGGGGAGGAATCACAATTTCACAGTTGTCTTTTACACAGACGTGTATATATATTGAGACTACCAAGGCCTACTTTTTCAAAAGTGACTTATTTTAAGTGTTCAACCTGAGACATATTAAAGGGGCCTGTTTTCTAAGAACAGGTTCTCAGCGCTTTCTGAAAATCAGGTTCCTTTTAAGGTGTCACAGTTTGGACACACGATCACTACTCACTTTGGAAAATATAGGCCTTGATATTCTTTATATACACATGTGTGGGTGGATGTCAAATGAAGGGTGTACTTTTACAGTGTGAAATTTTTTTTAGAATCAATAGCAGGCACATGTTCAGGGAATAGTAGACTCCTATCACATAACATTGTCAATCTTTTTTGTCATCTGCAGCCTTTGCTGGTGGTGATTTTGTTTTCTTCCAAGTCATTGATAAAAATGTTAAGTGGCATAGAACCAAGAGCTGATCGCTGCGGGACTCCACTAGAAGCACACCTGCTCCATGATGATTCCCCATTTATAGTTACATTTTGAGACCTCTGAGTAATATATTAACTAGCTATAGTGTTATAAGCAGAGCCTGGCTGATCAAAGGCATGTGGTCTATCATCTAGAAGGCTCATCCAGGCCACAAACAATTAGTATAGGTGCCGTGGTCTTGTCTTAGCGTGTGCTAGTCAACCATGGCCCACCCTGATCTTCACAGGAGAATGGATCTTGCAACCGGTAGTATGCTCTCAGCACCTGCAGTGTGCTTCTGTCAGAAAAGGGCAGGATGTCACCATAAATCACCAGAGAGTTTTCATCTTCTTTCATGCCTATTAAAAGATCTGCATCTTTAACTCCCGCTGAAAATGATAGAGGAGGAAATGGTTCAGAAATTCATCTTTATCGTATTGATTAGTAACATGCCATAAGAGTGCTTGTTCCCACAGATCTTGGAATATCAACTAAAGCACAGATTCATCCCTGATGAAGTCAGTGGCCCAAATATATTTAACTTTGTGTATAATATGGAAGAAAGCTGTCAGTCATAAAGTAAAAACAAGTTTTTCACTCTAGGCTTGTTGAGAATTGGAGTATTTTCCTTGCATGAGATTTGCATCATTCAAATTATAGGATTTCCACCCATCTTGGTTGGTGCAATTCACCAAAAACAGCCATGAACTAAATCAGGAGAATGGGGAAATTGTATACAATTCTTTAAACAATATGGGATTGGTTTTTGTTTTAGCCTAAATAATTTCTTCAAAACATCAGTTCTAAGTCACAATTTCCAGCCTGAATAGCTCACAGTAGTGGAGACACTCTGGTTACCTTTTCCAGACCTGAGGAAGAACTCTGTGAAGCTTGCAAGCTTGCCCCTTCTACCAACATAAGTTGGTCCAATAAAAGATATTATCTCACCCACCTTGTTTTTTTCAGTAGTAGAGCTAACATGTCATATGCATGAAGGGAACTAAATGGGAATCTAAAATCAGAGGAATTCCTTGTATATTAATTGAGAGGCCTTCTGTTTCACTTTCAGAGTCTTATGTGGTGGAGCCCTGTAAGGAAAATAGACTTGAGGTCTTTTCTATCTCTTTATCCCTATGATTCTATTTCCTTATTTAAAGCTCCTAGTTACTTACAACTATTTCTGAAGGCATTTTTCTACAGTCAGGTCATATCTACAGCATATTTTTTACCTAACATTTTAATAAGTGTTCATGAGAGTGATGCACTAAAAGCCATTAATGTTTTATCGGCATTCCAAACTTTTATAGAATCTTGGCAGTTTCAACCTGACTCTCTAATGGATATATCTACTCAGCAAAACCGTACCAGCTGAATTATTTGACACTTTGTCTGCCAGTTCACAATTCAACCTGACTATACAGTTTTATCTATTTCCAGATGGCAAATAGGAAGACAAAAAAACAATGAACAGTGTGTGATAACTGTGACAAATGACATCAGGGAACCTCAATGTTTTTTGGAAGTGCTACTCTCTTAAAGTGAAATTCTGGGCCCATTGTAGTCAGTGGGTGCTTCTCCACTGATTTCACCAGAGCTAGGAGCTTAGTATCTGATTTTGATTCTATTGAATTCAGGGGTAAAACCTCCAATGACTTGGGGTAAAGAATCTGTTCCTTGCTCTTTTTAGGGCTTGGTTTCTGGGTTCCATATAGTTCAAACATTCCTTCTGTGTTTTTACTATTGATTGCAAGAAATACTGCAATATGGTTTAGAATTTACAGTTTTCCCCTAAAGATTTTTCTGACAGGGAGCCATGAATCAGTGGATTATTACAGTTAACATGTATGTACTTCTGTTTATCACCAGACTCTTTTTTTCCCCTTCTTTTAGGTTTGGAAAGAAATCCCGACCTGCAATGTATGATGCAACCCCCATTGCTTATGAAGATTACAGCCCTGATGACAAACCTTTGGTCACGCTAATTAAAACAAAAGATTTGTAATCGACTGTATCTTTTTCTGATTATTTTTCAAAAGGATGGGCTACTAAATTAATTTAAATATTTTTAAGAAGAAGAAAGCGTGAGAAATTTAAAATGTTAAATGTTCCAGAATTTTCTGTAGAATATTTAAGAACTAATTTTCTGCAGCTTTTAGTCTGAAAAAATATTTTAAAACTGAGTGTTTGAAATTCATGGATTACATTTTAATGTACCTTCAACTCTATAAATTGTTAGCTAATAATAGTGTGTGTTTTTTCATGGTAGACATTATTAATAAACCCAGATGAAATTCTATGGTTGTTACAGAACAGAATACAGTAAGCTTAATCAATGAACAGTTCCTTTTTGACATCTCAGTGCCAGCTTTCTCAGTAGAGATAGGAAAAAGTGAAAAATAATATGATGCATAATATATCCATTAATTTAAAAAAAAGTCTAAAATGTTTGTGTTGTGAAAAAGAAATTAGTAACATTTATTATTCCTAACCTGAATGAATTAGCTTTTGCCTTATTCTGTGCATGGATAGATAACCTATTTCTGCATTATTTTTCTGGAAGTTGCTGACACATACTTTTGAGTTGAGGTTTTGTCATTTTGTAATAGTGTTAAAGCTAGGCCTTGTAAAAATAATATACAATTCAGGTGCCTGTGGAGGCACACGAAGGACTTGATCGTATACTCATTGAAATCGGTGGCAAAACTGCCTTTGACTTTAGTGGGTACAGGCTCTGGCCCGAGGATTGGATTGAATCGATATTTTTCTTTAAAAGTCAAGGTTTTTATATCGTGAGTAAACTAAACCTACAGTTTGAGTTCGTTTCTCAAAGGTTATTAATGTACAGTACTGTTTCATTCAATATTGTGTATTTCTCATAGTGCATCTTATTTATATACAGTATGGTTTTTCTGTGGCTGCATTTGATTGCTTATGTGCTTCTTCAAATTCTTGCATATTTCAGAGAATATTAAATAAATGTTATCAAGTCAAGGTTGGATCTGATCTGGTCATTTTCCTACATTTCAGGTTACACAAAGTCTCTAAATTTGAAAGGACCTGAGTCAGATTCATTCTCTCTCTGCTCTCAATCAGGAACTTGAACTTGGATATCCCCGGCCAGTGCATGCATACACACAATCAAATTTTGAAACTTCAAAAGTTATTGTGAAATGGAATTGTCACTTCTAGAAATTACAATTTAACCTTTCAAAAGCAGAATGAATACAATGCTTGTAACCTAGACCCAGTCCTCCAATTCATTCCACACTGGTAGTCACAGAACCATGCAGTTATAGAACTCAGCATGACTTTCATTCTGTGCTTCAGAGCCCATTATTGGCATGGCAAGGTGTCCACATCAAGACTGAGAGGAATTGGCATAACTGCCTGGAGAAACATGCTGTGCACAATGTCGGTTTGATGTTTGCCTTCAGCCAGCGCTGTTAGTTTCTCACTTCTGTGAAGAGTGAGAAAAAAATCACTGCCCTCCAAATGATGATCAGATAAATCAAGAGAAAATCCTGCCTTCTGCTAACTGGGTGCTGCATGGTAGCATAGAATGTAAGTGAATCTCTATCCCAACTCCCCCTCTGGAAGGACTCTGGGGAATTGTCAGTGCTCTTGCACCAGCCAGTAAGTTCGTCCAAGAGGATATGGCCTGCTGACTCGTAGGTGTGTCCCACAAAGGGACAGCACCACTGGTTGTGTGGGGGCAACTGCAGCCCTGGGGATTTTTTCACCCACTTCACCTAACACACAGATCCCCAGAGCTCAGCAACTGAGGTTGGTTCCAGAATTTGGCCTTAAAAACAAATAAAATATAATGAATCGAGAAGGCAGATGTAACTGCCCCTTGTTAATATCTTTACTAGTGGTTGGAGCACATCTGGTATGTTACTCTTAATTGTGAATTCCTTGCTATTAGTGTTTCCAGTTGCAACCATTGGAAGAGATCCAATCTATTTTCTGAATTTTACACTAACGTACAGGCAGAATATGGACATATTATTTTGGTGAATCAAGCTGTAAATGTTATTAAAATGCATGGGGTTTTGTGATTTAAATGTATAGATTACATTTTAGTCCAAAAATTAAAAATAGCAAAGAGAATAAATACAGCAGAAGCAAGTCACATTTTTAGAGCATGTGAGAGAAAGAAGGGAAGCAAGGGAAAACAAAATAGCATGTGCGAGTGTCAGTTCTCTCTGCTAAAATGAAACACAGTAACTTGTTTTCTAAGTGAACTAAGTAAGTAGTCATTGTCAGGAGCAACTGGACTATAAATCTACATGTTAATAAGACCAAAACTATTTGAGTTATATAAATGCCAAACACATCTTAAAAATCCAAACTCCTCTGCACCCTTGTAACTAATAAAATAGATTTTACTGAATTTTGGCCAAGCCAGTAACTTACAGAAGGAGACCGAATGACCCTAATCTAAAACCAGCTTCTGAGTTTGGAAGTGAAATTTTGCATGCACAATCATATATTGCAAGTAACAGTTTGCACATAAGAACTAGGCAGATGTCTGGCTACCTGTTTTGCATACATACAGAGTCTGCAATTCCTTGTTCTTCTCCTCTCTGCATGATTTGGAGGTCCTCCTCGATGGGGAGTTCCAAGTGGAGCTTGGAAGACACTGGCAGGAGCAATGCTCTCCAAAGGCTAGTGGAGAGGCAGCTTTTATGTTCCATTCCCCTAAAATTACCCAGTGAACCATCAGACCCTTTTAGAGGGTATTTGATTTTTAGATGATTTACTAAGCAAATATAAAGGAAATAGTTCTTAGTATTTTACTCCCTGCAATAATAAAATATTGGCCATCTGAGAATCTATATGTGAGTACAGAAACAAGCAACTTTCTATTATTTGAGGGAGCATGCTACTTAATCGTCTATATTTTACAAGGGAGATGTTGCGGTGAGCAATAGCCTCTATGCATACAAATCACTCCTTGGTAATAATTCTAAACAATTCCGTATCTCTCTTGAGTGACTGATCTGAAAGATAATAATTTGCGAGGCGCTATCTTTCTGTGAACGTGGAGCCTCCAGCTTCTGTAAATCATCCTGTGCTTCTCATGAAATGCTTTGGAAATTGGTTCTTTCCATTTATTTTATTAAACTCCGACAGCATATTATAGTTGTGCTGTACACATCTCTGCATTTCAGAAACATTTGTGAGGGGCTGCACAGCCTTCCAACCTGACCACAGGGCTGGAGAGCAGAAACCCTTCCAGAGTTCTCATCCAAGCTCTGGTGCTGATTTGGGCCAGTGACCTAAGCACTCTGTATGCCTGATCATGCTCTTCTGAGGAAAAACACGAGGCTGGGGAAGTGCACTGGTAATATCCACAAAGCGAGAGGGGGTTAATGTTTCTCTGGAGAAGTGTTACTTTTACACAGGTTTCCTATTGCAAATCCACCATGTGCAGAGGGGAATATACTGTGTGTGCTCCAGGCCTTCTCAACATGCAGAGCCTTGAGTGTGCTCTGAACCTGCTCCCCGCGCTTTGACACATTTTCCGAATTCTGCCCACATGTGTTTTCCACTCTGCATAAATAGAAGGAAACATACCTGGGCTTGTTTTTCCCCAGCTGTATAATTCTTACCCACTTCACTGGGTGCTGTGACATTTGTAATCAGTACATGGCTTAATATATGGCTTACACATGCAGTACATGGCTTAATACATACACACTGACAAAGGCTCAAGTCCAGTTTTAGGCTATGTTTACACTACAGTCTTTGTTGGCATAACTTGTGTCACTCGGGTGTGAACCACCTTCCCCCCCCAAGGGACATAAGTTACACCAACATAAGCGCTTGTTTGCACAGCACTATGTCAGTGGGAGAGCTTCTCTCGCCAACATAGCTTCTGCCGCTTGCGGAGGTGGTTTTATTATGCTGGTGGGAGACCTCTTTCCCATCAGCATAGGGCATCTTCACCAGACGCTCTGCAGTGGCACAGCTGCATCTGTACAGCTTCGCCACTTCCGTGATGTACGTATAGACATGGCCTTAGTCTTTATACTGCATATTGCCAATCACAATACACAGGGAGGAATGCAATATGTAGCCCCGTCCCTGTGGGTGGAATAATTACAGCAGATGTTAACCAGGAATACTCTCTACTTATATTTTGTTAGTGGTTAACTGGATGTGCCCTAGGTTCCACACCTTAAAGCCCCACCCAGCAGATTCATTCCCCCAACCCACATCTATCATCGGTGAGAAACTACAGACAGGCTTAACTATGAAACTGATTGATTTATTTAACAAAGACTTAAACAGTAACTAATAGGACCCCCAAATAAAACATTACACAAAGGTACAGGTTGGTTTAACAAACTGACATGAAGTCAAGGTCCCGAAACCACAGAACAAGGGAATTTGCCACAGGTAAGGTACGGACATACTAGACCAGGTTCAAAGGCAGGGACCCACGACAATGGACTTCATGGACCAAGTACAACAGGATGCTCGGACACAGGTAAAACAGGAACTAATCAGTAACAGGTAACTGGAACAGGAGTTTGGATCTTCTTCTGTGGTCTTCTGTAGATCTCTCGAAGTCTTGGCTAGGACATGCACTGTGCTGCCACCAGGAAGGATAGCCCCTTCTCTCAGGTGCAGCAGTCCTTTATGTTCTCTTGTTACTAGGCAGAACATGTACTAAGTGATTCTTGGTCTTTTCCCGCCTCAGAGGTAGAAAGGCGCCAATAGGCTCAAAATGAAGGGCACCAACATGGTGGACAAACAACAACTATTCACAAATAAAATGGCAAAGTGCCTAAACTAAATGGAACTTGTAGATTTTCTCCTTCACAGAATGCAAGTGCAAAAATAAAAGGTGCAGGCAAAACAGATGAGCACACTGGCCATATGCCATCTGTGATACTTAAACACAGCTCTAAAGGACCCACATTAAAACAAACAGTGGTGGCCCCTGTTCATGCAACAGTTTTGCCTAAGGTAAATAAATGAGAATATCTCCATAGCTGCAGTCTGCCCTAACACAGATCTGTATTTACTACAGGAAATACTTTGGTGGTTTAAATACTGAGGTTATCTAACTCTATGTACTTAATTATGGTATGAGGCATATGGAGCCTTTGCCCTTACCTTGCATGGGCCATGTGAGGGCCAGCCACAATTGCAACCCTTGCACTTGGCAGATACCGGGACTGCTCCCTCTAATGCAGCCCAAGGGGTGGGGAGTAAACAGCCCTTGAAGGGCCAAGCACAACCCCCTCCCACCCAAACGAGGAAGAATTCTGCCTCCCTGAGGCAAATTATCTCACTGAGCTTCCCCAAGGGGAGGTGTCCCTTACTCTGGGCTGCATGTGGTTTGTACAGTCTAGCCATTACCTGTCTAAGGCAGTTGACAGGCTAAGAGCTACCTCTCTCCCTTGCTTTTATATTAAATGAGGGGTGTTTTATAAACGAGTTGTAAAATTACAAATAATAGAGCATGTACATGTAACTGAGCATGTGCAGTCACATCCTGTGAGCAGCAGGATATAGCACTGCTGCAAGCAGGAAATAGAACACAAATAATGCCTGTTTAAATTTCTATCTGCATTGCTATCACATGACAATTTGCCTCAGCCCAGCCCCTGTTTTGGGGGACATTAAGAGGAAGGATGGTGGGTGCTGTGGAATTGCTTCAGAACTTACTGGGACTCTAGGTAAGTATCTGGGGGAGATAAAAGCCTCTGTAAATGCTGTTCATTTCTCTTAATATTTCCTTATTATCAGACTAACCAACAGGCTCTGAATGGCCTCAGGATTAAGGACTTTTACTCCAGGGTGATTAGTGAGTGATTGGAATCAGGCCCTGGCCACCCCCTACCAAGATGAGACCTGAAGAAGAGCTCTATGTAACTTGGAAGTTTGTCTCTTTCGCCAATAGAAGTTGGGCCAATAAAAGATATTACCTCACCCAATTTGTTTCTCCAAGATTAGTCAAATCTAATCAGAATCCATGTCTGAGTTAACACATGGAAATGCTACAAGTCTGATTCTTCTGCCATTGACACTGGTGTAAATTGTAGGTCACTCCAGTGACACCCATGGAGCTACTAGGTGGATTTTCCACTGGCCTCTGTGAGTAGGCACCTAACTCCCATTGCAATCAGTGGGAGTTAGGTGCTTTTGAAAATCCCCCTAGGCACCTCTCTGCATCTTTAGGTGCCTAAATGCCTTTAAAAATCTGGTCCTAAGGATACAACAGGAAGGAGTCAGCCAAAAGCTGATCAGTTCAGTAAGATTGCTCACAGAGATTACAGCTGTGATGTTTTAGTGCGTTCTCATCTTCATTTTTGGAAAAAACCTTGGCCTTTCTCCAGCAGTTCTGGAGTTCCGCTAGTCCTGCCACGTTGCAAAATGGGTTGCAGAAATGGCCCCTCCATATGGATGGGCAGACCAAGGCTATCTTCTGTTCAGGTTTCTCCAGGGCATCAACAGGCCTTCTTCAAGTGTTTGTTATAGTGATGCTTGTCGCCACATTCAATATTTCACTAGTTCTGCCATGTTGCAGAACTCCACAAACTGCTCGGTCTTGTTCGCCCAGTTGACCCTGGGTGCAATTCTCCTCTCTGAGTTGTGCACTGCCCTCCTATTGTTGACTTCAGTGAGAGCTTTGCACAGTATTGGGCCCCATATTATCAGCGTCTCCTGACACACAGTTTCTTTCCCAGGACACTCAGGGCTCAAATTAAAATCATTATAAGAAGGGGGCAGGTTCAGTATCTGTGGTCCCTCCCTGTGTGTATAATTATATTGATGGATATATTTTAACAAGAGAAAGTGAGTTCACCTGGTTCAAGAACCACTAAAAGATCTCTCCCAGAATCCCACCCCTCTTTTCTGGCACAATGCTATCGGTTTTTGCTGGATCTTCTAGGCATCTCAAATGTAAGGTTTGACCAGTGTGATTTTACCTAATTTGCACAATGGGGCCAATTAAATCCCTGTCGTGCTCTCCACAGAGTAAGCAAGCAGGAAGAGAGGAAAGGGCAACGTACCTGATAAATAGCAACATGGAAAAATAGACTCGATCCTCCTCCTTAGCCCATGTTCTTTGTTAGCAAGTTCCAACCTCCATTCCCTGAGCCCTTGGGCTAAATGCCTGCATTCCCTGGCGCGCAGCTTAGTGCAAAGCTGCCTCTGAGCCACCTTTATGTCCAATCCCAGGGCCTTATCATGGAGCTGACTGAGGACCGGCCCTCAGCTGAAGTTAGAGCAACCTAAAGGCTTTGTTTCAGAGGGGTAGCCGTGTTAGTCTGTATCAGCAAAAACAACAAGGAGTCTTTGTGGCACCTTAGAGACTAACAAATTTATTTGGGCATAAGCTTTCATGGGCTATAACCCAGTTCATCAGATGCATGGAGTGAAAAATACAGTAGGCAGGTATAAATATACAGCACATGAAAAGATGGGAGTTGCCTTACCAAGGGGGGAGTCAGTGCTAACGAGGCAAATTCAGTTAGGGTGGATGTGGCCCATTCCCAACAGTTGATAAGAAGGGGTGAATATCAAAAGAGGGAAAATTACTTTTTGTAGTGACTCAGCCACTCCCAGTCTTTATTCAGGCCTAATTTGATGGCTGTGATCGCTTATGCTGGCTTGTAATAACACCCTAGGGCTCATTATGCTTATGAGGCTTACTAGAGTGCAGTGTGCTCTAGCTGGGGGCCCCAAATTGTCCCCTCTAATTCCTGATCTACTCCCCTTGCGGGTGGGCATGGGGAAGACTCAGAAGGAGTTGGTGTAGAGTCAGCTGAACATTCAGGGCAGCCCTAAGGCCTTTAATGCAGTTTAGAGGAACTTTCATGTGAGCCAGGAGCTGACCTCTTATTCTTACATCCCTTCTCCTTTTACCATTGTTCATTTCCTTAGGGTTTGGAATGGCTACAATCAGGCCCACTGGATCAGGTAACTTCCTCTGATGTGGAGCAGATCAACCAATGCAAATAAACAATATCCCATAAACTAGCTCTGTGTGGGCTCATTCTCCTATATCACTTCTGCAGTGCAGAAGAGGGGACAGAAATTAGCTCTCTGCAAAAGTCTGCTTTCCAGGCTGCTGGGTGCCTGTGGGGATTCCAGTTTTAAACTCCTTTTAATGATTGTATAATAGGACAATTATTGTAAATAATCTTCCTCATTAGGAAAAATAAACCACCAAACAGGCTCTGGTTGGGGAGATCTTTCGTGAAAGAATATAAATTAATAAATAAATAAACTTGTTGAGCAAACATCTTAATCTGAAGAGCTGAGAAGAGCAGACAGCAAAATTAATCATTTGGGAAAATAAGCTGGTCTGTTGTGCTTTGCTTCCATAGCAGGCCAGGAATATTCTAACGAAAACAATCCGCTGGGGCTCTCTGACCTTGGACTTTCTGCGACAGGTTCCCACATAATCAGGGGGTGCTCCTTTTGATCAGTCTGAAGTCAAACGAGACTATCCAGGAAGATGCCTATCCACCAGTTTGTTCTGTGTAGCTGCAGCCAGTGTTGGACTTTGTTCTTGTCTTATTTATTTCTTTGCAGAAGCACACACAGTGCCCTTGCTATTACAACAGCAGTTCAGACGGTGGAGTCTCCTCCACCTTCTTGGAGCAATGCATCCTGGGAGAGTCAACCAAAACTACATCAGCCTATGTTGCAAGATTCTACAGGAAGCCAGGCTTTGGAATTCTCTCTGGTCTACCCTGTTAGCAAAGCCGACGGCCTCATTCTGAGCTCACAATGATGTACATCACAATTAATTCTAGTCATCAATATAAATGCAAGTGAGAAGGACCTGGTGTTCATCTCAGTTACACTTATTTAATTGACTTCAGTGGAGTTAGTCTGAATTTATGCCAGCAGAACACAGATTAGTATCTGGGCCTTTGAGCCAAACTCAGGACTGATGTGACTTGTGGTATATCTGATCAATGTAGACCCAATGTGTACATGGAAAATAGTGTAGTGTAACTAGGTGGATTTGGCAACTAGCAGGTGCAATTTAGATTGATCGGAGGCACAGGAAATGACAGGTGTTCCTGCTCCAAATGCTAGTTAATGGTAAGTCCTATAGGACTCTATTCTTTCTTCTCTCTCCAGTTGTATTCAACTGGCTGAGGTCCTATGAGGTCGAGGAAAGACTGTTTCTCCCTCTGACTCCCTCCAAGCCACTACCATCTTATGGAGAAGATGCTGCTGTACCCAGGATGAGGACCTCTGGAGGTTCAGAGAAGGACTTGTCAGTACGCACTCCTGGCTGTGAAACTCTACCACAGGAGATCAGGATGAAACTGTGCCTTGCTTTGTGACAGGTCTGTTTCTATAAGCTTTAGCACAATAGAGCCTCTTCTCACACTTCCTCCCATAAACATCTCTCCAGAGAAAGACACTTGATGGAATGCAACCCCACAAAGGGAACAGAAAATAGCTTCCCAGCAGAACACTGCTGAGATTTGGATCACGGTCTCCACTGCTTAAATGTCATTGTGACCGATGCCCTAAAATACATTGGTGGAACATGACGCTTTCAGCCTAAATTGACCATGTCATTTTGCTGCCCTCAAGATACAGCTTCACATTTTTGCCTCTGTTTCACTGAGTCTTTAAACTCCCCAAATCTAAAAGATGGTTGTGATGAAATAGAGAGAGAATCATTCTATTCAGGAACATTTTGAACGCTTTTCTTGAAGAAAAATGTCCAAACCTTATAACAACGGGGACAGAACATAAATGTTCATGCTGAAATATTATAACAAAATGTTTCTGGTCAAATGGTCGGGCTGTGACTGGAATGAAATAAGATGAGAGGGAGCTGGCATTTGAATGTATCCGTATGGGGGGGGAAGGAGAAGCAGCATTTCTCAGAACACAACAGCTGAGATAGTTCCACAGTTTCGGTGAAAGAACTTTGTGAAATCCCATGTAGCGGGGTGGTCACCCGCTCCAGCCCTGACAGGGTTAAAACAGCCTGGATCAGCGGGGGGAGTGCTGCCCTGGGGGAGCCAAAGACTAGGCTCATGGAGAAGGCAGCCACAGCTGGGGCCATGCCCCAATCAGGCCACAGCTGGCCATATAAAAGGCTATGAGCCAGGAGCTCAGGCAGTCTCTCTCTAGCTGTGGAGACAGATGGGCCTGGCTGCCTGGGAGCTGAGCAGGGCACCTAGAGTGGAGCAGGGCTCAGGAAAGGCCAGAGGAGCTGGGGAGCTCCAGGCTGGAAAACCCCCAGGCCGCAGGCCTTACTAAAGGCCGGGAAAGGTACTGGGGTTGCAGAGGGGCAGCCCAGGGGTAGGCAAAGGCAGCAGGTCCAAACCCCCCTTGCCAATGATGAGTGGCCATTGCACTGCAGTCTGAACCAGTGTGTGGGGGCTAGATGAGGACTAGCAGTAGCTGCTGAGGCAAGGTGGGTATAGAGGGTGGGAATTCCCTGGGATGGGGAGACCCAGAGACTGCGTGGGGACTGCAGAGGGCAGAGCCCCGAGGGAAGGGGCACCGGGGTCTGGGACAGACACAGGGGCTTGAGGCAAGCGGGACACCGGCCTGCAGAGGGTGCTCCAGAGGCTGGAGAGCTAATTCCCAGGATGACCAGTGGGAGGCGCCGCACCGGTGAGTCTTGGCCTTGCTACAGCCCACCATTTGCGCTGAACATTAATCTGCCCCTTTCATTCTAAGTATTTTTTGCTGCACCAGTGAGGTACACGGGGCAGGCTTCAGACTCTTCTGAAGAAGGTTTGCCTAGAGCAGTGGTTTTCAACCTTTTCTCAGTTGTGGACCCCTTTGGAAATCTTACACACAGTCCATGGACTCCACGCAGGTCCATGGACCACAGGTTGAAAACCACTAGTCTAGAGGTATAGCTGTAAGAGGAGGAGGAAGCCACAACTTGGTTTGTATTCCTGGATCTGCCACTGAGTTGATAAGTGTCTTTCAGCAAGTCACTTAACCTTTTAGTGCCTAAGTTTATAATAAATGCAAATTGTGCATAGTAATGCTTACCTTCCTTGCTTTGTGAGACCTAATGAATGTCCCTAGAGATTCTTTCATGAAAGGCACTATCCATAAATATAGGTAACTATGAAAGAACATCCCTTGGACAGTTCCTTTTAGTTGATACCCATATTCACTGTATTTTAGTGCATGTGGACTTTAGGGACATCATATTAAAAACTAGTACAGAAAATATCAGCCCAGAAGTACTGCATGATTCATGCCATGTGAGCTGCTAGAACACTGTTGATTATAGACCAGCGGTCGGCAAACTATGGCACGCGAGCCGATTTTTAATGGCATGCTGCTGCCTGCTGGGTCCCAGCCACCAGCCCCGCTCAGCCCGCTGCTGAACCCAGGCCGGCAGTGGGCTGAGCTGGGCCTGCGGCCAGGACCCTGGCAGGGAACAGCGTGCCATTAAAAATCCTGCCCGCCCCGGCCCGCTCTTTTCCGCCCCCGGCCTGTGGCTGCTGCTGCAGGGCAGGCAAGGTCCCCCGTCCCCCGCCTCTTTCCCCAGCGTGCCGGGTTCCTGCCCCTCCTCCTCTCCTTCCCTGCCACCGATCAGCTGATGGCCCTTGTGAGGGATGGGGAGAAGCAGAGCCGCAGCACGCTCGCTGCTCTAGGGAGGAGGTGGAGAAGAGGTAGGGAAGGGCCTTGGGGAAGGGGGTTGGAATCAGGGCTTATCCCCTCCAGCCTAATGCTGTGAGCCACTCTGGGCAGGGGGCTGGGAGCACCCCCACGACCCTAGCCCACACCCCCAGCTCCCTGCCCTGACCCCGTGCCCCCTCCACACACACTCCTGCCCTGACCTCTGCATCCCCCCCCACACACCCCAGCCCCCTGCCCTGACCCCTGCACTCCCCACGACCCCAGCCTTGAGTCCAGCACCTCCACACATACCCAGCCCACCCATGCCCTGACTCCTGCACCCCCCTCACATGCTCCCAGCCCTCTGCCCTGACTCCTGCACCCCCCACATTCCCACCCCCACCCTGAGCACCAAACGGGAGTTTCCGCACACACACCCCCACATTCCCACCTGCACCCCTTGCACCAAATGGGAGCTGCCCAGATAAGCACTCCACACCCAAACCTCCTGCCTGAGCCCGCTCCCTCATTCTAGCTCTTGGCCAGGCCCTACACCCCAACCCCCAGCCTACTCCTTCACCCCAGCTCTGTGCTCAGTGCACTCCCAGCTCAGCTCAGTGCAGAGAGAGAGGAAGAGAATGGGCTAGAACCAGGGAGAAGGTAGGTACCCACTCTATGTGGGCAGGGCTGGGATCCCAGACCGGCAGTGGGCTGAGCCGTTCAGCCCACTGCCGGTCTGGGGTTCTGGCTGCCAGCCCCTTGCCAGCCGGGGTCCCGGCCGCAGGTCTCGCTCAGCCTGCTGCTGGCCTAGGTGAACAGAACCCCAGGCTGGCAGTGGCCTGAGCGGGCCGACGGCATAAGATCAGCATTTTAATTTGATTTTTAAATGAAGCTTCTTAAACATTTTGAAAACCTGGTTTACTTTACAAACAACAATAGTTTAGTTATACAATATATAGACTTCTAGTGAGAGACCTTCTAAAAAACATTAAAATGTATTACTGGCATGTGAAACCTTAAATTAGAGTGAATAAATGAAGACTTAGCACACCACATCTGAAAGGTTGCTGACCCCTGTTATAGACATTCACTGCATACTCAGTTGCACAAATTTGGTTGAACATTCCTTCCCACTCCCTTTGGGCCAGATTTTAGTTTGTGCATACTTGTCACTTCTTGAAATAGTCTGCCCGTCTAATGCCTTAAAGCAAGTTTCTTGTATTAAATGAGTTGAAATGTCTACTGCAGGTATCATCATTTAAAAAAAAAAAAAAGACAATGTAGTTACTAGCAACTGCATGAAACCCCATGTGGGGTTTCTCCTGGGCATGAAACAAGATGCAAAATCTCTGAGCCCTTACTCAGCATTCATCTGCAAATGTGACCACCTACAAATGTCAAGAAAAGAAATAGGTGATGAGTATTAGGGCTGTGGGGCCGTTTCATACCAGGTGGCGCTCCATTAACTTCAGCAAGTTTCCCCCGGCATTGCTTTGGCTCTTGATGTAGAAATTCATGGACACATCGTGCTATTTCTTAAATCTTTTTAAAATGGCAGTGTGCCGACTAAACTGCATTGGGAAGATGAGAGCACATGGCGTGGCTTTCAGTTCTGGTTTTGTTTAATTTTAAATTAAAACAAATTCTTAAAAAAGAAAAAAGAGGCACACAGCCAAAAAAACAATCACAGAAACCCAAAACCAAAACAACCTCTCTCCCCAAATTCTAACATTCACTTCAGACCTGCCCCACGAGCATGATGTTGCTTTATTCAATGATAAATAAAGCATTATTGGCTCCTCTGGGGAAAGGCATTACCAAAGTGCAAAGTTTTGTCACTCTTCTATTAGCATATCTTGGAGCCTCCTGCAGGTACCATAAAAGAAACAACATGAACACAAGCGGAACTAGCCGGGATCCAAATAGGATTTCTTTAGTCTAGAAGTTCCATCTCAACTAACCACTCTTGGGGGCCCAATTCTTCCCCTCTGAAGATATTCTGTAGTTAATATTGTGGCCCTGATCCTTAGCAATGGCCAAGCAACTTGCACTATGGGGAAAGGCAACTCTGAACCAGCTGTGTGCTACTCTGATCCTCACCTGGAGGTAATGAAGTTACCCATTTAAGAGGTAGAAGAATACAGACAGATTGGGAGCTAAATATGGAGACCCACAAATGCATCACTTATCCCAAACACTATGGCTACAAATGGGAAAGCAGACTTGCACCAGCCCTCAGTTGCTCAGCTTGAGACAGCTGTTAAAGATTTTCTTAGTTTCCAAATTTAACCCCCATTACATTTCTAAATTTATTAAACCAGGAAATGAGTCAGCCAGCTGGGCAATTGTCTTTATTTCTTGACGGGGTGACAGGAAGAGCCCCATAAGCATATTTCTGTGTACTTCTGCCTCATGCAATCTCATTAACAAGGAGATACCATGTCACCAGAGAATAATTTGGAATGTGATGCATTGCCACATTGCTGTGCTGGGGTGTTCTCTTCCAGATGTTGCTTTAACTGGGTCTTTCCATTCCAATCTACTTGGCTTAAACCTCCCTTTCTTACTGCTCTTGGTCTCAGCCTTAGATGCTCATACATGGTAGGAATAGTTGAGCTGACTATTCATGGCTAAACAGTTAACGTCCAGGTGCATCTGTCTGAAAAGGAATGGGTGATGCTGTCGGTGAACAGAAAATGAATTGATTCTTTTCTTATGTAATCCCTACTTGGAGATTGCCAGACTGTGGAGCTGCAGGCTGAGCCTAGAGAGGACCCTACCAACAGGAACTACAAGTAAGATGGCTTCCAAACCTGTCTGACCCTCCCCACATTTCCAGCATGCTTGCAGTCAGGGCTGGGGATAGAAGGAACGAGAACCCCTTGCTGGGGCCAATAAGAGGCTTCCACATGGCCAGCGAAGGGACAGCCTAACTTTACACAAGGACAGGAAGAAAGGGAGGGAGGGAAGGAGTGAATGTACTTTCAGTTTCAATTTGGAAGTTGAGAGAGGGAGAGTGCAGTTCAGGGAATCCCTGCTAAATTCCCCCTTGCCCTCTACCGCCAAGGAAGTTTTGCACTGTTCTGAGATATTAGCTGCATGGATCAGGCAGCTCCAGCCCTGCCATGACCAGCATCCAGAGAGAGAGGGTTCAACCCAACATTCACTACTGAGAGCCAGTCAAGACCCCAAAGGAATCCCAGTCAGGAAACCAGCAAGCCCAGTTGAAGTCAGGAGAGGACCTGCCACACCCAGGGGTGAAGATAAAGTAAGGGGCCTTTTTTAAAGCCAGCCAACACTATAGTGCTGCAACACTCCATCTCAGGAGGCAACTTGGGTCTTACCAGCTGCCTCAAGAAGAAGATGGGCAGGGAACTGAGGTTGGAGGAGTTTGTAAGTGTTAGGAGGTGGGGAATGGTCTTATATATTCATGTTTGTTTATTATTACTAAACCGTAACCCTTTCCTTCTCCCGATCCTGTTTTTCTTTCACCCCCCGCCTCCAACTTAGCTCCCAGTCTGTTGTGCTGTTGTTTTTGGTGTGTTATTCCTTTGCTGTGGTCTGTTTTATTTACTTTATTGTCATCTATGTGACAGGGAGATACGTGTATAAATCTGGGTAGGTAGGAGATTGCCTTCAAATCCATGCATGTGTTATTTACCTATCTGCTGAGGGCATGGGTGGGCATGGATTGTTCTTCATGGTGTCTCATTCTTGTTTGTGTCATTGGTAAGGCTAAAGCCTGTGTCACTCATGCAATGGGCCTTGGGGCCTAGCAAAAGATTCAAGTATATGGTGCAAACTAGGATGCTTTGCAGCACTCTGAAAAAGAGTTAGTTTGGCAAGGATGTGATGTTTGCCCCACATGGGTGCAGAAAGGGTTAATCTAACCAGGGGGCAGTGGATATGAGTCCTCAGAGTGGCCCAGAGAGTCTGCGTGAGGTGCAGCCAATAGGAGAGAGGATGCAAGAAGCAGCCAATCAGGGCCCAGCAGGATCGAATAAAAGGAGCTGCAGGGAAGAGTTGAAGTCAGTTGTTAGGAGCTCAAGGAGTATGGACTCTCTCTCTCTCTCTCTCTCTCTCTCTCTCTCTCTCTCTCTCTCTCTCTCTCTCTCTCTCTCTCTCTCTCTCTCTCTCTCTCTAATAGACTGACACCTGCAGCACCTTGGACAGAGCAACTACTGGCAGGGACTGGGAAAGCAAGAGGGAGTTCCTGTCTGGCTGCTGGGACTGGGTAGTGACATGCCCTGAGGCAAGGGTGAAGAAGGTGCTGGGGCCATTGGGAAGTGGCCCAGGGAGACATAGCAGTATGGTGAGACGCTAAAAAGTCACAACAAGAGGCTGTGGTCAATAGGATCCCTGGGCTGGGACCCGGAGTAGTTGGCGGGCTCAGGTCCCCTCCCCTCCATTCACCACTGGACTATTGGACTGTGATACTAACTCCCCCCCCTCCCCCCACCACCTAGGCGGGAAACATGGATGATGACATGACCAGAAGGCCAAGCCAAGAAGAGGACACTGCAGTTCCTGAGGCTGTGAGAGGGGCTGCAGTGACAGTGTGCAGACCGCTGACAGGGGGTGTCGGCCTCAAGCTAATTACTAGAGTGACCAGGAGGAGGTACCAGCCCTGCAGTGAGTGACGTACCCAGTGACAAAGGGCTATATATTTGTTCATATATACTTCTGTATGGCAACAGTATTTATAACACAGAGCAGACTGTTGCCTTTCGACTTACTCTAGTGCCTCTGTCATCTGAAGAATGAAAGCAGATAGTAATAATCATGATGTAGAATAATTGCCTCATAAGACATATATAGGCTTATTTTTGTGTGTCTGTAATTGTTATTTTAATTTGCTCTTTTCTGTTGCATGACACAATATTGATCCATCCCATACAAAACTTGATTAGAAACTTTTTACAAATAAAAAGAAAAGGAGGACTTGTGGCACCTTAGAGACTAACAAATGTATTTGAGCATAAGCTTTCGTGAGCTACAGCTCACTTCATCGGATGCATTCAGTGGAATGCTTTTCCACTGAATGCATCCGATGAAGTGAGCTCATTCCACTGAATGCATCCGATGAAGTGAGCTGTAGCTCATGAAAGCGTATGCTCAAATAAATTTGTTAGTCTCTAAGGTGCCACAAGTCCTCCTTTTCTTTTTGCGGATACAGACTAACATGGCTGCTACTCTGAAACCTGTCATTCTTACAAATAAGGATCAATCTGACTTCAGCACATCAGTCTATAACTTTCATTCTACTCTTATCTTATGTATTTTACATTTAAATTGTTTTAGATTTGAAAGATGGTGACAAGTTAATTTATCTCAGTTACTCAGCATGTTGCTTTCCCACAAAACACAGATTACATTTAATTTGATAAGGATAAAGCTGGGAGCGGATTTTGAAGCGTTAAATTAGGTGTGCAATTTATCATTTTTGCTTCCATCTTTCACCGCCACCAATTTCATTTCCACAGACAGAATGTCTGATGATTCCACTGAGATGGCATAACTTCTGATAGTTTTGAAGGGTTATTATTTTTAATATGTGTGAGATTCAAAATGAGGTGGTAAACTAGCAGTGAAGAGATGCATGTTAGTTTTAAATCAAAATGCCTCATGGCTGTGATTTACTTATTCTCAGATATGTGCTGTTGAATTTAGAAAGGAATAGATTATTGGACTTTTAGATGATAAATACTGTAATACTTTGATGACATTTTTAGGTTTGTGAAATACACTACAAGTTCCCCATACAAATTGGATCACATTTTCTACTTATGCTACAAACTAGGAGATGATTCATTTATCAAGGGAAAAAATGATCTTTTATCAAAGCTATTGCCACAGACAGAACTGGCAACGAGACTTTATTGTGCTCATTAGAGTTGGGCGGATATTATTTTGAGGAAACTATTTTTGCCAAAAAATGCTGATTCATCTAAACTGAAACTATTCATGCGTAAGAGTTTTGCTTAATTTCCCAACTTGGCAAAATATTTTTTAAAAAGTGTTAAAAGTATCAAAACATCTTGTTTTGATGTCTTTGTTTCTCAGTTTTAAAAAAATATTTTTTTTGAAAGTTAATTTATCAGAAGTTTGAAAAGGCCGACACCAAAACAAAACAGTTTGAAATTATAGAAACGAAGTATTTCGATCTGAACAAAACATTGTTTCAGTTTGTTGGTTTGTGAAAAACAGATTTTGATTTTTATCACAATTCAGGATAGGAGAAATTTTTTAAATCTTAAATTCTCATGGGATGATGAGAACTGTTTCTAGGCTAGCCCTCGTACACATACCTCTCAACTGTTTTTCCACAAAAGCCTCCAATTTTGCATGAAAAATATTCTCTGGTGCTGACCGCAAAGGCAGAAATTTAAACAGCAGAAATAACATCACACTCTAAATGACCAGCTAAGTTTCTGTTAAATGTATGCTTTAGTCACAGCTAGTTCAGCCCCGAGATTTCAGAGAATTTTTTTTTTTTTAAAGACAGAATGTCTATGATTTAAGCCCCTTTGTTCCCAAATTTCAGTGTCGGGGTGAGAAGTATGAATGCCCTGTTCCGCATAAAATATCCCATTGTGCGATTTAGTAAATCCATTTCGCTCTGCATGTAAATGCTTCCCTTTGTTATACACCAAAAGAGAGAGATCACAGAGTCAAATAACGTGAGACACAAGATGTAGAAAAATCTTCACGTAGCAATTTGTTAGCATGTTTTTAAAATTAAAAAAATCCAATTGTTTCCCTAAAGTGGGTGAGTAACTTACATTCTCCTCACATCATTTACACCTACAGAAATTGCTTTGGACACACATGAACTGTATTCTCTATCATGAAAACAGAAAGTTGTGGCTCAGCATATGTAACTTGGCCAAACTACAGTACGAGTTATCTTGGATTTGATCTCTGTAAGGTGTTGAGTGAGCATTTCATCCCTGATCCAACAAAGCACTTGAACGTGAGCTTTGCTGGAGCATTTACTTCAGTGGACGTATGCATTTTTATTTATTTATTATTTATTTATTCTGAAAGTTAAGCATGTGGTGAAGGGCTTTGCTGTATCAGGGCCAGAGTGCTCAGCACCTTCCACGATTAAGTCTCTTGAAACTCTACAGTAAGTATTTTATAATATGTATCTTCAGTCCCTACAGAGCCCCAAAACTGACTTTATATGGTCGTAGAGTTCATTCTTTAATTAAGTACGCCAGGCAAAATCTAACGCAGAATGTTGATGAGACATGTCTTCAAGCCCTGCAGCTCTGTGTTGACTGTTGTTTCAACACACTTGGTGGGATCTTCATTCCTATTATATAAATTTGAATTGCATGCTGATTCTTAGGCACACTTATGTGCTTGATTTGTAAATGTCTTAATACCTATTTACATGTTAATTAGTTCAAACCACAGGGACAGCTCATCCCTAAGAAGAAACTCTTATTGGGAACCAATGCCAAGACAGTGTGTTAGACTATAAGCAGACACTCCTTGTTTTATGAATCTTACTATCTTGTCTCAAGTTGGCAAGTGCTTAGCCGTTGCTGTCGGGGCCTCTGTATGTGGAGCTAGTGCTCTATGAAATCTGTCCCATGCTTAAAAATCTAAAACCAGTACATTTTCCAGAGGTGGAGGTTAGTTCTTTATAGAATCACCACTATTGGGTCCCATGTTTTATAATGTTCCCTCTCTTCCTTTGTTTTCTATTGGACTCCCCTTGTTTGCTTTGATGTGTTAGGACATTCAGAACATTGTATTTTCATTCATCTTTGTTATATATGATGGCAGGTGGAGCTGCACATCAAATAACACTATTATTTTATACCTTATGACATATCTTCTCTCTGTCCTCAGCCTTTCCACTTTACAACAATGCAATTTCTAAAAACTCTGTTTTACCTATGGGATAGTCTTTATACAATTTATTTTTCTTTTATGCTTTCAAAACAGTTCTGTCCTGGGTTGTTAGCACACAGTGGTGTTTTGCAAGTTCTGGGCCCAGGTGACAAAAGAATTAAAGTCTGCAAAAATAGGTAGAGATACAGTAATTAGAAACTCTCTGCATGCCTGTGAATAATTAGCATGTGCCTGGGTCTGAAATAGGAAGTCTGACTTCCAGCGCACTTCCTATTTTCACAATAAATCATACTCATTGGAAATTGTGAAACAGTTTATGAAGCTCCAAACTTTTTCTTTCTCAGAAATTATGTGCTGAAAACATTTTTGACCTTGCAGAGTTCTCAGTGTTCCATTGTCTCAGGTCAACATCCATGTGCTTGTAAAATTGCCCACCTTCTGGCATACTGCAGACCAAATTCATCCCAGTTGTCACTCTGCTGAATCCAAGGCTGTATCCAGAAACTGTTTCCATAAATATGCATACAAAGCCTGATTCTTCACTCACTTATGATGCTGCAAATCAGGAAAGATTCAACTGAAGTGTTATACCAGCTGTAGGTGGGAGGAGACTCAGGTACTGTAACTAAAGAAGTTAGTGGAATTATTATTGTGTGAGATCAGAATCTGGCCTCTCTGCACATTCTGGGCAGGACACCTATAAAATAGTCACAAGAGCAGCAGGGTTACATAAATAAGGATTCAGGAGTCTGATTGTAGGGATCCCTTTTTGAAAACCTTGGCTCTTGTCTGTGATATTCTGCGGTGCCTACAGTGCTAAACTTCCACCTGCAGAGCAGAATGCTGGACTTGAGCTCTGCTATGGCTGTGTGGGCTGAATTTGCCCCCAAGACCTTAAATGTCTACGATAAGTCATTCATCACTGAAAAGACACTTCGGCCCAGTGGTTTTCTCTGTTAACAAAGACACGCAAAACATGTGACCATGGAAAGTGAGAGCCTCTCCTCCACTCAACTCAGTCTCTCCACTGCCTTCTACATAGTTTGTCACTCTCTCATCCTGAACTTATACATCCTTTGGTGTCCATGAGTCTTTGCTCCTCTGGTTCCCCTCCGCCCTCTCCTTTGCTGCTTCCTCTCTTGCCTCTCTCCCATTCTTTTTATTGGGATGCTTTCGGTTCTGCCCTTGGTATCCTCCTCTCGTCCCTCTATATATTCTTCCTGGGATTACCCATCTGTTCACGTTGCCTCAGCTCTCACCTGTATGGTGATGACTGCCAAATTCACTCACTCCCCCTGACGTGCCCCACTCACTTCAGTTTCCAACTCCCTTTCTGCCTTTTATGCTCTATGGTCTGCCACAGACCCAAACTCAGCATGGCTAAAATGAGACATTTTCCCTTTCCTCCCAACACTCCTCCCTCGTTAATGTATGACACCATTCTCTTTGCTAGCACACCCTCAATGTCTCTCTCCCTCCTCCCACATCCAGGCTGTTGATAAATCCTATTGGTTCTTCCCCTCATCTATCCTTCCTTTCCATCCAAAACTAAAGATGGTTAGAAAAAAGGAAAATAAAGCGAAAGAACAGCAGTACTGACTTTAGTGGCCTTACTCCAGGCTGAGAGCAAGATGGGATCCAGGCCTTTTTCTTCACAACTTTGGTTGATCCCTATTTTATTTCCTTCAAGGCTAAAGACTTCTAGTATCAATTACACTGACATAACTCTATTCATGGCCATGGAATTACTCCTGACATACACTGGTGTAAGTGAGAGGTAAATCCGGGATAAAATATTCTTGGTAGTTTATTACCATACATTTTTCTGCAGGAGCCTGTTACACCGAATCCATCCGAAGCTTGTAAAAATGTATTAATCTATATTTTTTGACCTACCACAATGTTTGGTGTCATTGACTATTATTGTTTACACTGCAGGAGCACCAACACTGGTTTAGTTGCTCTGCAAAACTATAGGAAGAGACAGTCCTTGTCCAAAGAGCTTGCACCCTGAAACGATGATAAACAAAGAGTGGGAGGAAAGGGGCTACCACCTACAGGACAAACAAATTGGTCACTTCTTGTTAGTTTAATGGATCCATTTTTTATTTTGCTTATTTACAAAACCAGCCAGCTTTGAAATTATTCTCCTCAGGGTTATTTTATATAGAAGGAAAACAAAAGTAGCCCCATAGCACTTCATGAATGCACTGCAATGATTACAGCTGAATGGATAATCATAAATGTAAACTCTTTTGGCACCAAGGCAGGTCATTAAGGGATACCTGGTTACTATAGTAGCCCAGGCAGTAACCTCATGAATAAATGGACAAACAGGATGTCAATATATTTTGACAAACCTCTTTTCAATCTTGTAGAGAAGGTATCCATATCAGTGACTAAATTATTCCAGTTCTCTGGGATATTTACTTCTGCATCAATTTCAGAAATCATTAAGAGCCCATTGCTTCTGGTCTGTAACAGCCACAGTTTCCATTTGAAGGCACTTCTAATGTAGATATTAGGCCAGATTCACAGCTGGCATAAGTGGGCACAATTCCACTGACTTCAGTGGAAGTTGCACACGCTTATAACAGCTGCCAACTTGGCCTAATGTATCTAAATCATCTTCAGAACAAAAGGTAAGACAAACTTATTCCTCTCTAAAGAAAGCCCAGCTATTTATCTGTTGTGATTGTTCAGTAAGTAGGTATCTAAGCAACTCTCTCTTTCATCTGATGTAAAGAAAATATTGAAAGGAAATACAGAATCTTTGGGGAAATGAGGCCTTTATATTGTCAGTATTTGAATAAATTTCTAGCAGTTGAATTGCTGGTACTTTAACCGAGATCATAGTAATTATGGCGTAAGCAATGATTGGGAAAGGAATATAGTGTCTAGATTGCAGGTATTTTCAGTAAGAAAAATATAGTACGTGAAATGCTGATGTTCTGGGGGGGGGGAACAATAGCAACTTCACAGGCTTTGAGATGGTTTTAATATCTGTTCTCATTACTTTGCCTTCAGTACATACTACAATACTCATTGCCAGGGTGAGTAAGGTAAGCAGCATTTGCCCCATTGCTGGCATCAGACTCAAGGCCTGGTAGAGGGTGTGATAATAAATAAGAAACATTGGCAACAAGTATAATAAGCAGAATATTGAAATGCAAAAGAAACATGCACAAACAAGTTTCTCCTCTAGGGATCAATCTAGTCAGCGGTTATCAAGCTGTGGATCAGGACCTCAATTTAATGGGGTTGCTGGGTTGGCTTAGACTTGCTGGGGCCTCACCTGGGTCAGCTCCAAAGCGCAAGTCCCACCGCCTGGGGCCGAAGCCAGAGAGCTTCAGCCCTGGGCGACGGGGCTCAGGTTACGGAACCCCTGCCCATAGGTGCTAGAACTAAAATTACGGTGGGTGCTGCCTCACCCCCTGGCTTGAAGTGGTTTCCATTATATACAGGGTTTACAGTTTGGTTCAATGGCTCTCAGAACCTACACTATACAAATTGTTCCAGCACCCCTGCCTGGAGCTGAAATCTTTGGGCTTCGCCCCCCACTCCTCCCAGGCTGGTGGGGCTTTGGCTTTGGCTCTTCCACACCCGGGGCAGCAGGGCTTAGGCAGGCTCAGGCTTCCATCCCCCCTCCTGGGGCCGTGTAATAATTTTTGTTGTCAAAAGGGGATCATGGTGCAATGAAGTTTGAGAACCCTGATCTAGATCCTATTTAAATCCGTGGAAAGATTACCATTTACTTCACTGAGTACTGAACTAGATCTCTAGAGTACAATGCAAAACCAAGCTATTACCAAATATTTACCCATACATATAATGAGCAGAAGGATGATCTTGTTGGTAGATTGGGACTCAGGAGATATGCATTTAATTCTTGTCTCTGCCTCTGACTTGCTGTGTGACTTTGGCTCCAATCCAGCAAAGCACTTAAGAAGATGCTTTAAGTAATCTAGTTGATTTAAATGGAACTAGTCATGTGCTTAAAGTTAAGCATATGCTTAAGGAATTTGCTTGATTAAGGCCCCAATCCGTCCAAACCTCAGTAATCCATCAGAAAATGGGAATAATAATCCTTCTTGTCTCCCACCCTTTATTTGTCTTGTCTATTGAGGCAGTAAGAACTTTGGGGCAGAGACTGTCTCTTTCTATTTCTATGTACAACACCTAGCACCATGGAGCCCTGATCTCAGTTGGAGCCTCTATGTAGTACTGTAATATAAAGAATAAATAATGTGTAGGTCTACCATTGCCTCCTATTGGATGGAAATGTAACTGCTCAATGAGTAAAGGAGGTACAGTACTCAGAAGATTCGATTAGCTCAAGTGAAAGAGGTGGAGGAGGATGTTCTGAGTTATGTTTCCAAGTGGCCATGGTGTGCAACATCATGAACACTGGGACGTCACAGATCTGGTATAGACTGATACTGTATATTATGCCTATGTCAATAAGAAATTAAATAGCTATGTCTGTTCCATCTAGTTTTGCTTTCTCATACCAGAAAAGGAAGTTCCACATTTAAAAATATTTGTGTTAAACTACATTTGAGAAGTTTAAAGTCACAAATTAAAATTAGTGAAATAATTTTTCACGGAACCAGGGAGAGCTATTTTGAGACAAGGAACTTGATTAATGAGGCTCAGCATGAATAAAGGAAACTGTGCTTTTCCTTTCAAACATCTGTCTTGCGGGGACCATGCTTACTGCAGAGCAAAGAAATGACAATGTAGCATGCATCTTGAATGGAGGTACACATTCCAATGGACCAGAGCGAACATGACATATGTGCCTAATCTTTGAATGTAATTGCAGGGCAAAATTATTTTCTTACTTGAGTCTGTGCAAGTCTATAGAAGGCAGTAATATTGTATGGATTTATCTGAGAGCAAAATTTGGCTGTCTCTATTAATGATTTTTTTAGGAGACAGATAGATTTTAGAGCCAGAACGCGCCATTATATGGATCTAGTCTGACCTTCTGCATAATACAGGCCATAGAATTTTACCAGTTGAGTCCTGTATTGAGCCCAGTAACTTGGCATAGAACTAGGGCATCTTTTTTAGAAAAACATCTCATTGTCATTTATATACTCAACTTGATGGAAAATTACCATCATTAATAAAAATAAAATATAAATAAAATAAAAATAAAATTACCATCACTAATAAAAGTGTGTATTTTATTTCCACTTTGAGTTTTTCTGACTTGACTTTCCAGTCATTGGATCTTGTTGTTCTTTTGTTTTCTAGATTAAAGTGCCTTCTAGTTGTCTCTATACATAAAAAGTTTCAAATAAAACTTTTAGATCCAAATTCTGTTCTGGGTTATCCCCATGTAACCCCACTAAGTTCAATGTCGATAAGAGAAGAATTTTGGCCTCTGTTGGTTGTTGTTGAAGATATTGTAAAAAGATAGATAAAGAATTATGATCTGGTGTCTAAATGATCATAGTCATATATGTTTAGACTGAAGAACTCTAAACCTTCCTTTAGAGTAAGGGCAAATCTCCTGGCAGAAGCAATATACTGGCAGGATAGCTTTTCTATAAGCAGCCGTCTTAGAGGTGAGTGCCGTACTCAAGCATAATTCCCACTGATTTCTGTGGGAAGTTTGCTAGAGTATGAAGTTTCAGATTTACCCATGAACATTTTTTAAAAAAAGGTAATACTTTATAAGTCAACATTTCTTGATTCCTCTGTGATTCTGTGTTTGGTTTGCTCTGGAGCAAAAAAATGGCTTTAAAAACACATCTGCTAAAGTTTTTTTTTCCCACTGAAGAAAATACATATGGCATCTTCCATCTATGGAAGGAGAATGCATTTGTATATAACAGGTTGACACTATATCTTTAACAGTAACAATTGTTTTTGGATGGACACTATTAGCTAAAGTACTTCACAAAACATTTAATTTCCTAATTAGGCCTATTACACTGCAGAAAAACAACAAGGTAAACTGAATTCTGGAGGAACAAGCTATGTTTAATGAAGCATGTGTGAGCTTGCATAAGGGAAATAGGGATCTTAGAAACAGGGATTGCTAATTGCTTACAATATTTGGAGAAGTACTGTTTAAATAACAGAACTGATTTTTTTAAACAATATTTTGTAGTAATGGTTAAGAGTGCCCTTAAGGCAAGAGAATGCTGTGAAGCTCAACAATTCAGCAGAGTCCAGCAATTAGACAATTCTACTGTACTTAAAAAAACACAAGCTGTGTATATGCTACGAATTTTGGTTGACGCAATTTACATCTGCATAAAGCTGCTGCAGTTAGCATATCGTGTGTACATGTGTATACTTGGCTTTCTGTGTTGTCACCAAGAGTGCGTGTTGATGCTCAATGCGGTGCACCATGGGTAGGTACTGCCATGTGCAATGTGCCAACATCCAGCGCACTGTCTTTTGGGAAATTTTGGCAATGCATTGTGGGCAGAAATGAGTTGCGCAGAGTGACTGGGAACAAGTGGTCAATTTCCCAGTGTGCAACTGTTTCCATCCCATAATTTTCATGCCTTTTTTAAAAAAAATCCCACAAACCTGTGCAGCCCTCCATACCGTCTGTGACGGATTGCCCCCAGTTAAGATGGCACCTGATGTGCTGGGATATCACTGAGCCCACCTGTTCTGCCAGCCAGGGCACCCTTTTTACCTTTCTTGCTGAGCCAGGCTATTAAGCCTCCTCTGGCACACACACACACACAGGCGGGGCCACACTTAACTGTAGAATGACACAGATACTGAGATCAGCTGTGGGAAGCCTCAGCATAAGGGACTTGCCCCAACACTCAGGTGTCCACCTCCCTTGGGGTGCAGACTCAAAGGTATATTATGAAATTCGCCTCTTCCCTCAATGTGGAGGAAGACATGCACAACAGAAACTGGGCTTTATAATAAACAAAACAAATTTTATTAACTATAAAAGGCAGATTTTAAGTGGTTAAAGAACAAAGCATATTACTAAGCAAATAAAACAGAACCCGCAAAATAAGCTTATTTCACTAAAGAAATTGGTTACAAATCGTAATTTCTCACCCTCGATATTGTTGCAGACAGATTACAGAAAGTCTTGAAAGGCAGCTGCACTGGTCTCCAGCTTGAGATCTCAGGTATTATTACTCACAAGCTGGATTCCCTTCCAGCTTGGGCTCAACCCTTCTCCCCCTAGTTCAGTTCTTGCTTCCAGGTGTTTTTCAGTGCCTCTTTGGGTGGGGGAGTTGGAGGAGAACCATGATGATGTCACTCCCCTGCCTTATATAGCTCTTGTGTATGGTGGGAACCCTTTGTCACCCAGTGGGAGAACACTAGCATTCCAAGGGGTGGGTCCAGTTCCAGGTGACTCAGACCGATGTTTCTGCAGGGCTGTGGCAGCCATTACTCACAGGCTGTCTGAAGTGTCCACAGGAAGACTGAGCTCTTTCACAGTCCATTGTCTCTGCTAATGGGCCATCAGCCCTGTCTGGCTTTTCCATTGTTGTACCTGAAGGGCTGGTTGGGGGTCACACCCAAAGTAACACATTTGAAATACAGATACATAGTTAATATTCCTAACTTCATATACAGAAATGATACAGGCATACACATTGTATAATCACATTCAGTAAACCATAACCTTTCTAATGATATCTTACATGAGCCACCTTGCATAAAGTATATCTCAGTTATGTCATATTCATATCAAGCATATTTTCATAAAGAATACAGAGTGAAACATCACACTGGCCATCATCTCTGACAGAAGCATGGCGCCTACGCAGCTCTGCACTATTGTCATGAGCATTGCAAACACAAGATGCATGAGCTGCCGGCATTAGCAGAGCTGTAAGAAAAACCAAGTATGCAGGGACCATGACAATTTCTTGGAGGACAGACTGCTGTGGGACATAGCGAGAACCGGTTCAAGAAGGAGCTGCAGATGGTCGAGTGCCACTTTTGAGCCTGAGAAACAAGCACTTTCTGGTGGGATTGCATCATAATGCAGACTTGAGATGATGAGCAGGGGCCGTAGATCTTTCAGATGTGCAAGGCCACATTCCTGGATCTGTGTACCTAGCTCACCCCAGCCCTCCAGTGCAGGGACACCAAAATGAGAGCTGCACTGACAGTGGAGAAATGAGTAACAATTGCACTGTGGAAAGTTGCAATGCTAGATTGCCACTGGGTAGTGGGAAATCATTTGGGAGTTGGAGGCAGAGGCCACTGTCATGCCAGTACTATTAATCGTCTCCTACTATGCTGGACTGTGACTTTCAGCAATATGCAGGACAAAATGGATGTCTGTGCAGCAATGGGATTCCTGAACTTCACTGGGGCAACCATATGGCATGTATGTCCATATTTTGGCACCAGACCACCTTGCCGCAGAGTACATCAACAGAAGGGGCTACTTGTCTATGGTTATGCAAGCATTGTGAATCTCCAGGGTTGCTTCACCAACATCAGTGTTGGCTGGTGAGAGAAGGTGCATGACGTTTGCATCTTTAAGAACACAGGACTGTTCAGAAAGCTACAAGTAGGGACTTTCTTTTCTGGCTGGTGAATTACCACTGGCAATGTTCAAATGCCAGTCGTGATCCTAAGGACCCAGTCTACCCCTTTCTCTCCTGAGTCATGAAACCATATACTGGCCACCTCGACAGCACCGTCGAAGAATTCAGCTACAGGCTCAGCAGGTGCAGAATGACAGTTGAATGTGCTTTTGAAAGATTGAAAAGACACTGGCATTTACTCACAAGACTGGTGAAATAAACATCCCAATAGTTATAGCTGTCTGCTGTGTCCTGCATATATCTGTGAAGCAAAGGGGGAAGAGTTGCTGCCAGGGTGGGGGTGGAGTGACTGTCTGCTGAGTTTTTAAAAAGCCAGACACAATAGCGATTAGATGAGCTCAGCATAGAGCTATACAGCTCAGAGAGGTTTTAAAAGAGCACTTTAACAGTGAGCCACAGTAATGCGTTGTGGGGTACTGTGCTCTATCTGCCCCTGCTGTTCTGGGGCCTGTTAGGAATTGTGTGGTGCTTGGTGTACATGTAGGAATATAACATTGTCAATGCACCTATTAATTCTGTGGTGCTTGCTGTTCATTTATGATTATTACACTGTGTTTGTCACTGATCCTGAGTTGTGTCACACTGCACAGTAACAAGTCATTGGTTGCTTTCAGAACTGGTAGGCACTCTGCAGCATATATTGTGAACTAATAAAGATGAATTATTTTTCAAATAATATAACTTTATTCAATAACAAAACCAGTGCAAAGAAAAATCTGCACATTTAAAAGCAAATACCTTACAAACTTAATACATAAATGGAACAGAACTTAACAAGGGGAAAGAATATTCATGTCTATTTTAACTACACATACAGCAATAGTGGCTTTCACCGGTCAGTGTACGTGCAGCTCTGGTTGTCCTTAATCTCCCCAGGGTGGAGTGGTAGGGGTAGAGATGTGGCCTCTGATACCACACAGAATGTTGAGGAGGCGTGTAGGGTGGTGCTGTAACGGAGTTCACCATGTACGTCTGCAAGAGGGTGCAGTATCTGTGTGTGCTGCTGGAGAAGCCCCATTATGTCCTGGTGCATCTCCCTCTCCTTTTCCTGCCTGGACTACTGTTTACACTTTCCTTTTCAAGGCTTTCTGCAGTGTTCACGCTCCGGGGCCTGTGCTCATGGTTTGATGCAGCACCGGCTTGCAGGATCTCACTGAATGTCATCCCCAGTCATCTTTTTTCTCTTCCTTATCTGGTGCAGGTGTTCTGCGGGTGTGGATGAGGAACACCTCAAGGCCACAGTGGCAGCAGCTGCAGATAAAACACACACAGGTACCATTGTCAGTATAGTCACAACAGAAAGCAAAAGTTAAGATTCAGAACCCCCTTCCTTTGCTCCCCCGCAGTTTTAAACAAGACATGCTTATTGACTCCTCTGCTTGGGCGTGCTTAGAATCATAGAAGATTAGGGTTGGAAGGGACCTCAGGAGGTCATCTAGTCCAACCCGTTGCTCCAAGCAGGACCCTCATCAAGTAAATCATCCCAGCCAGGGCTTTGTCAAGCTGGGTCTTAAAAACCCCTAAGGATGGAGATTCCACCACCTCCCTAGGTAACCCATTCCAGTGCTTCACCACCCTCCTAGTGAAACAGTATTTCCAAATATCCAACCTAGACCTCCCCCGCTGCAACTTGAGACCATTGCTCCTTGTTCTGTCATCTGGTACCACGGAGAACAGCTAAGCTCCATCCTCTTTGGAACCCCACCTTCAGGTAGTTGAAGGCTACTATCAAATCCCCCCTCACTCTTCTTTTCTGCAGACTAAACAAGCCCAGTTACCTGAGCCTCTCCTTGTAAGTCATGAGCTCCAACCCCCTGATCATTTTCATTGCTCTCTGTTGGACTCTCTCCAATTTGTCCACATCCTTTCTGTAGTGGGGGGACCAAAACTGGACGCAATACACCAGATGTGGCCGCACCAATGTTGAATAGAGGGGAATAATCACTTCCCTCGAGCTGCTGGCAATGCTCCTACTAATGCAGCCCAATATACCGCTAGCCTTCTTGGCAACAAGGGCACACTGCTGACTCATATCCAGCTTCTCATCCACTGTAATCCCTAGGTCCTTTTCTGCAGAACTGCTGGTTAGCCAGTCAGTCCCCACCCTGTAGCAGTGCATGGGATTCTTCCATCCTAAGTGCAGGACTCTGCACTTGTCCTTGATGACTCCCTTGGCCCAATCCTCTAATTTGTCTAGGTCACTTTGGACCCTATCCCGACCCTTCAGCGTATTTACCTCTCCCCCCAGGTTAGTGTCATCTGTGAACTTGCTGAGGGTGCAATCCATCCCATCATCCAGATCATTAATAAAGATGTTGAACAAAACTGGTCCCAGGACCAAACCCTTGGGCACTCTGCTTGATACCAGCTGCCAACTAGACATCGAGCCGTTGATCATACCCGTTGAGCCCGACAATCTTGTGCATCGTGCCATTCACAGCACCAGCCATGGTGAGTATGACCCACCAGGGAGAGGGAAATGAGGAGGGAATTGCTCAGGTGCATGAAACTGTGTGTAGGGTAATAGTACTGAGAACTGGCACCATTTTCCACAGGCAGTGGTGACGTTAGCTGATGTCTCAGCACAGAGAGCACAGCTGCTGCAGGCATCCGAAAGCTGCCCAGGTCTGAGCTGCTAGCATGTGTACGGCAACTTCAGCAGGCACCATTATCATCGATCGGCATGGGAAAGTGTCTGGCTGTGGAGGAAGAAATAAAGCTGCCATCCCTTGAAACCTTCAGAAGAGGATTGCAGAGTATCATCATGGAAGTTTCATCAAGCTCTCTCGGGAGGATTCAAGAGACATCACAGAGTACATAAGCTGCCTAACTCTACAGGAGAATGAAAAGCAAATAACATCTCTGCCTCTCTTGGCTATATCACTATCTCTTCTAGTATGAGTAAATTAAGGAAAAGTTGACAGCTGCATCCTGTCAAGTTGGGGGCACCATCAGTACATAATTGTATGGACAAAAACAATTAAGCACTTACCTAAGGTTCCTTCCCTGGTATTGGGCTCACCTATTTTCAACTGCCAGGACTGACTGGACTATGTGGAGTCTCAAACAGGTTCTGGCATGCAGCATAGCTGGACCCATAGTCATATGTCTCCCATCATCCTCTTCCTCCTCGTCCTCGCTGTTCATGCCAGCGGGCTGTGGCTTGGGCTTCTCAGAGGTGTCCTCAATGTTGTGTGGGGTGGTGGTGGGGTCTTTGCCAAGTATGACATGTTGCTCTTTGTAAAAGCAGATGGTCTGCAGGTTGGCACCAGATCAAATGTTGGCCTCCCTGGCCTGCGGCTGTTCCTTTGCTTTGATGTGGGAATGCTGCTGATCCCTGCTGTACCTCTTCCCCTGCCTCTCCCGTGCAATCTGCTCAGAGAGGTCCACCCTTCTACAGCTGGTCTGTAGCTGTGCCTGCACAGCCTCTTCTCCCCACAGGCCCAGGAGACCCAGTATCTCCTGCCGGCTCCAAGCTGGAGAGCTTCGGGAACATGTAGCTGGCCCAGTCAGCTGGACAGTTGGAAACCACAGACAGAGCTGCTAGGAGTGTTTGCCAAAGTGAGCAATTGGGAAAAGGCATTTTAAAAAATCACGGATCTTTAAAGGGGAGGGACGCCTTCCAGTTTCTGGGTGGTGGAGTGTGTTACAAGTGTGACCAGAGCTGTCACTGTTGGACATTGCAGGATAGTTGCTGGAGGACAGTTAGGGTCAACTTATGTAATGCAGCATCTACCCTTGTGCTGTGTCAACCTTACTACATGAATCATGGCTCAATGTCTCTCTGGGAGGTGGTGTTACTGTGTCACTGGAATGGGCCACTTATATCAGAGGGAGACTAATTTAAGTGTAGACATATGCACAACTAGGTTTATGCAAGGCAGCTTACATCAACCAAACTTTGCATAGTGTAGACTAGGCAACAAGTTAAAGGGAGAGTATCATCCTGAATGTTGAATTATTAGGCATTAGATGATTCAGAGAAAATAAAACATCTAATAGCTATTAACAGGGAAAACATAAATACACCTCTACCCTGATATAACGAGACCCAATATAACACGAATTCAGATATAACGCGGTAAAGCAGTGCTCCGGGGGGTGCTCCGGTGGATCAAAGCAAGTTCGATATAACATGGTTTCACCTATAATGCGGTAAGATTTTTTGGCTCTTGAGGACAGCGTTATATCAGGATAGAGGTGTATTTATGTTTTCCCTGTTAATAGGATAGATATACTGAAGTCAATGTAAACAACAAGGAGTCTGGTGGCACTTTAAAGACTAACAGATTTATTTGAGCATAAGCTTTCGTGGGTAAAAACCCCACTTCTTCAGATGCATGGAGTGAAAATTACAGATGCAGATATAAATATACTGACACATGAAGAGAAGGGAGTTACCTCACAAGTGGAGAACCAGTGTTGACAGGGCCAATTCAATCAGAGTGGATGTAGCCCACTCCCAACAATAGATGAGGAGGTGTCAATTCCAGGAGTCAGTGTAGTTACTTTGGATCGACTACTGGGTAGATGAAATTAAAATTAGCACCACTAAATCAAATTCTGCCCCTATTTAAACTATGAAATGTCATTGACTTTAGTAATTTGGTCTATTGGCTATAGAATTGAGACTGATTAAGGCAAGTGTGACTGCAATGTATAAAATAATTCAGTCCACATATTGTAATATCTGAATACAAATTCGTTTACAAGAAAAGAAACACCAGTATTTGGCACTGTGGGGGAAAAATTAATAGGAAAAGACCTACATCTTCTTACAGGTAAATACCTGGAACGCTGGAAATATGAATCCACACAAGTTTCTTTGTATGTGTGTGTTTCCTTTTTTAGAAAAAAGATTTCTCATTGGCTGAGAGTAAGAAAAATTAGAGAAGAATTATGACATCTGAATTTAACTGAAAATTGCCTGAGCTCTAGCGCTGCCTGGTTCTGAAACTCTTCTCCAGTACCATGGCCAGTTTCATCAGGACTCATTCTCATTGACTGAGAGTGTAACACTATTGCAACATGTCTGTGGAAGCAGTGGCCTAAAACAAATTAACCATTTGATAAGTGTTCTACACAAGAAGAGGCTTATGGGCTACCATTGAGAAGAAAAGCAGAATTAGGTACAGAATAGGACCAAAAAGAAGCAGTTTTTCCTGATGTGATATTTTTTTAACCCATTGAACATTTGATAAGTCTTGGTCCCTAACTATATTTTCATACTTGCCTCCCTCCTTACACCAGTTCTGTGGATGGTCATTTCAGAAAAATTCTGGGGGAGGGGGTCAAAACTGTGTCAGCATGTAGAACGTTCTATGTGATACTATCTCCTGGAGAGACAAGGTGGGTGAAGTAATATCTTTTATTACCAGGTGACTTGAAGAAGAGCTCTGGGTAGCTCGAAAGCGTGTCTCCCTCACCAACAGAAGTTGGTCCAAAAAGATATTACCTAACTTGTCTCTCTAATATCCTGGGACCAACTCGGCTACAACTCTGCATACGTACTATATCCTGAAAAGTCAGGGGATGAGAGGCCACAAATGGAAGACATAGTGGAACATATAGACCTGTGAAAAATCCAGTTGGTCAAATCAATGTCAGCGGGGGAGGGGGGGAAACTGCCCCTCTTACCTCATAGCAAATGATGCCCCGGTGTAAAGATTTGGAACCATTAAAGGAAGACCTTGACCAATATCATTCCCCTCCCCCCGCCCCCCCCCCTCAAAAAACACAGTAAAAGAAATGACCAGTATTACTTGGTTCAGAGATTTCCAGTCTGGTTGGTGATGGGTTTGTGTGTAAAAGCATTTGTACCTTGCTGTCATAGATAAAAGTGACATGCAGAATAGTCACAACAGACAAGTTTTCTTTTGCATTGTATGAACATTGTCTTGGTAGTCAAAATAGTGGAGACTGGCTTCTGTTTGTTCATTTCAGTAATGGTTTTGCCACATGCTAGCAGTACCCATGAACTAGTTAATGCAGCTTTTTCAGTTGTCTTAGGTTGTATAAAAGTTGTGTACATTAAGAAATAAAGATGAACCCCAACCCGTATGTTCCATCACTTTGCTAACTGCAGTGGATTCTAAGCTTCCTTTGTGGACCATCAATTGACAGCAGACTGGATTATATAGAGTCCCATCTGATTCAGTCTAGAGTGCCTGGTAAATTGATTGTTACATCGGGGAACAATGAAATTGTTGTCAAGGTTTATTTGGGAAAGAGAGAAGCTTTCAGAAAATACCTCTGGCGTGGAGAGCAGCAAAGAATGTAAATGTTAGTGAGAAGACAGAGAGGGGTCAAAAGGAGACAAACCACAACATCCTGTTTACTTTGAAAATCTACAAAAGAGAGCTCTGGCAAATATTCTGGTTTGATATTTAAAAGGTGCTGGGCACTCTTCTTAGGTTTTTATCTCCACAGGACTGTGGAGGTGTCAGCAGTGGGTCTCTGTTTCAGGCTGCATTCTGATGTGTGTGATTCAGGCTGCATTCAGCCCCCTTCTAACTTAGATTTCAGTGTCTTGAAAATCAAAGCTGCAAACTTTTATCTGATTTAATACATATGTTTCCGATTAAGGTGCAGCTTGGCTGGTTTTAGAAAGTTTAAAAATAACAGGGCTCAATCTTACAAGGCACTGAGCACTGTGGCCCTGATCCATCAAAACACTTAAGCACATTGCCTTCCATGTGACTAGTCATCTGCTTAAAGTTAAGCACATGCCAAATGGAGCTAGATTTCTCAGCCTCTGAAGAAATCAACGTCTCGTATAGGAAGCTGAAGATAATAAAAACCTCTTCTTTTTGAAAGTTTCCCTTGGACATATTTTTGGTCTCTTCTAGCTTTTGTACCTTGTTCTACATCACAGGGACCCTTTGGGCTTTTTTGCACATTATTGAATATTCAGGAGTCTGGTAAACAGTAATAATCAATAGTCACTATAGCCATTTCACATGCTTGCCATTTTGTTTTATGCCATTTATAAACATCCTTCAGAATCAGATGTATAGAGCATTTACATATCAAAGTCAAGCATATAACAACATTGTACATGTTAATACTTAAGGGATTCAGGGAGAAATGTGACTGGCTGGTCTAGTAGAGGTGTGAGGCATCATGTCAGGAAAAAGGTCTCCTCCCCTGTACAGATCAGGAACTCCACAGGAGAGAAGTATGGAGACTCTTCTCTCTTGTGGAATTCCTAAACTCTGTAGAAGAAGGATGTCCCTGCTATGTGTCTCCTGCAGGTAAGTGGGGAGGAGCTCCTGCTGTTTCCCACCTTAGAAGAGCTCCTACCCTGAGGACCTTTAGCAAGTCTGTGGCTGCGTATCTCCCTCCTTAACTCCTCCTAAGGTGTTTGTGGGATATTTTTGGCAGGCTCCCGGAGCATGAATTCTGTCAGTCTGTCTCTACAATGCAAAGCAAGAGAGCTTGATCCTTGGGTCTCAGCTTGACTCAGGCTTGGATCCTTCACCCCTGTGGGATCTCGGGACCCTGAGTCTAAGCCCTGAGTCTAGTGCAATTTGTGTGTAGATGGAAGGGGGCTAGGCTTGCACCTAAGTTTGAATCCTAGGCCTACTTGGCAGTGTAGACGTACCCTTACAGGATACATCTACACTGCAATAAAACACCTGTGGCTGGCCCATGTCAGCAGACTCAGGTTAATGGGGCTCAGTTTGCAAGGCTATAAAATGGATATTTGGGCATGGGGAGGGGAGAGTCCCAGAGGCTGAGCTCCAGCCTGAGCCCAAACGTCTGCACTGTAATTTTATAGCCCTGCAGCCTGAGCCCCACAGGGTTTTTTACTGCAGTGTAGATATACCCTAAATGCCTAAGGGTGTGTCTACATTGCCGTGTAAGCCCAGGGTTCAAACTCAGTCTCAAGCCTAACTCCACCTTCTCTCTACTCACAAATTGCACTAACCCAGGGCTTAGAGGGTGGAGGGTCTGAGCCTGAGTCAAGCCAGGACCCAGGATGCAAACCCTATTGCTTTGTAATGCAGACACAGACCCACTGGACTCATGCTCTAGGAGTCCTCCAAAGTATTCCATAATCCAACAGGATGATTTTCTTTTATCCTCTGCACAGTGAAGTTTGGTGGACAGTGAAGTTTTCCCATGTTGCATGAAGTAAGGGCTCGAATGGCCACATGGGAGGGCACTAGGAATTCTGGAATTCGGGTGGTTGGACTTAGGCTTGCATAATGAGTGTAGATGCTGGAGCCCCAGGTTGAGATCCAGGATTCAACAATTCCTCACTTGGGGTTACAAATGAGTGTAGGCACTGAAGCCCTAGGTTAACAAACCCAGGGTCTGCTAACTCAAGTTCTAGTAACCTTGGGCTTACATAAGACATACCTTGAGTCATGTTTGAAAATGGGACTAAGGCTCCTAGGTCATTTAGATGCTTTTAAAAAATTTAACTTCAGTATAGATCATTTAAACATTAAAAACAAACAAACAAACTTTCAGGCCTCCTTACTTTACTTTTTGAAAACAAATTCCCATGCAAAAACTCTGTTGGCTGACAGTTAATGTTAGGACAATAAGTAATGTAACCCTACTGAAAATACATAAGAAGGGCATCACCATTAAAAAAATCTCCAATCCTTAAAGATGGAAATGTCAAGCTGAGGTAACAATGACTATTATATAATCCTTAAATTTCATATATTAGTTCAACAATATTACCAGTGAAAATTATCCTTACACATTCCAGTAGTAAACAGTGCAACAGACATATACATTCCTAATGAGATATTTTGTATTCTCCAAGATAGACAGACAGATGTGTGTGTGGGTGTGTGGGTGTGTGTGTACATACTGTGGGTCAGATTTAGGGTTGTTATGAGAATATGTAATGTGAATTTTTGCATGTCAGTATTGCTAAGAAAATTTATGAACAATAGGGTTTATCGAATATTCTTACAGATTACCTTAATTTGCCATTCCCATATTTGTTAAGGTTTAGAATTTTTGAATGGCTATCTTTTTGCTAGCTATTGTGTTTGATAGACTCAAATTCTCCACAGTCAATGTTAGCTACCTTTTTTGTGGGGGAATCCATGCATTTTCTCTCCCTCCCTTCCTTTGAATGTAGATAGAGGTGGGCTATAATGAATGGAAAGTGAAGCTATTGCAGCCTGTATCCTGCTGCACACAATGTAGACATATTTATAGATAAAGCTACAGGTGCGCTGCAGATTGTTGTAATTTTAATAATCCAAGGAGAAATTCTGAGCAGTGTAGAACTTCTGCACCACCCAAAAAATCCAAAACTCTTTTTGGCTAATGACATGAATACAGCACCACTGAAATGCAGCCACTCTGGGACAAGAGACAGGAATCAATCATCACAGTACGTTATACAGTTGGGGAGGGGAGGCAGGGAAGGTCTGGACAAGCATACTGGGGCAAGTTACATCTCTTAGGAAAGTGCCGTGGGATATTTTATGTCCCCATAGCACAAGCAGGAGCGCAGTTTTTAAGGTCTTCTCCTGCTGAATGACATTATCTCTCCTTATTCATTTTGATACTCCAGTTGCTTTGTCAGGAATACACTGACAGATCATCTCGCAGTAGAACTACCTACTGCACACTCCAGACATGGATTTTCTGTTATTACAGGCTCTTTGCATTGGACACTGAGGTAAGAAGCAGCCTCAGAGACACAGAGCTGTGCCCTTAATTATAGTAGAAATATCATAAATTTGAAAAATAAAGTGGTGTAGCCAGATAACTGCACTGCGATTCTGAACACACATCGGCTAATCCCTGTGCCCTGAAAACATACCACATCCATGAGCTCACAAGGTAGGTGTGGCGCCATACACAATATGATCATTAGGGCTGTCGATTAATTGAAGTTAACTCCCGCAATTAACTCAAAAAATTAATCGTGATGAAAAAATTCAGCGTGATTAATTGCAGTTTTAATTGCACTGTTAAACAATAGAATACCAATTGAAATGTATTAAATATTTTTGGATTTTTTCTACATTTTCAAATATATTGATTTAAATTACAACACAGTATACAAAGTAGACAGTGCTCATTTTACATTGTTATTTTTTATTACAAATATTTGCACTGTAAAAATGGCAAGCAAAAAATATTTTTCAATTCACCTCATACAAATACGGTAGTGCAATCTCTTTATCGTGAAAGTGCAATTTACAAATGTAGATTTTTTTTGTTATGTAACTGCACTCAAAAATGAAACAATGTAAAACTTTAGCGTCTACAAATCCACTCAGTCCTACTTCTTGTTCAGCCAATTGCTAAGACAAACAAGTTCGTTTACATTTACTGGAGATAATGCTGCCTGCTTCTTATTCACAATGTCACCTGAAAGTGAGAACAGGCAGTTTTGTAGCCGCCATTGCAAGGAATATCTGGCACTTAAATACTAAACATTCGTATGCCCCTTCATGCTTTGGCCACCATTCCAGAAGACATGCTTCCCTGCTGATGATGCTTATTAAAAAAAATGCATTAATTAAATTTGTGACTGAACTCCTTGGGGCAGAACTGTATGTCTCCTAATCTGTTTTACCCACATTTTGCCATATATTTCATGTTATAGCAGTCTTGGATGATGACCCAGCACATATTGTTCATTTTAAGAACAGTTTCACTGTAGAGTGGACAATGCAAAGAAGGTACCAATGTGAGATTTCTAAAGATAGCTACAGCACTCAACCCAAGGCTTACAAATCTGAGAGGGACAAGGTGTAGAGTATGCTTTCAGAAATCTTAAAAGAGCAACACTCTGATGTGGAAACTACAGAACCCAAACCACCAAAAATGAAAATCAACCTTCTGCATCTGACTCAGATGACGAAAATGAACATGCATTGGTCTGCACTGCTTTGGATGGTTATTGAGAAGAACCCATTATAAACATGGCTGCATGTCCTCTCGAACGATGGTTGAAGCATGAAGGGACATATGAATCTTTAGTGCATCAGGCACATAAATATCTTGTGACACTGGTTACAACAGTGCCATGCGAACGCTTGTTTTCACTTTCAGGTGATATTGTAAACAAGAAGCGGGTAGCATTATCTCCTGAAAATGTAAACAAACTTGTTTGTCTGAGCGATTGGCTGAACAAGAAGTAGGACTGAGTGGACTTGTAGGCTCTAAAGTTTTAAATTGTTTTATTTTTGAATGCAGGTTTTTTTTGTACATAATTCTACATTTGTAAGTTCAACTTTCATGAAAAAGGGATTGCAATACAGTACTTGTATTAGATGAATTGAAAAATACTATTTCTTTTGTTTTGTATAGTGCAAATATTTGTAATAAAAAATAAATATAAAATAAGCACTGTACACTTTGTATTCTATGTTGTAAATGAAATCAATATATTTGAAAAAGTAGAAAATATCCAAAACTATTTAAATAAATGGTATTCTATTATTGTTTAACAGTGCGATTAATCACACTATTAATTGTGATTTTTTTTTAATTGTAATTATTTTTTTAATTGTTTGACAGCCCTAATGATTACTAATGTAACTGGTGTAGTTACACAGTGACCTAGCAGGGTTTTAAAAGGCCTAATGAAGAAGAAAATAAACATTGCTATTTGGTATAAGAAATGGTCCCTCTAGGAAATATTAAACCATAGGTCCGCCTACACCCAGGGAGCTGTTTTACCCAAGTCCAAAGGAAGACCTGTGCCTCTGAGAAAACATGCTACACCACTAGCCAGTAGATGTCTCTGTTACATTCACCTACTGTTCCACATGGAATGGATGAGAAGTTTCAGTAGGAGCTCATGTCACAGCTGGACATAATCAATCTCCTTTATTTATCTGAAACGTGAGCAAACATTCTGTAAAATGTAATCCGAATTTTAAAGTTATTCTCATTTTTTCATTGCCAAAAGGGTGTCCTGCATCCGAAAGTATAAATGCTATTTATAGCGTGGACATAAATATGCCATGCAAGTCAAGTATACTAAATCCACATACCCTGTATAGCTCATGGTGCTGGGAGATGCCTATGAGTTGAACCTCTCAGCACTAAGGCTGTATACCACCCATGTCATGACAGAAAGAGGCTGGGTGCTACAGACAGATCATGCGTGCCCCAGCAAAAGGCAAGACGCATGCTGAACACATCATACATGTCATAACAACATATCCTGCGTAGCAAGCAGCTGCGCTAGCGCTGGGGCGCTCTGCCCGACGCACGGCGCGTGCCTTTGGGGTCTTGCAGGCGACCAGTCGTGCCATAATACACCGATTGGTTTGACACGGGCGATACGTGGCTCACCCAGGCCCCAGATCTCTTGCATTTGTGCTCGGCGGCAGCAAGCTGAGCCCCCGCGGGGGGCTCGGGCCCGGAGCGTAGCCCGGCTTGGCGGCGGGGCAGGAGGAAGAGGAGGGTGAGGGGGACTCAGCGGAGATGCGCCGGCTAGCGGGGGCGGGGCCGGGGGCGGGACCAGAGGCCCGGGCGCTGCCGCTGCACTGCAGGGGGGCCGCCGGCGGAGCTCAGCGTCCCGCTCGCTGGTGCAATAGGACAGCGCAGCGCGGGTAGCAGAGGAGCCGGCGGAGAGCCCGGGGGTGCAAGGTACCAGGCTTCGCGCAGCTGGCGGCTGTCCCTGGCTGGCTGGGCACCGGCCCGTCCCCCGGCCGCTGAAGGACTGAGCGCACCTCGCTGCCACCCCGAACAGATGTGAGCGAGCCTGGAGAACTGAAGCCCAGCTCGCAAGCAGCCGTGTCCTCCTCTCCCCGCAGATCCACAGAGGGTGAACTATGTGGCAGCCGGCCACTGAGAGACTGCAGGTAAGGGAGGAGGGCAGGGGGAGAAACTGAGGCGGGGCTGGCGTGTCTGTAAAGGAACAGGGTCATGTGATCCTAGGGTTTCTGTCAAAAATATGTAGGGGGCATTGGTAAGCCCTTGTTTTGAATTCGTTCCCCGCCACCCCCATGGCCGTGCCTAGATCACGCTTACAACTTTCAGCTGGTCTCTGTGTGTGGAGCACTTTCTGCCCAACAATTTAACATTGCATTCCACTGACAGGATTTACAGGTCCGGGGCTGGGCTTCTTGAATCCAGATGTGGGGTGGTTTTTGTTGTTGTTGTTGCTGCCTTTTTCAAAGACAGAACAGATGATTTGAAAATCTTTGGGTTGCATTTATGATGTTATCTCTCTAAATTTATGCTCCTCCTGAAAGTAGGATTTTAATTTTCTTTCTGGTTATTGCAACTCCCTTCCATTTCTGTCTTTCTTTTTAAGGGGAAAAGTTTATAAAGAGTCAAAACTCATCAGGTATTGCGCTAGCCAATTCATTGACTCCTGCATACAAACAAGAAAATGTTTGTTTGTTTGGGATTTGGATGACGGGTGCAGGAGAATGTTTGGGGTTGAGCAATACTGAAAATTGGACGTGTCTAGTTATTTGCAGGAGTCATCAGTGACACGTATTAAGGTCTCAGGGGGCTCAGGGTTGTCCTTACTGCAGGGTTTTGCTCCATGCTTTTTTCTCTGAAATGTTCTCCAGATGGTCAGCCAGACAGATTGCCAGATGAATTTACACAATCCCAAAGACAAACTTTCTGGCATGCTTAAAGCAGCATTAAATCTCATAGTAAACTTTGAAGAACTGTTTAAGTGGCAAAATAAAACAACCTTTAAGGCAGAATGAATTTGAAGGCATAGGGCAAAAAGAAAATATACTGAAAGGAGGGGACAAGCAGCATTACTGAGGCATGCAAACTAAAGATTTAACTTGAAGTTCAGAGATCAGTAAGTAAACATATAGCCCTCATGAAAAGTGGTAGTTAAAGTTCACAAACTGAATTCATTTTTGCAGTGAGGAGCAACCTGTTTAGAGAGTATCAGTATCTTGTAATATTGAAGATTCCAACTAGATCACTGATGCTCTAAATTTCAAGGGAGATTCTAAATGGGGTGGGACAACACATTTACATATTTGTTGCAAATAATCAAACCTCAAATAAGGAACTCTACTCTGGGATGCTAAGGTGATATTAATAAATGTTCTGAAAGGCCTTATTTGAATACAAATCTGCATTCATACAGCACCTAATTGAGTGCAGTGTAGGCTTATTTTAATGTTTCACTTATCTATAAAGGTGTGTGGGTGTGTGTGTGTGAGAGAGAGAGAGGTATTGATGCAGCATCACTTTGAAGATCGAGTCATGGTAGCAGTCAAAATTCCTTGATGTGCTTTCTTTGTGACTTTGGGCTCTTGCTCTTCTGAATGTGTTGGATTTTTTTTTAATCTATTTAAGTTATTCATGCGCAGCATGTTTTACTTAGGGAAGTGTGTGGGTTCCAAAGCCCATGACGCTTGGCAGCTGAACTATTCTGGCATATATTCTGCTTTGTGATATTTCCATATTAGAAATATCAGCTTTCATTTCATGATTATTTGGCTATGCAACTGTTGGTTCTAGTGCTTCCTGTTGTATTCTTTGTCATGTTAGTAGTCTTTTCTTAAATCAGATTATATAAAATTTGTGATATAATGAAGAAAGGGCCTGGCTCATTAAAGACAATGGTTACATTTTATAAAAACTTATGAAAAATACCATTAATGGGACACGGGCAGAGTTGACAGATGCAAAATTTAGTCTACCTTAAACATAATTATACAGTAACTAGTCTCCTGACCCTAAAACCCCCATAAGATCCTCAAAATGAAAGCTGTAAAATTGTTAAAAATCTAACTTTTCTGGAAGGCAACCTGCCAACAGCATCTGAAGGTCAGTGTTATTTTGTTTGTGTGTGTGTGTCACTTCATCTCTTCACTCTGTGTCTATTCTTTTTTCTTATGAGCAGGCAGGCTAATGAAATATACACAAATTTTGCTTTCTTACCACTTCAGAATTCAGAAGTCTTGTATATTTCAAACCCCCTCTCATGACAAGAGAGCAGGAAGGCAGTGTGGGACGGATGGTGGCATGATGGGAAATAGTGTGCCTGCAAACCAAACCACAGCTAGTAGATCTAGTTTTAGGCTTACCTGCCTGAAGAGCATCCCCTTATTCTTAAATATATTTTATGAATAAATTCATATAAATAAATACATATGGAAACTTGAGACTTGCAGAAAGTAAGACAAAATAAAGCTTACTTTGTAGTTCCACTATCGCAACTTCATACAGTTTCCAAAACAAATATTTAATGAGAAATAGTTGAACATATTAAAATATTTTATTGCTTCCGCAATTGGAATTAAAAAATTGTTTTGATACCAGAGAGCAGAAAATTCAAAGACTTGCTCTGATTTGATATTAAAGCCAAGTATGATCAAGTCTTTAGGAGTTTTAATCTCTACCAGCCAGTAACAGTAATAATCCATGCTTCTTAATAAGACCAAGGAATGCAATTTCAATGGTTAGGAACCTTTGACTTTGTGTGTGCCTGAAATGTGATTTGTGAATGAAATTAACCCTGGTGGCATGTTACTTATTTATTTATTCTCCAGTAATGGCTAGAGGCCCCATTGTGCAGACCCTTTATAATCACATATTAAAGACAATATCTGCCCTGAAGAACTTAGTGTCAGGCCCTGATCCTGCAAAGACTTTTGCACATGCTGAATTTGACATACTGTAAGTAGTCAATGAAGCCAATAGGGCTACTCTCACTGCATAAAGTTGAGCATGCCAGGTAGGGGCTGAAATTAAAACCAGGTGTAATGAATGGGCATAACGAATGAAAAGGTGATTGCATAGATTGACTGAGTGCACGCTTTGTAGAATTAGAAGGTGTCTAAAATATAAAATAAGATTAATACTATAGCATAAATATATACAACATTATATTTAAAGAATGTTAGGTTGCAAAATCAAGCACTCCAAAGTAGGAAATGCTTGTGAAACTTTAATTCAGCCCCCTTGTGCATGTGTATTAGGATACAGACTGTATTTACATTAAAGCTGTCCATTTTTTCCATAGGACTCCTGTCTCATTCATCATACAGGATGGAGCTGTCCTAGGGAGGGCTGAGGGTTATGTAATGAAGGAGACTTGTTTGTATGACCCCTGTTTCATTTGTTGCAGAATGTGAAAAGTGTGTAATGAGTGAGGCAGAGTTCCTATTTGGTGCTAATGGCAAGTCATATAAAACAAACTTTTTATAGATGACCATTAACTGGGTATTCCTCATTGCCCCCAATGTGAGGCACTTGAAGTCTGATTTGCCAAAGTGCTGAACACTCACAGCTGCAACTGGGACCTGTGCTTTGAACATATAAAATGCTATTGAATGCTAACTATTCTGAATAATCAGGCCCTAGGCATCACAAATTAGGCATCCAGAATTAGTGGAGACTTTTGACCTTAATCTCTCTGTGCCTCAGTTCCCTGTCTGTCTGTGAAATGGGGATAATACTACTACTTCACTTAACAGGGCTGTTGTGGAAAGAAATTGATTGATGTCAGATCCTATAGTGATAAGTGTAGAGAAAAGCCCATGAGGAAATTAATAATTCTGTATTCAGAGAAGGGTTTGAGTAGTGTGTAGTAAATAAGCCATGGGGCCACACATTGAGCAATGAGAATAAAATAAAATATTTAATAGCTACTCATTCAGTGAGCACCATCCATCCTGCAGGAAAATAGTATGTAATGATGTAATTAAAGAGTGTGTCATAATGTATACATAACATGAGACAGAAATAAGGTTGTATGGGCAACCATAAATCTGGTGTGTCCTAACTTTTGAGTGTTTGACTTCGCAATATAAATAATGTTGTTTTAACATAGTTTTTTTGTTTGTTTTTTTAGTTTGCTTTAAAAAAACAAAGCAGAATTTCCATCATGTGGTATCCTATTGACACCCACATGAATCATCAGCAGGGTTAGAACATGTAGATTCACTGCACAGACCTCTGCTACTTGAGCTAATGAAGTCACTGATTGCCGTAGTAGGTTGTCATCCTCCACGTCAGTGGTGCCCAAACTTTTTTTGATCTTGCACACCCTTACTAGTAAGGGAATCTGTCTGCGCCCCCACTCCATTACTGCTCAGTTAGCTCGGCAGAGGTGTGTGGGCTGAAGGCAGAGCTGGGGATGAGGGAGGAGCTGGGGCTAGAGGCGGAGCTGGCCTTTGGGTGGAGAGGGAATGACGGCAGAGCTGGGCTACAGGCAGAGCAGGGGGTGGAATGGAGCTGGGTCTGGAGCGGGAAGTGGAATGGAGCTGTGGTTGGGGGTGGAACAGAGCTATGGCTTGGGTCTGGAGTTGGGCTGGGGGTAGAGCAGGGCTGGGTGGTGCTCCCTCTCTGCCCCCTGTGTGGGTTGGCGTGGGCTGCACAGCGTGGCCCCCCAACATTCCTCTCTGCCCCCTTGGGGGGGTGCCCCACAGTTTGGGGACCTCTGCTGTATGTGGACCAGCACCAGAGTTAGGCTGACCAGACAGCAAGTATGAAAAATCGGGACAGAGGGTGTGGGGTAATAGGTGCCTATATAAGACAAAGCCCCAAATATCGGGACTGTCCCTATAAAATCAGGACATCTGGTCACCCTAACCAGAGTGGGAGATGAGACATTTTACCAGTGGGTTTCATAGATATTTGCTCACGGCAGAGGAGTGATAAAACATGGACTTCTTGGGTTCCATTTCAGGTTCTGGAAGAGAGTTTTCTCTAGAAATCACAGACCCTTCTGCTTCTGTTCCTTCCAAGCCTGATTTCTTCTGCCCCTCTAGCATGTCCCAGTTCCAGTCCCGTCTCTTCACCCCAGCATTCCAGCTCCTTATTCCAGTCCTAGTCTGCTCATTTAGTCAGTCTCTAAAGCTCCCCCTCCGGGCTCCTCATCTTAGTCCCAGTCTCCTCCTACCCTGGCTCCCCATTCCAGGCCCCTCATCCTAGGCTCTTTGCCCAGCCAGTCTGTCTCCATCCTTCCTCCCAGCCCTTGGTGCCTCATCTGATCTTAGTCTCCTCCCCTTCTCCACTACCATTTTCAGTGTCCACCACCCAGACGCCTTGTCCCAGTCTCCCTACCCTGGAATCTTCATCTGATCTCAGACTTTCCCCCCAACTCTGTCTCCTTGTCACAATCTCCTGTTCCCACAGACTCCTTGTCCAATCTTACTGCCTCTCTCCACTACTTGTTTCCAACCCTAGTGTTCCCCGGCCCCACCCTCAACTCCTTTTCCAATATCATTTTCTCACGTCCATGTCCCAGTCTTCTCCCTTTACCACCCCAGAGGTCCAGCTCTCTTCCCTCCTGCTTTTGAATTAGACGGCTCCCTCCTCCATGCTGCCTGGGTGCCAGTGGTGTGGAAATTGAGAGCACAGGCGCGAGAGTCTCCCTGTTCTCAATTCCTGTTCCTGGTGGTGCCGAGGGGCACAGCAGCTAAGAGCAGCAGTTACAGGGAAAGTGCTTCTCACAGCCCCTGCAGCTCGTGGCTGGATCATGCTCATTCATGCTGTGTGGTGGTGCATACCCAGTCCAGCCAGCACGTGGGAGCTGTGAGGGGATTGACTCTTTGAGAATTTAGCTGCTAATGTAATAAGTCTCTACGGTGCATGTGCAAACTGAGATTTTTTTCAAAGGCTTATAACATGGCCAATTTTGAGTGGATTTTTACTGGGACGGTAAAAGACACATCCCTGACACAAAGGGATGCTAGCCCTGCCTATAATATAGTAATCGTTGCTAGCCACCTGCCTAGCCATTGTCAACTGACAATTTGCAGCGGGGGAGCAGAGGTTATGTGAATCTCAGTTTTGTTCATGTTAAATTGGTAGCAAGACATCCATGAGGAGATATCAGAGGCAGACCGAGATCAGGGATTTGATGTCAGGAGACAGGTCAGGACTGGAGAGGCAGTTTGTGAATCATCAGCATGAGTATGGCGGTTGCATCTGTGTGAGTGGATGGGATCTGCTAGACAAGGGAACTACCTGGAGATGGTGTCAGGGCTCAGGGGGAAGCCCTGTGAGACCCTAACTGAGAATGGGAGTTAAGAGGATGAGCTGGTGAAAATTAAGTGTTCAGAGAGGTAGGAGTACCATGAGAGGTCAGAGTCATGAACACTAAGCAAGAACAAAATTGTAAGAAGGAAGAAGTGATTGATGCTGTTGAGTCACTAAAGGGAAATGATAAGAGATCTGTAGAGGAGATTATTGGAGAACTCAGTGAGAATGTTTTAAGTGGAATAGAGGACAGAAGCCTTATGGGAGGGGAGCAAGGATGGAGTGGGTGGAGAGAAACTGAAGAAAGTAAATGTAGGTGGTGCAATCAGTTAAGTTAGTAGAGAAGGCGTGGTAACTGGAGAGGGAATTGGGATAAAACTTTTTTGTAAGGATGGAGGGACCATGCATGTTTGCATCGTGAGGGGTAGGAAACAATGAGAGTGAGAAGCTAAGGAGATGGGAGGCAGTTAGAGGAGGAAGGGGGAAGAGTACAAAGAAGTGTTGAAGGGTGTAGGCAGAAAAGAGAGGGAGCATGAGATCATGTCTGATCTTCTCAGTCTTTTCTCTGAAAAGATTGGCAATAGCCTGCCTGGAAGAGGAGGGCTCAACGGAAGGGGAGGGTATAAGGAGAGTCAAAGCTGGTGAATAGGCGGCTGGGTTTGTGGGAGAGGGAATCACTGAGGGTGGTGAATTAGTATTGCTTGTCTAGGAATAGGACAGATTTGAAGGAGGAGAGAGCAAATATGTAGTGGAGGAACTCTGTGTGGTCTTCTGCAGAGGTGCCTAGCAGAACACGAATAGGATCGGGGGGGATGTGGATGCAGAGGGAGAGCTGGGTTTGACTGGGAGGTGTTTGTTGTGGGAGAGAGGGCAAAGAAGTGTAAGGCGAGGGACAGAGTGAGTCAACATCTGAGTCAACATAAGAGTTAATAGGAAGGAATGCGTTGGGAAGCCATGAAGAATGATGGACTGGAGGCCATGGACGGAGGGGTTGGGTGTGGGGTGGGTAGGCAATGTTGAAGAAAACAAGATGGTGGTCAGATGGAGGTAAATTAGCTACTGAGGGATTAGAAATTGAACAGTGTTTAGTGAAGACAAGCTCAAGTGAGGTGGCCATTTTGGTGTGTGGGAAAATTGATCCAGTGTTGAAAGAGACCAGGAGGAGAGGGTGAAGAGCCAGCATGCTAAGGAGACATATGGGATGTCAGCACAGAAGTTGAAGTCACCAATGATGAGGCCAGAAGATGGTAAAGAGAGTAAGCCCTGCTACAAAGAGTTTACAATCTGAATAAATACAGGGAAAATCCAAAGGACAATCAGTCAGACCAGAGGTGGGGAGGGAGTCACACTTTCAAAGTATTAGTTACAACGATAGTTAGTCGAGGAGATGAAAGACAGAGATGTAAGAGAGTGATATCAAAAGGATGCAAGAGATACCACTGAAGACTGAAACAGAGACTTGGGTGAAGCGAAGATCTGGTCCTGATCCAACTGGCCAAGGACTAGAATTTATTTAGCAGGTCTTAACCCTGTGAGAAGATAAGGTGTGAAGCAATGGCAGGAGGCCACTGAGTGAGCTCCATTGTCTTGTCTTTGAGATAACGGTGTGACCCACTGTTTATAAGCTAGAATGTTGCCCTTCATGGTTGGTGAAAACCAGTGGGGTCCTATTGTATTCATTATTGATGAAGATTGCTAATGTCTCCTTTCAAGAGCTCAGGATAGCTTAAACAGTAAGACCCCTGCCCCAAAAAAATCTTGTGACCTTAACAAGACAACCAGCTGCCATCTGGCCTTTAACATAAATTATTGAAAAAGAGGTGTTAGACAAATTCCAATTGTATCTGAATATTAAGCTGGGGAGATAACAATACAATCTTTGTGCAATCTATGGGTGCCAATTATGTCTTAGAAATGGATACAAGTAGGGTGTCCATGCTGGTAATTTTAAATCTGAGAGTTTGCTAGTTTCTTTTCAGGACCAAGCAGGAGAGGATGTGTATGTTTTATACTGGGTTTGCTCCATCCTTGCTTGGAGAACCCTGAGAGTTGTATTGGTTAGCTGCTGTTTCTCTTCTTGAGTTCTTGTATGTGAGTTGCATACAACCGGGGGGGGGTGGTGGTGCTTGGGGCTTCTCTGGGTGGGGGGCTTGTGCCTCCAGCCACAGGGGGGTAGGGCGTCTCAGGGCTCTGGCTGCCGGGAAGGGCTGCGGGTGGAAGGGGTGGAGTCGGGAGCTAGCTTCCCCAAAGGGGGGCTCCACCTGCTGCCCATGCGCCCGCCGCTCGCCTCCTCTCACCCCCACACCCGCTGCTCGCCTCCTCTCAGCCCTCCCACCTGCTGTTTGTCTCCTCACTCCCCTGCCACGGACACCCCCTGCCCTCCGCGAGAACTCTTGCTTGCTGGTGGCTCACTGCTCACCTTCTCACTCTGCCGCTCACAGCCAGGGCTCACCGCTTGCCTCCTCATCCCTGCCCACCTGCTGCTCTGCTCCTCACCTCCCTAAGTTCGCAGCCAAACCATACACTACATACAAAGCTATGCATTTTAGATATGTGGTAGCTCATATAAAAGTTACAATTTATTCTAACATGATCAATCCTCCCAAGTTCCATTGATTTTCCTCTTGAAATTTAGGTTTGATTGTTGATTATGCAATAATTACAATCAACACCAGTAATAACATCATTAATAGAGCTCACATATTGCGTAAGGGCATCCGAGTTAGAGTAAGGCATTGAAAATATCTGTGGTAAATTCAGATTGCAGGAAATGTAACTAATTCATTTGGTAACCTTCAAACCTCTGGAACAGATGGTTGTGAGTGCAGTTCCAACAGATGTTGAGTTTGTACCTAGCACTGTCATGACAGCCTAGTGTTGAAAGGTTGATGTGCTGTTGAAAGGTGTAATTTTCGTAATAATGTGGCATAAATTTCTTGTTCCTGCTTAATGAGCCGTGGCCAATGCTTTCTTTGTCACTCAACTCTATGCTCCACTTCTCTCAGAATGAGGCTTGTCTTATTGCCCTCCTGTTTAATGAAGAATCATTCATTGTCTGATGTATTTTCAGTTGCTGGCAGACTTTTTACTGAATTCAGTGGATTTAACAAAAATTAGGATAGAGATGCTTAAATATCCAAGTTTTGGAATTTCCTTGAAAATATGATCTAGGAAGAGCATGTTTTGACTGTGCCTTATTCCTTCACCTGTAGAAACATCTTCACTTTTACCCTGTTTTTAGCTATGACAGTTCTTGTAATTGCATAGGACAGTGCACGGTTTGCACATTGTGGACACAAACTCGTGTAATGCTGTATGACTTTTCAAAGCCACTGGTGCAGAGAAATGCACTGATGCTCAAGAGATTATGATTACCCACACTGCTGGTCATATAGACATATTATTAATCATGCTTACGTAAAAATGATCTTAGACTGTCTCTTTTAAAACACCCTTCATCCCCAGTCTTTGATTGTCCCTCTTATTTGCTTTAATTTTCTATCAGGAAAATGTCAAGGGAAGCAGGGAATATGAACATACCTTGTCTTTTCTCTTGGAAAGCTTATCAAGAGGTGTTTGTATTTATTTAAAATGTGCTCTTCCCTTATGCATACAGCAACACCTTAATCCCCTAGCTTGCTGTATTTTCTTATGTATTCTCTTTGCAGTGGTACTTGCTGTAGAATTTACTGCTTGTTGTAAACAGAAGGCTGATGAGACTGGCTCATAGTCTGTAGCTGTAATACCACTTCAAGCAATGCATGGAGTTCTCCGAAACCTTTCATTTTAAATTATTTCTAAACATATCTCCTGCTCCTGGCATAGGATGTGAGGATCAGAAACCTATTGCCTTTGTTGTGGCTGTAATTTCTAGGGCAGCTATTTTTGTTGTTCATCATGCAGAGTTCTGAAGTGTTTTTGAAAACAATCAAGGGCCTAGTACGGTTCCATTTGCCTGCCTTTGAGAAGAATGGTGTTGGTTATAAAACCTAAATTTTTCTGGAGTCACGATACCATACGTTACTTCTAGGTAACTGTCGAGGGTCAGACCTGCTAGGATTAGGTGCTCGCCTGTCCCTGACTAACTCTGCTGCTAGGCAATCAATGAACCCAGCCAGCTGCATTGCCTTAGAACTGACAGAGTAGCCACAGCATCTGATTGGCTGCTGATTTAGGAGCCCTGCTTGTAAGCCTCAGCAGATCAGCAGCTGTTCAATGTGTACCACACCTGCAGCTGTGCTTGCCTGCGCCCCCTGTTCCAGCCTTGTTTCTGAACCTGCTCCTACTTTGCCTGCTCTGGGCTCTAGCACTTGTTCCCTTCTGGCTTTGATCCTTTGCTGTACCTTTGGCTAACAACTCGGGGTTACCCTCTGGCTCTCGCATTCAACTGCTGTCTGTCTGGTACTGATCCTCAGCTCCTCCTGTGGCCTATGACTCTGGTTACCCACTGGCTTCGGCATTTGGCTTCTGACCCTCAGCTTGTCCTGGACACAGGGTCTAACCAATAGGCTGAACTCTTGTTTCAGCCACTAGGCTTGACTGCCCATGGTCCAACTGGTCATTGTAGCAAATCTGAGTAGGTGCATAGTTTCCTAATTCATGCTGTTTGTAAGCCTTTTGGTTCTCCCTGTTTATATTTACATGTGTGTAAAACCCACAGTATTCAAGTACATTTTCTCCTAGAGTAGGAAAGGAGAGAAAAGAAGTAGTTCTGCAAGTGCTCCACTTAGCACTGCAGCGCTGACCGTTTGCAAGCAAGTCATGCCGTACAGGAAGCACTTGATCTTTTACAACTCTCTGACTTTGTATTAACTGTTAATCTGAATTCAAATGACATGCAAATAAACCGGAATAATATAGATGTTGAAAGGAAACTAAGTAAATGATCACTTTATAAAGTGCTTCTGCATCTATTTCATGTTTTCAAGTTGGGTGCGCTAAAAGGCTTCATATATACTGGTATAATTGAACAACATGAAAAATCCCTTTTTGATGATTGTCCATCACCATTGTTGGACTTCTTTCTTCTTCTAGGCATGGCTCAAATCACTGACGGGAGGTAAAATACATTCTCCTCCCCCTGTTTGGCACCCCCCCACCCCAAACATCCAAATTAGTAGTGTGTTGTTATTTCCAGTTCAGAATATTGTTCTGTGAAGAGTCATGATTAGTAACTGTGAAAGGCCAAATGCTTTCATGTAGCACTTTTCTGATCACTCTGCTAATCTGGAAACCTGATAATTCTTACCAAAAGACCAGCAAGAATTTAATAGCAGACATCTGTAGTTTGGTCTTGTACTACTAGACTTTTATTTTTTACAGAATATATTACAATACAGTTCCTAATATATTCTGAAGTATTTTCAAACAATTTAAGATAAACTACACTCATCAAAAAAAACAAACAAAAACTACAATGTGTGATGCATTATTTAATCATGAATACAAATAGCTACAAGACAAAAACATGCTGACATTGCTGTTTGATCTTTGGTTTTATTAAACTTTGTAATTACAAGGAGGAAAGTGAAAAGTGCTTGAAATTGAATCGAGGCAAAGTAGATTCCTCAGTCCAGAATATTTTATCGCCCAGGTTTTGGCATTATCTGGCTTCTGGATACTTTATAGTGCATCAAAGTTTCACAATAAATGTTGTTACTCTGATTTAATACCAGTCAAAAATCTTTAAAACAGAGCTGTCTGAATTCAGAAAAGCTCATCTGGCACCACTTAGTTTGGGTGTTTCTCTTTATTTATGCATTGTAGAAAATGAATGGCTCTTGAAAAGTGCTAATTTTGGGAAGTAATGTATGACCAAAGAAAATCAAAATCAGTGGCTCCCTTGTGGAAAGCCCTCTGGAAAATTATCACGAGGGTTCATTTATAGTCTACTGCTAGTTTCTGTTTATGAAACTGACAATCTCTCTGATGACAAAAATCAATGGTTTCCTTGAACGAAGGCAGTCAAGGGACTGAAGAATGCAGAGTCTAAATAGCTTACTATTTTATCTGTGTGGGTTTTATTCTTCTGCTGTCTGATGGCAAACGGCACTGGGATCAATGGTACTGTCTCTAATCCTTGGCCGAGAGCACTGTAGATTTCCTTTGAAATAGGATTCAGTGTATGATTGACAGGACTTGAACTGGGATACATCATAGAATTCCATGGGCCAGGCTCAAATTCTCCTCTCACTTACACTAATCCAACCCCAGTGACTTAATTGGGATGCATCTGTATAAGTGAGATGAGAATTTGGACCACAGATGTTAAACGTGGGTAATTGAAAAGTCCTTTCAGCAATATATTATACTTGTTTTTTTCACAGCCATATGATATTGTGTAATAAAGCTAATTTGCACTTATAGTAACAACTGAAAACATTACAACTAATGGCAGTGATAGTCTTTTGGGCCGTTACTGTGTACTTTATAAAAAAAAACAAACCATAATGGAATGTTTTTAATTACACGCTTTAAGTGCAAGATGTCTTGATATCAAGTTAGAGGGAACAAGTCTTGCTGTGGCATAGCTTTTCGTGACTTTGTGCTCACATTGTTGGAGAGAGAGGCATTAAAGTCATTTGTATTTAGAACAGAATGTGAGAAATTATAAAATATCATTTCAGCAGAGGATTCCCATTTGCAGAAACTGCAGTGAAATCAATGTGTTTGCAGTTCCAGTGAAGGTGAAACAGTGAAACTGTTGAGCAAGAAACAGGCATCACTGTGCACAAAATTTAATAAACTTAAAAACAAATAATTGACAACTTGCTGGCACTTGCCAGCTCCGTATTTTAACGACAGTACTTCTGTAAAATGGTACACAGACTTGGAATTATTAACAGGACTTGAACTGGTATACATCATAGAATTCCATGGGCCAGGCTCAAATTCTCCTCTCACTTACACTAATCCAACCCCAGTGACTTAATTGGGATGCATCTGTATAAGTGAGATGAGAATTTGGACCACAGATGTTAAACGTGGGTAATTGAAAAGTCCTTTCAGCAATATATTATACTTGTTTTTTTCACAGCCATATGATATTGTGTAATAAAGCTAATTTACACTTATAGTAACAGCTGAAACATTACAGCTAATGGCAATGATAGTCTTTTGGGCCGCTACTGTGTACTTTATAAAAAAAAAAAAACCATAATGGAATCTTTGTTACTTTAAAAATTATCATATCAATTCACTGATGATAGAACTGCTGAAATGTTGTTCTCAGAAAAGAAATTGAATACAGGTTTTGACCTGTTAGTAATTTAAGTTTTGGTGACTAAGCTACTTACATTTAAAGCCTAGCTCTGTTACTTCTGTGAGATTGGCATAGTATAGCATTGAAAGTTTGAAATTGACAGCATCCTTGTGTTTGAATCATAGAATCTCAGGGTTCGAAGGGACCTCAGGAGGTCATCTAATCCAACCCCCTGCTCAAAGCAGGACCAATCCCCAATTTTTGGCCCAGACCCGTAAATGGCCCCCTCAAAGATTGAACTCACAACCCTGGGTTTAGCAGGCCAATGCTCAAACCACTGAGATACCCTCCCCCATACCTGTGCATCCCCCCCACCATCACCTTCAATTGAAGTTGTGACTGCATTATGTCAGACAAGTTTCAAATCCTACTTCATGGAAAAGCATTTTGTCCAATGGTATTTGATGAGAATTGCCAAGAACATTGAGAATAGAGGCTATTTTTGTGAAAGAAAGCTGAGTGTCCTGAAGTTCAGGCTTGTGACCACTTTCTTCATGCCTCCAACTCAGACCTCCAGAGGACCCATCTCCTGAGTTGGGTATCTCTGAGTCTGAAGGGGGTGGCTGAGCTTTACATTTGGGGCCAGATTTTCAGAAGAGCTCAGGGCTGGATTTTCAAATGCTCAGCACGCAGCATACAGAGAGCTTTCTTTTAAAACCCGGCCACTTATTTGCTGCCTGTATGAGGGATGCACTGTTTTCAGAATGTGGCCCTGAATATGGGTGCTGAGCTCTTTTGAAAATTCTGGTCTGATCCAGAGCCTACTGAAGCCAGTGGAAAGATTCCCAATGGCTTCAGTGGGCTTTGGATCAGGTCCACATTTTCCTCCCCTTTGCCAGTCCTATAGGGAAGCGCAGAAAGGAAGTACAGCATGAGGCTGTACTAGCTTCAGAGAAAAGACCCTCCGTGAGGTGGAGTCTCTTCACCTAGAAGGTTTCCCGGGTCAGCTGCTGATATGGATGCATGGGAGAGCAGCAAGGGGCAGTCTGGCAACGCAGTCTGCCCCAAAGTTCCCATGCAGGTGGTGATGGCTTCTAATGAATCCACAAGGTCTCATCAAATATCATTGGACAAAATGCTTTCACATGAAGCTTCGGGGCTAAATACACCGTGTGTGAGGTTGGGTGTGTGTGTGAGGTTTGGCATTTCCCTTCAGGGACAATTGGTGGAGTAGGAACTCCATGAGGAGTTTCCACATCCTCCTGTGGGTTTTTTGTAGGTGGAGACAAGCTTTCCTACGGTCAGGATTAGTGTGAGCCTTTAAACTGATTACGCTGATACTGATCTGCGGTTGAAATTCATGTAGTTGCTGGGAAAAAATCAAAAAGTTCAGTGCAGCAAAGCCTTCACTAGATGTTTATTTCAGCTATCCAAGTCTCATGAATATGCTAAACTTTGTTTAAAATGTTATGCTAAGAGGTCTTCTCCTGAGATTTCCAGTATTTCCTTTCAGTGGGGACAGAAGTATTCTAAGAACAGGCTTGTCATGGGTATGTTGGTACTTCTCATCCTAGCTTGGCCCAGGAAAATGCAGAGACAAGCAGCAACTGAAAATAATTAGAAAAAAATAAGTTTGGTTCAGGTTAGGCTTGAGTCTGTTTTTACTGTAACAAAACACTTTGCCCACCATGAGTTCTTACCATCTGGGATCTATTATTGGGGGGAGGGATAGCTCAGTGGTTTGAGTTTTGGCCAGCTAAACCCAGGGTTGTGAGTTCAATCCTTGAGGGGGCCATTTAGGGATCTGGGGCAAAAATTGGGGATTGGTCCTGCTTTGAGCAGGGGGTTGGACTAGATGACCTCCTGAGGTCCCTTCCAACCCTGAGAGTCTATGTTTTCTATTTTGCCAGAAAAATATTTTTCAGGAATTATGCAAAATGCCACACTTAACTATCCAAGCTGGTGCCTGAATCCTAGTGAAGGGACTATCTATGCACTACTGTATTTGTTGTAAGCCCCAGAGGTGACCAAGCATTTTTATCTTTTCAGAAAACTGTCAGTTGTATCTTCACATGAACAGGAAAAACCTAGTACCAAACAAAGAGACAAGATAAAGGATGAATATGATAATAAAACTTTGCACTGATACATTACCTTCCAGCTGGGGTTTTCAAAATGTTTTATGAACACGAGAGAATTTACTTCACAGAGGTATTAGTGAGGGCAGGTAGTGAAGCGTTATTCCTATTTCACAGGTAGGGAAATTGAGTCACAGCGAAATTAAGACCCTGAGCTTGACAACTTCTGAACATCCACCTCACGCATTGTCGCCAAAGCATTTTTTAGAAATGACCCCTAAAGGCCAGGTTCATGTAAGAATTTTGTGGGACTAGAACCTGCAGCTCCTCTCTGTAGTCCTGACCTTAATCATTTCACCCTTTTTGCTCCCTGCTGTACACTGCGTCTTTAAAGATAAATCAAATGTTATATGTATTTGCATCCAATATAAATGACGATATAAATATTGCCCTACAGGTTGCATGTGTATAATTTGCTCAATATATCTGATGTACTATTCCAAGAAAGTCTCTTCTTCATATTTTACTTCATATTTTTAGCCAGGATGGGCAAGGATGGTGTCCCTAGCCTCTGTTTGCCAGAAACTGGGAATGGGCGACGGGATGGATCACTGGATGATTACCTGTTCTGTTCATTCCCTCTGGGGCACCTGGCATTGGCCACTGTTGGAAGACAGAATACTGGGCTAGAAGGATCTTTGGTCTGACTCAGTATGGCCGTTCTTATCTGCTACAAGATCCAATCCTGGTATTCTCACAAGATTTCTAGCACTTCCTGGCTTATCACTCGTGACCCAAACAAACATAAAATTTCCTTGTCTTTAAGTCTTATACTGTGCCTGTGTAAAATTTGTATATATAATTTATCACTATATTACTCTAATATTATGCCATGGAACTCCGTTGACTTCCTTGTATACAACTAGAATAGGGCAGAGGTGCATCAGGCCTGTAAGTATAATATATAAACATAGTGAGAGATTTCTGTTTGTAACATTTTCTGCTTTCGTGCCATATTTAGTGGCATTTGAACAATTTTTGTAGTGCGGGCACTGAAAGCCATTAAACAAAACTGTAAACCCTGTAATGATGGAAACCACTTCAAGCTGGGGGGTGCTGCTGAACCTGCAGCACCCCTGATCATACTGCCCACAGTTAATATTGCTTTCTGTGCTGTCCATACCAGCACCACTGCATGATGTTAAATCGACATTAATGTCTTTTTTTAATGCTACCTGCTGCTCTATGAGAATTTTTAGGGAGATAATTATGAATATAAATAAATGTGATTAAAACAATGTAGCAGCCTGAGTCTCTTTCAGTGTTTTTAAGGGAATCTGTAGAATCCAAATGTTAACAGGCTTCATTTTCACAGCTGTACTTAGTTGTTTGGATTAGAATCAGAAGAAATGAGATTTTGAAAATGTGACTTTTAAGTCTGCTCTGTAATTAGACTGCAAGGGACTATGGAGCTTGATGCTATTTGTTTGAATAAATCTTTGATAATAAAGATAAGCTTCACTGCATTCCACTGAAATGGACTACCAGAGTGATGTGAAATGTAGCTAAACAGTGATGGAGAGCTGATTTTTTTTGGTAGATAATCAAAAAGCTACCCAGCAGCGATCCCCATGATGATGCACACGCTTTCTGACCTGCCTTTGCACTTGTTCTCAAGTCAGAGTATCTGACAGAGATAAAAGGCTTGTTGATTCCTTGTTGGAGGTTGTGTGTGTGTGGTTGGGAGGGGGGAGGGGGTGGGGGCTTTGACTGACCCCTCTCGGGTCCTCTGGTTGGTCTGCTGGAGGAGACTTGCTTAAGACCCTGGCTCCCACAACAATGGCACGTCAGAGCCACTAGTGGAACTATTTGAAGGTCAGGTGAGGTCAGAGGATTCTAGCCTTTTTTTCTCTCCCCCGCCACCCATCAGAGATTGCTTTTCTTTTACCTGCCCAATCCTTTAGAGTCACTGGGGTCTTCTCATGGTGCTTTGGCTTTTTAAGGAGTAAACATACTTCCTTCACCGGTGGTGTGGGCTCCCAGCCTTTCCCATAGCCTCCACAAAGTGTGAGCCTCTACCATTTCTTGTCAGGTAAGAGAAGCTGGAAACAGAGGAGGGAGCTCTGTTCTGTAGGGACAGAGCATCTTGCGGGCAGAATGCTTACAATACTTTCTCTAAATCTGAACACTGTGGGGGCAATCCGTCAGTGGGTTGTGACCAGAGCAGGGCAACTGGGAGCTGGGGAGAAGAAGAAAAAAGAAAGAGAAACTAGCAGTGCCACATTTTTTTGTATTGGTATAAAAAGCTTGTTACCAAGGCCACAATCCTGCCGTGCTCTCCGCATGGGTTCCTGGGTCATGCCCACACAGGATTCATTCCAGAATTAGATCCTGAAATGTAATAATAATAATTAAAAATTGCAAGTTTAACACCCATGTGTTTTCCAGTTTCAGGGTTTGGAATTCACCTCCTTCATTTGTGAGAGTGTGCATGGGAAGGTGGGTAGGTGGAAAGTGAAGAGGGATGTGGAGATCTTCCACTGCTCCCTCAAATGAAAATGACATTAATGCCCAGCACATTTGTTTATATTCCACTTTTCATTTTGTTCTGGTATTTCTTGGAAAACACCAGTCTGGACTCATAGAAAGCAGGCCCTGGGTAGCTTTGGCCATGGGTTTGTGCCAAATATCTGGTTTGTGATTATAGTACCTGACTTCTCTTTGCAGAGATTACCTTCCAGTGAAAGATTGCCTTTAGTAAATCAGTGTAACTGTGGCCACTGGAATACATTATGTAAACTTGTTGAAAACCTCTGATAAATTGCCTTTCTTAAAAATGTGGTTCTGATTATGGAGGAGGTGGAGCTCCTAGTTCTTTTTCATGTTTTATTGATGGAACATTAGGTGCAGAGTTCCAAAGGATGGATTTTATTTTCTTTAAAACCAGACAGTTCTCTTTGATAAATGTATGTTGAACTACTCAGCTCACACACATTTAGGAGTTTAGTCTTATCTCGGTGCATGGGGATATGTCTCTGAATCTTATTAACTTTTATTGTACAATAGAGAGATGACAGTGTTCAGCTTCACTTATTTTTAAGGAATGGCTAGGAAGTATTGTATTTTCATTTTGATCTTATGTTTAATGTTTTATAATTAAAGAACCCTGAAGCTTAGTCTTAGTGCAAAAACACATGACATTTCTAAAGGGCAAGCTTTTATTTTTTACTCCCTGTCATAAATATAAAGGGAAGGGTAACCACCTTTCTGTCCACAGTGCTATAAAATCCCTCCTGGCCAGAGGCAAAGCCCTTTCACCTGTAAAGGGTTAAGAAGCTAAGATAACCTCACTGGCACCTGACCAAAATGACCAATGAGGAGACAAGATACTTTCAAAGCTGGAGGGTACTTTCAAAGGTCGGTCGGTCTGTCTGTCTGTGTGATGCTTTTGCCGGGAACAGATCAGGAATTCAGCTCAGAACTCCCGTAAAAAGTTAGTAAGTAATCTAGCTAGAAATGCGTTAGATTTCCTTTTGTTAAATGGCTGGTAAAATAGGTTGTGTTGAATGGAATGTATTTTCCAGTTTTTGTGTCTTTTTGTAACTTAAGGTTTTGCCTAGAGGGATTCTCTATGTTTTGAATCTGATTACCCTGTGAGGTATTTACCATCCTGATTTTACAGAGGTGATTCTTTTATTTTTTTCTTTAATTAAAATTCTTCTTTTAAGAACCTGATTGCTTTGTCATTGTTCTTAAGATCCAAGGGTTTGGGTCTGAGTTCACCTATGCAAATTAGTGAGGATTTTTATCAAGCCTTCCCCAGGAAAGGGGGTGTACGGCTTGGGGGGATATTTTGGCGGAAGACATCTCCAAGTGGGTTCTTTCTTTGTTCTTTGTTTAACACTCTTGGTGGTGGCAAGATAGGGTTCAAGGACAAGGCAAAGTTTGTACCTTGAGGAAGTTTTTAACCTAAGCTGGTAAGAATAAGCTTAGGGGGGTCTTTCATGTAGGTCTCCACATCTGTACCCTAGAGTTCAGAGTGGGGAAGGAACCTTGACACTCTCAGAATACAAAGGAAGTGAATATCATACATTTAAAAGGTGGCTTGAATAAAGATAGCTCACATTGGCAGGTTTGTATCAGCAATGAGAAAATCCTAGCATTCAGTTCTGTCTTTGTTTTTTGAAGTTTTGTGGTCACATGGTCCTCCTGTCCTTGGAGTCTTCCACTGTAGTCATTTCTGTTGTGAAAACTGAGCAACATGGCATCCTGTTGTGTCAGTCTTGTGAATGCTTTGGTTGTCCAGGTCTGTAAGGACCTCATGAACTGGACCCTAAATGAATGGGGCCCTAAATAAATGGGGAAACTGCCTTGCACAATCCAGGGCAATGAAACCCTGAAATTTCAGGCCAGTGAAAATGTTAATTAAAGCAGTGTTCTCAGTCGGGGTACACGTACCCCTGGGGGTGTGCCAAGGTCTTCCAGGGGATACATCAACTTATCTAAATATTTGCCTGGCTACATAAAAAAGCATTAGTGAAGTCAGTACAAACTAAAAAATCATACAGGCAATGACTTGTTTATGCTGCTCTATATACTATACACTGAAATGTAAGTACAATATATTCCAATTGATTTATTTTATAATTACGTAGTAAAAATGAAAAAGGAAGCAATTTTTCAATAATAGCATGCTGTGATACTTTTGTATTTTTATGTCTGATTTTGTAACTAAATAGTTTTAAAGTGAGGTGAAACTTGGGGGTATGCAAGACGAATCAGACTCCTGAAAGGGGTACAGTAGTCTGGAAAGGTTGAGAGCCACTGCGTTAAAGCTTTGATTAATTTATACTGAAATGTTCACTTCCTAAATTACTTGACCGAGCCCATCTAATGCTTGGAATAGTGGTGAGTTTCTAGGTGGCTCACACATGGAATCTGATCTTTTAATGGTTTGGGAGATGGTTTGCATAGATGGCACTAGTCCATTGATTGCTGAAAGATGTTTGTCTGGAGAGAGAGTGTGACACTCTGTATCTCAGGGGAACACCCTGCACCCCCATGTTCATCCTTATAATATGATTGTGTGGTATCCAGTGCAAAGTTTGTCATGTTGGGTGTCTTTGGAAGGCTCATGACTCTCTGAGCATTGTTGTTATTGTAATGTTATAGGTTGTAATTTCATGTATATAGTTATGAGTCTGAAAATGTGTCCTCATGGCTTAAAACAAGCACAGGCAAAACTCTCCAGGAACAGAGGGGCAGTTCATACTGCAGAGGGCATGTATGGGACAAACCCAGCCCAGCCTCACAGGAACAAAGGACACTGGCCTAGGCAGCAACAAAGGATCTGTTGGACTTTTGAGTGAGTTACCCCCCCCTCCCTTGGTCAGTCAGGGACTATGATGAGGTAATGCTCACCTGACCTTGAAGGGGGGGATGGCAAAGCCAAGAGGGAAGAAAGAACATGATAAAAGGGAGAGATGTTGCCATGCTCCTCCTCCTCTCTCTTCCACCGCCATGTATAGACATCATGCTGATCAAAGGGGAGAACCTGGCTGAAGTGCAGCCAGCCAACCTGTGGTGAGAAGCATCTAAGTTTGTAAAGGCACTGAAAGTGTTAAGATCAGCTTAGAATGCATTTTGTTCTTATTTCAATTTACCAAATCCAACTTGTTCTGTTTTGACTTATCACTTAAAACCCATCTTTTGTAGTTAATAAATTTGTTTATTCTACCTGAAGCAGTTCATTTGGTTTGAAGCGTGTCAGAGACTCCCCTTTGGATAACAAGCCTGGTGCATATCAATTTATTTGTTAAATTGAAGAACTCATATAAGCTTGCAGTGTCCAGCGGGCATAACTGGACACTGCAAGACAGAGGTTCCTAGGGTTTTGTCTGGGACCGGAGACATTGGCTAGTGTCATTCGGTTGCACAATCCAAGCAGCTTACATGCCAGAGGCTGTGCATGAACAGCTCAGGAGTGGGGGTTCTCACAATAGAGCAGGGTAAGGCTGGCTCCCAGAGTCAAGGATTGGAGTGACTTAGCAGATCACCAGTCCAGATAACACCAAGGGAACGTCACAGAGAGAAACTACATCTTTAGGTTTTCTCTCATGATTGGGCTGTCACTCTCTGATTGCCTGATCCTGCAGACTTGGCCCAGGTTGGAAACCAGCAGTGGGAAAACACAGTAATTTTTGTGGGTTAGTTAGAGAAGAATCTGCATATAAGCTGGGATTAGGTCCCCGTTCAGGGAGAGGAATGGATCAGGAATTGTGGGGTGGTTCATGAGGATGAGTGTGTAGTGGGAGTGTTTTGTGGATAACTGAACTGTACTATGTGTGCTAAGGCTTAATAACCTAAACTCTGTTTTTAGAAACTTTACTTTGGAGCAGCTCACTGCCAATTAGTTATGAGAAACAAGTAAATATTTTAAATGTTCTCCAGAGGGGACTTACCAGGATGTCTTATCAAGTGTAGTATTTGTATTTTTTCTTATCAAAAGAAATGCTGACCCCATTGTACTGTATTGTAAAAACACCCACTATACAATAGTCAATGTTCTACATGGAAATGTCTGTAACTTGTTTGCTCTGAAGTTTACTACATTTATTCTGAAAGTAACAGGCTGACCTTTTGATTCTGTTATGGTTTGAGGCTTTTTTTTATGTGTATGTGAAGCTTTCCAAGATAAATTAAATGAATGCGGTTTGGCATTTCAATAGCCACTGTTGTATCAAGCTAGAGAGTTTCAGAAGTAATAATGTCTGAGTTAAAACTCTATCAACTGAGTTATGGATGTGGTTGTGTTCACTTGAGGATAAAGTATCAGGGGGTAGCCGTGTTAGTCTGTATCCACAAAAACAACCAGGAGTCCGGTGGAACCTTAAAGGCTAAAAGATTTATTTGGGCATAAGCTTTCGTGGGTAAAAAACCCACTTCTTCAGATGCATGGAGTGAAAATTACAGATACAGGCATAAATATATATTGGCACACGAAGAGAAGGGAGTTACCTTACAAGTGGAGAACCAATGTTGAAGGCCAATTCAGTCAGGGTGGATGTGGTCCACTCCCAATAATTGATAAGGAGGTGTCAATACCAAGAGAGGGAAAATTGCTTTTGTAGTAAGCCAGCCACTCCCAGTCCCTATTCAAGTTTGCAAATGAATTGTAGCTCTGCAGTTTCTCTTTGAAGTCTGTTTTTGAAGGTTTTTTTTGATGAAGAATGGCTACTTTTAAATCTGTTATTGAGTGTCCAGGGAGATTGAAGTGTTCTCCTACTGGCTTTTGTATGTTACCATTCCTGATGTCTGATTTGTGTCCATTTATCCTTTTATGTAGAGACTGTCCGGTTTGTCCAATATACATAGCAGAGGGGCATTGCTGATACATGATGGTATATATCACATTAGTAGATGTGCAGATGAATAAGCCACTGATGGTGTGGCTGGTGTGGTTGGGTCCTAGGATGGTGTCGCTAGAGTAGATATGGGGACAGAGAAGGCAACGGGGTTTGTTACAGGGATTGGTTCCTGGGTTAGTGTTTCTATGGTGTGGTGTGTAGTTGCTGGTGAGTATTTGCTTCAGGTTGGGGGGCTGTCTGTAAGCAAGGATTGGCCTGCCTCCCATGGCCTGTGAGAGTGGGGGATCATTTTCCAGGGTAGGTTGTAGATCGTTGATGATGCGCTGGAGAGGTTGTAGTTGGGGGCTGTGCATGATGGCCAGTGGTGTTCTGTTATTTTCCTTGTTTGGCCTGAGGATAAACTTTTCCTTATCTGTGTGCATGTAACTGCTTTTGGGCCATATTCTGATCTTGGTTACATTGGTGTAAGTCCACATTGGTTCACTGAAGTCCATAGAGTTACTCTAGGTTTATACTGGTCTAACTGAGAGGAAGAACTTGGCCCCTGGAATTGCATACATGTATTTGAGGGAGGAATCTTTCTCAATCCCACAAAAGGTAGCGAGAATTGTACATGTGTTGCTGCAGGCAGGATTCAGCCTGTGGTCCCAATCTTGCGAAGGGATCTACCAGTCTTTATGGACCTTGGTGTGGTGCCCTGGATGGTCTATCTTATGGAACCATTTTATCTCAGAAACATTTTCTCTGTAGTGTTTTGCGTGCAAGTTTATCTACATGTTGTTATGCGGATGGATTAACAAGCAAGATTGAGCAAGTTTAACTGCTCATTTCCCTGATTTTTAAAGCGCTTGATATTTAAAGCAACCTTAACTGAACATTAACATTTTTTTGAGATAAGTAGCTCTTAGGTTTATGACAGAGTGATGTATGAGACTTTAGTAAATAGAAGTCCACTTGCTTCAGAGGAGGTAACCACTTAAGAAATACTTAGGGGAATGTTGATAAGCTCTGTTGCCACATGAAGTCTTCTCTGTCAGGGTGAAAAGTAGGCATAAATATGTAGTGGAAGAGGCTGACTGGGGGCTCTTCAGCCACTCCACCTCTGCCACACAGTTGTCAGTGGAAAAAAAAGTTTCAGGGCCTATAGAAGAGTACTAACTTAAAGACGTTGTGGTGCCAATGACTTCACGGCAATGCAGAATATGGCTCACCCATACAGCTAGTTCTGTTTGTTAATTTGTGTTTCTTTAGATATAAATGTCAAAAGAACACCCAAACAAAGCTTTGAGCACCTTGTTGTAAGTTCAGTTATCATCAGCCACCCAGCAGCATAAGTGGTAGTGGTGGTGGAATGAACTCCATCCACCAGCCTGGCAGTAAAGCTGGTCTAAACTTTTTATTCAAAATACTATTTTTTTATACTAAGAATGGGTTTTTAGTCCAAATGCAAACTTCTGTGGGAAATGTCCATGTCTGATTTAAGTTTTTTAGGGTTTTGTCAAAAAATTGAAAAATATGTTGTACAAAACCAAAAACTTTTGTTTGGCAACTGAAAGGAGAAATTTTGGCCAAACCCATCAAAATTTTGGTCAAAAATTTTCAGTTGCCAAAAACAGAACATTTTTTGGTTTTCTGGTTTTTGATGAAAACTTTTGAAGGAAAGATGTAGCAAACCATTTCTTTTGCACCTCACTCCCCTATGGACCCAGTGTGTGTGCGTGAGGAGCCACCGCTGAGACATGGCCCAGCTCATGTTTCGCCCCCTGCACCAGCCCAGGTAGCTTTGGCGGTGGTCGCGGGTCCAGCTGCTGGGCCCGCCAGCTGTTTACAATAGCTTTTTAATAACTATTAAATTTTACAGTGGGCAGGCTTGGAAATAACCATTTTGTGGCTTGTTCCTCACCTGTCAAACAAAAAATCACGAGCCGCCACTGGATCATGTTGTCAGTGGTGGCTCTAATGCTACTTACACCTGAGGTGATTCTCCTTTGGCACACATGGCAAAGGTGTGTTTTGGGAGCCACGGGTCCTGAGTTGTCCATTGGGCTACATGTGTGCTTTAGCTGGCAAGGTAATGTGCATGTGGATTTGTTACATCCCCCTTCTAGGATAACTGGCCTTTTTGGGGTCTGTTACGCTGTTGTTCTACGTTATAGTGCTGACCAAGCAGGGGTGAATCTGTAGAAAGTGCTTCCCTTGGGAATTACACTGACAGTTTGAAAATTATATTGGGATTTTCTGTAAAGAAAAAAGTCCTTTGTCATAAATTCAGGAAATGTTAGTGAACAGAGAGATTATGGAGACACATAAAGCAATACTTTTGTAGTTTAGATATGAAAGCCAGTTCAATGGTGAAACTGCATGGGTTAAAATAACACATACATTGAAGAGTTTCAAGCAAACGGGAAACATGAAGGATCCTAAAGAGAAATGAGATAAACAAACTTTTGGCACTAAATGATATTTAAGCTTCGTGCATGTTACAAGGGCCAAGGAGAGTTCAGATTGCAAAACATGAAATCAGCCATTTAGCTCATAATGTAAACTTACTGAAAAACTTCAGATTCAAAACACTCTGCCTGTTCTTCATTGACATAGCCATTGAGCTTCTGCGGTTTGTTAGCCCATTGGTTCGTTATCCTGCAGACAGTATTATTAACTGATATACAGAAACTGCCTCTATAGTGCAGTTATAATCACTAACACCTTTAATTAACCGATTCATTTGAAACTTAAACTCTCTGATATCCAAGGACATGTCACAAGCTGCTACCTTGTTTAATTTATTAAGTCATATCCAGAGCATAGACTAGGTACTTATTATGATGCATTTAAATAGAATCATACAGTCAAGAAATGAAAATTGCCATGAAATGTCTGTTGCTTCTGTGCTAAGGGGACAATTGTTCTTTAGCATGAAAGCTCAGCAGAATTTTCTCCCAGCATGCTCCGTTTCCGTTATGAAAGTCATAATATATACCATATGTGTAAGTAGAGGAGTGAAATAAAACTTAATAGAGCACCTGAATGAAATAACAAATAAAAAATCTGCTTTATGAAAAGTTAAGACCCAGTCTTTGCAGTGTTAACGTAATATGGTGCACTTACTGTCTGTATAGCAAAATAATCTTCTGAATGCAAAATTTGAGAAGAATTTGTTAAAGGTGGTGATGTAGAGCAGTTACCATATCACAGTTAACGATGCTGTATACAATCATTTTCAGCAACAACCACAGTCACCCTTGAATTCCTAGAAGGAGGTGTTGATGGGCAACAGTGTAATGTCATTAAACAAACAGGTATTTTCATTAGGGACATTCCAGATAAAGAAGCTGCATGGCTAGATTCCCATTGCCTGCTTTATCAGGACAAGCCAGATTAGTTGCACAAGTACTGTAAGTAACCGGGGGGAGGGGGAAGATTCTTAAAAGACTTGAGGACAATATTCTGTAGGGGTAAATTAACCTAGAGGCATACAGGAGATATATGCAGCCAGGCTATTACATGGGCATAAAGGAACTGCTTTGGGACAGATAGGCAACAATTATAAGAATGGCAAACCAATGTTTCCTCTTAATCAACAATTTATGCAGAGTCAGTACTACCAGGATGACACTATGGGCTTGATTCTCAACTGACTTGCACTTTATGTGGCTGTTTATCTTTGTGGAAAGTGTGTGCAAAAGCTTGCAAATCAAAGTGGTGTCCCTCAGTTTGCACAATATATGGCCTCAGTTATCACAGTCTTTGAGCGCCCACAGTTTTTAATGTATTTATCCTCACAATGCTCCTATGAGGTAGGGAAGTACTGAGGTACAGAGAGACTAAAGTCACATAGGAAGTCTGTGGTAGATCAGATAATCGAAAGCAGATCTCTCAAGTTCCAAATTGGTGCCCTGACCATGGGACCATCCTTCCTGTCATGGCTATATAAAATACAGGGCAGTGGAGAATAAGGCTCCATATCTTTTCTTTTCTCTGTTATAATCAATCATTAATTTTCATACTGGTCTGGGCTTTGAACAAATCTTTGTAAGAGGGTCTGGATGGGAAATCCTATCTGAAAGCAGATGTTAAGGATTCCATGTTATCTTCTGCTTCTGGCTGTTACCTGTATTTATGGGTTTTATTTGAAAAATAAAAATGTTGTAAGAGTTTGACTTTGCTCTGTAAATAATGCAACGTGATTTAGAGTTAGTTTTAACTATTCAAAGCGGTACTGTATTGTGAAATTTTTTTTTTAAATGTTAGGTCTATTTTGGGAAGTATTTATGCGTGATTATGCTCTGTACACTTAGAAATCAAAAGAGAGAGTGATTTGCCAGCTAATGATTTTTATCAGCTAAAGGCAAATGTGGTAAAGTAAAACGTTAGGGTAAAATCTGAAGCTTGGCCAGCTCTGGCTTACATTCTAACCAACTAGTCTGATACTTTTGATTTGCCTAACATGCTTTCACTGGAGTTTCATGAAGTTTTACTCCATGTACCTTGTCTGTATTTTTCATAGGTATATGAAAATTATATGATCTACTGAGGCTACAAAGACTGATAAAATCCCAGCTAGCTTTGGGTGTAGCTTTTGCCTACGTAGAGGTTGATCATTGTTATTTATGTTCAAAATTCAAAGTGTTCTAGTTGTTTCAAAGTCCATCAAAGCCCGTGGCTTTATACCAGAAGTTCACAGGCCATCATGGAGAGTAAAAATGGGTTAGGTTGGGAGCAGGGCTGTGGGGTCTACATTTATGTGGCTTCATTGGCCCTCGATATCATGTAGACATGCATCCACTGCTATTCCAGCCCATATGTTGGAGAAAGTGGCCAGAAGATGTGGGTTGATTGACAGAGCCATGTCCTCGTACCAGGTTCGGAGATGAATTTCACCACTTCCTCCCCCCTGCACTTGTTCCATATAGAACCTGATTGCTCAAACTTGATTTGCGTGTGGATTTCACATTCCAAATATTAAAATAACTAAACAAATCTAGGTTCAAGGGATGTGACTCTTACAGATGGACCCTCAGGGCTTTTCCTGGCACTGCTGTATAGTGAAATGGCAGTGTTTTTATTGCTTCTCAGAGTGGTTTTTTTAATTGAAGTAGAATGAAGGTCCAGATTGCTCCAAGGAATTATGGTATGCAAAATATAATTACAGTTACAGTGAACCATTTCTCACAGGACCAATCCTGAGACCACTTCAATCTCTGTGGAGGGCCATAGTGCATTAGAACTGGTATGGTTCTGTTGTGGAGAGGAAGGGCAAGATCTGGGGACCTAGACATGGGAGGTATAGAGGTAGTGTTGGTGCGTCTACAGCTATCCAGATACATTAGCCATACTCCCTTGTGGATATACTGTGTGCAACATTACCAGTCTGGTTGCATGCTGGTATTTGGTGCATAGTGAAGTTGTTCTGTGGGGAGAAATGATTACTTTGAGAGTCTTAGGTAAAAATGCACTATCTAAATGAAAAATATTTTATTACTAATATTGTCATTGGAACATTTTCAGTGTGTCTCCCTTAAGTAAATGCCATGTGAAAGGAGACTCAATGCTATGCTATGGAACTTTGATTTTTGGACTTCCTGTCCTACCCTGTAAGCACCTTCAAATATCTGATAATTTATGCAGTGCAATCACTGCCTGAGCAAAAAGCAGTCAAAATATGCTCAGTAATATCTCAAAAATGGCTTTTGACATTTAGCACCTATCTCACCTGAGGGAATATTCAACCAGGAACCTGGTGGCGTGGTCTACTTTTTTCTGAAAGAGCTGTTGGGTGTTTTTTCTTCCAAGTGCACAGCAACTGAAAAGTAGGGATTTTGATTTAGTATCTCATTCAAAGGACAATACTTTTGCACAGTTTGCATTTCTAATTATACTATATAGCATTATCAGCATCAACTGTAAGCCTAAATCCTGGTATGGGCCCAAAGGCAAGAATGCTACCTACTGAGCCATACTGGTATGGGATATGCGTACCAACATTAGAGAGAAAATAATGTCCTATATTGGCAGATTCCTTGGCCTGTCACTTAGTAGGGAACCTCTTTCCATCATTTGGAGGAGTCAAATGCAGCTTATAGCAACCAAATGAGAACACTACTGTGTTTCTGGCTCTTTAGGGTAATTCTGTCCTATTTGCTTTGGCACAGGGTCCAGACCTACATGGTATTGAGTGCTCTCCATGCCAATTGAACTTAATACTTAAATTTGACTCATTCTGTGCATTTTTCAAGAATCTCAAGTGTTTTACAGAGTTGGAAAATTGAAGACTGCATGATAGATGTGGCTCTGTGAAACTTTTGTATACACTTCCTTCAAACATTCGGGGAAACAAATGTCCCTGTATCTGCCTCTCAGATTCTATATAATCTTAACAGAGCTTGAGCTACGCTCCGTGTTATATGGCATACAACCGCACACCCCACATTACAGGACTGTTATTTAAGTTGCAATGTCAAACACACACAAGCTAGGAAATACCAGATTTATGGTTGCCCACACAATCCTACTTCTACCTCCTTGCATGTCCATCCTATGCACAGAATAAGGCAGGGATCCTGTGGGGGGAAAATAGTATTTGATCATGTAACTATAGACTGTACGATAATGCATAAACCCAAAGAGTGAGAGTTAAGGTTTCTTGGGCAATCAGACATTTGGTATTTCCTAATGTTGGAGTTTGACTTCATAACCTAAATTAATATTCTTTTAACATATGAAGAAACTGTAATTTTCTAGTGTTCTTAAAGGAAAAAAGGTAAAAAAACACATTATATTATGTGCAACTGCAACATCGCCCCCCCCCATCATGAATCATCACTAGGGTTTGAACCCTGAACCATCAGCATTGTATCACAGATTATGACCTCTTGAACTCAGGATTAAGTACATTAGCTGGCAGCAGGAAAAGGTTGATATCCCAGAAGGTGGGCGCTGGGGCCTGAAATGGACTGCTGGGTCCTGGGTTGGGTCCCAATTCTTCTCACTCCCCTCCCCACTTGTCTACAGAGCTACAGTTACTCTGTCAGCTGCCAGGCATTCCTATTATCGTTGCTGCTTCTGCTGTTGCTGCTTTTGTGTCAGCATGAGCCCAGCCTTAGAATGTTTGTGTTTAGTTATTATTTCGATGTGCTGATAAAATTTTCCTGAAGAACACATGTGGCAGAAGGGAAATGGCAATTTTTGGGAGTTTGTCTCAGCAAAAGCTGAATGGAATTTCATGGGACAAAGCAAAGGCACTTTCCTCCCTCAAAGGTCTATCCCCTGCTAAATATTAAAGGTCTGCTTCAAATAATGGATGTGTGAGAGCTTCTCAAAGAAAATGTCAAAAGAATCCTTTATAATGTAAACTACTAGGCAACTAGATGCAGGGGTCGATACCAGCTTCCCCTGTAGTATTGGTGCTACATGAGACGTTAATATCTGAAGACCTGATGTTCCCTTACATGAAATAGTCCTGTGTGTCTGAAAAAAGTTCCATTCATGGAATTTCCTCACAAATTTTATGTTGAGGGAGTGGATTTGTTCCTTTCCCTGTGGAAGTGGCAGAGGATTCACACCCGCTGCTTCCCAAACTTGAGAATCAAAGGAGAATTTCCAGAAGCAGGGATGTCTGCATTGCTGCAAGCTCACCCCACTCTATTTCAATGTCGCTTTGTTTGTTTTTCTCTATTGGTAGTTTTTGTCCCCTTCCTCCTTTCACAAATAAGCCAGACCTCAAACACTGTGGGCCTCTCTCTACCTAATATATAGGACTTACGTAGACTCTCTGTAGCTTAGATCTTAGTAAAGAACTCCTTTTTTGTAAATGCGTCCACTGAAAGCGATTAGTTGAAGTCTGAGGAGCTGAGGCGTTTGATTCATGTAATTCATGCTAGCTAATTTCTACCCTTATGGACTCCAAAGTCTGTATGTTTTGAGTCATCTCCAGTGAGCCCAGCATGGTTTCTTTCTCTGTGTTGTAGAGGCTTATTCATGGTATGTTTGGAACTAGATGTTGTTTGTGTGATTAATTTCTGAACTTTAATAATGATCAGTTTAAGTAAAGACACAAACATTAGAGAATGCTCCACTTTTTTCTAATTGGCAAAAGAGCATGCACAAATGGAGAATTCATATGGCCTGAACCTCTTAAAAACTCATTATGTTAATTGAAAAATGTCAGCCCTTGACATTAATAAATGATTTAGCCAATTCAGTCTCTGGGGAGAAAGGGAACTGACTTTAAAAGCCATCATTCACTGTTAGATGCTAATGATAAACTATAGCCCTTAGCTATCAGGAATTAATAGCTTCAGGTTTATGACATTGTTTTCATATATTAAGAACATCTCAGTGTGCTTATACATAGCATAACATTTTATTCCAGAACATCTTTGCATAGAAATAGCAGGATGGCGCTAAGAGAATATGTTCACTAATTCTAACCTTGCTCTTCTGCTTTTTATGGTCTGCAGAGAACTGCCTTAATAATACTTGGTGACCTTTTTTTTTAATCAAGGTTTTCTATTTTCATTGATCAGCAATCCATACTGTCTTTCACTAGCTGGAGAAAAGAAAAATAATTTAGACAATGTGTAAGAATTAGCTGTATATCAAGCCATTGCACTAAACCAGTAATTAATTTTCATGAAGATCTGCTTGGAGCCCTATTACTAACAATGTGTGGATTTTACAAATTCTTTTGGAAAACACAACTGTGTGACTGTCTAAAAGGCACTTCCTTTTAAGTGACTGACTGTAAAGAAAGTTATTTCTAATATTCTCTGACTGAAGGAAAAAGTTAATACATACTTTCAGTGTGCTATGATGATTGGTAAATTGACAAAAGTATGCATTTCTGTAGCATGTGTTAATTTTTCTCTTTGTTTTAAGGATGTAAGAGGTTTTTAGGAACAGAAAAAAAGCCATCCGAGCCAACAGGTTTGCTTTTTATTTCCTTTTGGTTGATAGAATCCTGTCTGTTTGCCTTTCAGTTCTTTTTTCCGTCCAAAATCAAGTCTAGGATTCCTGTACAGCACCATAGAAGTTGATGGAATTTTTTGTCACTGATTTCAGTAGAGCAAAATAATGGTTGAGTCTTCAGCTTATGTGTAGTTTTTGCTTTAAACTACAGTCCTGGTTCATTATATCCATTCAGTAAATATATATTTGCTGCACATTTGCCTCTCCTCCTTTTGCCATATACAGTTAAGTATAAGAAAACCCCCAATTTAGTTGAGAACTGTAAGCTTTTCTAAGCAAGTTTACAGGGTTTTCTTTAATTTTACATTTTATACATTTTATGGCCTTGCTTTATTCTTTTACTGCCTGGAGGCAGCTTGCTCAGGATTAGTGCTTTTTAAAGACCTCTAGGGATACCTATGGTCAGCCATCTGGCCTGGTAAATTATCAACAATATCCTTCTATTTTCCTTTGTTTTTTCTTACAAATTTAGTGCTCATGACATCCCTGAAGTGTGATAGTATGAGCTGAAGTTCTGACTTCCCCACATTGCCTAGCAGTTGTACCTTAGCCCTGACCATGCTGGCTTCTCTTTTGAGACCAGCAACAAGGATGCCAATTAGTTTCAACAGTAGCCGTGGTTTTAATAACAGAGACACATCTCTGTCAGGCACTGGATTGAAACCACCATGTAACTTCATGTAGCACACCACAGTCAGAACAACTACTGGACAGTAATGATTTTGGGCATATGCTGGGCTTGAACCAGCAACGTCAAGTTAAAAGGTTCTATAGCCTGTTGCCAGTTGGCTGAGCCATCTACTTTCCTTTTCATTGTCTGGTCATTTTACAATCCCAACTGCGTCTGCTGCCTGTCTCTGCTATCTCTATACCTTGAAAAGAGCAGAGAATGATATATACCCTGTTAGGAAGATTTCCTTTACAGAAATCTTAACTCATTACAGAAAGTTTTTGTTTACTTCTGTTTGCCTTGTGAAACAAAAATATTATTTTTATTCTATTTTCTCAATTGTGTTACTACACATTCTTTAAAAGCACTGACAATTGCATAGCTATTTGTGTCGCATAACTTGCCTGCTAACCTTGTATCATCACATTGGTATTTAATATTATCCTAATACACTGTTACAGGGCCCAAAATGAATTTGGACCTCTTCAGCTGTCCTCCTAGGATGCAGGACAAACTGCCCTGTGTATTTCAAGATGAGTGCCAGTCCTAGTGTAATGCTGTCAGAGGGTGGGATCAAACCTGGGACCTTTGAAACTTAGTGTATGAATCTCTACTGCATGAGCTAAAAGCCACAGTAGAACCTCTGAGTTACAAACACCAGTTAGAAACTGACCAGTCAACCACACACCTCATTTGGAACCAGAAGTACACAATCAGCAGCAGCAGAGACCAAAAAAATGGAAAATACAGGACAGTACTGTGTTAAATGTAAACTACTGCAAAATAAAAGGAAAGCAGCTTTTTTCTTCTGCATAGTAAAGTTTCAAAGCTGTATTAAGTCAGTGTTCAGTCGTAACTTTTGAAAGAACAACCATAATGTTTTGTTAAGTTATGAGCATTTCAGAGTTACAAACAACCTCCATTCCCAAGTAACTCTGAGGTTCTACTGTAGCCCTAAGCCAAGGCTGTAGTAGACTCGTCAATCTCTAGCTGGGCTAGCAGGACTAGAGGGGGACAGCGCCACACCAAGCAAGTATGGGTTACACTAACATGTATCTGGGCCTGGAGAAACTGCTCAGTTTTTGTGTGATGATTCAATCTTTGAATTAAGTGTCAAATTTTCATCAGTCTGCACAGTTCCATTTTTTACTAGGGTGAGGACATGTGTGGTATTACAGCTTTGGCCAGCAAGGGAAAGCCTGGGTTTACAATACTGGATTTCCTAGAATTCAAACGTCGGACAATGCAATAACCAATTAATTGCTCCAGGTATTCTCCGGTCTTCTGTTCAGTCCCCTTGCGCACACAGGATTGTTTGCTATTGTACTTTTACTACTGTTTTATCTGTTTAAATGTGCCCAGTAATGGGCCTTCAACATTTAGATTATTTCACTGAGTAATTGTTTTCATTGTCAGGAAGCTTCCCCTGAGGTGCTGCCTAAATTTCCCAATTCCTTAACTTCATCCCATTGTTTCTAGTTGTATCCTTTTTATTAAGCTAAATAAATCCTCTTCCTCATTTGTGTTTAAACTCTTCATGTGTAGGCTGGTACTTTGTCTTCTCTCCTATCCCAGTTGTTGCTCATGCAAGCTATACTTTGCACATTATTTAACTCATTAACCTTTTCTGATAAATCAACCTCCAGCCCTCTGATTTTTATTGCTCAAATTTGAAGTTCTTCCAGTTAGTCAATCTGGTAATCAGATACCTATAGGTGAATACGCTCTTCCTGGTCATTTGAATCAGACTACAGCTTCCTTGTCACGTGATGGGATGCCGCCCAAACTGTATTGATATTTTTTGCTGCCATGTCATGTTGCAAATTCCTTTTTAATTTGCTGTCTATGAGCACCACTAAGGGCTCTGTTATGCATTATTTGTACACCCTGAACTCCCCATTGATAGCAGATATCGGACATTGCCTTTCTTCAAGTTGACTATCATTTTATCACGTCAGAATACTTTGTATTGTTCTTAAAGCCACAGCTCCCAAAGCCATGTGATAACATGAGAAGCTCCGCTTTCATTGTGAAAGAGAAAGTAAGTTTCTTGCTCTCATGGTTGCAGAGTAAAATTTGAAAATGTGAGCCCTAAAGACTCAAAAACCAGAAGACAAATAAAAACAACTCTACAGTTATTATTTTTTTTTTTTAAAATCTGATTATTTTTGGGGACCGGAATCATTATTTTTAACTTGTGGAATTGGCAATACTGCACTCTTGATGTTTGTTCCAGAGTTTTCATTTTTTTCATCAAATATTAAAGCCCTCTCAGGGGAGACCCCATATTTTTTCCAACAGTCTCATCAGAGCCGGAGTTACATGTGGCCTGAATAGGCTTATGATTGATTTTATAATAGGGAATAAGTTTTTTGCTTAATAAATATCTCTTATTTTCTGATTGATTTTTATAGATGTAAAATATATGGGCACTTTGGTAGCCAGCACTCATATAATGCCCCAAACCTGAATTCCTAAAGAAACTAAATAAATTATCTCCCCTTACCAAAAAACCCCCAAAACCAAAAAATAACCCAGAAAACAGATCTTGCTCATGTTTTCAGTCTTTATGGTTTCCTTTGTCTTTTATCCTTTCTTGCTGATGTTTGCAACTCCTTCCAACTTTGGGTCTCTGTTTATTTCTCTTCTCATTTGTTAATGAAGATATTTAAAAAGGCTGGACTTAGCACAGAGTGCTGCAATACCTCCCTTTCCTGGGGATGCCTAGATGTGTGTGAGAAGGAATTTCTCTTTGCCTATAGGTGTCAGATACCACACACACACATTATTTTGTATAAGTTTTCTTTCCTTGTTTTTACAGGACTCTCTCAGGACTTTTCCTGCATTCTCTCAGATTTCATTCCATTGATCATGGCTGTTTTCTTCATTTAGAACCATCCTTCCTCTGGTTTTTATACCCTTTCTCATCCTTTGATTTTGATTTAATTAAAGTCTGATAAAGTAGAAAAATGGGCGCTAATTTTGTAAACACTTAATGCACATGCTTAACTTTAGGCCTGTGCATATCATCATTGGCTTCAGCAGGACTACTCCTGTTGGGGTGACCAGATGCCCCGATTTTATAGGGACAGTCCTGATTTTTGGAGCTTTTTCTTACATAGGTAGGCACCTATTATCTCCCCCCCACCCCCGTCCCGATTTTTCACACTTGCTATCTGGTCACCCTAACTCCTGTGCTTTTAATTAAGTGTGTGTGTAAGTAATTGTAGGATTGAGGCCTTAGTCTTTTCAAATCATTGGATTTAAGTGTTTTCCCCAGCTTCTGCAAGTAAATATCTAGCACAGAATGTAATTAGTTGTGTAACAACAAATGAGACAAGGTTTGGAAAACATGCCTTCCAGTGAGAGACTGAAGAAGCTCCGTCTGTTTAGTTTATCCAAGAGATGGTTAACAGGTGACTTGATCACAATCTATAAGTCCTTATACAAGGAAGAGATTTCTGATGAAGAAATAAAAGGCATAATGGGATCCAGTGGTTGGAAGCTGCAGCAAGACAAATTCAGACTTAGAAATAAGGTGCACATTTTTTAACAGTGTAGGTTATTAACTGTTGGAACAACTAGATAGATTCTCTGTCATATGAAGTCTTTAAATCAAAATTCAATACCTTACCAAAAGTTATGCTATAGCTCATGCATAAGTTATTGGCTGTGTTGTGCTGGAGGTCAAACTAGATGGTCATGATTGTCCCTTGTTACCTTAAAAATCTATTAGTCTTTGAAAAACGTGCACACTTAATCAAAAACAAATATAAAAATAGTTTAAAAGCTTGGATGACTACCATAAGTCCAGTAAGTCTGATCTCCTACACAACTCCGGCTATAGAAGCTATCCCACCAATTGTTGTATCAAACCCATCAGTCATGCGTGGACTATAGTGTATGTGCTGTGGTTAAATTCTGCTAAAGCTATAAATAAAATAAGTTGTATTTATTATAAATAAAATAAGTTGTAAAAGGAAAGGCAATAGCACTCAAAATATTTTTTTAAAAAGAGTGGGAATACCCCAAATTAAATGTTGTAACTTCATTATAAATAACAAAGTTCTCAATTTTGCAAACTTAGATATGTGCTTACCTTTACACGTGGTGAGTAGTCACTGAAGCCAATAGAACTACTCACTTTGTTCAAAAAGAAAAGGAGGACTTGTGGCACCTTAGAGACTAACAAATTTATTTGAGCATAAGCGTTCGTGAGCTACAGCTCACTTCATCGGATGCGTTCAGTGGAAAATACAGTGGGGAGATTTATATACACAGAGAAGATGAAACAATGGGTGTTACCATACACACTGTAACGATGTAACGAGAGTGAGCAGGTAAGGTGAGCTATTGCCAGCAGAAGAGCTGGGGGGGGGAACCTTTTGTAGTGATAATCAAGGTGGGCCATTTCCAGCAGTTGACAAGAACATCTGAGGAACAGTGGGGTGGGAGGGGGGGAAATAAACGTGGGGAAATAGTTTTACTTTGTGTAATGACCCATCCACTCCCAGTCTTTATTCAAGCCTAAGTTAATTGTATCCAGTTCGCAAATTAATTCCAATTCAGCAGTCTCTCGTTGGAGTCTGTTTTTGAAGTTTTTTTGTTGAAGAATTTTGCCACTTTTAGATCTGTAATCGAGTGACCAAAGAGATTGAAGTGTTCTCCGACTGGTTTTTGAATGTTATAATTCTTGATGTCTGATTTGTGAATGTTATAATTCTTGATGTCTGATTTGTGTCCATTTATTCTTTTACGTAGAGACCGTCCAGCTTGGCCAGTGTACATGGCAGAGGGGCATTGCTGGCACATGATGGCATATATCACATTGGTAGATGTGCAGCTGAACGAGCCTCTGATAGTGTGGCTGATGTGATTAGGCCCTATGATGGTGTCCCCTGAATAGATATGTGGACACAGTTGGCAATGGGCTTTATTGCAAGGATAGGTTCCTGGGTTAGTGGTTCTGTTGTGTGGTGTGTGGTAGCTGGTGAGTCTTTGCTTCAGGTTGGGGGGCTGTCTGTAAGCAAGGACTGGCCTGTCTCCCAAGATCTGTGAGCGTGATGGGTCGTCCTTCAGGATAGGTTGTAGATCCTTGATGATGCGTTGGAGAGGTTTTAGTTGGGGGCTGAAGGTGATGGCTAGTGGCGTTCTGTTATTTTCTTTGTTGGGCCTGTCCTGTAGTAGGTGACTTGTGGGTACTCTTCTGGCTCTGTCAATCTGTTTCTTCGCTTCAGCAGGTGGGTATTGTAGTTGTAAGAACGCTTGATAGAGATCTTGTAGGTGTTTGTCTCTGTCTGAGGGGTTGGAGCAAATGCGGTTGTATCGTAGAGCTTGGCTGTAGACAATGGATCGTGTGGTGTGGTCTGGATGAAAGCTGGAGGCATGTAGGTAGGCATAGTGGTCAGTAGGTTTCTGGTATAGGGTGGTAGTTATGTCACCATCGCTTATTAGCACCGTAGTGTCCAGGAAGTGGCTCTCTTGTGTGGACTGGTCCGGGCTGAGGTTGATGGTGGGATGGAAATTGTTGAAACCATGGTGGAATTCCACAAGGGCTTCTTTTCCATGGGTCCAGATGATGAAGATGTCGTCAATGCAGCGCAAGTAAAGTAGGGGCATTAGGGGACGAGAGCTGAGGAAGCGTTGTTCTAAGTCAGCCATAAAAATGTTGGCATACTGTGAGGCCATACGGGTACCCATAGCACTGCTGCTGATTTGAAGGTATACATTGTCCCCAAATGTGAAATAGTTATGGGTGAGGACAAAGTTCAGCCACCAGGATTGCCGTGACATTATCGGGGATACTGTTCCTGATGGCTTGTCGTCCATCTTTGTGTGGAATCTCCCCACTGTATTTTCCACTGAATGCATCCGATGAAGTGAGCTGTAGCTCACGAAAGCTTATGCTCAACTAAGTTTGTTAGTCTCTAAGGTGCCACAAGTACTCCTTTTCTTTTTGCGGATACAGACTAACACGGCTGCTACTCTGAAACCTCACTTTGTTCAGTTAAGCATGAGTGTAGCTTTTTTCAGGTTCAAGGCCAAAGTTAGCTACACTTTGTTTTTTTGCTAAATATTAATGTTTCAGCACACATGTTGTCTTCAGAGTTGAAATGTTGCATTTACTGGGCTAGATTTGAACTGGCTGCCAAAGTAGAAAAAGCACATTATTCTAGTTTCAATTTACTGAGCCATCCAGTTCGTGCAGAATATATTTTCAAGCTGCCAAGAGCATAATGCAGATCATTAGTGAGTCTATTTTCCATCTGTTCCTTATCCTTTGAAATGTGAGTATTACAGATTTTGTTGTTGTTGTTGAAAACGGGGTTGGGTGTACTTGGAGGTAGAACATGGAGAATTTGAACTACAGAAGAGTTGTACTGAGCACTGTTGTCTATACATGGTATAGTCAGTGAATCATGCGTAAGTGTCCAGGTCTTGTCATTAATTAGTCCACTCCATTCTTTTTAATTAGTCTAATTTAAGTTTGACACATCTATATAAAAATAGTCCTTGGTCATAGAAGCTCTTGGCTGAAAACCTTTGACTCTGAACTGCTAATAGACATATTAATGATTGCAGTATTTTATCTATTTATCTTTTCAGATGGCTTTTACAATAAAATTCTGTTTTGGGGAAGTGGGAGAAGGAAAATCATTCCCTTTTTAATGTGCATAGTATTTTCTGGTAGTATCTGAGAAAGTAAAAATTACCTTAATGCTGTAATGTAGCACATAATTGTATCTTGCAGTCCTAGTATGAAAAGTCATGCATAGATTGTAGACTACTGGTTTCACTAACCGAACACAGGGGCTACTACTGTATGGACTTGATAATGAGCCTGTAATTTTTGCGTAAGCTTTTCATGCTGGCAGTCTTCTCACGGAGCATAATTTGTCTTTTATTTGATGAGGATAGTTTTTGTGAAACAAAACTTTGATTCATGATGGGCCGAGCAAAAGTAGTAAAACATCATCATAGCTGGGCTTCATTGTACACTGTGATTTTATGTCAAGAATGTTAATGATTTGTTTATGAATAAGTGAGCCTGTAGTATTGTGAAACAATATGTGGCAGGATTGCTGAATGGACATTTCGAAAGCAGAGAATTCTTGAATTGAATAAGCTGTAGATGTTTGTCTCTCAAGCTCATTGTAAGTAGGCTTATGGATTTTAAAGAGCAGCATTACTTAGTGGATTACTATATTCTGCAGTACTCACCCGACATAAGTATCAACTACCTGCTGGTGAAGCAAGACAAGTGGTTAAATATGCTGTTTTTAAGAGGCAGTTAATCACTTCTAGGTAGTTTAATTAAAAAAAAAAAAGTTCCTTCCCAAAAGAAAATCTGTTCTTTAAATGGCATCATAGCAAGAAATTTGAGGAGTCAGCATAGATATTAATGTATTCTTGAGGTTTCAATGCATTGCTTCGATGTAACATTTTATTTTGTTGAACACCCATTCAGCCTTCCTGATGAAATTTTAGGGGTCTCTGATGATCATGAGCATACAATTTCCTAACCAGTGATGGGGAAAATTTGGGAGATTTTTCAATTTTTTTTGGTGATTCCTAGGCAAATTATTCCAAAATTATTTTCTGAGCAGGAAATTTTATTGGTTGATGGAAAAGATTACTCAGTTCACAACTACACATTTACAGTGACTGAAAATCCCTGCACGAAGTGGTGGGGTAGAGGGACAGCAGCCACTGTTTCAGTGATGAGTGCCATAGAAAAGCCCAGGAAAATTGTTTTTTAATTCAGTTCAGGGTTTGTGTGGTGTTCAGTAAATAACATATGGGACTACACAATGAATAATGAGGATAAAAAAAAATATTGAACAGCTGCCTCATTCCCTGAGCACTGTCCTACATAGGCACTGAATGAAGCAGGGGTCCTGTGGAAAAAAAAATGCTTTGTGATAATGCAATTAAAGACGATATCCTAATGTACATGCACAAGGGGGGGACAGAGTTAAAGTTATTTGTGCAACCTTAATTTTGACGCTTCCTAATTTTTGAGTTTTTGCTTTCCATCCTTAATGTTTCTTTTAGCATAATTTTTTGGGAACGGGTGGGGGAGTTGGTATGGAATATGGAAATACAGTATAGCAGTGAGAGTATATTACAGCTGCTCTGCTTCTGTTTTGTAATATTAGTTCTGGTATTGAAGTAGCATCTAAAGCAGCAGTCGGGGATTATGCTAGGTGCTGTACACCGACACAAAGAAAATATGCCTGAAACACCTTATTAGACTAAGTACTGAATTTTTTTTTTTGGTTTTCTGGTTAGTAAATAATGACTTCTGCAAGACACCTTTAAAAATTATTAAAATTAATGACAGTTTTATGTTTAAGAAGTTGTGACCTTCAAATCTTATTAAAGCTACCTGAAAAGCTGTAGGTACAGAATTGTCTGTTTGCAATATCTGGAAGCATGACGATGTGAATCACTGTGCAGTGTGCACGTCCTTCCAGGAAACCAGGAATTTCAGTAATGTGTTCAGGAAACCTCTTTTGCAATTGGCATAATGAAATACTGTTGCAGTAGGAGTTCTGTAAGTAAGCTCCCTGCCTGTTGACATAGTATGTCATTTCTTGAAATTGATCTTTGTAATTCAGCTCATTTCTGTGTAAATGCATGGTTACCACTGAGATTGCGATTTATACAAAGGATAACACTGTGCCTGGGGGGACTTATCTGAAAATCATTTGCAATTATTAAATAAATAAATTTTAAGTGTGTCTGTGGTGCTGTTTTCCCCAAAATCCTCTGTTTCCATGTTTGCTGTGGCATTGACAGCTGGAATCCGTTCTGATGGGCAATAGTATTCAAATTGGTATAACTTTGGCATGCCACCTACGATCATTTCCTCAGGAGCCTGGTCGGAACTGAGGATAAACATGTAAGATGCAGAGGCAATCTTATGGAGAAAACTGGATTTCATTCTGAAATACCTTTTCTTTCTGTGCCAAACAGGACCGAGTCTGGCATCAGATTAATACATGCCGTGTATTCTAGCAAGCTGGCTTTTAGAGCTGTTGGACTGTGCTTTCTGCTCAGACAGTACTTAGATGGCGGCAGGTGTAGTGGGTACAGATGGATAAACAAGGGTAGCTGTCAAATCTGTTACCTTGCACATCTCTGTGATAGCAGCACCTGCGGTGGGAATAAATCATCATCTTCCTTACCATCACTACCTACCATCCCAGTCACTGTGGGCAGATTTGCAGGTGGTGTAAGGTATCAGCTGTATTGATATTTACACCATCTAAGGATCTTCCCCAAGACCCTGTATATGTTGTTCCTTTGAGATTATAGTGTATTTATTACTTACGCTACTTGCAGACTTCTCTCCAACCTCCACACTGGAATTGTCAGGTCTCTGATAATGATTGAGTGAATAAACAGCCAAAGCGCTATGTTCTACTTCCATTCACCCTTACATAACACCAGATGCAGATAAAAATAGCACTGAGAGTATGGAGGAAAATGATGGTAATGGTGATTCATTTTATACATAACACGCTCTCCATATATGTAGTGCACTATTGAGCTTCACCAAATATTTGGTGCGGTTTAATGGTGCATTACATGCTCGAAGTGTCCTCTATCTAAACATAAGAGGAAACCTCAACTCAGTTTCTCTGTCACGTCAAGGATATCAGTGATACTAAAAAGGTTCTGTTAATTTCTAAATATAGCAATGGTAAAATGTGAAAGAAAAATATCCATACCAAAGGGCAAGTATCAAAGTTATCTACAGACGCTACAGGGAAGAGGGATTATAACCAGACTCTCATTCAATGTATTGGGAAAGCCCTGTCCCTGTTAATCCTATAGAAGAGGTGCCATTCAAAGGACAATATCCAGACAGAAAATCATTATTTTCAAATATTCCTGACCTTTGTTACCAGTAACCCATAGGTTATTAAACCAAACACTGAAACAAATCCAGTTAATTTTTCACCATTTTTGCTGTTAGTTTTACTTTTTGTGTTTTCATTCCCTGGAACGATGAAACTGGAATGATCTTTCACTTTTGTATATAACCACTTACATTTTCTTCTTGTGCAACTAGAACATTGCTGTTATGTTTAACATTTCCCATCATAGCTGGAAACCCAAAGTCCCAAAATGTCTGTTCGCTCCATTATCCCCAATGCAATGGCATTGATATCTTGATGAGCATGATACCCCACCAGCAGCTGAAGACAGGAAAAAGCAAAGCTTGGAGCATGTCAATTGACGTCTGCGACCATTCGATTGCACCCTATAGTGGGCAGGCTTTGCTGAATGTGCAGAGGTCTTTTTCTATCACCAGCCTGTCGGAACATCTGTGGGACATTTGACACTGAATTTGCTTGGAAAGCATGTAGCTGAAGAAAGCTGTGCTATGTGCATGTGCCTGGCGAACTCTAGCTATTGTAGTGAAAAATGTAGTAAAGGTAAACAATGAATAGGCCTCATGCACAGCTCTTGCCTTATTCACAGTGCTTCTTATAAGATAAAAGCTATACAGCTCCTAATGTGTATGGGGAGCCTTTCTGAGGACCTTGCAGTGTGCTCCAGCAGTGAGTGTTCAGTGTTTTGATAATGTCTAGCCAAATTGTTCCACATTTATTTTTATGTTGTTTCTTTGTAAATGCCTTTTTACCACAAAAGTAAGAAGCTGTTTACAAATCTTCAAGCCAGATCATATCTTTTTATAGTAATATCTCTATAGGAGACAGGCAACGCTGTTAGGTTCCCCTTGCAGTTTCCTCTGTATTTTTTCCATTGTGGGGTCAGGCTGACCTCATATGGAAGAAACTTTGGCGATGCACATCTTATACATCTCTGCCATGTGTGTGCAGGACCTGTCATTAGATACTGTCCCTCTGCCCTACTGCCATGTGAATAAGGGTTTCAGAACCAGACACTTTATGACCAGTTTAAGCTGCCATTTACACTTCTGCTTAATTTGGCCTGCAGACTTAGATGGGAGTTGCATCTTGTTAATATAGGCAACAATTAATTTAATATGCAGAGTATAGCACTTACTTGAACTATATGTTCAATTTGGAGTCTAAAATAAAGCTATAATATGTAATTCAATATTAAAATAGTTGAAAGAACTAATAGATGATGTATGTGTTCTTTGGGCTGAGCAGTCAGAATACAAAGAGCAAGAAACTGCAAAACTGAACAGACAGACATGCTATAAAAACCATCACTAAATACAAAGTTAAATTGCTGAGAAAACATTTTTTGGATGAAAAGAAAAAAGAAAAGAAGTACTTGTGGCACCTTAGAGACTAACCAGTTTATTTGAGCGTGAGCTTTCGTGAGCTACAGCTCACTTCATCGGATGCATAGCATATCGTGGAAACTGCAGAAGACATTATATACACACAGAGACCATGAAACAAAACTTCCTCCCACCCCACTCTCCTGCTGGTAACAGCTTATCTAAAGTGATCATCAAGGAGGGCCATTTCCAGCACAAATCCAGGTTTTCTCACCCTTCCCCCCCCCCCCCCCCCAAGACGTTCTGGTTAAACTTGGATTATTGCTGTGCACATTGTAAGATGAGCTATTGCCAGCAGGAGAGTGAGTTTGTGTGTGTGGTTTTTGGAGGGGGGTGTGTGTGTGTGTGGGGGGGGGGTGGTGAGAAAACCTGGATTAGTGCTGGAAATGACCCACCTTGATTATCATGCGCATTATAAAGAGAGGTTTCAAAGAGGGATGGGCTATTACCAGCAGGAGAGTGAGTTTGTATGTGTGTCTGTGGGGGGGGGAAGGGTGAGAAAACCTGGATTTGTGCTGGAAATGGCCCTCCTTGATGATCACTTTAGATAAGCTATTACCAGCAGGAGAGTGGGGTGGGAGGAAGTTTTGTTTCATGGTCTCTGTGTGTATATAATGTCTTCTGCAGTTTCCACGATATGCTATGCATCCGATGAAGTGAGCTGTAGCTCACGAAAGCTCATGCTCAAATAAACTGGTTAGTCTCTAAGGTGCCACAAGTACTTCTTTTCTTTTTTCTTTTTACGAATACAGACTAACACGGCTGTTACTCTGAAACCTGTCATTTTTTGGATGGGGAAACTACTGCGTTTATTTATTTATTCGGGCTAGAATTATTTGTTTGTTTATTTAGGTTGGTGGTTGGGAAAGGGGAGTTTTCAGCAATCTCTTTATAATTAAAGGTATTAGTTAATTTTATTAGAGCTCATATAGCTTTACAGCTGCATGCACTGGAATTGATGCTAAAGTAACTTCATTAATAAGCTTTTGCGGTACATTAGATTGCTATAGAAACAGGAGGCATGGAGACAGCAGGGAAATGTTGGCCAGGCAAGTATGGCTAGCTATTAATTTATTTTAATTTCTTTGGCTCTTTCATGTCTGCTTAAATAACTGCCTAACATAGGTAAGTTGGAGACCATTTGTGTCCTGGTATTCAGAATTTTTTGAAGTATTATATAAGAGCAGTAACATATTGCGGAAGGACCTTGAGAAACTTGGAGGTTTAAAAGCCAAAAATGCTTTCCTTATGCAATGACAATCTATATTATTTCCTTTCACCAACCCTGAAAATGTCATGGTTTTGTTTGCAATAATTGACAGGATTTGCACCAAGAAGCCTTTAAAAAAAACAACTCATCTACATTTTCATTTCTACTGCAATTTCATCACACAGCAACCTTAGCCAAAATATTCAGATGCAAAGCTTCTTCTCTTTTTTCAAAGCAGAATTATTTAAATGAAGTTATTGGGAATGGATTGTATTGAAAGTGGTCATAAAGCTTTTTTTTTTTTTTTAAAGGGATCACATACTGAGAGTATTAAGGGTCTGATCCTGCAGTCTTTCTCTGTGCAGAACTCTCATTGATTGCAAAAGAAGTGAAAGACTTGCAGATTTGGGCCCTTTATCACAAATCCTGAATTTGGTGAGGAGAAAGTGCAAGTGGAGAGGGTGAGCCCAGGTTCCTCTACCAATTCTAAAAAGACCTGACAACAATAGGAGCCGTTACCTTGGTGGATATTCCAGCTGGGAAAGACCCTGACTATTCAAGGACCTAGACCTGATGTTTCTGAACTAAGGTGAAAGCGCTGAAGCCCTTGCAGTCACTAAAATACTTCTCTGTGATTGGACTTTCTTTTGATATACTCCAAAAGGGCTGGACTGGAATGTGTGGCCTAACCAGGTGGACTGAGCCATAAAAGAAGGGACAGACCTCACAAGATGGAACTATAACTGAAAAGGGGAGATGTCAGGGAGGGAGACAACTTGCCACATCACTGTCTGACCACCACTTGTTACTGGTGGTGAGTGTTCTCCTTTTCAGTGCCCAATAGGTAAACTCCACGCTAAGAACAGAACTGAGATTTGATGATACTGTAGTGCTTTCATGTAATTAACCAGACAGTTCTTAGAAGGATAGTTTATGCTCATTTCCTATAGAATCGCCTATTTATATTATAAATTCCACTGTAGGCCACTGACTCATGACCTATAGGAAGTGGGAGGACCTGTAGGGTAAAATCCTGCCCCCATTGAAGTCAATGCAGAGTTTTGTCACTGACTTCAAGGGAACCAGAATTTTACCCATAGATTCTGGGGCATGTTCATCAAGGGTTTTTTCTGGTCATAAGCCACTGGTTGTGTGTGTGTGTGTGTGTGTGTGTGAAATTGGAGTGCAGCAAAGCAGCTACAATTTCATTTACTGGGGGGGCTGCTAGGGACCAGCACAGCCTGAGAAGGTGGCAGCACTGACCAAAATAGACTCATGGCCAGAATACTGTAGAGTTCTGCCCCACAGGAGACCCTCCGGGAGAGCGGAGATGGTAACACTACTAGTCCTTTCCTGGGGAGAATCCCTCCTCCGGTGCAGAGGACTTAGCTGGGGTAGGGACATGTCATGCACCCTCTGTCCGTATACCTGGGGTAGGTGGTGTGTCTTCCTAAATAGTCTGCTGCTGTTCAAAACCATACCTTCTTCTTAGTGCTGCCTGCTCTCTTGGGGAGCTGTGGTGGCTCCTTTCCAACAACCAAATGGAACCCTTGAGAACATCAGTTGTAAAAACTCAGGTTCAGACCAATGAAAGGCAATGCTGTCAATTAGCAACAAAGGTCAATGAAACAATTAACTGTTTTATATAAACAAATGGATTATCATCATGTTAGATGCTCCCCATCATGTAGCTGTGAATCTAGGAATTTGGTGGACTTTCATTTGGCTCATTGTGTTTAAAAGCTCATGTAAGCTTTGTTTTGGGAAGAGACTCACCTCCTTTGTGTCCAGTATATTGCTAAGCTCAAAACAAGCTCTTTTAAAGGTCAGTATAAATTCCCTGTGTGGAACAGGCACCTCACTAACCCAACCCAAATCTTTGGTTCGCAGGAAAAGCCTTACAGAGGCGGTGAGGGAGCACGTCACTATATAACTGCTTAACGAGTTATTGATTTATTGCTGAGAAATGAAGAGCAGGAATATGACTAAAATGCTTTTTGAAAAGGGTGGGTTAGGGAATGCCTATTTTTCTGGTACATATTGTACTAGATAAGTTCAGTCTGCCTGTCGCAGAGAATGGTGAAAGACCTTTTTAAGGCATTCTCTGACGCAGAAAATATTGAAATGGCTCCAACAGTAAATTGAAAAAGAACTAGCCTTGTTCATGCTGCACGATTCCATTGTTTTAATATTGGGCTTTCTCTATCCCATAACATTCCTACTGGAAACTCAAGTTAGGGAAAAAATTATTGGAGGGTGTCTGAGAGGTTGGCTCAAAATAAAAATGAATAGACGTGACATATCTGTGCCTCCGTGTGTTTTATTTTTCTCTTTCTCCTTTTTGACATCTCTCATTGCTTCATTTTCTTCACTTCCTTTCTTTCCTGTTCTGTCATCTCTGTTTTCTGGTTTGCATTTGACCAGGTAAGTGTACATGAATACTCAGGCTTGCACAGATGAAATTCTGGCACACTGGTCCTTTCAAAAATTTTAATCCAATTTAAGAATGCTGATTTTTACACACACACACACACGTTGCTTGGTGACAAAAGCTGGTGATGACAGGATTACACCTGTGTTAAATGACGTGAATGTTGTCTCCTTTGTTGATGTGCTTTTGAGCCAAGTTTGCTGTAGCATTTTCGTTTGCTCACTTCTGGAGTTAGTTTAAATATTATTAGAGATGGAAGGAAGAAAAACAAGAAGATGCTGTAACATACAAACACCATGCTAGGGTTAGTGGAGTCCAAACAGGTGTGAAAACTTTAAACTATTCATATCAGATGTAATCCTATGGATCCAGGCAGGGCGTGCAACTATTGTAAAATTGATTAAGTGAAAGTTATTGTACTTTGTTCCTAGCAATATGAATAATCTTTATATTATTCTACTTAAAATTATTTACTGTGGACACAACATCAGGAGTATTCAGCAATCAATTTCAAGATATACAAAACAGTCAACAATAAAAGAATTTAAAATTATTTAGTAATTAATAATGTAATTTCATTTGCATGCTTAATGCTGACACTGAGAAGCTGCTTTTTTTTTTTTTTTTTTTTGCATGGGAAGACCATAATAACAGTCAACTAAATATTGAGTCCGGCTCACCCAGATGATGATATTGACAATGGGGCTCTAATTATCTAGCACTTAGATCCAAGCTGTAAATTTGGCATCTGAATAAGATTCAGAGACGTTTTCATCTGTGGTTTTGGGTTTGCCTGTTGCAGAGATAAGATCGGTCATGCACTTCTCATCTGGATCCATACTTCCCCAGAGTTGGGAGGATGTTTGCATCTTGGCTTGTGTTTTGTTTGAGCAGCAATCCTGCTGACTGGAATCACATAAACTTGGTAACAGAACCAAGTAATCCAAGCCAGAGCAAACAAGTACACTGAGTATGAAAACAAAATGTTTCACATGAATTAAGTTGTCATGAAACACAAATTCTTTGAACTTGTAAGAAAACAATGCAAAGAGAGCATCAGAACAGGGGACTGTGTAACCATGGCCAGTGGCAGAGCTTGCGACTTGTATTTATAAAACCCTGATAATTAGAGTTATTGAAGACAGCATATGACATACCACAAGAAGGAGCAAGATATCTGCCTACCGATTGGCATTGATGATGAGATGAAATGTACCTTAGTGCTCACAAGCAAGGATGCCACAGAAGGTCCCACTGAAAATGTTTTTGAAGTTGAATTGGCTTCTCTTCCCTTTCATGCCAGTTCCCTTCAAAATATATATTTACCTTCTTCATCTTAAACAAGCCCAGCTATGATCATTCCCCTTCTACCTCTCCAGCGACAGCCGCGTCTCCCATCTGCCATTCCCATCTTCCCCCTCTCACTATCTGTGAGATTCCATCTGGATTTCACTGTTGCCTGCATCCCCTTATTTTATACTCCTGGTGATCTCATCTGCTCACATGATACCAGGTACCTTCTTCCTTTTCTTTCCCCCGAAACATTCTCCATTCCACGCCTTCTCTGTCACTTACTACATTGTCTCCTGCTGATAATGCTAGCTTCATTCTTCTGTGTGTCACCTTTACACACAAACATCATCTTCCATATGGCTTCATCTTACACCTGGAACAAACCCTACCATGTTGCCTATAAGAAATCAGCTAGTTTCTTATGATAGCTAGGGTGAGCGTCACTGAATTGGCACTTTTTATTATTTATTATTTATTGAAAAAGTAATACCATTTTGCAAACACAGTCATAAATATTGTATATATTTGACTGTATTCTTAGCCTCCACCGTTCATATGTCACTTGAAGCAATTTGGGGCAGGTACTAGGCCTTCTCTTCATATGTTTGTACAGTGCCTTGGATGTCACCTCAATCCTGATTGGATCTTCGGAGTCCTATTGTAATTCCATTCTTAAATAACAATAATAATAGTAACTAACACACCTAAAATGCCAAACGTACTTTTAGTTGTGAATCTATCCTTGAGTTGCTCTGATTGCCATTATAATTTTGATAGGGTTTAAAGACATAAAACAGGAGTAATTTGCTAGTTTTTCACTGAAATATCTGCTGTCATCTGAAAGAGAGTTAAAAAATTTGGTTTGATATATTAGCAGACTATATGTATATGTATCTTAACAAGAGACAAGACACAATCTTAATAACCAGCTTTCTAGAATTTGATTAGTTTTAAAAAGATTACCCAAACTGGATTTGCTTGAATATTAAGAATCATGACATGACCGTGGATTCTACAGACTTGCATGCATGGTAATCGGGTTTGCATTACAGAGCATATTGCTGATGGAATGAGTTTTGATGCTAAGTGTGTCCATCTCCTTTACAGAGGATATTATTGTATTGTCCAGTGGAATGTTATGTGAATGACTAATAAAGAACAAATAGATACTGTACAGTAAAGTTGAACGAACAGAAAATAGTATTGAAAGTGTATTAGCAATATTTGTTGAAACAAAAATACAGATTAAATGTGGCATTTATTTGTATCCAGTGGCATTTGCTTTAAATAAAACAAAAAGCCTAGAAATAGGTATTTTTTCATATACACAGTGCCAGAATTTTTCCATTCTAGGTGAGGACTTAAAATGGGGGAGGATTTCTCTGAAATCCTGTGCCTCTGATTATAATCTCATTTACATTGGTGTAAATCATGATTAGCTCCACTGATGGCAGTGGAGTTATATTTGTATAAAACTGATGTAAGCAGGTCTGGGGGGTACTGAGCTTCTGAAGGTGTCTGCGTTTTGAACAATGTGTAAAAACAAAGTTTTGCTCACCTGTGGTCATTAAAGATACCATGGCATTTTTGTAAACAGCAAGGCTGTTAACCCTGGTGTCTTGGTCAAAATCCAGTTGAAGTAATTCCTTCAACTGCGTTCCTAAATTGATTCTGCAGTTTCCGTTGGATATACTCTCCTAACCTGCTGTGTAGTTTTTTGTGTTTCACACCAGAGCTAGCTGGACTTTACTCATAGGTGAATGATCTCTGTATAGAAGTGAGTGAAATGTTAAGTGTTTTTTAATCTTTTTGAATGAAAAGAGCTTTAGACTGAATTGGCATTTTGCTACTGCAATATGGCCTTCAACTGGAAAATCTTTTCCAGTCTTGGGTGCCGCATGGGTTGAGTTGCACTCCTTTATTGTAAAACCACATTGTGGGGTTAATCCATCTTTCAACTACTTCCAATTCAAAACATATTCTTTGATACATATTAATATCTTACTGTCCTATGTGTTGCATCATTTGCTGGTCCATGGGTACATGATCAACCTCTAGCAGAATTCAAATAATCTTAAAACATTATGCCTGCAGGTGTAACCACTAGCAACATTTTGTGAAATATTCGATGGGTCTTGAGAATACAGGTAAAGTTCCAAGTTTAAAATCTTCAGGGTTTACATTATCACACATAACAGGGAAAATGCAAAAGCAGCTGAGCTTTTGTGTATTTTTTTTTTTTTAAAAAAAGGTCACTATGGAAATCTTGTTAAAATGCAGGCCAGATTATAATCTCACATACAAAGGTGATTTTCCAGAGTAACTCATTGAAGCAATGAGTTTAGAATCTGACCCACTATCTCTAAATCCTTGTGTTTATTAATGATAAAGGATAAGAGAAAGTTGTAGTCTACGACTCTGATCATAGCATTGGGGGTCAGTTTGATTCTGATGTCACACAAGTGTAAATCAGGAGTGATTCCATTGGAATCAGTGGAGTTACACTGTTGTAAAATTGGTGTGGGTAACAGTGAGTGTTGATCATTAACTAATGTGAGTATTGAGAATTGCTACTTAAGCATTAAAGATGAAAAGCAGTGCACAAGTACTAAATATTATCATTAGAAAGGCATGCTCTCTATTTTTATTCTCCAAACAATCTTTTTAATTGTATGAGGTCATGATGTTTTCTTTTAGTCCTTTGGCCATGGAAATGATTTTTATTTTCATTGACATAGAAACATGCCTTTCTCATGATATTTAGTACTTGTGCACTGCTTTTCATCTTCATTGCTTAAGTAGCAATTCTTAATACTCACATGGGAATGATTTTTATTTTCAGTGACAAATTAGAACTAAAAAACATAAAATGTTAATCTTTAGTTTTAATTATAACTTATGACTTAGAGTGTTTAATACATATCATTTCCAAATTGATAGCTGTGGAAAAATAATCGTTTTAAAGAAGTTCTGTATTTGAATATTTGGAGGATCGCTGAATGAAATATGTGATGAAAACACTTAAGATTAGGAAGTTGTGGCCCTATGAATGATTGATCTATATAGCTGATCTTTGTGGTCTGGTGGTAGCACATTTCACTATTATTCAGTACAAGACTAAAGATTACTGTGCAAGACTAAAATTTGCTGTCACTGGGGCAAGAAACACTTTGAAGGCAAGACCCCTGAGGAAAAATGTACATACTGCACTGTATGTACTGGTTGTGCATACATCACATACAGTGATCTCTCTGGTCAGCTAAGGAGTGGGGCTGCTTGGCTACAAAGAGGGAGATTCAACCTTCTAGAAAGGAGGTGAACTGAATGGAAGAAGGTAATGTGAGAACCTCAGTGGTTTCAAGAAGGGCTTGAAGGACCAACACCATGGTTTTGTGTTAAGGTAGTTTCCTGGGACGATTATTAGCCCAGTAAAGTTTGTGTAGATTTTTAAATTGAATAGGTTTCAAATCCTGCAAACATGAAAATACAATTATAATTACCACACTAATCCTGTCTGTATAATTCTTTGGAAATCAATTAAACTAGTTTACCTGCTCAAGGAATTTGAAACTTGCTGAGAAGCTTTTGGTGTTATATTGCTTATTGGCTCTTTGTGTTTCTTGTAAACATGCAGACTGAATCAGCAACACCATCTACACGGATGGAATATAAATTTCTGTACAGTTCTGCTTCCTTGAGGATTTTCAATATAAGAACTACCATATGAAACTGAGTAATTCTGGCACATAAAATGTAAATGATAACAGTGTGCTTTATGTATTAAATTGGTATAAATCATGCTTCTTAAGAACTGAGTGAATTTAATGTTCTTTAAAGGTTGTGGATTGACAGCACTGGAAAGCTAATGTCTCAGCTTTAAAATAAAAAGGTGCACTGGTCACCATTAAAAGTCTGCATTTGCCAACAGTTTCCACTAAAGATACCAGTTAGGAACAGGAACTAAGGCTCAGATACACAAAGGGCCTTCAGTGTTGCAGTTTCTAACTTCAAGGTGCCTTGCCACTCAATGGAATTTCACAGTCCCAGGTTAGGTGCCTTGGTTCCCGATACAATGAATGGGGAGGTTAGGTGCCTAAGAATAAGATCCATAAAAGCCAGAACACTGACCCACCCACTGTGAGGGGTGTGACCCAAGCACTGCCCCCTCCAGAAGTTAGGTGCCTGTCTCTCCTTGGGATTCTCAGGTGGAGTTAAGTGTTTACGCTATTTTTGGAAGAATTGCTGGAATGGGTGGGGGAAGGATGTAGCCTCCCTTATGATGTTTAGCTCAGTGGTCAGGGTACTCACCTGGGATGTGGGAGACCTGGGTACAATTTCCACCCTTTGCCTGATTTGGAGCAGGGATTTGAATTTGGGTTTCCCACCTCTCAGGCAAGTGCCCTAGCCACTGGCCTATAGATGCATTCTTTCACTCTCTTTGGCCCAGTGCATATTTAATTATTTATAGACAGTGGAACAGCTTCAACACGAGAGACCCCACCATAATATCCCATTGCCCAGGGCGCTCCCCTGGGGGTGGGAAACCCAAGGTCAAATGCCTGCTCCACATTAACCAAGGGAAGAGGAGGGGAGCAGGGGGGAATTAAACCTGGGTCTCCCACATCCCAGGTGAGTGCTCTAATCACCAGGTTAAAGGAAGATTGCTCCTGCCAGCACTTCCTCCTCCATGGCTGTTTTGCTTGAGTTTAGATGTACTCTAAGAACACTTATCAGATTAGGCCATGAAGGCAAGACAGCTAAGGGAATGCCTTGTGTGAGGATGTTGCTGGTCTTAAGCGGCTGGGTGCTTAGACTGAGGTGGGTGTGCACATGCTCACTGGCAGAAACTTAGGCACCTCTATGTTTAGGTGGCAGCTCAGCACAGGTTTTGAGGATCTTAGTGGCACTTGGAGTTCGTGCATAACTGCCACTTTAGGTGCATAAGTCCCTTTGTGGATCTGGCCATAATGCACTGATTCAGTAATGCACTTGAGCGTGCTCTTAGGTTTAAACGCATGAGTAGACCCATTGACTACCCAAATACGCTTCAATGGTTCTACTGATGTACTGAAAGCTAAACAGGTGTTTAAGTACTTTTCTTAATTTGGGACCTCACTGTGTGGCATCTGCTGCCAAATCTTTACTTTTTAATGCCAACTACAATATGCCCCTTAAAATGGCAGTGCAAATTTTCCTTTCCATACCATCAGTGTACCCCAGGCTAAAGTAGGACATCCTTTAGGTCTGAGGGGTAGTTGTGTGTGTATATACTCATTCTAGGCATGCCCTTACTGAGGAGACTGACAACTAGTTTGCACTTTACTGTCAATTGCAGTTGTTGGGTTTTTTTTTGGCATTTGCCACTGCTGACTAGATTGAAGACTAAGGCCACTCCATCTGACTTCACATGTAATAGTGACAAGATGGCAAACAATATTCTTTTCCCCTTTTTAAGCCTTTGTAGATGGTTGGTAATATATGAGAGAAATAGATCATAGCTTGGATTATCATAGCTTTTTCTCACTTTTTGTCAGCGTGCGATTTTATTTTTGTCCTTGCAAGTAATCCCAATGAAGATGAGAGGCAAGGTGAGCCATATCTGGGGTCTGATTCACTGAACTCTAGAGGAATCTATCCATAAGGAGGGTGGGAAATGTTCTTGTTAAGAGCACTGTTACTGTATCAAAGTGTAACAGTGAAATACAGTTAATTAAATAAAACAGGGCTATGGGAATGATTCTCTTTTTATCTCATTTAAGAATCCCCCCCCCCCGCCACCTTTCTTCTGTTTTCTCCCTAAAGTGCTTATCTATGGAAACAGCAGTTTTGGCCCATGGCGATGGAGTGGTTAGGCAGTGGGTTAGGATTTCATTTTTAGTTTGAAATGCTTCCAGCCATGAACTCTGTTTGTAGCCAGAATCAGTCCACCAGTAAAATAGTACTTGGTGAATGTTTTAAAAAAAAGTTTGAATTTACACCCATCTCCTCCAGCCAGCCATCCACACACATTGAAGAGCAGGGCTCCTCTGGGCCGGAGTTCTTGGGTGCTTTGATAGAATGGCCATGTTGTTCTCAAGGTTGTGTTATTGAGGGGAGATTAATAAAACCTGTGAAAGAATGTTGGCAAGTGAAGGACTGTGGTAAGAAATTCTCTCTCACAGCTCTGTGATCTGCCCATATTTCAAGCCTGTATTACTCTTTTTGTATTATTTTTTATGTTTTCTTCTGAAGAAATAAATCTTTCTCAGCAGCAAGTTAGCAAATCTGTATCCTATATTTGTAATTTAAGGGATACAGTGGTCCAGGTTAGTAGATTAGCAATTCCTTAACTGGAGTAGCAAGTAATGTTCCATAACTGATCTTAATTCCTCTTTTCAAATTGAGCATCTCAAACTTTGATAGTATTTTGTGCTAATCAATAAGGTATTTATTGATGATTACATGTTCTGTTCATTTCCTCTGGGGCACCTGGCATTGGCCACTGTCGGAAGACAGGATACTGGGCTAGATGGACCTTTGGTCTGGCCCAGTATGGCCATTCTTATGTATTTCTAAGCCTTTACGAAAAACTTACTGAATGAACCGATGACATTCAAATCAATAAACTCCTTATTCAAAATTGAAAGAAATGAAATCATAGAATATCAGGGTTGGAAGGGACCTCAGGAGGTCATCTAGTTCAACCCCCTGCTCAAAGCAGGACCAATCCCCAATTTTTGCCCCAAATGGCCCCCTTAAGGATTGAACTCACAGCCCTGGGTTTAGCAGGCCAATGCTCAAATAAGGGTATGTAAAAGAATGTTCCCAGAGAGCTTAGTAATAGCTAACAGCGCTGTTCTCCATAAATATATGTCAAAGTATATTCTTTAATGAATAATCATCTTAAATGGAGTGCTCTTTTGCCTAAGATAATACGTTATTGTGCTTAGGAGAATGAATGGGATAATGGAGAATATGAGAGAAAGTCAGATTAGAAATATGAATACATCTCTTACCAGAGTGAAAACAAAAGGAGTACTTGTGGCACCTTAGAGACTTAACAAATTTATTTGAGCATAAGCTTTGGTGAGCTACAGCCCACTTCATTGGATGCTTATGCTCAAATAAATGTGTTAGTCTCTAAGGTGCCACAAGTCCTCCTTTTCTTTTTGCGAATACAGACTAACACGGCTGCTACTCTGAAACTTACCAGAGTGGACCCCCAAATGGCTGCATAAACAGCATGGAAACATTCAGAGATGCCCTGTAGTATGATGACAGGCCATAACTTTATGGGTAGAGTAGGAAAGCAAGTATTATTTTCATAGACCATTGGTATTTCTGCCTTTTCAGTAGACTTATTGAGTACAATATTCTTCATCATAACAGTCACTAGTACAAACCATTGAGGAACTAAGGATTAAAGTGTTTCAGAGTAGCATATTGTTTTAACAATCCTTCAGTTAGCATCCCAATGACATGTTTATGTAAATTATATACAGAGGTTATTGCTAAGGGCTTATCATACATTTTGAATGGGAAATCCATTTAATAGGGTCTTGAGTTTAAAGCACAGAACTGAAAATCAGAAGACAGGGATTCTAGTACCAGTTCTGACACAGCCTTTCTGTGTGACCTTGGGTAAGTCACTAGGTTTCCTGTTTTGTAAAACAGAGACAATAATGTTTCTCTTATTCCTGGGAGTGCAGGAAGGCTAAGCTAAATGAGGTTTGCAAAGCATGCTGAAATCCTGTGATAAAAGATGCAAAGTGTAGTTTTAGTAATAAAATTTCCTCTGCTAAATTGGAGATTAAAGTTTAGTTTTAGTGAAAATAATCACAAGTATGGTAAAGTTAGTAAAGATGTATAATTAATGAGGCCTAATTTGGAGGCTGTAATCAATGAAGCTGCTATTAGAAATAGGTTCTGTATGTTGTTAGTAGTGTCTTGAAAATGTTCATAACTATATGTCCTTTCCAAATAAATAGTGATTAACAAACACTATATATTCCTGAGTTCAGGATCAGTTGAAAGTTGACTCTGCAAAATTAGTTTGGAAATCTCCCAAGAACAGGCTTTCTTTATTTAAAAACTTTTAAAATGTTGTATTGTTTTACGTGAGAGTTTGTTTTAAAAACTTGCCATTTAACATTATTACGGTTTAATCTTTATTTTTCATAATTTCCCATTCTAAGCATAGGGAGTACTGTGTGTGTAAAAAAAAAAAAAAAAAAAAAAAAAAAAAAAAAAAATGCTGGAAGTGCCACCTACTCTTATGGACCAATACTGTGATTTACCTGAGTATACTATATATCCTGTTCAGAGTGAACAATGGAAGGGGGTCCAAATTTAACAAGCCAAGGAATCAAAGACAAATGGAGAGGGCCTGACAAGGCATCCAACTCAATGGGAGTGTTGCTGGTGAAGTCCGTGAGAGCAGAATTGAGCCTTGGGGGAGGGGGAAAATAATAAACACTAAAAAAAATTCCTTTGAAATGTTGATTGCTGAATTATAGGGCCACAGAGATAGGGCATTTTGTCTTTTCCTTTTTTTCTTCCAAATGTTCTGATTTTCCCATTTTATCTTAAGTAGAGGCTTGCTGGGTGTGGTCTGTCTTTACCAGGAAGGGCAGTTTGTGGAAAGATTCAGTGTGTGATTGGGATTTTGATTGATTTTTAGTGGGATTTGTGGGTGCCCAGTACTCCTGAAAATCAGGTCACTTTCACTTAGGTGCACAAATATGGATTTAGGAGCTGAAAGTTAGGCCTTCAAATTTGGAAATGTTAGCTTCTGTTCTAAAAGATACTGGGCCACTCTTTGTGTGTGTCTTATTTAATTGTACATGTTTACTCATTTCTAATAGTAATCTATTTTTTTAATTTATAAAACATCCTCCTATCGCACATGAGGCTTCCAAGGCACTGAATGGACAGTTAAAGACACTCAGGTGAATAGAAGTATTAACTTTCAGTCCTCCTTTGTCTGAATTCAAGTGAATTGCTTTTTTGTTTTGTATTTTAGCATTTTCAGACCATGTTGAAGACCAAGTTGAATGTCCTAACTCTTCGGAAAGAGCCTCTTCCTACAGTGATCTTCCATGAGCCAGAAGCCATTGAGCTGTGCACCACAACTCCATTAATGAAGACCCGGGCCCATACTGGATGCAAGGTATTTGAAAAATCAAAACCCCCAAGGCTCAAGACAACTGTGGAATTGTTCCACACGTATAAGAGGAAAGTGGGAAAAATTTCATTTTGTTATCTTGGAAACCTCATTAAATAATGCTAATACTGTGAGGTTTATAAATCAAAAGAATCTTTGGGCTTTTTTTAATTAACATTCTGCTCCTTAATAAATGAGGTTCTCATGCATAGAGAATGAAATCCCAAAGCAGTTTTGCAATCCTGGCAATAAATTGCACTTGGATCCTGGCTTCCAAAATTGCTTATTATACTCAATATGTAATTGTTTTAGTGATGGTGTCATTTCACCTGGGCTAGTTTAAACGTGATTATCGGTACTAACACTGAGATGAAAGATGAGGTTCCCAGGCCCAAGCACCCTGTTTAGTAATCCTTACCAACATACATATACGTCCATTGAAATGGCTTTGCAGGATCAGGCTTGAGATAATATTTAAAAATAAAGAATTAGACCTTGAATCAATTAACCAGCAAGATGACTTTGTCCAATTACAGCAAACTACAGCTCCTGAAAAAGTGTATTTATTCTCTAAACTGCTTAAGCGCATAAAGTACTTTCTCTACTGTGACTATTTAACAATAGTGAACAGATCTGCTGGTCTGTCTGGGTATATCTGTCTAATTTAGTTACAAAACTAGGTTAGCCCAGTGGAGCCACAGATGTTATGGGAGATTGAGCTGGATTCTCATTTGGCTTGTACATCATCAACAGGATTGTTAGCTAAGTTCCAGTTGCTGAGCCAGATACATACCTGAGCCCAAAGGTAGTGAGAGAACAGTTCTTTTAGTCTTGGGCATCACTTGCAGTGCAAGATGCCAGCTGTAAAATAAAACCCTTTCTGATGTCACAGTGGTAGGTGAAATAGAAATTTCAAGCTACAAGTAAAACTTACAAGACCTTTTGTGCCTGTTGTTTCTGGTAATAGCCATTGAGATATTGCCATTTGGTAGAGGTGTGGAGGGAGAGGTTGCTTGATGGTGGTTTCCTATGCTTTTCACAGCATTCTCAGTAGGTAAAGGAAATGAGTTGTGGGTACATTATGAAATGAAATGCTTTACAGTGTTAGGCTGTTCTTTTCCTGGAATGTCGGTCACCAGGATTTTATGAGCAAACCTTTGTTCTAGGAAGTTTGACTTTCTTGTGGCTCTTTGCTGCGAGTGCAGCTGAGAAGAGCTCATGTTCAGTGTCAAGTGCCATTGCTGCATTGCGTTGATACAGTAGAACACAGGCCAAATGAGCCCTACACAATATTATAAGTCATTGCTACTGCCAGAGGTTTCCCTAATGATGTCTTTTGTCCTTTGTGTTGATACATAATGAAATTTGGGGAACATCAGTAGTTAATAGTACGGACTGTGGAGGGTCTGGCTTTCACATTTTGTGTGATGGGCTTTGGCTTAACAACACTTTCTGAAAGGAAATTTAACTCTGCCTCTGAGAGTATGATTGTAGAGTTCAAATCAGAGAGTGCTATTGGACTCATCCTGCAGTTCTTTAACAAATGAAAGCTCTTCTTTAACAAGTGACGCGTGTTGCAGAATGAGTTGGAATCTATAGCAGTCAGAATCCTATTCCATACTTAGCTTTTTATCTATTTCTGTGAAAAAGCATCCTGTCAGCTACCACTATATACATATCTTCTTCCCCTACTTGTCAGTGGCAACAACTGTATGTCATGCAGTGTTGTAGTCCATCTCCTTGCCAGAATTGTTGCCTACAGTGTAGTTTCCAGTGCTTTGTTGAGTTAGTCTCAAATGACTCAAGAGATGGGGCTTCTAGTACCTTTCCTGGGAGACCATTCCGTATTTGCATTGCTCTCATGGTTAAGAAGTTTTCCTCAGTTATTAGCCTGATTTTTCCCTTTCCCTATTTTACCTCATTGCTACATTTATTTATCCTTCTCTTCAAATATTCGTAGCTGGTTTGGCTTCCTCTCCCCTTGATGTTCAACGCTCCTCGCCCCACCCCCACCCCCACAGTACTTCAGTGATTAATTCATTTTTACTTCTGCAGGTAACTTTTTTAATAGCAATTACTGTTTTTCTTTTGCCCTTTGGTTAGATCCACCAAAGGACCTAGATAAGTAATAAAAAAACATAGCTAATAGAGTTGGGCAAATACTATGTGACTGTCTGCTGGATGAATAATTTAGGGAAAATTTAATTGCATAATTTTTTCAAAAGTTTGTGAAATTTAGCCAAATTATTCAGCGAATGTTATTCAGGCAGCTTTACCCTCCCACAGTTTCCCTCCACCATCCAGCTTTAGACTGTTGAGTAAATTTGCTTGCTAGATTGGTTCCTGAAAAAATGTTCACTCAGCCTTTAAAAACCATCAGAGTGCCTCCCATGTCTGCATTTCCTTAATCTGTATACCTCGGCTTGCCTTTTTCCAATCTTATCATATCATATTCTAGGCTCAACAACATGACTCCACCAAGCAAACACACACTAACACAAACAAACAAGATATAATTTACATTTGATTTTGCAGCACAGAACTGCAGTTATTCCACGTTCAAAATACTAACAGTCATAGTCTCTCAGTGCAATATTAACTTACTCAATGGCACAAGTTCCAGCTCCTTCTTGCTATCCCGGCCCTTCTTTTCTTTACTCTCTTTCTTTGAAATTCCTGACATACAGGCAAGAGCACTGCTGCAGTCTCAGGATTTCAAGACTGAACAACACCTCAGATGCCGTTGCAGTCTTTGCTTGTGATTTCATATAGTTCATAATGCAGGCCAGCGCAGCCGAAACTTCTTGGGTAGTGTGTGCTGTCAAAGATTCCAGTATATTTCTTAAAGATGAACAGACTAATTTATGAGAGAGGTGAGGTCAGAGCCCAGAGTGTAAGCTTGGGTTCTACTTCTACTGCTGACACTGCTTACAGTCTTGGGCAGGACACTCGGGTCTTGATCCTGCCCACTGCTGAAACCCCTTATCTGTCAAGAAAGGCAACAACATGGGTGCCAACAAGATTGGATGCTGCTTTTTTCAGCAATGCTGTGCGGTTTAATGTAGTTAATGTTTGTAGACAGTGACAAAAGAAAAGTGTTTTAGCATTTTGGTCACAACAATAGTAGCTGTTCTCAAGAGAGAAACAAAACACCTTGGTTAATCAGGGACCTGTACATAGAAAGTCACTATTTGAGTTAAACCCTAATATAGCTGGGAAGGGGAGGAGAAGGCTAAGAATATATGTTTTATTATTTCCAGCTTACTTGTTGGGCGAGATTTTTAATCATGGGTTTCTAAATTGCTCCTACCAAAAATTAAATACATATCTTTTTGTATGTGCATGAGTGCAATTTAGATCCCCACATATGAATATTGAGCTCCCCTTTGTTCATATGCTGAGGATTTAGATTTGACTGTGGTTATCTGACTTGTAGCTCTTTGATTATTAATTGTGATGCACTCTTGTGTTTTCAAGTGGAAACTTTCTCTCCTTTCAGCACAACGCTAAGTACTGTAGCATCAGGTTGAGATTGGAAACCTGGAATGCTTCTCGAAAGTAGGTTGCTCAAAATGGTCGCTTCTCAAAAGTAGCTGCTTCTACTGTCCCTTTTTTAAAGCTTTATCCTTATCCTTTGAAGAATAATCAAATATTATATTAGTTTATGCAGATTTCAAGGCTCCTCGTTTTCTCTCTCTTAAAGCTGTGGAGGCATTACAAGGGATTTTATGTATTCTGTTGCTGCTTTTCCAGGCATTGTTACTGTAATGCAAAATGACAGAGGTTAAAAATGTTGCCTTGTAACTTGTGAAGTGGTGTCATTGGTTGAACATTTGTATTAAATGATAAGACTCTTCAATGTGAAGTCTGTATTGAAGAGTCAGTGACCAGAGTCAGTAGTGGTTTCATTCAAATGTAGTGACCCTTATTCTTGGATTGACCAGGGGGTCTCGATTAGAGCAGCATGAGCCTAGCAAGGAATATTATTCATCAAAGCTGATTTGCTATAGTTTAGGTACAACTCATTCCTTTCCTAGGGATAAGCTCTTGTTAAATGGCAACATAAATTTCCATGATACAGCATTTTTAGGTATGGTACATTGCCTGTGGTTTTTCTTTTATATTCAATTGGGAAGATTATTAAATTCAAGCTCTTTGCTCATCTCTGTTGGACACGTAATATTAACATTTCTGAAATGACTTGTGAGCTTAATGCTTGTAAAGTTCTTTTCAAATAAGATGGCAGGTAACTTGCATAGGTGGCATTAGTGAGATAATGATGTTTTAAAACCAAATCTGACTCATACTGTTACAGATGAAAAATTAAGAATTAATGGAAGCAGGTATAATTTATACCTGTTATTCTGGAGTTGGTGAAAAAATATTTTCACCAGCAGTAGAAAGGACCTAATCCTGTGTCTGGACTTCCTAAATGGGAGTGGTTAGTGGAGTTTGTGTTCTGTGCACGCTGGGGGTCCTTGCCCACAATTGGAACTTCTAGGTGCTTCTGTAATGTACATTATACTAATAATCTTCTGTACTTGGTGTATGGTATGGCTTTGTGGAATATTGAAGACCCTGGGCCAAATCCTTCTCTTCATTAAACCTGTGTTAGTTCATTAACTTTATTGAGTTACTTCAAATTTAACTAGCATGACATAAATGAGAATTTGACCCACAATACAAAAATCCATAATTAATTTCTAGAGTTAATAGTCAGTGATTTGCTCTCATGCCTCAAAAATAATGATCTGATGATGTCCCACACAAATAAGAAAATCCTCATTTGGATACTTGTAAAATAGGTGTCCTAAAGTTGCCCCCCGGGCCTGATTCTGATCTCCTTTCCTGGGAGACATTATTCGAGAAATAATGCCTGTGAAGTCAGTGGAGTTGCACCAATTTGAAAGCTGGGTTAACTAAGAGGATGCGCAGGAACAGACAAAAGCTTAGAATCCCAGAGTAATATATAATTCCTAAATTAAATAATAATAATAATAATTATTATTATTTTATTACTGATAAATATCCTTGTTAAATTTTACCAAACTCTTGCTTGGGTATTACTCTGTCTATTTCTGCTGGTCTCTCTTCTCTATTTAGATGCAAACTCTTTGGGGTAGGGAGTTATTGTGTGTCTGTAAAATATCTAGGACAATGGGATCCTGATTCTGATTTGGGGGGGGGCCTCTTAGTGAGACCACAATACAAATAATGTAACAATAATAACGACATGGCATGTCAGCTTTTGACTACTGTCCCTTTTAGCTAAATATAACACAATAGCCTAATAGTCAGGACCATCCTTAACCCCGTCCTTTTCCTCCCAATTTGTTTGACAAATCCCAAATTCTCACCTCAATCACTTAAAGAAAAGTGGCAAACTGCTACCCTGTACTACATGTTTACTATTTCCTGCCCATATCTTATGCTACTGAAATCTAGATAATCTAGATAGTGAGTAAGTAAAATGTGGTGCAAATAAAGCTTTTCTTCTCACTTGAATACTGAGGGTCAGCTCGTGGTCCCTGCTCTGGCCTCTTTGTGCTATCCTGGTGGAGCAGAGGGGCTGAAAAACTGCCCTATGAGGTCAGTTGAGGTTTCTCCTGATGTGGGGGAAATCCCAGATGACATAAAGTTGGTTTAAGGGGGTTTGTCAGCTGGCAATTTCTTGGCTGGTCTAATGGCTCATAGAGATCTGTTACAAGCTGAGATAATGGCCCCAGGGGGCAGTATAATTTAGAACAGCGGCAGGGTTGAAATTATGCCCAGCAGCTCCAGCTTTAGAACAGAGCTCTGGTGCAGCTGAGAGTCCAGGTCTTAGTTTAGATTTCAGTTATAGAATCAAACTGCTTGGTTATTTGTGTTCAGCTATACGGAATCATGTCTAGTAACTTTCAGTTTATCTCTAGATGTGAGGAGTCTGGGTTCCCGGTCCCCAATCTGAACTAAGAGCACATGGCAATATATTATTTATTCAGAACAGCAGACAATTATGTATTTTGTAAATGCAGAACATGCATTTTCTTTTTGACATCTTTGGTGCTTAAAAATCTACTGTTTTATTTAAATTTCCTTCAGATAATTTAAGTACCCTCCCAACCTTTAAACATTTATTGCCAGTTTGGCTACTCAAACCACAGTTCAGTAGCTGCTGCATATATTTCTAAACCCACTTCATCTCATCCTAGACCAAATAAAAATGTTCTCTTTGCAGCTGTAGTGAGGTCAGGAGCAGTTTTCCTGAGCACAGCTGCATCTAGCCATAAATATAATGTGAATAGCCATAAATATAAAAGCTAGCTAGCTTTTTGATGGTCTTTATTACCATTTTGTTAGATCATAACTTGAAGGTGGCCATTATCTTTTAATAAAGAAACAAATTAAACAACCCAAACAAACAAATAATAATAAAACCCTAATCCAGGGTCTATTATTATTCTACCACATATGTGAATGGGAAGCACAATGCCTCATTTTCTTTTTGCTTCATTTAGGGCTCTCTATCTGTTACATGTAAGCCATGCACACTTTATACTACAAATTGACAGTGTTACTCTAATTGCCAAGTTCTCCCTCCAACTCCTCCCAGCTGCATTAGGAAAAGTGGTACAGATCTTAATTGCTTCAGCGTATTAGAAGATTATATTCATCAGTGGGAGAGATGCTGAAATAAGACTTAGTTTTAGAGGCACAATTTCAAAAATGAGAGGGCACAACAATGGGAAAAGTTGCTTGTTGGAACATTCATTTACACTTCCCCCAGATAGTTTTCTTGGTCTAGAATTACACGAATTGAAGAATGCTCTGTTTCATTAACCTAAGATTTCAATAGCAAAGTTATTGCACTTTTTTAAGAAAGCCTATGTAAAAACAAAGTATTAATGTCCATACTTGGAACTGGGGGTGTGATTCTCAGCTTGCACAGAGATCTAGCGTTCATTGAGCTAGACAGCTAAAAATAGTAACAGGTTTCAGAGTAGCAGCCGTGTTAGTCTGTATCCGCAAAAAGAAAAGGAGGACTAGTGGCACCTTAGAGACTAACCAATTTATTTGAGCACTGATGCTCAAATAAATTGGTTAGTCTCTAAGGTGCCACAAGTCCTCCTTCTCTTTTATAAAAATAGTAACGAAGCCGCAGTAGCACAGTGAGCAGCAGCAAGATTGGTGCACTGAATACAAATCCATCCGGACACCATGGGTACATGCTTGGGGCAGCTGGACTATGTCATTGCTTGCCACTGCCCATGCTGCTATGGCTACGCTACTATTTTTGGCACACTGGCATGATGACAGCTAGTGCAAGTGTGGCTGTGTGAGCTGGGAATGCCATCCCCAGCTCCAAGTGTAGACACAGCCATAATGGCTTTACTCTGATAGGATCACAAGGCACTTTAATAACTGTGGGCCAAACCCTGTTCTGTGCTGAGCACGGGCAACTCTCACTGAAGTCAGTGGGATTTGCATGTGCTCACCACCTCTGAGTTTGTCCACGTAAGCGGTCTGATTCTGTACCATTAAAGTCTGTGGAAGTTTTGCCATTGACTTCAATGAGAACAGGGTTGAATGTGCCAACAAATGTAGCCACCTCTGCTGTGAAGGCCAGTAGCCAAGCAGACAACCATTAAGCAGAACATCCTACACAATATCTGGCATTGTGACGCTCTCCTCTCTGAACTTCCGAGCAGATCTCTGTTGCATATCATTTGCTCGCTTCATGCGTGGAAATGCCACTGACGTCAGTGGAAGTATTGTGAACTGGCTGAGTGCAAAATAACTAACAGAAATATGACGTGTGAATGCAAGTGGAAAATGATTAGTTCAGAAGATTCTTGATAAGATCCCTAGACTTTAAAAATGAACCTCTAATCAAAGGATTTAAATTAGGTAAAATGATTTAGTAAAACCTGACTAAGTCCAGCGTGCTTGAAAAAGACTTCTGGCAATGTTCAATGTTTCACTGTGGTAGGATGTCTTGTAGCAAATTTTGTTTGCTTACTAGTAAATAGGCATGATAGGAAAAATGTATTTTGGGTGCAGTAAAAGTTGCCATGTCTTGTCAGATATATTAATGTTCTTGCTTTTTGTTAGCATTTGCACTGGTGACATTTTGCAAGCAGGAGTTCGAACAAAGGGCATCTAGTTCTGGAAGTTTAAATTATACTTCCCTATCTAAAAACCTCCTTGTACATCACATTCACCAGCAAGGGTTGACTACACACATTTATCTGAATGCCTCTTGCTTAGGTATAGTTCCATGGGTTCTAATTTTGAATATATGTTAATTAAAGCTGAGCGGTACCACAATTATTTATTTATTTTGGGAGTGAAATTGAGAACTGCACCCACAGCACAATCCCTGGGAATATTGTAAATAATAATATGAAATGCCCCCCCAGCTACCCCCTCAGAAAACTAGAGTCTGCCTGGCTCCTTTATGGGCATGCAGTGAGCATGGGAAAGGCACCAGGAGTTTCCCGACACACCTGCATGACCTGCAGAAGGGCCAAGTTCCTGTTCCTGGGCAGCCCTGAGTGCTGCTCCCTCTCTACTTCCATGGGTTGACCTCATGATCCAAGATGGCCAGGTAGGAGGTAGGTTTATGGCTGTGTCTTACTGAGCCTTCCACTCCCTGGTGGAACTTGCTGATCATGATGTGGGGAAAAATGGGGTGTGACTGCACATCAAAAAGAGTGTAGTATGGTACACTCTGTGTGCCTGGGAGCTCTGGGAGAATGTCTCCTGCTGTTCTCTTGGGCTGGGGTGAGGTGGGCCCCTCCCACCTTTTATTCTGTGCCATACCCAAGTGGCACACGCTAGCCCCAAGCAAAGAGAGGGACTACCCAACATGCACAAGGGTTAAAAATCTTGGGATTCCTTCAGTCATATGTGGGAGCAAGTTCCAGAGCGAAAAGCACCCCAGCTGACCTCCAATGTTGCAAGAGCACATTACGGAGAGAGGAGGTCATTCAGGTAGCCAGTCCTTGCTCATATGGATATAATACACAAAACCACTATGCTGTGCATCAGTTAAGGTTGGGGATGTTTTCTGTGGCCTAAACCAAAACTTCAGAAGCAAGGAAATGAAAATATTATGGTATCCATCACAATCAGCCCATAACCTCTACTCCTGTACCTAGAGAGAGAGACCTCACTGCTAGCACACCCATGGTCTGCTATATCTAACTCACTATAATCTTAACTCTGCCCATGGGGTATATGCTCTGTGTATTTGAGAAATTATTTGCACTTCTCTTAAACCATGAAAAGTGTGCTTGCGTTGTCATAATGAGCCTTTCTTTCTAAGCTTGCTATGATATATGCATATTTCATATTGTTTTGGAAACCTGGCAGAGCAAATAACCCTGTTACATTGTGTGCTGTCAACTTGCCAAAAAAAGAGTGAGTTATCTTGAAGTTTGGAAACCTTGTGAAGCACATAAAGTCTAAGGAAGTATAATCAGCTGTTTGCCAAAGATCTTCCACAGCTTGTGTTAGATTAATTGAATTTTGGTTAAATAAATGGGGACCAGTCCATCATGAGCAACCAGGAGAAGGAATTTGGAGCCCGAGAAAAATTTCGAAGGTAGGAAGAAGTCTGTTTGGCTGGAATTGGGTCCTTTTTTCGATTGCAGAGCTTGGTGGTTTTAACTGCCTTTGAGTTAACAAAAGCTTTAATTGGAAATCATCATCCCTTAGTCTCATTAGCAAGAGATGCCAATCAGAAGAAATAATCTAAATTAAACCTTTTAATGTAAAACAATTATTTAAGGCTCTGAACAGTTTATATTCCAATTTATTATGGAAGAAATAATGATTCACATTCAAAGCATAAAATGCAAATAAATAGAAATCCAAAGTAAGCCGTTTGGACTCTGTGCGACTTGGTTGAGAATCATCATTAATCATTTATTCATTCCTGAATGTCACACTCAAAACAAAGAACAAACCTGTCACAAATGCTGACCCTCTCTGTGTTAAGAAGAAAATCAGGAACTTTTCATTGGTAGATGTTCATCATTTCTTTAGGATCCAAAGTATTATATATGCTAAAGTACTTTGGAATATCTAAATAGGGATCAGTCATCCTCTGCAGTGCAGCCATCATGGGGTAGAAAATGGTGGCCATTCTCTGCCAATAACTCTTCACGATGCTCTTTCAAAGAGGAAGTGAAGAAAAATATCTCCAATTTAAACTGTAATGGAAATTTTAGGCAGACAGAATTCAAGTTGGAATTTGGCTGTGACACTGAGGCTAGTACCACTCCTGTATGGAAGTGTGCCATTGGATCTTTAATGAGTGCAAGTGAATTAGACATCTGTTGGGAAGACAAGCCTCTGTACTAACACAGTGTCCTCTAACATAGTCATTGACTCAGTCTGACTCAGAGTGCTGACTGCCACCTACTGAATCCTCAGTTTTACTTTCTGCACCACTTGCGTTTTCAGTCCAAGGTCCCAATCCTGCAATCAGAGTGGCATGGGTAGAGCTCCATTGATGTCAGCGGGGCTCTTTGTGGATGCAGAGGTCTGCCTCCGTAGTGCTATTTGCAGGATTGGGTCCTAAATAATTTAAGTCCATCCCTCTTTAGCATATAAGATCTGGCAAGAGCACAGCACTTACGTGCTATGGCCGAAACGATCACACCCCCCCCCAATACTAAGATAAGAGAAACCGGTGAGATACTGGGTGAGGTTCTTTGACCTGCGTTATGGAGGAGGCCAGAGTAATGGTCCCAGGAGATCAGATCACAATGGTCCCTTCTAGCCTTAAATCTATGAAACCTGAGGGTCAAGATTGAAAATGGAAATTTTTCCTTTAAAATAAGATCATAGAATCATAGAATATCAGGGTTGGAAGGGACCCCAGAAGGTCATCTAGTCCAACCCCCTGCTCAAAGCAGGACCAATTCCCAGTTAAATCATCCCAGCCAGGGCTTTGTCAAGCCTGACCTTAAAAACCTCTAAGGAAGGAGATTCTACCACCTCCCTAGGTAACGCATTCCAGTGTTTCACCACCCTCTTAGTGAAAAAGTTTTTCCTAATATCCAATCTAAACCTCCCCCATTGCAACTTGAGACCATTACTCCTCGTTCTGTCATCTGCTACCATTGAGAACAGTCTAGAGCCATCCTCTTTGGAACCCCCTTTCAGGTAGTTGAAAGCAGCTATCAAATCCCCCCTCATTCTTCTCTTCTGCAGACTAAACAATCCCAGCTCCCTCAGCCTCTCTTCATAAGTCATGTGCTCTAGACCCCTAATCATTTTTGTTGCCCTTCGCTGGACTCTCTCCAATTTATCCACATCCTTCTTGTAGTGTGGGGCCCAAAACTGGACACAGTACTCCAGATGAGGCCTCACCAGTGTCGAATAGAGGGGAACGATCACATCCCTCGATCTGCTGGCTATGCCCCTACTTATACATCCCAAAATGCCATTGGCCTTCTTGGCAACAAGGGCACACTGTTGACTCATATCCAGCTTCTCGTCCACTGTCACCCCTAGGTCCTTTTCCGCAGAACTGCTGCCTAGCCATTCGGTCCCTAGTCTGTAGCGGTGCATTGGATTCTTCCATCCTAAGTGCAGGACCCTGCACTTATCCTTATTGAACCTCATCAGATTTCTTTTGGCCCAATCCTCCAATTTGTCTAGGTCCTTCTGTATCCTATCCCTCCCCTCCAGCGTATCTACCACTCCTCCCAGTTTAGTATCATCTGCAAATTTGCTGAGAGTGCAATCCACACCATCCTCCAGATCATTTATGAAGATATTGAACAAAACCGGCCCCAGGACCGACCCCTGGGGCACTCCACTTGACACCGGCTGCCAACTAGACATGGAGCCATTTATCACTACCCGTTGAGCCCGACAATCTAGCCAGCTTTCTACCCACCTTATAGTGCATTCATCCAGCCCATACTTCTTTAACTTGCTGACAAGAATACTGTGGGAGACCGTGTCAAAAGCTTTGCTAAAGTCAAGAAACAGTACATCCACTGCTTTCCCTTCATCCACAGAACCAGTAATCTCATCATAAAAGGCGATTAGATTAGTCAGGCATGACCTTCCCTTGGTGAATCCATGCTGACTGTTCCTGATCACTTTCCTCTCATGTAAGTGCTTCAGGATTGATTCTTTGAGGACCTGCTCCATGATTTTTCCAGGGACTGAGGTGAGGCTGACCGGCCTGTAGTTCCCAGGATCCTCCTTCTTCCCTTTTTTAAAGATTGGCACTACATTAGCCTTTTTCCAGTCATCCGGGACTTCCCCCGTTCGCCACGAGTTTTCAAAGATAATGGCCAAGGGCTCTGCAATCACAGCCGCCAATCATTACAATTTAGAATATTAACAAGCCTACATGCTTTTGTATAAAAATGCATTTGATTATATTAAAAAATATCCAGACTGGAAAACATTATCCTAGATTTTAAGTGACCATATAATATAAAAGTGAAGTAATTTCTTTCAGTTTTAAGGAACCAAGCATATCTATTAAGGAACTTCATTTTAACTGCAGGTACTGTGCACACGTATTGTATGGTCTTCTGTACTGTCCATGTGTATTTGTATAGCACTGAATTTATAATGCATATATTCTGAATAAATTTAAATGGTAGTTCAGGTAGGTGCAGCATTACCTTTTATGTTCCCCTTGGTATTATACCAGTGACAGCTGAGAGCAGACCGTTGTCCAGTAAACATTAAAATAGTTGTAGAATGTATTTTATTTTCTTTCAAAAAGTAATAGTGGTGTCACAATTTATTCTTTTTCACTGAAGCGTTCTGGTTTGGTACTTTTTTAAAATTTAAAAGTTAAATTAAAAAGAAATTAAAAAGAAAATGCTCCAAAATGTTGTGGTTTTCATACCGAGTGGTTTGTAAGTGAAATCAGTACATGTTTTCTCTATCTGAAGTGAGAGTGATGTTTATGGAAGGCACAATGTTCACAGCACGGGAGGCTGGAGTTCTCTGACTGTCCACCAAGTACAGCAGGGGAATTGGCAGTACAATCTGCCTTGCACTACACAACTATCATGCTTCAGTACTTATAGGACTTGACGACGACTTCTGGAGAGACAGTGTGGTGTACCCTTTTTGCCTCTTCCATCCTTGACCTCTCTCCAGACACTGACAACTAAAGTCCAGATCAGTGCCAGTTGTGATCTTGGTGTTTGAGATGTGGTCACCTGTCCTGTGGAAACTGGACTAAGATCATTTCACATTGATTACTGCCAAATGTCATATGGTAGCTATTTTTTCAGTCACTTGTTACTTGAGCTAAATATAAGCCAGTGATAGACAGGTAAAAGACTGTCTTGCATTGTCAATCATCTGACACATCCATTCTCCCCAAAAGCTGAATTTCAGCACTTAAGTCAGTGGAATATTTCCAGGTTTACACTGGTATAACAGAGCAAAATTTGGCCCATAGTAAACATATACAATCAGAAGACTGATCCATAGATTAAAGTATAATTCAGCTCAAAGGAACAATTCAACTGGGCTACTTCACATAAATTTGAACTAGTTTACATATATGAATGCTATAGTGACAAGTTCTCCAAACCCCATAGAAACAGTGATATCCGTTTTACGTTTGTACTTTTTATTAAAAAATGTGAAATTTAACTCTTTCCAATTCCAGTTCTAGTCTAGAGAATTCTTTTTGAGTACAGAGATCAGAAATGTCCTACCCCTTTCCTTATCAAATTTATTTTCAGTGTAAAACTCCATTTGGAGAACCCAGAAATATGTAATATAAATAAAACATGGACTTGTTTGGTCATGTGACATGTTCAAAATCACAAGGGAAGCTATGGACGTTCTGGGCTGAGAACCCTGATCTTCTGAAGGAGAAGTCACATGTCTAATCCACTGTGCTTCTCAGAAAAAGCCTCATATCTATGTATCTCTTTATGCTGTCTGTAAAATGGGGCTACTCGTGTACGCACCCTTGTCAACTGCTCTGAGCTTTACAGATTAAAAGTACTATGTAAATCCAAGATATTATTGGCCTGTGAGCCACATGACTAAGGGTCCGCTTCTGGATCAGATATTTATTTCAATGTGACCTTGGACAAGTCACTTAACTTTGCTGTTTTGCCATCTGTAAAATGGGAATATTAATCCTTATTCATCAGTTAGGTAGACTGTGCAGCTTGATTAGGAAAATTTGAACAAGTCTTCATACAAAATACAGCTCTATATAGTGAATATATGTTTGTTTTTATTTTTTGTATTGCATATTTTAATTTTGTACAATGCCTATAACTTGGAAATGGCACTTGGTGCCTGTAACGTTCCTCCTCTCAGGGTTGGGGCATCCCCTTCTGATGGCATCGGGAAGCTGACACACCCACTGGAAGTTCATTAGGTGGTCTGACGTGGGCCTGTACAAGTAGGCCAACTAGCCCTTCAGGTTTCCCTCAGGAGGGTTTTGCATGCCCCCAGTTGGCTGGTAGCCTGGCCTCCTGGCCAGGGGAGATAAAAACAGTCTAGGGGCTCAGCACTCTAGGCATGGGTTAAGCACTTAAACAGGATCCTTCAGTCTCCTCGTTGGGGCAACAACAACAGTCTATGGCTCTGGTGCTCTGAACATAGGCAGAATAATTAACCAGTCTATAACCCTCAGCCTCCTGGCTGGGGCAAATAGCAAATCTATGGCTCTGTTCCTATAGCTTAGCAGTTTAGTGCACACCCAGCCCATGTACAAGGTTGGGGTCAGGGGGTAGAGGGACCTGGGCCCACCCCGCTCCACTGGGTCCCAGCCGAGGGCCCTGGCAATGGCAGGCGATTCCATCGTGGGCAGGGCCGGTGCAACCACTCGGCGAACTAGGCGGTCACCTAGGGCGCCAAGTGGTTGGGAGGCGGCCAAAAACGCGCTCCGGGGAGGCAGTGGAGTGGAGGTGACCTGGGGCAGGGAGGCGCAGGGAGGGCTGCCTGCAGCAAGTAACAGGGTGGGGGGGGCACGCAGGGGAACCATTCCCCACCCCAGCTCACCTCTGCTCTGCCTCCTCCCATGAGCATGCCGCCCTGCTCTACTTCTCTCCCTCCCAGGTTTGCGGTGCCAAACAGCTGATTGGTGCCACAAGCCTGGGAGGTGGGAGTGGAGCAGTGACGGCATGCTTGGGGAGGAGGCAGAGCAGAGGTGAGCTGGGGCAGGGAGCTGCCGCTCGGCTCTCCAGGCCGAGGGTGGGGGGGCGGCGGTGGGGAGCTGCTGCTCGGCTCCCCAGGCCGAGGGTGGGGGGGCGGCGGCGGGGGCTACTGCGGAGGGGGCGCCGCAGGGCTTGCAGGGTGGGGGCGGGCGGACGCAAGGTGGAAGTTTCGCCTAGGGCGCAAAACATCCTTGCACCGGCCCTGATCATGGGGTCAGCAGGGAAACGTGGAGTTGCTGCCTTCTGGTTCCCCTGGACTACTTCCTATTGGTTCCTGCTGCTGCTGCTGCTCCATCATTTCTAGGCTGTGGCTCATGGTTGGGCAACCCTACCTCTGGCGTCTCCCTGGCGGTCTTCCATCTCCTGGGACCTTTCTTCCCCGCAGCAGGTCTGGGATTCTGCGGTGGATTTGGCACTCTGGAATGGACGTCTGCATGCTTCCCCTGTCCGGGCCTGACTGAGCTGCATGGCCCTACTCTTATACTTTCTGTCCCGCCCCTGCACTTCCTGTGAGGGGGAGCAGGGTGTGGTCAGCTGCGCCCACCAGAGGGAATTAACCCCTTCCATACTGGAGGGAGGCCACTCTGCCTCACTACAATGCTCTAGTGCATAAGTAGTACTATATGGGGCAGGTCCTCAGCTGGTGTACGTTGTCATAATTCCATTGACTTCAGTGGAGATGTGACAATTTACACCAGCTGATGATCTGCCCCTAAATCTTTAATTGCGTGATAATATACAGGTTCTCAGATATATTTCTTCTACAACCTTAAATCCAGATGTGAACCCTCTGTGGCACCATGAACTCTTAATGGGTTCAATCCAAAGTCTTCTAAAGTCCATACAGGGCTCCCATTGACTTCTGTGATTTCTGGATTGGAGCTATATGCCATACAAATAGCATCCATATGAAAACTGTGCAATATACTGTAGCTAGACAACATTCTATGGATGAAATGTAACCTAGAGGAAACATTGAAAATGTGCTGGCATTTGTTGAGAATTAAGACAAAATTAATTCCCTCAGTGATTACAACCTTCTCAGTGGTGTTTATTTAATGTGTATTGCTGTTCATTGTGTTTTATTAATATATTACTTCTTAATACATTTGGAAACAAAAAGAAATTTTATATCAGTCTCGGAAAACTTCAATTTTCAATGTACTTGTAGTTGTCGAATTAGAAACATGTCAGTATCTTTCAGTGTGGTAATATACAAGAATAAATTCTGTAAACAGTTCTCACTCAAACAGTTTAATATTTTGAAGTCCACTTGTAGGAGAAATATTTGTTAGTGCATTTTGAAGATTTAATACAAATACAGAATTATATAAAAGTGTAACTAGAGTGATAATCAAACAAGTCTCATAAAATTAGACATTGTTAATACAACATTGTACATGTATTTCTGTGGGGAACTACTTGAAGTACTGACATTAATTACTGTCCAATGGTGTACGTGTCTGCAAAAGAATGGAATATCCTCCTAAACGTATGATACATGGGTACTGAGAAAATTATTAAAGTATATACCTTGGGGAGAAGTGAACGTATTGTAAAAAAATGTGTATCCGTATCCATAGAAGTGCCTCCAATCCCAAACCTAAATTGCTGACACCTCACCATTCTAAGGATCTGGCCCCTTGTGGCAATGAAATTAGTGTAAGCGTTCAGTGATGAAAAAAAATTACAAAGATGTAACATGTTTTTAAAAAAGGAAAATATGATTTTGTATGACATTATTTATAAAATACTGTGTGATCATGTACTAAAGATTGTATCATAATATCTATACACAAAAAGCTAGAATTAAGGTTGTGTTGTACAGCCCTGAAGGCAGCATGCTGGAGTTTAGTATATGCTGGAGTTTAGTACAACTGTGAAGTCCTAGATATCCACAGATTTGTTACAATATTTGTTCTGGGATTTTTGGTGCTGTAGAAAGGGCCATGCTCATGCATGCAAGGTCTTTTGGTCATAGGAGTTAACCAGTTCTGTGATAACCAGGGTTTAAACATCTTGTACTTAATAGCTTTTGACACTCAACATTAAAACAAAATTTAAATTTATTATAGTGGTTACTCTGAGCAGATGCTGAAGTCATTGTCAATCGTTTTGTTATGGAGTGTCCTTGAGAAATGTTTCCATCTTTGTATGACCGCTTCAGTTTCGGAATGGAGCCACTAGAAACTTCTTTGATCTAATTTGTGTGAATGATATCCAGGCTAGGTCTCCATGGTTACTGAAGCATGCCTGCTAGCAGGATGGCTCTTCATGATAATTAGTGTAGACTCTGCATCTTTGCTTTGTACTGGCTCTTGTAGAATGAAACATCCTTCATTTCTAAACTTTAAGCCATTCTTTAATGTAAATCTGGCAGCATTGGGTTCTCTGGGTGTTATTCGTCCTGCCCGCCAAATACCATTAAAGAATGTGCTTCTGTGCAGCAGCACAAAATCAGATGTGACAGATGTTAGGTAGATCTTTTTAGACAATGCTTCTTTGTGAAATAAATAAATGAATGCATCTTTATTAATCCATGGAGGTATTTCATGTTGTTACTCTTCTGAAACCACTGGTATTAGGTTTGATTTACTTGGACAGCATTGCATTTAGATTCTAACATGCATGCATATGTATGATCACACAGAGTATCCCAAAATTAGGAGGTTTGTTGTACCACAGAAGTTTGATGATGCACACAGAATGCCCATGCTGTTTCAACCTAATGTGAGTCTTCTTAGCAATTCATAATAATTTCTAATTGACTAGAATATAGCAATGTCAGTTTTCCTCTTGCGGCTGATCCTGCCTGCTCAAAACTCCCCTTGAAGCCCATGAGATTTTTGGTATACAAGAATGTTGGAATTGGACTGCAAATTCACTTATCTGTAGTAAGACACTGTGGGCCTGATCCACAGCCCATTGAGGTCAATGGGAATGTACAATAATATAATTATACTCCTTTATATATGATACTTTAATAACAAGATTGTTAATTTGAGCAAAGAAAAAATGTATCTAGCACACATCTCCAGTTCTCCTGGTTTCCTGTTTCCCCCCACCATTTAATTATAATCTACTATACCAAATAATTTGTAAATATGTTCCGATTGGGTGTAGGGCAGGGGTCTCAAACACGCTGCCTGCAGAGTTATTTCCTGTGGCCCGCCATAGACACCAACTCCCCCGGCAGCCAAGCTCCCCTCCTCCCCCCACCCGAGTGCGCTGCGTCCCCACTCCTCTGCCTACCTCCCAGCGCTTCCAGCCACCAAACAGCTTAGGACTTTCCAGGAAGGAAGGGGGAGGAGCGGGGACGCGGTGCGCTCAGGGGAGGAGGCAGAGAAGAGGTGGGGCTGGGGTGGGAATTTGGGGAAGGTTGGAATAGGGGAAGGGAGGGGGTGGAGTTGGGGTGGTGACTTTTGGGGGAAGGGGTTGGAATGGGGGCAGGTAAGGGGTGGGAAGAGGTGAGGCAGGGGCAGGACCTCATGGAGTAGATGAGTAGTCTGAGGCACGAAGTTCAGCATGTATGATTCTTCGCTGTGAGTAGTTGGGAAGAATGTTTGTTAAAAGTGGCAATGTATTTTGTATGAACAGTTACTTTAAAAAGTTCCTGCCGTTACAGCTATGTTGATAGACTGTTAGTGTAGATCATCATCAGTGTTACTGGCCACATAAGGAATAGTTACAGGTGTTTATATTTTATTAAAACCTCTCTTCGCATTACAGTTTTAAAAAAGTTAATACGTTGACTTTTAATAGCATGCTATATTACTCTTCATTTTTTTAAATTTTTTTCTATCGTTGTATGAAAAGGTTTCAGTGATGCGGCCCTTGGGCCGATGTACTAGTCCTCATGAGGCCCTCATGGTGATTTCAATTTGATATCCCTGGTCTACATGGACCAATTAATATACAATATGTTGGTGTGCTTTAGACATCACACCCTGTAGAGTGCATTACTCCACCATGTAGACAAGCCCTCAGGACTCTATTCATAGTACCTAAATGTTGACCAAATCTTCAGCTGATGTAAATTGGAAGAACACTGTTAACACTGATAGAGTTTTGCTGTTTTACACCAGCTGAGGATCTGGCTTCATGCTTAATAGGGTTTGAAGGATCTGGACCTTAGTTTAGATAATTTTTTTTGTTTTGTTACGAAAGTATTACACAGTGTGAGGAAATGGATGAGGTAATCAGTGTGAAGACAGGCTTAATTCATTTTCATCTTCAGTTCCTTCCCCGCCAACAGTGCTTTCATATGAAGTTATTTTTCCTGGTGATTACATGGCACCCTAGTAGCAGCGTTCTCAAGATTTAGAGGGCATGTCACCAGTTCTGCACCTGATAATTAATAAAACTCAGGATGTCTATAGTCTTGCAGTTAGTGGTCTGCCAATATAGAATTGAGTCAAGGAAAAGGAAACTATATTTTAAGCAGGGTGAAAGGCAAAGAGAAGTTAGGAAGAAAAATTGGTAAATTGTAAACGTCTGGTACTTTACAAAATTCTAGATGGTGTGACAGTTATAAAGGTGGTGTTGCTGCTACTGAAAGATTCATTGGCTTCTCTGCTGCTACAAAATTGCCAATGAACAATTACACACTAGTTTTTTTTCAGATCAGCAAGTGTGATGTATCTCAGTTTGCTTTTTGCAGGAAATGCTTCTGAGTGCAAAACAGGGGAGAAAACCAAGCCTAGTGCAGCCAGAAATCACTTTTAAAATAATATTTGAAAGATTGAAGAAGGAAGTGTCTAAAAATAGGTACAGTAAAGTATCTGGTGGGGGGGCGGGGGAGGGAGGAGAAGGAAAAGGCAGACTGAAATGAGGTTAGATAAATGTGTGAGCCATGATTATTTTGAGTGTTTTTGCAGTCCATTCTAAGTACTTGTCTGGCTGTTTAGACTGGAACAGGATAGAAGACTGGTTTCTACTGCTTTATTGAAACTGTTGATGTGACTGAATTGTCAGAGGGCTAAGAATAACTTGCCCCTGCTGACATCAGAAACACATTTATAGAGCTTACTGTTCACCTTACCTTTCCAATGAACCTATCTTGGAAATGCTTTTGTGGAATTCTTGTTAAATGTATGAAGTCTGGGGGCTGGATCCTCAGCTGATGCAAATCCATCTTCTTCCTTTGACTTCACTAGTGCCATGTCTGTTTACACTGCCTGAGGATCTGGTATTCTCAGTCTAAAAAATTATGTGAAAATTCTGATGATTGAGAGCAAGCTATTAATTAAAACAAAGTACTAGAATATAGCAGATGTGAACCAATGCTGTGTTTGCCATTTGTTATTAAACGGAAGGGTTAAAAATATCAAATAATCCTTGCAATAATGTTTATTACATAAAAAAAAAAACTTGTCAGTGAATTGAAGAGAGGGGTGTTTTCTCCCTGGAACTTTGCTTTAAGTCCTGAAGTTCTTAATAAAAAAAAAATACGATTTTAATTCAGTTTAATTCAGTCCCAAGTGGACATCAATTTCTATAATTTAGTATGGTTTGGCACAGTTTGCAGCCCTTACTTAGGAAATGCCCAGGAGTGAGCTAACATAGTGCCTTCAATTACCACTGACTTCTTGACAAGCTACTCTAAGGGTTTTATTCTCAAAGAATTTGCTCATCGTTGAGTATCCTTTGTTAACACCAAGGATCTTTTATGTACTTCAGTTAAGGCAGGGGTCTCAAACTCGTGGCCCGCGAAGCTCCCCAATGTGGCCCGCGGGGCTCCAGCAGTTTGGGGGCTGGGTCTCTCCCTTGGCCCCACCTGCTGCCTCCTGGCGCTCCCCCTCCAGGTGATTTACAATGGCCTGGGGCCCCGGCAGCGCAGCGGAGCTGAGCGGCGTCTCCCTGCTCGCTCCATGTGTCTGGCGGCCCCTCCCTGCAGCCCTGGGGCTGGGCTGTGCCTCCGCGCGCTGCCCCCGCCCCTGTGGCCAATGGGAAGTTGCGGGGGCGGTGCCTGGGGGCAGCAGCGCACAGAGGCCCCCCGGCCCGCCTCACCTTGGAGCCACAGCTAAGTGCCGCACCCCCGTGACCCCCTCCCAGAGCCTGCACCCCATCCCCCCTCCACATACCCCTTCCTGCCCCCAAACTCCCTTCCAGAGCCCGCACCCCTTTCCCTCCTCCGTCTCAGAGCCTGCACCCAGCACCCAAACTCCATCCCAGAGCCTGATCCCCTTCCCCACTCATACTCCCTCCCAGAGTCCAACCTCTCACTCGTTCTGCACCCAGACTCCCTCCCAGAGCCTGCACCCCAATCACCTGCTCCAGACCTCCTCCCCCACCCAAACTCCCTTCCAGAGCCTTAGGCAGGTGGGGGGGCAGAGTTTTGGGGGGGGTGGGTTCTGGGTGGTATGAGTGACATTATTGGCCCGCTGGAAGGATTTGAGAACTGGCACTGGCCCTAAGTTAAACTGAGTTTGAGACCCCCTGAGTTAAGGTGTGCCTGAAGGATGAAGTTCACTGCTGTAGGGGTGTGCAGGGTCGTGGAGTGCCTTGGGAAAGAGGCAGTGCAGGGGCTCCTGCATACCCAGTGACTGTAGCAGGTGAGACTTTCACCCCAACCACAAATACAGTATGGCAGGGCTGCAAGGGAAGTCACAGAATCCACACGCACTACAAATAAAAGTCCTTCTGGATGCAGGCCCCTTATCAGGAAGTTGTTTTATTGGAGGGGAAATTACTTTAAGGGGGTTCTACTGTATTAGTTAAAATAGGGAATAGATAGGACAAGAACACTACACAACTGGTGCCGCCAGAAATTGTGTCCCCCTAGCCTACTGTAGAAGAGAGTCAGTGAAATGTGACATGTTTCCCAACTGAATAACTTTTTGAGTTGAGGGCTCTGAAATATATACCACAAGACAGTCACTTCTTATTATTTTACTGGGGTACACTACACATCTCCAGTTAACTCTGCCTTAGCAATTACAGCACATACTGGAGCTTTTTTTCTATAAAATTCTTTCTCTCTCCCCACCCCACCAGCGGGATGGAGGGACACGCACATACACGTACCTACCTCCCTGGATCTATTTTACATGATCAGTGTTTAATGCTGATGTGTTTCGACACTGAATAGTCTTATGGATATTTATACATGGAGTAAATCTATTTTTCTTACGTTATTTTAGCAATTACTGAGTAAAAGCTGGCAATGAGAACCTAAAATGAAATTTATTTGGTGTGGTTCTGTACAATAGATATTTTTCTGTCAACTTTTCAGACTTTGTGCGTAATAAGTGAGCCTGGGCCAAATTTGAAATATGAATGAGTTTCTTGTGTGCCTCCTACGTTATCTGCAGCACAGTCTGCACTTCCGTTCACTTCAGTTTGGTTTTGTTGCAAGAGTTGGGATTATGTATTATATGGATTTCTCTTGTCTGCATCCCAGTTGGATCTGGGGCAGTGCTTCAATGAGGTACAGTAGTGTAAGGAGGCTACATTCTTCTCAGTTGTTGCCAAGAAACTTCAGCCTGCAGTGGAGACAGCAATGGGAGTTTTGCCTGTGTAAGAACTACTACGAGTTCTGGCCCTCAAGTAACCAAGCAATTTGTGGCCATATGGGCCCTGGCCCTAACGTGAGTGTGCAAGTGGGGCTGGAGGGTGTGTCCAGTGGTTGGAGTGCTAGTCTGGGACTTGAGGGACCCAGATTCAAGTTCCTTCTCTGACACAGACTTCTTGTGTGACCTCAGGCAAGTCACTTAGGGTCAGATTTTCAAAGGTATTTAGGTGCCTAACTCCAACAATGGGACTTAGGCAGCTAATGTTCTTAGTGTGATTTTTCAAATATACATTTTTAGGCCCCTAAATTCCTTTGAATATCTGGCCCTTAGTTTCTGTGTGTCTCAGGAAAAAAACATTTCCCTACCTTAGAGGCGTTTTCTGGTAATGGGGGCTGGATAAGTACCACAGGCAGGTGCAAGGGGCCTTCCAGCCCTGTTTCCCCTGGGCACCCTGCAGAAGGACCACAGGCAGCCAGAAACAGTCTGTACCTTGTGCCTTCGGTAGCATAGGGACTGCTCCTTCCATACACTTACAAATCACCTCAAAGGGGGAGGGAGTGGCCTGTATCCCTTTCCTCACAAGGCCTGAAGAGCTAGAGGTGCTGGGTGGAGGGTTGGCGCAATATGAGCTCCCTCTGCATGCCCGGGAGTTGAGGAAGGATATTCCTCCTCATTATGGCTTCTAGTTTAGAATCATTATTTTAATGATTTATTTTCTGGGGGTGAAATCTGTATGGGGAAAGGTGGTTTTTGTGTGTGCTAATTGACTGCATTCTGCCAGCTATCAGGAAGGGGGGTAGTAAAATAATGCTTAATTTAATTTTTTTTCTTGTTACTTGTGCCAGGGACATTCAGTGCATAACATTCTTCAAATGGTCAATATTGGCAAAAGTGACTGGTAATTTAGAAAAGAACAACTAATAGGGTTTATATTATTTTACCTCTACTTCAGGGTTGGATTGGTTTTATTTCTTTTTATTTATTTATTTATTTTTAAAATAAAACAACAGAGTTAAGTTATAGCCAGGTGAGCAGGATTTAGCTGTGCAGCTCAGGTCAATGTTAATTGAATTAGTTTTGTTTCATTTTTCCTAAAGACATAATTCCAATATTTAGTAGGCATAGGAAATGGAAAATTGCTAATGAAGAATTCTAACCTGAAAGAACTTTGCACAAACCACTTAATCTATTTGCCTCAGTTTCCCCATTTGTAGCCCTTTGAAGTTGATTTAATGCTGGTTCAGCTTTGATGTAAAGTACCGTGTTGTTTTCGTACAAAAGAAGTCATCCTAGATCCCATGGTGTGGTCCTCTACTTGCCCAATATAAATGAGGAAGGCGGTGCCAAAGTGGCTCTAAGCCACTCTTCTTCCCTAATCTGAGGGCCATTATCCGAGGTCTGGTCCTGGGGCATAAATCAGAGCAGCCAGAACTCTGGGAAGCCCTAGTCTCACACTCTTCCCCGGTCACATTCCCTACATTAGCTGCAACAAAGGAGGTGTGTGCAGGGGTTAGCTCCCTGCAGGTACACCTCCTTCTGGTGGGCCTGGGAAATTAGCTTTCACCTCATCTGGTGCCCATTACTCTCATTTGCTGATGTCATGGCCTCTCTCACCCCCCCGTGCCCCCAGTGACTCGGGGTGCTCCCTCTAGCCAAGTCACTATATAGTCATTTCCCCCTCCCCTTCCAGGGTAACAAAATCTAACCAGACCAGTTGTCTGCATGCTATCTCAGGCAGTCTTCTGTTCCAAGTCCAGGTCCTGTGCCACTTTGCCAGTGTTTGTTAGAACCTGGGCCCACCTGCTATTCCAGATTCCATCCCATGGACATCTACACAGGGATAAAAAACCTATGGCTGAGGGGTCAGCTGAGTTGAATTAACGGGGCTTGGACTCTGGGGGTGAAAATCGTTGTGTGGCCGTTTGGGCTCAGGCTGGAGCCTGAGCTCTGGGACGCTGAGAGCGCTGAAGGTCCCAGAGCTTGGGCTCCAGCCTGAGCGTTTACACAGAGATTTTTAGCCTGCAGTCCAAACCCTGCAAGCCCGAGTCAGCTGGCCTGGGCCAGCTGTGGCCATGCTGTGGGTCTTTTATCCCTGTGTAGATGTACCCTATGGCTAGTCGCCTAGGACTGCTCAGTCTCAGACCCTCTTGCTGTTTCCCTGGACTCCTTCCGACCCCATCTCTCTCTGTCTCCTTGCCTCTGGGTTTACCACCAGAGATTCCTCTGCTCCCTGTGGCTACTTCACCTCCTTGGGCCTTTTGTAAGACTCCCTAGTCCAGGGCAGGACCTAGGATTTACTCTCCACTTGGATTTCCTCATTGTCCCTGGCCAACTCCCTTTCCCTCTCAAGAGTGACTGCAGACCTCCTTCCTGCAACCCCTTGCTGTTCTTATTTTCCTGGCTTTATACTCCCCTACCTGGGCTTCACCTGCAGTTAGTGCTTATCAAGCCCTAGCTTCCCTTCAGATGCAGTACAGAAAGTTAACTGGCCACTTCTGGACCCATTAACCGATTCAGGGCTTGTGTGGGGTGGGCACCCCATCACAAGTTGGTCTAGGAGATGTCATTGTTTCTTCCCCTCCAGAGGAACTTGCTGTGTTTGGGTGATCCATCCATTGCTGGTGATGCTGACTTTTTAAGGCTGCTTTGTGCTGATGGTGTGGTGCAAATTAGCCCCAACACAGGGAAAATCTAGGCCCGTACTTGCATTGTCTACACACTTTCCAAACCCTGGCTGTACACTCCCAAATTTACCATTGCTATTTTATAGTCACACCTGGGATTAAAAGAGAAACCTTTTGTAATTGAATCTCACTGATTCCTTGTACTCCAAGTATCCACCTTTGTCTAATACTTAAATTGTAAGCTGTCTGGAACAGAGACTATCTTTGCCTCTGTTTGTACAGCTCCTAACACAATGGGGTGCTGGTCGTTGACTAGGTCTCCTAGGTGCTATGGTAATACAAATAAATAATAATAATAATCCCCCTCTCCACCATCTCCCCAAACCCCCCACAAAAATGGACCTCTGTGTGGGGCTGAGAGGAAGAATAGGAACGGCTTTTGCTTTATCTTCTTGGATCCACTCCATAGCCTCCCTCAGAGAAGGCCTGCAGTTTCATTTCAGGACTGAGCGTGAAATTAAATAACTCATGTTAATTCTCAGTATTCCCTATCATGAGATCACATGATGGGAATTAAATTTATTCATGTCACCACTGTACACAGACTGCTTATCCTCCAGGGTATTTGTAATTTCATGGCAGAATTTCTGTGATAAATCAATGGAGTGAAGTCCAACACTTTGGCCATTTGGACCTTTGTAACAAACATGAGCCTCACTAACACACAAACATTTTTGGGGCAGTTCAGTTCTGCTTTCGTGGTCTCTCTAAATTTGTCAGGTGCCCTCACTTGACAATTGAGCATCTTGTCATGTTATCATTAGATTAAAAAAACTCAGCTTGAGAAGTATGTGAGCTATCACATTACATGCCAGGATTATGATGATCTAAACACTTCTGAATTGTTACATTGCAAGGCACGGAGAGGGAGGAGAGGCCTTCAGTTATGTAGTGAATTATTACATTGTAATATCTTACAGTACTGGAATATTGTATTTATTCAATTTTTTCCATTGTAAGAAAAACATTTGGGGAGGGAGGAAAGAGACAAGCAATTATGATGCTTTGGATTATAAACATAAATTTGATTTTTCTCTTTGTAAAACTTCATTTTTGTTCTCTATTTTCTGTTAAATTTACTTCAGTATAAGAAAATGACAGATTATAGGACTGCTTATGCTCCTAATGTTGTGGAGGCTTTCTACATACCAGCCCCACCTTTCTACATACCAGCACCCATCCTTTGCATTACATAGATAACAATAAATGTCATGCAGCAAGGTGTAAAAGGATGCTGTAAAAGTCCCAGACGTAGTCCAGAGTTGCAGTTTCTTCAGAACTGTCTGAGTTTTTCCTTACGTGCAGACTTCACAATAGAAGTGTCTGGGAATCCTGCTAATTATTTTGAAGACATTTTTGTATGACATGTTGTCTTGTGAGTTGAAAATCTGAGCATCTGTTAAACAGATGAAGGGAAAACTCTTCCAGCTCATAACAACGAACACAAGCAGGTGGAGCAATTCCAAGTCTTGAGCAACACATTGGAGCCTCCCTCAGTATAATTAGGGGCTTCAGAAAAGGCTATATTTGCAGGGTATGTACAATACAAGGACACTTATTTTTCATTGTGCAATAGCAAGGTGTCACGTACAGATTGGGGCTGGCACATGTGTGGGTGCATTAGCTGAAGGAAAGCACAGGGAGCCTCCCTCTCCAGCTGCAGGGTGTTGTAACATAAGGGTCACCCTCAGCTGCAGTCCCTGTAGAATGTTTAGCAGGAGTTCACTCAACTCACTGACAACGTGTTAAAAGGGAAGCATGTTTGGAGCTAGCTCTAGATCAGAACATCGCAGATAGGGGCCATCTCTCCTTTCGAAGGGCATTGGAATGGCAGTGTTGCTTGGTGCGGTGGTGGCGTCAAGTGTTTGAAGCATTTCCCTGGACCAGTAAACTAAGTGCTTCGTTTAGGACAATCATACTCTTCAGAGCAAAAATTTGGATCCAGAAATGAAAAGTGGACCATTTAAGCCGACTGCAGAAAACGTCTGGAAAGAAGCTGCTGGTCTGACTGCCTGAGATGATGAATGACCATCTGGCAGCAATTAGTACTTAATGTATATGCACTTCTATAGAAATAATTTTTGCAGACAGCTCTCAAAGTATTTACTGTCAATTAATGAAGTCTCAACAATCCTGTGAGGTAAGTATTATACCCGTTTTACATATGGGCAGACCCGGCAGATTAAAGATCAGAGAGTTTAGGTATTAGATCCACAAAGTGGTTTAGGCACCTAGCTGCCACTTTACACACCTACATCCAATATTTAGATCCTCAAAACCTTTTGCTCAGTTGCCACCTAACCCTGTAGGCACCTAAATTTCCACCAGCACAGTACCGGTGGCACCTAAAAATCTGCCAGCAGGCACACACAAAGCCGCCTACAGCCTGATGCCTGGCACCTAAGCCTCAGTGGGATTCTCAGACTAGGTGTTCTCCCTCCAATCCCGTCTACAGGCCCAATCCTGTTGGCATTTTCAGAGGCTGCCAGAGAGCACGCCTACTGGATCAGGCCCTGCAAAAACACAGCTGGAGGAGGTGGTTCTTTTCCTTTTGCCAGATAGTTCAATGGTTAGAGTATTCACCTGGGGTGTAGGAGACCCAGGTTCAAATTCCTGCTCTGAGCTGGGAGTGAACCTAGGTCTCCTAAATCCCAGCAAAGTGCTATAATCACCAGGTATTCTGGGATTTTCTTGGGGAGTGGGTGGGAGAGGGGGGTTGAGTGGGGCTGTGTCAGTCTCCCCTGATGAAGCTGTTCCACTGTGTATAAATAAATATTCAGAGAGAGAATGTGAGTGATTGTATAATCTGGTGTTCGGCACACATGCCTCTGTGTGTGTGTGTGTGTGTGTGTGTGTGTGTGTGTGTGTGTCCATCTGGGGGAGGGGAGAGGCAAATTCCTGCACCAATAAAATCCCACTGGCTAGCTTAGGTGGCTCAGCGTGCTGGCTGTTATGATTCCTGTTCTAAGGTCCCTGATTCTCCCCATGCATCGTAAAGGGACTCTGGGTGCCAAACTCAGGATCCACTAGTCATCAGGGCTCCTAAGGTTAGGTGCAATGCTAAATCTAAATCCCCTTTGTGGACCTAGCCCTAAGTGACTTCCCCACACTCATACAGAAGTCAGTGGCAATCAAGGATAGAAACCAGTACTCCTGACTCCTACCTGCCTTTGCAAACCACTAGACAGTAATATCTCAAGATCAGTTTTCTGAAAAATAAATAAAAATCCCCAAACAAGCCAACACGTTTCTGTAAAGTTGTGAGAATAACTATTTGGCGTTTTCCTAACATCCTTCATAAAAAAACAATACAAAACTGTATAGGTGAGAGACAGAAGAGCTCACATCAGGACATCTAGAAAGGATTAAGTAATTTGGAAATGAATTGATTTTCCAATTAAAGTGTGCTGCTGATGTACGTGGATAATTGCAGAGACTATTGAAACAGATTTCCCAATGGCATCCCTACACAATATCTAAAAGGCAGCCTTTTCCTCCTTCCAGAAAAACAAAAACACTTAAATGATTTTATCTAAGAGTACTAAGATAAACCACTTTTGGATACAATGCTTTGCATTTGACAGTCATGGAAAATAAACAGACTCTCAGACTCTGCCCTGGTTTTAAGTGATTGAAACTCCATTCACTGCTATTTGTGGAGTTTGCACCCACACTGACATAGGGCTGGCTATGTTTGGTTCACTTTCAGTTTTCCATGTAGTTTTCAAAGGCCAAGAAACTATGATTCAAATATACAGAGATGTGGCTAACACAGTGGTTTCACACCAGCATAATCTGATGACAGGCAGGGGATGAGACTTGGGTACCATGCCTTCCTATCTTGTTTCCTGAGCTAGCTGGGGTTGAGTGCTGTGAAGGGAGCCACATTCATTCCTCTGCACCAGTCAGGTCTGTATGGCACTGGGATGTAGGATCTCTGAGGGTGGGGTTTAAACAGAGGTTCCTGAGGAATTATCCCCAAAAGTTTTTTTTTAAGAAAGCATCAAATATAATTCAAGTAAGGCAAGGCTGGAGTTAGAGTTTATCATCATTTTTATTTTGTTCTGTAAGTCTGTTACATGGTGGGTAGGCAATAAATGTGAAATTAATACATAATTCACTGGTATTTCATGCTCATGTTTGAGTAGGACAAACAAAATATTCTGCAGTCACACTAGGCTATGGCATTAAGATATGAATGACATGCCTTTATTTCCAGCTGATTGGTTGTTCATGAACGTATAAACAAGGAGAAGAGTTACCTTTGCGAATGGAAGCTGGGGAGTGGGTGGCTTAACCATGAGGTTTGTTAAACCTAGTGTAGTGGTTTCAAATGTCAAAAGATTAATCACCCAATTAATTCTTCCAAAGTAGGTATGAAGAATACCATGACATTTATTGTGGCTGCGTGTCTTTCAGATGATGTATTTAAAAATAGATGTGCTGTCTGCTTTGTGTGGTTATTAAAAAGCCTGTGGCATTTTTGTTAAAATATGTATTTACCCCAGTTTCTCTGGCCAAGAATTCCCTTCCTGGAGTCCTCATGTGTAGTGTGCTGTATACTTTCTTGGCTTCAACCCTGTGCTTGAGAGGTGGCTGCATTTAATGGAGCTTTGTGTAGGCCGCAGCAAATTTTGGACTCAGTTACAGCAATATGAATCCACAATAACTGCATTGAAGTTAGTGGAGCTACTCTAAACTTACATTGCAGTAACTGAGAGAATAATAGGACTGACCCATTTTTTGCGTTCCTTCAAGATGCGGAGTTTTATACATAGAATATTGTATATTTTTATATTATATGAGAGATATTATGCATATACCAGGAAGTGGAATCTATTTGATCTTTCTTCGACTGATCCCAAGTCAGTATATGTTACATAGTTGTATAGCACCAAAACCTGGCCATGGGCTCTTCATGTCTAGACTGGTTTGACATACGTCTGTCTGTATATTTTAATAGTTCCTTTAGTATCTTAGAATACTGTGGTCCTGGCTACTATGCACAAGTATTTGACCGAATCTCATTATCTAGGTGTCTAGAGCAGTGGTTTTCAAACTGCAGGTCATGACCCAGTACTGGGTCACGGAATGCAAGGCACTGGGTCACAATGGCTCTGGTCAGCACCGCCGACAGGGCCGTTAGAAGTCCCGTCAGCGGTGCTGCCTGGCTAGTCCCTACTTGTTGTGATACTGTGCTGCACCTTGGAAGTGGCCAGCAGCAGGTTCGGCTCCTAGGCGGGGGAGCATAGGGCTCCGTGTGCTGCCCCACCCTGAGCACCAGCTCCGCACTCCCCAGCTTGCAGGAAGATTCTGCAAGCATGGAACTGCAGCGGGTGTTTTAAGTGAGAGCTGGAGGAGACGTATCCCAGGGTCCTGACATGGGAAAAGCCCATGTGAATCAGCACAACTCAGCAGTGCCACAGAGAGAGGGCCCTTCAGAGAGGACTTGCTGCTTCCAGGGCACAGCGCGGTCCACATTGCCAGGACAGCAGGAAGCCTGCTGTAGCACCCCCGCTGCGCTGCTGACCAGGAGCTGCCTGAGGTAAGCCCACAGCCCTGAGCCCCCCGCAATCTGGAGCCCGTTCCTGCACCCCAAACTCCTCATCGCCAGCCCAGAGCCCCCTCCCACACCCTGAACCCCTCATTCCCAGCCCCAGCGCAGCCTTCACCCCTGCACCCCAACCCTCTGCCCCAGCCCTGAGCCCCTCCCACACCATTCATCCCCCGCTCCATTGGGTCACGGACATCAACAATTTTCTTCAACTGGGTCACCAGAAAAAAAGTTTGAAAACCACTGCTCTAGTGTACTGAAGTTTTGTGCTCTCTTGTGGAAAATTAGGTTTAAAAAATGCAATTGTTTTTTTTAAAAAAGTTGCTTTATTCACAAATACTATGACCCTCACTGCTAATTAATTGGAGCCGACAATTTTCAACATGAGTCAAGGCTTTGAATACTATTGGCCCATGCAAAACACATGAACAGTGCACAGGTGGTAAATGCCCCTGGAAATGTGTAGTAGTGCATACAGTTGCCTTGTCTGGGTGCATCTCTTTGCACATCCAAATACAAGGTTTTGAGCATGCAGTCGGTGTGCACTAAGTCTGTCTCTCTCATCTGAAGCATTGGCCCTGTATTTTTTTAAAACTATTGGTACATACACAAATCCTAAATGTCCTGTACTCAAGTGATTCCTCAGTTAGCACACACAATTTAACTTTTCGTTTCAGGCTTTGCCCCAGGGACACAGAAAATTACAGTTATAACAAAAAGATGAACATTAAGTTGCTATATAGACATTCTAGGAAAATGACTATAGGGATATATAATGATACGCTTCAGCTTTAGTGTCATTAGTCAGTCTAGTTTATGGCTGGCTTTATAAGCAAAATTAGGGGGTTATTTGATTTTTAACCAAGTTTCTGTGAAAATTGGTTCATCTGGCTTACATTACTGTCGATGATTACTAATGCAGCCACTCAGACATTGGATGGTGTGCTATGCATACTAAAGAGAACAGAATTTCATCTCATGGAAAACTAGCGTCTTGATTCCATTTGTGTCTTCACTGGTGCTCACTTCCAATGTTTTAGACTTGAACAGAAAAATGTCCATTGTGGCTTTCTTAAGATAGTTACCGGAGACACAGGTATATCTACCGATCCCAAATGTTATGCCCAGCGTGAGAAACTCGTAGGTGTGTTTGTTGGGCAGGAAGCTCTTTTAGAAATTGGTGAAATTAGTAGAAGAGTAGGGGGAAATTGGCCTAATTAATCAAGTAATGTGTAGTGGGCCTGTGACAGGATGCAGTTAGTAGCTATAAATTGAGCCCTTTGGAAGCCAGCACCCTGGTCCCTTAGAACACCCAGGGCACTGGCTATCGTTAGAGTAGGAGGGGTTTAGGTAGTCTGGATTTGGAAGGGTAGAAGGGATCATTTGCACCTTTACTGAGCTTGATGAGGTAATTAGCTTGCCGGCTGGATAGCTCTGGGAAGAAAGCAAGCAATATAAAAGGCTGAGCCAGGGAGCAGGAAGGGGGCTCTACATTACTGCTGCTGTGATGTACCTGGAGCATATACAATAATAGAGTCACTTGGGCCTGGTCTACACTATGAGTTTAGGTCGAATTTAGCAGCGTTATCTCGATTTAACCCTGCACCCATCCACACGAGGAAGCCCTTTTTTCTGACTTAAAGGGCTCTTAAAATCGATTTCTTTACTCCACCCCCGACGAGTGGATTAGCGCTGAAATCGGCCTTGCTGGGTCGAATTTGGGGTACTGTGGACCCAATTCGAAGGTATTGGCCTCCGGGAGCTATCCCAGAGTGCTCAGTTGTGACCGCTCTGGACAGCGCTCTCAACTCAGATGCACTGGCCAGGTATACAGGAAAAGGCCTGTGAACTTTTGAATCTCATTTCCTGTTTGGCCAGCGTGGCGAACTCACCTGTACAGGTCACCATGCAGAGCCCATCAGCACAGGAGACCATGCAGTCCCAGAATCGCCGAAGAGCTCCAGCATGGACCGAATGGGAGGTACAGGATCTGATCACTGTATTGGGAGACGAATCTGTGCTGGCAGAACTCCGTTCGAAAAGACGAAATGCCAAAATATTTGAAAAAAACTCCAATGGCATGAAGGACAGAGGCATAACAGGGACCCGCAGCAGTGCTGCATGAAAATTAAGGAGCTCAGGCAAGCCTACCAAAAAACCAGAGAGGCAAATGGCTGTTCCGGTTCAGAGCCCCAGACATGCCGCTTCTATGATGAGCTGCATGCCATTCTAGGGGGTGCAGCCACCACTACTCCAACCATGTGCTTTGACTCCGTCCAAGGAGTGGCAGGCAACACGGAAGCGGGTTTTGGGGGCAAGGAAGATGAGGAGGAGGAGGTTGTAGATAGCTCACAGCAAGAAAGTGGAGAAACCGGTTTCCCCAACAGCCAGGATCTGTTTATCACCCTGGACCTGGAGCCAGTACCCCCCACACCTACCCAAGGCGGGCTCCCGGACCCTGAAGGTGGAGAAGGGACCTCTGGTGAGTATACCTTTGTAAATATTATACATGGTTTAAAAGAAAGTGTGTTTAATGATTAATTTGCCCTGGCATTCGTGGCCAGTACAGCTACTGGAAAAGTCCGTTAACATGTCTGGGGATGGAGCAGAAATCCTCCAGGGACATCTCCATAAAGCTCTCCTGGATGTACTCCCAGAATCTTTGCAAAAGGTTTCTGGGGAGGGCAGCCTTATTCCGTCCTCCGTGGTAGGACACTTTACCACGCCAGGCCAGTAGCACCTAGTCGGAAATCATTGCAGAACAAAGCATTGCAGCGTATGGTCCCAGTGTTTGCTGTCATTCAAGCAACATCCGTTCTTTATCTCTCTGTGTTACCCTCAGGAGAGTGATATCATTCATGGTCACCTGGTTGAAATAGGGTGGTTTTAGTAAGCGGACATTCAGAGGTGCCCATTCCTGCTGGGCTGTTTGGCTGTGGCTGAACAGAAATCATCCCCGCTGTTAGCCACGTGGTGGGGGAGGGGTGAAGCCATCATCCCAGAGAATTGGGGGTGTGTGTGGGGGGGGGAGGAGGGGTTAGTTGGGTTTCTGCTGCACGTGAACCCAGAACCTCAGCCCCTCCTTTTAAATTGCCAGCCCATTTTAAATGGCCAACCCAACGGCTATTTCATATGGGAAATGAGGGCGCTGCTGTTTGAAACCATTCCCATGTGTTATGAAGGTTAAAGAAGCCAAAAGACTGTGGCTTACCATGGCTGCCTGGAAGCCAAATTCTGTTGCCCGGCCCTGCGTCAGTGATCTCTCACACCAAAGCGGCAGACCCTCAATAAGAGGCAAAATGCGACCTTGTAATGAAAGCACATGTGCTATGTAATGTTAACAGCAAGGCTTACCATGAAAGAGTGTACCCATTGTTCGATAAAATGTGTCTTTTTAACTTCCACTCTCCCTTTTTTTCCCGTCCAACAGCTGCATATGTTTCTCCTTCCCAGAGGCTAGCGAAGATTAGAAGGCAAAAAAACCGCACTCGTGATGAAATGTTCTCTGACCTCATGCTGTCCTCCCACACGGACAGAGCACAGCAAAATACGTGGAGGCAGACAATCTCAGAGTGCAGGAAAACACAATATGACCGTGAGGTGAGGTGGCGGGCTGAAGATGGTAGGTGGCATCGGCTTGCTGAAAGAAGGCAGGAGTCAATGCTCAGGCTGCTGGAGGATCAAACTCATACGCTCCAGCGTATGGTTGAGCTGCAGGAAAGGCAGCAGGACCACAGACCACTGCTACAGCCCCTGTGTAACCAACCGCCCTCCTCCCCAAGTTCCATAGCCTCCTCACCCAGACACCCAAGAACACGGTGTGGGGGCCTCCGGCCACCCAGGCACTCCACCCCAGAGGATTGCCCAAGCAACAGAAGGCTGGCATTCGATAAGTTTTAAAGTTTTAAACTTTTAAAGTGCTGAGTGGCCTTGTCCTTCCCTCCTCCACCACCCCTCCTGGTGCTTCTCTCCTCCACCACCCCTCCCGGTCTACTCTGGTAGTTATCCCCCATTTGTGTGATGAATGAATAAAGAATGCATGAATGTGAAGCAACAGTGACTTTATTGCCTCTGCAAGCGGTGATAGAAGGGGGGAGGGGAGGGTGCTTAGCTTACAGAAAAGTAGAGTGAACCCGGGGGCGGGGCGTTTCCATCAAGGAGAAACAAACAGAACTTTCACACCGTAGCCTGGCCATTCCTGAAACTGGTTTTCAAAGCTTCTCTGATGCGTACCGCGCCCTCCTGTGCTCTTCTAACCGCCCTGTTGTCTGGCTGCGCGTAATCAGCGGCCAGGTGATTTGCCTTAACCTGCCATAAATGTCTCCCCCTTACTCTCAGATATTGTGGAGCGCACAGCAAGCAGTAATAACAATGGGAATATTGGTTTCGCTGAGGTCTAAATGACTCAGTAAACTGCACCAGTGTACTTTTAAATGCACATTCTACCACCATTCTGCACTTGCTCAGCCTGTAGCTGAACAGCTCCTGACTACTGTCCAGGCTGCCTGTGTACAGCTTCATGAGCCATGGCATTAAGGGGTAGGCTGGGTCCCCAAGGATAACTATAGGCATTTCAGCATCCCCAACCGTTATTTTCTGGTCTGGAAAGTAAGTCCCTTGCTGCAGCTTTTGAAACAGACCAGAGTTCCTGAAGATGCGAGCGTCATGTACCTTTCCCGGCCATCCCACGTTGATGTTGGTGAAATGTCCCTTGTGATCCACCAGTGCTTGCAGCACCATTGAAAAGCACCCCTTTTGGTTTATGTACTTGCTGCCTTGGTGCTCTGGTGCCAAGATAGGGATATGGGTTCCGTCTATGGCCCCACCACAGTTAGGGAATCCCATTGCAGCAAAGCCATCCACTATGACCTACACATTTCCCGGAGTCACTACCCTTGATATCAGCAGCTAAGTGATTGCGTTGGCTACTTGCATCACAGCAGCGCCCACAGTAGATTTGCTCACTCCAAATTGATTTCCAACTGACTGGTAGCTGTCTGGTGTTGCAAGCTTCCACAGGGCTATCGCCACTCGCTTCTCAACTGTGAGGGCTGCTCTCATCTTGGTAATTTTGCGCTTCAGGGTAGGAGAAAGCAAGTCACAAAGTTCCATGAAGGTGCCCTTACACATGCAAAAGTTTTGCAGCCACTGGGAATCGTCCCAGACCTGCAACACTATGCGGTCCCACCAGTCTGTGCTTGTTTCCCAGGCTCAGAATTGGCGTTCCACGCCATGAGCTGCCCAATTGACACTATGATGTGCACATTGTAGGGGCCCGTACTTTGTGAGAAGTCTGTGTCCATGTCCTCATCACTCTCATTACTGCGCTGCAATCACCTCCTCCTCTCCTGGTTTTGCTTTTCTTGCAGGTTATGGTTCTGCATATCCTGCTGGATAATGCGCGCGGTGTTTATAGTTCTCATAATTGCCACGGTGATCTGAGTGGGCTCCATGTTCCCAGTGCTATGGCATCTGCACTGAAAAAAGGCGCGAAATGATTGTCTGCCGTTGCTCTGACGGAGGGAGGGGCGACTGAGAACATGGCTTACAAGGTTGGCTTACAGGGAATTAAAATCAACAAAGGGGGTGGCTTTGCATCAAAGAGAAACACAATGGCCCCCTCAAGGATAGAACTCAAAACCCTGGGTTTAGCAGGCCGTTGATTTCACGGAGGGAGGGAGGGGGGCGAAAATGAACACAAAACAAATCTGGTCTATTTCTTGTTTTGATCCACTTCATCTATCTTTATACATCTTGCTGGCAGCAGACGGTGCAATACGACTGTTAGCCATCGTCGTCTCCTGGCTGCTCATTAGAAGACGGTGCAGTACGACTGCCAGCAGGACTGAATTGCCATGAGACGAAACTTAAAAGGGAAATGACCTGGCTGAGTCACTCCCATGTCTGCTCAGATGCCCTGACCGACCTCACTGAGGTCAGTTAAAAGAGCGTCCTGGAGTACGGCGATGATGGCTACCAGTCATACTGTCTGCTGCCAAAAGGCAATGAGCTGCTGCTGTGTAGCAATGCAGTACTGCATCTGCCAGTACCCAGGAGACATACGGTGACGGTGAGCTGAGCGGGCTCCATGCTTGCCGTGGTATGGCGTCTGCACGGGTAACCCAGGAAAAAAGGCGCGAAACAATTGTCTGCTGTTGCTTTCACGGAGAGAGGGAGGGAATGGGGGGCCTGACGATATGTACCCAGAACCACCCACGACAATGTTTTTGCCCCATCAGGCATTGGGATTTGTACCCAGAATTCAAATGGGCGGCGGAGACTGCGGGAACTGTGGGATAGCTACCCACAGTGCAACGCTCCGGAAGTCGATGGTTGCCTCGGTATTGTGGATGCACTCAGCCGATTAAATGCACTTAGAGCATTTGTGTGGGAACACACACCATAGACTGTATAAAAACGCTTTCTACAAAACCAACTTCTATAAATTTGACCTAATTTTGTATTGTAGATATACCCTTGGTGGCATTACCCAGGTGGACTGTGTGTGCTGCTCAGTTCACAAAGAGGGCCTACCAGTCAGGGTTTCCAGGAGCTGAAGGGGGAGCCCATTCCCATGGCCATATTACACCCTCAGAGAACAGATTGCTTTTAACTCCTACTGGGTGCCATTTGCTGGGGCCCCGTGGCCAGAGATGTTTCCACAGGGCCCTCCCTCTGCCCCCTCTCTTCAGGGACCCTTAGGAGCACCATATGGTCTGGCTCAGGGCTATCCCCAGACTTCCATTGAAACTGGCTCAATAGCCCAAAGTAAATCAAAATATAACTCTGTGTCCCAAAAGCAAGATCCTTGGGAGTAACCCCATAATTCATACTCATTTCCAATGCTCCTGTCATCCACAGAGACATTATTCTGCTTAGAATCTAACCTTCTGGCTCAGACTTCCTTCCTCTGGCCACATGCTCCCTGTTCTGAGAGGGAAGGCAGCATATATACTACCCTCCTTCTGAAAGCTTCTCCTGATTGGCTGGGAGAGAGGGGAGTCCTGTCCTCCCAGACTGTGGGATCCCGATGCTGGGCCTTTAAAGTCAGTGTCCAGGGATCTTCCCATTCCACTGCTAACTCCACAGGGCTGCCTTCTCTCTTCTTGTTTTGAACTGTTTCCGAGCCTGTGCTCACCAACATCCCTTTAACGAAGTCTTCTGGAGACCCTGTGGTTTAAAGGGTTAGTACAACTCATTATAGTGAGGACTGAGGGCACAAGGAAGATCCTTTTCTAATATATTGTTGCAACATTTTCTGAAATCTCAAAAAAAAAATGCCTTAAATGAAACAGACCAAGGCAACTTTCCAGCAACGTGTCCAGTATGCACTTGTATAGCATATGATGCATTGGCAAGGTGTGGTACTTCATATTAATGAACTATTCTTTATCAGTTTTCCCAATGGATTAGGTGCAAACAAACTACAAACCACAAAATTCATTTAAAAAACCCACAAACTAATTATGGACAATACAAAGAGAATCTTCCTTTCTTTTTTGAAGCCCAAGGAATTAATGCTATATCGACCCTTGTTACATTCTCATTTGTAGAGCATCTTGGAGTAACTGGTGTTGGTTACTTCTCTTTTTGCTCAGTTATGTTCTTTAGGTTGGATTGAGATTGATTGAACGTCAGACTCTGTTCTTCTGCGATCTTCTGTTCTGTGGCGATAGCAGTAGAGTAGGTAGAGCCAGCAGTTGTTGGGGGCTTAGGATAATCAGTGAAGAGATTCTATTAAGATAATTCAGGCATCCATTTCCCATACATCCAGTTAATTACTATGCTCTACCAATTGGTGAAAGCTGCCGTTATTACAGGATTTCATACTAAGAGCCAGATTCTGATCCTGTTGAAGTTCACGATAAAACTCTCATTGACTTTAGTAGAACAAGGATTTCGCCATAAGGATTATTACACATTATTATGTTCCCCTTCTTACCTCCCAGAATATTTTTATTGTGGTCACTACAAGCAGATGGTAAGCTCAACATTTCAGAAGTATAAATGATACCAAGATAAGTTTAAAAAAATTTGCTCAAATAGGCTGTAACCATGCAGAGCATATGAAAGGAATTAAATATATTTGTAGAATACATAATGAAGGTTAAGTAATGCTTTGGGTGGGTGTAGGCTAACCAGATTCTACTATTTTTGGAGAGGAGTCTTAAATGGCTGCCAATGCTTTGTTTTCTTATTCTTGATTTGTACAGGGTTGGGATTTTTCATTCATGGTTTTGAACCATCTACAACATGTAGGGCCTTATTTTGAAACTGTGTGCAGGCTTTTATCCACCTAATTTGTTGGTGTTTGCACGTACAAGGAAACCAGGCAGGCACATAACCGGTCATTTACATGCAGAAATACCCAGTTTGCGCACACCATTGTGGTGCTTGCACATGCAAATTAGGCACACAATTGCTTACATGCATTTTCATAGATTCATAGATATTTAGGTCAGAAGGGACCATTATGATCATCTAGTCTGACCTCTTGCACAACACAGGCCACAGAATTTCACCCACCACTCCTGCGAAAGACCTCTCGCCTACGTCTGAGCTATTGAAGTCCTCAAATCGTGATTTAAAGGCCCTTTGTGTCTGAGTAGGAGATGTGCTTCATTTCTACAGTGTGTATAGCCATGAGTGCATTTGAACCATTTTAGGAACATGTCTTCAACTGGTTTTTATTACTGTCATGACAGATTATGTAGCTCTTTTTGTTGTTTGTTTGTATTTGTCTTTTTGTTGTCATACTCTCTCTCTATAACATGGACTTTTGCAAAAAGATTCTTTTTAAAAACAAATTGTTATGAACGTTTAAATACATATGGATGTGATTCTGCCATTTTTGCTCTGTAAGTAGCCCCAGTGGGTGGTAGAATCAGGCCCTATGTAATTTAAAGGTTAATAAATATGTTATAACATATTTATATAAATCCAATAAAGATGTGCCGGTGCACTCATTTGAGAAACAACTTATACTTAAGTCCTGCAATGGACACCCACAGAAATTGTTCTTAGTCACATGACCCGCTCCATTGGGTGAGATGTGTAGAGTGAGTAGGGACTACTCATGTGAGTATTTGCAGTACTGAGCTCACTTTATAGTTATGGTAATCATGGAAAGTACAATTGTCTTTGTAGTTTGGCTGTTTAAGAGAGTGTGTTTGTTATTCCCCATGTGAATTGATAGATTTTGCATGTTGTCCTTAGAGAACATGTATGAAGTGACCATAACGAATCTATATCATTGATTCATCATGTTTTGTATTTGACCTTAAGAAATGGCCTACACTGGATATCTCAAAGAAAGCAACCCCGCCCCCGCAAACCTTGCAATATCCCAGGCCATTTGTGGAATCCTACACAAGGAGTGGGCTGAGGGTAGAGGTAAGGGTAGGATTTGTTCCTGATCCCAGCTGGTGATCATTTTATGGATCCTTTCATCCTTGAAGCATGAGATTTGATTTCCTCATATCTTTTTGTTCTGCCTCAAGTAGCTGTAACTGTAATTCATACTCATTAATTCATCTAATCCCATACTCCAAAAAGGAAGTGCGGTCGGTTAAAAACAGGGACTGTCTCTGTTTAAAGCAGCAAATATGGCCAAATAAATTAAAAATTTGCCAACTGTGAGCTCTACAAAAGTTCACAAATTAGATCTAATACCCACCATTTCTTGTTTTGAGGTATTCTGTATGTATGATATGCTCCATATAACATCATACATACATACATACAGGCACATACAGACATATTCTTTGTGTAACTGGTGAATGGCCCAGCACCACTGCTTCAGAGCCATTCTGGAGGGAGAGTCTAAATGAGAGCTGTGTACAGAAGAATGCTGTATGTGAGCTTAGCTACATGAGATGCCTGTACATCCCTGTGTTTAATATGGTAGACCACATCATGCCATCAGTTGTTAAGGAGAACTTCAGTGGGAATATGGCTGAGTATATGGTATAACCCAGTATTTTTAGTCAATGGTTAATTATGGGTGTTAGACTAAGCAACACATCCTGTATGTTACATTGTGTTAGAAGCATGATTCACTTTAATTCTCTTCATATGTAACACCCACAGACAATTTCTTTTGTACTGCAAAGAATTTTACACTATGTTTTATGTAAGGGAATTACATGCATAATAATAAACATACTGGACTATATGCATAGTTATCTTTATCTGCAACAACTTTAATGGAATATAACAGCATACTACAATGATACTGCCACAAATATATGCAAATGAATAATCTTTCATATTGGTGAAGGCTGGTTTCACTCCAAAAAGGATGCAATGACTCTGTCTCATCCTGTTTTTTAACTCCCCTCTTTTTATCCTCCCTAATCCCTGATCTGTCTCTCTCTGTCTCTCTCTCATTCATAGACTTTAAGATCAAAAGGGACCATCGTGATCATCTAGTCTGACCTCCTTCACATTTCAGGCCACAGAATCTCACTCACTCCTGAAATAGAACTCTAGCATCTCATTGAGTTACTGAAGTCCTCAAATCATGGTTTAAAGATTTCAAGTTTACCGAGAATTCACCATTTAACCTAGTTTAAACCTGCAAGTGACCCATCCCCATGCTGCATGGGAAGGCGAAAACCCCCCAAGGTCTCAGCCAATCTGACCTGGGGGGAAATTCCTTCCCAGCCCAAAATATGGAGATCAGTTAGACCCTGAGCATGTGGGCAAGACACACCAGGCAGACACCTGGAAAAGAATTCTCTGTGGTAACTCAGGGCCTTCCCCATCTAGTGCCCTGTCTCTAGCAGTTGGGGATTTTTGCTACTGGCAGTCGCCAATGGGCCACATGCTAGGCCGTCCCATCACACATCCTCTCCATAAACTTATCAAGATCAATCTTGAAGCCAGTTAATTTTTTGCTCCCACTGCTTCCCTTGGAAAGCTGTTTCAGTACTTCACTCCCCTGATGGTTCAAAACCTTTGTCTAATTTCAAGCCTAAACTTGTTGACGGCCAGTTTATATCCATTTGTTTTTGTGTCCACATTGGCACTTAACTTAAATAACTCCTTTCCCTCCCTGATATTTATCCCTCTGATGTATTTATAGAGAGCAATCATATCTCCTTCAGCCTTCTTTTGGTTAAGTTAAACAAGCCAGGCTCTTTGAATCTTCTCTCATAAGGTCGGTTTTCGATTTCTTGGATCATCCTAGTAGTTCGAGAGCAGTGGGAGACCAGAACTGCACAGAGTATTCCAGATGAGGTCTCACTAGTGCCTTGTATAATGGTACTAAAACTTCCCTGTATCCACTGGAAATATCTCACCTGATGCGTCCTAGGACTGCATTAGCCTTTTTCATGGCCACATTACTTTGATGGCTCATAATCATCCTGTGACCAACCAATACACCCAGGTCTTTCTCCTCCTTTATCTCTTTGAACTGATAAATTCCCACCTTATAGCAAAAATTCTTGTCATTTGTCCCTAAATGCATGATCTTGCACTTTGCACAATTAAATTTCATCCCAATTCTATTACTCCAGTTTACAAGGTCACCCAGATCTTCTTGTATGATATTCCAGTCCTCCATATTGGCTATACCGTCCTAATTTGTGTCATGCACAAATTTTATTAGCACACTTTCACTTTTTGTGCCAAGGTCAGTAATAAAATTGTTAAATAAGATTGGTCCCCAAGACTGATCCCTGAAGAACTCCACTAGTAACCTCCCTCCAGCCTGACTGTTCACCTTTCAGTATGACCCATTGCAGTCACCTCTTTAACCAGTTCCTTATCCACCTTTCAGTTCACATATTAATCCCCATCTTCTCCAATTTAACTAATGATTTCCCATGTGGAACTGTATTAAATGTCTTATTGAAATCCAGATAGATTAGGTCTACTACATTTCCTTTGTTTAAAAAATCAGTTGTCTTCTCAGAGAAGGAGATCAGGTTGGTCTGGCATGATCTACCATTTTAAAACCATGTTGTATTTTATCCCAATTACTGTTCACCTCTATGTCCTTAACTACTTTCTCTTCCAAAATTTGTTCCAAGACCTTGCACACAACTGAGGACAAACTAACAGGCCTGTTGTTTCCTGGGTCACTTTTTTTCCCTTTCTTAAAAATAGGAACTGTATTAGCAATTCTCCAGTCATAGGGTATGACCCCTGAGTTTACAGATTCATTAAAAATCCTGGGCTTGCAATTTCATGTGCTAGATCCTTTAATATTCTTGGATGGAGATTATTTGGGCCCTTGTAGTTTTCCCTTGTAGTTACTCTACATAGTCAAGAGAAGAAACCTGGTCTTAATTTTCCTGTCATGTCTGTCTCATAAAACATACACTGTATCATGTGACTATTGTGCAGTGTTAGAATGCTGTTGAAATGAATACCACATAGACTTGTAAAGTCATCGTGAGGTAAAATTAAAACTTCAAAATTGAAGAGCCAATAATAATTCCATATGGATGACTGAAATATTGATATTCTTGTCAAGAATGAGCAGTCCTCCTAGTCAGTGGCATTTTCACCTCTCTCAGGTAAGGAGTCAGGATAGGCAGTCTATTGTATGGTTTACACACCCTTAATACTAGGCTGCTTTATTTACCACTTCATGCTCCCATTTGCCCAGTGTATCAGAAGCTACGCTGCACCATTAACCCACTGATGGAGAGCATAGTCTTTGCATCATGGTCAGTGTCAATTGCAGAGAGAGGCATGAAACTGTTTCAGATGCCATCCAAGTGACTTTTAGTTATGCTCTTCCTTCTGCCATGTCCTTGCTAGGGTGGGTCTCTCCAATAATTTAAGCAGAGGTTGCTTCTATATCGATAAACCTCGCTATGTAAAAGTTCAATATAGAGCTTTTTAAGAGCTTAGAGTTCAATGCTTCAGTACCCTGCAGTGTTTGTAAATTAAGGACCGCGTTGCTTTATTCATTCCATACTGCAGTCAGTATTATACAAATCTATTGAATAATTAGTAAAAGGAATAAGATACAAGAGTTTTAGAGTAAATAGACAAAATATCTGGGCATTTAAACAATAACATGGTTCTTAACATGACACCAGATTTCAAGACATCTGTCTGGTACTGACTATGTGGAAGGATCTCTTTTTATTTTGCATTGTTGTTGAATTTCATTAAACTGAGTTGGAAAGAGTTCCCAAGAGTTCCAGAACATCAGCTAATTTTATCCATTGCACAGCGTCTTCAAGCAGGACCCCTAACTGTCCCCCGGGCTGTTTGCTCTGGCAGGAGCAGGAATCAGAGGCACCCTCCTTAGCAAAGTGCAGTGGTGCAGAAAGCCAACAAGAAGATGATCTGGAGGGAAAAGGAAAATAGAAAGCTGTGTAACGCGTAGGATGCTATAGCAGCAAATTAAGAGACCTTGCCAAGAAAAGCAAATTGTTCCATCTAAATTTGGACCTGCAGTGCAAGTGGTTTAGAGTCTGTGGTGTATAAAACAGGAGGAGAAAAAAGAAGATAAAAAATACTGCTTGCAAGAGCAATCAAAAAGAGGGGAAGGATTATGCAACTAATGAGCTGACTAATGATAGGAAACAATGAATGGCTATAGTTACTCCTGGAGAATTTTGTGCTACTGTGCCTAAGGCCTGTTATGGCCAACACAGATTGTAGCACAGAACAAGACCTCACAGAGAATGTTGTTAACACAGAATGTTAGTATGAAAACTTCTTTAATTATTGCAATAATTTGAAGTTGTTTACATTTTTCTTATCTGACAAATGTCCTGTGTGTTCTTCTTGGGCAGTATTTCTGTCTTCATGTTTTTAATGTTGTTTCACTTCCACTTGGTTTTCAATGAGCAGAACAATAAGAGGTAGTCAATAAGGACATTCTGATCAGCAGTGTTGCTTGAAATCTTATCTATGGGTGTTTTGTGTGCATGCTGCGTCCCTGCTTCCCTTTTCAGTGCTAGGCAGGCTGTAGCTTTCTCTGGTGGACATCAGTATTATTAGAGCTGCAATATGTCTGAATCATAATTGTCTTTTAGTTTTTAGAGTTAAAGTTCCAGGGCCACATTTTGCTTTCATTAACACTGGTGTAAATGAAATCAGAATTTGCATTCTATCTTTGCCCAGGAAGTAACTGCTGTTTTGAATACTCTTTGTACTTTTTCTAATTGCATATTTATTTGACTAAAACAACTGTTAGATGAGGTAAGATTTTGCTTAGGCACCACTGCATTTGTATCTTATCTTTTGCATCTCATCACTTTCTGGTTGCAGAACTGACAGGAAGCAGAAGTACCAAAATACCTTGGGAAAGACTGGCCTTGTGATATTTCTGGACTAGTGCAAATGAGGAAGCACTGAAAATATCTTAGAAAATCTGTCTGTTCTTATGAGATTTTGGTATCAAAGAGGTTGCAATAAATCACTAGGGCCATCTGAATTTTGAGGCCAGATCCACCCTATTTTTGCAGAGAGGTGTAAATTTAACCTTTTAGTGCCCAGGGCCATAGTACCTGAGTGCCGGGGCAATTCACCCCTGTTGACTCTCACCTGATCTTGGAGGGTCCATAGTTTTGGGTAAAAAAAAAAAAAAATCTATCTGCTAAGCAAGCTTATAGAACTAATAATGAAAGTTACTGAAGAGGTAACAGTAAGGAGAAGAACCAAAAATATGTATTAAATATAGGCTTGGCTATAGGTTTTAAGCATTAAGTGTTAAGAGCTTAGAATGAGGCCTAGCAGAAATTGGTATTATGTGCTTAACCAAAAGTTATGGAACGATACATGCTTGATCTAAGGTTATAACATTTAGCAATATGTATCTTATGATAATTTAGCAATGCAATTTGTGATAAATTGGTAATCCACAAATGAAGAGATGGTAGGGGCTATTCGCAATCAGAGCTAACTGCAGTGACCTAGCAAAACTTTTGGGAAAGGAAACTGTGATTTCAATTATATCTGTCTATATTAAGTAAAGCTCATAATCCCAGGCTACCGTCAGTACCCAAACTCCAGAAAGGAGACAGCCTTAAGTTCTGGGGCCTTCATAGTAGCTCTATCAGTGGAGACTGCCATGGAGATGCCTTGATTGTCCCTCCTTAGCAAGCACCATTTGCCCACTTGTGGGGCAGTGCAGCTTCCCTGCAGGGCCTCTGATAGAGGTTGCTGGTGGATGAACTGCTGAACCCCACTCACAGTGGACTTACCCCATGATCTATCCTGGAGCAAAGTCAGACTCTGGACTTCTGAGGATCATCTATCATTATCATTTTTGTAGTGCTGAAAAACTGGTCTTTAAGCACTTCATTTTCAGTTGCTTTTTTAATGTGGAAAAAAAGTCTTTGATATAAAAATATCTGGATGGAAAATGGTGATTAAAATAAAGTTTGCTTAACAGAGCTCCTTCAGAAATAGTAGACACTGTGCAGTGTCATCAGTTGAAAACAATTCTTTTGCTTAAATAGAATTTTTCACTCTTTTGATCTGCAATTTCATTTTTCAGAAGGGCTGTAATAGACATTGTAGCCTGCAGGAATCTCTTGGAACTCAAAAGCGGACAGAAAGGTCACAATGATCAGGGTTTTAAAGGACAAGATGTGCATTGCTTTTGCTTCTCTCCTCCCTCCTTTTCTCCAGATTTAAGTTAGTAGGAGGAGAATAAAACTTGCGGTTTTCCAGTTGATCAGGTATGTAGTTTGTTAGCAGCTGCAAGTGTAACCCACACACCTCCTTAGTATGGTGTTCTGTCCCATCTAGTGGCACCAAGATCACTTAGAGAGAGAGAGAGAGAGAGATAAAATGAGTCTGTTTTACAGCCTTAACAAACAGGCAGTTGGCTTTTAGCTCATGTGATAGTGGCTCATGCACTAAGCTTCAAAAGTCCCAGGTTCAGTCCTGCCCACCAGTGACCGGGATCTGTCAATGTTACACAACCCCTTATTCATTCTCTGCTTTACCTTCTCTGGAAACTTTAGCCCTTTTGTGAAATGTAGTCTTCTTGTTTTTCAAATGAGATACTTTGCACAAAGAAGAATATTTTTGCCTAAGGTTCTTATGGTGTCATTTATGACTGTCTTGTTAAATGAAGAAACCCAAGGCACTTTTGAGGGCAGTTTTGTAGACTCAAAGCAGGATTTCACAAACATGGGTCCAGATTCTGTTGTGCTAATCTGGTGTAACCGGGGGGTAATTCCAGTGGACTAATTGAATCAGAATCTGGCCCAGAATCACTATACTATCGCTGTGCTGTAGTTTCGATAATTTCTTTCTAATTTGCTTTATCTCACATTGTGTTATATTTTAGCGGTGTTAAAGATGTAGGACACATTTGTTTTTATTAGAAAATTTTGACTTCAACTATTTTCACAGCTGAGTCTGGAGTTCTGCAGATTAATGGTGTGTTCCATATGTGCTTACTTTCTCCATATTATGTTTTTTGAAGGAGAGGAGCATGTCCTGCTTTTCATAAGAGAGCGTGTACTGAAGTACTTTTAATGTGTTTAGAGCCAAGGCTCAGAAATGTGGTAAAACGTGTATACACTAATTTTACACAATGAAATGTTCTGGAGTTCTGGAGCCTTGAACTCCCACTTCTGTAGGAGATATCTTGCTCTGTAGGGTGAATAATAAATAAACAAAGTAATTAACATTTAACAAACAATAATTTTTCTCTAGCTCTCCAGACAGTGTAAATGAAAGGTACAGGCCCAGATCAGTGAAGTTTATTATCTCCATTGCTGTTACTAAAAACCCAACAGATCTCTTTAACCCGGATGCAAGGCAGAGATATATAACTGTTTCTGTCATAGCAGGAAAAATGGGCCTTGTAAAGGAAGTGGTGTGATCCAGGGGATAAGGTAATGGACTAGGAGTTAGTTCTGTTACTGATTCGCTCTCTGACCCTAAGCAAGATTTCTAACCGAAGATTTCTTTGTCTCTGTTTTCCCATCTGTGAAATGGGGGCAATGGTACTTATCCCAAGGGCTGTCCCTGGGGGTGGGGGTGGGACATAGGCGCCGAGTTTTTAATCTGCCAGGGGGTGCTCCCCCCGGCTCTGCCCAGGCCCCACCCCCATTCCACTCCTTCCCCCAAGGCCCCGCCCCCACCGTTGCCCCACCCACTTCTGCCTCCTCCCCCAAGCGTGCTGCGCCCTTGCTCATCCCCCCAGCGCCTCCTGATGCTGTGGACAAAACATCTGAGCCACGGTAGGCTCTGAGAGGGAAGGGGAGGCGCTGGGGTAAAGTGAGGTTCTGGTAGGGCGGCTCCTCCTCGCCTGCCGCTCACCTCCCCATTCGCCTCCTCACCCTGCTTGTCCGCCCGCTCACCTTCCACCTCACCTCCCCACCCGCCTCCTGTGGGGCCTGGGGCGATTGCCCCGATTCTCCGTACCGTAGGGATGGCTCTGCTTATTTCCATGGTAAAGCACTTTAAAATCTATGGGTGAAAATTAATTAAAAATTAATTAAAAATTAAGTTCTGTTATTTTAAGTCTTTGTTTCCTGCATTCAGCTCCCATTGACATCAACAGGAACTACATGTAGGGATAACAACTATATGTATTTTTGTGTACTGTGGTGTACAATAGGAACATGATAGAATTTCTTTCTTCATGCTGTGATGATACAAAGCAAATGCAAAATATCATGACTTTGCGATCTCTGAAGTAAGATTGGGGATCTCTGTTTGTCCTACAGTTTGTGGACAAATTGCTGTCCTATGCTGAGTGGGTATGCTTGTTGTGTAAGACACAGGGTGGCTTTTCCACCCATCCCTTACAAAGCCACGAGAAAAGAACAGCAAAAGCTGTCTGTTTCTGGAAGTGCAGCTTAACCACAGAACTGGGGGTGTCGAAACGAAATGAACTCCAATATCTAACACGACAAAATGAAATCCAGCAGCAAATATAGAACTAGCTTCCGGATATGCATCCTGACACTGGAATGGCATAATACCAAGTGCCACACAACATACACATTCACTTACTGTTTCACAATAGAATCCCCAAGCCATCTGTGATTAAAGGGAAGTTTCACAGCCACTCTGAGAGCTGTGAGCAGAGCTCTCCTTCATTATGGATTCAAATACAGTTCCTGAGAGTTATAAACAAGACAATTGAACACATTTTTATTTTGCTACATGAACCATTTCTCTGTTCTGTCCACTGGCTGTGTCTTCTCTAAAACATCAGCCATGTCCTTGCTATCACCTGTATAAGATGCCTACTGGCAATATATAAAGCTCTGAAGTTCTGGAAGTCCGCAGCATCAAAGGAAGCCTCTGCTTTCAAAAGATTCACCTGGGAGTTAAATTCATAACTTTGCTAGAAACCAAAAATCATGGTCTTAATGAAGACACTGGATTTATAGCTTATTACAACAATCTGTAACTCACTAACCTCCCTTTTTGTCCTATGACTACAGGTGTGTTAACAGGCCACTTCACCTTGAATATGGTCCCTTACAATATGTACTGACTGCTTATGGTAAATTATCTGTTCAGTCTCATATTTAGCTTTATACCCCAGGGTGCTGAAACTAGAGGTGCTGGGGATGCAGTAGCACCCACTGGTTTGAAGGGGCTTCCATCATGTACAGCAGTTGTTCTCAAAGCCAGTCCGCCGCTTGTTCAGGGAAAGCCCCTGGCGGGCCGGACCGGTTTGTTTACCTGCCGCGTCCTCAGGTTCGGTCCATCACGGCTCCCTCTGGCCACAGTTCGCCGCTCCAGGCCAATGGGGGCTGCGGGAAGGATGGCCAGCATGTCCCTTGGTCCGTGCCACTTCCCGCAGCCCCCATTGTCCTGGAGCGGCGAACTGCGGCCAGAGGGAGCCCTGATGAGCCGAACCTGAGGACACAGCAGGTAAACAAATCGGTCAGGCCCGCCAGGGGCTTTCCCTGAACAAGCGGCGGACCGGCTTTGAGAACCATTGATGTACAGGGTTTACAGTTTTGTTCAATAGCTTTCAGTGCCTCCACAATAAAAATTGTTCCAATGTCACTGGTAACACCCTTAGTACCTTTCCCATACCTGAATGAGAGCTCTGTGTAGCTCGAAAGCTTATCTATCTCCCCAGCAGAAGTTGATCCAGTAAAAGATATTACCTCACCACCTTGTCTTGCTAATATCCTGGGACCAACACAGCTACAACAACACTGCATGCAAATAGACGAGTTAGTGTCACTTTTGGTAATGATTTTACACAGGTTTGCTTTCTGACTTTCCTGTGTGAGAAGAATGTTGCAATGTTTAGGTTGCAAATATTGCATGAACATATGTATTTGTTTTTCAAAACAACAGGTGATATTGGAATTAAACAGAGAACTAGGGAAACATATTTGTTCTTGGGTTTGATATCTTTACAAAATTTTAATTTGGGGCCAGATTTGCCATGAAAATATCCCTGTTCCTTTATAAACAAAGACGTGAATGGCTATTGATTAAGGGACTACTCAGCATGTCCTCCATGCACAGGGTAGGGTTGCCAGGTGTCTTGTTTTCGACTGGAACGCCCGATCAAAACGGGACACTGGTGGCTCCGGTTAGCACCACTGACTGGGCTGTTAAACGTCTGGTCAGCGGTGCAGTGGGGCTAAGGCAGGCTCCCTGCCTGCTGTGGCTCTGCGCGGCTCCCAGAAGCAGCGGTTTGTTCTCCCTCTGGCTCCTAAGCATAGAGGCAGCCAGGGGGCTCCACACGCTGCCCCCAACCCAAGTACTGGCTCTGCAGCTCCCATGGGCCCAGAACTGCGGCCAATGGGAGCTGCAGGGGCAGTGCCTGCAGACGGGGCAGTGCCTGCAGACGGGGCAGCACGCAGAGCTGCCTGGCCAAGCCTCCTTGTACTAGCTGGAGGGGGGACATGCCGCTGCTTCCGGGAGCTGCTTGAAGTAAGTGCCGCCCAGAGCCTGCACCCACGACAGAGGGGATGGTGTGAGTTGGAGGCAGGGCCTTGGAGAAGGGGCAGGGCAGGGATGGGGCCTTGGAGGAGGGGCGGGGCAAGAGTGTTTGGTTTTGTGCGAGTAGAAAGTTGGCAACCCTATGCACAGGGTTCCCACTGAAGACAGTAGAATTGCAGTGCACAGAGCCACTTCAGAACTGAGTTGTAACAGCCTTGAGGGAAAATTTCCAAACTCTTTCATGATTAAGAGTTTTAACTATAATGTTTCACTGTTGTCTTTGTAACTTAGCAACACCAGCTGAAAACTAACAATGTTTTTTGTTTGAATCAACATAACTATTGATGCAAAATGAAAGTCCATGTGCGCTCCATGTGGGTTCCTTGCCTTTACCCCAAGCTTAGTCGAAACCACCCCTTTGGAATTCATTTCACGTCTAAGCCATGCAAACCCAAAATTTCACATAGTTTTGACATGATTTTGTAAAATTGGCAAAGCGTGGTTTAAAACTGGGCCTGTGTTCACCAAGCTAAATGAACCTATCAGCAAACATTTTCTGAGTCACTAACAAAACCCCAAAGCTGGTGGATTCTAAATTTCACTGCAAATATTTTGCATACCTCAAAATGTTATGCCAGCATTAGAAATTAGTTAATTTCAATAAAATCTGTAGAAGTGATAGGGGGAGAAAAGAAATACAATAAGGAAAAGAATCCTCAAAATGTTCTTGAGACATCTGCAGTTCTTACCACTTCTGTTGTTAGAGGTTAAGTATGTTCTTCTTTTGACTTAATGGAAATATATTCTTAGGTTAGAGACTCCTGTATCAAATAAGCATTTATGATCAAAGACTTGCTCATTATGTGAATCTCCATTTGTAACTTAACTGAACAATGCGAACACCATAAAGCATAACCAAATGCTTTATAAACAAAACAAGTTCTGTACATGCCAAATGGAGTTCTAGTAGCACTTCATTTCCATCAATTTAAAAACAATCCAATATTTCTCTGGATTTTCTTCCTGTTGGCAAAATGGAATCAATTATCCTTTTTGTCAGTATGAATCCAGTTCTGTTGAAGGACATTTCGAAGATTGGTGAGGCATTCTGATAAACAGGGTTCCTACTTTACACGGGAAATCCTTTAATTACTACCACTGGAAAGCCTGCATGATAAGAACAAAAAGTCAAATGAATGTAGTGCATTGGCTGGCTGCATGTGATGGACAATAAAAACAGAGATTGGCTGAGATTTGGTGGAATCAGGGCTGTTTAATCCCCTTTTCATTTCTTCTTATGCAATTCATGCTCTAGATAGGGAATGCTAGTTGCTAACAGGAAAATGGCTAACTACCAACAAGCCTAGTCACATTTAAAAATCTAATCGTTTTCTGAGGTATATATAATTGTTATGTTCTGTAACTGTGTGGTGCTCCCATTGTGTAGTAGTGTCCCTCTGGAACTTTTGGAATCTTTGGCTGCCTAGCTGTGAAATCACATGGTTTTTATTCATCTGCATAGAGTACATCTCATATTCCTCATTCAAAGTCCAGTGCTGGTTAAAATATCCTAATTTAATTCTATTTTGGTGAGAATTGTCTTAATCCAAGCAGATATCTAACTTGGAGTCAAACTCTAATAAACCTGAGCAGCAAGCAGATCAGAATGTACCGGGGGCCTGTACAATATTGTGTTCTGATTCCACGCCACCCGACTCCAACTCCAACTCGCTTCCACACTGGTAAGAAAGCTCAAGAAGGGGAAATTTATTTGTGTATATCGTGGTTCTTTATAAAGCAGTTCTGCAGGCCCATGCAATGGGCAGGGCAGTGGCCTTATACCCAAGCTGAGTTCCATGGCAAAATACCTTCTAGTTCCTGTGTAACTCTGTCCCCTAAGGAAAGATCAGAGAGATCAAGCAGCATTTGTTTCTCTGTGTGGGGGATGAAGGGGTTTCAGCTTTACTGCGGTAGCCTGGAGGGAACATGGCATATTTCCTTCCCCATTTTTTGCAGAGCTCCTCTCGTATAAAGTTAGTTAGAAGTGCTTCCATGAAGCTACCTTTACCTTTTTCTGTGGTGCTCCTCTATCCCATCTGGGTAGATTTTCCGTTATTCTCCACACCACATGGCAGAGGAGAACGCAAGGAGCCAGCACAAAATCTATATCGGAAAGAGTTTCTATCGCTCTTTAAATATTGTGTGTTTTATTGACTCAAAGGAAACTATGGTCTATACGCAGAACCATTCACACTAGCTGAATGTATTGGCTTTGGAAATGTCCTAATACACATTTTTATAGTACGTTCCTTTTAAAATTCCTAGCCATTGCTGTATTGGGAAATCCCAAAGAATCTTTGATTGCCTAGATCTGAAATTATGTGGTTTTTATTCATCTATATAGAGTAAGTCTCATATTCCTCATGCAATGTACTTTTCAAAATATCCTCACTTAATTCTATCTTGCTGAGGTTGTTGGCTTGCAGTGGATACTGTTGTTTCCATATAGAAACTCACATGTTTTTGTGAAAATAGAGCATAACAAAACAGGTACCCATGTTACTACGAGTTTGAGGACAGATACAGCTAATATAATTGCTGTGATATGAAACAGCTCTGAGTAAAATATTTAGGACCACAATAATTCCTTCAGGGAATGTGAATTTAGAATCTGGGATTAGTATCAGCTTTGTACAGCTGTTAAAGTTGGGTTCAGATTTAACCAGAGTAAATCAAATAACCCTTAACCAGTGATGAGCTGCCAAAATCTTAACAACCGGTTCCCTCCTCACCCCACAAGGGGGTTGTGGCCCACCCCCGCCCCCCGGGACTCCTGCTCCATCCAACTCACCACATTCCTTGACGCGACCCCCCAGAACCCCTGCACCATCCACCCTCCTCCCCTGTCCCCTGACTGCCCCCAGAACCGTGGGCCACTGTAGTGGGTGCCCACCCTGCCCCTAAGAGCCAGAAGGACCTGCCGGGGGGCGAGGTGGGGAGTCCCGGCAGTGCTTACCTGGGGCGGCTCCCAGGAAGCATCCGGCAGGTCCCTCTGGCTCCTAGGGGCGGTGTACCCTCAGTGTAGCTGAGGGGGAGCGGCCATTCCTCTCACTGATCACATCAAAAGTAGCGCCTTAGGTGAGGGACAACCAGTTCTAAAAGGACTTCTAAATTTAACAGCTGGCCAAAAGTGGCACCTTAGGCACCGACTCTGTGGGTGCTCTGGGGCTGGAGCACCCACGGGGAAAATTTGGTGGGTGCAGAGCACCCACCGGCAGCTCTCTGCCTCTGCCCCTAAACACACCACCCCGCTCTGCTTCTCTGCTCCTCCCCCCCCCCCGCTTCCTGCGAATCAGCTGTTCACGCAGGAAGCCTGGGAGGGCTGAGAAGCAGGCAGCAGCTTCGCGCTCAGGCCCAGGGAGGCGGAGATGAGCTGGGGCGGGGAGCGGTTCCCCGCGTGCCCCCCTCCCTCCCCAGTTACCTGCTGCAGCTCCGCCCCCCCCCCGCCCCAGCTCCCCTCCACCTCCCCTTCCCTGGGCCTGAGCGCGAAGCCGACGCCTGCTTCTCACCCCTCCCAGGCTTCCCGCGCCAACAGCTGATTTGTGGGAAACCGGGGGGAGGGGCGGAGAAGCAGGGGGAGGCGCATTCAGGGGCGGAGGCGAAGCAGAGGTGAGCTGGGGCCGGGCGTGGGGCGGGGAGCTGCCAGTGGGTGCTCTGCACCCACCAAATTTTCCCCATGGGTGCTCCAACCCCGGAGCACCCACGGAGTCGATGCCTAATGCACCACTTTTGGCCGGTTGTTAAATTTAGAAGCTCTTTTAGAACCGGTGGGACAACCGGTTCTAAAAGGGCTTCTAAATTTAACAATCGGTTCCAGCGAACCAGTGCGAACTGGCTCCAGCTCACCACTGCCCTTAACCTTGAAATAGGAAAGGGAACAGTTCATGACAGTTACATATTTGGTGTAACAGTTTATCACACATGAAACTAATTAATAACTAAGGGGCACTTATGCCATAATAAACATCTGATTTTCAGTTTCTTCACCTTGTAGTTCTTGGCTTTATCCCACAAAGAAAGATACCTTTTCTTTGACAAAGAGGTGGATTTTCCAGCTGGCAGGCAACCGAGGAGGCTTAAGTCTGCTCCCAGTTTCATGAGTGTAAATCCAGAGTAACTCTACTGACCTCAGAGAAGTTATTCCATATTTACAGCACTGTATCCGTGAGACAGATTTGTTCCGTCATCTTTGAGTAAAGAGGTCTGGCCATCTACTCATGTATTGCACCATATGGGTTAATCTCAGCAACAGAAATGATCTGTTTCTACTCAGCCTCAGAAAATGATGAATCCCATGATTTTTCTGCAGTATCTTTGTCTGGCTTTCCTTCGGGCCTGCAAGTACCGCCTCTCTCTGGAAGTACTGAAAGTTTCAGTGGCAGAAATTAGGAACAGGGAAAGGGCAGGATCACATGAATAATTAAATAACAATCAAGAAAAAAACTGGCAACCAGTGCTGCCTTAAAAGCAGGCACCAGCCATTGTGAAATTTGAAGATTTTCTTTTTTAAATGGCTACTTCCTCTCTAAATTGAGAGATGAGTTCATGACAGGGTTGCCTAAACTTTCACAATTAATAAAATCTTTAGTGGTGACACAGTAGCAGATGATGATTAAAATGTCCATATTTCACCACTTCCCCTTTGTTTTCCATCAAAATCTGTTATTTATCAAGATCCTAATTATGTTCTGAAAAAGAAAAAAGCCATAATGATTCTTATGACCGACAGTTTCAACTCCTAGAAAAGTAAACTCAGGCTTTGTCCACTGAAGCAAATTATCCCTGCCAACTCAATCATTCCAGGTTAACTGCAATACAGAAATTATAGTTTTCAGCACAATTATCAGTTGGGGGAAGAGCTTATTTCTTTCCTTGCTGCACTTATGCATAATGATAGTGTCATATGCTAATTGTCATTTCCAGTGTTTGGTCACATTTGCAATTGCTGCCATATGGGTTCTAGAATAAAAAAAATATAGAAGGATTATTTGCAAATGAACTTCAAGTGGGCCTTAGGCTGAAACCTGACCACGTCAGCCTTTATCCAAGGTTTAACCTCTGGTATGGCAGATGAAAGAAATAAAGCAACGCACTGTGTGCAGGCATTGTATCTAGTATGCTTGGAGCAGCAATGACAATAAACACTCATTGTTATGTGTCAGCCAGCAGAATGTAAATATTTAAAGGGTCCTATTGGAGGCTGAGCTGTTTCAAGAGCCTTCTGTTTATAATCATTCATGAAAGTAAATGTTTCCTATTATACACAGAGTATGTGGTAGGTTTCTGCACTTAAAAGCTTGGCTAAAGTAATATGAAAAGAATAAAGAGCTGGGTTAGTTGAGTTTTTTGCTACTTTTTGGGCACTCTACCAGCTTCTTGTGTATTTCTATTATGAATTCTGCCCCCGTTGTGGTGGTCTATTGCTTACTAGCCAAAACTGGCAAGGCATATCATGTGGTGGCACGTCTTTCTTCAAGCACAGAACTGTCACTGCATTCCAGCGAAGTTTATATCAACTGAAATGTAATATTTATTAGAAACACATTGCATCTTACCTTACACATGGAACTTCCCTGCCCTCGGCAGTTTTCTCAAACCATTCAATAATATCATTCACATGTGCAAATTCACATGCACAGTGGACTGATTGGATCACTTTACTTACAAGGACTTATGACTTTAAAGGTATTGTCATTTAAATGTATGGCCTTTAAAGACGCCATGGAGGAACCAGGATGCTGGCTTTGGAAATGGTCCGTTTGATATAGAGGCTTTTTGCGTCTTCCTCCTTTTCAAGCTCGTATATAGGGGGCTTTTCTTGCACCTCTATTTTTTGGGGGAATTAAATAGGCTTCTGCACACACTGTTCCTTTCCAGGTGCTCTTAAATTTTTAGTAGAAATGGCACTGCAAAGATCTGCTTACATTCCACAAAAGACTTCATATTTGGATTCCCTCCTGATTTCATTGAGAATCCATAAAGAGTACTGACCGACTGCCTGGAGAGCTACATGAAATCAGAAAGTTCATATGATGCGGATGAATTGCCAGTGCAACATCAGGAAAACACTCTTCTTTTTATCTTGATTCTTTAGAATACCTTTCCGCTGCCTGATTACAGACGTAAACCTCTAACAATCGCTTATGCAAGCAAATATAATAATCAGAGTGCAACAGTTGAAAGTAAGTGGTGTAAACTTTAATGGAATCCTTTCCTCGGGAAAAGACAGAATGGCAATAGTTTCTGATGTGCACCAACAGGAGTGGAGATTTTCCAGGCATCAAGTTCCAGCCCAACAGCCAGTTTCCTGTTCTTCTGGATTCATGCCTATATTAGGCAAAATTACAGCTGAGTGAAATAGGTTGCCTGTGGGCTGAGTTAATGTTCTGTGGAATTTGGAATTAGATGTCGTTTCCTGCCTTGGGTTGCAGTTGGCCGTTGCTGTGGTTGGTTATCTTGTGAGTCCAGTCATAATACTGTTCGGTCATTTCCCCCTCTCCCCCATTAGATAGGTGAAGGTGGGTCATTGAGGCCACTCAATTTGATGTGATTGGGATTTGTCCAGACAACTTCATTTATCATAAAAAGTGGACTCTGATTAAGCTTGTCACATGTTGTCATGATCCAAGTTATCCTAATGAGTAAACAGGAGGAAGATCGGCCCTCTCATGGGTCATGATGTTGGAAAGTTGGCCAGCAATTTGGAATGCTCAACAATAATAATAATAATTAATAATAATCAATAATAGTTAATAATGGATGTTTGATATTACTTGTTACAGTATAGTCTGATTTCTACAGTAAAGAGTCTTCATGTAAGATCTTGTTTTCCACTGTCTGTTACCAACTTGCTGAGCTGCCCAAGGGAGAAGGGTGCTGTGGGGTACCTCAAATGAGAATCATTATTAAAAAGTCCTAATCTTGTTTGAAGTTCTGACTGGGATATTTTTATTCTCCTGAGATGCAAAGGGTTGGGTGTTTGTACATCTAGTGATTGCTCCTCTTTTCTTTTCCTTTCCATTGCCTTGTTTCTTATTTCATCTCACACACTCTTCCTTGCCATTCCTGTTCTATCTTCTCCCCGCAGCTCTTTCTGAAAATGAGGATAATGTTGCCCATAAATTACTCCTTGGTTAAAGAACAGAATTGGCAATGGAGAAAGTTCTGTTGCAATTTGGTCAGAAGCAGCAGATTCTCAGAGGAAGCATGGCTTTCTTAAATGCACGTTGAGTGCTGGTCTGGCGTGAGGTATCCTGGCAGAGCAAATAGTTTAATATCGACTAAGAAATCTTGGTGAATCTTCAAAAAAAAAAAAAAAAAAAAATCTTGTAATATATTTTCTGGTGATGGCATTGCACATTCAGCACCAGGCTGAGATGCTCATCTTATTTCCCATTACTTAGCTTTGGCCTTGGTTTCTGACTCCATCCCCATGTAAAATAGCCAGGCTGGTTTACTTGAAGGCACTGTTGTGTAAATAAAAAAAAGAAATAAAAATCCCCAATGTTTTATGATCCAGCATTGACTGAAACCATGTGACCTGAATGTATAGGAAACAAAATCGTTTTTATATCGTGTTAGAGAGTACCATATAAACAACTTTAAAATAGTATTTTCATAAATTCTGAATTGCAGACACTCTCCCAGTTTGCGATAGATGTCTACCACTTTTAAGAGTGGCCATCAGGTGGCAATCCTGTCCCACAAATTTAACAGAGTAAGAGTATGTGTCTGTCATCAGAGTACTGGGATCTTTAAAGACAATTTTTGGTGAGTGGCTAGGCAGTGTCTAATCAGACTGATTTACTGAAGGTTAACTTGCTTTCTTCAAAAGTGTATTTTAATATACAGTGTGCCATTTCACTATCCCAATACAATAATATGAATATAAGTTTGATTAGCTATCAATTTTCTGAACTGAAAATACCTTGGATATATCATTCCATCATTGCTATTTCAGAAAAACTGAAATAAAATAAAATAAACATCTAATTGGTTTGTAAAGGTGGATTATAATAGTGAAAACACCCATGAAAAAATAGTTCTGGGTTCACATGCTGGAACTTTACTTACCCAGAAAGTGCTGCTCAGTAGCTTATCATGAGTGTCTGTTTATGGGGCAGATGTTGAAGGAATATAGGTGTTGTAGCTCATACAGACACTTTCTGCATGACCACTAATCTACTAGAGAACTATTGCTCTTTGAGACAGCACTAGTTTTTTGTTTTAATCAAGATTTCATCTCTTTTTGAAGATTCATCTTGACAAAGGCCAGCGTTGGGCTTATGAAGCCAGTACTCCAATAGTTTGTCTAATGTTTCGTTTTTAATCAAACAGAATCAAATGTTGTGTTCACTGCATCTCACAACCTCAATACCTTTTTATGAATCAGTATAACATAGGAGTGCATTTCAGTGAGCAGTTAACTTAATTTCCCTTTTATTTTTAAATGAGGATACAATGGATTAAATTACTATCTGGTATAAATTGACTTAATTTGAATTACACCAGATTTGAATTTGGCCAATATGTCAAAGCTAAGCAGTGCATAATTTAAAAGATTACCAGTGTCACAACAGATCATCCATCAAACTCTATGGATCTCAGATTGTTTATAACCATTTTTATCATAGGGAACAATTTCTAGCTCATAGTATAATAACCATTCAAGCTAGATGACATCAATCAAATTCTTTTTATGTGATTAATGGATGACTCCAGTGTTCTTCTTTACACATATAACCGTGAAGGCAGCTGTGAAAAAAAGAGAGTCTGCACTATTTATGCATAAATGCACTGGATACAGCTCCTGTTTCTAATGACAACGGGATGTCTATGCATCTAAGATAGAGTTATGGTTCCCTCTGGAGTTTATCCATCACAGATAGCACTGTTAAATAGAATGACTGTTTTGGAAAAAAGGGCTTATGCAGGCCTATGTTTTCTAGTTATATCATGACCAGAAGTAATCACACTTTGTGGGCCAAATCCTTAGCTAGCGTGAACCAATATAGCATCGTTGATGTCAATAGAGCTACAGATTTACGTAAGGATGACAACTTTCTAATTGCACAAAACTGAACAGCCTTGCCCTGCCCCTGTCCCACCCCTTCCCTGAGGCCCCATCCTTGTCCTGTCCCTTCTCTGAGGCTCTGCCCCCACTCACTCCAGCCCCCCTCCCTCTGTCACTCACTGTCCCCCACCCTCACTCACTTTCACTGGGCTGGAGAAGGAGGTTGGAGTGTGGGAGGGGATGAGGGCTCCAGCTGGGGGTGCAGGCTCTTGGGTGGGGCCCGAAATTAGTGTTTCAGGGTGTGGGAGGGGGCTCCGGGCTGGGGCAGAGGGTTGGGGTGCGAGAGGGGGTGAGGGCTCCATCTGGGGGTACAGGCTCTGTGGTGGGGCTGGGGAATGAGGGGTTTGGGCAGCAGAAGGGGGCTCTGGGCTGGGGCAAGGAGTTGGAGTGTGGTAGAGGGTGTGGGTTGCAGGCTCTGGGAGTGAATTTGGGTGGGAGGGGTGTGCAGGGTGGAAGAGGGGGTGCCGGGTGTCGGCTCTGGGAGGGAGTTCGGGTGCCGGAGGGGGTTCCAACCTGGGGCAGGGGGTTGAGGTGTGGGTGGGGGTGCAGGGTCTGGAAGGGAGTTAGGGTGCAGGAGGAGGTTCCGACCTAGGGCAGGGGGGTAGGGGTGCAGGCTCCGGCTGGGTGAGGCTTACCTCAGGTGGCTCATGGTTGGCGGCTCAGCGAGGCTGCGGCAGGTTACTTGCCTGCTCTGGCTCCACGCTGCTCCCGGAAGTGGCTAGGCGGAGGTGCGGCCAGGCAGCTCTGTGCAGCACACGCTACCCACGCCTGCAGGCACTGCCTCTGCAGCTCCATTGGCCATGGTTCCCGGCCGATGGGAGCTGTGGAGCCGGCTCTGTGGGCAGGGGCAGCACGCCGAGCTTCTCTGATCAGCCCTGCACTTAGGGGACAGACATGTTGGCCACTTCCAGGGAGCTGTGCAGATCCAGGGCAGGCAGGGAGCCTGATTTAGCCCTGCTGCGCCTCCTACCGGACTTTTAACTGCCCAGTCAGCAGTGCTGACCGGAGCCACCAGTGTCCCTTTTCAACCTGGCTTTCTGGTTGAAAACCGGATACCTGGCAACCCTAGATTTACACCAGCTGTGGATATGGCCCCAAGCCCCTCAAACGTAGTCTTTTAAGTATCGATTTCCTGTAATAGGAGGTCAGGTCAGAGCTAAAGCAAGACTCCAGAATTTTAAAATATTCACTGCAAATGTCCATCACATTTTCTGTTGACTTGATATTTCCACAAGTATGTTACCCTTTCTAGCATATATCCCTTATGTATTGTATATGAGGTAGTCCTGATTAACATGAGTAATCTCACTGATTGCTTGTGAGAGGAATGGGTTGTGGGAAGATGGCCATATATGTTTTAATAACAAGATATCTAAAATTCAAAACAGAAGGCCATTATTTTCAACCATTTTAGAACCAGGATATTGCTTTACTTGAGATAAATTAGGAGGTGGTTAACAGAAGTTATAATACAAATCCCTGATACAGAACTATATGCTAAGATGTAGAAATATACACATTAATGTACACTCCTGTAAATGGATTTATCAACAGTGTGACACAAATACTTCATTGCGATGCTGTCTGCTGTTCTTCTGCTTGACAGGTCAAAAGAGGGTAACCATTGGCAATAAGAGGGAATGTTGTAAATTTCCATTATAAGTAGTAGCAAACTTTCATGGAGAAACTATGTAACTACTTTCTTTCTTGGGCTTTTGTTCTTGAGCTAGATCCAGAAAGGGGACTTGGACTAAGGGTTGCAACACCTAACATTTAAGCACCCTGCTGCCTAGTGGAATCCACAGCCCTTAGATAGGAAGTCAGGCACTTTATACAATGTATAGGGAGAGCTAGGTGCCTGAGAATGGGACCTACAAAAGTCAGCAAGCTGAGTGGGGACCTGTCTAATTTAGCCAGTAGGAAATACTGAGTAGTTGCGGGTAGCCTCAATCCCACCCCTCAAAGGGAGTTGGGGGTGGCCTCAGCCCCATCTGTGAAAGGAAGCTAGGAACCTAAATATGGGCTGGAGGCAGGTTTCAGGATTCACAGCTGTGAACCCTCTCCTGGAGTTAGGTGCCTAAGCCTTTTCTCAGAAAGGATTAGTAGGATAAAGTGTTAAATATAATCTTTATCCTAGGAGTTAGAGCAGTCATCCAGAATGTGAGAGACCCCATTTCAAATCCTCACTGTGCATGATGTGGAGCAGGGATTTAACCCAGCTCTCCCACCTCCCAAGTCAGTGCCCTCACTACTGAGCTACAGGTTGTTCTGGGATGGGGCGCTCTCAGTATCTCCTTTTGAAGCTGTTGCAATGATACATAGCTGAATGTGTTTGGATATATCTGCTGTGAGACTTTTTTTAGCTTTTCATTTATGTTTACCTCACCAAGATTAGCATCTGAAGGCGTCGTTTTTTACCCACGAAAGCTTATGCCCAAATAAATCAGTTAGTCTTTAAGGTGCCACTGGACTCCTTGTCATTTTTGTGGATACAGACTAACACAGCTACCCCCTGATACTTGTCACCAAGGTTAGGTGAGTGTCCCTTCTTTAGAATGAAAGGTCAATACACAGAGCATATTTGCTATAGCTGTCTTCATAATGGGTTGTCTTCACTGAAATAGTTAACTCCAGTTAGTACGCTTGAGTTAGCTTAACTCAAGTGAGAGCAGCCAACACTGGACCAGCACAAAGTGATTGAATTAGCAGAGTGATTGGAACAGCAGCTAAGGAGCTGTGCTAATCTGAGCTGTGTGTGTAGCCTATAGCTCAGATGGCCAAACTACGGCCTGGGGGCCACATCTGGCCCTTCAGACATTTTAATCTGGCCCTCGAGCTCCTGACAGGGAACAGGGTCTGGGGCTTGCCCTGCTCCACCTGTGCCATGGCTCCATGTGGTTCCCGGAAGCAGTGGCATGTCCCTCCTCCGTCTCTTATGCGTAGGGGCAGCCAGAGGGCTCCGCACACTGCCAGTGCCCCAAATGTCGCCCCCGCAGCTCCCATTGGCTGGGAACCGTGAGCATTCATGGCCTGTCATACAATATCCCCACCCAGATGTGGCCCTCGGACCAAAAAGTTTGCCTACCCTGCTATAGCTGCATCCCCTCTGCAGTACTAACTCCAGTTTCAGCAGAACTTCAGAGTCAGCTCACACCCCTATGAGCCAGTTAGCTTAACTTGAGCTATGGACTTTTTGGTGGGGAATAGGGGCAACACTCAGGTTCTACCTCAAGCCAACGCTGTAGTGAAGACAAGCTCTAAGTCAGATCTCTGTATAGCTCCAAGGCCTGTTGATAACACGTCTGTTTTATACGATGAATGATTTCCTCTATCGTCTTCTTTCCCCCCCCAGTCTGCCAAGCTTGCTTGCACACTAACTTATCTGCCTTTTATCTCAGTAAACTGACTCATTCGAGCAAAAGTGGATAGTCTCTGTATGACCAAGGATTTCTCTAATAGTGCTTGATCACGCCAAAGGACTTAATAAGCCAATAGAATGAGCTTTTGACCCCATCTCTTTTTAGTTTTAGTATAATACAGCTGTGCCTCAACTACTTTAATGACAAGCAAATTATTTATCTTGGCTCATGATGCTCATTCACCATATGGCATTATGGCTCGTTCTCATCTGCTATGTCAAAGAGATGTTGAAATAGTCCCATGTTTCCTCTTAGGACGTTAATGTACTAGTGCACTATACATAAACCATGAGTATCAGGGATGGAATTGTATGTACTAAATCCAGTTTTCCAGATTAAAAATGCAACTTTTTAAATCCTTCTGTTTTTGCTGGGTTTCTCTAAGCTTTCTAGCTTTGTTTTCAATCTGCATGTTTTAAAGTGATCAGACATTGATTGTACAGCTGTAGAAGAAGATGAAGGAGTAGGGATCAAAAAGGTCTAGTCATTAAAAGCTGTGGGATCACTTCAAATAATATACATCACTGTGCAATGGACTGAGCTGTGTGGCGCATTTCTGTTTGCCTTTCGTATTCCATGTCAGAGGTTAAAAATGGTAATTGTTTCCTCCACTTTCTACTTAGTAGGCACTGTGACCTAGTGCATAATGGATCAAAACCCCTACGAGCTTTCTCTTAGGAAATGGCTAGAAATAACTTACTTAAGGATAGGATACTGTATTAAATATTTCATATGTATTCTGATCTGACAAGATGGTATGCATGTCATGGAACTAGACCCAATTTTCTAAGATTGCTATACCTCAAGTTGTTTTACGGGCTAGCTTATCCCGGTTATAATATGTCAGCAAGACCATATTATAAGGGATAGCTCAGTGGTTTGAGCATTGGCCTGCTAAACCCAGAGTTGTGAGTTCAATCCTTGGGGGGGCCATTTAGGGATCTGTGGTGAAAAAAAATTGGGGATTGGTCCTGCTTTGAGCAGGGGGTTGGACTAGATGACCTCCTGAGGTCCCTTCCAACCCTGATATTCTATGATATTAAAGTACACCTGTTTGCACAATCCTAGGGTAACTGTTTTACTGAAGCATTAGTTATGCTTTTTCATCAGAGAGGAGAGATTGTTGTTACTTGACAGTTTTTGCTTACAGGGGCTCACCCCAAAATCTTTTAATCAGAGTCCACTGCTGTGCTTTCAAGTTTTTGTCCTTGACACTGTTGTCCCAGTTGCTCTTTCAGCACCTTCCCTGATTCTGGATGTCAAAACATGCATTTTTCTTTGGTGTTAAAGCTTCTATGTGAGTTGGCCAGTTGGGAAAATAGGATTCTGAAGACAAATGAGAGTAGGATTTCCTGTCAATACATGGAATTAATTGATGTGCATGACCTCCACCAGTTTGGGGAGTAGAAATCCTAGGGTCACTTTTGTTGTGACACTGTTCTGGTTATTATTGCCTAGCTATAGGAAAGCAGGCATTGCTCCAGAAAGCTGTTATTGTTTTGTTGTCATTTTTAGAGTTTGTAAGTAACTTTAGGATAGTCATCTACCAGAAAGAAGAATGTCTAATCAGCCAGTAATTCATTGGTTCTTCAGAATGGGAGTTGATTGGTTATCTGGGCCGGATCTGAATATACCATCATCCTTGAGGGGTGATTTATAATTCTGCCCTAGAATAATCTGAAAACAAGTGCATATGAATTAGAAGGAAGTTTGATTGGCAGATTTTTTCTTCTCATGCATGTTACCTCGTGATCAGAGAGGGGAATGATTACCTTAGCTAGGTTAGAGGCTTCATTCGTCATTTTATAATCTGTCATGGGTGGAATTATGCATTCCATATGGAAGGACTCATGCTTGTGTTTTTATAATGTTCTAAAGGACTTTTCCAGGCTAGAGGTGATTATTATACCACCTGAATAAACCACTAATCTTGGTCTACTCTTTCACTCCTGAAGGGGGACTCCCAACTGAATTTTTTACTCCGTTCTTTAAACATTGTGTCCAGTTTCTTTAACCCTGTTTCCACTCTGAATAAATAGTTGCCTGCAGCTGGAATTCAGGGAGAAATGCAAACAAGCTAAAGCCTGTTTTAGCCATTGTGTCTTCGATTTAATTATTCCAATTGCAGGATCTTAGTTATGATAGAAAGCATGTTGTGTAAAATTATTCCCCGGGGTTAGTGGGGAAGTGTAAAAAACATTCTCCCTTGCCTCAAGCATGAAAGGAAAAGGCCATTTTTCTGTAGAAGGACACTCCAGGGCACCATGCTGTACATCAAAGAAAAGCAGCTGAAACTATTGGCTTCCTGGTCACTTGCCAGACAGATTATAGCGAGAGTCCACAACATAGTCAAAAAAGGGTAGTGTAACTTTAAAACCAAGGCTTCCAGTAGCCAATATGACTTTGCCTTTTCTTAAGGACTCTCTTCCCAAACATGTTAATGCTGGTGATGTGTTACTCCAACTTCTCATGGCTCAGGTCACGTAGAGAAGACGACAACAGATTTTGGATTAGTTTGTTGTGTTGTTGCTGCTGTTGTCATCTTGGGCAATTGTCAGCTGAGAAGGTTGGTAGCAGTCATACTGGAATCTACCAGTTTTCACAGTTGCATGTGTCATAAATATAAAGGGAAGGGTAAACCCCTTTAAAATCCCTCCTGGCCAGAGGAAATCTCCTCTCACCTGTAAAGGGTTAAGAAGCTAAAGGTAACCTCGCTGGCACCTGACCAAAATGACCAATGAGGAGACAAGATACTTTCAAAAGCTGGGAGGAGGGAGAGAAACAAAGGGTTTGTGTGTTTGTCTACATTTTGTCTTTGCCGGGGATAGACCAGGAATGAAGCCTTAGAACTTTTAGTAAGTAATCTAGCTAGGTATGTGTTAGATTATGATTTCTTTAAATGGCTGAGAAAAGAATTGTGCTGAATAGAATAACTATTTCTGTCTGTGTATCTTTTTTGTAACTTAAGGTTTTTGCCTAGAGGGGTTCTCTATGTTTTGAATCTAATTACCCTGTAAGGTATTTACCATCCTGATTTTACAGGGGGGATTTCTTATTTCTAATTCTATTTTTATTAAAAGTCTTCTTGTAAGAAAACTGAATGCTTTTTCATTGTTCTCAGATCCAGGGGTTTGGGTCTGTGGTCACCTATGCAAATTGGTGAGGCTTTTTATCCAACATTTCCCAGGAAAGGGAGGGTGCAAGTGTTGGGAGGATTGTTCATTGTTCTTAAGATCCAAGGGTCTGGGTCTGTAGTCACCTAGGCAAATTGGTGAGGCTTTTTACCAAACCTTGTCCAGGAAGTAGGGTGCAAGGTTTTTGGGAAGTATTTTGGGGGGAAAGACGTGTCCAAACAGCTCTTCCCCAGTAACCAGTATTTGTTTGGTGGTGGTAGCGGCCAATCCAAGGACAAAAGGGTGGAATATTTTGTACCTTGGGGAAGTTTTGACCTAAGCTGGTAAAGATAAGCTTAGGAGGTTTTTCATGCAGGTCCCCACATCTGTACCCTAGAGTTCAGAGTGGGGGAGGAACCTTGACATGGTGGCAGAGTGGTGGGATTAACCTGAAATCATTTTGAGATCCAGTTGAGATTTTTTTGAACTAGAAATACAGATTTTAAAAAAAAAGGAAGTCCAGAAGCAGCTGAAACTGAAAGCAGCTTGTTTTTCTCTGCTTTGTGGCCAAGCAGAGACAAAAGGGGATTATCTTTGTGAATTGCAGGTTTTCTTTGCCTGGAGGCAGGGTACTTAACTCCTGCAGGGAAATTCACAGTCTTCCAACCCAGAGTTTTTTGTTTCCCTAAAAGTAAATAGAAGGAGGGGTGTTCTACCCATTTGCCTGGAGACAAAAGTGGCAGGGGTTTTTTTTTTTTGGATTTTGATTTTTTACAAGGAGCACAAGTTTAAAAAGGAAACTTGTTTTTTCTTTGGGCTGGGTAAACAGGTTTCCAAGTAGTTGGAAGTTTTGCTTTGATTTGGGCCCAGAGCAGAGACAAGGGAATTGTCTTTTTCTGTAGGCTGACAGTCACTATCAGAGAATAGGTATTCTATTCCAGCACAGCAAAATTTTACAGCCAAGTTTTGTTTGTTTATTTCTAAACCTCGGGTGTAAAGTTAGTTAAAAACAGAGAGGTTAGAATGACAAAATCTGCAGCTAGACTACAGCTGGAATTAGCCAAATTTCAGGCTGAGGAAAAACAAAGGGAACATGAAAGACAGATAGAACTCATGCGGCTGGAGAAGGAGGTACAGGAGGCTGCCCACAAGAGGGAAATGGAGGCAAGGAAGCATGTGGAGGAGGAGAAGGAAAAAGAGAGGAAGCATGTGGAGCAGGTAGAGAAGATAAAGGCTCAGCAGAATATACCAACAAACCCTAGCAATCCTTCTCCAGGTACCACTTCCCATCCCAGAAAGTTCCCCACCTACAAGGCAGGTGATGATACTGAGGCCTTCTTAGAAAACTTCGAAAGGGCCTGCCTTGGGTACAGCATCTCTACCGACCAATACATGGTAGAGCTGAGGCCACAGCTCAGTGGACCCTTAGCTGAGGTGGCGGCTGAAATGCCTAGAGAACACATGAATGAGTATGAACTGTTTAAATCCAAGGCGAGAGTCAGAATGGGGATAACACCCGAGCATTCTCGTCGGAGGTTCAGAGCCCTAAGGTGGAAACCAGACGTGTCATTTACCCGACATGCCTACCACATTGTGAAACATTGGGATGCCTGGATATCGGGAGCAAGTGTTGAATCTCCAGTAGATGTGCCCTTCCTAATGCAAATGGAACAGTTCTTAGAGGGTGTTCCTGAGGAAATAGAAAGATACATCCTAGATGGGAAGCCCAAAACTGTAATCGAGGCAGGAGAGATTGGAGCCAGATGGGTGGAGGTGGCAGAGAAGAAAAAAACTGGTCGCAGTTGGAGCGGAGACCAGAAGGGACAACCCCAGACCACACCCTATTACCGGGGGCCGCCCAAAGCCCCACCTACCTCCCAAAGAACCCTCCAGACCCCTTATCGTCCCACCACCCCGTTCTCCAGCAACCCTCCTCGCCCCAGTGACCCAATCAGCTGGACGATGTTTTAAATGTAACGAGCTGGGGCATGTAAAGGCCAACTGCCCCAAGAACCCCAACAGATTACAGTTCATTGCACCGGAATCACACCAGAGGTCCACAGGCCCAGATACCTCCCAGATACCCTTGGAGCGGAGGGAAACTGAGTGTGGGCGGGAAGAAGGTCACCACGTGGAGGGACACCGGAGCACAAGTGTCAGCTATCCATGCTTCCTTAGTGGACCCCAATTTAATCAACCCAGAGATCCAAGTGACGATTCAACCCTTCAAGTCCAACTCTTTCGATTTGCCTACAGCCAAGTTGCCTGTCCAGTACAAGGGCTGGTCCGGAACGTGGACTTTTGCAGTCTATGATGATTATCCCATCCCCATGCTGTTGGGGGAAGACTTGGCCAATCATGTGAAGCGGGCCAAGAGGGTGGGAACGGTCACCCGCAGCCAGGCTAAACAAGCCGTGAGGCCTAGCTCTGTTCCGAAAACTTCTATCAGGACCCGGTCAGAGGTGATGGACCCGGACCCCAGACCAATGTCTGCAACAGCAGTAGTGGATCCAGTCCCAGAGACCCAGACGGAACCAGTCCCAGAACCGGAACCAGCCGAACAACCAACACCAGACCCATTGCCAGCACTGAATCCAGTACTTGCAACCTCAACACCAGAGGGCCCCACCGACCCTGAACTGGCAGCAGCCGATAACCCGACACAAGAGGCTCAGCCGGAGCCTGAACCCCAACATAGTGCACCAGCGGAGAGCGGTTCACAGTCAACAGAAACAGCTCCATCCCCTATATCGCTTCCAGAGGGACCAAGCCTAGGTCCACAATCCAATGAGGAACTGATGTCTCCAGCATCAACGGAACAGTTCCAGACCGACCAGGAAGCAGATGAAAGCCTCCAGAGAGCTTGGACGGCGGCACGGAGCAACCCACCGCCTCTCAGCTCTTCTAATCGATCCAGGTTTGTTGTAGAAAGAGGACTTTTATACAAGGAAACTCTTTCTGGTGGACACCAGGAAGACTGGCATCCTCAGAGACAGTTGGTAGTTCCAACTAAATACCGGGCCAAGCTCTTGAGCTTAGCCCATGATCACCCTAGTGGCCATGCTGGGGTGAACAGGACCAAAGACCGTTTGGGGGGGTCATTCCACTGGGAGGGAATGGGCAAGGATGTTTCTACCTATGTCCAGTCTTGTGAGGTGTGCCAAAGAGTGGGAAAGCCCCAAGACCAGGTCAAAGCCCCTCTCCAGCCACTCCCCATCATTGAAGTTCCATTTCAGCGAGTAGCTGTGGATATTCTGGGTCCTTTTCCGAAAAAGACACCCAGAGGAAAGCAGTACATACTGACTTTCATGGATTTTGCCACCCGATGGCCGGAAGCAGTAGCTCTAAGCAACACCAGGGCTAACAGTGTGTGCCAGGCACTAGCAGACATTTTTGCCAGGGTAGGTTGGCCCTCCGACATCCTCACAGATGCAGGGACTAATTTCCTGGCAGGAACTATGAAAAACCTTTGGGAAGCTCATGGGGTAAATCACTTGGTTGCCACTCCTTACCACCATCAAACAAATGGCATGGTGGAGAAGTTTAATGGAACTTTGGGGGCCATGATACGTAAATTCGTAAATGAGCACTCCAATGATTGGGACCTAGTGTTGCAGCAGTTGCTCTTTGCCTACAGAGCTGTACCACACCCCAGTTTAGGGTTTTCCCCATTTGAACTTGTATATGGCCGTGAGGTTAAGGGGCCATTGCAGTTGGTGAAGCAGCAATGGGAGGGATTTACACCTTCACCAGGAACTAACATTCTGGACTTTGTAACCAACCTACAAAACACCCTCCGAACCTCTTTAGCCCTTGCTAAAGAAAACTTACAGGATGCTCAAAAAGAGCAAAAAGCCTGGTATGATAAACATGCCAGAGAGCGTTCCTTCAAAGTAGGGGACCAGGTCATGGTCTTAAAGGTGCTCCAGGCCCATAAAATGGAAGCATCGTGGGAAGGGCCATTCACGGTCCAGGAGCGCCTGGGAGCTGTTAATTATCTCATAGCATGCCCCACCTCCAACCGAAAGCCTAAGGTGTACCATATTAATTCTCTAAAGCCCTTTTATTCCAGAGAATTAAAGGTTTGTCAGTTTACAGCCCAGGGAGGAGACGACGCTGAGGGGCTTGAAGGTGTCTACTACGAAGGGAAATGTGCTGGTGGTGTGGAAGAGGTGAACCTCTCCATGACCCTTGGGCGTATGCAGCGACAGCAGATCCAGGAGCTGTGCACTAGCTACGCGCCAACGTTCTCAGCCACCCCAGGACTGACTGAACGGGCATACCACTCCATTGACACAGGTAATGCTCGCCCAATTAGAGTCCAACCTTACCGAGTGTCTCCTCAAGCTAAAACTGCTATAGAACGGGAGATCCAGGATATGTTACAGATGGGTGTAATCCGCCCCTCTGAAAGTGCATGGGCATCTCCAGTGGTTCTAGTTCCCAAACCAGATGGGGAAATACGTTTTTGCGTGGACTACCGTAAGCTAAATGCTGTAACTCGCCCAGACAACTATCCAATGCCACGCACAGATGAACTATTAGAGAAACTGGGACGGGCCCAGTTCATCTCTACCTTGGACTTAACCAAGGGGTACTGGCAGGTACCGCTAGATGAGTCTGCCAAGGAAAGGTCAGCCTTCACCACACATCTCGGGCTGTATGAATTTAATGTACTCCCTTTCGGGCTGCGAAATGCACCCGCCACCTTCCAAAGACTTGTAGATGGTCTCCTAGCGGGATTAGGAGAATATGCAGTCGCTTACCTTGACGATGTGGCCATATTTTCAGATTCCTGGGCAGACCACCTGGAACATCTACAAAAAGTCCTTGAGCGCATAAGGGAGGCAGGACTAACTGTTAAGGCTAAGAAGTGTCAAATAGGCCTAAACAGAGTGACTTACCTTGGACACCAGGTGGGTCAAGGAACTATCAGCCCCCTACAGGCCAAAGTGGATGCTATCCAAAAGTGGCCTGTCCCAAAGTCAAAGAAACAGGTTCAATCCTTTTTAGGCTTGGCCGGTTATTACAGACGATTTGTACCGCACTACAGCCAAATCGCCGCCCCACTGACAGACCTAACCAAAAAGAAACAGCCAAATGCTGTGCAGTGGACCGAAAAGTGTCAGAAGGCCTTTAACAAGCTTAAAGCGACACTCATGTCTGACCCTGTACTAAGGGCCCCAGACTTTGACAAACCGTTCCTAGTAACCACAGATGCGTCCGAGCGTGGTGTGGGAGCAGTTTTAATGCAGAAAGGACCTGATCAAGAATTCCACCCTGTAGTGTTTCTCAGCAAAAAACTGTCTGAGAGGGAAAGCAACTGGTCAATCACTGAAAAAGAATGTTACGCCATTGTCTACGCTCTGGAAAAGCTACGCCCATATGTTTGGGGACGGCGTTTCCACCTGCAAACCGACCATGCTGCACTGAAGTGGCTTCACACCGTCAAAGAAACTAACAAAAAACTTCTTCGGTGGAGTTTAGCTCTCCAAGATTTTGATTTCGACATCCAACACATCTCAGGAGCTTCTAACAAAGTGGCTGATGCACTCTCACGTGAAAGTTTCCCAGAATCAACTGGTTAAAATCGTCCTTGAGATGTGGAAAATATTGTTAGTCTTTATGTACTTGGTAGTATATTTAGAGATGCATGTGTCTTATTAACTCTGTTTTCCTAGAGCTCCAGGAAGAAATCCCAGCCAGTGTTTCACCCTAGCTGAGATTTGGGGGGCGTGTCATAAATATAAAGGGAAGGGTAAACCCCTTTAAAATCCCTCCTGGCCAGAGGAAATCTCCTCTCACCTGTAAAGGGTTAAGAAGCTAAAGGTAACCTCGCTGGCACCTGACCAAAATGACCAATGAGGAGACAAGATACTTTCAAAAGCTGGGAGGAGGGAGAGAAACAAAGGGTTTGTGTGTCTGTCTACATTTTGTCTTTGCCGGGGATAGACCAGGAATGAAGCCTTAGAACTTTTAGTAAGTAATCTAGCTAGGTATGTGTTAGATTATGATTTCTTTAAATGGCTGAGAAAAGAATTGTGCTGAATAGAATAACTATTTCTGTCTGTGTATCTTTTTTGTAACTTAAGGTTTTTGCCTAGAGGGGTTCTCTATGTTTTGAATCTAATTACCCTGTAAGGTATTTACCATCCTGATTTTACAGGGGGGATTTCTTATTTCTAATTCTATTTTTATTAAAAGTCTTCTTGTAAGAAAACTGAATGCTTTTTCATTGTTCTCAGATCCAGGGGTTTGGGTCTGTGGTCACCTATGCAAATTGGTGAGGCTTTTTATCCAACATTTCCCAGGAAAGGGAGGGTGCAAGTATTGGGAGGATTGTTCATTGTTCTTAAGATCCAAGGGTCTGGGTCTGTAGTCACCTAGGCAAATTGGTGAGGCTTTTTACCAAACCTTGTCCAGGAAGTAGGGTGCAAGGTTTTTGGGAAGTATTTTGGGGGGAAAGACGTGTCCAAACAGCTCTTCCCCAGTAACCAGTATTTGTTTGGTGGTGGTAGCGGCCAATCCAAGGACAAAAGGGTGGAATATTTTGTACCTTGGGGAAGTTTTGACCTAAGCTGGTAAAGATAAGCTTAGGAGGTTTTTCATGCAGGTCCCCACATCTGTACCCTAGAGTTCAGAGTGGGGGAGGAACCTTGACAGCATGATTTTAGAGCTTATGTATCTCCTACATGATCCATTCTTCTTCTGTGGTCCCTTCTGCCTCTTCATTGGACCACTCTTGGGGATTCACTTTATTCCAACCTTTTGTCCACCTCAGTGACAAAACTTAACTTACAAGCATTTAGATGACCTATTCACTGTTCATTCTGTTTATTCCATTATGGCCAACTTCTTTCATTTTTAATTGCTTAAGAGAGTATAAGTTAAGAATATTGTAGGTTTCCTACCTCTCTCCCCTTAAATGAAGGAGAGCTAGTTCGTTGTCATTCAGGTTTATTTTTATTATCTTAGTTTAAGCCAACTAAAACATTTGCTCTCTGTAGAGAAAGCAGAATGGCGTCAGTGGTTGCTATACAGAAATAAATATCACTAAAAGAATCAGATATTCCCATTATTAATTTTCTTATATGGTCACTTTTGAGCTATGATATGCATAAAATCTATTATAAACAGATCACATTATCCACAATATTACATTAACTTTTTAACATGGGGCAGTGTGTGATCTCACACACTAAAAAGTTTGGGCCTTGTGAGTATTGGAAGGGAAAACCCAGCAGTCGTAGGAAGCAGAAGTCCATCAGGGATGCAAGAGCCAGGGAAGATTAGGATTTGGGTTAAAGACTAAATGAGGGTTAGTGACTCTGTTTGAATTCAGTGATGGTGAAATCTTATAAACTTTTCTTAAAAGATTTCAGTTGCATAACCATAATTAGAACCAGAAAATATGTACCTCTTCTCATCTAGCCCAGAACCAAGCCCATAGAGGTGGGTGTTCATCCTGGGATTTGAATCCAAGCCTTGTTCCCCATAGGCTATACCTTCCCTCCCATCCCAAAACAGCAACAAAAAATAAAAAATCAATAAGATTGTAAATTCCTATTTAGGCCTATTTCAAGCAGGACTTGGTGGGGATGATTCAGTAGATGACACTCTTCCCAATGCAGAACCAGTTTCTCAGCATGGTGTTGGGGGATATTGCCTTTGGAGATGCTGTATTATGAATGAGTCTTTGTAACTGAGCACTTGTGCTCATTTAAAAATCCCATGGTACTTTTTTGCAAGGGAAGGATAGTTAACCTTGGTGTCACAGCCAACTTTCCTTTCAGTTAATTAATTTGTGCCTTTATAAATTTTCCCTGAAGTTTCAGCTGGATATATTATTCATCACATCCTACTGTAAACTTTTGTGTTGGGTTACTCTGTGCTGTTTGAACAGCTGCTGCTTATATTTCATTGATAGAACATTTGCAAAATGTGTAACATTGGAAATGTGTTATATCAATATGCAATATTATTTTTATCTTATTTGTGTATCTAATATTATGACTGTTATTTATGTGTTCCATTTCTATATATTAAAGCTAAGGTTATGACAGGTAATACAACATGGCATGTGGATTCAATTAATGGGCCAGAACAATGCATACACAAAAAGAACATATTGTAATTCACCAGTTCAACTGACCTTGCTAATTATATCCTACCTTTGTGAAAAAAGTGAATTATATTTGCCTTTACTCCATCGTAAGTATTAATTCATTATTAATTATCTTTCTTTGGTGTGAGAAGAGCTGCAGTTGTATTGAACTGTTATGGCTTATGTTAAAAACATTCTACATTTTTACTGACAAAACATTAATAAATCTAAATCAGAGTGGCGCGCCTAGACTGTTGGCAGTAATGAATTCCTAATAAATAGTCGCTATATGAAAACTGCTATCTCATGTTTGAACCTTTTCTCCTTGGAAAAGTAAATGAAGAGGGGTTACTTCAATGAGAATCTTTTATGCTGAGGTGAAGCTGATACAAATGTCTTTTTAGTGAGGTACTCAAAGAAAGAGGACATTTTCTTTTAAATATAATTCTTGTGTACACATAGGTTCATTTACCCTATCTGGTTTGATATTTTGCATTGAGGACTTTAACTTTTATGTTGTTTGGGGTTTTTCTGTCTAATTAAGGATTCCTCTGCTTAGTTGCTGACCATCAAACAAGCATTAACTTGTTTGGGCCGAAGAGATCAGACCAAATGGGGGAGAAAGAGGGAAGAATGAAAAGAAGTGATGGCAAAAAGGAACTCATTTTTATTAGCATATGTTCTCTTCCACTGCAGACCTATATTTTTTTAGCTTTAAATGAGTACAAAAGTTTTTGAGGTTAGCAAAAATAATATTTTCTGTCTGTTAATATACCTTCTATTGATGTTCATATGTAATTAAAACATGTATTATTTTCCACTTAAAATAATTTAACTGAAAGCATAGTAACTTTGGTAGGAAACAGTTCATTAAGAAGGTCTCAACCAGGGTTGTAATCCTTTGACTTAATGGACAATTGTCTCTCTTAATATGATAGAACCAGGGTCCTGGAAGTGGAAAAATTTTACTCACGAAACGTAGATAGGGTTAGCTACAGAATTTAAAAGGGGTATAAACCCTCTTGTTTCAGACTGTTAACCAACCATAAGGGACCAAATTCAGAACAGCTCAGTTTTGGTACCAAAATAAGTGGGCAGATTTTCATAAGAGCTCAGCACATGTGGTGGGTGGGGTCTTTTGAAAATCTAGTTGTAAATGACACAATGGAAGTTGCTGGGCACTTTCAAAAATCTGGCCCTTATTCAGGCATCTAAATGGAAAAACTGAGTTGGTTTGAAAATTCAGCCTTAACTGCCTGGAGAAGGAAGACTCTTCCTCTGGTGGGTTATTCTATAGGTCCCTGATCCTTCACCTTTCAAATCAATGGAAATTTTGCCATTGATGTTGACTGGCATAGAATCGTACCCTAATGATATGGTTTCTTGAATCTCCCACTTAAGTAGCTGGCACTGGTAAGTGTTGGGGACAGTATTATGCACTGGTTGGACCACTGTTCTGATATGGTAAAACAAATCCTGTGCTCCTAAAATTCCAAGAAATGTGTGTGAAATTTACAAAAGTATGTTAATGATACACTATTAAGAATAATGAATTCCTTTGTTAAACTGTTGTGAAACGTTTTTGCCCAGCTTACCGTATAAAAAATACTCTATCAGACCATCAGACTTCTGGAATTCATTATCAGATGTATATTATATTATAACAATATGATGCCATTACTTTGTAAGCTGTTATATTGAGACCTCATTTAGAATACTGTGCTGAGGAATGGCCTACATTTTCATAGAAAAGATGCATTCTGCCTGGAGACACAGCATCTTATAGAACCTGTATTGTTCTCTGCTCTAAGGTATATCTGTTAAAGGCCAAAGCACTTGTATCTGTTCTCCTGTGGAAGAGTGGACTTCAGTGACTGATAAGGGCTGTTTTATTCATGATCTAATCCTGCTGTCCCTTTGGAGGCCAAACTTCCATTTGAAGTCAAGTAGGTTCAATGATCATATTTGGCAGTGCAGTCCATAGAGTTACTGTTATCTAAGGCCTAGTTCTGAAGTTACGCTGATGTCAGTTTGGGAAGGAGTCAAGAGAACAGCTAGAGTTCCATCTATTTTTCTTTTACTTGACTTTCTTATGAAGCAATGCACGACAGAGAATAGGTAGGTGTGATATGGCCATTTTCCCAGCAAAATTGATTCTGTCAAGTTATTTTCAGCCCTACCTTTCTACATATTCTTACATGTTTTCTTTCTGTGTTTTTTCATACAGAAGCATAGATACCCATTAAATGTACAGTACAATATGACTTTATAGGACAATCCAGTCCATATAGGAGTTTTGGTTGGCTAGGAATTGCAGAATCAGGCCCTTCTAATGTTTTCATATTTGGTTGTTGAGGGCCATACTGTACATTTAAATGGCATTGATACATCTTTATATGAAGATGAGGTATATCAAGAAAAAGAAGCAAGTAAAGCTTCGGCTATATTTATAGTTTTTATTCCCCCAAAGTCCCTTAAATATGCACTATTTCCGACAAGAAGGACTGAGCTGATCAGTTGCAGGTACCCATTGCTGAATTTAGTCAACAAGCCCTTACATGGTTCACTTCAGGGTTAGGGGAAATTATGAAAATGAGTTTGCCATGCTTTGCAATGGCAGTGACCAGTAGCAGAAAGATTAACTTCCATGGGTAGGAAAGGAAGTCTAGGAGGTTGCTGCAGGATGGGACAGACTGGAGTTCAAATCTGAACTGTGATGTCCTCATTTACACTGTAGGAATGTGGTTATGATAGATGACTTGGGCTACATATGATTGCAGCTGTGTTAAGTTATAGTTGTCCCTAGAGAAGATAAAAGATCACTTTCTTTTTCCCATCCTTGCTCTTTTCTTCTAATCCTCCATTTTAGAACAGTGTTTTTCATGCTTTGAAAAGTAAAGGTTTATTCTTTCCTTTTATCTTTACTAAGATTAGCAAAACAGAGATCTTTAGATTTAACTAGTTGCTTCAGGTGGTGCCAATTTCTCTTTGAAAATCCAGAAGAGGAAGTGCCATAAAGGAGAAATTTATGTCATTAGTATAAATTGGCTATTAACCAGGATGGGCAGGGATGGTGTCCCTAGCCTCTCTTTGCCAGAAGCTGGGAATGGGCAACAGGGGATGGATCACTTGATGATTACCTGTTCTGTTCATTCCCTCTGGAGCACCTGGCATTGGCCACTATTGGAAGACAGGATACTGGGCTAGATGGACCTTTGGTCTGACCCAGTATGGCTGTTCTTGTGGTGCCAACATAACTTTGTCTGAGAGATGTACGGGTGATGTTTGAATTAAAGTAACCAATAGGAAAAAAGAAAAGCAAAAGGCCTCTAAACTCAGCAATATTTAATGGATAATATGTCACTTTTCTAGAAGGATTTTAAATAAAATCTATGTTAAATAATATTCAGAGTAATACAAATAGTTGTCAATAAATGTAAGTTTAATTATAATTTTACATGAATTTCTCTGGGATTAATGTACATATTCTCTGGGATCAGCCAGTTAAATGCAATCATAAGCTTGCTTGCTTGAATCAGTATCTGTGTACAGAAGAAAGCAAAACCAAATGAGGTGGGCAGTGCTAGCTTGTGCAACTGAATAGAGATCCTGCAGCCTGGGCTAAAGTCATGTTAGATGTGTTGACTGGCACCAGCCAAATCAGTACCAAATGTGGTTTGAGTTCCTAGGGACAAGGATTATTATTTTTACTAGTAGTAGTATTACAGTAGTGCCTAGGAGCCCTAGTCATGGACCCATTGTGCTAGGCATTGTACAAACGTAGACTATAAGGATGGTCCCTGCCCCAACAGGCTTAGTCTAAGACAAGAGACAACAGATGTTTACAGACAGATGGCGGAGTACAATTAAGCAATGAGACCGTATTGGTCAGCATGATGGAAGGTGGTCACTGGATATCAGCAGCCTAACTGTTGTCAAGTATTCTGTAGGCATCACAGCAAAGGAGAGCTTTGGAGGAGGGATCTGCAGGTGTATAAATGAGGTGGCTTTGCTGATGTTTATGGGGGGCTTCTCCTAGGCATGTGGGGCAGCGTGGGATTTGTTTGAAAATTTAACAAGTGGCTGCATGGAGGAGAACATCAACAGCTTGATAGCCAATGAGAGCTGACAGGCAGGGTGGGGACTGACTGTGAACAGCCGTGAAAGTGAAGACGAGCAGTTTATGTATAAATCATAAAGAAGGGGGAGTCAATGGAGGGATTCAAAGAGAGCGGTAACAAGGTCAAAGTGATGGGCTAGGAAAATGATCTTTACAGCAGCATTCTGAGTGAACAAGTGGGGCAAGATTGCATATGTCAGGGCCAGAGAAAAGAATGTTGCAGAACTGAAGAGCAGGATGATGAGAGCCTGGATGAGAGTTTTTGCTGTGTGAATGGGTAGGAAAAGCAGTATCTAAGAGAGGTAATATAGAAAGAATCAGCAAGATTTTTATATAGGCTGGATGTGAGGAGCAAGAGAAAAAGTCTGAGTCGAAGATGACCCCCAGTTACAGGCCTGAGTGACAGGCAGGACAGTGGTGTTGTCCAAAGTGTTCAAAAAAGGAATCCGTGGGGAGGGTTTGGGGGATTAGATAAAGAGCTCTATTTTAGCCATGTTTGGCTTGAACTGGCAACTAGACATCAATTAAACGTCAGAGAGAGAGAGAGGCTGCGATTTCAACTTGGTATGATACAGCATGGCCAGAGGGCAGCAGGAGAGTGTTAGAAGGGAGACTTATTCCCTGTAGAGGGAAGAAAGTTTGCTATAGATTAATTAAAGCCCCTGAAGCCAATTAGAGCACCTGAAGCCAGTCACCTGATAAAACCCCCCTGCTTCAATCAAGGGAAGGAGTTGAAGCAGAGTGGATTGGTGTTGGAGTAGAGAGCAGTTTGGAGGAATTGAAGCAGAGTGGATTGGTGTTGGAGCAGAGAGCAGTTTGGAGGGAAGCAGAGGAGAGTTTGGAGAAGACCAAAGTGGTGGGCGAAGAAGACCAAGACCCTAGGTAAAGGGACACCTGGTTTGTGCAGAGGGAGGCCCACAAGCTGAAGGGCAGGAGAGGGAAGTAGTCCAGGGGAAGGAGCCTCTAGTTCAAGCCGTTTACCGCTATCCCTAGGGCTCCTGGGCTGGGACCCAGAGTAGAGGATGGGCCTGGGTCCCTCCCTCTCCACTCCCCTCCTCTAGGGCACTAGTGGGGCAGTTAATACCCCAGTTCAGGGGTGAGAAATGGTGCCCTGAAGACTCCCCAAGAAGAGAGAGCGCGAGACCCATCAAAGTAGTACCGGCAATTTGCCACAGAGGACAGAAGGAGACAGGTCTGGAGTAGAAAAGAATATCTGTGAGTCCTCAGCATAGAGAGTTGAATTTGTTTTTGTGGATGAGATTACCCAGAGATAAGGTGTAGAGGGAGAAGAGAAGGGGACCAAGGACAGAGTCCCATGGAATTCCCATTGAAAGTTGGAGGCAAAATTCATAGATTCCAAGACCAGAAGGGACCATTGTGATCATTTAGCTTGACCTGCTGTATAACACAGGCAATAGAAAGATAGTTCCCTAGTTACAGTTACATGTTGAGACCTATCAGTTAGCCAGTTTTTAATCCATGTAATGTGTGCCATGTTAATTTTATATCATTCTAGATTTTAATCAAAATGTTGTACGGTACCAAGTCTAACGCCTTACAGAAGTCTAAATATTATGTCAATACTATTACCTTTATCAACCAAACTTGTAATCTTATCAAACAAAAATGTCAAGTTAGTCTGACAGGTTCTATTTTCCATGAATCCATGTTGATTTCCATTAATCACATTATCCTCTTTTAGTTTTTTATTAATTGAGTCCTGTATCAGCCACTCTATTATCTTGATGAGGAGGATCCTACATTTGATTCAAAGGACATGCTGAAGGAGCAATTGGAGAGGTAGGAGGAGAACCAGGAGAGCACAGAGTCAAGGAAGCCAAGGGTGGACAAGATTTCAAGAAGAGCATGATTGACTGTGGCAAAGACAGGTCAAGGAGGATGAGGATGGAGTACTGGTTCTGAGGTTTAACTAGGGAGAGGTCAGTAGATACTTTGGCTAGAGTTCTAGTGGAGTGCCGGGGCAGAAATTGGATTTAAAAGGGTCTAAGATAGGAATGGAGGAGAGGAACTTCAAACAGGAATTGTAAACAGCATGTTCAACATGTTTAGAAGATGAAATGGCATGGAGGGGGACATGGGAAAGGGTCTTCAATCAGGGCACTTCCCAGGCAAAACTGCTGTCCAGAATTAATTACTATTCAGTCTGTGCTGCATTAGGCTCTTAAGCCTCCTTTCATATCCACAAAAGTTAATCCTCTGGCATTGACTTCAATAAGATTTAAGCACATGCTTAAAAATTAAGCAAATGCTAGAGCGCTGTCCTGAATTGGGGCCTAATAGCCTAAGCCAGAGGTTCTCAAAGTGTGGTCCGCGGCCCACCAGAGGCCACAAGCTCCATCCAGGTGGTCTGCAGACAGTTCCCTCAAGAGAATGAAGGGCCACCCACCTAATGAGTGGAGCTGTGCAGGCGTGGCTCTACTAATTAGGTGCCTGGACCCTGGAGAAAGACATACATGTAAGGTGTGGTGGTGGCCTTCGGTGGGATAATGGGTAGTTGGGAGGGGTCAGTGGTGCGAGAAGAGGGGGTGGGGGAATTTGGGATATGCAGGACTGCAGTGGCCAGAGAAAGGGGCGACTTTCCTCAGCTCCAGGGCTGCGGCTGCCGGGGAGAGATGGCCCTCCTTCCCAGCCTCAGCTCTGTGGCTGCTGAGATGGGGGAGACCCCCTTCCTTCCCAGCCCCAGCTCGGGGGCTGCCGCATCAGGGGAGAGATCCCCCCTCCTTCCTAGCCCCCGCTCGGGGGTTGCTACAGCTGGGAGAAAGGGCACATCCATCGTATTAGAAAGGTAAGACTACTGATATTAAAATATGAGTTGTCTTTTTATTTGTAGAACAAAAAAAGTTATTTTTATAGCGCTTTTATCCAAAGCACTTTACAATAGTTAGCTAACGGTAAAAACAACATTTGGAAAGATCATTAAGTGGTCTGCCAAGACCCTCAGCAATTTTCAAGTGGTCCGTGGAAAAAAAAAATTTGAGAACCACTGGCCTAAGCTAATCACTAAATAACTAATCAGAATCTAACTATATTTCTGCCTCCCTTATTCACTAATGTACATGTGTGACTCTGGACTGAACTTAATTCAACAAATGGAAAATTCTCTATACAGTTTTTCAGTGTGATGATGACTAGAGGTCCAAGAGCAGTATTTAAGATAGTTATTTCTTCCTGTAGCAAATGTGAACATAGATCAAACTGAGAACAGTAGATTACTGAACAGGTTTCTCTGTTAAAACTGGAGAAAGGTGATATTGTTATTCTGTATTTAAATACATGAGCTTGAAAATCAACTCCTGCTAATGCACCTGTAGTTCTCTGATTTATCTGTAACCAATGTACGTCCATGATTGGTCTAAATCAGAAGAATGCTAAATAAACGCTGTTTAAATACTTGGCAGTGGCTAGCTCAGCAGTTTGACCGTAGCTCCACTGAACATACCTGGGTGGCTTAGTGTAAAAAAAGGCTTTCATCAGTGTTCTTTTTTGCTGTAAAATGAAAATCAATAAAGATTTGGTTTGAATGATTTCAGGAAAGGATTGCAGCTTGAACTTCTCATATTATAAAATAAGAGTCCACAAAAGTATCCAATGAACCTCTGAATAATAAAAATAATTAATTTTCCTTTTAATAATATATTTAATGGTTTTTAAGCGAAAATATGCAATATCCTTTTGATATTGCTGCAATGAAGAATCTTCAGAACCTACAACCCGTTGCACCATGTTTGTTATTCTGCAGTCCTGAGGTAAGACAGAGAGCAACATCCTGGAAACACTATAAATTGTCACAGCTGGAAAAATCTCTAAGGATTTTTCTAAGTCATGGAACTCGTTTCACATGAAGGAGATGTGAAACTAATGACTAAGTGCCTTAAAAGGAGATTTCACAGATGCGGGTACGGTTGCTTTTAGACAGTTGGTTACGTTTTTGTGGTCTCTCTTTCACTGAAGGGAATAAATTTCATTTGAGATGTGCAGTGAGATAGCAAAAGGGAGTATGTGCTGCCGTTTCTGAGAGACCCTAATGACTTGTGATTGGTTTCACAATTTCTTTGAATTTCTCATGGTCTGATGATACTTAGAAAAAGACAAGATGATTTTGTTTTCATTGTAGTATAGGCCCAATTCTGCTTCCATTGACATCTATAGGAATTTTGCCATAACTTTAGCATGACGAGAATCGGTCCCCTTCTGAGTTATCATGGACACAGACACTTCCAAACAGTGGCACCATCCTTCTAGTGCAGTGCGCTCTTTCCAGGTATCATTTTCCCTTGGAGATCACATCTCTTGAAAGCTTCCACACAGGGCAGAAGAATGTAAGTTAGTGATGTTTCTCTTTTCTCCTAAGTGCTAATTCCCACAATATAGAAATAGGTTTCAGAATAGCCACTGGGTTAGTCTGTATCTTAGTCTCTAAGGTGCCACAAGTACTCCTTTTCTTTTTAATATAGAGATAGCAGCTTAACCATTTAACAGATGAGTAATTTATTAGGTATTAGGGGCAAGATGTGTCAGGTGCTAGTAAATGGTCTTTTAATTATCAATGCTTCAGTAACGCATTTTCATCTGCCTTCAGGTGAATGTAAACCTAATATGAATAGGGCTAGTAGGGAGACTAAGTACTTCCTTTATTTCTAATGTGGTTGGAATGTAGGTACTCTAGTAAAATATCCAATTCTTTTCAGAAAACGTAAGCACATGCTATTCAGGTAAAATGACAAGAAGGGAGCATTTTCTGTTTGGTGCATCCAAAATAACTCCCCAAAGTTCCAGCAGAATGAACCACCCTAACTAATGTCCCCACAGCACCAATTTTGGAGTCAATTCATTTGATAAAGTTCCGTATACAGTTCACCTGAAATTCAAGATTTGTTAGCACAGGGTTTCTTCTACTTTAGACCAGATGGGTAATAAGCACAAATCTGGGACAACAGGCTCTAAAGGAGAAACTAGAACAAAAAAGAGAGAACATCCATTTATAAATGAAAAGCATAGAAACATTCTGAAAAAGGCCAGTGTAAAAGCTGAACTAGCTTTTGGTCAGCTTTTACAAATGCCCCTCCCCACACAGTCAACAGGAAAGAACGTCCAGTGACTGTTAGGAAAGGACACCGCACCCTCATTTTTCAGAGTATGTATGTGTGTGAAGCAAGAGAGCATGTGCTGCTGGGAGCAGGGGTTGCCCTCCCTCCCCTGGCTCCTTCCCATTGGCTGCTGGAGGCAAGGGAATGGGCTAGTCACCCAATAGCTCACCTGCTATTTGGATATTTAAGCTTACTCGGTCTTTTCAAAAAACCTCTTGCTAGCAACCCTTAATGTAGCGTCAGGGTTGTGTTATTTATGATGCTGTGGGTCTGACCAATCATGTGTTTTGGGTCAGGAAGGAATTTTTCCATTGGATACAAGTGGCAAGAATTGTGGTGGTTTTGTTTTGTTCCCTTCCTCACAGCATCAAGGAGGCACAGTTAGCTTACAGCAATAATACTTAAAAGGTTAATATTAGGAAAGTAAGACTGTTTAGCTTGTCACAACTTGCGGCTGGTGCCCAGTGCAGATAAGGATAAGTGGGACCAGTTCCAAGAGGTAAATGAGACCCAGGGTTGCACTGGTGGTCCTTCTGTCTGGCAAAGGGGGACACCTGATGTTTTCATGGGCTGAGGTCCTCCCTTGGGAACCTCTACACACCCTGTGCAGCAGAGGTGGAGAGGATTCTGAAGTGAGCTGAATCACAGGGGTGAGCTCAGGTAGGTCTATCCCAAGTTACTGATTGTAGGGTGGGAATTTTGAACACTGCACTGGACCCAATTCAGTGCCTGTTATACGAGGGTGAGGAATGTAATGCACTCCCCCCGCGGTAAATAAATAATGTGTCTGCCTGCTGCTGAAAATCCATCCCATATGACTATCATTCATTTGCCTGTGTGTTTTGACTAATGCAATTGGCACTAAATCTGGAAACCAGAAAAAGGATTTACTTATACACCAACACAAAGCAGTGTCTGAAATCTTCACCCTGCATGTGTGGAGACACAGCATCCACACATTTCTTTGCACCATTTAAGATCCAGTAGAACTTTTTTACTTTAATATTTAATTAAAATGTCTAGATTATTTATTTATTAACAGTATCTTGTTTATTTATTATCTTGCTGTTACCTTGTCCGTGAGGACAATGTGATAGATGATTTCTACAGTGCTATACTTGCTCAGTTAATTTGTTCTGTAAAATAGTTTGTATTCCAAGTATAATTCTTAACAAAAGTTACATACAGCATGTTACTGTCAAAATCCTTTAATAGTAAAGTTTTATTTGGGTTTATTTGTTTGGATTTACCCATTACCAAACCATTAAATATGATAGGCACAGTATAGTTAATGGTCCAAATGATTTTGCTGGGTTATATTCTTTCAGTGTACCTTAATCAGGTAACTCTGGCAAAAACAGTGTCACTGAAAACAGATGTGCTGTTGTTTTGCTTTAACTACCAGGTACTATTCAGTGTTATTCTAGAGCCACTTTTCTTGACAAACCAATTATGGAACAAAACAAAAACCATGTGTGACAAAGTTCCTCCTCTACCTTGGTGGGTCTTGCGCTTATTGGCAGATTTGCTCGCCTTGGAGCTTCACGGCAGCCCTCAGCTTGGCCGTTTTCATGAACCCACAGTCCAGGTCAACTCCTTCTGTGTCTGACCAGGAGTTGGGAGGTTTGGGGGGAACCCGGGCCCACCCTCTACTCCGGGTACCAGCCCAGGGCCCAGTGGAATACAGCTGTCTAGAGTGCCTCCTGGAACAGCTGTGCAACAGCTACAACTCCCTGGGCTACTTCCCCATGGCCTCCTCCCAACACCTTCTTCATCCTCACCATAGGACCTTCCTCCTGGTGTCTGATAATGCTTGTACACCTCAGTCCTCCAACAGTATGTGTTCTCACTCTCAGCTCCTCGTGCCTCTTGCTCCCAGCTCCTTACCCGCACACCACAACCTGAAGTGAGCTCCTTTTTAAACCCAGGTGCCCTGATTAGCCTGCCTTAATTGATTCTAGCAGCTTCTTGATTGGCTGCAGGTGTTCTAATCAGCCTGTCTGTCTTAATTGTCTCCAGAAAGTTCCTGATTGTTCTGGAACCTTCCCTGTTACCTTACCCAGGGAAAAGGGACCTACTTAACCTGGGACTAATATATCTGCCTTCTATTACTCTCCTGTAGCCATCTGGCCCAACCCTGTCACACATGCCATGGAAATCATTTGAGTGAGAAATTAAAAAGTAAATCAACACTGATACATTCTAATGTTTGAATACTTGCAAACTAGTAGTCAAAAGACTTTTTTCACAAATGAGTAATCTGAACACGACCAGTGCTCACACAGGTAGTTTGACTATGAGACCAGTGATATCTAGCTCTTATGTAGCACTTTTCATCCATTGATCTCAAAGCTCTTTACAAAGGAGGCCAGTGTCATTATTCCCATTTTATGCATCAAGAATCTGAAGCACTGAAAGGTGCCATGACTTGCCCAGGGCCGCTCAGCAACTCATAGCAGAGCAAGGAATTGAACACTGGTCTCTTGAGTCCTAGTCCTGTGCTACAAACACTAGGCCACACCGTATTTTTATGATGGCTTCACTAGAGCATAGGTTCATGGAGTGTGTTTTTACAAGGTGCTATCTGTATTACTATTATTATTTGTATTATAGTAGCACTTGGAGAGACCACTCTGGATGTGAACACCATTGTGCTAGGCACTGTACAAACACAGAGTAAAAGCTAGGAGTTTATAAACTCCCCAAGGAGTTTATAATCTAAATAAACAAGACAGTCAAATAAGTCAAGGAATTGCTTTTTGCATTTGAATGGGGATGTTTATAGCATGTAAAAATGCAGGTAACCCATTAGTGTATGATATAACCTTGAATTTATTCAGGGCCTTCATTCAGCACCATTTAAAATTTGGGAGAAAGAAGGTTTCATAAGTTTTAGACAGCTTCTCTAGAACAGGAGAGTCAACAGTTCAGGGACTTTACAAAGGAAATTAAATTTCAAATATTGCTATTTTTTCTTGTCTTCAGGCAAAACATTTTGCTATGTGCTCTAAATATAATAAGACTGTTGCTAGAGAACTTACTCTCTTGGAGACAAGAATTGTAACTTGAGAAACTTAAGGAGGATGATCTCCAGATGGGAATGTATAATGAGAATTAATTAAAATTGATTTGGAGGAGTAGCATTCTCATTTGCCAACGTGCGAAACTACTGTGAGGGGAGGGATTCTCTAAGCGCTTTTAGCTGGAATAGGAACTGGGCTGCTTCTTCAGTTGTGGGTGCATAACTGCTGAACTCCTTCACGCATGTAGTTCCATGAATTTGAGTGGATTATTCACATTGGGACAAATTGTGATACCGTTACACATGTTGAGTACCTTACTACTCAAGTAGTGTCTTCAATGAAACTGCTCAAGGAGTAAAGATATCACAATCTAGTTCATATGCCCAATCCTGCTTTCCCCCTGATTAATTTGTTTGTGTCATAGTCTATTATGTCTTAACTTTTAAGACATAAAGTCTCTGGGACAAGGACTGTCATTTTCTCTGTGTTTTTATACAGTACCTGGCACAGTGGGGCCCTGACCTAGCTGACTTCTAGGCACTACGACAATATAAGTGTTTAATAATAAAGCAAGGTAGCCCTTGCCCATGTCAGGTTGAACTTGGCTACAAATTTAGAGTTTTGCTGTACAAATCTAGGCCCAATAGAAATGTTTCCATGAATTTTAAAAATTCTAAAGGAAACAATGTTTACAGATGAAAAACATTTTCCTGCTATGTTTGCAACCTAAATATTGCAGCATTCTGTTAATGCATGTAAACAACGTAACATTAACTAGAAGCTGACAATAAATGGTGAAACTGACTCATCTGTTTTCATTGTCCAAACAGAGAGATGCAAAATTTAAACAGAAAGCATAATTAGTGAGAAGTAAATTGAATTTTCAACATTTTCAATTTCAGTAATCTAAGATGTGAATAGTAACACAGATGAGAACATTTTTTTATTTTAAATTATTATGTTCACTGGCAATGGTGGAAGAATTAAAGAGGAAATATTAGCATGTGGTAGTATGAATGTGGGGATAATGAAGGTGACTTCATCCATATTTGGTGGGAGTGAATCTTTTGGACAGAGTTCTTAGCATTAGTAAGAGATTGTGAAAAATATAATGTAAATGTTTTCATATCAGTGTTTTCCTGTCCACGGTTTTTGAGAATAAATATGAAAAATATGTAGCTCTTCTTGGAAACGAAGGTCCCAACCCTGCCTCCATTCATGTGCTAGCTTTACACATGTGAGTAGTCCCATTGAGTTCAGTTGCACATGTTTTTTTAGGGTGGGTGCCTAAATTAGCTTTCTGCAGATTGGAAAAGTAAAAATGTACCTTATCTAAGAAAATGGCTTGTGAGAGTAAAGTCGGATGATACTTATGACTGAGAAACGTAGTGCTGTGTGAGAAGACCAATAACAAGAGTTCCATACTTATGGTTCCTATTTGTCACAAGTTTAGGGGGGGAAATTACCTATATTTCTGACATAAATGGTCTCGTAGATAACTTGGTCATCATGAATGTGGAGATGAATATCTGTAATGTCCCTCCGAGCCCCTGGAGGAGATTATGGCAATGCAAACATGCAGCAGCCTTCTTCCAGCACAGATCCCATAGATAGAAAGCATGGCCCCAAAATGGAGGTTTTTGGCCAAGGAGGGGACATGTTGGGCTGCCAAGGGGATGCTCTAAATATCAGTAGCCAGTGACAGTGATTTTTCCTTCTCTTTTCTCCACCCTCTCTACCTCTTATCTCCCAGCCCCAGGAGCAGAGCTCCAAAGGACAGCAGGGACCTACCTTGGGATTAAATCTCCCTGTACATGCAAGCATGAATCTAGACCAAGTTTGCAGGTTTGCAGTAAAAGGAAATTATATAAAGCAGTGAAAGGAGAAAAGCTACGCAGATGATCAAAACAAAATATTTCGATGACCAAGATAAGCACAAATGTTTTCTTAGGAATTAAAGTGGCCATTGATTTGTGTGATAGGGAGTCCAACAACCCTGCAGACTTGCATATGATCTTAACGTTTGTTCATTCCAGTGTGTGTCTCACTAAAAACATTTTCTAATGTACTTTAGAATTAAATTGTACAGCAGAAATCTTCCACTCAAACAGAGTTCCTACTGTCTTCAAGTGCAAGTTCATTTCAATTCACCACTTGATTTAATTTCAGGCTCTCCCCAGCAAGCCAAACCATGTTCAGTGAAAAATTAAAAGCAAAAGTATATTCTCTCTTTGTTAATGGGGTGGTATAAAGAATACCACTGAGGACAAATTGAGCTAGATTAGAGGATACAGGGCAGGCTCTTGATGACATTGTGTTTGGATTTACCCATTTTGCCAATTAAAGGCAGTTTTCTGGTCCAGTATGAAGATGCTATTTACAGTGTAACTAAAGACAGTAGTTTAGTATCCCAAATAACTTATAGAGAGACTTTTTGAGCAGCAATCTGATGTAATATATGGTACAAAGATCCTCGTTCCACTGTGGTTCTCAGAACTTGAGTTTCCAGGGGAGAGCTTTAGTTGCTTCTTTATTTATCCCACACTGACTACTTGTGCTTTGGGGCCAGAAGACTTTATTTATTTATTTGCTGCTATTCCTATCCATCAGAGCCTACAAATTAAGCTGTCAAAAGTAAATCTTTTTCCTTTCCAGTACATTTAATTACTAAATATTAAATCTGCAAAATGCCAACTTTCTCCCTTTTTTTAATCCCCCCCTACTGTGCTTTGAAGATCTTGGTTCCCACAGAAGTTGCTCAGAGATAGAAAGCAGTCTATTCATAGAGCTTCAAAGGAGGAAATTTGCCCGCTAAACAGATTCTGTTCGATATGGATTCTTATATCCTCCTTATCATCTGAGAACCTACCAATAGTGCATGAAGCAATGTGACTAAACTGAGGTTCATTCTGTATCTCATCGTGTCCCCTAAGGGAGAATCATGTGTGCAGTACAGACTTTTGTTTTGGTAGGGTTTTGTTTTTTGGTATTTTAAAATGTACACACTTCTATATGTTTATATTAGAGAAGTCAAGTCAAAGAAGTGTGCCTTGCACATGGAGTGGAAGGTAGTGAGTATAGTGATGATCCTTAGTTATGAGGGGGGGTTGTTTCATACTCTTGGATCAGCCTTTAAGAAAGCTGTCTCTCCTGCATAGACAAACGTTACCCTTATGATGGAAAGTTCCATTGGACCAGCGGAGTTGTTGTCCTTGGTCTCCATCCCAGAGCTTTTGGCGATCTTTTAGATATCCTGGTGTGACGCACATTGCAGAGACTGTAAACAACTGCACAGAGGTATCCCCCTCCAGGGTAATTTGCATATAGTGGTTCAAAGTTTCATTTCCAGAGACCAATAGGCAAAGAACAGGATTTTGGTTTAAAAAGGCTAAATTTCAACTGACTCAGGGCCTTCTTTCTGATACAACTAGTGGATATGAACTTTTGTCCAAGGGGGCCCAAATCCTGTTGAAGAGTTGGAAGGACTTTGGCCTACTGGGTCCCTATAACGCTGATGTGTGTACGCTGGTATGTCTAGTGAGTGTCCCATAGCTGTTGATTGTTTTTATGTGTTTTCTCTCTAATGCTTCTACCTTAAGAATAAATGTGCTTGCTTAGAAGGAGCTGGGTGGTAAATAGTAACTGCTGGCAATGCACTGGACATAGCCCTTGGGAGAAAGCACAGCGCAGGAACTGGCCTTTAGGCAGACTGGCTTGCTGGGGATATCACAGTGTAAGGCAGGGAGTTGTGGAGACTTAAAAACCTACGGTCAGAAGGGAGTGGGACAAGAGTCCCTGCTGAGCAACAGGTGATGGATGGAGGCCTGACACCTCCCTGGAATCTCCTGGAATGGACCACGGAGTGGTAATACAGGTGAAACTATTACATCTGGGGCCAGGACATTGAGCACCTTGAAGATAAAGGTTCAGCCTTGGACAGAAAGTCAGCACAAAACCGTTGGGCAACTTAGACGTTTTGAGGAATTAAGGTTTGCATACACCTTGGACTGGACCGTAGGGGTGAGTCTCACTCTTGGGGCTTGCTACACAGAAAGAAATATATAGTTGTCAGGGAATCCCAGTCTCCCACTGACCCTTCATTTTGGCTGCATGCTGGGCTGCTGTAGCCTAGAGAGAGAACAAAAAGTGAGTCAGGGAAAGAAGCATCAACGCAGGGAGTGGCACAGCTGCTAATTGGGGTAGAATTCATGAACCTTGCCTCCCATGTGCCACAGCTCCCAGTTTTAGCTGGCTAGTGCCCTGTTCTGATACCAGCAGTCCTTAGAAGTATCTGTGGTCCTATGTTTTTACTGTTGTTTGGGCTGACGAGGTGACGAGAGATGGTCTTGGGCTAGCAGCCTCTCTTCATGCAAAATACCATCAAATAAGCCCCCGTTCCCTGTTTGGTGCAAAAATGTGGGTCCTGTCCATGACTGCAGTCTCAGAGATGCTTATAGGGTCAATTTGAAAATTTAGCCTCTAAAGCCTCATCAGGAGAATCCATTTTAATACCAAATTTGATCAAAATAATTTTGTTTTTTTTAAATGCTGGATGGTGTAAACATAATAACAAAATTACATTGTGGTTTTGGATCTTTGATTGTTTTAAGGGTTAGAATTTAAAAACAGCCTCAGTTTAAAAATGAAAAAAGATCAGACATTCACACTTAAGTGGCTACTATATAATATTTTCCATCGAGATTTTTAGTGTTCATTCTTGCTGTCCATCTGAACTGTCCAAACCTCTTGAGTCTGAGAAACTGGACTCTTGCTCTTTTATAGTAAAAGAAGTTTTATAATAAAACTTTTATAATAAAAGAAGAAAATGGGGAAATGGCAGAGGTGCTAAATGACTTTTCTGTTTCAGTTTTCACCAAAAAGTTTAGTGGTAATTGGACACGTAACTTAATGAATGCCAGTGAAAATGAGGCAGGATCAGAGGCTAAAATAGGGAAAAAACAAGTTAAAAATTACCTAGACAAGTTAGATGTCTTCAAGATGGCAGGGCCTGATAAAATACATCCTAGAATACTCAAGGAGCTGACTAGGGAGATATCTGAAACATTAGTGATTATCTTCAGAAAGTCATGGAAGACAGGTGAGATTCTAGAGAACTAGAAAAGGACAAATATAGTGCCAATCTATAAAAAGGGGAATAAGGACAACCCAGGGAATTACAGACCAGTCAGCTTAACTTCAGTACCTGGAAAGATAATGGAGCAATTAATTAAGCAACCAGTTTGCAGACACCTAGAAGAAAATAATGTTATAAGTAACAGTCGTCATGGATTTGTCAAAAACAAATCGTGTCAAACCAACCTAATAGCTTTCTTTAACAGGGTAACAAACCTTATGGATAGGAGGGAAGCAGTAGATGTAATCTATCTTGACTTTAGTATGGCTTTTGATACTGTCTCACATGACCTTCTCATAAACAAACCAGCTATGCACCCACCTTATAGGAGCTCCATCTAGGTTGGAAAACCGTTCTGGGTGGTTCACAGTCAAGCTTGGAAAGGCATATCAAGTGGGGTCCTGCAGGGATCAGTTCTGGGTCCAGTTGTGTTCAATGTTTTCATCAATGATTTAGATAATGACAGAGAGAGTACACTTATAAAGTTTGCAGACAATACCAAGCTGGGAGGGGTTTCAAGTGCTTTGGAGCATAGGATTAAAATTCAAAATTGTCTGGGCAAACTGCGGAAATGGTCTGACGTAAATATGATGAAATTCAATAAGGACAAATACAAGTTACTCCACTTAGGAAGGAACAAAGAGTTGCACACGTGCAAAATGGGAAATGGCTGCCTAGGAAGGAGTACTGCGGAAAGGAATCTGGGGGTCATAGTGGGTCACAAGCTAGCTATGAGTCAACAGTGTAACTCCTTTGCAAAAAAAGCAAATATCATTCTGGGATGTGTTAGCAGTAGTGTTGTAAGCAAGACACAAGAAGTAATTCTTCTGCTCTACTCAGTGCTGATAAGGCCTCAGCTAGAGTACTGTGTCCGGTTCTGGGCCCCACATTTCAGGAAAATATGGACAAATCGGAGAAAGTCCGGAGAAGAGCAACAAAAATGATTAAAGGTTTAGAAAACATGGGTTTGTTTAGTCTGGAGATGAGAAGACTGAGGGGGGACAGGAAAACAGTTTTCAAGTATGAGGAGGAAGAAAAATTTGTTCTCTTTGACCTCTGATGATAGGACAAAAAACAATGGGTTTAAATTGCAGCAAGGGTGGTTTTGGTTGGACATTGGGAGAAACTTCCTAATTCTCAGGGTAGTTAAGTGCTGGAATAAATTGCCTAGGGAGGTTGTGGAATCTCTGTCATTGGAGATTTTTAAAAGCAGGTCAGAGAAACACCTGTCAGGGATGGTCTGGATAATACTTAATCCTGCCTTGAGTGCAGGGGACTGGACTAGATGACCTCTCGAGATCCCTTCCAGTTCTATGATTCTATAAATTCTTAGGTGATAGTGCCAATATTTTCTGCTTTCACTGGGATCTAAAATGTGATAAAAGCCGTTTTCACAGTGTTTCAACTGTTTCCCTTCTGCTACTGGCCACAACCTGGGTGTACAGAGGTTAGGGAAACCGAAAAATAATGTGGAATTTAAAAATTATTCAAACCTTTTGAATCTCTAAATGGAAATTTGGTTGGAGCATTGAGTAGGGGCATGTCTACACGTACAATGCTGCAGCGGCGCAGCTGTACCAGTACAGCTGTGCTGCTGCCGTGCATGTCATGAAGACACTTTATGCCAATGGGTGAGAGCTCTTCTGTCTGCATAAAAAAACCACCTCCGTGAGCAGCAGAAGCTGCGTTGGCGGGAGAAGCTGTCCCGCCGACATAGCGCTGTGCACACTTGTGCTTATGCCGGCATAACTTATGTCACTCGGGGGTTGAATATTCACATCCCTGAGCGACATAAGTTTTTTACCCTTATATGTGTAGACATAGTCTAACCTCCAAAGTGACTCATCCATTCCTATAACTGTACTTCTTATCCTTAGGCCCTTTGGGGGGCGTAGGCCATGTCTACACTACCACTTATGTCAGCAAAATTTATGTCACTCAGGGGTGTGAAAAAACACCCCTGTGAGCAACATAAGTTACGCCAATATAAGTGGTAGTGTGCACAGCGCTATGTCAATGGGAGAGCTTCTACTGACATAGCTACCGCCACTCATTGGGGCGTGGTTTAATTTTGTCAACGGGCGAGCTCTCTCCCGTTGGCAGAGAACAGCGACACGAGAGAGCTTACAGCGGCACAGCTGCATTGGTACAGCTGTGCCGCTCTAAGCTCTCTAGTGTACAAATAGCCTGAGATGCCACAACGATTGGTGCGTTGTGAACGTTTAGGAGACAGACCGAAAGATAAAGGCACCTGTGAAGAGATCATAATGTAACTTAGGTAACAGAAGTAAAGCCCATTAAGGGGAGGGAAGGGACACATGTAAGCAAGGAGAAGGGAACAGAGATCTCAGGAATGCAAAGGACTAAACTGTTGAATATATTTCTGTTGGTTTTGTTTGTTTTCGTTGCTCAGTTTTCATACTGCATTATTTTATGTCTCGTGGTCTGAATGAATGGTGTGGTAGTCTTGGTACCAGTCTTACTCTTACTGAAACAGTCATTGGGAAACTTTGTCATTGACTTCAGCCATCAGCAGGCTCTTTTCTGGCTTCTCTAGGGTTAAACTTAGATTCTCTTAAATAAGTAAATCACATGTTAATAGCGATAGGTTTGCCCCCCGCCCACCTAAATTGGAGCGCAGATATAAGAATCGGTTGTTATTTTCCATTAAGCATTTTGCCAAGTCAGTCAGTCAGTGCTCATGCTGAATTTCTTTTCCAAAATAGAACTGTTCTTAATATATTTGTGTGAGCCATAGTTCTGTGTGCTGATGGGCTCCACAAAGAATCTCGTGTTTATGCTGAAAAGGTTCTGGCTTGATCACATACAATGTGGGCAAAGAAGTAGTGACAGACTGGAGGGAAACTACTTTTTTTTAAAAACTGAGTTGATTTGTTGGGTCGGACGAAAAAGTTGCTTGAACACAGTTCACAATATTTGGTTAGTAATCCAGTGGAATGTCTGAGGCGTTTTTGTTTTTCCTGTGGAGCCAAAAAATCATTTGCGCTCTAATACTCAATGCCACCAGCCAGAGGCTGAGTTACTCTACCTAAAGGTGAGCAGAGGAGGGCTGTGACTTGGAGTGTTAGCAATTTGCACTAAGACTGGCAGGGGAGCCTTTTCTGGCACAGAGTATGCTCTCTATGTCCCTGCCAAAAACCATGTTTGCAGATTAAAGACATTTAAAATGACACTAACGCTAAGTTTGCTTTTACTGAAATGAAAAATGTGCCCTGACTGACTGACTGAACTACCAGTCAGCCCACTGTAGACCTGTCCAGCTAATGTCTGAGTGCCACAGTGAAGAAGAAATCCAGTTTCGGAGAACTAACATGTGCAACTTTCAAAAGAAATCTGAATCTGTTGAGCTAAAAGGACTTTGGAAAATGCACATGTGCTTTCTGAGTTTCAGCTGAAGCAAAACACCAATTGCCTTGTCCCACTTCCAGTTTTCCAAATTCTGCACTTTAAAGTGTTTGTGGGAAAGAAAGTCCCCTCTCCACACATCCTGTGAGGTTGAATGATGTCTTTGTCCAGTCTTGTAGCTGGAGTGCAGCCATCCTAGAAGTTTCATGAAAACAGAGGTTGCTCAAAAATATGGAAAGCTCTTTAAAGACCTTTGAGTTGAAATGTGCTGTATAAATCGAAGAGAGTTGTCATGATGATTATAATAATAATACTGAGGCAAGCTGTCTGTGTTTATTTGCCTCTGGGCCAAAGAACGGGTATTTGGGATTCACCAGTGCCCTGTCTAATTTAGTCTTTCAATTTATCATGCAATCACTGTGGAACTTGGATACTAGGTCCTTCCGTGTTTTATGAAACCTGTAATCAGGTGGTGTTTCCACCTTGCCACTAATACAGCATGCCTGTGCCCACCTGCCCAGGATGAAGTCCAATTTTAACCCCCCCCAGAGCTTTTTTTTAATTGTTAACTTAAATATTGTTGTTTGTATTGCAGTAGCACCTACTAACAAGAAACAGAAGTTTCCTACCCATATTTGCTCCTGGCTGTTCCTAGAATTGCTTCCTTCAGGACTTCTCTGTAGCTACTCCTAGACACCTTTGCCTCAGAGAGACACCGACAGCCTTTTATATTCTAGATTGGTGCTAGGATTTCCCTGACATGGTTGCAAAGGCAAGTCAGTATATTCACTCTGCTGCTTTATGCATGGCCCAAGGCCCTCACACTGGGTTACGGGCTCTTATTTTGCCTTTCTCACTGGCCCCTGACATAGCATAAGGGACCTGGCAAAGGGAGGATTTCTTTCACTTGCAGCTACTTTTGGACGATTACCTTATTTCTTTGTATTGCCAAATCACCCTATAGGACTTGGCTGGCAACCTAAAAGGTTGAGGGACCACACAGGAGTCATTCTGTTTGTGGAATCAAATTCTGGAAATCGCATAAATCCTGAAAAATAGGGCTTCATGCTGTTGTCTTGTGAGAGGCCTACAAGCAACCAAATCCATGCCCCCAAGCTGGAGGCAGATTACAAGGTTGCAGTGTGTGTGTGCGTGTGTGTGTTCCCCCACCTCCTTGCTCCCAGTTTTCCTTTTCTTTCCTTTAATTAGAGCTAGCTTATATCCCATTTCCCTGGGTTGCAGAGGGCCCCCTATGTGCTCATTTCAATTTGGCTTAATTGGTGCAGGGCAGCAATAGGCCATCCATGCCAAAGAGGGGGATCAGCACAGGGGAGAATTTCACCCACACAGAGAAGAGAATTGCAATCAGACACTTCAAAGCAGCCTAGAAAACTCTAGACCTACACACCTTCAACCCTTAGTAACATTAGGGCGAGGGTCCTGAATTAGGAGTCTTTATTGGCTGAGTTGTATTATTTAATCCAACAAAATGGGGATTTAGAAATATACCTCCATTAGTAAAACAGTGTGGGTCAGATCCCCAGCTGGTGTAAATCGATGTAGCTTGTTGATTTTAGTGGAGCTGCAACCATTTACCCCAACTTCAGATATGGCCCTTTAAAATTTAGATAAATGAAAAGTTATGCATATAACATTTAAAAACAAGATCTCGAGAACATAATTTATGTACGTGCTATATAGTGTACATAGAACAGAATGGAGGAAACATAAATGTTACATATATACTATGTGCAAAAATTACTGTTTCCTGCTGGTAAAAGTTAGACTGCTAAAGCGTATCCCTTGTTCAGGTTGAAATATCACTGTTACTTCTAGTATCATGTTGTTGGTTTTTTTCATGCCTTTTTCCCTTTATACATTAAAATGTTGCCAGATGATGGAAGCCATTGAATCCTTGTAAGAGTTACCTTATTAGGTGTGCGTTCTATGAGTTCATTAGGTATGTTAGTAAGGAGGGATGGTGACATTCTCTTGGTTGTAGGCTAATAAGATCATGCAGTTCACAGCATCATAGTTTTGTTAATCATTTACACTGACTCTTTGAGGGTTGAGGAACAGAGATCTCACTCTTTAGTTATTACAGAAGAATGATGAGATTTTAATACAGTAGACTCATAGGGCATGATTCTTTGCTTATTTGCCTTGCAATGATGTAAATTTGGAGTAACTCAATAGACGTCAATGGAGTTACAAAAATGTAAATCAGATATAGCTAAGAGTAGAAATGTACACAATGAAATTACAACAGCATAAAATGGATGTAAGTGAGAGAAAAATTAAGACCATAATATTTTACTTATTGTTATACCTGTATACACACTCTTTGGTTAAAAGGCAGAGATCCACTTTCAAATCAAATCTACTTTCTGTAGGAGAATTCAGTTGTAGCCTGATTCTGTCTGAATGCTTCAGGAATGGTCAGTCATTCCACTAGAGCTGGTGCTGAAAGAAGATCTTCAGGAATCCTGAAAAAGGAAGTTTTTCATTTTATGGCAGTAAGGCAGAGATGTTTTTCTAGACTATACTTTAATGGAATGTAGTCAACTGTAGATTTCACATTTTTGTAGCTATCCTACACTTGAAAAGTCTACTAGAAAGTTTTTTTTAAAAAAATAGCACTTTTTTTTAAAATCAAACTAGTATTTGATGTTTGCCAAGCCAAATTAATGTAGTTTGCTTAGCATTTAGGAATTGTTGTGTTGTCAAGTTAAGACCATCCATGTTGCAGAAAAAGTAATAATTTTATAGAATTTGTCTACATTTTTCATTCAATAACTTTTTATACAAAAAAGCCTTTTTTCTAAACTGAATATTTTTGCAGAACTTTTTCATCTTTTCAAAATTTTCCCATTTACAAACATTTTGTATTTTTTAAATAGAAAACTGATTTTTGTTGGCTTTTTTTCCCTTTTTGTTTTCCCCTCACTTCCCCCCCCCCCCGCTTTCTTTTTTTCCATTTGGTTTTTGAGGGGAAAAAAGGGTGGGGAAAGGAAGAAAAAAGTGATAGGGTGGGGGATTCATTATTTGGTGTCAAAATAGTGGAAATTTGAATCAACAGTTTTCCCGGAACTTTTTTTTCTCAAAACATACTTGCCATTATTCAACTAACTCTAATAAATTCCTTTTTGTGTTAGCATACGGTGGTAGAAAGAAACGGTGTATAGACAAGGCAATTATAATTGTATTACCTTAACAGTTAGTCAGAATATCCCATGCATTGATAGTCGTTCCTCTCACTGTTGTAATTAGAAACAGTTCTGCTTCTGTCAGCTCTGTATACTCAGTCTTCTCAGATTCATTTTCCTTTGTAATTTTCAACAAAATGCCATAGGTAGCTGGAAAAAGTGAGTTGAAGAATAAAATGCATACATGTTATCAGGCAACTCTTTAAAAAAGATTTTGTTTGTGTTTTCCTTTCCTTTTCTCTCCTTTAATCACAGTATCTACAGATTTCTGAACATTTCAGGATTTTGTTTATATTGCTCACATCATAAAGTATATCAAGCAGCAAGAGGGCATCTTAAAGTCATAAACTAAATTGTTTTTATACCGTGAGGGTAAGAATCCTTTGTTTTGACTCTAAGCTGGACAAATGGGGCAATGGAGTCAAACAGAGAGTACACATATATTACTGTGATGTCATTTTTATAAAGTGATTTTGTCTCCCCAGGCATGCTTTAATGCCTTACAGATAAATCACTTCTGTCTCCGTCAGTGACAGTGACAATATCTGCAGTCTTTATACATCCAGAAAGCCAGCTGGCAGGACAAATTACGCACTGGGACAGTTTGATAAGAGTGAGATGGGAAAAACAAAAATTCAATTCCCCATTCCTCACAGAAAAATGTCAGAGCTAAGTTGTAATGTGAATCCAGAAACCAGAGCTGTCACTTACACAGCTAATTGTAATGGATAGTACACACCGGGAAGGTGGGAGGGGAGGACCCAAAGGCAGGGGAGGGAGGAGCAAGTGGGATTGTAACAAATGAGCATAGCATTATGACTCATGAATGAAAAATTGGAAACACTTTCTCAAAAGTTCTGTGTATCAGTGAAATTCTTGGGTGTTTCTACTTAGTCTGATTAATAGCAATGGAAGAGGGAAGATGACATTGACCTTGGCAACACAACGAATAGTTTATATTCATATACAAGAACTGTTATTGACCAAATTTGTCAGTTTAGAAGGAGCCAGTGTAATTTGTGCCAACATCAAATGGGCACTTTCCTTTTTCCTCCACTCTTGCTTTGTATACATAAGCATATATTTGTGCTTGCAGTGTTGGGCAAATCCCAGTGCCTGCTTATGGTAGAATTTTTGCTTTTTCTCCTATAACCTATCAGGGTAAAAATGAAGTACAGGATCTAATCCATTAGAGCTTTTTGGTGCAGAATAAACAGACATACTTAAAAAGAAGTTATCAGTCCTTTTTGATAGAAAGAGAAAGTAAAAGCAGTATTAAATCATGGAATCATAGAAGACATGAAGGGACCACTATAGGTCATCTAGTCCAGTCCCCTGCACCCAAGGCAGGACTAGACAACTAGACAATTCCTGACAGGTGTTTGCCTAACTTGTTCTTGAGAACCTCTAATGATGGAGATTCTACAACTTCCCTAGGCATACTTAACTACAGAGAAAAAGGTGAAAATTATGAGAGAAGCAGGACAGTAAGTATGACAGTAAGTAATTATGTTACTCGTGGCAAGGTCAGAGAAGTGCATCAAGAATCTAGAACTTGGGAAGTATATAGAATTACATCCCAAAAACCTATATTAAAAGAATGTTACAGTTTCAAAGTCAAGCTCTCCAAATTTCGGGAATGCCAGAATTGAGGTTGCCAGCAGGGTGAGCGTTGGAAGCATGAGAGAGAGAGTTCTCCCTGAGGTCAGTTCCAGTGCCTGGTTCCACAGCAGCCCCTGGCAGCTGATAGGAGGAGGGGAAATTTCTGCTCAGCCCCAGGCTGGAGCATGTTCTGTGGGGATGGTGCAATCTGGTCACACAGAGGAGCTGAGGTGATAGTGGCTCAGTAAGGGAGGGGGGGCTTTGACATCCGGTTCTGTGGAAATTTGGCAGATCATGGGAGACAGAAGAGGCAAAATGTAAGAGAAATAATAGCAAGGGCACCTGGTGGTCTGGGGCCGCTGCACTGTGATTTTTGTGTCAGTGGCCGTATGTGTGTGCCTGTTTGTGTGTGCAAGAGGTGTGCCAGTGGCACTGCCTGAAGGCAGGATATGTCTAGGAGCACTGTGGGGATCATGCTGAGGAACAGCTCCAATGCCTCCATTTTGTTGGTCCAGCATGTGGTCCTCCAGCATCAGACTGACAGGTTTGTCTCTGTTTGTTTGTGCAGCACCTAGCACAATGGGGCCTCGATCCTGATTGGGTCCTCCTGGTGCTACTGGAATGCATATGTGTATTTATGGGAAGGGTTAGGGATTACCAAGACCAGGACTTGGCTTAGAAATGAAAAATCCCAAGGTCTCTTTTTTTCAGAGGAATCTTTTTAGTTTTAAAATTATGGCAAATGTTTGAATCAGGTCAAACAGAAATCAGACAGATGGGAATGATTTCTTACTTTGATCCCATTTAAATCCCAAATTTCTCTTAACTGAGATCACAGAACCATTCAACACTTTATTGATTAAGCATCCCCATGGACATGAGTCCCATGGTATGAATGCACCCAAAACTGGACCCGATTCCAGCACAAAGACTTTGGGATCTCCACAGTCTGCCGTTGCCACGTGATTTCAGAGGGGAAGCTGATTCCATCCCTCAACAGCTGCTACAGGAGGTGGAGGTTGTGAATCTGCTCCCCTCCCACTCTAACTTCTATATGGCCCCAGTTTAGAAAGGGAAAATGGTACAGTCCCCTGAGATTCTGCCTGCCTAGCCCCACTACAGATATTTTTGTCACTCTTCCTTCTAACAGCTCCCTGGGGGTTACTGAAACCTCTGGTCCACTGCAGGCAAAGATAATGTCTATGGATGGGCTGAGGCAGGGAGATATTCATTTGAAAGAGCGTCCCTTCAGCATCTCTGTACCCTTTTGCTCCAGTGTCTCAGAGGATCAGGATTTGGCAGCTGTTATTTAGTTGCTTTTACTAAAAGATAATCTTAGAAAAGTTTCCTTTTTCTTGATTACTTACAATATCCTCCTTCTCCAGAAACTCAGAAATATAGTACATGGCTGAGTTCTCCGAGTGCCTTTATCCAATAGGAAATGCCTCTAGTGGATATTAAAATCTTTCACTATTAAGTTCTAACTAATTTAAAAACAAATAGAATATACTTGAATTCACACACACACACACACGACAGCCACAGTTAGCCTACAGGATTTTTTCATTGGTGGAATTCTAAGCAGTGTATGGTAAGTGGATGCATCCCTGTGTGCATCTGATGTGGAAGTACACATAATACAAGGTGTATTGAGATTGATGTCTGTTGACTGCTGAGGGCTTCAAGCTTCAGAAGTGGAGCAGAGTAAGAAGAGGATCTGTTGAAAATAATCCAGTTGCCAAATATATATATATTTTAAACCAGAAGTGTTAAGTCATTGGACAGTTTTTTAACTTGTCTAACCAGTACTTGCCACAGATAACAGTATCCCGAACATTGGCTTTGTGCATGACAGGCAAATTGCACATCAGAATGAATTTTTCTTGAACTGTTTTTCTTAAGTACTATATTTGACACACTTGTCCTTTTCCTGAGTGTCAGACACACATCTTCCCTTTTGTGTTCCATTTTCTTTTCACTAAATAACACTTATATGTGAACAATACAAGAAAAATCTCAAAACCATACGGTGGACTGTCACTTCAAATGTGTGAAATCCTAAATACTGTAATATAGGAACAGTTTAACTGAGTATCTGCCCGCTGCCCTGCGTCCCATTAAGGCATGTCGGATCTATGAGCCTAGAGCCGAGATATAATCCCGAAAGAGCATAGTTCTATCCAGGATACTTGTTTTTGGAACACTCTATTATGTCTACACTGCAGTGGGGAGCAAGCTTCCCTGTCTGGGTAAACAGACAGGCCCAGGCTGTGCTTGAGCTAGTGCTCTAAACATAGCAGGGTGGACATTGTAGCACCGGCTGTGGCATGGGCTAGCCACCCGTGTATGATGGATGGGCAGGTTTCTACGCCAGCAGGTAGCCCATGCAGCCACATTCACCTATAGCTCAGCTTCTGCTGCTGCCACTCCCTCAACTGGCTCTGTTTGCTCTGTTCCTCGCTCCACGGCATTGTCGTTCCCCCTGCTGCTGGGAGCTCCTGTGTCGCCCCTTCCCCTGCCGTCGCCTGCCTGTCTCCTGTGTCACCCCTTCTCCTGTCGCAACATCCACATCACTATTTTTAGGGTGCTATCTTTAGCAGAGCTAGTCCCTGTCGGCCTGCCCAGGCTAGGAGGCTGCGGTGTAGATGTACTCTATGGGGCCTGATCTTGGAAGGTGACGAATACCTCCAGCATATTGCAGGAGGCATTCAGAACGCTTTGCGGGCTTGCCCTATCTCCCTGAAGGCCAATATAATACACTGCATCCGTGGCACCCTTCCAGGCAGGACTGAAGGCTTTTTTTTGTTTTTCTTTCTTATGGCTGAGCTGTTTGGACAACATGCATTTTGTGGGGAAGGACTGGGATTTGCCTTTTGACCGTTCACCCATGAATGTGCAAAGGCATCCGACCATTTAGAGCATACATCAGAAGACACCATGGGCAGCATGAGTAAACTGTATTGAAGACATTTTCCTGCTTGGTCTTCTGAAACGTTTCTTTCTCTCTGAGTAAGGCTCTTTGTGCTAGGCACAGCAGGAGCTAAGCCATTATTCTTCTTAAAATGAACAGAGAATGAATAATTTGAAGTCAGTTAAAGAAAACAATTCCAAGTATGGAAAATAAACTGTCACCATTTTGTGTAACAAATCTGGCAATAAAAGAAGTGACAGTTAATATAGGATTCAGAGTAACAGCCGTGTTAGTCTGTATTCGCAAAAAGAAAAGGAGTACTTGTGGCACCTTAGAGACTAACCAATTTATTTGAGCATAAGCTTTCGTGAAGTGAGCAGTAGCTCACGAAAGTTTATGCTCAAATAAATTGGTTAGTCTCTAAGGTGCCACAAGTCCTCCTTTTCTTTTTAGTTAATATAGGAGTTGCCATACCATTTTCCTTTAAAGATACTGAAAGTATCAGGCATATTACAAACAATTCTAAAAACATACGTCTTCACTCTTACTTACAAAAAATGGAGTAAGTTAAAGGTTTGTTGTCAAAATACTCAAATCATATATTTCAAAAATGTCTTTGTTCTGCTTTTTCTAGAATGGGACATGAAGATGTAATAGATCACAATATTCATTAACTTGATGCTGAGCATCTTTGTGTACCAAGTAGCGGTGGTTCTAATAATTAAAGGGGACAGGACAAGCCATTTTTCTATTGAGGGCACCTTGAGTCAGATATTGACATTGGCTACAACTACAACCAGTTGCAAAGTTTATGAAGAGAAATAAGGAACTCCACAGAGCGACTTGCCTTTTCGCTAGAGTATTCACATGCACATAATAACAATGCTAAAACCACAGCTGTATTTCAAGTCATGCATGTGTTTGGTTGTAGTGGCTTGCCAGTGAGAGAGGAATTAGATAGAAATTCCCAGTTCACAGGAGAAATGATGGAAAGGATATAGACAATTTTTAGCATGCAAAGGGAGTTGTCTGAGTCACATGTTCCACAATCCTTTGGAAAAATGGAATGTTCAAATCAAACTATTGTAAATGCCATAAAGAAATATATTTCTACTTCTGGAAAAGCATAACATATGAACTATCCTTTATTACTTAAGGTTAGCAGTACAGTATTGTGTTCGCTTTTCCATTACCTATTTCATATGTAAAATACAGCATGTGAACCTACTAAGTGCTTCAACAGCCTGTAAATAATGTATGCACTTGAAAGAGGCTGAGGCTGCTCTCATCAAAGTCAATGGGGGATTTGGCTATTGACTTCGATGTGTGTAAGATTGGGCTCACTTTAAATCTTGCTGTACCAGAAGAAATGGTTTGTCCTTCTAATGCCTCCGTCAGTTACATTAATATAGTGGTTCAAAGGAAGGAAAAGAACTCAGCCCAATTGTGTAGTGCTATCCTCTTGCAGGAATTCTTTTTCTCAACCCCAGTTTATGCCCTAAAGCATAAATACTGGTAACTCTTTCAAGTGATTAACCTAAATAGTGTAACTGCCAGTGTTATTCTTGTTATATTTCTTTAACTAATTATGTGTGTATATATGTAAACCATTATTTTAATCATGTTTGATGCATGTAAGTATGGAAGAAATGATTCTTTTCTCACTTTGCACCAGTTTTCATTGGACTTACTGCTGATTCCCACCAGTGCGAGAGGAGAATCAGATACAGTATCTAATGCTCTTTTTGAATCTTGTTAAATTGTTCTCAGTAATATCTTGTTAAATATTCAGAGTAATATCCCGTGATGGTGAATTACGAGGTGAATATACTGTGTGGGTGGGAAAGTATTTCCTTTTATCCATTTTGTGCCTTTTTGAATGAATTATCTTTTAAAATGTGTTGTTTTCACCGAAATCTGAGTGAAAGCTGTAAAGGCAAAGAGACCTGTTTACAATAAGAATAACAATGAAAGAACATAATTGACAATTAAGTGGTGGGTTTTGAATGCAAAAGAGGGAAATATTTCTGGGAAAGGAACTGAGATGGAAATTACCCATACTTGATCTGAGCCCAAAGCTTATCTATCTTGGGAAGTTTAAGGAAAAATTGGTTCAGCTGTTCTGAGACATGGGAATATGGAAGGAAACAGTTTCCCAATATGTTCTGAATGACGTCTGCAGTCCCATGTATCCCAAATGGCTGAAGCTGGAAGCCATTTTAATGCAATACTGAGTTGAACAGTTGAACACATAAAAGTCAGAAAATTAAAACCTGTAACATTTCTACCACAGTAGGCCACGTTACATATACAATAAGGGAGTATTTTGGGTGGATGTGTATATATTTTCCTTCTTACATGACTTCTCAGACATGCCTGTTTGTTACTGTACAACCACTGGAAATTCTGCCAGATTTCCTGTGCATGTCGCTGCATAGACCAGCTGCCTCTTTAGCCCCATCCAAAATCCTCCAAAAAGCCACAGCAGTGTAGTGGTCAGGAGCTGCTTTAACTCTAGGCAAAGTATGCAGCAGTAAACTAGGCAGGGCAGCAGATCTCTGGGAGAAGCTTTTTTTTTTTTTTAATGTTCATGGCTTTGTCTTCCCCTGGTGCTTCAAATGCTGCCCTCCCAGAGCTATCCCTGTCACTGGCACACACATGCCCTTCGACTGCTCCCTGCACAGAGCTCCTCCTCTATACCATGGAGCCCTTCCTCTGTACAGAGTCTCCAGAACTCTACCAGACAGCCCCACTCACATGTCATAGCACCCCACCCACTGTACCACACAGCTCCCCTGCCCCAAACTGGACCATACAGCCATACCTGCTTTACCATAGAGCTTGGCCTTGATACCACACAGCCATGCTCACTGAATAGCGCTCCACCCACTGTTTCACACAGCTCTGCCCACTGCACATGGCTTCACCCAAAGGGGAAGCACACTGAAGTTTTGCCAATGGCAGCGGATTGTGTTGAGTGGCCACTGGTGCATTCACGTTTCAGGATCATCTGTGGCTTTGAGGGAAATGAAGATGATTCCTTTTGAGGGTCCTAAGCCTCCCCACGTTTTATGGTTTGTACCCTAAACTTGTTCCCCTCTGCATCTCATCCTGGATGGGATGATCTGTTCTTTGATCTTCGGTCAGTGAATTGAAAGAAGTTGGAAAAAGAAAAATGGTTCTATCTAATACCTGTACTCTGTAACGATGTGCTTGGGCTGATTTTGTGTATTTAAGTGAGGTGCATGTTATAAAGCATGAGTCTGTAATGAGAAATAAATGGTGGTAGAAGCCAATGTACAGTAACCTTACTTGTGGAATATCTTTGTAACTGAGAACCTAGTGAGGAGTGCATAATAAATTCATCCTCTGCCAGTTTTAGTTTGTTGGCTCAATACCTGCAATTGTGCAGATATTAATGGGCAGGTTACTAAAATGGCTAACTCCAGAAGGTTTAATATCTAATGTATAACACTTAGACGGCATTTAATTATAAAGAGGTCTTTTATGTTCTGAAAAGAATGCTGACTTTTTTTGTGTCAGATATTCAAGAACTCTTGCCAGCCTTCTGCATCGCTGCTCTATGTCTAATAGAGGGGACTCTGAGGAAATGATGCATATTGTAATTTGTCTTCAATAAAATGTCCTGTACTAACGTAATACTCACGCACCAAATGGGAAAAATCTGGTTGCTTGTTAAAAGTCTAACTACATTATTAGAGGTCAGTGTTTTTCTAAAAATAAATATAGCAGAACTGTGAATCTAAAAGGTAAAGTTTTATTTATTTATAATCTCTTCTATGGTGCTCATCGCTGTAGTAACTTAGAACCTCATAAATACCAATCAGTTTATCCTCATGGGGAAAGAGTATTATTCCCTGTCTGTAAAATGGGGTTTTGAAGTATAGATAGATGAAATTATTTACTAAACGTCAAACAGTTAGTGTGTGGCCGAGCTAGGAATATAAACCAGATCATCTAAGTCCCATTCCAGTGCCTTAGCCACAAGCCCCATCCTTCCTCTCAATCATTATTGCTGTTGACATTGTCTGTTTTTCAGATTTCAGAGTAGCAGCCGTGTTAGTCTGTATCCACAAAAAGAAAAGGAGGACTTGTGGCACCTTAGAGACTAACGAATTTATTTGAGCATAAGCTTTTGTGAGCTACAGCTCACTTCATCGAATGCATTGAGCTGTAGCTCACAAAAGCTTATACTCAAATAAATTTGTTAGTCTCTAAGGTGCCACAAGTCCTCCTTTTCTTTCTGTTTTTCTGAGTGATTCACAGATCTTCCACGCAGGGACACTCAGCTTTCTCACAAGTTTATGTGGAATATTTTCCTTTAGGAAACTTTGTTTTAGACTTTACATTTAGGTACTGAATATTCTGAGATAAAGCAGATGGTTAGTGACGGAGAAGGCGTTGCGGGAGGTTGGTTGGTCAGAACAAACAGAAAATCTAGATAGCTTGTATGTGCTCAGTGAATGTGAGAAAAGTCAATCCTCTTTGTCCTGCCACCCTCCCTGTGACAAATAAGTCAAATTCCTCAGCTTGCAACATGTGCCTGCACAATACTTACAACATACTCCACCCTCACTTATTTTAGAGTTGACACTTGGCAAAATATATATAAAAAGGTGACCCCCCCCAGTCGGTGTTTTTATTCTGTCAGTGCTTGCACTTCTTCACATTAGCAAGCAATATTAGTGTCCTCTAACCAGCAAAAACTTGGAAAGGCAAAGCCGGAGAATTTGTGTCAGGATCCCACTTATGAAGTAGAATTCAGGGCAATAGTTTGGCTGGGAAAAGTGTATAAGCAGAAGACTCACTCTCCCTTTTGTGTTTTCAAAGTTTGATGCAAACCACATTGAAGTCAATAGAGAGATTCACTTTGACGGCAATGGGCTTTGGATTGGGTCCCCAACGTGAAACTTCTTTACAATGTGCTAGTCTGTTGTTAACTGATTTGTGAATTTTAAATGGAACATAATGGATTTTTAGAGAATATATTGAATACTTTGTGATCATGTTGAGTTCTACTTTTATGTTGTTGTTATTTTTTTACTAGAAATATGCCTGTGAATACATGATGAACTACTCCATAGTACGCTGCGGTCAAACTGCTGCTTGGTTTTCTATGTACTATTTATATGAGTACAGTTCGTGCTATGAGCTGTTAGGTACTTTACTTTCTACTCACTAGTACAATAAAATAAAGTAACACAAAGCTCCAGTAGGGCTTGCCTTGTTAACGGTTCTAGCTGATGTGATTCTCACTGTTCCCAAAAATATAAAGGTTTTATAAGATTTAAAATATTCCCAATGGAAACCACGAACATTTATTGGAGAAGAATAAAACTTTTTGTCTGGAAATGTCTGTTATGAAATTGCTTGTTTGACAGGCATGATTAAGCCACACTATTTTGTAACCTTATTTTTTAATCATAGCCTAATTTAGGTCTCTGAGTGGGTATATCAAAGCTTGCAGCAAAACCCAGAATTATTTTTGAAGATTTTTGCTTTGTATGAAATATAAATTCAGTATTCCTTGCAGCTGTATCTTTAATGTATTTAAACGTGTGAAAATCTATTTTTTCCTTTTTTTAAACTTAGATAAAAAATAAAAATATAATACTATAATTTATAGAAATTAAATTGTACAGTGCACATTATTATTTACAAATGTGTCTAGTCCTGGTAACTGTCAGAGACAGGACAGTGGTCCATTTGCTTGATCTATTATAGTCTTATGTGCATTATATTTAAAATCGGACAAAGTAATTTTGCTTTTATTTTTATAATACTAGTTCTTAAATGCAACTTGCAGACAACAGTGATCGAGGGTAATACTATGTATAAATTATATTTAAATGGTATTGACCATCCTAAAATGTAACTTTTCCCACTTAATAAAAGCTCCATTCAAAATATAATTGAGAAATGTTTCTTGAAATATAAAGATTTAGGTGCATTGATTCTTTCCCATATGCTATATTTAGAATTTTGATTTGGGCTGTATAATGAGTTAGATTTTGGCATGTGAAACAAATTTTAGTCGAGGCTCATCATTTTCCTGTATAGACGGGATAACACGATTCTTATTTTTGAATATTTACCCGATGGAGCTAGACACTGAAGCAGAGAGAGCTGGTGTGATTAAACTAAGCTAGATTTATTACTGTGGGTTTTTTAATGGCACATTTTCTATAAAATTGAAGGAGTAAATGCCTCAGCCCTTTAGCTAACAATAGAAGATGTAGCATTTTGCATAGTTTCTACATATTTCTGGATAATTATGTAAGTAGAAGCAGTGGAAGAAACATAAACAAGATCATTCTGAAAAATGCATTAGAATAGTTGTGTTATTATCTGTTGTGGTTGTGCTCTTCTGACCACATTGTGTTCTTACATTATTATACTCTGTGTATGTCTCGATGTAAGTAAAACTACTGTTTAAAATGTATTTAACAAAAATAATATGAACATTATAAAAAAGAAAAAAGAAACTGTGGGTAAGCACCATGTTCCAGTTATCTGGCCTGTGGGCCTGATCCTATTGACCATACTTGCATGATCGGTCCCATTGGCTTTATTGGACTGCTAGCATGAGTGAGAGTATCAGCATTAGGCAGAGATTTTCAAGAAGCTTAAGAGAATTAGATGCCCAAAATAAACTGAAATTCAGTGAGAGGCTCTTAACTCCCTTGAAAATCCCAGCATGAATGACTAAAAATACTGTTCTGAGAGGCAAATCTGTCGCTGTCAATCAGAAAACTTCATTTGAATGTGTAGAAAAAAAATCCATTGTTCCAGGTAAAGAACTCAATTTGCGGGATGGTAGAAATGAATATCAAAGACTATTGTTGACATCACATCTCATTTTGCTTTTTCTTTGTAGGTTACATATTTGGGTAAGGTGTCCACAACAGGGATGCAATTTTTATCAGGCTGCACAGAAAAACCTGTCATTGAATTATGGAAGAAGCACACACTAGCCAGGGAGGACGTCTTCCCAGCCAATGCCCTTCTGGAAATCCGACCCTTCCAAGTCTGGCTTCATCACCTGGACCTCAAAGGCGAAGCCACAGTCCACATGGATACCTTTCAGGTGGCACGTATTGCCTACTGCACTGCCGACCACAATGTCAGCCCAAACATCTTTGCTTGGGTTTACAGGGAGATCAACGATGACTTGTCCTATCAGATGGACTGCCATGCTGTAGAGTGTGAGAGCAAGCTGGAGGCCAAGAAGCTGGCTCATGCCATGATGGAGGCCTTTAAGAAGACTTTCCATAGCATGAAGAGTGATGGCCGGATCCACAGGAATAGCTCATCTGAGGAAGTGTCTCATGAATTCGAATCTGATGATGGCTGACTGAACTCATTGATAGTACAGCAAAGGCAGAAATTGCCTAGGGAATAGGAGCTGATAGATGAATAAGCAACAACTGATATCTGGAATTAAAAGACGGCCAAATACTTGGCTGACCAGCTTTTTAAATCAAAAGAGCAAATCAATACCTAAAGATATGCCTCATTAAAGTAATTATGTTACATTGAAATCTGCTGCTGTTGTAAATGTGAGAAAAAGCTTTTTCTTTTTTTTCTTTTTTTTTCTATGTCACTTCCCCAACCCGTGCACCATCAACTCTTTATAGCCTGGTATAGTTCAGGTGTACAATCTGAAGTTGATTCAGTCCAGTTTGCCTTATGAAACTCATCAAGCAATTTTAGTAGTAGATTCTCTGGGATTCATAGCTGGGATCTGATGCTGCTATGCAGCAGCAAGTGGAAAAGGGAGCCCTTTGGTTCAGAAAAACGAATCCCTTTCCATGTCATGTTGCAAAATCATTTGACCTTACCTAGGCTGAAACAGCCATTCATAGGCTTTTTGACACGTGGCCTGACATTCTGAGTTTATTCACATTTCACAGATTTTTAAAAAGATGCTTATATTTACACATTATATCATATGCTATCCTTTATTTTATTCATTTTGTCTATTTTCTTAATGTACCTGCAGCCACTCGTCTCCCACCAAGCACCATTAATTACAATTTCCAGGATACCAAAAAGGGAAAAAAAATCCATGATGGCTGGTAATACCGTGAGCCAGCTCCATTATTTTTGCTGAGAGTTGAGTGACATGTTGCTAAGACCCGTGGTCTTTCACCAGTTGAACTGGGACTTATGATCCACCTCAGGTCTGAAGTGATATGAACATCATAGGCTTAACTCCACAGTAGTCTCCATTACCAACCTAGCGTATATAATTTGATGTAGCTGGTACTGCTGGGTCACAAAAGCCAGGGGTGTGTTACCAATAGCAAAAGTGTCTCTGACAGTGAAAAGGCACTGGTCCTTTTAAAGTCAGGTTTGAAATAATTGAGAAGTTCACATTAAGATATCCTGCACTTTTCGTGGTCCACGGACAAAAAGGTTCATAACTTTTGTAAAGGCAGAAAAAAAATCATACAAAAACAAAACCTTTGGTTCACTAAATGTTTTTAAGGCCAAGAGCAGATGAATAGTTTGCAGGTAATGCTGCTCCTTGTTCGTAATCATGGTAATGGTAGGGGCACTAGGGCACCTTACAGAAGCCTTAAAAGAAAGCTATGTGTCTGTGTTCTGTGTGTGTATATATACATTGTGTGAGAGAGCATATGTATGCCTGTGTGTATGGCCAATGTTAAAGCATGTAGATTGAGCATGGAGACATGTTGAGGGGGACCCACAGCTCTTGAAAATATGCTTGTTGCTTTCCAATGTATGTAAACTATTCTCCAGCATAAATACATTCATACTTTAATAAAAAATATGTTTGAGTTAAAGCTATGATAGTTTTAGGCTCTGTTTCCAATGCAAACTCTCTGTTTTTGCTTAAAGTACCTTGGTCATCCACTGATGACAGATGTTTTTACAAACACCAATTAAACTGATTAAAAATTGTTATAGGCTTATTTATATATACACCCACCCCAACAGTTAATAGGATTAAAATATTAATTTATTTACATTTAAAACATTATATTAGTTTCCAAAAGGGGTAATGGGAATTTTTATGATTTCCTGTTGGGCTGAATTATTACTATCTAAGATCAGCTTTTAACTTTTATTTTAAGGTCTGTAGACACCAGTTCATACTTTCTGCTTTCCAGTAGGTGGCAGAGATTTTTCTCCAGGCAATGAGTCTAACTTAAGAGCCCTATTGACCAGAAACAGTACCTTGCCTCCACTACCATGGAACGGTTCGGGTCTGGCATCAGCATCCAGTATGAAGAACAAAGAAGCTCAGCAAGTTCCTCGAATACTTTGGTATTGTATCTTTGAGTGCCTGCTGCAGAGAAATGATCCAGAGTACAGAACTCTGAGTCTGGAGAGCCTAAATTTGATTCTCAAAGTTGAGATTTCCTTCTCCTCACTATGGCTAGTAAGAAGTTGGGTTACTCTACAGTCTTTATCTTTGCTTTAAAAAATAAATCTGAACTCTGTTAGGCAGGTATGTCTCTTTATGGTCAAAGGCAACCTTTCTTCAACTTTGGGTCAAATTCTGCTCACTTCCTCAGAGTTATAGCCTGCATTTAGCTATTTTGGGACATTTGGCAGCCAAAATTGCTGTCATTCAACTTCTCAGATCCATTCTCTGGTCCTTTTATAGTAATCCCAGGTGTCTCTTTGACAAGGTTCAATGGGTTCTCCTGATTTCACCACTACTGATTATATATCTTACATGTGTGTTGGCAGGAGACAGGTCCAAAAAGCCAGAGCTTGCAATTTTATAAGGCTATTTAAAGAAATGCATCTTGATTAAGCATTACAAAATCCTGATTAAGCATTAAAAAAGTTGCCAAGCCATGGAGCCAGATTTTTACTAAATGGAGCCCTGATGAATGTGTGATGGCTTTTTGTCCTTTATATCTTGCATCATTTTCATAATGTATTGGAAGAAGGTTGCCAAAGCTAAAAACAGAACTATAAATAATAACTGATATAATTAAATATTTGTATACCCAGAAGGTAGGACTAGAGAACATTGCTGTGGGCTCTGTTGTTCCATATAATATCGAGTTTCTGAATTTTCTGGCACTCGTTTGTTTGTGTCAACGTTTAACATCAATTGTTGTATTTAATAGATTGTTATGGTCCTAAAGGTGCTCGTTGGGCCATATGGCAATAAAAGTTTTACATGCAAATAAAGGGCAGTAAATAATCCTTAGTATTTACTTATCAATCAGTGGTATGTGCCACTATTGAGGTGTGCACTCTGATCATTTGTATTGTGTTGTAAAATATTCCCAAATTACCTGTATTAAGTGATTTCAAAAGGAACATAAAGAAACCAGTGGACCTGGTCCCATTATAGACACAACATTTACCTTTTAATCAACATAACAATGGGATAGAATTGGAGACAGAAATAGTTACTGTTACATTTATATTCACATTCTTACAGCATATTGAAAACTGTTGAACACATTCCCTTTTCCCAAATCACCAAGAGGTTCTAGGTCTAAGTTACACCAAGGGTAAGTTAAAGGGCAGATTCTAAACCTCTGCAAACAGTGCTGACTCCACTTTCACTAAAGCAATGCAAACAGTGCACTGGACTCCAGTAACTAGACAGATACTTAGGGACTTATTCCAACATAGCTTTATTCCCCATTGCTCCTTAAATACTACAGTCAAGTCTCAATGCGCCATCTCCCTCCCTAACTTCAACACATTTAATTGCCCATGAAAGAGGAGATGCGTGTCCTTCTGGCTAATCTGGCTGTTTGCAGTTGTCAGAGCCTCCATGACCAGGAATGCCAGCAAACTCATTATAATGCCACCTAGTTGGGTTTGCCATTGATTTTAATGGTAGTAGGAGTAAGAGATCATTTAAATCAGTCTGTCTGATCTGAAAGTTTTGTGTGAAGATGCTTCACAGCTCTAAATTTTCACCTGCTTTAGTAAATAGTAAGTTCATGAAACAGAGGATGACTTCACATTCTGATGATACCAGTACAGTCCTGCATTCAATGATGGGAAGATGGAAAAACATGTTCTGTGATACAGATTGCCATCTCTTGTCTCTTGGAGTCCCTCCTGCAACACACATCATCAGACAATAGTAAATAAATCTAACCTGCTATAACAGGGGTGGGCAAACTATGGCCCACGGGCCATTTTAAGTCGACCCACAAGCTCCTGCTGGGCAGTGGAGTCTGGGGGTTTTGAAATTAAAAAAAAAAGAAAAGAGTTATTTAAAAAATTCAAAGCCTTCAATTCAAGCAAACAAACAAAAATTGGCTGATTTTATGTTTGTTTGCATCCAAATTTTGACTATGCGCCTGCTCTTTCTTATGTTTATACTGGTGTAAACTTGTTGCCTTCAATGGAGTTTCTACTGGCTTAAACCAGTGCATGTGAGAGGAGATTCCAGTCCTCTCTCCTTGATGGCCCTGACTGAGGCTCGGTCTTTGCAAAGCACTTAAGCACATAGTTGACTTTAGCTACATGAATGGTCACATTGCTTAAATGAAACTACTCATGTGCTTAAGACTCAGTGCCCCAGAAATCACTGGATCATAAGCTAAATCGAGAATGTTACTCCTATGTTTGTCACGCCAGGTGCTCAGACCCAGGGTAGGTCTACACAGCAGCGGGTAGGCTGACACATGATAGCTCAGCTTGAGTGAGCATGCTATAAATAGCAGTGTGCACAGCGGGCACAGGTAGCGGCTCAGGCTAACCACTTGAGTACAAGCCTGCCCAGCCCTCGGGGTACATACATAAAGGGGCTAACCTGAACTGCTGTTGCCTCACAGCTATTTTTATTGCACTAGCACAAGCAGAGCTAGTGTGTCTGTGCTGGGAAGTACACTTCCAGCTCCCATGTAGGCATATCCGTAGTGGGGAGGGGGATTATTTTAGATACATGGTTTTAATGAAGTTACAATGATTTATACCAGCTGAGAATCTTACATCTAATATGTCACCAACTCTTGTGATTTAATGCCACTCTCGCAATAGTTGGTGTTTTTATTAAACCCCAGCTCTCAGAAGCATGACGTTATGTGAGACTCAGGTCTTGTCTTTTAAAAAAGTCAGTTTTCAGCCTTTATGGTTGTGGAGGAAAGCTTAGAAATGTGCCCCAAGTGTATTCTAAAGGCTCAAAAACTAGATAGCAAGTGAACAAATTTATTATTTTTTAAAATCTCGTGATTTTTAAGCCAATCTTACTTTTGGGGGGGGTCCTGGCACATGATTTTTGAACATTTGGGATAAACTATACTGTATATGAGTATGGTTTTATATACTCTCTAGTATAAAAAAAGCTATGTGAGACTGAAGAAAAGTTCACTAGAACAGATTTTTGCAAGTCCTGCTTATAATATAGAAACAGTTGCTGATACTAAATTGATTAAGTATTTGTGAAATGGGCTTGGCTTTTATTTGTTTTTTAATTTGTTATTAAAAGAATGTAAATTTTGTAAAACTATCAAGTTAAGTATATTTTGTTATGAAGATCTTAAAAGACACAGATATTGTGAAGGTAACGTTCTAAAGTGCATCATAAGTGCATCATTTGGGATGTATAAGTAGGGGCATAGCCAGCAGATCGAGGGATGTGATCGTTCTCCTCTATTCGACACTGGTGAGGCCTCATCTGGAGTACTGTGTCCAGTTTTGGGCCCCACACTACAAGAAGGATGTGGATAAATTGGAGAGAGTCCAGCGAAGGGCAACAAAAATGATTAGGGGTCTAGAGCACATGACTTATGAGGAGAGGCTGAGGGAGCTGGGATTGTTTAGTCTGCAGAAGAGAAGAATGAGGGGGGATTTGATAGCTGCTTTCAACTACCTGAAAGGGGGTTCCAAAGAGGATGGCTCTAGACTGTTCTCAATGGTAGCAGATGACAGAACGAGGAGTAATGGTCTCAAGTTGCAATGGGGGAGGTTTAGATTGGATATTAGGAAAAACTTTTTCACTAAGAGGGTGGTGAAACACTGGAATGCGTTACCTAGGGAGGTGGTAGAATCTCCTTCCTTAGAGGTTTTTAAGGTCAGGCTTGACAAAGCCCTGGCTGGGATGATTTAACTGGGAATTGGTCCTGCTTCGAGCAGGGGGTTGGACTAGATGACCTTCTGGGGTCCCTTCCAACCCTGATATTCTATGATAACTTGTCCTTTCTAGATTTTTGCTGTATTACATTTCTTAGCTGTGCTAAGGCAAGAGCAGAAATTAGTTTCTCAGCCACCTGTCAGAATGTTTAAATATGGGGCCGAATCATTAAGCAAAACAAATGTTCCCACTCAGGTAAAAGAAGGAAGATTTGGCCGATCTGTTGAGAATATTATTTTCATACCATAGGGCAAAAATCAATTACATTTAGACATGAAACATCACAGTTAGGTTTCACTTTCAACTAGTTTGCCATGGGAACTCACTGTAATAAAATGTATAACAGAGATGGTTTCTAATTGAAGACATTTTTTCTACCAGGATGAATACAGCTTGTGAACCCACCAGTTTAGTCTGATATACGCTAATATAACTAAAGTTGATGGCTGTGCAGAATAGCCTTGAAAGCTAGTTTCATCAATAAAAAGGAAATGCTCTGTTTTCATAGTCAAAAACCAGATGATGATTATAGCAATGAGGCATCCTCCCAGCCATCCCACTGCTGCTGATTCTCAGGAATATTTTGCTGCTATGTTAGCGAAGGGGTTGCATTAAGGTATTCTGTCCTAAAATTGTTTGTAAGACGGGTTAAAGATTCTAAGTGGGCCATCAAGGAGAGCAGCATTTTGATCATTAAAACCTGAACTTCAGCATGGAACAGGGCCAGTCTTTAACCACAAGTATTTTCATCAGTGCATTTTATGACCATAAGGAAGGAGAATATGCCTAATTATGCCTAGAACTGAAGGATCTCCGAAAACTAATTCTAATGGAGGAAAATATCTGATTCCTGTTCATACTGTATGTTTTCTATGGCTCTGAGAGCAATTGAGGTAAAGTCAGTTTTCTTGCACACAGGTTTTTTGGGGTGGGGGGGGATGGAGATTTAATTTGTTTCCTGTTTAAAAAAATATCTGAAACATAAAATTAATATGCTTCTCCCTAAAACTCTATCAGTGAATAACTTCTTTTCACATGAGAAAACAATTGTACATATCTAGTGGATTACATTTAACATCCCTAAAATACACCAGTAAAAGATTTGTGACTTGGGGGTGGAGGGTTTGAAATAAAGAGGAAACCTCAGATCAATCGATCAGATTATTTTACAGTTCTCACACGCTTGTGAGTTCTGGGGCTCCAGTACTATTTTGTTCACAGTACATTTTCTCTAAAATTTAAGGATCTGTCTATAGCCAGATATTCTTTTATGAAATGGCCACATTTTGAAACAAGATGTTTGTTAATACAGTAGTTTAATAACTGTTTTGTGGGGAAATTGTAAGTATACATATAAAAAGGAATCCTATGTGCTGGAATTCAAATAAATTGTGCATCTGATAACATTAATAAACTTGTAAAAAAGTTTTTTCCATAAAGGAAAGCAAAATAATTTGTCTATTAAAAATGTTACTTTTCATATGTTACATGCATTGTTGACAAACATAAATACAGACTATTTACCAATTCTGTGTCCAGTTGTTTTTATATGTCTTTAGAAAAGAGATAGTTGTGCTCATGTTCCTATTGACTTTAATGGAGCAGGGAGATGGGGTAGGACTGGACCCTAAATTTCCTGCGTTATCTTCTGCATAATTTGAGAAGTGAACTGTAAAGTATAGGGTTGTCAGCTCATTGAATAGGGAGGTATAGCTGCAAATTTCTGTCTATCAGGAGAAGACTTTGCAAGAAAGCGGTACAGAGGTGAAAATAATTTACTAAGGACATTTTCCCACTGTCATCATTCATCTTTTTCTAAAAGGTCACTCTTTTTACTAAATTAATTAAAAGTCCTTCCTTCCTTCTAAGATTTACAATTATTACCCTCAAAACGTTCTTGTTTAAAGAGCTTCACTCCAAAATATCAGTCAGCCTCCCCCCAGTTCTTTTATTTGCCTTGTGCCAATTTGAGTAAGTTCAATATTTAGACTTCTGTTGTGCCCCTATCTCCATCCACACACCAGTCTTCCCCATTGTGTGTGGAAGAGAGTTCAGCTATCTCCCTGGCACCATCCCCCGCTGCTTCAGAGTTTGCAGAGGCCACTCTGTGCAGTCTGCAGTCTACACTGGGTTGTATACCAGTGGTGCTTGTGTAAGCAAGGTGGAGGAGAATGGGCATTGTCCCCCTTCCAGGCCCATGTGTGTTCCCCGGATAAGATGATGCAGACTCAGGCTGTATGATGTATTCTGCACAGCTTCCCCTGTCCCTGGGTTCTGAGCAGTTTCAGCCAGGAGCAGTCCTTGGCTGCGTGGCTTTGTTACAGGTTGGGGGGCCCTTTGCGAGCAGCTGAGCTCAACCTTGCCTGTGACATAGCAGCTATCCTTCAGCTGGTCCTGGTGTGGCAATTTAATTATAATTAGTGACCCCAGCTGTGAAGGGATCAGGAAAATACTGAGGAGGGATGGGGGAGAGCTCACTTAGAAAGGACCCAGGACAGAGAAGGTAGGGTGCTCCCTTGCTCTGGCAAGGGCCTGGAGAAGGCAGACTGTAGAGAGCCACAGAGATGGAATAAATCCCTGTGGTGCGCATGGGAAAGGGGGCAAAACACAGAGAGGCTGTCTTGAGGGGTCTGCCCTCTGGCAGAGAAAGAAGGAGCTTGGAGGATGTAGGGAGAAGTCAGAGGTCTAGGAATCAAAGGAGAGGCTGTGTTAAGCACAGGCTGTAGGGAAGTAGCACAAAGGCCTTGAAGGTAACAAGTGGCCCAGGGAAACAGCAGTGTGTCTGAAGGAGCAGACCTAACTGCTTACCATAGGGTCCCCAGGCAAGAACCCAGAGCAGGTGGTGGGCCTGGGTTCCTCTGCAAGACCAATGTAAGGACTATTGAGCTAGTTAGGGTAGGGATGAAGAGTGAGCCTAAATGACAGGCTGAAGAATAACCCTAGAAGAGATAGAAAAATATTTTGTGTTGGGACGTTTTTGGCCTTTTAGTTGTACTCTTTTCACCCCAGACAGACGGGACGCAGCTGGAGGGCTGAGTTGTGACAGAATCAGGCCATTGCAGGGCCAAAGAGGCAACCAACAGGAGGCACTAGAGGCGAAGACCCTACAATGCCTCAAGCTGACAGAAGGAGATGCTATGGTGGTGAGTGCGACTGCCTACAGCCTCCAATGAAGTAGGCTGCATTAATGTCACCAGTTCTCCCATTAGGACTCTCTTGTTGTGAGTCATGTTTTAAAGGCTAATTCTGCCCTCAGATACGTATGTAACTCCCATAATCTCTCCTATACAGCTCCTAGTTTTAATGAAGGACAGAACTCCAAATAGGGTACTTTACTTTCTGAGGGTGAACTGGATGCCTGCAAGTCTGGGTTAAATTGATCTGTGTACTTTGACTAGCTTCCCACAAGCAATCTCTTCATTGCAAATTGGTAGCCTGATGACAAGTCACTTAGTGGCTCCACGGGACTGTTAGCAGAGATCTTCTGTTAAGTCAAAATGATGGAGGGTTCACTGGAATGAATAACCATGGCACTGGACAACAATACAGCTGATCCTACAGATGCAAGTGCATTAGTGATGCTACCTTCTTTTAATTGTACAGGCAGGCACTTCGAGATGACTAGTTTTTGACAACTGGGAATATTAGTCGAGCTAAGAATACTGGCCCTCAACAAATAGTGAATTACTACCTTTTTACATGGTCTTGTAAGCCTGCTTTTTATTGGAGAAAATGTACCTCCTCACAAGTTGATCTGTCACTCTTTCTGATAGTTATGGGCATAGGGAATCAACTCCATGGACTGGCTTCTTCCCTCCCCTACAACAGTTCTAATCCTATTAAACGCCATTAATTTCAATAGTGTTATGCCAGTGAAAGTAAAAGGAGTACCAGGCCCCATGCTTCTGCAAGTGGTATCTGTTCTGCAACAAGTCCTTTTGAAAAAAAAATGGAAGTGAAGAAACATAAGTTCTAGGCATTGCTGGTTGTTGCCTAGATTATATTAAATCATACAACTGAGAAAATCACTTGGCATAGCAACCTATGTTTAACAAGAAAATCCTGGCTAGAAAACAGTCTATGTGAAAATAATCCTAATGCAGCAGTACAGCACAAGAAGACAAAGCCCAGGCCTCAAGGAGTGAAATTGTTTCAAGCAATCCTCAATTAAGCCAAGAGGCACCATCTCTGGTTGTCTCCAGTAGGTTCTTTGATGGCTGTGTTGGAAGGGCACGTACAAAATAGACTTTGAAATGTTTGTTCAGCCTGAAAAAAATCCTTGTTTGCAAGTAACTTGACCAATATGTGCACATACAATGGTGAAGTCGAGCAACTTTCAGTTTATAAAATGCCATGATTATATGACCATAATGAGAGAACTGGCTCTTATCTAAGAAAACATTTATTTTCTGGTTATTGTGTGTACCATAGAGCAAGTAAATTTCTACACCATATACCTCATCAACCAGGGAGATGAAGCATGGTACTCTGCAGAGTACAGCATCTTTTTCCTTCCCATCATCAGTCGAATAAGAAGATATCAGCAGAGAATACTATGCTTTTAGGTTGAGTTGGCCATTACACTCTCAGTGATTTTACACTGCCGGCAAGGAAAGGGAAAGTATTGTTGTTTTTATATAATTAATATAAAGTAGGAACAATATTGTGTTCTATAGACAATATAGTTTTTCTGGAAACCTTGGACTTGTAGGGTCCTGCCCTGGCCTTACAGATTGTGAAAGCTTGCAGTTAATCTTCCAGACTTCTTTCCTAGAAACTAAGTCGTTCATCAATCTGTGTTAAAGGTCCTATGCATGTGAGATATATTTTAAAGCTACTTTTTCTTTTTATTTAGCAATCTCTTTCAGAGTTTTTTTTTAATGGCCAGAATAGCTAAAGTCATAATTAATTCAAAACCATAGTCCTTTCTTTTTAAAGTTAGGTTAAACAGGCTCTGGTGGCCATAATGTTGAGCACTACTGTACCTATTGCTCTTTGGTTTGATCTCATCTTTAATGGATTCCAGATTCTTCTGTGTTTCAAATAAAGAAAGATATTTCAGTGCCCCAGAGAATAATAAAATGCTAGGAGGAACTTCAAAGGAAACTTGCAGACACAAAAGCGTTTAAATGCTGAGCTGGTGAACTGCTGAATATTTCTATAACCATAAAAGATGTCAGGCCGCTTCAAATGTAGAAACAGGTGAAAACTGAAGTGATGACACATTGACAAATATACTAGGACTGCCAGTTAGCCAGTCTCTTTTAAACAAGGAGTTCTGAGGGTTTTTTGGGGCCTGAGTCTTTCCTCCCTCACCCCAACATAATTCCCCTGACTTGAATGGAGTCACTCCTGACCAGTTTGAGAGAAGAATTACTTATTTGTGGCTTCACTTTTTCATTGTTTTTGGTGCTCCTGGGATGCCCCATCATTAGCTGACAGCTGAAACTAGCACTAATGGATCCTCTGTAAACATCCTCATACAGTTCTGCCAATCAGAATTGTGACAGCCCTTCTATTCCAATTCTGGGCCTCTCTTAGGGAAAGGCTGTCAGTCAGGATGAACTTTGTTCTGCCTTTTGAATTGTTACAAATATCAACTAGGGGCTAGGCTCTGCTGGCCAAATACTTGTAGCATTGAAAGCAGAATACTTTTCTCTTGTGTTGGTGTTTTGGCCTGCCACAAAACCTACACAACTTTAAGCCCTTGAAATAGTTAGCTTCTAGAAGATTCAATTTATAGGAGCACTGGGAAGATGTTGCACTCGTCTTATTCCCTTTTTTGGCCACTAATACATAGGGATAACCTGAAGCCATATCCACTTTGCTCTGTGATTTTGTAACTCACATGATTACAGGTCCCCTTCTATACCAAAGTGTCAGAGAGTATAAGTCTGTTATAGCCTCAAGCAACTCATGCTTTTAGCTGTGGAGGGCCTCTGTTCCATGCAGTCTGTTGGCCAAGATGGCAGCTGTTATTGTTGCATCAGCTCCTAGAAACTAAGCAGCACAGATAGCCTCTGAGGAAAACTCGGATGATACAGGAAGTCTGGATGGTGACTTAGCAAGGTGGCATTCTTCTCTGAGTTGTTACTGAACCATAGCACAAGCCAACTGGAATACTTGCTAATGCAGGTGTCATTGCTGACCACTCAGTCATTAACGACCGTAGACACTTTTTATAACAATAATGGTGGTAGACTATACAACTCCTGTATTTGCATTCGTCCACTGTAGTCTAGCTGAGCGACATGTTGCTTCCCATCTTTAAAAGCTGTAACGTTGTGTCAGTGCTTAGGCTGTTCCTACCCCAAAGGTGGTTACATTTCAAAGAACGGTGAAGTGATGCTGATTTGACCTAAGCCCTCCTGAACAGCTTCAAGCTAGTGCATTAACTCATTGTGTTACCTTCTCTTTTTATGGAAATCTTACGAAGACAAAACAATCAGGCTCTGAATTGTTTGTATTCTGCACAAGTGGTAGGACACAGCGTGGCAATAGATCGCCTCTAATACATCAGAAGTGGTTTGTTCTGCTTGAACTCCTAGAGAATGTTTCTTTTCTTAAGATATTTCTTTTGACTTACTTGCCAAGATCTAATGAAATATGAGATTCGTTGTTGTCTTCTGGAGCACTGGGGACTGTGTTTTGCCTGCACGTTTTTTCATGACCTGGTGTCAGCAGCATAACCAGGATATGAGCTAATTTGTATTCTTGGACAAGCAGCTGAATGTGTCTTAGTAAGAAAGAAGAATAAGTTTGATCAGGCCAATGAAGTTAATTAGGCAAGATAGAAAATTAACTCTAATCCACCAGACAAAGTGATTTTTGAAGTTGCAGGTTGTTAGAAACTTTCACCCCAGTGGAAATCAAAACCAGCTAAGCTGTCACTGCATTAAGACTTAATAAAAATTCACAAGAAAATAGTTAACTAGCTGTAAGTATTGCAAAAGAGTTGCATAGCTCACTTAGGAAAGAGCCCATTCACCAACTCAGTCAGCATAAAGATCTTTACAACTTAATGCAATAATCTCATAATACTGGTATTTTTTAATTAGACAATCTAGGCCATCCTGCCCTCCCCCTATCTTACAAAGTAGAGTTTCTTATCACTAAATAATGATACTGCCCTCTCAGTCCTTTGGGCACCATGGGAAAACAGTTGAATTTACTCAAATGTGTTGGCAGCAGAGAAGAGGGTTTAAGAACAAAACATTTACAGACAAGACTGCTCCCTATTGCTATGGTCTAATTTCTTTCTTACTACACTTCATGGGGGTGGAGGAAGCTGTGCGCATCTCTTTAAAGAATATTAAAGGGCAAGTTCTGGACTGATTTACTCCTGTGCAACCTCAGTAAAGTAATTGGTTGCTTTAAAATCCTCTCTCTAAGAAGCATACTAGTGACCATTCTGAAAATGCAAACCTCTTCTCTACTTGAGAACAATATTTTGTCTTGTGACTGTTCAAAATCATCCCAAGAAATAATGTGTGAAGTCCATGGTTGTTGGAGCTGTAATGCTACCAATGGCCTGATCCTGGTAGGGTGGTATCTTCAACCTCTGCGTCAGTACCAACCCTACACCTTGCAAGCCTTTCATCTGAGGAACTCCCATTGGATCTACTTATGGCAGCATAAGGCTTGCAGGATTGGGCCCTTGAATGGGAGCTGATTGCCCTCAGCCCCTCGCAGGAGGCGCTCAGCCTCTTCCTCTAGCAGGCTTCAGATTCTGCGATTCTGAATGTCTCCAGAAAGGAGCTGCTACCTGAGCAGACATTGCCCTGTGCCTTCCAGGACTGGATCCCCCATACTTAGTGAAAACGTGTCCCTCCCTTGAAAGCAGAGCTTTCAAATTACATAACAATATTTGACAGCCCATGTCCACTTCTGGCACTCAACCCACCGTTGCAAAAAGTTTGGATACAGTACATTACAACATTTGCTTCATTTGTTCTTGACAAGCCCCTAAGCCATTTGTCTGACACAATTTATACTAAAAGCCAGCGTGTGTGTTTGTTTATCACCACTGCTTTTCAAGTTCAAATGGGGACTCAACTCTGTATGGCTGTGCATTTAAAATCTCATAAATGAAAGCTCACTATTGCCCAATAAGTTTGTTCCCCCTGTTTTACCTGACATATTTATCTTACTTTTCATTGTATCTACCACATTTCTTTGGAGGAGTCTATAGGGTTACTACACTTACAGATAGACGGTTGTGTTCAAAACCTTTCCAATGAAATAACTGTTTCCTTCATGTAATGGCTCAGAAATTGTCTATTTGGGTTCAAAGCAATGTGAACACAATGGACCTGCTGCTTTCCATGGCTCAGTAGGGCTGAAATTCACCCCAGTACAGAGGGCTGTACATGAGGCCTTATGGACAGCACCACTTACACCCTGTATTATGAGCGTAAGTGGTGCAGAAGGCCCTGTGCAATGATTTTCAACCCAGCAGGACTGACGCTGTTAAGTTACTTTTAGCCTTGCTGCTTAGAAAGGAGAACTGCAGTTTCTCAGATGCCACTGCAGGTAAGTGTTCACTTTATAATGACAACACTGGGTGCCTCCTTTTTTCATGCAATTCTGATAAAACTGAACTTGGTGCTCTGTGAAGTAATTTTTCAGCACCACACAGTTCGGGGCAGACATGCACAAATGCCATTTCTCGCTCTATTTTCAGAGTTTTAAAAATATTTTTTATCAGAGCTGGATTGAGTGTCTACATAAATTCTTAATTGTGGGGATGAGTGGGGAATTCGTAATTGAATTTGAATACTTCCTCTACCCACGGCAGTCATCTAGAATTGCCAGAGCGGATCAGATCAGCCGTCCATCTAGGTCCCCATCTTGCAATCAGCTCTGTGCAGGGTACGCCTAGGAAGGACTCATTGCATAACTGGAACCCTGGTCTGGTATTCTGTCTCTGAAATTGGCCAACACTGGAACTGCGGTTTTATGGGCACCAGATTATGCACGTGTTAGTACAGCATCCTGTAAAAGCGGCAAAGGGTCCTGTGGCACCTTATAGACTATCAGACGTATTGGAGCATAAGCTTTTGTGGGTGAATACGCACTTCGTCCATCCGACGAAGTGGGTGTTCACCCACAAAAGCTTATGCTCCAATATGTCTGTTAGTCTATAAGGTGCCACAGGAATCTTTGCCGCTTTTACAGATCCAGACTAACACGGCTACTCCTCTGATACTTTACAGCATCCTAGTAAAGGCAGTTGTGTGTGTGTGTGTTTGTCTGTGTATGTTTGTACTGGGGAGAGGGAGTTGGGGGGAAGCAAAATATAAATACATTTAAAAAGGAAAAAAGATTATTGACAAAGATGTAGCCATAAAGTCACAGGCTTAAATCTCATGATCAAATGAAAAGAAAGCTGGATGCTGATGTTTCCAAACCTAATGCATTTTATAAGCATATTTATTATTGTGTGTGTGTGTATAGATACACTTATGTTTCATTTTAGAAATAACTAAGGCCAGCATCTTTGCCCCCTTAGAATCCATAAGTAGCATATGTAAACATGAGGCAAGGAACCTCTGATTCCATTAAAAATCAAAATTTTGGGAGTGTAAAATCATGTCAAATGGAGAATTTTCCTATTAATTTTGGCAAAAAGAAAAAAAGTCATTTATTTTCAAACACTGATGGTGTTCAAGTTCAGAAGAGCAGTTGCACAGAAGTAGAAGCATAACTTACATGTGTCAACTTCTAACCCTGGTAGAGGCTGTTTCTGCTACCACACTACATCATGCCTTCCACTGAGAGCTTTACATGCTAGGAACACAGAACCAGTGCATTCCCCAGCTACTCCAAACAGGGTCCTTCATGGCCAGTGGCACCCCTTTAAGTAGTTCTGGCCCCTCCTGATCTGCGGGATGAGATAGCTACTTTGTGTGACCACAACCACATGGTTGTCTTTTGACTGCAGGGGATCTCCACCAGAGTGTATATCAGGGTGCATGCCAGTGTAGTGTAGGGAGTGACTCTGGCTGATGGCTTGAACTATCCTACATGGGTCAGCTAGGCGTACCCCTCATGTCCTCAATTTATAGTATTGCAATAGAGGAGGTTTGTCTGTCTTTTCTAAGAAGTTGGCAAATAACCTGTAAGGGATTCAGTTTAGTATAGTTTCAGAGAAGAAGGAGGAAAGAAAAAAAAAAAAAACAAACAACCCCCCTCCCCACCAAAACTATGCTTGTATTGAATTAATGCCAAGAGGGACTGTATCATAACGGACATCATCTGTGTCTCATGTGTCTCCTGTGAAAGAGAACGGATACTAAAAGAGAACACCATGTGTAGTTTATTACAGCCATTACATTCTTGGAACTTGTGCTGTCTGAGTTTTTGTCACTTTTGGCATATTTTTCTTTCATGCTTTCCCTCAGGGAGAGCAAAATGGTAGCAAGGGGGGCAGAGACTCTTTGTGACTATAATCAAAAGTAATTTGATTTGACTGTGACTCATTAGACAAAATCCCATCCAGCACCATGGGGGTAAGTAGGGCAAGTGCAACATATTCAGGAGCACCCAAAATTATCACTTAGGAGCCAAATTTTGCTCTCAGTCAGACTGGTATAAATCTGGAGTAATTCCTTAAAATCAGTGCAGTTACTCTGGACTTACAACAGTCTACATTAGAGCAGAATTTGCCCTTAAGATTTTATTAACTCTGCCTGTCACAGATGAAAAAAGGTTAGGTGATGGGTCTTGATTCAGTCAGTGTAATTGGAATACTAAAAAGAAAAACTTGAACAGCATTACAGAATTTCTCTATAAGAGATTTTGGCTACACCAAGGCACAGTTGAGGGAAAATTTGTAAGGGAGGACATGATGTTGCACAGATCGCTTTTTTTTACTTCTTTCACCTTATACATGGAAACATAGGTAAAATAAAGGAAAGGACACTTTTTGATCATGAAGGTTATGTGGATCAGCACACATCTCTGTGTTTCTGCTGGAAAGCTGTGGTTAACTCATCATCATGGGCAATTGCTTTACCTTATTGGACCTTTAAATCCAGAATAATTATGTACAAAACTAAGCCCTAATATTAATACATTGCACCTACTGGCAACTCCTCAGCTCAGCACCGAGACCGAGTAGCTGGATGAGGATGCAGGAGCTCAGTAGAGAACAGGGCAGGGACTATTAGTCATGAAATGAAAGAGTCATCCTTCTCTTTTAACATTAACATTGTAGTATGCTGGAGAAAATGTTGCCGATTGGCATTGGATTGCCTGATTCAAGTTTTTAAGTGCAAATTCCCTAAAGGAAATACAAAGATGATCACTGCATTATCACATTATTTACTTATTATAGCGTGGTGCTGCAAAGTCTACTCATGCACAACTTCCACTGAGTAGGGACCGCAGGGTCAGGCTCCACATGTTTAATACTGTGGTAAATGAGCACGTAGTAGTGGAGATCAAATACTGGAGAGTGGAAACATGGTGGTGATAGATTCCCCCGTTCTTGTATTTGTTGGTGGATTTTTATAAAATCACAGTGAAGCACTGAGGTAAACATGGTTCAAACAAGAGACAATGAATTTAATGATTAATGATCATGTTTTCTCAGTTCTCTCAGATGTCCATATCCCGGTTAGAAATCGGTCAGAGATTGGCATCCTAGTCTAATAGTTTCTACCATTTTGCCCATTGCTAGCAATTTAAATTCTTGCACAACTCCACTTTTAAAACTTGAAATGATTTAAAACAGCTGCTTCATGTGAAGATGTAAAAGAGGGCCTGCTTTTGTAATCAAGCAACCCAATTCCAAATGGTACTGAAGTACTCAAACCATTCTCCATTAAACAGAAGCCGCTATCTTCTGCATTCACCAGCTAGACTATAAATAGGGATAATATGATTTCATGTCTGGCTTTTTCAGCTGACACCTGAAGCTTACCTACCATAAAAAGTAAGCAAGAGACAATTTACAAGGGCCCAATGCACTTGAACAAACAGGAGTAGTCCTTAATTGCAGTTGGTTTATTTGCATATCTAGGTGATCCTATATCAGATCATCAGAGCTACCATGTTTGGCTTCTCGTAACAAACTTCACCCCAATTATAGTTTACTAGTGCAGATAGGAAGAGACTGTGCTGATATTATAGCTTCCAAATGAAGAAGCCACTTTGGACAATTAAACATTTTCCAAATCTTGTTCAAAGAAGAGAAAATGATGCTATTGCTATAGATTTCAATAATCTATGGAAAGCCTGATGCACCAGAAATAATTTCACTAAGATATGACTGATATTCCACCTTAGAATATAGTAAAAATCAATAAACTGTTTCTGTAATTGGTTAAATGCCAAAGCAAAACTCGGAAATATAATCAATCCCAGAAGGCATTCATTAGGCGAGTATGATAATGTTGTGTAGGATCTTACTGGATGATCGGACATAAACCTGTGAGGGTGGGAAACAGTCTTTTGCCCTTCTAACTCTGCAGATGCTGGGAGTTGGATTAAATGAATAAAGCAGACACTGTGTGTTGTGGTAAAAGATTTTTTTGGTTTGGCTGCATTACTCACGAGTGGCAAATCTGTGAGTTATATGGGTCCTTTCAAACATGTTGTCAAGGTTCCTCCCCCACTCTGAACTCTAGGGTACAGATGTGGGGACCTGCATGAAAAACCTCCTAGGCTTATCTTTACCAGCTTAGGTCAAAACTTCCCCAAGGTACAAAATATTCCACCCTTTTGTCCTTGGATTGGCCGCTACCACCACCAAACAAATACTGGTTACTGGGGAAGAGCTGTTTGGACACGTCTTTCCCCCCAAAATACTTCCCAAAAACCTTGCACCCTACTTCCTGGACAAGGTTTGGTAAAAAGCCTCACCAATTTGCCTAGGTGACTACAGACCCAGACCCTTGGATCTTAAGAACAATGAACAATCCTCCCAACACTTGCACCCTCCCTTTCCTGGGAAATGTTGGATAAAAAGCCTCACCAATTTGCATAGGTGACCACAGACCCAAACCCCTGGATCTGAGAACAATGAAAAAGCATTCAGTTTTCTTACAAGAAGACTTTTAATAAAAATAGAATTAGAAATAAGAAATCTCCCCTGTAAAATCAGGATGGTAAATACCTTACAGGGTAATTAGATTCAAAACATAGAGAACCCCTCTAGGCAAAAACCTTAAGTTACAAAAAAGATACACAGACAGAAATAGTTATTCTATTCAGCACAATTCTTTTCTCAGCCATTTAAAGAAATCATAATCTAACACATACCTAGCTAGATTACTTACTAAAAGTTCTAAGGCTTCATTCCTGGTCTATCCCCGGCAAAGACAAAATGTAGACAGACACACAAACCCCTTTGTTTCTCTCCCTCCTACCAGCTTTTGAAAGTATCTTGTCTCCTCATTGGTCATTTTGGTCAGGTGCCAGCGAGGTTACCTTTAGCTTCTTAACCCTTTACAGGTGAGAGGAGATTTCCTCTGGCCAGGAGGGATTTTAAAGGGGTTTACCCTTCCCTTTCTATTTATGACACATGTCCAGGGAAACCTTTGTACCACTCCTCTCATCTTCATGTCACATGTTAGAAAAACTGACTTCAGAAATGCTTTAAGTTATTTCTAAACACTTGTATTGGTATGTGATGGGTGTATAGACCCAAATTATGGCATCCAGGAAGGGGTTAATACATGGGTCAGTTACTTCTCCAGCTGCAGCTAATTGGCCACTTTATCACAATGGTGATAAAAGGCTGCAGCTGAGGCAGAGCTTGGTGACTGACAGAGAACCTACAAACCCTTATGAGAAAGAGCTTGAGGAACAAACTGGGGAAAAGCTGCACAGAGAGGTGATGCTCTAGAGAGTGAGTAGCAGAGACTGCAGCTCTAGGACAGATGCTTGCTAACAGGCAAAGGTAGGAAGCAGCCCAGGGAGTTTGTGAGATATTGTAAAAAAAACAGCCCTTACCTGTTTATCACAAGGACCCTGGGCTGGAACCCCGAGGTGAGGGTGGGCCTGGCTTTTAGCCCCTGTGGAAGGGGAGATGTAAGCCTTGAGATAAAGGGGCAAGGACTAATGTGTCTGGACTGAGACTGCAGGTGTGACCTAGAGTCCTTGAATGCCAAGTGTGTGTTTGGGCTTTCCTGTTACCTGGAAGGGGTTAGGTTTGAGAGCTGAGCCATAAGAAAGAATAGACAGCTGAGTGGCCTGAGCTGTAGCTGACTGGGGCTAGGGGTGAGTGAGACAAAGGGGTTGTTATTCTGTGCCTAACTATGAGGTAGCATACCAACCACTCACTGACCCCCCTCTACACGGTACTTTATAATCTTTCTGCCTGTAAATCCTGTTCCTCTTGAACCTAACCGTACAAGTATTGCAGGGAGAAGAAAATCATAACTAGTAAAATGTTAGCCTGAGAAATTACATATCATAGCCTCTTCTGTACATAACAATGTTCTCTGCATGAGATACGGTCTGATCCCTTGAACATCTAGGCTCCACTGGAAAGCTGAGAATCCTGTCTTTTCTATACAACTTATGACCCAGCAGGGCTAGAGACATCTGTCTCTCTTCCTAGAATGATTATTGCTCATCCTGGGTTTTGGGCCACTGTGGCTTTGGAAGGCAATCCCTCATTTGAAGGAATATTTTTCTACCAGGCTGATTTACAGAAAACAAACACAAAACCCCCCACCCCCAACTGTTCAGAGGTTTAGAGTGGTGGTGGTAATACCAGCAGAGACGAATTGCCGAGCAGAGTCGAAGTGAGGCTGTCAAAGGTGCATGGTAAGCTACATTAATCATATAACTCGAGGAGTTATCAAAGGGATGCTTCTACCAAGGTGCACAACAATTGAAGCCTGTATTCTGCTTTGGTTAAAGTCCAACAGTGAAGCTCTCATTTATAACAAAGAGCTGATTTAAGCCCTGAGTGAGAGAGCAAGATTGCACCAATATCCTCTATTTGGAAGCTATCAGTTTTGCTCCTCTCTCCAAAAAGAGCAGGATTGGACCCCCTTACTTTAAAGTAAATAACAGATGGAAAGGGTGACTGTGACTGGAGAGAGACAATGCATGAAGACTTCACTGTTGCTTAAAAGGGATTGTTTACAATGTCCTGAATGGTAACTGGATGATGATCAGTTCTCCTTGTATAGCTCTACTTCAGTATTATAATGTTGTCCAGGGACATGATGGCTCTAGCTGTGAGCACTTAAGGCTTTGCTTGTGTGGGGGTGAAGGTGAGAAAGAAGCAAAAGTCTCTCTATACCTTTCTCCAGAGCTCTTCTTTAGGAGCAGGTAAAAATGATTTATCTAATACCCCTTGAATTAAGGGAATAAGCGAGCTAGCCTGCCCGGTGGCCCTCAATGGCACCAAAGGGTTGTGACCGGCCAGGCTGCCTGTCCTTCTCCGAGTGTGCAGAGGGTGGTGCAAGGTGAACATCTGTGGCTGATGCTCCCGTTCAAGAGCCTGAGAATATCACTTCTCCATATGGCTGTGGGCACACCCCTGAAAGCAACAGGTAGCCACAGCCAGAACTTAACCTCTAGAAGACGCTTTCCTCCACTTTCACACAACTTCCTCTGTTTTTGTTCTCATCCTTGTTCAGTGACTATGAAAACCCTTAACTGCTCTTTCTATGTCATACCCCGCCAGCCATTCATTACTGTATAAAGGTTATGTTACAAATACAGAAACATGAATAATAATGAATGAGGACATTTTGGAAAGCCTGAAGAAACATGAGCAAGCCTGTACATACAAAGAAAGCAAAAACATATGTACTGTATCCCACCCATGTGTATATAAGGAGTGTACTCCTTCAACTGATTTATACAGTGCCACCAAAACCACTAAGATCCTTCCCCTACCCACTGAAATCCAGACACATGCAATGAACAGCAGTGACACTACTTTCCTAAAAATGAAGTGGATGTTATATTGTAACCTGAAAATAAGAATTCACAAAGGCTGCACGCTTTAGAGAGATGCTTTCAAAATAACCTCTGCAGCCCCTCTGATGATCCCGCAGACAGATGGAGGCCAACTATTTCAGCTTACATCAGGATAGGACTTTTCACCTCAAAACCAAAAATTCTGCCTTCCTAGAGCACCCTGCCCCAAAGGCAGACCAAAAATCCTTCCCAGACTAACTGACTTCCTTGCCCCTCGTCTACCCTCAGTCCCACATGGACTGGCTGAAAAAGAACTGCATCCGCCATCTTCCCATCCACATGGTCAAAAAGTAGGAAATAAATCCGTCTCCTTGCTTGAACAAATAAACTCAGCACAAATTTCCATAACCAGCACAGCAATAAGAAAACTAAACTTTGAAACTGACTTCTTTCAGAATATGTACAGTTGTCGTAGCTGTGCATGTCCCAAGATGATGATAGAGACAAGGTGGGTGAGGTAATATTTCTTATTGGTCCAACTTCTATTCGTCAGAGACACCAACAGAAGCTTGTCCAATAAAAGATACAGTATTACCTCACCCACCTTGTCTTTCTTTCAGGATGGAATTCAAGTTTAGGGAGAACAAGGTTGAGATTGGAAGAAACAGCATCTGCAAAATTTGCAGCTGTGTGGTATGTGCAAATGCCAAACTGCACACAGAAATTGTGTTTTACTTTCTTAATTAGCATTTTCCCATGCAAATGCTTTTTCATGTGCAAGTAAATTAATGAACTTGTGAGTTAGGGAGATTTACTAAAAACTTTTAGACAATCTTTTAGTAGTTATGGGTTTAATATGTGTCTTTGGTTTAATTGCATAAAGCTCCTTTAGTATACAACTGCTTGATGTATATAATAGGTTCTTTATAAACTAGTAAAAACAAATGAAGTGACAATGAAATGGGGCAAGATGTTATCCACATGGTGAAAACTCATCTGCTTTAAAATCCTGCCTCTTTCCTTTTTTGTCTAGATGATGCTGTACAGTAGGTTAAAACATTAACGTTTCCGCTGTGGAGAGGTGACAAATGACATTGTGCTTGGGTCACAGCACAAGTCACTAGCATTGATTGCAGGCTTTGCTCAACAGAGTTCCAATTCTGGAATTGTGAGCATGTTGCAGGTTGTGATTGGGGATGGCGTGGCTCCAGTCTCAAGTCACCTCTGTTAGCTTGTCACTTTCACCAATAACCAAAAATTGAACAAATTCAATCAAAATTTTACTAGTAAAAATAGGAAATTCATTATCTCCACCATGTGGCAGCTGCAAGGCAAAAATAAAAGCCAAAATTTATGTCGGTAATTAAGTTTAATATGTAACAGCTTTATATTAAAGCACTTAAAATGCCACTAAAATATACAAGAGTGCTCATTACAAACAGATAGAGACCTAGATTTCAATGGCAATTAGGAGCCTAAATGCCTTTGTGGACCTGGGCCATACTGGGTAATTTTGTACTGTAGTTTCTCATTTACTGCATTGACTCATGTCAGGCACATACCAGATTTCAGCCAATACCCATTAAAACTGTCTTCAGTGAGCACTGGATCAGGCCCATTATGCTTAAAAGAGCATATTCAATCAAACTTTGAAGTATGATATTTTGCTAAGCTAAATTAAATGACAGTACCATGTACTTCCTATTATTGGTGATTATTTCATGTTAATGTCACTTCTCCCTAATTTTGTTTGATTCTTTCAGTGATGGAAGAATATGGTGTATATGGCATAATTCATCAACATATATGTGATTGTGATATCACAAACACTGGATTATGCCAACAATGAATGAATTGGAGAGGAAGAGGCTGGTTATGAATAATCACCAATGGTAGGAAAGCAAATATAGCAAAAGTACATATTAGTTCGTAGGATTTTGAGTAAAGATGGGCCTAAACCACTGAATAGGTCCAAACCACCCATGGAACTTGAGGTTTTTTATTCTGACCCCAAATCTGGATCAAGTATTATATTGGTTCAGCATATTACGAAGTCAGGAGCTATTTTGAAATACTAACTTAGTATTATAACATATTAGCCATATTAACTTTATAAAATAAACTGAGTGTAGGTATGGATCTTTAAAAATACACTCTGATATAGAAATCCACTGCCAACTGAGTTCAAATAGCTACAGTACTCGGCTGTTGTAGGATTCCTTTTATCATGGTAACAGTTTGACATATCACCTACCAACTCATAGGTAGCCAACTTTGTAAATCTACATTTACTGTCCAGCTATCACCCAAATTTATATCCATTCACTCAAGATACCAAATAATTCCTTGTATCAGTTGCAGTGAATCATACCTGAGTGATCGTTGTCCACACAACCACTATAGTATTACATCTGGCTCTGAGGAGCAGGAGCTGCTCTGGGGGAGGAGGAAATGCACCATACCAGCCGTGGTGCCAGGGAGACATCATACCTCTGGAAGCCTGGAGAGAGCACAGGGAAGGGTGACCCTTGCTCAGCCTGTATAACATAGTCCGTGATCCCCCAGTGCAGTAATCCTGGTGTGCAGGGGATATGCATGACTTTGACCGAAACTTTTCTCTCTGGGATACTAGCAAATAGCAATCCCGAGTGTATTGACCACTATCATCCCATTCTTGTGTCACCCTACAGCTAAGCAGATGTAGCTGTAATATACCAATTGCTTGTACCGCTACAGCCCTTTCTTCAGGACACTAAATGTGAAAGTGACACCAATTTAGACTTGCTTATACTTAGAGGGCCAGATTGAGCAGGGAGGTGTAAGGGGTGTAAATTACTCAGTGATGTGAGTGTAAGGGAGTCTTGGTTCATGTTTAAATGCTGAAAGAATGTTGAAATTGCACCAACTTAGACTCTGTTCGGATTTTTGGCCCTCAGGCTGACAGTTGTGGAATTCAGGGCCCAGTCCTGGGAACTTTACTTACTCTGTCCCATTGAAGTCATGTGAGTAAAGTTACACAATCAGGCCCAAAGCCACTGAATTTCTGGCATACTGTGGGCTATGTACTAGCAACAAAAATAACACTGGGCAGAAGACTAATGTCTTCAGAAATGTTGAAGCTGTGGTAGCAATTCACTGAATTGTTCATTGCTTAACCACAGCTTCAAGGCTCAGTCTGCTCTGATTCACTGTCAGCTTGCTCCAAAGTATGACAAGAATTCCTCTATAACCAGCTAATGGGCACAATACTTTGTTTATGATAATGGCAGCAGAAAACCCACTGCTGCCATTTGTACGATTGTACGATTTTACATTTACATGGGTAACAGGCCAAACATTCTTGTATGTGTGTCAAACATAACAAATACAGTTTGTGCCAGAGAGAAAATAGTAAGAAGATACAAGAAAATGCAATATGAATCCCTTCAATAGCACAGACATTATATCAGAGCAGACTAGTGATCCCTCATGTCCATTATTCTCTCTCTGACAGCAGCCTCTGCTAGATGCTTCCAAGGTTGGTACAGGAAACCTTGGAATGGAATAAGCTGTTGCCTGGAAAAGTTTCTTCCTAATGTCCCATCAGTTTGCTCAGAGACATGAGAGTTTACATCTTATCTAATGTAATCTCACTTTCCATGGAAATGTCTAATTCTTATTCAAACCTAACAACCCCATTGGCTTCAATAACATGTGGCAATTAATTTAAGATTAAGCATGTGCTAAGGAATGCTTTCATTTATCATTATTAAATGTTTAAGTCCATCATCTTTCGATTGCATGTCCTTTGCTCTTGCATTATGAGAATAGGGTGCTCCTATTTACCTTCTCTATACCTTTGTTTGTTTGTACCTTTCTCCTCTCTAAACTAGAATTTTTCAGTCTCTTCTCAGATGGAAACCTTACCATGTCTCTAATGAGTTGTGTTGCTCATCTTTGGATTCCTATTTCTGCTATATTTTTCTGAGCTGGGTGACCTGAACGGTACATAATATTTCAGGTGGGGGCAAACCATTTAATTACATAGTCGCACCATAATATTTCAGTAGTTTCTATTCGAGTCTGTATAGCCTGTTTACTTTTATTGTTGGTGTGACGGGGTGGACTGGTCCCACACTGGAGCGGAAGGGATTAAGGCAGAGCTCTTAGCAGCGGAAGCCATGCCCTCTTGACCCTGCTGGGCATGTTCCTGCTGCTGCTGCAGTATAAAAGGGAGCAGCCTAGATCACTCTGGGCTGACTGCCAAGGAGGAAGGGTGCTTGTTAGAGGCTCCAGCCCAGGAGCCAAAGAGCCAGAGACCTGGACAAGAGGCCTGCAGCCAGCAGAACCCCAGGGAGCCTCCTGGGCTGAGGAGCCTGCTGCTGCAGGCAACCTGGTAGGAAGTGACCCAGGGAGGGTGGGTGAGTTGTACCTCCCACCCTCCTGAGGTCAGCATGTTTCTGTGGGATTCCCCGCTGACCCAGTGGCGGGCCACTCTGCCACTGTTAGGGCCCTGGGTTGGAGCCCGGTGGAGTCAGGTGGACCCAGACCCCCATACCAAGGCCACCACACCCCTGGTGATAGTCCCCCCAGGTGCTGGCCAGTAGGCCACTCTACCGTGCATTCAAAGGTGATACTGACTCCGGCCACTAGACAACACTACCCTGCATTTGAGGGTGGTTATATTGACTCTGGCCTGTGGGCCACTCTACTCTGGACTATGTGTCCCTGAGGCTGGGTGCCACCCCTTTGGCTTTGCTGTGGGGTGACCACGCCCTTACCCCATCACCCTGAGGGTGGGATGTACTATCCCCGCAACAGTTGGGCACTGTTCATTGACCTGATAATGCACAGGCTATGTAACCACTTGCATATGAATGCAATGAAAACGTGTGTGTGTGTATACTGCATGTATGTATAAATATGGAAGTTTGTGTACATAGAATACATGGTGATGTAGATAACAATTTTATTGGTTTGGGATGGCTGAATTAAAAGTGGCAAAACTACAAATGAGCCATAGAGACACCCCAAATGGCTGCTAATAAAAAACCTTAAGACCACAGCATCCTGTATTCTCTGTAGGTAATACAAGTCACAAACACTGTTTCACAAATTTTTTTTAGAGAACTTGTAACATTTTTTTACTGGAACTTTATCCTGCTGCATCAAAACCAGGTGCCTTAATTCCATGTGTCCAACTGTACAGGACTCAGACATAAACTCTTTCAAAAAACTGACCTAAAGGCCTTTTGTGTACATAAAAATGCACTAAGGTCAGACGTATCAGATACTTTAAGAGCTGGAAGTGACTACTGTCTATCCCACTGAGAATGTGACAATCACCCTCTTCCAAATGGGATGGAGATCACTTTTCTAGCCCTATCCAACTAGAAGATAACGGGCACTAAAGCTATGACTTATTTAAGTTTAGAAAAGCTGTCTCTAGTCCAGGACTAAATCTCATCTGTCCTGGGTCTCAGGCAGGTGTAATTTAGCTTTCAACGCTTCTGCTAAATGACATGTTTCATCCTAAACAAATCTGAGGTTTGGAGCGGAGCTGTATAAACTGTTAGACTTAGTGTGGAAGCACTTGCGATCAGACTTCATGTGTTGTGGCGCAGCAGTGGTTTGGTAGAACTTTCTTGTGTCTGCAAATGGTCAGCAAAAGAATTTTGCCAGCACTTCTACACGATGCGGATCCCTGCAAACATCTTTAGGATACTCAACACAGTGTATTTCAAGTTAGAACCTGGTTCCTCAGGATAGGATGTAAGGGGGCAAAGAAGTAATGGTGTTTCTCTTTAGTTGCTGCCTGACTGAGCTGTCCTATGTAATCAGGAAGGTCAGCATAAATCAACAACCTATTTTCATCTGGTTTCTGAGGCTCAAATTCTGGTCCCTTACTCAAAGCTTTGTGCACATGGGTCTAGAGCAAGAGACATAAGTCTGAAGAAGACTGGAATCCACCCCTTGCTCAATAATGGTGAGGTGCAAAGCACCAACACACCTGCTTCATAACAGCTACAATAGTTCATGGGCTACAGTAGCATGCACCACTACCACGCTTCACCCCCAAAGGGTACTTTGACCTGTGGTTCTGCATGGCTGCAGACTCACTCCCCACTCCTAACAATGCTTGCATTGCTGTACTGTGTTTCGCTACTGAGCACTACTTTCCATTGCCTGGCCTGCTCACCCTTACTGTTGGGCTGCAGTAGTGCCACTGCTTTTCTGGGCTTCTGTCCTCGGCAGGATTTGGCCCAGATGTTGAGAGATCTAACCTAATTGAAAAGTGTTAAGGAAAAAAATCCCTTCTCTCTTAGTTCCATACCCTATACCTGTCTGACTTTAGGAGGCAGGAATCTAGTAAATTAATTATCTTCTCTAATTCCTTTGGGAACTTCCTTACACTGTCACAGTGGTGCTGCAGCCATGTTGGATGTGTGAGAGACAAGGTGAATGAGGTAATATCTTTTATTGGACCAGCTTCTGTTGAAAGACAAGCTTACAAACTCCACAGAGCTCTTCTTCAGGTCCGCTCTGTGGAACTTGAAACCTTGTCTCTTGGACCAACTTCTGTTGGTGAAATGATATCAACTCACCGACCTTGTCTCTTATTAATGACACATTGACTGGTCTCATTTACATTTTGGTGAATCATACCCAATTTTCAGAGAAATCCTACTACAGGGTACATGGCATCATATCTATTTCATCCTGCGGTAAACAATTATATCAGTCTAATAAAGAATCATCCCAATTCATTTTATTAAAGAATCAAAGTAGAAAAAATGACACCCTATTAGGCTAAAGCAGAATACTGTACTAATTCCAACATCTGTTAATTTTTAATAAATACCACATTACAAAACATGCCTGTTTTGTGGCTAGATGACACTAGCTTGCCTGCCCTACAAAAACGTTCCATGGTGCTTTGCTGTTATTAATGAGCCTGGTTTTAAATCATTGTTCGTAGTTTGCATGACCCATATTTTGAACTGGGACTCTAGCAGGTGGTGATCATTTTTCTTTGTAAAGTTGTCCATGTATGTTTGATACAGTTGTGAACAAAACATTTTCATCCATTGTAATGGATAGCAGACTTTTCTTTAATTGGCAAGAGACCTATTAATCTGGAGTATATTATTTTCATTTGATTTGGCATTTATTCTTATTTTTGCACTCTCTTTAATGTTATACAAATACATTGAGTCATGTGTTCCATCATAGGTATGTGCACTCTGCCAATTTATCTGCCTAAAATATTGTCTTAATATTCTTGTTGAAATTTTGGCATTAAACAAACCAAATTGTGCAAACCCGCCTCCCAAAAGCTTGAGTATATTGTATTAGAAAAAGTAATTCTTCCGTCTCCTTACACATTCTATTTCGGTTCTTATACTGTGCCCATCTCTCTGCAGGGCTGGGCCTGTATTTTTTTTTTCTTCATGGTATAATACATGATGTGCAATAACAAACAATGAAGCCTTTGAAGGCCAGACCTATTAAGCAGACTGTTTAAAACGTGGATCTGTACTAAAAGTTTTTTCTATATGGGATTTACTAGAGGGACTTAGTGGTCTGTTTAAAATAACACCTCTTGTGTATGTGCTGTATGCTTGGCCTTCACAATGCAAGTCAATGATATGCTATTTGTGCAAGATTCTTCATCCGGATGAGATGGATTACTTGTGCAGCAAAGTAAAATAAATGCAATGGATCTCATCTCTGGGAAGGGTTTGGGATGATATTTGGCTGTTTTGATACATTAGCCTATTGGGCTCCTGGAGAAATATGGGCTGTAGCCCACCAAAACTTATGCTCTAATAAATTTGTTAGTCTCTACGGTGCCACAAGTACTCCTGTTCTTTTTGCTACTCTGAAACCTGGAGAAATATGGTTCCTTATGTTTGATACTGAAAAAGAATTTAATATGTTCTATGTAAAATACATACCCTGGAACTCAAAAAAACAACCAAATCCTATTAAAGTGAAACTGATGCTTGTGAACAACATCCTGCACTGATGGAATTTTTTCAGCACAATTCTGAAGGTACCATTTCTAAGGCTGAGAGCACTGCCAACTCAGATTAACTCAGCCTTTGTGGTGAGATTGCCTATTAGTATAAATGGAGTTTTGATGTAGACAGGTGTCCACGGGGAAATAGGCTGAGACTTCCAACTCCTTCTGCACTTCACAACAGCCATCAGATAATATTGACTTTCAGTTATTAATCCTGGATGAGATTTGAATTTAGATGTGAAAGACCCTGTATATCATCTCTGGTCCCTTAGAGCAATCGGCCTGCATGGATGATATCATGTAAACGAATTACTATACCAACAAAACCAAACCCCTTGTCTTTAGCCCCTATAAAATGTGAAAAGCGGATATAAACTGTCATAGCTCCATGGATTTTAGTGGACTAGGAATAAAGTTTACTCAATACGTTTCCAGCTATGCAGAACTTTGTATGGCAGTTACAGAAAATATGCTATGTGACCTTGGCCCCGTATGTTCTGATGGCAATGTTTGATTAGATGCCTTTAATTTGTAACTAACAAAACAATTAGTTAGAAAAGCAGTTACATTATCCATTGGGCTGTGTAAGATACTTGGCACTACCAGCTTCAGAGACAGCAGTTAACTGTGCATCTGAGGTAATGTCAATTCTTTGCAGGCAGAGGACTTGTATTTAATAGATATCATATGGCTACCAAATGTACTCTAACGCTGCCCTTGTTTGATTGCTTCTTACCTAATAACTCTTGGTGGGAGTCCAAGATAGGTTTTAAAAAAAAAAAATGCTGTAGCTGTCTTTCTAAGTTGACAGGATTGCCGCAACCCTTCAGTAGATACCAGTAGCAACTGGGCACATACTGCATCGATTAGAACCATCTGGAGAATGGTAAATAGAGCTGTAAACACATACATTTGAAGCTGACACAAGACTACAGGGGACTTCTGCTGGCCAAAAGGAAAGGTTATAATAATTATAATGTGATTTAACCAGTGCTGAGCTGCCAAAATCTTAACTGGTTCCCTCCTCACCCCATGAGGGGGTCATTGCCCATCCCCACCCCCCGGGACTCCTGCCCCATCCACCCCTGTCCCCTGACTTCCCCCAGAACCGGGCAGAAGGGTCTCGTGGGCCACTGTAGTGGGTGCCCACCCCACCTCTAAGAGCCAGAGGGATCTGTCGGGGGGCGAGGTGGGGAGTCCCGACGGTGCTTACCTGGGGCAGCTCCCAGGAAGCATCCGGCAGGTCCCTCTGGCTCCTAGAGGTGGGGGAGCGTAGCTAGCGGGGAAGCAGGGTGAGCGGCCACTCCTCCCACTGATCACATCAAAAGTGGCGCCTTAGGCACTGACTCCGTGGGTGCTCCAGGGATGGAGCACCCACAGGGAAAATTTGGTGGCAGCTCCCTGGCCCCAGCTCACCTCCGCCCTAAACGCACCGCCCCGCTCTGCTTCTCGGCGCCCTGCCGCCCCCCCCCCCCCGTGGCTTCCCGCAAATCTGCTGTTCGGCTGGAAGCCTGGGAGGGCTGAGAAGCAGGCGGCAGCTTCCCACTCAGGCTGAGGGTAGCAGAGGTGAGCTGGGGCGGGGGAGCGGTTCCCCTGCGCGCCCCCGCCACCCCCCGGCTTACCTGCTGTGGCGTGGGCAGCCCTCCTCGTGCCCCAGCTCACCTCTGCCTCCCTGGGCCTGAGTACGAAGCTGCCGCCTGCTTCTCAGCCCGCCCCTGCTTCCTGCGCGAACAGCTGATTCCTGGGACGCCTGGGCGGGGCGGAGAAGCAGAACAGGGCAGTGCATTCAGGAGGCAGAGCGGAGGTGAGCTGGGGTGGGGTGGGGAGCTGCCGGTGGGTGCTCTGCACCCACCAAAATTTCCCCTTAGGTGCTCCAGCCCTGGAGTACCCATGGAGTACCTAAGGCGCCACTTTGGGCCGGTTAAATTTAGAAGCCCTTCTGGGACAACCTGTTCTAAAAGGGCTTCTAAATTTAACAACCAGTTCTAGCGAACCGGCTCCAGCTCACCACTGGTTTTTAATTTCTCCTTGGGTTTTGTGTTAAGTAACTTCTTGAGAGAACTTGAATTTCTACTTTCTGTTCTTCAAGTACAGTTTCAAATGAACAGGTCTGCCCACGTCTCTTAAGTGCACAAAGGTAATAAAGATCCTTTGAATAATTATCATGATTAATTTCTTCTTTGAGAAATTCATTTATGGTGTGGGTTTTTTTTTTTTGAGCCGCAGAACCTAGAGCAATGAAATCATAGTAAGTTATTGCACTTAAACTCCTTATGCTCTACCTGACACATCTTTAAAAGGATTCTATCTTTCCCTTCCTGTTCCTAACACACTGTGAAGCGTCTTTACTTGGTCTTTCAACACAACAGCAGGAGTTGACCCTAAATCAATAGGAACTACACTGAGCCTTTGACTGGATGTACTATAAATCCTACCTTGGCCCAGGAGCTCAAGCTTTGCTACTAGAACTGTATGCAGGCAGACTTCTAGAGTGTATATAGTGTATAAGCAGGAACACAACCAATAAGTGACAAAACTGTGTATTTATACCTAGAGATTATATGATGGTCACTAGACAGCTCAAAAATGTGTTTAGCTTTTATTTGAACTAATATTTGACCAAATTATTAAAAAAACTAAAATTAAATGAAAACTTTAATGGGATTAACATAATCTGAGAGGCAACCCCCTGGATAAAACACTAAACTGGGAGTCAAGAAACCTGGGTTCTATTGTTGGCTCTGCTACTGATCTCCTGTGTGATCCTGGCGAAGTCACCTAACCGCCCTGTGCCTCACTTTCCCCTCCCATCCTTTGTCTTGTCTAATTAGGTTGTAAACTTTGAGGCAGGAATAGTCTCTCAGTATTTGTAGAATGCTGGGCGTGCTGGAGCCTCAAATTCAGTCCTCCAGGGTTTACTGGCATACAAACAACTGCATTTTATCAATTTTCCAATTGGCCTCTTAACAATTTGAAGCTGATTATGAAATGATCTTTAAAATAAAGGCAAAGTAAGTTAACTACAAACACTATGACATTTGAAATCACATTGTGTGCATGTGTGAAGCGTCTGTGAACAGAGATGACTGTGGTACAGTTTCTTTTTTTTGGGGGGGGGGGCACCAGTAAAATATTTTCCATAGTCAGGAACAGCATTTTCTGCAATAATTGATGTCTGTTTTTTTTTTTTTTTTTTAAATCATGTTTACGGCACAGTTTGAATTCTGAGCTGGGATTGGTTGCATGAAGTAATATGGTGTTTCTTTGGTTAGAACACACAGTATACTAAATTACTAGTTCCACAATAACGAAATACTGTAAATGCATCAATGCATTTTGGTGCAATGTTAAAGCCACCAAGAGCTAAAAAATAAAGGTTAAGTTTCCAAGAGCAACAACTCCTGTATGTTCTATAGTATTGATGTAATAAGCAGCCACACACTTAAACAAAAGCCCAAGAGTAAATAGCACATGTTGTATGAGCAACACAGAAGAATTAAACATTGCAATGTCTTTTTCCCATTCATCTAGTAAATAGGGCAATGCATACCGGGAAAGGGTGGATCCCTTTCTGATCCCAGCAAGTTATTGGCATTTGTACAGTTCCTTACAAACTTCGTAAATGGATGCAAATGTAATATGCAAGACTGCATATTGGTTTATTTTTCCTTAGTAAATAACAATTCATGTTATGCAGAGTGGGTTATACAATAGCATGACATGAATTCACAATGAATTTGATGGCTGAAAGCTCTTGGTGCCAAGTTATCTGCCTAACTTTATTGGTTTTTGAACTTGCCATGTGAAGATGGCATGACAGTGTACGAATCACAGCTTTTACAGGGGTCACTTTGATATAGAACCAATAATTATTGTGCTAAACCTTAAGCCAGACATTTTGCTATAGGCCTTTAAGGGCATGCTTTCTAATACTACAATAGTAGCATTAAATACAGCCTCTCTCATTCTAGGATTGGAGTAACTACATGCCACTGTGTGGCAGCTATTGGCAAGGGCTAACTTTGTTTAATAACCATTGCAAATGAAGGAAAACTGGTCAGTCAACACCTAAGTCTATGTAACGGTTAAGTTACATGTTTAAACACACACAAATCAGGAAGTGCAAGAGGTAAGAGGATGGATCTTATGCTGATCTAGTGTTGGTATAACTATATACTTCACGAAGTTATTCCTGACTTACACCAGTGTAAGAGGAGAATAGTGTGTCGTATGGGTGGAAGTTCATAGATGGTATTTAGTGTCTATCTGCACCATGAGCATGGGAGAGTTTGACCTTTCCTTTGCATCACTGTGCCCAAAAGCTACAATTTGTGAGCATAGATCGGAGTGATGGATCTGTTGGCATTTCCATAGTGCTCATCACCAAAGTATCAGAATACATCAAATGTTACTGAATTACCTCATTACCTGAGGGATTATCTTAGTTTCCATAAGCGTATACGCCCTATGACCTGAACCCTTAGAGAAGGGAGCTCCCTGGTGGTAAAATGGAGGAAGAATGGCCCACAGCTGCTGAAGAACTGTGGCTGGAAAGGCCTTCCAGGGGTGAGAGAGCTCTTGGTCAGTATCTGTGGACAGCAGATAGGCCAGACCTCATTTGTCTTTGTTTTATGTGACTTTTTTAAGTGACATTTTTGTTAAAATCCAGTATGCTTTGAGTTTGGGGGCAATAAAATGCATTTGAATCCATTGGGAGATGAAGGGGCAAGAAATCCACACCAAATGTGCCTGCGTCACCCTGACTCAGGCTCGAGTCAGGCACTGTTGGGCAATGCAGACTGGTCAGAGATGAGATGAAAGGAAGGGGAGTGGAAAGAAGCTCCTACTTCTCTGGTGATAGGGACTCTGTAAAGGGTCCTAGATACTACTAATCCCCCTCTAACTGCTGAGCTAGACTGGTGGATGGTGCAGAGTGCTAGTGGCAGCTTTGAGAGGAGGGGCAACACAGAAGCAGTGGCTGGAAAAGAGCTAAAGCACCTTGAGTTGAAGCTGCCAAGAACAGCAGTCTACCTAAGGGATTCTGGTGCAGGCGCCACACCTAGTAATTAAAGCTGAAGTCGGATCAGGTGGTAGAGCCCCCACAGGAAGTACTGGCTTACCAGTCTCCTTGGACTTCTCCAGGACAGCTACCCATGAGTGGGGAACTGGGGAGGAAAGCTGGGGCTAGAGCACATCCTGCCACACTCAATTGCCAGGAAGACTGAGGTTGGGAATATTAAGGCTCAGTAGGGGGAAGGAGTGTTATCTCAAACTTTTTTTTTTTTTTTTTTAATCTGCTGGTTTTCCCAAGTTTTATTTTGTAGTCTCCTTTTTTTACTGCCCCAAAAGTTTTGTCTTAAACTCCTGGGATTCTGAGGCTGGGGGAAAATAATGCTCATCAGGGATGCCTAGCTATAAGGTTTCCTAGGTTTCTGGGTGGGCACTCAAGCTTGTGTTAATTTTTTAGAAGGAACCCCTAGAAAATTGAACCCATCCTTCTTTTGCTGCTATGCCCTGGCAGAAGGGTTACAAATGTTAAAATGTCTTTTTGTTAATATGCCACAACACCAGTATCTCTGCTAAATATGTGGAGAGGAAATTAACTTATTCCACACACATCATAAATCTTCACTGCAGACCCACAGGCTATTATTTTAAAGCATTTTCTTGCCTTTATAAATTTGCCTCTACTTGTGTGTTCAGTCATCTAACAGCTGCCTTGTTGAAGGTAGCAAGGTGTTGCAATCCACCCTCCAAAAGTAGACAAAATGCAGGCTCTCATTCTAAGTGACAATAAACTTGCTCTCAATCACTTATTCTGGAGTACTTGAATAAGATATATGCAGCTACTTCCTGAAACAGGGTCGTATATTTATATCTAATTTCCACCTGGATCACTGAAGAATGTTTTTATGTAGAGGGGGCAGACAACTCCCAGTCATGGAGTTCTGGGCATGAATGGAAGAGACTGTCGAATGCAGTTTATTAGTGTATTACTACCAGCATGTTGCATTGTATTACAGTTGTAATACCTTAAGTATGGGATTCTAAAGTACTAATTTGGAGCCTGGGAAGAACCTACTGAAGTCAGGGAAGACTCATTGTCTCCAACTGGCTTTGGATGATGTCCTTATTTCAGCTTAGTCTTCATCATCTCTTGGTGCTATATATAATTAAGAGTATCCTTTTTTTGTGGGTAGTGTACTAGGGCAGCAAACTAGGTGGCTTATGAATTCATAAGAACAATATTCATGTTTTTCCACATTTTAAGATAGGGGGTGAACTGTCAAGCTCCTTCTGTAAGGCCTTCCACTGCATTCTGCAGAGGTGGGTGAGGTTTCCCCCATCCTCAGAGAAGAAAGCATGACTTGGGACCACAAACAGCTCTGGCTTGGCTTTTTTTGGCAATATGACTTTAGGCAACCATGCTGCCTGGGAATTTTAATTGGGCAAGTGTGAGACGGAATTGAGTTGGATCAGCACAATGAGAATCAAAACTGGATGGATCATAGTATAGCTTTGATTGCTAGACAAGGTAACAGAAACAGGAGTAAGGAAATTAAGCATTTGCAGGAAGGGTATTTATTAATATCAAAGTACCAGAGAGCGGCATTTCTATACACTGAAAGCAGTTAACAATGAGGGCTCTTCACTGGGATTAGCAAGGCTATTGAGCATATTGAAAAATGAAGGAAGACTAAAGAAAGTGATACAATGAAGCAAGGCAGAATCACTATAAAGGGCTGATTGGGAAAGTTAAACATGAAAATTAATATTATGCTGTTCTGGAGTAAAGTAAAAACCCAATGAAAGTCCATGAATACCTAAACAAGAAGGGACTGATGCATGAAGCACTCCTACTATTACTAGAGACCATTTATTAGTACACAGCCAAAAAAAAAATAAAGGATTTAAAAAGTAGTACTAAGGAAACCTAGAGATGAAATGTTAGAGCAATTATTTTTCAGAAGAGGTGGCAAAACATCCCCAATCTCCTACTGCCCCCACCCAAAAAAACCAACCAAAAAAAAAAAAATCAGAAGTCAAATCCCTCCTCACCAACAAAGTCACCCCCGCCCCCCACTTAACAGATGATTCAGAACACATTTTCCCTAATGAAATATCCATAAAGATAGCAAGTATGTGATGGGCAGGTCATAAATAAGGCTCCCAAAAAGAATGTCTTGGAGATTAAGTGGTCTGTTAACACCCTAGATCAGTAGATAATCTGTCTAGAATACATGATGACTTTGGCTTTTATTTATTTATTTTTATTTTATACCATTGAGAGAGATTTGTGCTTAAATTCTCAGGAATGCTCACAATACGGACAGTTATTTATGAAATGACCCTTTCTTTAGCATTACCTCTTCAGTAATTCCACCATCTCAGTTCCTTTCCCTTTATAGAGAAATCAAGAGTGTTGTGTCATTGTTTGGCAAGAGAAAAGACAAACAGAAATGGCGATGTATGGGAAAACGTTCCATCAATGTCCATCTGAGAAAAATAGCCTCTAATACCTATTGCAATAGAGCATAAAATGCTGCCCTGGAAAACTGGCACTTCATGTACTCCATTGACTATAATCCATCAAAAACTCCAAACACACAGGCATAGCTATTAAGAAGCAAGATTGAGCTGCCTCCTCAGTAGCATGAGGAATAAATTAAGTCAGCAGGGAGCACTGCAGGCTCCTCTCATGTGATTCCCTACCAATAATGTAGATGAGTACAAGAGGAATTGTCATCCATCCTTGCCTGTGCGATTTCTTCATAGGGTGGTGGTGGGGGAAATAATGAAGAGAAATTAGAATGATCACAGAACCTCATATGCAGCCCCACAAAAAAAGATTGACCTACAAAGTAAACACTGACTGTAGCAGTTTTATTACATTAATTTGAGTACTGCACTAAAAGAAGGAGGTGTAGACTTAAGGGCAGAGCACATGACTCACCTAGGGACCCATGATTTCTAATTCTGCCTCTGATAATAGGTTGCATCCTTGACTGGAATGAGTTTCTTGACCTCTTCCTTATTTGTTCTATATGTAAAGTGGATATATCAGCTTCCCAGGATGCTGGAGGCTCAATCAGGTAATGCTTGAAGCACTATCAGTTGGATTCACAGGCAGGATGTAGGCACCTAAATCCACAGCATCTAAACTTTGGTATCTTTGCATGCACACAGCTGCCTAAGACTTAGTACTGACTGCCCAGCAGTGTGCTGCCCAACTCAGCCATAAGCACCAGCAGAATTCACAAACAAGGGTTTCCCCACCACCACCATTTTGCTTTCAAGGCCTGATCCTGCCGAAGTCCCTTTGTGCATCCCACCTATGAACTGTATAACAAAACTACAATCTCACCCTACAGCTTACAGGTGAATGCTCTGCCATGCGCTCTTCACAGGCCCATTGGGACTACTTGGGGAACACAGTAGTAGTCAACATCAGTACAAGTGGCAGAATCAGGTCATATGCAGGTAAAACTTCCATTAACTTGAATGAGAGTTATACCTGGATTACAAATACAGGGTTGGGCCCATAGAAAATGCTCTATTGCAATCATATCCTCAATTAGTGACTATGCGGTCCAATTTAACACAATACCATTTAACTGTTTCCATTTCTGCTATAATAATACTTGTGATTAAGCATACAAAGTAGCTCATAAAAATGTCTAATTTTATACCTCAAATGTAAAGCATAATTCACTTTTATGTTGTAAAATCATTCCTTTTTAAATTTGTTAGGACACAGAACAAATAGGACTCCAGGAGAAAAGCTGTGTTTTCTAATTCTCTTGAACATTATTGTTCTTTAATAATTCTGTTTTGCCTTTTTTATTTAAGACCCTTTGTACGTGTCCCAAGGAGAATTTCTCTGAAGCTGTGGTGTTTTCACTACTGTTACTTGATAAATATTTATCATCAAATAGTAATCAGCTTCTTGTAATGCATCATACAGTTCACAACTGCACTAGGTTGTCTATTTTTTTAAACCTAACCATTTTTTTTGAAAAAAAAAAAAAAGGCGAAATCATAACACAAAATGATCAAACTAAGTTTTCAGAATACAAAGAGTGATTAATTGGCTCTATCGACAGAAATGGCAAAGCTCCCACTGACTTCAAGGATTTCACCCAGTGTGTTGTCGTTTTGTTACTAGGCTACCACTTTCCTAAGATGTGATTGTTTGTTTCTGGTTATTATTAACATACTGTAGGGCCATTATGTAGCAATACACAGTACAGTACAGGTAACATTAGATTCCCTTTCTTGAAGAGTTCACAATCTAGGACCCTGAAAAGTTCTATAGAGTGTAACAGAACAATAATTGCCAATCTATAAATTACAATAGCGAGTAATACCCCTTCAATAGAATTCTAAGGGGGGTCTAAAAATATAGATAGGACAACCTTTCTCTCTTACTCTAAAATACTACAGAATATAACTTTTATAGAACTTCATTAAATGATGCTGTTCATTAATTTTGTAGGACTAAATGTTAATATTGTGCATAATGCTGACAACCAGATGCCACTCAACGGAGATGATAGGAATTTTTCTGGCAGAAAGTGTTTGCAGGATCAGACCCCAAATTCAGACAATCCAGGGAGATATTGGGTGGGGGAAGACATTTTGATTATGAAGTCATATGTTCTGAAGTTCACAAATCAGTGTGACTACTTATTAACATTATTAATGTTAATGAGGCTCTAGTCTATAAGGCGACTTGAAATGGATTTTGACAAGATATTTAAAGGGGGAAAGGGAGGAGGCAGGGACATTGGCATCAGGAAGACAGTTCCTTACATGGGGTGCGGCGGGGGGAAGTATAATAGTAGGCCCAGTGGTAGAGTGGAAGACGGACACCAGGGGCATTCAGGCAAGCAGTTAGGTGGAGCAAAAAAGCATAATGGGGGAGAAACAGCTGAGACAGAAAAAAGCTTAGCTGTGAAGGAGCCTGCAGCTGAAAATAAGCAGCCTGAGTTTGATTTGGGAGAGAGCCAGTGATGAGACTTTAACAGGACTGAATGATAGTTTCATCACAGAGAACCTCTGAAACTAATTGTCACATTCAAGATCAGTGAGAGGTTGTAACCACGTGGCCTGTGACCTTGGGTGGATATATCAGGATGCTGGAGGCTCAATCAGGTAATGCTTGAAGCACTCTGACTTTGTTGCAGCTAATTGTGTAACTATGGTGAGCAGGACTTGGCAGTTAGAATCCAATAATTCTTGTAGAAATGTTGTGGTACTGGAGGTGCTGGCTCTTGCAGGATATGTAAAGCAGAGATCCTGCAGTCATTAAAATCCCATACTGCGTTTTGTAAATGCATGGTTGTTAGCCAGGATTCTGGGTCTAACTTCTAGTTGGGTAACTGCTACAGCTGAGTAAATAGTGGAACTTGTCTTTTCATGAATATGCATTTGAAAACAAATTTTGAATTCAACATATTTGCTATATGAGAACACTTCATGATTGAGCCTTTCCCCTCCCCTAGTTTGCATTGTATGCCAAATCATAAGTTCTAGGAAGTCAATTTCTGATGTGGAGTATCAGTTTATTGCACAGAATTATTTGAAGCAAATACAGTATATTTATAGCTTGACAAATTGAAGGCTCTAAAGACAAATACTTAATGCCTGGGTGCCTAACATAAGGTTTCTATCTATCCCTCTATCTAACGCATTGAAATAAAAGTGGTCCAACTTTCAGAAGTGCTGATCGTCCACAGTTCTCATTGGCTTTGCTGTTTTGTGGGTGTTTAGCCCCTTTGAAAATCAGGCCACTTTTATTTAGGTGCCTAAATATGTTGGGAGCCTTACTGTAAGAACCCAGGTTTGAAACATTTAGCCTTCTGCCTTATAATTTAGGAGGCTGATTGATTATGTTCCAATAAAGTATGACGCTTGCAAACTGTTTTGGGAAGGTTTTGGAACTATGGTTTTTAAAAGTAAAGTATTTCTGCAGAATGTTACATGGGAACTGTGGTAAGAGGCAACAATTATGGGCCACTCATGCCATTTAAATATGGGAAATCTTTTTTAGTTGAAAGCAATGAAGAGATTTTGCTTTGTATAGTTATTAGTAGAATATATTTAGATCACTCTCTTTCATGGTTCGTTACTACTTATTAGATGCAGAAATTCTTTTGGAAAAAACATTCTACATAAATTGACAGAAAAAAGGCCTGATTTCAGTCTCCCTCCTACCATTTTTACATGTGTGTAATCCTCTTAGTTTCAGAGAGTGACTCCTGAGTTCCACCTGTATTGGGGAAATCAGAATCAGACCTAAAATGTTTGTGTGACAGAGGTCTTGCAGCTTTTAGTGGAACTCACAACGTAATGCAACATACAGGGCAGAGAACAGAATATTCTATGAGCGGAGAAATGGGGGCCAGGAAAGCGTGGGCTTTAATCTCAATTTGGATGCTGATGCTCTCTCTGCTTCTCTACCTTAGTTTTCCCATCTTTCACAGCGTATTTACCAGAGGTGCAATAGTATTACCTGATCTTCAGGAAATACTTTTGAAGATGGCAAGAACTACAATAAGAATTCACAATAAGAGCTCAGAATGATAATGTATCACCAAATAAAGAGAGGGATTGGTTTGGTAAGCTTAATGCTATGTGCTAACAGTGAACCAGTGACAACAATTATTTAATCCTTTATAAACTCTGTTTTTATGCCCTTCCAAAGGACACTTCTTGTAAGACAAAAGCCCAATGTACTTAAAACCATCTCTCCTTGGGAGGTCTACGGCTGCAGATACACCATTAGCTAAAGGACTGAAGTCATAGTTTGTTTGCGTGTGTATGTGTGTGTGAAATGCAAATTGTTTCTGTCCCTTGTACGGGTATACAAGAGAGGAAGAAGGCGCACAAGGAGTTTTTTCCCTCCCTGAGACATAAACTTTTTTCCTTGTCCATTTCTAATTTGACACATTAAAACAATTGTAATATTACTGGTTCTGTTATATGAGCTATGTCTATTAAAGTCAATGGGCATTTTTCTGTAGACTTCTTAATGGACATTTGGATTGGGCTTTTAAAAATCTAAATATTTGTGATTTAGGGAACAAGCAAATCTAATGAGATTGGAGAGTTTGTCACATCCATACTCTGGGATTCTTTTGTCTGGAAGGCACCATGTACCGTAACTGTAAGTTGTCACTCTACAAATTATTTGGCTTAGTCGGTACTTCCCTCTCTAATGTTCATGCACACCAGAGAAACTACTAACCATGTGAGATGAGTGCAATGAATTCTAAATTGCATTAAATTTAGATGGTATCAGCCTCATGTTTTTACCCATCATGCATTTATTTGAATCCCAGAGATTGGTGGTGGCTGTATGCAATTCTCAGAAGCACTCTCATGTGGAGTCTAGCAATCAAACAGCAGTGAACTGGTGGGCTTTTCCAAGCAATCTGAGCAGGGCTCGTTCCTCAGAATTCAAATAGCCAGAGAACAGCTGGATGCAACAACTCTGTTATTGAAATGTCATATATGTCTATGTATTGGGGTGGGGTGGGGTGGGGAAAGGGGAATCTTTCCTCAAAATAACAGCAAAACCCCTACCCTGGATCAGAAGTATGCACTCATGTACTCACCTGAAAAGACTGGGCCAAGTGTCAGGAGGATACAAGTCAGTTTATTTTAACATCAGTTGCGTTTCCAGATTTTAGGGTTCTCCATTGTTTCCTGACTCTGTTTAACTCTCAGAATTTGCACACAATTGGCTTACCCAGCATAAACAATAGTGCATTTTCAGAATAGTTCATGCTTTTTTTTTAAAGGGGGGGAAAAAGAGGAGGTAAGGCAAATTCTGTGAACAAATTCTGGCTGGATCATGCCTGTGAGGCACTGGCCCATGCTGAGAGTGATGCAGAGCTGTATAGCCTTCCAGTAGGGGGCACAACACACTCCAGAGCTCTGTAGTGAAGGTGGGGATATACATCTCTGTTTACTACCCCAGGAGGTAGCATAATGTGAATGGGAGTTAGTCATGGCCCTGCCCGCTCTTAACCCATTTCACTGCTGCTTGTGCCCCAGGAGAAGCTAGGAGGGAGCAGCGGGCTCAAGAAAACAAAGAACTGCAGTGGTGCCTGGCCTCTGAACCTGGTCCTCAGTGTCCTGGCTTTGAGAATAGGGGGTGTGGTGTTGTAAAGTGGAGAGGGAGGAATTTCTCCCTATTAGTGTTTGGAGAAGTGACTGAAAACTCTTTGTAATAAGAATTATACCACTGCTTCATCTAAATGCCAGACTACTTACACACTACAGAAGCAGATGGTTTCCTACCCACTGCTTATGTTCACTTACACTCTCTGGGCATTTGACAGTTAATAAGAGATGTGGATGGAATGAATATTTTGGACCATTATTGGCTTTTAATGAAACAAACTGCCTTTGAGAATCTTTAACCTGATCCATGCCCTCAGGTTACTTAGAATTCAGACATTTTACATAGTGCTAAATATTTTTAGTGTGGTATCACTAGATTACACAGTAGGTTATTCTCTCTCTCTGTGTGTATACACATGCATATCCCCACAGATTTCTATCTACACATACTTATACACAAATCTTTGAAGACATTTATTAAATGTATAAAAGGAATTGGAAATACCATAACACAAACAATTAAACTAATTTATATCCCCAAACTGATATCTTAAATCCCCGTTGTGATTCCTGTATCCATGCACAGATGGAATCTTTCATGTGTTGATCTGCCATGGTTCTGTGGTAAGGACAGTCAGCTCTTTGTGGCCCTTTCCCTCATCCTTGTTGCTGTTCTTTGCAGCTCTGAGGATCTGCATATAGGAAGGAGTAATGAATGTGGGCATGAATTGTTTGCCCCTAGCACTACTGGCTGGCCCTTGAGAAAGGATCCTCCATTGAGGGCCTGATCCTGCAAGAGGCTGAGCACCTCCTCAGCTCCTACTGAAGTTGGAGGTGCTCAGTCTTGTTCCAGAAGCAGCTGCACACAGACTAAGGCATGGAAGCAGATTAGAGGACTCTGTGCTTTCAGGGATTTTCGTGAGACCTGTAGGCTGGATTCCCTGCATCTTCTACGAGATGGGGTAAGGGATGCATGGGGAAAAGATGGTAGGAAAGACAATGAGAGAATTCAAAACTTTGCAAATTTCCTCCCATCCTGTGGATTTTTCTATGGGAGGAGATAATCTTGGCCTTAATAAATGACCCTGAAGTCCTCTAAGTTCCCCCTTTTCTAACAGAAAAAAACCTAAAATATAGCTTCCCTAATGTAGTTCTGTATAAATAAACCCCCACTCCTAGTACATTCTACGCTGAAAAAATGAAAGCAGATGTTAATTGTTCTTAGAAACAAAGTGCTAAAGAACATAACCAATGTAAGCGCATTGTTTGTATGTGTTATAAGGTGCAATTCATCTTCCATCATGAGAGCAAGAGATAGCAGGGGGCATCATAAAAGAATAAGACCTGTGACTGAGCCAGCAGATGTTTTAAGGCAGGGAGAGTAGATGCTAATTCTGAGACTGCCACCTATTGCATACACAGGCAATACTTTGTGGGCCAGATTCTCCGCTAGTATAAATCACAGTAGCTCCATGGAAGTCAGTGGAGCTACATTAATTTACGTCATCTCAGGATCTGGTTTTTTATCTTTAATATCCATATTTTGATATTGATATTTATTAGGGATAGACAATAAAAATCAATCCCAATCTTAAAATTATCCAGTCCCTTTTTGGATTTGGATGGATATCCTTCTCTTCCTTCTCAGTTTCTGATGGGTATCTTGTCGTTTGAACAGGTGGTTCATGCTCCACTGGGCCATTTGCTGCCTTCAAAGTATCCGGAGTTTGGGGGGCTAAATTCAATCAAAGGCAATGAATTTTTGAGTTATCTGTGACTGCCAAAAGCCAGGAATGATCAACCTAGGAGGTGAGGAATGAATGAAAACTCCCTTTGATTCTAGCAATTTCAAATACAACCCTCAAAGATACCTTATCTTACAGGGACTATTCTGTGCTTTTAAAGTTTCATGTTATCTGAACTTGCTGGCAGAGTATGCAAAGTGTTGGTGTTTGCTCTTTTTCTGTGGGGGTAAATATTCTATATGTATTGACCAAGATACTCCAAAGCACCCATGAATTTTTTTGGAGGGTGGGGGGATATCCACCTTAGGACAGTGTTTAGCTCTGATTTTTCAGCTGTTTCAGGTGTTGCGCATCCACAATTTCAGCTGGAATTAATTGGAACTGCAGAAAAATCAAGCCCAAGAGATATGTGGGTGGTGATCCAAGAACTGAGACATCCAACATCAGTGGCTGCTTCTGATGAAGTTCATGCCGTCTTACAATTCTTCTAATAACTAAGCTTGTAATTATGAATTATATCTGTTTTATCATGAAGACAAGCCCAGTCTATCAGGAGAGATAACAGGGGTCACTTACGCACTAGCCAGAAACTTGTTCTTATTTATAGGACTTCTGATTATGAAAAATGCTAATCTGAACTTGTCCACTCAGGCAGCAAGGAAGACAATGCTGGTGCAGTATATATTAGATATTTGCTTTTGTTAACACAGACCAGGCCCTTAAATATGCAGATTTAAAGTTGCCTTTATTGTATAATATCTCTTTATGTGGAAAAAGAAATAGCCGGAGATGTATTTCAATTTTATTTCTTAACCTTAATTCCGCAGTTCCCAAACATTTTCCCTGCATGACTCCATTTTCAGACTTTACCGCTTCCATTGACCCCATACAACATGGAGGATGTTTTTTTTTTTTTTTTTCAGTATATTTTGGTAAATCTTTAGAGTTGAGGGTAGCCTCTGAACCTTTTGAGGCTCTTCTCATCGCTAATATTTAAACTGCATGGTATAGGAAGTCCTGTTTGAAATCTAAACTTGTGTTAACTAGTGAAGTTTGTTACCTTTTATTTGTTACTCCCCACCACAATCTTTAGACTGAAAATGGCCTAAGATGATCAAGGACTAAGAGAAAGTTTTGTGCTGCTCTTATGCAACGAGGATAAGTAAATGTAGGTTAAAATGTATTTAGATTTATTTTTCTGTTGCCTTTATGCTCTGCAAATGATGAAATGCAAATACTATGAAAGTGAAATTTAATTGCAAGGTCATCTCCAGATGCTAGCATTTCAGAGCTTCATTGTTTTAAACTCTCAGAGCTTACAAAAATGGCAGGAGCATAGCCAGCAGGAGTCAGGCCCTCAGATGGTATAAATCCAGATAGCTCTACTGATTTCAATTGAGTTACACCAATTAATACTTGCTGCAGATCTGCTTATTTTGCTGTGTTTAAGAATCCCCACCCCCTCCCCAGGTGGAGTTATTCTTAGGTGACATGCCCCAAAAGTGCTGTGCAGCTCACAAGAGCCTCTTGTTAGAATCTGACCCCCACCAAACAAAAGGGAAAGAAACCCAAGATGAGAATCCAGCACCGAGGGAATCAGGATTAAAACCCTGATCCTTCAGTCCCAGCATTCTGCTTACCCTCCTAAGCACAATGGATGGGATCAACCAATCAGGAATTTTGAAAAACTATAATGAGATTTTAGCCATGTGGTGGAAACCCAGCCAACCTTTTTCTCAGCTTGAAAACACACCAATAAAACATTTTTTGGTGTTCTTTAAATAGAAAAATTAATGGAATACTCTACTTTCACACAACTATCACAAACACGAGAATTTTCAGTAAAGACTGCATGGAGAGTGAAGTGGAAAAGTATATCTAGAGAATTTTAAATAACGCAGCTAATATTTAATTTCACAGCTCTAATAGTGCCCCAGCTAAGGGGTGCAGTATTTACTTTTTGGCATCTCAAATTGTACTAAATGAAGTGGAATGTTCCTTTAAGAACCTGGCACTTTGACACTATTGGCTCAAGCAACAAAAGCCCAGCTCTTCTGAATGCTGACTGTTGGAATCTGAGATGGTGGACCACTGTAGTAGGACTTCTCTGGAATTTGGGAAGTAGGATGGCTACTCTACACTGCATTTTGAGCGTTCTGGAGCTGTGACTCCGTTTATCTGGTTAACTTTATATGTTTCAAAATAAACAGCCTTTATCTGAATAGACAACAGCTGGAATGGATGAACTTCTCTTCATGGAATGCGTTATATGACAGTGCCATTATGGAGCTCCCTGAAGAAGACCAAAAGAGCTTTGGAATCTCTTTTTTTCAAGGCGCTACCAGAGAATACAAGACTAATCTAACAGGATGTACAGTACTATCAGTGTCATTATGTAGCATGGTGTAGCTTCAGAAATTACTAGGCCATCATGTGAATGCCATACTTTCACTTGTGAGCACTTACTCACACCCATAGTCCCAGTGACTTCAATAAGAATACCCATTGGGGTTACTGAGAGTAAAGGGTTCACTATCTGGCCATCTGTGATTAGAAATCATCAGTATCTGGCTCTGTCCTTTAACAAAACAAATCTGTCTTTTTATTCAAATATATAATATACACACACAAGGAAAATGTGTTTGCATTATTCACCCAGCTGTAATCAGCAGTGCTGTTCTCAGTTGGTGTTTGTGCCATCCTAATCAGCAAATTTGATACTTGATGCTAACTTCTGGAAACATATTGACAGTAATTAGTGGCAATTGAGGCTAGGCCCCAGGAGAATTTTCGGATGCTTTTTTCTCTCAAGCTTCCATAAGGCTGTACAGAGGCTGCTGCTGCTCTAGCTCTCTGGAGAAAAACAGAAATACTGCAGTGCTGCAGGCATTTCTGTTCAGTGTGAGGCTTACTTCACAGTGGGATAGAGGCAGTGATGAGCTGCCAAAATCTTAACAACCGGTTCCCTATAAAAAGTTCTGATTTAAGGGATGTGCCCCAGTATGTATTTTTTGTACCAACAGGGTTATCATACGTCCATATTTTCCCGGGAGGAATTTTTAAAATTTAAAATTCCTCCCTGACGGCGATTTAAGAACCAAAAAGCCTGACCTGTCCGGGAAAATACGGATGACCTGTCTAAAGTTCTTTTTTAAAAAGATGGGCCTGAACTAGAAATGAGCTCCTTTTCACAGGTGTGGGTCCCCGCCACGCCCTGGGGGTGTGCTAGGGTGACCAGATGTCCTGATTTTATAGGGACAGTCCTGATTTTGGGGTCTTTTTCTTATATAGGCTTCTATTACTCCCCCACCCCCTGTCCTGATTTTTCACACTTGCTGTCTGGTCACCCTAGGATGTGCACATGTGTGGGTCCCAGCTGTTCCCTGCCCCCCTCATTGAAGCAGGTGTGCAGGGTTACTGCCCTGGGAACTGCAGGGCATCAGTGAACGTGGGGCCAGCTGCAGACAGGGGCGTGGGGCAGGGCTGGCTGTGGGCAGGGCAGGGGGTGCAGGGTTGGCTGGAGACAGGGGCTGGTTGCGGGCAGGACAGAGGGTGCAGGGGTGGCTGGAGATGGGGTGGCTGTGGGCAGAGCAGGGGGTGCGTGCGGCAGGGGTTGGCTGGATACAAGGCAGGGGGTGCGGCAAGGGCAGGCGGGGGCAGGGCTGGCGGCAGGCGGGGGGGCAGGGCAGGGGCTGGCGGCAGGGCAGGGTGGTGGGTACTCACAGGGAGAGCAGCAGGACGTAGTCCAGACCCAGCAGAGAGCATCGGGAGCCCCAGGGCTAGGAGAGGAGGAGCAGCAGCAGCAGCAACAGGGCTCGTGCCCAGGGCCAGGTGGCAGCCCACATGGCTCCCGCAGCAAAGCGCCCCCAGTGGCCGGAGGAGGAATTACATCACTTCCCCGGCCAGAGCCCATCAAAGCCTCAGCGCCCCCTACAGGGAAGCGGGTTAACAACTGGTTCTAAAACTGCTTCAAAATCTAACAACCGGTTTGAGCAAACCGGTGCGAACCGGCTCCAGCTCACCACTGGATAGAGGCACTGCTGACCCCCGGTCTCCTTCAGTCAAAGAAAGGGGGGAAAGAGCCCAAATAGTAAGTGAAAAGAGGGTGGGGGGGAAGCTCCCCATGAATGGTGAGCTGGAGGGATAGAAGGGAATGAGTGGAGTGGGGGGAAGAGGGAGCTGGCTTCAGGCTAGGAATAAGTGTCCCAGGTGTTCCTCTCTGCTCCTGGGCCTGTTCTAGCCCCTCCACATCCTGCTCTTTGACCCAGGTGTGTGTGTGTGTGTTTACACAGGGTGGAGCCCCCACAATATTTCCATGGCTGGTGTGTTCTCTACTCCCTCCCCCAGCATTCCACTGCCCTGAGCAGAAAGAGAAGGAGTGAGGGTCAGGACGAGTGGATCTCTGGAGCTAGGTAATGGGAGGGAAAGAGGGAGTAAGTGGGGTGTTCTTCTTACATGGAGGAATAGCAACAGAAGGCAACAGGGGAAATTGAGGGTGGGTTCGTCTGCACAGGGGAGGGGAAGTTGGCAGTGCGAAGGAAGGTGGGAGAAAGTGGGTGGAGGGCATTTTGGGAAGGGGAGAGAAGATGACAGTGGGCTGCACAGGCAGCATAATAGGAGAGCTTGCAAAGGGAAGAGAATAATGGAGCATAGGAAGGAATCCTTGTATGTTGGGGAGGAGGGAAAGGAGGCAGTGGGAGGAGGCACCGATGCAGAGGCAATGGGCAAAAGAGTTCCTTTGTTAGTGTGGGAGTGAGGGAAGGAAAGAGCTGTTTCTGCCATGTATCTAGACCCTACAACCTATACCTAAAATCAAAGTCAGTCTGTCCACATTCAGAGACAGTAAAATGAGGGACTGGCTGCATGTTGCACTTCAATTTGGATCCAACTCTGCTCCCAGAATGGGAGGTTTTGACATTGACTTAAAAATTTGGCCCCTCACTTGTGTCTTTGAGTGCACAAGGCAAAATCAGACAATATGCATATTACAGATAGATGGTTCTGGTAGTGCTGCCTATTAAGGTTGCCAGACACTTCCCATAATAAGACCTGGTTTTCAGTGGCTTATAACTTTGCCAAACTAACTGCTTGCGGTGAAATTTCCCATGCATTGTGGCTCTGTCAGGTGGAAATGCTTTGGAATGTTTCAGCCAAGATGGCTCACCCACTTCTGAGAGAGGAGCAAGGTGGAGGGGGAAATCCACTGTTTTATCAATTTAAAATTTCTCAGGGCAACCTCTCTTCTTTGAGAAGGTCTAGCACGATCCCACTTTTGAGCTGGGACTTGAAATTGGCAGGGCACTGGCATTTGTGTCAGTAATGTGCCTTTTGATGTTTCTACAAAGATCTGCCCAAGTCTGCACCAGAAGTATAAATCTTTGAAAAATATCATTTGACACATGCTCAGTAGACACTTAGTTTAAACCCTAAAATCCACAAATATTCCATGCGTACTGAGAATGCTCTAGCCCTTCACAGCACCTAGTGCTGGCTGCACTGTACATGCACCATCCCCAGAGTGAGTGAACGTGCTGTAGCCAATGGCTGCTGACGCAAATCTGGAATTTCCCTGTAAATGCTGATTCTGGCTGCCCTGAGCAAAGCACTGGAACTAAGAGCAAGGAGCCACACTCTTCTGTGCTCTCAGTTACTCCCCTACTGGTAGCCAGGAAGCATAGAGAGAAATCCACCGGGCTTGAGTACAAAGGAGACAGAGAGGGAAGGGAAATACTTAGACTGGAGAAGGACCCTGATAAGACTGGAATGGGAGCTGGTGGAAGGGGAAGAGGGAAACTGTGCCTGGGAGTTGTGGGGGATTGGGAGCCAATGGTGGGGAGGGAGAGACCGGGAAACGAGAGGTAGAGGAAAGCCTGGGGCTGGTTGCTGGTGGTGGTGGGTACAGAGGGGAAGCTAGGGCTGGCTGACCAAGGAGACTAGGACTGGAAGCCAGCTGAGGTGGGGGTGGGGCTTTGAGATCATATGGGCTTATGGGTGTAACCCTTCTGCCAGGCCAAGTTGATAGCAGCAAGGGCCGGGTTCAGTACACAGGGGTTCCCTCTCATCAAAGCAAATACAAAATTGGCTCGAGCCCCCACCCAGTGACCTGGGAAATCTTACACACCCCCTGGGCACCTCAAAGAGGCAATACTTCCCCTCTCGCAAGCACAGAGTCTCGGTGTAGTAGAAAATCTTTAATAACATGAGGTAAACGACATCAGCATTAAATTGGGGAAACACCACAACTAGTGTTCATTAACCAAACCATGAGCAAAGACCCACCCCAGAAAATTGGGCCACATCCTTTCCCTTGGGTTCTTGAGTCCCAGAACCCAAACGTCTCTTGAGTCCAGCAATCCACAAATCACCCAAAGTCCAAAAAAAATCCAGCCCCAGAGTTCAAAAGTTCATCTGCATAGTGTTACTCCCCAGTCTGGCTAAAATGTGCCTGTGTGTGGGGGAAAGGGGTAAGGGGCACCTTACGTGTCCTGAAGCTGACTGCCCCACAGGGCTCTGCTCTGCTACGCTGTCTCATGAACGGCTCCGCTCCACCACGACCGGCTCCGCTCTGCACAGCTCGCCGTCTCACGAACACACCGCTGTCTCAGAGATGGCTCCGCTCCACCACGACCGACTCCACTCTGCACAGCTCACCGTCTCATGAACAGCTCTACTGCACTCTAGATCTTCCGGCTCCCCACTACTTGACACAGTGCTCAGTGATTTCAGCTCTCAGTAGTGGGAGCCTTAGTGCTGGTGCACCATAAGGCCAAAGTGAATGCAGCACAGTACCTGTAGCAAGACTCTTAATAGACCCAAAATTAGCTCTGACATTCCACAGTGGAGAGAGACAGAGGTGCAATTGGTGCTTCAGGCCCTCACAAAGAGGCCCACACCACCAGGTACTAATACCTGTCTCAAGTCTCTCTCTCTTCACAGAGTTTTGGAACCCATGTCCCTTGCCTAGCGAGTGCTACTCAGTTGATGGTGAGTCCCTCCATCATAACAAAAGGCCAAGTACAGTTCCAAGCACAGTTCCCATAATCAGGGTAATAACAATTTACTCTTCCCGCCCCAATAACAAAGACACTGGGGATCCCACAACAGCCAAAGTGACCATTTGGGCAGTTATGGCCTCATTCTAGGCGGGGTGGGTGTGCCTATGCAAATTGAGATCAGCCCCTGAAGTTCTTTTCCACAACTTGCCACACCTCACCACCAGATGTCAGGGTGGAGCCCATCCTGACTCTGCTTACATGGGGAAAAGAGAGAGTAGGACTGTCTGGACAAGGAGACTGGGAGACAGTAAAAGGGGGATGAGGGGAGGGGACGCAGATCTGACAAGAACTGTGGTATAGTGCGGAAGAATTGAGACTGGCTGGGCAAAGAGACCGGGACAAAGAGTGAGAAGGGTGGGAGAAAACTGACATTGGATGGGGAATACAGGGAGGGAGACTGGGATCCAGAACCAGAGGTGGTGGGGAAGGGGGGTGGAGGATGGAATGACTGGAAGCGAGGGTGAGGGGAGAGGCAGATTATATGAGGAACTAGAAGGGAGCAACTTGGACTGGCTCAACAAGAGAACTGGGACTAGTAATGGTGGGGTTGAGAATGCGAATTGGGGGTGGGTAGAGACTAGGAGTGGGGGGGGTTGAGATTGGGACTTGGATGTGGGGCCCAAAGTCCAAGACTAGGACTGGGTGTGCAAGGAGAGTGAGAATGAGAAGCCTGAGGAGTAGAGACTGGGACTGGGATGAGGAGCCAGGAGCAGGGAAGAGACCAGACTAGGCTGGGCTGGGGAAGAAGGGGTCAAGGTTTGGTGGGGAAGCAGACAGAAGGGTCTGTGCCCACTGGAGAATATTCCCCTCCAGAGCCTGAAATGGAATCCAAGATTCCTAATCTTACCATTTCTTCTGCCTCCCCACCCAAGAAGCTTCTTGTCAACTGTTCGGAATGGGCCACATCCACCCTAATTGAATTGGCCTTGTTAGCACCGACTCCCCACTTGGTACGGCAACGCCCATCTTTTCATGTGCTGTATATTTATACCTGCCTACTGTATTTTTTCACTCCATGCATCTGATGAAGTGGGCTATAGTCCACGAAAGCTTATGCCCAAGTAAATGTGTTAGCCTCTAAGGTCTGTTCAGTGGATCTACAGGTTCCAATTAGAGCTGATTGGAACACCTTTACCAAAACGTATTTTTGCTGGAATATGCTGTTTTGTTGAATCTGAAATGTTTCATGGGGACATATATGTTTCAATGGAGATTTTGTCTGGAGGCCTTCTGAGGACCAGATGGTCACTTCAGACCAGAGAGGGAGAGCGTGACCAGAATCAAAGACCTGACATTTTCAAGGAGAAAAACACAATTTTGGCACAATTCTCCTTTTGTGGAAATATTTGAAAGGTTTTGTTTTTTCATTCCAGTGAGGAACAAAAACAAATGTCAAAACCTTGATAATTGTTGGAAACCAGAATCATCCTCCTCTGGTCAACTCTGCTTCCAGCCCTGCTGATGAACCAGGTGGAAGCCAGTATGATGCCATGTGGTAGAATGTTTTTTCAGGTGTTTTTTTTTTTTTTAAACCTAGAAAACTAGACAAACTACGTTAACAGAACATTACGATTGCTAAATCAGTAATACAAAAGTTAGGTAATGCCAAAATTAAGGTTGCCTGTGAAACTTAATTCACGCCCTGGTGTGTATTCAGCATGGTATTGTCTGTCTATATAATCCCATGCTATTTTTTCAACAGGAACTGTCTTCAAGAACCAGAGTGGACATGCTCTGAGGATAAACCTTGGTTGTGTAGTGAATAAGGCTGTTGTCTGTAGGACCCCTGCCTTCACAGGTCCTGACTTGTTTTCCTGGTAGGTGCTCTGCCCCCTCCCCTCCCCTCCCACCCACTTCTCTCTACCTTCTCCTGAGCGCCTCCTGCCAGCCACTGAACAGCTGATCGGCGTCAGCCCAAGAGCTGAGCACCCCCTATTTTTTTTTCTCCTTAGTTGCTTGATCCCCGGAGCACCCATGGAGTTGGTGCCTATGCCTGCCTCATTAATTGCAGTAAGCAAAAGGTGTATAGTGAATGAGGCAAGGGACTGCAGGAAGAGATAGGATGGTGTCATGGTTAAGGCAGTCGAATACAGCCCTGGACAGCTGGATTTTATCCTTGCCTCTGCCACAGAGTTCTGTCTGATGCCAGGCAAGTCACTAAAGGCAACTAAACTTTCCATGGCAGGGGGGAAGAGTCACATGGGGTTATAGGCTCCTCATTTTCTGGATGCCTGACTTGAGATCAATTTGCAGAAGGGCTGAGTAGTCACAGCTGCAATGGAAATCAATAGGAGCTGTGCTTAGAACTTATAAAGTGCTATATACTCTGGAAAAAAAATCAGATGTTAGGCAGCTGAAATTGGGCACCCAAAATTTGTGGGCATTTTAACCTTAATCTTTGTCTCAATTCCCCATCTGCAAAATGGGGATAATTCTACTGCTTCCCCTCACAGAGGTGTTGTGAAGGTGTTGATATTTGTGGAGCACTCAGCTACGATAGTAATGAGCTCTGTGGAAAAGCCCATGAGAAAATTAATAATTCTGTTTTCAAAAGGGGGGAGGGTGTTGAGTAATGTGCAGTAAATAAGGCATAGGACATGCACTGAACAATGATAAAATCAAATCATCAAATAGCTGCTCATTGAGTAAGCACTGTCCATTCTTTGTACTGAATACAGAAGATGTTCTATGGAAAAAGTAGTACCGTATGTGAGTCTGTAATTAAAGACTATCATAATGCAAACACACAAGGGGCCAAATTAAGATTGCACAGGTGACCTTAATTCTGGCACTTCCTAACTTTTCAATGCTTGACTTTGCAACCTGTCAAGGTTCCTCCCCCACTCTGAACTCTAGGGTACAGATGTGGGGACCTGCATGAAAAACCTCCTAAGCTTATCTTTACCAGCTTAGGTCAAAACTTCCCCAAGGTACAAAATATTCCACCCTTTTGTCCTTGGATTGGCCGCTACCACCACCAAACAAATACTGGTTACTGGGGAAGAGCTGTTTGGACACGTCTTTCCCCCCAAAATACTTCCCAAAAACCTTGCACCCTACTTCCTGGACAAGGTTTGGTAAAAAGCCTCACCAATTTGCCTAGGTGACTACAGACCCAGACCCTTGGATCTTAAGAACAATGAACAATCCTCCCAACACTTGCACCCTCCCTTTCCTGGGAAATGTTGGATAAAAAGCCTCACCAATTTGCATAGGTGACCACAGACCCAAACCCCTGGATCTGAGAACAATGAAAAAGCATTCAGTTTTCTTACAAGAAGACTTTTAATAAAAATAGAATTAGAAATAAGAAATCCCCCCTGTAAAATCAGGATGGTAAATACCTTACAGGGTAATTAGATTCAAAACATAGAGAACCCCTCTAGGCAAAAACCTTAAGTTACAAAAAAGATACACAGACAGAAATAGTTATTCTATTCAGCACAATTCTTTTCTCAGCCATTTAAAGAAATCATAATCTAACACATACCTAGCTAGATTACTTACTAAAAGTTCTAAGGCTTCATTCCTGGTCTATCCCCAGCAAAGACAAAATGTAGACAGACCCACAAACCCTTTGTTTCTCTCCCTCCTACCAGCTTTTGAAAGTATCTTGTCTCCTCATTGGTCATTTTGGTCAGGTGCCAGCGAGGTTACCTTTAGCTTCTTAACCCTTTACAGGTGAGAGGAGATTTCCTCTGGCCAGGAGGGATTTTAAAGGGGTTTACCCTTCCCTTTCTATTTATGACACAACCTTAAATGTTCTTTTAGTTTGTGTGTAACATATTGTATGACACATCTCTTTTCCTATAACTAGCCTTTTTTTGCCTGATTTTAGGAGGTTAATATTATTATTTTGGATAATGTGTTATAGGCTCACCAATTGATCTGATCAGAATGTAATAAGGTTCTTGTCCTGGAATCAGGTTATACAGAGTTGCAAGGACCCCTGGAGTGTGTGACAAGGACACTCTCACACTGAGACAAACAGATTTAAAGACTTATCGAGGTAAATGGAATAGTAATCAAATGGTAAAATAATCAGTTATAAAGGCAATAATATTGTTCTAGAGATACGTGTGATATTATATTCTATAGAGCTTTTGATTAATATAATCACACCCTTCCTTGATAACCTGATGGTAAGAGACAAAGGACCAGCCTCACCTCTGGCATGCCAAGAAATTTCAGGTCCAGGTTCCTCAATTCTTGAGTGGGAGGTGCAGAGCTTAGGAGACGCTAAAGAGCTAAGAACTAAAGAATTTAATTTAGAGTTTTACTTAACTAACTTACAATTAAAAACTAACAGACTAATAGACTGGCACACAAAGACCTACGAATGAAGAAGCTTGAAGCTCCCTTAGCTTGGGGGGTCTTATAGAGCTTGAGCACTTCAGCCTTCCTTCTATGTCCAAACTTAGTTTCTTCACCCACAAAAATGTTGGTGTACACTTACTCCATAGAATGGGATGTATTGATGACATTAGCTCATTCTCAGATTTGTTATTTGTCCTAACTGGTTGTTTTGATTCTTTCCAAGTTGCAATGTACCTGTTAAGTTTAAAAGGCTATGAAATTAGGAAGCCCCTAGTGCCAACCTGCTTCAATGCATCCTTTATCTATTTATGTTAAAGGTCACAGCTATATATGGACCTTAAGTTTTAGCTCATCACCACCTATCTAGGTGAAAGGTCCCTAACATATCTACACTACCTTAGCCTTAGCTCAACGTACAGGATGTGACCTGTATGTCCCTTGTTACAGCCAAAAATACTCTAATATAAGCCTATTATAATAAAACAGATAATCAAACCCATAAGAAAAGATTATATATATAGGCAACCAGGTAAGTTATCCCTATAGGCTACACCCTACTGTATATACACATTTTCACAGCTTGTATCTGATGCATCATTTGATGCTGATCCTCAGATTTAAATCAAACCCATAGGTGGTGCCATTCATACATGTGCTCTTTTATGTTATGGGGCAAATGCTTGCAGTGTATTCCCATGTAGCAGAAGACAAGTATTAGTGGAATTCTCTGCTACAGTGTATGCAAGTTACTTAAAAGGCCACAGTGTGGGCAAGAGTGAGATTACCTGAGTCATCGGGACAGTTCCCATTACTAGTCAGTCTCAGACTGAATTTTATGTCTGTCACAGCCCGGTTTTCAAGCCAGACTGGATTATACAACATTCTGACAACTACTGAGAAAATCCTGTATCATGGCAAATGTACAATAAAATCCAGGTCATTTTTCTGAATAGAGGTTGGGACTATTTTTGTTTTGATTTGGGTTTTTTTTGGAAGTAAATGTGTTCAGAACAAAATATCAGACTTTATGCCTGGGTTTCTTTCTGCTGCAGAATAATATTCTTTTATCATCTTGCCAGTTTTTCCAATGTCCTGCTCAAGAGTTCTCTCAGCAAGGGCTGAGCAGTTGCAGAGGACTCTACAGGTGTCTATTTCGTCTTTATTTTCAAAGTAGGAAATATCTGGTGACAGGAAGCACCATATTGAGTTTAAAGAATAAAATGGGAAATTATGGACCTGTGATTTCAGGGGTATGAGTATCAGTCTTTGTCAAGGTAGAAGCCTAGGATCAGGTAACAACATGCCAGCCAGGCTGCATGAATTTAGTTCCTTCTAATCTAAGAAATACTTCAATTATTTTACGCAACACAGTCTTTTGATTCTGGGAGGTAGAGACAGAAAAAGAAGTTGCTATGCAACCAAGCAGCCAGCAGGTGAGCTGAAGAATCCAGAAACAAGAAAATGTTTAGAGTTAGGAATTGTCTGGAAAATGCTAAAGGTAAAGTTATAAGGTTACTTCCCACTTTCACATTGACCATCGGATTCTAAAGACTTCTAAATGTACATCAGTAACGATTAGTGAAGAGTTGAAGAGTTGTCACTCGGATCCAGATTAGATATAGCCTTGTAGTTCAGCTGTGAGGCCATAAAACAAATAAAATTTGGATTTAGATTCAATGATGTTGAAATCCCACAAAAGTTTATATCTGTGAGTTTTTTTTTTTTGCCATTTTGAGTCTTGTTCGCAGCAGAGCTGGAAAATTGGACTCACTGTAGCTTTTTTTTTAAAATACAACTTGAATTATAAACTGAATTATAGCCAAGGCATTGGTTCAGATCTGGGATTTGAATCTAGTATTTGGCAAAAGTCATTATATTTTAATTTCAGCGCTGAAATGCCAAGATCAGCGTTGCATGATTCTGACACAAACAGGTGACACTTGGACAGTTTGCACCCCAAACCCTAAATGATAGTCAACATCTGAACTTACATAGATCATGTGTGGGTAAAATGTCAGCATGAACCTGTGGCAAGTGAAACTACTGAATTTTGCTGAGTTTCAAACCCAGGTTTAGTAGGAGAAGGGATTGATGTCTGTAGAAATAACTGCAGTTCCTTTCTAAAAACGAAGAGGAAGTAGAAAATCTGGCATTATTCCTCCCTTCACTCATAGTTATGAAAAGAAGTATAGCTGCTGTTAGGAAGGCCTGAACTTGCTATCTTGAGTCTTTTACTTAAAAAGAAAAAAAAAGTTGCCATGAAAAACTGGCTCTTTCTCCATCACTGGCCTATATACCATCAATTAGCAAAACTTGATGGGAGCAGTTTTAAAGTTTTATAATTGACTTTCTGCACCAGGACATAAAACATAGGCTGTAGCTATCATTTGTGCCATATAATTAGCTGATAAATTCCAGGCTCAGGGACATACAGGACTATAAACAAGTCTTATACTGCATTATTTTTTCTATATAGGCTACAAAGATAATTTATACATCCTGACTTAGAATTAGTGTTATTGAATAAAGCACTACTTTCTGCTGCACTCAAGGTCATAATTCATCTGGGGGGTTATGCAGATTTCCTATTTGTTGAGATTGATGTTTAAGCAACTGACAAATGGCACCACAAATCCTTAATCGAATTATAGCCTTATTACTCAGGCTGACTCTGTACATTGTTATAGATAATAATTAGAAAGTAATTACCATATTAAAGTAAAAATCAAAGCATCAAAATAATAGCTCCAATTCTGAATGTATAAGCAAGGAAAGAAAGAGAAAATATAATTATAAAAGTGTAAGTACAATAAACTGTGGAAGACTTCTAGGAAGATGAATAAATGCTCTAATGCTAGGTATGATGGTGGACTCAGCCATATTTTCAAGTATTGTCCATTATATCCAGCATCCATTATAAAGAGAGGTAGAAGAAAACGTGCCAGGAGTACATATTAAACAGAATACATTGGGAAAATTCTACAGAATACATTGGGGAAATCCTTTTCACACAATATGTTATGTTGTTTACATTTCCTTTGCAGTAAGAACATCCACATTTTTAAATACAAATTCATTCTTGATACTAGTAAAAATGAATATCAACTGTTGGATGCTCTTGAACATTACGAACACAGACAATGAGTGTATAACTGCATGTTTCCAGGAAAAGTGGAACATCTGTCTTTCAAAAGAATATCTTAAACTACATAATATTTAGAAGTTAAATTTGAATCCAACTCATTCTGTCCTCCAGCACACAAACCATATTTTTATATGATATCTGTCATTTTAACAGACATATGGTGAAATCCTGCCCCATTCAAGTAAATGGCAAAACTCCTATTGGCTTCAATGGGGGCCAGGATTTCATCCATTACATTGTAATGGTCATCACTTGGGGTTGGGGAACATGGTCTAGTGGTCATTGCTGCAACCCCGACTGTCAATGGGATTGTGGGGAGGGGAGCCCGGGCCCTCCCACTCCATTGGGCTCTGACCCAGGCCTTTGGGCTACCAGTGTTCTGGCAACCAAGGCTGTCCTCTCTGGGCCTCTTCCTCTCGTTCCCCTCCTGGGTCAGTTTAGTCCAAGGTTTTCCCCTGTTGGGGAAGTCCAAATCAAAATAAGTAAGAGGGGGTTGCCGATGTCCAGGGTCCACAGTTGGGGGAGAGGGGAATACTTCCCTCTCTGATTGTCTCTGCGGTGGGTTCTCCCTTCTCTCAGGGAGATCCCCTTTGGGTAGTTGTCAGTCTTTAGGTTTCCCTCTGCTCAGTTCTGTGCTGCGCATGTGTTATGGTGTAATACAGTAACAGGTGTTACTAACAGAACCGTTTCACCTGTATTCTGCCCACCAACCTATTGGTCCCTTTTAACTTCCAAGAGGATTCCAACAGCCACTACTGGAAAAAAATGGTATACAGATATTTCCTCCTTCCCCCCGCCAAATTACATCCTGGACATTGATTGAATTTTAAGATCTGATATCATGTGAACCATTAGGATTAGAACTGGTAGCTTTAAACCATTGGACATGGAGAGTCCTGCATCTTTCCCTGTTTTCCTTAACTCTGCCTTTTAGTGACACCTAAAACAATTTTTTGACTTTTCATTTTGGCTAGGGGAAAAAAAATCCAATAATAAGAAAATTCTGTTTCGGGTTGACCCAAATTTTTTTTGGTTTGGCCAGCAAAAACCAACCAACCAAACCAAAAATTTGCTTATCTCTACAAACCAATTTTTAAAGACATTCAGCATTTTATTTCCCTCCCCCATGGTTTTGCTGCAGGGCAGAGTTTTTAAAAAAAATGGATGCCTTAATTGTTACATTTTTAAATTTAATGTGACCCCTGAATTTCCTGAGCTTAGAATGTTTGGTTTAGGGACAATTACAATATATTTTACCCATAGTTACTTATATTGTGGGATTGAAAGGGGGTAGTTTTAAATAGTTGGACTCCAAGTAATTTTGTTTTAAAAATATTTAGAGAAACAAAAATGAAGGCAGCTTTTACTAATTGTTTCTCTTACTGTCAGCTCAAGGGCCTGGCTCCCACTATTTAGTTACAGGGGTTTTATTTTTTTTATAAACCTTAGGGGACACCATGATCAAGACCAAGCAAAAATCACAATTATTAATCATGTCTATTTTATTATTAAAGAGAAAAAAAGAAAACATTAAACTACACAAATGACAAGTTCATTATAGTTATTCTGTTTTTTTTTTTCTGTATGGCTCTCTGTGGAGAGCTCTTAACAGAGAATACATCCCTGAGATGGTAGGCAGACCTGTTGGCTATTAATAAATAACAGGACAGTTTATAGTTGGCAAAGTAAGCAATTTTAACTACATTCTAGGAAACCAAAGAAAATATTTAGATCAGTTACTTAGAAAAAGCCATTTAAGGAACTGTCTTGATACAGGCCAACCCTTAACCAATATTAATAATCTTAAATCTAATTAAATCCCACAATTTCTCTGCTTACCAATGTTTAGTCCCTATTTCCTCGTCAGGAATATGTGATCTAACCACTTGGTGACTAACCGGAGGAGCTGTTAGTATTTCAAGTTTTACAATAGCATTTTAATATCCCAATAAAATTATATGAATTTAAATCTAATCCACTGGCGGTGTCTTAGTTAGCTTTCTCTCGCCAATCTATGTTGAAGTTTTTGGAAGGTTTTCTGGGGTGGTTTCTTTTGGATTTTTCCCCCCTGTTTCTTATCCATGAGTGACTGCTTGTTTGTAGAGATGGACAGGATGAGCTGTGGAGTTCTTGCTGTCTGAGCAGAGTAGCAGAGGGTACCTTTCTTCAGAGTCTTTTATACCCGTGTTCTATTTTCTTGAAATTCTAGGAAAACACATTTCTATCCTGCTTGTTTAGATTCAAGTTGGTTGCTGTCACTTTTTCACTGCATCTATGCCTTCATGATTGGCTTAGGTGACACTTAACAAATATGAAACATTTCTTCCTTTGTTCTTCTTGTGGCAGAAAAAATCCAGATAACTTTTTAAAAGTTAAAAACTAACTTTCTTTTTATTTAGTCCATTTTTTTTAGATTTATTAGAATTTGACAGGAAGTAAAATCCTGCTTTTAAAAAGTCCAAACTCACCTGGCCTTTTATGTAAGTGTTTTTAATTCTCAGACTCTTAGACTTTAAGGTAAGAAGGGACCATCATGATCATCTCTAGTATGACCTCTCAAAACAGTTTTTTAAAATTAAATAACTCTTAAAAAGCCAGGTTTCAGAGTAGCAGCCGTATTAGTCTGTATTTGCAAAAAGAAAGAGTACTTGTGGCACCTTAGAGACTAACAGATTTATTTGAGCATTAGCATCTGATGAAGTGGGCTGTAGCTCATGAAAGCTTATGCTCAAATTTGTTAGTCTCTAAGGTGCCACAAGTACTCCTTTTCTTTTTTCTTAAAAAGCCAAAGATCTTAACTCTACATGACAATTTCTGAAATGATGATTTTCTTTTGCACTGCCAATGATTAATTCTCCATTAATATAAATATTTTGTACTTAAATGTTTTCTTAGATTAGTAATTAGTCTAGCATCAAATGAGCTGTGCTATGTTCTTACTTTTAGATGAATTGTATCAGGAAGTTATTATATGAAGGCTTCCATTTAGATACAAAATATTTATAAATATTCATATTAAAGGTTATGCCAGTTTAAAGCATTTGAGAAACAAAAAATATTTTCACCTTTTAAGTGGCAACATGAGTTGGAAGCAACCAGTAAGCATTTTCTACCATAAATGTTCAAGTTTACAGCATGGAGACTTTAGTGTGTTTTAAAACAAAATCCTTTTAATAAGGATATTTCTCGAATTCTTTGTGGATTTAAAATTGTTTTTTTTTTTTAAAGGAAAGGGGGAGGGCAGTTTGGTATTTTCCCTCTCGATTTATTGCTCTGACAACACAAATCTGCATTTCTTTCACAATCGGGTTTCTTCCTAAAAGTGTTTTCATGGTTTAGCTGCTTAATGTTTGTTTGCTTGTCCACCGGAGCTAGAAACGGAAACACTGTCAAACTTTTGATTAGCTTTAACATAATTAGCTAAACATGCATACTGTTATATTTTCAAATATCCTGGCTATAATGTTCTTGAGCTATACCTTAGTATTCAGTAAAGGTGCAAATAAGTTTGTAATTACTGAAAAATAAATTAATAGAATTTTTGAATCAATATTAAGTATTACCCCCGCCCCCACATGTACATGCATGGTCTTCACGGCTGAGGATGTGAGAGATTGCCAAACCTGAGCCATTCTTTTTAGGTGACAAAGCTGAGGAACTGTCCCAGATTGAGGTGTCATTAGAGGAGGTTTTGGAACAAGTTGATAAACTAAACATAATAAGTCACCAGGACCAGACGATAGTCACCAAGAGTTCTGAAGGAACTCAAATGTGAAATTGCATGACTACTAACTATCATTTAAATCAGCTTCTGTACCAAATGACTGGACAATAGCTAATGTGATGTCCATTTTTAAAAAAGCGTTCTAGAGGTGTTCCTAGCAATTAAAGGCCAGTAAGCCTGACTTCAGTACAGGGCAAACTGATTGAAACTATAGTAAAGAACACAATTGTCACACACATAGATGAACATAATTTGTTAGGGAAGAGTCAACATGGTTTTTGTAAAGGGAAATCATGCTTCACCAATCTATTAGAATTCTTTGAGGGGTTCAACAAGCATGTGGACCAAGGGGATCCAGTGGATATAGTGTACTTAGATTTTCAAAAAGCCTTTGACAAGGTCCCTCACCAAAGGCTCTTAAGCAAAGTAAGCTGTCATGGGATAAGGGGGAAGGTTCTCTCATGGATTGGTAACTGGTTAAAAGATAGGAAACAAAGGGTAGGTATAAATGGTCAGTTTTCTGAGTGGAGAAAGGTAAATAGTGGTGTCCCCGCAAGCGTCTGTACTGGGACCAGTCCTATTCAAAAGGAGTGCTCGTGGCACCTTAGAGACTAACCAATTTATTTGAGCATAAGCTTTCGTGAGCTACCGCTCACTTCATCGGATTGCATCCGATGAAGTGAGCGGTAGCTCACGAAAGCTTATGCTCAAATAAATTGGTTAGTCTCTAAGGTGCCACGAGTACTCCTTTTTCTTTTTGCGAATACAGACTAACACGGCTGCTACTCTGAAACCAGTCCTATTCAACATATTCATAAATGATCTGGAAAAAGGGGTAAACAGTGAGGTGGCAAAATTAGCAGATGATACAAAACTACTCGAGAGTTAAGTCCCAGGCAGATTGCAAAGAGCTACAAAAGGTGCTCTCAAAACTGGGTGACTGGGCAACAAAATGGCAAATGAAATTCAATGTTGATAAATGCAAAGTAATGCACACTGGAAATCATAATCCAAACTGTACATATAAAATGATGGGGTCTAAATTAGCTGTTAGCCCTCAAGAAAGAGATCTTGGGAGTCATTGTGGATAGTTCTCTGAAAACATCCACTTAATGTGCAGCAGCAGTCAAAAAAGAGAACAGAATGTTGGGAATCATTAAGAAAGGGATAGATAATAAGACAGAAAATATATTGCCTCTATATAAATCCATGGTATGCCCACGTCTTGAATACTGCGTGCAGATGTGGTCGCCCCATCTCAAGAAAAAATATTGGAATTAGAAAAGCTTCAGAAAAGGGCAACACAAATGATTAGGGATATGGAATGGCTTCTGTATGAGGAGAGATGAATAAGACTGGAACTTTTCAGCTTGGAAAAAAGACAACTAAGGAGGGACATGATTGAGGTCTATCAAATCATGACTGGTATGGAGAAAAATAAGGAAGTGTTATTTACTCCTCATAACACAAGAAATAGGGGTCACCAAGTGAAATAAATAGGCAGCAGGTTTAAAACAAACAAACAAACGGAAGTATTTCTTCACACAGAGGATGTTTTGAAGGCCAAGACTATAACAGGTTTCAAAAAAGAACTAGATAAATTCATGGAGGGTAGGTCCATCAGTGGCTGTTAGCACAGATGGGCAGGGATGGTGTCTTAGCCTCTGTTTGCCAGAACCTGGAAATGGGCATCAGGGAATAGATCACTTGTTGATTACCTGTTCTATTCATTCCCACTGGGGCACCTGGCATTGGCCACTGTCAGAAGACAAAATACTGGGCTAGAGGGACCTTTGGTCTGACCCAGTATGGCCATTCTTGTGTACCCTGAAAGTCATAGAAGTCATAGACTATTAGGGTTGGAAGAGACCTCAGGAGGTCATCTAGTCCAATCCCCTGCTCAAAGCAGGACCAACACCAACTAAATCATCCCAGCCAGGGCTTTGTCAAGCCGGACCTTAAAAACCTCTGAGGATGGAGATTCCACCACCTCCCTAGGTAACTCATTCCAGTGCTTCATCACTCTCCTAGTGAAATAGTGTTTACTAATATCCAATCTAGACCTCCTCCACTGCAACTTGAGACCATTGCTTCTTGTTCTGTCATCTGCCACCCCTGAGAACAGCCTAGCTCCATCCTCTTTGGAAGCCCCCTTCAGGTACTTGAAGGCTGCTATATAGTCCCCCCTCATTCTTGTCTTCTGCAGACTAAATAACCCCAGTTCCCTCAGCCTCTCCTCGTAAGTCATGTGCCCCAGCCCCCTAATCATTTTCATTGCCCTCCACTGGACTCTCTCCAATTTGTCGACATCCCTTCTGTAGTGGGGGGGACTAAAAATGTATGCAATATTCCAGGTGTGGCCTCACCAGTGCCAAATAGAGGATAATCACTTGCCTCCATCTGCTGGCAATGCTCCTACTAATACAGACCAATATGCTGTTGGACTTCTTGGCAACAAGGGCACACTGCTGATTCAGATCCAGCTTCTCATACACTGTAACCCCCTGGTCCTTTTCTGCAGAACTGCCACTTAACCAGTCGGTCTCCAGCCTATAGCAGTGCATGGGATTCTTCCCTCCTAAGTGCAAGACTCTACATTTGTCCTTGTTGAACCTCAGATTTCTTTTGGCCCAATCTTCCAATTTGTCTAGGTCACTCTGGATCCTATCCCTAACCTCCAGCATATCTACCTCCAGTTTAGCATCATCTGCGAACTTTCTGAGGGTGCAATTAATCCCATCATCCAGATCATTAATAAGGATGTTGAACAAAACCAGCCCCAGGACCAACCCTCTGGGGCATTCTGCTTGATACCGACAGCCAACTAGACATTGAACCATTGATCGCTACCCGTTGAGCCCAACAATCTAGCCAGCCTTCTATTCACCTTATAGTTCATTCATCCAATTCATACATCTTTAACTTGCTAGCAAGAATACTGTGGGAGACCGTATCAAAAGCTTTGCTAAAGTCAAGATATCACATTCGCTGCTTTCCCCATATCCGCAGAGCCAGTTATCTCATCACAGAAGACTATCAGGTTGGTCAGGCATGACTTGTCCTTGGTGAATCCATGTTGACTGTTCCTGATCACCTTCCTCTCCACCAAGTGCTTCAAAATGGATTCCTTGAGGACCTGCTCCATGATTTTGCCAGGGACTGAAGTGAGGCTGACCAGTCTGTAGTGCCCCGGGTTCTCTTTCTTGCCTTTTTAAAATATGGGCACTATATTTGCCTTTTCTCAATTGTCTAGGACCTCCCCCAATCGCCACAGATTTTCATAGATAATGGCCAATGGCTCTGCAATCACATCAGCCAACTCCCCCAGCACCCTTGGATTCATTAGATCTAGACCCATGGACTTGTGCATGTCCAGCTTTTCTAAATAGTCCTTAACCTGTACTTTCACTACTGAGGGCTGCTCACCTCCTCCCCAGACTGTGTTGCCCAGTGCAGCAGTCTGGGAGCTGACCTTGTCTGTGAAGACCGAGGCAAAAAAAGCATTGAGTACTTCAGTTTTTTTCCGCATCATCTGTCAGAGTCAGAGATGACACCAGGCCTGGTTACAGGCCTGAATGACAGGCAGGATGGTGGGGTTGTCCAGAGTGACTGAGAAAGGAAGGAAGTGGGGACAGCTTTGGAGATGGGATGAGAGGGGATTAAAAGCTCTTTTAGCCATTTTGACCTTGATCTGACAGCTAGACATCCACGAGGAGATGTCAGAAAGACAAGCTGAGAATTTAGTTTGGATAGAAGGTGATGGTCTGGAGAAGAGAAGTAGATCTATGAGTTGTCAACATACAGATGGTAGATATAGCTGGTTTTTTGGATGAAATTATCCAGAGGCAAGGTGTAGAGGGAGAAGTGAAGGGGACCAAATGGAGCCCTATGGAATCCCCACAGAAAGTTGGAGAGGGGGATGAAGAGGTTCTGTCAAAGGGCACATTGAAGGAGTGATTAGAGAAGCAGGAAGAGAACCAGGAGAAGACAGACTTCAAGAAGAGCATGCTGAATGCAGCTTGTGGGTCAAGGAGGTTGACGATGGAGTACTAGTTCTGAGATTTGGCTAAGAAGAGGTCAAGAGAGCTTTGGTTTGAGCAATTTCAGTGGAGTGCAAGCAGCGGTAGCTGGATTGGAGAAAGTTTAGGATGCTTTCCAAACACTCAAGAGGAATCATCCTCATTCTGAAGAACTTGCAATCAAAGGACAGATGAGTAATAATGTCTAAATGAAGGGAACAGGAAAAATGCGCAAATTATATACAATGTATATAACTTGATTAACTGTCAATAATTTACTTTTGGCATTGCTAGTATGAATCCACCATGACTTTCCCCAAAACATACCACGATGACAAACCTGCAGCCTTAATTAGAAAATATTGTCAAGTACCATATGTTTCCCATTCTCTGAATGTCTCATTGATATTCAGTGTTTGATCTTCACTTGACTGAAAGCTCACAGTACGTGTTGTTTGTTTAAATATTAAAACCATCAAGTTCTACCAAGATAAATTACCAGTAAGAAAAACAAATGTTATATTAAACTAGAATTTGCAGGATGTGCATTGATTTCCCCCCCCCCTTCGCCCCCAGCATTTTATGCATTAAAATGCCCTGGTGGCAGATATATTTTCTTTCTTCATTATTTATGATTGCTTTTCACCTGCCTTGAAATGGGAATAGAAACCACTTTGATAATTAGACTCAGATGTTAACTGAAGTCACTGGAGCTTCTGAAAGTTCCTTTGTCTTGTTTGCTGAACCACTTTTATTGGACACATCTCAGCCAATCACACTACAAGCTGAATGAACCTGAGCACCACGGCCCGAGGAGAGGAGGTGCAATGTTGGAGCAGAAGTGGCTGGAGGTATTGTGTGTCTGAAAGTTGAAATGCCTCTAGAAACTCTCTGAATGAGTGCGGGGTGGAGTATCTCACAAGTAAAATGAGCTATTCTCAGTGCAGCTCCTCTACCATGTGAGTGTGGGGGACCGAGGCACTGAAGAAGCGCCCCTCAGGAGCTGGTAGCTCTACTAGCACCCCTCCCTTCTTTACTAACCAGCCCTTTTTGCTCCCTGGCACTGGAAGCCAAATTACACCTGGTCCATAAAAAGATGTTCTGGTGTGGGGGCTGAAGGCATCCCCATCCTTTCTTTCCTTTATATCATACTCATGCAAAGGAGGTGTCTGTATTCCCCTACTCCTCCTACAGTAATAATCCTCTAGAGGCACTGTTTTGCCTATTTCTCCTGTTTCACAAAGCCTCTGCTGCTACTGAACTCTAACTGATGTCTCAGCACCGATATCAACCGATGGCACTCCCAAGTCCAGAACAAGATATTAATAATGAGCCTGATTTTTCAACCACTGTTCACTTGCAACTCCCAATGACTCCAACATTATTTATATTTAGCATTTGTATTTCCATAGCATTTGGAATCCCTGCTCATGGAGCAGAACCCTACTGTGCTGGATTCTGTCCAAACACAGAATAGAGGTTCTGCATGCAGAGCATTCCTGTGACTGGGCCAAATAGCAGTAATACGTTCTGATGCACATATAGAGGCTTAAACATTTTCTAACTTCTGCCACAAGAAGGTCCTAAAACTTAGTTGCCCATAGTAAAAACATGGGGGAAAAAATCCTGGCTCCATGAAGTCCAATAGCTAAACTCCTATTGACTTCACCTTAGATGTCTGCAGACAACTTCTTTACATTTAGCCAGACCAGTATAATCTTACCATCTTGTTCCTCTGAGACAAATATTTGCCACACTTTAGTGATTTTTATTGTTAATTTTAGCTGACAGTTCATATGCAGTCCAATAGTTCAGAGGGGTATTTCAGGTTAAAATATTATTAAATTAATGTCTTTTCCTGTATTATAAATACCTCAGATTACTAACACGGAAAGAATTATTAAAATCTAATTTATTTCTAATTTGCTGTTTGTTTTATCTTTGCATGCCTCTAAACTTAGTTTCACTTCTATTCCTGTTCAGTTGCCCTGTTAGGTTTCCATAGAATCATCAAAATGTAGGTTTGGCAGGGACCTTGAGGTCACATACCCCTCTGCCCCACCCCCACCCCCACATTGAGGCAGTATTAAGAATAAATAGACCATCCCTGAGAGGTATTTGGTAGGCCTGTTCTTTAAAAAGTTCCGAGGATGGGGATTCCACAACCTCCCAAGTTAACCTATTCCAATGCTTAACTATCCTTTATAGTTAGAATGATTTTCCTAATATATAACCTACATTTCCCTTGCTGCAAACTAAGCCAATTGCTGCTTGTCCTACCCACCGTGGACAGGGAGACCCGTCCTCTGTATCCTCTTTCCTTTTACGTATTTGAAGACTATCACGCTTCCCCCACATCCTTCTCATCTGTAGACTAAGCATACATAATTCTTTCAACCTTTCCTCATGAGTCATATTTTCCAAACCCCTTATCATTTTTGTTGCTGTCTTCTAGACATGATCCGATTTGCTCACATGTATCTTCAAAACTGGATACAGTACTCCAGCTGAGGCCTCACTAATGCAAAGGAGAGTGGAACAATTACCTACTGTGTCTTAAATATCACACTCCTGTCAATACATCCAGAATGCCAATAATCTTTTTTGCAACAATTTTGCATTGTTCACTCAGATTCAATTAGTAATCCACTAATAACCCTCAGATCCTTTTCTGCAGTACTGCTGCATAGCCATTATTTCCCATTTTGTATTTGTGCATTTGATTTTGTTTCCTTCCTAAGCGTATTATTTTCCAAATGTCTTTATTGAATTTCATGTTGTTCATTTCAGACCAATTCTCCAATTTGTCAAGATCATTTTTGAATTTTAATCCTGTCCTCCAAAGTGCTTGCAACCCCTCCCAGTTTGATGTCATTGGGAAATTTTATAATCACACTCCACGTTTTTCATGAAAACAACATGGCTAGTAGTAGGACATGCACCTGCAGTATGCCACTTGATACACCTTGCCAGTCTGACACTGAACCATTGATAAGTTCTTTGTGAACAGTCTTTCAAACAGTAGTGCACCCACTTTATAGGAATCTAGACCACATTTCCTTAGTTTGCTTATGAGATTGTCAATGTAGAAAGCCTTACCAGAGTCCAGATATATCACATCTACTGCTTCTCCCTATTCACTAGGCCAGTTGCTCTGTCAAAAAAATTAGATTGGTCTGACTTGATTTATTCTGGAAAAATCTCTGTCTATGACTTAGGGAAACCTGTCTATTGATCTGAGATTTTAAAAGATTTTTTTTTAAAATTGGCCAAAAATACCCATTAATTCTTAAGTTTCAAGGTTAGACAAATAAAGAACACTAGGCGAATATCACTAAAGTACAAATAAATTATCTTTCACAGAAGGGATGGTACCTAATTTTCACCAACTGTGATTAGGAGCAGTTTAATTGCAGTAGTTGCCAAGATGACAAATAAGAGTTTGTTACATTATGTAAAGAGTTATACACAAACACAAAGTCAAGCGTTATCTGTGAGTCCTACCAAAACAGAAGTTACAATAAAATAAGGGGCTGATTTTAATTCTAAGGGCCAAATACGAAGCCCAGTCAAGTTAATGGAAAGATTCCTGTTGACTTCTGTGGTCCCTTCGATTGGGGCCACAAAACAGAGGAATTAGAGGAACCCATTTAAAAGGTGATGCACCATCCATAACGTTTCCGTCAGTGCCTGGGTATTTCTTTCCATTATACTGTACAGGAAACATCTTCCATAACCTGTGGACAGAATGCTAGTGTAAAAGGAAGTGAATTAATAAAGGAAATGACCTTTATTACAAATGTAAGTGCAGCCCTGCTATATACACCTAATAAAAACTTGTTTAATTTAAACTAACTTCTGGCTTGATACTGTCTAATTAAATTGGCCCAACTGATGTATCTGTTTGAGGTTAACTTACACCACTGCATGATCAAAATGTTATGTACTATAGTTCTGTTATTTAATGGGTCTCTGAGTAAAACCAAAATATGGAAATTAACTACAGTTACATGCTCATTAGGTAGCTTTTTAAAAAGCAGAATCAAAAAGAGGCTAAATATAAAACAAATCTTACTCTGTAAGAAATAGGCCAACGAGCGCTAGGAATGCATGAACATCGGAAGGTTCTGATAAGCAGAAAAAGAGACTGGATCCAAATTTTCCCTTAATTCTCAGAATCTCTTGTGTGAACAAAACTTGTCTGGAAATCTCCAACCAACAGAAATGGCAGGGTAGCCAGGCTAGCAAACCTGCCTTGTTTGTACTCTGTGGATGGGGAAGCCACAGAGTGTGCAGTGGATGTACAAGTAGGCTGATGCAGTGTATGCTCCTCTATGGGGCTTGCCATCTCCATTTTTTTTTTTGAAGTACAGGGGATTTAGGGTCCTGGTTCTTGCCCCTTTGCATGCACTAGTGCTGCTAGCCCTCTGGAGCCCTTCAGTATAATGCCTTCCCTTTGTGTGCAGCAGCAGCAGGAGTGTGGTGGTGAGAGGCTCCTTGTGACTACTCCCGCTCTTGCACACTAGGTGCAATCGGATCCATTCTGAATACAATTCTGCTTCTTCTTTGCTAGAAAGTTGTTTTGAGCAAGCAACTGCTTGGGGGTGGGGGGGGCGGGGGAAGGGACTTAAGTGATCGCTAAAGTGCGGTGTCCCTGTATATTTCTTTCTTGCCTCCTACTTTCCATAACAGACATAGACACCCCCAAACATGTGAGTATATACCTGCTATGGATGAGGTTATGATAACTTTGCATTTGAAAGGGGAGACTTATTTGTTGACATTGTACCATAAGGACCATTCAGGACTTCACAGGCAATGTTACACCTTACATTGTATTGTCTCATAAGAGGCAGCTTTTACTTGGAGATAGGGCCCCAAAATTGTTCAGGGTGTTTGAAAATCCGCAGCATTGCTTTCACAACATATTCTACTCATGATGATGGTCACAGTTGCCCTCTTAAAAGCAGAGGCCTCCACATTCTTTGATGCTGGTAGCAAAGCACACTCTTGGGATGTGTTGAAATGGTAGTGTGATGCTACTCCCCATATTCTTCATAGAAATATTGTTTTCAGATGATTATAGCAGATCTAGGATATATTTTATGCAAGATGGGGCATGTTAGGTATCATTGGAAAAGTTATGGGTGTACTATGATTATTTGCATACATGTATCATTTCTGTATCTGAAGTTAGGAATATTGATTATGTAATAATTACAACTGTGTTTATACTGGGGGAATGCCCACCAGACAAAATGCAATCAGCCTGGATGGGCCACTAGGGGAAACAGGATTTTGAAGATGCTAATCTCCCACCTTTCTGAGAAGCTTCCTGGGATGCTGCTTTGATACTGCAGGGTAATGTGATCATGTCATCTGGTACTGGACCCCATCTTGGCTTGCTAGTATTTTTCCACAAATAGGGGAGTGGGGATCAAACTGGGAAATAAAGGATTCCTGCAATATGTAAATACTACTGAAGGCAGGGAAGTGAGTTAATCAAGTTTGGTTCTTCACTGAAACCCTGCCCAAGATGCCTGCTAAAAACACTGGGGGAGAAGGAACTGAACCCAGGCTAGAAGGGGGTCTGGCCTGTGAAAGGAATACGTGGAGTTCTAAGCTGCAGGCAAGAGCAGTTTGTGTTTAAGAAACTTTGCAACCTGCTTAAAACAACATGTAGGGTGAGAAATTACTACTTGTGGCCAGTTTATTTCGTATATTAAGCTTAGTTTGCATGCTTGCTTTATTTGCTTAGTAATCTACTTTGATCTGTTTGCTATACCTTATCGCTTAAAATTTACCTTTTGTAGTTAAACTTGTTTTTGTTTATTTTAAAACCCATTTTGTGTAATTAATAACTGGGGGTGGGGGGGAAAGCTGTGCATATCTTCCTCCACATTGAGGGAGGGAGAAAATTTAATGAGCTTATGTTGTATAGATTTCTGTGCAGCACAAGACAATACAATTTTGGGTTTACACTCCGGAGTGGGTGTGCACTTGAGTGCTGGACAATTCCCAAACTGAGTCTTCCCACACAGAGCTGATCTCAGTGTCTGTGTCCTTCTGCAGCTGGGTGTGGCCCTACCTGCATGTATGCTGGAGGAGGCTTGAGGGCCTGGGTCATCAGGGCAGTGTAAGGGAACCAAGACTGGTGGAACCAGCGGGCATAGTGGTATCCCAGTACATTAGGTGGCACCCTGGCGGGGAAACTCATCACAGGTGTATTCTAGAATGGATCATTATCAGATAAAGTTGATCAATTTCCAGGAAACCTGAAAACAAACTTCTGTTTTTGGAAAGAAGTAGTCAATTTGAAATGCCTCTTTGTAGCAGTGGAGTCTGGAAGGGGGCTTCTGCAAAAGCAAACCATGAAGCAGCACTGAATGTGATCTTGTGTTTCTTGACCACTCTGTGATACTGGAAGAAGGGAATACATCACTGGGATATGGAATGATCATCTCAGCAGTGGCCACACACAAAACTAGTAACAATGTACACTGAGCTGGGGAAAATGTGCTGTTTAGCTGCTTTTGCAGATAAACCTGTTTGTGCCTAAATCATTGGAGATAATATTAGACCATTCATCAGTGTGTTTATAAAAAAAAAAAAAGTCCCTGCACCACTGTCAGGATCGATGAACTATAGTGAGCTGCTGAGTAAATTTCTGGATGCAAAATGGTTATTAAATGATTTTTAAACTGATTTCAGTTAAATTGGTGCAAACTCCTGTGGGGACACTCTTATTTCAGTTTGAGTGGATTATTTTGGTTTGTTTTTGACAGATTCCCAATCAATTTAAATTAAACCAAAATGAGCTACTCTTAATGATTAAGCAGAATAAGCATGTCCATGCAGGTATTTTATATAAATTAGTGTAATCAGTTTAAAATCACAAAGGGTAGGCTTCCCCTTTTTAGTCACTTTCTCCACCACCCTGAGAGAAGGAAGCACTTATGTACTATGGACTCAATCCCACAAACTCTTAGGCACATGAGTAACTTTTGTCACGTGCATAAGTGTTTGCCTATGTGTTCTGAGATCAGGGCTTGTATCCCATATGTTTTCTGAGATGCACATCTGTCATAAATATAAAGGGAAGGGTAAACCCCTTTAAAATCCCTCCTGGCCAGAGGAAAAATCCTCTTACCTGTAAAGGGTTAAGAAGCTAAAGGTAACCTCGCTGGCACCTGACCAAAATGACCAATGAGGAGACAAGATACTTTCAAAAGCTGGGAGGAGGGAGAAAAAACAAAGGGTCTGTGTCTGTCTGTGTGCTGCTTTTGCCGGGGACAGAACAGGAATGGAGTCTTAGAACTTTTAGTAAGTAATCTAGCTAGGTATGTGTTAGATTATGATTTCTTTAAATGGCTGAGAAAAGAGCTGTGCTGAATAGAATGACTGTTCCTGTCTGTGTGTCTTTTTTGTAACTTAAGGTTTTGCCTAGAGGGATTCTCTATGTTTTGAATCTAATTACCCTGTAAGGTATCTACTATCCTGATTTTACAGAGGTGATTCCTTTACTTCTATTAAAAGTCTTCTTGTAAGACAACTCAATGCTTTTTCATTGTTCTCAGATCCAGGGGTTTGGGTCTGTGGTCACCTATGCAAATTGGTGAGGATTTTTACCAAACCTTCCCCAGGAAGTGGGGTGCAAGGGTTGGGAGGATTTTGGGGGGAAAGATGTGTCCAAACTACGTTTCCCCGTAAACCCAGATAAAGTTTGATGGTGGCAGTGGAAATCCAAGAGTAAAATAATTTTGTACCTTGGGGAAGTTTTAATCTAAGCTGGTAAAAGTAAGCTTAGGAGGTTTTCATGCAGGTCCCCACATCTGTACCCTAGAGTTCAGAGTGGGGAAGGAACCTTGACAACATCAAATACTAGGAAGAAAAACACCAAAGCAGCATTATTTAAATGAAAGATTCATAAATTGCAAGGCATGAATATAGACTTTAAGGCCAGAATTCTTCTCTATAGGTTTATGCCACACTCATCCCTGTGCTATCTCAGTGCCTTCCAGTGCTGCATTAAGCATTGTTCTCTCATACTTTCCCCGAGGAAAGTGTACAAAGTGGAGTGCTTTGTTTTGGATTTATCTGTTTAATCTATACATGTTGCTAGAGCAAAGAAATCTGCCTTGCACTTAGCAGAATGGTGGTGATGTTTGTGATGGTCCTTAGTTCCTGTGGGAGTTCATTCCACAGTCTTGGGCTTGCCCCAGGGAAGATCTACTGTACTGAACATGTTCGCTGGGAAAAAAATCCATGACATATGGGCTTTAAGTGCTGGATGGACTTGTGCTGTGCTATTAGGCAAATGAATATTTTTAAGATTAGGGCTAATACATCTAATGAATCGCTGTTCATTTAAATTTACACTGAACAGCTTCTCTGGATAACAAGTGAATGATAGGTATATGTTTTATGAAGTACAGTTAATTTTTTTCCATTTTGTCAGGAAATAAATAAATCTTGCTAAGTCCCATTTTCAACTGAGAAAGCAGTATTCCCTCTGGCTCCTGCCCAACCTTAAAAATCAGTTGTCTCCTCTATCCTGGAGCAGTCCTGTTTGTATCAGATTTTTTAACACAGTAGTAACTGGGAGGACCACATAATTACTTCCAAGGTATGAAGACATTTTACTATGACCACAAATGTAGTGAAATCAAAACAGTCTTAATATATTTTTTTTTCCTAGGGATATGCAGCACTATAAGAAAAGTCTGATGTTTTCGTAACTATCTTAGATTGGTAGCAGAAATAACAAAATGGAGGAAATACCTAGAATTCATTAGTAAAAAACCAAACACATAATCATGAGCTTTAAAAATGTGTAGATCAAACATGTAAATCTGATGAAACATAAATTTAACACAAAAGCTTTCCCTAGTTACATTTTATTGTACATTTACTTTGCTGCTTTAACGTACAGCTGTGTCTTCCAGGCTTATGTACCACATATAAACTAAGTTAGAGTTGTGTGTGTTAATTTTTTCCCCCCAAAAAGGCTAATGTTAGGCAAAGCTGGCTGAGTACTAAAAACATTGAAATTCAGTCATTATGATGAATATGGGCATATAATTTGTTTATAACTATCCAGACCACTTCTGGATATCCACAAAACTGTTCACAAATCCAAACAGTTTCATGAATTCTAGCATTAATAAAATCTGAACACTTGTACTAGTACTGACCAAAATTCATGTCAGGCCTCCCAGAAATTATGAGATTGGATTTAAAATAATGACAATTAAAATAAATTCCAGACCATGTTTTTCTATTTTTAATTTTCACATTGAGGAGGAAGCTGGCAATATATAAAACAATATATAATGTATTATATGTGTGTCATTATCTCAGGTTCAAAATTCAATATTAAATAAATGCATTCATTGCAGATCTCCTTGTTTGAAACTTGGAGGGGACTCCACTTAACTTTTCCTATCCCCTGAGGTACAGGGAGCTGCCATTCTATCCCTCAGTAAACTAGATGGGACAGGTAACTGTTCCACTCTCATTCTCCATTAATATTTTCCTCTTTCCGTCTCTCCCATCTGTCTTCTCCGATCCATCACATTCTTCCTCTCTGCCAACCCACATTTCCTTGCATATCTCAGTCTCCTTCGACACTTTGTCAGCTCCCCATCAGTTTGACTCCTGTTCCTTGCATTTCCTCCCTCAGCCCTCTTCCCCCACATCGCTCAGTCTGCCTCCTGCTTCCTACTGACCCACATAGTTTCCATTCTTATTTCCTAACACATATATCCTCCTGGTAGTTCCACAGCTTCATTCCCTGTCCCTCCTCATTCTCCTGCTTGGCCCTCACATGATCACTAAGGGACCATCATCTTCTCTGGGAACAGCTTGGCTTCAGCCCTCTTTGGAAACTCTGGGAGGTAGCAACCGGCTTTATTGGGAGCAGCCTCACGGTCAGCTGCAAGGTTAAACGGGACATGGCAGCCTTCTGGCTAAGTGCAGCCTGTGACTCCTGTTGACAGCAATAAGTGGTGGCAGCTATCTTGGGTAAAATTGCCAAACTTGGCACTACTGATAATACATTATATATTGTTCAACATTCATTATGCCCTTCTTTAAAAAGTTTAGCTATTCCTGCATCAATCAAAAGAGGGCTAAATTCATAAGTGTTATTCATAACAAATAGTGCTCTCTGCTTTAGAGCGAACCTCAGACTGTTAAGATTTAGTTGCAATAAGCATCCAAAGCTGATGTAAGCTATCAAACACTGTTTAATATGTAAAACCAGTAGGGAAAACTCCCAAGCTCAAAACTGTTTGTGAGATTTCCACAATTCTGTTTCTGGCCACAGTGGGAAATTCATATTACTTCATGGTATGTCAGCACTTCGTCTTCTAAGCCCATTGCATGCCAGAAACTGCATTGTCCAAATAAACCTTATAAAAAGGATTTGTTTTGAGTTTGATTTTAAAAGTGAAACATGGATCAGAGGAAGAGCACTTTTGTTATCCGCCACTTTAGTTTCTCAAGTTTTGGGACATGTTTTAGGTGCAACCACAACAGTCAGCTATCCTGGGCCTGCATGAGTTACAGGCTAAGTTTTGTAGGCTTCAGGCAGCTGTTCCCTACCAAATTACAACCATTTACAGGGGGGAAAGAGCATGTGTCTGGGTCCAGAGGATTTATTTGCATCTCAGTTTTCAAAGTTTCTTTGTACTCAAGTGAAGTCTCAAATGCCCTGGCCTAAATAAAAATAAACTTCCCTGCCCAGACAATGGAGAGAAGGCCACACTCATGAAGCTAAGATGTAACTCATCATTTCATTTTATGGATTTTTTTATTAAGTTTTCTGGTGGGTGTGTGTGGGTGCAATCCCTTTCCAGAGGAATAAGATAGGAGTTTAGCTTCTGATAGCCATGGGGCCATGTCGATCCTTCATGTCGCATGGAGCCATGTTGGCCTAACACTACAGCTAGGCCAAAGATGGCATGGCTACCTGCAGAAGTTTTGCTTCCTCAATATTCCTTGCATTTGGCTGTTCCCTGACCTTCTACTGGGTTCTCTTTCAAGCTTGTTATATGACCGAATAAGAGACCAGCCTGTCTGCGCCTTCCCACCATGTCCAGGGCCTGGCAGAGGCATGGAATGGGAGGAGAGTAGGGCAAGTGTTTAGTGAGCTTTCTTTTAGATTCAAACTGAGCAAATTTGATCTGGAAATCACTAAGACACAACCAACATAGGATCCCACAGTGCTGGATCTCTAAAGTTACTTTTCAGAAGAACCTAATTTTAAGGCAACAACAGCACTGAAACTAGCCTATTCCACTTATTTATATGATGCCCATGAATAATTTACACTACATTAACTTGTAAATGTGATGGCTTTTGGCTCATTAAGCTCCAGTAGCTTGCTTTTTAATCCATGGGCTCGGTCTCATTTTTAAAAGTTAATTAGTTCATTCAACTAGAACATATTTTGCAAAATATTGCTGCTGGTATTGGGCTTTATATTGCAGCAGATAGTATTAATGGAAGGCATAAAGGAGTATTTAATCATATGGCTGTCAAAGTGCTGTGTTTTAAAAAAAGTAATTGTATGAACCCTTTAACAAGGTTTCTAAAAACTGTTCATGAATTATATTTATAGTATAGTTATGATTTTGTGGCCAGAGAGTATTATGCGTATGTGATGTACATCTTATTTGTTTGTATAAATATTACAAGTTAGTTTATACATGAGCAGGTTATTTTCAAAGGGGGCAATCTGAGTGTGTAAGCTGCTTGGAAATTCTGGCCAAAATTTTCTAAAATGGGGGACCTAACATAAGGGTTGTAACTATAGGCACTTGAACAGGTGGGAATAAGAGCAGTGTGCATACAATAGCAGTGCGTGTGGGACAGAGCGCAGAATTGAGGTTCTGCCATTGGCTATATGTAGAGCTAGCTTTAAGTGAGTAGCCTCCAAAAGACAATAAATGAATAGCTGTGGGACATAAAATGTCCAACTGGTTGCAAGTAATCATCTATGTTATGTCTGAACTTTAAAAAACAGGCCCCCACCCCCTCGTAATAATACTGTGTTTAATGTATCCAAGTCTTACTTATTCAAATATATTTTGTCAACTTTTTCCCCTTTCCAAATTTAAACTTTGTAAACTTCAGTGCATAAACTCTAAATCCCTATTACCAGCTTTTAAAGAGATCATGGTAAATAGGTGTTGTTCTGCAGTCACAATACTATTACTTTCAAAGACATCATCTTGGATTTCCGGCTCAAAAGAATAAAGGAGGAATTTAAGTAATTTGCAGCAAAGCTACATCTGCTTCTTTGCTAAGGAATGGTTCCCTTTAGGAAAGGCACTTCTCTTATTAATATAACGTCTGGCTTTCATCTTAAATAAATGCAATAACGGAAAAAGATCAAAAATAGAAAAAATGTGGATTTTTCCAGTAATATCCAGCAGCCAAAAGACCTAATTAAAAGATATATCTGATGAGGCATCTGATCCAGATACCTTCACAGACTAGAGAGTTGGCAGGCTAGATGTCTTTAGCAGGTAACACAAAGATGGAGAATGAACTGGATAATGAAGAAATGAAAACAGCATGGATTTATGACTGGTCATGGTCAAAACTGCCATTATCAATATGTCCTTCAGGGATTCTTTACTATATTAACTGCAGTAAGGAAACTATTATTTTTTTGTAAACCTTGTTCAATAGCATACTGTACAATTTTATCTTTTCCCTTTCCACTTTGTGATATTATGCTTTTTACTCCTATAGGGCCAAATCCAGAGATCCTTATTCTTTTTCTTTTTAACTCACTGACTTCCATGGAATTTTGTCTTAGTGGGGACTGATTGAAAGAAATTAGAAAAGAAAAGGTAAAGGATCTTATTATTTGGCCCTATTGGAGCAAATGGTATTATGCTATTAAAGTTAAAAAAACCCAGAAGGATAAAATTTTACTGTAAGTGTTGTTTGTTTTTAATTGAACTCTGTGTGGGTTTATTGTTGTGGCAAGTCTCCCTGGATCTCACTACAACCTGTAGCTCCTTAACAAATTTTCCTCGCTCTGTTTCCCATTGGGGGGAGCTCAAGAAAATGTATGGCTATTAACTAGGGCCCTAACCCTACAATCTATTGACTTCAATGATAGAGAATGAAACATTAGTATAAGTGTGTTCAAGATCAGGGCCATACATTTCACAACATGCCCTTGTGCGGTATCCCCATTCTATGTGTGGGAAAACTGAGGCACAGAATGAAAAATTACTGTAACTTGTTCAAGATTATATAGTGGTAAAGATGGAAACATGACACAACTCTCCCTGTGACTGGCCCTGTACTTCCGTTGTGCTCCCTCCCATTATAAGATAAAAAATGGTATCCCTAATTAGAGGTGTGTGTATATATATACTGTGACAAAGCTCTGTCCTTGCCTCCTTGGGTCCCACGTTTTCTGGCAGATTTCGCTAGCCTCAGAGGCTCACTGTGACCCTCCACATAACCCTTCTCTCTAGAGAGAGAAGGGTCACAGTCTACTGAGCCATTTTCATCATAAGCCAGTGAGGGAGGTGAGGAGAAGTTATCCTTCCTTGCACAGTCTCTGTTGTCTCCCAGTCTCAGTGATTAATCAGGGGACAAGGGGGGAGCCCAGGCCCCCCCTCTACTCCAGGCTCCAGCCCAGGGACCCTAATAGTATCAGCTATGGTAGCTGACCTTTTAGAAACATGACATGTACAATTCCCTGGGCTACTTCCCCCACAGCAGCCCTCACTTCCTCAAGCTCCACTTCACCCTTACTCAGGGCCTCCTTCCTTGTGCCTGATATGGTGTGTACTACTCAGTCTCTCCAACAGCACAACTTCCTCCCACAGCTCCTGACATGCACACCGACCTGATTAACTGGGAGGCTTTTAACTAGTTTCAGCCAACCCCTGATTGGCTTCAGGTGTCCCAATCAACCTAGCATTCTCCCTGCTTTCTGGAAAGTTCTTAATTGGCCCCAGATGTCTTAATTGACCTGGAGCAGCTGCCATTTCACTTATCCTGGTATTAGGGATTTGTTTAGCCTGGAGCTAATATATCTATCTCTCACTACTTTTCTATAGCCATCTGGCCTCACCCCATCACAATGAACACAAAAAAGAAATAAAAGGTCTAAACACTTAGATACCGCAAACCATCTTTATCAGTTTACAAAAAAGTGATGTAATCAAAGTCACACTGCTACCACTTTATTGTATAGTCCATTTAAGAAACATAGCATTCCATATTTACATTTATCTTTAGGTCACTGAAAGAAACGCACTCAGCTGACGCAAGTGATGTGGGATACTTTAATTCCATATTATTTCTACAGGGTAGCAACATCATCTTCACAAGCATCTTTGTACAGTTCTGTTGAAAACCAGGACCAATGTTTCAGGAAGACGTTAACCATTCATCCTTTAGTGACACTGAGACCTGTTTCCAATGGCTGATAGACTTAATCTAATTCAAGAAGCTACAGCATGAATTAGAAAAGTTTGATCTTCCCTAACTTGCATCTGCCTATCCTATGACTGGGATAGTGATGAGTGCTAAATTCTGGATATTATGGGCCTCAGCAGAACACTGCCAAAGCTTTGTGGCAATAAAACAGCTTCCGTTTTATAGCCTACTCCACGTAGGGTGATCTTAACCCCTGGTTTGCAGATAGTCCCATGGCTGCAAACATAGTATTGCACCAAGTCTATTGCTGAGATGAGGAATCTTGAATATCATTGCCTAATCAATGCTAAGTTACAGTTAATATGTAATTCTGGAGAGTAGAAGATGGCATCTAAAATTAGCATGGTTCTAGTTTGTGTGAAAATATTTCATATTAATGTAAGAAGCTTAAAAATACTTTCCCTTTTGTGTATTGTTACCAAACAAAGTTCCAGTGTAATTAGAGATGGGTGAACCAATTTTAGTTCAAATAAAAAACTCTTAAATCACACCTGGAATCAAACTGAACCTCACCCTTTTTTGACATTCAGAAAAGTTAGGTAATTTTGTGAGGTCCGGATATACGGCCTGACCCTGTGAGGGACTTAATGCCTCTTAGGAGATGCTACGCACCCTCAAATCACATTGAAATCAACAAGAATTAAGGGTTTTCAGCTCCTTGCAGGAGAAGCTCAGCATCCAGGATTGTCAAAAAGGCCACTGAAGTCTATAGGAATTTTGCTATTCATTTCAGTGGGAACAGGACATTGTATCTATTCCCTTCATCTGTCTCCTAACCTGCACCCAGGATATACCCATATGAGTTTGGACTTTCTCAGTAGGCCCAGCAGCCTGATACATCATTCACTATTGTGGGGGACGGGAGGATATGCCTTTTTTTTAGGGAGCCAATTTGCACCCCTGCATGCTAACCTAACTGTCACTACACTACACTACCCTGCATGAATCTCACTGCATGTCATTGTTTTGTTAATTAGCTACTTATTCACTGTACAGAAAACAGACTTTACAGTAAATTATATCCCACAAATGCACAAGTGTTACTTTTGTCCAACATGTGGAATGAAAATGTACTATTTTGGAAACTAGTAAAGGATGGAAATTAAAATAAAAAGTCTGTCTATCTATCTATGAACAAGAGGCATACCTTGTCTATAATAAAGAAAGAAAGCACTTTGCCTGTAATTCAGAAAGGAGAGGAATGCAGAGTACTTAGAAAAGAGAAGAAAAGGCATCTGGAGACAGTTTATAGATTATATTCAGGATGGTATGAATGATGTAATACATAACTATTTGACTCACTCACATCTGTGCTATCTGGTTAGAAATTTCCTTTTGACTTACTGTAGAAATGGCATTATAAATCTGGATAGTTCCCCACCCTGCCCCTTTCATTTTATTTTTCCTTTTCTTTCTCTCTCTATGCACCCTTTTATTTTGGGCAATTTTGAAGTTGATTGTGGGGGAATTGGGAAGTTTGGGTAAGAATCACTAATTTGTACTGAAATAGTCTAGAATGCACTCTGCTTTGCTCTTTAAAAACGTAGGAGTCAGTTCTGCCAACAAATGAGCACACACAGCTGACACTGATTTGAATAGGAGTCAGACAGGCATTTCTGAGGTTAGAGTTGGGCCCAGGGCAGTCTCATCCATCAAGGTGTTCTGAGTCTCTTGTGAGACATTGCAACTCTTGTTTTAATCAAAGGCCCAGATTGAAAGGTCCTTCACTTCAGTGGGCGTTCACCTAAGTAAGGTTTTAGCAAACAATGAGTAACGGCATTGGGTCTGGTCCAAAGTGACTTAAAGTGAACAGTCAAGGGTTATTAACCAAGATGGTCAGGAATGCAACCCCATTCTCTGGGTGTCCCTAAACCGCTGACCACTAGAAGCCAGGTCTGGATGCCACACAATAAAGTGCCCTATTTTGTCCAATACCAGTGAACCATCTGGCATCGTCCACTATCGCAAAACAGGATATGGGGCTAGATGGATCATTTGACCCAGTATGGCTATTCTTATGGTCGTGGCTTCTTGCAGGGCCAGGCCTTTAATAAGACTACTGAAAGAAGGGCTTTGCACAAGACAAATGCATATGTGGTATGATAGTATAAGCATATAATTACCACCCTACTGAATGCCTATGAGTCTGCCAATTTAAAATATATTAAAACAATACAGTCCATATCGACAAAATAAAAACCAGCAATAATAATAAAAATCACCTGATAAGGTTACGGCTAACTCCCCCAAATCGCTGACTCAGAAGGAAAATTCTGCCCAGAAGGAAAATTCTTCCCTTATTTTTTCTTACAAGCCTTTTACAGCTGTCAAAGTCCCAAAACTACATCAGTTGTCTTTTTGTAGGGGAATTTGAAATTGGCCAGCAACAATAGTGTGGCCTCTACACTTTCCCAATCGTGTTCAAGGAGAGGCCTCGGACTCCATGCTTTTTTCATGGATCCTGTGGCCTCTAATAGTGTATGAAAATGATGTGGAGGAGATATTCCATGCCTGCCCTAAGTCCAGGTCAGAAATTGGCTTTTGCCGCACGCAGCATGCATGCATGGTACTTTGTCTTTAAAGTATTTGCTCGTTTCCTGTGCAAAGCATGGCCTGACCTTTAAACAAATAAAATGGTGTCATTGCCTTTGTTGCCTGCACACTCAGCCCTCTTACTTCTTTCTCTGTTGTTTACTTTCATAATAATTATGTGTTGGGGCCCAAATCTAAATACAGAAACATTGTAACTCTCATTTTAATTTCCTTTAGAAACATGACATCTTTTGTTGGCAACATATATTTAACGGACAAAGCTAAGCAGATTGTGTGCACTTCTTTGGCCACCAGTAGGGGTATCTGAATTTGGGCCTCATTATTCAGGATACATAATTATAGTCCCTCAGTACAGGATTTCTTTTAGCAGTGAAAATCCCACTCTCAAGTGTTCTACTGACTGACTCATTTTTCTCTTGCATCAAATCCTTTCCATACGTGTTCAAAAGTTTCTGTACATTTTCTCAACTACTTCCTTATCCTACTAGCTCTTAAAGAAACTTAGTGGTGTGGCTCTGGAAGTTTCAGTGACTATTTCTGGTAATCGTTAGCTGATGGTATGTTTTAATACACCAGACTGGCTACAGCTGGTGGTCAATCTTGTGATTGAAAGCGTCAGTATTTGCCATCCCCCTACAAGACCAAATCGGTTTACTACAGCTTCATAAACTGGCAAATGTATCCCTTCCAGTGCCTATTCCCCTTCCAATTGAAGTCAATAGGAATGTTACCATTCAATTAAAAGGGAACAGGCTTCGATGCTAAATGTGCAATGGAAACAAATGCCGCTTAACATTTTAGTAGGGGGGAACACGAGATTAGTAGTGACTGTTGGAGAATAAAATACAAGTTTTGAAAGTCTGTGATGTTGGAAGGAAAATTCAATTTTGGCTTTTAGAGCTGAATAGTTATTGTAATATTGTTTTGTCTCACTCCATCTAAAATGCATACAGGAAAGTACAACCTGATAATAGGCAGGCAGGTGGCGAGGTGTGAAAACAGCTCCTGATAGGCAAAGAATTCTGCATGTCCTGTTATTTTTGTTATACTATCTTCACCACTCTGACCTGCTTCTTTGCTCATTCATCTGTTATGTCTTCTCTTTTAGATTGGAAGCTCCTTGGGATAGGTGCTGTCATTTCCTGTATGTTTGTACAGTTCCTGGCACAGTGGAATCCCCAACCCAGCTGGCCTTTAGGTGTTAATCAGTATAAATGTTACTAAATAATAATAAAGTTTATGTTTAAAGACTGTAGTAGGAGACATAGGGAATAGTTCCTCAGTCAGTTAAATCAGTTAGTGGCATTTATTATTCAGTACTTTTCATTTGTGCACAGTAAATCTAGCTGTCTAGAGCAGTGGTTCTCAAAGCCAGTCCACCGCTTGTTCAGGGAAAGCCCCTGGTAGGCCGGACTGGTTTGTTTACCTGCCGCACCTGCAGGTTCGGCTGATCACAGCTCCCAGTGGCCGCGGTTCGCCGCTCCAGGCCAATGCAGGCTGTGGGAAGGGCAGCCAGTACGTCCCTCGGCCCACGCCGCTTCCCGCAGCCACCATTGGCCTGGAGTGGCGAACCGCGGCCACTGGGAGCCACGATTGGCCGAAGGTAGGTGGCAGGTAAACAAACCAGTGGCGGACATGGCAGGTAAACAAACCGGTCTGGCCCGCCAGGGGCTTTCCCTGAACAAGCAGCAGACTGGCTTTGAGAACCACTGGTCTAGAGGGCATGATCTTGCTCTCACTGAAATCTGTGTCAAAACTCCCATGGACTTCAGGGGAAGCAAAATCAGGCCCTGATGGTTATGCCGTCTTTGAGTAAATCATATAATTGGTTCCCTTCATATAATCTCTTCAAAAGTCTAAAACAGTTCAGCATGCTACCCTGTTTCCAGACAATGATTCACATTTTGCACATGAACTGCCTGGTAGGTACCCTTGTAATAGTTCTTTAGAAAAATAAAAGCTCACAGACACACTGCAAGGGCTCAGTCCTGCAGGATGATGAGCAACTCCTGGATGGGCTGAATGTCCTCAGGGCCCACTGAAATGCTCAGCACCTCATACACCAGAAGTATTATAGGTTGTACTTTCAAAGACACCTGAGGGAGTTAGGCCCTCAATTCCCATTGAAATGGGTGCTTTCCTCCCTTAGGCAGAACTAAATGTCTCAGCCACACTGTTTATGTCTTATTATTTCATGTTTATAGCACTCAAAGTCCTGATCAGGAATGGGTCACTGAGGCACTGGACAAAGGTAAACAAAATCCCGGTACCTAAGAGCTTAAAATTGTACTTTGTATTATGTTATGGGGGATAAATTAGGTTTGAAAATTATGAATGACCTTTGATCACTCAGTCTTGCTGGTACATATATTCATGTGTAGTCTTATAAGACAGGCCTTAGGATTTTGGAGTGAACCATCAGGATGATTCCTTGGGATCCCCCACTGACAATTTGAAGATCTGTGTTCATGGGCTAAACGTGCCCTAAAGTCAGTCGTGAGCAGACTTAGCAGGCCCATGAATAGTGCATGATTGTTAGGAAAAATCACCATGTCAGACTTGCAATTCTAGCAATTGGGTTGCACTTTGGAGCTGTCTTTGAAATGAAAATCTCTAGAAAGCTTGGATGCACTTGTACATCCCTTTCTCTTGTGAGCGATGGATGAAAATCAGAACTGAGCCCCTAAAAGGGATCCTGAGATTAGCAGACATCTAGAAGGAGCTCTCAGTGCAACCCAATCAGTACAGCCTGTGGCTCCTGCTAGCAGTTTGGAAGCTGCTTCCTTTTCTGTCCATTCTTTTCTACCTCCTCTGGCAAATTGAAGCCAAGAACAACTGTGGCCACACAGAGGGAATTCTAGTCTGTTGCAAGGCTGCCAGGCTCTGAAGTATTTTTCCAGGAATGGCATCTGTGTCTGCGGCTGCCACTTTGGCTGGTTTCTGAGAGTTTTTGATTTGAACTACTGAGAAATCACTGTGGAACTAATGTCTTCACTGGGAGAGAGATGCACACAGGCAGTGGGGACTGATGAAAGGGAGAGTGTTTTATCTGGACTGATTTTTGTGTCTAAATGGATTGAATGGTTGTGAGATAGTGAGGGTGCAATCCAGACTAGTGAGTAGCTGTGTCACCCTTGTCCTTTAACCTGGGGTGCTGTTTACACTGCTCTGCTCTTCTTGCCTCTACTCCTGGACTGCTCACAGCCAGCCTCCAGCATGTAAGTCACTCCCAGCTATGTCTGTGAATCACTGCAACCTGCCAGTCTGAATTATACACTCCCAGACCCAGATTTTCCCCAGAAATGCACATGTTGTGCTACTCAGCCCACTCCTGGACAATACAAACTCATAAACAGTCCATTTTATTAATAGCAATGATATGCACAATCTTGTTGCCCCAGCTGGAGTTTCCCAAACACTTCAATTTAAACACACTGGATTAGATGAAACAATAATACATGTTTATTAACTACAGAGAGAGTGATTTTAAGTAAACACAAGTAATGAGGCATAAAAATCAGAAATGGTTACAACAAAAATAAAGATAAAAATGCAACTAATGCCTAATTTAACAAACTATGTTAAATTCAAAGCAGTTTTTCTCACCACATGCTCTCAACAATTTGACAAGCCAAAGTTCTTAGGCCAGGATCCCGTCTATTTAATGGCTGCTTCCTTTGTTCCTTGTGGTGCAGTGCAGTGATGGACAGAGTGAGAGAGAGGAGGAGGGGGTGGGAAGCCTTGGGTATTATGAGAGGATTGCATTTGATATAATTCGCAACCATCTTGTGCACTTAACCCCCATAAACTGGAAGTGAGGACACCACAGAGTCAGAAAATCTGGCCTTGGCTTAGGCAGACAGAGTAAAAACAACTGCAGCTGCAGTGTGTTACTAACAAGGACAGATTCATGAGACGGGGGGGAAATGTGAATAGCTGACCTTGAGTCTGGGTGCCTGTGTTTGTAAGTTTCTTGCTAGAAGCTGCTTTGCTGATAAGTAGAAATTATGAGGGTTTTTTATTTTATTTTTTTGCTGTTGCTAGGGAAACCCCAGTCTATTAGAAGTTATGAGTACTTTATTTTGAGTTACATATAAAAGCGTTTAGTTAGTGTCTGCACGTTGGAGAATCTGGGAGACATTTGAGAGGATTTCTACTAGCTAGGAGACTGACACCTAACTCGCCTGTGGCTAAGAGAAAGGTTGGCCACCGGAACTCTGCTACTGTCACTTGATACCACCTCAGACTTTGGGTAACTATTTTTGGGGTGCTCTAAGATTATTGCTATTTTAGATGTGTGCTTTGTACTCAATAAAAACAAGGATTTTTGAGTGGCAGTATGCTTTATCAGACAGAGGTACTGTGTCCCCCACTGTTTTATTTCCTGACACCACCTGGAAAACAGAGATTAGTTTCAATAGCTTTGGGTTCAGATAAACCCAGGTAACGTGGAGTGTCTTCCCCCTCTTTTTATAGTCCTCCTCTTTTGAGAAGCATTTCCAGCTGGGAGCATGGTGCCAGGCAGACTGTGTGGACGGGAACCACGTACTGCTTCTTTGCTAAGATGTAGGTTTTCTGCCCATGCCCCTTTTTCTGCCAATGAATAGCCACTTAGCAGATAATGGTCCATTGACTTTGTTTACACCTGACTGAGGAGTCAGCTTGCCCTTTGTCCCTGAGGAACTGGTTTGGCCACTCCCCAAACTTGGAACTTGTTTTAATAACACCATACAGTGGAATCTTAGAACTTTACATGCAGTGTTGCTACACATATTTTACCAGGACAATAATGACCAGAAAATTATGAGTTTTCAAATTATACCACACAAAGCATACATTATACAAAGATTATTACAATATCATGTAAGGGGAGAATACAGGGGTACAGTTTGTCACAATGACAATAAGCCCAGTTCAGTAAATTAGCATGAAGCCACTAGGTCCAGATCATTATAAAGAATAGCTCAGTATTTAATAGTAACCTGGTTAAAATAATGTAACAGTTCTTAGTGAAACAGAGAATTTTTGCATGATGTACACTCTGTTGTTAGTATATATGGTCTTTACAATAAATTCAAATCAGAAGTTCCCATGAGCGATTAGAAAGTGCAGTAAGATATATGGAAAACTCTCCCAATAACCTTACTGTGACATGAATCAGGCCATAAAAATAAATATTAGTGGAGAGTAAAGTAAATGGTGCTCCTCTCAGTGGATCAAATCCTGTTCATGCCTCTGAATCCCCCACTCTGCTGCAAAAATCCCCAACCCTAAACGTTGTGGAACGGTCACAGTTCTACTGTGAAAGAAAGATGGGAAAGGCTATGAAGGAGGTGCCTACATTTCCAGCATGGGCATCAGCATTTTCCGTTTGCTAATGCTGGCTTTGGGGCAATTAGAGTCCTCCAGCAAATATCTATAGCAACTTTTCACGGCTCTTTCTGCCCAAACATACCCAATAGCTGCCACCATTACACGGTAGGCCCCCCCTAAGGATTGTGAGGAGGTTAATGAAGTGATTTTGAGATACACCCAGAGATGAAAGGACTCTTTTTAGTTTGGTCAAATAATATTCTATGAACACATTATTTGGCAAACACCACCACTTTCCAGGAAATAATTTATGTGAGGAATAATTAATTGTTAGTAGTTGACCAGCTCTGAAGCGCTCTGATTAATACTAATCACACCTCCCTTATTCAGCAATACCAGCAATATTAATCAAATAAATTACGCACTGGAAATTTTGGCTGATTTTGACCATTTTACTTATTTTACATAGAGTCTCCCTCCGCTCCGCCATGCCTCCTTGTGCAGAACTGGAGCCCAGTTAATTGTCCCTTTCAACTCTCAGTTTATGTTTTGATTGCTATCTTCACATGGGAAAGGGCTAGAATCAAATTTCATTTTGTTTCGAAGGGTATATATTCTCATTTACATTCCCAGATCAGGAGGCTCTGCAGAAGCCAAAAACTGGTTTAATGGTGTCCCACCTGTGCAGGAACTCTCCCCACAGCTGTGTAGAGACTGGTAGGGGTAAGAGGTTGGGGAAACCCAAGAGATCAACTGATTGAAACTCCTTGGCATGAGAAGCACTGGACAAAACACCAAAATGTAGAGGGTGGGAAGGTGCAGTGACTACAATCCATAAAGAGAGAGAATTCCACACCACGGGTCACCCCTCTCCACCTTCTGAGAAATCCCCCATACAAAACCGATGTTCTCTGACTTAGGGCTTCGGTCCAGAATTTAGTCTAGAGAGCTGATATAAGGTATAAATCCATTACCATAGAGTAAAAACAGATGATGCTTTACCAGAACTGGAAGTGACTTTGTTTTAAGTATGTTTAAATGTTAATGAAATAATGTAGACAAGACCAATTAAAACCATGAAAATATTTTCAGTGACTAGTCAAACACTGGGCATTTCATATTTTTCACACTCTGTGTGACAATAGGACCTTGAATAGTGTGTTCAACTTTTATCATTTTTTCAAAATCTATTTTGGAAAAAACTATGCAGTCTATTAGAGTCTTAGAGAGTTTCAGCAGGGTTCATCTTGTTTAAATTATCTAATGTTTATACCATTTTTCTACAGCAGCGTGGTCCCTTATTAAGTCCAAAAACAATCTGGCTTTCAGAAAATATCATCTGGCTGGTGAGTCAGGAGGAAATAAATTAACTTGGTAAATTATCAACATGCTTCAAGAGACATTAGGGTTCATCACATCTCTACAAATTCGTTTGATATTTACTTCAACTGTATTGATTATATTGAATTAGTGGTCACATTTTTATGTGACTATCACCATACCGCTCCTTCATAGTTTAATTGTAATTCAGAATTAAATTCACAATCGGGGTCTGTCTCATTAAAAACAAGTTTTTAGAACATAGGCTCAGAAACAAATGACTTTAAAACTTGCTGTAGTAAGTGATTATGCAATGTTACTATAAAGACAGTCTGCTCTGGGTATGTTGCAATAGACTGCTCTGGATGTGTTATGCACAGTTAACTTGCCATGTTGTATTAGATATTTTTCCTCTGACAGCCTGCTGTTTCATTCAGACAAGAGAGCTAAAGCAGGCTTTTCAAGTCAGAACAAAGCAGAAATGTGCAATTTTCTTATTAGCCATTACCCACATCATTCTGTGCATACCTCAGTAATACATAAGGACGTAAGGGACCGAAACATAGCCCAGAACTAGATTAATCTAATTTAGATACTTGGAGGCTGAGTCAACAAGGTAATTAAGCATATACCTAACTTTAAGCATGTGACTAGTCCCACTAAAGTCAATTGACCTGTTTGTGTGCTGAAAATTAGCCATGATCTTAAGGAACCTTGTTGAATCAAGGATTTGGCCCCAATTCTGTCACCCTTTCTCATGTTCATTCTCAATGGCTCCTTAGCCTTAGCTCTGGGCTCCACTCAGCCTTTAGGCTGTCTGTCCTGAGCACCAGTCTATGTTTGTGTGTTGCATGCTGGGGAGGAAGAGGCATTTCTATAGTAGTTGTTGCTGTATGCACCATAATTTATCTCTTTTCCGTTCATGCCTCACAAGCCATACTTGAGCAAAGGGCATTCAATGCTCTCCTATTCCAGAGCTTGCTGCAAAATGGCAACATGTCCCTGAGTGATTCTAGGGTAGCCAAATTTCTAATCACACAAAACCAAACACCCAGCCCTGCCCCTGTCCCAAGGCCCCACCCCTGCCCCAGCCCTTCTCCGAGGCCGTGCCTCCTGCTCGCTCCATCCCTTCTCCCTCCATCACTTGCTCTCCCCCACCATCACTCACTTTCACCAGGCTGGGGCAGGAGGTTGGTGTGTGTGGGGGGGTAAGGGCTCCATCTGGGGGTGCGGGCTCTGGGGTGGGGCTGGGGATGAGGGGATTGGGGTGCAGGAGGGGGCTCTGGGCTGGGGCAGGGGGTTGGGGTATGGAGTGGAGAAGGGTGCCGGGGCTGAGGGGTTTGGAGTGCAGGCTCTGGCTGGGGGTGTGGGCTCTGGGGTGGTGTCAGGGATGGTGGGTTTGGGGTTCAGGAGGGGACTCTGGGCTGGGGCAGGGGGTTGGGATGCAGGAGAGGGTTCGGGTTCCCGGAGGCACTTACCATGGCTTCCAGGAAGTGGCTGCCAGGTCTCTGCGGCCCCTAGGCACATCGGTGGCCAGGGAGGCTCCCCGCACTGCCTTTGCATCCGCAGGTGCCGCCCCCACAGCTCCCATTGGTTGCGGTTCCTGGCCTATGGGAGCTGTGGAGCCGGCACTTGGGGTGGGGGCATAGCGTGGAGCATCTCTGGCTGCCCATGCACCTAGGGGCCCTAGAAACCTGGTGGCCACTTCCAGGAGCAGCGCAGAGCCAGGGCAGGCAGGGAACCTGCCTTAGCCCTGGACCCCTCCTGCGTTGCCAACCTGACTTTTAAGGGCCCAACTGGAGCTGCCAGGGTCCCTTTTCGACCGGGCGTCCTGATTGAAAACGGGACACCTGGCAACCCTAGCTGATTCAGGGGCCTAGTCATCTCCCCAGCCAGTAATTCTACTTCCTTGGGATTGTGGAATGTTGCTGGATGTGTTAGTAGAGCCCTATCTCCATGTTTCTCCACAGATGTGCTGGTAGAGGCAGGGGAGAAAAGACTGTGCCCTCTTCCCTTCCCAGCACATCCACATCAGATAAGGCAGAATCAGCTGTCAGTATTTACATAAATTTACACTTATCCCTTCAGTACAGACAGAGTTCAAAAATCACTGAATAATTCTAGTGGGGTAATATTCTATTTTCTTATATAAATATTAATAATTTCTTTTAGAATTTCAATTGAGTGCAAAAGAGAATTTATTGGATATTTTGTCCTATGTTAGCAGAGGCACAAGGAAGAGAATCTCTGACAACAGAAAATCAATTAGGATTCTGAGTCTCTCGTGCTGGTATCTGAGGGCTCTTTGCTTCTTCAGTTTAAATTGTATTATACTCTTTATTAAAAAGAGGAGGCAGCTTGGCACTGAAATCAAGCATTCATCTGCATCTGGATTTTCCTATTAAAAGTGGATAGAGTAAAAAGAATGTTAAATCTTTTTATCCACTATTGGAGATGTTCTAGCCAGGACACAGAAAGCGTCATTTCTTTTTTTATGGTTTATAATTTTGGGATTTTACCTTTCTTGGTTTGCAATGCTTTTTAAAAAATATGTTCCTTCCTAATGAGTGCCTTTTTTGTCTGTCCTTTTTTGTGGACCCAGATTCATGTTTTTCTTGTATTTTTAATGGGACTGAAATTAACATGGAAATTTTTGTTTAACAACACTTTACACAGCTCTTTGTATGTGAAAGCATCTTTGTTTGAACACCAGTACCATCAACTATGTTATCAGAGCTCTGGGAACAATGCTGTGTTAGTTAACTTCTGATGCAAAGCCAGATGACAGAGTACTGAACATTGAGCCTGATTCTCCTGTCATTTACATGTGTGGAAATTTGGAGCAACTCCCTTTGGCCGTTGAATTAAAATCAGAGGATCTCTCATAAATGGAGGAAATTATTTGCTCCTTTTCTAAGGACCCAGCTTTGCCCACTGAAATCAATATAAGTTTTATTATTAACTTATTTGGAACCAATGAAAGAGGATAATTTTTAACAATAAGTGATATTTAGATTCTGAAAGATGTTTTCCATTACTATTCTATAGCATGCATTCAATAGGAAATCTCCTTTTGACTTCAGTTTGTGCCAGTTTAAATGAGAGCAGTATCTGGATATGCATTTTTCAATAGGAACAATAAAACCAATACTGCAAAAATATTGGCTAGTATAAGTTATGCAAAAATTCAAGCATCTTTAATGACAGGTTTCAGAGTAGCAGCCGTGTTAGTCTGTATTCGCAAAAAGAAAAGGAGTACTTGTGGCACCTTAGAGACTAACCAATTTATTTGAGCATAAGCTTTCGTGAGCTACAGCTCACTTCATCGGATGCATCATCTGGGTTTAATTCCCAGCTCTCTCACAGACTTCTCCTGGGTAACACTGGGCAACTCACTTAGCCTGGCATAAGGCCCCTTTGAAAAGCTCAGTCCTAATCTTTCTGTGCCTCAATCCCCCCCTCGCCCCTTCAGGTAGCTAAGGGAAATAATACTTCCATTCCCACATCCTTTATCTGTCTTGTCTACTTAGAATGTAAGCTCTTCAGGGCAGGGACTCTCTTACTACTTGTTTGCACATTGCCTTGCATAGTGAGGCCCCAGCCTCAGTTGGGGGTTTTAGGCACTAGCATATTACAAATGATATTGATCATATATTTCACTTCAACAGCTATATTCCCAATCAGTCTGTGCATCTTTCAGTCATATCAAGGGCATACAATTCAGAGTTTCCCTGCCTGTTTAAGCAGCATGTTTTCTATTACATAAGGATTATTATTAATTATTAATTAATTAATTACCCTATTAATTGGGTAAAATAATGTTAAGAGACAGTCATACTGTTGCTATTGTAAAGAAACTACTGCTTTGTTTTTGAAGTTGATGGGAACAGTGAAATAGTTATGTGGTGGTGGGGAACATCTGGATATTGAAAAGTTTGTCTGAAACAAATCTCTATTAGCTCGTCTGCAAAGTAGCTGGATTAATATCCCACTTTCTCACTGCAAAACTATGCATCCTGCAATTAAATAGAGGAAAAAGAGCATGGTCAACTTCTGTCCTTGCTGAAGCCTCGCAGCTGCTGTAGTCTGTGCTTTACAACTGTTGCCACAAAGCCAAAACGGCCTTAGAGGCACCGAGTGTGAGAACAGAAAGATGAAGGGAAAATAGCTTTTCTTTTTAAATTAACAAATTCCAAGTATAATCAGTGGTTTTATATTATACTGATTTACAGTATGGTTGTGCCAACAATCTAACGAGTACTGAGCAAATCAAACAGCACATTTGCCCAATAGCAGGAATACTGCCCCTAGTGGTTAAGACAAATACTTTCACATATCAAGTGGAATATATGTAATTGCTGGATACCTGGGAGTTCACACATCATGATGGGATTATGGGTTAGAAAGAGATTTCCAAGTATCCTGAGATCATTCCAGTGACTTGATACAGGGCTAGAACCTCAGATGCAGTCAAGAGAGGGAGGTACAGTGGAGTTGGTTGCAGCCCCAGTGCAGTTTAGAGCAGCCTTTGGGCTACTCTGACTATAAACTGTTGGCTCTTGCCTCCAGGGGCTGGTACACCATTTATACCGACATATACATATATTAAATTTCTGTTATTAATATTTTATTTATACAAGTCAAAATTTTCAAACCTGGATGCTTAAAATTGGACTCCTAAATCCATATTTAGGCACCTAAATATAAGTGACCTCATTTTCAGAGATGCTGAGCATCCATTAATTCCACTGGTCATCTTCCTGTTGAATATGGGTATTCCCCCAGATTATTTCCCCCTTTTAGTGTCCTATGTGTTTTCTTAACCATTGTGATGTTAGACACCACAGGACAGGTTAGTCACTATTCAAGGGAAGATGAGGGTGTAGCCAACTGATGCATACCCTTTCATTTCTCCCCCCCCCCCCCCATTCAGCTGCACTTTAATATGCATCAGGGTGTAGAGATGCTGGCGAAACTAATCAGAGTGGTGCAACTGACTTAACTACCCTTGCTTTACCCGCAGGGGTGGAAATACAGCACCCATTTTACACCTGTAACCCACAGGGCCTGATTCCTTACTGCCTTGCACAGTAATACAGGCCTCAGCTTAGCAAAGCAATTTAGCACGTGCTTAAATCCATCCCTATTCAGCAAAGCACATACAAGCACATGTTGAAGTACTTTGCTGAATTCAGGGCCGTATGCCTATGCAAAGAGAGTGTAAAGTGATACCATTCAAATCTGGGAGCATTTTACCCCCACTTTGCATAGGTGTAACTGACTCCAAAAGGGACAGGGCAGTAGAAAATCAGGCCCGTCTATTGAAGTTACACAAATATGAATGCTAGATATGAATAAAGACAAATGATATTACTTTGCATGGGGAAGAATGAGGACTTCTTTAGTTTATCTCTGTAACAGTCTCTACGTTTTGTCTGAAAATGCTCTGGCAGTGAGCTCTACCTCGAGTGCCTCCTCTTGGAAAATGGTTTGGAAATACTTGTAAGTTTCTATTTCTTGTCAATTTCTAAGACTTTCTAGAAATATTTTTGTTTCTGATTCACTTTAGGTATGGCTTGTATCCAAATGACAAATATCTAAACCTAGGGAATGACATTTAATTTTGAAAATTCCAAACTTGACAAGGAAAGAACTATAAAGATCTTATAAAATATGATTTGAAATTTCATTCACTTTGCTAGATGAAAATGTTGTATGTTATGAGTATGTGGTTTGATTTTTATTCCTATTTTATCACTTTGCAACTAGTGCTTTTGGTACTAGTCCATAAAATTGTTCATTATTCTATGAATAGTGAAGCTGCATGTAAACTAAAGCACAGAACGTCACTTACTGTAAGCTTAAAAGTCTCCAGATTGCATGCAGCATAAATGTGCACAATTTACTGAAATAGCATGAATTCCACAGGGTATGCAGTAGACTCTGCTCAGCTTCCTCACTCTCAGAAGCCCTCTGATGTGTGGAACAGCTACAAAGAAACTGCAAATAACAAGGAACAAAGTGAAAGGTGAGAAGAAACACAGGGTGTATGCTTCTTCTCAGGGAGAAATACAGCATTTCATTCATTCCTTTGGAATGCCATTTTCACACCTATGCCTGCTTTTTTTGGTAACTGGCCAAAGCAACCTATGCTGACCTGCATTCGTTATAAATATGGTTTGGCTGGTGGTGGGAAGTGTCACTTTTCCTACATTACTGTACATAAATTAAATCCTTTCCTTCGTCCTCCTCTAGTCATTCCCTGATAAGAAGAGGCCATCTCTGAGCACTTATCACTATAAAAGAAACAGAGCAAAACACAAATATAATGATTCCACATGCTGTGAATCATAACAGCAAGTTTCAGAGTAGCAGCCGTGTTAGTCTGTATTCACAAAAAGAAAAGGAGTACTTGTGGCACCTTAGAGACTAACAAATTTATTTGAGCATAAGCTTTCGTGATGTACAGCAAGTGTACATCTGTGCATGTCAACATCTCGGAGCAATCCCGTCCAGTCCTATAGTCAATGAAGCAACTAGAAGGCAAGAATTAAAAGTGTTTAATGGCAAAGAAAAGCACTACAACTTGTCCTGGGATATGATCATTTGTAAATGATGATGATGATAAATAGTATATGATTAAAGGTAATGAGTCAAATCAGTAGCTCAGCCAAGCAATTCAAATATCTGTGTAGTTGGGTTTGTATTTTCATACCACTAACAACCCAGACCCAAGTAAGCAGACTCAACACTTTAAAAAAATCTTATAACATTTTTCGCAGCAGGATTCTCTAGCAATGAGCTTTTAGCATCGGCTCTCCCTTGTTCCCCATTGACTATATACACTGTAGACCCTTGGCTCTCCAAGTCAGGGAATAATGATATAGGGCTGGTTGAAACATGAGTCATGGTGCTTTCTCCCCAATTTTTAATCTAGACCACAACTCCCCCAACCCCAATAAGTCTGAATGGCATCCAGACCCTGTTCAAATCATACAATCATCTTCTCACAATGGTAGTGAGGTCAGACCTACTCATAGGATACAATGTATGTTCTATAACTAAACACTGCAAGCTGTCAGAGAATTTCCTTCCTAAAGATCAAGGGTCAGATTTTTAAAGATATTTAGACAGCAAAAAATACAGATAGATGAAATATTCAAAAGCGCTTATGCACCTAACTCCCATGTGAGTGCCTAGGCACTTTTGAAAATTCCACTAGACATCTATCTGCATCTTTAGGTGCCTAAACAATTTTTAAAAGGTGGCTGCAAGCCATTACCTCTGCAAGCATGAGGAGTGCACCTCCAAAGCAGACGCCTCATGGTAGGGCTGACTCATCAGGGCAGCTTCAGAATCGTCATTGTCATAGTTTATTTATAAGCCCTTCCTTCCTTTGCAGCTCTGTCTGTTCAGTTTGACTTATCCGCAATGAAAGAGCTAAAGCTTCCTGCGACTCTATATGGAATTCAGGGTTTTTTTTAAAAAACAGGCTTCTCTCGTGTACCAGATTTGAGAAGTTTAGTGGTAGCAGAATTTTTTTCCTAATAATTCTGGCAGATAATAGAAATGTTTATTTTTAAGCATTTCCCCCCAACCCTCATTTTTATCAATTTATATTTTGACAGCTTTGTGAAATTATGGGTTTAAAACATTTTTTCTATTTTTATCAATTTAAATATTCATAGTTGTGGGAAACTATAGGGAAGTCAGCCAATAATTATTTTATTATGCACAGCTCCAAATTTGCTAACACCGGAGCTGGCTGCTTTAGTGGTGCTGTAAATATGTGCTTTATGCAGCATTCATTACAACATGTTTTATACACATTAAGGTGGGACTCTAATATTTTTTCAAGCAGCGTTTTTCTAACTTTGCCTATCTGTAATTTTCAGTTATTACTGATAGAAATATTTTTTCATAGGTTTGTGTGCTTATGGGGAAATTGGCATTTAGCAAAAAAATCTAATCCTTCCAAGCCTACAGATACTGCAGTAACCACATGTGTGATCACAGACATTCTCCTGAAGGTATCAGTCTACATGCATCCGATGAAGTGAGCTGTAGCTCACGAAAGCTTATGTTCTAATAAATTTGTTAGTCTCTAAGGTGCCACAAGTACTCCTTTTCTTTTTATGGATACAGACTAACACGGCTACTACTCTGAAACCAATCTACAGAGCAAAAGTGTCTGGCTAGACTTAACCTGGTGTGCTACCCCCTCTGACTGGCACTTCCAGTGGGAAGCAGACAGTCTCCAGATTCCACTACCTCTCTACTGGAGATTTCTGTTAGACATGTGCAAGGCTCATTCTATACTGCTCCTTGCTTACTAGCAGTACCTCTTTATCACTTGATTTCAAAGAGGTATTTCTGGTTTGTTTTTTGTGTTTTTACAGCTGTTGACATGAAAGAATTCAGAAACATTATTTCAAGAACAAACCAGTATGCGCTCATCAATACTAAAATATGATGAAAAAGCAATATACTTTTGTCGCTATGCAAAATTCAGAGTTTACAACAGTAACTACATTGTAGAATTTAGGATACTATTGTCATACGCCACTCTAGAAACAGAACAAGGAAATAAGAATGTGGTTCCATGGTGACTATATCAACAAGACCAACCAACAGCTCTCCGGCACCACCTACTATAAAGAACTCAGAGAAGACCCCACACCACAATTCACAAGGAATTTAATGATATAATTAAATCATTCCCCAAACAACTCCAGGAGAAACTCTACAACCTCATCTCCCATTAATCCTCCCCAAGGATCTTCTTCATGCTTCCCAAGATACACAAACAAGGGAACCCATGCAGAACAATAATATCTGGCCACAGAGCTCTTACCTCAGGAATATCAGGACTCACAGAAACAATCCTCAAACCATTCACCAGCCAAAGGGTCAGTTTACTCCAGGACTCAACCGACTTCCTGCAGAAACTCTGCAACACTAACAACTGCCCTTAGAATGCTATCCTTGCCACCGTGGATGTCACCTTCAACATCCTTCACCATGGCAGCATCATTGTCTGCCTCAAATATTTACAGGACACTGGACAACCCTCAGATATTCACCCGAAACACACCACCAAAGTCATCCATTTCATCCTCACCCATAACAATTTTACATTCAACAACGAACACTTTGTCCAAACCAAGGGAACAGCCATGGGTACTAGGATGGCTCCCCAATATGCCAACCTCTTCATGGTCCACTTCAAGAAAGAATTTCTGGCAAAATGCACCACAAAACCATAAGATACCTGAGATACATTGGTGATATTTTCATCCTCTGGACAGACAACCTAAACTCCCTCATAGATTTCCACCAAAAATTCAACATCTGCCACCCATCCATCAAACTCTCTCTAGAACACTCAACACACCTTTCAAGATCGATGAGGCATACATATGTGGTGTACCTCCTCCAGTGCACCAAATGCCCCAACAACACCTTATTGGGTGAAACCAGACAATCACTATACTCACACACAAAAATGATAAAATACAAAAACTTCCTATCATTGATGGATGAACATTTTTTCACAAAACGATCACTATATATCTGACATATCAGTCCTCATATTCAAAGGAAACCTGCACAACATCTTCAAAAGATGAATGTGGGAACTTAAATTCACAGCACTGCTAGACATGGTCTAACACGGTCATGGTCTCAACAGAGATGGCTCATTACAACAATTTGTAACCTACTAATTCACCTTTGTCCTATGACTGCAGAGTTAATTGCCCAGTTCATTTTAAGTGGTTTCTTGCAATGTGAGTTAACCCCTTGTGCTTAACAATGTGTCCCACCATGTATTTAGCTGTGACACTCTGCTTACCGTTTTCAGACCTGAAAAAGAGCTCTATGAAACTCAAAAGCTTGTCTCTTCCACCAGCAGAAGTTGATCCAGTCAAAGATATTATCTCATTCACCTTGTCTCATTCCATGGTGTAGTACTGTTGATAAATGGTGACCTTCTACTGGTGATCACTACAGATAACACAGAAAACTGTGTACTTTATCGCGACCATAAACAACTACATTGGATCCTGACTAGAGCTAAATGCAAAGAATTAAAAATGTGCTTCACAAAAATTGTGTCTAACTAAAGATGCACCATCCACCAAATTTCTAGTGACAAAAAAACATTGTTGTCAACCATTACTCATTTGATACTATAGTGCCACCATTTTCATTCATTGTTTGATATCAGCTGCTCGGTCTTCTATCTGGGGGACAAAACGAGTGTTTCCTCAAACTCCTTGTGTTTTAAAATTCCTAATCTGCTTTACATTAAAAATAGTGAGTTTAGATATTATGAGAGAAGCCAGATTGACAGACCTGCAGGTTGGATGCCTGCATTTTTCCACAGAGCCCATACCACACACACATCTCTATTGAAAATCTCCCCCAAATAGCAGAGACAACACTCCAGATGCAATAGTCAGTCTTCTCCATGCTTAGTCAATCCTTGGTCTCTGCTGACATGCCAACAGGGTTGCCAAATGGTGAGTCTAATAGGTCACACTGGATGTAGAATGTCCGTGCCTAATTGGGTAAAGAATGTGAGCGAGGCCAAACAGCAAAAATTAAGATGTTTGTACACTAATGCGAGGAGCCTAGGTAACAAAATGGAGGAACTAGAGCTACTGGTGCAGGAAGTGAAACCAGATATTATAGGGATAACAGAAACATGGTGGAATAGTAGTCATGACTGGACTACAGGTATTGAAGGGTATGTGTTGTTTTGGAAAGACAGAAATAAAAGCAAAGGTGGTGGAGTAGCATTGTATATCAAGGATGAGGTAGAATGTAAAGAAATAAGAAGTGATGGAATGGATAAGACAGAGTCTGTCTGGGCAAAAATCACATTGGGGAAGAAAACTACTAGAGCCTCCTCTGTGATAGTACTTGGGGTGTGCTACAGACCGCCGGGATCTAATTTGGATATGGATAGAGCCCTCTTTAAGGTTTTTAATGAAGTAAATACCAATGGAAATTGCGTGATCATGGGAGACTTTAACTTCCCAGATATAGACTGGAGGACGAGTGCTAGTAATAATAATAGGGCTCGGATTTTCCTAGATGCAATAGCTGATGGATTCCTTCATCAAGTAGTTGCTGAACAGACTAGAGGGGATGCCATTTTAGATTTGGTTTTGGTGAGTAGTGAGGACCTCATAGAAGAAATGGTTGTAGGGGACAAACTTGGTTCAAGTGATCATGAGCTAATTCAGTTCAAACTAAACGGAACGATAAACAAAAATAAATCTGCAACTAGGGTTTTTGATTTCAAAAGGGCTGACTTTCAAAAATTAAGGAAATTAGTTAGGGAAGTGGATTGGACTGAAGAATTTATGGATCTAAAGGCAGAGGAGGCCTGGGATTACTTCAAGTCAAAGCTGCAGAAGCTATTGGAAGCCTGCATCCCAAGAAAGGGGAAAAAATTCATATGCAGGAGTTGTAGACCAAGCTGGATGAGCAAGCATCTCAGAGAGGTGATTAAGAAAAAGCAGAAAGCCTACAAGGAGTGGAAGATGGGAGGGAAAGCTACCTTATTGAGGCCAGAACATGTAGGGATAAAGAAAGGCTAAAAGTCAAGCAGAGTTGGACCTTGCAAAGGGAATTAAAACCAATAGTAAAAGGTTCTATAGCCATATAAATAAGAAGAAAACAAAGGAAGAAGAAGTGGGACTGCTAAACACTGAGGATGGAGTGGAGGTTAAGGATAATCTAGCCACTGCCCAATATCTAAACAAATACTTTGCCTCAGTCTTTAATAAGGCTAATGAGGATCTTAGGGATAATGGTAGCATGACAAATGGGAATGAGGATATGGAGGTAGATATTACCATATCTGAGGTAGAAGCAAAACTCTAACAGCTTAATGGGACTAAATCGGGGGGCCCAGATAATCTTCATCCAAGAATATTAAAGGAATTGGCACATGAAATTGCAAGCCCATTAGCAAGAATTTTTAATGAATCTGTAAACTCAGGGGTTGTACCGTATGACTGGAGAATTGCTAACATAGTTCCTATTTTTAAGAAAGGAAAAAAAAAGTAGTCCGGGTAACTACAGGCCTGTTAGTTTGACATCTGTAGTATGCAAGGTCTTGGAAAAATTTTTGAAGGAGAAAGTAGTTAAGGACATTGAGGTCAATGGTAAATGGGACAAAATACAACATGGTTTTACAAAAGGTAGATAGTGCCAAACCAACCTGATCTCCTTCTTTGAGAAGGTAACAGATTTTTTAGACAAAGGAAACGCAGTGGATCTAATTTACCTAGATTTCAGTAAGGCATTTGATACGGTGCCACATGAGGAATTATTAGTTAAATTGGAAAAGATGGGGATCAATATGAAAACTGAAAGGTCGATAAGGAATTGGTTAAAAGGGAGACTACAATGGGTCACACTGAAAGGTGAACTGTCAGACTGGAGGGAGGTCACCAGTGGAGTTCCTCAGGGATCGGTTTTGGGACCAATCTTATTCAATCTTTTTATTACTGACCTCGGCACAAAAAGTGGGAGTGTGCTAATAAAATTTGCGGATGATACCAAGCTGGGAGGTATTGCCAATTTAGAGAAGGACCGGGATATCATACAGGAGGATCTGGATGACCTTGTAAATTGGAGTAATAGTAATAGGATGAAATTTAATAGTGAGAAGTGTAAGGTCATGCATTTAGGGATTAATAACAAGAATTTTAGTTATAAGCTGGGGACGCATCAATTAGAAGTAACGGAGGAGGAGAAGGACCTTGGAGTATTGGTTGACCACAGGATGACTATGAGCCACCAATGTGATACGGCTGTGAAAAAAGCTAATGCGGTCTTGGGATGCATCAGGCAAGGTGTTTCCAGTAGAGATAAGGAGGTGTTAGTACCGTTATACAAGGCACTGGTGAGACCTCACCTGGAATACTGTATGCAGTTCTGGTCTCCCATGTTTAAGAAGGATGAATTCAAACTGGAACAGGTACAGAGAAGGGCTACTAGGATGATTCGAGGAATGGAAAACCTGTCTTATGAAAGGAGACTCAAGGAGCTTGGCTTGTTTAGCCTACCCAAAAGAAGGTCGAGGGGAGATATAAATATATCAGAGGGATAAATACCAGAGAGGGAGAGGAATTATTTAAGCTCAGTACCAGTGTGGACACAAGAACAAATGGATATAAACTGGCCATCGGGAAGTTTAGACTTGAAATTAGACGAAGGTTTCTAACCATCAGAGGAGTGAATTTCTGGAATAACCTTCCAAGGGAAGCAGTGGGGGCAAAAGACCTATCTGGCTTCAAGATTAAACTCGATAAGTTTATGGAGGAGATGGTATGATGGGATAACATGATTTTGGCAATTAATTGATCTTTAACTATTCATGGTAAATAGGCCCAATGGCCTGTGGTGGGATGTTAGATGGGGTGGGATCTGAGTTACTACAGAGAATTCTTTCCTGGGTATCTGGCTGGTGAATCTTGCCCACAAGCTCAGGGTTCAGCTGATCACCATATTTGGGGTCGGGAAGGAATTTTCCTCCAGGGCAGATTGGAAGAGGCCCTGGGGTTTTTTTTGCCTTCCTCTGTAGCATGGGGCACGGGTCACTTGCTGGAGGATTCTCTGCACCTTGAAGTCTTTAAACCATGATTTGAGGACTTCAATAGCTCAGACATAGGTGAGAGGTTTATTGCAGGAGTGGGTGGGTGAGATTCTGTGGCCTGCGTTGTGCAGGAGGTCAGACTAGATGATCATAATGGTCCCTTCTGACCTTAATATCTATGAGTCTATGAGTTTTGTGATATGGATACTTATTAACTATGAATTAAACATGAAATGAGCTAAACATCTGTCAATATCCAATAGCCCATATTTGAACTGGTACTAGGCTCTATGTCCCATTGCAATTGTGTTCTGCTATAACAATCTGCTGTATCGTCTCCCATCTGCTCATCATCTTCGAACTCATGAGAGTGAAGTGATGCTGCATTATACTTGTTCTATTTTTCCATTATATCTACTCACTGACTGACATGCTGTAGAAACTATTTATATATTATTTCAACTAATTTATTCTCTTAATTGTCTTTGGGTACTTCATATCCAAACATGCATGGACTACATCCAAACATGCATGGACTTAACAAATGACAACAGGAATAAATCTACATTACTAGAAGTACTGAAATTAAATTGGCCGCCCAAGAATTCAATATATCTCATGGTTACTGCTGCACAACTAGAACATGTACAAAGAAACTGAACCACTGCTACTTAATCCATTGCCATAAACCTCATAATTTCCAATCCACATCTCAGTGAATCATTTTTAATTGTGTAAAACTGCAAAACTTTTTCTAACATCGTATAGCAAAAGTGGTGAACACATAAAAATAATTATTCTATTGAAATTGACTGCATGGATGAATCTCTCATCAGAAAAGGTTACCTACTGCAAACCTAACTAGCTTACTGATGAGCGCAGCTAATTAGTGAGGTGCCTTTAAACTTGATGCATCATTAACAGCTGATAATGAGCCTTTGTGTTGGAAAGGCAGGATGATATCTAAATTCACCAAGCCGGGAAGGGTTTCTGATGGGCATGGATGGCTTCAGGGCTGAATCCTAAAGCACTGATAATGAGTGAGAAATTTAGAAGAGTGTGAGTGAGATGCACAGATACAGTCTAGCTGGAGGTCTGAACACAACTGATTCCAGAGTTCAAGTGTTCTGTGTCTGTGAATTATATTTCTGCTACCCATAATCCCTATTCAAGAATGCACACATCTTTAGAAATAAATTGTTAGGAAGAAGTATACTATTGATGTATGGTTTCAGAGTAGCAGCCGTGTTTGTCTGTATCAGCAAAAAGAACAGGAGTACTTGTGGCACCTTAGAGACTAAATTTATTAGCCTCTAAGGTGCCACAAGTACTCCTGTTCTTTTTACTATTGATATATGTGATTGCATAGACAGAAAAGGTGGGTGAAGTAATATCTTTCATTGGACCAACTTCTGTTGGTGAAAGAGACAATCTTTAGAGCTACACAGAGCTCTTCGTCAAGTCTAGGAAAGGTATGCAGAATGTCACAAATAAATACAAGACCAAACAGGTAGTTTAGCATAAGTGTTAGCACATATTCTAAGGGACCATTCAAGGTGAAGTCACTTGTTAACACCCCTCCAGTCATAGGTTAAAAATGGGGGTTAGTTGGTTATGGATCATTGTAATAAGCCATAAATCCAGTCTTTTTATAAAGACCATGATTTTTAGTATCAAGCAAAATTACGAATGTAAGCTCCCAGCTTTGTCTTTTGAAAGTGTTGCGCAGGTTTCCTTCGAGGATGAGGGCTGAGAGGTCAGATACAGAGTGATCACTTTGTGAAAGTCTCATCACCCCCATGGTGATGTAGTGTTTTTGTCTTTTCTCATTTTCCTGGTTGAGTTCATTTAAGAGGGTAGTGATTGTCTGGTTTCACCCACATAGTTTTCACTGAAGCATTTAGTGCACTGGATGAGTTACACCATGTATTGTGATAAGCATGTGTAGGACCCAGGGATCTTGAAAGGTGTGTTGTGGGGCGTGTTGTTTATCATAGCTGTGGAGATATGTACACAGGTTTTGCATCTGTTGTTCTGGCACAACACTTCCAAACAATGAGTCTTTCCCAGCCCTGAAGAAGTGCTCGGTGTAGCTCAAAGTTTTTTCTCTTTCACCAACAGAAGTTGGTTCAATAAAAGATATTACCTCACCCACCTTGTCTCTTTCATATCCTGGGACCCACATGGCTACAACAACATTGCATGCAACATTGTGATTGCATAGTTATTTGTTGCCCATATGCACAGAGGATGGATTTTTTCCCCCTAAACAGAAAAACATACGTACCTGGGGTCTTACAAATTCTACAGCATGGGGTAGCATGGGGTCTTACAAATTCTAATGGAGGGAAATAATTTAAATTAGCAGGACAGATTAAAATCTGTAACATAAAAGTGCTAAATAAATGCAAAAGGTCAAATCCAGCCACTCTAGCCTGGTGGTGCTAAGGTGAAGGGAGAAGGTACTTTCCACCCTAAAACACTTGAACAAGAAGTGGGCATAATTTGACCGGCTTCACTAGTGAGTGCAAGTGGTGTGATTAGACCCCCAGCAGTGCTTGCATTACTAATGGGGAACAGATACATGGCACAGCACCAGGAAGAAAGTGCTGCTGGGTGTTTCACACTGTCACTGCTCGGCACACACCCATTATTTTCTCTGGATGCGTTATTGCTAGGCAGGCATAATACCCCCAGACACTGGAATTTTTATTTGCCCTTGTAGCAAACATACGTGGTCACAAAAATATAAAATAAATCAACATCTGCTCTGCTATGACATTTTGATATTACTACAGTATTTCCTGTGCTTTTAAAAGGGAATAGTCCAAAATCAGGATAAGGCCAAATATCATTTGGAGGCATGGGAGGAAGGGGAAAGGTTATTTTTTAATTTTGATTTGTAGTTGCAGAAATTGCAGTGCTTGAGGTAGCAATGGTATTATTTACAGACAAAAAACCTTTTCCCTGTCATTATTTGCAGGATTGGTTATTATTTACTGAGGGCCATCAGTAGTTGGCACACACACAAGAAGAGTCAATCCCTATCTTCAGGAGATTACAATCTGAATCCGCCACAGACCACACAGCTCAGACAGTCATGAAACATTACATTCAATGTACTGATAGATAAATCCCCAAAGACTTAAGGACTTCTGTTTGGATTTTTTTCTGCCACTTATCTTAACCCATTTGATAAGAAAGGCTCTCATCAGATTTTGTTTTGTTTTTGATACCTGAGTATTGGTTCTAGCCAGGTAAAAAAATAATACTTCAATAATAGTCCCTATGACAGTATGCGTTCATTCACTTGTGTTGCCTTCCAAAACCAGGTGCAGGGACAAAAAGAAACAACAGAAAATTACGTCAAGTTATTCAAATATCAAAAGAAGTTTTGGGAGTGGGGGTCCCAATTCCAGGTTTAGGGAACAATTCAGATCAGCTCATATTTTCTCTGAACTAGTTTGCCCTTCACTGCTGAAATGATCCAAAGCAGGATGAAAACTGATCACAGACATAATGCAAATCTATTATTTTTAGTTTTCAGGGGTCAGATCTTCAGCTAAGAATCCAGCCCCATAATTCTAGCACCTTGCAAACAATGCTTAAATACTCACTAGAACAACAACTGTTCTAGTGTATCCCCATGATATTACTGGAAAATTCCAGCCTTAACCCTTCCAACAAAAGGACAAACATATAAAGGTCTTGTTTTTGTTCCCATGGTAACACTCCTGACCTAAGCATAGAATTCTTCCTTGGAAGTATAGCTGAAAAAGTACTTGCAGCTCTAAATATCATATAGTATATTCGTGTACACTGCCTTCTCTTCATTTTGAATGCTTGGTGGTACTGTGCTCTCATAAATTTGATCATATTTATTATAGCAAATAACCATTATTCAAAACACTTGTGTTCTGCATATTAAGAATAATTAAATATCAAGTTGTGAGTTGAATACTCTCCTAATGCTACCAATGATGCCTAATAAATCAAAAGCATGATCTTGCGGAATTTCTACTCTATCCGATCCTGTATATTCACTGTTGTCTCCTATAGCCTCCTCAATTCCATTTCAATTTCTAAATTCTTTCCAGAGAGAGCATGATCTACATCAATGCATAAAGGTCATCTATCATTGCATTACTTTACTAATATCAGTAATGTCCCAACATGAAGCCAACTTTATCTGAGTGTTTACAATGCCTAGAATGATTTTATATGAGCAAATCATATTTAAATTACAATATGAGTAACATTTTTTGCCTTAAATCAACAGGCATTAATCACAAAAGGGAAATAAATCTGGTATATCCCATTCCCCGTTCCTAGAGTAGTGTTTGAGCTATCTTTTATTAGTCATTTCGGCATAGCCACCAGTCCAGACAAACTACTCTTTTCATATCTTTCCTTTGGAGACCAGCTGACATCTGCTGTAAACATATTTGTTTTGTCTTCCTCAGACAGTGCAGGCACTCTGACGAGTTTTAAAAGTGTCATCTTTCTTCACAGCACACACACGCGCATATATATATATATATATATATATATATATATATATATATATATATATATATATATATATGTAGTACAACCTCATCACAACATCAGCCCAAGCTTTTACAGTAATCTCCCCATACATGAAAATACAGATTTATTTTTGAAGGGGGGGGCATTTTTTAAATTTCAAGCCAATAAAACTTGGTTGTCAAAAGCTAAGCACCTAAAGCCAGGTTTTTGAAGGTAGTTAGGGGCCTAAAGATGCAGATATGTGCCCTGTGGGATTTTTCTCTCTGCATCTTTAGGCAGATAGGAAAACTTGGCTTCTAGGGCTCAATTCTGCTACTGCTGAAGTTAATAGGAATCTTTCCACTGACTTCCACAGTGGTTAGATAAGGCTCCTAAATCTTTACTTGGGCACCTAAATCAAAGCTGTCTGAGTTTGAAAGAACCCTCAGTTCTCATGACTCCAGTGGATACTGCAGGTGCTCAATATTCCTGAAAATCAGGCTATTTTGCCATAGAAGCCTAATTTTAGGCATCTATTGTTAGAGAGCTTATTCCTTCACTCTTCCACTTCCCTGGTCCTTCTCGCATGAACAGAGAACAACAATACCCGAAGTCCGAAGGTGCAAACAATTTGATGTTTATTGGGGTGAACTTCCAGCAAGCTTAAATACAAGTTCCTTTTACCTTATTTTCGAATCCCAACTTACTTCCTGTTTGCCCCTAATTTATATAGTAATATTCTTAGCTATACCTTAACCAATCATTCTACTGAAATTTAACTAACCAATCCTAACATATTGTAACATGATTAGCTAACCAATTATATCCCATCACCTTAATTAGATTACACCCAGCAAAATTAATTATACAGCAGACAGAAACAATCACAGAACCAGACAGAGATTATACAGACAAACAATAGCAAAGTGGGAACTATAATGACAAAACAGTACAGAAGTGAGGATTTCACATCCCAGCTATTGATAAGTGAGTTCTTGCCAGACAGGATGCTATCAAACTAAGTTTCCTTTTACATTTTCTAGGCACTTCCCTTTCTCTGGAGGTGATAGGAATACAATCCTGTCCTGATAGTGCCTGACAGCCCAATAGTACCTTCTTTCAATGTGACTAGTTTGGAATGTGAGGATGTGACTGTTCGCTTCCTAGCTTATGGCTGCCTCTGCTGCTTAGCCAAAGGCCTTAGCCTAAGAACAGGGCCTCAAACTGTCACAGTAAGAGAAGGCCCTTACACCAGCAGACAGTGATTTTGAGTCTTTCTTTTATACCTCTAACTAGCCAAGTAATAAGAATACCCCTAAATTCTTAAAGTACAGGCCTTTACAGACAGGCCTGAATATATATAGCCTAACATCTATGATGGAAAATTTTGTCCCTGGTGCATCTTTTGTTGTTGTTTGTTTATATTTTATTGCTTCCCCGATTCCCCCCACCCCCGCAAAAAAAACCCCAAACCAAACCAAAAAAAAAAAACCACACGGAAAGGGAGGGAAAGGGAAGGAAGTGGGACAGGTAGGAGAAAGGAGAGCGATAGTTCGGTTTCTACGCACAAGGTAGAAATCAAAGATTTCTAAAGAGTCTGACCAAATCTTTTCAGAATTGTTTGAGGTCTGTCTTCTGTGAACCATTATCCACTCTTCAGCTGCCAGGTCAGTTGCTTAGCCAAGCTTCTCTCCCTGGAGGCAGTCTGCTCTTCCCTCTGACTTGCAATATGAGCTGTTTGGCTACCAGAAACAAGCTTCCTGTGAGTCGGAGAGTTTCCTAGCTAGGGGGCTATTTATCCCAAAACATGCCTACTTCTAGCCACAAGTACTCTGAGTTGACAGGATAATGGGGCAGTCCCAAAACATGAGGTAGCGTGGCTCCGGGAGACTCATATCTGCAGTTTTCAGCAAGGCCTATGCAGGGACCACTGGGAATGAAATATAATTTTCTGCTGCATCTGTTTGAATCAAAGATAAATATCAGAGTTTTTAATGTTTTGCAAGGCACTTCCCCAGGGGCTAGTGTTCAAGGATACAAACAAATTTTTGTTCCAGGCCTGGCATAGGCAACCTAATTAAGGGAGGGTCTTTTGGGCTAGGAAGTCATAACAGGCTGCAGTTGGTTGGGTGAATCTATGGAGTTCTCTCCACATCACCAACAATTCTGGAGTCTCTGGTGCTCCCAGAGCATCAGGACCAAATATGTCCTTCAAGAGATGCTTAAGCTGCAGGTAACACCATGCAGCTGGACCAGATAAATTGTGTTGTTGTTGGAGGGCTTGGAATGGCAGAAAATGATCTTCTGAGATCAATTGACGGACCCAGATCAATCTTTTATCCATCTACTTTGTCCACATTAGTGATTTCTACTTGATTTCCAACAATGGATTTTCTCAAGGTACAGCATCAATGTGGGAGAAGGGAGGAATTAACATTTTCTAGCCAAATTGGCCCATATTTTTCTGGTAGCCAAGTCTGTAGGGGACATTTTACAGTCAAAATGGTAATAGGCTGAACCCAGTATTCCTGCCGATGATAGGGAATGGACCAAACCTGTACTTCCAGCAGCCAGGGAGGGGTCTGCTTTCTTATCTTCTGGAGGCACAGGGCTGTCATTGGTGCTCATTTGAAATCAGGAACTTCCTTGCTCAGGTTTTTCCCTGTGGAGAAGGTAGGAGATTCTATAAGGTGTGACTCTCAATTTTCCACTCACCATTCTTATAGGAGACACAAGGTGGGTGAGGTAATATTTTTTATTAGACCATCTTCTTTTGCCAAAAGAGACAAGCTTTTGAGGTGACACAGAGTTCTTCCCCAGGGCTGGCCTTCTTATAGGTAGGCAGAGTTTGCTCTCTGACGAATGAGCTATTTCAGCAACATCTTACACAAACCAGTGGGTCTCAGGAGATCCTTGCTGGCTTCTCTGCTTTCAAAAGGCACCCTTTTCCTCTTCCTGGCAGCAGGGGTGGGTGCACACTCAGCAATGCAGTAGTAGCCAAGAGGGGGTGTCCACAGGTCTTAACACCTGTTCTGATTTCCAATAACAAATCTATGCAGTCTGGAGGGGAGTATCTTATAGAGAGCAGCTGCTCTGTGATTCCATCCTTCTCCATAGCCCCCAAAATTTCTGGACTAACAACCCCATGAAGAGCTGGAGGAAGATTTCTGTGCAGACACTGTCAAGATGGAGAGAAGCATGCCTTGAAGCCAGGATTTCCCACTCTGGGATTAGCATGTTCTGGCCCCCTCTGCTCATGAAAGTGGAGGGGGGAAATTCCAGAGAATATTGCCCTTCAATTTGATTCCTATCATATGTAGACTACTTATCCATGGTAGAAAGAATGAAGCAGGCTACAAACCAGTAGACAAAAATGCTGACAATTAGTCATTGACCACTTATGACAAGATAGTGGGAGATGTACCCTAGCACAAGATTTTGTAATTGCTTCAGCTCCATTTTACATCACAGTGCAAAAATGGAGATACTCTGAAATATCAAAATGCTTTGTGATAACTTCATTACTGCTGGGAGTATAATAGAATAAGCCCCAAGGTTTTGCAGCAGGTTGTATGGTAACTCGAAATTTACTGCCTATGGCATTACTCTAGGCATAAAGCTATTGAACAGTTCTGCAGCAACTGGACTGTAATACAGGCTGCATGATTTTAATTAACCAATTAAAATGTGACTGTGCAGCTCTTTATCAATTCCACGGTTTTATTTCCATAATCACGGATGAAGTTCAGTACACTGGAGGCCCCTTATCAAATCTGTGATGGAAACAGCTGAACATCAAAAGGCTGTCTGTGCTGCACTACAAAAGCAAAAATAAGCTGCTCTGTACTCACCAGTTCAAAGTGCCTTCCATAGATTCTTTTTTAAGAAACACAACAGCCAGCATTTCCGCTGTTGGCTTCAACTGGGAGTTTAACAAGGAAACTGCTGATTTAATACCTCAGCTGTGTGACACATTCAGAGCTTTTTCAAGCAACATATAAGGGAAATAAAAAACAGTGACAAAACATTAAAAGACAGTCATTTGGTACGTTGCATCCTCCACTACGATTATTTGTATTTTAATAAACTCTTGGAACCTTTTATCAGTCCCACTTTGAATGGGTAGGCCTATAATGCAGCTAGTAAATAATTTAAGGGTCCAATCCTTGGAGTTACTGGGACTGGCAGGATGGGTCAGCACCTGTCAAGAATAGAGTTGAGTACATGGATAAGTCAACAACATTTTGCCTTGTCAGTTCCATTATGTTCTAGTAGCTTTAGGGGGAAAGGCCACTGATGTTTAATGATAAGCCAGCTGGCACATTTCTAATAGCTGTTGTTGCCCTGTGTACCAAAATGGGCACTATGAACTGGTATGGCTTGCCCTAGTTTGGCAATGTTCCAGAGCATCACCTCTGGAAAGCATTATTTCAGGGGAATAACACAAGAGGAACACTCTACAGTGCAAATTCTGCCACTGGTTATGGGGTAAAACTCCCACTGACTTCCATGGGATTTGTGCATGTGAACCTGAGGGCAGAGTTCAGCCATGTGTGTCTCTGTGCTTACAAAGTGCTTCTAGAAAAGCAGGCTAAGGAACCAAGCCACCAAGAGAGGCCCTCCCCTCGAAGGCAACACACAATAAAGATGAAAGCCTGGCCTGCTTAGAGGAATGTTGTGCAGGGACTGGAGATGAAGGGTTATGTGTTATTGAGTTGGGACATTGTGACTTGCCAATTTTCCTCAGTATCTGGGCCCTGATCACCCTAATGTGTGCAGAAAATAGATTGTGTGTGTGAATCATGCAGTGTTATCTGGTTTATTTCTGGAAAGTACAGAACATTTTTAAAGTATTCTGTAATGTTAGGATTAAGTTTTATTTTAACTTTTATGTATATAACAGTATTCAAACACTGATATTATTTGGTATAATTTATAAACTCTATAGTGTTTTTCATTATTTCAAGACTCCTCAGTCTACGCTCTGTATCCTTTTGCTCTAGAACACCATATATGCCTGTCTTAAATCTGGAACATGTAATGAGAACTAAGTGAACCAGCAGATGCCACTTAACAGTCCCTATCAGGAATAGTACCTGCTAAACAGTAGAAGTTTCAGGAAGACATTGCCAATCCCTTACATCCCTATACTTAGTACTGGGAATATGGCTGCTGTTATTCAAGTTTTTAACACAACTGAAAGTTTTTAATGGTGATCACTATACTCCATTATCCAGTTATGGATGGCAGAAACCAGATCCAAACTCTCCTCAGGTTCAACAGTTTTCTGATCCAGGGTTTGGGTTCTGCACAGTATAGAGATCAGGTTCCTAATCCAAACTTCGAGAACGTTCAGATATGGAGTTTTGTTCCAGGTACATGCCTAATATTTTTCAAAACTCTACAGTAAAAAAGAAGTGACATAATTGCCTTAATACAAGTACAAAAATCTAAGTAATTACAAGTTTTTTGTGACTTTAGTGTTTTAGGCAGTACATATCTATAATTATTTTGAATATTTACTTGCCATCTTTAGCATGCTGAAAACCCAGCTTGTTTTTCCACTATAGCTTCCCTCTAGCCCTCCTAATAATGGAAACAGATTTGTTTTGTCCTGCCATTGCCTGGTACAGAAATGAGACTCATCCTGAAAATCCCAGAATACAGAGTAAATCATCTGCAATCCACATTTGAAGCTAATTATCGCATGGTCCCCTGGATGGCTAATCATTTTCTTTGGGTGAAAGTGAGCATTTTCCTTTGGAAATGTTTATTCCAGTAATTGAAAACCTTTCTCGTTTACTTCTAGAGAGAACATGATTAAGATAACTCTGCAGCCAAGAGAATTTGTCTTTGAGAATGGCAATGCTTGATACCCCTTTATGCTAATGAATTGCTAATTTAATCCAGGGTACTAGCATCAACAGTCAAATCAACCCAAACAGGTGTGCATGATTTTTTAAATCGTTTCAATTAATGATATTCTACTTTTCTCCTCAAAGCAAAAATCCTTATGAGTCAGGTGGTCACACAGTTGAGATTTTCCCCCATGGTTTGTGGAGCTGCAATTTGTTAAAGAATTCTGTCTGGAGGAATATTCATTACTAACATTTCCCTACCTTTGGCCAAATCCTGAATCTCTTTCCCATCCTTGAATGGTAGATTTGAGTGTGCACAGAATGAGGATGGAACCTTATAGTATTTTCTCTTTATGATGATGCCATATGAACATCAATCCCAATGCTTGAATTGGTGGGAGGCTGGAGAAAATGATTTTGTCAAACACCCACTTGTTGCTCCTGCCACTAGATTTTGGGTCTGGCATCCTATCTCTTCCCGTTGAGCTCAAATCAGATACAGGTTAACCCTGTCTAATTAGGTGTCAGCACTCTGTATATGAAGCTGTTGGGAGAACTGGTGAGACAACAAACACTGAGGTATCAGCCATAACTGGGTGACAACCAGCAGCTCTACTCAGCCAGCTTGCTTGATGCTCAGTTAGAATCAGTACCTGGATGTAGAGCAGCTGACTAACACTGTATTTGGGTGAGACTGAAGTGATGCTCCCAGGTAGAGGAAGACACCTTGAAGAACGTGTTTTAGCTATTGCATCTATTGAAGGTATCTGTCCTCAGACTGTAAACTTGATCTGCAGACTTGAGGTTGTTTGGCACAGTGATAAAAAAACCCACCCATTTCATTTCTATCAGTGACTGGCCAGAAAACTGCACCCATTCTACCTACTCATGGCAAATCTCATTCATACCTCCATGCTTGATTATTGCAACTCATACATAGAGATGAAACCATGCACCCAAAGAGATGCTAACAACCGCTAATCTCATCACATTCAGAACAAAATGCAAAGTTCGCTTTCCCTCCAAAGTTCTTCTTGCTCCCAAACACATCACAACCCAAAATACAACAATCATGTTCCTTTCTACTTCGCTGTGGAGGAAAGCAGAGATATAGTCATCTCTTTTTTCATTCTTGGGAGACACTCAACTATAATGGCATGGGCACTATAGGAGAACCTATACAGACAGACAGACTGGAAGGGTGGCTTTGGAAGAGGTAGGACTGTATATCAGGTCTATGAACAAACCTGCTGGTGCCAAACAAACAACTGTGACTAAAGAAATCATTTCCCTTGTATGTTCCTAGAAACAGTAATATAGAGATTGCATTCCTAATATGATTTATATGAAAACATCAGATAAGTTTTCATGGATTTTCTAGTGAGTAGACAAGGCTACAAGTGTGGGAATAAATCTGGATAGTCTGTGCATGGAGTGCTACTCTTTTAGATAAGAGGGATTATAAACTGCTGCTAATATTACTTTTGCTTGATAACCATAAATATTATGCTTCATTGCTTGGTTTATGTTGAGTTTCTTTATGCCAGACTTTAATGTCTTCATTAATAGAAAACTTTAGATGCTCTGATATGTTTTGCATATGTATGTAAATTATAATTTCATTAGCTTCTCCTTTTCAATCTATGTGGCACTTATGCATCAGCACGTGCTATTTAATGGTTAACATCATAAAATAGAGAAGCATTTGCATAACCCACAGGGTAGAAGACGAGACCAGTGTGTTTGAAGTCCTCATTTAGTATTTCATTATTTTATTCAAATTATACTCATTCACTTTGTTGTTTAATATTTTTAGTTTCCTTCAGAATCTTCTTCACTTTCTGTTTTTACACATATTTAATTATCATGTATTTGTATATTTGGACATTGAGTTCACTTCTTTTTCAAATGGTTCATAGATAGGAATTTTTGTGGTACCTGGAGTGCATTCATAGAGGGAATAATTAAGTTATTGGCAGATAGTCATTCAGAGACACTGCTCTTACTGAAGGACTTAATGTTTTGCTACTTTTTTATTTTTGAAGTGTATTTACAGATAACTTTCATATGCTATGTTTGTACAGTGCCCAGCACTGTGGGGTCCTGGTCCATGACTGGGGCACCCAGGTGCTACTATGTTATAAATATAGAGGAAAGAGTAGCATAAAATCCCTCCTTGGCAGCTGTACTAAATTGCTTTCCTGTAAGGGGTTAAAAAGATCAAATAACCCAGCTGTCACCTGACCAGAAGGACCAATGAGGAAGGAAGATACTTTCAAATCTGGGGCGGGGGGAGGATTTGTTTGGGGCTCTCTTTGGTTGGTCTCAATCCAGACGGAGGGAGAGATCAAGTAGGGACAACATCTCCAGAAAATATACCTGGAATAATCCATCTAAAATTACAGAAATTGTAAGTAGGGCAAGGAAGTGCATTAGGTTATCTTTTGTTTTGGCTTGTGATGTTTCTCATGCTTTCGAGGTAGTTTTATTCCTGGTTTTGTAACTGTGAAGCTGAGTCTAGAGGGGAGTCCTCCGTGTTTTAAAGCTTTTTATTACCCTGTAAAGTTACCTTCCATCCTGATTTTGCAGGTGTGATTCTTTTACTTTTTTCTTTATAATAAACTTCTTTCTTTTAAGAACCTGATTGACTTTAGTGTCCTGAAGATAAAGGGTCTGGTCTGTACTCACATTGCTAAGGCAATTAGTTGGTATATCATTCTCAAGACTCCCCAGGAAAGTGGGTGAAGGGGTTTGTGGGGATAGGGATTCCAAGTGACCCTTCCCTGAATTTTCGTATAAATCACTTGGTGGTGGCAGCAATACCGTCCAAGGACAAGGAAAGGAATTTGTGCCTTGGGGAAGTTTTAACGTAAGCTGGTAAAATATAAGCTTACGGGGTCTTTCATGAGGGCCCCACATCTGTACCCAGAGTTCAGAGTGTGTGTGAGGGGAGAAACCCTGACACTACAATAGTAATAAGAAATAATTTAATAAAATGTGAAATAAAAATTAAAGTATAGGGAAGGTTTACATATGATGTCCATCCTGCTATGAGGAACAGATTTTCTCTGCACTATGCCCCTGATCCTGCATGCTGAACCTGTGGTGGGACTCCTGTATTGGTGCAAATCTCCATTGATTTCAGCCAGGCTCTGCCTGCACAAAGCCCTATTGAAGTTAATGCAGTTCTACCTGCAGATCAGGATGTATATGTGAGTAAGGAGAATAAAACCAGGTATTTAAAAGAATGGCATAGCAATGCTGTAAATGGTGGTTGACTGACATGTCCAATGTTCTTAGGTGGGATTTTTAAAAGCTCTGAGTATTGGCTTAATTCTGCTGTAAAGTCACTGGAAGTTCGAGCACTGATTTCAATGGAACAGTTAGGCCAATGCTGAGTGTGACAGACTGACACTATCCTGAATGAACTTTACCAAATTATGTTAAACCTGACTGAATTAGGTTTAATACCTTTGGGGTCCCTTGCATTAGAAATGCACATGTGGGTGTGTTATTGTATGTCTGGGACTTCTCCAGAACACTGACTAATGCAATCTCTCAAAAGGCTTTTTGAAACAATACCTGTGAAGCAGATTTACTAGGAAGTACCTTGGAATAAGGGGAATGCAAATGACATACTGTACTTTGAAACTTTGGAAACAAAATCCTTTTGAAGCTATGCCCTGGGGTGTAAAACCTATTGTCTACTAATTACCTGCTCCTGGAAACTCCAGATCAAAGACCCCTGAGAACTGGATAAAAGGATGGACTAAACATATAATGAGTTTGCTTGTTTTGAGCTGACCTGTGATGAACTTGTGACCACAAGGTGGAGTTTGGAAGGACTGCTTCAGCCACAGCCCATGTTATAGTTGGAGTGATCTCTAGTAAGCTTATAAGGATGGGTGTAGGTTATTTTATTGTTATCTTTTGGAGTGTTTTACCTTAAGAATAAGATATGCTTGCATAGAAAAAACTTACTGGTAGCTTATAACGGTTGACAATTGCTCTGTTACCAGTCTGAAGAGAAAGATGCAGGTGTGCTTGGGCAGCCTGTCTCTGCTGGGAATAATACAGTGAAGGCAGGAAATGTACAGCCTGGAACTATCCTGGTCAGCAGGGAATGAGACAAGAGTCCCCACCCAAGAAAGGCAACGGCTCGAGAGCTGGATGCCTGGGAGTGGGTGCCCTTGTTGGGCCACTGAGTGGAAATACAGGTGCATTTGCCTTGTATGGTGATACTGAGTGCTTCAAACCTAGAAGCACTTCTGGCTTTTCAGCTCTGCAGTGAGCGTGTCTTTGGGTGCTCATGGATGTTGGTATGTACTTTTCTTGCTGTTTACATTCCACTATTTGTGCAAGTAAGGTCTACTCAGTGCAAGTAATGGAGTCAGAATTGGGCCCTAATGCTAATGTTGTTACTTTTATATAGCACTGTTCATCAAAGTATTTCAAAGCGCTTTTTAAACAAATACATAGACTAAACTGGGATTACTTCATTCACCTCTGAGAAATGTAGCAGCTGTTTAAAAACATACAACAGCTCTACCCAACATTCTAGGAAGGGAAGTGAAGAATGCCTTTTCATTTGAAACTGCAGAGGCACTTAAAGCGGGCAGAATGAAACTATCTAAGTTTGAATGGGGTCAAAACACAAGGATTAGCACCCCCATTCTTAGAGTCTTTAGTTACCATAATGGTAATGATCTCAGTTTTATGTCATCTGAAAGACAGCTCCTCCAGCAGCAGTGTTTCCCTTAACACCATGCTGAGACAGTTGTGATTAAGAAGGTAAAGATCCACCTGCTGAATCACTAACTCCTTACAATATCACAGTGCTTCTTAGAAGTTTCCCGTCCAATTACTGGTCCAGTGAGACTACACATAGTGTGTGAGAGTTTGCGGAAATAAGTTACAAGGGCACCATGACTGCACGCTAAAAGCGTAAGGTATATAAAGTGAATTAGGTTATACTGTATCTACAAAGGCTGTTTACAGAGCAGAATAGTCAGGAATATCAGAGGGAGAGTAGCAGGTTTATATTATGACATGGCCAAAGAGAATGTCTATTACAATAGATAGATAACAAAATAATGTTATACACAATTACTATATATTCTTGGTTAACATTTGAATATCTATTGTAGTTATTAATCTACGTACAGTATATTATTGGAATAATGAAGTTGAGAATATTAAGAAGTAAATAGTACAGTCACTTATCAACTGTCAGGTAATGGTTAGGTTAAATGGACTATAAAATCACATTTCCCTTTATTTTCATATTTCTATTGAGCATTAAGACAATAACTTATCACTGAGCAATAGATTATTAAAGTTGACTTCAGGATTTGCTTTGCAGTTTTAATGTAACAGCAGAGGAAAAGGTTTATTATGCAAAGAAACTGTGCTACAGGGTATGTGTTCAATAAAATAAACAATCCGGGGGCGTGGTTCGGTGCACAGCTGCACAGACATGCTTTACTCTGACTGCTTACTCCCATTATGATTTTCTAGTGGATTCAGGGGTTATGCTTGCCTTGTTGGCTGCCAATTCTGGGATCAACCTTCCCTCTCTGCAGACCCCCATTAGGAGCAAAAGAGGCAGCAAGGGAAAGAATAGCCACTGCAAACAGAGTAGCAAATGATTTCATGCCAGAAATGTCTGCCTCAGTAGACTTAACTACTCCATCTTTCTCAGAGCTGGCACAGGGCCAGGAAACACTGGAAATCACCAATGGCAGCATTCTGAAGTTTTTAGAGGAGATTCATTTAATATGAGACCACAGTAACAGTTATGGCTAATAAACTGCAGCACGTGAGTTACCCGCATGGATAGTGATGAATAGAAACCTGACTTGCACTAGGATTCCTAGCAATTCTCATACTGTTGGTTCCTTCCGCTGGCTGACAACCTCCAGTCTTGCAGGTAGTCTGATCTGGCCCTGAGAGCAGTTCCTGTTCATGCCTATATCTATATAATAGCAACCTCGGGTGAAGACAGCTACACTGGCTTTTCCCTTTTGATTCCTCCCTACATGCAAGTACTCTGCCAACCTCAGATTGAGAGCTTCCTCCCCAACAAACCTGCACAGTGCCTTGGTGCTATCTTTTGTGCTCTCTCCTCAGTTGGTATCTGAAGCAGAAGTGTGCTTCAGAATGAAGAGACAATGAGGTCATTCCCGCAACACGAATACAGAAGTGATCAAGGTGTGTGCACCTCTCAAGGTACATTACCTACTGCAAACGTTGAGAAATTTGCCGTCTCTACATCTCAGAGAAGATGGGGGAAGACTCAGACTTAGGAGGGGCTGTACCTGTTTGATATCAAAGAACAGAAATTATAGTCAACAGTGAGAGACTGGTTTTGATTGAATGGTATTTCCTAATCATGTTAGTAATTGTATGCAGGAGGCTGTAGCTGACTTATTGGAGGTAAAAATGCAGGGCTGTGTGTCAAATGGATATGTGTTGCAGTCATGCATGTTACTGATGCCTATGGTAACTGACAATTGAATGGAAGTGCTGAACATCTGCCTCCCTATCCTAGTTTTTTTTATCAACATGAACATAATGGGCCTGATTCTGATCTCACTTATAGCAGTGTAAATCAGGAATATCTGAATCAGAGGAGTTACACTGTTGTAGAACTGTTGGAAGTGATAGCAAGAGTAGGCCTAACACTATGTATAATTATAAAAAAAAAATCCATGCATAGCAATTTGGGGGTTTTTTTTAGGGCTGTCAAGCGATTGAAAAAATTAGTCGTGATTAATCGCACTGTTAATAATAGAATACCATTTATTTAAAATTTTTTTGGATGTTTTCTACATTTTCAGATATGGATTTCAATTACAACACAGAATACAAACTGTACAGTGCTCACTTTCTATTTATTTTTATTACAAATATTTGCACTGTAAAAAAACAAAAGAAATAGTATATTTCAAGTCACCTAATACAAGTACCATACTGCAATCTCTTTATCATGAAAGTTGAACTTACAAATGTCGAATTATGTGTAACCCTTCTGCCCATCAGAGTTGGCAGCAACAAGGGCCGGGTTCAGTATCTAGGGGTTCCGTTCCAACAAAACAATGCAAAACTGGCTCAAGCCCCCACCCAGTGACCTGTGACAAATATATACCATCCCCCCGGGCGCCTCTAAGAGGCAATACTTCCCCTCTTGCAAGCACAGAGTCTGAGTGTAACAAAAGCCTTTTAATAACAAAGAGAAACAATGTGGAATTATGCTGGGGAAACACCACCAACAGGATTCATAACACAAACCATGAGCAAAAACCCACCCCAGGCAAATTGGGCCGTGTCCTTTCCTTTTGGTTCTTGAGTCCAGCAACCCAAAAGTCACCCAAAGTCCCAAAAGTTCAACATCCCAAAAGTCTCTGTCCCTGGTCAGGGCGGCCCCAGAGTTCAAAAGTTTTTCTGCAGTTTTACCTCCCAGCCTGGGTGGAAATGGGGGGGTTAAGGGGCATCTTACATGGTCCCAAGCCAACTGCCCTGCCTCTCTGTAGGCCTCTGCTCCACTTCGCCAGCCGTCCCACGAGTCGCTCTGCTCCACCAGCCTCTCCGCTCTGCTTCACCAGCCATCCCACAAACTGCTCTGCTCCACCAGCCGTCCCGTGAGCCGCTCCAGCCGTCCCACAAACTGCTCCGCTCCGCCAGCCATCCTGTGAGCCGCTCCAGCCGTCCTGCAATATATCTTCAGGCCCCCCCACTACTTAATACAGTGTTCAGTGACTTTAGCTCTTTACTGATTTCAGCTCAGCAACCTGTAACTAGACTCTTAATAGAATCAATTAGTTCTGATATTCCACAGTGAAGAGAAGAGATAGTGCAATTAGTATTTCAGACCCTCACCAGGGACCCATACCACCAGGTACTTAAACCTGTTCCCAGCCTCTCTCAATTCACTAGGTTTTGGAACCCCTTGCCTAGCAAGTGCTGCTTAGTTGATGACGAGTCCCTCCATCATAACAAAATGCCAAGGACAGTTCCACTGTCCTTGATTCACATAATCAGGATAACAGCAGTTTATTCTTCCTGCCCCAATAACAGAGAAACTGGGGCTCCTACAGCAGCCAAAGTGACCACCTAGGCAGGGTGGGTGTCCCTATGCAAATGAGATCAGCCCCTGAAGTTCTTTTCCACAACTCACCACCAGATGTCAGGGTAGAGCTCACCCTGACTCTGCTTACATATCTACAAAAAAATAACTGCATTCAAAAATAAAACAATGTCAAACTTTAAAGCCTACAATTCCACTCAGTCCTACTTCAGCCAATTGCTCAGACAAACAAGTTTGGTTATATTTTCAGGAGATAATGGTGCCCACTTCTTGTTTACAATGTCACCTGAAAGTGAGAACAGGTGATTGCATGGCACTGTTGTAACTGGCGTTGTAAGATGTTTACGTGCCAGATGTACTAAAGATTCATATGTCCCTTCATGCTTCAACCACCGTTCCAGAGGACATGCATCCATGCTGATGACGGGTTCTGCTCGATAATAATCCAAAGCAGAGCGGACCAATGAATGTTCATTTTCATCATCTGAATCAGATGCCACTGACAGAAGGTTGATTTTTTTTTTTTTGGGTGGTTCGGGTTCTGTAGTTTCTGCATTGGAGCGTTGCTCTTTTAAGACTTCTGAAACATGCTCCACACCTCGTCCCTCTCAGATTTTGGACGGCATTTCAGATTCTTAAACCTTGGGTTGAGTTCTGTAGCTATTTTTAGAAATCTCACATCGGTACCTTCTTTGCATTTTGTCAAATCTGCAGTTACAGTGTTTGTAAATCAAACAACATGTGCTGGGTCATCATTCAAGACTGCTATAACATGAAATATATGGCAGAACGCGGGTAAAACAGAACAGGGGACATACAATTCTTCCCCAAGGAGTTCAGTCACAAATTTAATTAATGCACTATTTTTTAATTATCATCATCAGCATGGAAGCATGTCCTCCGGAATGGTGGCTGAAGCATGAAGGGGCACACGAACGTTTATCATATCTGGCACGTAAATACCTTGCAACGCCGGCTACAAAAGTGCCATGTGAACGCCTGTTCTCACTTTCAGGTGACATTGTGAATAAGGAGCAGGCAGCAGTATCTCCGGTAAATGTAAACAAACTTGTTTGTCTTAGCGATTGGCTGAACAAGAAGTAGGACTTAGTGGACTTGTAGGCTCTAAAGTTTTACATAATTGCACTCAAAAACAAAACAATGTAACAAAAAAATCTACATTTGTAAATTACACTTTCACTGTAAAGAAATTGCACTACAGTACTTGTATTAGGTGAACTGAAAAATAATAATTCTTTTACCTATCATTTTTAGAGTGCACATACTTGTAATCAAATATAACAAAGTGAGCACTGTACACTTTGTATTCTGTGTTGTAATAGAAATCAATATATTTGAAAATGTAGAAAAACATCCAAAATATTTAATAAATTTCAATTGGTATTCTATTGTTTAACAATCTGATTAATTTTTAAAATAGCAGTTAATTTTTAAGTTAATCGCGTGAGTTAACTGCAATTTATCGACAACCCTAGGTTTTTTTTTTTTAATATAAGATGACTTTGTGTGGATAGCATGAATATAGTCTCATCTAATTGTTTTGTTTAAAATTCAAGGGTTTTAGCCAATAGATTAGAAATAAATGTCCAAATTAAATAGGATCTAATAGGATCATTCCCCTCCACATTTTTATATTTATTTTCATTTTATTTGTCCTTTTCTTTTGCACTCCATGTGGATTCAGAGATAGCAGACAGAAATGTGCAACATAGATAAAGGTTTTAGGGGACTCTCAATGCTGTGGTTTTGGACTCTATTCCATATAATTTCCATGCAGATTTCCTGGAATTTGAGCAAAATGCTGCTTAATATTTGAGCTTCAAGGTTTATATATAAACATTTGTTTCATGTCACATCTCACTTTTGATCTTTACAACAAAGTATTCAGCACCAATCTTAGTGTGTGTCATAAACTACATATTACAGCTGTTTTTGAAATGGGTGCAAATAGAATGACAGTGGGGAAACATGTCTGGTGCAAATGCTTTATAAAGACTCTACTTTGAAAGTGAAAACATTTGCAGCTCTTTCCATTGTAAAAAGCACCACAGAAACATTCAAGCCCTTTATGTGACATTCTGCCTTCTGCGCGGGGCCATGGAAAATCTGAAGCCTTTTGTGTAAAGAATGCGTCATCAGAGCTGATTATAAAAGTCAGCTGAAGAAAATGGCTGCTAATGTTCAGAAAGAGATGGAAGACCAATTCATTTTTATGAGGCTCGGTGATGGATCATGGTGTGACACACCATTGGGGTTGCAAAGTAATAAGCTCCTATCAGTTAGAATGGATTCAGTGATTATGTATGATCTTGAAAATCCACCACCAAAGTGCCAGAGTAGGGTTTTTGGTACCGCAACATTACTGTGCTTATAGAAATGCATGGGAGTGGAGTAGCAGGCTGTCTGAAAGGAGACTAATGCACCGACTCTTTGAATGAATATTTTTTAAAAAAAATCTAACGGCATCGGCTAAAAAACATATTGCTCATGTCTATAAAATTGTAGATTGTGAACTATAATTTACTTTGAAAGGAACAGACTCCATAGTCTCAAATAATGTTTGAACAGGACTTGCTAGGTATTAATGACACAAGCCCCCTACATCACCTGTCCACACCCTTCCACACAGGGTGTGTGTCAAGGGTAGGAGGACCAGCCAGAATGGGAGGGTGAGTTGGAGCTCACGGAGCTTCACCACGTCCCTCAGCTAGCAAAACAGCTAGCAGCAATCAGCATAAATTAGAGTAGCCTTGAGGCTGTTTAAAGTTACAGTCCCGAGCCACCCCAGGATTAGGAGAGCAGAAAGATGGCTTAGAGTATAAAGTCAGTGCGGCTGAGGAATCCACACTTTACATAAATCGCTTGCTCTCTCTCTCTCAAGGTATCAAAGTGGACTGAGTCTCTGATGCAGAGGTGGGCAAACTACTGCCTGCGGGCCACATCTGGCTGTGGGACCGTCCTGCCTGGCCTCTGAGCTCCTGGCCGGGGAGGTTAGCCCCCCCAGCCGCTCCCCTGCTGCCCCCCTCTCCCCCACAGCCACACCACTGTGTGGGCAGCGTGGCTGGCTCTGTCCAGGCTGAGGGGCTGTGAGTTCCTGCTGCTCTGAGTGGCATGGTAAGGGGCAGTGGCGGGGTTGGATAAGGGGTAGGAGGTCTGGGGGGGCAATTAGGGGACAGGGGGCGGTTGGCTGGGGTGGAGGTTCAGGGGGGCGGTCAGGGGACAGGGAACGGGGCGGGGGGGTTGGTTGGTTGGTTAGAGCATGGGAGTCCCAGGGGGCCTGTCAGGAGGCAGGGTGTGGATAGGGGTCGGGGCAGTCAGGGAGCAAGGGGGGAGGTTGATAGGGGGTGTGGTCCCGGGGGGGGCGGTTTGGGGTGGGGGGTCCTGGGAGGGGTGTTATGCAGACAAAACTACACAGGATCGTTTCAGGGCAAAGATACCACGTTTATAATGGTAGCAATCTGATCTATAACCAATAGCTAATACCTAATACCTATACACACACCCCCACACCCTAAATATTCTGCAGCTGCTGTATAGTTACCAGTCCTGAACGTAGCTTGAGTCCGTAGCTTGATTTCGCAACTTGGGTTCGTAGCTTGTGGTGGCTAACTGGCTAGGAAAGCTGGGCACAAGGAAGGGCTGGGTCTCTGTCGGGCGTGCCCCGATGCCCTTAGCGGGTTTCACCCTCCTCCGCAGTGGGGGGCCAGGGTCACTTACTGGTTTGAACTAGCATAAAGGGTGGATTCTCTAAGATCAAGTCTTGAAATCAAGATTTGAGGGCTTCAGTAACTCAGACAGACGTTATGGGCCTATTACAGTCTGGGTGTATGGGGTTCTGTGGCCTGTAAAGTGCAGGAGGTCAGACTAGATAATCATGATGGTCTCTGCTGGCCTTAAAGTCTATGAGTCAAACTCGAGCAGACCATTTAAAAAAATAGGGATGGAGAATATGGAGCCAGATCTTCAGTTCATATAAATCAGCATAACTCTGTTAAAGTCAGCAGGGCTATGCTGATTTACAGCAGCTGAAGATTTGGCTCGTGAACTCATACGACTCCCAAGCCACAACTACTTCTCTTACCTTCAGCTGCTGGATTTAGGATAAATTGATCTATCAGATGCCATGGAAAAATAGATTTAAAAAAATCCATTATCAACAATGCAAAACCATATACTAAAAGTTTTAGCATTAGCATTGCAAATAACACAGTCTTTTCATACCAAATGCAAGTAATGTCCATCTTACCTGACTAAAGCAGGCCACCCACCTCTCCCATGTAAACGTAAAATATTGCTCTTGTTGTTATGCTCAGGATCAGTAAACAGAGAGCAGGAAGAAGATGGCTTGGCAAAAGTAATCAGCCAGTAATTATGTTAAGGTAAATGACAATCTTGTACAGAAACCATTAAACACAAGCCAACATTGCTTTGTAAATAGCGTCTTGTTGTTTTACAACTGGAAAAATCAGTCGTATATAGCAAGACGACATACACAACTTAATAATAAATAACAATCCATTATAATTTGCAGGCAATGGCCAAAGGCCCCTAGACCACTTTAATAGAACTAGCAAAACAAAAACCTAAAACAATGAGAAAGGAGAAGGCACAAAGGAAGGGAGCCTGTAGAAAAAGCCAAAGAGCCAGCAAACTAAATTTAACAAATATGTAACCCTTCTGCCAGGTGGAGCCAGCAGCAACAAGGGCCGGGTTCAGTATCTAGGGGTTCCTTTTCACCAATACAACACAAAACCAGCTTGAACCACCCAATGACCTGAGACAATTACACATCACGCCCTGGGTGCCTCTAAGAGGCATTGCTTCCCCTCTCACAAGCATGGAATCTGAGTGTAGCAAAAACTTTTAATAAAAGGAGGGAAGTAACTCAGCATTGATTTGGGAAAACACCACAAATGGGCTATATAGACATAAACTGTGAGCAAAAGACCCACCCCCAAGTAAGTTGGGCAGTGTCCTTTTCCCCTCAGGTTCTTAAGTTCAGCAACCCAAAAGTCCCTTTAACATGCACCCCACAGTCCTTTCTCTGCACCCCACTCACAGTTGCTGTCCTTGGCCAGTGCAGCCCCAGAGTTCAGAGGTTCATCTTCAGAGTTCACTTCCCACCCTGGGTGGAAGGGGGCGGGGTAAGGAGTCACCTTATACACTCTGCTGTTTGGGCCCTCGCTCTCCGCCCCACTGGCCGATTACCACACCTTTTTGTGGGGCTCTGCTCTGGCCCTCTCTGCCAGCTGCCCTGCTGGCCACGCTTCTCCATCAGCCATCCAATGGCCACGCCTCTCCACCTGCTGCCCTGCCACCAAAATGTCTTTAGGGAACCCCACCTAACACAGCTCTCCGTGATTTCAGCTGTTAGTGGGGAAGTCTCTTACAATAGAGACACTGTCCCAGAGTAGGTCTAATATTTATATCTAGTGTGACAAAGTTCCTCCTCTACCTCGGTGGGTCTTGCTCTTGTTGGCGGATTTGCTCGCCTTGGAGCTTCACGGCAGCCCTTAGTTTGGCCGTTTTTGTGAACCACAGTCCAGGTCAACTCGTCCTGTGTCTGACCAGGCGTTGGGAGGTTTGGGGGGAACCCGGGCCCGCCCTCTACTCTGGGTTCCAGCCCAGGGCCCTGTGGAATGCATCTGTCTAGAGTGCCTCCTGGAACAGCTGTGCGACAGCTACAACTCCCTGGGCTACTTCCCCATGGCCTCCTCCCAACACCTTCTTTATCCTCACCATAGGACCTTCCTCCTGGTGTCTGATAATGCTTGTACTCCTCAGTCCTCCAACAGTATGTGTTCTCGTTCTCACTTTCAGCTTCTAGCGCCTCTTGCTCCCAGCTCCTTACACTGAAGTGAGCTCCTTTTTAAGCCCAGGTGCCCTGATTAGCCTGCCTTAATTGATTCTAGCAGCTTCTTGATAGGCTGATTAGAACACCTGCAGCCAGTCTGTCTTAATTGTCTCCAGAAGGTTCCTGATTGTTCTGGAACCTTCCCCAGGGAAAAGGGACCTACTTAACCTGGGGCTAATATATCTGCCTTCTGTTACTCTCCTGTAGCCATCTGGCCCAAGTCTGTCACACTAGGTATTCGTGATTTCAGCTATGCAGCATATTCCATGGAGAGAAGGGTCAAATAGAGACGAGGGGCCCACACCACTAGGCACAAATACCTATCCCCACCCTCTCTCAACTGATTGGGCTTTGGAACCCATGTCCCCTGCCTAGCGAGTACCGTTAGGTGAGTCCCTCCATTGGGGTATGCCAGGTACAGTTCTGCTACCCTTGAGTCACACAGCAAGGATAGCAATCCTTTAATCCTCCTGCCCCAATAACAAGGAGACTGGGGATCCAAAACCAGCCACAAGTGATTATTTGGGCAAGCAATCCCATCATGCTGAGCACATAGGCAGGGTGGGTGTGCCCATGCAAACGAGATCAGCTCCTGAAGTCCTTTTCCACAGCTCACCACTAGATGTCAGGGGAGAGCTCATTCAGACTCTGCTTACAAATACAAAATCAAACTGCATGACTGTAAGGTTTCTATTTATGGTTTAAGCTAGCTGATTTCTGAGGCAAATGTAATAAAGCCACTGGACAGGTTATGTGTGAGAACTGACCCCCTAGACTTCTAGAGCTAAAAGCACAAGCCGCTATTACTAGAGCTAGAGCAGAGGTGGGCAAACTACGGCCCACGGGCCACATCCGGCCAATGGGACCATCCTGCCTGGCCCTTGAGCTTCTGGCCTGGGAGGCTAGCCCCCGGCTCCTCCCCCGTTGCCCTCTCTCCCCCACAGCCATGCCACTGTGTGGGCAGCACTTTGGGCAGTGGGGCTGCGCACTCCTGCAGGCAGTGCAGCAGTGTGGCTGGCTCTGGCTGGGCGGCGCGGCTCCCAGACATGCTGCTCTGAGCAGCATGGTAAGGGGGCCGGGGCCGGGGCCAGGGCTGGGGGGCAGTCAGGGGACAGGGGGCAGTTGGATGGGGTGGAGGTTCTGGGGGTGGTGGTCAGGGGATGGGGAACAGGGGGGGTTGGAAAGGTGTGGGAGTCCCAGGGGGCCTGTCAGGGGGTGGAGGTGTGGATAGGGGTCGGGGCAGTCAGGGGACAGGGAGTGGGGGTGGGGTGTAGAGACCGGGGGTCCCGGGAGGGGGCAGTCAGGGGACAAGAAGCAGGGGGGGTTGGATGGGTTGGGGGTTCTGAGGGTGGCAGTGAGGTGGTGGGAAGTAGGAGTGGGCAGATAGGGGGTGAGGGCCAGGCTGTTTGGAGAGGCACAGCCTTCCCTACCCGGCCCTCCATACAGTTTTGCAACCTCCGTGTGGCCCTTGGGCCAAAACGTTTGCCCACCCCGAGCTAGACTCTCAGGCTCATCAGTGTGGAGGCTGCAGCAGACTCATAAATCTCTATATGTGGTCTAGTCACCAGAGGGGGACAAAGGGTCACAGTCCATTAGCATGGGTTACCCACACCCTAAGGTTCAGAGATGTATTGCAATTCAAATCGTCATATGGGTCACCCCTAATTGGGTCATCTGTGGTTATCTTTGGATCGAAAAAGCATGAGGCTCTACTGCTTGGTCCGTTAGCTCAGGCAACAGGAGCACATGGTTTTAGACCCAGTGGTCCCTGAGTTACATCTCTACAGAGACTGCACTGAGTTGGTTCTTATACTCCTAAAAAACTGCACGCTCTCACAGATAACTGATTTCGCCAAACCCTTGTCACAACCAGAGGTTACCACTAAAAAGCCAGGAATCACCAACAGTTATGGGAGCTGAGAAGCCAGTTTCCCCCTATATGAAGAGGGATGAGTAGCTAGCTAATGCTCACTTTTTAATGGCTTGTTTTATGTTTGGAAAACAAAATGTTAACTCCACGGAATGAGTGTAGTGTTTGTGAGCATGACTAGCCAGAACCACGCCTAGGAAACTTTCATTTTGAAATAAAAAGCTAGTAGCATGATCTGTTTTTTGGTTTTGCAATCACACAAGTCTGAGTGAGTGAAGTTCAGTATTAATCCAAGCAGGGCTCTCTCTGAATGCTATACAGAGTGCACTACTGATTCCCTTTACCTTCCCACAGTAAAGTACCCACAATACAGATGACAGTATTTCTCTTTCCTTTCGTCATTAGGCAAAGTATGGTGTGTGATAAAATCATGATGGCCTAAACTAATGTGGCACTGTATCAACCAGCAATATTTTTGAAATGGCTGCATGTGAGAAAAATGTCTGGTTCCTTATAGTGTTATTAGTTATATTACTATATTAGCTGCTAGTAGCCAGTTCCCTTAGCATTTACAATAAAAGGTTCTTCTCTGTTTTCCTTTTAAAGCAGAATGAGGATAATGGTCACTTTATATTCATAGCCTGCAACATTAAAAATATAAACTATACGCAAGGCAGAAGTGATTCCCTAGTACTCCACTGCTACAGTCCTAACATATCTGACTGCCACGCACTACCTACTCAAGGATACTTATCTTTAAGTGTGAGGCAATGAAGCTTCTAATGTAGTTTGCCTCCAGCTGTATTCTTGTTTGCTTTCTTCACTAATTATTTTGGAATATGGGGACTGATGACCCTTTGCAAATGGCCTTTTTAGCAGATGATGGGGAAGCAGCCCTTGAGGCTGGTAAAAAGGGTTGCAGGAAAAGAGCTGTTTGAAGGTACATGGAAGGCAGTTCCGTCAGCTTCCTTGTAGGTCAGGTTGAAGAAGGTGCTCACTTCTTTGACCAGGTAGCTCTCTGGATATAGAGTGCAGTACAGCACTGCCAAAACTATCAGGACAGTGGTTTTTATTGGAGATCAGCCCCAGTTTCAGTTTTCAGACCTGGAAATGCAGTTTACAGCAGTTTGGGGTGTTTGGACCAGACATTTGCCTAGACCCACTGCAAGGACAAGGTCTGCTGGGCAGACTGGATTTGGATTTAGATCTGAACTTCAGAGTTTAGGGCTGTTTGTGTCAGGCTTATTACTAGATTTGTTTGTCTGAGAATGAATGAGTGAAGATGTAGTTTTACTCTCGGCTGGCCAATTTTCTTTCAGTATTCTTTCTAGTGTGCCTGAGTCATGCTGGCATAGTCTATAAGCACGTGACCTCTTTAAGATTTTATGGGCTTGTGAAGAGGTTGTGTCACTAACCTCTGCCCTAAGAGGCTTTCAGCCACAGGAGTAGATTCTAAACACTATGGCCTGGATTCCAAACACTATTCTGAGTTTCATGGCTGTAAGCCTAGAGAAACTGCATCCTCACTGCACCCAGCTCACAACTTCTCATTCTCCCTCATGTGCCATCATCCCTGCACAATTCCAGCTCTCTTCTCCTCTCCCTCATGCTCCATCTTCTCCCCTGAACACTCCGAGGAAACCCCTTTGTAACCTTCTTCCACTCTCACCTTCTTCCACGCTCATCCTTGTGCTTTCACTGCCTCCCTCTTCTCACTAACTCAGGAATTCCCTTCTTCATCCATGCTATCCTGAAAACACATTTTTTTTCTTGTGGACTTTCTGGCATGACATCTCCTAGACAGCCTCACCAATTTGACCATCTACTATCAGCCAATATATATTTGATCTGTATTATCTGCACCTGAATTAGACAGTGAGACAGCTTTGTGTCTATGTACAGCATGAATCAACTGTCATGCCTCAACAAATAACCTGTCCTGTTTCTGTAGAAGTTTATGACACAGATTTGCCAAGGCAGAAATTGCAGCTGAGGGTAAAGACATGCTAAATTACTTTCCTCCTATGATACTCTCTGAATCCCAGGTGAAGTGCTGAGAATTTCCACCTCTTTTCCCTCCAACCAGCAGTCATACATTTATCTTAGAAGAACAGAAGACTCTCTACGGGCTGCACCTCACATTGCTTTGTGGGTGACTGCTATTGCTTTCAGCCCCATTTCCATAGTGCTGATTACCCCAGGAACAAAAGGCTGAGTCTAAGCATTAAAGCCCTGATCCTGCAATTGACTCCAGGCAAGCACAAGAGTTAGTCCATGTGCAACATGTCACAGGATCAAGGCCTAAATTCTAAATCTCCCCTTGTGGCTTCACAGAGCATTCCCCGTAAGCCTATAGTCTTACCAGACTGATGAATGTAAAACCATAGAGGCTTATTCCACCTTGTGATAAATTCTGAGCAGGCTTTCTCTGACTCATTCTATGGGGCTCACAATTCTATAAACACTTAATGAATATTTTATTTACTTTAGCAAAAAAAAAAGAAGCAGCTCATCGAGTACAGCCTGAAATAAAAAGAAATGAGGCATGACATTCATTTTATATGTGCTATTCTCTCCATAAAGGTAAATAAATGTTAAAAAGATTTCTCTTTCCAGATTGCCAGTGATCTGCTCTAACATGAGCAATTGCATACACCTACTCAGGGAGACTAGGGAAAATTCTCTCTCCCCTCATATACCTATTTAATGGGATAAGCTGGAAATGTTATGCTTTGATACCAGTTTCACTGAAAATACTGTAGGTGGATATAATAAATTCTATTCTAATTAAAATAGGACAAACTGTCTAACACTGCATACACTGAAGAGAATGGGGGAAAATGCCACACAGTGTAGGAACTTAGGCCATGTCTACACTAGAGCCCTTACAGCAGCACAGCTGTACTGATGCAGATGCACGGCTGTAAGATCACCCGAGTAGCCACTTCTGTGCTGACGGGAGAGAGCTCTCTTGTCAATATAATTAAACCACCCCCGATGAGCGGTGGTAGCTATATCGACGGGAGAGTGCCTCTCACCATCATAACGCTGTCCCCGCCTGTGCTTCTGTAGGTGTAACTCACGTCGCTCAGAGGGGTGTTTTTTACACAAAAGTGCTCGTGCAGACATAGCCTTCGGTTCCTCTGCAGGGAGTGGTTTCTAGTGGTTAGAACATATGATTGGGAGTCAGGCTGGACGTGTGGCTTTTGTTCTTAACTCTGTACCTGCTGTGCGATTTTGGACTGATCACTCACCCTCAATTTATTCATTTTCAAATGGTTGTGGAATGGCAGTACTTCACAGGGCTTAACTAATTCATTAGTAAAAAAGTCTTTAAATTCCTCAATGAAATGCACCATAAAAAGTGCAAAGCATTAATACTGAGGAACAAAACCTACTTCTTTTACTATCACGAGAGCTGCTGAGACATCTCACTCTTTGTTTGTCTCTCCTGTGTCCTTTCCAGTTCTTTGATGTGAATTCTGTGGTAGGGTTAAATTGTGAATGATATTCAAGCTATGGTCTGACTAGCCCTTTGGGGGTGATCTGTGCACCTTACTGTACCTAAGATTTTCCAGATGCTATTACAGTACATTGCACACACAGGCGTCTTAACATGGTAATTTATGAAAGGAAGACTATGTTAAAATTTGGGCAAGTGGTTGAGCTTATGCAGGGTCAGAGATTGAGCCTGCATTTTGTGCACAGAGAGGGTTTTTCACAGCCCGGATACATTTGATTGCAATGTAAGATTTCCTTTGCTGCTAACCCCTCACTTAAGAGATAATTCAGCTGCTAACAAATCAGATTTGGGCCTCTCTTGGGAAGGGACTGCTAACTACGTCAGATTCTGTGGGATAGTTTTATGATGTGGCGTCCTAGCCAGCAGGGACTGAAAGGAGACCACCTAGCTTGTTTTGCATATGATTTTATTTTAAAATTAAACTCTGGTCTCAGAAGTGAAAGCTTAGCGCTTAAGCCATGCAGCCCTCTGATTTTTTCCCCTTTGTTTCTGCTTTATGTTCTGGACTGCTTTGCAGCAACAATCCTGTTGAAAATTTATGAAATTGCCTCCACAAACACAGTAATTTTATTAGGACAGGTTTCTTCAAGATAGCTTTTCGGGGACTGATGGTTTGTTGTTGCTGTGGTGATTTTATAGCCCAGGCTACCTCTGGCAGTTTTCTCTTTGGACTTGATCCTGGGAGGGACTGAACACCTTCAACTTCCACTGAAATCAATGACCAAAATCAGTATTAGCATCAGCTGGAATTTACGGCATTCATACTACAGATGTTCCGTGCATGAAAATCTCAGGAGGAAATAGAAATGAAATATTTGTAGAGAGCAGTTTTGGAGTGTTTTATTGTTGTTGTTCACAATCTGCTTAGATTTTCAGAGAGAAGGGGAGTCTGGTGCCAGATAAATGCAGCCTGAATGATGACTGTTAGAAGAAGCATTTCCAACTTCTAAATTACTTCTAGACTATGGTGATAAAGAGAGACTATCAATATTTCTGTCTATCTATCTAACTCAATGTGATGTGTAACCATAAATGAATGAATCATGGGGTTGCCTGTTGCTCAATCTTAGAAATAGTAATTCCACTGAAACAGAGTGCTCAAGAAATGAAAGATTAATGCTCTTTCAAAAATATATTTTTATAATATAATCCTCTTGTAAACAAGAGAAAATACATCCTTCTGGGACTCGTTAGCCAGCATTTTCAAAGTTGAAATGAAAGAAGCTATTGGTTTCCAAAACTATTTCACAATTCCATGCTGTTTGGATGAAACATGTGTTTACTGTATGTAAATGAACAAGACATTCTGTTCTTTTAGGGACTCTTCAAAAATACTCTTATGTTAGTCAATTTGGCTTATACAGGAAGATCACCTCCTTCAGTAGAATTAGGGTGGATGATAGTGTGCAGATAAAAGGTTTCCAGACTAACAAAAATGTAGAATAAGTGCAACATTATCTGTTTGTCAAATGTAATTTAAGAGTTTTACTTTGCTATTTACTAGATACAGATTATAAAACAGACTTGTCTATGAAAGACATGTGAAAGAAGAAGACACTATTACAATAAATCTTTTCTCTGTTAACACTTCCCTATGTCAAGTAATACCTCCTCAAGATGCTAATACACCAGATAGCTCAAAAATGTCAACTCCTCAGCATGTGAATTTCTTTTACTAGCTTGAGTGGCTGCACCCTGGTAATCCATGTGCTGAGTTCTGTATTGCAAACTTCAAAGAAATCTTTTTTTCCCTATTAACAGGGACAATTCAGAATTCAATGTAGATCCAGTGAGTACATTCCTTATCAAGTTTGCACAAAGCTGTTCACCTTTATTCCTTTCTATTCAGATTTAGCATATCAAACATTGAGTTTAATGGGACTACAGTGTAAGTAAAAAATGATAGCAGCCATGTTGGCCAACATGTCAGGGATTGAACTGGGGACCAATTAATGAGTTAAAGCACTAAGGTGGAGCAGTATGAGTCATATTCTCTGTGGATTGGGCACAGAAGGGTTCTGTAACTCACACTCACCAGTGGGTTACAAAAGCACTACTCAAAGTGAGTGAGGATTACTGTATTGGGCCCTTAATACAATATGTCAGTACAATGCTTGAGTGCCTGGTTCTTGGAATATTATAAGCCTATTAGGTTTAGATTTTTCATATGAAATTTTGCTGATTTACTCAAAAGTTCCTTGCTTAGTACTGATCTGATGGATGACTTTTCTGAACTATTTTGCTGTTGAAGTATTATGCCATGTGGCTAGTAATAGAGGGGTAATTAAGATAGCTTGTGCACCTCGAGCTTCTGGGATTCTGGTGAAACCTGGGTGGTGGGGTAAATCTGAACCTCAGAGCAGAGTTTACTGGATATCAATAATCTAACATAAAGAACACTCAAGCTATAGGTGCTCTTGCCACCAATTAAAAATAGAATACTAAAACAATTACAAAGTGAAATGGCTACACACTCCCCTACACGGTCAACTAAGATATATTATCAGTCAAAGCAAAATCTCTTCACCCTGAAGTTTCCTCAAAGACATATCAGCTCCGATTGCCTCAGCCCTCCCCTAATACCTGGTCTAAAAGAAGGGATTTGCAGCATGCTAGAAGGTCAACAAACTGGGCTACTTTGGACCAAAGGTGGGGAAGAGAATTCCACAGTTTATGGGCCCTCATGGAGAATGCCTTGCAAGCAGTTCTGTCTCACATACAAATGAACTGCCAGCTCAAGCATATCTGCTTGACCTCAGCTAGGGCAAAGACAGGTTCTCAGGTAAAATGCTGGAAAACTGGTGATGGATTTTGCTATCCTGATACATGCTAAAACTTCATGAAATTTGACTGTTGGTGAGGCACTTAATATATATTTTTATGGACTTCATAACACATATGCAAAGGCATCCATCCACCTCACTACAGAAATTGCATATAGGTTAATTGCAAAACTGCACCTGCACTTTTAAACACAGGCTGGTATGCCATACTGAACGCATTCATGCACCTGAATATTTTGGAGGAACAAGAATCTCCTGATGTTACCATCAAATAATCTGCTGTTGAAGTAAAGAGGCAGCACCACTAATAGTAGGCAGTGGTGGAGCAGCAATGGTGGAGGTCATTGGTAAGTGGCCTAGTGGTGGCCCAGGGTAGTGCTGAGTACCAGACATGGAGCAAGCAGATAAAAATGTTGCTCCTCTAGTGGCAAGAAGTGTTTATAGTGTCATCTGTAAAGGCTGAGTCCCCATTACAGAATGGACCGTAGGCATCATCAGTCCAGAGAGGTTTTTTTTTTAAATTTTCACCTCTCCATGTCTAAAAGCTTTTCCATCATTGAACATTTTGGCTCAAATCCTCTGGTTTGGCCAAACTGGGTTCAACATAAGACTATAAGGGGTTGGGAGGGACAATGACTTCAAGTCAGCTTTATGGTCTCCTGATATTGGGGTTGGTCTGCTTTCCACTGTAACTTAGAGTAGGCTCATAACCACACTCCCTGTCCCCCGGGGACATAGAAACAGAAGACTCTTGGACAGAGGGTATCCTAACAGGCTCTGATAGGCTGCCCCTTATGTGTGTTTGAACTGCCAGAACATCCTGAGCAGGGCTGAGGGTCTGGTACTTCCTTTTTCCAAAATATATTGGAGGCTAATTGCTATTCTGAGTAGAAAAATGGATTATTAAAATACCATTTTATCTGGTCTTCGTGATATGATTCTCACCCTTTGAACTGAGTTCACAGTCATGCAGTTAGGCTTTTCCTGAGATTTTGCTTCATGAAGTGCAAAGAACATTTTTTTTTTTTAAGTTTTATGTGTCAGTTTTACTCATCCACCTGCATTCGGATACTGTCCCACACTCCTGGTCTTTGAGTGCCTAACTAGAAATAGCGTTTTCTCTTACTGTCTCAGGACTGCTTTGAGGGATGCTATATGGCCCCCAAAATTATATTTTAGATTAGCTCCACTGGCATATTTTCCCTATTTGAATACTGTACACAGAACGTCTTTCTGAGACTTAGCCCTAAATGCAATTACTGTGTGTTCAAGATATAGAGTGCATCAGAGAAAAGCAAAGCAAAAAAACAATACCAATGCTCCATACAAAAAGAAGAAATATTCTTGCCAAGATTTTACACAATCTATAACCAAAGCAACAATTTTTCTGGAAAAGTTTCTCATTTCAAATGCCCTACTCAGGAGAAATATTAAAAACATGTACTGATCCTAAAACATAGATATGTTGTTAACGCCTGTATACACTAAGGATATTATTAAAATGCCTCATTTTATCTATATGCAGAAAGAGCCTTATCCTGTGAGGTGCTGAACACCTGTTTCCCACTGAAGTCAATGTGGGTGCTCAACACCTTTGAAAAGAAATCACATACACATGTTCCTGAAACTCACCTGCCCTTGTGAAATATTTCCAGTGGAGTTACTTTGTAGAGAGTCCTTGTTCCACTTTACCTAGCTGAGAGTGTTATGAAACAACACTTAGGAAAATCAAATTTCTTATGTGACCCCCACCCCCCCCAGCCCCTTTGATACTTATTTTGGTTTAATAAGGAATATTACTTTAAAAGCTATAATAATTTATTTTGGTCCTTTTGGTGCATGAGGAACTATTTATTTGTTTGGTTGATTATCTAAAAGTCTGACATGAAAATGCAAAGCTAATCTGTACAATAAAAAATGTAATAAAATACATAATGAACACCATTTAAAAAACATCTCAGCAGTTCATTAATAACTCAGCTGTTTTACATTTCTATGGTAAGAGTGGAAGACAGTACACAATAGAGTACCAGTTATTTTAAAATATCTGACTGTTTATTTAGTTTAGAGCCAACAATGAGATCAGATACCTGAGTGATGGGCAGCAGTCTAAAACCCATACAAGTCTGGAAATCCATTCTGCCACTGATGCCACTAACTCCCCTTAGCATGTCTGGGAAGCTCTAATGATTGAAATATTAGATACTCTTAAGCATGCATTTATCTGTAGTTTAAAACAAAATTTCAGACCAAGAGCTTGTCTCTTTTAAAACAAGTTAGTCTTGCTCTTTATACGATTTTATCTCTCTGCCCTTTAAACAACCCTCTCTCTGCTGTGATCAGTCTGCTTCTCCCTCTGTGTGTTTTGTTATTAATACTGTAATTCTGAATTTACAGCATCTGGCTGTGTTGCTGAATGTTTCCTGTATTCTGCCTTCCCTGCCATGTGATTCTGTTTCTCTACATACTCTAGATGTTTGACAATCTTCTAACTACGAGATATGCAAGCTGGGACTGGGGATTTTCCTACTGCAGTTAACTGTTGTGTATATAGTTTGTGGAATTACAGCATTAGGTTCCTTAGCTTCTGCTCAGTCTGGAGTTTCACTTCCGGAATGCTTGCACATCACTTTATTCTTGGCCCAAATAGCTGAATTAAATAAGATGAAATTGCTTTTGATTAAATGTTTAGCATTAATGATAATACAGTGAGTTAGTCATTATGGTGGTTAGTGTATATTAAGCCACAGAGACTCTTAAATTAGCTTTGCATTGGATACACTATTCAATCATTCAAAGTGGGTCAAATCTCTCAGGGGACCACAGACCCCTGAATGTACCCCGGGCCCAAATCTTTATGGGATATTCAGGTATCTTATTGCACCTTGCTGACCTGTCAGATACTGAACAACAAAATGATGCAGAAGGGGCTCCGGAGCATCGGCTGGAGTCTGGTATAGCTATTGAGGCAGACCCATTTCCTAGCACCAGGGTTAAGCAATTGTGTTTTGCCATTTCATGTATTCACAGGCCCCTTTCAGATGCCTGTCTTTGGGGAGTGTCCTTTCATTGTCCTTATCCTAGCCTGAGAATGTCAGGGGGTGCCCCATCTCCTAACAAACCTTCGCACCTTCAGAGAAAATTGCAAAGTCCACTTTTTTGGTTTAACTTTCCCACGGTAACACTGTCAAAATAGTACCCCTCCGCACCAAAATCCAGTCCCTGAACAGACAGGCAGAACTATGGGCCAGATCCTGGCTCTGATACAGCCTCTTTGGGCTGCTCTAGCAGTGCAAACGTACAACAAAATCAACTCAAGGAGCCTAAGTACTGAGGGTTTCTTCAGTGGGGGGCATCCCCAGGTGACATACACCACAAGTCCCTTCACAGTCTCTGGTGTATGTCATGTCTAGGGAATGACCGTTTGCACTTCAGCAATCCGTGATAGCGTAATGGCTCCTTGGTTGTGCTGCAACCAGTGTCATTTAGAGCAGCCCTGAGGCAGCTGATCTGGCCCCGTGCAGGCTCCAGGAATAGGGCATGAGGGTGTAAAAGTGTCTGAGTGCCACCTTGGTCCCCTCCCAATCGGCGCTAAGCAGGGCTTGGCTGCAGCTGAGAAACAAGCCCTATACATTTATATGCACATTTCATTTAACTGTGGGAGGTAGTTAGATACCTCAGTGGATATAGAATACCTAAGAATGTACTGTGGCATCAACATCAGTGGATGTGAAAGAGGAACTTGGGCAGTCACCACATCTGTAAAATCTGCATACTAAGCTTATGCTGCGGCTATGTTCCCAGAAAAACCTCAGCAAGTTCCTCTGACAAATTTCTCACCTGTTAGTCCATAAGATGCCTAGTTCTACATATCTTGTGATCTAAAACACTTATGGACTTAGATGGGGGGTTTAGAATGTGCAAGGACAGCAGGATGGGATTTCAAGTGTATCTCCTTTAACAAAGAAGGCTGAATTGTAAAGCTTTGGCCAATGGTTCCTTCTACCCCCGTTCAGAGGAGAATTGCCCCGTATGTGATTTATGCATCAGTCACAATAAGAAAACTAACAGATACAAAAAAAAAAAATAGTGAAAATTGAATCATTTTCACAATCTTACGTTAAAGCTCAGCGGCTCTGTACAGCATGGTGGGGGGGCAAAACAGATCAATAGCTGAGTTCAACTCTTCAGTATGTGACTGGCAAAACCACACCCAGCTACTACATATTTTGGAGCTTTGGTGTAGAGAAATCCATGAATCAATGTTGTTTGGCAAACAGAGCATGTCAGTATTTTTTTAAATGGACATTTTTTAAAAATAGTGGTCCCAGTTCAGCTGTTGCCCTTGAAATGGGTCTATAAATGATTTTTTCACATGTTGGAGTATGTTCCAAGCCCACTATAGTTGCGCCTCTATTATAAAGCAGGCTAGTAAAGTAGAGAACTCATGTAAAAGGAATGGGTAATGAAATATCAGAGACCCTGGCCCGTGACAGACAAAAATACTACACTGCTAGGTCAATCCTCACTTCAGTTGATAGTTGCTGGGCCATGCTTCAAAAATGCAGTGAAATGAATAACAGACTGTTACAATGATCCTGCAAAATAAATAGCAATGCCCTGAAGACACACTAAAAACATAAGGAAATGGAACTTTTTTCCTCTGTCTTAAACAACATTTTGCACAATGGAAAAAAAGCCAAGGAACACATTTTTCTCGATGATTTAAGTTGCAGTATGCTGATACATTTCTTCCAATAGCAACAATTAAAATAGCCTTCTTGTGTTCCCAGAGTGTAGGCGTTATTTTTATTATTAACCCGCATGTATTTGAACAATAGTAGCTGCCCACAGTTTTACCTTGCTTTATTCAGAAGAGGGCTGGTTTTGGGGGTTAATTTGTTCCAAAAATCTAGTATGTGTATAGAAATTAGAGAAGTTCACACCAGAACTTGATCCATATTTCTCCAAAGTTGGGGGGACTTTAGATCTGGGATCTTTGGATAGCTCATTTTAAAAATAAGAGCTGGCCGCAGATTCAGCTCCAAATTTTCCCAAAGTTTGGAAAGTTGTTCAGGTCTGGTATTTTGGTTTGGGCCTGTCTCGTGCGGTAAGGTTGTTTTAAAATGATTGCTGAAAGGAAGACTTAAACACGATAGTTTAGGCCAAAAAATGTGGACTACTTTAAACTGAAGACTTCTTTGCACACTGAATATCTCTAACCTTTTCAAATGAACACCACCTAATTTGCCAAAAATTTATCAGGCCCATTAATATCATTTTTATAGGACGCACACTTAAACAACGATTATCCTAGAACAAGAGCTTTGCTTGTATTCCTGCTGAAAGGATTAATGATGCTGATGCAGAAGCAAACAAAAGGAAACAAAAGTGAAGAAGTAAACAAAAGGAAATCATTCTGGCATATTTTCCATTAGAAACAGGGAAAGAACATTTTTGCCCAATTCGAAAATGGAAAATTATTAAAAAACCCTATTTCTAAATATCCTAGATTGTATTAGGAAGAACTGAAAGAGAACATCTTAAAAATAACTGCAGAAAACTGTATCCTTAAAAACAAGGGGAGTGACCTGAGTGCGTGCAGATCAGAGTTGCTACACTGAGCAATCCTGAAAACAATTGCATTAGAGCAAACATGAGAACAGAAAAATGGCCATACTGGATCATGGCAGTGTTCCATCTAGCCTAGTATTCTGTCTTCTGTCCCAAGTCCAGAAATCTATACAGCAATTTTACAGTCCTACAGCCTGAGCCTGGAGTTGGCTGGCATAGGCCAGCCATAGGTTTTTCTTTACTGTGTGGACATACTTTAGGGGACTATGGACAGTCAGAGCATATGTTAGAGCTGCCCTGTGGCTGCTCTGAGTTACACCCACAACTGGTTCAGCCCCAGAATTTGGGAGATGCAAAGGTACCTAAAGCTATGTTTGTTCCCCTGTGACCAGCACAGATATGGAGGGTCTAGGAATTGGCTCAATACTTGTAGAAATATAAACTGCACTAATTCTTATCTTTCCCATTAGTATTTTGTGTCTGATTCTGAGAGTGCTGAGATCCACAGCTCCCACTGAAATCAACTGCTGTGATGGGCGCTCAGCACAGCAGAGTCAAAACCTTCATTCCCATCTGTGATATTAGTTTGCATGTTAATTTAATGGTCTGTAAAGAAATATTTCAAATTGGATCAAATATAGGGTGATCATATATCCTGTTTTGGCCAGGACGGTCCCTTTTTTAAGCCCTGTCCTGGCCCTTTTTTTCCCCCAAAAGGAGGCATTTGTCCCATTTGCTCTTGCTGACTTGATCAGAAGAGCAAACAGGACAAATGCCCACTTCCGTCAAAAAAGTGGAGTGTGGTATGGAGGGGGTGAGCAGAGATGCCAGACCCCTACGGGGGAGACAGGGCTGTGCGGGAAGCAGTGTTCCAGCATGTGTGGGGGAACCCCCATTGCGCAGGGTGGCCCCTCAGGTTCCAGCGACCGGGCAACAGCCTGGCACGTGGTGGAGGGAGGGGGGTGGGGGTAGAGACAGGATTACAGCAACTGGCAACAGTATGGGGATGCCCTTGGGCGAGCAACTGGGGGTGTCCAGTTTTCTTTTTGGGAAATATGGTCACCCTAATCAAATACATCTTATCTGTGAAGTTTTTACCAATTCCTAAGTTAGGAAAGATGCAACTGTTTCTGTAGATCCCATCCAAAGCTATAAAGAGGCTTTCCATTTTGCCAGAAGTGTTAGTAGGATGAGCAGAGGCCATGCACAGTGTAAATGTGGTTCTGCTAAAGTACAAACTCCTGGGGGAATAAACACAGACAGTATTAAATTGCTTTATCATTAGAAGTTCCCAGAGTACCATAATGATTGAGAAAGCAGACGGGCTGGCAACAGCACAGAAGTAGGGAATATATTAAAGCTGAAAAATGCAATAAACATTTTAGTCTGGTTCACATATCTATGCTCAGCTGTGGTAATGTGTAACATGGGTTGCTGTTCTATGCAGCAACATGACTCTGAACGACTTCACTGGCTACTGCAGGAGAAATCTGCTGGCCTAAGGACCCTGTTGATATACTGAGAACTTTTTCAAATGAATGTTCAGGGAAACATTTTTGTAGGAACATGGATAATTAACTAAATTAATTCTCAGGAAAAACAAAACAAAAATCCTTGCAAATAGTGGTGGCCCATTCTGAGCACTATAAATCTAGGGAGATTATAAGGAGAAAATAGGGGGCTTGATTATATGAAAAAAGAAATGATATTTTTCTTTAGAAGTTAGAAAATCATTCACTTGGTGAAAAGATGGTATGGTATAAGTCACCGTGATCTTAGTGTTAATTCCTTCTCTTCTGTAACTACTGTGTCTTAGTCATGTAGGCCTCTGTGATGGAGTTCACTCACAAGAGAGGTGCCTCCTGCTGGCCATCTCGTGGATTAGCTATCTTGCCCTCTCCTGGTTGTGCCTCTCCCACTGCCTTCTCCGCATGCAGACGCATCTCAGCACCGGAACCGCAGTATCCTTTTCATGCCTTGGCCCTCCAGCTGTGTCACCATCTATGTTTTCCCCTGTTGGTGGAAGTATCTTTGAGTTTGATAGTCCAGCCACTTCCTCAGTGGCACATGGGGAAACCTGGGCCCACCCACTACTCCAGGTCCCGACCCTGTAGATAGCAGCCTCCTGCTGCTTCTCCTTAACTTCTCTGCCAATACTGCTTCAATTCCCTGGACCACTTTCCCATGGCCCCAGGCACCTTATTCACCCTCTTCTCAGGGCCCCCAGTCAGCAGGTCCTAGCAGCCAGCCAGGAGCTCCCTCTTGCTTCCCTGGTCCCTGCCAGCAACTGCTCCATCCAAGGGTTACCTTCCTGCAGCTCACTAGAAACAAAGTCTCTATTTCTTGGACTCCCTGCAGCAACTGACTATCTGTAGCTCTGCAGCTGCTTTTATGTGAGCCTGCTGGGCCCTGACTGGCTGATTCATACAGTCTTCCTCCAATTGGCTGCTTCCTGTGCTGCCTCCCTAGGATGCTTGGAGGACTAACCTCCACTGCTCCTTTCTGGGACAGGGTGTGGCAGGCCCATGAGGCCTCCATTAACCCCTTCCACTCTGATGTGAGGCGAACACCCCATCACAGCCCCATATTAAAGTACTTCTCTGAATCTGAGCCTTAACCTGATTAAATTTAGCATTGATTTACTAGGGTCAGCAATTGAGAGGAGGTAAGAACAGTGCACTAGCTTGTTGGGTGACCTATGTCAAGTCACTTTAACCCTTCTGCCTTAGTTCCCCTGTCTGAAAAATGTGTATAATAATTCAGTGGAAATACTGCTGCCACATTATTTATCTAAGGCAAAACTGGAAAGTATTTTAAGGTGACTACATAGGCTCTATATAAGAACTCTATTGCTGTAAGACTTTTCTTGATCTTCAGAAATAATCTAGAAGTCAAAGCATCATTGGACAAAGTCATTTTACTTTTAACAGATATTCCACAGCTCTCTGTAATAGCTTCTCCAACCTCTGTATATAGGCTGAAACCTTCTTGTCCAGGTCACCGATTTTCAAGGTGCTGACCCTGTCCTAAGCTGGGCCCCTGAGATGCTCTACTAGACACCTTCACTTTTCTGTATCTGGTACCTGCCACTCTTGCACCAATTCGGTGTTGTCTCCTAACTGACAGTCCACCCCTTCTTCACCAGGTGTTTTGACTCCCCGCACCCGAAAATAACCTTGGACTTACAACAGAGGGCTGACTCAGGATGGGGCTTTTCCACTGCTTGCCCCACAGCCTTTGCTCATACATCAGGAGATGCGGTGGCACCCAGGATTGGGGCTGCTGGCCCAACAGCCCCAGCATATCACCCACCATCTTAGCCTCCTTTTCTAAGAAAGCTGTCATTTTCTTTAACAACTCTACATCTGAAGCAGGGTCGGGTGGGGGAGCTGGGTTCCAGAGGCTACCGGTTTCCACACATCATCCGCCACTTGGAACTTGTAAAGGTTCCACTGCTGCCGGCAACTCGTGTAATGCTGCACAGGCATCCTCCTTCCTCCTAAACATGCGCCCAACCTGTATACAGCCACGATCCTCCAACCTGTACACAGCCACGATCCTCCAACCTGTACACAGCCACGATCCTCCAACCTGTATACAGCCATGATGCAAAGTATATTTCCCCAAAATAACGTGCTTTCCGAAATTAATGGTTTTTTTCAAGATGTGCTTGCAAGGGCTACTAACCGAGGAACAATCCCAGAAGAAGCCCCCACCCCACCCCCAAATGTAACCCTTCTGCTAGGTGTTGTCAGCAGTAAAAAGGGATGAGTTAAAATATCTAGGGGTTCCTCTTAAAGTTAACAAATACTCCTGGTTCAAACTCCCACGCCAATACCTTGGAAAAAACAAGATACCTGTCCGAATTGCCTGGAACAGGCAGTACGTCCCTTCTCACAAGCACTCAGTCTGTGTTTAAAACAAAGACAACTTTATTATGGGGCAGAGGAACAGAACATTAATTTGGAAAAACACACCAATAAATCAACAGTATGCTTATATGAATAGTAAGTAAAATGACCACCCATGACATCTTTGGCAGTAATCCTTTGCCTCAGTTTCCCCACCTACCAGAATGAGCATCTGATGGACAACTGTCCCCTTGACACCCCACTTCCTCGCTTTTCCCCGCTCTGGCTGGGTAGTCATGTGCCAGACCCAAGCGTGCACTCAGGCAGGGCCCGTATGAAACCACCAGGGAGAAGGGCTGCCTGGCTCCTATGAAGTGAGGCGGTGCTGCTGGCTCTGTGCCATCTTTCACTGTTTCACACGTGCTGTTGCCTTAGCTGCAATGCTGAGCCCAGGTCCTCAGACTCCACCACCCAGCCCAGCTATGGAGATTACAGCTCTGTTGGTGTAGGGTAAGGGTGCCTTGCTGTGGCCTCTATGTTGCCCCTCCCCGAGATACCAGATCTAGGTCCTCAGGCTCCTACCCAGCTCTCATGATCATAGCTCTAGTAGCTCTGGCTAGGTGCCAAACCCAGGTCTCTACCAGAGTGCACTCAACTCTATCATTATATTGTAGAGTAGGTTCAATGGCATATGAAAACCGTCAGACAAAGTCCTTGGTACCAGGGATTCACCCACCCCATTAAGCTAGGGGTCCTTTCCCTTCTGTGACTGGTTTATTTCCCTGTGGTGTCACACAGAGGTGTTGTGGTAAGGGGAACTCCTCACTCAGAGCATATTAAGTACAGTTCTTCTGCCTTTTTTTCACACTATAAGATTACTAACATTTCATTACCCCTCCACCTAAAATTTAATTGAGTTTTAATCAAAACACTGGGAAGGCAGGTAAACATGCAAATAAGGTCTGCTCATTCAATCTTTTCCTCTGGCTCACCAGTTCATGGCAGTAGAGAGCTCCTCCCTGTAGCTGTCACAGGCACTCATTCATAAACCACAAAGACTTGACTGTACCTACAACCAAAATCATTTATCCATTTTGAAATTTCCCCTCACTTTGTCCTTACAAACTAGTGTACCTGGTTTTCTTTTAATGTGATCTAAACCTTCCCTTATAACTTACTGGCTCATATGGTTACTAAATATTAAACCACATGGACTGACCAATACATTGAGTTTGTTGTGACAGATAAATATATTCATAGGCCAAATTGAAGTGAGCACAAAGGCACCAAATGACAAAATAAAACCCTGATTCTTTGCAGTTTATTAACACTGTATAGTATGGAATATTTCTTGCATGCTGTACAATAAAGTATAATATTAATCATTAAAGATCTTACATTTCTGTTCCAGGTTGCATACTGAAGGATCCAAAACCCTTGACAAATTGATACACAAACTAGACACCAGGATCATGCCATCCGGCCCTGAAATGAAATGCAACAACTCTTTAACAGTGCACAGCATCCACAGCACTCGAAAATAGGAAGAGAGGAATATCATACTACATTAAATTATTTGGGAAATCATGGATAAGACATTATGATCCAGATTGTAAGTATCCAGAAAATAATAGTACCATGAGATTTTAATGATCATGTGGGGCAAGGACTAAACTTTTAATCACCACCAGTTACACTAAGTCTGGACAATGTCATTGCATTCTCTGAAGAGGCACAAAGGGAAGAGTGCTACCGAATGATTAGGGCCCTACCAAATTAATGGCCATGAAAAACACATCACGACCATGAAATCTGGTCTCCTCTCGTGAGATCTGGTCTTCTGTGTGCTTTTACCCTATACTATACAGATTTCACAGGGGAGACCAGTGTTTCTCAAATTTGGGGTCCTGACCCAAAAGGGAGTTGCAGGGTGGTCGCAAGGTTATTTTAGGGGGATTGTGGTATTGCCACCCTTACTCCTACACTGCCTTCAAGCTGGCTGGCCAGAGAGCGGCAGCTGTTGGCTGGGCGCCCAGCTCTGAAGGCAGCGCCCCGCCAGCAGCAGCGCAGAAGTAAGGATGGCAATACCATACCATGCCATGCCAGCCTTACTTCTGCTCTGCTGTCTTTAGAGCTGGGCGTCCAGAGAGTGGCGGCTGCTGCCTGAGGGCCCAGTTCTGAAGGCAGCACCTCAGAAGTAAGGGTGACAATACCATATCAGGCCATCCTTACTTCTGCGCTGCTACTGGCAGCGGCTCTGCCTTCCGAGCTGGGCTCCTGGCCACCGGCCACCGCTGTCCAGTTGCCCAGCTCTGAAGCCAGTGCCGCCGTCAACAGCAGCACGGAAGTAAGGGTAGCAATACTGCAAACCCCCCTACAATAACCGTGTGACCCCCCCACAACTCCTTTTTGGGTCAGGACCCCTACAATTATAATGCCATGAAATTTCAGATTTAAATAGCTGAAATCATGAAATTGACTATTTTTAAAATCCTATGACCGTGAAATTTGACCAAAATGGACCCTGAATTTGGTAGGGCCCTACTAATGATTCAACAACAATTCCTGTAGCTGCCAGGATACTCCTTAAAGCACTAAATGAACCCAACACTTTGTTCTCTGAGACCCAAAATGGTCACATGATTCTGTATGGCGACAGGAGCAGCGATCTGAGATATAAAACAACTCTGGACTGAGTTGAGTCCAACCTAAACAACTAGTAGAGTATGAACCAGAAATCAGAACGAGCCAGGTGTTTAACAGAAAACAATATTATGGGAGAAGGGAACGGGGGAAGGACTGTAACTACTACTAAGGCAACTAGCAGGTTTGATGGACTCTTGAAACTTTTGTCCCAGGGATTGTTCAGACTACTCGACTTTGGAGGAACTTTACAGTATTATTCGCATTATTATATTGATTCAGACTGGTAATGAGCGAAGCATTTAAGATGTTTTGCTAGTAAGCAAACCTCTTGTTAGAACATGAAGCATCTTTTGGGAGTACATTTTTTATGTCCTGGTATAATATGATCAAAACACTGTTAGAGATGTGTGCCAGCTGAAAAATGTTAAAAATGTCTATGCTTAAGACATATTCTTGCTACTATATCTACTACACAGGTTACAGTGAGCTCCAACACCTATATTTTACACTTGAATTAAATGAGAAAGTGAAAGTTGACCACTGGTAATATTAAGTTTGACAATCCTGGTGCATATAAATCATAGCAGAGTGGTTTCATTCACCTATGCCATCAAGCACATCCTATTATAATCTATTGAGAAATGGAGTGTCATACTGTATCTTAAAAGACATTTCTACTTATTACAATTGGTTTATTTGTTTTGTGTAACAGATGAGCTAGCTGATTGTGAATCTGGGTTTTTTCTACTTCAAGTTACATATACAAAAAAAAAATCTGGGCTATAATTGGTATCCATAGGTTCTTTGGAATAAAATATATGACCAAAGAAGACACAAAACCAAATACTTTACTAATGTAAGCTACCAGGACACCTGGACTATTGTGAAAGTTAGCTACTAACCTGAAAAGACAGCCAGATGGCTCTAAAAACAGCGTATGAAACATTGAAATCCAGTCATATCCATTTCCCCGGCTTTCTTTTCTCGTTGATTACTGTGACAGGGTAGTCTGTCACATTACTCAGTGGGGTTAGGGATCGGTCCATCCCCCAAAAATGGGAATGTTACAAACTCCTAAGGAAAAACAAACAAATCTAGGAGAAATTTTCCAGTATATGTAGATGTTATCTGACACCTACTGAAACCGATGAAGAGACTGCTGTTGATGTCACTGAGCATTCGATTGAACCTGCAACATGTATTTTTTGCAACAATAAGATTTACAAGATCAGATGCAAACGTGTTGTACTCCCACCCTGCTTTCTCTGGTTTTTTGACCTTCTTTTTGTACTGTATGTTGAAAAACGCTTTGCGCTGTATACATGTATATTGCCCACGAAACTTGAGATGACTGGAACTTGAAACTAGCTCCAGTCCTCGTGGAGTTCCTCATATTTCACAGGGTTAAAAAACTGAAAAAATCAGTTGTTGGCACTGCATGAAAGTAGTTTAAATATGCTTGGGTTTCACCAGTCATTCATTTGAAGTCTGTTAGGTAGGATCCTTTTTCTGTTGGTTGTATATAATTCAACATTTCAGTGAATTAATTGAGGGTTACATGCCAAAAAAATGTAAGCCACACACAGCACTTTTGCTCTCATTGCTCTGAAGGGAAATGATTGCATCAATTATCTATTTCTCTTAGATCCTCTACTCTATGACATGTGGACAGTTTCAAACCCATCTCCTTAAGTAGGCAAAACTCCCATTGGCTTCAGTGAAAACACTGCCTGCATCAGGAATACTAGGATAGAACCCTGAGAGGATTTCTTTCATTGTTTGTTAATGATGTTATCTGATTCAGGACAAGGGATAACTTCACCTCCCTTTGTTAACTGATTCTTCCTAAAATATTCTGTATCCTACTCATGTGTATCTACTCTATACCAGACAAACTCTGGTCTCTCGAATGAAATTTTTGTCTGTAATTACATATTGATATCAGTATGCTCCTTGGAGCAATCCTTAGTTGATGTGAGCTCATTATCAGTGGGTTTCTCTTCTTCTTCCTCAAGTTCTTCTCAATACTGACATTAACTTTTCTGAGATCTGCTGAGGTCCCCTTTCCTTTAGGGTCTTACACATCCCTTTGTGGTTAATCATCTCTCTTGCACTGAAATCTCTCTTTCTCCAGTTCTTCTAACGGTTCCATCATCTCTTTTAATTTATTCACTTTCTAAATGACTTACCTGCTAACAGGCTTGCAGCTGCCACCATTATATACATAACAGCTATATACCTGTTATTTCATTTATAGTCCGGTGGGGGATTTTTCTGTAGGAGTTCAATTGAATTCTGCCTGATTCTCTCTTTCTGAGTTGACCATTTGCTGTGGCCGATCAGTTTTATTTTCTCCTTGTTAATGCTTATTATAATATTTTGCTATGACCATACTTTCTGTTTTGAAATAATTAGACACTGAATGTAGTTAGAAAACATGGAGTGTACCAGCTGGAATGAAATGAAAACTTTGGTTCTATTTCAATGCCGTTCAGGGAGGTGGTGCTACTGCATTGCCATAACTTACATTAATGAGAGACACATGCATACATAGGTCGGTGCAAGGCGGCTTACATCAACCTAACTTTGTAGACCAGACCTGAGTCTGCTCTCCTGTTGTTTTTGGGAGCTACTGTCAGGGTGCCATACCCTTCTCAGCCCCCTAGCATTCAGGAATATAAAGCCAGATTCTGCTTTCCTTCTTCCCACTGTATTGTACATTACTCCCATTGAAATCAGTGGGACTGCTTGAGGAGTAAGTTACTACTCAGAGTAGTTGAGTACAAAATATACTGTAACGGATCTGCTCTGTACAATGCATCTTTTCTTCAAGTTTTGAATATTCCTTTTAGAGCAGATGAGGTAGGTAATTTGCATTATTCAGAACATTTAGCTACAAACACAGTTATTCCTGAAATTTGCCTCAAGCAATGGCAGTCACCTTGCCAGTCAAGTTAAAGCTCTACGGTCACCTCTCCTCCTTCTGTCTGAGACTGAGTTAACCCGCTCAAAAGTGCCTCTAAAACAAAGATATGGCAGATTCTGAGTGAAATCATGGTGAGATCCAAGGGGAGTTGTAAATTCTAGAATGCTGATGACTTCATTCTTTACAAGAAGAGCTAATGAAAAAATCTTTCAGTGTACGGTTAGTAGGTAAACTGAACTGAATCTTGGGCTCTTAGTCACTTGCCTAATTTGGAAAGGTCTCTCATTTCATATTTGTTTGGGATGCAATACTGGACATCGTGGCAAATTAATGACTTTACCAGAATGTGAGAATATTCATTGTTATCTTAAAATTGCATTAGCATTAAATTTGTGACTCATGGTCAGTGATGAGTATGGCACTTAATTCTGAATGATGCCTCCAGGAATAGCAAGTTTAGCTGCAGTCATAAGGTCAGGGGTGAAATAGACTTGGCTAAGAGTGATGTATTCTTGCAATAAACCTCTGTCTTCATGAAGAAAAAAGTCATGGTTTCAAAACAGTTTGCAGAAATGGCTCCCTCTGACCTCCCTACCAATCCAGACATTAATGCCACTGATGTGCTGCCAAAATATCAACATAAAGATACCTCAGACAGGGATCAACACAACATTTAGTGAGTGAAATACTCTTCATTCCACTTCCTTCCTACTCCCCATTCCTACCCTTCTCCCCACTCCACTTGGGAGCAGGCAGGGACCAGCTGGGAGAAAGGTGGCTGCATTGGTTACAGGTCCCCACGACACAATACAGCAGCATCTTGGACCATCTTCTCTTCTCCGCCCATGCTGCATGGCTGAGGAGGGCTGCCAAATGGTAGTGTTTCATATCCACTTTGCATGAGTGACAATGGCTACAGAAAGAGGAAGGCAGTGGAGACCAAGACCTGGTCTACACCTAAAACTTAGGTGGACCTAGCCACATCACTCAAAGCTGTGAAAATTTTCACACCCCGTGTGACATAATTAAGCTGACCTAAACCCTATTGCAGACACTTCTAGGGCGATGAAAGAATTCTTCGATTGAGCTAGCTACTGCCCCTTCAAGGGGTGGATTTACAACAGAGATGGAAAAACCCCTTCTGCCTACACTCACTCTGCATTGACCATAATACATCCACCCTGACTCAGTGCCATTCAGGGAGGTGGTGTTATTTCATCGCTGTATCTGGGCACTTATATTCGTGGGAGACAAATTTTGAGTGTAGATACATTCATAAATCGGCCGGAGCAAGGCGGCTTACATCGCCCTAACTTTGTAGTGCAGACCAGTCCTGAGTTTGCTCTCCTATTGCTTCTGGGAGCTACTACCAGTCTGCCACTCCCTTCTCAACCCCGCTCACATTCTGACAAGCTTAAAACCCACCATCTAGTTTCTTCTCATGCCGCTGTTACAGTCTGTATATCTCTGTACCTTCTCTGTGCTCATTAAAATGTGATACTAAGAAACTCTCAAAAGAGCAAAGAATAGCAGCAGCATGAGTCCTATTCCCACAGTTTTAACTATTGTCCCAAACCGCCTCCACTGAGCTCCCAGGAACATGATGCATCTTTTGCTGTTGCTCTGTTGACCTCTGACACTGAGCTGCCGCCCAGTAAACTTTCTCCTAAAGAACAGCATGGTGTCACAGCTGGTTTAGAATCTAAACAAGCCAGTTCTTTGAATAAATCGGTTCCATCTTTCCCTTGTCCTTTATAGAAATAAATCCAATAGTTTTTCTACTCTATTGTCCACTAGCCAGTGTACTCAAAGACTTATATTTAGTGCAAAATGCAATATGGCCTTAACACCTACATAAGCATTCAATGCACTGGAATATATTCTGCTCATGCAGATACCATACGTACTGTTGCACTCAACTGAGCAGGTTAGGAGAAGTACAATAATTTCAGAAGAAGAAAACTTTTCCTTTTTTGCTGGTTTTCCCATGTCCTCTCCCTATTATCCAACTACTCCCTCCTACAGCAGTGGGAAAGATACCGTAATGCTAACGTTTTCAAAGGAGACTAAGGGAATCAGGTGTCCACAACCCACTGACATTCAATGAGAGCTCAGACTCGGTTCTCAAAGGTATTTAGGTACCTGACTCCCATTGATTCCAAACTGTCTCCTTATCTTCTATGGTGCACCAGCTGATCTTTTGCTCTTTGACTCTTTCCTTATATTTAATGATTCCCAAACACCTGTAGGAAAGAGACTTAATGAATACAGTCTTTTTGTTTCCCTTTTGCTCATCAGTCATTATACCCCTAAGCTATGAACACAGCAGCCATTTCATCTAAAAATTCTCACTCTTTGCCTTGAAGAGTTAATTTATTCACAGTCTTTTGACTTTTACTTATGGGCACTTTTCAGGTTTTTGACACAAATTGATTAGCCCAGGTAGTTCTAACATCCAGCATGTCCGATTTTCCTTTTGAAGTTCACTAAGCTATAAATAGACTTGGAAGAAATCAATTTTTAATTTTTTTATAATCTCGATAGATAATATCAATGTTTCTTTTTAGCACTTTTCCCACTTTCATTTATTTAAATTTTCACACTTGTGGGAAATAATGGATGTGTGTGTCAGACAATGGGGAGGTCAGACAATAATTACATAATGGCAGTAGATGTTAAAGCTAAAACACTAAAGCACACATTGTCAACCTCAAATGTCAAAATATATAGAGCAAATATCCTTAAATCAAACTCTAATAAGTTCTCAAGGGGCATGCTTCTTACTTTGCCTATACAGATACCTTTTGATTATTATTGATGGAAACATTTTATCATTGGTTTGTGTATGTATGGTGAAATGGTGTATGGTTACGGACATTTACCAGTAAAAATCTAATCTTTCCAGGCCAAGCTATAAAGTTTGTACTTGTGGTCAGTCACATTTTTATTTTAGAGACAAGGTGGGTGAGGTAACATCTTTTATTGGACCAGCCTCTGTTGGTGAGAGGGACAAGCTTCTGAACTCCACAGAGCTGTTCTTCAAGTACAACATTACAAACAAAGGTTTCAGAGTAACAGCCGTGTTAGTCTGTATTCGCAAAAAGAAAAGGAGTACTTGTGGCACCTTAGAGACTAACCAATTTATTTGAGCATAAGCTTTCGTGAGCTACAGCTGTAGCTCACGAAAGCTCATGCTCAAATAAATTGGTTAGTCTCTAAGGTGCCACAAGTACTCCTTTTCTTATTACAAACAAAAATTTTCTTTTAGTCATTTATATCAATTTACTGCTTCCCCTTTCCATGGCATGAGAAGCTTTTATTGATTAAATAATTCAGGTGACCTGACCTGAATTTTTTCAGGCAATTAGCAATTCCTATGACTCACCAGAAGGGAGCTTTTAATTATATCACTGCAGTAAAGAGAATTCTACAGCCGCAAGCCTCTACTTTACTAGTAATTATCTTCTATACTACACTGGCATCTAGTGGCAGGTTCATCATAATGCATATTTTTAAAGGAAAGAAACTACTGTATCCAGTAAAAAGAAAAGGAGTACTTGTGGCACCTTAAAGACTAACCAATTTATTTGAACATAAGCTTTCGTGAAGTGAGCTTATGAAGTGAGCTGTAGCTCACGAAAGCTTATGCTCAAATAAATTGGTTAGTCTCTAAGGTGCCACAAGTACTCCTTTTCTTTTTGCGAATACAGACTAACACGGCTGTTACTCTGAATACTGTATCCAGTCTATCCTATGAAACAACTCTCTGTAGCCTATGGGGGAAATGTTTCCATTTTCTGTACCTGCTCTAGAAAGAAAACTAGATCTGCAGCTTGAAGAGCCAGTCCAGCGATGGACCTGAACTGCATGAAAGATTTGATCCTGATCCAAATCCAAATTTAATGGTTGGCCCTTTTTTAAAAAATGGCTTAAGTCCAACTGTCATACCTGAACACCTTCCAATCTTGAGGTAGTTCAGAACCACACTGCCAATGCTATTTTGAAGTTTGTGGGTCTAACCTATTTCAGATTTGAGCAGAGATCCTGCTAAAAGATGCAGTACTCTAGCCCAGGATCCTGCTATCAGAAGGAGCATAAAAGTGTCAGGGTTTGTTGTTGCAGTGGGTGGAGGGAGGAATAAGTTCCAAAATATTTTGTGTGGAATAAAACTATAGAAGGTCAAATGCAATGAGGAAGCTAAATGCAATGCAGTCAGTATTACTGCCTACCTAATGAGGAGGAAACTGCATGAAGCAGGCAGCTTGTTTATAACAGGCAGATGGATTGTGACATAAATCCAAGACAGCTCATCTGCTCACAATGTATTCATTTTGTCTGAAGCCATTCTTAAAGAAACATCCTGAACACGAATGAACATAAACAACATGAACTGGCAAAGAAGAGAACAGCTGCAACACCAATGTCATGGATTCATAGATTCTAAGGCCGGAAGGGACCATTGTGCCTATCTAGTCTGACCTGGATAACACAGAACATAGAATTCCCCCAAATAATTCAGTTTTCTCCCCTTTTATAAAATGGTCAGATAAACAGTCTATCCAAAGTAACAACTATTGAATTACTGGGCAACACAAAGTCGTAACACATTGCCCATGGAGGTTATCTTTCCTGCTACCTTCAGCCCTTGCACTCAGAAATTCAGTTAACGGTAGTCAATCTAGCAATCCTTACCCAAAGCTCATTGAAATCAATGATAGTCTTTCCATTGACTTTGTTGGGCTTTGGATCAGGTCCTTGTAGAGCTGAGGAGCAACTGAATCAACAGATGACATCACAGGAAGCTTTATAGTTTCAGAATTACAGTTCATGATGGTATCTGAGTTATGGCACTGTGTTCTCCTGCGATGAGATCAGTATGAATTGGGGCATTACTGTGGTGCAAACATTCCAGTGAAACATCAACACATTGTGTGACAAGTGTATTGTAGGTCTTTTCAGTTCCATCAGACACTATCTCCTCCCTGCTGGCTGCTGAAAGGGAGGGAGTCAGGTAACCTTTTTCCCCACTTGGAATAATGGCAAGAGATGCTGGAGGCTCTGATCCATTTGCTCAGCATTCCCTGTTTTGCTTTGTGTGTCAGGTCATGTGATAAACTGCTTGAGATCTGATCCACATCTGAGGCATGGGGCAACATTGTCCTAATAGTTGCCTACATAGTGGGGACTCATTCTGCATGTTCAGAAAGAGGAGGATGTTTTGTGTCTCCACAGTACCACCCTTGGCCTTAGACAGACTCTCCACAGACCCAGGGAACCCTGAGTGGGAAGGGGGGTGGGGCTGAGAATAAAGAATGGGGAGTGGGTTTGGGTGGATTGTAGCCACAGCCATCACCAGCTCCACCCCAAGCCTCATGGAAAATACTTTGAAAAATTAGTACAGCTCAAGGTGTATTAGCTTTTCTGTGGCAATGCCTCCACCCTATGGAGGGAGGCTCACAGTGTGGGAGTCCTTGGTGGCGTACCTTCAGTGGAGCTGGGGTGGGAATGGGTAGCAAGGTGGCAGTACAGGGCCCTCATGTTGGTAACTCTGTGTGTGGCACTTCTAAGATTGGCTCAATGGTGAGGGAAGGAGGAGGAACCTGTGCCTCACTGGAAGAATTCCAGGCAGTTAGCCTCAAGGTAAATGACAGTCTTGAGCACTAAAATTAACAATTTTTGATAGTTCAAATTGAGGAAATAAGACCCTTTGAAATGGCAAAGAACTCTAAAATAGAATTACCAGTGATATTCTCTTTATTGCCATGTAAAGAGATGATAATTAAAGAACTTCCTCTCAGAAATAACTCATCATGTACTTTTGGGCTTAAAGTGATTTTTAAGATATGACTTCAAAACTAGTAGCTGCTACTTCAAATATGCTGTTGTAATAATCTTTACGCACATTCATAATATTGCAATATTGAGCATGCCTTTTTATTGCAATGAGTTACAGTCCTGTAGTCAATAAATTACTTCTCACTCACAGAATAAATTTGAATTAGCTCTCAAAGTTGACAAATTAATAAAGTCAAATTTTATACTCTATATCACACATACGACTATACATTTCATTCCACATGATATTTTATTGTTTAGAAAATATAAAGCCCTCATAAGCTATACAGTATATGAAACAGTCTATTTAATCCTGATAGCATAAACAAAAGAGTGGCTATCCTAGTAGAATTTTTTGAGGAGAATTTTAAGCTTTGTATCAGCTCACTATTAAATTTCTAAGAGATGTTTCAGATCTTGTAAGGCTTCAAATTAGATCTGAACTTTGCTGTAGCAAAGGTTTAAATAATATCTCATGTGTACATTTCCAGACCCTTTTAAATGCATTTTAGCTCATGCTCAGAGCTAATTAACAGAAACTGGCTGTTAAAAATAAAGATGTGAAGAATTACAAATAATTATCTTTACCTTTATGTAACCATAGAATTGACACAGGTGAGACATTTTAGGATAATTAACCAGAGGTTGCTGAAAGATAAATGTGTAGCCATGGTCCACAAAGCTTTTTCATTTAGCCAAGATCAGTGACACCAATTCTGTAAACGTTGTCTATTGCCTGATCTAATTATGCTGATATCCACAGTGCTGGGACAAAATGAACTCACTTATCCAGGCTCTTAGTAAGTCAGCCTGTCAGGTATCTTTGTTTTCCATATAGCATTTTAACTCCTTCTAGGAAACAACACCTTCCGGGATGTGTGACAGCAGACAGACAGACATACACACATGTTTTCACTGACTTCAATGAAGTTATCTATAACCATACTTTGTGTTGGTGTAAAAGGGGCAAAATCAGGCCCATAATTTATGTTGTTATTTTTTAGCTTTCTGGGGGTCTCTGACTGAGCTCCCCATGTTATTTTTGTAGGTAAAATCCCCAGCCCCAACTAACACAGGTTCTTGCTAGAGTTGGCTTGGAATTTTTTTGACAAAACATTTAATCGAAACCATAAATTTTTATCGAAACGTATCAGTTTTGATGACATCGCCCCCATCCCAGGTGAGTGCTCATAAAGCCTGTCTGATTGTCTCTCTCTCTCTCTGTCTCCAGGAATATTTAATTATTTATATAAAATGGTACAGCTCCAATGGGAGATTCTGAGAAAGCTGAATCCTAGAGTAGTCAAATAGCCTGGTAGTTTGGGCACTCCCCTGGGATGTGGGAGAAGTTCATCAAAACTGATGTTTCATGAACCTAAGCTATTCTGAGGTGTGTCTGTTTTTTTTCACAAAATTTTGGAAGGGTCTCAGTTTCATCTCAATGTGAAATGGAACCAAATGGCGAAATCTTGATGTTTTTCATGAAATGGAATTTTCTTTCTCTAGCCAGCCCTAGTTCTCACATCATCACCTGAGGTTGGGGCCTGCCATAGCAAAAGGATCTACTTGAAGAGAAGAGGTTGGTCCTTCAGGAAAGGACCAGAATGAAGTAAATCGGGTGTGGAAAACCTCACACTCCTTAATCCAACTATGGACAAAGTAGTTGGGAAGAGAGGAAGTGACAGGCGCTTTCTCCTAAGAGATGGGTGAGGAGTGGGGTCTGGATGGAAGATGAGAGATGCAGGGTGGGGGTGGGGTGGGTAATCACGAAGAGTTCATCTGTTGAGTACAGTGATGGTAGCTTTAAACTCCTTTCCTCCCACTCCAGATTGGACCTGGGGGAGTTGGGAAGGGATGATAGCTTGTCCAGGCAACATAAATTCCTTTTGGATTTTCCATTGCAGTGGGGTGGATCTATACAGTCTGTATCAAACTGTCATGGAACAGTCCATGTGAAATATTTATGGATTGTAGCTCTTTTTGCTACAAAGGGAAACCTCCCCTCCAATATCTATCTTCAGTACTTATATGGCCCCCTTTGCCATAGTATGCAAGGGCTCAGATTCTTTAATGCATTTATCCTCACAAGACCCCTATGAGGTAGGTAAGTGTTGTTATCCCTATTTAGACATAGACAACTGAGGCAAAGAGAGACTAAGTCACTTGCCCAAGGTCACACAGGCAGTCTGTGACAGAGCAGGAAATTTAACCCAGGTCTCCCAAGTCCAGTGGTGCTGGAACAATTCTTATACTGGGGGTGCTGAATGCAGAAACCATGTACAGTAAAAGCTGTTTTATCTGGCACTTCACCAACAGAAAAGCTCTATAAACCAGCATTTCTGATCTTCATTGAATTTCCGGTTTACAGTCTGGTTGGTGTGGGGCAGGCAGCGAGTTGGGGCGTGGGAGGGGGTGTGGCGTGCAGCCTCTGGGAGGGAGTTTGGGTGCGGGTTAGGAGCAGCTGGGACAGGCCTCTGCTTGTGGGGAGCCATGCAAGGTGAGCATCCTCCAGATCAGGTACCCCACACCCTCTCCCATGCCCCAACCTGCTGCCCCGAGCCCCCTCCCGCACCCAAACTCCCTCCCTCTTAGTTAACTGGCATTTTTCATTTACTGGCACCCCCCATCTCCCCAAAATGCTGGATAATACAGCTTTTACTGTATTTGGGTTATTACAACTTTGAGCCATGGGATGTGGCAGAACCCCCAGCACCTCTAGTTCCAGCACCTATGCCAAAGTCCCAGGCGAGCATCCTAACCACTGCACTATCCTGCCTTTCAACAGCATCACATTAGCCACGCATCCCTCCCTGATACTCTCCAATAGGACCTTCTTATCTCTCCTCCCCCACATAATCCCCTAGTGATTCCCTCCCACATCCTTGTCCCCTGAGTCCTCCCTTAACTAGTCTAAAGAGAATTAAAGGATTCACACATCTAACAGCCTCTCTTCTGGGCCCAACTGCCATCAAACTGAATCTCTCCTGATCTGAGACTTTCACAGTGCTGTACAAACAGCCCTTCTGACTCATGACATAACTGACTTAAAAAATAAACCTTCACCACCTGTTACTAAAGTAGTGCATTTAATTTCTGGCAGACAGCTTGAATTATACTGATGCCTGCTACAAAGGGAAGGGTTTTGTTCCTCACTGCGAGATTCTGCTGAGAGATCAGTGAGACCCCAAACTGAAAATAACTACAAGAACCAATCTTTTGTAAAGGAAATTCTCTCAGTTCTTATAGAATCCCCCTGTTGGGAATTCCACTTGCACCATTCTCATGTAGTAAGTTTGTAGCTAGAGCTGTTGAATTATTCATTGTGAATAATCTGTCCAATGAATTTAGCTCTATTTTATATTTGTGAATTGTTCACAAACTGACCCTGATTTCTGCAGCGGCCTCTGCTCTGGAGTCCAATAACCTTAGTCATTCTGAACAGTACCAGTCACTGAAGTCAGTGAAGCTACTCGTGGAGCAAGGTGCTTCCCAAAATGGGTAGGGGTATCAGAATCTGCTCCATAGTTCTTGGCAGCTGTTCACCAAATACATTTTAGCTTGTGGGGGGTGACATGATTTGGGGAATCTGTCTATGTACAGGTTTCAGAGTAACAGCCGTGTTAGTCTGTATTCGTAAAAAGAAAAAAGAAAAGGAGTACTTGTGGCACCTTAGAGACTAACCAGTTTATTTGAGCATGCATCCGATGAAGTGTCTATGTACAGATTATGAATTATGTTTGAGACAATGAACTCTCTGTATGTTTAAACTCTTACAATTATTTATACTGTATTGTTGACTCATACTGTTTGTGCTAAGGAGACAGGGATGGTCACCTGTCTGTCTCTGAATAGGATGGCTGTGAGAGACCATCAACACCTGAAAAGATCTTGCCTAAACACAGCAATGGGATGGCGGCAGCCTAGGTGAAACCAGTTTTCTCCAGCTTGTGTGCAGAGAGCTAGGATGTTAAGAAGTAGAAAAATCTCTAGAAGGGGACAAAGAGGTGTCAGCGCAGGGGTTTAAAAACACAAACAGAGGAAATAAAAAGGGACAAATAGGGGACCTGTTGAGTGCAGGACCAGTCAAAGCTAAGGGGAAATGGCTACAGGGGCAGAAAAGAGACTCCAAGACTGCTTATTCATTGAAGGATCACATTACCCCTTTTTGCCACAGAATCACTCTGGGGCTCAAGGTCAGCTGATTATTCACCAGGACCACCAAATCTTTTTCAGAATCACTCCTTCCCAGGATAGAGCCTCCAATCCTGTAGTACACCCTACGTTGTTTGTTCCTAGATCTATAGATTTACATTTAGCAGTACTAAAACACATATTGTTTGCCTGAGCCCAGTTTACCAAGTGATCCAGACAAGTCTGAATCAGTGACCTGTCCTCCTCGTTATTTACCACACCCCCAATTTTTGTGTCATCTGCAGACTTTATCCGTGACCATTTTATGTTTTTTTCTTTTATATTATCATTAATTCAAATGTTAAATAGCGTAGGACCAAGAGCCAATCCCTGGGGGCCCTACTAGAAACTCACCTGTTCGATGATGATTCCCCATTTACAATTACATTTTGAGACCTATCAATTAGTAAGCTTTTAATCCATTTAATGTGTGCCATGTTAATTTTATACCATTCTAATTTTTTAATCAAAATGTCATGCAGTAACCCAGTTGAATAGATCACAGAAGTCTACGTACATTACATCAACACTATTACCTTTATCAATCAAACTTGTAATCTCATCAAAGATGATATCACTGCAATCATTCATATCACTCCTAGAAATCTCTTTTGTAGCTTATTAGTAATTTTTTTAAAACTTCCATTTATAATTAAAAAATAAAACTGATGAGGCTGGAGAGCAGATAGGGACACTTTTACATGAGAGAAAACCTCCTCTAATTGGAACTAACAAGATGGGTGCCAGTCATAATCCTGGTTTCAGAGTAGCAGCCGTGTTAGTCTGTATCCGCAAAAAGAAAAGGAGTACTTGTGGCACCTTAGAGACAAACAAATTTATTTGAGCATAAGCTTTTGTGAGCTACAGCTCAATTCATCGGATGCATTCAGTGGAAAATACAGTGGGGAGATTTATATACATAGAGAACATGAAACAATGGGTGTTACCATACACACTGTAACGAGAGTGATCACTTAAGGTGAGCTATTACCAGCAGGAGAGCAGGGGCGGGGGAGGGAGAAACCTTTTGTAGTGATAATCAAGGTTGGCCATTTCCAGCAGTTGACAAGAATGACTGAGGAACAGTGGGGGGGTGAGGGGGAATAAACATGGAGAAATAGTTTTACTTTGTGTAATGACCCATCCGCTCCCAGTCTCTATTCAAGCCTAAGTTAATTATATCCAGTTTGCAAATTAATTCCAATTCAGCAGTCTCTCATTGGAGTCTGTTTTTGAAGTTTTTTTGTTAAAGAATTGCAACTTTTAGGTCTGTAATCGAGTGACCAGAGAGATTGAAGTGTTCTCCAACTGGTTTTTGAATGTTATAATTCTTGATGTCTGATTTGTGTCCATTTATTCTTTTACGTAGAGACTGTCCAATTTGACGAATGTACATGGCAGAGGGGCATTGCTGACACATGACGGCATATGTCACATTGGTAGATGTGCAGGTGAACGAGCCTCCGATAGAGTGGCTGATGTGATTAGGACCTATGTTGGTGTCCCCTGAATAGATATGTGGACACAGTTGGCAACGGGCTTTGTTGCAAGGATAGGTTCCTGGGTTAGTGGTTCTGTTGTGTAGTGTGTGGTTGCTGGTGAGTATTTGCTTCAGGTTTGGGGGCTGTCTGTAAGCAAGGGCTGGCCTGTCTCCCAAGATCTGTGAGAGAGATGGGTCATCCTTCAGGATAGGTTGTAGATCCTTGATGATGCGTTGGAGAGGTTTTAGTTGGGGGCCGAAGGTGATGGCTAGTGGCGTTCTGTTATTTTCTTTGTTGGGCCTGTCCTGTAGTAGATGACTTCTGGGTACTCTTCTGGCTCTGTCAATCTGTTTCTTCACTTCAGCAGGTGGGTATTGTAGTTGTAAGAACGCTTGATAGAGATCTTGTAGGTGTTTGTCTCTGTCTGAGGGGTTGGAGCAAATACGGTTGTATCGCAGAGCTTGGCTGTAGACAATGGATCGTGTGATGTGGTCTGGATGAAAGCTGGAGGCACGTAGGTAGGAATAGCGGTCAGTAGGTTTCTGGTATAGGGTGGTATTTATGTGACCATTGCTTATTAGCACCGTAGTGTCCAGGAAGTGGATCTCTTGTGTGGACTGGTCCAGGCAGTGGTGGGATGGAAATTGTTGAAATCATGGTGGAATTCCTCAAGGGCTTCTTTTCCATGGGTCCAGATGATGAAGATGTCATCAATGTAGCGCAATGCATTGGTGCAAAGCCCCTTAAAATCAGAGGGGGACCACATGGGTGCAGCAGTCTGCCCACACAATATCAATTGCAGGACTGGTGCCTGGAAATGCAAACTCTCCGTGGTTTGGACTAGATTTTCCTATATGCCTGCTCATTTTTCATTTGGGGGCAGAGAAGCTATAATGAGAAAATTATAGCAATGCCAGAGAAATTCACACAGTCTTTCATTATGTATGCAAGCTGGGAAAAACATATTAATGTATAGGTTTCAGAGTAGCAGCCGTGTTAGTCTGTATTCGCAAAAAGAAAAGGAGTACTTGTGGCACCTTAATTTACAGTTAGTCACAAAAGTGAGTTTTTGAAATAAATTGCTGAGTTTAAAGTATTTGGGAGAGTGTTTCAGATTGCCTAAATAGACTAATATATTCTAATGGGCCAAATGTATTCCCTGGATAACTCTACTGAGGTCAATGAAGTTACACCATGGCTGCATTTGTCCCACAATTGCTACTTGGTCGCACTTAAAAAATAATCATGAGGATAAACATCAAAATCCATCATCTTTCACAGCCCAGGAAAGGCACCCAAGTGTGAAACCCTCTCAGTCAGGAAATCAAATTTCCAGAGCCTCAAATGTCTCCTTTTTGTTATTTCACTGCAGAGCACAAGCTTTGTTAGCTCGCAGCATCACACCTAATAGCTAACGTGCATATTCAAACAAAGATCTTCAATACATGAGCATCAAATGGAGAAATTTCTGTTAAAGAGCTGGCTTTACTTAGCTCTGCTCGTTTGTCACACATAAAAGCTAAGAAGATCAATTAAAATGTCCGTGGCTCCTCTTGGACAGATAATTGCACTATGTTAATGAAATATATGCACTGGTCTGGATGGAGTTGACATGTTTGGTGTGACATTAGTAACTGAACTATGGGTCTAGCTGGAATGGAACTATGAGCAGAACGCTTTATGCTATGCTACTGCCCTACTCTAAGACATGTATTTATACATCAGCCCACAAAGTGGCACAGTAGATTAAGAAATCACTCTGCAGTTAAATGGCAACAGCTTCTTTCATGGATTTGAAATGGGTGGGTGTGATGTTCCCCTCTGGTGTTATCTGGACCTGTGATCTGCTAGGTCACTCCAATCCTTGAGTCTGGGAGCCAGCCTTACCCTGCTCTGCTGTGAGAACCCCCACTCCTGGCTGTTCCCACACAGTGTCTGGCATATAAGCTGCTCCTTGGATTGTGCAACTGAATGACACTCGCCAATATCTCTGGTCCCAGACACAACCCTAGGAACCTCCGTCTTGCAGTGTCCAGTTATGCCCACTGGACACTGCAAGCTTATATGAGTTTGTCAATTTAACGAAGAAATTGATATGTACCAGGCTTGTTATCCCAAAGGAACTCTCTGACACTCTTCAAACCAAATGCACTGCTTCAGGTAGAATAAAGAAACAAATTTATTAACTACAAAGATAGATTTTAAGAGATATTAATTGATAGGCAAAAGGTCAGAGTGGTTACTAAAATAAAATAAAATATAAGCATGCAGTCTAAACTCTCAACCCTATTAGACTGGGCAACACCTAGATTAAGCAGTTTTTCTTACCTCACTGGATATTGCAGTCCTTAATATACAGGCTTGTTCCTTAAACCTGGGCCAATCTCCTCTGTTGGAGTCTTGTCTTCTTCTCAGTGTCTTAGTTGCTTGCAGCGAAGGTTGGGGCAGGAGAAGGGCCCAGTATGTGTCCACTCTGTCTGTTTTATACCCTCAGTCCATGTGCTTGGGGAACACAAGTCCAGGCATGTCTTGGGGGCATTGCTGAGTCTCTCCAAGCAAGGTTGAGCAAATCCTCTGGTGTGGTCTCATGCAGGTGAGTCATTGCATTGTAGCTCCCTTGCTGGACAATAGCTGTTGATGGGTTGTTTGACACCCTGCCCGGACGTTGGTTACTTTCCTTGCTGTTGCCTCTGGGGAGCTAATATCTGGCTGATTCCCCAACTTCAATGCATGTTTTAGTGACCACCATACAACACAATTCTCATAACTTCATATACATTAATGCTATACATATAAGGATAGAGAAATGACTTTCAGCAGATCATAACCTTTCCCCTGATATCTTACAAGGCATACTTTATATATAAGATCATAATTATATGAAAATGAGGAATATGGGGGTTACAGTACGCTCCCCCAAGATATAGAATGTCACAGTGGGAGCCTGATCAAAGCACAGTGTATGTTGCAGAGTGTATTGTTGTGGTTTTATAGGCAGACAACTTCTCTTGCACCCCCTCTACTAAACATGCCACAGAACACCCAATATTTACCTTAGATGTCTTCAAGTGGTGCTCCTTATTGGGTGACCCCTACTGAGACTGGGTGATCCTCATTGTTCCCCTCCAGTTCCACAAGGGGCACCAGTGAAGAAATCTGTTCCCTAAATATACTTTAGAGGGAGGGCCACAGCCCTCCCAGACTTTTAAAGATCCTGGAATTCAGGATATACCCACTTTCTCTCTAATGGGGCAGCTCAGGGACAGTGAAGCGCCATTCTCCTTAGACTGGTAGGAATAAAGCCAATGGTGTATTTCTCACAATTGCATACTAGGAAAGAGACTGTAATCCACATTGTATGTTGGATCTGTTGGGATGGTTTTCCATTTGTTTCCCTAGCTGTTGTACTAAGATTTATCTCACTTCCACTTCACTGAAGCCTAAATTTGATGATTTTCTGCTATGCAAGCCACCAGTTTTCATAGGCTTGCCCTGGATGGAGAGGGATGATTGGGAGATGACCAGGAGACTGGCTGAGCTGCTGGGGTACTCTGAGGTAGGAGGAGGTGAAGCATAAGATCTCTTAACTTACAGCAGGCTGTGGGAGTAGTTTGTCTGTGTGGGATCGGGTGTGCCAGTATTGTTCATTTAGAGACACTTGGCCTATTGATTATAATTAGGGCCCTTCATTTTTGGTTTTTATTTAATTTTTCCTGGGAATTTATCAGTGTTTATTACTACAACAACAAAATACAGGTGACAATCGATGGAAAAAACTATTAATAATTTTTTGGGTAAATATCGGGGTTTATTTTGGTGGACGGAAGGACAGGGGAAAAAAGTATTCAGTAGATTAATGTTTTGATGAATGGAATTCAATGTGGTTTGCTGCAGAGCTAAAAGAGAGCTCAAAACGCAATGTCACCTCTGAGTTTAAGAAAACAATATATCTCAAATTCCCAAATATAACTTTTCATTTGAATAAGCAGTTTACTGTTGTAGACTAAGAACTATTAGCCTATAAATATTTACATTTAATAATTGGGCCACACCATTTGCAGCACATACATTCAACTTCATCCTTTTCTCCTGTTTTTGTTTTTGTTTTAAACTTTCAAATACTTCTTTGTGTTCTGCAATGTATTTTGATACAGATTTTTGTTTTCTTCCCATTTTAGTGTGTCAGATCTTTAAACCTTATCTACTAACATCTTGAAATGTGTACGTGGTGGGCATGAGATTCATAAGTACATTCAAATGCGCACGCACTTTGGAGCTTGAACTCGTGCCTGTTTGTTTATTGGGTGTATTTTCTAAATTAACACATAGCCTTACTTCAACAGGCAGCTTTGCATATACACACAGACTAATGTATTATCGTAATACATATCTCATGCAAAGTATTGTATTTTCCTAATAAAACAAGTTATTTTTATATATTTGAATGATATAAAAGTAGAGTGAAAATTGGAAAAAAAACAAATACTTTTTGTAAAACCCAGGATTTTTTTTTGGTAAAAATCGGTTTAAACTGAAAATGAAAGGGCTTAATTATAATGTATTTATCCATTTTTCCCCAGCTCAAAATAGACAAACATAATGGTTCAACTGGGTTTTATTTGAGGTCATTTTCTGAAGCCCTTACTCATATTCAGTGGAGCTGGTCCAATTTTCTACACAATTTTTATTTTGGAAAAAACAAACAAACAAAACCAAACCCACAAAACAACCAACCAGAAAAATGTTGAAAAAAAAATGAATCCCCTCCCCTAATGCTAATGTAGCATCCTGCACAGTCCCACTGACCCAAAAGCCAAAGCAAGATTCGGGGTGTACAAAACACACTCATACTGCAATCTGCTCAAAGGTTCTGTAAAGACGAACCATCCAACGATGCATCCAGCATCAAAACACCCTTCTTGCATGCAAGCCATTCTCACAGATCTCTATTTTTCACACCTGAAATAATTTTTAAATAATAAACATTACAAGTGAATCCTCAAGGTGGAGCTAAATCCATATTATCCACTACTTTATCTTTGAAGAAGCACAATGAAAAAGGATAATTTTAGCTTTCAATTAAAAGAAAAGGAGTACTTGTGGCACCTTAGAGACTAACCAATTTATTTGAGCTTAAGCTGTAGCTCATGAAAGCTTATGCTCAAATAAATTGGTTAGTCTCTAAGGTGCCACAAGTACTCTTTTTCTTTTTGCGAATACAGACTAACATGGCTGTTACTCTGAAAACTTTCAATTAGTGTGTTTGTGAATTAAAGCTCCAAATCTAGAGGCTGTGTATCCTTTCAGTATTTATTTATTCATAGGTATACCTCTAGTCCTCCTCACTGTATTAATGAAAAGTAAAGGGCTAAATTCTGCTCTTAGTCGCATAGACATAACTCCCATTGAAACTTAATGCAGAATTTGTTCCACTATGTGAAATGAGTGTGGTTGTTTCAGTCTAGTTTCTAAGGCACTGATTCATTCATGGGAATGAAATGCTATGTTGAATGGTGCTCATAGCTGTGATCAGGTGAGTCTTTAATCCAAAAACAATAACAGATCTTGTTAAAGTCAGTGTGTAAACCAATCATTCTTTCAGATCCAATTCAAGGAGCAATTAAACCCGTTTATATAGCAGAGGCAGCATAAACAATGGAGGGACTGCCCAAGGCTCATGGCAGGTCAGAGCTATGTTGAGTGGCTTGAGGGGGCTCCCTGATTGCAAGCATGGGTGCTAGGATATTGGTTTTGAAGCCTGTGTGTGTTTAGAGGCAGAAAGCTTTGCAGGAGTTGTGAGCTGTGAGTCCCCGAGAAGAAGCAGAGAGAGTGAGCTTTTGGCACAGAGCTTGCTGGAGTGGCAGATGTTCAGATTTTTGAGCGAGGAAACTAATTGCCTGCTGTTATTTGTTTCTACTGTGTTCAGGGAAACAGGACTTTGTCTATTACTTTTGTAAATAAAAAAGATTACATCAAACAACATAACTTACCTGTAAGATACATTTCTCATCCTAACAGAAACAACCCTGCAAGTTCCTGAATACTGGTTAAGCATTTGGGCCAAAGAGGCAACAGAAAGATGTAGGCAGTAAAATTATGTGGACTTCTAGCCTAAATGTATCTAGTATTCAGAGCAGGGAACAGGGTTCTGTGTTCTAGTCCCAACTATCCTAACAACTCCACCCATTTAGGTAAATCACTTTATTACTCTGTTGCTTGGTTATCCATTTGCAACGTAGGTATATGGATACTTCTCATCAGGTACTGTTAGTCCGACAGTGCTTAAGTCATGTTTGTAAACGTGCTCTGAGATCCTTGGGTGAAAAAAGTGTGACATAAAGGCTTCACTTCTGGGTTTACATTGTATACAATTGTACGGTTTCTTCTGCGCCACACAAAAATAATCTTTGTAAACATCTCCTTGAAAAACAGGAAATCTATATGACTGCAATGATCCCGATATCAGCAGACCCCACTGGACAGGAGGTGAAGTGGCGCATGAGAGACCAGGGCCTTAGCTATAATATGACTTGCTTAATAAACCCTTTCTCTTTTACTAGATTTGATTTTTTTCTCTCTCAAGTGGCTTGGCACAGGGCCGCCTCCAGCGTTCCAAGCAGGTGCTTGGAGCGGCAGTTCGAAAGGGGCGGCAGTTCCTCTGGCGGTGGCAATTCGGCGGCAGCTTCTCTGTCCCACCCGCCATGGCGGCAATTCAGCGGCAGCTTCTTCCTTTTGCCATCCGCGGTGGCAGTTTTTTTTCACTGCTTGGGGCGGCAAAAACTGTAGAGCCGGCCCTGGCTTGGCATATACAGTATCTAGTGTCAGGCTTAACTCCAATCACGCTGGTGTCATACAGTGAAATGTATGGGTGAGGGAGCATCCTGTATTCTTTAGTTTCTAACTGAACACAGTCAAAGACTCAGTGTGGGAGATTTCCAACACTCTGAAGTTTAATAGTACAAGAACCTGTGCTTTATTGAAAAGACCAGGAGCTTTGGTTTTCTGACTGACTTGCAGGCATTTTCTTATTAACAATACATCTGTCTCAATGACATAAAATCATGGTGGGGAAGTGAATGCTGCTCACATTTTATAAAAAGCAATGGTCTTCATTTTATTAAGGCACTGCTTTTAAGTGTTAAGATGTTACTGTAGATATGATACCTGGATTGCTTTTGCCAAAATTAATAAGATAAAACACATTTCCAGCAAGGGATCAATATCTTAGGTAAGTCTGGAAAAGGACAACTAAGGCATTATTTTATTCAATGAAGGCCAGATTCTGATACTTGTGTTGACGAGTAGTTCACTCCTTGCATAGACCCATTGAAAGGGTCTGCTTTGAAAGGAATATGTAGTACTTAAAGACACATTTTACAGAGCAGATATTAGAGGCAAAATTCTGATACTCTTATTCACTCCGAGTAAGACTATTCAAGCAGTTCCCCTCATTTCAATGGAAATAAGATACTACTCAATGTGAATATGGATGGCAGAATCTAACCCAAAAGCTATTTACTTTCAAAGTTCTTTACTTCTTCCTTCATTATTCAGAACAAATAATATAGCGGTATGGGTTTTACTTTACACATCAGTCACCTCAGTGAAATCAATGGGATTACTCACAGGAATACAATTATTTGTGTGCTTAAATGTTTGCAGGACTGGGGCCTTAGTAGTTGGCACTCCTCTCTCTGAATGAGTAAGGAGTCTGGTAAGTAAGAGGTGACGTTGTGGTCAGGTAGCTAAAATAAAACTCCATTATCTGATGTGAGAGAAGGGGATTTGTAGGGATTCTAAGTGACAAGGCCTTCCCAGTGAAAGAAAAAAAATATAGCATATTTAGCTGACCACTTGAACCCCAAGAGTGTGAGTGTATGGGGATACACAACAGTGCCACCTTGAGTGACAGGTGGATACTCTATAGCTTTTCACATCTTTGAACTTGACCATCAGTCTAAAAAAAATACACATCATTGGCATGTAAATAATTGGGCCAGATTTTTTGAAATGTGTACACATAAACCTGGATTTATAGGTCCATAAAGATGTGTGGCTTGGATGTCAGATGTGCACAAAAGTACAAGTTCTATTGAAAACATGGCCCTATTCTTTGATACAGATTATCAGGAAAATGGAGAAAGGCAGAAAAGTGATGATGACGATGATGATGAGGAGGAGGAAGACTAGACCTATTAAGGGCTGGAAATGCACTTAGATTAAAAATGATTTGAACACAATATCTAAAGTATCGGTACAATAGATTAGGTGGTAGATAGCCCTTATTCCCAGTGAATCTAGTTATTTTGCTATATACGTATGCACAGACAAACAAAGCAGTGGACAATCGGGAGATACATGGAGAAAAGAAGGAGCTCAAGAATAGGGGAAAAGGACTCAAAAGAACAGGGAAAAGAAGGAAATCCAAGGAGGAGGCATGGACAAAATTCCACAATATTCCATATATCTCACAGTTAGAAGCTGTATGCAAAATAACCTTCAAATTAAATCACATAAATAAATTTCTGCTCTTCTTATCATCTGCACAGATGTTGGTAAAAAAATGAATATATAGCACCAACAACTCACAAATGGATAGCTGAGAAGAGGACTAAAAGGAACCTTCCCTCTGGTTTAATTTGTAGCCCGAACCTTTATATTAAGTAAAATGAAAATATGAAAATTTAGAACAAGTTCTTATACGTCTGAGGTTTTCAGTAACATAAATCACTTAAAGAAAGAAAAGGAATACTTGTGGCACCTCAGAGACTAACCAATTTACCTGTAGCTCACGAAAACTTATGCTCAAATAAATTGGCTAGTCTCTAAGGTGCCACAAGTCCTCCTTTTCTTTTTGTGGATACAGACTAACACGGCTGCTACTCTGAAATAAATCACTTAATTTCCATGATTTATTATATCACATAACCCACTAATAACCTCATAATTCACCATTGCCCATTAATTATTGTGTATACATCCAATGACAAAAACAATGGACAAAAAAAATTACCAATCATCAGAGTGCGTGGGTTTGATTTAGAGCCACTCATAATACTAAACCTAGAAATTTCATTCTTGGTCATAATGTGTGAATTATACATTAACTCATTTCTTTTCCTCTCTGTGATACACTTGAGATTGAAAAAAATCACTGATTTATTTTACACATGCAAGCTGAAATCATGCCTTTCAATATCCACAGATATTAGGTCAACTGTATAATTTATGGATATCAATGTAAAAACCACACATCACCAAAAGCGTCCAGTAATGTATTGTCTCTGGTTGATTAGAAGTGTTCCCGAGCAATACCCAGAGACCTGCATACTCAAATATTCAAAAATACAAGTACAAAACCTAATGCACAATCTTTCATTTTTGTAAGCTGAATCCCATGAAATGTACATTGGACGGTTATCAGATACAGATTAATTTCAATAATATCTATTCCCCTTTAGTTTGAGCAGCATCCATTATACTGTCACATTAAAAAGAGTGAACAACATTCACTGTGGATTAATAACTATACTTAAAATTACATTAATTTGAGCAGCAGCAACCACAAGTTATCATGTGATGGTTGTTTTGTGATCAATGTGAAATGTATTTGGTGCTCTCAGTAAAGTGGCCACAGCACAATAACCACCATCACCAGAACTGGCACTAATTGCTAACCTAGTTGGCCATCTCATGAATGAGTATATATACCAGGGAAGCACAGGGGACGTTTGCACTGTTATGGACTGTGCTGGGCATTTTCTAGAGGCATGGAGGTGAGTGGTGTAGGACTCCACCTTTAAACTGGAGTGAGACTCTCTGGGCTGGTGTTGTGGAGTTTGCTGGAGTCTAGCAGTGCAGGATGAGCCAGAAAACCATGAATAATTCCATCAGAACGACAATTTTGTGCACTCAACAGGCCTGAAGATTTTGAAGAGGGTTAAGCAAGATGATTCTTTTTTACACCTTCCCCTCCACCCCCAAAATATTTTGGTCCCACCAGCCTCCTGCTGCAGAGGTAAAGCCCAAATGTTTGCTTCTTTTTGCACCATCAATCAGTTTGCATTTCAAGATTACCTTCACCACCAGAAAAAATGGTTAGGGGTTTACTGTTTTGTATAGTGAAAGCTGAGGTTCTCCCATATGGGGTCCACTACCAGCCCTGTTAAAAAGGCATTGAGGATCCACAAACCCCTTCAGTTCAAAAAAGCAGTGCTGAATTTTAACAACCTGTTTTCATGAGATGTTAGCTCCCATTAGTGGAAATCTTGCAAGCATCATCCTGTGACATGTCAGCCATCTTTGACTGCCTCTGAATCAGACAGTAAAGGCAGCCCCTACCAGATCTGCAGATGGCTTAGAAGTGGGTTTGGATGTTAGGCTTTGTGCCATCTCTAGTTTTTACTGGCTTTTGCTGGCGATGAATTGTTAGTTTGTAAATGAAGCTTCAGCATTTTCTTCTAACTTAACTTGCAGTGCAAATTAATTTACATTTTGCACGGCACACTGTTTGTGTGACTGTACCATCTCCTCAGGAATACAAAGGAAAAAACAAAACCGGAGCTAAGAGTACTCATCAACTGGAAGAGAGAAAGTCTGCAATCAGTGGTAAAATGGCCACTTTAGGCTGCAGCTTCTGGTCTCTGACAATCTTAAAGGGCCAATTCCCTGAAAGGCATACTGGCAACTAATGTTCCGGTAAGAGGATAGGTTGCACTTGGATAGGGTTGCCAACTTTCTAACTGCACAAAACTGAACACCCCTTCCCCGCCCCTTCCCCAAGGCCCTGCCCCGTCCCATCCCTTCTCAGAGGCCCCACTCACCACTCACTCCATCCCCCCTTCCATCTTTGCTCACTCTCCTCCACCCTCACTCACTTTCAGTGGGCTGGGGCAGGATGTTGGGGTGTGGGAGAGGGTGAGGGTGAGGGTTCTAACTGGAGATGCGGGCTCTGGGGTGGGGCTGGGGATGAGGGGTTTGGGATGCAGGAGGGATCTCCAGGCTGGGGGGGTGGGGCTGAGGGATTAGGAGTACAGGAGGGGGCTGCGGGTTGAGGCAGGGGGTTGGGGTGCAGGAGGAGGTGAAGACTCTGGTGGGGCCAAGGGGTCAGGGATGAGGGGTGCAGGGTGTGGGAGGGGGCTCGGGTGGGGCTGGAGATGAAGGGTTTGGGGTGCAGGAGGGTGCTCTGGGTTTGGGGGGGTTCAGGGCTGGGGCAGGGGGTTGGGGCATGAACTTACCTTGGGAGGGCTTCCAGTCAGCGGCGCAGCGGGGAGCTAAGGCAGGCTGCCTGCCTGTCCTGGCATCGTGCTGCACGCGCCCTGGAAGTAGACACCAGGTCCGGGTTCTAGGCGGGGGCTCAGGAGGCTCTACGTGCCCCTCTCACCCGCAGGCACCACCACCCCCAGCTCCCATTGGCCGGAAGCCAGTGTTTGGGACAGGGGATGTGCATGGAGCCCCATGGCCCCTCCGCCTAGGAGCTGGACCTGCTTGCTGCTTTTGGGACGCAGTGCAGTGACAGCCAGGACACGTAGGGACTAGCCTGACTTAGCGCTGCAGCACCACCGACCGGACTTTTAATGGCCCGGTCGGCAGTGCTGACTGGAGCTGCCAGGGTCCCTTTTTGACTGGGTATTCCGGTTGAAAGCTGGACATCTGGTCACCATAAGTCACCAAAGAAAAGATCCTGAGAAAAAGGCTGCTCTTCTGTGTTGCATATTGCCACTGCACACCCTTCCAATGTCAGATAAGGAGAGTGAATGAACATGATACACCACAGTAATATTTTACACTTATTTTTCAGAATTTTCCACACTTTAAATGTCCTGTCTAGCTTTAAATTGTTTATGTGATGGATCAGCCACTAAGTCTTTTGAAAAGCTATTGCAAACTCTCTCATGATTAGAAAGTGTTTCCTGATGTCACAGAGTGAAATGGGCACGAGGGGACTAATGTAGGTTCATGAGCCCTAATCCAAAGGCCATTGAAGTCAATGTGAGCCTTTCCATTGACTTCAATAAGCTCAGGATGAGGCTCACGAACAAGAAAGGTGGAGATGTTCAGATAACATTTGAATAAACATCTGAATTTTTTGATGCTTGTCTATACTTCTGGCCCCAGTGGGTATGTCTACATGGCAATTAAACGCCTGCAGCTGGCCCATGTCAGCTGACTCGGGCTCATGGGGCTTGGGCTGTAGGGCTATAAAATTGTGGTGTAAACATTTGGGCTCAGGCTGGAGCCCAAGCTCTGAAACCCCGTAAGGGTGGGAGGGTCCCAGAACCCGGGCTCCAGCCTGAGCCCGAATGACTAAATCACAATTTTACAGCCCCATATCCCAAGTCCTGTGAGCCTAAATCAGCTGACACAGGCCAGCTGCAGGTGTTTAATTGCTGTGTAGACATACCCAATGAGGTTCATCTATCTCTAGTCACACCCCAGACTGACTGATTACCTTCTATCGCTGTAACTGTCATATTTATCCAACAGGTAGATATTTTATGATACCTTCATCAATGCTAATCAGTTGTGGTTGCTGTTAGTGACATTACAGTAGCGCCTAGGGGCTTCAACAAAGACTGAAGCCCCATTGCACAAGGTCCTGTACAAATATAAGAGACAGTTCCCAACCTGAAGAGCACACAATCTGACCCATGGTGGTTTATCTACCATTTGAAATATCAAGAACCAAAGACTGTTCTTTTACTACAATAAATATTGAGTGGGCCAACATTGTAGGCTTATTTATACTGCTGTACCTCCTTTGAGTTTGAGAGTATGGCAGGCAGAATTTGGTTCATGGTATTTAGCACTTAACTATCTTTGCATATTTTTAAAACCATTGAAGTGTACATGGTGCTTATTACAATGAGTTCAGTAGTTCAAAAATTAAATTTGGCTTGTTAGAACATTAGCAGATTATCATATTAAGAATAACAATAATCCTACTCTTCTGATGGATATGTGTTCAGCAGAATATTGCTGAGAAAATACCACTATATGCAGTCCTAAAGCACCTGGTGGTCTTTCAGTAATCTTCTACTACCCGCATCAAGCTCAGAATTTTTTGACTGAATAATGCAGGGTAGACATCTGATCTTCCCAATGTCACTCTCTGAAACTCTTAGGAGATGGTCTGTCTCCATCTGCACCCAACTGCCATATGCACCGTGTGTTGAAACTTGCACTGGACACCAGGAGAATTTTAGATCAAAACACAGCACACATTTTTCACAACATAGCACACTTCATAGAAGCACTAACTTTATAAAGGCAATCAAAAGAGATTTTGAAGGAAATTGACAGATTACAGGCTGGTGACACTACTGTGGCAATCTGAGTGGAAATCTGGCTTGATTTTATGAACAAAGAACTGGAGCTCCAAATAGACAAAATCATAAAAACAATTCAGAGCAGCTACAGAACCTTTCCATTACTTAGTCAACATGATGGATCTCAAATACAAGGTGGAAGTCTGAGCCCAGAAAAGGAACAAGAGGCTAAAATGTGGCTGGTTGAATATAATCCTTCTTTCTCTTCTAGCATTTAACACCGAAGTTTGAGAGAATCTTTGTAGAGAAAATTGTGTCACAGTTCTTCGCATGAAAATGGTGGAAAATTATGGAAGTAAAATAATAAAAAGTAGGACAAGAGAATTCAGAATTTTGCCACCTTTTAAAAGCCACACACACACCTGTCAGTTAGATTCACAAAGTGAATCAGGGAAAATTTTTGAAACCCTTACTCATTGTGGAGTTAGGGTATCAGAATCTGGCCAATAACATCAGCTTAGGCTTAATTTCACCAGGGCTTTTTCAGGTTCAACAATTCTGCTTGGAAATACCTACAGGCTTCTATAAGCTTCTTCTCCAATATTTAACCTAGACGAGAGTGAACAAATTTCAAACCAGGATGAAAGGTTCTCTTTGCACTACCTCATTTTAAGTATCTTCTTTGTTTTTCTTTTAATAATGTCATATTTATTAATGATTAAGAATGTTCTCAATATAACAGCAGCATCTAATAAATGCAACTAATTATATGTACAACAGCCATGGTATTGCCAGCCTCTCCCTGGAATCTCACCATGCTATTATGTGGTTTCTGCTGCATATGAACCAAATAGGAAAGAACCTTTGATAAACTTCTTCAGGATATAAAGAAAAGGGAACATTGAAAATAAAGTCTGAAGTGTTTTGCCACTTTAAGTGGTTTAATTATACGAGATATACAATTGTAGGAGATAAGAAAAGGTCACTCACACCCTTTCTACCTGTTACCTGTTTGAGATATACAGGCTTTGCTCAGGATATGGCCCAAAAAGGCCTGTACACAGATTATGGCATTGATTCACGTGTGGAAGAATGGCTTGAAATCTAACCTCAGAAAACTATTGCCCAAAGAACTGAGCAGTTCTACTGCCTTGGGAACAGAGTTCTAATGTATTGGTAGACATAGTGAACAGAGGGTCAAAGTCCCACTTTTGCTGCTCAGCTGATGCACTTCCATATACTACTTGGAAATGATGATACCAGATTCCATGCTGAATGCCTAAGTGCATTAATGAAGCCCTAGAAATGATTCTGCATTATAGGCTATATTACCGGCTAAACACAGCTGAGGGCTAATGAATGCAAGGCTAATAATTCCACCACAACTTGCCCACAAGTACGTTACAACTGCAGGGTCAAAACCATCCAAAAAAGTCAATATCCTCCTACACTGTTCTACTTTTCACTAGATGTAAGTGTCTAAAGTGATTTGCTTTTAAGGCAAGGGTGGGCAAACTATGGCCTGCGGGCCGAATCTGGCCCTCCAGCTGTTTTAATCTGGCCCTCGAGCTCCCGCTGGAGAGTGGGGTCTGGGACTTGCCCTGCTCCGGCGCTCCAGCCGGGGAGCAGGGTTGGGGGCCGTTCCACGCAGCTCCCAGAAGCAGCAGCATGGCCTCCTCCAGCTCCTACACGTAGGGGCAGCCAGGGAGCTTCGCTCTGCATGCTGCCTCCACCCCAAGCGCCACCCCCGCAGCTCTCATTGGCCGGGAACTCCACGTAGGTGCTGGAGAAGGGACATGCCGCTGCTTCCGGGAGCTGTTTGAGGTAAGGCTCCACCTGGAGCCTGCACCCCTGAACCTCTCCCTGCACCCCAACCCCCTGCCCCAGCCCTGATCCCTCTCCTGCTTTCCAAACCCCTCAATCCCAGCCCAGAGCACCCTCCTACACCCCAAACCTCTCCTCCCCAGCCCCACCCCAGAGCCTGCACCCCCAGCAGGAACCTGCACCCCTGCCCCAGCCCTGATCCCCCTCCCACCCTCTGAACCCCTTGGTCCCAGCCCAGAGCACCCTCCTACACCCCAAACTCCTCATCCCCAGGCCCACTCCAGAGGCTGTATCCCCAGCTGGAGCCCTCACCCCCCCCCTGCACCCCACTCCCCCACCCCAGCCTGGAGCCCCCTCCCGCACCCTGAACGCCTCATTTCTGGCCCCACCCCGGAGCCCGCACCCCCAACCAGAGCTCTCACCCCCTCCTGCACCCCAACCCCAATTTTGTGAGCAGTCATGGCCCACCATACAATTTCTATTCCCAGATGTGGCCCTCAGGCCAAAATGTTTGCCCATCCCTGTTTTAAGGGATACTGTAAACCACAACTGTTTTTTAAAAACCATTGGCTTTTGGGTTTTTTTTTCCCTTTCTTACCTAAACTTTTGTTGTTTCAGAAAGTAAATACACGCACACACACACACACATCAACTCTCTCTCTATCTCTCTCGTTCTTTCTCTCTCTCTCCACTTTGGCTGCATCTCCATTGGGCTATATTTATGAAAACTGAGATAGTTTTGTCAGTATCCTAGTATTGTTCATTTTGGTTCATGCATATTACAAGGGGAGTTTCCAGCAGCAGCATGCTTATGCACTATGATGCAAAATTATGGTATGTGCAATCCTTTTCTCTCCTCTTTTCCCATCTTAAAGCCAAATCCAGGTCTTGGATAAGCAGGGAGATAGCATTAGAAAACATTTCTTCATGTCATTTCTTAGTGATTCACCAGCACTGGAAGTTTGGGAAACCCAAGGATAAGGCCCAGCTCTACTGGGGACTGAAATCTTCTATCTGTGCAAAGAACAAATGTGATGTGATAACAACACAAGTCTCCCCCCAATACCATCCGACTCATGACGTAGGAATCTGGCCCTACCAATTCTACATCCCAAAAGTGCAAATGACATTCACAATATAATACAAAGATGCTGATGCTGGGTATAGAATCACTCAGCACCACCTTGCTTTCCTTAACAAAACACGGACCATGCTGTGACTGTTGCTTATTACATGAATGAGAATTATCTCACACTTACCTTGTTCTACCCCTGTCTGTTTGTTGTAGCCTGTCTCTCATCATATAGTGCAGCTGTAGCTCTTTGGCCCAGGAGCCATCTTTTCATTAATGTATGTGCATAAGCTTTCGTGAGCTACAGCTCACTTCATTCATTCATACAGTATGCATCCGATGAAGTGAGCTGTAGCTCACGAAAGCTTATGCTCAAATAAATCGGTTAGTCTCTAAGGTGCCACAAGTACTCCTTTTCTTTTTGCGAATACAGACTAACACGGCTGTTACTCTGAAACCTGTCCCCAGTGAGTCCTGCAACATGATCCATGTGAATCAATTTCTGGTTCTGAGTTCATTGGGACTCCAACTAGGGATAAGAATTTGCCTGAATGGATTCCATTACAGGATTAGAGCCTCAATTGATAACCTGAAATCGTGGTATACAGAAATGCAGCAGGAAGGTGACAGGTAGGAAAGCAGTACAGAGGATGTGGTATTTTCAATATGCTTCTGCACAGTATCAGTGAGGGAGCCAATGGGCTCTCTTGGCGTTATTTACAAGAGGAAAGGTGTGGGAGAAGTAAACTGTTCCCAGGTGTCAAGAGAACAAAGCATGACTCTCTCTCTCTCTCTCCATGACTAGCAGAAAGGAATAAGAACACTGAGATGATCATTAAAATGTGCCCCAAACCAATATGTAAGAGAAGGTTAAAAAATTTTTGCTCAGGTGCAGACACCAATCCTTGGGGCTCTAGGTTATTACAATTTTTGGTTATTTCTAGCAATACGTTACTAGAAACATAAATAATCCAAAAAGACAATGGTAAAATATGGAATAGACTGTAGATCCAGAGGCCATTGCTACCTCCAGGATGTATGTTGCATATTTGAAAACACCAAAACTGTTGAAAATCATTGATATTTTTGCTCACAATTCTAAACTTCCCTCTTCATCTATTTTAAAATATACTGGATTTCCTCTGCTTAATTCTCCTTCTTTTCCTGTCCTCAAGTCTTATTTATTGAGGGCCTCTGTGCCAGTCAAATTTGATACTCAGCTGCCTAGCTGTTCTTCATCCATTCATGCCCTTGAAGTGCCCTCCACTTGGAAAGAAAGCATCTTCACACTCACAGGTCACAATTCCATTGCTCTTCTTTCTTTGCTCATCACAGCTGGGAGTCTCTTCCCTAGGTTTAAAATGTCAAATCTCCACAAGCAGATGTTAATGGATTTGGTGACAGGCTGCTCATCACCAGGAGATTGAGAGCTCTCAAAACACAGCTTGATGCCATTTCTTGGCTTTTCTCTACAGTGCCCTGGCAGGCTAAAAGCGTATAAATAGGAAGGATTATGTATAGTATTTGCCATATGCATGGAACAATGCCATTTTGAATAGAGAAAGTAAAAACCTTTCCATTATCTTACTCTTGCCATAAATGCAAGCGCCTTTAACCTGACTTTAGGAGTCCTGGTGTCTTACATAGAGAAAAACTGTAAATGATAGGAAATGATCTGAATATCAGTCACTGTAACATCATTTTGAAAACCAAAAGAAGTATAATGCTATAAACTGCTGTGCTGAGGAAGATTTCTCCTGCTGATAAGGAACCTGATCCAGCAAGCCTTATTCATATGTATACTTCTGACTCATGAGTAATCCTATTGAATAACTGGATAGGGTTGCAAGGCTAGGGCTAGAACAGTACCTTTGTATCTGTGATACATGAGCGGGGGTGGGGGTAGGGGGGAGTAGCTCCCTTTGATGGACACCCAGCCAGCCAGTTAGCTGTAAAATCCCTCTTGATCTGTTCTCTGCTTGCTTTACCTGTAAAGGGTTAACAAGCCCACAGGTAAAAGAAAAGGCATGGGCACTTGACCAAAAGAGCCAATGGGAAGGTAGAACTTTTTAAAATTGGGAAAGAAACTTTCCCTTTGTCTGTTGTTCTCTGGGCTGCAGGGACGGAGCAGCAATGCTGTGTAAGGCTTGAACCAGGTATAAAAATTAATCTTCCATACCAAGAAGAAATTATTTGGATATGGAATGTTTAGATAGACACAGTCAGGTTTATTTTTTATTTTGGCTTGTAGATCTCCTCTGTGCTAACCCCAGATGCTTTGTTTGCTTGTGACCTTTACGCTGAACCCCCAAGAAAGTATTAATTTTTAAAATCCTTGCGGGCCCCCGCTTCTGCACTCAGAGTGACAGAGTGGGGATTTAGCCTTGACAGTATCAGTGAGGGCTTTTCTGAGGATATTCAAAGTACCATAAGAATTAATCTTAAAAAGTGACAATCATCCACGTGAGGATTCATCAATTACCTTCTTTTTGATTAAGGATGTGCTAACCCCTGTCTGAGAAATCTGTCCAGGTACTGTTTAAGGACTAGATTGAAGATTACTGGGACTATTTGTGTGAGTAAGTGCTCACAAACATGAGTAAGGGTGGCATAATCGAGTCCTAAATTAGGGTCACAAGACATGGCCTCTTCATAAAAATCCTGAAAAAATATGTTTCGGAGGGGTAGCCGTGTTAGTCTGTATCAGCAAAAACAACGAGGAGTCCTTGTGGCACCTTAGAACCTAAAAAATAAATTTGTTAGTCTCTAAGGTGCCACAAGGACTCCTCGTTGTTTTTGAAAAAATAAGAGATTTTTATTTGTTTGAGCTATCAGTGTCTGTTTAGCTCAGTGTTGATGCAGCCGAAGGACAAAGTATAGTTGCTTCTCATTTCATTAAGCATGAGATGGCCATTAAATAAACAGGCACACAGTTGCCTCACACAATATTAAAAAGCACAAACCCAGCAAAGACATAGTTGCCTGATGGTTCTTAAAAGGTATAAACCTAAGAAGCCCTGCCCAGACTCAACACTTGTTCCCTTGTAACTGTATTGTGTATAAAATGGTCCCAACTTTAGGGGGTTTATGCTGAAGAATCTTTTTATTTTTAACCATCATAAACGAAAGTGTGTCATAACTTGAGGAGGTGCTTTACAGAATCTGGTGAGGCACTGCCATAGAAACCAACTGGGCTGAGTTAATCAAATGAAGCTAACAACTCCAATGCTATTCAACTTCTGGGGAGGAAAGGCAACTCCCAGGTCCAAATCCTACTTTACTTACTGGCTTTGCCATTTTGAATGGCAATTTTGCCTGCACAAAGATGGCATAACAAGCATAGGTAAAACAATAATATAGAGCAAGATTGTGACTCAGTGTACATATGCATAGGACAGGGAGCAGGGGGCGGTTGGATGGGACGGACGTTCTGGAGCGGTCAGGGGTCAGGGAACAGAGGGGGTTGGATAGGGCATGGGAGTCCCGGGGGGTCTGTGAGGGGGCAGGGGTTTGGATAGGTTGGGGCAATCAGAATACAGGGAGCAGGGGGGGTTGAATAGGGGGTAGGATCCTGGGGGGGACGGTTTGGGGCTGGGGGGTCCCAGGAGGAGGCAGTCAGGGGATGGGAAGTGGGAGGGGGCAAATAGGGGGTGGGGGCAGGGGCCAGGCTGTTTGGGGGGCACAGCTTTCCCTACCTGGCCCTCCATACAGTTTCGCACCCCGACATGGCCCTTGGGCCAAAAAGTTTGCCCACCCCTGCGCTAAACATATTCTATTGCAGGTGAGACCACACAGATTCCATTTACCCACAAGACTAGTACCCAGTTTCCTCAGTAAAAATCAGCATAGTTACAATGTTTTACAAAACTCAGAAAGTCATAGTCTATAACTGAGTCAACAAGGTAGTAGCCTGCCTTAATTTCTTTCAGCAAATGTAGTAACAGTTTCTACATGTCTAACAAAACATCTATTATATCTGCTGAATGGTTGGGTATGTGAACTGCTAAGTAATCCTTAGTCAAAGTAATGTAGTTCTATGGATGTGGGATTGAATTAAGAGGCCATTAGTTTGAGATATATTTTCTCTAAATTTCATCACTAATAGGTAAAGCTCAAGGTGCATCATACACTTGTGCAATGACATTTGCCTTGTTGATAAGCAGATCTCTTCTTAAAAACGATGACAATGTAAACAGGGTCTAAATTACACAGCAGGTGTAAATGAGTCAGAAGTGGGTGTGAATGTCTAAATACTCTAAATTATGCCACTTTGGAATTCTCCAATTGTGCAAAAAGAAGCTAAATGTCCGAAGTAAAGAGGTGATATAGATAGAAAAGGGGAGTAAGTGGTCAAAACAAGAGAATGAGAGGAAATGATCAGGGGAATATTAATTTCCTCAAAGGCATCCAACACCACAGGCCTCTGAGGGAAAGAAAAAATAAAGCTAAGAAATGGTTAGAAGCTTGTAAAAAATTCTAAAATAATTGTTTATATATAATAACAGGTTTCAGAGTAGCAGCCGTGTTAGTCTGTATCCGCAAAAAGAACAGGAGTACTTGTGGCACCTTAGAGACTAACATCTTTATTTGAGCATAAGCTTTCATGAGCTATAGCTCACTTCATCGGACAAGTGAGCTGTAGCTCACGAAAGTTTATGCTCAAATAAAGTTGTTAGTCTCTAAGGTGCCACAAGTACTCCTGTTCTTTTTATATATAATAATGTCATAAGATTAAGGTCTAGCATCTTGAACTTCTAGGGCCTGAAGCAAGTATACTATATCCTATTGGAAAGCTGAGGATTTCCCACTGTTTGGTGGTAAAAAGCCCTCATGGAAACCTCTAATTTTTATTCCTGATGGGATGTGAGATATCAGACTTAAAAGCAATCACTGACCTAGGACTGAATATTGCCTGTCCTGCATCTGACATCAGTGCAATTTTTGGGGAAAAGAGGGAAAGATTTCAGTAACTGTTTGTTTGGTTTTTGAACTGGTGTCTGCCTGAAATTGCTCAGAAGTTTGGAATAGGCTCCCCTCCTGGTGCAATTTTCAGCCCCAGGTGAGCTGGATTAACACACATTAGCTCTTCTCCTCTTTGCACAATGAAGATCTTAGGTGGCTTAGTTTGCACTTTCTTTGGAATGACTAACATATATAAGTATTTGAGAATGTCAACTGTGTTCTGGCTATTAAGCATTTTACGTAGATTAATATTTTATTTAATATCATTTGCCATGGAGACCCCTGACAGACAGTCTGTAGTATGCAGCTTTATTGTAATCCTCTGAGTTCTTGATGATTAGCATAAATGCATTTTGCATTAAAGCCTTACAGAAATATTGTACCTATTACCTGTTGTTTTTGTGCACATTATATTTATGGATTATTGTTGGAGTTCATGGGACATATGCAGCAAAATTAGCACTCAAGCTGTCAGTGCTGAGACATCAGAAAGAAACAACCTACAAATCAGCTTAAATTAAAAAAATTACAGAACTCTCTGGAAAGAGAAGTATGTTGTTGTTAAAATTCATTACATTAAAAAGTCTCAATTATCTTAAACATACTGATGGCAGTGGAGTTAAAATAGGAATGAACTTGGCCTGTTATCCTGAGAATACTATAAGAAGAGAATAACATAATATTGTTATAGAGAACATAATGTACCACATAAAGAAATGCATGGCTCCATCAACCTCGCTGGACACACAATAGCAGATTTAAAGGTAGCCATCCTGCAGCAAAAAAACTTCAGGACCAGACTTCAAAGAGAAACTGCTGAGCTTCAGTTCATTTGCAAATTGGACACCATCAGCTCAGGATTAAACAAAGACTGTGAATGGCTAGCCAACTACAAAAGCAGTTTCTCCTACGTTGGTGTTCACACCTCAACTGCTAGAAGAAGGCCTCATCCTCCCTGATTGAACTAACCTCGTTATCCCTAGCCTGATTCTTGCTTGCATATTTATACCTGCCTCTGGAAATTTCCATTACATGCATCCGACGAAGTGGGTATTCACCCACGAAAGCTTATGCTCCAATACGTCTGTTAGTCTATAAGGTGCCACAGGACTCTTTGCTGCTTTTACAGATCCAGACTAACATGGCTATCCCTCTGATACTCTGACTAAACTAACTCACACAATTACTTGGACTGGAACGTGTATTGTGTATGAGCAAATCAATAGTCTTAGAAAAACAAACATACACGGGACCAGATTGCTTGCTCTGGTGTTAAAAAAAAAATAATGGAAGGGGGATCATGATAGAGAAATTTTCACAAGGATCTCCTTGCAGATGAATTCTCCCACGTTTCCAGCAGTGGGGCTGAGTTTGACCACTCCATAGAACATTGACCCACCCCCATACTCCAAAGAGCCTCAACAAGGCTCATCTGCACAGAGGCCCCATGCCTCCACAACACCTTCGTGCACCAGTGGCCCACCCTGTTCTCTCATAGCGTCACATCACGAGGGTGCCCTGTGTCCAAGGACCATCCTCAAATGGGAATTCCTACCACAGGATGGCTGGGGGTGGAAATGCACACAAGAAGATAACACAGAGTAAGTTTGTATTATCTTCTATTCGTAAGCTCTGTGCGGATGGTGGTGGGGAATAATGCTGCCTGCCTAGCCCTGCCTGCCCACTCTGCAACCAAAAAGTCACCATGTTGTTCATGCCACTTGACATACGTCTCATGCCACAAAGCACAGCCACCCTCTTACATTTCACATTGGCAATTTCTGTTCAGTTGTGTTCTCTTACAGGTCATGTTCAGAAATACTTAAAGGAAAAACACATTCAATTTTTGCAGTCAGAAATATAAGCAGCACTTCTCAGCACAAATGAAATGTGAACTCTACCATGTCCAAAAGCAAGTCTGGTATTGCAAACGGTCTTCAGAAATTCTGGACCAAATTTATGCCTGCTGTTAGCCCCCCTGGACTTCCACCAGGGATAAATGTAACCCATCGTTTTCATGCTTGCAGGGCCCAATCCTTAACTGGTAAATGGGCATAGCTACACTAAAAGTCAATGGAGCTATACTGAGTTACACTAGCTGACCCTGCAACGTCAGGTATCAAGCTGCAAAGTTCTAAGCAACAGGCAGTGGAGTAAAGATGGATGTTGAACTTTTACTTTCCATTCCTTTTTGTTTTCATAAACTCCCATGGTGATTTGCCTGATCCAAAAATCTCAGATTCTCATGCTACATTCGGAAATGTTGAGGGTGTTTAAATTCTAAACGCTGACCTGGATCTAAAAGTTGTGGCTAAAGCCCACCTCTGCTTATGTGTGATTTTCAGATCACAATTTCATGCCTCATTTAGTCAATCACACAATGGAAGAAAAAGGCAGGATTTGATCCATTGTATTTAATTCTTACCCCATGGTAACAAAAACTCCACAGATAAAATAAAAGCTTTAAGCCCATCTGGGTAAGCCATTGTGTTCTGTTAGTTGCACAGCACCTGCCAAATTGTGATGTGGAGGAAACCATGACAGTCTTCAGCTGATCCTAGCTTCAGCTGATCCTAGCATCTACCATACCCCTCCGTTGGCACCTGAGGCTGGATCCTCAGCTGCACATCTCCCCTGACTTCAGTAAATATATGCTGACCTCCACCTGCCAATAATCTGGCCCTTTAACAACTTTATTTTTAAAATAAATGTCTCATCTTATTCACATGATGGATTCAGAAAGGAAAAATATAATCTGCAGAAAGTTATAAATAAGCATTATTCTTGGGAAACTGTCACTTCATTGTAACAGATACTGTATCTTTTCCCCATAAATCTTTATAATAAGTACAAAGTTCCCATGTGATGTCTGAGGCATGTATATTTTTTTAAGTTAGCTGCTCCCTATCTGGAATGTACTGAGGTGTAAGCATCTTACAAAATGGCTGTTGCTATGGTGACTTCAATTATTTTGTGGAAAAAGAAGTAGTTGAATAAAGCCTTCATTTTCAAGCACATAAAAGCTGCTTTGACAGCTCTAGCTTAGGAAATGCATTCTCCTTATTTGCCTCTATTTTAAATGATTGTTATATATGACAAAGCATTCGTGTTCCTTCTGGTTTTTTTGCTTGATTACACCTGCACTTGATGAGAAAAGGGAAATCCAAAAGGAAGATTTTTACTTGGCATACAATGATGGCCATTACACATCAACATTTGCCGTAACATACCATGCAGCTGCTAGAGTTATTGTGTCCTATTATCAGCAATGAAAACTGTCATGTCCACAAGCAGTCTTAGCATCTTTGAATGGGCCTCTATAACAATTTTCTTGCCTTCCTCAGATATAATCAGCTCTATCCACGTTGATGAAACCATAATGAACAGGACTGCCGATGTTGGGGAGGGTTAATGAGATGATCCTTTGAGGTATGTCCAATTTTAACTAACTCATTATATATAGATATGCACAGGGAGAGAGTGACTATATTGGGCCAAGGGTGGATCTTTAGCCATTTCCCACTCCCCACCGCAGCCTCTTCCTGGACAAGTAAAGCCTAACTGCTTGGGCAGGGGTCCATACACAGTTCAGTTTGTCAAGGGGTAATTGTTGGGAATTAAGGAGAAATAAGCTGGAAATCTGGGTCATATGCATATTTTTGTGCATTTGAACATTCATTGAACACTTTGCAACTATCAGCTAAGGACAGCACCCCTGTGAGTAAGGAAAGTGTAAACAAAAACCCTGCCTTTATTTGGGGGAGGGGGGAAACAAAACATTTCACAAAAAGTTTCAGAGTAGCAGCCATGTTTGTCTGTATTCACAAAAAGAAAAGGAGTACTTGTGGCACCTTAGAGACTAACCAATTTATTTGAGCATAAGCTTTCGTGAGCTACAGCTCACTTCATCCGATGAAGTGAGCTGTAGCTCACGAAAGCTTATGCTCAAATAAGCTTATGCTCAAATAAATTGGTTAGTCTCTAAGGTGCCACAAGTACTCCTTTTCTTTTCACAAAAAGTTTGGGTTTCTTTCAAAAGTTTCCAATATTTTCCAACACAGAGCTTTTGTTTTAGAAACCAAAATTAGCCCAAGCCTAAGAACTTTGTCACTTTTAAGTAGAAAAGCCTGAACGTTTCTGAGAAAAGTTTGAGAAAACAATTTTTTTCTTTCAAAAATGTCACAGAAAATACTTTTTTTTCATCAGCTCTATGCAGAATGTTGTACAGTTAGGACAGGTAGTGCTCTGGTTCTTTACCAGCCAGAAGCTGTTCCACCAACTGGAAAGAACGACTACTGAGAATTCTGACAGAAAGGGAAGGGTGTAAAAAGCTCAAGTTCTCTATCTCCATTTGCTGGTTGGGAGAGAAGTTTCAGCTTGGGTAGAAGAATGGAGAAAGACATCAGACTTTGCAGACTCTGACATCAGGAGTATATATATCTGGGGAATTTGGTTCAGCCTCAGTAGCCTGCCTAATAAATGGCTAGTAGGTCAAGGCTGGGGCTCAACCCTGTACTGAAGCCTGGTGATTTTAGCCAACTACAGAAATTAGTACAGATTATGAGTTTCCTGAACAAAAATTATAAAAAAATTGAAACTGAACTCTTGTTGGTATCCAAAAACTGAGGAAGTCGCTGGCCCATCTGCTTGAATCTGGAATCCAGTGTTCTTTTTATTTTCAGTTTGGTATATGCAAAAAAGACTCTCTCAAGGATTGTGGCTAACCATTCAGAATAAAATGTACACAGAGACCACTGAATTATACTGAATTTGTAGACATTCGGAGATACCTGAAAGGAATTCACAAATGTCACTGAACCACACAGTATTTCCAGAATTATGGATGGGTGCCTCCAATCCTTTTAATGTTTGCTCCATATCTCTGAGGTCTTTTTATTTCTGTTTGACCTACATATTTAAGTAAACAGTATTTAATTCAGAATATGTATTTCTCTAAGTACCAATACTGTGTATTGCATCTTATGTAATGTATTGGACGATGCATCATAATAGTCTTTAAGACGTGATTTTATGGCTGAGAAACAAATAACCATCTTGACAGAATAAGTAACAATTTTGAAATCAGTGCCTCAAGTTATATCAAGCTACAGCAGGTAGTGAGATGTATAGATACAGGAGTAACTATAGTAGGAACTGCAAAGATGGAGAAGTTCTTTAAAAAATTGCATGTTGATGCATGAGTTCCATGGGTTTATCCTGGCGGAAGCGTGGGTCAGAGCCATCAGAAGCTAAACTTTATCCTTGTAGCAGTGAAAATATTCCATTAAATCCCTTTCATCTTAATCGCTTATATTGTTGCCTTTTAGTTCATTTATCCTCAATCTCACAAGTGTGTGTGGGTCTGTGTGTGAACACACACACAAAAAGCACCTAGCAGAGTAGGCCCTAATCCTTGATTGGGGCCTTTAGGAATTACTGCAGTACAATAAGAATAACAGGGTGAACTGACTAGGCACCTGAGGATGAATGGATGCACCTCCCTTTGGAGTTCATCATTACCACTTGTGAATTCGGTGGAACGGTTAAAGAGAACAAGTGATACATTTTCTAACCAATGTTCCCTGTCCCTTTTAGTACAGGAACTATTAAGCTGGTGTATCAAGCTTGGAACCCCTGCAAAGCACTGAGATTCAGAAATGTTAGGCTGCTGGCGTGGCCATTTTTAGAATTGTTAGTACCATATTTCACCAGACTCACTTTCTGAAAGTCAGTCAAGTAGAACTAAGTTAAGATTTCTATATCATATGCTGAAATATGATGTGCTAGGGATTTTTCATTAAAGTTTCCTGTTGTCATTTGAGAGAAGTTTGCCTTTAGTGATATGCATGCAACTACCTTCAATGGGAGCTGAACACATTGTATTCAAAGTAGCGGAATGCAAAAGTGAAAACTTTCAGATTTTTTTTTCTAATGTGCAGCTGTGTTTCAGGCAATTTGTGCACACAAAATGTTGCTTCCCTCCCCTCCAAAAATGTGCTAAATTATTTTTGCATCAAAAATCTGGAAACTAATCAACTCCTGCACCAATTGCAACCCTGCCTTTGCAAATGCACCCATTTTTGAGTGTACTAGTATCAACCTTTAGGGCTTGAGAATGGGTCTAAGTGAGCTGTAGCTCACGAAAGCTTATGCTCAAATACATTTGTTAGTCTCTAAGGTGCCACAAGTACTCCTTTTCTTTTTGCGGATACAGACTAACACGGCTGCTACTCTGAAATCTATTTTAACTGTATATCTGGCCCAGTTTTGAATGAAAAATTTAAAAATTGATTGGGATAATTTTTGCCTTTAACAAAGGACAAGTCTCAAATTTGCAGCAAAAGGCCAAAACACAGAGTACTTTTTCAGGTAGAATCCATCCCTGCAGCCACCTCTGGCTCTGTACTGCCCCTCATTCTGGGCTATTTGCAACTAGCACAATCTAGCCTTTACTTATTTATTGATGTGAAACTGATGCTTGCAATGTCTTTTGAGTTATTTCTCTCTCTTTTTTTTTAACTTCTAGAGAAGGACAATGATTTATGTTTTAAACTGTGCATAGCATAGACCATTATACTAATCACCACAAGAAAGCTACTGGAGAACTCTGTGCAGCAACAAACAACTTTAGGTTCCAGTCCTGCAAAAGGACTTAAATAGGACATCACACCATAAGGGACCACACCCACAGATCCCTTTCCTTGTTTAGGCCTGGATTCAGTGAGTTACTTAAGCACTTACCTAACTTTAAGCACCTGAGAAGTCCCATTGGCTTCAGTGAGACTATTTTCATGCTTAAAATTAGGCACACGCTTAAGGCCCTGCTGAATTGGGGCCTTAATCTGTGTATAGTAAACAAATTCCATTATGCATTAGAGAACTATGAAGGCTTGTACTTTTATCTCTTGTGGCAATATTTGATCTAAATCACTGTCAATGAGAGTTTTATCCTAATAAATGTGTAAAACATGATGCTTTATGACTCAGAGCTACATACAAATGTGTTTCTGTAGCAACAGAAATTAAATTAAGCAGCAGATGTGATAATATCTTGGAAGAAGCATTTCCCCGAAGACCATTAATCAGTATGTGTGATGCATATTTTATCTGATTTTCTGTAAACTTTTCACTGAGGCTGGTGTTAAAGATTTCAGAGTCCTACGTCATTGGATAAAATGAGTTCTGATGAACTGTCACTAAGAATATTTTAATTATATTTGACTGATTGTTTTAAAATGTTATCTTGTTGCAATGTCCTAACATACCAACAGTAATTATTTTGTTTATATCTATGTTAGAATTTGAGGTTGATCTTGAGTTCCCCTGGGGTTTGGGTTTTTCATTAATGTGAAAAGCCATACATTTCATTTGGATATGTCTACAATACAAAAACCCCTTTAGACAGACGGTCCAGATTTTTAGCTGGTGTAAATCAGTATAGCTTGGTTTTGAATGGAGCTCTGGCAATTTATACCATGGCGCAGGTCCAATGTAACATTTAAGCCTAGTCCAATCGATGACAGTCTTGGATCTGGACTGTAGGACCTGGCCCACTGATTTTAAGACAAGGAAAAAAAGAAAGAAAAATGAGTTTGGGTGCAGAGCTCTTTGCAAATCTTCAAGGAAGCCATTCCTTCAAACCAAAGCAGTCTAACACAGTTCAGTCCAGAACTTGTCAGTGCCAGGCCTGTTGCTGTTGCATGGGACATTCCCAAAAGGCCTTTTTCCAAAGCCTATTGAACTCATCTACCCATTGACTTCCATGGAGGTTGGCTCATGCCCTAAAGAAGGAAGGTTCTGAATTTAGGTCCAGAGTTCAGTCCTAGGCAGGCAGGGCTGTAAGTGATGAGAAAGGAGCATGCTTGGGTCTTGTGGGTGGATATTTCTGGGATCAGGAGGAGGTGGGAAGAACCAGCAGGAGAGATGGCTGGTGCAAAGAAAACATCTGTATTTGTCTCTTACTGTATGTTCATGTGCTTCACTGTAATTATTACTTCTCCATACTAATTTTCTAAAGGGATCATGCTGTGGATGATGACTTACGTAATGGCATTTTCTGCAGAACTAATGTGGAAACTGACCTCAGGGGTGAGATATCTCCAGATAATTATTTTTCAGAAATTACATTTTGATTTAATTTTTTTAAACAAATACTTGATATAATTTTAAAAATGGGAAAAATTCACTCTATTATTCAATCAGAGCATGGTACAGAGTAGTTCAAATGGTAGCTGGAGTGTTAGGGCCAGATCCTCTGAAGTTTTGAGATCTCCTGAAAAATTCTGAGCACTCCCAATTCCCACTGACTACAGTGAGAATTGGGGACACTCAGCAGCAGCATCAATGATAAAATTACCACTTACTTCAAGGGGAACAGGATTGGGCCGTTTTAGAGATGATTGTGTTTGCATCAATTTTACTGCTCATCTCACTGCACAAAAATAACCCCAGTTGTTATAAGTAGCTACTAAATGGGTATAGGCTCCTCTCAGGGCCTGATTTACTGCATATCATAGCAAATATCCAGGACTCCCTTAACAGGGAGGAAGACACTTTATCTATTGCTTAGGAAAAAAGAAACTTTTTTTTAAGGCGTCAAAGTAGTGGTGGGCAACCTGCAGCCCCGTCAGGGTAATCCGCTGGCGGGCCGCAAGACACTTTCTTCACATTGACTGTCTGCAGGCACGGTCGCCCGCAGCTCCCGGTGGCTGCAGTTCGCCCATCATTATCAAAATGGCCAGATCCTATATAGAGACTAAGATTGATTTAAAAGGGAGAGGGAAAAAATAATTAAGCATACTTTTAAGGAAATCCAGGGAACTTAAGTACAGTTACTTGCAAAGGTAGAAATTTTGGGGAAATGAGTTAAAGTATTATAAAAGTCTGGCTCTAGAGACTCTATTGCACACTTACAGCCCAATTCTGCAAGGTGTTGCACAACTGCTGCAGTAGTTTTGAGTACCTTTAATTCCTACTGAAGTGTTTGGTTCTGCAATTTTTCCTCACAGGATTAGTCTCTACTCATGTTAGTAGCCCAATTGCTGTCAGTGAGATTATATATATCACAGGCTGACCAAGTCCCCTCTGGAAGGACACCAGTCTGTTGTGAGTGGACCCAACTGCTGGTTCCATGTGCTCATAAGCCAACCAGATCTGAGAAGAGCCAGGAAACTGTTCCTAGTTCTGGACTGTTAAGGCATGCTCCCAAGCAAGAGTCTGTCACCTGTCTTTGGGACATAACATTCTGCAGTCTGGCTATTTTAGACCCCAAAACCAGTGCCTCAGCCCTCCTGAATCACCCAGTTGGTTATTCATGTTCCCTTAGTTCATGACTACACAGCCTGCAGTAGCGGGCCTCCCAGTCTGGGTCAACACACTCGGGCTTGCACATCTCACACTACTGTGCTAAAAATAGCAGTGTAGATAGCACTTTGAACTTGTGGCTTGGGCTCTGAAGCCTAAGGAGGGGCATGGGTTTCAGAGCTTGAGTCGCAATGTTTACACAGCTACTTTTAGCACTGTAGTGTGAGCACCATAAACCTGAGTCAGTAATCTGGGCTGGGAAGCTCACTGCTGCAGGCTGTATAGTCATACCCTTAGAGTTCCATCTTGCTGTGGGCACTCTGAGCCTCTCAATTAACCCCTTCAAGGTCAACGTGTCAGGTGAACAAGGAATATAGGCTTAGCAAAGGAATTTTTTAACCACAGTCACTTTTACTCTTAAGAAAGTACTGCAGAGTTATTAGTCTTTACAGAAGAACAAACAGTCTTGTGATGCCCTTTAGTCTGATCTCACCCCTTTTGTGAGCCTGAGGTCTGATCAGCATTTCAGGCCAGGCAGAGCCCCTTCTGCCTTCTCTTTCCCTCCAGCCCAGTCTTCTGGTTTGCAGCTGTGGATGACCCCCTTACTCAGAGAAGCCCCCCTTAAATACAGTCTCTGACCCTGTTTTACCAATGGCCTAGACTGGGAAATTTTAGCCCCTTCCCCCACTCCATTGTGCTTGAAAGTCCATTGTCCCATGAGGATGGGCCAGTAGTTGAGATACAACCAATGCTGATGCCCCTAGATTGCTCTGTGATGGCTTCTCAGCCATAGTCATTCAATTAGGTGCCAGGGCTCTACTACAAAATAGGTGTTCTAATGCAAAAGAGAGGTTACACTGTGAAATGAAGGTAGAAGTGAAGGTTACAATCTAAGGTTGAGGCTGCAATACAAAGCGGAGTTCACAATTTGATACAGCCATATCTCAATTGGTCACAAGTTACATAAGAAATGTTTTACAGGTTTGGTTATATCATCAATAGGAGTGGAAGATATCTAGTCTCTGGTTACATAAAGTACATAATTCTTGGTTTTGGTCCTGATTCACCAAAGCATATGGCTAAATTGAAGCCAATGGGCCTATTGACATGCTTAAATTAGGCACATGTTCTAATATCTTTAAATAAATAAAATTAAATACTTCTCTGATTAAGTAGTTTGTGCTTAGAGTTCTTCAGTGAAAAATCATAAAAAAGGTTCATAAATTGGAAATTTAGAGCCCAATTTTGATCTCACTTATTCCAGTGTAAATCAAATTTAGTTTCATTGAAGTCAATGGAGAAATACTGGTGTGAAACCTTTGCAAATGTGTTCAAAATCAAAACCGTAAAATTGGAATCGGAGGCCAACCTGTGGTTGGGGTAAAGAAGTTTGTTTGAACTGAGAGATTCAGATTCTTCTCAGAGAACTGAGATAGTTATCTGATGTGTCAAATAATGAGCCAAACCTACATGGCATTTTAACAGAAAGATAAAATTAGCAAATTAATCTGACCACCTGAGCTGTTACAATTAGATGCTTATCTCAGTTAAATGGAAATTCTGAACCTTTCAAGATTTGACCATCACCAACAAGTTCTTGGGTTAACATTACACACTGTGGTCACAATCAGAAAAATGGGGGGTGGGGGGGGCGTTCTCCCCTCCAACCTGGGACTGAATTTTCAACACAATCATGGGCTTGCCTACACTGTACTGCATTGTTGCCGATATAAAATGTTTGGACACAAGCAACTTCTGTGGAAATACTGTACGGTAAGAGGGTCTCATTTTATTATTACATACACCTGCTGAAAAATAGAAAGTGGGCCTTTTATAATCCCTCACTTTTTTGAATTGCCCATGATTCCTTCCACTGATTTGTTTTAAGGAGCACTGAGGCAAGATTTTTTTCATTCATGCCAATAAATATTAATCCTCCTTACTTTTCATCATCCCCCGCTCTTCTACAGGAAGTTTTCAGTTTCACTATTGTTCAATAATAGTCTATCCATCACTTTTTGTTCCAATTAAGTCTTAAATTAAGAAAATTGTATTTTATTTCCAAAAGAATAACTTTAATGAGCAGATGATAACAGCATCTCTCGAGTAATTCAATTATTTGCTATGATTTACTTTTTTATTATTAAACAGAGAAGTTAAATGAAATCCAAGTGCTTGAGAGAGGGATGAATGGGCAACAATTTTTATTTTCTCTCCCCAGGATAGCTTTGATTTTGACTAAGCTATTTTAGCCACTATGAACTGATCTAATGCCTTTTCATTGGCATTGATGGGTATTGGATCAGGGCCAATGTCATTCACAACATAGAATCACAGAATTGTAGGACTGGAAGGGACCTCAAGAGGGCTTCTAGTCTAGACCCCTGCACTCAAGGCAGGACTATGCATTTTCATGCAAAGGTATTTTTAGGTGGGTCTTTGGTGAAAGACTCAGTTTTGGGACACTCAGAAAAACTTGGATGAAAATTACTTTACGTTTGTACAATGCTTTGAGCGTGGACAGCCAGATATATTCATGCTTGGAGATCCACTTAGACTGAGCAGTGGTGTGTCAGTGAGCGACTTTCAGCTCCCTGATTCTCTGGACCAGTTAGCTGGCCCTGGCATGCGTCAGAACAGCCTACGGGCTGTTGTAATTTATGTCAGCTTGATAGGGTCTGCTGCCACCCTATCCTGTGTGAGTGAGAGAGAATGGGACAGTTGGTGCAGCAGCTGGTAACCCAGGCTTTATATCAGCTGAAAGACTCCCAGCATGGGCCAGGTTCTAGCTCCCATGCACTGCCTGAATGGTGCAAAGGAGCTAGAGTTGGCCAGAAAACCTGTCTGGGAGAGCACAATGTAAGCGATAGCTATTTTAAAAAAAAAAAGCTACAGTCATGTTACTCTAATATTCTTTACATATTTTTTGTACATTTAAACAGGAGTCATCCATAAATAAGAATGGATACATTCAACCTTGGTGTAACTACATTAAAGAAAACCAATGAAAAAGAGAGCTTGTTTTTCTAGAGAAATATTCCGTGGTTCTGTCTCACAGCCTGACCACCTGAGGTCACTCGCTGGGCCACTCGCTGGGCCACTATGCTTCAGCCAGTCTTGCAGATTTTAGTAATTATGACTGGTAAGCACCACCAGCTGTTTGTTTATGAAGCTGACTGAGTCAAATTGACAAGAGATAATTACTTTCTGACTCTGCAAGGTGACGTGTGCGCTTCTCAGTGAGAGAATAACACTGATGAAGATTGGTGTGGAAGAAAGGCCTGGCACGTATGGACAGCTCAGTTGTGTTTTTGTTACCTAATGTTTAAACACTTTAACTTTAAACACTTTAAACACTTTAATGTTTAACACTTGAACTATTCATGTCACTGACAGCCATTCACATGGCTAAAACTGAAAGACAGGCACAGAGAGGCTTTTGGCGGGAGGGGGGGGGAGCTGATCACAAAACAGTGTAATACAGCTTACACAGCAGTAGAATATGCATTGCTTTTCTGGTTTCATCACCAGTTTAACAAAAGCAGACTGTGAATAAATTGAAACCTTATGCAGAAATAAGAACCTGAGCTGAAATAAAGCTTAAAAGGTACTTTATGAACAAAAAATGTTTCAAGGCCTTGTCCGCACACAAAGTTTGCACCATTTTAACTATTCTGGTATAAATGCTGTCCAGTACCCCCAGTGTGGACACAGTTTTACTGATGTAGATGTGCTTATACCAGCACAGCTTATTCCCATAAAGGAAGAGGAATGGACTATACTAATATAAGGCTCCTTTCTATGCAGTGCTTGAGTCCTAAAAAAAGAAGTGCCAGAACTCACTTCTCCCTTGGAACGCTGTGGACACCTGTCTAGTCCACTCGCCCAGGAGCAGCAGATAGGGTCGAGAGAGTTCATTTTATTCCTGCCAACACCCTTTGGCCTGTGCATCGGTAAAGAGCTTCTCCTTTCCCCTCCCCCCCCCCGACCCCAGTCCCGGGCTTGAGGGGAAGAAGGGGGTGCCAGAGGCACTGACCATAGGGAAGACCCAGCAGCTGCCACCTCCCCTCCTGGACATATCTGAGACAGCAGAATGGACAATGATCCCACAGCCGGGGACCCACCACCTGCACCAGGGGTAACAGGCAGGGGTGCCTGCAGCCTCGCCAATTGGGGGAACCCCTGCCAGACTTCTGGTGCTGCAGTCTGGGAGATGATGCCCCGCCACTTCCCCGAGTCCCCTGACCTGGGCAGCACCATGGGAGCAGGGGCACTGGGGATCCTGGTGCAGACATGGTGAGCTTTAGGAACCTGTAGGGGTAGCATTGCGAGAAGCACTAACTGCCTGAAAATATGGTGAGGAGGTTTCACAGCCCTCTCTCATGCAAAGGTGGCTGGCTGAATAAGGGCACGCTTAGTGCTCATCCTGTAGCAGCAGGCCCTCTTTTCTTGTCCATAGGGATCACACTATGGGGAATAGTGGCTAAAATTTCCCCTCAACATCAGGCTAGGACCCTAAGTACTAGATTCTGGAATAGCCATTTTATCACAATCAGTGGAACTGGAGTCAGAGAGCCCAGAACGACTGTTACTGATGGGACACCAGGAAAGCAGGGAGGGAGAGGAGTTGGGCTGGAGACAACTCAGCAACATGGACAGAACAGTGAGCGGGGTTTAATAAAGTTCCACTTGGTCAGCGCAACCTGCATTCAGCTTCAGTCTTTGCAAATGAAACAGCCATGTAGCCAGATCCCAAATCTATACCCAGCATTTGTTTCCCCATTTGCCTACTAGAATAATTCAACAGCATAGCCATTTTCCCCTATTTCCAGCATAATGGTTATGGTGTTTCTTTCCTAGAAAATAAACTCTTATGATTTTCCATTTATTTAAAGACTCTAGCAGGCATCACAGAAGAATTTGGTGCTCACTCTTACCATTAGATCAGTGCATTTCCCCCTTGGTTTTGAAAAAAGCAAAACACAAATCCATTCAACCCCCCCCCCCCCCCCCAAAATACCCAAGCAATCTCAGGGAGTACCTGGTGGAAAGGCAGCTCTGGTGTTATTTCTGGCCAAGAGAAAGCACTCCAGTGGTGAGTTCAGTGGCACCCACAGCCATATGCACGTTATAGGTGGAATGCACCACTGGCAGTGGTGAGAAGGAGCAGTGCTGACCACCCCACTGTTCAGTCAGATTTGACCCTGCTGGTCCTCTGTCATGAAGCAGGGTCAGCGGGTGGGGAGGGCATGGAGTCAAAACTGAGTGCATGGCATTGCAACCTGGTGCACAGGGGTAACAGTACCATGATGGAGGGGCTACGGTGCCAATTCTGAGTGAACAATGAGGTGGCCAGTACTATTTCTTCTTACCACTGCTGTGGGGCTGGCTCCAGTACCAGCACTCCCCATCTCCCTGGGGCCTGCCTGGCCTCATCTGGCTATGGGGAGGAGATGGTTCCACAGGGATTGATGATGCGTATCATGTTAAACATTTCTGGGGGGTGCCCCTGAATGAGTCCACTGCTTTACAGAGGCTTTCCATTGACTTCAGTGTGTATCATACTTTATGTGAGTAAGCAACACTCACCACTCATGTGATTCTGCAGGATTGGGCCCTTAGCCTGCACCAGAGACAGGTAAGGAAAGAGGGACAACCCAGTTTAGAAGTAGGTGACAAAACAGAAAATGTTTCAGTTTTTGACAATGCCATTCTTCAGACATATTTTGGCCTCAAGCTACATGGTTATGCAGCTATAATAAGAACAGCCTCAGCTTTGTTATTCTGTACCAACTGCCTACATAAGCAGAAAAATCTATTAACATTTATCTCTGCTTATTTAGCTATGAAATTTATTGCTACTGTGGTTGAATAAAGGCCTCTTCAGTTGACCTCTGCATAACAAATCATGACCATATAATTGCCACAGCTCGAAGGCATCTCATGTTTTAGTTTGCAGTCTGGTAAACTATTGGACAGACGGTGAGCTGTGACCAAAAGAGAACATTTGATGTCCATTTTGCAATAAAAGAAGTTGTGTTGCGAAAGACTTTCTGGGTTATTTGTTGGCATTGTTCTCTTGTTTCCACACCATTTTTATTTACATGTATATACAAGTTTCTTTTATAACTTGCAAAAACTCACCTGGGAATTCTTGAACTGCATTGTCTCTGACTATATGGTCTGAAAGCACAAACTTTATGGCCCACCGGGTCCATCAGGTTTACAGTCATTTCCTCGTGTCAAGTTGTTTAAATGTAAAGCTAGACCTCCTGCGTATCAGAACAGTAACGTCTCCTTTGTTTAAATGACATCCCCGGCCACTTCAAGGTTATTTCCAACAAGGATAGTAATGATAGACATCAACTCTAAGGAGACACTGTAAAAAACCAGGTATAAGCTTCATCAATATACCCACCTCATTACATGAGCTTAGTTACTGTAGGTGAGCTGAGGATGGCTGAAATGGGATCCACACAAACCATTATGATAATAAAGTATGTGTTTCAAATGCTTTATTCAGTGGGCCAGATTTACACTAGTCTGCAATTGTGGAAGCGAACAAAAACTGGCAGAGTGCTCCTAACAGTGGAGAGTCTGCATGGCGGGGAGAAGCAGCTGCTCACCACATCCCCAGTGCAGGATCCCCTGGCAGGATTATAAGCGTGCTCCTGGCAGAGACTAAAGCAGCCTTCTTGTGGAGGAACACTGTCTGCCCTCTCTGGGGAGCAAAGTCCCATTGGGATGCAGCAGCCCTGGCTGGGACAGGGAGATACAAGTTGCACCTCCTTGCACCAGCGGAGGTGATCTCAGTCCAATTATTGCATCACACCAGTATACTGTTTGGGGGCAAATTCTATGCTGATTTACAATCCATTCAACAGTCTTGCACAGGGTTTTATATTAGCCCACATTTTGGACCCTGTTTAACCTCACATACTAGTTTAGCCTGCAAGAAAATAGTGTTTAAAATCTGCTCATCAGACTACACAAATTGCTGTATTTCATCAGGCCAGCCCTTCCTTTGATCCAATAGCCTGACTGTAACTGGGCCAATTGAAGGTGTTCCAAAGGAAGGCATAAGTAATCTCATGGTACATTATTAGGGAATACCCTGCCCACAGAGGAAGTTTCTTCCTAATCACTATCAGCAGTTGTCTTAGGCCCTGGAACATGAGGGTTTGAATCCCTTCTCTATTTATATTATCTGTCTCATGTAATCTAATGTAAATATTTATGTTTCATTATACATATAAACATCTAACATTTTAGTAGCTCTTGGCCTCAAAAATATCCCGTGGCAGTATTTTCCACAGGCTATGCACAGTATGCAAACTAGTATTTCCTTTTCAGTTTGTCTCCTTGCATTTCATTTAACCTCCCCTTGTTATTGTCTTACAATAAAAAGGGCAAATAGGAGCATAGCCGTTTTCTCAAGACCTTTCAGTCTTTTCTAGACCTCTGTCAAATCCCCCCTCTAAAGTGAACAGTCCCAGTCTTTTTTCACGCGGAAGTCTTGCCGGGTGTTTAACTACTTGTCACCGGTCTCTTAACGCTTTCTGCCAGTTTAGCTGGACAGTTTCTGAGCTGGGCACATTTACATTCTTGTACCAAGTTACAGTTCTTCTTCTGCCAGTTAAGCAGTTTGCAGATTTAATAACCGTACAGAAAGGGTGCAGGACAACACGTGCACATGCCCTAACTCTTCCCAAGAACAGTTGTTTTTAGGACAGGCTCTTAAAGGGTGAGTTCTCTCAAATCAATGGGATTTGAGGGTACTCGGCCCCCCCCACAAGAATGCCTACCCCCACATGAGGGCCATAGCCTACTGAAGGGTCCTGATGTGCAGGGTGGATGTACCTGTGGCATCCCTTTCTTTGCCTTTGCTCGTAGTCTGGAGGGATGCCTGGTCAGAGCCCACTTCCTCTTTTCCCCTTCTAGAAAGAGAGGTAGAGAGCCGTGGTGTGGAGCAGTCTTTTGTGCCGATGAGCATAAAGGTACAGTGCAATGGGAGAGAAAACTCTTTATGACCCTCCCTTCTGCATATCCATAGAAGAACCTGCAGCAGTCTGACCATATAAGTATATGGCATTGTTGTAACTATGGTGGTCCCAGAATATTAGCAAGACAAGGTGGGCAAAGTAATATCTGTATGAACCAACTTCTATTGGTGACAGAGACAAGCTTTCAAACTTACACAGAGCGCTTCTTCAGGTCCCCAGCTGCTTAGCCTGGATTAGCCCTATAGGACATATACAGCTTGCTTACTAGAAAAGCTTCTATTACTTTTTGGAACTTAAGATTGTAATTCATTCGTGCGAGTATATGTTCACCTGCTTCAACCTTGGAAATAACTCTTATTTTCTTGAGCTAGTTAATAAATCTTTATGTAGTGTATTATAGGATTGGTTACAAGTGCTGTCTTTGGTGTGAGATCTAAGGTGCAGTTAACCTGGGTAAGTGACTAGTCCTTTGGGATTGGGCGTAACCTGAATGCTTCTGTGATTCCTAGTATAATGGACCACCTATCCCAAAGGTATGCTTACCAATGTGGCAAGATAGATTGGAGTACCAAAGGGGACTGTCTGTGACTCCATGGTTAGGCCAGAGGAATTTACGCTTGATGATTGGTTAGTGAAATCTAAGTATAGACCTCACACCCAATTTGGGGTTTGTGCCCTGATTCCTAGCAGTCTGCCCTGAGGTTGGCACTCACGCTCTTGAGTCACTGCAGGCAGCTTGACGCTGAGGAACCTGAAGAAGAACTCTATACGTTCAAAAGCTTCTCTCATCAACAGAAGGTGATCCAATAAAAGATATTACCTCACCCACCTTGTCCTCCCAGAACTATAGGCACACCCCCAAAACTCCTCAAATATGCACAGCAGGAAGTTAAAAGTAAATGCAATTATATAATCAAAAATTAATTCATAAGCTCATAGCTAAATTCTGCACCCTCTAAAGCTTAAGTGCTGGCAAAGCTCTCACCCTTAATTTGAATTGCATGGCAAATCCTTTGGCTAGTGTCATTTAATTTTATTTTTTAACATGTTAATCAGAATCCTTATCTGTTACCTCCACTTTGTTTCTTACTGTGCGCGCACAAACACACAGCATGAGTGGAGGCGTTTGGGCACAGATGCTGTAGACTCAGTTCAGGAAAGTTGATTTTTCTCTTTTAACAGTGAAAGCATAAAATAAAAGCAGTCAGCCCTAAACAACAAAAATATCAGGGCCTAAGAGGCAGGTTATTAATTAAGGTTAATTCCAACCTGATTTTAAATTGGAGGAAGCTGGGGGTGTGGTGTTTTGTTATTTTTTTTGCTTTTAGGCCTGGAAATTTTTCCCTCATTCTCACATTTTCAGTTTCCTTTGGGTCCTCTGGTGGTTTATTAACACAGGACTTTGGTTGGGATGTGTATTTCTGTGCATTGTAGCATTTGCTCCACATGAACTTTAATTTTATAAACATAACTATTTTTTCTTCGGTATTTTTATTACGCGTATCACCATAGTATCTAGCTGCCTAGTTCAATAACTAAAAAGACCCATACATTGCTTGCCAGTCAACCGGATAGCAGTTGGGAGAATATCTCATGGAAGTAAGGAGAGGGAACAGGTTGTGTGCATGTTTGGATGAAACCTCTATTAATAGAGACAGGCCTGGGTAAAGAGGCACAACTCACATTTTCCTCTAAATGGGGGAAGGGGAGGAGGACTCATCCATCTTTCTGGCACAAAAGTGTTCCACAGCAGAGGCCCTCTGCACAAAGTGTCTTTCCTTTGGGATATGAAGATTCACCCTCAGCTCCATCAACGTATTCCTGTACTTAGAGGCTTTTTAATGTATGGGCTTTGCTATGATGCTTGTCATCTAAGGGAATAGACAGGGAGAGGGCCCTATGCTCCATTGTGCACAGAAACTGCAGGTCTGACCAGATCTTATACAGGCCGGGCAATGTGGTGTTTGAAGGAACAAATATGGACACCGTGTAGAATCAAGCAAGTGGGTTTATTACGTACAGTGCTGACAGAGCATCACCTCGCTTATTAGGCTCAGAGACACTGCCAAACAATTGATTACAATGGATTATAAGGATTTTCCATGGGTGGAGGGAAATGACGGGGTAGGCAGTCCCAAACCCCTGGATAGGTCTAGCAGCAAGACAAGATAAGCACAGTAGCCAATGGTCAAAAGGCTACATAATGTCTCCGCCCATGGTTTCAGGTTAACACATGACAATTAGTACACAGGTGTTTTCCATTAAACAATATATAAAGAGTGTTAGTATAAAATATATATATATATGTTGAATTCTGATTTGGGATCCATAGATAATGAAGTAGCTCCCTTGATTGTCCAACAGGTACACACCTAGGAGTTACAGCAAAAGGACAAATAAAAAGTATATAGCAATAAAGGTTGTCTTTTAATTATTCATTTGTGTTTGTAAGGCAGGTACTGGCAATGGCTAGGAGGAGAGGTGCACATCTGTGAGAGGGAGGATATCATATCTCATACTGATATGTTTGAACCTCTTCCATAAACTCAAGGCTGGTATGTAGGAAGGCACCTCTTCTACAGAAGAAACAGGGCCCCTTTCATTCCCATGGTCTGTTCTCAACTTTGAGATAAAGCCCCCAATTATAATTTCCACCTGGCTTCTTGCTGACCAAGCTTATCTTAGCAAAAAGTAAGGTTGTCCTTTGTTTGTTCTGTTTCTTAGCTAATATTGTTCACTATTTGCTAGGCCTCTGTCTTCTTGACCAAACTCTGGATTTTGGGCCTGTAAAAAGAGCTGACACAGTCTATATATCAGGTTGTAACATAAACAGCATACGGATTTTAGCCCTTCAGTGTTACTGAGGAAGCCTTTCAGAGTAGCAGCCATGTTAGTCTGTATTCGCAAAAAGAAAAGGAGTACTTGTGGCACCTTAGAGACTATCAAATTTATTTGAGCATAAGCTTTCGTGAGCGATAGCTGTAGCTCACGGAAGCTTATGCTCAAATAAATTTGATAGTCTCTAAGGTGCCACAAGTACTCCTTTTCTTTTTGAGGAAGCCTTGTGTTTGAATAATTCTGCCATGTAAACATCTACTAAGATGTCTGATTCTTTGTTGTATGGTTCTTAATCCAGTGGAGTTGTAAGATTGTGAGTTTGGGGATCCTCAGAAAATTGCTTACATTATGATTCCTAGTCTGTGACCATGAAAATGTTTTTGCTTCACTTGTGTCCTTTCTGTAGCACAGCACTTATGTGTCCTTTTCGTTATCAGAAAATTTCTGAATTCTTGTTAATTATGGTAAGAATGTGTCATTGGTGTCGGAGCATATTCAGCATCAAACCATGCCTAGACATTTTCAGTACAATGGACAGAGACCTGTGCAAAATTGAATAAGACCACTCCGGAGTTAGAGCTGTCTAGTAAATAAGCTTTTGGGTAAAGAAAATAACCGTATCTATGTTGCAACTGATATACAATAGTTTGCATGGTAAACAGCCATCCATGGAAAAGAGGATATAGTGTTGCAGGAGTGGAGAACAGAATTCAGGGGAGCATTGCCTGAGTTAGGAGAGCAGGACTGAGCCCTCTGCAAGACCTAAGCAGTTATGGATCTTCCTTTGTTCATTTTCATTCTTCAGGGTCCAGAGGATGAAATGTTTTTAGAATCAAGCTGTAGGGAGTCTGGGAAAAGAGAAGACGGGGCATGGGGTGTTAAGTCTTCCTCTCTCTCGTGTATGAAAAAAAGATAGAAAAAACTTCCCAATACCAGCAGTATTTTAATAACTCTGTTTTCTAAAACAGATAGGCAAGTTTTCCACATGGCCGTGGATTGTGCATAGTAGTTACATGACCTTTCATTCTACTTTGTAACCTGTAACTATCTCTGAGCAATAGATCTTAGACTTTAAAACTTAAGACATCTGCATCAACAATGGGAAGGAGACACTTTCCAAATTCAGAATCCTCTATGGAGCACATTTGCTATGCAATCAATTGCATTCTGGCCAACAGCAGGAATAACTGATGTGCACCTAGCAGACCTGATTATATTATAGTTTAAATCTGATTCTTTTGCTCTATGTTTTCCAGTGCCTGCATTTGTGCAAACCTAAGTTTAACAGTATGAGTCAATCCCTGGTGTTTGCAAAAAAAATTTGTGGTATCCAAACAATCAGAAGGTTCAAATGTCGTATGAAAAAGCAAGCATTGTAAGCATGATTTAAAAAGTTTTTTTTAAATAAGGTATTTTTCACCTAGGTAACTTTTACTTTGAAACACTCCTGGGAGTAGTTAAATTGATGCAAATAAGGGTCATCGCAGTTCCCAGAAGGAGCAGGAGATAGTAATGTGCTGTGCATCATTGCATTGCTTATACCCCTAATTTTATTGCAATGCACACCAAATTCCTCAACCATGCAGGAGGACTGTCTCTATTTGAAAAATAAATAAATAAAAGCCACCCCCACCCCCTCAAAAGGAAAACTATATGGAAAAAAGACAGCATAGTTTATTTTTTAAAGGATAACAACTGACAAGGGCTAATTCATTGTACAAAGCCATACACAATTACTGGTTGTAAACATGCTTTTCAATCTTATCAAATACTTCTTAGTACCTCCTTGCTGAACATGAGTCATTGGTTATTAGGTCCAAGTATGGCTGTGTCTGAAAATAGAGCATGAGTAGTCATCCTATCCTATGCCCTTCTCCGTGCATTTGTATGCTCTCCCTTCCCTCTCCATGTCTGGCATCAGAAAATATGAAGGAACAGAAATAAAACTAACTTCTCCCTATTCGCTTGTCCTTTATTTAAAACTTTTCACCTGTCCAATCAAGAAGCAGAAGAAATACAAAGGGTGAGATATACAAAAGGATTTAGGTGCTTAAAGGGGCAGTTAAGAGTATCATTTAGGTGCCACTCAGATTGTCAAATCCCCCACTGCCACCTAACTATAGGCACCAGAAATCCATGGGCCCCTAATTTTTCACAAAGTCCCCTAAGTGCCTACATTTCTGCCAGTGACTGTGCATACATCCACCTTTGGCTAGGCACCTATTTCATGCCTAAACTCCAATGCGATCCTCAAACTAGACATTCCCCTCTAATCTGACCTATGGGGTCCGATCCAATAGGCATTCTCAGAGTATGACTAATCTCACCCAAAATGGCCAGAAGAGCAGGAGGTTATGTTGGTTTCTTCCCTTAAGTTTTAGCCCCGTGGTGAGTAGCTGGGATGTGGGTGATCCTGGTTTAATTCCCCCTTTGCCTGGTGTGGAGAAGAGATTTTAAATTGGGTCTCCCACAACCTAGGTGAGTGCCATAATCACTGGGCTATCGACTAACTTTCTCTCTGGCCCAATGACTATTCTAATATTTATATATAGTGGAACAACTTCAAAACAGAAAAGATTGACTGATCCACCCCAGCCTAGGCTGGAAAAACTGGTACCAGCCTTCCATTTGGGGTAACAGATGTGGGGGGCCATGTTTAGCAGCATCGGCTGTTTGGCAGTTTCTTTAAAATAGCAAATAACCTAGTCAGTGCATACACAACTCACTCGTATGCTGTTACCAATTCATGACAGTGGCTGGTTCCCTGCGATAAATTAAGGAAATAGCTGTGGAGAGGGCCTAATCTAGGTGTAAAATAGGACTTTTGCCCTAGAAACAAGGAACTGCTTTTACATTTCCTTCAGAATAAAAGCCATTCACTATAATTAAAGTTTTCCCAGGCCCAACTCAAATGTGGCCCTATCTTCCTCACAACATCGACCAAGTCGACTCCTGAAGACTTCACAGAGCAATGAAAATCCACTTCCATGACCCAGAAACCTTGAACTGCAAGGACAGGTAGAGGGCTGAAATATATGCATGGGCCTTCCATGGGCATGTGGTAGATGAATAAAAGGCTCAATTTAATCTCAAGAGAACTGTTCAAAAGGTTCCTTTTCATATTAGTGCAAGTTACTCAAATATACTGAAGAGACTTGGCTGCCGTGGAACTCAAAGATGCACAAAGCTGAAAGCATTGTTAGTAATGTGAGACGCGTAAGCAGATTTTCAAATGATATTGGTCGCTATTAAAATTAAACCCAGAGGCTGCGCTGCCAGCCAGCGAGTCATCATCAGATGCACAGATGCATGCGTCTATTCTGGAGGACTTGGGTCAGGCACCAGCAGCCAATGACTTTTTGTATTTACAGGAATAGAAAACAAACTAAAGCTGTATAATGTGTTGCTTCATTTTTAAAATGTACGTGAGCAAAATATATGTAAGGAAATAATGTCAAACCATTGAAGATAAAACTGAATATTTTGTGTATATTATATATCAGGCACCAGCCTAGCTCCAGTGAGGGTTCCCAGCTGTGAGAGGGTAGGGCTTAGAACACACCTCTGTCCTTGGCATCTCTCAATGGCTAGCTTAGATGGCTCCCCAGCCAGCATGCTGGCTTCTGTGAATTGCAGTCTAAGGTGCCTATCTCTCCCCATCCAGGCCTATATGATTGTCTCCACTGCAAGGGTAACTTAAGTTATATCTCTAGTGTTGCCCCTATCTTGAGTCCCATTCACATGTAAAATGTGTTAACTGGAGGGCACCTGTGTCATTAACTTGAGTTGGCTGCCCCATCTGGGGTGTAGGCTGAAGCTCAAGTTAATACAAATCGACAGCTGCTAACATGATCACTCTGTAGCGTGGATGCAGGCTACTGCACTCCAGTGCCTTCCCATCATTCCCCCGCCCTCCTCCCATGCAAAAGAACGGACATATTCTCCTACAATTCACTGGGAATGAATTCCTATAATTCATCTTACTGCAACATAATGTATCCTGGGATATGCCCCTGGAAGTCCTAGCAACACACACCAGTGATTGTAGCACCCGTGCAGATACAGCAGTTCAAATGTTACTTTTCAGACTGGCCACTCTTACTGACTTGAGAGGAGTAACTTGGGTGTACATACCCTAAGTTAACTCTGCAACAAAAAGTAAACAATTATACTGACCAGTTCCTATGCACTGCATGTTGAGAAAGTGTGGTGGGAGGCAGGTTAAGTATTTTGCTGGCAAAAGCTATGCGCTCAGACCTTATGTAATCAAATTATTGATCTTCTAAAAAACATTTTTCTAGAATTTTAAATGCCAAATAGAAACAAAATCTGAAAAAACAGGAAGATTCTTTTAGACCATATTAAAACTTGGGAATGCAAGCACCTGATCCTTGGTGTGCAGTTTTAGAAGAGAATTCTGTTGATGAATTCACCAGTGCAACATAGTTCAAAAGTGATTTACAGAAAGAAGTCAGTTATATTAAAATAAAATAATAATGAAAGCCATTAGCCTCTAAAATGTATGCATGTGCTTAACTCGACCCATGTGAAGAGTGCATAGGAGTTTGCAGAATCAGGACCTAATAGTGTAATAATTTTATTTACCAAGCTCCCCCGACTAAAATGAGGGCACCCAGGCTTATCCCACTTTATCTTAACTTTTTTGCCTCTACATTTAAAAGGAGAAACACTGTGTTAATTTTATTTCCCGATATAAAAAGCACCTTTTGGTTGTTATCTTCAAAGCTGAGTAAGGGAGTTAAGCCCATGACTCCCACGGAAATTAATGTGAATTGGATGGCTAATTCCCTTAATCAGCTTTGAAAATATCAGCCATAGGCTACATGCACCAGGACCCAATGCTGCAGTCTTCTCCACAGAGGTGGGGCCCTGTGCAGAGCCCCATGGGCTGCATAGCAGTCAATATGCACTAGAATATGCACTTCATATACTCAGTGTGCTGGTACTGCACACTGGTTCAGTCAGCTGATCCTGGCTCCATCTCAGATAAACAACTGGAAACAGGAATTATCTTAATATGTACATAAAATAGATCAAGACCAGCTGTGGCAGGAACTAAACCCTGAAGAGCTCTTCAGTGCAGAATGCACATGCAGCCTTTCCCTCCTGGATTTGCAGCTCACTATCTGGCTGTAAAGCAATCTGTGGAAAAGGGGAAGAACTTCTTTTCACAGACAAACAAGGAAGGAGAACTACTCCATTCTGTGGGCACTCTGAACTTAAATGTATGGTTTACATCTGTATGGTTCTCTTAAATACAGGAGTGTATGGTTCTCTATAAACCACTATTTCTTTCTGACATTAGTTCACAAAATAACATTAATATTCTAACAACAATGATGCTACTAAGGAAACATAAGATGTAAAGATCATGGCTAAAGGTTGCTGAACACTAGTTTACATATTTAATATGCTATCTAAAATCTAGATTGCAGCACTGATGTTGAAATAGTGCACCAGGAAACATTAGAGCTATGAGGAATTTCCAAATGCCAGCTGTGTCAGAGCTGTAGTCATACATGTGTTGATCCAGGACTATGAACGGTTCCTTTTAAAGCTATCCAAGTATCAGCTCCTATGCTCTTTCCGAATACAAATAAGGGCTGGTCTACAAGGTGGGGTGATGCACAGCACAGGGTGTGATAACTGAAGAACACTAACATGTTGTGCATTAATTGGTCTACACAGATCCTGCTGTGCACGCTAAAGGGGCTGTAGTAGGGAACTTCACAATAGTGCTTTTATAAACAGAGAATGGTCAGTGCTTGACAGGGGGCATTCAGCACCTCACTACAGTCTTGACCACAGAGGTGGAACTCTGGCCCTGGATCCTACCTGTGTATTCTGGGACTGAGAATTAGACTAGATGACCCATCAGATCTTCCTTTTCTAATTGTTTTGCCCCTGGAGAAGGGGCAAAACTGCCCTTAAATTCACCCTGTTATCGTGTGACTGGAACTATGGAGATTTTTTTCTTAAAATAAATGTATCTTGTTCACCAGTGCCCTGATCCAAAACCCATCAAAGCATCAAAGGCAATGAAAAGATGCTGGACTAAGTCTCCCCCCACATACACAATTTCACTCTGCCTTCCTTGCATGTTGCAAATTTGCGCCGATTTCACAAGAAGTTTTGGTGCAGGATTGAGCTACAGGCAGGAGATCACAAACTCACTCAGCTTTCTTTCAGAGTAACAGCTGTGTTAGTCTGTATTTGCAAAAAGAAAAGGAGTGCTTGTGGCACCTTAGAGACTAACCAATTTATTTGAGCATAAGCTTTCGTGAGCTACAGCTCACTTCATCGGATGCATACTGTGGAAAATACAGAAGATGTTTTTATACACACAGACCATGAAAAAATGGGTGTTTATCACTACAAAAGGTTTTCTCTCCCCCCACCCCACTCTCCTGTTGGTAATAGCTTATCTAAAGTGATCACTCTCCTTACAATGTGTATGATAATCAAGGTGGGCCATTTCCAGCACAAATCCAGGGTTTAACAAGAACGTCTGAGGAACAGTGCGGGGGATGGGAAGGAATAAACAAGGGGAAATAGGTCTACAACCTATCCTGAAGGACGACTCAACACTCTCACAAATCTTGGGAGACAGGCCAGTCCTTGCCTACAGACAGCCCCCCAACCTGAAGCGAATACTCACCAGCAACCACATACCACACAACAGAACCACTAACCCAGGAACCTATCCTTGCAACAAAGCCCGTTGCCAACTGTGCCCACATATCTATTCAGGGGACACCATCACAGGGCCTAATAACATCAGCCACACTATCAGAGGCTCGTTCACCTGCACATTTACCAATGTGATATATGCCATCATGTGCCAGCAATGCCCCTCTGCCATGTACATTGGGCAAACTGCACAGTCTCTACGTAAAAGAATAAATGGACACAAATCAGATGTCAAGAATTATAACATTCAAAAACCAGTCGGAGAACACTTCAATCTCTCTGGTCACTCGATTTCTGATCTCAAAGTGACTATCCTTCAACAAAAAAACTTCGAAAACAGACTCCAACGAGAGACTGCTGAATTGGAATTAATTTGCAAATTGGATACAATTAATTTGGCTTGAATAGAGACTGGGAATGGTTGATTCATTATAAAAAGTAACCTATTTCCCCTTGTTTATTCCTCCTCCCCCCCCACCCCAGACTGTTCCTCAGACGTTCTTGTTAAACCCTGGATTTGTGCTGGAAATGGCCCACCTTGATTATCATACACATTGTAAGGAGAGTGATCACTTTAGATAAGCTATTACCAGCAGGAAAGTGGGGTGGGGGGAGAGAAAACCTTTTGTAGTGATAAACACCCATTTTTTCATGGTCTGTGTGTATAAAAACATCTTCTGTATTTTCCACAGTATGCATCCGATGAAGTGAGCTGTAGCTCACGAAAGCTTATGCTCAAATAAATTGGTTAGTCTCTAAGGTGCCACAAGTACTCCTTTTCTTTCAGCTTTCTTTGAATCTCCCAGTGGAAACATTCTGTAGGGCTGCTGGATTTATTTCATGTACATTTATTTTAAAAGTAAATTATTTGAAATAACCATAATTGCTTTGTCTCAGTGTTTAATTTTGATAAATGTCTTTGTGAATGCTTCTTCATTGTTTTTTTTTGGCTAGATCTCATTATCTGGAAGCAAAATACAATTCCATTAATATTATCACTTAATTAAGAGTACAAACAGAACTCTTACTCATGATAGGCTTCTAAAAATATGATAGGAAAAGCCACTTAATGCAATTAAGTTTCTTCTGCATCAGGAAGAAAAAAACACTTATTGTAACTCATAAATTAGCTACTTTACAAAAGCAGCTATTTTTGAAAAGCTGTCATGCACTGAATCGTCCATTTCAGTTGTATTTGGAATATAGTTTATAAAACATTTCAAACATAATATGTCATTTGAATATTGATTATCACCACAAGTATTTAGCTAGTTATGCCTGATGATCTGTCAAATGAGTTCATCATAGATCACCAAAAGAAGGAGATTGTTAGCTCATTAACTATTAGGGATTGTGGTAAGAATAAGGGAATTTTAATACTTGTAAAAAGTGCCAGAGTCACAGTCCCAGAGATTGTGGGGGTCAGACTGTGGGGCTGTTTAATTGCAGTGTAGACTTCCGGGCTTGGCTGGAGCCTGGGCTCTAGGACCATGGGAGGGTCCCAGAACTGGCTGCAGCCCAACCCCGGAAGCCTGAGCCCCACGAGCCTGAGTCAGCTGGCATGGACCAGCCGCGGGTGTCTTATTGCAGCGTAGACATACCTAGAGATACCAGGATGACATTTAATATGGGGTACAAATTTCCACATCTGCCTACTGCAGGGTTCTTTCACCTTCATCTGGTATGGGCCACTTCAGAGACTGGATATTAAATAGGACTAAACAGACCTTGGGTTTGATGCAGTACAGCAATTCTTGTGTTTCTAAGATGCCCACAGATTTGTATATGGATACATTTTTGCCAAAAGAATACCTAAAATAGAAAGATATGAAGCATCTTCACATGGTACAGAAACACTTGTTTAACAGGAAATCCCCATTGTACAAATGGGGAAATGGAGGCATAACAGATGTGAATTGCTCAATGCCTCAAAGCAAGACAATGACAAAACTGATAGAGAAATCAGGAGTTCCAGGCTCCCAGTCCCAATCTCAGACAGATTTATAGCCTCATCTCCTTCCCAAACAGGTTCTAGCAAGTTTAGATAAGAAACTGAGCCAAACCTCTGAATGTTCTGAAACTCTTCCATCATACCATCAAAAACATTGCTCGGATAAGCCAAAATTAATATATATTATCAATAAATCTTAGAACAGTGGGGAAGTTCCAGAAAACTGGAAGAAAACTACCATTGTTTCAATATTTAAAAAGCATTAACAGGAAGACCTGGATAATTGCAAGCCTGTCAGCCTGACACTGATCCCAGGCAAAAGAACAACAACAAAAGCGCGGCTGATACAGGACTCGATTAATAAAGAATTAAGGAGGATAATCAACACAGCTTAATGGAAAATAGATTCTGTCAAAGTAACTTGATATATTTTTTCCATGAGACTCCAAGTTTAATTGACAAAGATAATACTGTTGATGTAATATACTTAGACTTCTGTAAAACATTTGACTTGGTATTGCACTCCTTGATTAAAAACAAAAATAATATGTCAACATGGCGCACGCTGAATGAATTGAAAAATGACTGACAGGTCTCAAAATATAACCGTAAATGGGGACTCTTAATTGAGTGGGTGAGTAAAGCCAAATTTAAAGTTACACATCTAGAAACAAAGAACATTTCCCATCCTGTAAGTATGGCCTACTATTCTGGGAAGCAGTGACACCAAAAAAGACTTGTGTTGAGTTGATTATCCACCATAACCCCCAAGCTTCCAATGTGAGACTGTGTCCAAAAAGGGCTAATGTGATCCTTGGATGCATAAATAGGGAAATCTCAAGTAGCAATAGGGAAGTTATATTACATCTGTATTTGGCACTGACACGACCACCGCTGGAATACTATATCCAGTTCTGGCATGCACAATACAAGGATGTAGATACATTGGAGAGGATTCAGAGAAGAGTCAGAGAATAATTAAATGATCGGAAAATATGCCGTGCAGTGATAGACTCAAGGAGATGAATCTATTTAGCTTAACAAAAACACTGTTAAGGGTGACTTGATAACAATTTATATGTACCCACATAGTAAACAGAATTTGATAATGGATTCTCCAGTCTAGCAGACAAAAATATAGCAAGATACAATGGCTGAAGTTCAAGCTAGACAAATTCAGACGGAAAATAAGGCCTATTTTTTATATATATAATTAGCTATTGAAACAAATTACCAAGGATTGGGGTGGATTCTCCACCACTAGCAATTTAAAATCGAGATTAGAGTTTTAAAAAAAGATATGATCTACTTTATACAGGAATTCAGCAGAGTCCTTTGCGGTGTGATATACAAGTGGCCAGACTAGATGATAGCCTAGTTGGAAGAGGTTTCGGCTGAGACTACCGTGACAATTTTCAGATAAGAAGTGTTTGTAGAAATGTTAAGTGGCTGAAAATGCGGATGTTCAAAGAGCCTGCTTTCTCAGCAGCAATAGCTGTGTGTGTTCGCATGGTAGCCTGAAGCCAAGCGCATCCTCATGTTGTTGGTGGGGAACGAGTATTTTTTTCTTTTTAAGAGGCTAAGGTGAGAAAGAGATTTGTCAATGTACTTCACGTGCAGAAGTACATTCCATTCTGCCAGCCTTATCAAACTCAGCAGCACCTTTTCCTACAAGTAGCTCCACTTTAATTCACTGGCCAATTTCAATGGGGATACTCGTTATTATACGAACATGAAAAAAGGTGACAAAACAGAAAATAGTAGCAATAAGAAGTTGTCCTGTCTATTTATAGCATGGATTTGTTGTAGTACAAAAAAAAAAGGTGATAATTCAGAATAGTGTATGAAAAAAATCTCACGCAAAATAAATGTTTTCAATTTAAAAAACAAAACGCTATTTTGTCAATTCTGTCTTATCAGCATCCACATTCTGTGTTGTAAAGAAGTGTTCCTAAGAGTGAAAAAATAGCTTGGGAAGAGTTAAAGATTTTTAGCAGACAAGTGTATTTTCACAGATCAACAACATAGTAGAGCAATTACTCCCAAAATACTATTAAAAGCCAGCATTCGATTCTTTTACAAGGCCCAAGAAGACTTCAGTTATGAGCTTTTAGAACCGTTGGGTCAAAAGAGCATCATTATCATTGGCAGTTACTGGAGGCAATTATTTCATCTCCGTAATGAACTTGTACATTTTCTGAACTGTCCTTTCAATGGAGCTATCTTCTGTTTTATCCACTGTAAAACATTTTCCAATCTTATAGTATAAATTAGATGGTAAAAATATCTTAAATAAGGAATTCATTTCAAAGAAATTAACTAAGATGGTTAAATATATTGGTATCCAAAATCATCAGCTTGGAAGGAAGTCATATTGTAGAAAATTTCTTACACATAAAATGACAACAGTTTGCTTTGGATGAAGAAAATGATGAACCCTCTGGTCAGGGACCATCTTTGTTCTGTGTTTGTGCAGTGTATAACACAATGGGACCCTGGTCCATGCTTGGCGGTCTTAGGCACAGTGTTAATACAAAGAATTAATTATTCAGAAACAAACAGGTTAAACGAATAATTGTCAGACTATGGGCTATTAATTCACTGTGACAATTCATTGGTATTGTTGGTCACATGAGATTTTCAGATTTCCCATTGACTAAACCATTAAAAGGAAAAATAAAATTAATATGATGCACTTCCCAAACGTTTCAAAAATTTTAATAGCTTTGTGAATATTTGCAAGAATAGCAGCAGACCTAACAAAGGTTAATGGATACCCCTACAAAGATCAGTGAATATATTACACATACACTCACATCTCTACATGTGGATATTGGGAAATATTTACTAGACTAGCAATTTCTTATTCAGAAGCAGCTTTATACTAGACATTGTGGGGAACCTTAAAAAGTTGCAAGTTTTAATATGATTCACTCAAGAACCCTAAGTCTCAGAAGCTTATCCAGATCTCTTGAGCTTAGAAAACTGGGTGGCAAATCTTTATAATAATAAGGTCGCTAGAATATCTTATGTTTGGCTGTGCCAGAACTGCCACCAGATCAGCTTTCCATGTGGTATTTCAGCACTTCTACTTCCAGTCTTGTCTGACACTTCAACGGAGATATTCAAAAAAGAAAACTAAACTGTTACAAAAATGTTCAAACTTCAAACTAGATTGGCTTCATGTTTTAGATGAAGGGAAGTTGCTTATCTTATTCAAACCATCTTCTTATTTTGAGATGTTTACGGTTAGAGGTTCGTGTACATACAATTCCATCACCTCTCCCAACTCAGATCATTTAAAAATAGTTTATGGCTGAACAAAATATAATGCAAACAAGGCAACTATAATAGAGTGATCTAAATTGGTTAACTTCCATGAATAGTATCACCCAAAGGGCCTCCCTCTATAACATAAATGCACTTCATACTTCATAATTTCATAATCATTTCTAGTTTTGCTTTGCATCCATCCCACATTAAAAAAAAGTCTGCAGAATTCCCTTCTTTCTCCCTTCCTTCTCATAACACAAGAACTAGAGGTCACACAATTAAATTAATAGGCAGACTTAAAACAAACAAAGGAAGTATTTTTTCACACCATGCACAGTCAACCTGTGGAACTCTTTGCCAGAGGATGTTGTGAAGGCCAAGACTATAACAGGGTTCAAAAAAGAGCTAAATAAATTCATGGAGGATAGTTCCATCAATGGCTATTAGCCAGGTTGGGCAGGGGTGGTGTCCCTAGCCTCTGTTTGCCATAAACTGGGAATGGGCAACAAGGAATGGATCACTTGATGATTACCTGTTCTGTTCATTCCTTCTGGGGCACCTGGCATTGGCCACTGTCAGAAGACAGGATACTGGGCTAGATGGACCTATGATCTGACCCAGTATGGCCGTTCTTATGTTCATTCAGAGTTGTTGGCTATATTCATAGCTTAAGAAAATGTCAGAACAGATAATCTCAGTCACCTTCCCACAGGGACTGTCCTATGGGGAGGGGGAGGAGGGAAGAGATCATACCAGATGAAGTGTCAAACCCCACCGATTCTCCGGATCCATGAGGAAGGAAGTCACTACCTCTGTGGATATAGGAGCTGTCCACATGCATAGCTTTGTTGTTTCACTCCCTCTCCATTTCCCCACTGTCTGTATCCCCCTGCAGTTGCTTAGTAACCATAGAGGGAATAGAAAGGAAATTAATACAAATCAGTGTGGGTGTGATGATCCAGTACTCCATTCGACCATCACCGAAACACCTGGAGAAGGCTGTGGCTACTAAGCCAGGCCATTATTGAGAGTAGCAGCTGTGTGGGAGGTGCTATGTGGTAGTCACACCCCAACTTTGTATGGGAATGAGGATGGTTGATTTAATCTCCCCAGCCTCCTTCAACACTACTTACATTAGGAGACAATAGTTAGGCTTTATGCAGGTGGAGTTAATTTAACCTTGGAGACTGAACTGGATTCTGGCTCATGCATCTTCAACACATTTGTTAACTACATCCTGATGGCAGAATCTTAACACATAGGCAGGACCGGACTAATGCAGGGGCTTTAGGGGCTGCAGCCCAGGGCTTCGGGCTAAGGGGGTTGGGGCGCGCTGCTTCTTTTCATCTGGCCCTCAGCAAGTCTCCATGCTGCGGGCCGGACACCGGTCCCCAGGCCTCAGCGCCCCTGTAGGGATGGAGCCGCGAGCGCCGGCATGCCCCTGCAGCCCCTCGGCAACGGGCGTTCAAGGGCGGGAGCAGGGTCGGGGAAGGTATGCACACCCACGCTCAGCATGCTGCCATGCACAGTCAGGCACGCAGGGACACACACACACACACACACACGCTGTAGCTGGACTGGAGCCAAAATCACCCGATTCAAGCTTTCATTCTGATTGGTTGGGACCGGGGTGGGCCAGGGCCAGGAGCCAATCAAAACACAAGAAGCTACAAGCTACTGTAAAAGCCCTGAAAGCCAAAAAGCTAGCCAACACACAATGCACAAGCCAACTCAGCCTAAAACAAGCCCAATTTCTGCTTGGTTTTCACGGATTTGGCAACTCTGGGGGATCCTGCCTTAGCCCCGCTGCGCTGCCACCAAGAGCCGCCTGAGGTAAGCGCCTCCCGCCTGGAGCCTGTGCCCCACACCCCCTCCTGCACCCCAACGCCCTACCCCAGCCCTGAGCCCCCTCCTGCACCCAAACTCCCACTCAGAGCCCTCACCCTGAACCTCCTGCTGCACTCCAAGCCCGGCCCACCCCCCCGCCCAGCTGGAGCTGCACCCCCTCCTGTACCCCAATCCACTGCCCCAGCTCTGAGCCCATTCCTGCACTCCAAACACCCAGGGGCCTCACAAAATTTAATAGCCCCTGGCCCACAGGAGAGTTAATCTGGCCTGGCACATAGGGATCTGTGAGCTAGAAAAAAATCAGTGAGCTTTTCAGATAGTGGTTGAGTTTTCAATGTTAGCAATTAGGAAAAAAAATTATTGTAAACATAAGAACGGCCATACTGGGTCAGACCAATGGTCCATCTAGCCCAGGGGTGGACAAACTTTTTGGCCCGAGGGCCACATCTGGGAATAGATATTGTATGGTGGGCCATGAATGCTCACAAAATAGGGGCTCGGGTATGGGAGGGGGTGAGGGCTCTGGTTGGGGGTGCAGGCTCTGCGGTGGGGCCAAAATGAGGAGTTCAGGGTACAGAATTAGGCTCTGGGCTGGGGTGCAGAAGTGCAGTGCAGGGGAGTGGGTGAGGGCTCCAGCTGGGGTTGTGGAGTCTGGGATGTAGGAGGGTGCTTCAGGCTGGGACCAAGGGGATTGGAGGGTGGGAGGGGGATCAGGGCTGGGGCAGGGGGTTGGGGTGTGGGATGTGGGGGCAGGCTCCGGCTGGGGGTGTAGACTCTGGGGTGGGGATGAGGATGAGGGGTTTGGGGTGTAGGAGGGTGCTCCAGGCTGGGATTGAGGGGTTCGGAGAGCAGCGGGGGATGAGGGCTGGGCCAGGGGGTAGGGGCACAGGGAGAGGCTCAGGGGTGCAGGCTCCAGGCGGTGCGTACCTCAAGCGGCTCCCAGAAGGAGCGGCATGTCCCTTATCCGGCTCCTATACAGAGGCGCGGCCAGGCGCTTCTGCAACCTGCCCCATCCACAGGCACTGCCCCTGCAGCTCCCATTGGCTGTGGTTCCTGGCTAATGGGAGCTGTGGGGGTGGCGCTTGGGGCAGGGGCAGCTTGCGGAATGGAGCCCCCTGGCTGCCCCTACATGTAGGAGCCAGAGGGGGGCCATGCTGCTTCTTCTGGGAGCCATGTGGAGCGGCCCCCGATCCTGCTCCCCAGCTGGAGCACTGGAGCGGGGCAAGCCCCAGACCCCGCTCCCCAGCGGGAGGTCGAGAGACGGATTAAAACAGCTGGCAGGCCATAGTTTGCCCCTCCCCGATCTAGCCCAACGTCCTGTCTTCCAACAGTGGCCAATACCAGCTGCTTCAGGTGAAATGAACAGAACAGGTAACCAAGTGATCCATCCCCTGTCACCCATTCCTAGGTTCTGGCAAACAGCAGCTAGGGACACTTCAGAGCATGGTTTTGCATCCCAGCTCATCTTGGCTAATACCCATTGATGGACCTATCCTCCATGAACTAACGTAGTTCTTTTTTAACCCTGTTATAGTCTTGAACGTCACAACATCCTCTGGCAAAGAGTTCCACAGGTTGACTGTGCGTTGTATAAAGAAATACTTACTTTGAACTGAGCCAATATGATGTGGAATCACTGAGACAATAAAAGCGAAACATATCGAGTTGCCAATTGCAGAGAGTTGCTTTTCAGATATAAACCACAATTTACAAGTTATTTAAAGATGCTATTTATCCTAAGTATACATTCAGCATGTTCTCAACAGTGTGCTAATTGGCATTAGAAGAGTTTCTAAGTTTGGTCAGCAGAAGAAACAAAACAAATGATCTGGGGGTTATACATTGTCTTAAGAGAACTCTGTGCATTGATACCAGGGGTATAATCTCTACTAAGGAGCATGAGTTTCAGTCTGCTGTTGATTTACTTTGAAGGCAGGTTGGCGTCAAAGTTTGCAGAAATTCTAAAGCAATTTATAAAGTCTCATTTCTCATGCTCGCTGACACATTTGAGTTTTATCATAAACTTGAGACAATTTCTTTTCATTCTAGTCCAGAGAATAGAAGTTATTGATTTTAGTAAGCCTTTGATATATTCACACATGACATTCTCTTAACCGAATTAGGGAAATGCAGTCTAGATCAGTAGTTCTCAACCAGGGGTCCGGGGCTGCTTGAGGGGGCTGCAAGCAGGTTTCATGGGGGCCGCCAAGCAGGGCCAGCATTAGACTCGCTGGGGCCCAAGGTAAAAAGCCAAAGCCCCACCACATAGGTCTGAAGCCCAGGGCTCTCAGCCCCGCCACTTGGGGCTGAAACTGAAGCCAGAGCAATGTAGCTTTGCAGGGGCCCTTGTGGCATAAGGCCCCAGGCAATTGCCCTGCTTGATACCCCCTAACGTCGGTCCTGGCTTTTGTATGCAGAAAAACAGTTATTGTGGCACAGGTGGGCCGTGGAGTTTTTATAGCATGTTGGGAGGGCCTCAGAAAGAAAAAGGTTGAGAACGCCTGGTCTAGATGAAATTACTATTAGGTGGGAGCAAAACTGGTTGACAGACTGTACTCAAAAAGTAGTTATCAATAGTTTGCTGTCAAACTAGGAATGTCTAGTGGGGTTGTAGAGGGTCCGTCCTGGGTCTGGTACTGGTCAATGGTTTTATTAATGGCTTGGATAGGCTTATCAAATTTTCAGATGACACCAAGATGGGAGGGGTTGCTTGCACTTTGGAGGACAGGATTAGAATTCAAAACCACCTTGAAAAACTGGAGAATTGGGCTGAATTCAACAAGATGAAAGTCAATAAAGATAAGTGTAAAGTACTTCACTTAGGAAGGAAAAAGCAAATGCAGAACTACAAAATGGGGAATAACTGGGTCGGTGATAGTACTGCTGAAGAGGATCTGAGGCTTATAGTGGACCACAAATTGAATATGAGTCACCAATGTGATGCAGTTGCAAAAAAGGCTACTAGCACTTGGTTTATTAACAGGAGTGTTATGTGAGATGTGGAAGAAAACTGTTCCACGCTACTTGGCACTGGTGAGCTGAAGCACTGTGTCCAATTCTGGGCGTCACACTTAGGAAAAATGTGGACAAATTGGAGAGAGTCCAGAGGTGAACAACAAAAATGATAAAAGGTTAGAAAACCTGACCTATGAGGAAGATTAAAAAATCTGTTTAATTGTGAGAAAAGAAGACTGAGGAGGGGACCTGAAAACAGTCTTCTAATATCCTAAGGTCTGTTACAAAGAGGACTGTGATCAATTGTTTTCCATGTCCATCTCCAGGTAGCACAAGAGGTAATGAGCTTAATCTGCAGCAAGGGCAATTTAGGTTAGAGATGAGGAAAAAATTTACTAAAAATATAAGGGCAGTTAAATTCTGGAATTGGTTTCCAAGAGAGGTTGTGGAATCCCCGTCATTGGAGGTTTTTAAGAACAGGTTGGACAAATCCCTGTCAGGGATGGTCTAGGTTTACTTGGTGGACTTGCTGAATTCTCAGGGTCCCTTTCAGCCCGACATTTCTATGAAAAAAGACCAAAGGTGAAAATGTACTTACATTTGTCCAAATGTATTTACACGTACTTCAGGAGCAGCTTCTGGACCCCAGCCACCTACAAGAGGGTAAAAGAGAAAAGACGTCAGAATAATACCACAGTGGACAATTACAAAATCATAGTATGTTAGGTTCAGATATGTCTGTTGTCTCTTGTCTTCTACTTAGATTGGTAGCTCTTTTTGTACTGTGTTTATGCAGTGCCTAGCACAGTGGAATCCTGGTTCACGACTGAGGTTCCTAAGTGCTCCAACAACAATAAACAAAGATGATTACAACTACTAGTAATAATATGTAAACTAGTCAAAGCCACCTGCCCTAACAACTGTTCCTGGGAATATCAATGCAACTCCATCAGCACTCCAAGGATCCGTCATCTCCCCCAGCACCCAAATATGGTTATTATTAGCACATAATGTTTTGTGGTGGTACCCACAATGGGCTAAGTGCTTTTCAGACATTCCTAGGGACCTGGACCCTTCCTTGAGGAGTTCACAGCCTAAAGGACAAACACAGGTGAGGGGGAAGGGAACAACAAATAAGGGTTTTAAAATTGCAAGCTAATTATATTCACTGTAGGCAGCATGGTATGGGTGAATTTATAGGAAGGGCTTAAATGTGATACCAACTAGCATGGGCCATCATGTAGGTTTACCCTGCATGTAGGGGGGAGGGTGTTTTCTTCTGGTGAAGGCTTTATAGTTAGGAAATTCTTTCTTTCACTCTTTGTGAATTCATGCATCAGTCTGTTTCCTGTTTTGGGGAAGGCTGATTTTATTTTGCTTTTTGTCTTTGTTTAGTTTGAACGGTTTGCGTTTTGAGAGTCTCAGATGAGTTCAAAGTAAATAAAAAGTTATGAAGATCTAATTAAAACACTACAAATGTACATGATTAAGTAGCAAGTGAGGGGTGTGTGGAAAAGGTGAATGGCCAATATAGGATGTTCACTTCTGCTTTACTTCCAATTTTGCCAACAACTTTATTTTCAGAAAAAAAATTGCCTTTTGACTTTTAAAGGCAAGAAAAAAAAAACTTTCCAAATACTGAAGTTGTGTTACCTCAACAAGCAAAATTGGCACTAGAGTGGGATAGTTAAGTATGTATTTTGCCCAATCTACAGTGAGGAATGGCATTACTGTGAGATTTCCATTTACAATTGAATTGGCAACTCCTGATGCTGCAACATTAATACTCAGCTGGTATGAAGTTAACTCTTCCTCCACACTCTAATTTATCTATTTCTGTTTGTAATGTAGTAGGAGCAGGTGACTGAAAGCTTTATTACTCTGCTATTGACAATGTTCTGAAGATTGTGGCATATGTAAGTTAACAGAACTCAATGTAAACACATTAGAAAAACCACAATCTAGAAAATTATATTTGACAGACTTTCTACATGACTACTAAAGCTAGTATATTAGAAACAATGCTATGTTTCCTACTTGAACAGGAAAGAAGATACAAAATCATATTGGAGCTCTGTTTTGGAAGTAAAATCTGACAGAAGTTTTTCAGAGTATTAGATTTCAAAAGTTCTCATATCAAGGAAAGCAGGCACCGCACCACATGCTATGAAGAATTAGTCTGGAGGGATACTGTTTCCCTAAAATAATCTACTCCTCTAATGCTACATTTACATGGTACTTATTCTCCTATTCATTCCCCCACCCCCACTCAAGATGTGGGATTTAACCTCAGTTGTTCAATTACTTTGAACAACCCCCGAGGAAGCCTTCAGTCATCATTCTACTTCTTTAGGGGCTCTCATGACAATGGTTGTACACTCTGATGCACATGTTTATAGATAAACTAGTCCCAGTGCAGAAGCTTGTCAGAACTCGAATGGCAGCAACTGGACAAGTGGAGCAATTCATCATCATCAACGTATTCAAACCAAGCTGGTTTTCTGCTTTTCAAACAATCTGATATGTTTCACATTGTCTGTACTTAAACAAACAAGATGCCTAAATAATTATACTTAAGAATAAGCAGTATTAGAAAAAACTGACCTACTCAAATATAAAAGAATGCATCCCAGAGTACTAATATCTCAGACCTCCACTTAGATATATCACGCTAAACCCTCCACTACACCAGGTTAGACCTTTGCCTGATTCTGAGGCTGACTCGGACTACGGCAGCCAAAGGCACAAAACTTTTCTGACTTGCAACAGACTAATGTCCTCGTAGTGCCAATCACACTGACAAGGCTCACCACAATGCAGTGTGCTCCCTCCTCTCCCCTTCTAGCATTCACCCTACATTGTAGGATTTAGGGGCCTGCTGTAGAGCAGCCTACAACAATTTCATACCAGCAGAGGATACTCCCATCCTTAGCTGCCCACAAAGGGCAGATTTAAGGCTCTTTTGCAGTGTTCTGGTGGCACAGGATTTTAGTATGGACAGGGCTCTCAGAAAAAAGTCCCTGAAAGACCCAGCCTTTCCTTCTGCTGGGTCATTAACATATATATTTTGTGGGCTCCATCTTCATAAAAGCCAGATATAAAACAGCCTCGGGAGGTGGATACAGTTTTAAGCTATTACTCCCATCCTGGAAAAGAAGAGAAGATTAAGACCATTTTCTAATTAAGCCACAAGTTAGCAAAATTAATTGTCCTCATGCAAGTCTCAAAAATTGCTTAGGTTAACATGATAAGGCGTGATGAATGAAACTTCACTGGTTTTTCATTCATTCATTCTGAGAGAAAATTATAGTTGGGCTGAATCACAATTTTACAACTGTACGCTTATTCTCATGAGAAAGAATTATGGAAATTCTCTGCATCACCTTGTCTGAAGTTATTATGGCCATAATTTAGGAAAGCACTTAAGTATGTGGGTAAGTCACGCCCTGAATAAAATGGCCATAGGCACGTGCTTAAGTCCTCGGAAATTTCAAAGTGGACTAAGCTAACCAGGAACAAGACACTCTTGTTCCAAAATAAGTGCGTCCACACACTCGAGTTATCCAGGAATAGCTGTTCCTGAATACTTCCATGTGTAGACAAGCCCTTACCCTTGACTAGTAGGCTTCCTGGTACTTCATGCAACTTCATACTTTCCTCTGAAATGACCTCAAAGTTTATACCTTCTAAAGGGCCAGACTTGTAAGCCAGGTCTGCTCCCACTGAAGTCAATGAGAGCTTGCTACTGGCTGAGATAGAAGCAAGAATAGTTCTCTCTCCTCTGACAGATTTTTGGGTGTTCAACTCCGACATTTGGGGCCTGATTTTCAATAGCACTCAGTTCCCATTTAAGAATCAAAATTAGGGCAAGAGTTTTAAAAGTGGTCTGAGTCATGAATTAAGCTGAGGTTCATGTATTTAACTAAACATTTTTCACAGTTCTATGAATGACCCTGCAAGACATAACCAATGCATCAATGCTAAGTTATTAAACCAGAGAATACATAACAAGATTTGTCAGCAAAAAAGTTCTTTTTATGCAGAAATAATATTTTCTTTGTTTTTGAAAAATATTACTAAATATTGCAATAAGAGTACTTGGAGCAATTTTCTATCCTAACAAAATAAACTTGCAATACGCTACTGCAGTTCATGATGGGTCCATGAACGAAGATGACACAGCGCAAGTATATTAATGAGGCTATTAGCCTTTGTTGGCAAATTGCTTTGCATAGCCAAGACGTTTTAACTATGCTAGTATTAAGTCTGGGTCACTATTTACATTCTATGCAAATTGCAAGGAAACTAGAATAAGTCTTATCACTGGCATACACTCAAACTTCCTATAAACACAGCTGTCATATGGGAGTGTAATATCGCTAGGAGCTGTTCATTATTTCATATTAAATTTGAGGTGACAGTTTGATCAAGAATTTTCATAACCGGAACATCCTTATTTATCATCACAGCCTTGTCAAATCTCTTTACCTTATGGTCAAAAATAAGCTCAGATTGGTTATAGATCTTCTTTATGTGAGGTAGATTGACAGTGTTGGTAAAAACTGCCATAAACAACCACGCTGTCCAAATATGAAAATAACATTAAACAGGGGCAAAGCAGAGGCTGCAAATGAACCAAAGGGGGGTGTTTTTTTAAAATGCATGTTAGAAATAGAAAATAAAGTTAGGTAGGATGATTTGAATGGGGCTTTTTTCAGGAATGATATGGGATTTATATCTGACCTGTGAAAGAAAATTAAAAGCTGCGTACCTGCATGGTCATTACAATATTTTCAGAATGCCAATACCCCCACCCCTTCCCTAACTATTTACTTCTCTTACTTCCCTTCTGGATTTGGTGTTCTCATTTTATTTGGTATTCACTGAGACTGGTACAGGGCAAGTGATAGGTTTAGATCAGAAAACTTCTTCCTAGTGCGGAGTGAAAGAATAGCTAGCAATTGGGTGCAGACAGACATCTCACTTGTTCTCGAGTGTTTTTTGTTTGTTTGTTTGTTTGTTTTTAATGAAAACAGAAAGAAGTCTCCAGCTGTTATGGTTGTGAAATTTTTTTTAAAGTGTCATGATATCTTCCTGATTTTGCAGAGTGGCTGACAATACCTAGGAGATGTTAACTAGTCCTTTCATTTCAAAAGGTGCTAACTCAAATGCCATAGTTAACTATTTCACTGCTTCTCAAAGCATATAAGAAAGTAGAAGAAGGATCATACCATGAAGGTCTATACAAGTTACTGTAGATGACTGCTCATTTTGGATAGGCTTTTAAAAAAAGCAAAACCAACCTATCAACCAACGGAAAACAACCCATGGCAGACTTGAAAGGGGGTGCTTATTGATTTCATGGGCAGGGGTTTCACTTGAATTTTGGGAAATGCTGAATTAGAATTTTCAGCCACAGCAGATTTGTAACATAGTTCAGGCCATATACTCAACAGTAGTTCATTTTAATTTGTGGACTTGCTTTATGTTTATTGAGCATTAACAACAGCTGCATGATCACACAGAGCTGATTCTCTTTCTATGGCCACATCTCTGCTATAACTTTGACTGTATGACTCTCAGTAACCCCAGCAAGGGAAAGTATATTTTTTTGTTACAGCAGCCAATATAACATTTTACCAATTTAAGACCTAAGAAGTCTAATAATTGTTTTATTGAATAAATCCAGTCAAAATGCAGTATAAATGTAATAGACAGGAATGGATAAATGGAACTGTAAGAACTATATGAAACTTGACAGTGATTTACGAACTTTAACCTAATGCTGTCAAATAGTGAAGTGTGAAGAAAAGGGATCCACAGAGAATTCATTATTCATCCAATCCTTTTACAAGCTGCACTCTTTTATGACTAAAATCTGTTAGCTCTGTTTTCAATTCACTGGTTCTGAAAGAGTAGACCAATTTACATGTAAAATGCTTGTTTTACTGTGCCTTTTATGGAGTGCTTACCAAGGTCAAGCACTATAATTTATTGAGTGAAATATTTTATTTGGTTATAATAAGCTTGATTTTTCACTATTTAGAAACATTATTTAGGTAATTATCTTAAAGTTCTGTTATTTGCATTGAATTTTCAATTACTTGATATGCCTTTCCCCTAGGAAATTATAATTTTCGATCCCCCCCCCCACTGTTGCCACAAATAAATCATCACCACTTCTCTATAGGAGGATCTCAAAATCACTTAAACAGCAGTTAATCCTCACAAAATATCTGTATAGTATTGTCATCTCCATGTTACAGATGTGTCTCCAGTCACAGAGAAAATGATGCTAATGGGAGAACTAGGAAAAGAACCCACTTCTGCCTCGTTCTGTGCTTCAATTATGAGACCGTTTCTTTTACTTGCATACCTTCCTAATTAAATGTCATTCTTCCATGCCACGCCCATGCCTGGAGCACTTTGTACCAAGCCATCAACATCCCCTCTTTCAAATCTCTCCTAAAAATTAATTTCTGCTACAAAACATACAGGAGGTGGACTAAATAAAGTTTAAATTTCAAAAACTCTGGACAAAGCTATTCACTTTGTTAAAAAAAGATACAGAATAGAGCAACACAAATTGAAAAGTTTAGATCACTGCAGTGCACTCTAAATCAGGCCACAATTTAAATCTAAACCGAAGATTAGACTGTGACTATGCACAAGAATGAAGTTAACTACATGCATGTTTGCAGGGTTGAGGCCCCTAATGATCTAAGTATTTCAGCAATGCTCCATGCTCTGCACTTACTAGTTTCTCGGCAGAAATTAAAGTGTTGGATTTGACCTACAGAGCCCCAAATAGCTTGGGACCTGCCTACTTGAGAAATCTTCTCTACCCCTGTAAAATACTTGCTATAGCTGCAATGAGACGAGAGGACTCATGCTATGTAATTATTGGTTTAAATGGGAGAAAGGTATGTTTTTTTCTGTGAGGGGCCCTGAACTTTGGACTTCACCGCATACCTTCAACATGAAGTAGCCCAAGTTTGCTGCCTTCTAGGTATTCAGTAAGGACTGGAGTTCTAGAAAAAATGAAGTTGAGAGACTGGATGGGGTATTTGTTTATTTGGGTCAGATGATGTATTTGTGTTTGTATTTGTTTTCTGAGGCTGATGCTCTAGTCTATGTTTATTGTTGTGCAGATGCCTAGCAGTATAGGCTAGAAATCTAACTAAACAGACTCCTTTGCCAGCTATGTTAAACACAGATGATGTGCTTTATATTTAGCTACTCCGAAACCTTTAAATTTAGGGTCACCTTTAACCTCTCCTCTCCCCCATAGGACTACTAATTTTTATTGCTTATTCATAGCATACTATGTCAGCCTAGAAATTCTTTAAGGGCTCATAACACATTCCTTGCACTGAAGAGTTTGCAGTTTACTGGTAGACACAATGCACAAGTGAGAGTACCAAATTGTGCCCTCAGTTACTCCCCCTATTGACATCAATGGAGTCACACACCAACTATATTTTGTACTTATTATGGGGCTTGTGTTAATGGTCTTTGGGGATAGACAATTTTTATTTGCTTGTTTTATTGACCTTAGAATTTAGACACTAAATCCCTTGAAACAGTGCATAACATGACTTTTTTTTAAAAAAAGCCATCGTTTTTCAGCCAGGACATGATCTAGCGCTTAAAATGATTCCATTACTGCACAATTCACAGAACTGGCCTTTCTGCTTTTTGACTCAAGACTAGTCCATACTGCTAAAATGCAGTATGTCTAGTGTTTTACTCTCCAGGGGACTGAGCAGCTTCAGATACTGGTCTGAAATATAAAGGTTTTTCATATTTAAAGAGATTCTGATGGATGCACTTTCTTGAGCAGAACATGGGTGGTGGGTATCATAGTCTGTGCCTCCCCAAACAGCCTAGCATGGCCCCACCCACGCTCCGTCCCAAGCCAGGCTGCCTCCTGCAGTTCCCAGTGCTCTTCCCTGGTTGGCCTGCCTCCCACTGGGACTCAGGGTGGCTGGTTCAGGGGCTGTGTTGGCCGGCGCACTGGGGCTGGGGGCGCTGCAGCTGCACTGCCCAGCCCTCGGAGGCTGGGGACATGGTGCCCGGCTGCCCGGAACATCGGGGCTTAGGATGAGTGGGCTTCCTGGAGCACCGGGGCTGGCTGCGCTGACGCCTGGCGCTAGCGGCCATGGGTGGCCGGTGATCCGGCCGTTGGGGGAGGCTAGCCTCTGGCCCCTCCCCCTCTGCCCCGGACCCACCCCTCCCCCTGATCCCTCTTCCCTGCAGGAGCCCAGAGCACCCCCACTGCAGCCCTCAGCCCCAGCACCTGGAGGCCGGGGTGGGCAAAGCCCAACCCCTGGTGCTTCGGGCAGCGCAGTCACTGTGCCCCCAGCCCTGGAGCGCTGGGTGGCAATGCCCCAAAGCAGAACATTTAAAACAGAGTGCTTTTAATGCACAGTATGCACACTTGATTCTCTACTATATTCAGCAGGACATGCAGTGTCCAGTGTAGATCCCACCAGAGAGATGATAAATTACATTACCCTACAGCTGAACAGCTGATTGATTGCACCACATTTCAGCCTAGTTCATAGCCTTCCTCTCAGTGGTCTTGATGCAGTGAAAATGAGATTTTATCTAGTCACCAAGTGATACAAGCACAAACCCTGTCGCCCAGCATTGCACTTAAACACCCCCTACTTCATCTGGGAAGCCACATTATGCTTCTAGAAGATATATAATGTATATATAAAGAATCAACAAGAAACACATTTCCATGTAACCAAGTAATAGCTTTAAAAATACTTGTACCATTAAAAAGTTGGACATGACAAATTGAGCTTTAACTGGAAGCTTTTTTCCAGAAGACCTGAAGAAAGCGAATGTGCCAAAATGTTAAAAGGGTAAATGGGATGACCCACATAATTATAGGCCTGTTAGTTAGTCTGACATCGATCTCAGGCAAGATAATGGAGTGGCTGATACAGGACTCTATAAGTAAAGAATTAAAGGAAGTTAATATAATTCATGCCAATCAACATGGGTTTATGGAAAACGGATTCTGTCAAATTAAACATATCCTTTTGAAATTACAAGTTTGGTTGATAAAGGTAATAGTGTTGATGTGATATACTTAGACATCTGTAAGGTATTTGACTTGGTACTGCATGACAATTTGATTAAAAACCTAAAACAATATAAAATTAACATGTCACATAATAAATGGATTAAAATATGGCTAACCGATAGGTCTCAAAATGTAATTGTAAATGGGGATTCATCAAGCGGGCGTGTTTCTCAGGGGTCCCACAGGGACTGTTCTTAGTCCTATACTATTTAACATTTTCATCAGTAATCTCAAAGAAAACCAAAATTATCACTGATAAAAATTACAGATGACAAAAATAGGGGAGTGGTTAATAATGAAGAGGCCAGGTTACTGATTTAGAGTGATCTGGATCACTTAGTAAGCTGGTTAATAAGCAAACAATATGCATTTTAATAAGGCTAAATGTAAACATATACATCTAGGAACAAAGAATGTAGACCATACTTACAGGATGGGGGACTCTATCCTGGGTGCAATCACTCTGAAAAAGACTGGGTGTCATGGTGGATAATCAGCTGAACAAGATTTCCCAGTGTAACACGGTGGCCAAAAGGGCTAATGTGATCCTTGGATGCTTAAACAAGGGAATCTTGAGTAGGAGTACAGAAGTTATTTTAACTCTGTATTTGGTACTGTTGCGACCACTGCTGGGATATGTATCCAGTTCCAGCACCCACAATTCAAGAAGGATGTAGGCAAATTGGAGGGGGTTCAGAGAAGAGCCATGAGAATGATTAAAGGATTAGAAAACCTGCCTTACAGTGCTAGACTCCAGGAGCTGAACTATTCGGCTTAGCCAAGAGCAGGTTAAGTGGGGGCTTGATTGCAGTCTGCAAGTACCTACATGGGGAACAAATATTTAATAATGGGCACTTCAATCTAGCAAAGAAAGGTATAACACAATCCAGTGGCTGGACGTTGAAGCTAGACAAATTCAGGCTGGGAATAAGGCATAATTTTTTAATAGAGAGAGCAAATAACATTTGAATAATTAACCAGTACCCCTGTGGGATTCTCCATCACTGACAATTTTTAAATCAAGATTGGATGTTTTTCTGAAAGATGTGCTCTAGGAATTATTATGGGGAAGTTCTATGGCCTGTGTTATATAAGGTCAGACTAGATTATCACAGTGGTTTCTTGTAGCCTTGTAATCTATGAAACTATGACCAATTCTCTGAACTAAAGTAAGGAAAAGTAGGTGTCCAGAGCGTATTCAAGATGCCAGATCAAGACAGCATATCAGTTTCAGATACATAGATAAAATATAATATATGCAGTATTAAGCCTTCAATAGGATACTGCATTTGCTATTTCAGTGTTGTCATACAAACAATTTAGGGTTACCCCAAACATCCCCTTTATAAACTTGCTCTATCATCATGGCAACTAGTTACAACTATAATTTTTTAATCACTACGTGACTGAGCCTTTTTAGCCAAGATAATTGTGGATAACAATTTTGAAGTGACCACAAAGTCCTTTCATCAGTGTCCATTTAAATTGGGCCAGGTCAGGAAGCCACCATTCCATTTTGTGAATCCAGTGTTTTATTTACCAGCTGTTTTGTGGTACCTGAACTATCCTCTGTAGTTTTAGTTAGTCTAATCTAACCCTAGAAGGGACCTGCTTTCGAGTTTGAATTTGGATGGGGCTGAAGTCTCACAAGACCAGTTCTGATGAAATACGTCTACTTTAAAGATGGTGTAAACATTGAGATAGCAGAGCTCTCAGATGCTCAGTCAGTGCACTGAAAACTCACAAGAACATCTGGTGAGATTTTGATGTCTCCATCTGTTCCTTAGCTATCATTCACCCTGGAATCTGAAACCCAAGCTGTAGCCCACAGCCAAACAGATACAAATCCTCAGCCCACATCAGATAAAGACTGAAGCATGAATGACCGAGACCTGCAACTTGGAAAGAATAGAGGCCTGGAGCCATATGCTGCTGCCAGTTATATTAAACAAGAGTCTAATACAACCTCTGTAAATGTGCTAACTATATTACAAGACACACTAATCTCTAAAGGGAAACTTGGAAGCCACCAGCACCACTAAGTTCTTCGTGTTATCTCCTGTTGTGTACAAGCACTGCTAGTCTTACATGCTTTGCTGTTTTGTCCTCACTTTTCAGAGGTCCCATAGCCTCTTGCTGCTGCAGTGCTTACTTCACAGCATACTGCAGGGTTTTTTTGTTCAACAACCTGTAAGATTTCCCCCCTTTCTCTTCACACTTATTGCATAGTTCAGACACTTGACTGGAACTGAAAATTGAGGCTGTTGAAGCAGCCAAGTAGGTAAATGCAGCAAACCAACTTTTGTCATTTCATGTAACTGTAAGCTTCCTCATTAAGGGTTGGTTGACAGGAGTGAAGGACTCAGGTTATGTCTACACTTAAATGTAAACCTAGGGTTCAAACTCAGTCTCAAGCCTAACCCCCCTTCAGTCTACATACAAATTGTGCTAACCCAGGTCTTGGAACCAGGTTCTTAGGACCCCATAGGGCTGGAGGGTCTGAGCCTGAGTCAACCCAGGATTCAATCCATATTCCTTTGCAGTGTAGATGCAGCCCCACAGGAGTTGTGCTCTGGGAGTCCGTGAAAAGCATCCAACAATCTCACAGGCCAACTTTTTTTGTCCTCTGGACAGTCAAGTTTGGTGGGCAGAGAGATTATTCCACACTGAACCGCAAACAAAGAGCTAAAACAGCCACGTTTTGGGAGGGCGCTAGGAAGGCTTGGATATGGGTAGTTGGACTTTGGCCCACATAATGCAGCGTAGATGCTGGAGCCCCAATCTGGGACCGAGGTTTCAACAATACCTAACCTCGAGTCACAAATGAATGTAAATGCTCAAGCCTTAGGTTAACAAACCTAGGATCTGCTAACAAGTTCTACTAACTCTGGGCTGACATTGCAGTGTAGCCGTACCCATAGAGACCTGGGACCACAGACCTTCTGCACAGGCCTGTGTCATATTACCATAATGAGAAACTGTACAGCTTCTTGAGTGAGTGTTTCTCTGTCTGTATACTCCTCCATTACTCCCTTATATTGAGAATGCAACATAATCACTAGATCCTTAGCTTTAACAACAGAATGTTTTTCTATCTGGATTACTGGAAGAGCCAACGTTTTACATTTCCCTCATTCTTTTAATAAGCTAACATGGTCTCAATCTGGAGGTGGAGGACGTAGAGGTAATACTGCTGGCTTCTATGGATAACATGCATTTTGCACAGCTGTGCGTATTTGCATATAATAATACTTGATGTGCTACTAATTGTGATAAACTGATGCCATAAAAACTTCTCAAGAGGCAAAGTCAAGAAAGAGGGCGTACTGTACAATACACTTCCCACCTTGCAGCCTGGATGTTTAGAATACATATTTAGGTTTTGAAAGATTGGTTAATTTAACCAGTAAAGTCTCACCAGGAGTTCCAAATGTTAGTGAGACAAATGATAAGCTGATGTAAATCAGTGGAACTCTGTTGACGCCAGAGGTATGTTGATTTACAGCAGCTGAAAATCTGGTCCTCTGTTTGTTGTTGGTGTTTTCTTTCCTTACTTGAAAACAAAACAAAAGCAGATTGCTTCAGAAAGGTTCTGGAGAAATCATGATTTTAGCTTGTGTCTGACTGCAGTAATTAAGGGCTGGATCCTTTTTGCATTTCCCACCCTTTTATCTGGGCCTAGGTCTTGTTTAGATCTGGCCATGTCTGCTGTGCAGACAGCTGTGTATAAGTATTTCAGTCTCTACCAAGGATGGAGTTTTTCATCAAAGAAAACAGGATCCTGCAACTATGATACTATTTATGATTTAAAACATTTATTGAGAAATCCATGTAGCTGATACATCATAAAGTACAGCAGGCAGCTGGTTCAGAATCTACTCTCACCTACATTGCATTTACATCATTGTAACTCAATTGATTTCAGTGGATTTATGCCAGATTTATACCAGGTTATGATCAGAAGCAGACCCATTGTCTAACATACCTGTTTCACACTATCTTGAAATCAAAATTTCAAATCTTTTCCATGAGTTTAATTGGGGAAAAAATGGTGAACTTGAACTAGAAATGAGAAATACACCAGGGAAATATATAATTTTAGATATTAAAGCTTTTTTGTTCCAGTACTGAAATGTAAAATCACAGAATTGTGCCTTTAGCCATGTTTTCCCTCCCCCCCACCTCTTTTCCCTTTGTATCCATTATGCCATCTAGACATTCTGTCTCCTTATCCACAACACAGAATGTTTTGAGAAAAGGGAAATCGTTATTGCATTCATCCCCAGCATCATGATTAATGTCATCTTGGATGATGGGAGCACAGAAATAGAAAAGATTTCACAGTCTAAAGGTTCTCTTGTAGTAAGTTTATGAAGTGAGTTGTCTGCCTGTTTAATAGATCTATCGTGGTAGAAGTTAATATACCAACTCAATGCAATGACTAACAGTGGTGCAATGAGTTTAATGTGAATACATCAATGTACAGGAATCCAAAAGTAGATTAATACTTTATATTTTATTAATAGAAATGGGAGAACAAGGAGATCTTGTTTTGTTCTGGTAAAACCTCAACAATCATATTTTGACTTCCCATTCCTAATAGAACCCTTTGGTTTTATATTTGGTTTCGATTCATTTATTTTACATTTTTCTGTTTGTCACTTGTTATGGACTCAAATTAAATAATCACTTTTCTTGCTCTGCTTCTAGGAATGAAAGCTGAATAAAATTTAAAGCCCTCTTAACCCCAGCTTGTAGCACAGGCAACTTTTGCATAAAGGAGAACACCAAGTAAATGAAACATCATTGGAAAACCAAAGTATGTAATAAACCAGCCTCAATAAAGCAAATATATAGGAAAATAGTGTCCAGACTATTACCATCACTATAGGAAAAAAGTTATTTTAAAAACATATGTAATGAGGATGCATTACATAGAAGCATGTATCAAACTCATTTCAACACTGGAAAATTGAATATACATTGCAATTAATGTTAAGAAAATACCTATACAAGCACAAAATAAATTACACCCCAAATCTCGGATCGATAGCACTACACTGAAATTGACTAGAAAACATAAATGAAGCAGAAAAATAATGTAGGGAAAGCTTTTTTGTTCCATTACTGAAATGTAAAATCAGATGTATTTATTGAAATATTCTACCAGAGAACCTTTGTGCTATAAACTGGGGTTTATATGGTTTTACACTGTATTAATCATTAAATCATATTTTAAATACACACTCACCACCACAAACAAACTAGTGCTGAGGAAGCCTCAAAAGTATCAGAGTTCAGATTGGAAAAGAGTCCAAATATGCAAATACGTATCCCAAATTTACGGATAGCTATCATAGACCACATGTATAAGTAACCACTGTAGGGTATAAATATAATACTAATTTTAGTTGAGAGATTTTCCCAAGGTCACACAGCAAATCAGAGGAAGAATTAAGACTAGTACCCAGAGGACCAACTTCCAATCCCTCTGTGTGTGTGTGTGTGTGTGTGTGTGTGTGTGTGTGTGTGTGTGTGTGTGTGTGTGTGTGTGTGTGTGTGTGTGTGTGTGTGTGTGTGCCTATAGTTTCAGAAATGTTCTCTATTTTGGGTGCCCAATTGGACAATAATGGCCTGATTTTAGAGGTACTGGACATCCCACAGCTCTCACTGTCTTCAACTGCTCTAGTGGGTGCTCAGCGCGTCTGAATATGAGACCTCTAGGTGTCAAAAACAGCACATCCAAAAACTGAGATAGCTGAAATTAATGGACACAAACATTTAAGATTAAAAAAGTAAGTACATGAAAAAGTTGTTCCTTTACATACTGGTATTTGCGAATAAGATCAAAGTGTGTCCACATACACTGTAGTTTTGGAAGCGATGAGAGATTTTACACTATGGACCCTTTTCATTTGTCAAGTGTCTTGCACAGGTAAAGTGTTCTGCTAGCTTTCAGATGACTTAATATAAGGTTTTCAGAGTGGCTGGGAGGGCAGGGTCTGAATCAGAAACAATAATGCGCAGGAAAAAAATCTCTGCAATTAATGCCTGTTATTTACGGAGACCATTAAAAAACAAACAAACCAGACTTTATTTTCATCAGTGAAATCTGCTTATTTCCTGAGGATTTATTGTGATATTGATAGATGCCATCATTAAACAGAGTTGTGTAGAAAACATCATTTGCATTATTTTATCATCATCATGGTGTTCTTAGATTAGTAAAAAGAAAAGGAGGACTTGTGGCACCTTAGAGACTAACACATTTATTTAAGCATAAGCTTTCGTGAGCTACAGCTCTAATAAATTTGTTAGTCTCTAAGGTACCACAAGTCCTCCTTTTCTTTTTACGGATACAGACTAACACGGCTGCTACTCTGAAACCTTTTCTTAGATTAGTACTTGCCAGCACATTTAACTCGGATAGTTCAAAGAAATAAAATAGGCCTGAATAAAAATAAAGGGCCAGATCCTCAGATGGTGTGAGTCAGCATAGCTCTATTGGAGCACATGGATCTATGCTAGTTTACACTGGCTGGTATCTTTGTGACAGAATCTAAAGAGACAAAATACCATGGGATAATCTCATTCTTAAACCCGACCCACTGCTCACAGCAGTGTTATATTTACGACAAATTTAGCCGGTCTATTTTTAATGTAGATTTTCAGTTGTGTTTTAGAGTGATAACATTAAGGGCCTGATTATGAATCCTGTATTCACATTGGTGGGCACCTGGCACATTTTCTCTTTTAGAGCCAGACTGAAGTTAAACAAAATTGACTCCACAATACCTTTTGTACCACTCAGGGATGGATCTGATAATCCTTACTCAGGCTACAGGATTGTCATCTGTAAAGGAACTATAGGATGGTGACCTTAGTTTTGATGAGATTATTTTTAAAAAACCCACATTTGTATAAGTTTCAAAGCTTATCTGTCCTAGCTGAACTTTGAGTTGGAAAAACTGGGCTGGAAGCCTCCCAAGAAGAAAGTTTCATGTACGATGTGAGATATTTCTCACTTCCAGCCAGATGAGAATGACTATTTTCTGTCTGTTTCAGTACTTCTGCTTTTGGTTGCTGCTGGAACCCGGAAATGAAACAATGTGTGGAAACAATGGAGGGAGGAAAGGCAGGAGAATGAAGGTGCTGGAAATCTCTAAATCAAACATTTAAAGCCAGCTCAAGTCTTTGTTCACTTCGACCTTAATCATGGAGTTAGACCAGCATTTCTCTAATCCTTAAACTCAGAGCAGGAAAAGAATCATATAACAGGTCTATCCTCTACCAAACCATTGTTAAAACATAAAAATACAATGTATATAGGGTGACCAGACAGCAAGTGTGAAAAATCGGGACAGGGGGTGGGGGGTAATAGGAGTCTATATAAGAAAAAGACCCCAAAAATGGGACTGTCCCTATAAAATCAGGATATCTGGTCACCCTAAATGTAAATATGGCTCTCTGAGAGATGCTAAGAGCATATCTGGAAAACGATATTCCTGGTATGCACATGCTAATTATAAGCAATCTACCACTTGCGTCGCAGTCTCAGGACTGGATAGGATTCATACTGGGATGATTACATGGGAATTACAGACAGTCCAGTTGGGACAGCCATTTCAGAAAGGGATGATTTTTTAGTAGATTAAGAGCCCTGAATCACAGACAGAGCAACACTTGATTTCATTGTTCCGTCTGTTTCATTTAATTTTATTCCCACTGGGCTCCATACAAGTATCTGGAACACATGTGTTAAAGATAGATGCCCTTTCTATATAGTCTTCTCTTAAGAGATTAAAGCAAGGTTCTCCGGGGAAAAAATTAGAATTGGCAAATAATGAGTACCAATGTGGTAAAGAAAGGTTTGTATTGTTAGTAAGTAAAATCTACTCAGGCTCAGGACTTGAAGGTCTTGTGTGTCCCTGCATCACTGTAAAACCTTATAGATGTTTAGCTTCTACCTCAATCTGCTGAAAATAGCTTAATAATTCACAAAGGTAAAATAATGTCTCTTCAAGAGACATGTTCTAATTTGTGCTTTTCATTTTTCAAAAAAAATAATGACATTTTTGTTGTTTCTAATTTGTATTGCAGTAGCACTCAAAGGCCCTAATCAGGAGTGGGGTGCAATTGTCCTAGGTGCTCTAGAAAATACAACGAAAGAAAGTTCCATTTACAACCCAATTTAAGTATAAAAGTTATTGAAAATATAGGATGAAATCCTGCTCTTATTTAAGTCAATGCTTCACTGGGAACTTTGACATTGACTTCAGTGGTGTCAGGATTTCATACATAGGGTCATGTCCTGTAGTCTACTGAAGCCAATGGGACTGAGCACGTGTCTGAAACCAGGCTCTATTCCATAGCTCCTAAAATATTGTTTGTGAGTAGTATTAGGTGATGTTGCATGCACAGCCATACTATGTAAGTTACATAAAAACAGGGGTTGCTAGTTTACCCACAGGCAGATCTAATCGTATAAATGCAAGGTTGCCATGACACATTCAAAGAAGCCCCCAAGAATACATACTGCAAAAATTAAAAGCGGTAGATGTGGTATATCTTGACTTTAGTAAGGCTTTTGATACTGTCTCGCATGACCTGCTCATTAACAAACTAGGGAAATACAACTTAGATGGAGGTACTATAAGATGGGTGCATAACTGGTTGGAAAATTGTTCCCAGAGAGTAGTTATCAGTGGTTCACAGTCATGCTGTAAGGGCATAATGAGTGGGGTCCTGCAGGGATCGGTTCTGGATGAGGTTCTGTTCAATAGTTTCATCAATGATTTAGATAATGGCATAGAGAGTACACTTATAAAGTTTGTGGACGATACCAAGCTGGGAGGGGTTGCAAGTGCTTTGGAAGATAGGATTAAAATTCAAAATGATCTGGACAAACTGGAGAAATGGTCTGAAGTAAATGCACTGCAACAGACTAGGGACTGAGTGGCTAGGCAGCAGTTCTGCAGAAAAGGACCTAGGGGTTACAGTGGATGAGAAGCTGGATATGAGTCAACAGTGTGCCTTCCTGCCAAGAAGGCTAACGGCATTTTGGGCTGTATAAGTAGGAGCATTGCCAGCAGATTGGGGGATGTGATCATTCCCTTCTATTCGGCATTGGTGAGGCCTCATCCGGAGTACTGTGTCCAGTTTTGGGCCCCACACTACAAGAAGGATGTGGAAAAATTGGGAAGAGTCCAGCGGAGGGCAAAAAAAATGATTAGGGGGCTGGAGCACATGACTTACGAGGAGAGGCTGAGGGAACTGGGATTGTTTAGTCTGCAGAAGAGAATAATGAGGTGGGGGGATTTGATAGCTGCTTTCAACTACCTGAAAGGGGATTCCAAAGAGGATGAATCTAGACTGTTCTCAGTGGTAGCAGATGACATAACAAGGAGTAATGGTCTCAAGTTGCAGTGGGGGAGGTTTAGGTTGGATATTAGGAAAGCCTTTTCACTAGGAGGGTGGTGAAGCACTGGAATGGGTTACCTAGGGAGGTGGTGGAATCTCCTTCCTTAGAGGTTTTTAAGGTCAGGCTTGACAAAGCCCTGGCTGGGATGATTTAGTTGGGGATTGATCCTGCTTTGAGCAGGGGGTTGGACTAGATGACCTCCTGAAGTCCCTTCCAACCCTGATATTCTATGATTCTATGAAAGTACTCCAATTAGGAAGGAACAATCAGTTGCACACATAAAAAATGGAAAATGACTGCCTAGGAAGGAGTACTGCGGAAAGGGATCTGGGGGTCATAATGGATCACAGCTAAATAGGAGTTAACAATGTAACACTGTTGCAAAAAAAAAAAAAGCAAACATTATTCTGGGATGTATTAGCAGGAGTATTGTAAGCACGACACGAGAAGTAATTCTTCCACTCTACTCTGTGCTGATTAGGCCTCAACTGGAGTATTGTGTCCAGTTCTGGGCGTCACATTTCAGGAACGATGTGGATAAATTGGAGAAAGTCCAGAGAAGAGCAACAGAAATGATTAAAGGTCTAGAAAACATGATCTATGAGGGAAGATTGAAAAAAATGGGTTTGTTTAGTCTGGAGAAGAGAAGACAGAGGGGACATGTTAACAGTTTTCAAGTACATAAAAGGTTGTTACAAGGAGGAGGGAGAACAATTGTTCTTCTTAACCTCTGAGGATAGGACAAGAAGCAATGGGCTTAAATTGCAGTAAGGGCGGTTTAGGTTGGATATTAGGAAAAACTTCCTAACTGTCAGAGTGGTTAAGCACTGGAATAAATTGCTTAGGGAGGTGGTAGAATCTCCATCATTGGGGATTTTTAAGAGCAGGTTGGACAAACACCTGTCAGGGATGGTCTAGATAATAGTTAGTCCTGCCTTGAGTGCAGGGGACTGGACTAGATGATCTCTTGAGGTCCCTTCCAGTTCTATGATTCTATAGTTCCCAAAACTATTATTGTGTGTGCTGCAATTGTTAGTGTAGCAGGTTCTTGCTTTTCCAACAGGGCATGACCATGCCTCAGTTTGCCTCTTTGGGAAACTTGATGTGATATAGCCTTCCTGACAAATCATGTACTCCCCTTCCAGAGTAAACAAAAGTCCAAACACAAAAACATATTCCTATCCCTCCTCCGGCTACAGCTTTCAACCACTTTCGTGAAGGGCTGATCAATGCCAACAGTAATTTTCCCTCCCCAAGTTAAAAAGTTCACAATTCCTTTCCCACAGCATCTTCCCTGGATTTCCTTTGTTGATGCAGCAAGTGAAGGGAGGTTCCTTCCTACCCTCTCAGGAAGCTCCAGCTGAAAGAAGCCACCACCACTGGATTCTATCCCAGTCCTTCTATTCTCCTTTTGTTCAAAGCCTCTTCCTTCACTCCCTTTTCCCCACTCCAGGTCCTTCTCACCTCTTCCCAGGACTTTTGTTACAGTCCCTTTCCAGGCAGCTTCCTAGCTGTCCTGAAGGAAGGCCGCTCATTATATTCCCTGACACTTCTTCCCAGGAAGCATTGCTGTCACAGCCCATAGTTAAATGGTTAATTCCCTCTGGACTATATCCTCCAGAAAGCTCTTGTTCAGGTCTGATTCAGGACCAGGGTTGGGTCCAGCCCCGCATCCCTGTTACCCTCCAAAGACACTTATGGGTGCTACTGAGAATGCACTCTGGGCACTCGGCCTGCAGACCCCTGACCCAGTTGTGGATTGCTTCACAGGGGCCCAAATAGAAACTGCTATTGCTTTACTTTGAGTTGAAACTATTTAAGCCACTGCACTGCAAAGGGTATTTGCAACCTTTCCCTTTCTTGCTAAACCCCCAACTTCAGCCATCTTCCGAGTGCTTATTGGGGACCCCATGGATAGCACATAGCATCTGAACTACCATCAGCACTTGCTTCTGAGTCATGGTACACTATCTGAGAGGTTTGCTTTATGAGAGCACTGAGAAGCTATAAAATTACCCTCCTTTTGCCCTCCTTGTGAAAAACCGCCCAAATTATACCCCTCTGGAAAAAAAAATCAGTTTGAACCACTTAGTAGAGACTTGCTAAATTACTTAGCTGCTAAAATCTCAGAAGATTCCATCCACACTGGGCATTCTTCAGCCTGGTGCTGAGCAGAACTTTCTCTGCAATTGCAGCTCTAGGCTGCTACGGGCCGTGCCAGCACTGGCCCCTGAACTCAGAACAGGAAGCTGTTGCATTAATGTCAATGGAATAAGTTGGCATATAGAGTCAAGTGTTAACGTGACCAAGTCACTGTACAATGTTAACAGTTTTAAATGAGGTTCACGGTTCCGAGTACAGAGTCCTCAGACTACTTAGTACCATGGCAAACACACCAGGAAATTAATGCCAAAGGTTAGAAATTTATTGATTGAAAGACAAAAGAAGAAGAATCAAAACAAAGCAAAAGACATTGAAACTGTTTTACATAATCACTCAATTTTAAACTTAATCAAAATCTATCAACATCTCTTTAAAAAGAGAGGGAATATTGGTTAAAGTCTATTATTCTGTCAAGCAGTCCTCCTTGGTGGGTGGGAAGGAAGGTGTTAGTTCTATTGCTCAATTTTGAGTCGAAAATGATAAGTCACTTTCCTGCTTTTGACAGACAGAGAGACACAGAAAGGAGAAAAGAGACAGGGTAGTAAAGATGAGGGAACTGTGGCTTTTGTTGATGTTCTCAGGATCCAGCGTGGCTAGTCAGTCACAGATGCTTTGGGCTGGTAGGTCAGCCAGAATAGTGGTTGGTCTGGACCCCAGCTTTCCTCCCCTGTCAGGGACATCATTTGGTTGGTTTGGTCCAGTCCATCTCCTTCACTAGTCCTTCTCAGGCTGAGTAGATCTGGGCCGTGTCATTTCATCATGTTGGTGCTGTGCAGTGTAGTTGATTTCAGGATTAGGTGAAAAACAGAGAGAGATTGGACAGGAGGAAGATAGTGGGGGCCAGAAAGGGACACATGAGGGAGGGGAAAATAAAGCTGGCTCTCACGGGTATTAGACTGGGATCCTTGCTGGTGCAATGGTGATAGTCAAGCATCCCCACTGGTGTGTCAAAATCTGGGAGTCATGATAAAAATCCTTTCACCATGGCCGCAATAGGGGTAGAAATGCTTATTCTCTCCCAAGCCACTTTTTAAAGGCCCCCAAAAGTGGATGGGTGGAATAGTCCATCCTCTCATTATTTTGTCCACTAACTAGGCCTAATTTCCAAAGCACCAATGTTGGTCCATTGATTTTTGATCCTCTACTCCTCTTGTTTATAAGTCATAATCTTAACACAGTCCTTGGGGGGTATCAGTAGACCCTCTCTGTTTAAATTGATCCAGTTTGTCTCCTTCTTACATCTTTTCTTCAATAATTGTATATAACAAGTCATTGTGACAATTCATGAACGTTTACTCACCTTCTACTGGTGAGGCTTACAATTAAAGTAAGGCCCCAATTATCACAACAGAGCCTGTCTCTCTTCTGCTCCCAGTGATCCCCCTGCTGAGACCAGGCAGCTTAGAGGAGGAAGCTGCCTGATTCACATACACCAGCTGAATGAACTCTTTCTCTAGGAAGCTTTTACCAAACTTCAGAAACTATCAGAAGCCTGCATCCCAAGAAAGGGGAAAAAATTCATAGGCAGGAGTTGTAGACCAAGCTGGATGAGCAAGCATCTCAGAGAGGTGATTAAGAAAAAGCAGAAAACCTACAAGGAGTGGAAGATGGGAGGGATCAGCAAGGAAAGCTACCTTACTGAGGTCAGAACATGTAGGGATAAAGTGAGAAAGGCCTAAAGCCATGTAGAGTTGGACCTTGCAAAGGGAATTAAAACCAATAGTAAAAGGTTCTATAGCCATAAAATAAGAAGAAAAGAACGAAGAAGTGGGACCACTAAACACTGAGGATGGAGTGCAGGTTAAGGATAACCTAGACATGGCCCAATATCTAAACAAATACTTTGCCTCAGTCTTTAATAAGGCTAATGAGGAGCTTAGGGATAATGGTAGGATGACAAATGAGGATATGGAGGTAGCTATTACCACATCCGAGGTAGAAGCCAAACTCGAACAGCTTAATGGGACTAAATCGGGAGGCCCAGATAATCTTCATCCTAGAATATTAAAGGAACTGGCACATGAAATTGCAAGCCCATTAGCAAGAATTTTTAATGAATCTGTAAACTCAGGGGTTGTACCATATGACTGGAGGATTGCTAACATAGTTCCTATTTTTAAGAAAGGAAAAAATGTGATCCGGGTAACTACAGGCCTGTTAGTTTGACAGCTGTAGTATGCAAGGTCTTGGAAAAATTTTGAAGGAGAAAGTAGTTAAGGACATTGAGGTCAATGGTAATTGGGACAAAATACAACATGGTTTTACAAAAGGTAGATTGTGCCAAACCAACCTGATCTCCTTTGAGAAGGTAACAGATTTTTTAGACAAAGGAAATGCAGTGGATCTAATTTACCTTGATTTCAGTAAGGTATTTGATACAGTTCCACATGGGGAATTATTAGTTAAATTGGAAAAGATGGGGATCAATATGAAAATTGAAAGATGGATAAGGAACTGGTTAAAGGGGAGACTACAACGGGTCACACTGAAAGGTGAACGGTCAAGCTGGAAGGAGGTTACTAGTGGAGTTCCTCAGGGATCGGTTTTGGGACCAATCTTATTTAATCTTTTTATTACTGACCTTGGCACAAAAAGTGGGAGTGTGCTAATAAAGTCTGCAGATGACACAAAGCTGGGAGGTATTGCCAATACAGAGAAGGATCGGGATAACATACAGGAAGATCTGGATAACCTTGTAAACTGGAGTAATAGGAACAGGATGAAATTTAATAGTGAAAAGTGAAAGGTCATGCATTTAGGGATTAATAAGAAGAATTTTTGTTACAAACTGGAGACTCATCAGTTGGAAGTAACAGAGGGGGAGAAGGACCTCGGAGTATTGGTTGATCACAGGATGACTATGAGCCACCAATGTGAAATGGCCGTGAAAAAAGCTAATGCGGTCTTGGGATGTATCAGGCGAGGTATTGCCAGTAGAGATAAGGAGGTGTTAGTACCATTATACAAGGCACTGGTGAGACCTCATCTGGAATACTGTGTGCAGTTCTGGTCTCCCCTGTTTTAGAAGGGTGAATTCAAACTGGAACAGGTACAGAGAAGGGTTACTAGAATGATATGAGAAATGGAAAACCTGTCTTATGAAAGGAGACTCAAAGAGCTTGGCTTGTTTAGCCTAACCAAAAGAAGGCTGATGGGAGAGATGATTGCTCTTTATAAATATATCAGAGGAATAAATAGCAGGGAGGGAGAGGAATTATTTAAGCTCAGTACCAATGTGGACGCAAGAACAAAATGGATATAAACTGGCCATCAGGAAGTTTAGACTTGAAATTAGACGAAGGTTTCTCACCATTAGAGAAGTGAAGTTCTGGAACAGCCTTCCAAGAGGAGCAGTGTGGGCAAAAGACATATCTGGCTTCAAGACTAAGCTTGATAAATTTATGGAGGGGATGGTATGATGGGATAGCTTAATTTTGGCAATTAATTGATCTTTGACTATTAGCGGTAAATATGCCCAATGGCCTGTGATGGGATGTTAGATTGGGTGGGAATCTGGGTGAGATTCTGTGCCCTGCGTTGTGCAGGAGGTCAGACTAGATGACCATAATGGTCCCTTCTGACCTTAAAGTCTAGGACTCTATATCCCCTAATCTCATCTACAAGGTGCATCCACATCACCTCTTTATCCAGACATCTACATGTCTACTTATCTACTTTCTTCAGTTTCACCACCTCTGCTCCTTCTCTTTTCCCTCCTTCTACTCTCTTTGTTACTTAATATACTTTTAAATGACTTGCAGAACAGCAGTACTAGACACATAGGGTCAGTGAGCACAGTTCCCTCTAAGCTGTGCGCGTGTGCGTGTGCACACAGATCCTAAACCCCGCGCACACGGTGAAACACCATGCGCACAAAAATTTGCACAGAAGCACAACAATTTGCACAGAAGTTTTTTGCACACACGGCCTGTCAAAAATTTGCACAGAAGAAATTTTCTGTGCACATGGCCTGTTAAAAATTAGAGGGAACATTGGTCAGTGGCTTTGCTCATGACCACCTTGTCTATTGTGTTATTGACAATTGGGTTACGTTTTCTTTGCCTATGTGTGTAGTGACATTCTATGTCCTTCCATTATGTGAGGAGTGAGTTCTGTTTAGGACAGTGGAAAAGGTCAACTGCAAACAGATTCATTATCATTTTGATAAATGAAAGTTTTTAAACCATGGAAATAAGCTTTCTTAACTTCCCTGGCTATGGTAAAGGGTTCTGTTTATAAGGCTTGTGTGTGCTGGGTACATTATGAACTATAATTCAGTATTCTTGGCCTCCCCCAGATAAATATTAGGCATGTCAAAATCCACAAATCAGAGCAGACCTGACTCAAAAAGGCCAAATAATAGTCTGGAATATTCACTTGTTGAGCCATCCTATTAACTCAGCAAACATTTTTAAAGGACAATTGTATTAAAATATGATGTACTGAATTACCTGGCAGACATGGGGGAAAGGATAAGAAGCATTCCCTGAATTTTATGTACTGAAGCAAAGAAAATGCTGATTGATTCAATATTCCCTTGTGAGGCAGCTCTCTTTACAACTCAGCATGTGTTACAAAAGTATGGAACTTTAGTTTGAATCTTGTGGTTTGACAGAGACACTGATTCAGCTTCTCATAAAAGAGTTTAAAGAAAAAGAGCTCTCGTTACTCTTCGGGGATCAGGGAAAAGACCTTAAATTGGAAAGGGTGGAGTGAGGGGGAAAAAACCACTTTAAAAACACACTTTCTGGAGGCATAAGAATACTGTTTGTAAGTGAGGTGAAAAGGACTGCTGAGGAATTGTGCATCCATGAAGTCATGCTTGGTAGAGAGGGGATGGGACATAGCTGGAAAATCACCTCCCAGAGAAGGCCATTGGACCAGGCATTCCATCCTGGTAAGAGGCAGGGGGAGTGGAGAGTGAATTGTAGCAGTAGCCTGACCTATTCCATGTTACTGGGTCCAGAAAATAAAAATCACGCTCTTACCAGCACTCTTAGCAGTAAGCACTGCTTCACATGCTTACTACATGGTACCACATGTAAACTAAATCTTTGGTAAACTTTTATCCTGTCTAAAAACCTGGCATGAAACTGGAAAAGGTAGGTGCAGCACTTCCAAAAATTTTCCTAGAGTTAAGTGATATTGAAGAAAAAATTGGAGAGAGTGAAATTCTCCACAGTGTTGCTGTAGGCAGGCACAGAGGCACACTGGAGGTCATGGACCATACGTGCCAGTGGAAGCATGAGGGAGACTGAATACTGCTAGATAAAGTCTTTCCCAAATGTGAAGGATAATTTGATCCGTGCAAGAATGTCACTTGGGAAAGGTACGCTATACAAGAAACTGCTACCAGGTGAGACCACTGACTGATGTTGTAGACCTGTGTAATAAAGCTAAGTCATGTGATTTTGAACAGTTATCTGATAGGACTAATAAGAGAATGAATTATTGGTGGTATATCTAACAACTAAGTCAAATCAAGGTTATTGTAGGAAATGGACTCAATGTTGAAAAGATCAGTGAGTACTGACAAGGCTAATTAAAAACTGCACTTCCCAAATGAAAATGTTAGCAAGCAGTTAAACAACTGAAGTATGTCTAGTTAATGGTGAAATTGATGTTAAGTGAATTCAGAAACGAACTGATTGGGTCAGCATGTGTTACTTCTGCCAGCACATAAACACTCTTATGAGCATTCTAGATGTCCAAGACACAGAGAGCCAATGGCCTCCTTGATTTTGTTTCCATGTATTCAGTTCTTCTAGTAGGGCTGACCCTCAGAAGGGGCTCTCACTCGGATGACCGTGGTGCAGGTAGCATAGCTGTTAGAAAGCATCTGGTAACCTGACAAACTATTTAAAGGTCAAGTTTCTCCCACTTACCACAGGAATTCCCGATGTAATATTTCTTCTGTTCTAGTTTCCTGGCGGATGGTTGTTTTGTAACTACTTCAGCTTTAATTGCCCTTGGTTCAAAAAAACTTTTTTGTTTTCTTTCTTTGAATTTCATAATAATTGTGAAGTGTTCCGTTACAGTCTAATAGTCTTATATTAGCAGAGTGATTTTTTAAATCAAGTTCTTCATTGTTTGCACTGACTTTTCTGCTAGCTCATTTGATGGTGCATAGTAAGGGCTTGATGATGGATGTGTGAACTGACGTATCCTAAATGAGTCAGTGCTAAGGACATCATACCATAAGAAACACACATTGTATGAGTTCAGAAACTAAGAAAAATCCACAGATACCACGAAACCCTGATCCAGACAGCCATGAATGCTGTCAAAGGTAAGATCTAAGTGTGAAATCTGAAATAAATACACAAAACTGAATATAAAAACACTGGAAACCACATGGGAGTCCTGATTGCCCTTGGTCCAGGCTCTGGACAGATCTGTTTGAATAAAAAGGGAAAGATGACTTTTCATTGTTGCTCTACTGCTCAATTTTAAAAAGAAAATGAATTGCTGCACACCACTCTATCAATGTAAGAAAAGATTGTAAGGAGGTCAGACTAGATGATCATAATGGTCCCTTCTGACCTTAGTATCTATGAATCTATGAATAGTCCCGCTATTGTGGGGAACTTACCTGGCTTCTGCACTACCCCGGTGAAGTGGGCTAGCGAAAGGATCCGAGTCCTCGCTTCCACTTCCTTTACCCAGAGGCCTCCCTGCCCTTGAGGACTCCCCTCCCACTCTCCTGTCTGGCAGAGTCCTCATAACCCCAACAAGGCTGGGCCCAGGATTCCTGGGGGGCTCGACCCCCAACGCTGCTGTGGTCACCTAGGACAGGGGCTAGGGTGACTCCACTCTCTCTGCACTGGGCACTTCTCTGACCCACTGATCATTACATACAATTTAAAGCAAATGCAAGCTATTTAATCAACAATTAATTTAAAAAAGAGTGAGGAAAAATGGGAAAGATTAAAGGAAACACATCACCCCGCTCTGTGGCAGGGAACATCACAAACAGTGTCTCTGGAATGTCAGGACAGTTCACAGTCTGTTCCTTGTAAGTCCGAGGCCTTCTTCTCAGACCCTGGCTGTGCTGCAGGGATGCTGTGGGTTGGACACTCGCTCTGGTAGTGGCCACAGGCTCTCAGGCTCCAGGAGGCAGGGCCCTTCTTCCCAGCATTGCCCCCGCCCTGTCGGGGTTACCAATCCCCCTCCGAGTCTGGCCTGCAGAGCCTCCTTGCTGAGGCGTCTCCCTGTGCTGGTCCCACTGCCCAGGGTCCCCCCTCGCTCTCTCCAGCTGCTCACGACACTGGGCCCCAGACTGCTACAGCCCCAGCCCCAGCTCCGGCTCCACTCTGCCTCAGCACGGCTGCTGCTCTGCCTCTAGCTCCCTGGGCTGCTTCTCTGGCCCCTCTGGCTCTGGTTGCTGCAGCTCTGCTCCCAGGACAGGTCTGCTCTGCAGGCTGCTTCTGTGACTCCACTCCCAGCACTGACCTGCTTCATGGGCTGCTTTTCTGGCCCCTCTGGCTCTGGTGGCTGCAGCTCTCCTCCCAGGGCAAGTCTGCTGTCTCTGGGCTGTGCCTCTGGCTTTGGGGCTGCAGCTCTGCTCCCAGGACAGGGCCTGCTCTCTCTGGGCTGCTTTTCTGGTCCCTCTGGATCTGGCACAGCTCTGCTCCCCAGCTCAGCTTGGGCCCCTGCTTTCTCTTTAGCTCGGCCCCGCACTGTCTGACCCAGGCAATTCCAGCTCACACGGAGGACGGGACCTCCTGACTCCCTGATTAGCCTGCCCGCCCTGATTAGTCTGCCCGCCGTCATTCAGGCTGACCTGGAGAATTGGCCTCTCCCCATTGCTCCTAGGGACTGGCAGTCTCAAGGTCCTGATTCCCCATTGACCTTTCCCCCTTTTAGTACTGGGAGCTAGCAACTAAATCCCCACTGAATGTTAGTAAGGGGGCAACAGTCCCCTTACATAAGTCAAGGTTTGTTCACCTGGAATTCCAGATGAGCTAATAACAGATAAATGGTCCTCAATTTATGAGTTACTCATCTCAACAATTCTTTTTGATATTTCAGTTCAGTAAGATCTATTGGGTAATGCAGTATTTTGTCATACTAAATTGGAGATCATCTCTTGCTTCAGGAAATCAGAGATTGCCCTAATTTGATAGAGCAGTAGCTCCTATATTATTATATGTCTTCTGCATTCCTTAACTTCTAGCGTACCAAGTATAATCAAAACTAATAAAGCCAATTTCATTTAGATATAAAATGTCATCTTATAAATTTTCCATGGCTTGCAAATGAAAAGCTGACAAATTAACTACCATGGAAAAGGAACCTTGTATCAGTGGTCTTATATTGTCTTTAATAAACTAAAAATATGAATCCATTACAGAATCATAGAAATGTACAGCTAGAAGGGACCTTGAGAAGTCATCAAATCCAGCCCTGTGCGCTGCAGCAGAACCAAGTAAACTTAGACTATCCCTGACAGGTCTTTGTCTAAACTGTCCTTAAAAACTATCAATGACTGGGATTCCACAATCTCCCTTAGAAGCCTAATCCAGTTCTTCAATATCCTAATAGTTTAAAAGTTTTTCCTAATATCTAACCTAAATCTCCCTTGCTACAGATTAAGCCCATTACTTCTTGTCCTACCTTCAGTGAACATGGAGAACCACCAATCTTCTTTATAACAGCCCTTAACATATTTGAAGATTTATCAGATCTCCACTCAGTCTTCTTTTCTCAAGACTAAACTAAGTTTCTTTCAACCTTTCCTCATAGGTCATGTTTTCTAGACCTTTTATCATTTTTGGTGGTGTCCTCTGGACTCTAATTTGTCCACATTTTTACTAAAGTCTGGCATATACAACTGAACATAAATACTCCAACTAAGGCCTCACCAGTGTCGAGTAGATCAGGACAATTACCTCCCATGTCTTACTTACAGCATTCCTCTAAATGCATCTCAGAATGATACTGGCCTTTTAGCAACTGCATCACACTGTTGACTCATTCAATTTGTGATCCACTATAACCCCCAAATCCTTTTGAGCAGTAATACTGCCTAGCTAGTTATTCCCCATTTGTAGTTGTGCATTTGATATTTTTTTTTCTAAATATAGCACTTTGCGCTTATCTTTATTGAATTTCATCTTGCTGATTTCAGACCAATTCTCCAATTTGTCAAGTTCATTCTGAATTCTAATCCTGTCCTCCAAAGTGCTAGTAACTCCGCCCAGCATGGTGTTGTATGCAAATTTTATAAACATACTATCCACTGTATTATCAAAGTCATTATCGAAAATATATACAAGTATCGGAACTAGACTATATCCCTGTCCCCGCAATTTGAACAGCAAACAATCAATAACTACACTCCGAGTACAGTCTTTCAACCAATTTTGCATTTGCTTTACAGTAAATTAATCTAGACCACATTTCCTTAGCTTCATTTGAGAATGTTGTGGTACTATGTCAAAAGTCTAACTAAAATCAACATGTATCAGATCTATAGCTTCCCTGGTATCTGCTAGGCCAGTTCGCCTGTCAAAGAATGAAATTAAGTTGGTTTGGCATGAATTGTTCTTGACAAATCCACGCTGGCTATTATTTATAACCCTACTATCTCCTCTAAGAGTTTACAAATTGATGGTGAGAATTGTTTGATGAATCTCTTTATTGGAAAAAACTGGAATGTACATAGGTTGAATGTCCATACAGCAAATTCCTGAGAAGTCACTTGTTTGTCCATGGGTCACCAAGAAACTGTGTTGAACATCAAAATGGGAAGAATTCTCCCTGGCTCAAGACTGTGGCTACTTGTGAGAATATGTTAGGTCTTAGTATGAATAGCAGGAGTAGTTTCATACAATTCTCCTAATGACGTTACAGTGAAGAAAAGGAAGTTTTTTAAGCAACAAGCTAAATTCAGCCATGGTTCATGGATGTCAGAATGGGAGCTTATTTTCAAACTTCAAATATAACTCACATAATATAAGTCAGACAAATTATGTGATTGCCCCCAGAGGTTCAGCGTGGTATATAGAAGTATGTGAATACATACAAATACTAACAGAACCTGCAAACAAACAAAATACCACAACACTTTGCAGACCTATCCGTCTTTTCTTCTGTCATGAGGCAAGGCTTCACCCCAGCTTGTTAAAGACTCACTGCCACACCCAGTATCTTGTAGGCATTTTTATTGTCCACCCCTAAACAAAAAAAAAATCAGATCCTCAGCTCACCCATTACATTTTAGGGTCTCACTGCCTCCCCTCCCAGGGGACTTTGGGAGTCCTGCTGCTCCTGCTTCTTAACCCCTTCTCCACCAGTTCTGATTCACCAGATCTCTTTTGACCCTTTATACCCCCAAGTACAGCCCTTCCCCCCGGGAGCATACGATCTGGCATAGGGTAGTGAGACCTGCTTCATTTACAGGGGACAGCCATCCTGTGACATGGATTTAAAAAAAAAAAGCCACCAACCAAAAAACAAACAAAAAAACCCTGCCTCTTTCAAAGGCAGATTTTTTCTGACCTGGGAGGCTACTTCTGGACTACTCTCACCCCCAACCCAAAACAGAAAAATTCATATATATACACACATTTGTACACATCAAATTCGCCACAGTCCTTAAAGCCTTACAATCCGGCAGGGCTCTGTCCACGTAACTTTATCTTCTTCTCCAGGGCTTCAAGGTCTAATTCTCCCTCAAGTTCACTGACCATGAGGATCAGGTGACCTCTCTCTTCTTAAGTGGCCTGATGTTCCACAGCCAGCTGCTCTTTTTCTTGCTTAATCATCTGTAGCGTGTGTTCTCTCTTGAGGTTGCTCTGGCAGTTCCCCAGTTCTTACAACAGAACCCAGAGAACAGATGCCCTCTGTCCTTCCCCCGCCAAGGTCCACTGTTTATACCCTGGCCTTTATCAGCATGCTGGGGCTGAGATGAGGTACTATCTGGGTCCTCACTGTACCCTCATCTGTGTCTGCCACCAGATTCTGTTCCCTGGCCCCCTTCTCTACCCAGAGACATTCCCACTCTCTGCCTCTACCCTAATGCATGCTAATTCTTGTCCCAGTCCCATCAACTGATTGATGATTTCTGACAACAGGTGCTTACATCCTGTAGCTCTTTTCAATACCTTTTTAGCTGATCTTATAAGCACCTAAGATAGTCAAGGACTTTCTCTTGGCCACACTCTGCTCCCTCCACTCCTTTCCCTATCAGCTGTGAGTCTTCGCTACCACTCTCCATGGCATCAGGGCTGGGAAACTCAGCCAATCTCTCCCTAAGATCACAGGCCCTGGCAGATACATAGCCAAACTCTCTAGCCTTGGACCCCCAGTTCCATTGTGGATAGACATGTGCCTCACCATATAGACAAGACATGCACAGAGAGATGCTAGTCCACCTTCTTTTACCATCACACCATCTTCTTGGACAAGGATATGCCCTCAACCCGAGTCCACCAAGCCCTTCTACCACCATTCCTCCCAGTCTGACTGATACCACATATGGTGAGCCCCAGTGTCATTTGGAATGGACCCCAGGCCACAGGTCTAGCTGTGATATTCCAGGGTAATCACATTCCATTATTGGGCAGTCTCATCTAATATGCCTAGGCTTGCTGCAATTAAAGCACACCACTAGACTCCCCCAGCCATCCCCAGAAGTACTTCTGCTGGACTGGGGGTCTGCCCAGTGCCCTGTTTTGGGCTGTTTGGGATCCTCACGCACTGAGAGCTTCTCTGCAACTCCCCCACTGTTGAGCCACTCTTACTCTGCCATGCTGTTCAGGCCACTCATCTCTTTTGGCCTCAAAGGCAGCATTTGCCTGTTCAACTGCCTCCCCGAGTAAGGCAGGCTGAAATTGCCTTGCCCAGCTCTGGGCTGCCAATGGAAGGGCCTTTAACAACTATGTGAGGATGACTTAGTCAATGATTCTCTATTGCACTGGTCTGGGGGCATAGCCACCAGGTTGTGAGGTCCTGTAGTCTTTGAGTCACTACTCATGGTATTGCCCTCTGTTGAAGCGGTTCAACCCAAAACTAGTGCCCACACACCTCCAGTCTAAGGTGGGCAGCCTTCGCCACAGGATAGAAGCCCATCTGCTCATTACTTACCACTGTGCCTCACCCAGCAGGAAGAGTGCTATGAGGGTTGCCCAAGTCAACTCCTGCGAGCCTACTGCACTTGCTACTCTCTTGAAAGTATGAAAGGAGGCCTCTGAGTCATCCTATAGCACCATCTTCACTAGGCCAGGGATCAGCTGGCCTGAACTTTCCATCCCCACACCCCCACCCATCCAGTCCCCAAGCCCAAACAATTCTGCTTGTTGCTAGAAGTGGGCCTCTTGCCACTGCTGCTGAGCAACCAGTTGTGCTGCTTGTCGCTCCCACGAGCTCCTCAGCTGTAGGAGTGTGACAGGTCTGTTGTTGCTGCCACTGTAATGCGACTGTCTGATGCTGCTGCGCCATTAATAACAGGCCCATCACACACACCCCAATCACCCAAGCTAAGTCAATATCTGAGGCTTCAATTCCCTCTTTTTTTCTTGGCACTAACGATCGTCCTTTCCCCCTTGTATCAAGGACCGTGTTGCAGTACCTGCATTCTCCACCATGTGTCACAAGGCAAGGCTTCTCCCAGCTTGCTAAGGACTCATTGCCATGTCCACAGTATATTTTAAACATATTTGTTGTCCAAACCTAAAGAAATAAACCAGTTTCTCAACTCACCCTTTATATTTTAGGCTCTCAGAAGACTCTGGCAGTCATGTTCCCTGCAGCTTCCCAGGCCCCTCTCACCAGATATGACTCACTGGGTCTCCTCTGGCCCTTTATATCCCCAGGTGCAGTCCCTGTCCCCTTAATTGGGTCAACTGGGTGCACCTGATCTGGCACAGCAGTGCTGGACCTGCTTCATTTACAGGGGCCAGCCACCCTCCTTTCCCTACTCCTGCTAGTTTCCATCTGCTTGCCTCCTTTCATGGCCTCTGACAATATCCTCATGTCTGCCCTGGCTTGGGAGCTTCCTTAGCTTCTTGTAACACCTCCTATCTTTTAAGTTGACCATTGGGGAACTGCTTCCTCTGCATGGGTCACTGATGTTTTAGTTTTCAGTTCCTGTGTGATATGGCCCACAGTGACATCTGACATTCTGGGATGCAAACAAAGTGAGTCTTCAAAATGCCTCCTATTAAGGTGAGTCCCAGATTCAAAGGATCAGTCAGACAGCTGAAGGCCTAAGTGCGGACGAAGGAAAAAACAGCTGATGAGGAGAGGGGCCATGAAGTGGATGGGGGGCGGGGGGGATGTTAGGCAGGAGATATAGGCTCCTGGGAGTATCTCAAGGAACTGGGAGATGACTCCCTATCTTAACCAAACCTATCCTATTTTTAAAAATAGTTCAAACTCAGTTGATTTGGAGAGAAAAGAGGTCCACCACCCCTATTTACGTGTGTTATACTGAGTCAAACAAATCAATATAGCCTGTGCATGATCCGGTCACTGGCATTAACACAGAGACACAAAGGGTGCCTACTTTCATTGCTATATATCCAAGACATACTCAGTTCCAATCTAGTGCTAACTGTAGTATATAATAATCCTTCAATACATAGTCCTGTACTACTCCAAAATGCCATATACACTGTACAATAAAATGTCATAAGTAATGGAACAGCTGCCCTGCACATATGCTGACCAACTGGCATTAAATTTTCCTACTTTCCTGGCCAACTGTTCCCTACATACACCTTGCCTTTGTGATACTGTTCATCTGCTCATTGCCCAACTACCTGCTCGCTGCTGGATTTTGCTCTGTGTTAACAACTTACAGAGGGCCCGGAGTTGCTCTCTACTGGACCTTACTCCCCAAATATGTTCCCATTGTGCAAAATTCTCCTAAGAAAAGCTTTACTCCATTTCCACATTGAATCACCTTGATGTTTGGAAAAAGGCTAACAAATTTCAGTGCATGTCCCTTGGAAAGGAGCAGGGTTTGTAACAAACAGGGAATTACACTGGTAAGAAAAATGAAGCCTCTATCTCTGAAAGAAGGTGGCTTGGGATAGTCTATGGGAAATAATCCTGCTATAGCATGGTGCCTTCTGAAGAGGAACATGACAACATACACACAACATACACACTTCCCCAAAGATAAGCTTTGGAGTGGAAGGGGGGTTAAGATTTTGTTAAATGGTGTATATGCAATTTCATGGCTTGTACTCCTACAGCACCGTTTGCTACATTACAGAATCATAGCCATAGAAACAATATGCTTAAGGCAACAGTTGTAAGTATGTAAATCATAGTAAACTATATAGATAATAATACATAGTCCGTTATAAGTATCTTGTCCTCTCAGTCATTACTACTGACCAGGTGCTTGTTTATGTATGCATTTTACAGTATTTCATATGACATTAGAAACGTATGGAATAAAGTCTGTATGACAGGTCTTAATATCAAAGAAAACATAACTAGGAAAATCAGGTCAAAATCTAATCTTTACTGGGGTTTGTTTGCTTACTTTCTTACCTCTGGGAACACATTTTTATAGTCTGGTGTATTAACACACACTTAAAATTCTGAGTGAAATTCACTGAAGAGTTTCTAATGAATGATTAATCGCAAAAATGTTGCCTAGAGAAGATCTTTTCTGTTTATTTCATGAGGAATTCAAAAGCCAAGTAGCAAGGAACCAGAAGACAGAAACATCAAGCTTGTGGTTGTGCCTAGTTTTTCCCTTTACTTTATCTCACTTCAAAAGCTGTTACTATGAATACTTGGCAGCAGGAAAAGAATGCAGGAAGCTGATGAAAGGTACATCACCTGTCATTTGTAACATATTACCCAGAGACCTTCATAAGTCCTACAACTAAGACAAGACTAAAGAAAAATAGTTATTTTACTTGATTCTGCACCATCAAATAGCATCTTTTTTTCATTGAGATCAGGATGCAGCCCATTAATAAAACTCATGGCTGTTAAACTTGAATTTTAAAAAGGGAGTAAATTTAGAGGTAGGCAAGGTACCATCTGAACAAATATGAATCCCTCTATTTTATCCACAGAATGATTAGAGCATGAGCTATTAGGGTGACCAGACAGCAAGTCTGAAAAATGGGGGTGGAGTGTAATAGGTACCTATATAAAACAAAGCCCCAAATAGCGGGCCTGTCCCTATAAAACTGGGACATCTGGTCACCCTATGAGCTATGCATATTTTCTCCATTCCCACCAATATGTTGCAAGCCTGACCTAAAGGATATCACCCATTCAATATTGGCCTCTCTGGTGAGCTAATCAAGAAGGGTAACAATTAGCACCAGTTGTGGCTCCATGGTTCAGTGATGTAGACAACTCTTCACTAGGAATTAGAATGCCACCATTCTCTTTACAAATGGACCAAACAGAAATCAGATATCAACAACCTTTGATTAATAACTAACATGTTCATGACAAAAGCATATGTATGGAAAAAAAGAAAAATGGTATTGCAGTACCTTCGAAGCCCCAGCTGAGATCGAGCACCATTGTGTTAGGCACTGTATATGTAACTAGTAAGAGAGCATCCTCGGCCTGAAGATTTTACAATCGAAATAGACAGGACAGACAAAGGAAATAATTTCCCATTTTACCTGTGTCGAAAGGAGGCAGAGAAACAAAGGATAAGATTTTCAAAAGTAGCCTAACGGAAGTAGGCATGCAAATCCGCATCAAATTTTACAGGAGCTGGCCACCTTTTGAAAATCCCACATTAAGCAAATTGCCCCAGATCACAAAGGAAGTCTGTAGCAGAGCCAGAAATTGTCTCTAGATCTCCTGAGTCCCGTTCTAGTGTCTTTTACACACACACACACACACACACACACACACACACACACACACACGACCATCCTACTTCTTCCTAGCATGTAAAATAGCATTTCCCACATCTCCAAGACAGGAGAATAACCCTTCAATAAACACTTTAAAATGTGGGGTTAAAATGCTAAAATGCCTGTCGTACATTGAATGTGTCAAGATGTGGCCTGTTGATGACAGCAACATGGAAGTTTGAGGAGTGGGCATGTGCTAAACATTTGCTATGAATATACAAAAAAGTTATCCATTTCAGCCACTAAGTTTTCTGACTGCTCCATCAGGAGGATACTATTTGCCCTCCTGTCTCTCTAAGATCCAGGGCCATTTGCATTTTCTCCTCCCAGCCCATCCCTTAGTCTGCACCCTTCCCACCAATGGATCCCAACTAAATGGAGGGTTCTCCACCAGGTATGGGGCAATGGAGAATGGACCATGCCTTCTGTGCCTCTGCATGGGAAGAGAAGATATACATCAAGAGCCACTCTTTGCTGGGAATTATGGGGTGAGGATCAGGCCCCGAGCTATTTCTGTTTGGTGCTTCTTTAACCCCCCGTTCTCCCTCTTGAAGTGTTTCCTTCTTCTGTTTATACTTTGGAAATGGCACCTAGAATCAGCAGTAACTCCATGTAAGTTACTGGAGCTATGCAAGTGTAAAAAAAGTCAGGCCATATGGAGAGTGACTAACCCAACAGATAAAATGGTGGCTCAATCCAGCTCTCTGTAATAAATGGGGAATAAAAGAAATGTAACAAGATAAAATGGAGCCTGAATCCATAGGTTTGTGCTGTAAATGTGAATAGCTACTTTGGAGCCAGTTTTGAAAAGAAAATGAGAAGGCTGGAGAGATGGCTGATCCCAGTCCCAGTGAGTAGCCACTGGGGGAGAAAATCCAGCACCATCAGCCAGCAGAACATTAAAAATGAATCTGCAAGCTCAGATGTTGAACTGGATCCTCATTTTCCTGTAATGAGATAACGCAGCAGGGTGGGTCAGTGGAACAGGATAAAAAAAATACAATTGTAACTATTGTGGCTAGGAGAGGAAGTGTGGCAGCTGCCATTTTGAGAACGGCACAATGAGCAAACAGGAAAGAAGAGGAAGATTTATATGTCTGAGAAATAAAGGAAAAATCCTCCAATACAAAAATCTGTTGCACTCCCTCTCTCCTCAAAACAAAGACTCTCTCTCATGGCCGTGTAACTCCCCATCCTGTAAACAAATTATGAGTGGAGAACCACCAATCACTAAGGCTGACCTGAAGGAGCTGGTGTTAGAAATCACAAAGATGAATAAGGAGATAAGGAAGAGTTCCAGACTTTCAATTCAATTTTTTAATATATATTTTGATGTAGAAGATTGATGGGAAAAGATCAGATGTGGAAACAGGATTAAATGAGCAATTAACATTACTAATCATTACATTAAAAAAAGGGAAAAAGTAAAATTAAAACTGCAGGACTAATAGAGAATGTAGAATTAACATAAGTATTATAAATATTCCGCAGGAGACCGAGAAGAGAAATCTGCTGGACAGATTGTGTGATATTTGCCATGACATTAAAACTTGGCAATAAAGTTTGAGAGGGATCACAGGTCCTTTTCCCAAGGCCCCAATTCCAAAAGCTTGGATTGTCTGTCTACACTACTATCAAGATGAGGATAAAATACTGAGAGAGAGAGAGAGAGCTGAACCACTGTTGATTCCCAGTCAGTACATACAAATTTTCCCTGATCTAGTAACCTCAACCCTGAGAAAGCAAAGGTAAGGCTGAGCAAACAAACACTTAGATGTATTAAACAAACAAAAATATTATGAAGACAAAAATAAAACTGAGAGGCTTTTAGCCAGAAAGTTAAAAAAAAAGAAACAGGATAATTCAGCCTGATAATTTTTCTGATAAGAAATAAAAAGCAAAATTTCATTACTAGGATCAAACAGATCTCTGAAATATTTACAGAACACCCAAATCCTAAATGTATAGATATTTAGAAGCATGAAAGTACCTGAGCTGTCAGAGGATGACGCAGGAGCTCTTGATGGAGAAATTGCTGCAGAGGAAGTTCCAGTTGTAATTGAGAATTGAAAAGTCAATAAAGCTCCAGGACCCAATGGGTTTTCCAGGGAGTTTTACAGAGTTCTAAACAAGCTTTGGTCTGTTTAATGATACATTGTAGAGGAATGAGATTCCAGATTCAGGGGAAGACGCAATAACTGTGGTCGTTCCTAAAGAAGGAAAAGATCTTACCAATTGTGAATCATACAGACCTATTTAATTAATGTGGATGCAAAAATGTATGCCAATGTGCTAGCAAACAGATTGAGTGTCTTCTTGCCCAATGTGTTCACCCTCACCAATCTAATAAACTCTGAATTCTTCCTGTAGGCTGCTTTCTTTGAATGCTGAAAAAGCCTTTGACTGGCTGGAATGGGAAACCTTAGTGCTTAATTTGTGCCAGGGCTTGCCTGAGCCCCAGGACCTGTAGGAATGGCAGTTCATAGCCCTGGCACCTCTGGGCTTGCCGCATCAGTTATGAAAGTAAAAATATTGCTTAATCACCGGCACCTAATTCTTTGAGCCCCAGCATCTCTTTCATTACAGATTAAGCACTGGGAATACCTCTGACAGATTTTGGTGAAGTTTGATTTGGGAAATCAATTTTAGAGGGGCATAATGGCTCAATATACGCATGCTCAAGTATCTGCTTTGGCTAATGGTCATCAATCCACTCCTTTTAATTTGTCTGGGGGTATATGAGACTGTTAGTTTGCCAATGGAGCCATTTGCTATATATGTAAAAAACTGTCACTTGGTTAAGGGCATCAAAATGCCTTCTGAATTAGAACACACAATAGCTTGTGTATCAATGATGTCTTGTTACATCTGCGGGATCCAGAAGCCTCATTAGAAATTATGCAACAGACATTAGTATCAGGCTTCAAAATAAGCTATGATAATTCTGAAATATTAGGAATTAATATTCCCAAAAGGGTCAAAACAAACTTATCAGCTACATACATTTAAATGGGTAAAGGAACCTTTAAAATATTTAGGAATAAGTATTGCAGAGAAACAGAAAAAAAATCTTAAAGCCAATTCCCTACAGTGTGGAATAAAATAAGAGACTAGGAGGAATGGAACAAATATGAAGTATCTTGGCTAGGCAGGGTAGCCTCAGTAAAGATGAATGTCCTCCCAAAATGATCATTTTTGTTTCAGTGCATCCCTGTTGATATCCCCAACATGACATTAAAAACCATGGTAGGATGTGCTATTAAAATTCAGATGGAAACAAAAGACAAAAGGAATTTGTCTAAAATTCTGTATAAACCTACAACGTGGGGTGGATTAGCTCTGCCTAATTTGTCTTCTTATGCAGCACAATTAAAAGATATGATCACTTGGGTTCACAGTCCTTCCAAACACTGGGGTAAAACTTGAAAAAACTGTAGCACAAAAAAGAAAAGTAAGTCACCCATTCATTTAGGTCACTTCAGCAGCTTTGGACAATTTTTTTTTTAAAGTTCCTGTCACCAACACGATCTCCCTTAGATACTTTCATTAATAAGGAATTTATTCCTAGGAATAAATAAATTCCAAGTGACTACTGTTGTGAGTAAGAACTGAGATTACTGAATTCAGACAGCTGTTCTTGGGTCCTGGTTTGAAATCATACCAAGAGATATGTAATATAAAGATCCCATATTTTCAGGATTTACAGGATAAACAAACATTTTATATGTGAACTTTGGATACAAGGCAGCTCAGTCTGGACCTTTAACTGCATTTGAGAAGTTGACCCAGGAGCAAGATGGAATAAATTATTTAATTGTTGGAGGGGGTGTGGAGAACGTATTTGCACATGTGATGGTTGTATTCAGGAATTAGATGGTCTGGGGAGGAAGTTATTAAAGAGATTCATCTTATCACAAAATGCCAGCTTCCTACAGATCCTCTGACATGCTTACTTAATGCTCCAGTAAAGGATCTGCATTTCAAACAGAATGACAAATTACTTTCTTTATAGTTATCAGCTAGACTTTTACTGCATATTATTGGAAAAATGCAACTCCTCCTGTGGAATTGTGGTATAGTAAAATATGGACTTATCCTTGTAATGGAAAAGCTTTCACAACAACTACATAGACAAGAGACATGCCAAAAAGGGGCTAGGTATTTGGAAATTTGGTCACCCTTTTTAGCAGAATGAACCAGAATCTTTAGCCAGGTTCTTTGAATATTCATCTGATTCTGAACAAGTGATAAGTAACGTAAGATTTAGTTTGTTAATGTTTTATTGTAACCTTGCCGTAATAAAAAGTTTCTAACCAGACCATACATTCTTCAAACAGACTGAGCTGATGTACTAAGAGCGAGCACCCAAGAAAACAGATATTAATCATGTCACCTGTTGGTATTACAAATGCACAAAAAGCGCTTAAGCAACACTGGAGTAAAAACAGACTAACTGCACTGAAGATGATTAACTTAATCTGGATTTACACTGGTGGAACTGGGAACAGAATTTCGTCCAGCATCTGTGACTGGAGCAAGTATTTGGTTTACATTATTGTGGACAATTGTTATTTTTAGATGTGGGAAAAATCATTGCCTAAGCAATGTCATTTCTTTTTCTGAACAATCCCGAGGCTGCTTCGATATGATTAGTAAAAATTATTAAGGAAGTAGGTTCACTGCTACCCTTAGTGGAGGGGAAGAGATTGCAGATTTTGCTTCATATCAACTTTAATGACAGAAGCAAACATTTTTGCCATGTTTCTGATATATGTAGCAGGGATCAGAATTTAGAGTGGCAGAGCCAAACCCAAGAGCTTCATAATCAATGGGAGGGACAGAAAAACATCTGAGAAACCTTGGGTGTCCTCCTTGATAATATTATGTGAATTCATAGTGCCGTAAGTGTTGAGACATGCTTGTTAGCCTAAGTGCAAGACATACAACAACGCTGGGTGATATGCGCTTTGCAAAGTCCTTTAAAAAGATAAATGTCACTGGTTTTATAGTCTTGCACAAAATTACACACTCTTACTGTAACAGACTAACTATAGTATCACTGGCATTACTAGAACCAAAATAATGAACAACCTTTACTCTTCCAGAGTACCTCACCCAAAGTGTTTCAAGTAAAAAGGTGCCACTGTTTAGAAAGCATAGGAAAGCTCATCTAATAGACTTCATGATGAATAACACAAACACTAGGCTGGGACTTCTCCCAGGAACAAAAAAAAAAAATCCAGTGCAGTCCATTTCATTTACTCTAAACATTGGATAAATGGCACACCTAATCTGGTCAAGTAATAAGTCTGGTGTTGTCTGAGAGACTAGTCAGTTGTTTATAGGTGTGAACTGGTGTTTGTTAGTGTAACCCTTCCACCGTATTATCCTTTATGCTGGTCACCAGAGCTAGGATGACTGTATAAATTCTGATCTGACCATACTTATATATTATTACAAACCTTCAGGGGTTTTTTTGTTTGTTGTTGTTGTTTTTTTTAAAAGCACATCAGAAAAGGATCATTTCACAGCAAATATCTCTATGGGCTTCTTGTAACTAGGTTGATCTATGGATTGGGATGCATTGATTTTAACTGCAATATGGTAAATTAGGTGAATTCTACTGTACTTCTAGTGTATGCTATCTGTACCTGTCATACTATTATTCAGCATAACAAGAATGACAACCAACTTCTTTTAGAATAGTTAAAGGAAATTGAACAAAGAAGTTTGGCAAGGGGGGAAGAAATCAAAGGTAGAAAACCAGGAAAAAAATTTGAATGCATTACTCAAAAATGTGCACAATAGTTATCTAAATTGCAGGAACAAATTATGGTGAAGGGGGAGAGGTGGTTCGATTCAAATTACACTTAAATGCAACTGTATCTCCTGCAAAGAAGATCAAAGAGACAGACTGGGGGATGGAGGGAGGAAAAATTCAGAAAAGTTAAAGCTTTCAAGAACAGTGACAAAATGCACAAACAATATTTGCACAAATAATCCATCAGAGACACCGTGACGTTGTTGATTTGGGCTTGAGTTTGAAGTGACAGTTGTCCAGGGCTTGGATATGAAGTTAAAAAAAAAGACAGTCACTTATAAAACAAAAATGAACACTACAAATCAAATTCTAGCTGCAGATGCATTTTTGCTGCACTCACTGAAGTTCCTAGGAACCAGGTTCAGAGATCTGAGGCCTAAATTCAACTCTCATTTTTAACTACTTCCCATGAAACTGGTTATATTTACCCTGGTGACAGAAATATTTAGTCTTAAGTGTTTACAAAACTCCAGGGAGATTTATCTCCCACAGGAAAGGCCCCATACAGGGAATAAAATAATTGAGTTACTACACGTAGTACAAGAAAATACAGAGAGTAAATAAAAATATAATCTCCCCTCCCTCCATCCCTGGAAAAATTGTTGACTTCAAATTGATGCTTTGCCGTTATCCATTGATTTAGTTGCTTCAGACCCCTTGTATTCTTGGCACACTCATGAGCTTAAATTGCACACCTAAAAGTTTCACTAGAATTAAGTTTGGATGCTCCATGCCCATTGGACTTGGCCAGGTGCGTAGGATTAGACCCTGTCTCCATTTAAAGTAACACAAAAATACCCTTAATGTTACTGGTTGACAAATCTCAGGCATTTGGTTCAGATGAGCACTCAAAGCACAGCTCCTTATGCAAAACTTATTGATCATTGTTACTATTGTTTGTTTGATGGTAGCACTTAGAGGCATCAACTGAGATCAGGACCCCACTGGTCTTACTGTAAACTCTCTGTGGCAGGGATCATCATCTTGTTGGGTTTCTACAATGCCTAGCCCTATGTGGCCTTTGTCCATGACGGGGCCAATTAGGTGCAATACAAACAATATATAATAACTGTTCTAGGCACTATACAAATACACAGTAAGAAAATGTAAATGGATAAAAAGTGGGAGAAAAAATGTACAGATCTCATTTTACAAGAGGAAAGGAGACACAAAATTAAGTGACTTTCCCAAGGTAACACAGAAAATCTGTGGTGGTTTTGGGAGTGCAATGTCTTAACCACAGCACCATCTTCCTCCTGAATTTAACTCTTCCCTGCTCTGAAACAGTGTTGGAACTGTCTTTTGAGAGATATCTGATACTTCCCACTTCCTGTTTCTGGTTGGGCAGGAAACGCCATGGAACACATCCTTTCTTACAGTATTTCAGCACATTGGGTTTCATTCCCATCTGGCACGCAGATTAAGGCTTCAAATAAAAAGGCATTACATTTTGTAGCAAAATAAAAACTGGAAAGACAAAGGGAGAAGTTCTAACCTCTGTTCACCATTCAAAATCTGGGGTAAGAGGATCAAAAACATTGACTTCAGCAGGTTCATGCCACGTTACTGGGGCAAAATTTATCATCAGCTACTGTAAATTATAAACCGAATTGTGTGATGCTCTGCAACCCAGTTAAATCAGTGCAGAGTTTGGCCCAGCGTCACCTTGTTGTTCTTGCATGCATTTTTTTCATCTCATGAAAATTAATCATGATTAATCAATTTTCCATGGAGTCATTTCTAAGCCCAAAATAAACACAAGTACACAAATCAAAGAATGTAAACAGAATGGGAGTGCAGAATACTTCTTCATTATAAGGCTTTCCTGTCATACAGCTATTACAGAGAGAGAAATCTCAAATTCAGTCTCTGCAGATCCGTTGTAACTGTAATATAGAAATCTTTTGACTCACATAACAGTTTAACAGCTATATTCTGTTTAGCCTCAAAAAACTCCAGCTCTTCTGTGACCTAAATATTATTATTTACCTATAGTAAACTGCCAGTGCTTTGATCTATTAAATCTTTAAACCCAAACATAATCAAACCCAAAGCTTAGTTAAATTCAGCAAATAGTCTGATACTTTTCAGATATTCTATCTCTGATTAGTACCCAGAAATTAAAACGCTACTCTCAAGGGCTTTCTATCAATCTGTTTACAAAGATTGACAGTCGTAGTTTTAAAGAGAAATTAGTCATGAAATTATCTTCTGATTTTCACACTGCAGTTATTTAATACTTCAGCTTGACAAATAAGACAGACTTGACATACATATTTTCCCCCCTTCTTTAGAAAAAAGTGGCTTTTGAAAATAAGATGCTGTTAATATTTTTCTCAATAAGATTTCACAGGACTGTTTTAAGTTCATATATGCTACAGTAAATATGACACTCTGAAATGCAAATACATTACACTCATAATTATGATAATAGGGAACTATAATTATGAAGCTAATGTTTCATTAAAGAAGTTATTCTAATTTTTCCTCTCCTCTTTGTAAATCAGGATACGCTTTTCGCGGAAAGGACTGGGTCTTTAACCGTTTGAGACATAATATGTTTTTGTATACTCAAAAATTATTTATTTTGACTGAATCTAGAGTGTCTAAGATAGGTTGGTGGCTCTGGGAGAGAGACAATTGTTCATGCCTGTCTATAGAGAGCATGGGCTTAGGAATAGATAGGGCTGTACAAAAATTGTCACTTGAGGTATAGCCATGCAAAAAAAAAAAACTTAATATAACATGTGAATATTATAAAATTAACAGTGGACATACATGACTCTGCTAATGAAAGTGCTAAACACTTTCTAAATGTTACACACACAACATTATAGAAGATATATGACATACTAGCAGACATATGAAATTTGTGTCCTTTCCACATGGTCAGTAGCTGTTTCCAAACAAAAATATGCTACATGTCTCAAACAGTCCCTTCCATGAAAAGTGTATCATGTGATTTCAACATGACGTGAGACTCATTAGTAGGGGTCAACTAAATCCATGGCTGTTAAAGTTGCATCACGGACTGTGAAATCTGGTCTCGTCCATGAAATATGGTCTCCGGCCGCCCAGCTGTAAAGGCAGAGCAAAGAGCGGTGGTTGCTGGCTGGGTGCCCAGATCTGAAAGTAGCACCATGGCTAGCAGCAGCACAGATGTAAGGGTGGCAATACTGTGACCCCGCTAATTGTCTTCTGACCCCCCTTTTGGGTCCAGGCCCCTCATGTGAGAAAGGCTGTGGAAAAATCACACATTTTTGAGAGTTTTGTGTAACACATCTGTGAAATTTGCTATTTGTGCCATGACCAACCTGTGAAAATTGTGTGATTTCTCCATGATTTAAGTAGACCCCTGCTCATTAGTACATTTTAAAAGAAGGACAAGGATAACAGTAACATGATCATGGGGTAGTTAAGTAACACATTTTGTTGGTTACATTAACTTCACCTGATTATATTTCCTGAAGGCAAAAGAGGAGAAGCTATTCTTTAAGAAAGGATTTGAATGTGATGAGGAAAATAGGTTGGTCTATAAGTTTGAGGGTGGTTTACATGCTGCCCCTATGCATGAAATGCAGGGTCAGAAATGGGAGTAAAAGAAGAGAAAAAAGGGGGCATCAAGGATGGCAGAGAATGGAGAGGACAAAGGGGAACACAGATAGAGACAAGATCACAGTAACAGGTTGTGCTTGAGTGGAATAAGAAGGCAAGGATGATGATCTTGATATCTAGAGCAGTGAGGAACCAATGAAGTTGGATGGGTGGGCCAAAGGAGTGGGCAAGAGATGATTTTTATCTACAGCATCTTGGATGGGCTGGAGACTTACGCCACTTCAACACCAAGCACAAGGTCCTAGCTACTGGAAAGGCCACCAAGAGAAGGCTTGAAGTGGCCACAACTTTCCTTCTGCCAGGCCCTGAAGGGAGTCAACCTGGCCCAAATCCTGAAGAAATAGCCAGGGAGCAGTGTGGGCATAATAGCAGAAGAATATGCTGAAACAGTGAATTTATGAACCTCATCTACCAGCAGGACATGGAGGACGTTGCAGTGGAAATTCAAGCTACTTCTTTTGTAGGTGATGCCACTGCCTGTCCTCCCCGTAAATTCTCCGAAGCATAAACAGACTGTCTGTAGAACCTGAACTTTCTTGCTTGCAGGTATTAGTCCATTGCTAATGCTAGCAAACAGACCCTGCATGAACCAGACTCTGCAGGGTTCACCCAGCTGTAGTCCAAACATTCAGCTCCCAAACCTACATTTAGCTGTGTTTTTACCCTCCGTTCTCTGTACTTTCTGCTCTCAAATCTATCATCTCTAAATATAAGTGTGTTATTTTTAACTACAATTTGTGAAGTCTCTTGATGTGTTTCTGCAGTAGCTTCATCTTTTCACTAGTCATGGAGAGAAAGCATCCAATTAGTGATTTTGACACTTGATTGCATTAAATAAAGTCTTTTAGGTATTTTCCAGTGGGATGGAGTTCCTAGCAAGGAATATACAAAGTGAAGGGGAATAGTGAGCGACAGCCAATGAACTATCCCTACTTGGAAGGCTTTGGAGGAGTGCAGTAAACTTTCCCAGAAACAAATGACATGCACACAGCCATGGTATAAGACAGACCCAGAGGAAAAACCAGCACAATGGAAGCCCCACAAAGACACTGATGCAGTTAATAATTGGTTCATGCTCAGAGTGCACACTCTCCACTACCCATGAAAATAAAAACTTCCTAACATGTAACACACCTACCAGGGAGGGACTTGATAGGAATGTAGTATAAAATTCATGCAAGATTATAAATGGTGTTTTAAATACAAATTTAGAAATACAGCTTCCTTGCACAAAAAAAGGAGCTGATCATTAGCCTTCTACGATATAACAAAATATTTCTTTAATTTTTTTTAAACCTAAAAATACCAACCAAGTAAACAAAGGAATTGTCATTCCTGATCAGTCCAGCAGTCTATCCAGCACATTGATTCCCACAGTGGCCAATACCAGTAGCTTCGGAGAAAGGTGCCCGAAACCCCCAAATGGACAATTATGGAGTAATTGTCAATTTGGGAAGTTTCTTCTTAGGCACATCAGTCACAGTTTGGTTTATGCCCTTAGGCCAGTGGAGCTGAATCAGTGCATTGGGAGCACATGCTGTGCCATGTGTTGAGTGCTATGGGGTCTGCCCCCAAGCAAGTTGTCTCTAGAATTAGGTTGTTGTACCTATTGCAGGTTGCGGCTTAAAAGTTTGCCTTAAAAGTTTGGCTCCAGTCTAACACACACACACACACCTTGATGTTCTCCAGAGCTTAGTTTAGATAATTTGATGGTATAATAAAACTTTCTACCACTGAGTCTTCCGAGTTCTATTTCTTGTCACAAGAAAAGGATGAGTCACCAAGACTGATCTGGATATAGTTTGCTGAAAACTGATGCAGAGAGAGTATGGGCCCTCATTCTGATCTGACTCTCACATAGTGGTACTGGAATTCTTACAGACTTCAGTGAATATTTAGTGAAATAGGAAAGATTTATTTGGTAACCACAGGAACACTAGGAATCATGTGTCTGCTGTAGGTATTTAATAGATTGTTCTTCAGGGCTGGGGCCATCTTTTGTTATCTCTTCTTATCACAATGGGGCACCGATCCCTGACTGGGGACCCTAGGCAATCCTGCACTACCATAATAATTACATTACATTCTTCCTGTACCAGGGTACAGGGAATCAAGTCTCTTCCATTCCTCCATCATTTGCTACGGCTTCCATCAGCTCTGTGGTGCTGAGATCAACTATCCTTCCCTCCTTATTAAGGGTGTTCTTAAAGTTTCTCTTGGGTGCCCTTGTTTCCTCACACCAGTTGTTTCCCACTTCATTACTTCATGTGGGAGCCTGTGTGTTGTCATCTGGAATACATGCCCCAAATATATCCAGTGCTGCCTTCTGATTCTAGAAAAGGTGAGCTGGGTGGTTGGTGACTTCTCTGATCTCCTCATAGGTAATGAAGTCTTCCCACCCAATGCCCAGGGTCTTTCATAGGCACTTATTTTTCCAATGTGTTTTGTTTTCTGACTAATGTTTCAGTCTCACAGCTGTATGCTTTAGCACAGATTACATTTGAGTTGAAAAAAAAAAGTCTTGGTTTTGTTCGGTGCTGTGTGATTTCCATATGTTGTTGAGTTTAGTGAATCATAAAACTGCCACCACAATGACGGTGTGGGAGGGGAGAAAGAAGGTTGGAACACAGTTGCAAGGTAACTGCACCCAGATGAAGTCAGGCAATAACCCTTTCCCTTAAAATAAAGGAACTGACTTTGAGCATAAGTTTAGCTTCCATGAAGATTATTTGAAAGACGATCTCCCTGGATTAAGTTATGTCTCTCTAGTGCCCCCTTGGGAGAGGGTGGGCACTGTTCCTGCCTCAGAATCTGGGGCACAGTGCTCTGGTTGCATTGTTCAGGCCATATGCCCCCTTGTGGGGGGAGGAGAGTTAAAGCAGTGCAGTATGCTTCCACAGCCCTCTAAAAGCAGAGTCCAAGGCCTTAAGGAAGCCAAAAGAGGAAAAAAGAAAAGTGACAGTCCTTCCCCTTTGAGAGGGCTCTCAAGATGTTTATCTGGTCACCAACCCCTGTTTCCAGGGGCCAGTGAGCGGAGTTGCAGTCCTGCTCCTTCAGAGTACCACCCTGCACTGAACAGGGATACTACCTTTTAAGGAGCTGCCCAACTCCAGGTTTTACACCTCACAGGTGCACTGGGTGGAAGCTGATTGTGCCCAGAAGAGCTCGTTAACTGCTTCCTGACTGCAATGGGGATCTGCCCCTCCACACTCCCCCACGTGTCACTGAATGGGAAGTTCGCACTGAGTGAGCCTTTGGGTATTATCAAAGACCTTTATCAGCAAGATACAATGGATAAGGAGAAGCTCTAAGGCAGTGGTTCTCAACCAGGGGTACGTGTACCCCTGGGGATACGCAGTGGTCTTCCAGCGGGTATCTAGATATTTGCCTAGTTTTACAACAGGCTACATAAAAAACACTAGCAAAGTCAGTAGAAACTAAAATTTTACTGCTCTATATACTATACACTGAAATGCAAGTATAATATTTATATTCCAATTGATTTATTTTATAATTATATGGTAACAATGAGAAAGTAAGCAATTTTTCAGTAATAGTGCGCTGTGACACTTTTCTATTTCTATGTCTGATTTTGTAAGCAAATAGTTTAAGTGAGGTGAAACTTGGAGGTACGCAAGACAAATCAGCTTCTGAAAGGGGTACAGTAGTTTGGAAAGGTTGAGAGCCACTGCTCTAAAGATTGCTCAAACAATAGAACTGTGATGCAAGTCAAACTTATCAGGTGGAAATGTGACAGAAGATTTTTTTTAACGACAGCAATATGCAAAAGTTATAATCACTAATGATCATCCCACCATCCCCAGTTGCGCCCCCCAAAGAGATTGTCCTTTGGCCTTAGAGACAAATTAGCTGATATATCATGAAACTGCTAGAAAGCTAAGCAGATGGCCAATGCTGCTTACAGAACAAAATATTGGGGAACTTATTCTACCCTAAATCCTGGTGCAACCTATTCAGCAACAGTAATATGGCAGTCAGTGTTGCAAATCCCTAAAAACAAGGGACAACAGTTTCAGAACTGAGTACCAAAATTAGGTTCCTAAATCCATATTTAGACACCTAACTAGAAGTGGGCTGATTTTCAGGCTTGCTGAAATGCCCAAAATCCCACTGAAATCAGTCGTGCCAGCATCTTTTGGAAATCAGGCCACTTCTATTTACATGTTTAAATACAGCTCTGGGAGCTCCTCTTCAGGCACCAAGCTTTGAAAATCATCATTGTAAATGCTCTTGAATATTGACAGCAATGTACAATCTCTGTGTGTAGATTTGTGCTACATTGTGGCTTTTCCTAAGTGTCCACACACGGGGCAAAAGGGCTACCCACATTGCATCACACAGTGCCCAGAAGAGAACAGTCTCCACAGAGTCACTACTCCTCTACCTCTGTACAGACAGGGGGCTGAGCCTTCTTGCTCCACAATACGGTCATCACAACTGAGCTGGCAGGCAGGGGACATAAGCCGTCGTTGGTCATGGCCTGGCACAGGATTGGTCAACACTTTGGCATTTCCCCAGAAGGGGATTTAGAGGCAGTCGCTACTCTTGTGCAGGCTAAGATACACACAAGGAGCATCATGGCCAAGCAAGTCTCACCCTTTAGTTCTGGCTTCAGTCACATGATCTCCATCTGGGTGACACAGCTGATAATGACAGATTCATTATCCACTCACTTGAGTTATCACTGTTACAATGCCCTGGGCAGAATTCACTGGCCTAGCACTCAGATGCTGCAGCACACCTCTAAGCCTCACAATTTTTTCTGCTTTCTATTTCATCTGTTTTATTTCTAGCATAATTTCATTTTAGAAGACAGAGTACTTTATATTTCATGAATTTCCAAAAGCTTAAACCCATGCCAGCTTCCAGAATACTGATCATTTCCACCTGAGCTGTGCTGTGTAGTCCTTTTGGATCTGATGAGCCCTGGAGAGAAGCTGATCTATTCAGAAAACCAGTTTTTCTGAAAACGTGGACTTTTTGTAACTACAGCCAAGTTTGGAGGACTTGAAAATGTGGCTCTAACCTATGAGGGGGAAAAAAGTTGTTTTTGTCTTCAAATGCTATTCCTTTTTCTTGAGGTGTTCAAAAATTTTTAAGCTTCTTTGGTTTCAAATCCTTTGGCAGCACAGTCTGCATTTCTCAAGCCAGGGAGACTTTTGGCTGAAAAGAAGCAGAAGAATCAGAGAAAATCTGAAGCAATTCCTATCATTTATCATCTTCAAGGTCCCAAGCCTGCAAGTCATGTCAATGCACTGAAATCAGTAGGGGTCCATACAGATTCAGAATTCGCCTGCATAAATCCATTTGCAGGACTGAGCCCTAAATATGCTCTGTTGAGGCTAGTTTTCATAGTGGCGAGGCATCAGCTTAAAAAAACACCCCGAAGTTCTTCTCTACAGGGACAGAAAGTCTATTTGATTTCTAATAGCATTCTCCATTTTAAATATGAGGGATGACTGGAATTGGTAACATCTCATAATCAATGTTCATTCCAGTTTTAAAGTGTGGCCAAGGTAAATCAGATATACAGACACAAAGACACATCTTATCCTTAGATTTCTCACCCATCCATTGGCCAGACCCAGTCCAGTTTAGTTCATGAGATTTGAGAGTGCTCAAAGGTGTTATGAGTGCAGGCCATCCCATTATTTCCACTAGACATAAGGCCTCTCTCATAGTACCCCTGAGTAATGCTACTTTTAAATTCTGTCTTGTTTCATTCCAATCATTATTGTACACAAGACACGCTAAGGGAAAAATGGAAAATATCCATGATTAAATATTCTAGCCCACATTTTGCCCTCAGAAATTCATGTGACAGTTCAGGCAATGCTCTTTCCGTGAAGATGTTACATAGTAAGATTATAGGTGCTAATCACATATTCATTCTCATGGATTTTAGTGAGGTTTGAAGGGAAGAGGACTATATCTGGAGCCTTTCATTTGCTCCCTGTATCAATGTAAAATCATCACATATATATATTACAAGGGACTTAACCTCATGTGCACTGTACAACACACAACTGCATGTACACGTAATTACACTTTGCAGGCAGAACCACCTGGTATAGCTTAACACATGCTTGACTCTTTCAATTGCACCTATGGGAGGTGTGTATATAAGAACTTGATCCAAAGCCAATTGAAGACGATGGGAATCTTGGATTATGGATCTATGGATTAGTCCCATATCGCCTTTCAATTACAGGACTATCTTTTCAAAGAACATGTTACTAATCAGTAACATTCTAAAAACCACAGGAGCTACATTTTTAAGCTGCTGTTGAATTCACCCATGAAAGATTAATTGTGTCTCTTGAAAATATTACAGAAGACCAATGCAAAAAGTATTTAATGAGAAAATGAGATGCAGATACTAGGCCCATAAATTTAGCACCTGTGGAAGTGCACAATATGGAACTGCAATCAAAGTTTGGAGTGTAGATGGAAAAGATAATTTAAATTTAGAGATTAAGCCCCTCTTTAAATGCATTCATAATCATCAGTAAGAGTATAAGACCTATAATGTTCTAAATAATACTTTCCCAAGTATTCTCCTATCTGAGGATAAAGAATATACATTATGAGACCCGAAACCTAAGTCAAAGTTGACTTCAGTGAATCTAAATGGGAGTACAAAGGTCCCTTCGTGTGGATCTGATTGCAATTGGGCTCTAAGATGGCAAACATATGTCTCTTAGCAGGTTATCAGTCCACAGAGTATGTTTGGGGGGGAATGAGGAGAACAAAATAAACTTAGCTATTGTTCTGTGACCTTGCAATCTCCTTAATAGTGGGATAGCACAAGCAGGGAAAAATCCCATTTATAATGACAGAAGTCGTGCTAGTCAGAAAACTTTTGTTGAAACACTTTAGTAGGAAAAAGGTTGTCCAACAACTCCCTCCCCCCCAGTTTTGCACATTGATACTGATTTAGAGGAAAATTTTCCACCAAACAAAGTTTTGAAACAAAGTCTGAGAATGTGCATTTTGAAGAGATGTGTTTTCGTTCCAATTTGGAACAAAAGTTTAGAAATACCAGAATTTCCTATGAAACAGAAATCCCAAGTTTTGACCAGGTCTAATGAGCTGGCACTCATTCATTAAACAAAAGAAATGGTCTGATATTGCACAAGGAGCTCACTCCCTGCTGCTATTCTATTCGGTTTCCTTCTTTCCCCAAAGGCAGAAAGGACACCCCCCTCCAGCTCAATAGTACCCCCTGTACTTCCTCTTGGGATTGCTTCCCACCCCATATGGGAGGTGTCATACCCATTAGGGGCTGTCTGTGCACATCAAGTAACCCTCATCCACCCAGCCAGGACAATAACTCTTATAATATACTTTCCAGATATGGCAAACCCAAGCACACAGGCTCGTGTGTAAGGTCCTCTTCACCTTTCAGTTCCAGTGGCTGGGCTGGGGAGGAAGGTGAGGGGTGTATCGTTAGAGAATACACATTATGCTGCAGATCTCAGGCAATTCCAAACGCTGAAAGCAAGTCCTAACATGGGGTCATGCTGCCAACAAAATAAAAAATTTGGCTCTTGAACCACTGCAGTCTCAGTATCACTGCAACAGAGGAATAGATTGGGGCTGAAGATAACTGGGAGCACGCTTGATGTTGTCCTTGCTTACAGCAGCTTGTTCTTTAATTGAAGCCACTGATTTATCAGCAAGCTGCAGCAGAGTGAGTGAAAGGGTCTGCTGTCCAGTGGAGAGACAATCAGTGAGTTATTCCAGATATAGAGTGCACTGATTAGGAAAGGTAGGTTGTTATTTAACTATATGAATGAATGAGAAATAGGCTACGAATGCACAACTGAGTACAGACATGCAGAGGAATAGGAAGTACAAAATGGCAGGGTGCACAGAGTCACAGCCAAATGCTATCAATCAAAGGCATACTTGTGCCCAGTTGAAGGTAGGGCTTTTGCATACTAGTAGGAGAAAGTGAGTTGGTGGCAGGAACGTTTGGTAATTATTGCAAATTCTAAGAAGGAAAATGGTACATAAAAAGCTTTGGAAACACATGGAGAAATAGGGAACTGAGTCTGAAAGCTCATCCACACAACTAATCTTGACTGATATGAGTAGTCCCTTTGGACTATCTGACAGAGTTAAGGTTTGCAAGTTTGAGGCCTTGGGTGACTGGAACTTAATCAAATCAGCTATAAGTCTCCTGTGCTCTATTAAAACTGAAAAAGTGTACCTAAGCCTAGGTCTATTCCTACAGTGTTAGTAGAATCCAAGAGGCCTGTGACCTTTCACCATACTACATTTGTGCTGTAAGCCCTAAAAAGCTAACATATAAAAACATGCTGGCAATGAAATAATGGTCACCATAATTGGCAAAGGAGTTGTAAAGTGAAAAGCATGAAAACACTCCTCTGGCTCACCCTCATGTCTGAGTTCATGGTGTACTCAAACTTTTCCGTCTGAATACACTCAACAAGCAGAAAATCATAAGGGCCAGGAAACAGGAGGAGTTGATTGTGCTCATAAGAAAGTCAGATAAGGTTCAGTAAGGATAAGTACTGAAGACAGAAGAGAAGCAATTTATGCATCTCAGCAAACAAATAACTAGAGCAGGGTGAAAAATGGAATCCAGTTTAACATGTCACTGAATTTCTCTCTCAATTTTTTCCATCGAAGTGTCAATGAAAAGTTTCATCAAAATTGGAGAACATTTTGACCAGCTAGTGACCCAAGAGCCACTGTATGCAGCAGTAAATCCCAGCACTGTGACAAACTCACTACACTCAACACACTGTTGTCAGAATATTTATCCAAAGAGTGTCTTGTAAGGTTTTGTATGAAACCTGGTGACATGCTGGTCATAAATATCCTTGTGTGATGGATGTATGGGTTGTGTACAAAGAGTTATGCAAGTGTGTTGAAATATGTTCTTTAAATGTGTTCTGGAAGCAGTTGATAAACAAGCCTGCCCTCAACAAAGGAATGTGGATTTACCTGTCCACACAGAGCAAGCTAATAGGCAGATGAGAAAACAGCATGGCTTGATTACAAGCAAAGGACAATGAAAATACATTTGCATCTAAGGTAAACAAAGTGATCAAGCCAATCAAAAAAAAGCAAATTGACCAGATGATGAAGAGACTTGGTACCTGCACTCAAAAGAACAAGAAGCAAAGGAGAGGAACTTTGTCTGGGGTTACTTTTCAAATAATACATTTCAAAGGCTTTCTGGACTGTAAGAGGGAAGAAAAGGGACTCCTTTATTATCCATCCCTTAAGGAACAAAAGGGACCAATGCTCTTGGCTTCTGTGAAAGGTGGCTCCCCCAACCATGTAGGTTGAGGATGCGGAGAATTGACTGTAGGTGAGAAGTCGCTTGAGACCAGGATTGTAAACTCTTAAATTTTAGACACTAGAAAGCATATTTCATTGTTAACCATTTTCTGTTTTTTTTAATCTCTGCTTACTATCACTTAAACTCATTCTTGTTTTACTATAAATTCATCTCGCTGCTGTTACACTGAAGGGAGGTATATATTCTCAGTTGAGCCAGCAGACTGGTATTTATTCTGTCTCTTTGCAGACAGCAGACTTTGTAATTTCAGTGTACCCCAGATCCTGAACCCCCTGGAAGAGCGTTCCTCTGCAGTATGTACCCAGTATGTACCCAGCCCCTATCACTGGACACCCACAAAATGTTACCTGACAGGCAAGGTTAAGAGTGGCAGAGTCTCAGGGAGTCTGCTAGTGAGGTGGATAGACTGGTGTGGCAGGGAGAAGACACACACACAGTTTAAGCTCCTGCAAAGTGTTCTCTTGCTCAGGCAGAGGGGTAACTGTGGCTTTTGATTCTGGATGCACCAAGAAAATGTCACACAAATAAAAATGTTACCTGTGCTTTATATTACCATTAAGACACCAAACCAAAACCAAAACCCACATCATGGGGGGCATAAAAAGCTATGTCCAGCGATTAGAGTGTTATCTGTTAAACTAATATCTGGAGAAAGCTCTCACATTAAGATGGATTGTATGCACTCTGATGATTGCATATTTAGAAATAGTGGTGTCTGAGTGGAAGGAGGCTTACACTTAAATGATTCATTAGATCCAGAAGAGAATAGTTTAATGATTGTATCAGCCTGGTGCTGTTTTGGGTATTATATGCTTGTTCAGGTACAGAAAATTGTACAAATAGGATTATGAAAGGACCTCCATAATAGCAAGCCAGATATAGAAAGTTTATTTTAAGGTGTTTTCTGGTTTTTCTAGATAGTGGGTAAAATCTATGTTTGATAATTAAGGGAATGCACACTTGACAGACTTCTGCAATTCTTTGCTTATGTGCTTTGAGGCATTCAGTTCATTCCTGCAATGCAACTATCAGATTTAATATCACTGTTGGACTCTTAGGATAGTTTTTTATTTCCAGGTTCACTGAATATTCTTACATGTTAAGAAGCCCTGAATTCATTCAAGGAAGCTGCCAAGGAGTTTGTGGAGTGTCTTTGGAGAGAGGAAACAGATGGTTCCAACAAAGTGATCACTTTTGAGCATTGCAGTAGATCTGGAGAGAAAGTGAAATTACATCTGCCCTGGGCCACACATCAACATTTTAAAAGGTTAGTAACTCAACTATCACAAGCTGAGAAAATAACAAAAAACAGATGCAATCACTAATTGCTCAGCTGAACTTTGCCTTTAGAGTCATTCCAGCAGGAGGAGTATTTTCATGCTACCTGTCTCTTGACAAGTTAGGCAAGGACATAATTTCATAAGATTAACAAGGGCAATCCGGGCTAGTGCTACATGAAATTCCCAAAGAATGATATAGATTGATACTCATCGGGGCCAACAATTGCATAGATTCATTACACATGGAAAACCACTGCCCTGGACTTGAGGCTTACAAAATAAATTATTTAGGTAATAAAGTTGTGGCTAGGAGAAATAAAGCCATTGATACCAAAATACTTTTCAACTCCTAAGAAGCTTGACTTTAGTCCCCCTTGGGCCAAAAGTATTTCTTATGAGCACTCAACCTCTATACACAGCATGCCCATTGTAAAGCATACCCCTCTAAGTCTTCCTCTTTTACAACATCTTATTATCATAACAAGAATGACATTCACAGTAGTGACCCCTCCCATACCTGCTCCCACCAAAAAATAAAAAGGTTTCAAACCAAGCCCAATGCAATTCTGAAACTAAAAAACAGGCAAAGAAAACTGCTACCCCAAGCAGAGTTCTTATATCCTGAAGAGTGAGAAGAGGCAGGGACTCATTATTGATTGATTTCACCTGCTTAGATGCTTTGGTGATGTGCTGCAGTATAAAACTCTAAGGTAGACAGATTATCCAAATGGTTACTTCAGAGCTGTTCTACAATGAGGTACATGCCACAGAAGAACACTTTACATCTGGAGTGCCCTGATTTTAATTCTGCAAAAAGAAAAAACATTGTGTCTGTTTGCCAAAAAGCATAGTGGTACAGTGGTACTAAAAAAGCAATTGTTGAAAGTTTAAACTGACCAACTTCTCATGCAATAGCTTAGGAGACTGAAGCTCACTAAGGCTTGTATACCAAAGTCAAAAAGGAAAAGTCTTAATGTGTATCATTATCCTGAACATTCAAGGCATCAGCACCCCCAACAAGCCAGGCTACAACCAGTACTGTCAGGCAGAATGCTTTCTGCGAAAGACTGTTCAAAAGGAGAAGTCACAGGGAAACAACGTATAATTATCTTTTTAAAGTTTGGTTTTCCTTGTACTAAATGAACAGATGGTCAGATTGCCCAGAAATCTCCTATAACTGCAGTCCATGAGTTGACTGACTAGTACAAAAGGAAAGTTGCAAGTTTTCGTGTTTGTTTTTTTGGGGGGGAGGGGTGTTTTTGCATGGGTAGAGTGGTAAGATTTCTCTGCTGTTGCTCATAGGGTCATATTTGTTGATTCTGGGATTCATCCGAATACTCAGTGTTCAGATTTTAGTATGAGTGATTAGTTGTCTGAAAATTCAGACAAGAAACTGGCTATTCTCTATTCTCCTGGTTTAAATTTCCAGTCATGCTCAATGGGCACAATGCAGGTGATTTAGGTGCCAGTGCATTCTGATTAATGAACAGATCCACTCCTGAATAGTTTGCAAATAGAAAAGGGGGCTGTATCCCCTCCCCAATAACTTGTTTGCAATGAATAAAGCCAATTGAATCACAAGACATCGTGTTAGGGCCCCAGACTGGGCCTCCAAGGTGAATATCAGTGCATCTCAAATTAGTGTAGCTGGGGCGAGTGATACCTAGCTACAGAAAAGTGGAAGTATTGAGAAAAAAAAGAAAAAACATGAAGTCATTGTCCATTTTTATGATCCCATAGATCCTTTAAAATCTGTAATTTAATGCCTCTAGTGTAAATAGAATGAGCTCTCCTGGTGTATGATACACTAACACGCACTTTCTTATTCCCACTGACTTCCTTTCTGACCTGGGCTTGATGGTTGTGATGGTAACTGGGACACCTTCCTGGGTGCTCTGTTCCACTACTCAATGATTCATCTCATGATTGAGAGAGAGAGAGAGAGAGATTGCAGGATTTCTGTTGCAGATTTATGTATTCATGATGCTGGAATTTTATTACAACTATTTGTATTTATTACAACTTCACCATTTTCCTGTGTTGCCACACATTTGCATTAGACATCCCAGAATATTTCTGAACTCGAACAACCACTTTCTTAAAATTATACGGAATCCTCTGTAATGGCACTGACCAGACAATGAAAGTATTATTATTTATTCTAAATTACCTCAAAATACTTCACCTTCTTTTTTGTTTAACACTTAGCTTTTACCCTCTATGGCTGTTTTCCTAAAAATATCCCCAGCTTGCTGCATGATTCAGATTCTTTAATTTTCTTCATTTTTGACTCTCCTGATAAATGTATTAGAAACCATATGTGCATGTGCATCATAAGCCAATTTCGCATCCTCCCTCACTTTCTTTTTTTGCAGTGGCCCTATTGCTTCTCTCTGTGTGATCTTGGGATCTTTATAGTGACTTATAAAAGGAAAAGAAAAAAAGCCTACCAAAATAAACCTTCCTGCCAATTCTCCATGCTGTTACTGGCAAAGATGCAATCCCTGACTGAGCATTAGAAGTAAACTAATCCTCAGTTTGCTTTTGAGTTCCTAAGCACGTTCTCTGCTGGGGTCAGATGAGTCAGCTGTTGCCTTGCCTGACAGGAGCTCCACATTGGCAGGTCCATCAAGAACCGGCTGAGCCCATCCTTCAGGACAATTTATGTTCACGATTAAGAAAGATACACGAGCAAAGCCCACCAGAAATCTTATTCTTTTAAAAATCATTTTACATTTGACGATATATTGATTTGTCCTGAATGAAAATTAAGGGCCTGATCCTGCAAACACTTGTTCATATGAGGACTTCTCATTTGTGCACATAGTCCCATGTCAGCAGGATTACTTGTGAGAGTTGGGTTTGACAGATCAGGACCTGATTTTATTAAACACTAATAGATAATGAATATGCACAACTTGCCTTCACATTAGAAAATTATTCCCAGAGCCATCCCTAGGGTATGGCGAATCAGGGCGACCGCTCCAGGCCCAGTGCTTTGCAGGGCCCCGCAGACTGGTGCGATTGGCCAGCGTGGTCAGTCCCAGAAGTGACAGGTTAGTCCTGGAAGTGATGGATTCATCACCTCTGCCCTGGGCCCCACACCCTCCTAGAGACTGTTTTGATTATTCCTTACATTTTTAAAGGAAAAGAAGAGAGACCTACCTACCTCTCCATGACTGCATCAGTTTTAATCAATTCAAAGCCACTACATATAAAGCAAAGTGGCTGAAAGCACAGAAATCACTAAGAGATTGCCTGGCTATAGTGAAGGAAAAATGTTAATTCCATTTTTTCTGGTGTAGTAGAACACTGAGGATTCCCCATTTTTTCCCTAGGCCGTACACAGGTCGCTTTTAAGGCCCAAGCTACCATCCTTCTGGTCACATAGGACTAGAATAGCGTCACACAGAAGGTTCTAATGAATTGAAGCAGAGCCTGTTGTTACTCTTTAATCATCCAGATTGTTCAGCAATAAAATGTTCTCCTCACTCTTCAAGCCACAAAACCAGGGTGAGGCCATTAGAATAAACAGACCTATCTCCAAGTAACCGGACAGTCTTAGTTGCTTCTAACCCTAACATCATACCCATCTACTACACCACTTTGGCTACATAATGGATACTTGATATGATTTAAAGCTTGGAGCAGAGGAATCTCTTATAACCTGCCTGATGCTGACAAAAGTCAATACATGTTTAAGAAAGGGATGGTTTGTATTCAGAGCAGCACACTTTGTACTAGCTGCACTCTTCACTAGATTTCTTTTTATAGCATTTTTCAAATCAATGCCATTTTTCCTCAGTCAGATCTATTTAACTAAATTGATAGGTAAATAGGAAGCCTATGCATCACTGAAGCTACTGGAAGTAAGCAGACAGTTTCTTTTTGAACCAATACATTTTCAAAAATGTAATAAGCTGCTCCTGAAGCAAAGATTTCCTTATTTTATTATTTATGCCAAATCAGTTCTCAGATTGATAATACAGAATTAAGCAAAAATCAATCTTTTTCTGAAACATTACTGCAGACAGAAACAAAATGTATCTACAGGTATGTACTCCCCTCCCATTCTATTTTTCCTTCTTCCATTTAGATTTTTGCAACAACTGTAACAGGGAGCACCTTAGCTCCTGTCTTCTTGCCCCTTAGAAACTGGCTTGGACTGTACTGGTTATGCATTCACAGTGCTATTTATTTGAGTTTCCTCCACCAACACCACCGCAGTTCCCCTGCAACAGTCTACTTACAATATCCTCTGTGCTTTTAGCCCTCTCCTGAGAGTTCTCCCTTGGCCAGCATCTCTGGGAGATTAGGCTCAGCTGCCCTAATCCTCTCTCCCACACTTCCGTCTTTCCTCAGTCTCTTTATCCTTCTTGGCTGACAGACTACTTGGCTAGCTCACCTACCCTCATTATCTAATTATCTGAATCAGCTTTCTCCAGGGAAGGGAGGGTGGGAACCTATTGGTGTCTGAGTGATCAGAGCTCACATGTTCACCCCTCCACATCCGTGGCCCCACGAAGTCAAAAGACCTCCTCATCAACCTCCTCCTGCTGCTGGCCATCCATTGCACCAGGAGGAGGATGCTGGACGGGGACCGTGTTCTGCGACTGTGGGGCCTATTTTCGCTCTTCCCTTGGTTCACATATGCGGGCAGAGTTTCTCTGGGCTGCGTCTGCTGGCTTCCTAGATACCTTTGAGGAACAGTGGGTGCTGTCCAGGGTTGTCTGCACAGTGTCCACTTCTGGATCTCTGACTTTGCCTCTATGACCTCACTCCTCTCCCTGTTTTATTATTTGTTGTCCCTCTTAGATTGAGTGAGGGGCCTTCAGATGTGAGGGGAACTCAATAGGTATTCACCCCTCTACTGTGTCACACACCTCCCCCACTTGTCTGCTAGCCAGGTTTCTCTTCCTCCATGCCCTCCCTTCTTTAGAGGAGGCACTGGACTCCTCTGCTTATACTTGCCCCCAAGGGGGTTATCCATCTTCCACCCTCAGAAGTTGCACTTCATGGGTGGAGGTCACCCCCACAACTCTTTCCCCCCTGTTAGGCTACCCACGGTGTGAGCACTTGTTCCCCCACTCTCTTTGCCCTCTCCTTCAGTTGGGGTAGGGTCTGTGGCAGTCCTTTCTTTTCCTCCTCCACTGGGCACTCTGGTTCCTCCAACGTCATGCACTGGTCCCAGGATTCCTCCTCCCGCTGTTCTGATGGTGAGGTTCCCTGGAACTGTCTGATTTTCACCTACTTCTTGTTCTAGACTGTCTTTTTCCTCCTTCCCTTTCCTCCTGGCTTGTGTCTAGGGTACTCTGATTTTTCTACATCAAGCCCTTTTGCCCTATTTCTTGTTAGCCCTGTTTCCTGCTGTGGAGGACTCCAGACCCTCATTTTTCTCTTACAAAGGGAAGGAGCTCCAGTCTGTTCCTAAAACAACTGGATGAGGCAGTCCCTCCACAACCCCTACCTGCTTCCACTTACCCCAGAGATTAAGTGGAAGTTTATCTCCCCTATTAGGCAGAGTCTTCTCTCACTGTGGATGCATTCCAGTTCTAAGCTCTTGCCAGGCAGCATCCAAGGGGCTTTACCAAATCACCCTGGACTCCTGAGCATCCTGAGGCAGTGTTCACCAGTCCCTACTGATGCCTTTTCTGCCTGTCTCTGATAGTCGTAGTCCACCCAGAGAGTTCTGTCAACCCTCATTTCACAAGTGGGCAGTCCTACTTTAAAGGCCTTGGCCACTCACACAGGTAGCAAAACACTCCCTGGCTCCCTGAACGAGTTCTTCTCATCTCCTCTTTTCTCTTTTCAATTGTCCTAGGTGTGGCAAAATGCCCTCCCTGCCACTTCCCCAAGTCCAGTCCCTGAAACAGTTGGAATACTTTCCTGGGAGACTCCATGTCCATAAACGCTTCTATAAGCTTTACTGATTCCTGTAAGATCATTGGCTATGTCGCTCAGGGGTGTGAAAAATCCATGCCATGAGTGACATAGTTAAGCCAACCTAATGCTCAGCATAGACAGTGCTAGGTAGACAGAATTCTTCCATTGACCTCGTTACTGCGTGTTGCGGAGGTGGTTTCCCCACCACTGATAGGAGAACCCCTCCCAACCGCCTGGAAGTGCCTACTTTGAAGTGTTGAAGCTGTGTCACTGGGCCCACCAGCCTGATTGTCTAATTACCTCAATCAGCTTTCTCTGGGGGGAGCTAACTGGTGTCCTAGTGATCAGCATGCAGGCTCACCTGTTCATCCCCTGCACTCTGTCACATGTACTCATATGTAAGTAGCAGCACTGGTCAGGCCAGTTAGAACATTTCAATAAAAAAATAATTATGCTGAAAATATTCATGATCTCCCGCACCTCGATTTTTCCATCCAGCCCTAACAAGTGGCATGGTAATACAGGATAACATATATAGTGGTTGCTATTGAAAAGTCATCCTTTGCCAACCATTAGCACACAGCAATACTTTACCTTACATTTATAATCTATAAAAACAGCTGAATATTACAAATCTACAGTGAGAGTATTTGTACTGCTCTGTAGAACATACTCTGCAATAGGTTTTGCAAAACATAAGGAAACCCATTTTTACAGCTAGCTTTACACTGTGAAGACTATTCTGAGTGAGGGGCAGCATGTAGTTGCGCTGTTCCAAAAGCAGACTTTGGACGAGGTTGTTACACACTTTCATCCCTGTTCACACTTTGTTCCAGGTAGACATAATCTGCACTTGCTACTCCGTCCTCTGCACAGACTTAGCTACAATGGCTGGTACATTGGGGTGGGGTGAGAATCCCATCCACATGCACAGAAGGGAGTTCTCTTCTTTCTGTGATCTGATCTGTAAGGCAGGCAGAGGTAGCTCACTCAGAGGAGGGGAGGTGGGGGGGGTGGATGTGTATGCGCCAGCTCACAACTGAGTGAATGGCTAGTATAGCAGCTGCTGACACCCTGCAGCCCCTGTGCAGGATTTAGATTCCCTGGATTCGTATTATCTAGCTTCTCCCCTTTGCAACCGATATATTCAGAGGCACCACAAACACCCACTCAGCACAAAGGACATGTGGAGATGAAATTGCATGGCTGGTCTACCTTCAGCTCCACAACTGGGCTAAGTCATGTGGTGAATATTACCCATCATTAAGCTGCTCTTTGCAAAGAACGAGCTCACTATAAAGAGTTCCATTGTATCAGAATCGTTGTCAAGAGCTGCAAAAGTCATTCCAAACCTGTATGTCTCGCATGTATTTGCTTAGAATTTGCTATACACATTTGTGGCTGGAAAAGCATTCCTCTTATAATCCAGATAAACAAGTGGATTATTCCCAAAACTGACACTATTAAATTCACTGGAAGACTTTTCCTATGGAAAAGCCTGGTCCAACAAGATGGTGTTCACCGAGTCACAGAATCAAGGCTTTGAGGACCCTAAGGGGGCCATGCTGAAAAGAGGAGGCACAACTACACAAAAGGTGCTCCCCTGAGCACCAGACACTACAAATTACAAAGGGGTGTTGGGGAGAATAAAGGTTGGCCATGCCTTTAGACCAATGTGACATGTCCACTTTGCGACATTGAGCACTGTCCACCATGCTAGCTGATCCTGCCGTTTGCACTCACGCACTTGTGGCTGCACTGAGTGCACTGTCTCCTTGAGCTCTCTCCTCTCCCAGCCCTCCCACACAGGAGCAGGCCCTGACATTTTGTCTGGCTAGCACATATTTTTATACTCACTTAATACCTTGCGGTTCTAAAAGAAGCTGACATTCAAAGGTCTGATTTTACCAATCTGAGAGGGAAGTTCTGAGATGGAAAGTAAAAAAGATTCCTTCTTCAAATATATTTTAAATTCTGGGAACACAGAATCTTTATAGGACAGTTTATGGTTGTTTATGGTTGTTTTTACAATCTTGGAGTAAAACAATTGAGGTAGGAGTGATGCTGTGTCCTCAAATGATAAATGACTGACAATAGGCTGTGGTAACAAATGGTGATCATTTCAGTATGAAGTTATTAACAGATAAGTAATAATGCTCACATAAGAGCCAGGCAGCTGAAATATCCCCTGACCTCAATGGTGTACAAACACAGATTTTCTGTACAGCCACATTCAATTATTGCTCAGTCATTTCTTGTTTCCCCCAAATAACGGGATTTTAAAGGAAGGATTTTATGATCTCCCAGACTTTATTTCTCTTATTTTTTCTACAAACTACCCATGGAGAGAACATTCAAGAAATTCAGACACTCATCCATGTAACTATCCAGTGATTCTTCATGGGATTGGCCAAAGGCTTCTCAAAACTACTTCAATGCCAAACAAATATAGGGCTTCAAAATGTAAAGGCCTAATCCTGCCAGGTGCTGAGTGCCCTCTTTGAAGTGCAGAAGGCCCACAAGCCCATTGATATTAATGTTGTAGAAAATGACATCAATGGAAATTGAGGGAACTCAGGACTTTGCAGGATCAGACTCGTAATATGAATTTGCTTCATTACTCTCAGCTACCAAAATGTCCCATCCTTTTAACTTCAATAAAGTCAAAAAACTTTTAAAATAATAATTTAAATGTATAATCAAACTTTAGCCTCCTCTAGAGAAGCTAGGTTCTTTTTCCACTCTAATATTAAAATCATTTTTCAGAAAGCATTTCTGTAGCAACCTCATTTCCGTAACAAAAGGAGATGATATACACTGTGGAATACATAGTAGTGCTATTAAAAATGGCCGAAGAAATGTTCTTTGCTTGAGAATAGCCAGCAATTTCCTATAACGGCCTGTTTTTTCCCCTCCAGCAGAATGTAAGTAATTGTTTCCAGAAAGATTGAAGATGATTGAACATCTCCTGGGGTTACCATCAACCAGTGTTGCTTCAGATGGATTATTTGGGTAAAATCAAACATTTTCTTAACATATCAGAGTATGAATAAGATACACAAATGTATCTACCTTATGTGAAACAAACAACCATGAACAACCAATCGGTTTTCACTGATAGACACTTGTAGCCTCTCTCTCAAACCAGAAATATGATGAATATTCTATGTATAGATACTTAGCTGCACTTGTTCCCCACGACCCCTGTCAAATAACCATATTCCTTGGCCATGTCCTAGATATTTATGGATTTTTCTTCATTACATGCATGGGAGCTTGGGAAGCAATATTGTCTGCATTTTACCAAAGCATGGAGAGGTTAAGTGACTTGCCCAAAGCCACACAGGAAGTTTGTGGCAGAACTACGTATTGAACCATGATCTCCTGAGTCCCAGTCTAGTGCCTGACACACAACACCATGTTCCCTCCTTATATTTAAAGAGTATTCTTCCTATATTTTTATCACATATATAGATAGTGTGCTATCCAGTTATGTTGCTATAAGCCTGGGATGACTGCTTCTGGACCACTGATACTGTGTGGCCCTTCTGGGTTCCAAAGTTGTTGAAGCCAATGCAAATCCTGACGGGATTGTTACCATTGTCTCAATGCTCAACACTGCCTAATTTTTTCTGAGATTCTAAGTTTGAATACAAAACAAAAGCCCTAAACGTGATTTCAGCTAGAGATTGGCTAACAACATTTGGATCAAGGTTCAGGTCCAGAGTGTGAACAACTCCTGAACAAAGAAGAGGTTCAAAATAACTCTCTCTCTAGGGTCCCAACTTTAATTTCAGCTATGTTTTTGTTTTACAAATACATTTTCATGGAAATGACAGTGAGTGGAATGGATGATATTGTCTGTGCCTCCAGGCGGGGGGCAGCTCATTCAGGGTCAGAGGGAGGGACCATGGGTATAGCAAAAACACCTGGCATACCCAACATTTTATCACTTGTACTAACTCTTATGGAAGTTACATATGTAATTCCCCAGAGAGCAATATATCTGCACAAAAGTGCTGGTGTCAAAGCTGCAAGCTTGAACTGAAAAACTTTGCTGGGCTTTTAGATACACTGAATTCTTCCCTTTGTGCTTTTCAAGCCAAATTATAAAAGATGTGCCCCAATCTTAGCATTTCAACCATTGAATGTGGGATATATTGGATACTCAGTTTAATCTATACCAGAATAGGTTGTTATCCCATTCTCATATATACTAAGACAACAAAAGTACTCTTTGGGGATGAACTAAACATAAAGGGTGAAATCCTGGCCACACTGAAGTTAATTAGGATTATGCCATTAAGTTAATGGGGTCAGCATTTCACCCAAAAATTCTGGCTCAAAGTTGCATGCATAGTTGCTCATTTTTTTGACAGTACCCAGAATGCACATCCACCTCACATCTATTTCAGAGCAGTACTACAGCACAAACCTAAACCAAAATGTTTGGACATTCATATGAAACAATCCATTGTCTAATCTTGTATCAATTATGCTCCATCTCATGGGGCAGCTAATATACTACAATCGCTTGATTCTCTCTTTCAGTCCCTTTTCCCTGCATTGGCTCACATGTCATGTTTGTTCAGTCATTTTGTAAGATTCATACCTGAACAGGTCAGCCATCATCTTTGCAGTGTTAGTGCTGCATGTGCTAACTCCTTCATGAGAGTCTTCACCTCTGCTTTGGAATTAATGGAGCATAAAGGACTGTTCCCTCAGCCTTAATAGCTCGAAAGAACCAACGCATCCTGAGGGTATACCTAGGTAGACAGAAGGACTGTTTATTTCTGCAACATGTTGAACTCGTGCAATGACTGTGCCTTGAGTATTTTATCTGTCATTTTAATCTGTCAACTAAATGAGTTATTGAGTTATTTTTAAGCAGTCAGAAGTGGAAGTGAGCGGATGTCTTGACTTTTATATGACCTAGCCTCCTCAGGAGTAGCAGAGATGAGGCATTTTGATTGATTCAAATGCAGATATCTTGAGGACAGTTTTCAACACCATTCGTTTGTAAAACCTGTCAGTAAAGGGGACAAAAATGACTAAAAATAACAAATGACAAGCACACTGACACGTCCATTAGCTGCTTCATGACCTATTTTCATGAAACAGAAAGTAAACAGCAGGTGTCTGGCAAACTGGTCTTCAAGAATGCTTAAATTTTGTCACTTCAGCCTTCTACTCCACTGTACTCCAGTGAAGTCAATGAAGTTATTCTAGATTTACATGGTGTAACTGTGATCAAGGTGTGGATCATTTATTTTTATTTGTTTGTAAAATGCCACTGACAGGTATGGCACTGTGAAACAAGATTTTGCCACTGCCTGAGTACGCCCTCCACTGCCAGAATACCAGCCATACATGCAGCTGCCATGTGCTTGCATCACTTTCAGAAGTAAGGCCAATTTAGGTAGGAAAATTATTTCCTCATAGTGGACCTGCTCTTATGTTTGGAAATGTCTGAAACTATTCTGGCACATCTCTGGCAGAGTACAATAAAAGGGAATGTTTTCCACTATACTTACCAAACATGCTAGGACTACTTTTTCTTCACACAGAAGTCAAGTGCTTAGGTTGCCTGACCCAACATTATAATTATATGTGCCATATAGAGTATCAGAATACGCTAGACTGCTGCTGCTGCTCTGAACCAACGCTTCATTCTAAGTGGACAGTGCTCCATTAATGTAGGATTTGCACAGGAGTCTGAAGTAAATGTGGAGTCATGCAAGATCAGTTAACTACATTATTGATGTGCGACGTCCCAGAGTTACTTTACGCCTGTTTTGGAGTTACCCAGGCCAACCATAGCGCTGGGGAGGAAAATGATTTTTGGGGAGGGTACTAAGTACTCATTTCCCTTCCCCAACCTCATACTTCTTATCCACATGTAAAAGATGGCTGTTAGACTGTGTTTCTTGTTTAACACCTACATAACAGATGACAGAGTATTGCAGCTGCTGAAAAACATCTTGACAATCTAGTGTTTAGGCCTGGGAAACTGAGAATACAGCTGGTTGAAAATTTTCTGACACGAGAATTTGTTGTGGAAAATGCCAATTTGTCAAAATCAACATATTCTGCGGGAAGGTGATGATTTCAACAAAATGTTATTGTGAAAAAAATTGAAACAAAGAGCTTTGATAAGTTTGAACATCTTTATTGACCTTCTCAAAAGTAAACATTTTGATTTTTTGTTTCAAAGTGACTTGAAGTTTCAAAATTTTATATTTCATTTCATTTTTATATTATACTAATTTCAATACCAATTGCCAAACCAGTAATCAATGCTACCAGTTACTTTTCCAGTTTCAGCAGTAATTGCCAAGTACCAGTTAGAATAGCAATCACATTACATATTTTGTAGTTTTAAAATATGTACTAAACTTTCATTTTAAATTAGAAAGAAATATTTAAAAAGTCCAAACTGAAACCAAGTTTAAATTTTATTGGAATGAAACATTTTGATTGACCCTAAATGAAGAGGGACTTTTTCTCTGCATGCATGCAGCCTGGCAGAATCCCTCAACACTAGAAGCACACACTGGCTAACCTGCTCGAGTGCAGATCATATCCTAAGGGGCGTTGAGCCCCTTAACTAACAAATACATATTTTGCCAATAGCTATAACGACCGGAACTATGGGTGCTGCTGCACCACCTGGCTTGAAGTGGTTTCCATCATATATAGGGTTTACAGTTTGGTTCAATGGCTCTCAACACCCCCACTATGCAAACTGCTCCAGCATCCCTGCCAATAGAAACCAACAAAGGAAACTGTGTGTCAATCCTTCAATCCAGCGGGGGCAGTGAATATCATCCATGACTGCACTGCAGTCACCCACCCTATGAAGCAGCATGCCTCCTGTGCCAGAAGTGCAGCCAACTGTTTTCTACTAACCCCTTCTCTGGTTTCCTTGAGAAATGGCGAGATTTGGCCCTGGTAGGATAGTCAAGGGGTGCTAGCTTTGTGCATGAACAAAGTAAGGGGGGGAAATAAATTGCAGGAGGACTGTGTTCTCATGGGGAAAAAAATATACACTGCAGTTCTTTATGAAAAACATGACACCGGAAGAGTAGTGACCTATATAAACATGTGACGTGGGACTTTCAACTTATGTCAGTTGCACTGGGGATTTTATAGACGCTCTTTAAATGTCTCTTTATTGATTGCTTTTTCTGACTTTGCTAAGACTAAGGCTGAGTAGTAACAGCAGTGAGCATTCTCAGCTTCCTGTAGGGCAAAGATGTGGTAGGAAAGATGTAACTCCACTATGCATTTTTAAAAATATGTATGTTGAAATCCAGTAAATTTACAATAGCCACCACTGCACAGTCATTACTAATCCACTCTCACCACACAGCAGTGTCTGAGCTGTGACCATAATGACAGTAATAATGAACCTGAAAATGGAATACAAATACAAGAGAGAATTTATGTATATAAATAAATAAAGGAGATGTTTACAATATAGGGGTAACTATGTGTGGACGGTGTGATATGAACAGTATTTTTGTGAGCTATGTTTCACAGATGTTCAGGCCAGAAGGGGCCATTAGATCATCTAGTCTAGTCTCCTCTGTGTTACAGGCCAGAGAATTTCAATAATAAAACAATGAAATAAAAGAAAATGTAGTAAAAGCTTCAACCAATCAAGAATTAAGCAGCATCTTCACAGCAGTTAATAATTCAAAACACACAATCCTAGTGCTCCACTCACTACACTGGTTCCCTGGAGATTATGGGGTTAAATTCAAGATCTTTGTTTCCCCTCTCCCTCCTTTTTTAATTTTAAATATATAATTACTCCATGGCATCAACTCAAGGCATGCAAGATACAGAAGCCCTAACGTCCATCAACAGCTCTGTTCCACAACAACTAAGAAATTGTCAGTCTCAAGGGTTAAATCTGAGAGAATGCTGGGGATGATGGAGGATGGGGAGATCTTTGTCAGCAACTGGACCCAGACGATGGGGCTCCCTTTTCCATCTCGCTGCCTCTCACAACGTCGTGTATAACTCTATTCTTAGCCTAGATTTCCCACAAGAAACAAACAAAACAGGAGCAGGAAGAAGAGGGAGAGTTGTGTGCAATCCTCCACCCTAAAATAAAAAATCCAAACCCAAACAGTTACTGATGCCAGCAGCGGAAGAGGGAGAAATAGTTGCATGGGACTTTATTCTACACAAGTGCTGAGGTGTGAGAGGCTCTGGCATTACACTGATAATCTAAAGCCAGAGAGTGACAGATATATACGTCAGAGACCTACAGAGAGACAAGTCATCCTTATGGGTGAAAATATTTCTCATCCAATTGCTCACTAGAATATATACTACAGAAGAGTGACTCACCTGCTGTCATACCCAGCTCTGGCATATCAGGCTGTTCTCTGGCACCCCCAGCTGACAGTCATTCTATCCCAGCCGTGATCTACTTTTCATGACTCAGCCAGATTACATTCACTTCCGCCCATTCGGGGGTAAGAAAGAGTCCCACAAAACAGCAGTCCAATGGCTTTATGCCAGGTATTCGGCCCAACTCTGGACTCAGTGGTCATTACATCCTTTACATCAGGGGTTTTCACTCCACCTTTCTTGGTGGTCAGTAGAGGACCCCAAGCCCTATTTTAGCTAAGATCGACCTCCTCACTCCTTCTCTGGACTACTTCCTGCCTCAGCTCTTCCTGGGCTCACTCCTCCAGGCTCTTTGCCCCTTCCAGGGCACTGCAGAGTTCTCCTCAGCTCCTGTATGAAACAATGCTTCCTAGGGCTTTTTCCCTGGAGGTCTGGCTCCTGTTTGCCTCTCTGTGTCCATCTCTCTCTCAATCTCTCAGAATCTCCACACCAGGGCTGTCTCCCTGGTGTCTGGTCCGTTTGTCAGAGCTCACCACAGAAGCTCACTGCACTCCTGGCCCTTTGCCAGAGCTCCCTTCTCTGGAGAAGATCCAAAGGCCTACTCTTCCCCCGTGAGTCTCCGGCCTCCCTTCTACAGCCCCGAAGTCCTTGCTTTATTAGTCACCCCACTCCTCTCAACAGGGACTCATCCTCATTTCAGTCACCCAGCTCTCCCCCAACTTTAAGTCGAATCCTAGGGTGGGCCTAGCTCACCCTCTAGGTGAAATCAGGGGTACTCATTGCTGTCTGGCTCTAGTTAACTCTTTCTCTGCCTGTGTGGAGTAAACCCCCATCACAATACTCAGGGTGGGATTTTCAATCCTGCTCAGCATTGACCTAACTCTGCTCTCATTGAAATTCAGGGGCACAGTTCATCTTTTTTAAGATTCCAAATGTACCTAACAACTTTATATTTTATTTGCATACAGACCTGATATAGTACAGTAGATGTCCTGGAGTTGAGTCTATGCAATTGGCAGTCTACTGCTAAGTAGGTATTGTCAATTCATTGTTAAAAATAGAATCTGAGCGGTTTTTTTTAAACTTTGTTTCAGGTTAGCATAAGGACTGACTAAGCTCTGGGAGTCATAAGACAGCAGGAGAATTGAGCTTTGCAAGGTGTTGTTCAAGGAATGCATTGTAGACTCAAAGAATTACCATTGAAATTAACAATTTTAAAGCAACAAATGAAAATTGCTTGTATCTGTGTATTGCTAAGGGCGCTACAAACCTAAATGTGAAGATAAAGATCAAAGTCTATTTCTTTGTGAGAACATTTATTCAAGCAATTTTGCACAAAGCCCATTAAGTTTTTATAGCAAAAGAATTCACCTCCCCAAGAAATTAACATCTCAGCTCTTGAACAGAGAAATCAGGATCATCATCCAAAAGGAATTTCAAGGTTACGGGTGGGGGGGAAGGGAGGAAAAAAAAAAAGGTGTGTCCAAAAAGCTACAAGAAACAATGCTGGCTTTTTAGGCAGTTGTCTCTTTCTTTTTTTTTCCTTTTTTTTTTTTTTTTTTTTTGGTTCTGAACCAATTGAATATCTACGCTAACTTTCTTAAAGTACACTGATCAAACTTATCCTCGGACTAATCAAAATAAACTCATTTTTAGCACACAAGATTCTCCTGGCAGAGTATCCTATAGGCCATGTCTGCCCGTGAAAGACCTTGAATACTGAAGAATCTGGGTGCTGTAAAGTAGATGAGAAACAGTACCTAGAAGGGTACTTACAAAATTTTGATATAAAACTTCAGGAATTATTATAATGACTGCTACCTCCCAGAGTTCACTTTTTAACATTAAATTAGAGGACTCCCTCACTGATAGAGCTAAGCAAAAAAAAATTATCAAAACTGTTTTTGGCAAGACTGAAACAGTTGGCAAATTTCTGTCAATTATGCCAGATTGTTCTGGTCCAAAAAAACCAAAACATTTTTAAAAATTCTGAAAAAGATTAAACATTTAGTTTCTAAATTTTCAAAACAAAATGTTTTGATTTAATATGATTTTTTTGTTTTGAGATAGCATTTAATTTTATTTAAAATTAAGATAAAAACGCTTAAAATCAAAATGAAATGTTCCATTTTTGGGTTAATGAAATCTTTTGTTTGATTCAAAATTATTTTTCCCCCAACTTTTTGATTCACCAAAAATTGTGGACATTTTCATTTCAGTTCTACCCAAAACAAAGGATTTTTTCAATTTTTTAAAATTGCCAGTGATCTGAAAAATCAGTTATTTACCCAGCTCTGCTCATATGAGTGAACTCATGAGTGAAAAAGCAGGTTGTCTGGAGCTGGGTCTGCCCCTGGATATGCATCAAGCAATCAGGAAACAGTATAGAGCAGTTGAGAAGAGTACTGGTCTGCAGATCAACAATCTTAGATTCTGGTCCCCACTCTGCCAGTGACTTGCTGAGTGACCTACACCAAGCAGTGGTCTTAACTAGGTGGGGGGATTGATCTAAGTCACACCACTTCAGCTACGTGAATAACGTAGCTGAAGTCAATGTACTTAGACCTACTCATCGCGGTGTCTTCAGTACAGTGAGTCAACTCTGCCTGCACCTCTCGCGGCAGTGGAGTACAGGAGCCGACGGGAGAGCACTTAGGGATCGATTTATCACATCTAGACCAGACACAATAAATCGACCCCCTCTAGATTGATCACTGCCCGCCGATACGGCAGGTAGTATAGACATACCCTAAGTCAATGGGGGTGGGATTTTTTTAAAGCACCTAAGTTGTTTACACTTATAAATCCTATTTCAGTGAGACTTTTGCTTCTAAGTGACTTAGGAGTTTTTGAAAAAGCTCATCCATTACTCTTCTGTGCCTCAGTGTTCCCATGTGTAAAACAAGGATAATGCCTACTCATCTTTGAGAGTTATAGATGAATATTGGGATATATTTGAGCTAAATATTATGATTTGCATTAAAACCACCCTCATTTATATTATATGAATTCCAGATCCTGCCATTCTCTATTCATACATAAGATTCCTGATAAAAAAAGAAAAATACCTTGAGCCTTGAATGCTACACAATATTGAAGTTAAGAGATGAATTAATAGTAGAAAAGAATTAAGGCTGTAAGAAAATTAAAGTTACCAGGTCAGTTTCTTCTCTCAGATATTGCAGAGAGGTATCCAAGAGCTGATTCTGACCTACCAGATGCAAGAAATGTTGTTTTGCTGACAGCCTGATCCAAGGTTCACAGAAGTCAATAGAAAGACTCTTATTAACTTCAATGGAGTTTGGATCAGACCTAACTCATTTAGGACCATATTATAAAAATACTTCATCATCAACAAAAAACTTAGTATTTGCAGCTTACAAGAGTTGTCACAAATAATTGGTTTATTCATTGATTATTGGATTGATTGATTGATTGATTGATAAGCCACTCACCTCTGGGTATAAAAACTTCAGAATGTACATAATTGAAATACAAATTCAACAACAAAGTCCAATAACCAGAGAAATCAGCTGAGGAGATGGGGAGGGACATGGTGTCCTCTAGACTGCCTAAAAGCATTCAGAATTGAGTCACTGGGGATGTGGCTGGAGTAAAAAACCTAATGGATTTATACACACATATATTGATCCAGTTGCTCTAAACCCCAACAGGAGTTGAGGGGCTGCGGCTACTATTCCAAGCTGCGAAGAGGATACACTGCAGCCCCATAAACTGTGGTCTAGAGGAGTCCATCCTGCTCAACACTTTGAAAAACAACTAGTTTTCCACAATGAGAAGCTTGCTGTTTATACATTATATATATAGGGGCACATACATTTTTATACAGCTATGTAATTGTATTTGAATGAACTGGTCAGTATATGTCCACTACTTGGTAAAATTAAAATCTGTTCAACATTGCTTCACAGTCCCTTTACTGCTAACAGCGAGATAACAGAGTGGCTTTTTGTTCTGGGCTCCTGGAGGAGAGCAACACCATGACCCCAGGGAGCACTGGCTGAGCTGAAGGCCAAGCCGCAGTTCCACTTTCCTGGGTTGCAAATAAACTGTGAGCCGGCCCAACGGACCCCACTGTTGCTTCAGAGCCCAGCTCTCACCAGAGAACTATGACTGGCCCATGGCACTGTCAGTCAGTGCAGCTCTAAGTGGGAAGGGACTCCTCCCTCTGAACCCTGTGTGCCTGCATCAGGGAGTGCTGACCCAGGTGAATGGAGAGGGCAATGCCTGGTGCAGGGGCCAGGCTGAAGAATAGGGAACCCGCCCCCCCCAGTGGAATTCCCGCCATGTGCCCTCCCCCCAATTCCTCTTTCTGCAGGTGGGGGCCATGGATGTGTAATTAAGAGTGGAAGCTGCCGAGTAGAGTGCTGTCAGCTGATCTGGGGGCAGTACAGTGGGTTGTGAGGGTGCTGCCAGCTGGGGTTTGGGGTGACTATGGGGGGTTGGGAATCCTGCCAGGTGATTTGGGGGCATCTTCGGGATGAGTGCCACTGCTGGGTGGTGTAGAAAATAATCACAAGAAATACTCCCAGATAGACTGACTTTTACATTTTAACCTTAAAAAAAATCCAAGAGCTTCAGCCCCTGGATCCCACTAAAATTTGCCCTCTCCTATTGAAATCTGAAATGGCGTCCCTGTTCACAGCAGGGAGGGCGTGCACCACAGCCCAGCTGGCACCCAGGACCTGCTCTGCATTATGCCATATGCAGCGTGCCAGCCAGGTCCCACTCTGCACCATTCCATGTGCCAGCCGGGTCCTGCGCTGCATTGTGCCGCTTGCTGGGCCCTTACCTGTCAGCTGGCAAAACTGTGGCAGTGGTTCCTCTTGGTACTGGGGACCGGCCGGGTCTGTGAAGTGGGATGGACTCATCACCTGAGGGCTAGGGGCTCACCAGAAGGGAGGGTGAATTAAAAAGCGGGGAGGGACCAGCTGGTGGCGGTGGGGCGGGGGCTTGAGACATTTTGGTTGCTTGGCCCCCCACTTTTGCAGCCCCCCCCAATGCCTATGATACAAGGAAACAGTGAAATAGCTCACATATAAATCTTGTATCACCACCTTATAACTTCTCAGAAAAAGAATATTTAAAATAGCATATTCAGGGGCTGAAGTCAGATCCTTTGGGCAACACAGGGGAGTTCCAAGAAATGCAGACCGTTTGTTAGCAATGGTGCACAGCAGGCACTGTGCATTAGCTACACATAGGATTTTGAGCCCATTTTCAGAAAGCTCATGTTGAAAGAAAACGCATTTTAATTTCTAACCTGAACTTCAAAGCACATAACACGAGAAGCTGCTTTTTTTTAAAAAAAAAAAAATTACTTTCATATCCCAATATCCAGTGATGGAAATATCTCAGCTCCTGTAAAGGTCACTCTCATGGGGGTGAGATGAATATATCAATTGCTTGAGTTCTATCTTCAAAGACTATTCAGAGGGACTTTCATGTATATTTGATTGGTAAAGGTGGAACATGACACCTTAGGCAGAAGTCAGTGAGGGGTGCATCTGCACCGCATTTGGAGCAAGCTGGAGTGAGCCTCCCAGCCTGGCCAAGTCGCCAGACTTGGGCTCGCAGGCCTCATGCTACTGCTTTAAAAATAGCTGTACAGACAGCGCTTTGAAGCTGTGGCTCAGGCTTGTAGGTCAGGTTCCCCCTGGGGAGGGGAATAGTCTTCAGAGCCTGAGCTCCAGCCCAAAGCTGCAACTTCAAAGCACTGCATGGTTATTTTTAGAGTGCTAGCATGAGCTCACTAGCCAAGTCTGCAAGTGTGCCTTCTCACTTGCCTTTCCTCCTGTGAGTTTCATTGGTCTTTTTAAGGAGGGCAGACATTCAAATCCCTGTTCCACCTCTTACTTTTTTTTTCTGTAGAGACTGAAAAAATTGCTCTCTCAAATAAAATAACCTGTTCCTTCTTAATTATTAGATTGTGATACTCACTTCCTAAAGGTGCTAGATGCTTTCCTAATGCAGAAGAAGATACACTCTTTGGGGGAGTGACTGCAAGATCTAAAAAGACAGAAAGAAAGGAGGAGTGGAGAACTGGGATGCAGAATACAAGAAAAAGGCCTGTTTCTGATACTACCCAAGGTGAATAAGAATGCCTAAATCCTTAAATAATTCCACTGAATTTAACTGCACTACTCACCATGTAAATTTTAGTCAAGGTAAGCAGGGTAGGGATGAGGTGATGACTGGCACACAACTTACTAGTTAAAAGTTTGGCTGCTGTTGGTGGTGGCATTTAAATTAAATACATAAGTTCCCCATCCTCTCTCTACCATCTCTCTTTTATGTTCTTATGCCCCTCACCACCACCATCCCAGCATTCAAATGCCTTCCTTCCACATAATTGTACAATTAACTCACAAGATAAATAAATAGATAGATGATTTGAGGTCTGATACAAAGCCCATGAAATCAGTGGAAATCTTTCCACTGATTTCAAAAGAATTTGGACCAGGCCCCTAGTCATACATTTTCTTGAAGGGATTGTAAACAAGGAATCACTGAACCAGTTTGTGACCAGTTTTATGATCACATAGGGTTGGTCATGTCCTAGCTTTTTTCTGGACCCTATTTTGTGCCCTGATCCTATTCTTCTTACCAAAGTAAAGGTCATTGGGGGTTTTGTGTGTGCATTATGAGTGCAGGATTGGACCTGCTCTCTAAATTGCTACCCTGCAGGATTATGACTTTCACATAATTTAAAGAATGTGATATAAAAGAACTCCCGTATCTAATGACTGTGAAATTAGTTTTGAGCTAGTTGAAGTTTAAGTTACACATGGGGATAAATGTTTGATAAGTGATGGAAGAGGGACTCCAGAGTCCACACTGTGTATAAAATAGCAATTGTAGTTAGCAGTAATTATGTTGGCAGATATATTTTAAGATTGATAATACTTGCAAAAACTGTAGATCCGTCATGCTGGTAACAGGAGCTGAAACAAGTTTAACTGTGCAAAGCTGGGTAGAATTGAAGATACACTGATATCTTCCAGAAAACTTAAGAGAAATGTTTTATATAGACACTTATTCTGCCTACTCATTATCTTCTGTACCTTCAGTTTTATTACTGTGATATTTGCATGAAAATGTGATCTATGCTTCTTAAGTGCTCATCTGTTCTTCCTGTTTATGCCTTATTTGAAGTCACAGTTGGTTTCTGGAGATTACTGTGACGCTATAAAAGGAAGATGTTGACTTCAAGTGGGGAATAGCAGGAGCACAGAAAACACTTCAAAAGAAAATATCCTGTTTTCATGAATATTTGCCAACCCATAAAAACCCCAAAGCAGGAAAAACAAAGGAAAGTATGACAGAGGCAGACTGAATTCTGGATAGGAAGTGAAGAAAAGCAGTAGCTGAAAGGAAATAACTGGAAGGTGACCAAACCTGTGCAAAACAATCAATATTATCTGTTTGGAATGTCTAAACTAGAATTATTGGAGAGCCCTCCAAGTTCCATTCAAATCTGGTTTGGGAATATTATGTGTCAGAAGCAATTTACAGAGCTTCACAAGTCTTGTTATTGGAAAATTAACCCAGTTTTCCCTATGTTCACATCTCCTTGCAAACTCATATGCCTTGTGCTCATTTGTATGGGTTCACCTGAGTCAGAAACTGGGCTAACCTACAGGTTGGATGCAACACAATTCAGAAAAACAAATTCCCCCTTGGGATACAGAGCCCTACTTTTCCCTTCACAGTGAGGTGTGAAGGGAAACACAGAAGAGCAAGATGATGAGGATACCTACAAAATTAGCTGAAAGTAAGTGGAGCCAATACAGTACACTGCTCCTTCTGCTTCTATATATGGTCAGTGCTCCACAGGTCTCATGGTGACTTTAGACTGATACTTTTACATCAGAATGCTTTCCTTATTACTTATTTTATTCCAGGGTATGCCTATTAAGGAGTGTTTGAGTGTGGAGGGTTAACTATTTATCTTAGAGTGCATGTTAACACTAGAAATTATTTAAATCACCAAATGAGATTGCTGGAGACTAGAGAATTCCTTTAATATTATGTAAAAACACCATTAACCTTCCTCATGTACAACCTTGTGTTGTATAACAATTACAAAATTATACAAACAAATTAGAATTAACTCCTTGAGAACCTATATCTAATTTGACACCTTAAATTTTTTTGAAAATAACTTTTCCAGAAAGATAACTTTCATTGAATGTTAAGTTGGCCAACAGAGCAATTTAGGAAGCTAACTATGGCCTTTTGCCTAATTTTAAGATAAATCTTTAGAACTTTCACAGAACATCACCAAATTCTAAAGGCTGTCTAACAATAATGTATAGGTCCCCATAGCGTTCAGAATTCTCTCTGTGCAAAAATCAAAGTGTTAGTTCCCCTTTGAGAATGTGAATGTCTATCAGCTGTAAGAGACACTTTCTAGTCCTCCAGCAAAACTCTCCTAGCAGTATGCCAAGCAAGCTGACCTAGATTTCTAACAAAACAGGATCTGAAAATAGAAAATCTTTTAAAGCAAGTGTTGTATAGAGACCTACACAGTCAATGATACTATAAATCTGAATAGGAAGAATTTTGATCTAAAAGCTTGACATATTTTGATTACATATTGACCTTTAGACTGTTAGTTCAATGAGTTACCATAAGTGCATATACCCTCCTTATTTCAGTATGGTAAAATGCAAGTCATAACATACATACTTATAGTGTACACACACACACACACACACACACACACAATATAAACTTCCAAATATATAGGGTAAAATCCTAGCCCTACTAAATTCAATGCAAGATTTGCCCTTGACTTCAGTGGAATCAGACTTTTACACATATCATACAACCTACATATAAAGTCAACCCTGAAAACTTGTCCCAAATCTGTGACTGGCCACAGGGGTTTTCTACCCTACCAGACATGGCCTTTGATTTCTCTGGTCCTTGATTTTTTTCCTACTATCCTGAAACTTTCCCTATTGTCAGCCTGACTTTTCCCTGGTTCATCTGTTACAGGGGTGAAATTATGAGTCTATTTCAATGAGTCCTTCCACTGACTTCAACAGGCTTTGGATCAGGCCCTGTGCTGCCATATTAAGTCCTGATCATGCACTGAGAATCACACAGGCACAGTGGTCTGCCCACACAGTTCTCAGGGTGTGATCAGGGTCTTGATTTAACTACTTCTAGTCATTTGCCATATATAGCACCTGACTCCCCATTCCTTCCCTGAGGCAAAAGTTTGGTATGCTTATCATTTGGTCTCCACAATCATACAAATGTTTGGAGGAAGGGAATATAAAAAGGGATATAAACTCTGCCAAAGTGAATTAGTGTAAAAATTCAAAGGAATATAAAGACTAGTAACTGAAAAAATGTGAGGTATTTGCCCAGACTTGCTCAAGTGCATATAGGGGCCCTTTTCTAGCTGAGCTAATGGACTTGCTCCTTTAGTTCACTGGGTACAGTCTTTCAATTTCTTAAGCCAAGGGTTCCAAATGCTTATTTGCAGCCACACGTTAGCTGAAGATTCCATCTAAACATAGGTAGTAGGCTACATCCTCAGCTTTTATAAATCAGTGTAGCCCCATCAACTTCCATTCAGAATCCCTGATATACACCAGCTAGGGATCTGGCCATATCCTTTAGATATTTGCTATCCATTTGCATTTAGCTTGTTAAAGCCACTGCAGAGTCAGCATCAATGTATTTTAGTTAATTGGACTTTTAATAACCGATTATGAAGTACAACACAGTAAGTTCTGGGAGTTTCTTAGATAAATTGAATTTTTGTACTGAGGTATCATGTGACTTCTCATACCACTTACTGGTGTTTATATCATTAACCTGACTAGGAATTAAATTTATGTTTTAGGGTCCCACAAACTGATGTTATTGTGATAACTTTAGTTTCTTGCCATGAGATTAGTTTGAATCATTATCACAATTTCTGCCTTACTGTTCAATTATAGTAAGTATATATTTTGCTGCTATTATTTAGTATTATTAGAGCTCAGACACAGCAGCAGTGCTACTGATCGTGGCTGGCCCTGCACAGGAGAACAAGAGGGTGAAAGGTACAAGGAGCCCCTCCTGTCCTTCTCAAGCGTGCAAGGAGAATGTGCCATCCTAGAGTGCAAGCAGGAGGGAGGGACGGCAGGAAATGACAACCTCAGTAGCAGAACTAGTAAACTAGCAGCTAGCCAAACTAGTGAAGGAGGTAGGGTGAAGATGGGGCTGTGGCCCCACCACTTGTTCAGTGGCTGTTGCAATGAAGCTAGCACTGTGGTCAGGGGGAGGCAGAACCCAGGACACTATTGTCATTGAAAGTGTACCGCAATCCCCATTAAAATGTCAGAATTTCCCCCAGTTCCACGCAGTAGTATTTGAAACACCACAGTTTCTTCCGAGGCTAGTAACTGCTAGTGGGGAGTAACTGTGGTACCTACTGGCAAAGGTTGACTTTTTAAGACAACAGCCATAGCAGTGGCACTGCATTCCCTTAGCGCTGCCGGTGGCATTCTGGGTGGAATCCACAAAGGTACTTGGGCATCTAAGTCCCATCTTTAGGCACTACTGTTTTCCACAACACTTCTGCTTGGCTGCCACCTAACTCCGTAAGCACGTAAAGCCGCTCAGCATCTAGGTTTTTGCAGTAAAAGTTCCCTAGGCACCTATGATTCCACCTCTGATTGTGCTGCCTCACTCTTGGGGCCCAGCTGTCTATCTCCCACCTTAGCCCCTGAATGATTCAGGAATCAGGAAAAAGAGAGGTGTGTGGGGCACAATCCTGTAGGCGTGATCAGAGGCTGCCTAATGCCACACAAAGCAACTTGGGGAGGGAAAGAAGCTCTCTCTTATAACCTGTACCCTAGGGTTAGGGTACTCACCTACAATGTGGGAGACGTCCAGTTCAAGTCCCCCATCTGCCCGATGAGAGGGAATGTGAACAGGGATCTGCCACCTCTCAGGTGAGTACTCTAAACATTGGGCTACGGGATATTGTGATGTGGGTGGTTCCTCAATCTCTCCTGTTGAAGTTATTCCACTTTAATTAAATATTAATTGGTCCAGAGGAAGAGTTTGAACGACTTTACAGTCTAGTGGTTGGGGCACTCACTGGAGAGGAGGCAGCTCCCTGTTCAAATCCCTTCTCATTGGGTAGAAGAGGGACTTGAACTGAGGGATCTCTCAAATCCCAGATGAGTACCCTCACCACTAGGCTCAAGGTTGAACAGGAAGTCTTCCTCCTCTTCCTCACGTCGCCTTCCCCCAGCCATTTTGTGTGGCGTTAGGTGCCCTCTGATTGGGTCCTGCATGTAACTTAGGGTTCTGAATGTCTGTCTTCACCCACTCTGTGAACACAAGCAGAGGCACCAAACTCAGAGAGGAGCGGGGAGTAACACACACATCCCTCTCATCAGCATCATCCATTGGCTAGCTTAGGCAGTCCCCCACCCACACCAGCATGCTGGCATTGTATATCTCATTCTTAAGCATTTATCTCCCCCCCCCCCCCGCCACCATTGCATTGTACAGGAGCCTAGGTGCTTAACTCAGCTTTGTGGATCACAGTGTTGTTACCTAGGCACTTACAAATTAAATGTTGTGGTGCCCAGTATTGCAATGCCCAAGTCCCTTTTGTGGATGTAGCCCTCTGCCTCTTTCAGCACTGAGGCAAACAGAATGCCTCTAAGACCTGCTGCTGGTTTGGAGATTCTCTAGCCCCCCTCCCACCCCCATAATATCTATTACATTTAAAGAAACAAAAGAGCCCTAATGGAGCATGAAAATTAATTAGAACTTGGCATCTGTCAGCAGCTACATCTGGATAATGACTTATTTTTCTCACCAATCTCTTGCAGAGCCATTCATTAACTAGTCACATAAAGAGATTTTTCTACCCTCAAGTTATGCTACTGGATGAAGCTCTGCTTGTTGTGACACAAGTGAGCCTGCAGAGGAGTTTTCTGAAGTCAATGGAGCTACTCTGGGTTTACAATGGTGTAAATTAGAGAACAATTTAGCCCACTGTATATGTTTACATCCAGCAGCAGGATAGTATTTATAGCAGAAACTAAATCGTACACGCGGTTTCTAAGAAGGCTCTATCTATAACTTTATTTACCTGTCAAGTTGCCCAGACAAATAATAGTCTAATTTTCTTTGACCTTCAAGGTACTTTTACTACCCACAACTAGAGTAGTTGAATAATGACATCAGTTATCCATCAATATTTACACAGCAATTGATAAAAAAGTATTCAATAAAGTATTCAACAACAGGAGCAATTGGCCAGATCCTCAGCCACTGTAAATTGGCATAGCTCCATTGAAGTCGGTGTTGATTTACAGCAGCTGCAAATCTGGCCCTGTATATGTATAATATATTTTCATAATTTTCATTCTAGCATATCATACAATAGCCTCAGAAGAGTGAGTTAGGATAAAGATGAAGTCATAAAGGTGTGAACATTATATACAGTGAAATCATTGGCCAATGACCAGGCCAAGTTCTGCATTCCATGCATACTTCAATGGGCATTTTGCTTGAGTGAAAAATGAAGGATTGGGTTGAAAGCTAGAAAAATGCACTTTCCCACTCATCTGTGGTAAATAAGTAGCTTTCCCTGATGGGCTGGGAAGAAGAGTGAACAGTCAGTGCAGAATGTAATATCTTGTTTTTTAAAATAGTTTCTAAGCCTCGTGGTTTCACAGTTAAGCTTCTGAATGTGAACGGATGCAGTGTTATCTTCCTGAGCACAGGCAGACAGCTTCAGTGTCTTTGCTGCTGTTCAATGCTTTCTTTGGGAGAAGCAGCAGTACCAACAAGAATCATGTCAATTTTAACCTGCTGCTGCTTGAGAAATCTGCAAGCTGTTGCAGAGGCAGATTGTCGAAGGGTTCAGGGGATGAGACCCAATAAATCAAAGTTGTGGAGAGAAGGAGTGGACTCTCCAAACCTTGCAGCAGCCAAGATGTTGAGGATTCGAGTAGCTGAAAACCTAAGCAGGGTCTACTCTAGGGACAGTACTCTCCCCCTTCCTAAAGTTTTGAGGCTCAGTTTCTTAACAGAATGCTGTCCCTGGACATCACTGGTTGGCTCTTCTGACCTTTCATATGGCCCTTGGCTGATTGGCTGTCATATGACTAGGTTTCTGGTGAATTCTTCAATCCCTGATTGGGCTCATGGTTTTTGTTCCCCAGGAGCAAAAACTCTCACAGTCTGTCTAGGGACATGTCATAGCTTCAGCCAGTGTGCTTCGACCAAGCAATATTTTTTCTTCTTTCAGGTGTCTTTCTTGACAATCCATCATTAAAACTAGCACAATTAAGATGAGAGAAGGTTGAATATTTTCTAGGCTTTGTTTCAAAACAGGTTCTAAGTAGGCTATCTGAATTACATTGTCGTCTGAAAGATCAAATTCACATGGTTTATTTCTTCCCCACAAATCCAGCATGAATAAGGGTACTGGGGATATTTTACAGAAGTTACCAAAAAACCCCAAAACACTGCACAAATTAGATACATCAATAAACTGTAAAAGAATACTATAAAAAGTGATACATTGTTCATTCAATACAGTTATGAGGAAGTCAAGAAATTAATGTGAATTACAAAAGCTTGTTACTTAATCTAGGTTAATGTTGAATCAATAATATATACCCAATTTGTTGGGGTCCAAATCTTGATCCTGACACAGGCCCTGATCCAAAGTCAACTGAAATCTACAGGAGTCTTTCCGTGGACTTTGATTCAGGATCACAAAATTCAAGTGAAGAGGCCTTGTATAAGGGGAGAGTACTGTCCCTAGAGTAGACCCTGCTTAGGTTTTTCAGCTACTTGACTCCTCAACATCTTGGCTGCTGCAAGGTTTGGAGAGTCCACTCCTTCTCCACAACTTTGATTTATGGGGTCTCATCCCCTGAACCATTCGACAATCTGCCTCTGCAACAGCTCGCAGATTTGTATAAAGCATCTGACACGGGCCTCAGACCACTGCCAGGCCAGAGCCAGCACTAAATGACATTTGATATATCACACATTTGTACATTAACAGATTATTAAAGGAATCACTTTCATTTTCTTGAATTACTAATTTATCCTTTTTGCAGGTTGATGTGTATGTGTTTCAGTGAGGTAAAGGGGGGGAAAATACCAGGATGTCATCTTTATTTCACATTGCTGCAAATGTGGAGTAAAGTGAATGCTTCCCAAAAGGATGATTTTAAAGGACCAATTATCTGCCAATATTTCCTAAATGACACCTGAAATGAACTGACAGCAGCACATACAAAGTGCAGAGCTCATTTAGTTTCTTTAGGGAAAATGCTTTAAGTAATGTCAAGATGTACGCTACTTTCAATATTAAAAGTGTTTCTATAATCTTATTTAAATTTGGCTTTACAATTATGCTTGCTATGTGTCTACATTCACCAGTCTCTTTCACCTGCTGTCAAAGATAGCTACTTATCTACATCATGCTACTACCTAAGAAAGTAAGTACAGGAACTACACAGTCTCATTTATCTTCTTTAGGAGAAAAAAGTGTTTACTTTTCAGTGCTGTTATAGGCTCAAATTCTAAACATTTATTCAAGTAAATAATTCAGCTGATTTCAGTAGCACTTCTCACATGAGGTAGAGTTACAGGAGTAGTAGAGGTGTAATATGTGCATGATTTCCTAACAAGGTCAGAGCAATTTTCCTCCCTCCCCATATGGGTATCATAATACAGTATATAGTTTGTTGGAAGAAAAATATATTATTGGCTTTATATCCTTAGGAAACATAATTTATTTGGAAACATACCTTGATTTGTCATTAAAAAGTTAACATTTGGCCACAAGTGCCATAGAATAGTATCTAGGATACCAGAGTATTTCCCTATTCTAAACATACCATTCTATGGTATGTATTACCAAATACTGAATTTCCAAATGGAATTTACTGTTTTTCACATATAGGCATGTCAAGGTTCCTCCCCCACTCTGAACTCTAGGGTACAGATGTGAGGACGTGCATGAAAACCTCCTAAGTTTACTTTTACCAGCTTAGGTTAAAACTTCCCCAAGGTACAAATTAATTTTATCCTTTGTCCTTGGAATATCCACTGCCACCACCAAACTCTAACTGGGTTTACTGGGAAACGTAGTTTGGACACGTCTTTCCCCCCAAAATCCTCCCAACCCTTGCACCCCACTTCCTGGGAAAGGTTTGGTAAAAATCCTCACCAATTTGCATAGGTGACCACAGACCCAAACCCTTGGATCTGAGAACAATGAAAAAGCATTCAGTTTTCTTACAAGAAGACTTTTAATAGAAATAGAAGTAGAAAGAAGTAAAGGAATCACCTCTGTAAAATCAGGATGGTAGATACCTTACAGGGTAATTAGATTCAAAACACAGAGAATCCCTCTAGGCAAAACCTTAAGTTACAAAAAGACACACAGACAGAAATAGTCATTCTATTCAGCACAATTCTTTTCTCAGCCATTTAAAGAAATCATAATCTAACACATACCTAGCTAGATTACTTACTAAAAGTTCTAAGACTCCATTCCTGGTCTATCCCCGGCAAAAGCAACATATAGACAGACCCAGACCCTTTGTTTCTCTCCCTCCTCCCAGCTTTTGAAAGTATCTTGTCTCCTCATTGGTCATTTTGGTCAGGGGCCAGCGAGGTTACCTTTAGCTTCTTAACCCTTTACAGGTGAAAGGATTTTTCCTCTGGCCAGGAGGGATTTTAAAGGGGTTTACCCTTCCCTTTATATTTATGACAAGGCAGAACACAAAGAATTCCCGATCTTTCTATTTTGTGATGTCTCAATTATGGACTATTTAAAAAAAATTCTTGTTCAAAACTTCAGTTTCATGAACCTGTTTCTGAATCAAGCAGTGTAACTCTAATATACCTGTCTAGATAGATAGATAGATAGATAACTCTAATATACCTCTATTAGGTGTAACTCTAATATACCTTTCTAGATATATATATTTTGGATGGTACTATCTTCCTCATATATATCCAATAATTTTGAGAGCTAAACTCCTCTGGCCAAATTCACCCATGCTGCTAGTGAGGGCAAATCCTCTGAAGTTCCATTTACGCTACTTCTGAATTTAGTTCCTTATATTTCTTTAAACCCTGTTGTTCTCAGCTTCACTGCAAGTAGCTAGAAGACATCATGTATGTATATGAATAGCTCACATTCTAATTTAAAATCAGGATTTGGAGAAGAACAAAATACTTGCTGAGGATTCTGTGACCTTGCTAGCAGTATGAGTTGACAACTGAAAGATCTTTAATATTTTCTTCCACAAATCTGTTAAACTTTTGACTCAGGAATTCTGACAAGGACTTGAACTATAATTTGCATGTTTAACACAACAGTCCTAACATAAGTATAATGAAGATGAATACTTCTTTCTTCCCGAGTAAAGCAGTTGATGAGCAGATATATTTTATCATCCCATTTTTAATTTTCATTGTATTCATTTTTGTAAATTAGAATAACTCCACAAATGCAAGGCAAGAAGAAAAGTATCAGCAAACGTTTCACACAGTCCACTTCTAATACAATGTGCAAACTTATACTCTCTTTCTCAATACTTTCTATCAGTTCCAGCAGTTTTCCCATTATGTGTATAAGGAATCTCTCACTAACATGTAGAATGTGTCAGAAAGGACCAAAAAAAACCAAAAACAACCAACCTTGTGTGCTCACCCACTGTGTCAATACAGCATCAATAATACTGGCTCGTACTCTCCCCACCATTTTGTGGTACGAAGGGCAACACTTTGCAGCCTATTTTTGTAGCAAGTGAAAACAAATCTCCTCTGCAGTTTATTTTCTACCATCAGCAGAGAGCCTAAAGCACTGTAGGAGCAAAGCACGTTACCTAAACAAGTGTACAGTCATGAGCAGAGTGAGGTTCTTGCAACATACACCCTTCGACTCTAAGCAATCTATGAACGTCTCGGGAGGGAGCACCAGTCTGGGCAGCTGCTATTGGGGGAACTTATGGCGGCATTGCCAGGCAGCAAGTGTGCTGGGCAGAGGAGTACAGTGCTGTGGCTAAGCATGGAAGATAGTGTTGCATTAGATTTTGCCATTCTAACCCCATTATTGTAGTGGGGCCTGTGAATGACTGTTGCCTTTTTGGTTGGTACACAGAACCATGGCATGATGAGGCACATCTTCTGGCCCTCTGGTTCAGTGGATGATTAAGTTCTCCTGTTAATTGGGTAGGGAGCATTTGGTCCATTATTTTGAAGTATTTTCAAGATCTTCTGGCTAACAGTGGCAATGACTTCACGTCATCCAGGTTTCAGTAAGAGTCACGGGGAAGGGGAGGAGAGGATGATTTCTGACCTCAAGAAACTTAAAATAAAAATGTGAAGCTAGTTACTGCCAAACATGCTGCTCAAGGAGGAATGACCAGAAACGCTACATTTTTCATTGTGTTGCTTAGATCCACATTATCCCTTGCCCTGTTAGATCTTATGCCAGAGCTCTCAGAAGAGGAGATACCTCATGATTGCTATCTGGTCAGAAAAGCATCTGTGTCAGGCAATATCAAGCTACTAAAAATGGATGGCAGCTACTGCCATATCTTTAAAGCTATATCCAGATGAAGTACCGTCCCCAATATTTATGCTATACAATTACGTGTACAGTAAACAATATCATTTTACTCTTGAAAGAACAGCACTCTGTACATTCCTACTGTCCTGAACTGTGCAGGAAGACACACATGGCCCCGGGAAAATGGTTCAACTAGGCTCCAACTTTATTAATTAATATCTGGGAACTATCCAGCAGTAACTCACCCAGTGCAGGTCACCTATCCTTTGTAATCCACTCCCCCAGTGGAGGGCTGCTGTCAGCCCCAACCCTGTTAACTTGGTCCCAGGCCAATGCTGGGAATCCACCATCCACCCCTTGTAGGTTGTGGGTTAAAGGGATGAGGAAGAGAGGTTGTTTGCTTGCTCTACCAGATGTTAGAAGCCCCAGCCCCATTCCGCACCTTCTATAGGAGATGCCTTCTCCTAACCCACCTTGCAATTCTACTTTATCAGGGAACCAGACCCCCGGCCACCTGCCAAGTTGTTACAAAATGAGTTTTACAACCTAACCTATCCACTGGGTCCATGGGCTGCTGAGAGAAAGGTGAAAAAACTCACCCTGCCCAAGCCAACCAGTCAATAAGGGAAAAATTCCTTTCTGGCCCCAAAAAGATAACTAGCATTATGTCCCACAGCGAGGCCCCCAAACTAGGCCCCATTCTAATCCCAAAGGTGAAAAGTGTGGTGCTTTTCTTCCCATTACAACATAGTGACCCCGGGCAAGGGGAAGAGCTTTAAGGCCTCCCACTGGGTGTGCAGGAAGCAGTGGGCATACTTCTGTTCAAGCAGTGAGTCACAGAACTGCTCCAGTACACAAAGAATGTGGGGCGTGGGGAGGAGGGAGGGTGCAGTCCTTAAAGAGGTCCATGGTATTCCTTGCTCCTGCTGGCCAAGACAAAGACACACATATGCACACCTCTCTAAGGCTGCAGAAGGATGGGCTTTTTTGACAATTCTGAAGAATTAGATTACTCCTCAGGACCCATTGTTATTGTTTCATTACAGATTTTCTGAGATTGCACCCTACAGTTTTTGTTTGAACTTACCTTGTCAAATTAAACAACTACAGTTCGCAATCTTATGGGTTATGTGAATGGATTTATGTCTAGTCCAAAAGCTAGACTTCAATATTAGAACAGAGAGGGTGCCAAGAATGATTCAAATCATGTCTTTGAATGTGTGAGAGAGAATAAGTAGATTTTAATCAAGATGTTATTTTTCTAGTGTCCAAAATCTTCACTGTTTATGAATTTGCATTTGTCAAAGATCCCATCTGGGACAGATTTAGCCATAAAATGAAATGGAAAACATCATTTCTAATATCTAGGAAACTGACATACATACAAAATAACCAGTATCCGCAATTGCCTATGGCAATATTCCCAAAATATCTGACTAGCTCTACTGAGAAAAGCCCCATCTTGATTTTTAATATACTTCTACAAAGCCTTGATCCTACCAACACTTATGCATGTGGCTACCTTTAAACATGTGAGTATTTCCACTGAAGTTAATGGAGCTATTCAAATGCTTAAAGTTAAGCCTGGGTATATATAGTTTCAGGATTCAGGCCTAAGGTGTTTCTAGTATTGATACTACAGGTAGAGTCCTGTGAATAATGGATTTCTTGGGTGGTTGGCTGTTAAAAAAGTTGGGGGGGAAATTCATTTTGGGTCAACCTTGAAACATATTTTTTCAGAATATCTGGCAAATCAAAAAAGTAAAAAGTTATTTCAGGTCAAACAAAACCTTTTTATGTTTTTGCATTTTTAATGAAATTAAAGGAAATTCTGAACCAATTTGTTTCAACCCAAAAAATATCAAAGCTTTTCATTCTGAAAGGGTCACAACTGAATGTTTTGACTTTGGGGGTTTTATTAAGAGTTTTTTCTAACTAAAACTGTTCACTAAAAGCTACATGAACTCAAACTGTTTTGGTGAATTTGAATCTGCATTTTTGTCAAAAAAGGGTTTGGGGCAAAATATTTCACCCAGCCCTATTTTCAAGCTTAATCCAGTCACTGCTTCAAAGCCCTCTTCAGCAGTCAGCTGCTGAGCATCAGAACTTCCTTGAATAATAGAAAAAAAGAGAGCACAGATCATACAAGTAACAAGACCTGAGCTACATGTTTGCAAGAATCGAGGTATCACTGTACTTCAGGAAGCAGTTGTGTTAATGGTTAGAGAAAGCCACAGGGAGCCAAGACATGTGAATACTATTCCTGGCTCTGCCATGAACGCACTGGGTGTCTTTGGGAGTCCTTTAGGAAAATAGGACACAGGATTGGAAGCGACCTCTTGGGTCATATAGTCCCTGCTGTCACAGGCATCTCTGACATATAATCCTATTCATCAGTTTATCAAGTTGCATCTTAAAACTAGTCAGGTTGTTTGCCCCCACTATACCTATTGGGAGGCTGTTCCATAGCCTCAACCCTCTTATGGTTAGGAACATTCTTCTAATTTCCAGACTATATTTATTCAGGCCAGTTTATACCCATTTGTTCTTGTGCCAACATTGTCCTTTAGCTTAAATAGTTTTTCTCCTTCAATGGTGTTTAGCCCCTCATGTATTTTATAGAGAGCAATCATATCCTCTCTCTTATCCCCTTTTCTAGGCTAAACAAGCCAAGTTCTTTTAGTCTCCTCTTGGAAGATAGTTTCTCCATTCCCCTGATCATCCTAATAGCCCTTCTCTGCCTCTGTTGCACTTTGAACACGAGTGACCAGAGTTGACCTCAGTATTTTAGATGAGGTGTTATCAGGGACATTTAGTGCTTCCCTCTCTCTACTGGAAATACGTCACCTGATACATCTTAGGATCAGATTTTCTGCCCTTTTTAAAAAACAAAAAATAAAACAAGCAGCCAGGTTACATAGGAGCTCATAGTCATCCTGAAATTAACTAATACACCCAGATCTTTGTCCTCCTCTGGTGTTTCCAACTGATCAGCTCCTATCTTATAGCAGGGACTAATAAGACCTTCTAAGTGCAAGACCTTGCACTTTGTGCTATTAAATTTCATCCCTGTTCCTACTACTACAATTATCTAGAGGCCATCCAATTCTTCCTACATAAGAGTCTGACCCTCCTCTATCTTGACAATACCTCCCAACTTTGTGTCATGAGCATATTTCATTAGCACATTCTTACTTTTTGTGCCAGTCATTAATGAAAATATTTAATAGATCATTCCCAAGACCTATCCCTGAGCAATTCTTCTAGTAACCTTCCTACAGCCTGATAATTCTCCTTTAAGCACAACCCATTTTCTCCCCTTAGCCAGTTTCTTACTCACCTTACAATTCCTGAACTAATCCCCCATTTTATGTGGTTCTATATCAAATGCTTTGTTAAAGACCAGATAGACAAGGAAAATGCTATTAACCAATTTCTTACATTACATCATCTTATCAAAGATGAGTAAACCTAGATCCTCTCTATCTATGAAATGGCTATCATGCTTATTTACCCTGTATGAGTGTTCTAAGGTTTAAGCGATTAACTGAGTTCATTAAATTGAATAATTCAAAGCAATTAATCAAGTTAGTATCTTTCTGCAGTATCTGTGAACAGATCATGATCTCCTCAAACATTCATTATACAAAATTTATTGAATACATCATAATAAACCTTTTTACATTGTTTACTTGGTTTACGGTTTGATCACAAACATTTAAATTGCTTAGATAGGTTGTTTGGATACTCAACAAGGTGTTATTTCTGTTCCCTGACTGGATGGACACAACTTCTGATGCAAACACTTGCATAAATGAATTTAAACTATGATTTCCTCAAACACTCGCATGGGCATCTGTCCATTTTACCCTATGCTCATTTAAAAAAAAAAAAAAAAAAGTAAGCACATGGCCAAAGTGAATTCAATAAGAAATTCAAAATAATATTTCTGGGACATTTCTGCATTTTTCATCCAATTCTATAAATTATTTTATGTTTGTAAAGTGCTTTGAGATCTCATCATGCAAGAGAGTAATTAATAGTAGTCTTGGAGCCCACTCACTCTTAATATGTTAGAAGAGTCAAATTCTAATTCATAGAAAATCAGATTTTATATAATTTTGTATGTGTTTTAAGCCAGGAAGCCTATCCAAATGCAAGGAGTTTGAAGAGTGGGTTTCCTGAAATAAGTTCTTTAATGTTGACCTTGTGCCTTTCAGCGTTGTTTTAGCACCCTCAGATTTCATATTTATTGAATGAATTACACAGACTGTAGATAATTCAGTTTTATTCAGGAAGAAAGTCATTACTGTCTCAGACACTACATTACTTTCTGGAGCAATCTGATATGGAGAACATTGTACTGTAATTATGGGGAGCTCTGAGGTGTAATTAGTAGTATGAATTCAGACTCATCCTTTTTGAAAATAGTTCAGTTTTTGCATACCTACGTAATTATTTCATTTTTCAGTGACTGAAGATATCTCCCATTTACTCTGCCGTGCTTCATGCAAGATGATTAAGAACACTGAACATTGCAGTTAATTGTTTCCTATTCAATTAACACTGTGTTCCAGGAGAGTGACTGTTTCACTGATGTATAAAATAATTCCCAATTTTAGGAGTATGACAGCTGCAAGGTGGGAGCTATGTGGCTTGAAGAGGGGAAAAGGTGGGTGGGCTTAATTTCTGAAGTAGCAAGCAGTCTTAATGATCATTAAAAAGGCCAAACATTCATCGAATTATCAAATTTTAAAAAACTTGCTTTCGCTTCTAAAGTATGTTGTCATTTCTCAGGGTATTGTGATGGGAAGTTTTGGAAAAATGGCCTCCTATTAAGGTAGCCAAATGATACAGATGTTCATGATTGTCATTTGCCTAATTAATATTATCATGGTATTCCCAATCCTAAATATAGGGAATCAATACCACAAGTGCTCTGATAAGAGTTGCAAAAGGGAAGTAGCCTATACCATCATTTGGAAGAAACCTTATTTGAGAACCCGGCTGGGTTTGATATGTGAACAAGTAAACTGAACCCTGCAGTTATGTTCACAGGGGATGGAAATGACCCAACTCCTGCAGGTTGACTCACAACAGGCATTCTCCAACCTTGTCACACTGTAGATCATGCCATGAAAGACAGACCACCTTATAAGAAACAAGGTGGGTGAGGTAATATCATTTATTGGACCAACTTCTGCTGGAGAGAGATTTCAAACGTACACACAGCTCTTCTGGTCTACAACCGGTACTCAGTGTCACAGCTAAATACGAGGTCAAACAGATTGTTTAGCATGAGTAGTTAACGTATTACAAGAGACCAATCAAGGTGAAGTGGCCTGTTAAGATCTCTCCAGTCACAGAGGGGAAGCTGGTTAGTGGGTTTTAGATTGTTATAATAAACCATACACCCAGTGTCTCTCTTTAGCCCATGATTTTTAGAATCTAGCAAAATTATGGATTTAAGCTCCTTGGCTCATTTTTTGATGCTGTTGTGCAGGTTTCCCTTTGAGGATGAGGACTGAGAGGTTAAATATGGGGTGATCACTTTGTGAAAAGTGTTCGCCCACAGGTGATATGGTGTTTTTGTCTTTTATCATTTTTCTATGTGGATTCATTCAAGAGCATAGTGATTGTCTCATTTCACCCACAAAGTTGTTATTGGGGCATTTAGTGCACTGGATGAGGCACACCACAGGTTGTGATAGGCATGTGTAGGACCCATGGATCATGAAAGGTGAGTCATTCGGGTATTGAGCATCATAACAGTGGAGATGTCAACAGGTTTTGTATCTGTTGTTCTGGCAGGATCTGATGCAGCTTTATGTTGATGTGTCCTGGTCTGTGAGGAGCTTGCCTCTGATGATGATCTTAGGGGGTAATTGTCTGAAGGCCAGAAGAGAGGGTTGAGGAAAGATGTCTTTCAGGATGTGATCCCCATCGAGTATGGGTTGTAATTGTTTGATGATACGTCTTGTCTTTCTCACCAACAGAAGTTGGTCCAATAAAAGATATTAACTCACCAACCTTGTTTCTAACATCCTGGAACCAGCATGGCTACAACAAAACTGTAGCCTATCTCCACATCAAGCTCCCATCCCAGTTCCCTAAACACTTCCACTGCTTAGTTTTTGAAATGTTTCATTCTGCAGACTGTAAAGAAGGGCTCCTCAGTCCACTGATGATCCAGCTCCAACGGTTTGAGTATCACTAACAAAGATTTTATTTTGATGAATGTGAAAGGAGCACTGCCCCCCACAGAGGGAGCCTCTAGTCTCCCATTTCCCTTTCCTTCCCCACAAGATGGTCAGGAACCAAACACACACTCAGTAAAGTGATCATCAATGGTTAACTGGATTACTCAGAGTATTAAGGGGGTGTCATTCTCCACCCCTCTCTTACTTCCCATGTAGGTAGTAGGTGTTTTCCCTCTCTGTTTTGTTATGTAGTTGAATAAAGAACCAAGTTCCCAGCCTGCGGTAGTGCATGTAAAGAGTTTCTTGTGCAATGAGAAGTCCATTCATAAAACACCTCCCCCTTCCTTTAGATGGCTTCAAAAGTAGAAAAATAGTCAGAAAATGGGAATTTGCATGCCTGCCCATGCACACCCTCCAAGAAAAATTAAGTTTTCAATTAAAAAAATATCAAAAGCTAAAAAGTTTTCAGCCAAAAATGATTTGATTTGGAAATGCCACCATGGTGCCTCATGCTCTCATTCTTTGGAGATTGGGCTTCCTGGCTGGACTACATGTCTCATGAGGATGCACTGCAGTTTTCCCTCTTGGTTCTCATGTGGCTGCAGTACATCCTCATGGGAGATGAAGTCCAGCTGAGGAGCCAAGCTCATAAAAAATGGGAGCATGAGGCCCCTGAACTACAAATCCCATGAGGCACTGTGGTGGCACATCTGAATCAAAATATTTTCATTTTCAGCTGAACTGTTTCAGTTTTATGGGGTTCTTTATTTTTTGTCAAAAAGACAAAAACAAAACCAGTTTCCACTGGAAGCAGATACTTTTCCACTAAAAAATTCTTTTGTACAAAAATCCAAATTTTCTGTTGAAAACAGTTTTGACAGAAAATTTTCAGCTATCCCTATTCAAAAGCCCTGGGACCAGCTGTTGAAGTGAAGGAACTTCACTCATGACCACTTGAGTCGTGACCTGAGAGAGTGGATGCATGGAATGTTAATAGTGTCATCAGTGAATTTAATCAGTATTTATATTTCTGCTGGCACCCACATTGTGCCAGGCACTGCCCACACACACATGAGAAATCATTTTAAGTACCGAGGACAAGAAAATGCTATGCACAACATTTCCTTCAACAGCTGTATTATTTTTGTAGTTTGGAAAGGTTACATTACAACCTTCACAAAAGTTATTGAACAAGTAATGAGGAAAGCTATATAATATACCCTAATATACTGAACTATCAATGCAACAAATCAAGTTCAATATTCATGATTCATCTTTGTCATGATAATGACTTTTTTTTTCTCTTTTAAATAGCAGGAGCTCATGGAGATGGGTTAGGGCAACACTCAAATTTATCTCTCTCCTTTCTGCTGATCTGTCCTTTAAAAATATCTTCCATTATACTTGTTATTTTATTGCACACTTTAATCCTACTTCCTTGAACAAGAGGTGTTTGACAGGGATTTGTTTTGTCAGCAGACATATATAAAAGATGACATTTTCATGTTCATAGCCTCCAGATTCCATTGAGTTTCATTAAGCAGCTCATCAAAATCAAAATCAATTGCACTGCTTTTGCTGAGCTCTATTATTGCTTGTTGTCCATAAGCAAGAGACAATATTTGCATACATATTATACTGTAGATACCAGGGCAAAATGTGTTCTGGCATGAAGAGCTAAACAATCAAAATTGCAGTAAGAGAGTACACCTTCAGAAGGTTGTGCAAAACCATTAATATTGAAGGGGCATCTAACGTTAGTACATCAACCAAGATCGGCAATAAGAACTCCATACTAGTCATGGTAATGAGACAGAACCCTGGGCTGTTTTGTCTTTTAAAAAACATGGGAGCATATGTTCAATTGTGAATGGGAACACTCATCACCAGTGCTGCCTTGTGTCAGGCAGGGGTGTGGGATGTTGTCCTCCTCCCAGGTGATGCCTGTCTCACTATAACTCCCAGGTCCTCCCTGTCTCACTGTAGCTCTGCTCTGTGTACTCTTTGGGGTACACAAAGAGTTCAGTGAGGAGGTCTTCAGAAATCAGCAAGGGGTTCAGAGTTTCCCTGATGGGTGGGAGTAGTGGGATATGGACCATTGTACCTTCAGAATCTTCCCCAACTAGGTTCCCCACCATGGGATAGACTGCTATTGTTGTCCCCTCTTTAGGGACTGGCAGGGAAGCCTGGGCCCATGCTGTCCACCAGACTCGGATCCAGGACCCAATGGTTGGCAGCTAAGCCCTGCACCTTGGGGTGCTACGTAGCTGCCTCCCTGGATCACTTCCTATCAGTGCCCTCTCTTCTCCCAACATAAAGTAAATAACTGAACACAAAAATAAAGTTTATGACCTTCAAAATGTCACCAGTCCCTCCTTTGCAGGCTGGGTCAGGTCAATATCACCAGACCTCAGGCAGCAAGAGCATCTGTGGTACTTCTTCCCAGGAGTTCAGAGCTCAGTTCACTGCCCCTGTAGAATCTTAGAATCATAGGGTTGGAATGGACCTCAGGAGGTCATCTAGTCCAACCCCCTGCTCAAAGCAGGACCAATTCCCAACTAAATCATCCCAGCCAGGGCTTCATCAAGCCTGACCTTAAAAACCTCTAATAATGAGATTCCACCACCTCCCTAGGTAACGCATTCCAGTGCTTCACCACCCTCCTAGTGAAAAGATTTTCCTAATATCCAACCTAAACCTCCCACACTCCAACTTGAGACCATTACTCCTTGTTCTGTCATCTACTACCACTGAGAACAGTCTAGATCCATTATCTTTGGAACCCCCTTTCAGGTAGTTGAAAGCAGCTATCAAATCTCTCCTCATTATTCTCTGCTGCAGACTAAATAATCCCAGTTCCCTCAGCCTCTCCTCATAAGTCATGTGCTCCAGCCCCCTAATCATTTTTGTTGCCCTCCGCTGTACTCTTTCCAATTTTTCCACATCCTTCTTCTAGTGTGGGGCCCAAAACTGGACACAGTACTCCAGATGAGGCCTCACCAATGCCGAATAGAGGTGAATGATCACGTCCCTCAATCTGCTGGCAAAGCTCCTACTTATACAGCCCAAAATGCCGTCTGCGAGCCACTGAGCTATTCTCCTTCCCTTTTCAAGCTGCGCTTCCAGCTAGTGAAGGCTTTGTATGTGTGGTGGGGCAGGGCGGCCTAGGCCCAGAGCAGCTTCTTAACCCTTTCTTCTCCAATGTAGGGTTTGTATACCCCATCACATCGATACACGCTATTATGAAATGGTACATATTATTTATAAAGCTAATCTGTGAAAAACTCAAGTGCAATAAGTAAATGCTATGCTCTGAGAATACCCTTTGCAACCCAAATAATTGTAAGACATTATCTATCTGCTTATGACTCTTATCACTGTGGTATCTGAACGCAATCTTTAATCTATTTATCCTTATAACAACAGTGTGAGGTAGGAAAGTCCTATTATCCCCATTTTACAGATGGGGAACTGAGGCACAGATTTTTAAAGGTATTTAGGTGCCTGAAGATGCAGATAGGCACCTAGTGGGATTTTCAAAAGTGCCTGAGTTAGGCACTTAATTCAGGCAAACTTTTTTCAACTAAGATTATTCATTAAAAAATGCAATTTTGGGTTGACTGAAACCATTTGTGAATCTCGGTTGAATTCAACAAATTGATCTGAAAACAAATGTGGGAAAAATCCTAAAAATATTAAACGTTTTGTTCAGAAACTTGGCTAGATTAAACTAAGAAGCCCCCATAAGGGTAAAAACACCTGAAAACATAACAAAAACATTTAGTTCCACCTGAATTTTTTGGATTTCTGTTTCTGTGAGAAAAACTGAAAAATGGTCATTTCAGTTCGACACAAAACTTTCTTTTCCCCTTTCAGTTTTTGGTTCAATCACCAAACCAACCAAAAAAATCAGTTATTCACCCAGCTCTAGTTTCTAGGCCTCTATTTCAGGATCCTGAACCTCTGTTTGAGCTATTGTGTTAAACTTATAACTGAGGAAGCTTCGAATCTCTTTATAGAGCAGATCCTGCCTCCTCTTTGGCAACTGCAGAGTCTCCTAGACACAGTGTGGTTCTGCTAGAAGGGTAATATGAGAATTTAGGGGGCCTGTCCAAGAGTGCTGAACTCCCTGCATCCTATAGAACAAAAACCATAGGGGCTGTCTGCACATCACTACACAGGGAAGATTGGTGGGTGAGATAAGGATGAGGCAGGAGCAGAGCGGGCAAAATTAGTGGATTGGTGGACTGGAGAACAAGAGCAGAGGTTGTTATTGTAATAACTACCATGGAGTGCCTGTGGGGGCAGAATTCCTTACCCTCAATCCCCCAAACCTCTCTGCACCAAGCTTGGCTATTTGGGCTTGGCATAGGGTTGGCTTTCTTAAGGGCTTTGAGCCATATTCATCTCTGATTTAACTCCAGGGTGTCAGTGAAGTTATACCAGGAATGAATTTTGCTTTATATTGAGCACCAGCATGTGCATTTCAAATCAGAAGGGCCTACTTTGCTGAAATGTATTGTGCATCGTCTTTTACAATAAACAGACAGTAATTTGGCCTATGGAGCACAGCAGTGCCAAATACAGCTGAAAGATGAGTCTTCAGTGTGCAGCACCATGTTAAAAGTCTCATAATACAGTACTTAAAACTGCAACCATTGCAAGTGACCCACTCTTATGTTTTGGATGGGGAAAAAAATGCCCTCTAAACATTTCAGTGCAGGAGTTTTCTGCTGAAAACATTATGCAGGGAAATATCAATTAAGGTCAAATAAGGCTGGGCTAATCTGGTGTGTAAATCTGCATTCCAGATCATAAATTTTGGACCAGATACTTAGCTGGTGTAGCCCAGTGTCACTATATCACTTTATGTCAGTCGAGAATGAGGACTTTGAATGTATTTTGTAATTCTTATACGTGCACCCGGAACAAGGAATGGAAATATTAATAAAATAAATCTGTTTGGTCTCAAAAAATAAAGACCTTCATGAAAGTCAAAGGGAAAAAAAGTGTTTAAGAGCATGGCTTATCATTGTGCTCCTTCTACTCGTTAAATGTGAATTAGTGAGATAGGATAGTTCTGCTCCACTAACCACATGCACAAGCAGAATTGAAGTCTTCCGCAATATGTGACACATTGTGCATTAATAGCTTGAATAACTTAACATAAATGGGATATCTTACCACAGAGACTTGCTCGCTTGCTCTGTTAAAAGAAATCCCCTCTCTATTACATGTATGACAATACTGTGCCGAATGCATCCAGAGTTTAAGTGCATAACATAGGAGTATGTCAGAGTCATTGCTGTACACAGTACCGATGTGAATTAATGACAGTAAAATGTGTCCACACCAGTTAACACAGGGATCCAAACATTTCACATATTGCCTGGGAAGTTTTACTTTCCAGGCTTTTTATGTAAAGAAGGTCAAGACTATCAAGACTAATTGACATCCTGATCTTCTATGGACTCCTCATGACTGTCCTCCCTAATACAATGTAATAAAAACCAGAAACTAAATTGCAAACCTTGGGAGTGACTTCAGAGCTCCATGCCTGGAGTGGTCTAGCCAATCTGAGTAGAGACCAGGACTGCTGAAGTAATATTGTCTGGTGTTTAAAATACAGGCCTAGAGTCAGAAGTTCTGGGTTCTAGTTCTGTCTTGTTATGGAACCTATAGCAAGTCACTCCACAACTCTCATGTAGTCTAGCCTACATAGATTCTTGCACCCCCTTGCAGCTGAGTGAGTGTAGTGCAGCTCGTTAAGTGATGTGACTAACAGCTGTCACACTTTGTTTTGTCTCTCTGTGTTCTTACCTCAGCTTCAGTTTCCTCACTGGTAACATGGGGATAATAATCCCTCCCTAATTCTTTCACAGGCGTGTTGTGAGTCTTAATGTCTGCAAAATGTTTGAGATGTACGGAGCCTTCTATATGGACAAGTGCAAAGTATTGTTAGGCAATATCAGTAACTGAACCTCACTGCTGTTGCTAGAACTTCACTCAACCACAAAGAAACTAACTTTTCAAGAGGAAACTGCTACAACCAAAGAATATTTAAAAGAACCTTTGTTTTAAATGTGATTTTAGAAAAATAGTTCTGAGAGAGACGACATTTTATTCATGTTACAAGAACCTAGATTTAGTCAATATTTCAGTCATAGTTTAATAATTGAAAGATTAATTTTGCTGAATTCCTTTGTTCATTTTCAAATTCCCTGCCATCCAAGCAGAACCAATTTCAAATCACATAGCCAAGAGGGGTGTCCAATCTTATTTTCCAGTACCCAGCACAAAGTTTACTGCAGTTTACAAAGTAACTAAAGGCTTTTGCTAACTTAGGTCAGCTACCTGATTTTGTCAGAGTTTTGGCACAAGCTTGATCTACATTACAGTCTTATGTTGGTATAACTATGTCACTCAGGATTTAACATACCCCTAAGCTGCACAGTTATACTGACCAAACTCCTGGTGTAGAAAGCACTATGTTGACAGGAAGTGGAGTACCTACCTTCTCCCATCGGCACAGGTAGTGTCTTCACTAAGTGGTACAATGGCACAGCTGCATCAGTGCTGTATGTGTAGACAGGCCCACAAAAGTTTGTTTTCCAAAACGATAGCTAGATTATTGCAGTGCCCTTCCTGCATATACATATGAATAATAAAATTGTAGGAGGGAAAAGAATCAAACACCAATGTATCACAGCATGTCAGAGTGTACATACATGCATGTACACGTACATGAATCCATACTACATCACAAACAAATGGTATGAAAAACTAGCAGAAGAAAAGATTGGATTAGTGCTAACAATGCACCATGGACTCATGCCACTGTGTGTAACATATATGAATGGTGACGGTGGTGGCACACTAGCATACTACACAGTTTAGGGTGGATTTTAAATGTGATACTGGAGCACTGAAAAAATGAACAATCCTGGGGAAAATATAAGGTATATTATCAACAGGATCCTACAATTTATCATTAGTTTATATTCTGTGTGTCTATATTGTGTGTACATGTGGACACAGAGAGAGAGAGAGAGATTAATCAAACACCCCTCAGCCTAAGTACACCTTCCTCGTACACCTCAATTTTTGGATGCTCTACTTGAGACACATGGGGCTGATTTTCATAGGTGGTGAAACGCTTACAGAACAAATGTGTGCACCAGTACTTGGTTTGTTCTTTAGTTATGGTCTCTTAGTTCCCGGGCCTAAGAGAGGCTGGGAGTTTGGAAGAGATGGAATATTCAGCTCATGTAGAGCCTCATGTTGCTCAATCATAGATCCTCTGACCAAATATCTGGGAGGCAGCATGATGAAGTGACAATAACACCAGACAGGCAGGAGACCCAGTTTCAATTCCTAGCCCTGCCACTGATCACAGTGTGACTTTGGGCAAACCATTTAATCTCTCTGTCCCAGCATTTCCTCATTACGTGTGTGTGTGTGTGTGTGTGTGTGTGTGTGTGTGAGCGACAGAGAGAGCGCATGTACACATGTGCGCACAAACACACACAAATGAATGAATGGACCCAAAAGCCAACCGCACTTTATCTTTCAGCCCCTTTTACTGATCATTTTGTATGTTTCAGGAAAAAACCAATTTCTGTTTAGTGCACTCTTTTTAAAAAATGATTACAGAATTTACTATGCAGTAAACCCACCGTGCAATCTGAGAGAAATATGATGCACATAGATTATTATGGATCATGTTCTAGAATAGTTTAAATAAAACAAGAACTGAGCAACTAATGGAAACAAGAATACTAATGTGAAATAAATGAAGCTATTCACATACTTTGTGGCCTAATTGATTCCTAATGGTTTAATTCCTTTGCAGTCACTACACCAAGATGAACTGGGTCCCTTGAGACACTGAAAGATTTAATGCAGTAAAATGAAATAATTGCATGACTCTCCTATTCAACAGTCTGCAGAATAAGGGAACATTTTTTGAGGGATCTGAGCACAGAATAGGCGTTAGGAATTCTGCGTTCTGCTCCTGGATCTTGTACTTTCTCTGTATGATCTCGAGCAAGTCACTTAACATCTCCATGCCCCATTTTTTTCCATCTGTAAAATGAAAACAGTAATATGACCCTCACAAGAGTATGTTATGAGGCTTAAACTTTAGCATGCCTTGGATATTAGCTGCTATGAGGTACATCAGTTGTTCCTTGTTGTATAAGAAAGGGAACGGAAAAAAATATTACTAACAGTACCTTTTACTTCTCCTAGGTGTATTACAGAATTAAAAAGCCTGACCCTCTGTTCCATTCTGGTTGCTTTGTGCTGTTATGGTGGCACCAAGTAGCCAGAAAGCTGGCTTAACCATCCATCCAAGGATTCTCTTACATAGGAATCCCTGGATGACATATAGCCACCACAGTGGCTCCTACTCTACACTTCCCCCCTCCCCCCACAGTCGCCTTCGCCTGGTGGATCGTCACCTCTTAGAATGTGCTAACGTAGAGCAGAACCTAAGGACCAGACTTATGCCAGAAACTGTCCAGGTCCTGTCTCTTGCAGCACCTGGAGGACTGGGGAGCTGCAAAGATGGCTAAAAGCCACCTTTGCCCTCCCTAACCGCACAGTGCAGCACCGAGTGCCAGAGAATCTGGCCCACAGTACATTTACATCAAATTAACACAAAATAGTTTTTAAAAAATTGAAGCGGGGGAACTAAAGCAAGCAGTGAAATCTCATTTTTATGATTATGCACAGCAATTAAAGAGGAAATTTCTTTTATGTCAGTAGGACAGAATAAAAGCCAAAAGGCTTGTTTCTTCATTATTACTTTTATTCATTTCATACTTTAGTGAACAACTTGAAAGCCTTGGTAGAACAAACAAGTTGCAACTGCACTTTAAAAGCTTAAAACCAAGAGGAATTATACTTAAAACCAAGAGGAAGCAACAACTTTGTTACCTGTGAAACATACACCCTGTAAAATGTAATATCTAAAGGTGGGCTTCACACTAAATACTGCACCAGACCCAGATCCAAATTTCAGATCAGGGGTTTTGATTTGGGCCTCTATCTAGTAATATCCTTTACTTCAAGTCTTTAATATGGAGCTCCATGTACTAGAGAGATCAGGGGAAATGATTCATGGTTTTCTTCCTTCTGTAATTAATGTATTACCTAAAGATATTTATAAATATAAATAAAGAGACTGAGTGATTGACTGACAGGAATTTTTAACTCCTTTTCTCAACATTCAGAATGCTGGACATTACAAACATATAGAAAGAACTGCACCAATTTTTAAACAGCAAAAGCCCAACTTTCCCTTCACTTTCCTTTTTATTTTGTAGCCAGGAGTTTCTAAATAAAAAGCATTTCATGCTGGCTGATTGGTTCTGTAGTTTCCTTCAGCTCAGCTCTCAAACCAGAGATTTATCTGAAGTTTGCTCTGCTTGTGCTTAACTTTGATTTGAAATTCAATCGAAAATATAATTGCCAATAGTTGTTAGAGGCTCAAGTAGAACAGGTCACTGAATGAAAGCTGAGGTTACTTGCTCTGTACAGTAAACTGGAGTTTGAGATGTGTCCCCCTCTGGGTGCTCCACTTGAGGTGCGCATACACCTTCAATCAGAGATTTTTCTGTCAGTAGCGCTCATTTGATTTGCACATGTGCCCTAGCTATCCTCAGTGTGGGGTACAAGGATGTATAGGGCTGTGATGAATGGACTACCCTCAGTTCCTTCTCCACGACAAACACCAAGGAGGTGAGTCTCTGAAGCAGAGGGGAAGAAGGGCAGGTACTGGAGCACCCTGAGTGACATACATTTTGTATAGTAACTGGAGTTCAAGATAAATCATCTCTTCTTCAAGTAGTGTCCCTGAGAGTGGGTCCACTTGAAGTGGCTCCTGAGCAGGATCTTCTGAAGGATTGGAGCTTTGGAACTTGGTCTAGAACTAAGTGTAAAACTGCAGAGACAAAGGCAGCATCTGCCTGAAAAGTGTCAACTCTGGCATAGTGTGTTGAGAGGGTATGGACTGAAGCCAGTGTAGTAGCCTCGCAAGTCTCTTCTTCCATATCTGAAGGTAGGTTTTTCTGGTGGAATCTTTCCTACTCTTCAGCAGGACTTCTTGAACTTCTCCGGAACAGGAGAGTTCTAACCCCGAGAACCATCTAGGTACCAAGCCTTGAGCTGCAGTGTGTTCAGGCTGGGATATAGACCGTTAGCCCTGAGTCCTGACTGATAAGACTGGGCACCTGTGGAAGTTTAAAGCTGGCCAGGAGGAGAAGCAAAGAAAGTAAGGGAACCACTCTTGTCTTAGCCAGGTTGGTACAGTCACAGGCAGCAAGCACCCAGGACAGAGCAGTACAGCAGGCAGCGACCTGGGGAGCTCACGGCAACTCCTGGTGGGCTGCAAGTATTTGCAGGCTGAGGACCTGAGGCAATGACAGAGAAGGTGCTGGGGCCACAGGGAAGTGGCCCAGGGAAATCTACTGAGGATTCTACGGGGGCACCACAAGCAGTGGCCATCTACAGCATCCCTGGGTCGGGATCCAGAGTAGTGGGTGGGCCAGGGTCCCACCCACCCCCACTCACCACTGAGGAAGTGGCTGGACTAAGGGACTGCGACATTCCCCAGGAAGGGGGGAGCACAGAGTGCGGCACAGCCAGAGGGCTGTGTCACTGAAGAGGACACTGCAGTCCTGGGAGTGACATGGGTCCCAAAGCAGAAGTGACGGCAGCGAGGCACCACCAAAAGAGGGTGCACTGGCGGGAACAGCTAATTCCCATGACAGCCAGCAGGAGGCGCCAAAGTGGTGAGTTCCACCCAGTCACAAAATGGGAAAGACAATCCCGCTAAAGGTAGGAGGATAGAAAGGGCAGGATCGGATCTGGATCATGGGAGTTTTCATGGCCCTTAACCACAGCATCAAAACAAATGTTGCATGTTAATTACGGCAGGGGTCACTGTCCAGGGGAAAATAAGTTAGGTGTTATGGAATATTAAGTTAGAAATATATTTTCCACATCTATTGTTCAGGTTGTTTGGCAGCAGACTTCTGAGACATGAGGATAAATTACCAGCCTAACTTTGATCTCATTTTGATATCATCCAAACTACTTTTAATAATTTTAGACACCAAGCCATCCTGGAAGACTATTAAATCCCATAGGTGGAGATTTTATAATCATTTTAAAGGAAAGAATGCCAACTTTGCAGAAATAATTCATAATCCTACTCTTTTTTTTAATATAGCTTGGAATCCTCCCAAAGCTATAAAGAGAAGGGACAGATAATGAGTTATGAATTTTCCAGAGAGGAAAAAATAGCACAAAAGCAGGAAATCCCTGAGAACAATGTAAGAAACTAGAAGAAAGAAACCAAAGCCTTTTCTGAGTTTCTTAAATAGGTCTTTGGGTTTTCCATATAACATGCAAGGAAAAGATTGTAAACAAACAAACATCAAGAAATCTAATACAGATTAGATCATTTATAGCTAAGGGATTTTCTAAGTTTCTCAGTGACCTATTAGTAGATTCTTAAATGATAAGTTCAAATCTGTTCATATAAACAAGTTCATTGGTGACATAAGTCTCTCAGACAGTGACTCAAGTTTACCTCCTTACAGTGCCTGGATTTTTTTATTAATATTTTCTTAACATAACAGTATAGATGTTCACACACATACATGACTAAATTCTACTGTCTGACTCAAGCAAATACCCTTTGAAGCCTGGGGCTAAGCCAGCCCTGATCACAAAATGAGCCCCACCTAAGAGGAATCAGGGGATCCTAATGTAAAAGGCAGCATGGAGCTACAGGGGAGGAGTGACAGAAAGAGTTGCTGAGACTACCCGAGGCAGGAAGCCTGGCAGTAAACTGAAGGATGCTCAGGAAACAAAAGCCTGAGAAGCTGTAGCTGGCTTAGAGCAGCTGCAACTGCTTCAGGGAGCAGAAGTAGCTCCTGCAGAGACACTGAACTGTGAGCCAGCTCTAGGAAAAAGGGCTGGGTACCCCTCAAACTAAGGGGAGAGAGACACTGATCGGGGGTTGGGGCCTGAGGGCTGAATACATTGGACTCTAGGTGAGGAATGTTTTCATTTTCCTTTGGACTGTGTGGAGTTTGCTTAAGGAGCCCTGTGAAGGAGAAACAGGGCGGGGCACTCCTAGCCATGAAGAGCTCTCAGGAGACAGCAAGTGGTCACTGTGCTACAACCACATTTTGACTTCCATGCTCCACAGGCAATTCCCAAAGTGGGAGGGCAGTGGTTTAGTTGACAAGCTGGCTGTAGAGAGGCCACACCAGTAATGCTCCATTGCCTGGGGGTGGGACGGAGAACAGGGAGATGGTAAGACACGGAGTGGTGGTGGTGGGGGGGGGGTGAGTGACATGATCAAAGCAGGAAGTTAGGAAGATGTCACTGGCAGCAGCATTTGAAATGGACCTGAATGGGCAAAGTTGCAGTAGTTAAGGCAGGAGAGGAAAAGATTAGCGTAGTCAAGCTGTGAAATAATAAAGGCTCAGTTTAGAGCTTTGGCGATCTGGGCAAAGAGAGAAGTCATGATCTTGGAGATGTTATGATGGAGAAAGTCGCAAGATTCGGATACATCCTGAATAGGAAGAGAGCAGAGTCAAAATTTATGCCCAGATGATAGGCCTGATCAAGGGGAAGGATAGTGGTATTACCAGTTGTGGCTGAAATTGGAAGAACGGAGGAAAACTTGCAAGGAACAAAGTTTTGGTCATGTTTAGTCTGAGCTCTTGATAGGACAACTGCAAGGTGATATCAGAAAGACCAAGATGTTGTGCTGAATGGAGGCGACAGATCAGGAATAGGCAAGCCTTGCTGTTACAGCACTGGCGTAGGACCTTGGAGGGCTGGCTTCAATTTCTCATTCTACCATGAATATCCTTGGGACCTGGGGCAAGTCACTTAGTATCTCTGTGTCTTAATTCCCCATCTGTTGAAAGAAAAAGAAAAAGAAAAAGAAAGAAAGAAAGAAATTGTTGTTCACAACTCCCTTGTCAGATACTAGAGGGATAAGAACCATAAAAATATCTGAAGATAGATTTGAGAGAGACACTGGTATAAAAACATTAAAAGTTATGAGTGTGGATAAGATCACCTAAAAACAGGGTGTACAGAGGGAGTAGAAAGCAGAAATGTGAAGAAAACCCATCAAATTAGATACTGAAGTGATCAGAAAGGTTGGAAAAAGATGAGGATGGAATCATGAAAGCCACTGGATGACATGATGTATGGAGGTAATCAACCAGGTCGAAGGTTGCAGAGAGGTTGGGGAGGATGAATATAGAGGTGTGAGGATTTAGTCAGGTCATTGTCACTGGAGACTTCAATAAGAGTGGTTTCAGCAGTTTGAGAAAAAGGCAGAACCAGATTAAAGAGGATGGAGGACATAGTCGGAGGAGAGGAACTCAGTGCAGCAGCCTGAATGGAGAAGGGGCACAGTCATGGAGAGATTCAAAAACAAGCAGTGGAGGTGGTGTCTCAGAGTGAAAGAGAAGAAATTGTTCTGATGGACTTAAAGTCCTGGAAGGTAGCAGCTCAAGAGATGGGAGAGACAAGGAGACCTGATCAGTTAAGTAACTTGGTATTCTTTTTGCTCAGTGACTGAATAACAATGTTTTATAAAATGAGAAAACAACAAATGCCAAACAGCAAATAGTGTACTTCCAGTTTGGAAATGCTGCAGATTAATAATTCTTATCTCATCTTTCCATGTTCCCTAATCAGTTTTCTGTTTCATCCCCCATCTCATCCTGCCTGACACCTTACAGTCATAAGCTCTATGGGTCAGGGATTGTCCTCTTATTTGTCTGTACAGCTTCTAGCACAATGGGGTCCTGATCCTCAATTGAGTTTCCTAGGTTAATGTAACAAATATTATGTCCACACACAAAATAGAGCATTAAGGTTGCATTGTAAATCACTGAAAAGCTAGGAGAAAAAGGAAATACTGTACCAGCATTTAGGTTGCCCCCGCCAATCATAATTCATCCCCCTTGTGTTCATGGATTATGATCACATAATGGGTGCTAGTAAGAGGAGCAGCCTGTGCACAGGAGATAGTTTCCTTGTTCTCAGTTTTGGTGCCCAGTGCTAAAGCAGCCCGTGGCTGCCCGGATGAGCAATTACAAGAAAAATCCTGTTGAGCCCTTGCGACCCTGGGCTGGGGCACGCTCAGTACGGACAGAATCTTCAGAGAATTTAGCTGCCAAATTCTAAGTCTCTACCAGACAGGTGCAAACAGTGAATTTTGGAAGCTTACAACTTGGCCAAATTTGGGTAGATTTTCCCAGGGATAGCAAAAGGCACACCCCTGACATCAGCGCAACATCCCTGCCAAATTTCCACTGTACCTATCAACAGTGGGAAGACTTTTTAAACAACATTTGTCCATAATCGCATTCTGAAACAGCTGAGCCATTAAAATGAAACTCAAAAAAAAGCCTGAGGCAGACTCCTGGCATGGAAAATTTCAGCCCAAATTATTCAATTTTGGCAGAGTTATAGCCAACTGAAAACATGGTCTTCACTGCAAAATGTTGGGCAAACTTAACTATAGGCAGCATTACCCCCACTGCCTTTAATATGGAAAATAATAGAGGAATAAAAACAGTGAAGCCACTAAGTTTAGCCACAAAAATACTGACCAATCTATTCTTGTATTATTTGACCAGGTCTCCAATGAAGCTATTTTTGAGAAGTCACGGGGTAACCACTTCTCAGGCTGTCCATCCAAGCTTAGTTGTACTCAGTGTTGTGGTAGCCGTGTTAGTCCCAGGATATTGAAGAGACAAAGTGGGGGAGGCAATATCTCTTATTGGACCAACTTCTCTCTCTCTCTCCCTCTCATCAACAGAAGTTGGTCCAGTAAAAGATATTGCCTCACCCAACTTTGTCATTCAAGATTAGGAAATTCACCAGCTCAGAACCTGGTCAAAGTGAGTAACTGGAGCTCCAAACATCTGTGTGAACATAACTCCTTGCAGACTGAATCTCTTCAGCCAGTTTCAATGCTACTTTATATAAAACATTGTAATTTCAAATGAGTTTCTGAATACACAATATTTCCCAAGAGTGACAGGTTGATTCATACAATTGTTCATAATCATATGGTAATTCTGAGTCAAACATGCAGTGTGCCTTGAGCTATAATTAATTTTTTACCTTCTTCTGCCTCACAATTTGTATCCACTAGAATGGGGGTGAACAGCAAACAGTTATTTGTTCTGTGTCAAAGGCTTGTTTGGCACTGTAAAATATAGATACATACACACACACACACACACACACACACACACACACACACACACACAGGAAAGACAGTGCCTACCCCAAGGAGTTCAGAGCTTAAATAAACCATTCCAACTAAAGCCAAGATGCACCTTGGGTCTGGTCCAAAACCTAGTGAATTGAAAGACTGCCACTGATGTCAGTGTGCTTTCGATCAGGCCCATGGTGACCAGAAAATTGAACAAGAGTGCCAGGTTTTTAGTTGTCTTTTGTTATAAATGTGTAGCAATGGTTTTAGACTAGAATGTTTTGTTAAAATGTAGTGAAAATAGTAATTACTAGTGAAAATGATGGTGGAAATTATTGTTTGAAAAGTCAGTGGGCTACAATGGCCCATCAATATCATCAGTTTTGTAATCTAGTGTTTCTGACAAGGTGTCTTATTTTCAGTCACTTATCCCAGCAAATATTCTTTTTGTACAGAAAATAGAGTTCCTTAGAAGGCCATTGTTTTCTTTAGAGATATTTTACAATGTATGCATGATTTTTCCTCTTCATTATCATTTTGCCATCATTAGAGAGTGGACGGGGGGAGGAGGGCTGGGAGTTCCAACCATCTGAAGCAGGTTCTTCCGTCCATTTGTGTTTCGTGCATTTTTTTAAATCAGTAGATACGACATCTTGAAAGATGGACTGAAACATTCTCTGCTGCTTGCTGAACACGCAGACACACCAATATAAAAGCCACTCAGTACATCATGTACCACTAGGTCTGAAAAATTAAATTTAAAGATAAAACAGCGTGAGCAAAGGATTTTTTATTGTTTCTTCTTGCACTCCTCTCCCAAACCCATTAATCCAATAGATTGCTTCATTTTTTAAAATAAGCCGTTAAAACATTCTTGTCAGCATCTCTGCATGTCATTAGATACCACAGCTATCTTTTCCGCTGCTGTAAGTATGTTGTTTGAATGAAACCTTGAGCCATTGGCTGCACTATGGAGATTGTATTAGATGGGAAGAACTACAGATAAATGTCTTTCAAAGGGATCTGTGGGCGTGCAGGTGCATTGTCTAAAAACAGCACAACCTTCTGCTTTTGCCTACTTGTTCCTTGATTGAGAACTTGCTATGTGAATTAAAATAGTCATGATGTCACTATGCCTTCTGATTAGTTTTGTAGATTGCAGGTGGTGTGGCTTCTAAAACAGTGGGGAGGGAGAAGTGCCTTGCCATTGTCAAGTGGCTTTTCTTTTTCTCCTCCCCTTGGTGCAATTCATTCCTTTGATGCTTTCCCATGAAATGAAACATTTGTTCTGATCCAGCTTCTGAAAAGACTAGTCTCATCCACGTTGGGGAAAAGTGTCACATGGTTTATAACCAACACAACCCTGAAAGTTGTCAGACCTCAGTCATTTATATCTACGGTAAGTGTAAAACTTTCACCAGAATAAGGTACAAAGGCCGCAGAGTGAGTGAGCATGTGCGTATTTCCATTCTTTGAAACTCATCCATTTTCAGGTCCTCCTCAAGATCTTCTTCTTTACTGAGAGTCCATAAAACCAATTGTGTGTCTCATACAGCCATCTCCAACACAGTTCATTACTGTGCTAATCTCCAACATTGCTAATCTATTTGCGTCCTTGTAGGGGCTATGGTTTCTGCAGCCAGCTAATCACTGAGAGGAGAGTGCAGGTGCCAGGACCATTGCATGGCAAACAGCATTCAGTGAGGAGATGGTTTCCTAAGGGAGTTGCTGGGCAGATGATTACCCAGTAAATGTGCAGCAACCTGGGGATATGTTTGGCTTAGATATTGAAGGTGATCATCTAGTGACTGAGCTCTTTAGACACATTTCATTGTATGACAAATCATGCTGTATGCAGTGTAGTTGTAGCCATGTTGTCCCCAGCATATTAGAGAGACACGGTGGTGAGACAAAATCTTTTATTGGACCAACTTCTGTTATGGTGGTGAGAGCTCTGTGTAAGCTTGTTGTAAGCTCTGTGTAAGCTTGTAAGAAGTTGATCCAATAAAAGATTTTTTCTCACCCACCTTCTCTCTCTAAAATCATGCTCTAGTCATTTGTCCAGGCAGCTCCCTCTCTAAAATTGAACATTGTTCAAACATGCATTTTTATAATATAAAAAACTTAATTGTGTGCAGTATGTATTTCACAATTAAATAGTTTTTCATACTTCTGTCTCCAGTCCAATTAAGTATGGGGATTATATTTCTATTTTGAACTACTATTAGGATTTGGTCTAAATTATTCAAGGGGTCTAAAAATCAGGGAGTGCAAAGAATTACCCGCATCATTCCCAAGCTTTCATATGTATTTAAGGTAAAAGAAGGTTGCTGATCAGTATGTACTGTCACACAGTTAACAGGTTAAAATCTTAAACAGCAGCAAATATGTTTGGACTGTCATTTAGTGACTATAAGCCTAGAGATTCATGGGAAGAAAGATCTTTTTCCAAAGACATGTTCCTTCTGAGGTAGTTGTTGGAATATGAATAAAGAAGATGACACAGCAATGAGTATTATGTGGCTCCCACATATACATTAATACGCTTGAGTATAAAAAGAAAAATCAAACAAACAATCGGCTGGGGATTTCTATAGGAATCTCACGGGCAGATTCACTTTCTTTAGTACATCTCATTACTCTACACCATGAAGGGCTTCAATAAAAGATAACACTAATATTTGTTTGGATTTTTATTCTAATTTTCACTCCAGGATACCTCAAACTGAGCTTCACTTCGGTGCCAGGGGTTGCTGTAGGTGGAAAGTAGTGGAACACGGGTATTCTACATTTATTCATGCTGACATTCCTGATTTCAGTGAGAATTAGATACCTATTGTTTTTCTCTAAAACAATTAAGCAGGTTAGGCACCAATCTGCATCTTCAGGTGCTTAAATACTTTCAAAATCTGACCCCCAGTGCCTTGGACATTTTTGAAAATCTTACCCCAAATCAGTGCCATACAAATTTGAAATTCAGGATTATAAAAAAAATTCATCAGTCATGAAATCCAGAGGGCCACCCTAGAAAGTTGCAAGATTATTTAAGCAATAAAAGAGAACAAGGTGGACAGCATGTTTTGCTGGAATTAGCACCATACCTCTTGTGGGTTCTTAGGGAGAGGGCCAAAACTATGAAGTGGCAACATACTGTAGGAGCGGGATACATATCTAATACTGTCTCTTGCTGCGATTATGAAGTTGCCATTATACAACTGCAAAAATATAAAGGATCATTTTAATGTGGATACATATTTGCATTAAACCAATAAGTGGTTGCAAAATGGAAATGAAAAATTGTTATTAGAATAGCATGGTACTTTGCTATTGAAACTCTAATTGGAAGATCTCAACATTCTTTACATTAATTAATTTGCCCTCAAAGCCCTAATGTGAAATAAGCATTATTCTCCCTATTTGACAGACAAAGAAAAGGTGATACTCTAAAATTAAGTTATTTTCCTGCCTTTCACACAGGAAATCTATGGCACAGTTTAGCTGCTAAGCTAAACTTGACTCGGCTGATAGTCAGTTTTCAATAGACCTGGAACAAATATTTGGTGCAAAAACCTTTCTTCACTGAAAGATCCAGATCTGGATCTACCAAAATAATCTGAATTTGGATTGTTTTGGGCAAATGGTTATGTCTCAAAATATTTTCAGAGCTGTCAGAACTGTTCATTTCAGCATTTCTAAAATGGAACATTTCAGTTTTACGTTTCAGAAAGACATTTTGTTTTGGAATTTCCCTGAATTTTATTTAAAAGCGTTGAAAAAACATCATTTGAAGCCACTAAACAAAATTTTTATTTAGAGATTTCTCTTCAGCCACCAAACTAAAAAAGTGACTTATTTGTGTGTCACTTCCTTGCATGTCTTACAGTTACTGTACTAGTTTTTACATCTCTTCTGCCATAGAGCTATATAGTGGACAGCCATTATAGTTTTTTATTGATTCAGTAGAAATGGGACAAACACACAAAATCTGGATCTGGAACAAAACTTTCTCAAAGTTCAGATCTGGGACTTGTGTTTATACCCATCTTTTGCTGTACACAGTTGCCAGAGAGATCCAGAGACTATCACAAGCAATTACCAATCTTAAAGTAAAGGAAATTCTGGTTTAATCTTTTGAAACTACTGAGGTAAGAACAATTTCATCCCTCAATGACTCCAGGTATAACAAACCCCCAGCTAAAACTATTAAACCAATCATAACTGGAACTAATCTCACATCTTGCTGTTGATCATTTTCAGTGATTTGTACCTTTAAGACATTTAGAGCCCTTACAGTAAAGTAGGTATAAAGAAACAGAAACAAAGAGAAACCAAACAATAGCAGTAAGGGGCTGTCTTAGAAAATAATTTATTATTACCCTGAATTTATTTTACCTTTAGTTCATACTAAGCATGACACAAATAACAAATAGTAAAAAATAAATAAAAAAAATTCTGCATCGATAGCACAAACTGCTCTTTATACACCTCAAGATTACTTTAATTGATCCATTTATTTTGATTGTGTCACAGACAGAAATGAGATCCTCATAAATCACAAGCACAAGTCAGCTTCAGTTAAATAATACAACATTGGCTCTGTTAATTCAGTACTCAACTCTATAGGAAGTCAAAAGCTTTGGTGAGGTGCTAACACATTTCATGTTAATACTACACAAGTGCTTCTTGTCACCTGAAAACGTATTTGGAATACCCTGCAGAAAGCTTGATTTAGCCAGACATCCTTCCATAAATTATCCTGACCTGCCATTTCAGATGTCCATTTAGCCAAAAGGAAAATATGATCAAAACTTGCATTTCAGTCATTTGGGCCCAGAGCCTACAAAGTGCTAAACTTTAATCACAGGACGAGTCCTCATTTAACAGAGCTACTCACATAGTTAAAGTTAAACATGTATTTACATCTTTACAGGATCAGAGCCTTCGAACACATTTTCCTCTCAAGTTCAGTCTACTAAAGCAAAAAAAAAAACCTGAAGGACGAAATCACATCACAGCGCAATGCTTGAATGGCTAAATTTTGTTGCATATTAGTCTATTTTTGTTTAACAGTCCTCCCATCTTGAAATGTTCTAAGAGCATTAACCATGAGGGAAAAAAAGATGACAAGGTTTTATTTCAAATCTCAAATGAGAAAGACACACAGAAAGCCAGTAACATTAATTTAATAACTGGTTATTTAGTAGAGATGATTTATAAACACTGGGGTCAACACTGGGCTAGGTTTCTGCAACTTCTCAGACAGCTCCAAAAAAAAGATCACTTACCTTATGCAGGTCCCAGTTTCACCTCTGCTTCCCATATGATGTTCAATTGATCACTGTATATTGCAATCTCAGTAATAAGCTTATGGTGATCCTTGAAATACCCATTTAGCTTAAAGTAGAGTCTAGGGGATATAATTTTGCTACTAGCCTACTACCAGCAGCAAAATCACTATCCCCTGATCCCTGTGCTGGCTCTGCTGAACATGGCACATTGTGGGGAAGGAAGAGCCATGCTTCTGCTCGCTCGCTCCATGGGAAAGTAGCAGGTGTGCAGTACACAATTCTCCCTGAAGACTCAAGGTCTGGGAAGGCCGTACTGGTGCATCATGAGAGTTGAGTCCCTTACAACAGTGCATGGGGACACAGCCTGACTCAGAATCTAGGCCATAGCTTTCAACAGTATGGACAGCTATCTTCAAAGTTAATATGTTTTGAATAGCTAGCTGGCTGTCAGGACCTTGTTTTTATTAATAGCCAGCCATCTGCTTGGCAGACAGATATGGATTTATTATTTTGGATGCTTAGAGTCATTGAGACATCTTCCCCCATGCTCTGGCTGCTTTTAAGAATTTGAAAGTTTCATAATGTCAGAAAACACACAGATTCCCCCCAGCAGACTTGATATTAACAGTATTTGCCTACACAGCAGGCAAATTAATACAACCCTTCCAAGTCTCTGCCTCAGAATGTGTTGTGTGGGGGGACAAGATGGCCTTTTGCAAGGTTTCTAGAAGGTTAACAGAGGAGGCTCTGGTGCACCATAGGGGGAAGCAAATAATAAAGCTGTGGGGCCTTGACAAAGAACATCTGGCTAGACTCCTCTCCTGTTTATACTGCAGAATGAAGACAGGTTACAATCTAAATAGAAAAGTTAATTTTCCATGCTGCTTGGATCTGTTATCAATTTTTCCATTGCTTCACAGCAACAGCTGATATTTTCTAAAGTGGGATAAAGTCCTTTTATAAAGCTGCCATCAGTATTGTTCCATTTATTTTGGGGGATGTACTTCCAAATTGACTATGAGGCAGATTGTCTTTTTTGTTGTTGTTGGGTTGTTTTTTGTTTTTTAAACAGTTTCCTCCACCTATGTGCCCTGAGTTACTGCAGGAGCAGTTATTGTCACCCAGTCCTCATTACCTCTGCAAGTCAGGTACCTGGATACTTGAGAGAGTCAAATTGCCCCTGCAATTAGCATGAGGGAAAGCAGAGGCCTGATTAATGCCAAATTAAACATTTGGCCCTCTGTGTGCCTCCATCAGCAAACTTAGTCTCTTTGTTTAGGATCTTGGGAAGTGTATTGTAAAATTTGCAAAACACAGACATGTCCAGTCTCCTGGGGGAGGCGGGACACTTTTTTAAACAAAAGAGTATGCATTGATAACTATAATCACTGAAATGTATGCACAATAATGATACTAAAGCGGCATAGAAGCACATGAATGGCTGGAAGAACTGGCATTAATGAGTGTCAGTTTGCTAGCAGGCTGACTTCTGCAGCTCGCTTCTGTTTTCTGCTAGATGCTAGTGTAGAATGAACCCGGCATACCTGTTTACTGTAGCTACAGAGTAGGATTAATATCAGCAGAGCTTACTGTTTAGCCCAGAAAGGGGAATCACTGTGACCCTCAGTCACTTCCCAACTTCAGGTTCATTTTTCACCATCCCTTGATTTGCAATGGAAACTAACAAGAAAGTGTGTGTGTCGGTTTCAGGCAGCTGAAATTACTTTTCCTATAAAAGTTCACTTGAGTCACTTCCAGTTGCAGTACTTCCAATGAATCTGCTAAGTTTGTTCAGGTTCTTAAAATAGAACCTTCCCCTGTGGCTTTGGCAGAACAGCCAGAATTTGCATGGTTATATTTATTTTGATTGGTTAATAAAAAATAAATTTCAAGTCTAATTTTCTTCCCTAATTGTTCAGGATGACATCACTACAATTCCTGCTTATGCTAGTGCAGAATGCTGGGGGAAGTGTGCTTTCAGGTCACCACAGCATGGAAAGGAACACTTTGTAATTGGAAATGGATGTGTCCTAGCTAAGGTCAGAATAACTCAGGAAAAAAAGAAAAATATGTACAAAACCCACATTCACACTGCAGAACTCAAGGATATCTACAGAGAGATTCATTTCCTTTTGCCCTGGTTGATCGATAAACTAGGGTACTCAAAGGCTAATTAAAAGAAAACCAGATGCAAAGAAATAGGCCACAGTTACATGGAAGCATGATGCCTCCAGTTCAAATAAGGGGTGATCTCCACTGGAGAAGAGAGAGTAACATTCAACATTCAATAAGACTTCAGCATTGCAAATCTAAAATCCCCTAGTCACTTTCTTTTGGAGGATGGAGGGGGTGAGTGAAAAATATGGGACAGAGAATGTTGATCGAATAACTGCATATTTCCTTTTTGTTTGTGGAAGCTCAAAAAACAAGATCTAAATAGGGGAAGGATTGAGCACATATTATATCATATCTTTATGTAGTAGCTTTACATCACCTACTCTACTTTGGGTAAACAGAACACTGTTAGTAATTGGTTGATTTTCAAAAGTAGAGTGAGCTGGTTTAAATCGGAACAAAAGCACAATAAAATGGAGACAATGGAAACCAATTTAAATCACACAGTCACTTCTGACTTTTCTATAATGTAACAATTAGAGTGTGTGTGTGTGTGTGCGCATGTGCGTACATGACCATTCCGCACAGAAATGAATATAATAAATTACTAAAAGAAAGAATAGGAAAAACAAAAGGGAATTTTGATGACACAGAAAAGCTGTATTATAAGAATCAGAGATAAAGGAGGGAAATGATCATCAGAAGATACTAGAAATCCAAACTATAAACATTTCAAATAAAATAGATACCCTTGGATGTAGGAGAAAGTGTAAGATATTCTACATATTATTAGATGCAGATTCCATTTTAGGCATTTTTGCCAATAGTTCTCCATGTTATGAAGCAGTTATTATTACAGCTACCATGAATGTTTTTTTTAAGATCTTGCCTCTACAGCAGCTCTTTTTGGTTTTTTAACAGTATATCCAGTGCAGGAAGAGGAAGGGACAGGTTCCCATCAGTGTTGTCCATTTGTAGGATGACAAATGAGAATGAGGATATGGAGGTAGCTATTACCACATCCGAGGTAGAAGCCAAACTTGAACAGCTTAATGGGACTAAATCAGGGGCCTCAGATAATCTTTATCCAAGAATATTAAAGGAACTGGCACATGAAATTGCAAGCCCATTAGCAAGAATTTTTAATGACTCTGTAAACTCAGGGGTTGTACTGTATGACTGGAGAATTGCTAACATAGTTCCTATTTTTAAGAAAGGAAAAAAATGTGATCTGGGTAACTACAGGCCTGTTAGTTTGTCATCTGTAGTATGCAAGGTCTTGGAAAAAATATTGAAGGAGAAAGTAGTTAAGGACTTTGAGGTCAATGGTAATTGGGACAAAATACAACATGGTTTTACAAAAGGTAGATTGGGCCAAACCAACCTGATCTCCTTCTTTGAGAAGGTAACAGATTTTTTAGACAAAGGAAACGCAGTGGATCTAATTTACCTCGATTTCAGTAAGGCATCTGATACAGTTCCACATGGGGAATTATTAGTTAAATTGGAAAAGATGGGGATCAATATGAAAATTGAAAGATGGATAAGGAACTGGTTAAAGGGGAGACTACAATGGGTCACACTGAAAGGTGAACTGTCAAGCTGGAAGGAGGTTACTAGTGGAGTTCCTCGGGGATCAGTTTTGGGACCAATCTTATTTAATCTTTTTATTACTGACCTTGGCACAAAAAGTGGGAATGTGCTAATAAAGTCTGCAGATGACACAAAGCTGGGAGGTATTGCCAATACAGAGAGGGGCCGGGATATCATACAGGAAGATCTGGATGACCTTGTAAACTGGAGTAATAGTAATAGGATGAAATTTAATAGTGAAAAATGCACAGTCATGCATTTAGGGATTAATAATAAGAATTTTTGTTATAAACTGGTGACGCATCACTTGGAAGTAACAGAGGAGAAGGACCTTGGAGTATTGGTTGACCACAGGATGACTGTGAACTGCCAATGTAATATGGATGTGAAAACAGCTAATGCAGTTTTGGGATGCATCAGGCGAGGTATTTCCAGTAGAGATAGGAGGTGTTAGTACCGTTATACAAGGCACTGGTGAGACCTCATCTGGAATATTGGGTGCAATTCTGGTCTCCCACGTTTAAGAAGGATGAATTCAAACTGGAACAGGTACAGAGAAGGGCTACTAGGATGATCCAAGGAATGGAAAACCTGTCTTATGAAAGGAGACTCAATGAGCTTGGCTTCTTTAGCCTAACCAAAAGAAGGCTGACGGGAGATATGTACCGGAGAGGGAGAGGAATTATTTAAGCTCAGTACCAATGTGGACACAAGAACAAATGGATATAAACTGGCCATCAGGAAGTTTAGACTTGAAATTAGATGAAGGTTTCTCACTATCAGAGGAGTGAAGTTCTGGAATAGCCCTCAAAGGGGAGCAGTGGAGGCAAAAGACATACCTGGCTTCAAGACTAAGCTTGATAAGTTTATGGAGGGGATGGTATGATGGGATAGCCTAATTTTGGCAAATAATTGATCTTTGACTATTAGCAGTAAATATGCCCAATGGCCTGTGATGGGACACTAGATAGGGTGGGATCTGAGTTACTACAGAGAATTCTTTCCTGGGTGTCTGGCTGGTGAGTCTTGCCCACATGCTCAGGGGTTAGCTGATTTCCATATTTGGGGTCGGGAAGGAATTTTCCTCCAGGGCAGATTGGCAGAGGCCCTGGGGGTTTTTTCGTCTTCCTCTGCAGCGTGGGGCATGGGTCACTTGCTGGAGGATTCTCTGCACCTTGAAGTTTTTAAACCACAAGTTGAGGACTTCAGTAGCCCAGATATAGGTCAGGGGTTTGTTATAGGAGTGGGTGGGTGAGATTCTGTGGCCTGCATGGTGCAGGAGGTCAGACTAGATGATCATAATGGTCCCTTCTGACCTTAAAGTCTATGAGTCTATTATTTATTGCTACAAAGCTCCTATAGGACCCATAAAAAATGTTGCTAGTTAAAACAATCCTTAGGCTAGCACAGAACCAAGGAGCCACAGCTGTCTGAATCCGGCCTGGCTCCATGGCTCTTCCATAAAGCAAAGCTCAGGAGCAGGGGAGGATTAAGCCATAGACCTTTCAAACCTGAAGCTTCAATCCATCCATCCAATTACCATAAATAATATATATTCAAGTAGTACCTTTTATTCTATACAATTTGTCACAGCATTAAGAAATAATGGAAATATAAGGCAGATTCAGGTTAGATATTAGGAAAAAGCCCCTCACACTATGAGGATACTTTAGTGGAAAAGGTTGCCTAAAGAGATTGTACAATCCATGTCACTGGAGATTTTTAAGACAGGTTAGACAAAGCCAGTCAGGGCCTGTCTAGGTTCACTTGCTCTTGCCTCAGTGCAAAGGGATGGACTAGATAACCTCTTGAGATCCCTTCTAACCTCACATTTCTATGGTTCTATGTAAAACAAACATCTGTGTACAGTACAGTTACCAAGTAGCAAAGGAAGAAAGGAATTTAGAGACATGCCCAAGGGAAACAAGATAGGTATCCAAGAGTGATATGAAAAGAAATGGAGTTGGTGAAGCAGAGAGATACAGGAAGGCTGTTTTGGTTTACTAATATTATTGTAACTATACATAATATGCGAGTCATATGAGTTTTGCAATGCAGTATCCAGTCTAGAATTACAAGACTATCACTTTTCAGCCAGCTTTTCTAGTATACAGTATGGATCTCATATTGCAGTACATCCATTTCTGTATCTTACTGCAAGGCTATGTCAGCAAACCTTGGAAGTAACATACATACGGCATATTCTACAGAGATCCTACAGCACTTTAAAGAAGTTAAGTATCATGATCCCTGTTTTGCTCATCCAGAAAAGGAGGCAGAGCAGTTACACGGAGCACCCCCACGCCTCACAGGGAGAATGGCAAAGTGATTACAACTTCTATGAAAGGAAGACACAATTGTAACTAAGAATTGCACTTTCTGGGATTATTATTACTATTGGCATTGATCACTGTCTATTACCAATTGTAAGGAAAGTATTTCTTCTACTGGATTTTTTAATAAAACATACATAAAATGTAAGTAAAGAAAGAAGTAGTGGGTGCAAGAGGAGCAAAAATAACACTTACTTTACCTTAGTAGCAAAAAGGAGAAACTCTACCTGTTAGACATAAGGCAGGAATGGTCCCCATGTATAATCAGTTAAGGTAATAAGAGTGAATGACATAATCCATTCTCTTTGTACTTTGTTCTGAGTCTGATCTCCATTGGCTTAGAACAGTTTGCATTCATCAACAATATTAGATTCAGCTCAGCCTGGGGACATGCCACTTCTGACAGCAAGTCCTCTTGCTCCTAGAAAGGCTTGCAAATGCCCACAAACACCTCCACTCCCCTTACGAGCCCAAAGCCAAACCATATTGCTTCAGAATGGGCAGAACACTTCCTTAGCGACACCCACATGCTTTCTCTCTTGAGGAAGCTAATGTGTAAAATCTGTTTCCTTAACAAGTCTTTGTGGTCTAACCTGGTAGAAAACCAAACTGAGGAAACTCACGAACTTTGTCATGTTGCCACACAGAGGGCATGCTGTCTTTCAGACATATCCCAACAACATTTAACAAAAAAACCTGCATGTATTTAAAAGCTTCCCGAGGCAGTTCCAAATAAATTGGAGGGGGCTTGTTTCCGTGATGTCTTCAGCTGAATTTTGGGCTCCTGTTACACTCTCTCTCTTTCTCTCTCTCTCAGGGCTTGTTTTTAAATCACTCTTTGTCCTGAGATGTACCAGGACAAGCTTAGAACAACTTTCCTGCTTTGTTTCTTTGCACTATGTATCCTCTAGCAGTAATGCATGTTACACAGTCTGAGGTGCCATTAATAGTTAAATATGGACAGCTACAGCACACATGCTGTGAAATAACTACACACAAAAATTGTGAATTGATTTTTGAGCTTGGGACATTGCTGGAACCCCTTGGGATGCACACACTAAATTAGAAATTAAAACATCCCCTTCCAGCTTGTAGAACTCACACCTTTCTACAGAACTGGCAGAGGGCCAAGTGAATAATTTCCACAAACATCCTGAAAGATATTCTCAGAGCATTTCCATTTACACATTCTAAACATTTCCAGGCTCCATAATAAAGCAGACTTCACTTTTAAAAATGCAGTGCACAAGTTACACTGAATATGTAGTTCAACAAGTTTGCAAACATCATTCAAATGAAGAGTTGTTAGAAGTCATAAAAAATATCGGCTTTAAATAAAATTGCACCTATCATAGGAAGAAGCTTCCCTAGCATTGCAAACAGCCAACTAAAAATAGTAAATAAAAATACCCAGCTCTTACAAGGCGCTTTCCATCCATACACCTCAAAATAGTTTACAATAGGAGCTCAGTAACATTATCCTCATTTTATGGATGGGGAAACTGAGGCGCAGGCAGGGGACTTGATTTGCTTTTAAGATCATCAAAGAGGCCAGCGACAGAGGTGGGAATAGAACCCAGGTCTCCTGAGTGCCATTCAAGTGCCTATTCACTATCTAAGTGAACTCAAGAGTAAGCAATTAGGATAAGTAAGATTGAAACTGTTTTGCAAAAAGATCCAAGCTGAAAGGGGGCTATCAGCAGGTACTTAGAGATTTGGGAGAATCACTTTTATGCATTAAGATGATTTAAGGTACAGTGGAACAGTATTCACCAACTTTGATCTATGTCGAGAGCACATAGACATATAGCACAAGTGGGGATTCTTTGTGTATTGGAAAATAGTTAAACTCTGAGCAAGCTGGAATGGTATTTCAACTTGGACAGTTGGACTGGAATTTAACCAGACTCTGTTTTGTATAGGAGCTCTCGGTATGTGCTGGCTGCAGTTGGCGAATATACAGGTGCACACTGAAGTTTTTCAGAAAACACATTACTTAGTAGAGACTGTACCCTTACACCAAATCCACCTGGGAATGCCCAGTGCCTTCATCTGACAACCTGAAGTAAATGGAGGGCAGCAGAATATCCCATTCTTACTATCTGGAGTCTTCAGAGGTCTCTCAATGAGGCCCCCTGTGCTTCCCATCCCTAAAATTCATAGTGACGATCATCCTTTCCATTCTCAACAACTGAATAAGAAAGGCTGCAACTCCTTGATTGCTACTTACTGCAGTTTGTGGCTTGAGATGCATCAGGCTGAATGAACCATGAGTTAACTAGGGAAACAGGCTGGAAACACTTTCACTTGCTATTGTATGTTGTTTCTATCTGGTGATGGAGGATTGGGGGGAGTCATCTGACTTCTTAATGCTTCAGCCTCCTACTTGGATCTCTAACTACGAGGTAAATTTTTTGTCAATTCTCTTCAGGAAGGTGGGTACAGAAATCAATTTGGGAAATTATCACTTTCATTTTGTAAAAGCAGTGAGACCAGTTTAACTACAGTTCTGCGCCTGCTGTCAGCAGTCTGAAAAAGACGACGACACCCTGAGATATGTGAGCTATGTATACCTTGTCCAAAAGCAATGCTTCACACGCTCCTCTGTTACAGTGCAAGTCACTGTGGGAGATCATTCTTCTCTCTCCTCGGATAAGCCCACCAAAGCATATACTTAAAATGTTTAATGAAGCTTTTGCTCTATGCAAGTGCAGCATCATATAGAGTTGGAATGCTAAGCACTGATTAGAGCTACTACTTCAAAATGCCTCTTTCCCTCCCCGCCCCCACATGCATACACTGAATCTGATTTGTACATCAGAAACTGTACTTTCGTGATGTTATGAGCATGAAAAATGGATTATGGTTTCAGAACAATGTTTATAAAAGGGAGATAGAGGGGGAAACTTCTGCTTTTGTCCAGACTCCTTTTTGAAAAGTAAATTCTCAAGAGGAATATTCTAATCTGGGGAATATGAACTGACAAGTTTTTTTCAGTTCATCGGTGACTTTCTGGTGAGTGCGGATAAACAGATACATAGATGGGAATGCTTATTTTCATGACTTAACAAATGAAAGTGTTTCTTATATTACTATCACCACCAGAATGGCAGTATGCTCTGTTAGGCAGATCACAGGACTAGGAGTGAGTGAGAAATTCCTGGGTTCTTTGTCATGTAATCTGTCTCAGTTTCCCCATCAGTAATAGGATAAGAGTAATACTTACCTCTCATGGGAACTATATGATTTCGTTAAGCTGTATTGAGTCAGCATACTGCAAGTCACTCAAACTGTTTGGATTTGCAAAGCTACCTGCAGTGTGAATGTGCAATGCTTTCATCACTTGTCATTCAACACAAAAACAGACATGTTTTTAAAAAAGAAAAGGAGTACTTGTGGTACTTTAGAGACTACCGATGAAGTGAGCTGTAGCTCACGAAAGCGTATGCTCAGATAAATTTGTTCATCTCTAAGGTGCCACAAGTTCTCCTTTTCTTTTTGCGAATACAGACTAACACGGCTGCTACTCTGAAACCAGACATATTTTTCTAGCTAAAAGGAATCTTCTGCTAGGTAAAAAAGGAAAGAATAATCCACCATAAAATAGAACAAGGGGGCATTTGTTGTATCTTTTGCCTTATATACAACAATAGTATTATGAAGAAACGACAGGAGCACAGTGGGATCCAAACAACAGTGTATATTACATGCATGACTTACTTACAAATAGACTAGCTAGCCAGAAAATGGAAGTCCCTTCCTGCAGAAATAATTTTAACTTTTTTGAAGAAAAAAAATCATCTCAACTCAGGATAAAAAGGCAAGAATGCTAATTTTTTTTCAGAAGAATTCCATTTCAAGAGAACCAAAACAGAATGTTTTAGATTGCTGTATGCCCACCTGGAAGTCACTTAGAAAGACAAGGTGGGTGAGGTAATATCTTTTATTGGACCAGCTTCTGTCAGTGAGAGAGACAAGCTTTCAAGCTTACACAGAGCTCTTTCTTCAGGTCTGGGCACCTGTCAGTTTTACTTCCTGACTGCAGGTAAATTGACAAGAGTCCTTCAGATGGACAGCCAGGGAGCTGCCATTTCAATTTTCTCCATTTTTTTTTTAAGTTTTCTGGCAAAACTAAAATTTTCCATGGGGAAAAATTTCAATTTTGCAAACGGGGCATTTTCCATCAGAAAATCATTCAAATGGAAAATTCCCAACCAGTGCTAATATATGCACCGCTTTTCTGGCTGGTTTTGAAAACATAGAACACAGTGAATACTACAGGAAGGCTCACAAATTATCTGAAGAAACTACACCCAACTCCTGTCTGCTACAGCACTGTATATGATACATGGTGTATACTTTTTATTTATTTTTATTAGGCCTGTTTCTCAGTCTCTTAGAATGAGAAAAAAGAAGTAGAGAGAGAGAAAACTGAAAACAAATTCAATCCTCTGTTCTCTCTGCTCTTTTTCTTCCCACAGTCTCTCCTAAACAGAATAGGAACTCAGTGAGATTGAAATTCAAGTTCTGCTGAATTTCTAGAGCAGAGTTTAACTCAGAGGAAGACAAAAAAGGAGCCAGGGAAGGAACTGATGGAGATCACATGGGATTAGAGCAAGATTTTCAAAAGTGACTAGTGATTTGAGGTTCCTCAATTTTTAGGTGCACATTAAAGCAGCCTGGTATTCAGAAAACAGTTAGCAGCCATGGTTTAAAAATCAGGCCCTTTTAAATGGTCTTGAGCTGGACACTGGAAAAACAAAAACCACCACCACCCAACACACAAAAAAGGCAAGCAAAAATCATTCTGAAAACCTTGGTGCTAGAATCTATAGCAGGAAGTTTTACTGTCAACTGCTGGAAATGGCCCACCCTGATTATCACTACAAACGCCCCCCCGCTCTCCTGCTGGTAATAGCTCACCTTAAGTGATCACTCTGGTTACAGTGTGTATGTTAACACCCATTTTTCCATGTTCTCTATGTATATAAATCTGCCCACTGTATTTTCCACTGAATGCATCCGATGAAGTGAGCTGTAGCTCACGAAAGCTTATGCTCAAATAAATGTGTTAGTCTCTAAGGTGCCACAAGTCCTCCTTTTCTTTTTGCGAATACAGACTAACACGGCTGCTGCTCTGAAACCTTACTTTAGTATGTTGCCTTTGCCAGGATCTCCTTCAAAAACCTCTGCACAAGGTCAAAGATGGCTGCCTGAGATTTCAATAGAGAATGCTGTAAACTCCTTGAAAATCTACTAAAATAGAAGATATACATTCTTTTGAGAAATGCTATGAGCTGTTGGAAGATGTTCACCAGAGCCAGTGCTAGGCATAAGCAATTGCTTAGGGCCCTGAACAGCTCAACGGGACCCCTAATTGCTAGGGGGGCGGGGAAATATTCCTGCTTAGGGCCCCAAATGGGCTAGCACAGCCTCTGATGTTCACACACACCCATCTTTCTATTTGACTAGAAAAGGGAAATAAATTTAACTTAAGGCAGACAAATGTCCGTAGACCAGCAAGTGCTAGTCCACCTTACTGAAGTGTTCTTTTGGTCTTGTTTGGTTGGCTTTTGGTTTGGTTTGGTTTTTTAATACCAATCACCCAGTAGGGAAGGAATCTATTCTGAACCGTGAGTACAGAGCAGTGGAAGCTTTACTATAAAAATCAGAGCAGATGGGAGGTGAGCTGGCAGTACATACATACATACTGTACTATCATTCACCCATACAGTATAAATATACAGTGCAAGCATAATTACATTGTAATGAACAAATCATCATTGCAGATAAGTATTAAAAGGCATCTGCTTTACCCAACGACGGAGGCTATAGCTTAAAGGCAATGCAGAAGTTGACCTCTTTACACATCAGCTTTTCACACATTTGCAAACATCCTTGTAGCAACAGCCTGACTTTGATGAAAGCTGAATGCATACCTTCCAGCTAATGAACAAATATTGCTCAGAAATAAACTACCAGGGCACAGAATTCAGCATGATGATTTTCTTTGTTTATTGTGTTCCACTTTTCTATTAATTTCTTAAGGAGTAACTATTGGCTTTACTACAGCTACATTATACATACATATATCTCATACAAACTAATGTGCCTGTATGAGATATATCTCTGCTGTCTAGATGGAATTACAATTATAATCTCTCCTGTGTGTTATCTGCTAAATATAGGACTATTAATTTGTGTTTGTTTTTTAAAAAAGCATCCATCAGCACCGCATGAAAAGAAGAAATCCATATTGAATATCACTCTAAATAATATCCAACAAGAAGAGACTGCGTTCATTTCACTAGCAAATCTTACTCTATTATATACAGCACACGTTCAGCACAGGCAGCGATAACACAAGCCTCTGAACACTGGTCTGTCTTGAGATGGAGGCAAGCCTACCTCCAATGGGAAACTGAAATCCTCTATGCTGACCCTCTTCCAATCACCTCTTATGTGGGAAAAAACACATCAGATTTTTAATTTCTCTTTTCACCAGAAAATAATATATCCTGCTTCAAGACAAGTCACACAACGGTACAGCTCAGGATTTCAAGAACAATCATCTTTGCATCCTGCCTGGAGAGAATCTAGTCTCTTTCTATACAATGTCAGTTTCTCTGTGGCCAAGTCTGGGAAATGCATAAAATGGAGGAGTGGGCTTTGTGGGTAGATTGAAGACCCCATCGCCAGGATGTCAATCCACTAGCTGTCTTGAGCACTACAGTTACCCTTCAATCAAAGATAAAAAACTGTAAAAATCCAAACATACTATTCTGCAAAGTGTCAAAAACTGTACTTTTCAGGACATTTTTCCTATTTCAGTTTTTGCAGAAAATAACATGGTCCTGTCTGAACAAGCTTGGTCTGAGTTTTTGATACATTATATATGAAATATAATAGGTAAGATGGCAGCATATTAAACACTGCAAACCTTACTCAGGCAAGTGGTTCATGATCAGTCACATTCTCTACAATGGTTGCAGAGTAGCAGCCATGTCAGTCTGTATTCACAAAAAGAAAAGGAGTACTTGTGGCACCTTAGAGACTAACCAATTTATTTAAGCATAAGCTACAATGAGACTACTAGTGGAGTAAGGATTGTAGGATAAAAGCCTATTTTTCTAGATAAGTATTTTGCATCCAGGATACGTCTACTGTATATATTTACTTGATTATATATGTCTCTTCTGAAAAAGCATCCTGTGACAGTGCCCCCCATAAGGCTTTATGGAAATATGCTTATGAATGTATATATGACATAACTAGAATATTTTATGCTACATATGCCATGTAACATATCTCTGTAAAGGTTATGATCTACTGAATCTATTAATCCTATTTGTATGCATGTATCATTTTTGTATTTGAAGTTATGAATATTGGCTGTGTACTAGCTTGATTTTTAAGTAGCCTTTGTAAAGCATTTGGCCAGCTTCTTGAGAAAGGAATGTGCAAATTAAGTGCCCAATCAAGAAGCACTTAAGGAACAATGGATGTTGGAGGACTCCAATCCACATAAGAAGTCTTCCTGGAGACATTCAAGATACCATGTGGGCAATGGATGCTATTGTAAGTTCTGAGTCATGCATAGACATGTGACTTGCCCATTTGACTCCAAAACCTCATCCTTTAGCTGGATGTTGCATAGGAGAGAGGAGGGGGTCTCCACCCACAGGAGAAAGTCTATTTAAGCCCTTGGGAGACCCCTCCATTTTGTCTTCAGCTGGCTAAAGAGAGAGCCTCTCCACCCCCAGGGATACCTGAAAGAAACTGGAACAAAGGACAGTAACTACAGGGGGTGTGAATCATTGCAGGACCCAGACTAGAAGGAAACTAGACTGAAAAGAAAGCTTACTGGAATTCCTCTAAGGGTGAGGTTTTTATCTGTATTCAGTTTTCTTAGACATAGACTTGCATGTTCTATTTTATTTTGCTTGGTAATTCACTTTGTTCTGTCTGCTATTACTTGGAACCACTTAAATCCTACTTTCTGTATTTAATAAAATCACTTTTTACTTATTAATTAACCCAGAGTATGTATTAATACCTGGGGGTGGGGACAAGTAGCTGTGCATATCTCTCTCTCAGTGTTATAGAGGGCGAACAATTTATGAGTTTACCCTGTATAAGCTTTATACAGTGTAAAACAGATTTATTTGGGGTTTGGACCCCACTGGGAGTTGGGCATCTCAGTGTTAAAGACAGGAACACTTCTTAAGTTGCTTTCAGTTAAGTCTGCAGCTTTGGGGCACATGGTTCAGACCCTGGGTCTGTGTTGGAGCAGACTGGCATATCTGGCTCAGCAAGACAGGGTGCTGGAGTCCCAAGCTGGCAGGGAAAGCAGGGGCAGAAGTAGTCTTGGCAAATCAGTTGGCAACCCCCAGGGGGTTTCTGTGATCCAACCTGTCACACATCCTAACATAAAGCAGGGCTTTTCTGGTGGAATCTGCTCTGTGTTTTTGTCCCTCCCCTGCTACTAGAGATATATAGAAGGGTTGATAAATCAGCTAGACAGGTTTACTGTATACATGATCCAGGCTGCTAAAAGACTAATAACTCCACATATGGAATGCCATTATTTTCCATCCTATTCAATTTCATGCTTTCCTGAGCTTGGCTTCTGGTGTTAGCTTTTGTCAAGATTATTGCACTATTATTCTTAACAAAGCATAAAAATGTTTTAAATGCTACCTCATATTTTATTGAAATAGACAAAAAATGAACAGGTAATTTTAAAGTTAATTGCATTGAACTTTGGGCTTAATACTGCACCTGATGAACAAAATGGCAAAATTCCCATTGATTTCAGGGACAGTAGGATTGGGCCTTTAATTTCTCTTTGTATTGCCATGCTTTTACTTGCTGTCTTAACCCCTAGGAATCAGAATTCTCCCATGTTTATATTCTACTAGAAGCATTACAATCTTTATGTTGCCTGTTATCAAATTCAGAAGCTCCCCTTATGCAAGAAATTGAAAATAAAATCCTCTGGTCCTGATTCTGGTCTAACACCAGTTTTATGCTGAAGTAACTCCACTGAAGCCAATGAAGTTATTCCTGATTTACACCAGCATAAAGCAGATGAGAATCCGGTCCCACCAATTTAACCTTTCCCAGAGAATTGGGATAAAAAGCTAGTTTTGGACCCAGGTTATTTATTTACTTATTTTACTTGCAAATAGTGACATAACTATTGAGGCAATGCTACTGATTTGAAATTTAGCTCTGCACAGAACTAATTTATTTAAAATGTTGCAAACTCCTGAGCTGCAAACTTGAGTCAATCCATCCCTTTTGCAGAAAGCTCCTCTCCTTATCAACTGAGCTGTTACTCAACAATTGCAGCCTGTTAGTGAGTTTCAGTAAGAGAGCTCTTTCATCTCTTCTCAACACAAGAACATTTAATAGCATGATGGGGAAATCCTCAAAAAATGTGATACCTTAGCTTTAGCCTTACAGAGTTCAAAGCAATTCAAACTTTCTGAAATTTAATCTAATCTACTTGTAAAAGCTGCAACTAACACTAGAAGTATGAGTGAAGATAAAAGATTGCATAACAGTCAGTGAGTGGTAGAAATAAATACAATTAAAATTCTGCTACTGTAGAGCAAGGAGAGCAGTCTCCAGCATTTTTGAACTCTCAAGTCTTGCATAGGAAAAAAGAAGGAAATAGTCTGGCAACTCTATACTTTATTCACAGCTTACCCATTCAATTCCCTACTCACCTTGGAACTGCATATTAAGGAGAAATGATACAGACAAGGATCCAGAATACAGTACTGTGTAGTTTTGTAGTCCTTATTTTATTAAAAGAGATGTGCATTAAATGAAAGGAACTCAAAGAAGGATGATTAGAGCTATGCAAAATATTTGTCTCCAAGCTGAACATACTAAAAATATGCCCCCTTTTAAAGTCTGTGGTGCTTAATGAAAACAGTGTTTCTTTCCAGCAAATTTTGGGTATCAAAAAATTGAAGGTTGTGCATGAAATTTATTTGGACTAGCTAGAGGTCAGCACTCTGCCTGCACTTTCAAGTATCAAGCAAACTTACTTCAGGTTTATCATACACTTAAGTCTTGACCTCTCATTGATTGAGCCTAACCAATGTTAACCATTATAATTAGCCATTGGAACAATTTATGAAGAGGATTGGTGGATTCTCCATCACTGGCATTTTTTTAACTCAAGCAGAGGATTCCTTTTAGCTAGAAAAACATGTCTGTTTTTATGTTGAATGACAAGTGATTAAAGCATTGCACATTCACACTGCAGGTAGCTTTGCAAATCCAAACAGTTTGAGTGACTTGCAGTATGCTGACTCAATGCAGCTTAATGAAACCATATAGTTCCCGTGAGAGGTAGGTTAGTATTACTCTTATCCCATTACCGATGGGGAAACTGAGACAGATTACATGACAAAGAACCCAGGAATTTCTCACTCACTCCTAGTCCTCTGATCTGCCTAATAGAGCATACTGCCATTCTTCTGGTGATTGCAATATAAGAAATACAGTACTTTCATTTGTTAAGTCATGAAAATAGGCATTCCTATCTATGTATCTGTTTATTCCCACCAGGCACTCATCAGAAAGTCATACATGAACTGAAAAAAACTTGTCAGATCATATTCTCCTGATTAGAATTTTCCTCTTGAGAGAATTTATTTTTCAAAAAGGAGTATGGACAAAGCAGAAGTTTCCCCCTCTATCTGTTTTTTTAAAACATTGTTCTGAAACCATAATCCAATTTTCATGCTTATAACATCACAAAAGTAGAGTTTCTGATGTACAAATGAGATACAATTTGCATGTTGGGGGTGGAGGGCAGGAAGAGGCATTCTGAAGTAGTAGCTCTACTTTCTAACAAGTATAATCTAGGGATTATTTTGGGGGGAAATGCTATGGCCTGTGTCAGGATGCTGGAATGGGGGGAGCCAGGAGGCCATGCACTTTTTACCAGCCATACGGGTAAGCGAAGGCAGGGAGGGGGCAGAGAGGAGCAAGCAGGGGGCAGAGTCTTAGGGGGAAGAGGCAGTGCAAGGGCGGGGCCTCAGGGAGAAGGGGCAGCATGAGGGATGGGGCCATGGCTCCGGCGCTGGTGGCCCCCCCACTTTTAGGAAGCTTCCATCAATCCTGAAGTGTGACATACAGGGGGTCAGACTAGATGATCACTATGGTCCATTCTGGCCTAGAATCAATGAATGTGCTCAGGAGGCTCAACAGAAACCTTTGGGGACTCCTTCTCTCAGCGGGAGAACATTCTGTCTTTGCAGTATTCAGAGAAAAAACATGGAATTCATTTGCTGCCCTTATTTACTTGGGGATTGTGATTCCCATGCCACTTGCACCTTCATAAATGTGGGCACATTTGGGATTCTAGCATGTTATTTTCTCCATATTAGAGATACTAAATAAACTTCACACTTATCAGTAAACAACATTTAACTCGGGAGAAACTTCAGAGTACTCCAATGTTGCAGCCCGAAAGGTATTCCTCACAAGAAGAGTTTCCGGGGCACTGGGAGCAGGAGATGCTGTTCTACATTCCCAGAAGAAAAGTGTATTGCTCTTAAAGAGGCCCCATTATCAAGTGGCCTTAACTAGTCATTAGGAAGAGGCGTGTGGGAAGCAGGCCTTAGAGTAACAGAATAGCTCTCTCATTTTTGACCTACCTCCCCAGACAATTCTTAGCAACTGGCTAACTACAACATTTAAGTCTGATACATCTGGGAGATGCAAGCAACTGACAAGGTACTTATCCAAATTAGGGCCAGGGAGGCAGACAGATTGCTGCTGATGTCAGTAAATTTGGAGAGAAGGAATCTTATGATGTGTCAATTCAAGTGGAGGTATAGCTGACAGGCTACTGTGGAGCTTGAGTGATAATGGTGAAACAAGGAGCGGGAGAGTAAAGGTGAGGTGTGATAACACAGTGCGGCCAGGAGTTGTTTGTGTGCGCGAGGGGAACCCGCTATACCCCATTGTACGATGACAGGGCATTGGCAGGGACAGGTCAGATTCAGACTGATACAGTATGATTTTGTGTGGGAACAAAGGCTGGAGTCTGCGTGCGCAACTGCGCATAGACATTCTCTTCTAAACTCTGCCTGCTCTTTGGGCACTGCTGCTAGTGGTGTTTGCTGCAGACTGTGCTGTTGATCTGTGTCCTGCCTGCCTGCCATGAATTCCAGCGTATCTAAGCTCACAATCCTCTGGGTTAACGCCACGTTGGCAAGAATGGTGGCATACAATGGTCCCTTTTGACTTTTAGGAGGTTTGGGTGGGGATTTCTTGTAGTCATGGCAGACACAAGGACTAGTTAGACCGCTGACATTACGTGAGTGCCCACTCAGCAGGCTCATTTTGATGGCAAATGTTTGTCAGGAATAGGGGAGGTGGCACCAAGCTGCAGAAGCAGCCTGCAGGCGGATGCCACATTCTACCTGGATAGTCTCAAAAATACATATATATTTTTACACATACTAAGAGAGGACAGTCAATAGATGAGTAGGTGACCAGCTTCCCCCTGGTCCCATGTTAATGGCCAATGCAACATATACCACTAGCTTTCTTTAGCACAGCTAAATAAAGGCAACCTGGGGGCCTCGGCACACTGTGACTCCCCCTCACCACCCTGCACTGTGACCCTGCTTCCATTTACAGTGAGGTCCACCCTCCACTCCCCAAGCAGCAGGGTAATGAAACAGGCCTCCTCCTCCATCTCAGGAGTGGTAGCGGGGCCCCCTTCCCCTTGCCTACAGAGAGGCAGGGTGCAATACTTGGCAGACCCACTGTGCTCTTCCCTGCATGCCATAGACGTCTGTTGCAATGGTATTCACAGGGCAAAGGGCTCTTGGAGTTAACTCCCATTGAGATGCAGAGGAGTTTACACCCTCAAAATCTATCGTTTCAGGCTCTCTTGAGACTTAGGCAGACACCACTGCACTGGGAACACTCTGGTCTCAAGCTTTTTCTGCAAGCCCAAGGTCTAGGAATTTTCATTTAGGGCTTGTCTACATGGAAAAGTCATACTGATATCAGCTGAGTGTGAATTTAAACAGTTATAGTTACAGCCTGTTTAGACAAGTCCTTGGGGTGTTGGGGGGATGGGACGAGTAAGCAGTTATTTGGATGTAACCAAAATGGCTCCAGCAGCTGGGCTATGGGCATGGGCCTGCTGTATCTATACCTGAATCCAGCCCTGCAGGGTACTCAGTTTTGTACTGCAGTGAACTCAGTCACTCTTACCTCATCAGAAATTCCACTGAACAACAGAAATCACTCCCATGTGCAATGAGTTGAAGTGGCTTGTTACATTTTCCCACGTTTCAATGCACAAACAACCAGAGTTCCAAAATTAGGTTAAAAGTGAAAATCGGCCACATAAACATTACTTGGGACAAGCAGCATGAGAGTTTGCATGAAAAAAATAATCACCAGCAGGATTTGGCTCTCTATGACGAGGGAACAGCCCCACAAGTTATCTGCCTTAGAGCTGGTAAGGGGGGAGGGGGCTGTTTACTTGGGGATAGTTTCAAGAGGATGGGGCAGCTGCAATGTAAAGTTGTGGATTGTGAGGCAGCTTGTGTAGTGAGTATGGAATAACTGTCAAACTAGAAGTGGGGAAGATCAGAGAGTATTTGGAAACTAGGTGAGTTTGTTGGCATATTTGTCTGCAGTACCACACAGTAGCAGTGTCCCAAACACAAATTCTGCCACTGCTGAAGTCTGGTGGCTTTAGACAAGACAGATGCTCAGTATTGGACTTGGAAGCTCACATTACAAAACCTGCAGTCCTAGGAAGAGCCTGTGTACACCAGTCAACTTCCATTAAAACATGCACAGTTAAGGTAACTTGACCCACCAACCAAGTAAACAGCCTAGCCCTCTTCCAGCAGAGCCCATCACTGAAGCCTGAAGCTCAAATTCATGTGTACAAGATTTAGCGAAGAGGAAGATAAGTGTGTTAGACATTTCAGGAGGTGGGAACAGAGGCCCCAAGACTTCTCTGAATATTTCAGGTTTCAGAGTAACAGCCGTGTTAGTCTGTATTCGCAAAAAGAAAAGGAGTACTTGTGGCACCTTAGAGACTAACCAATTTATTTGAGCATAAGCTTTCGTGAGCTACAGCTCACTTCATCGGATGCATACTGTGGAAAGTGTAGAAGATCTTTTTATATACACACAAAGCATGAAAAAAATACCTCCTCCCACCCCACTCTCCTGCTGGTAATAGCTTATCTAAAGTGATCACTCTCCTTACAATGTGTATGATAATCAAGTTGGGCCATTTCCAGCACAAATCCAGGTTTTCTCAGCCCTCCCGCCCCCACACACACACACAAACCCACTCTCCTGCTGGTAATAGCTTATCTAAAGTGACCACTCTCCTTACAATGTGTATGATAATCAAGGTGGGCCATTTCTAGCACAAATCCAGGGTTTAACAAGAACGTCTGGGGGGGAGGGGGGGTAGGAAAAAACAAGGGGAAATAGGTTACCTTGCATAATGACTTAGCCACTCCCAGTCTCTATTCAAGCCTAAGTTAATTGTATCCAATTTGCAAATTAATTCCAATTCAACACTTTCTCGCTGGAGTCTGGATTTGAAGTTTTTTTGTTGTAATATAGCAACTTTCATGTCTGTAATCGCGTGACCAGAGAGATTGAAGATCTTCTAAACTTTCCACAGTATGCATCCGATGAAGTGAGCTGTAGCTCACCAAAGCTTATGCTCAAATAAATTGGTTAGTCTCTAACGTGCCACAAGTACTCCTTTTCTGAATATTTCAGTTTATAAATACCTGAAGCAGACTCCAGAGTGTGTAATTTGCACTAGTGATCCTAGGAATTACAAGAAAAGGTAGTGTGTATTGTAAGTAAATTACAAAATAGAACATAAAGGAGTGCCTGTTTTTAAATTTTTCATCTTGACCTGGTATGAGATTTACATCAGGGAAGAAGGGGCTGCTTCCCATCTTACACCACACTCTCCCCTCTCTTCTCCTCTCCTTGACTCAGTCTATTTTTAAAGTGCACTTTAAAGTGCACCTTCCAGAACTGAGCTGTCCTACTCCCAGTTCTTTTACCTCTCCTGCACGACCATGTACCACAACCTTCTGGGGGCAGCTATTCTTTTCAGTAACTAACAAGAAGTCATGCTTCTAACAAAACCACTTTAGCATGGTGAGGGATTAAAGCACTGTGACAGATAAGATGACCTGCTGGGCTTGGAACACGAGACAGAACATTGGAAGAGAATCAGGAGAACTGGACATTTGCTGCTTAGTTAGAAATAGCAGACAGTTCACTAAAAAAATTGAATTGAAAAACAAAAACAGGTGGATGCCCTAGGAGCATATTAATTCATGTTGGCTTGAAAGATAACTGCATTTTCATGACAATCATGCTGCCCAAATGGCTCCTTACTCCAATAATAAAGGGGTTTACAATGACTTTCAGCCCAAAGCCCCCTGACCATGTGCCTCTTACAACTCTTCCTCTTTGCTGATAACAATCCACAGTAACATTAAGGCTCTGAGAAGACTCAGGTATTGCAGTGATGGGGGTCATAAATTATGTAGTTCTGCAATACTCTCTACCTTAACATTCAGAGCTTAAGACAAACATGTGAACAAAATTATATTCTAAGATATTTCCCACACTGAAGTCGTTGAGGCTGCATAATAGCTAGAATGTTTCTGAGTATATGCAGATATTACCTTTCCTTTTAAATAACAGATCTCCTGAAGGATGGATGGATGGATTTTTAATATAAGTTTATCTTTTGGACATTTTAAAACAAGCTGGTCGTTTTGGGAGTCACTAGTTTCAACAAGAATATTTTGCCATTTGGTACGGCTATAGGTGCATAACAGATGTAGAGAATGAGGACAATCTCCCCCACCTACCCTCCAATAAATATGTGTACTTCAGTTTTCCTACTTGATGTTACCCAGCCTGACTGCCCAGAGTTAAGTGAAAGGAGGCTGTTGGGAGAAACCAACAGGAAACAAAACAATGGTAAAGATAAGAAAGTCAAGGGTCCCGTAAGGAAACAGGGAAGCTATTACATTGGGGAATGTCCCCTAGCCCCTGCCTAGCTCCAGGTAGGCTAGCAGTGTTTATTCTTCCCAGACCCAAATCCTAGGATCAAAAGGGAAAACTTTCGAGAGACTGGCTAAGGCAGGAAAGGTTTGTGAGGGCAGTAGTGGCTAGAGAGGAATCTCTGACCAAGAAACACAAAAGATATTGTAGGAGTCTGTCATTCTTAGCCCAGAGAAGGGACATCAGGGCTCAGTGGACTTACCCAACACTGGCAAGGAAAGAACAAAACAGAACAAAGGCATATAGGCCTTTATTGTCTTAAACACCTGCCTGATTACTATGTACCTTTGGTGACAGGTTTCAGAGTGGTAGCCGTGTAAGTCTGTATCAGCAAAAACAACTAGGAGTCCTTGTGGCACCTTAGAGACTAACAAATTTATTTGGGCAAAAGTTTTCGTGGGCTAGAACCCACTTCATCAGATGCATGGAGTGGAAAATACAGGAGCAGGTATAAATACATGAATACTCCCATCTTTTCATGGATTTATACCTGCTCCTGTAGATTTTTTTAAGGCCAGAATGAACCATTTTATCATCATCTGATCTGACCTCCTGTATATCACAGGCCTTAAAATTTTAATTAGAGCTGATTGGAAGACAACAATTCAATTTCACAGCAGCTTTTGAGGTTTCTAAATTTGTTTTCATTTTTCATGAGAGCAAAAACAAAACCTTTCAAATGTTTTTACTGAAACAGAGTTGTCAAAATATCCTTTTTCAGATCAAAAACTGAGCTTTGAGAGTGAGTGGAAATACATCCATGTTTAGTGGTTAGCGAACTCACCTAGGATGTGGGAGACCCAGGTTCTAGTCCCTGCTCTACCTAATCAGAGCCAAGTTTATCATCCCAGCACTAACAATACTTTTGACAAAATTTAAATTTCATGTAAAACATTCTGACCAGCTGTAATTTTAACTCATTCACCTTCTCTATAACACCACCCATTGAGGACAGATGCCCTCAGACCATGAAGCCAGGGTTCTTCTGGATTCCCCATTGTTCCTCACTGCCCAAACAGCTATGAGGGTGGAAAATATCCTCTTCAATAGAAATGCTCACATGCTTAGATTTAAGCAAGTGCGCAAGTCTTTGCAGGTTGGTGGCTTTAGCTTATTACAAGGCTACAGTCTCTGTTTGGAGTTTGTTTTTTCCATAAACAGGATACCCAATATAATCTAGAAAAATGAGGGACCATCTCTAGTGCAGAAATACAGGAAGCTGAATACTGAAGTGAAGTGATTATGACAATACCAACAGCACCTTAAATTCAACAGCTTTAATGCTACTTTGTAAATCACACTCCACAATGTTAACACAGCCCTTGACTTGACTATTGAGAAAGGACTTCTTATGCAAAAAGAAAGGTTGAGAATAGCTGACAGTGTCAATATGCAGCACAGTAATAATATTTAGCACTTTATATCTTCAGAGTGCGTTACAAACATTAATCGCCACAACATTTCTGTGTGGTCTTACAATATACATTATTGCCATTCGTCAACTGGGAAACAGAGGGTTTAAGGGATTGTCCCAAGGTCACACAGAAAGTCATTGACGGGGGGTTCCTGGTACTCAATCTAATCAATCATGCTGATTCTGTTACAATAGAGGATACTAGTCTTTAATGCATCTCGTCAGAAAAAAGAACTTGCCCAAAGTATTTGCTGCATGTTATCTAATGGGGGTGTGGAAATTGTTGGAAAGTTTCCCACATGTTGTAGCTTAAGCTGATGTGGCAATTAGAAATGGGTTAACATCAGAAGATCCTCAGATTCACATATCCTCCCACCCCTGTAACTTTTATCTCGTCTTGTGGGTTAAAACCATAAGTGCTGAGTCTGTTTGGATTTCCGGAACACCGAAATTCAGCAACCCTTAGATCAGGGGGATCACTTCAAGTATAGTATCAGAAGTAGATGAGTTTTGTTGTCTTTACTCTGACTCTCTTTCCTCGATTCCTAAACCCTTAGGTCAGTTCTTGAAAACCCACTGAGCTGCCGCGCCCAAATTTAAATCTTTCTAGTAATAGTTACCTAGTTAATCTTCTTGCCACCCCTGTTGCTGCACTACTCCACTCTAAGATCTTTCCTCCCCCATACTTGGAGAGTCCAACAGTCATGTCTTATGATCCTTTTCCAGTAGAAATTTTTGAGGTGTTCTGGAAAGAAAAAGTATCAATACTATGATATGGTTAGATTTCAGCTCCAGGCTGTCACTATAGTATCTGCCTTTGTCCTCTGCATTGCTATCCACACTGTGGAGCTGGGTCCTGTGCCCACTGAAATCACTGGCAAAAATCCCATTGACTTCACTGGGAGCAGAATGTGCCTTTCTGACTCAGCAGTACCTAAAATGTATCGCATGATCTGGGGAAGCACTGCTGAGGGATATAAAACGTACTATAGGGGCACAGGGCAGGGAGCGACCGATTAAGAATGGAACAAATAGCACAAGGTAAGGATTCAGAAAAATAAGGGCTACTGTATCCTGTGCAATAGAAGGTTAGGACTCAAGTTTAAAGTTGCCATGCTTCCTGTTGCCTCACAGAGAAAGCGAGAGACCATCTGCAGAGGCAGAGAAAGACAGACTATCCAAGCCAGTCTAGACAGCAGCAGCACTGTGTTTACTTAATAAATTATTTATTTGTAACTTAAAATAGATTACTCTGAATCTTACCTCAGTCATCACTAGACTATGACAGATTCCCTCTGTACCACTGTTTAACAGAATATTTATTGTTGTTGTTTTTTTTTTTACTGAAATGAGTTTTGCTGCTTTCAACGGGTAACGTGTTCTGGATTGGATTTTAGTGTCCCATTCAGCCCTAAATGTACTCATGGGAACCATCAGGTGAGCACAAAAGTTGCAAGGAATCCACAGGAGAATCCATCTTCTAGTGAAGCAGCAGCAGCATTAGACACTACCATACAGGAAACCCTGGTTTAAGGAAACACTGGTAGTTCTGACCCTCAATTTCCCCCAGGGACAGACCTATGAAGACCCAGGCACTCTTACACAGGCTAAATTCAAGAGAGTGCATCTGAATAAAGCATCAATCCCCAAGGTCTATACTCTGGCCAAATATTGACAGCTGTGGAAAAGTTGCTCTAGATGTCTGAATTAGTAAGAAAACAAAAATATTCCTTTGCGCGCTCTCTCCCACCCCCTCACTCGCACACTTCCTCCGTATTTGGTGGGGGGGGGGAAAGTGTTTTTGAACCTGTTGTCTGTTTGTGTTTATTGCTCTTTTAATTTTCCATCTCTGTTAGTAACTGTTCCAAAATACTGGCTTTTTTCCATATTAGATTGTTGATGGTTAGCTGGGTGCATTTGGGGCTAAATAAAAGAGCATGAAAGGAAGCCAAGGAGTTCTTGTCTCACCAAATACAGAATATACACAAAATGACATGAAAAGAGCCAGGGTTGTTTAAGACCCATTGCTTTACAATAGTTAGACTTTGTGTTGTCCATGGAATATATATTTAATCCCCTCTCATAGTAGTAATGGATTGATGCACTGGACATTCTTAGGATTCATTATTAGAATTTATTGAGCGCTGATAGTATGCTCCATGGCATTGTGCAAAGCAAAGCAAAGTTAGGGTGTCCGTAGTAATAGAGGTAGGCTATGCTGGGGAATAGATGCGGATGTTAAACCAATTGAGAACCAAATGTTTTTTAGACCTATAGAAAGCAATTCTCAGAATTCATAAAGACTGTATGAATCACTTGTGTGGAAATGTGTGGTGTTTTATAACCTTTCTAAGGGAACCAAATGGGTCCTACTAAAATAAGTCTCTTTAGCATAGACAAGGCCAGAGAGGTCAAATCCTACACTCAGTTACATCCAGACAAAGCCACTGACATCAGTAGTTCTACTGGTGTAAAAAGAAATTTTGAGCCTTGGGGTTTTTGTTTGTGGTTTCTTTTTTTAAATAATGGCAAAGGTTGTAGTGGGCTATATTTTATTTTACTCTTAATTGGGACTGTAAATTCTGTAAATTGATCCAAAACGAGCGTCACAATTATAATGACAGCTGGTGGTGCTGATAGAAGTATTTGTATGGTAGTTTCTCCCTGTAAAGTTTCCATCTGGTGTGACATCTCCACTTAGAATTCATATAGTTAAAATATGCTGCTTTATAAAAACAGAAACTGAACATTAATTCCTTCGTATATTTCTCTGGAGTATCCAAATATTTTCATATGAGAATAATTACACTAGCCAGCCTAACCTATTTCTGTTGAACACATCTGGTTAGAATAGTTTGTCACAATTCACAGTCATTTTCCCAATATTTTATCGTTTTGAAACACAGTTTTCATTGGCAAAAACTGCAGTACATGTCACAGACTGGGGGGGGTGGGGTTGTGTGAAAGTGAACCTGTGAAAAGGGAGGTTTTAAAAATTGCTGTTCTGCAAACGCTAACAAAAAAAATCTGCTTCACAGGACAATGTTTTCACTCCGATATTGGTATGCAGCCGCAGTTGTGCTCTTACAGTATCTTGCAGCAGGAACCACAATACCTGAGAAGTTAAATTGAGAGGAAGATGGTCCTTGGTTAAAACACAGGCCTGAGATTCAAAGATGTGGATTCCTTTCCCAGCTCTGTTCCACATTTCCTGCGTGACATCAGGAAAATTACTTAACCTTTGTGTTTGCATTCTCCTATCTGTAAAATGGGACTAGTAGTACTTCCTCTCCTCCACATTTTGTCTTGTTTATTTATTTTGTAAGTCTGTCAGGGCTTGAATTGTTTCTTATTAGATAGACGTACGGCTCCTAGCACAGTGGGTCTCCAGTCTCGGTCGGGGACTCTAGGCACTATGGTAATACAAATATTATCATGCTTAGTTATCTTCTTGATTTTGTACATTATCAAAAAGAAACAGCGAAGAATCATCATCCTGCAGGGGGACAAAGACCAACCTTTGATGGAAACAACGCAGATATCAATGAACCACTGGTACATGGAGCCAAAAATGGTTGCTGCAACCGCCTTGCCAGACGTGTGTCAGTGTCAGAAAGCAGCACTTTAAAATAAAGGTTGCATGAGAAGTGCGTACACCACATAAAAATACATCATACAGGTAAGAGAGGACAATGTAATGCACAGCTTGCGGAGTACAGCTATGTTTGTTGGTGTTCCATTCACATAAGCATCCTGAAGCTCATTCACGTTATCCAAACCTTATATAACACCCACCCCACCCGAAACAGACACCTCAGATTTCATAACATTCCTCCTCTTCCCAAATAATCCCACTCCCTTACAACAGGCTCCAGCTCCCTCGGCATTTAGAATATTTTTGTGAGTGTTATCCAACACATTACTACTCACATCCAGCTGTCAGAGTCTAGCAAACACACACACAAAACACACACCTGGTAAAGGAGCGAGCTGAGCCCTGATTCTACAGCACTAAAATAGAGGATGTTGTAATTGTACCATTAAAGCTATAAAGAAAAACTTAGTTGAGCATCTTGCTTCAATTAACTAAAACCCTTGAAATTCATCAAAAAAAAAAATCCAAAATAGTAATCCTCTTTAGCTATCCATGTGAAAACACAACCCAAGGGATCCCACAAGGTGGGAGTGCTTCCAACTCCTATTGATCTTCCATTGCTTAGCATCTCATAGGGTCAGGTTCTATGAAAGCAAACCAGGAGAGATTCTTTCCCGTGAGGCATTGACACACACAATCAACCTAGGAAACTCACTGCCATGTGGTGATTCGCAGACAACAGTAGGATTCAAAAAATATTTAGAAATGTATATGAATAAGAATGTTTGCAGTTATACTAGCTAAGAGAAAGCTGTATGAAGCACATCAACCCTCATCAGATCAGAGACAATCACTATTTGCCTGCCATTAGTAAGAAACTCACCTAATTTCCCATCTTGTGGGGTTTTAATGTCTGGTAATGGCCACTGTCAGAGACAGGACACTTGACTAGATTAACTAATGGTCTATCTGGTATGACAATCTTTTTATCAGTAGTAGTCTCAGAGTTCATTTTCTAATCTTGCCTATACCAGCTCAAATGAGATCAAAATGTGGCCTGAGCAGATATTAATAGTACCACGGAAGCTTTTATTTTTTGCACTTAGAGTTCCCGTGTCCCTTTAATATTTTTTGCCTGTTATATCACCTTTCATTGGTAAAAGTATTTTTAAAAACACAGATTGGCAGTTATGTTAATTTCAAATTTACAAATAACTACACAGCATAGGATAATCCAAGATTAAAAGCGGAATGAACCTTTAGTAACAGACTACAGAAGAATGGAATACCTATTTTTGTCATTCTGGCCTAGCAAATCTGTTACCCTCCCAATTATTTCAGCATCTGTGCAGCATTTCGTCCTTCAAGCCTTAGAATACATAAAGCGCCCCTCCTATTTCAGGGCCTTAAAATGATGGAATCAAATATGACAATGGAGGACAGCTCTGATGCAAGTGTGGAGGTGAATTTGTCATTCCAGTTTGTGCTCTGCAAGGAGGTTGGAGAACAGACTGTGACAGGTCATTGCGTAAGAAAAGCACCACCTGACCCTGGTTTAAAGGGACAGCAGTGTACACCACTGCTTTATAATCGCAGGTCCAGGTCTCCCAAATAGGCTCTGTGCTGACTGAGCAGACTGGCTCCAAGTCAACAAGGGGGAAGCAAACTATTGAAAAGGCATTTCATCATCTGTGCTCTTCAAAATAGGAAGCATCTTTACACTCTAAAGAAAGGCTTAGTAGGTCTTTTCATCAGATGTCAAACTGAATTACTTTTTTACTGAATTACAAGTACTGAATTACGAATAGCTTTGAAAAGTCTATGTTATTGACACTGCTGGAAACTGCTCTGATCACAACAGATTTCTCATAGCAACTCAGAACCTTTCAGAACACAAGCATTTTAAACTAATTTTTGTCTGATTTTTTTTTAAAGGAACACATATCCATTGATGTATCTGAAGTCAGCACAGTCCTCTGCAGTAGAGATTACTTACGCTATTTATATTGCAGTAGTGTTTAGAGGCCTCAGTCAGGGCTTGGGGCATTATTGTGTGAGGCATGCATCATGAAAACACCAACAAAATTACAATCTAAGCATGTGACATGATACCCATATCTTGTATTTGTCATGACTTTTTCTACGTACTTCACGATTAAATGCAGAGAAGTTCACCTCCCTCTTGGCTGCAGGCAGCCGCTATATTGTGTGCACTGCAGCCTAACAGAGATGAGACGCATACTGTGTACTCCCTCATGGAGACTTTACTTTGGTTCTTTCTTGTTTTGTTGTTTACTTAAAGTAAAGGTCATTCTGACTGGAAGTATATAGTTGCTCTTTATGTATGGAAAAACAAAAGAGATTGATAACACTTGAAAAGACTCTGCCATGGCAAAAGGGACTATGTTCTCTATTATGATGTCCTGGTTTTATTGTAGAATTTGCCCAAGCTATGGTACCATGTAAGCTACCCAAGGCTGAGACTGGGTTGCTCAATTTAGAGGCCCACAGATACATTGGTTATTTTGCTAACCCAAGCTATCTTAAACTAGGTAAGACACATTGCCTTCTGAGTGAGTCGAGTATTGGCATAGAAAGTGCCATTCAGAGGAGGGTCAATGTTAAGGTTCTGATGCTATTTAGAGAGTAAATCTACTTCAAAACACTTCTTATTTGAATAGCCCAAAATCTATAGCTAGAAAGTCCTTAATCAAAGAATCTCATTCTAACTAATTTTTTAAAAAGTCTCTAACCCAGAACACTGACCAACTTGACCTTTCTCAGGAACTAGAGGCCAGGTATATGTAGCTTATCAGCAAGTAAGTATTGTTGTTCACAATTTAAGACCTGTATTATGACCTCAGAAGGAAGACAAATGTTATCAATTTCCTGGGCCCATCCCCAAAGTTCACACAGAGTGCAAGTCACTTCACCTGCATAAAGTGTGCACAACCAGGCTTTCTGGGGGGGGGGAAGGTAAGAAGGTGCCAGGGAAAAATCCATCCCCCAACTTATAGTTTAGATACTCTTATTACAGGTGGATTGTATATCAAACTTTTGCGTAGCCCAGTAGGCTAACTTACCTCTATTACATTCTGTGCTTTGCATTATATTCTGCCTTATTGTATTCAGCAGTAATGCAAGGAACCTACCTGCTTGTATCCTGTAAAACACTGGCTTCAGCAGTTAGTATGAGGCTTGAGGCCTACAAATTTTGGCATAGATAAACTTAGGTAACCCATAAGTTTTGAGGAACTGGAAGTAGAATGTAAGGGGGAATTTTGTCCATAATGACATCAGCCAACCACAGAAACGTGAACACATGCCAGCTTCTGGAAGGTTTTGGATGGAACATCCAACCACAAGAGTACCATGGCAATGAATTGATACATATGATAATGGGGTAAAATCATAAATATACTAACCTAGCGAAAAAGGATATCTTAACATTAGTAAGGGGAGGAAATACAAATAAGGAAGAGGGGAGAAACCCTTACTGAATATGCATTAGACATGGTAACGTCAGCATAACATATTATAAAAGTGGCATCCCAGCCTGTGGGCAGTAGGAGAGAGAGATGTAGCCCTTGGCAGGGACTAGAATGATGAGGCAGGTGACGGTGATGAGGAAGATAATGGCTAACATTTCAGGTTGTTCTGCAAGGGATGGTGAAAGTATGGATGTTCAGATATACTTTCTATATTATTTCTATCTACCTTACTGTGTTAGAGTGTGTGCGAAATTGATAAATGTATTAATAAATTATTTATTTGTAAATATAAAAGAGTTCCCATAGTGTGAATGTGGGCACCTGTGCACATCGGGGTTCCCAACTATATAATAATTTTCATAAAACTGGGCCTGATTTTGGGACAAGAACCTGTCTACCCTCAAAGGGTTAACTGGGAATTCTTATTCATAAGCTATAGATCACATTACATTTGCTATGAGCAGCAGACGTGAGTAGGATAGAGGCTTCAACTGGAGATATAACCTCTCATTCTACAAGAGCATTTATTTATTGTGCTCCCTGTGATATGAGAAAAGTGACACACAGCTGAGACAATAGCAGAACATAAAACTTCCTTTTATATCTGATCGTATTTCAGGTTCAAGTCTCAGGTGTAAGAACACTGAAGATGCATATACTGTATGTCATGACTGAATGGGGATTTTTATGAAGCTTTCTCTAGGAGAGAGCTGGTTAAAAAATGTTGACAACATTTTTAATTTCAATAAAAGAAATGGATACATTTTGACCCATTTCTTAATCACTTCAGTGCTGGAAGGTTTTGAATATTTTGCTTCTGATCCAGTAAAGCATATAAGCATGTGTTCAACATTTAAAGCACATATCTAGTACCACTAAAGTCAGTATCAAAACCTAGTTGTGTAGGTTAGCAAGTGACTAGACAATAGAGTTCCACTAAAAGGTTCTCTTGTGGTCGTATAGAATATTTAATTGGGGGAAAGGTCAGTTTCAGCACTGATTTGCAGACAGCTCCTTATTTCTGACCCGACTAATTCTTCTCCAGCAGATCTTATTTCCTGCATTAGAATAATTGCTAACAGAAAATCTCAATGAAAATGAGACCTAAACGAACACTGTAAAATATTTTATAAGTGTTTATACACATGTCTAGGAGTATTTGCTTTGTGTGCTCACACCTTGCATGTTTAAGTCCCACTAATATTCTGGCGCTTCAGGTGTTATTGGCAAAAAAAATTGATGGGAAGTACATTTCAAAGTTGCATGCAAGAGACTGTGGAAATCCATTTTAAAAAATGTGCATTCACAAGTATCTGCACCAGAAGTGTTTAATGAGAGAGGAGAAACAATACCATGTGACTTGTCTGACCAGTCAAATATTAGTTAGTTCCTAGAGTAAAAGGGAGGTAGGGTGGGGGGGGGAAGAACTATTAATTGACTAAATTTGAATAATGACCAGTCCTTTTCAACATATTCATAAATGATCTGGAAAAAGGGGTAAACAGTGAGGTGGCAAAATCTGCAGATGATACAAAATTACTAAAGATAGTTAAGACCCAGGCAGATTGCAAAGAGCTACAAACGAATCTCTCAGAACTGGGTGACTGGGCAACAAAATGGCAAATGAAACTTAATGTTGATAAATGCAAAATCCCAACAATGCATATAAAATGACAGGGTCTAAATTAGCTGTTACCACTCAAGAAAGAGATCTTGGAGTCACTGTGAATAGTTCTCTGAAAACACCCACTCAATGTGCAGTGGCAGTCTAAAAAGCTAACAAAATGCTGGGAATAATTAAGAAAGGGATAGATAATAGGACAGAAAATATCATGTTGCCTCTATATAAATCCATGGTACGCCCACATCTTGAATACTGTGTGCAGGGGTGGTCACCCCATCTCAAAAAAGATATATTGGAATTGGAAAAGGTTCAGAAAAAGGCAACAAAAATTATTAAGGGTATGGAATGGCTTCTGCATGAGGAGAGATTAATAAGACTGGGACTTTTCAGCTTGGAAAAGAGATGGCTAAGGGGAGATATGATTGAGGTCTATAAAATCATGACTGGTGTAGAGAAAGTAGATAAGGAAGTGTTATTTACTACTTCTCATAACACAAGAACTAGGGGTCACAAATGAAATTAATAGGCAGCAGGTTTAAAAGAAATGAAAGGACGTATTTCTTCACACAACGCACAGTCGACCTGTGGAATTCCTTGCCAGAGGATGTTGTGAAGGCCAAGACTATAGCAAGGTTCAAAAAAGAACTAGATAAGTTCACAGATGGAGGATAGGTCCATGAATGGCTATTAGCCAGGATGGGCAGAGATAGTGTCCCTAGCCTCTATTTGTCAGAAGCTGGGAATGAGCGACAGGGGGTGGATCTCTTGATGATTACCTGTTCTGTTTATTCCCTCTGGGGCACCTGGCACTGACCACTGTTGGAAGACAGGATACTGGGCTAGATGGACCTTTGGTCTGACCCAGTAGGGCCATTCTTATGTTATGTTCTTATGTAGAAAATACAATCTACTTGCAAATATCTGAGAGAAAAAGGGGCTTTAAACTAATGAATTATTTGCTGAGCTATAATTAAAAATATATTTATAGAAATAATAGCTATCAAAACCTGTGTGTGGTCCCTTTTTTCTGCTCTTTTTTACTCCCTGTGCAACTCAGTGCAGAATGGGTAGATGATGATTTGGGGAATCTATATACAAATAATGAATTCTGGCCCATGTTATGAAATTCTTATATCAAGAAATGCCTCTATGTGCCTGTGGAATCCTCTATTTGCTGACAGGGCCTGAAGCATATACATACCATGTAAAAGACAGAGAAGAATTAAGCTTCACAACTGTAATCCGCCTGAAAAATGGATATAATAAGGAGGTTGGCTACAGCTGGGAGAACCTACTTTCTCCAGCTTGTCTGCTGGGAGGGGGAAGCGGAGAGTAGAAAATTCCCAGACAGGAAACAGAACCAGGAGACAGAGGTGACAAAGCAGGGGTTTTCAAAGGACTCACAGGAGAAAGAAAGGGGAAGGGTTATGGAAGGACAGGAAGCTTTGGACAAGAGAGTGAAATAAACAGGTACGCTTCCATAGCCCAGAGGTGTGTGCCTGGTTTGATTGTAGGGTCATCCAAGGTCAGAGCAAGATAGCTCAGCTAGAAAGGCTCCATGATTCTGAAGCGTAATCATGAGCTGAAAGGGGAAGGATCCTTGATACCCTCCTACGGGCTCTTCCCAAGCCCAGAGAACTCTCCAGAGGCTTTAGGAACTGAGGCAGCAAAATGCATATAGGTGCATTTATTATTTTGTATCAATCTGTGCATTTTTCATGATACTAAGTAAAGCATAATGTTTTAAAATCCTGTGTAGTCTGTGTCTCTTTTGGCTCTCACTGTCATGTACCCCAAAGAGGTCAATCTAAGCCAGGAGACACTCGCTTTCAGTGGGATTCTGGGAATGTGTAAGAGCTGCTAGAGAGTCTTGGGGGAGATTGTAATAGTCTCAGGACCGGGGTGAGGAGCGGGAAGGTGTGTGTCATAGAATCATAGACATGTAGGGCTGGATGTGATCGAGAGCTCATCAACTCTGAGGCAGGACCAAGTAAATCTAGACCATTCCTGATAGATGTTTGTCCAACCTGTTCTAAAAAACCTCCAGTGATGGTGATTCGACTACCACCCTCAGAAGCCTATTCCAGGGCTTAAAGTATCCTTATCTTTAGAAAGTTCCTCATAATATCTTATCTAAATCACCCGTGTAGCAGACATGAGGTCTGCATCTGAAATGCGTGCCTGGAGGCTTAGGCTTAGGAAAGTGCCTAAACTCTTTGCAGCTCCAGAAAGCTAAGGGCATGTGAGATTCAGCATTCAGATCTTCCTCATAGTAGTCTGGTGAGAGTCTGACAGGGGAAGCTAGACTACATCTATGACAGTCCATAGCTATGGCTGCCCATGGGTAGCCAGCTGGTGCACAGGAAGTTGTGCACAAGCAAAGTGTTACAGAAGATACCCAAGGAATATCCCTAACTATATCCCCACAGGTTTGGATCCTTTACATATACACTCTTATATCATAGTTCAGTCTACAATGGGAAGTAGATAATGTATGTGCTTTGAAGGTAAAAGGCACTATATGTAGTATACTTAAGACAAATAACTCCAAACAGCATAAACACCACCACCATACACCCAGGAACTAAATTCTAACAGTTCCCTATTCAGGAAGACACTTCAGCAGATGAATAGGCCCATTGCAATCAAAGCAACTACTCATGCACTTAAATTTATCTAGGTGCTTAACTATATTCCAGGAAAATCATTAATGGGAGTTTTCCTGAACAGACACTTCAGGACCAGGCTGCAAATTTGCAAATAAGCAAACAGCATATTTTGAACAAAGTAGATAGAAAATTCTACTAGGGGATTTATACGGCCACATCTAAATAAGTTAAGTAAATTTTGGCAGAATATAAACATGTGAACAAAGACTAACATTTATTTCGTTATTTTAAAATAATGGCTGTGTGACATGTTCATTCTCATCAGACGAGGTTCATTGAACAAAACTGTTAGCAATCACTTTGATGTCCACTCTCCGGAAACATGAATTTTCCTTGCATTCATTAAATAGTCTAATATTCTTTGGTTCAAAGTGAACTTTTGCCCACTTAAACACTGAAAGCCAGCTCAGCCAGGGACCTCTAAGCCACTTTATTTATACAAAACATTATAACAGCATTCTATCAGAACGGATTGTCAAATGTGCCCTTAATGTGTTTTAATCCACCAATTTGTTTCTTTACTGGTGGAAAAAATACCCTCCTCTTACAGGTTCTGAAATTTATTTAAATGCCAACATCCACATGCACTTTATTCATAAAATCTTGATAGTGAAAATTATTTCCTTGACAACGTATCCTGCTGTTCCACATAGAGCGTAGGTCAATTAATAGCATGGAAAAAAGATTTCATTTGAACAAGGCTCAGGTAACTCTCTCTCCCCTCCTCCCTCACCTCAAATACTTCATTAATTTGTCTCCTTTTTTAAAAAATGCACCTACTTCCCCATTGCAATAAGTGTAACATTTCTTCCAGCTTAAGATGAATGTTCACAGGTCAGTAACCAAAATTGATTTAGAAAAAAAATCACAGCAATCACGTCACACCTGCGATAAATCATTCATTATAACAAGTTTAGCATGGTTGGATTACTTACAGTAGAAACACATAACTACAGAGATGAGGTGGGTTGCCAAGGCCAGTGTTGAAAGTCTGAGTATTAAGAACATGGAGTATTCCTTATGGAGATGTCAATGCGGTATTCTCTTTGCATTTTTATTACGTTGATATGAATCATTCATAAGTAAAGGATACTTAAAATTGGTTGTATAGTACCACTCAATTCAGAAAGATGGGGTAAGTCTAGAGTCATAGATTTTACAAGCCTGCAAGTGTCTATGCGTGTAGGTGCTGGCACATTTTAAATTTTATGCTTACAAAGGGTATCTTGATGGCAGTTATCACAAGTCACTGAAATGGAAAAACCTAGTTTTAAATTATGCTTTCACATAAAAAGTTATAGAATAGGTTTTGTCTGTCTTCTTGTTGCTCCAGTTAACCTAATCCACTCTACATGCTATACAATTTAGAGTGCAATAACAAAAATCTTACTACTAGTTCAGTTACCTGTGAAAATCAATATAAAAAACAAGACTCAAACATGGTGAAGAAGAGTGCCACCCAAAAAAGGCAACACTGAAGAATGCACTGATGAGCCAAAGGGACGTTGCATAAACCCCTTATTAACAGAGCTGGCCAGGCCCCACAGAGGAGAATCTCAGCTTTCATTTGTTTTAAAATGAAGTTTCTGGTGCTTTTCATTGTGAAGATCAGCTTGAAAACAAACATGTGGGTAGGGCTGAAAAGAATAAGCAGCTGGGCTCCACTTGTGCAGCAGGAGGCTGAGGAATACCTAGGATCACCTCCCACATACACTTTGTTCATCCAGTACCCAGCAGCCATGGGGCAGCTATTTCACATCAACCCTCCACCAACCAAGGGATACCGTCTTACCCACAACTCCCCACACCAGCTGGGATAAGTCTTGAAGGGAGTGGTTTGGAACCAATACATTTTTGAAGGACATTAATAGTTTTTTGGAAGAGAGGGAAAGCATAGAATTTGGGTTTGTGGGGGAAGAAAGGAATAGCACTTTACCAAAGAATTGTTGCAAAATTGGAATTTTCCAAGTTGGAAAATTTGAGGTAACCCCTTGTTAAAATGTTAGAACACACTGTGGCACAATAGTGTAAGTTGTTCTCTCTGGGGACAGAATGTTTCATCCTCTGTGTTTCCTCCACCATCCCAGGACCTGAGTTGTGGTCTAAAACTAGACCCACATATATTCTATAATGGCAACTTAACATACTCCCAACAGAATTTCTTTCAAACAGAATTTGGACTCCAACAGAATTTCTTTCAAAAGCCTTATTTTTCCTACAAGAAAAAGAGATAGACCTTAAGACATTGGTGGATTTAGAGTTAGTGGGGCCCTGTGCACAGCTTCATTTTCGAGCCCCCTCCTCTTGACCCAGCCAAGAAAAAGAACATTCTCTCTTATCTCCTCCCCATTTTTTATTCTTTTTTTTCTTCATCCTCCTCTTATAAGTAATGGGAAGTAAGTGAAAATAAAGTGAGGTACCTTGATTCGGGCAGGGGTGCAAGAGGGGTGCGGAGGGTGGACACTTGGAGGAAGTTTGGGTACTGGGTGTGGGCTCTGGGCTGGGGCATGGGGTTGGGGTGTGGGAGGAGGGGTGAGGGCTCTGGGAGGGAGTTTGGGTGCAAGCTCTGGGCTGGGGCAGGGGGTTGGGGTGTGGGAGGTGTGCGGGCTCTGGGAGGAAGTTTGGGTGCAGGCTCTGGGCTGAGGCAAGAGGTTGGGGTGCAGGAGGGGAATAGGGGGGCGGGGCTTACCTCAGGCAGCGCAGCTCCCAAAGCACACACACCCCTCCAGCAGCGGCTCCTAGGCGGGGCGGGGCGGGGTGTGTGGGGGAAGGCATCTCTGTGCACCTCTGCCCACAGGCACCGCCCCTGTAGCTCCCATTGGCCACAGTTTCCAGCCAATGGGAGCTGCAGAGTCACTTGGGGCAGGAACAGTGTGCAGAGACACACACACACACACACACCCAGGGGCGGCAGGGACATGCCAGCCGCTTCCGGGAGCGAAGCAAGGGAGGCAGAGCAGGCAGGGAGCTGCCTTAGCCCTGCTGCAGGCACATCTCTGCACACTCCTTGGGAAGAGAGGGGGGCAGTGGGTCTCTGTTCACCGTGGGGGCAGAGGGCAGAGCTGCCTGCCCCCCACAGAGATGTGCCAGCAGCCAGCTGCTTCCGGGAGCGGCGTGGGTCCACTGGCCATGGCATGCAGGTAGCCTGCCTGCCTGAGCCCTGCTGTGCCACCGGCCGGGACTCAGGGGCAGGTTGTCAGATATTTGTCCTGCATTTTGGGGGGCCCCCTGCTTTAGGGTCCAAATTCTGCTGTCTGCTGCACTCTTCTCTGACAATCACTGTTCAGGAGCCAGAAGAGAGATTCGTAAATTTTGCTTGTGGATTTAAAGTTCTATTTGCCATTCTCTTGTTCGAATCTGAACAAACAATATCTGTTTTCTTTTCTATCAATCTGGGAGCAACTTGGGATGAATCAATTCTATATTGAGACTCAAGAGAATGAAAGGGCATTAAAGACAATACAGACTCTGGGAGCACAAACAATGTGGGTATGAAGCTGGAAGTACATTATTAAAATAAAGGTCAAGAATACTAGGTAAAGGAAAATCAACATGGACAAGACGTCTACATTTTAAAACATTAATTGGGGTGGGGGGATTAACACTTCAGCTCCTACTTATCAGAATTTAGGGATTGTAGCGGGGTGGGCACCTGCTCCAGCCCTGAAGGGCTGAAAAGCCAGCCCTTGGAGAGGGCTTGGGGCTGTGGGCTAGAAGCTGGGCTGATTGTGGAAGTAGCCACATCTGGGCCATGCCCCAGTCAGGGCCCAGCTGGCCTGTATAAGAAGGCCAGGGCAGCCAGGAGTACACTCTCTCTCTGCCTTTAGAGGGAGAAGGGCCTGGCTGCTGGGGAGCTTGAGAGAGTACCTGAGGTGGAGCAGGGCTGGGGGAAGGCCAGAGGGGCTGGGGAGCTCAGGCCTAGAAACCCCCCAGGCTGCAAGCCTAGAGTAAGGCCAAATAGGTCCTGGGGTTGCAGGGGGCAGCCCACGGGTAGGCAGAGGCAGCAGGTCCAAACCCCTTTGCCTGTGATGAGTGGCTGATACACTGCAGTCTGCCCAGGGAGCAGGGCTAAGCGAGGACTGACAGTAGCCAAGATTGAGATGAAGTGGGGATAGTGGGTGGGGGGTTCCCCTGGGTGGGGAGACCCTGAGACTGAGGGGTTACTGCCAGAGGGGCAGCACCCCAGACAAAGGGGCACCGGGTCCGGGAGGGACATGGGGGCCAGTGACAGGCGGATCACCAGAAGGCAGAGGGCGCTCTGGAGGCTGGTGAGCTAATTCCCAAGGACGACCAGCAGGAGGTGCCAGCAGATGAGTCTGCACCCGGTTACAGGGATTTAAGTTCAATTACGATATTTATGAAGCAGTCTTATTTATTGGATATTAAAAGCCAGTGGTGCAAGTGGAATCCATTTCTTAACAGTATGAGGTTTTGATGGGAATATCTGAGGGCAGCATTTGGTCCTAAATCAAGATCTGCCCCCATTCTACTACCCATTTCGGTACAGTGTAAGAAAGCAGGCCTGTACTATATCTAAAGATGGATTTGCTTGATTTATTTCTCCTGCCTAGTGTCTCTCAATGTAAATCTATGCTGCTGAAAACTGTCACATTAGTTTGCCCTTTCCCAAAGTCTTTCCATTTATGCTCGTCTCTTTCTTTTGTTCCTGATAATGAAGTGCTCTATAGCTATTCCCTATTACAGACATACACTCTTTATTGCTTCCAATGTTGAGCAATGACTTAGTTCCACTCACACTATGCAGTCTCTCCAAGGTCTCATCTCTGTTATGATCAAACCTACCAGTACATGTCTGGTTCTTAGCTCTGACTAAAAAGCTAGGAGTTTACAAATTTAAGGGGGGAAAAAATAGAAGTATGGAAGACATTCAGACATGAAAACAACAAGGAGTCTGGCGCCACCTTAAAAACTAACAGATTTATTTGGGCATAAGCTTTTGTGGGTAAAAAATCCACTTCAGATGCATGGAGTGAAAATTACAGACGCAGGCATAAATATACTGACACATGAAGAGAAGGGAGTTACCTTACAAGTGGAGAACCAGCGTTGACAGGACCAGTTCAGTCAGGGTGGATGTGGTCCACTCCCAATAATTGATGAGGAGGTCTCAATACCAAGAGAGGGAAAATTGCTTTTGTAGTGAGCCAGCCACTCCCAGTCCCTATTCAAGTCCAAATTAACGGTGTTAAGTTTGCAAATGAATTGAAGTGCTACAGTTTCTCTTTGAAATCTGTTTTTGAAGGTTTTTTTTGTTATAGAATGTCCAGGGAGACTGAAGTGTTCTCCTACAAAAAGCCAGTATGTTACCATTCCTGATGTCTGATTTGTGTCCATTTATTCTTTTACGTAGAGACTTTCCGGTTTGGCCAATGTACATGGCAGAGCGGCGTTGCTGGCACATGATGGCATATATCACATTAGTAGATGTGCAGGTGAATGAGCCCCTGATGGTGTGGCTCATGTGGTTGGGTCCTTTGATGGTGTTGCTTGAGTAGATATGGGGACAGAGTAGGCAACGGGGTTTGATCTGGCTTGTAGGTAGGATCTTGTAGGTACCCACAAGTCACCTACTACAGGACAATGGTCCCTTACAGACAGCCCCCCAACCTGAAGCAAATACTCACCAGCAACTACACACCACACCACAGTCTGGGCATCTATAAGATCTTACCTACAAGATCTAGACACCTACAAGATCTTTATCAAGCATTCTTAAAACTACAATGCCCACCTGGGGAAGTGAGGAAACAGATTGACAGAGCAAGACGGGTACCCAGAAGTCACCTACTCCAGGACAGGCCCAAGGAGGAAAATAACAGAACACTACTGGCCATCACATACAGCCCCCAACTAAAACCTCTCCAGCACATTATCAATGATCTACAACCTATCCTGGAAAACAATCCCTCACTCTCCCAGACCTTGGGAGGCAGGCCAGTCTTCACTTACAGACGGCTCCCCAACCTGAAGCAAATACTCACCAGCAACTACACACCATACCACAGAAACACTTACCCAGGAACCAATCCCTGTAACAAACCCCGTTGCCTACTCTGTCCCCATATCTACTCTAGCATCTCCATGCATCTGAAGAAGCTTATGCCCAAATAAATCTGTTAGTCTTCAAGATGCCACCGGACTCCTTATTGTTATTGTGGATACAGACTAACACGGCTACCCCTCTGATTCAGACATGACCCATTCTTACATACACTAAGTGATGACAGAAAGGCCACCACCACTGTAGCCCATATGGGTGCAGCAGAGGGTGGGAGAACATAAGAGCCTGCTATGGATCACCATTCACATAGTAGATCTTAACCACTCGCAGCCCCAGCATAGGTTAGAGCAGTCTGGGAGTGACACTAATCTACACAAGTTGGCAACAGACCTAAAGAGACCATTTGCCTATTCAGCCATGACCCCTTTCTCCCTTAGGGCTGGGTAGAAAAGGGGAAAGCGATACATGATGCAGCTATGTTGGCTCTGCACCAGCTGAGGGGCCCCCCTCTTGCCAAGGAAAATCTGGAGAAGGACCCAACTATTTGCCAGCTTTGTTAGTGCCATCAGAGCAGTGCAGAGGGGCCAGAATGCAGGAGAGTATCTGGCACAATGAATATTTTCAAAGCAACCCACTTCTTTTAAATACAGAGACCCCATGGAGGGGAAAAATCCACAATGGATGCTTACGCGAGGTATTATTATTGAAATGGCTGTCACTGGATTTCTCCCAAGGGAATATTTCAGAACAGGCTAGTAAGAGGTATATCTGTAGTGATGTTTCACTGCCATCATCTTCACTACTAGCTAATTGCCGACTTGGAGAAACACATTCTTCCACTGTCATTCCTAACGCTGGTGGCAGGGTCAGTGCAAAGGCACAGAGTGCTCCTTGTCAACCCAAGGTACAAAACACTGCAGAAGCTCAGAACTGCTGAACAATAAACAAATCTTTATAAGCTGCATCTGCAATTTTCCATTAAGAAAATTGTGATCACCTTGCTTAACAGTCCTTCAAAAGGTTATTTATTACATTAAGTAAAAGAATTTTTTAAAAGGATTTCTGAGAGAGAAACCTACCTGCGGTGCTATAGGAGGGCAGCAGAGTTTCCATTGTAATTCCATTGTGCAGGAATGGATGGAAGTTTTATATAAGGGATCAGCCCAGACTGGGAGGTTCTCTGGCAAATGATAAGAATCAGATTAGCCATATTAAGTAGGAAAAGGGTTAAGGAATACAGTGGCATACCCACTCATCTCCTCCTTGATCTTTTGGCTCCCCTACCTCCTCCGAATGACTCCTCCTCACTGTGAGGGGACATTTTTGTCCAAGGCCCTTTGACGGGGACTGAGTTGGGGGGAGGGGGATGTGGACTGGAGAAACTTTACCCTTCAGCACCTCTCTTTAGAAGTTGTGATTCTGCTTTCTTTGGGCTTTCTGCCAAGAAAATACTAATCAGCAACAAATATTAAAAAGAGCAAATGGAATTTAAAAAAGAACTAAAAGGCTCTGCAGATCTAGAGTTACACTTCATGTAAGCTAAACTAGATAAGGCCTTTTAAGCTTAGTTACAGAGACAAAGCACCAAGATAACTTAAATAGCCTTGTGCAGATGCAATCCTTACTTCACAAATGCCGGTGAAAGCTGCTGCACTGACAGCACTTGATAACAGAGCAGGGCAAGATTCTTCACACAAAGATGGGGGGGGGTTGGGTTGGGGAGGAGGTTTTGCTGAAAAATGCAGATGCAGGTCAACCAAAACATATTGCAAATTTGCCTAATCATTTTCGCCCACCCCCGTCCAAAATTGTAGAAGTTGAAACAAAATATTTTGACTGATTTGAAATGACTCATTCAGATTTTACTTCTGTTTTATTAAATTTTAAGCAGGCAAAAAAACCAACACTTTGGGTTAAACATGATATTTTGTTTGACTCAAATTTGAAATTTTGTAGACGTTTGGTTAGGCCACTAAACTGAAAAAACCGGCTGTTCACGTGGCTCTACTAGAGAGCATCCTATTTGCCCATCCAGCAAACTTTCTGTGGATAATCTCCATCATTCACAAGTCTTTCAGCTGAGACTTCCAAAGAATGCCAAATGAAGATCTGTTTAGGAGGGGAGGGAGAAAGAGGGGACTATTTATCCTTCTCGTCTCCGATGCAAAGCATAGCCCACATGACATCAGCACTCAACAATATGGGTTGGGGTGTAGCTGCAGTAGCTGTTCATTGGGCCTGATTCACCACTGTGTTACTCCAAACCAGTGTAAAATTGGAGTAAGTCTGAAGTAATGCAGAGCCCTGATCAGTTTTTCTTTAGGACTGTAACAATGGAGGAGCTCCATTGCACTAGGCACTAGAGAAATGCACAGTGAGAGACAGTCCCTTCTAAAGGGCCTGCCTTCTAAATAGAAAAGAGAGGGCAGGGAAACAGGGGCACAAAGATAAAGTGACGTCCCCAAGGTCACAGATCAGCAGCAGAGTAAGGTACAGAACCCAGGTCTCAAGTCCCACTTAGTGCCCTACCCACTGGGCCAGGATTCCTCTATCACATTTTCTATCAGTGCTTCATCAGATCTTTGTTTAAATCTTTTCATTTGTTCTCTCTATTGACTAAATCTGGATTTATGCCAGTGTAAAATGAACAGAATTTTCCTTCTTTCCCCAGCCTTCCTTTAAACGTCACTGAAGTCATAGGTTGCAGTGCAAGCAAGTGAGATGTTTCAGTGGCAGAGGCAGGTCATCTTTCAGTGATTTTTTTTAAATAAATTAACAGGAGAAAATCTGCTCAGATTGAACTTTATGTAAAAACACCCCTTCCCCCACCTTTCTTCAGTGGTGGAGCAAGGGAGGAATGAGGGCAAAGCATTTTAAGTGATTTGACTAGGGTTATACTGCAGTATAGCACATACTGTAAAATCCTAAAGGACTAGAAGCTGAGAAACTAACACACACTGTTGTGGCTTCTTTATTCAACTGAAAGTTATTTTTAAAACAAGAGTCAGCCAGGAGTCTCTGCCCCAGTAATGTAAAACTGGAGTTTTACAGCTGACATAGCTTACCCAATCATTTGTAAGAATAATTTAGAGATCTTGCAGTTTCCAAAGACCCTCTGGTTTACCAGAAACAAAGAACCAGAACTTCAGCTGATGTGAATCTGTAACTCCACTGACTTCTGGTCCAAAATATGTATCGCAATGCAGTATTACAGTTTTCCCTCTTGGTTTAATTTAGACTAACAACATCAACTTCAGTGTGATGCTATTTTCTGGATTCCCATATACATGACTAGTCTGTGATCAAGTCATCTGGCTAAGCAACATCACACGATGTCAGAATGAAAGGCAAAAGTGAGAGAAGTTTTCAAAGACTTGCTAGATAAAGTTCATTAGCTGGTAAGTTATTTTTTCCTTTTTATCATTTGATACTAGTACGCACTTACATTTCTGGCCAGTTTGTCTCTCTCTTGGTATAATGGTGCTTTCAATTAGCAGAGATGGAAAGTAGGTTATGAAATAAAATTCTATTTCAAATAGAAAACTCAATCAGCAGGAAGTTAACAGCTGCATGTGCCCCTTTATGCCCAACCTTTGGAATAGTACCACTGGCAATGTGTAAAGGAGACAAGCTCCCAAACATAAAAATACATCAGGAATGTAATGAGCAGGGCAATTTAGATGCAAGTTCAGAACAAATCTGTATTCAATAATTATCAGAGACTCAGGGAACCGAACCAACTTTACCTAGCATTTAGTTATTAAGGACCAGATCCTGAGCCCAATTTGCACAGCTGGTTGGGATACACCAACCCCAATTGGCCACGTAAACTGGCTGAGCTAAGAGACAGTCAGTCTACTGCTTGGGATAGGGATGGAGGGAACACCACCTACTCTACAAGATAAGAGCAAGATAACTTCCCACACACTTTCTGCCCCAGCTGGAGGGAAAGGGGTGATGATTGCTCTAGAGATGGACAAAATTGAGCCTCTCCAGCATGGAGCTGTGGGGACAGAAATGGGCTGAGCCAAGTTCCCAAGAAACACAAATTCATTGCGAAGGCTTTGGGATTCATGGCGGGGGGGTCAACAGACTTGCCTAAAAAAAAAAAAAAAAAATGTAAGATGACCAGTTGTTATCAACAGAAAAGGTGGACGTGTCCTCCCCCTATAGTAACAAACACTACTTGATGTAATAAAATAAAAAATAATCTGCATATGCAAAGTCCTTTTGGCAGGCTTTTAAATGTACAAATGTTTCCACTGTAAAAAAACACAATGTGCAGTACTTCTACCTCTCCTTTCTTATGAAACATGCCTGTATGCCCCTCCCATAGGCTACCCTTGCCCACCTGTAGGCCCCTGCATTCCAAGGCATTTAGCACATTCTCAGCCTCCCTGTGCTCAGGTGGGGCATACACAAGTTACTCCTAAAGCTCTGTGTTATATTCTGTAATTAGACCAGAGCAACAGAACCATTGGCTTGTACCTAGTCTAATGGTCAAGGCATAGGACTGGAGCCATTGTTTTTCTATGACTGACTCCTCCACTGGCTTCTGGTATGAATTTGAACAAAGTTTTCAAGCCTGGGTGCCTAACTCTACACCTGGGTGTCTAAGTGAAGCAAGTGGAAAGCAGTGGTTCCTCCACAACTGTGGAAAAAATCAGGTCATTTATTATTTATTTCCAGCATCACCCACCCCTTGCTAGATGTTTCCCACATATAAAAGATGACTCTGCAGAGCTTAAAATTGTTAGTATATAGGCTTGTTTGTCAGCCTGAGAGAGAATTTTGGGTTTGACTTTTTGATACATATTAGTATAAGATATAAGAGTATGAACAAAGGACAAAGACACTGTGTGTTGCTTCTGCCCGGCAAGATGGGTTTGTTAGTATAATGGGAAGAGATAAGGAATAAAGCAGTTAAAGCATTATGGGAGTGTAATATATGAGCATACACTGAAAGGCTGCCTGAAGTCTTATCTCAAGGCAAGGTCAAGCAACCAGTCAGGAAAGGCAAGGAGAACTTGGGGGCAGGGAGGAAAGGTAAAACACTAAAAGGCCAGAGAAATGCCTGCCCCTGACCATAACACAACCTCACTTCTCACCCCTCCCATGGGGTACAAAAGAGGTGGGATGAAGACCCCAGATCCACGACACCCAAAAACAGAACATGACCATAAGTTAAGGTGTGGGCCTGTGAGTGTGCATTGCAGGTACAATTACGCCTGCTGAAGGGGTGGGGGGAGGGGACAGGACATTGGGAAACAAGGGTCTGCGGCATCTTAGTTACGGTATACATGCTTGCTGAAAACTAACCCCAATAAACATTGCTTTGCCTGCACTTCAGACTTCTGGTCTTCTGCTTTCTGTCTGCATAACAAGAACCAGGGGAGAGGGTGAAGGGAAAGGCCTCTAACAACAATCTAAACACAGATTTGGGTGCGTACATTTAAACACTTATGTTTAAAAATTGCAGACTTAATCTTTCTGATGCCTTGCTACAAGTTTTTTTTGAACAGTACAAGAGACATCAGTGAGAGACAGATAATGTGTGAACAGAGTCACTTCGGAATATCTGCTCCCTACTGCACATTTGAGGTTCAATAACAGTATTTCACAGATTCTAAGGCCATAAGGGACCTCCCGTGGTCATTTAGTTTGACTGCCCCTTCCTCCCCCCTAGAACATAGGCCACAGAACTTCCCCAAAATATTTCCTACAGCATATCTCAGAAAAGCATCCAATCTTGACTTAAAAATTGTCAGGGATGGAGAATCCACTACAACCGTTGGTAAATTGTTCCACAGTTAATTACTCCCACTACTGAAAATGTACACCTTCTTTCCAGCCTGGATTCATCTAGCTTAAACTTGCAGCAAACTGTGTTGTTTGAACTCAGTCAGGAGGAGTTTGATGCATCTAAACAAGATGAGAACTTGGGTCTTAACATTCGACAGAAAAGGGACTTTAAACAGTTGAGGAAGAGCCTTCTTGAAATGGAGGGAATATGTAATCTTTAAGTTGACTTTATGGAGCTGTACCCAAGTCCCTCTACAGCTGACAGAGGTAGATATAATATGTGTTGCCTTTTGGCCTAACACAAGCCAATTATTCTAATTATTCTTGTTAGAAATTGTATTGCGCCATTCAGTAAAATTTGATAATATTAAAATGCCAGAGTAGTGATTTGATATTAAAGGTGTCACACATGACATTACTTGTTGCACTCTGGCAAAAATTAAACACCCTGTGGACTTGTTGCTTTACAAGGAAATATCTAAAGCTGACACACAAAGTCACATACAGACTAATTTCCAAGTAATAATCAGAAGAAACATGATTCATATTGAAAACCAAGTATTATAATCTGAGAATTATTGGGTGTGCTGATTAGCTAAGAGAGTTTATCTGTGTTTAAAAAAAAATAAAACTAAGGAAGATTCTTGCCTGGCGTAACTATGTCGAAGCCAGGGGAGTGACAACAGGGCCTAACTTGGCCCATTCTAATTTTTATTTGCAAAACCAGAACAAAACAATTTGAGACATTAAGGAAAATTTGTTTTCCTTATGATTCACCTAACAGCAGCTCTGGGCTGTAAATCAGATAATACTGAAGTGAAATCAGTAGTTCAGTCCTGATCCATGATTTTCACAGCTTCACTTGAGAAACTGATTCTCAAAAATAAATAAATAGCAGGTACAGAAAGCTTAACGCTCCATGTTATATTATTGGAGAAGAAAGATGGAGAGAAGCTTAATAAAAATATAGTCATTCATCCTTAAATCATGGCCTGATTTCCACCTGAGGAGTTTACATGCATCTTCCTCTAGTGAGAGGCACCAAGGACTTCTTTATGGTTTCCTCTGTTTGCAAGTTCTTTCCAAGCAAAGAGTGCAAGTCGGAGTGTACCCCTTACAAGACCGCCTATCAAATCTCTTCAAAATACCATGCTGATTTAGCATCAAAAGCTGCTTTATGTGCTTGGGAAAATTACCTCCCCAGCAGTCCTCCCGTTGCTGCCAGAGAGTCTACAGTCCAAACTCATGCGAAAATTCAGGGGGTGACAGACATTTTTGAGGGGGTGTCATTCTCACATGAATATTTCCTGTTGGATAACCAGAGACCTGATCACACCACTCACTAAAAGTTCATGCTGAAACCTTTTGTCCTACTCAGTTTTCTTTATGGGACAGATAATTTAACAATGTACCTCTACAGTGCATTCTTCAACCTGAATATTTCAGTCTGTTCATTCATACAGGATAAAGAAATGAAATTGCTGGGAAATACATTATGATCTTACCATGCATTCCATAAAGAGTGAAAATTATTAGTTTTTACTGAGGTCTAGCCTCCTTCTCCTCTGAATTAGCAGTTTCATCATCTTCCCTTCACGTATCAATTGTTGTTAAACTTCTAGTTTAAGAAGCATTCACAGTAGTTGCTTCACTTACTCGCAACAGCACTTCAGCATTTTGGATACCAGTAAAAGTCCCTCTAAGCCACCTCCTTTCTAAATAAATATAGATGACCCATGGCTTGGCCAGCCTTTGCAAATATGTTCAATCCCTCTTGTTTTGATTGCATTAGGTTGCTGCTGTCTCTCCTTACCTAGCAAGTCTATTTTCTAGAAAGGTGACCAGAACTGCACACACAAATCCAATAATATTTTCTGAGATATATCCTTAATACAGTTTCTTCCAACATGCAGTTTGATTATTTCATTTAAGCATTCTGGAATACAATTAGCTTGTTTCATTAGCAGTGGGGGCTCCAGCAGTAATACAGATACAGTGTCTCTCTGTGGCGAGGAAAGAGATTTTCATCTCAGCAACAGGCTGGAAGCATTCTAGCTAGAATGCAATAGTACAGAGACTGATCTACAGTTTACAGTAAAGGTAAGTCATGAATGTTACTACTCAAGAGGGATCCCTTCTGCAGTCAGAGGGGCTCACTGGACTTTCTAGCTGAACAGAATAATAGTAGTGAACAATATGATTTGAGTTATGCAGCATATCAGAAACTAAATAGGGATTTCAGATGCAACCTGCTACCTTATGCTAGTGCCCCAGAATAAGACTAAGATGTGTCCTGGTCAACTGGTCTCCAATACACCTACTTTTTATAGAATAAATTATTACTCACTGTGAGTAAGGGTATCCCATAAAAATCCTTAATTTTACATCCCATAAAAAGCCTTAATAAAACATTTAATATAGTATGTCCATGCGCATTTGAGTGCAATATTTCCAAAAAGTTGTTTGCAAAACAGAACACAACTATCAGAAGAAGAAGAAAAAACAAGTTTTATATTTTATTTTAAATCACATACAAAATACAGTCAGAATAAAATTGTAGCATTTCTATTGTAAAGGGGTTGTAGGGAAGGTAACATTTTAATGAGCTACTCCCCTCCTGTAAAGTAAGGAAGGTCTATGGAGTGAATCCACCTACAATTAATTGAGTGCTCAAGAGGCCATTCAATAGGTGGCATTGTTATTACAACTGTATTCTTAAAAGACAGGAAAAAACCTTTGGCATTTAAAAAAAAAAAAAGAGCAAGTGCACTACCCTGAAAGAATAATGCTTCTCTGTTCATTGTTTTTTCGCCCCATAAAGAATTTGGTTTAAAATATTAAAGGAATTTAAAGAGTAGTGAGCAAATGGGGGTAGAAAATAACTAGGTATGAATTTGTCAGAAGAGGAAGGAGAGATTACTAAGAGATCTGGGTTGCTAATAAATGAGACGTTAGGCCAAGGAATTAAGTGACTTAAGAAAAAAAAGTATGAAAAGCCACGATAAAAAAGTTATTAAAATGGTTACTTTGTGAGAATTGAGAACAGATGGTGAATATCTGTGATAGATTGATGTTTATAGAACGCTACATAAGCGTGGCAGTGATAAGCAGGCTCCAGGCTCCTGATCAGCACCAAGGTTTACTTGAACAGCTTGCATGGAGCACACGCAGAACCAAGGAGCTGGTGCAAGTGACCCTTGCTCGAATGCAGAAACCAAACTGCAAAATGAAGCTCTAGGAGTTCCTACTTGTCATTAGGGGAAGTGATCCTGCTTCTATACTCTACTAAATAACAGCACCTTCTACTGCATGGTATCAATAAAGCCTCCAATAACAGAAAACGATTTTATCTTTAACGTTACTCTTGTATAGGCCTCTCCTGCCTTCAGAAATGCGGTCCTCATGCTAATAATAATTTACAAAAGTGTGTAAGCTTGAAATGTAGTCAACATTCCACACCTGCAAATATAACCATACGTTATGAGTAGCTGACCAGTTTACTGATGATTCTGCAGGTCACTGAACCTGTAAATACAACTCCATAGGGCCTAATCTTCAAGGTGAGAAGTGCTTCCTACAATGCACCATGCACCCACAATTCCCATGGGACTTAAGGATGCAAATGACTTGGCAGGATCACATCCTTAGTCTCTGAGGCTGATTTATCAGCCAACTCAATTGTTCCTGTGTTTCTGGACATGTGCTGCCCTGCTGTAAAGCTGGGTGGATAGTCAAGGGCCCCCCAGAGCCAGTTGAAAGGCATAAGATTCAATGTGGACAGCTCTTCCTACCTGTGATTATAAGGGCACAACTATGGCTCATTTTGGGAGATGGAGATCCAGCCCCCAACTCCTAGCAATGGTTTAAGAGAAATTCCACACCGATCTGCAGAGATTTCCTTCCCATAGGCACTCTCAGGTAGGTATTCCTGTGATACGGGATATGCTGGGCCATAGCTAATTGCTAAATGAATGTCTTCATTTTTCCTACTGTGTATTATCAGCTGCTGAGTAACCTACCATAGTTGTTTTCTTGCTATTACTTAATTATACTGCTATTTTCAAGTTCATTGTAACAGAGAAGAGTAGCATATTAAAATCTGCTTATTGACATCCATTTTAATGCATTTATTTTCATCTATGTTCCTTAAGATGGTAAAGCCCTACAGACTTTAAACCAGTCCTTATAATGCAGCGTTACACATAAGCAAAGACTATTTACAAAACACCCGCATGGCTTTTAGCCTTGTAATTAACAGAGCTAATCATTATTTCTAAAAGCTCTTCTGTAAAGGAAGGCTTTCACCTACACACCAAAACACATTTGTGACCCACTAGAGTGTGAGCAGATTTCATTCCAAGTTTCTAAGGGAAATTGGTAGGCAAGTCACACAGGTGACTTTAAAACCAAACACAGACATTTTCAAAGAAACAAAGCAAGGACACTCTTGAAATAAAAGAAGAGTTTGTAGATATTCTCAGAATCAAAAGCTATGAATAGTAAGATACTTTATAAAGATAGCCCAGACTAGTATAAACAATACATTTTTTAAACATAAAGAAAGAATATATCCCTTTTGTTATGTATTTATAAGTGTCTGATCTCATTTTTGTGAAATCAGAGAGTACAGAACTGCTCACTGTCCTACCAATCCACTTTTGTCTCCTGAACTATCTCAAAGCAACTGTAAGACCCACATGTAGGAGGACAATCAATTCTTAACTTTTAAAATGCACCTATGACCACGGAGTCCCTGGGTGCAAATACATAGGACAATATAAAAGTTAAATGGTAGGATCACCTACAAAACCATAAAGAAATGCAAATAAACCCTTCTCCATCCTCAAGACAAACCCGAGCTTAAGCAGATGGGCTTTGCATCATACCACGAACACTATCACTGTTCTGCTGAACTGGTGAAGGAAGTGAGCTCCAGAGTGAAGGACCCTCCACCAAGAATGCCCTGCGATCAGCCCCAAGATTTCAGTACCAGGCCCTGCTAAGAAGAGGTCACTAGCTGACCTCACGCTCTGTGGCTCTCGGTGGGAGAGGTAGTTGCTCCCATAGGCACAATTCAAGTTACATATACAGACAAGAATATAGCTGGTCAAAGATTATCATCATCTACGTGAAAACTTTTGAAAGTGAAATTTTGTTTTATTTGAAACTTCAGTAATTTTGTCATTGAAAACATTCATGATAAAATTAAGATTTGTTTTGTTTTGAATTTCAGGGGTTTTTCCCTCCTTGTTCTCTCTGTTTTTTGCTCTTCTCTCAAACCCCTTCCCCCTCCAGACACTGTATTCCAGTAGCAGTTGCACCAATGACAAATACATGGGTAATAGAACCTAGAGGGCTAATCTTAAGGCCCAATGGGACACAAGCCTGACCCCAGCACAGCTGACCTGAACCTGACCTGAGTCAACTTGTTTTCAGACCTGACCTAATACTCGACTCCTCTCCTCTCCTCTCCTCTCCTCCCCTCCCCTCCCCCCCCCCAACTCAGCTGTCTCCACCTCACCCTTGAGCCTCAGCTTGGTGGGGGCTTCTCATTCCTCCATGCCTGCGAACCACCTCCAGCCACCTCCTGCCTGTGGGGTTGGCATGGCAGCAGCTACATGCCGCCCTCCTGCTGGCTGCCACCTCCTCATTCTGCTGTGTGCACTATGAAATGCCATGACTCGTTTGCACACTCACTCCTCATTAAATATACAGCGTCATGAGATGATGGCAGCCAATGACAGCAGGCCACGCAGCCGCCACCGAGCCAACCCCACAGCAGGAGAAGGTGATTAGAGATGGCCAAACCCCAAGAGGGTCAGGTTATTTTCAGACCTGACCCAAAACCAACATTTGTAGTTGCATCCCAGCTGGTTGCAAGGCTCAAATAGAACCTCCTTTTCCATGGAGGAGGTTGGGGGGTGGGGGTTGGGCAAACATAAAAGAAAGGAGGAAAAACTACAACATTTTACCAAAAAAATGTAGAAAAAAAGGTTTTATTTTGTTTTTGTTAAAAAGATTTTCTTCATCCGACTCTCAATCAGCTATATGCAAGATCCCATGCTGCTCATTGGCAGAACTCCCACTTAGTTCAATACGAGTAAGATCCAGCTTCTAAAGAATAATAAGACAGCCTTTAGTTTCACATGGGAGCATCACTACAGACTATGGGGCCCCTGTGTGATGTGGGTTTCAACAGCCAATCTCCCCAAGCAGCCAGGCTCCAGCTGAGGTTTCCATGTACTCTCTACAGCTAGCTGACTGCAGAGCACACCACAGTAATCCAATACAGAGGTTGGAGACCTCAACGAGGTAAGGCCAACAAGCAAAATAAGTGGTCACAGTCAGGGTGGGAAGTGCAAATGAAAATGGCACTGGGGTGGAGAATCAGGAACTTTTGGCATGTACCACACTACACAATTCAGCCACCGTAAAAACAAAACCTCCAAATAATCTTCTCTACCCAAATTTTAAATTGCTTTGGCCATTAGTGCCTTAATGGTTGTTAAAGGAGAGAACATATATGACAGTCTGTAAGAGGTACAGGTCAATGCTGTAATTTTTAGCCTAATTCTGTTCCAAATTTCTCAGTCCACTGCTTGACACATTTCTAAATCTCCAGTTGACGTGCTCTGTTTACCTTGATAATGAACAGAAAAGGCTATTTATTTTTCTGCCCTTCTACTGTGAATTCTCCATAGGAGGCTGCTGCCTAGATTATAATCACCTCTTGCAGTTGTTTAAGACTTGGTTTTTACTGGTATTCATACTTCCTATATTACCTCAGCAATTTTTGTCCAAATAATTTGATTATGATTAGAGGTATTGCATGATTTTGCGCCAAAAATATTGTAGTAAGGTACTGTGCTCCATATGCCAGGGTACCTCTACTCTGTGATATACTAGACAGAGACATACCCATAAACCATATCATACTGTGTAGCAGCATACTTAAATCCCATTGATTATATGGAAGAACAGCATTGGTATTTCTCCTTTTAAGATTTCTTAATCTTACCAGTACATATGAAATTCTAGAGGTCACAAAAAATAGCATCTCCATTTCTGTGACACCACTAATTAAATGATGAAGCTTGGATCTGTCTTCTTCAGTGAAAGTTAGAATTCAAGAGCAGATGCAGTTTATGGAGATGCCCAGATATGTATAAGTTAAAAAAAAAATTAGGCTAGATTCTCCTCTCACCTACCTTGGGCTAATTCCTTTCAAGTCAGTAAAGATACACTGGGTAAAGCCAATGTAAATGGGAATAGAATTTATGGCTAAATCCTGTCATTAAACCTTTGGAAATGTTATATAGAAGATCATTGCAAATCCCACAATCTGAGCATGCCAGCCAATACCACAGATGTAAGGCTACAAGATCTATCTGTGAATTTTGTTGATCTCCTCCGTGATGGAAGCACCAGGTATCTGTGCAAAAACCAAAATCTAGAGTACTGGAATGCACTGAAGTATTGGGAGGTAGCCATGTGCAGCAATAACACAACAGAATCATGGGAACTACTGTGTAACTTCAGACGTTTTCTGCTGTCCGCTGCCAGTCTGGGGCTTTGCACCATGCCCATCACCATGGTATCTGATTGTCTTGCAAAAGATAAAGAGTAGTCTACGTAGATGTGTGATTTTTTACATCTCTTCACTTAATCCAAGAATAGGATATTTATGTCCCACATGTACTTTATTCTTGAAATATCTTTTTAAGTCTAATTTTTAAGTAAATAAATAAATAAATTCTACTTTAGGGCCCAGTTTTGCTTCCAGTGAAATAAGTGATTAATAACCCCCATTGACATCAGTGAGAGCAGGACCAGCTCCCTCCATTGCTTTAGGATGCTGATGGGGAATACCTGTTCCTGCTTTAAGAAACTTCTGAGGAAAGAGTATGGAAAAAGGAACATGCTTTATGTAGAACACCCAGAACACGACTGCTGGGAGCATTAGGTTTATCCATTAGTGAACCAGTATATTCATTTATTTTAGCAAATATTATCTTTATCATATTGTAATACAGTACTACTCTTTACAGGTCCAGACTATAAGTAGGAACATATGATAAGTTCCCTGCATCAGATCTGGAAATTGTTGTAGTAATTATTTTGTCTTCAGCACCAGAGGGGTCCAACCAGCAGTAGGCCCTGAAATGATCATTTTAATTGAAATCTCTTTGAAAATACATTTCACAGTCCATACTTGCTAAGAAGCACATCTCAGCATGTGAACTGTCAGAGTGCTGGCTTGAGCACTATGTGGGCAGAATGCTTCAAAGACACCTCACTGATAATGGGACAAAGCTGTATTTTTTTTCTTTTTTTAAAAAGAGTATGCATGATGCACACAGCTGCAGCAGTAAAATGTTTCCAACCCCTTTTTCGCTTCTAATTTCTATCTAATCCTAAAGACTGGTCCCCCCTGCAAAGCACAAGTAAACAGGCCTAATTTAGGGGGAAAGCGTGGCTTGTAGTGGTGGAGTGGGAAAGGAAGAATCTTCCAGACCAGCGGTAGAGGTTCAGACATCTACAGCTATGGTCCTGGCACACATGTGGAGCTTTGGACTGATAATCCATATACATTTCACAGACTTCATTGACCACATCTTCATCACGCTGTATGACCATGGTACAAAGGGAAACAACTAGACTGTTTCATATGTAGTTATACAAGTGCTCCAGTGAGCAGATAAGCAATACAAAGACATATGCCTCATTGTCAACAACAGTCTGTACAGCCTCATCTAGGACAGTCCTCAGGGGCTAAATCCCCAAGACTTCTGTTTTCCTCCTTATATAGGTGCCTGTTGAATGACTAGGTTAAGTTGTTGCAGCTGAAACTGGCTCAGTTCCCAGGCATTAGTAGCCCTTGGCAACCCACACCAATTTCCCAGGTGCATGTATTGGCTATGATCACACAGACCTTAAAATGAGCCCTGGGGAAGACAAAGAAGAAGAAACCCAGGCAGCCTCTTAAAGCATTCAGGCAACTTGCCACCAGGATACAAGTTTCCCCAGCACATCCTGCACCTCCCAGGGCAGACCCATGCTGGTTTCACATCTTGCCCATCCAGAGGGTTTGGGAGAGTCACATTTGGCCCTAGGTAAATAGAATTGCTTAGTTAACAGACAAATGACAATTTCTCGCATTCAGCTAAGGGCTGTTTTATCCCATTCTCAGCCCCATGTGGTTTTCAGGAAAGTTACAGCTCTTGCGCATATGGACACTTCTAGGGCCTGATTTTGCAGAACTGAGGCTGGTCAGTGAAACCTTTGCCATTAACTTCAATGAGTACCGATATTAATCCTTACAATTCTCAGAAATATTTGCAATAAAGGTAAGACCAGGTGAAAAGTTAGGTGGGATCAGGCTCAGCTGAAAGCTCAAGACTCAGACCAGGATCCTAGAAAGATTAACTAGAAATATTTATGGTCATGTGTTGAAATCACATGACATTTCTGGGTTCATGATACAGACATAAAACTTGATGGTTTCCACTGAGCATCAAATAAGATTTTTCATGACGTTGGAGGATGCTCAAATTCAGCATGAAACTAGAAGAAAAATACTCACACAGATTGAAAATGCTCTGCAAGCCCCTGAAAAGCAGGAGCACCCAGGTTTGCACTACACAGTCTCTACGTAGGTGGGAATGACTAACCATAAAACCAAGATTAAGTAGCTGAGAAAATACCAAGTACAGCTACTGAATAATATACAGTCTTAAAGGGATGCCAATTTTCAAACCTAGAAAAAACATATTCTATTTAATAATAATTCTGTCTGTGTGTATGCATGCCTCGTCATCTCATTCTTCTTATTAAAGAGAGCCGGTGCATGAAAGCAGCATCTTTGTTTCTTAAAAGTTTCTCTATTTCTGCTGTTCCTTCCCCATCTGATTTTGTAATACTGTGTTTGTGGCAGAATTGTTTGAGGCAAATAAGATTTTTGTGACTCGGGGAGAAATATTATGAGCAGATGAACTCTTAAGAAACAAATATCCTGTTTCCATCCAAATGTTCCTAGTAATAAATAATGAGGAAAGGATAATACAACATTTTCCAGACTTTTTCTTCCATCATTAAAGTGTGATTTAAAATCATGAGAGTTGATAACAAGTCTCATGATATTGGACATTTTTCTGAAGCTGCAGCTCCTGAAGTCAGGTGTCTATTTGAGAATCTCAGCCATCATTTAAAAATAAAATAAAATAGAAAAAGAAGTTTCTAGCCCCCATAGTAGTGGAGAAAGCTTGAGTGTGTGAACCCTAAAGACTCTAAAATCAGAGGGCAAACATAAAGAGAACTCCAAATTTTAAAAGTCTCATGATTTTTAAGACAGCCTCATGAGTTTCATGGGCTGAATCAGGCTTTTTAAACATTTGGGACAATAATGAACTATGCATCTAAGAATTCTAATGCAGACCTGTTCCAACAAAACTGAAAATAATACAGTTACACATGCTTGGTATAGCTGATGACCATACCTTAGAAGATTCAGAGTTTCATTCAGTTTCAGAAGTTCTAATACTTCGATCATTGCAGATGTCAGACGGACGTCAGCAGTTCCCCCAAAGTGAGTTCATGAGTCAATTTCCTTAACTCGCCAAAAACAACAGCTTGTCATAAAAGACAAACAAAACAAGACTCCACACACAGTCACATATTGGTTATTTTTACCCTAATGTTCATGGGAACATTAAACAAATCTAATTTTCCCTTCACCAAATAAGCTGCCATACAGTGATATACACAAAGAAATTTAATTCCACAGAAATCTAAGATGGAACATGACGATGTTCACTGTTACCAAAGTTTGTGATTCTAAACACTTAAATCAGGAACAGTCCTCTTAGAAATAGTCTCTTGAGATCCCTATTGACAGTAAGCAAACAGTTCCTAATGAGCATGTATCTAAATAGGATCATATATTTAAATAGATCTTACCAAGCCATGATGAAGTACTGCCCCGCAACATTTATGTTCCAGCAGTGTTCAGCCCATCTCATATGCTGTATGTAAATGCTGACCTCTAGCCTTTCCACTCCAGTACAAGTAGCCTTGTCAATAAGGAACAATGCTGCCAAGTAAAGGATGAAATGGTGTATATTCACAGGGTGGGTTACTTGAGAAATATTCAGGCAAACTTGTAACAGAAATAGATTGGTGGTAAAAACACACACACACTCTATAGGCAGAGCTGTTAGTGCCACTTGCAGTTAAGGTTGCCTGATACTTCCCATTATGAGACCCAGTTTCAGTTGCTTATAACTTTGTTACACTTAAACCATTTGGGCTGCAATTTTCCATGCTAGGCAACTGCTTCAGGCGGATTTTTTTTTTCCATTTAGCAAGTTCAAGCAAAAACAGTTCAGCCATTTCTGGAAATGAGATTAGAGGAAAAATATGTTGCTCTGCCTGTAATCTCATTTTGACCTATATGCATCCCCCTTTTTTTTCCAATAGGTTCATATTTTCCTGCTAGTATTCACCTTGTCAAATATGGCTGCCATTCATGCTCTTCAGTGAGCACATTACCCATTCCAACTATAACCAAGCTTCTCCTACAGAAGGAAACTTTTTCCTACTGACCATAGAAATATCTATCCTTCAGCAGGTTTTCCCCAAACACAGAGCTCTGTAATTATTGATCTTAAAATGAGTTTGGTGGAGTGCCTAACCTTGTTCTTTGCTAATCTACAAAGCCCTGCATAATTAGTAGCTTCCCTTTCTTCTCTGCTTTAGCCCCTTTTCAGTCTCCTGTCCAAGCAGCACAGAAACCAGCTATTACAGAGCACCATACCTGAAATCACTCCATTCATGCCCTTCACTCATCTCAGTGGGCTAGATTCACAAAGGAACTCAGGTGCAGTGACACTGAGCATTGCCACACCTAACTTTGCCTAGAAAATCACTGGGATTCATAAAGCCTGAGTTTAGTGCCTAAGATCTCTATACAATGAATAGGGAGAGATAGCTGCTTCAGAATGGGACTCACTAGCCATGCCCCACCTAAACTAGCCAATAGGAAATGCCAAGCCCAGGGGTGTGCGCTAATCCCTACCTCTCTTTGAGATAGGTACCTAAGTCTAGGCAGGAGAGAGGTGCCTCCCTCTGTTTGCAATTCTCACCTGCAAAATTCTCTCTTAGCATCGGGTGCCTGTGCCATTTTGGCAAGATGGGGTGGGTTATAACTTTTAGCCTAGGGGATTAGGTACTCACCCTGGATGTGGGACAAACCCCAATTCAGGTCCCCCCTCTGCCAAAGGGGGAGAAGGGATTTGAACAGGCATCTACTAGCTGTCAAGTGAGAGCCCTAACCACTTGCCTATGGAATATTCTGACACAAGTCTCCTTCAGTTTCTCCTGTTGAAGCTGTTCCACTGTGGATGAATAATTCTAAGAATTCATTTCTTTAGTCTCTCACCTCCCAGGTGAGTGCTCTAACCACCAAGATACAGAGTCATTCTCATGCTTGTGTGCACTCTCTCTCATCCAACGATTCCTTCTTTTTTTTTAATTCAACAGCAGAAACTGAGGGAGCCTCACATTAGAATATCCTAGAGCCCAGTGGTTATGGCCCTCACCTGAGAGAAGACACAGCCCTGTTCAAATCCCTTCTCCCCTTTATGGAGGGGGGTGCATGGAATGTCTTGAAGGAGGGGTCTCCCAAATCCTTCCTGAGCACCCTACCCTCTGAGCTAAAAGTTATAAGGGGCATCCTCCTCCCCCCCAGCAGTTTTGCATAAGCTCACCTATAGAGGGTTCATCCAGCGGGAGACCTCTGAACACGCTTACCAGATCACACTCGCTCAGTTCTGAGCACGCTTACCTGCAGGTGAGTTAGGAGGATGAATGCCTACCTTCCCCTGGTTCGTGCATCATTCTGGGGCTGGCATTAATCCGGATGCCTGATGTGGGGCACTGGAGCATGCATGCTCAGAGGCAGAAACACAGGGGCCTGTGGAATTTTTATTGCAAACATTTATGCACCAAGCGAGCTTCGGCACCTAGAGGTTGCAGCTGAGCAGGGGTTTTGTGAATCCCAGTGGGGTCTGACTCTGGAAGGTGAACACCTAAATCCTTTTGTGAACCTAGCCCAATGCCTTTTCCCAACATGGCTTTGGAATTCCCTACCTGATCTTGTGTACTGTGCCTCTCTACCCAGGCCACCTTTAAGGCATCCCTCTTCCAAAATACTTATTAAACAGAGACCTATTACAGTGGGAGGCATCAACTGTTTGAAGTCCAAAATACAAAGCATGACAAATTAAAAATACCTAAGTAAAGTGTAATCACCTCACCCACCAAGGAAAAAAGCAGCATGAAACTTCTTTTAAAAAATTGTGTGACTCACATTATTCATTCTCAGCTTTACTTGGTCACTGCTCGTCACCTTCTCCCATTCAACTTTGCCTTGTGGTTTTGTCAAGTTTTTGAATTGCTTTCGATAATGGGACAAAGACCACGCATGTAAAACCCGAGTACTTTCTTGGCAATATACAAATAATATGCAACCACTTCACTATGCACTCAGAATTCTTTTGGAAGCTCTCTGTTTACATTAGCAGCAGTACCTCTTGCTTTCTCTGAACTAGTAAATCATCCCCCCCGCAGCAGGCCAATTTAAGCCCCTGGGAAATTTCTCTCTCTAATGACTAGCATGGTACAGCTACAAAACACCTACTGCTTTTAAGAAACAGCCTTTTTTCATTAACCCTTACTGCTCCTCTTTTCCTAAGGACAGAGGACATATTTACCTTCTTTAGTTTACATTGGTGTTTTCATTTTATTTTTGGCCCAGCTGACCCAATAAATCAATGTTTTAATTTGAGGGCAGCAACTTGGGTAGGCGGTGTGCTCCAGATATTAAAGTGGGAGACTGGGAATCAAGTCACCTGTTCTTTAACCACAAAGGCCCCAATACTTCAAAGACTTATGCACACACGAACTTTACACACTGTGACTTCAATGGGATTACTCATCATGCGTAAAATTAAGCACGCGTAAATCTTTGTGGGATCAGCGACTATGTCACCCCACCTTGCTAAGAGCAGGTCTAGATGACACAGTGGTTAAAGTACCAATAGCTATTATCTTATATTAAAACCAGCCCAGAGAGCATAATAGCAGCTAAATACTTTTGCTGTATTTATCACAGTTAAAGCAGCAGCTATTCAGCTGTCAACAACTGATATTTCTATCGGTCATTTTGCATACACAACCTCTGCAGGAAGATTTCTGGGCAAAACCCTGTGCGGGAAGCATGTACATTTCAATCACAATATGTAGTAAGATGTGAGTGTCTCCATGTACATGAGTTGTACAATCATTGCATTCTGAGATGCGGATGGGAACATTGTTCCACTGAAAGAACTCCACTCTCCTGCAGGCACATCTCTTCATTTTCTGTGGAACACTGTTAGACAGCTTATCATTCTAGGTCATCTTAGCTGGATGAGATGTTAATACTTGCTATAAAAAGCCAATTAGTTGAACAGAGCCATCTTTTTGTCAGTTCCCTGCTCTGGCTTTTAAAAGCCCATAATAGGATTTACTGCTCTACAGCTGTTTCTATAGGACACGTGTAAACTCAGGCCAGTGGACTTTTCTACAGCAAAGTAAGCTCATGTAGGTAGATTGCCTCCTCCAGAAATGAAACCTACTGCAGTGGGTTAAGAGAGAGGAGAAAACTCCCTAAGGATTCCCCCAGGGAATGGGGGCAAGGGGTGTCCCATGAAGAATGGGCTGGTCCCTGAGCCCCACAGGTTACATGGGAACCCTCCGTGTGGATAGGCCCCACTGCAGCAAATTTCAAATGTATCAAAAGAATCCAGGTTCAGCTCTAATTTGCATTAGGTCAGATGAGTCTGATATATCATTTAATATTAAAATACAAGTGTGGAATCAAATCCTGACCTGTGAGGCATGCATTTGCTGAAGAGAACTTTCTACCCCCGGCCCACCAAACAAGCCAGAAGCAGAGTGGCACAACCATGCAAGCATGGCCCCATGGAAAAATCGTTGAGCAGATCCTCAAGAAAACCATTCTGAAGCACTTGGAGGAGAGGAAGGTGATCAGGAACAGTCAACATGGATTCACCAAGGGCAAGTCATGCCTAACCAACCTGATTGCCTTCTATGATGAGATAACTGGCTCTGTGGATATGGGGAAAGTACAGGATGTGATATATCTTGACTTTAGCAAAGCTTTTGATACGGTCTCCCACAGTATTCTTGCCAGCAAGTTAGAAAAGTATGGATTGGATGAATGGACTATAAGGTGGACAGAAAGCTGGCTAGGCTGTTGGGCTCAACGGGTAGAGATCAACGACTCAATGTCTAGTTAGCAGCCGGTATCAAGCGGAGTATCCCAGGGGTCGGTCCTGGGGCCAGTTTTGTTCAACATCTTTATTAATGATCTGGATGATGGGATGGATTGCACCCTCAGCAAGTTTGCAGATGACACTAAGCTGGGGGGAGAGGTAGATACACTGGAAGGTAGGGATAGGGTCCAGAATGACCTAGAAAAATTGGAGGATTGGGCCAAAAGAAATCTGGTGAGGTTCAACAACGACAAGTGCAGCATCCTGCACATAGGATGAAAGAATCCCATGCACCGCTACAGGCTGGAGACCGACTGGCTAAGCAGCAGTTCTGCAGAAAAGGACCTGGGGTTACAGTGGATGAGAAGCTGGATATAAGTCAACAGTGTGCTCTTGTTGCCAAGAAGACTAATGGAATATTGGGCTGCATTAGTAGGTGCATTGCCAACAGATTGAGGGAAGTGATTATTCCCCTCTATTCGGCACTGGTGAGGCCACATCTGGAGTATTGCATCCAGTTTTGGTCCCCCCACTACAGAAAGGATGTGGACAAATTGGAGAGAGTCCAGCAGAGGGCAACGAAAATGATTAGGGGGCTGGGGCACATGAGTTATGAGGAGAGGCTGAGGGAACTGGACTTGTTTAGTCTGCAGAAGAGGAGAGTGAGGGGGGATTTGATAGCAGCCTTCAACTACCTGAAGGGGGGTTCCAAAGAGGATGGAGCTTGGCTGTTCTCAGTGGTTGCAGATGACAGAACAAGGAGCAATGGTCTCAAGTTGCATTTTGGGAGGTCTAGGTTGGATATTAGGAAACAGTATTTCACTAGGTGGGTGGTGAAGGACTGGAATGGGTTACCTAGGGAGGTGGTGGAATCTCCATCCTTAGAGGTTTTTAAGGCCCAGCTTGACAAAGCCCTGGCTGGGATGATGTAGTTGGGGATTGGTCCTGCTTTGAGCATGGGGTTGGACTAGATGACCTTCTGAGATCTCTTCCAACCCTAATCTTCTGTGATTCTATGACTGCTAGCACACAAAGACTGCATTTGGTGGCATACATCACGACCTGCAGAGCACGCTGCTCTCTTTCAAGGTAGCAGTAAGGTGCTCCTGGCACTGTGTCTCATCCCGTTGTTGGCTGTGAGCCAGTAGGAAGCCTCTTGGGCCATACACCTAGCCAACAGTGCTGTTCTGGTTCCCACACTCACGTATGGCTCTTGCTAGTATGGAAAGGATTTTGCCCTCTGTTTATCCTGTACTCTAAAAATAAACAGGGTGATAAGGTGTCATAAATATAAAGGGAAGGGTAAACACCTTTAAATCCATCCTGGCCAGAGGAAAAACACTTTCACCTGTAAAGGGTTAAGAAGCTAGGATAACCTTGCTGGCACCTGACCAAAATGACCAATGAGGAGACAAGATACTTTCAAAGCTGGAGGGGGAGGGGGAGAAACAAAGGCTCTCTCTGTCTGTGTGTTGCTTTTGCTAGGACCAGAGCAGGAATGCAGGTTAGAACTCCTGTAAAGGGCTAATAAGCAATCTAGTTAGATATGCGTTAGATTCTGTTTTGTTTAAATGGCTGATAAAATAAGTTGTGCTGAATGGAATGTATATTCCTGTTTTTGTGTCTTTTTGTAACTTAAGATTTTGCCTAGAGGGATTCTCTATGTTTTGAATCTGATTACCCTGTAAAATATTTACCATCCTGATTTTACAGAGGTGATTCTTTTACTTTTCCTTCAATTAAAATTCTTCTTTTAAGAACCTGATTGCTTTTTCATGGTTCTTAAGATCCAAGGGTTTGGGTCTGTGTTCACCTATGCAAATTGGTGAGGATTTTTATCAAGCCTTCCCCTGGAAAGGGGGAGTAGAGCTTGGGAGGATTTTTTGGGGGGAAAGACGTTTCTAAGCGGGCTCTTTCCCTGTTATATATTTGTTAGATGCTTGGTCATGGCAGCAATAAAGTCCAAGGGAAAAAGGGAAAATAGTTTGTACCTTGGGGAAGTTTTAACTTAAGCTGGTAAAAATAATCTTTGGGGGTTTTTCATGCAGGTCCCCACATCTGTACCCTAGAGTTCAGAGTGGGGAAGGGACCTTGACATAAGGGTAAGGAGCTGATTAGAAGAAAAATGCAACAGATTGTTCCTCCTTAATGGCTGCTCAGAATTTAAAGATTAGAGAATCCAGTATGATAAGGTATAGGCACAGCAAATAGCTCCACCTATTATTAAGGTTGCCCAACACTTCCCATTACAGGACTCTGTTCTTAGTTGCTTATAACTTTGCCAAACTTTAAACTGTCTGGACTGAAATTTTCCATGGGGTGTGTGTGTGTGTAAGAAAATTTTAGGCAAAACAGTTCTGTCATTTCTGAGAAGGAGGTGTGGGGAAAATACATTATTTTGCCAATATTAAAAGTATTCTATTAAGAATTTTCTTTGAGGAGTTCTACTGTCACCATGCTCTGGGGCAAGGTCTGAGGGTGGACTTCATGTCAGGGATGTGCCTTTTTCTGTTACTGTTAAAATCCACCCAAATTTTGCTAAGTTATAAACAGCTGAAAAATCTCATATAGATAATTTCTTCCAGCACTGAAACTTACTGGAGTGGGTTAAAAGAGGAAAACTCCACAAGGATCCCATGATGGAGTTTTGTCCACATAGTCAGGAGTGGGGGCTGGGTGTGACCTCTGCAGAACGAGCTATAGGACAGGTCCCCAAGTCTCAGCGCTTGCATGGGAGCCCTACAGAAAAGATAATACAGCCCCAATCTGTATTATCTTTCTTTGAGAGAACAGCTAGGGCTGGGAGAGGGAATTGATGTACAACCCCTTGTTCCTGCTCCAAGCCTTCTGCCACCCAGTACTGGTCTGCCCACACCTTGTCGCCCTCCCCACGCACAGATCCCACTCCTGTGGAGAGCTCTCATGAGGTTGGGGGAAGAAAAGGCAATAGTGCCATGGACTTAGCTGACCCCTCACTTTAAGGTAGGAGGGGTGATATCTGTGTGCAGAGGACATAGAATCATAGAATATCAGGGTTGGAAGGGACCTCAGGAGGTCATCTAGTCCAACCCCCTGCTCAAAGCAGGACCAATCCCCAATTTTTGCCCCAGATCCCTAAACAGCCCCCTCAAGGATTGAACTCACAACCCTGGGTTTAGCAGGCCAATGCTCAAACCACTGAGTGATCCCTCCCCCCACATCTCCTGTGTGTGGATCAGGAGAAATGATCTGACCTAAATAGGAGGCCACGCAGTAAATTATTAGCACTTGCTTCGAGATTTTCCAGGAATGACACCATTTGACCATGTCTCTTCTTACAATAAAGGGACAACAATTGAGTTACAAGTCGCGGTACAAGATGAGCAGTTGTTATTCCTTTTATACAGGTACAACCTCAACAGGTGCAAATAGGGGACTTGGTGGATGAGGAATAAGAAAACCCAGGAAAATAGGTGGGACTTGAGGGAAACAACATAACCCAGCAGTGCTGTAAGAAACATAACAGTGTGTGTATTTTGCCAAGAGTCTCATGCCTGTATCAAGGTCATTACTCAAATAATCTTCAGACCGCAGAGGAGTGCTTCTCATACAGTGTTCTGTGCACTGCCCACCTAACAGGGTTTCACTCCACTGTGGAAATGAGAAAGTTTGATTCATTATGATGAAAAATACTATCCTCTTATAGAACATGCAGGACTTAGCACAGAGTGTAAATAAGGGCACACATTTCTAGGACTTTGCAAAGCTTGTTTGTGGAGGAGGTTAATGTTCTGAACCCTGCAGTTTTATTTGTGGTGGTTGGAATCAAACCATCTCTTAGCTGGTTCACTTGCAAATTTAAGCTAGACAAATTCAAACCTCCACAGGAATATTCTCCCAGCTTTCCTTCAGTCGAGCAACCCACGGCATAGTCATCTTCTTATCTTAAGTTAGATGCATGTCTGTGTGGAGTTTGCTGGATTCTCAGTTGTATAACTATCTCAGCTCACGGTTACGTAACTGTCACAAGAATGGACTGAGATTTGAACAACACACAGCTTGAACCCAAGACGGGGCATTAGGGTGGATGCAAACATTCCATGCAACTCTACACAATTCCCTTTTCTAAAGCACTTGCTTTGATGTATACTTAGACAATTAGAGAAAGAGAATTCATCTAGTTGTTTATCACTCAAGCCTTGTCTATGTTTTTCATTATCCATCAATAAAACTTGATTTAGACAATTCCAGTTGAAACATTCCACCATCTAAATACCAGATCATGACTCATATACAGTATAATGAAAATAGTTCCAACCAAAGTATAAACAACAAAACCTACCTTAAGGTTTTTAGGGAACACAAACAGGATTATTTCTTGTACCTGATAATAAAAGCTATTAAGGATAATTACGTTCTGCCTACCTAAATCTCCCCTGTAGTTGCAACTGGATAAAAGTATTCTTCACTTAGTCTTGAACTGTTAAGTAGTGCCACTTTGTATTGTTAAACTGCCAATGCCTTTTACCCAAGGGTAACAGCTTTTCAGTGGCAGGTGAAGAGATCTCTCACTCTCCACACTCAGCATACACACACACACTTTATACAGTGCTTTGGTCTGTTTGGATGTTCTATGAATGTAGTCATTATCAATTTTTTGTGTTATCAATTAATCACCAAGGAAAATCAAAGAGTACAAATGACTTCAAATGAATCAGCAGACGATTTCCTTCTCAAGACATAATATTGAATTTCATATAAATAAACCAAAAAGGAAAGACATGTTGGGTCAGATTGACTTTTTGTTCCTATATTCTCTATGGAAGGTGATTATGCAAAGGTCTGTTAGGATTCTAAACACTGATTTAGCCTATGGCTACAAAAAGATAGGCATACATTTAGTCACACAAACAGTACTTGTCATGTAAGTAGTCCTATTAAAGAAAAGGACTACTGAAGTAGTACTAAGGACTCTTAAAAAGACTACTGAAATTACTTGTCCTGTAGAAGTAACAGCTACCGGCATAAATGTAAGGGGTTGTAGGATCACAGCCTTTGTGATCATGATGGCTTTCCAAGGACCAACTAGAGGAGGTTGTAGTTGATCACCTGATCAGCAAACAGGAAAAGATTAAGAATGAGCTCTCAAAACTGGATACTCTCATAAAAAAACAACCTTCGACACAAACTTCCTCATGGCTGGACTTTACTAAAACTAGACAAGCCATTTACAACACACACTTTGCTTCTCTACAAAAGAAAAAGGACACTAAATTATCTAAACTACTACATGCCACAAGGAGCCACAGCAATGGTTCCCTTAACCCACCCAGCAATATTGTTAATCTATCCAACTATATTCTTAACCCAGTAGAAGAATCTGTCCTATCTTGGGGCCTCTCCTTCTGCCCCTCCACCCCCACGAACATGATACAGTTCTGTGGTGACCTAGAGTCCTATTTTCGACGTCTCCGACTCAAGGAATATTTCCAACACACCTCTGAACAACACTAATCCACAGAGACCTTCCTACCAACACTACAAAAGGAAGGATTCTAGGTGGACTCCTCCTGAAGGTCGAAACAACAGACTGGACTTCTACATAGAGCGCTTCCGCCGACATGCACAGGCTGAAATTGTGGAAAAGCAGCATCACTTGCCCCATAACCTCAGCCATGCAGAACACAATGCCATCCACAGCCTCAGAAACAACTCTGACATCATAATCAAAAAGGCTGACAAAGGAGGTGCTGTTGTCATCATGAATAGGTCGGAATATGAACAAGAGGCTGCTCGGCAGCTCTCCAACACCGCTTTCTACAAGCCATTACCCTCTGATCCCACTGAGGGTTACCAAAAGAAACTACAGCATTTGCTCAAGAAACTCCCTGAAAAAGCACAAGAACAAATCCGCACAGACACACCCTTGAAACCCCAACCTGGGGTATTCTATCTGCTACCCAAGATCCATAAACCTGGAAATCCTGGGCGCCCCATCATCTCAGGCATTGGCACCCTGACAGCAGGATTGTCTGGCTATGTAGACTCGCTCCTCAGGCCCTACACTACCAGCACTCCCAGCTATCTTTGAGACACCACTGACTTCCTGAGGAAACTACAATCCATCGGTGATCTTCCTGAAAACACCATCCTGGCCACTATGGATGTAGAAGCCCTCTACACCAACATTCCACACAAAGATGGACTACAAGCCGTCAGGAACACTATCCCTGATAATGTCACGGCAAACTTGGTGGCTGAACTTTGTGACTTTGTCCTCACCCATAACTATTTCACATTTGGGGATAATGTATACCTTCAAATCAGCGACACTGCTATGGGTACCCGCATGGCCTCACAGTATGCCAACATTTTTATGGCTGACTTAGAACAACGCTTCCTCAGCTCTCGTCCCCTAATGCCCCTACTCTACTTGCGCTATATTGATGACATCTTCATCATCTGGACCCATGGAAAAGAAGCCCTTGAGGAATGCCACCATGGTTTCAACAATTTCCATCCCATCATCAACCTCAGCCTGGACCAGTCCACACAAGAGATCCACTTCCTGGACACTACAGTGCTAATAAGCGATGGTCACATAAACACCACCCTATACCGGAAACCTACTGACCGCTATTCCTACCTATATGCCTCCAGCTTTCACCCAGACCACACCACATGATCCATTGTCTACAGCCAAGCTCTACGATACAACCGCATTTGCTCCAACCCCTCAGACAGAGACAAACACCTACAAGATCTCTATCAAGCGTTCTTACTACTACAATACCCGCCTGCTGAAGTGAAGAAACAGATTGACAGAGCCAGAAGAGTACCCAGAACTCACCTACTACAGGACAGGCCCAACAAAGAAAATAACAGAACGCCACTAGCCGTCACCTTCAGCCCCCAACTAAAACCTCTCCAATGCATTATCAAGGATCTACAACCTACCCTGAAGGACGACCCATCACTCTCACAAATCTTGGGAGACAGGCCAGTCATTGCCTACAGACAGCCCCCCAACCTGAAGCAAATACTCACCAGCAACCACACACCACACAACAGAACCACTAACCCAGGAACCTATCCTTGCAACAAAGCCCGTTGCCAACTGTGTCCACATATCTATTCAGGGGACACCATCATAGGGCCTAATCACATCAGCCACACTATCAGAGGCTCGTTCACCTGCACATCTACCAATGTGATATATGTCATCATGTGCCAGCAATGCCCCTCTGCCATGTACATTGGGCAAACTGGACAGTCTCTACATAAAAGAATAAATGGACACAAATCAGATGTCAAGAATTATAACATTCATAAACCAGTCGGAGAACACTTCAATCTCTCTGGTCACTCGATTTCTGATCTCAAAGTGACTATTCTTCAACAAAAAACTTTGAAAACAGACTCCAACGAGAGACTGCTGAATTGGAATTAATTTGCAAATTGTATACAATTAACTTAGGCTTGAATAGAGACTGGGAGTGGTTGAGTCATTGTACTAAGTAAAACTATTTCCCCTTGTTTATTCCTCCCCCCTTCCCAACCCCCCCCCCCCCCCCCCGTTCCTCAGACGTTCTTGTTAACTCCTGGAAATGGCCCACCTTGATTATCACTTCAAAAGGTTTTCTCTCCCCCCACCCCACTCTCCTGCTGGTAATAGCTCATCTTAAGTGATCACTCTCCTTACAATGTATATTTTTTCATGGTCTGTGTGTATATAAATCTCCTCACTGTATTTTCCACTTTATGCATCCGATGAAGTGAGCTGTAGCTCACGAAAGCTTATGCTCAAATAAATTGGTTAGTCTCTAAGGTGCCACAAGTACTCCTTTTCTTTTTAGTAAAACAAATGTTATAATCTGACTGGTATAAAGGAGTGTTTGATAAATGGTGTAATTTACATATACTTATGGTATGTTATAAGCCCACACAGTGTAATTTTTTTCTTGTTGTAGAATGTGCTTCTTAGTAAATGTTTTCTAATGAGAATAACAGCGTTCATGATGTCATAAGAAGCTGAACATTTAGAGTTTGCTTCTGGTGACAGACAAAATGACAATTATGCTAAGAATCCTATTGAAACTGTAATTCTGGTCCAATTTTCTTAAAAGTCTGGGATAAGCTATGTGATATTTCCAGAGACAAAAGTTGGAGGAAGGCAGTTGCATGCTTCATTTCTGCTCCTTGCTATTATTTTTCCTTTTTAGCTCCTTATGGGTGGATGGGATTTGGAAATACTAAAGAAATTAGGCTGACATGGGAAGTGATTAGGGCTGTGCAAACCCTACAAATCCCAGCTGGCTTTGAGCTTTGTTGCCAACCCAAAATTGGCCTAAGTTCAACAATAGGTTCAGAGAGTTTTGAGTGAACCTGACCTGTCTTCATGGATTCTAGGGAGGAAGACATGAGTTCATTCAAAGTCATGTGAAACTTGGTAGCTTCTGTGGGTTTTTTGGTAATCTCTCTTTTTCCCAGCCTCCCAAACTCAGAAGTGAAACTCAAAAACCGAAACACACCCCAGAGTATCAGACGCCTTTCAAATGGACATTTCAGTTTCCCAGAATTCTAAGAAATGATTCTATGCCTAGCAATATACCTAGTTCTGAATCATATGCCATAGAAGAGCATAGGATGCCTGGAGTAAAATACATTTTAACTCCTGGAGGAACAAAATCATGTAAAATTAAAAAAAAAATGCCACACATATATTGTGTATACAACATATGATATATAAAAGCTATTGACAGAAAGTTTTAGAGTTTAAAAAAATATTGGAGAAAGTAGCAAACACTTCTGGGGCTGATTAAAAAAAATCAATTAAGAGCAGCTGTTTGAAAGTGCTAAAATGAGTCCCAGTTAAATGGATTACTGGACAGAAATCAGATCCAATATCTCCCCTACCAGAAGTCTGCAAATAATCAAAGTGCTATTACCTCCATATATGCGGGATGTGTGTTCACACATGTCTGTGCATAGATGGAAACACACTTTATTTTATTTTTTTAAGAACCCAGAAATTAGATGCCTCATTGCTTAGCTGAGCATCTTGAACCTACAAAATTGTGCTGGAAAGAATGTGAAATATGCTTTTGTGTGTGAGATATTTGACACTTCTGCTTCCAATCTCATTACGAACCAAGAAGTGTAGAAATTCACAAAGTGAAAGATAACTACAGTATTCAAAATATTTGGTTTCCGGTTCTAATTTGGGTTGCAGATTCAAATTTGTTCTTATGCAAACCATTTTCCCCTTCCTAGTTCAATGTACTTGCTTGCAGCCTCTGAAGTAAAAATGGTGTGCATGTCCTTGTCAATTAATAAAGCAGTTGCTTACTAGTTCTTGAATGTAGTGTCTTCTTTCAAAGGGTCTGGTCCTTCTTCCATTGAAGCTAATGGGAGTTCAACTATGACTTCAATCGGAACAGAACTGGGCCCTTACATCCAACAACAGGAAAATAATCCCTGCAAGATTTGCAATTATCCACAAGCAGAGTTCTGTCCTTATAATGTTACCTAGTAGACAGCAGTATAGAGGAATAATAGGAATGACTGCATGCAGGTTAGCTGGGGAGAGAGTTCCTTTAACAGGTATTTGAACTGTGTGTATGTATCTCCATAGAGGTTTGTGTATAAATGTATATTTCGTACATTAAAAAAATGTTTCAATTAGCTGTGGTAGTACTAAAAGTTTAGACATTCAAATAACCTAAATAAGACATAATTACAGCTAACTTGGCCCCTTCCTTAGTTTCATTAAATTACCCATGGGAGCTCTGAAATGGGGAGAGAGGATCAGCTGAATCTAATTTTAACTTTGTTTAATTCGACCATTTAAACAGCTGACTGTTTTAACAAGGCTGTTTTTATATGGCTGAATTGGTGTTCCATCTTGGCTTTTTCTTTAAAAATGTGAACTATTCTGAATATCTATTTTTGTTTTGAGAAGTACCAAATTCATCTAAAATGACATTGATGGAAAAAAGTTAACAGATTTTCATAATTGCTGCTGGTGGGGACCTTTGAAAACCTGCTTCATTTTAGCTGCCTACCTGGGAGCTCTTGGGTGCTGAGCTTGTTTGACTGGTTAAGTAAAAGCCACGAGTGCATAACTTGCTTTTCTAAACAAACCAATCTTTTTGTGGTTTTTTTTTACTCTTTATTACTAAAAAAATTGGGAAGGGGTAGTTTTAAATTTGTGAACAAGTAGCCTTTACAACTATACTACAACTATGTTGTATATGTGAAGCAGTTTGGGAAGCTAGAAGAGCCTAAAATGGCATTCTAGAGCCATACAATCTCTAGGAGATCTTTCTCTCTCACTATTACTTACAAACAAAATTAGCCACACTGGGGAAAAGTCTTCTGAAACTTTGATCAGTTCAGATTTACATTTTATAGATGAGTAATTATAGAGCACTAAAAATGGACTTGAAACACTGGCTGTTCCTTAACTACAGCAGAGCTGGTGGATGATTCTATAATTACAAGAAAATTGTACCTTGCCATTTTGAAAGGTAATCGTGTCTGATTTTTTTTTTTATAACCCATGACCTAGTCCTTCCACCTTCATCCACTGTAACTGTTTTGAAAGATTTCTTCTTCTACATTTCGTAGTGTCAGACTACAGCATACAGGACAGTCATTTCAGAATGAGATGAAATGGTCTTTGGCGAAAGAATTCTCTGTTTTTGCATATTGTACATAATCAAGCATGCTCTTGGTACTAAACCAATAATAAATAACGATATTAAAAATTGTGGTTCTAGTCGGAAGAATGGGCTGTTTTGCTTTAAAAAAAGAGAGAATCAGAAACTCCTGTGCTGCAACTAAAGTTTACTGTCAAGATCACTGTAGCAAAAACAAAAAAAACAAAAAAAACAAAAAAAAAACCCCAAACAATTATAAAGAAAACAAAAATTTCCCAAAGAAAATCTGTTGGATTTAGAACTGATGGATCAGATGCTCAGCTGTTGTACGTTTGTAACTACACTGAAATCAGTGGAGCTGTGCCAGTTTATACCAAGATCAGTCCCCATCTGCATAAAATTAACTAATAGAAAATAAAATAAAATGCTCATTTTCACTCTGATATGTCAGTATTGCCAAATGGAAACTTCTCTCTTAACTCTAGAACCTATTACTGAATTGTTTGCCTGAGGAACAAAGGCAGCTAACAGCATAGGTTCTGCAAAACCCTGGGAAATAGCAAAGTTGAGAGAGCTGTTTTAATGAAAATTTCTTTCTTTAAAGATAGTCCTAGAAATGTGTAAAATCAAGAATATAACCTCCCATCATCAGAAAGCAGACGTGCAGTTGGGTTAACCTGCTGAGTACTGGAAAGGAAGTACTAGAATTAAAATTATCCTGCTGGAAAGGGAAAGTAAGACACTGGTGTAGTCAGCATCTCATCACTTGTAGAAGCAGCTGTGATTGGATTTGCAGGAAAATAAACAAAAAAAATCAATGTAAATATTTTCAAATTGCTCTGTATTTAAGGCAGAGTAATAATGTTGTCAACATAAACCAGAGTCAGGACTCCCCAGAATTCCATTCCATTGTAGCCTCTGTTTGCTTTTAAAAAATCAGATTTATTGCTTAATGCCAGCGTGTTTTGAGTTGAGATCACCATGGCCACAGTCTGTCTGTCTCTCCTGGCCTAATCAAATTAGCTGAACAAATTGTGAAAGGGTTACCACATGTATGAGATTAAGCAACTAAGAAATCACTGCAAATGTTGAGGACAGGAGTCCATGCTGGAAAGTAATAAAGTCCCATCCCTCCATCCATTACTTGCCAGAAGATAAAAGGATGTGCCAGTCTTTGCTTAATCTGCTTGTCAGCTGAAATGACTTCAGATATTAGCTTCTGTAGTGTTTGTATTTTAGCAGAGTAAAGAGAACCATCAAGAGGAGTAGGATCTTGATCCCACTTGGCTCTGGAATGAAATCCTTCAGTTTAAATGGAATAGATTCCATTCACTTGTAAGACTTCTTCTGAACAGTTGGAAGAAGAAAACATGGTGGTGGGAGAGCTGCTAAAACAATGATTCATATGAGGACTTACATAACATTTGTTTTACCACTAAGAGATGGTATCAACATACAAAATGCACAAACCCAAAGAAAGACAGCAATGTTGCTATTTGTATGAGTGTTGCAGGATTGGACCTAAATGTCACTTGGTCTGAAGGACAGGGGGCCTGATCCTCCTCTTGTTGAACTCAGCAGCAATACTCCCATTGACTTCAGTGGGTGCAGAACCAAGCCACTGCAGCTAGTCTTCTGCACCCCAATGCTTGAAGCCAATCCCAAACCTATTTCCCCCTCTAAATGGATTAGAGGTCCCAATCGTGCAAGTCACTAATCCATGGCGTGTGCCCAGCTAAGATCACTTTTATATATCATTCAGGTAAGCTGGCTATTCTGCCATGTGGACATTGGTCAGTCCTCTCCAAACCCTGTTGCTACCATGCAGTGGAGTTATTTTAGTTTGCAAGGGTAAGTGAAATCTGAATCAGGCCCACATGTCTGTTTTAATAATTTAGAATTACCAGTTTAATTTTAAGTATGTACTTAAATCCTTCCGTATTCAGCTGAACACTTAAGCGTGTGCTTAGGTCCCATTGAAGTCAATGGGATATAAGCATATGATTAAAATTAAACACATGATTAAGTAACTTACTGAATTGGGGTCTTAATTCCTGGAAAGGTTTCTGTTAACAGCTCCCAGGTAGGCAGCTAAAATGAAGCAGGCAGATTTTCAAAGGTCCCCACCAGCAGTAGTTATGAAAATCTGTTAACTTTTTTACATCAATGTGACCAATTAATTTAAGTGAATGAAAGGGAGTTGAGGTCTTCTGAAAATCTGGCCTCAATTCTGGGAGCTAAGCACTTTGGAAAATCTGGCCCAGAATTACCGCAAAGGTGTAGGTGCTACAAGATTTAAGAACGTTATTGTAATCTTCAGTACTTTGTCAATAATTCTGAAAGAATTCCAGATAGGCTTTTCCAGGATAAAGGTGAATAACAGAAGGCTTAATATGACACAGCCCATATCAACCTATGCAAGACCATCAATGATTGTAAATCACATTTTGCTTCAGAAGGTCTCTTGGGATTTACAATTTCAAAATGAAGTTCCATAATTGTCTTTTTATGAATAATTTACATGCACAAAATCCACATTTAAAAAAAACTTTATTAACATTTTATTGCAACTTTGCCTTAACGTATGACATCATATATTACTTATTCAGAAACAGATTAATATTCAAAGAACCTGGCTAAAGATTCTGACTTGGCTGCTAGAGAGCCTCCTCCTCTGAGAATGCTAAAAAGGGTGACCAATTTTATAAGTACCTATCCTCTTTTGGGCTCTCCTTTTGTGTACATACTTGGTGTGACAGCTTTTTCATTACCAGGGGAGTCCATATGTTACTATACCACACTTCATTAGGAGAAGTCAGATTTTGCTAATAATGTGCAACAGAAAGTCTTGCTGCTAACAAAGAAATTAATTTATTGTCCTGTTGAAAAGGTCAAACCCCACATTTATGAGTGTAAATTGGGCCATCTTCCAGCTATTCCTTTGTCACTTTCAAACGCCATTTAAACACAAGCATTTGATTGCACAGGTGCTAATTTTGCAGACATAGAACTGAAGCCATGTCTGCACTATGGGTGCTACAGTGGCATAGCTATGGTACTGTAACCCCATAGAGTAGACACATACCACTGTGATGGAAGGGGTTTTTCCATCACTGTAGGAACTCCACCTGAGTGACAGTAGCTAGGTGGACAGAAGCTTTCTTACATCCACCTAGCTGTGTCTACACTGGGTGTTATATATTCCATTTGTTATATATGTAATGGCTGCCTTCGCTTCCCCTCTAAACCAGCTTGGTGTTTTAATCAATACAGACTCCTTCCTCAAGTATGGCTTTTTGGGCATCTAGTAAAGCATTCTTAAACAATCCCCAATTATCATTCAATGTATTGTGACTTTGCCATCGGTAAGAATGAACACATAAGGGATCATCCAGTAGTTGACATTTTAAACAAGTACCTTTCAGAAGAGTTACAATTAGTGTCTGAGCTCACTTTGGAACAGGCAGTTCGCAACTGGCATGGCGACTGAGCTAATGAAAAATGCAAGTCATTCAGTAAGCAAGTAGTGGAAGAAGTGGTACAGGAAATCACAAAGAAAAAAATTCCCATGGGGAAAAATTAAACATATAAAAAAACCTTTTATTGAATTCTCTGGGTAGAAATGTGGCTGGTTGGTTACAAGGAAAACACAAGACTGACAGAGCAAACTTTAGAAAGTTGTTCAGCATTGGCTCAATTATGCCCCTATGGAAGTCAACAGGCTGATTGGTTTTGAAAACCCCCCTTTAGAAGGCCTACCCATCCAGTGCAAAGGCAAGCATATACTGGAAATGTAAGAAAAAGGACATTGGGAGCATGTCTGTCAAACAGAGGTATAAATTAAATAAATTGCCAAAGGAAAGGCAAGTAATGTCTATTTCATGGATCTGTGCCGAAAGACAACATGAAAAAAACAGGCTTGGACTGCTCTCAAATTTCAAACTGTTATTTTCTCAAAAGTTATGAGAATAACTTGTCTCAGCTTCAATATGCCAGTGCAGAGAAAACACACATCATTAATGTAATTTGACAGTTGTAAGAGAATAAGAGTTGCCAACTGTCATTTAAAACTAATTTGTATAGAAGCATCAAAAAACCTCTCCACTTTAGGATATTTTAAAATACATATATTTTATTGACAGAGTTAATACATGCAAATAGAATAATATTTACAATCTTGATTCCTGTTCTTGAACTAGAGTCCTGTCCACACACAATACTATTATCATTTCAAGAACAAAAAGGTGAACAGTTACACTTCACGGTTTATTAGCAACATGACAGAGCTATTGCTATTGTTCTTATTCCACAATAAGCAAGAATAAATAATTTGTTTCACCTATCTGGGAAAAAAAGACAAAACCTCACTGAATTTAGTAAAAGTAAATAATATCCTGTTATAGCCACTTTGAAATGTAATCTGTTTAAGAAGCTAATGTCAATACAATTAAGGAATACTTTATGTCAGGTCCAAACTACACAAAACTACATACTTTTAGAAACTAATACACCAGGATGTAACAAGATACTTCTTTAAAATAATCTCTGAATTATCTCTAGTTCTGCTAGCAGAGCTGGACTCCAGCTGTCCAGACTGAAAGCTTATTCCTGACCTCAATGTGCTCTTTTACTGTCACTAAATTATTGTGGGCTGATTAAAGTTTAATGACATGGTTACTCTGGTAGTGAGCCAAAGGCATTAGTTATCCCCAGGGGCTATCAGTTACTGACAAACCCCATCTAACTTTTAAAGACAACTTAACTGCTAAAGAAATACAGATGACCAGTAGCTGTATAGTTGGAAAGGCTTCTCCCTCCAAAATGAAAACATAGCAGTTTGAGTCTCTGCCAATGATGCTAAACGTGCAAACTGCTTGTAAGTCTTCTGGGTCCCACACAGTGCTCTCAAGGAATCCACCACCCTCTGACCTACTCAAGTCTAATAAAAATTACACTTGTTATGTTTTCTTTAGCTTTCAAACCTGAAATTTCTTCAGAAGACTTCTACCATGTTTATATTATATGATCTGTTTCATGAATCCAAATGTCTTCTCTCAGTATCTTTTCCCACTATTCCTTATGAACTGTAGGTTTCCTTATTATTCACTGCAAGATTCTACCTGCTATTGAAATCAGAGTAACTAGTTAATGCTTTTCTTCCTCTCCATTCTGAAGACTTGAAATATTTGTCTTTCTCTAATCCATTTTTCCAAAATAGGAATGTGAAGAAAAACAAAACAAAAACAATGAACCCAGTTGCGCACAATGCTAGTGCACAAGTGGTCCTCCAGACAGAGGCTGGACACAATGTCAATCCTTGCATTCAAGGAGTGCACATACAATCAGCACTCCCTGGGCCAAGTGTGGAGTCTGAACCCAGAACCTTCAGAGCTAAAAGCATGAGCCCACCTATACTGCTAAAAGACTATGGCCCAGATTCACAAAGGTATTTAGGCTCCAAACTTCCATTGAAATCAATCCTTTGTGCACCTGAGCCTGTATTCTACCTAGAAGCAGTAGCAGACTCAAATATTTTAAAGAGACAGATTCACTTTCCTAATGTGGATTACACATGAACTGCTTCAGGATAAGGTACATTGAGGATATGTCTACACTGCAATTAGACACCCAAGGCTGGCCCATGGCAGCTGGCTCAGGATCGTGGGGCTCAAGCTAAGGGCTGTTTAATTGCAGTTTCAACATTCGGGCTTGGACTGCAGCCCAAGGTCTGGGACCCTCCCATCTCGCAGTGTCCTAGAGCCTGGGCTCCATCCCGAGCCCAAGTGTCTACATCACAATTAAACAGCCCCTTAGCCCAACCCCGCGAGCCCAATTCAGTGGGCACAGGCTGGCCACTTGTTTTTAATTGCAGCATAGACAGCTCATCTCCAGGCACAGAAAGGAGCAGACAGCTTCCTGCTCCTACACTGCACAATGGCCATGATCTCTATACTTCCTGGAGCTTCTGCTTGGAGGCTGATGAATTCATTGGCGCTACTTTGAATTTACACCAGTAAAAATAAAAAGCAGCTTCCTGAATTTGCATGTAAATTAGTCACTTAAACTGATGACATATAAGTATAACCTCAAAAATTTCACTTACAGATTAGAAGTCATGACCTAGGGAATGATAAATTACAACTGTTTTCAAAGAATTAGCAGTTTTATTACTGACCAATAAGAGATGAATATTGATTTTGTGCAAAAATTTTATATCCTACATCTTCTTTAGAAAATTAACACATTACCACTACCTCCTTTCAAATGTTTTATTTACCCTGACAGGTTTTTAAAAAGAAGTAACCATGTCAGCACATCTCCAGCAAAGAAAAACTTTTGCTCTTCTGATTTCAGACAAAAATCATTCCTCCCTGCCCCAGGGTAATGATGCCATTTGTCAACATTGATTTAATTGACAGAAACAGATTAAAATTCTCCTCCCCTATATAGCTGGAGTAACTCCACTGATCAGGTACCAGCATAAGAATCTACCCCATCATATTTAACAATTGGCTTAGCTAGACAGGGAGTCAGTGGACGGCAAGCTGAGATGTAAAGCTACAGTCCACTAGAGTGCCATGCACTAACCCTGCTGCCACACAAAGAAAGCTCCTTAGTGGGCTTTGACCTCCTCCCATTTGAAATGGAAATTTTTAGTACAACAGGGTCCATATGGCCTGACTGCATACAGAACGCTAGTGAGCTGTAGATTTACGCCCCAGCTTGGCACATACTACCTCTCCATCTAGATGAGCATGACGCAAACTTTAGAAGAGTTTCACAAATTTACCATAGTTCTCTTTCTCTGGGCAGCGGGTAGCTGGGATTCATGAGAAAGTGTTAGTCAGTGCCTCCTGTGACGCTATCACGTAACCTCTGATATGCAAATTGTTTCTGTGGGTTGTTGAGTAATGAACCAATAAATCTTTAAATCTTTATTTTGAAAAATTAGATAATTGTTTTGAATTTCACAAAAATGTATTTAAAATTATAAGATATCAACTAGACATTTTGGGGAGACACTGGAAAAATATCTGCAATTCCTTTGGGCAACAATTCAGAAAAGCATTTAAGCATGTAGAATAGTTTTGCTTTTCTTAATCAGGGCCTGGCTGATGATATTTTCGTAATTCACCATAAGGCTAGTAATGGTTTGCAATAGAAAAAACTAAATTTATTCTTTAAGTCATAGAGGTTTACATCAGAATGTCATAATCTTAAATTTCAAATACTTGTAATATAATTGGTATAATTTTACAGTCAGTAGCATGCCATCTATTTATGCAAGGTATGAATTTCATGCCTTGCGTGCCTCACTGGCTGTGTGTTGTTCAGCTGGTAGCCTGCAAGCTGGACTCATCCGGCCCCCAGGAAGGATGCTGCTATTCTGTGCACAGCGTGAGTGGCCTTGCACACATTATGTGTGAGGTCACACCACAGGGAGGATGTCATTTTGCATGATCAAGGCATGCAAGCGAGTTGTTGCGTGCCTTAATAGAACTCTCACGGCATGCCACTGCTTACAGTTTAGTACAGTGGTTTTCAACCTATTTACCATTGTGGGCCGCATATGTGGCCCACAGTGTGTTATGTGAGACGCATCCAATACTATCTGTATGGCCCTGAGGATGTCACCTGGGCCACAGCTCTGTGCTGCTCGGGCCGCCGGTGGCCCACAAGCACAGCTTGAGAGCCACGGGTTTAGTGGCAGGGATCCTGTTGATTTAATGACACTGCACAGCTGGACCCATTTTTGAATGTCGTCACAGCTAGCACAGGCGCCCACTACTAGGGGGTGCTTGGCCCCCAGCTCTGCCCCAGGCCCCGCCCCCACTCCACCCCTTCCTCCAAGTCTCCACCCCCCCACCCCACCTCTTCCCCCCCCGCGTTCCTCCCCTGACCGCACCGCATCCCGCTCCTGCCCCCTCCCTCCCAGCCCCCCTGAATGCCGCCAAACAGCTGTTCGTGGTGGGCAGGAGGCATGGGGAGGGAGGGGGAGGCGCTGATCCACGGGGCTGCCGGAGGGCGGGAGGAGCCAGGGGGGATCGGTGGGAGCTGAGGGAGGCTGCAGCATTTTTCCCTCATGGGTGCTCCAGCCATGGAGCTGGTTCCTATGACAGCTAACTACCGAGGGCTGATTTCCCCCTACACCAGTTTTACAATCTCTTAACTCCATTGGCTTCAGTGGCATTGCTCATGATTTACACCAGTGTGAGGGGAATCTCTTAAGACTGTTAGTTAAGAGAAGAAACCACATTTTAATAATCTATTATGTGCTATTCTTGGAGTTAACCATTATGCTAATATTTCAAACACATACAAGATCTATTTATAGATTCTTTGACTTTCAGCCTTCACTGAGGGCCAGATACCATAAGATGCTGAGCACCCAAAATCCCATTGTCCTCCATTTCAATGGAAGTTGTGATGGACACAGCACTCCCATGAGAGCATTATCAACCCCCAAGAAGAAAGCCCTTGGGAAATTTTAAGGCTTTTTTTTTAAAGAAAAAGCCACACAGACATCAGACTGTTCAAACTATTATGGAAGAATATTTACAAGTTTCTGGGAATGCCCAGAGATGGGAGGAATCTTCCCAATAAAAAAGGTCTGATTCTGTCCTTTTTTTCTGTTCACAAGTTGCCCAGGAACTGATCAAAGTTTTTGAATGTGTTAGTTAATCACCATCATAAGGATGATGGCAAATCCCTAAAGGAATTTTGAAGATCAAGCACCACCTGGCTTGGTCTCTGGGTAGGTCTTTCAGGTGATCTGGCTGGATATTCAGTCTGTGTCCATCTCTAACCATCTTATTGTGCCACCAAATCGTGGCATTTCCTGGGAAACACGCGTTGGAATTTGTTGACCTTCCATTCTATGTCCATCCCAAGGAAGCTGCTGAAGTTGAACCAGTGGTGATAGAGGCAATTGCTGGGTTCAGCTTCAAACATCCTATTTCTGATCTTTTCCTGCCACTTATTATGGAGCAGCTGATTAAGAATACTTTTTGGCTCTCATCGTTTCGTCATTCATTAGTTGCAATTGTTTGACAAATTGCATTTTTAACATATCTGAGCCCAGTAGGTTCTGGTGACATACCAAGTGCCAATACAAACTTGAAAAAGTCCAACCATGGCCTCCTATTTTTATCTGTGCTCCAGGAATGGTGCCCTACAGTTGGGCCATTCCATCCTCCTTCCTGCCATTTTGCTCAAGGAGTGAGATTCTGGAGTTCACATTTCTCTTGACCATCTATGGGAAAATGGCCAGCCCTGGGGATACTCTGGGGATTAGCTTCAAGAGTACAGACCTTGCCAAATCGAAACTTGCAAGGCTAGCTTCAGTTCAGCAGACTCATCTGAGGTGGGATTGAAAAAACATATAGCATGGTTGTGTACCAATGTCATTAAATCTCTAGATCATCACACTATGAAGAAAATAAAAGTGATCATAAGTGCTGTAGCTTATAAGTTACAATAATGTGTCAATAATCATAAAATTCTTTTGAAACTGGCACTGTTATACTTCATGATCTTACTGTTAAGAAACAGTGACTTTCTTTTCCTGTGATGTTCTAGAGAGTAGGTTAATTATGTCCTATCACTCTTGTAATTTTTCTTGGAAGAATTAATTTGTTTTATAACTGTATGCTTTACACTATTCTTATTCACGTGAAAAAGCTAACATTGAACTTATTTCCTGGTGTATTCTGTCCATTCTCAATATAAAGACAGGCTCCAAAAACTTTTTTTTTTTTGGTGCAAAACGACTACTGTTCAATGTGAAAATTCTAAGAGGAGAATAGTAAAAAGGTAGAATAGATGACAGTGGATTAGGGCACTTGCGTTTCACCTGTGGCGATCTCAGTTCAATTCAGACCTTAGATCCCACTTGAAATGAGTTTATTAACAACAGCTTTAGTCCTTATTGATCTACATCACCATTTGACACAACTAGCAGTCCCATCTCAAAACAGGAGCCAAGTTTTAGAATTTCAGGAGGGATATAAAAGAGCAGAGTTTTTTAAAGAGAAGCTCCCACCTTGGTATTTCTGAAAAAAAGTGTACAGTTATAAAGCAATCCCATTTTATGGGGAAAATTAGCTAGTTATCAGTGCCTCACTCTTGTGAACACTAAATTCTATGTATACAAACAGCCCCCGCCCCCGATATTGATACTATCTGAAGTCTACAATTCCATGATCCTCCAGTGCTATGCATAAGCTGTTTTCACATCAGTAAAAGAGCCTTACAGCTCTACTCTTGTTTTGACACTAATCCTGTCTTTGTCCCCTTGACACCTTCACAAGTGTGTCATGTTATTAAAACCATAAATCTGTTTTTGTTTTAAATTTGCTGTACAGATTATAAACTTTCATTAAGTGTTTAGACTAAATATCTTTTACGATGTTGATTGGGCAAGAACATACAATAAATTCACAGCAACTACAAAATGAATACAGGTGCTTAAACAAAATCTAACTTGTACAGAAATAGATCTATCAGTGATTTATCTAGCTAGCTGATTTAAGATTGTGGATGATATTACAGTCTTACAACAGAATAACAGCACTATGGACATTGGTTGCTAGATCCACTGAAGCCCATTATGAGCATCTTTGGAACGGATTCTCCTCTCACACTAGTGTAAATGAAAACTCACTCCACAGAGCTTCCTCACAATGACAGCAGCGTATCAGGCACTTGGTCAATTAACAATAATCACCTTTCTAGACTCCATGCAGTATGTAGTTCTGAGTGCATGGCTCTTAAAAATGTCAAACTGGATTTTGAAAATGATTTTCTCTAGTGATAAATGTAGCCACATTGTTCACTGGAATGTTTTAGTATATTCAATTATGATGCAACAGAGAGAGAGGTGGTGAAAAATTTGTAATAATGTTAATATTAATGGCCTTAATCCTGCAAACTCCAACATGCATGAGTAGGACTTCTTAAGGGAATAAGAGTTTACAGGATTGGAGGCTTGCTTAAATAAATAATCATAATAACTAACAATAACACTTTAAAATATTTTAAAAAGAAAAGCATTTGGCCAATTCCAGCACCAAAATCCCAATGAATTCCTCTGAAACTAATAGAGTAGCACAGAGTGTAAGCAAGCACTGAATTCAGCTCATTGTGGCTTTTACCAAATGGAGTTGCTCAACAGCAAAGCACCTTGTTTTGTTAAGAAGGCCTGTGGGCCAGAGCCTACCATGGAGTAAGCCAATATAATCTCATGGAAGTCAATGAACCTATGCCAATTTACACCATCTATCAGGCCCAGAATTTTTCCAGGTGAAATATGTACAAGGAATAGCCTCTTCAAGTGTGAGAAGAGAATATATTTCCAACTCCTTACTCAGTTTAGTTTTAGGAAACATCTGAATGTTTGCACTGAGATATTGTCTCATGGTCTTCCATCTTTAGGGCCCAGTCTTGTAAGAGCTCCATGCTGTGGAATCCCATTAAAATCAATGGGACTTCCGCATATGAAGCAGTTGCAAGAGGGGGACGGTTGGTTGAATCCAAGCCTGAGTTGGTAGGCACCACAAGTGCTTACTGTCTGATGACTATTGGGTGATTTATTAAATGAATTGTCCTCAGTTTGTTCCCTGCTGGACTCAGTCCATCTCCAATGGACATCACAAAAAGGGATTTTCACAACTGACAACCTTATTGGCATCCTGAGCAGATATAAAGTTCAGTATAAAGATACAGAGTTCAGCTACATTAGAGTAGCAGTGTGGCGAAGATTGCATGGCTGCTGACTGGGCTCTACCTCGTAGGTGGAAACATATTTCAGTTCAAAAACTGGCTTTTATTATCACACACACACACACACACACACACACACACACACACAGAGCTATGTCCCCATTTCCACAGGTTTCCATTTGTAATTTACCTGCAGAAGGCACCAAAAGTATGTATCAAAACTTCCCATTTTGTGAAGACCTTCCTACGGCTACCGAGTTGATGAACTCAGAACAAGAAAGGTAATTGCTTCCACATGCAATTAAACCCTTTTGACTTGCATACATGTTGCTGGCTTTTCATTGTTTCCTTGACAGTTTAGCAAGATAAATCCAAAATTAGATCAAAGAGCATGTAGCATTGTACACTCAAGAAAAGAATTAAAAATGTGAGTAACTCCTGCCCCTGATCTTTTCACACATCAGGAGTTGATTTTCAGTATATTCGATCATACAAACAGATTTCATTAACAACCCCTTGGTCATCTCATCTCATCTCATGAACACATAATGCACCTGGAAAATAAACACAAAAAATTAAATATGGGCTTGTAATAGTATAAAAAATTAGAGCAATTTCCTGTCAACTTTAATAGTATGTTCTATCTAGGTATTTATAATGTGTGACAAAGCTCTGTCCTTGTCTCCATGGGTCCCACATTTCCTGGCAGATTTCGCTAGCCTCAGAGGCTCACTGTGACCCTCCACATAACCCTTCTCTCTCTAGAGACAAGGGTCACAGTCTACTGAGCCATTTTCATCATAAGCCAGCAAGGGAGGTGAGGAGAAGCTATCCTCCCTTGCACAGTCTCTGTTGTCTCCCAGTCTCAGTGATTAATCAAGGGGGGGAATCAAAGGGTGGAGCCCAGGCTCACCCTCTACTCCAGGCTCCTGCCCAGGGACCCTAATAGTATCAGCTATGGTAGCTGACCTTTTAGAAACATGACACGTACAATTCCCTGGGCTACTTCCCCACAGCAACCCCCACTTCCTCAGGCTCCACTTCACCCGTACCTCAGGGCCTCCTTCTTTGTGTCTGATATGGTGTGTACTGCTCAGTCTCTCCAATAGCACAACTTCCTCCCTCAGCTCCTGACATCCACACCCACCTGACTAACCGGGAGGCTTTTAACTAGTTTCAGCCAGTCCCTGATTGACTTCAGGTGTCCCAATCAACCTAGCGTTCTCCCTGCCTTCTGGAAAGTTCTTAATTGGCCCCAGGTGTCTTAATTGACCTGGAGCAGCTGCCATTTAACTTATCCTGGTACCAGGGATTTGTTTAGCCTATCTCCCACTACTTTTCTATAGCCATCTGACCTTTCCCAGTCACAAATGCCTCAATCACTATTTTAAGAAGGCACAGAATACATGTTTTAGGACTGCAAAGAAATGGTCCAAACTGGATTCTCCTCTCTGCGCTTCAAATAGCCACTGTTCCTACATTTCCTCATCTACTTTTCTCTCTCCTCCTTCTCTTCTCTTCTTTCTACTTAGTTCTAGAAATGAGGAGGGCTGGGTAGTTGTTCAACTCAGTTAATGTTCACAAATTGATGTATTTTGATACATTCTCTGAACTTGTTAGTGGATGGATTCCATCTGAGCTTTTATACTAACAAGCTCCATAATTGAAGTACTTCTACAGAGAATAATTTGCCTCCAGCATCTAGAGATTTCACCCCAGAGAACAGTCAAAATTACCATCCCTGATGAAGGCAGCTATTTTGGAGGATCACAGACAGATACTAAGGATAAAACTTTCAAGTGCTCCTAAGTAACTTAGGAGCCAAAGTCCCAATGTCTTTCAATGAGACTGAGGATTCCAAGTGCCTAAATCCCATTTTCAAAAATGATTGGAGACTACAGATAAAACTTTCCTAATATAGACAGACCAGAACCCCCTTATTGATAAGGCCCAACACCTTGAACTAGTTCTAGGGTACATTTACACTGCAATCAGAGATGTGACTGTAACACATATGGACATACCTGAGCTAGATTTTATCTAGCTAGCTTGAACAAGAATAGCAGTGAAGCTCTGGGGGCATCAGTAAACACAAGCTAGCTGCTTGAGTACATAACCAGGGTCCTGGGCAGGCTTGCAGATCCTGCGCCACACAGCTTCAATGCTATCATCATCTGTGCTAGCTAGATCAAACCTAGCTTAGCTACATCCCTAGAATCACACAGAAGGCAAATGGAGCTTGCAGAGCACCTGTGTGATGTGTTCTCATTGCTCATAAACAGGACCAGATTAAGGCCTAAACAAACTAGGTGTGATATATAGCAAGTTCATGTAATTTCCTTTAAAAACCTTATTGAATTAAGTTTAATTATCTTTGGAGTCCATTGTATTGAATGCAAAGTTTATGTAGTACTGTGAACCCTGAGAAGTGTTGTGAACGTCAAAGGACTATTTTGAACAATGGGCCAGACATTAATGGACTTTTGGAACAAACCATGTTAAGTGCTTTTTCTGGGAATCTCTACGTTCCCCACCTCTGGTTATGCAAAACCCCAGCCTTTTGAAGCTACACCTTGAATCATAGAATATCAGGGTTGGAAGGGACCTCAGGAGGTCATCTAGTCCAACCCCCTGCTCAAAGCAGGACCGATCCCCAATTAAATCATCCCAGCCAGGGCTTTGTCAAGTCTGACCTTAAAAGCTTTTAAGGAAGGAGATTCCACCACCTCCCTAGGTAACGCATTCCAGTGTTTCACCACCCTCCTAGTGAAAAAGTTTTTCCTAATATCCAACCTAAATCTCCCCCACTGCAACTTGAGACTTGTTATGTCATCTGCTACCACTGAGAACAGTCTAGAGCCATCCTCTTTGGAACCCCCTTTCAGGTAGTTGAAAGCAGCTATCAAATCCCCCCTCATTCTTCTCTTCCGTAGACTAAACATCCCCAGTTCTCTCAGCCTCTCCTCATAACTCATGTGTTCCAGTCCCCTAATCATTTTTGTTGCCCTCCGCTGGACTCTTTCCAATTTTTCCACATCCTTCTTGTAGCGTGGGGCCCAAAACTGGACACAGTACTCCAGATGAGGCCTCACCAGTGTCGAATAAAGGGGAACGATCACGTCCCTTGATCTGCTGGCAATGCCCCTACTTATACATCCCAAAATGCCATTGGCCTTCTTGGCAACAAGGGCACACTGTTGACTCACATCCAGCTTCTCGTCCACTGTAACCCCTGGGTCCTTTTCTGCAGAACTGCTGCCGAGCCATTCGGTCCCTAGTCTGTAGCGGTCCATTGGATTCTTCCGTCCTAAGTGCAGGACTCTGCACTTGTCCTTGTTGAACTTCATCAGATTTCTTTTGGCCCAATCCTCCAATTTGTCTAGGTCCCTCTGTATCCTATCGCTACCTTCCAGCGTATTTACCTCTCCTCCCAGTTTAGTGTCATCTGCAAACTTGCTGAGGGTGCAATCCACACCATCCTCCAGATCATTTATGAAGATATTGAACAAAACTGGCCCTAGGACTGACCCTTGGGGCACTCCATTTGATACCAGCTGCCAACTAGACATGGAGCCATTGATCACTACCCATTGAGCCCGACAATCTAGCCAGCTTTCTATCCACCTTATAGTCCATTCATCCAGCCCATACTTCTTTAACTTGCTGGCAAGAATACTCTGGGAGACAGTGTCAAAAGCTTTGCTAAAGTCAAGGAACAACATGTCCACTGCTTTTCCTTCATCACAGAGCCAGTTATCTCGTCACAGAAGGCAATTAGATTAGTCAGGCATGACTTGCCCTTGGTGAATCCATGCTGACTGTTCCTGATCACTTTCCTCTCCTCTAAGTGCTTCAGAATTGATTCCTTGAGGACCTGCTCCATGATTTTTCCAGGGACTGAGGTGAGGCTGACTGGCCTGTAGTTCCCAGGATCCTCCTTCTTTCCTTTTTTCAAAGATGGGCACTACATTAGCCTTTTTCCAGTCGTCCGGGACCTCCCCCGATCGCCATGAGTTTTCAAAGATAATGGCCAGTGGCTCTGCAATCACATCCGCCAACTCCTTTAGCACTCTTGGATGCAACGCATCCGGCCCCATGGACTTGTGCATGTCCAGCTTTTCTAAATAGTCCCAAACCACTTCTTTCTCCACAGAGGGCTGGTCACCTCCTCCCCATGCTGTGCTGCCCAGTGCAGTAGTCTGGGAGCTGACCTTGTTCGTGAAGACAGAGGCAAAAAAAGCATTGAGTACATTAGCTTTTTCCACATCCTCTGTCACTAGGTTGCCTCCCTCATTCAGTAAGGGGCCCACACTATCCTTGACTTTCTTCTTGTTGCTAACATACCTGAAGAAACCCTTTTGTTACTCTTAACATCTCTTGCTAGCTGCAACTCCATGTGTGATTTGGCCTTCCTAATTTCACTCCTGCATGCCCAAGCAATATTTTTATACTCATCCCTGGTCATTTGTCCAATCTTCCACTTCTTGTAAGCTTCTTTTTTGTATTTAAGATCAGCAAGGATTTCACTGTTAAGCCAAGCTGGTCACCTGCCATATTTACTATTCTTTCTACACATCGGGATGGTTTGTCCCTGTAACCTCAATAAGGATTCTTTAAAATAGGGACCTTTTTTGAGGAAGGGACCTTTTTCTACTGCCTACCTGTTCTTGAAGTCTCAAGATCAAAGGCCCAAACTGCATAAAGGAAAGACTGAACTATTCATGGTTGTGCTAAGTATGAACTTATAACCACAGAAAAATACCAGTTGAAGGATTGATTCCTACCAGAGCCCTTGCTGGAGTTGGGAGCAATTTTTGGTAAGCTTATTATCATGCATGTAGGTTCTTTATTGTTTTTAATATGTTTTCTCTGTAATGCTTTCATCTTAAGAATAAATGTGCTTGCTTAGAAAGAACTTTGTGGTAACTTGTTACTGCTGGCAATTATAGGTTTTAGGACTATGAGCAGTGCCCTGAGCAGCAGCAGGCTGAGGAGCTGGTTCAGAAGGATCCATAGCATGGCCATGATGAGTGTACCATACAGCTGTTTGTCATTATTCATAAGAAAGTAGGAAAAGTACATAAGAAAGTACATGTATTTTGCCTAGGGCCCTCTAATGCTTAATCCGGCTCTGCTTATAGGGCAAGCAAATACTTGTAAGCTTGGTGGCTCAGAGGACAGTGATAGCCAAAAATGCTTTTCAATCACATATGCTTTGCCGAGAGATTGCAAACTTTTCTTTAAGATGCAGAACTCACCACAACAAATTCATGCCTTTGTCACCTCCCGTCTGGATTACTGCCATATGCTCTACATGGCACCTTACGACCCCTTGGACATTTCAGGTACTCCAGCATGTGCAGCTAATGCAGCTCTTTTGCGTGGCAGCACATTACACCAGCACTCCCTGATCTACACTGTCTTCCAGTTCAATTCTAGGTGCAATTTAATGTGTTGCTTTTGACCTATAAGATCCTAATAAATGGTTTAATTCTTGTTTACTGAAGAAATATGATCATTATTTGTATTACTCTAGCAACTAGGAGCCCCAGTCATGGACCCGAACCGTGTTGTCCTAGGTGCTGTACAAACACAGAACAAAAAGAGAGTCTCTGCCCCCAAAAGCTTTCCATCTAAGAAGTGTTTGTCCCTGTGGAATACTACAGCAGTTGAGATCAGCTGAAAGATTCAATGTAACAGACCCCTATTTAGTCAGGAAGGCCGTGGAGGCAGAACATTTCCAGTGAAGAGTCCTCAACCCTGGAAATGGCTTGGTTGGTCTGCTGGAGTCCAAATGTAAGGTCTAGCTGCAAAGTTCATCTTTTTCCCCAGGCCTCTTCTGGGGAATGTGGATAGGCTGAGGGTAGAGTACTAGTGTGGGAGGATTTTTTTCATTGGGCCTAATTTTGTATGTTTAATATTAAAATTGTATACATTCACCCAGAGATTTGGAAGATCTTATTTTAGCAGAAGTTGAAATATCTATCAATATGGGTACAGATGAGTGTAAGAGAGAACAACATGTACACCAACACACCATGGACAGAGTAGTGATCCGTATGTATTAAATTATGGAACCATATGATGCATTGCAGACGGATGTGATAAATCATATGGATCTTTCTCCTTTGACTCTACCCATCTGTTTCAGATCACTTTCTTCTGAAGATGCCACTATCAGTGACAAGATACTAGACTAGATGGTTAACTTGTCTTTTCCCACAGGGATTGCCTTACGTAACACTTGCTTCCTTTAGTAATATGAATTTGATGGCACGGTGTAATTCCTATTAATGAATGTACAACGTATACACTATGGACAAAATCCACAACCAAATGAAGTCAAAAGAAAGGCTTCCAGTGATTTCAACTGAATTTTGAATCAGACACCAATAACTGTATGAAATGGGATAAGCACAATTATATATAGTGAGTGTGTGTCTGTCTGTCTGTCTATCTACATCTGGAGTATACTAAACATATCAAAACTAAAACTAACTCTTGTCCTACACACTTAACCTTAACCAGCAGAGTGTAACTTCACTAGTAACATACACTTAAAAGATTAGTAAAATATGCATATCTGTCTATACCATGTCAGAACTCTACAGGTGTAGCATCCAACTAAATAAAGGGAAATTACAAAACCTGATTAATAAATTCTGCAAACATCTGAAGTAATAAATTGTGCCTGGCAATCACTACATATGCAAACACGAAACTACAATATCTGCAGCAGTAATCAAACATTTAATGAATACTGAACAAGACCTGGATGAACTTTGTCCATTTAATTTAAAATAGTTAATTAAAATTAAGTGGGTAAGGTAATATCTTTTATTGGCCCAACTTCTGTTGGTGAAAGAGACAAGCTTTCGAGCTACATGGAACTCTTCTTCAGGTCCATTTTTTAAACGGACTTTTATATTTTAAATTTGTATAGCCCCTCTGGTGCATTTTTTTGCAATTTCATTTGGAAGTTGAATTATTGCTGTTGTGTGGAAATTGCTACATAAGCATCAAGTTAGTAATTTGCATGCACATTTATGGTAATTGCACAAGCAAAATGTAGGCAAAAAATTGCATCTGCAAAAGCGTACACAGATTGATTATTATTTAAATCATGGTAGTGGCCAAAGGCCCTGATCCGCATTGGTGTTTCATTGTGCTAGACACTGCATATTATGTATATAGTTCCTTACCCAAAGATTTTACAAAGTAAGGTCAGCTTCTGGAAACATTATGCACAACCTTGACTTTATACATAGACAGTACTATTAAATACAATGCTAAGCTCGAACTTGTCTAAGCTCTTCCTTTTTTAGGCCCCAAGCTTGCAAACACTTACCATGTGCTTAACGTTACACCTTGCAGTAGTCTCATTTAGTAAAATGGTTCTGTAACAGAGCTGCTGTCATAAAAATAAAGGGAAGGGTAACCACCTTTCTGTACACAGTGCTATAAAATCCCTCCTGGCCAGAGGCAAAACCCTTTCACCTGTAAAGGGTTAAGAAGCTAAGATAACCTCACTGGCACCTGACCCAAAATGACCAATGAGGGGACAAGATACTTTCAAATCTGGAGAGCGGGGAACAAAGGGTTTGTCTGTCTGTGTGATGCTTTTGCCAGGAACAGATCAGGAATGCAGCCTTACAACTCCTGTTAAGTTAGTAAGTAATGTAGCTAGAAATGCATTAGATTTCCTTTTGTTTAATGGCTGGTAAAATAAGCTGTGCTGTTTTTGTAACTTAAGGTCTTGCCTAAAAGGATTCTCTGTGTTTTGAATCTGATTACCCTGTAAGGTATTTACCATTCTGATTTTAGAGAGGTGATTCTTTTACTTTTTCTTTAATTAAAATTCTTCTTTTAAGAACCTGATTGATTTTTCATTGTTCTTAAAATCCAAGGGTTTGGGTCTGTGTTCACCTGTACACATTGGTGAGGATTGTTATCAAGCCTTCCTCAGGAAAGGGGGTGTAGGGCTTGGGGGGATATTTTGGGGAAAGACGTCTCCAAGTGGTCTCTTTCCCTGTTCTTTGTTTAAAACGCTTGGTGGTGGCAGCATACGGTTCAAGGACAAGGCAAAGTTTGTACCTTGGGGAAGTTTTTAACCTAAGCTTGGGGGTCTTTCATGCAGGTCCCCACATCTGTACCCTAGAGTTCCGAGTGGGGAAGGAACCTTGACAGCTGCTCAGAAGACAAGCAAGAGGACCTCATTTTGAAAACACCATCCAGTATTGGGACCCACATGGACTAGTCCCCATCTAGATAGGCCTGCCAAGACATGTCTGATTGAACTGGAGTCAGGCTTAAGCACAACTTTCAAAGATAGTTCTTTGTCTAGAGTGGGCAAGGCTTTGGTATCAAGTCAAGCTCTTGATGTAAGCCTTGCTCCCTCTGCCTTTTCAAGAATCATTGCCACATTTTCTGATATGGCAGCTACCGGGAAAGGGCCAACACGTCTTTTGATGCTGTTGTTTCAGTCTTTCTTTGCCAGCTTGAACTGACAGCATTGCAGCAGCTTACTCTATCAAACCTATCTTTCCAACCACAAGGGCTAGAATTTTTTTTTTAATGAAAGCTTAGATATTGTATAAACTGGCAAAATCCTCAGAATATGCATACATTCTATGTCCATGAATTTCTATTATCCCTAGTGATGACTGTGTCCTAGACTGATGTGGTAAATGCAGATGGAGCTGGCTTTCCTGACATAACAATGTTTTTGCTGTTGCCTATTCAGATCTGGAAGCTATGGGGAAGATATGCTATGGATGACATACAGCTCTGAATGAAAAGGCAATGAGTGACAGTAATCAGTTTTGAGCTGTCATGTGGGGACCCGGGAAAGGAAGAGATTTTTAGCTTGCCTATTAACACTCTCAAACTACTGGACAGAAAAAGGCAAAGGGACAAGCCAGGCACTGCTACCTGCTTTAGAATACAGAGTTCAGAGAGTAGTTGATTTGGCTACCTGCACAATAAAAGAATGAGTCAAGAGTAGATTGTGAGGAAGTCAATAATAGATTGAGAGAGAGAGAGAGAGAGAGAAAATAAGTAAATGGTGCTCTAACGGAGGGAATGAGTGAGAGAGAGAGAGAGAAAGAGAGAGAGATGCTGTCAGGGATAGGTGATGGGGAGATGGAACCAGTGATTGTGCCAGTCAGAATCTTGAAGCAGTGTTTTCACAGGGTGACAAAGCCAAATAATAAGAGAACGACAAACTGCTGTCTAATACAATAAGAAAAAGGAGAAGAAAATCAAATTATTGGTTAGGAATGAGAGGGTTTGAAATTGGTTCTTAGGATGTGTTAAAAATCAAATAGTGTAATCTCAAAGCAATCTACTGGAGTAAGAGAGGGATGAGCAGCAGTCTGTGTGATAGAAAGCAGCATTTGAGATAACATCTTCTGGAACAGAGGCTAAAATAGAGGGGAACCTGGGCACAGCAGAGGAAGAATTCTTCCCCCTCTCTCAGATTTAGGGGAGCTTTGCTGCTCCAGAGCTATCACTCCCCCCTGGCTCACCAATGATAACACAGCAGGGGAGAGACTCTGAAATGAAAGAAGCAGGAGAAACTGGCTGAGGAACTTCTGGTGCCCCCAGCTTTCAGGTCAGCAGATGAAGCCACAGCAGCCTCACCTGACTGGCAGTAAAAAAGATGGTAATAGGAAGATTTGTCCCTCTTCTGAGTCTCCCTCCCCCTAGGGGGTTAGGCAAAACCTCCCTGCTGATCCATGAAGCCCAGACACAGGAATGTGGAAGCCGTGGATAAAAATTCATGACTTCTGAGAGGTGAAAGAATGACAGTAGAAAAACTGAAAGAGTGGGAATGACAGAGGGAGATGCAAGAAGGAGTAAAGAGAGAGGCAAACAAGCACGGTAGAGGTACAAGAACTGAGGAAAGCAATACACATTTATTTATGGAAAGGAGAGCATGATGGATGGACTTAAGGGGAAGACAGTCTGAAATAATCAAACAGATTGAGAATGGCCTTAGGCAAGTCTGAGTCTTATTTCTCACCCACCCCACATCTGTAAAAGGGGTGTGGGAAAGGTGTATAAAATATAATTCATATCTCACTGGGCTTTCAGGGTGCTAAGTGAATGTTTAAGGCATTATTTTAACAAAATCAGAGAGGCTTAAAAGTGATTATTGTACAGAATGTCAAGGAAGTGAATGAGGGACAAATAGAAGGAAGAATACAAGAGTCATAGAAGTATGCATCTGAGGGAGTGTACCAGGAAGTTAATGCCACTGGAAGTTCAGGAGAGTATTAAGGAGGAGTTTTACAGATGATCACTGTTTGTAAGCAGAGGATGTTTGGAAAATAAGAGATAGATGGGGATAATATCAGTGTATGGAAGAGTCAAAAAGTAGAGGACTCAAACTTTGGGATTACAGAGGCGGTCTTGGGGACAGAAGGAAAGCCAGAGTAGAGAGAGAAGGAAGGGAAAGAGTGATAAAGTTAGAGAGACAGAGGAACAGGAGAGATACTGAGTGCAGAAGAATGTAGGAAAGGTTAAGGAGTACAGCTGGTGACAGGAGAAGCACAGAGGCAGGGAAGACAGGATTAGGGGAAACTTAAAATACAGAGCAGGATCGCTGATGCAAAGTCAAAAACTAGGAGACTCAAAGAGGAGTTAGAGGGAGGGATGCAGTTGATGGGAGATATGAGATTTGGAGGCAGGGATTATGGGGGAGATTTGAGGGGTGAGAGTGAATGTTGGAGAGTTGAAAAAATACTCAGGCAAGGAGAGACACTAGGGCTGGGAGTCAGCACTGGAAGCAGGGAATGTGTGTGGAGAATCAGGAGGGACATATCAGGGAGGGGCTTGTTTGAAGTGATTTGGGGGAATGAAGTGAGAGAGTGCTGAAGGCGCTCAGAAGAAGAAGACCATGAGATGGTCTTGGGGAAGTGAAAAAGGGCTTGTAGGAAAAGGCAGGAGGACATGAAGTGCTGAAGGCAATGGGAGTAAAAGCTGGATCTTGCGAAAAACTATTGGATCCTGCCAAATTTAATTCCAACCCTGCAAATTCCAGCACCTAACTAGAGAACACCAGCTGCACCCACTGCATCAAAGATCCAATGCACTCCAGAACATGAGCACTGCAAACACATTGTTCTTGCACCTGGATCCTTCTGGGAAGATCAAGTCCCTATCTTCTTAATGCCAAAGTACAGACCAAGTCTAGCCATTCCTACTGCACCAAAAAATTCTGGACCCTCATGCATGAGTGCAACAAAACCCTGGATTCAACACATTCAGTATTGTCAAAGCCAGGGCTTTGGAGCAGAGCCCAGAGCTGGAGCACGGAGCAGCTCCGGAGCAGTGGAGCTGCAGGTTTTTGCCTGGAGCTGGAGCAGAGCCAGAGCACAGCTCCAAAGCCCTGGTCAAAGCCAAGCATTCAAAAAAACCAAACAAACAAACAAAAAAACCAACCACTATATAAAAATAACCCCATACTATTGTCTTAAAAAACATGAGATTAAAAAAAGTTGAGTTCTTTTTAAATGTTTTGAATTTTGAGACTTTAGAGTTCACATTTGTAAAAATATCTCCTTATTTGTGCGGACTAGAAACCTTCTTTTTAAAAAAATTCTTATTTCAATCACATAATTCCAGGAGTTGGGACTTCAAGAAGACACACTAAAATATTGTGTGAGTCGCAATAAAATCATGAGCTGGCAACACTACATGGATCCTGTTGGAACCACATAGTGTTTAGTTTCCACCTCCAAATTCTATGGCATGAACATAGAACAAGTATTGCAGCACCTTGTGCACCAAAAATGTGGACCCTGATGTAGTGATCCTTTTACATCAGATAAATCTGCAACCAATACACTGTTTCAGGGAATCCACAGTAATTCTGATCTGATGTCTTGATTTTTTAAATACAGCTAAATTTCATATCATAACACTGAACTTTTGCAGTGGAAGTGGTTTAGTAGATGTGAATGATCACATCCTCCTAGCTGATCAGGAGGAATTGATGCATGAAGCACAGAAACAATAACAGAAATATCAAAAACACAAGACATAGTATTAACGGGAGATGTTAACTACCCAGACATCTGTTGGAAAAATAATATGGCAAAACTCAATTTCCAATAAGTTCTTGGAATACATCGGGCACAACTTTTTTGTTTCAGAAATTAGAGGAGGTAACCATGGGGATATGGTTTTAGACTTGATTCTAACTAACAGGCAGGAATTGGTTGTGAATCTGAAGGCTGAAGCCAATTGTGGTGAAAGTGATCATGAAATTATACATTTTATTAGCCCAAGGAAAGGAAGGAGTGATTCATGAGAATGGACTTTTAAAAAAGCAGACTTTAAGAAACTCAGAGAACTGGTAAATAAGGTTCCATGGAAAGAAAATCTAAGGGAAACAGAAGTTCAGGGGAGCTGGCAGTTTCTCAAAGAGGCAATACTAAAGGCACAACAGCAAACTATCCTGATGAGTTGCAAAGATAGAAAGAATAGTAAGAGGCCAATAGGGCTCCATCAGGAGCTCTTCAGTTAACTCAAAATCCAAAAGGAATCCTACTAAAAGTGGAAACATGGGCAAATTACTAAGGATGAGTCCAAAAGAATAGCACAGACATGTAGGGACAAAAATCAGAAAGGCTAAGACACAAAAATGAGTTCCACCCAGCTAGGAACATAAAAGAAAATAAAAGAGGGTCTATAAATATATTAGGAGCAAGGGAAAGACAAAGGAAAGTGTAAGTTCTCTGCTTAGCGGGGAAGGAAAGCTAACAACAGATGCCATCAAGAAGGTTAAGGTGTTAAATGTCTATTTTGCTTCAGCCTTCACTAAAAAGATACATTTGACCTGATACCCAAACACAATTAATATTAACAGGGGGAAGGACTGCAAGCCAAAATAGGGAAAGAACAGGTTAAAGAATATTTAGATGAGTTAGATGTACTCAAGTCAGCAGTGCCTAAAGGTATTCACCCTATTGTACTTAAGGAACTACCTGAAGCAATCCAAGAATCGGTAGTAATTGTCTTTGAGAACTCATGGAGGATGGATGAGAGCCCAGCAGACTGGAGATGGGCAAACATAGTATCTGTCTTTAAAATAAAGATAAATAAAGGGAATAAAGAGGACCTGGAGAATTATAGATCAGTCAGCCTAATTTCAATAGCTGGAAAGATAATGGAACAAATTATTAAACAATTGGTAATCTCCAAGAAGATAACAGAGTTTTAAGGAATAGCACGCACAGATTTGTTAAGAACAAATCATGCCAAACCAACTTAATTTCCTTCTTTTACAGGGTTACTAGCTTAGTGGATAGAGGTGAAAGAGTCGAGGTGATATATCTTGATTTTAGTAAGGCTTTTGATGAAGCTCCACATGAAATTCTCATAAGCAAACTAGAGAAATGGGGTCTAGATAGTACCATTAGGTGGGTGCACAACTGGTGGAAAGACTGTACTCAAAAAGTAGTCATGGATGGTTTGCTGTTAAACTGGGAGAACGTCCCTGGTCCAGTACTATTCAATATTTTCATTCATGACTTAGATAATGCAGTGGACAGTATGCTTATAACTTTTGCATATGACACCAAGCTCAGAGTGGTTGCTAGCACTTTGAAAGACAGAATTAGAATTCAAAATGACATTGACCAACTGGAGAATTGGTCTGAAATCAACCAGATGAAATTCAACAAAGACAAATACAAAATTCTGCACTTAGGAAGAAAAAAACAAATGCACAACTACAAAATGGGGAATAACTGGCTAGGCAGTAATATTATTGAAAGGGATTTGGGGATTACAGTGGATCACAAATTGAATGGAAGTCAACAATGTGATATGCAGTGTTGCTGTAGCTGTGTCGTTCCCAGGATATTAGAGAGACAAGGTGGGTGAGGTAATATCTTTTATTGAACTAACTTCTGCTGATGGGAGAGAGAAGCTTTTGAGCTATACAGAGCTCTTCATCAGTTAAGACCTGATGAAGGTCAGGGCAAGTCAGACATGAGGAAGAGCTTTCCACAGCTCGAAAGCTTGTTTCTCCCACCAACAGAGGTTGTCCACTAAAAGATATTACCTCATCCACCTTGTCTCTCAAAAATGTGAGACAGTTGAAAAAAGGCTAATATTCTGGGGTGTATTAACAGGAATGTTTTATATGACACAGGAATTGTTCTGTTCCACTTCGCACTGGTGAGGCCTCAGCTGTATCCAGTTCTGGGCACCACACATTAGGAAAGAGGCGGACAAACTGCAATAATCCAGAGGAGAGCACCAAAAATGATAAAAGGTCAGGTTTTCTAAACCTATGAGGAAAGGTTAAAAAAACTGGGCATATTTAGTCTTGAGAAAAGAAGACTAAAGGAAGGATCTGACAGTCTTCAAATAAAAGGGCTGTTAGAAAGAGGACAGTGATCAATTGCTCTATATGTCCATTGAAGATAGGACAAGAAGTAATGAGCTTAATCTGCAGCAAGAGAGATTTAGGTTAGATAGTTGGGAAAACTTTTTAACCATAAGGACAATTAAGCACTGGAACTAGTTTTCAAGGGAGATTATAGAATCCCAGTCATTGGAGGCTTTTAAGAACAGGTTAGACAAACCTTTCAGGAAGGTTTATTTGGTCCCTTCCAGCCCTACATTTCTGATTGACGATCTCTGTCATGAGATCATAGAAAGCAATCTAAGGGATTTATACTTGTATTTGGATAGTGCTCTGTGCCAGGATGCACGAGTGTTCAGATTTTTATAACAGACTAAGAGCAGCCATATTTGGACTCTACACAGGAGAAGACAGGAGTCCCTGGCCCAAAGTTTACACTGCCAAGATTCAAATGCTCTTGCACTGGAACTTGTTGAAGCCTGGATTCTTCTGGTCATGTAGGAGTAGCAGCATCTGTTGTCTATTTTAATTGTACTATTTGAGAAGATAGGGGGCCAAAACGTGGTAGGATCCAGAAGGATCAGTGTTTTTATGGTGTTTACAACAGGGATGCATTGATGTCCTAAAACTGCAGCATCTGCACTTCCCTTTTACCACGTTTGAGTTTGTGCTCAGAAAAATTAGCTGGATTGCAGAAGATCCTGGTACCAAATACCACTTTTTGCAATGCCAGCTTACAACAGAGTTTGGATATTTTGGTACATCAAGGGCTACTGTTTATTTAGTAGAATTGGTGGAGAACTGGAGTTAAAAATCGGCAAGCTTCAGATGCGTTTTTTCCAGTGCTACTGGCTTGGGATGTATCAGGGGCAGATTTATCCACAGGAAGAGGAACAGCTACTCCTATTTTCACACAGATTGTACAATCTGGGGCTTGGGGCAAGATACACGTGTCAGAGCCCAGATTTTGCGGCACTGGCATGCCAGGGTGCATGGAGGTCCGGAATCTTTTGGTGCAGTGAGAGCAACTCCATGGACTCTCTGACCTTGCCGTGAAAGTTGGGGCAGCAGCAGGGCCAAGGAGCAGCCGGGTGCAGGTGCCGGATTCCGGTTTCCGTGGCACCAGGGCTCGGGATTTAGGGGGCAGTCGGGGTGGGATTCAGGGGGCCGCCGGGGCCCGAACTCAGCGGGCGGCGGCGGCTCCGGCCTGCGCCCTTCTCCCGGGGGCGGGAGCGGGGGGAGGAGCGAGGCAGGGGGCGGCGCGTAGCCGGGTTGGAGCAGTGCGATGGCAGCGGCGGAGCGCCCTGCGCCCTCGCTCTTCCCCTGACACCGTCAGAGCCCGGGGCTCGTCTCCTCGCCATGGCCGGCCGTTCTCTGCTCACCGTTCCCAGGTAGGAGCCGGGCTGCCCCCGGGTGGGACCGCGGGCCCCTGGCTCTGCTCGCCGGGCACCTGCCAACGCCCCTGGGGCGAGGGGCGAGCCGTCTGCGGAGGGGAGCTCTGGCCGGCGATTTGGGGCGCAGGCTCCCCTCCTGCCTGCGGACTGTGGAGCGAAGCGCTCCGGGAGCGCCGCTGTAAACGGGCTGCCGTGGGCAAGGGGGCTGGGAGCAGGCTAGTGAAACAGTGAACGAGGAGAAGGAGCGGGGAGCTCGGGGCTGCCAGCTGCCCAGTTAAGTACTGCCCAACACTCAGCCCCCTCGGCTTGTGGAGCTTCCTGACCCCTACCTAGCACGAAGGGGGCTAAGCTCATAGGAACCTGTAGCCACCCTCCCTCGGGTGACTTTCTCCAGAGAGCCCAGCGGAACGGCTGGCAGGTGCTTAGTGCCTCGCAAAAACTTTTGCTGTGAAGGGTCCTAGTTAACCTTAATAATAATAAACAGCAAAGCCGTGAGGAAACTCTGATTCATGGGGGATTTAAAATCTCTCCCCTCTTTGCCAGAGCAACACTGTCTCTGTAAAAATAGTGATACAGATCTTGAAAATTAACAGTTCTAAAGCAAGGATAGGGTATTAGGATGGCTTTGTAGTAGAGAAAAATCTTGCTGGGCAGTAGAGAAAGTGGGATTTCTGATAAATGAAAAGCGGGACATTAGAAAATTACATTTCATCCTAAATGTTCAGTGAGATGTAGGATTGTTTAACTAGCAGTTGTTTACTTTTAATATCTGCATCCAGCAAATTCTCTCTCTTAGAACACGATGTTCAGCTCCTTGTAATATAGTGTTGATTTCGCTTTGGCACAATATCATTTCTGTAGCAGTAGTGTAAAACTAAGTGCTATAAAAATGAAATGGCAGATCTTATCATGGCTTTCATGCTGATTAAGAAAATAACAGGTTGGGGCAAAAACAGTAAATAAAAGGTGTAGCATATAGCACTGAATATGAATTGTGCATATGAATGTGCTAAGTGTAACTATGTGAAGCAGCAGTAGTTACATTTGGGGATTTGTTTTTTAAGCTAGTAATATTCTCTCAGATTTGGAGTGGTCTGCATTTATTTTACTAGTACACATCAGAAGAGAAGTATGCTTTTTTGAACAAATAATCATTTCATATATTGTGAAAACTGTTGAAGTAAAACAAGGGTGTCTAGAGTTTTAAAGAGATAGACCGGATAATGCATAATTTAGGAAGAGCAGAATATGGGTAGAAATCACTGTATGCAAAACTGTTATTAAATTGTATTTTAACACTGTACTTAGTATGTGATGGAATGTACTTTTACATTTTTCTGAATACATTTGTGTATACACAAAAATAAAATCTAGAGATCAGCAAGATAAAGGGCTTTTAAAAAAAGCTGTGAAAGTGGTAGTTTTGGATTTAAGTTAAAACATTAGAAATAAAAACACATTTAGGGGGCTTAAACACTGAACAGAAAATAAACATTAAAAACCAATCCAAATAAGGTTATTGGTTTTTCAGGAAAGCAATAAAAAAAAAAAAAGATATCCTAGAGGCTTTTTCATCCCTTCTCACTGGACAGCCTGTGTGTGTCAACCACACTCATTTTATAGTAATAGAGCAAAATGCAAGTACACCACTTCTTGGCTGTCCCAGTTCTATAGGTTTCAGAGTAGCAGCCGTGTTAGTTGTAGATAAGGCATTTTTGAACAGCTGATCGTGTAAATGAGAGAATTTCCTTTTTAAGAGAAAATTGATGCCAAAAGGAAAATATTAAGGGTTGTTACAACAGGCTTCTCAGAGTAATCTTCAAAATGCAGTTTACTTTTGATTCTTGATAACAGACATTGTTTACTACTAGAGATAAAGGCATCTTATGTTTTAGCAGTGGATACAATGGGTTTTTTTTTTTTTTTGCCTCTAGTAAGGCACTCTAAAGAGAACTAAAATTAATGCTGATGTTAAGCGTGCCTGCAGTTAAAAGAGGGAAAATACACGGTGATAACTGACATGTGGAAGGTGCAGAGTTATCTCAGCTTCCAGTGGCTTTAATGGGAACACTTAGTGAATAGTAATTGCAAGATAAGGGCTTTTGCTTTTATTTTAGTAGAGAAGACTGAAGAAAACTTGCTCATGTGTTTCTTATAAGAAACCCCAAAAGAAGGGTGCTGCTTTGCTTGGCAACATAAGATTTCCTGGCAATTATTCAGTCTCCCCTCCCCAACCTTGTGAGTAGCATCCCTACTGCATGTTTTTAAGCCTGTGACTTGGCAGCCCTGAAGATAGCCCTTCGTCTCCTCCATGAGGATGCAGTTGCAGGATCAGATCCTAAAATACACAAGTGAACTTAAAAAAAATATCTATATAAGTTTTCAAACTTTTGACTATGGAGCTGTTTTTACAGTCTACCCTCATAACCAAAATCTGCCTTAAATTGTAAGGGATTCATTCTAATGGCCAGAAGGGACCATTAGATCAGCTACTCTGACTTCTTGCGTATCAGAGGCCATTACATTTCACCAGTTACCCCTGTATTGAGCCTATTAACTTATGTTTAACTAAAGCATATCTTCCAGAAAGGAATCCAGTTTTGATCTGAAGACTAAGATGTAGAATCTACCACTTACTTCCCTTGGTAGGTTGTTCTAAAGGTTAGTCACCCTCACTATTTAAGAAAAAAAATTGTGCTTAATTTCCAATTTGAATTTGTCTGGCTTCAGCTTCCAACCATTGGATCTTGTTATGCCTTTCAGTACCCAGTATATAGTGTATAAATACCTTCACAGGAGAATAAACGAGTCACCTCTTGACATCTTTTTGATAAAGCAGATTGAGCTTTAAGTCTCTCATGCTAAAGAGGTTTTCTCCAGCCCTGAAATCAGTTGTGGCTCTTTTCTGTACCCTCTCCAGTTTTTCCAACAACCTTTTTAAAATTTTGACATTGATATTGTAATGCTGCATACAACTCCAGTATCACCAGTCCCATATGCAGAGGTGATTTTCACCGCTCTACTCCAGCTCACTACTGCCCTGTTTATACATACAAGGAATGCATTATTAGACCTTTTAGCTACAGCCAGCACCACACAGGGAGCTCATGTTCATTTCCTTTTCTACTACGATCGCTAGATTTTTTTTTGAGAATCACTGCTTTCCAGGATGTAGTTCCCCATTCTGTAAGCATTGTGAGCACCCCTTGTTCCTAGAGGTCTGACCTTGCATTTGGTTGTATTAAAACTCATTGTTTGAATGGGCTCCCCGCATCTTACCAAGTGATCAAAATTGCTTTGTATGGCTGCCTTGTCATTATTTTGCCAAGTTTGTGTCATCCACAAACTTTATATTTACTATCAGGTAATTGATATAAGTGTTGATTAGTATTGGCTTTAGTACTGATCCTTTGGAGCCCTACTAGAAACACCCCCATTCAAAGAGGATTCCACATTAATAACTACTTGAAAACATTTAGCCACTTCTTAAACCATTTAATGTGTGCTTTGATACTGTATGGTTCTAATGTTTTCAATCAGAACACCATTTGGTACTAAGTCAAAGACCTTACAAAAGTTTAAGTATATTACACCAATGCAGTTATTGTTATTAACCAAAAAGTCAAAATAATAATAAAATGTTGCCAAACATTAAAGAATGAAAGGGTATGAGATTTAAATTATACTCCTAACAGCTATTCCATTATTTTACCCAATGTTGAGATCAAGCTAGTAACTCTGTGGTTATCTGGGTCATCTCACCTTACCTATCTCAAAACACAACAGTCTTCTAGAATTTCCCCAGTATTCCAAGATTTAATAAACATGAACATCACTATGCCAGCGATCTCCTACACCAGCTCTTTTTGAATTCTTGGATGTGCCTTATCCAGGGCTGCTGATTTAAAAATGCTTATCCCTGGTAGATACTGTTTATCATCATCCTTGTTTACTACTGGACTGGAAGGTACTTCATCATCCTAACGTGACACGAGTCTTTCATTTTGTTTCTTTCCAAATACAGAACAGAAATATGTTGAACACTAGGTCTTTTTTGCATCATTAACAGTTTTACCATCTCCATCTACTATTGGGCCTATACTGTGATAGAATCTCTTTTGTTCCCAACATGGGGGGGAATTCCTTAATTCCTCCCACCCCATAAGGTCTTTAGATTCTCTTATCAATTTTTCATTTCATTTCTAATTTAGATTGCTTACTGTCAGTTTCATTCCCCCCTACCCCACCCCACCTCACCCCTTACAGGTTGCTTCCTCCCCCCCACCCCCACTTACTGCCTTCATTTCACCACTGAACCTGGATGGGCTTTTAGCTAGATTTGTTCTCTTGCTTGATTATGGAATCATGGCTTTTTGGTCATCTAATAAACTCTTCTTAAAGGGATTCTAATTTTCATCCCCCTGTTTCTATCTAATGGTTGAAAAAGAATAAAGATTCATCCTTTTAAATGCTTGATAAAACTTCATTTGGATTCAGGAGTTAAGAAATATACTTTAAAAAGAGAAAAACCACACACACACCTTGTGGTAAAGTCATTTAGAACCAGCTGCTGTAGTTCTTAAGCAAGCAAATTCCCAGCTGGTGAAATTCACTACTGTGCAGAGAGACAGCACAAGACCTGTGTATGCTTAAGCTGTCCCACAAGTCTTCAAAATAGGGGTTAAGTAAAGCTTGGGTGTGCCCAAGCCCACTCATGCATTTACACTGGCTAGTAGGGGACTATTCCAACAGTTTTTGTTTAGAGTTATTTTCTACTAGTTTTTATTTATTTAAAAACTTGCAGGACAGTTGAGATCATTGAACTGAGCACACTTTATACAGCATGTACTTGGATGACCACATATCCATGGAGAACAGAAGCACTTAGGTTATAACATGCATCTGTCACAAGGGTGTTGTGGGGATTAGTTAGCTAGTGGGCTCAATCCTTTAACTGCTTCATCAGTGAAATTCTCATGCAGAGAGTCAGCACAGGGCCTGTGTGCTCCACTTAAGTCTGGAAAATGCAAGTGAACTGTGCTGGCCCTCTACAGAAGCATGACTTGAACATTCTTTGACTTCAATGGGAGTCCCATGAATGGGGTGCGAGGCATTGAGCAGACCCAGAATGTGCACATGCTTTGAAGATGCATTTTTGAAATTTTTAGTCATAATTATGACTTTAAATGTAAGCCAGCGTCTTTATTTTTACACTACCAATGAAACAATCTTCATAGGTTGTGTATAGAGTAGTTGCACAGAAGATCAGAGGGAACTTTTATATTAGAAGAGACTAAACAGTTCTGCAGTGTATTCAGAATGGTCTTAATCTCTTTCAATTTTACATGGTCTGTGCTATTTCACTTCCTAGTGGAAAGACATCAGATTAGTGGGGAAATGGTCTAACATGCCTAAAAATCAGCTTGTACATACACCGACAGTTTTATGCTACTATTGTCTTGTAGATGTGCCACCCTCTTAGTGCTAATGTAAGAAAGTTAATTGTACTACCGATGTTGTTTACCTCTTCCGAATAAATTGTTCTAATGTTTATTAAAGGAAAAGACTGCTCTGCTAGTAACATCTGGATAGAAAGCTTGCAATCTGAAAAGCAACACAGCCCTCCTCCAGCCCATAAAAAGTGGTATCTTAGCTTATCAGGAACTACAAAATTGTAACAATATATTTGTTAAAGGAGTTAGATTAAAAGGTCATGTATTCTTTACCTCACATTATATACTGTGGTAATTATGAGCTTTTACACACACACACACACACACACACACACACACACTATAAATCAAGTGAAATTCAGTGCAGTGTTGTTCATTTGTTTTCAAAAGCAAGTACCATGTTTGAACTACGCCAGCAGTTTGTGTGAAATTTCAATCTACTTGATGTGAAATTCATTAGCATTTTAGAGTAGTACAGCCATGGTTACAGAAATTAATCAAGCCATCCAGTGTGTGTTATGGGTTGTTAAATGTTAAACAATACTAAGGCATGGGTTTGCATTCTATCAGCAGCTTGTTTTGGTTTAAAGTAATGGAGATGGAGTCTACATATTATGTAGTCTAAAGATATTTATATTTGTAACTGAATAAAATGGCTGCTTTTCACTCTTAGGAGACATGACCTGTGAGCATCTTAGGATAGGGTGCTTAAAATACAGTATATTTTACATAGGGACTAATTGTAATCTGTACAAGAGTTTGACTATTAAAAAAAAAGACTTTATTCTAATGACAAGCCAGATTCCAATACCCTCCCCCACTGAGTGCCAAGTTAGTCCACAGCTAGAGACCCACTAAAGTTGGGGGGTCAGGGAGTGAGGGTTATTCATGGAGTAAGGTAGTACTGGTTGTGAATAAGGATATTGGGATCTGGCCTGAGGAGGACCTTGATAACGGAGGCATTTCTCTCCCTCCCCCGTTCCATTTCATCTAGCTAAAAATTCAAAAAAGAAAGGAAGAAATGTGTTAGTCATTAAGGTCACATCTACATAGCATTTTGAGCCCGCCAGAGCGAGCCTCCCAGGCTGGTGGCTAGACTTCTGCTAGCGGGGGCTCATGCTCGTGCTCTGACAATAGCTGTTTACACAAAACTTTGAAGTTGTGCCTTAGGCTGGAGCTCGGGCTCTGAACCACCACCCCATCACCCACAGGCTTCACAGCCCAGGCTGCAACTTCAAAGCACTCACTACACAGCTAATGTTAGAGCACTAGCACCAGCCCCACTAACCCAAGTCAGTCAACTCAGGCTGGGATGCCTGCTCCCAGGGGCTCCCAAATACTGCACAGAAACCCTAAAAAGGCTGTCAGAATGTTTCAGGCTGATACTCACTATTTGGTATATTAACCGGGCATTTCACAGGTAAGCAGTGAATTATAGTCAGGAGTTCTTGTTATTACTTGGCAATTGAAGAGTGCAATGGGACTACTTGTGTAAGTACCACAGAACAGAAGGAAGAAAGAAAAATTGGGCTCTAGGTTCTGACCCTGTAATTCTTGTGCAGACAAAACTCCCACTTGATTTCCCCATAACCTCTTACTACCTAAGAATTCTGGTTGACATTCGTCTTTTATATATACACAATTTCTCCCTTAGAATATAATAGTGTTTTTGTAGTTCACTGAGTAGCTGAGTCATTCCTCTAAGGTATGAGAGCGATCCTTTGCCCAGCAATCAGCCTGAATAGCCAGGCTGGGCTCAGGTATGAGGGGTGACAAAAAGGGCAAATACCCACCAACCAAGCACAAAAAAACAGTTTCACAGCTGCTCCATGAAATATACTGCAGCCTAGTGGCTGGAATAACTCTGCAGTTATCAGAACAAGCTCATGCTCTGGCATGAGGAGAGAAAGTGAGGATCTTTAGCTCACCCTTCGCCTTGAGCTGCTCCCAATTCATGCTGTGCAAACTACCCAGAAAGTTCACTTTCAGCTGGGTTCCATGAAGTAGAGCTCCATGCACACCTCTCGTTATGCCACAGAAACGACTTGTTTCTACTGCTACTGGGCCTTTGAGGAGGACACTGAATTTTACCCAAAATCTTTATTATGAAAGTCAAGATCTCAGTGATCTGACTATGTACTGTTGGGTTTAGTGATCTGTACAGTTAGGAACAGTGAATTTTAGTGTTTTTAGGAGAGAAACGGAGGATCGCTCTTACCAATGGTTTGTTGGCCCAGTTCCCGACTGCCTCCTGCCCTCTGTAGTCTTGTATATCTGTGCAAAATGAATGTAAGTCACCATCAAATCAGGCTGCTAGTGTTTTCACGCCAACTTTGCTCTGGTATGAAACAAACAGCAAGGCAATAGAGGATCAGTCATTAGAAAAAAAGGAGCCCTGATACAAGCAAAGCACTAGAGAAGGAAAGCCAGGATTGCTGGGCTCTTGCTCTGGATACGTGTGGTCTGGTGTAAACGAAGCTAAGATGATCACATGGCTGAATGATACTATGCTACCAAAGGGATTAATAGTACTGAGCTGCCCTAACAGGGGGAGTAAAAGTTTTTCAGAAGTGATTTTAGAGCCTTGTTTGCTTTAGAAAGCACCACAGATTTTTGATCAATGAATAGTTAACTTCATATTGTCAACAATGAAAATGATTGAATTCGTGTTTCTCTGGGATATCGGAAGGGAAATAGAGCTTCATTCCTACAGAGGAACTGAAAGTACCAGTGTCATGTAAATTTTTAAGAGAGATTTTCTATGAGCAAGTGATGACAGAATATAGTCTTTAGCGTCAAAATGATCACAGATTGTTCCTATACAATTTAGCTAATAGCTTAGTATAGTTTAGGAGCAGATCTGCATGTGGTCATAGAAACAGTCTCATTAGAGCAGTTGGAACTTCTGAATGTAAATTAGATGCAAACGCTCAATTTAGACCATTTTACTTTATCATTCCCTTAGATCAGAAATCATATCAGCTCACGTCAGTTCGTAATCAAATACTATGGAAGGCATCCATCTACTGCTTGAGAGTCAGGTTGTCCTTCCTTAGGGCCAAATGTGCTGTTACATGTTCAGTGGGAATTGCACCCATGGAATTTGGCTTTTTGTGGAATCAAGATTAGTGGCTATTGCTTAATTAAGTGTAACACAAACAAAATATTACAGATAATCTTCCACCAGCCTTAGATTTGTAACAGAGTTAGATTCAGTGTGTGTTGGTTGCCGTATGTGCTCAACTTTTAAGGTTGTACCTGATCAGAATAGGTGGTTTTATTTACCATAAGTAACTTGACTTACTATCTCTTTCCCCCCCATCAAATAGCATCTTCTGTTAAGGATTTGGATCTCTCACCAGTTTTATATTTGTGAGATTCCATTTATTTCAGTAAAGTTATTGCTGACTTTATGCCACTGTAAGAGAAAGGTGATCAAGCCTTGTGTACAGAAATTGGAATGTGTTATCAGTAACTTCATTGATATAAAATTATTAGTGTATAGGATATTATCTTACCATATACATGCCCTAAAGTTGATTCCAGTGTAACTGGATATAGTGACTGGAGTAGAATTAAAGTGGTTTGCAATTTCAATCACGGTGAACCTCTCTACAGAGGTTACTGTCATTCTGTGACAATGAAGACTTCACTATAAGTGTACTGTGTAAATCAGCTTTTAAAATTTGAAAGCTAGTAAAATTGTGTGTTAAAACCATAGTCAATTCAGGCACTATTTCTGATAACTTAAGAGTCAAAAACATATTTTCTGTCTTTTAATAAAGGGACCAAGATCCAGAACTGGATGGAACAAAGAATAAATTTAGCAGATAACATTTTCTAGAAGAGTGGTTTTCAAACTGCGGGTCACATTGAATGTAAGGCACTGGGTCACGGCGGCTCTGGTCAGCACCACTAACCAGGTTGTAAAAAATCCCGGCAGTGGTGCTGCGTGGCTAAGGCAGACTAGTCCCTACCTGTTCTGACACTGTGCTGCATCCCAGAAGCAGCCAACAGCAGGTCTGGCTCCTAGGCACGGGGGGCTCTGCATGCTGCCCCCGCCCCAAGCACTAGCTTGAGCTGGGGGGTGGGGCAGTGCCTGCAGGCGAGAGACACATGGAGCTGCTTGTGTGCCTCCACCTAGGAGCCAGACCTGCTGCTGGCCACTTCCGCGGAGGACACAGCTTGGTCTGCGCTGCCAGGACAGGAAAAAAGCCTGCTTTAGCACCCCCGCTGCGCTGCAGCCTGGGAGCCGCCTGAGGTAAGCCCGTGCCCCAATCCCCTGCCCCAGACCCCCCACCAAACCTGGAGCCCCTTCCTGCACCCCAAACCCCTCAACAATTTTCTTCAACTGGGTTGCCAGAAAAGAAGTTTGAAAACCACTGGTCTAGAACAGCCTTCTGTCCCACTGATAAATCACATTGATGCTCTGAGTGTAGCAAATTGCATTACATTATACAGAGAATTTATCAAAACAGGAACTGTGTCAACTTCCATTTTTAATATCAATCGAGTAGATTTGCTATGCAGGAGATCAGCATTAGGTCTTGTAATTAGATAGGAAGTTCAACCAATTGTTTTGTGAAGATTTAAGTGAATTGCCAAAACCAACCGACATAGTGACCTGTGATATAGAGAACTGAATGCTACCGAAGGTTATGAATGAAGTCTCAATAAGCTTGTGAGAGATGTTTTCACACTTAATTTTGCATTGGATAGTACTTATTTCTGGAAAGGAGGGGAAAAAAAGCTTGCTTAAAATCCAGCAGAATTAAAGCCTGATAGAATTCTAAACAACTGGTCATCCGAATTTGTTTTAGTAGCGTGCACCAATCTATGTCAGGAGAAGCCTGCTGATAGAGATCTTGGCACCCCAAGTATAAATTGTTGTAGGGATATAAGCCTAGACTGTACATTGCAGGGAGATTGGGGTGGGGGAGGGGGAAGAGAGAAGACATGGTTGGGCCAGATCCTGAAGTCCTTATGCATCCATAATACAATAGGAATCTTGCTGACTCCAGATTCATTGAAGTCAAGCCGGGAGGGATTTTGGATGTTCAGCAACTCCAGGAGCAGGCCCAGACGTGTCAGCTACTATTAGCAGTCTAACTGAGGTCAGTGACAGATTGTTCCAGGCACTGTGCAAAGAAGGAAGCACTCTGAAGAGCCTAAAGTCTGCAAAGGCAAGAGAACGGGGAATTAGCTAGATGCATTATGGTTTTAAGTTGCCCCTCAGAATAGACCACTTCAAACGTGTTAACAAAAAAGGGTTTATAATATGTGCCATTTACCATACGCTATGCCATGCCAGCCAGACACATTCAGGGGCATAAGATTTGATCAGTATTTAAGATGTCTGGGATAATGGGGAGGGACAGGTCAACAAATTATTACCAGGCATTGCTGTTTCATCTGCCTTTTTGTAGCTCTAGTAGCAATATTAATAGAGTTTCATTTAGGATTTCTGTAAGCAACCTTTGCTCATCATTACATGATTATTTTCACTTCTACATTTTCCATATTTGCTTTTCTATGGTTATTTTATTTAATATTGAGCACAGATCTGCATTTTATATCAATTCCATGCTGTGTGTGAGGTTTTACTATATGAAGGGGGATTTAGGCCCCGATCCTGCAAACATTTATGCATGTGCTTAACTTTAAGTGTGTGGGTAACCTCACTGATTTCAATTAAACTACTCATGTGAGTACAGTTAAACATGTAACTAAGTGTTTGCAGGATCAGGTCTTACATTTATAATAGAAGTCTGCATATTTCATCCCTGGCACCATGCCCCCCCATTTTTAACTCTTCCCATCTCTCAGCGACAGCACTGGTGTTTTGTGAAGCCCACGGTTAGACAGGAAAGCTTAAAACAAAGTCACTTCCTGGTAGTGATTGCTCAAGCACTTATTGAATCTGGTCTCCCTTCAACCAGTTTTACACTGGTATAACCCCATTAGGCCCTTGACAGCTGCTTCTGATTTATATCAGAATCAGGCCCTATGTATGTAAACATGGTTATCCTTATTTTAGGAATCATCACCAAATAAAAGATATGAGATTTCCAAGGATACAGCATGTTTTTCAGTGTAACGTGCAGTTAAGTGGGGGTGTTCTCCAGTAATTTTTTTTTAAAATCCTGTTTACAAATAAGGTTGAACATCATTAATGCCCACAATAAAGGCTTCCTGATTTTGAATAGAAGTGATGGCATGTGAGATCTGAAAATAAAGCAGGTGCTTAGTGAACTTTGCTTTTTTTTTTAAGTGCATAAAACTAGCACTATATCTTTTACTCATTTACTTTATAGATCATATCAGCCTCCAGACCAGATTGAGGGGAGGTGGTCAGCACCCTCAATTCCCAGTGAAATCAACAGAAGTGGAGGGAGCTGCATAGCTTTTGAAGGCCCTTAGCACTGTACAGGTTCAGACCTAGATATTGTCCCATTACATTATGCATGGGTCCCACTTCCATAACCAAAAACCCACACATTTGTTCAAGGTATTTATAGATTATCTGTTTGACTAGCCATCTGTGCTCTGATTGAAGTACACACGTCAAGACTGATCAAAACGAGTTGTGCTAGAATAGTAATTTCAACAGCATCTAATCTAAAGCTGTCACTGTACAGTGACTATATTGACCCTTTTACATGCAAAGTTAAATTTTTTAAAACAGGGTACAAAATTCAGCAGATACCAGCAGCATTGGAAGGACAGCAGGAATAGTCTGTTTGTTAGGTTCTGGTTCAGAAAAGATTGATTAAGTGAGGTAGGGCCTTACTTCCTTGGATGGTTGAACAGCAGCTGTGACTATCCACCCCTAAACTATGTTCCCGCCATTGAACAGACAGCTACAGGAACTTGAAAATTCCATGTAACTGTTTTTAACTATCCCAGGGATGTTAAAAGCTTTTTACAACTGACAAGTGATTCTTAAATACTGTTTATTGGGATTTTTTGCAAAGCTTAAAGTCTTTAAAAAGGCATGTATTTAATTACTCCTCTTTGTATACTTCGATACTTACATGTTTTAGATAATTTTGATAGTTCGCAACCTTTTGTCAGAGAGGTAAAGCTTAAATGAAGCTCTGAGCACAAGATACCATAGTGTTTGGGTTCATTTAAAAAAAAACAAAACACACAGATGGGGCCATTATGCATATTGAATGTAGTAGTAGCAGCAATGGGATAGTAAAGGGTGAATGATTGCTCTTGATGATACATTTTGGCTGACTGATGGCAACAGCTCATTTATTCCTCTCTTGGTAGCCCCCATGGGGTACTATTCTCTTCTTGTACATTGCACTTTCATAATGAAACCCAGTAATTTAAGTATGAATATTCTAAAGTTGCAAATAAGCCACTGGCACAAAGCCAGTGGTCTCTGTTGCGATGTTACATTGTGGAGCTGCACCCTCCCACTGGAGGCAACAGGAAATATTGCATCTCAGAGCTCCTAGGCATACCATGGGAATGCACCCACTGATGCATCTCTTCAGGTGTGTAGCATACACTCATTTGCATGTCCATCCGACTCCTTTGGAGTGTCTGCAAAGTGTCTGCAAAAACACTAGCACGCAGTCTCTGTCCTTAGGAGGATAAAAGAACAAAGACTATGGTCAGCCCCTGCTCTAGGGGTATAAAGTGGCTTAAATCCTTCTCTTGGGTACCTGTGCAGGGTCTAGTCACAGTCTGACCCAAAGAAAATAAAATTAGAATTACTACTAAAAGATGCTGAAAAACTAAGAAGTGATGTATTATCACAGGAGGCCAAAGGAACTCGGGTCTCTCTGGGTATGTCTACACTGCAATTAAAAGCCCATGGCTGGCCCATGTCAGGTGATTTGGGCTAACGGGCTGTTTAATTGTGGCGTAGATGTTCAGGTGTGGCTAGTGCCCAGCTCTAGGACCCTGCGAGGTAGTTTCCTTTATTCCCAAAATTTCCTATATTTATTAATGCAATAACTAATTTTTGGGAGGGGCTAAAACCCTCAGTTGTCTACACCCAGGAACATGAGATCTCTGAGAAACACTTAGATGCTGCAAAGGCAGGTTGGCAGTTTAGTAGCTGGCAGCCTTCCCTCTGAATCACTGCTGGCAAATAAATAAGTAAATAAATAAAAACAGTTCTGGGTTAGGGAGGATTGTGCTACTGTAAATGCCATCTTTTACCTGAGACGGGAAACTGAGGTGATAGAATCATAGAAATGATGACTTCTAGAGGTCCCTTCCAGTCCTATAAGTCTAGCCCCTTACGCTGTGGCAGGATCAAGTAAACTTGGACCATCCCTGACAGGTGTTTCTCCAACCTGTTTTTTAAAAACCTCTAGTGATGCAAATGCCACAGCCTCCCTTAGAAGCCTATTAATAAGGCTAACAACCCTTATCATTAGAAGGTTCTTCCTAAAATCTAGGCCATTACTTCTTATCCTATCTTCAGTGGACATGGAAGACAACTGTCCTCTTTATAACAGCACTTAACATATTTGAAGACTGTTATCAGGTCCACCCATCAGTCTTCTTTCCTCAAGACGAAACATACCCAGTTTTTTTTTTTAAAATGTTTTCTCCTAGGTCAAGGTAGTGGAGTTCTCTGCTCACCCCTGGAGCATCTCCTTGTGGCTGCATCTGGGAAGTAGTTCCACCCTGTCTGACACCCCCTTCTGTTGCCCATTCATTCTGTAGCCCCCTTCTTATGCTCCTGGAGTTGTAGTTCTTCCTCTTAGTTAGTTAGGATGCTCCTTCTTTGTACTTAGCCCTCTAGCCAGGTTACTATAGTTTTCCCCTTCCGGGGTATAAATCACATCACTGGACTAGTTTACCAGATATTCTGGTAGTCCCCCAGTTTAAAGCTATGTTCCTCTACTATGCCAGTGGCTAGTAGAGGAACCATTCCTTCTGAGCCAGGATCCCAGGTCTTCTACTCATCCTCTGGATCTTCCCTATGGTTTCTCTAAGCCTAGAGAGTAACTACAGGTTTTTATGCTACAAGCCCCTTCTTCTCTCGCTTCCTGGCTTTATACAAGCCCCCACCTATTCCAGCCCAGATGAGCTCCATCTTCAATTAGGGCTTGACAGTGAAGCCTAAATCTACCTCCATGTGCACTCTATCAGGTTAATTATCCCCTTCTGAGCCACTTTAACCCTTTCAGGGGTGATGTGGGGTGAACACCCCATTACAGTCAGGTTTTCTAAATGTTTTGTTATTTTCGTTGCTCTCCTCTGGACTCCAGTTTGTCAACATCTTTCCTAAAGTGTTGGACAGAACTGGACACTGTACTCCAGCTGAAGCCTTACCATTGCCAAGTAAAGCAGGACAATTACCTCACATGTATTACTTATGACAGACCTGTTAATACACCTGAGAATGATATTAGTCTTTTTCACAGCTGCATCACATCGTTGAGTCATTCAGTTTACGATCCACTATAACCTCCAGATCATTTTCAGCAGTACTAGCCCCTATCCAGTTACTCCCTATTTTGTGGTTGTGCATTTGTTTTTCCCCTTCCTTAGTGAAGTACTTCTTTGCACTTGTCTTTATTGAATTCATCTTGTTGAATTCAGACCAATTCTCCAATTGGTCAAGATCATTTTGAAGTCCAAGACTGTCCGTCAAAGCACTTACAACCCCTCTCAGTTTGTATCATATGCAAATTTTGTAAGCAAACTGTTTACTCCATATTGACTAGTACTTGACCTGGGATTGACCCATATGGAACCCCACTAGATACACCCTCCCAGTTTGATAGCAAGCCACTGATGACTCTGAGTACAGTCTTTCAACCACTTGTTCACCCACTTTATAGTTATTTTATCTACATCACATTTCCCTAGCTTGCTTATGAGACTATATCAAAAGCCTTACTAAAATCAAGATATATTACGTCTACTCCTCCCCTCCCCCACTCCAGTTCCCAATCTACTAGGCCAGTAACCCTGTCAAAAAGGAAAGTAGGTTGGTTTGGCATGATTTGTTCTTGACAAATCCATGGGGGCTATTGCTTATAATTCTATTATCTTCTAGGTGCGTACACCTATATTGTTTAAGAATTTGTTCAGTATCTTTTGAGGTATCAAAGTTAGACTTGTTGGTCTAGAATGCCGTAGGACCTTTTCGTTCCTCTTTTTAAAGGCAATTACTATGTTTGCCCTTCTCCATTCCTCTGAAATCTCACTTGTCCTCCATGAGGTTCTCAAAGATAATTGCTAATGGTTCTTAGATTGCTTCAGATAGTTCCTTAAGTAGCATAGGGTGAATTTCATTAGGCCCTACTGACTTGCATATATCTAACTTATCTAAATATTCTTTAACCAGTTTTTTCCCTATTTTGGCTTGTTGCTTCCCCCTTGTTGTTCATGTTTATTGTGTTGAGTATTTGGTCACCCTTAACCCTTTTAGTGAAAACTGAAGCAAAATATGCCTTAAACTCCTCAGCTTTCAGTCATCAGTTCTTTGATTTTTTTTTTTTTTTAGACCTACACGGGCCTTCTTTCTCTCAGTCCTTATATGTTTAAAGAACCTCTTCTTATTGCCTTTTATAGCCCTTCCTCAATGTAACTCATTTTGTGTCTTAGCCTTTCTGAGTTGATTCCTACACGCTTAGGCTAATTTTTCGTACTCCTCCCTAGCAATTTGTCCATGCTTCCACTTTTTGTAGGATTCAGGTCATTGAAGAGCTCCGTATGGAGCCATATTGGCCTCTTACTAGTCTCTCAAGCTTTCCGGAATAGTTTGCAGTTGTGCCTTTAGTGTAGTCTTCTTGAGAAACTGTCGGCTCTCCATTTTCTCTTAGATTTGCTTCCCGTGGGACCTTAAACTCAGAGAGCTAGTAGGTAAAGTCTGCATATCTGAAGCCCCTGGTCTTTATTCTGCTGCTCTCACTCTCTTTCTCTTAGAATCTTAAAATCTATCATGTCATGATCACTTTCACCCAAACTGCCGTCCACCTTCAGATTCACTACCCATTACTCCCTGTTAGCCAGACTCAAGTCTAAAATGGCTGTCCCCCCCATTACTTCCTCCACTGTCTGGTACAAAAAGTTGACCCAATAAATTCCAAGAACGTAATGGCAGTTTTGTGTTTTGCTGTATTACTTTTCCAACAGACATCTGGTAGTTAAAAAGTCCCCTATTAGTACAAGCTCTTGTGTGTTGGATATTTGTTATTTCTTCTGGAACTGCCTCATCTACCTCCTCTTCCTGATTTTGGTGGTCTATAATAGATCACCTTCATGACATCAACCCTTTTTATCTTTACCCAGAGACTCACAACAGGTCTGCCGCTCACCTTCTACTGGAGCTCAGAACAAGTGTATATATTGTGGATGCATAATGCAACACCTCATCCCTTTTTACCCTGTCTGTCCTTCCTGAACAAGCCATACTCCTTTATACCAATATTCCAGTCATGAGACTTAGCTCACCACATCTCTATGGCAATTGTCATAATTTAGCTTAGTATGAATACTTCCAGCTCTTCCTGTTTTATCACCCCATACTCTCTTTGGTTTATAGATATTGAAAATGGTTATCAGATTACCCCACTGATTTCCCTCTTGTTGTTGTGATCCTATTGTGATCCCTGATCTCAATATCTAACCCTCTGTTGAGGTCACCTTTTGTATACCTATCTGTGTGCTTTTGGTATCTGCCCCCTTTGAACCTAGTTTAAGCCCTCCTCACTAGGTTGGATGTTGGTGTGCATAGATGTTCTTTCCTTTCTTGGTCAGATGGTCCCATCTCGTCCCAGCATCCCTTCTTCTCAGAACAGCCCCTGGGCAAGGAAGTCAAAACCCTCCTGCCCACCTCATTTGAGCAGGCAAGTATTCATCTCCATGATGTGTCTCCTTGCCTGGGTTCTTATGGCTACTTATGTTCATTATAGTTTCTATGGTATTCTCCATAAGTGTAGGTATATTATATAACATGGGTGTCATCGCTAAAGTCCAAGTTGTATTGTATTATGCTTCTCTAAGATCTCCCTGAAGTTTTGATAAGAAGAGATATCTTTCACTTCCTGTGCAAAACTGTTGGCTAGAGTTGCTATATACTACTGAACAGCTACTATATTGCACCCTCAAAGATGGTGGATGAAGTGATCCCTGTTTGTAAAGTGCTTCTGGGTGCAAAGTGAAAGTAAGATCATGATCCTTTGACATCTGGAGCCCCAGAATGAAGTCAGAGGGACAAATTGAGCCTGGGCTTATGTTAACACTAACAGATTTAGTAATGGATTTAAGTTAAATAAACTTGAATCTGTTTGTATTGGGATATTTGAAGTTTTAAATTACTTTCAAAGTGACAAAGTTCCAGGTAGCAATAGGCACACATTGATTAGGGGCATGGGGCGGGGGGTGGGGACAACTAGGTCAAACACTAAATTATGCTCAACTGTTGCCTGGATTTAGGGAAATACCACTCTGACTTCTAATAATGCCTCTCTCTCTGACTACTCTGCCAAATTCAAGAAAGGGTTTAATCAGGTCTGGAAGTCTCTTCTCTCAGTTGCTGGTGGTCTCCATCTCTACCCTAGACTCAGAGGAAGACCATACAAGCTGAGGTTCCTCCTGCCTTGCGAAGGAAGAGCAGTGAGATTTTGAAGACTTACCCAACGTGGACTAGAAAAAAAAGTTGAAACCACAGAACATATGCAGCAAATGTTGGCATCAGGAAGGAAAGAGACAGGCATAAGGAAGCATAAAAGGGTAATGGGAGTCATTGGGGTTGAGGGCAGGGGATTGTGCGTGGTTGGTTGGTGCGTGTCCGAGCATGAGAGTGAGAAATGAAGTCAGCCAGAGAGCTGATCAGGAGGCAAGGTTCAGGGGAAGTTTGGGTTAGGAGGAGAGGTGGGATAATGAGTAAAACAGTGGACAAAAAGCTTCCAATGTTTTGATCAATTTTGGATTAAGTGTAGAAATCAGAAATATATGATTGGGAGGGACCTCGATACATCATCTAGTCCAGTCCCCTGCACTAAGGCAGAGCTAAATATTATCTTGACCACATCAGACAGGTGTTTGTCTAACCTATTCTTCAAACCCCCAATGACAGATTCCACAGCCTCCCTAAGTAATTTGTTCCAGTACTTAACTATCCTTACAATTAGAAAGTTTTTCCTAATATCCAACTTAAATCTCCCTTGCTGCAATTTGAACCAATTACTACTTCCCCTTAGCCACTGAGGACAGGAGAACAGTTATCACCCTCCTCTTTATAACAATCTTTTATGGTCTTCAAGTCTTCTCCAGACTAAACAAACCCAATTTAAAAAAAAAAATTCCTTGTAGGTCATGTTTCCTAGACCTTTCATCATTTTTGTTGCGCTCCTCTTGACTTTCTCCAATTTGTCCATGTTTTTTTCCATGAAGTGTGGTGCCCAGAAGTGAACACAATACTCTACATGAGGTCTTATCAGTACTTAGTAGAGTGGAAGAATTACTACTTGTGTCTTGCTTGCAACACTCCTGCTAATACATCCCTGGATGATGTTCACTTCTTTTGCAACAGTATTACATTGTTGACTCATCTAGTTTCTGATCCACTATAACCCCCAGATCCTTTTCTACAGTACTCCTTCCTATGCAGTTATTTCCTACTTTGTATTTGTGAAATTGATTATTCCTTCCTAAGTATAGTACTTTGCATCTGTCCATATTGAATTTCATCCTATTTCAGACCATTTCTCCAGTTTGTCAAGATCATTTTGAATTCTAATCCTGACCTCCAAAGCACTTGCAAAACACTATCTAAACTTTGATAGGCGTTTCTCAGAACTTTGAGGCTGCTGGCCCTCCAGTGAGGTGAATCTTGAATTAGAATTCCAAGCTGTTTTTACTATCCATTTTTGCTAGTTTTCAGTTGCATCATCAACAGAACATTAGGAACATTGTATGCCATAGCTGGAATTTAATTGCACTAAAAAACTTCACTGCATTTATTCAATTCACTTACTTTAACAAAGATTATCTTCTTTCATGGATCAGCATTCTGTATGTTCAAAGTGTTGAGATTAAGGATCATAATGAAAAGATGAAAAGCAGTAGGCTTTTATTGAACTAATCCTATTAAGAACTGTAATGGGCACTTAGTATTTATTGAACATGTTCCTTAAATAGGAACAATTACTGATCAGTGAGTTTTTGGAAGCTCAAGATGGTAGAAAATTGAAGTTTGTTGATACTGTTTCACAAGATTAATTTTCTTTAGCGATAACCTGGGGAATTCTTTAAATTACCTCTACTTGTGTGATGTGTAGCACCATCTGCCAGATCTGCAAGGAAGACAATTATTTTTAGGAGCAGATGTGTTTTTTGATTAAGCCTTGAGTCATCAAGGTCACTATTTTTGACATATTCAGTACAGCAAAATAGAAGCAATCATTTCACATTTTGGCCCATTATTTAAAAAAGAATGTGTTTTATTACTGCTAGCACTTTGATTCCTTGCAATTGCTTCCTGTACTCTCATGGAGGTAGCTATAATTTCTGAGTAGTTGACTTGCCTTCTCAGTGGAAGCATTATGGGATTTAGAACAGTCTTATTCATAGTCAATAGGGCAAGGTTTTGTGGCAGACAAGCGGCCCCTGACAGACTCCTTGTGTCTTCCAGAGAGAGAAGTAGCATATGACTTGCCTCTTATCTCTAGTGTCTTCCGGTTAATTCCCTAGCTTTATTTTTAAAGGTAGCTTGCAGGAAGGCAGTTTCACGATCCTCAAAATCAAAGGAAGGTTCTTTCAGTGGGAAAGTGGTTGACACATCCTTCTCCTCCCCCATATTCTTCTACAACAGGACCCAAGATACCTGTTAGATTTTATGGTTGCACTGCAGCTTCAGTTCAGTAAGCAGTGAACATACTTCAATGCCAGCAGAATTCCTGGAAGAGGAATTCTAACGCTGCACAGTCTGGGGTGTGTCATGGTAGACCAAAAGGGCTCTAAATCCAAACGTGTAGCAGCAGCTTACTCCAAGAGGCATTAAGATACAGGTGCTGCCTCAGTTTTGCCAAGGCTGTTTAGCAGACTTGCAGTTTGCTGGTAACATGGTCACCCAGTCAAAGCAAGAGTTTCCTATTGAAAGGAGGAGACAAGACACTGATGCCAACTTGTGATTTTAATCACAAAATTTCATGATAATTGGCATTTTCCCCTCAAACTCCAGTTTCTGGATTCTTGTAGTACCATGAGAATCTCAGCTTTCATTAAAAAAAATTCTAGCTCATGCTTGCAGAGAAAAAAAGCTTGGAAAATGTGACAAGTGTACCCTACTGTGTCAAAGCGGAAGGCAAATAAAATGAATCCCAAAATTGTTTTTAGAATCTCATGACTTAAGCCAAACCTGTGATTTTTTGAATGCTTGGGGATTGACAATATTGCAAGTGTCCAAACAAACCCAACCTTTTAGCCCTTTCGTGGGCTCAGAATTCTTTCTTCAGCCCTCCTGCACCACCTCTCTAGATGGCTCCATAGGATGGCCCATGCCCCCTTTCTGTGTAAAATCCCAGGATTGAAACCTTAAATTGTGGGCAACTATCTGCACTAAACCCACAACATTCTGCTTTATAGCCTACAATGCTTGCTACTCTTACTCCTTTCCTGGCTTCTTCTTCACACAGACCTTCCTAGGTTCCTTCTCCAGCTCCCTCTTAACAGGGAACCACTTTTGATATTTCCACTGATCCCAGAAAGCTTCCCAGGACAGTACTGCTCCTACCAGCTAATCCCTTATGCTGAGACATGGTTGCCTCATTTCCCAGCAGGCTTGCTCTCAGGTACCTCCTCTTGGGTATATGAGTCCAGTGCAGGAGAGAAACCACGCACAATTCAGAGCTAGGACTTGAACCTCTTAAAAACCCAGCTCATCCTGTGACCGAGTGCAAAAGGCCCTGGTTTAAATCCTGCACAGGATGTCATTGAGGCCTTGAAAATTATGGCACCTTTAAATTAAACTCTCAAGTGAATCATAGAATATCAGGGTTGGAAGGGACCTCAGGAGGTCATCTAGTCCAACCCCCTGCTCAAAGCAGGACCAATCCCCAACTAAATCATCCCAGCCAGGGCTTTGTCAAGCCTGACCTTAAAAACTTCTAAGGAAGGAGATTCCACCACCTCCCTAGGTAATGCATTCCAGTGCTTCACCACCCTCCTAGTGAAAAAGTTTTTCCTAATATATTGATAAGCACAGTATGAGCATGGGAATGGAACAGAAAGGCCAACTGGGGTAATGCGACTGTGCTGCTGCAGGAGAACCCTTTTGGATCTCGCTGCTGAAGAGCTGAGAAGGGCAGACAAGCTACGCACGCCCCAGAAGATTTTTCCTGGAAAGACTGTCCAGCTGGCTTTGCCACAGAATGAAGGTGGGAGAGCTGAAGAACCTGAGGAGGGTGTCAGCCATTTGCTTCCTGTGTTGGGATGTAAAGCTCAGAAGGGAGCCCATAAGATTAAAAGGAGGACCAAAAAAAAAAAAAGCAGCTCAGAATTTTGAGGGATGAGGAGATCTTACAGAGGAGGTGAGCTAGCCTCAATCTGTCCCCATATTGAAAGAAAGATTCGTGAACCTCAGGAAACAGAGGCTGAGTTTTAGCAAAATCTGACCACCTGGGAATTTTACTTTGATTTCGTTACTCTTTTAGGCTCTAGATCTTCTTTGACATGGGATGACCTACTTGAAGCAGCTTACTGGAAATGAGCCCGCGCATGTGCATGTGCTAATGTGTACCTGCTTCACGTGCAGACTGCACTGAAGGTGTACACAATGGCTAAATGGGGACCCACATACTATAGCCAATATGGGGATGTGCACTGTGTATCCAGTAGTGCATGGACAAAGTTAGTCATTGTCTTCCTTATACAAAAGGCACATCCACAAGCTTACTGAAAACTAGGCATTAGAATCCTGAAGTTTTTGCCAAACCTTTGTCGTAGCTGCCATGTTTGATCACCCTTTAAATAAGTCAACCAATCTGACCAATCCAGCAACTGACCAATCCAGATGAGTGATTCAGTACAGTTACTTATACCTAGGGCCCTACCAAATTCAGGACCATGAAAAATGCGTGATGAACTGTGAAATCTGGTCTTTTGTGTACTTTTACCCTGCACTATACAGATTTCACCAGCATTTTTCAAACTGGGAGTCCCGACACAAAAAATCACAGTGGGGAGGAGGGTAGCAAAGTTATTGTAAGGGGATCGTGGTATTGCCACCCTTACTTTTGTGCTGTCTTTAGACCTGGGCGGCCAGAGAGTGGCAGCTGCTGGGCCACAGAGGACCCAGCTCTGCAGTCAGCAGCGCAGAAGTAAGGGTGACAATACCATACCAGGCCATCCTTACTTTTGAGCTGCTGCTGGCAGTGGTTCTGCCTTCAAAGCTGGGTGCCTGGAGAGCCCAGCTCTGAAGGCAGAACCACTGCCAGCAGCAGTGCAAAAGGGTAGCAATACCAGGACCCCCACTACAATAGTCTTGCAACCCCTCCCCCCACAACTGCCTTTTGGGTCAGGACCCCTAGTTACATCATCATGAAATTTCATATTTAAATAGCTGAAATTATGAAATTTTCAGGGTCATAAGATTTTTTAAATTGTAATTGACCAAAATGGACTGTTAATTAGGTAGGGCCCTACTTACTTATGCCTAACACTTAGTCCTATGTTGGTATGGCATGCAGCTCGATTTTAAAGTGTTCTGCTCCAATACCTCTGGAGACCAAGAACATAGACACTTCAACACTTACAGCTTCATGTTCATTCTCAAATACTCCCAAGTACACTGTCAGATGTCTTCTAAAATCACTGCTATGCTGTCCCATGTGCACAAACTAGCCAGTCTTACAAGATTCACAGCTATAAACTTCTGAGTGTCTGACATTAGAATTTAGCTCTTATCAGTCTCCAGTGACCTCAGTGACAAGTGCTCCAAGTCATTGAACTTCAGTCTGTGGTGTAGCCTGTTCTGTCTGATATACTTCATAACACACAGTGGCATTCTATTTCACTCAACACATCTCCAGCAAGCCTTTCCATATTTGTACATGAAGATATTTTCCCTTTCACTTTAACCCTGTTTTCTTCTGGAAAATGTTGGAGAACTTTTGCCTTATGTGGTTGAAAAGACTGGTGTTGTGTACTATATCGGACTATGACCTGATCATATATTCAAAGGGAACAGATTTGTTAGTGTGACATAAATATAACTCCAGGACTAGTTTTCCACATATACATTTCACAAATGGAGAAGTAGAACATCAAGTCCAGTAAGTTCTTTGGTTTGTGGTCACGTTTATTGTTTGTTGATTTTTAGACTCCTCACGTGAACCCACCACAATGTCTCTGATTACATGTAGAACATACTATAACAGATGATGATATTATCAGTGCATCAGCTTCCTCTAGTGTTAAACTGTACATAAGCCCTACAGTTATCTCCTCAGTTAAAAAGGTGAGCCTATAGATGCTCTTGCACTCATACCTGAAATTCAGACTTTGACTTGAACCTTAGTTCTAAATTGTGAAAATGCACATAGCCTATAATAAGGGGCAATACAGCTGCAAACAGACTAGATAAATCCTGATCTTAATCCTCGGTTTAAGAGTAGAGACCAATTTAGATGCACAAATATGCCCATATATACATGCAGAGAAAACCTGGTTTAGTAAAGTCTTTCATCCAAACTTCACCCCAAAATTCTTTACAGAACTAAAGAAAAAGGTTACACAGTTAAAATTAAGACTAGAGAAATTAAAATGGCATAAAATGCACATTTTCTATCCATTTGAAGTGGTGAAAGTCATATCCACATGCATTAGGTTTGCCATCAATATGACATGAGATGTAAAATGGAAAGTCAAAATGAACGCTATAGCTGGTACAAGTGTGGCTTTAATTTTTATTTTGGGGTGGGGGAGGCTGAGATAGAGATCAGAATCTCACTGATTTAACTAACACTGAGAAACCAGAGAGACTCCAGACTTTCATGGGTATATTCCAGTTTTCCCACCAGTGGACGATCAGAATCCATCCCATACTTTGTCTTGAGTTACATAGACATCCCCTATAATAATGCAATTTTTCCTTGCTGAATTCCAAGGAAATTGACCACAGATGTTCAAGTGTTTAAGGCATAGATCCTTTGCATAGATTAGACAGGTGAAGAAAAGGCTGAAGATTGAGAACATTAAATGGTGGTGTCACGAGGGAAAGGGGCATTCTAGCACACCCCAGCAGGAGCATTGTGCTCAGCACTTCCTCATGTTCTTCTCAATTTCCCAGACTACACTGGTTCAAAACATGCATCCACTTCATGAGGTCTCATTTATTAAGTCTTGCTACAAAGTGAAACTCGCTTCATTAGTCGCCCTAGTTCACATCCACTGTGTCCATATAAAAGAGTCCTGGTCAACCTCCTTGTCCCTGTTCAGGATGCCACTCAGCCCCCTCCCTGGAGCTGGGATTTACTTTAAACAGTCACTCTGTTCCCTCCACCAGCTGGGAGTCCCCAGCACTCCTCCTTGGAGCGAGGATTGTAACTTATGCCAGCTGTAAGGCCTCAGCCAGCTTCTCTTTCAGGTAGTCCCTTCTCCCCAGTTAGCCCTCAGCGGGTTCAGCAGACAACCTTCTCCTGCAGGTGGCTGCCCTTCTATGTGGGAGGAGGCAGCATACCCACTAGTTCCCTTCTCCCAGCTCATCCACGACTGCTCGGGTGAGAGGGGAAGTCTTGTCCTGTCTACTATGCAAGACTCCTGGTCCAGTCCCTTAAAGAAACAGTAACCGACTTTCTCCCGAACACTACTTGTTCCCAGGACCACTTCCTCTCCAGAAGTACCTCTTACGTGTTTGTGTATATCAAAGCCTCCCACAATCTTAAAGGATCATGCCATGTGATGCAGGGTGGGCATACCCCATACACCACTATGCTTAAGTAGTCAGTGTTCACATCACAGGTGTAGTGATCATGTATGTCAGGTGAACCCAACTATTTAAGGATATTTGTGTGTTTACTACATCTGTATTAATGCACTATACTTCTGTGCAATAAATACATTTAAAGTTACTTTAGCCTTAAATTTTCTTAATTAGCTATTTTAAATTCACTGTATTTAGACTTTTTTTTTTTTTACTAATTATGGATCAGCTTCTGATACACTGACTGAGTGGGTCCAGACCTCACTCAACAAATAGTCCTACTAACTGCAAGTCCCTGTTTGCAGAATAGGTTCCCTGTTCTTACTCTCACTGAATAGCAGCAGCATCTGGCCCTACACAATGTCAAGTAAAACATGTAAATATTCTGAGAAAACATGAACTCTTTAACCTATGAGATAGGGCAAATCCTATATTTGTGGCACACCATTTGACTGTACCTTGACTTAGTTCAGAGTTTTGGATGTGTAAGGAATGGAGGATCAAGTTCTCTATTTTGAAGATTTTCTATATTTTAATATGGGATACGCTTTCAGCTTGCCTGTCAGGAAATTGGACGCACAGCTCTGAAAGGGTACTGAGAACTGTGCTGAATTCACTAGGCAATAACCTGAAAACATATGACACTTATAAACTTCATCTAGTTAATACTGAAGTAATGATAATTTAGGGCCTAGTTCTGCAAACAAACACTTAAAACCAGGTGTAATGGGACACTTAATACATGGTGTAATGTTTACTATGGTGAGTAATGTTTGCAAGAATGGGCCTTTAGGGCTGTATGATCTTTAGGAACTCTGAAATCATGCATAAAGAGAGATGCAGACTTATTTAGCTGAATTTACCTTGCTATAATTTGATTATTAATTATTTAGTTAGCAGTCTCTCTTCTACGTAAGAAATAATTATGCTAATCCAAAGGCAATGCTTTAGGATCGGTATCAGCTGCGCATATAAATAGTGTGACTGGAAGTCTGATTTGCATGACTTCATGAGAGGAAGATGCAGATGTGAAGGATAAATACAATTCAGCAGCATGTACACAACATGCAATATAGGGTGTGTGCGCAATTCTCATTTCTTAGTCTGCAACTATAAAGCTACACTGCCTGGGCTTTTGAGTTCAGTCACTCCCACTGTTTTCTTTGTGCTTTAATGACGACTGTTCAACTCACTTCCCAGATCCCAGGCAGGCAATAGTGAGGATGAAGTACAGTATGAATTTTCTTTTATACTAGTGTCTACCAAGCTCAGTCAACGTAGTGAGGATGGCATTTACTGCTCAAGACTGCTTGCTTAAGAAAAGAAGCTAGCACCACATTTTAGTATATTATTAAAGACAGGCAGACATAACTAGGTCCAGCTAAGTGGTATATTCTAGTCTTTAAAAGGCAGCAGTCTGCTATTTTGTATTCATTATAGGATAGTCCTCCAAAAATGGGGAAATTGAGGTAGTCAACAGAATGGTAACATCAGCCAGGGAAAGTGGAGAGAGGCTGGTGCAATTTGAGTTAAGATGCATTTCTTTAAATTGAGCTGTATTTTTGGCATCATTTCATGTATTTATGTAGATGAGTCATTGGAAGGATTTTTGTTGTTCTCTTTCTTCAGCAACTTTGAATCCCCACTGATGTATGAAATCTCAGAGCACCAAGTCAGCGGCACAGACAGTTCAGAAAGCAGTTTGGGGAGCTCTGTCACAGCATGTAAGAAGGTAACTTCTCTCTAAGCTTATTTTATTTTCCAAGGCAGATCTAGCTCTGCTTTAACTCATGCCTTAATGGGGATTATAAAAATCAATACATACACAAAACAAAGTCAATGATATGGAAACAGTATTAAAAGCTGAATGATCTGGGTATTTTTCAGTTATTTGATTAGCCTATGTTTGCCAATGATTTGACACAACACATGTTAAGTGTAGCAGTGATCACTTTCATAGGCAGTTTTCCCACTTTTCCCTTCTTACCAAAGCAGTAGACAGTGTATGAACAGTCTCACGATTGTGTTATAATAAGTTGTCAGGTTCTAGGACCTTGCATAGAGGTCCAGAGCTCTTCTGCCTATTCTGGTGTCTGACTTAATTGGATTTTTAGTCCAAAATCATAAAAGTGAGCGTTATTTTGAGGCAAATCGGTCAAGGGAGACAACCCTAGGAACAGCTAAGGTCAGAGAAAAGCTTAGACTAAGGTTTATGTTTAATTAGATAAGTTAAGGGTAAGTTTTGACTAGAAGCAGTATGTGTATATACACACACGGTATTAGGAGCAGGACAAACATTTATATGTACACTTTTTTCCACTGGTTTCAGAGTAACAGCCATGTTAATCTGTATTCGCAAAAAGGAGTACTTGTGGCACCTTAGAGACTAACCAATTTATTTGAGCATAAGCTTTCGTGAGCTACAGCTCACTTCTGTAGCTCACGAAAGCTTATGCTCAAATAAATTGGTTAGTCTCTAAGGTGCCACAAGTACTCCTTTACTTTTTGCACTGTGACTGAGAATATACCACTAAAGAATTTCTAACCTTAGTAGCATACATTCCGTGTACTACAGGGCCAGGTTGTGGCTGTTTCTTGTGTAGGAGCAGAAAAGGGAGAGAACTAGCAGAGCCTTTGAAGAGGTGTGGGAGAGGAAGGGTCACAGCTCTGCTCCCATTTTGCAACATGCAGGAGTGCTCTGGGGAGCTTTAAGAGAAATTGTGCTAAGCAGAGGCCCAATATTAGAGCCAGTCCAAAAAAACGTTATTTTTCCATGGGAAATTTAGCAAAATTCTCAGATTACTTTTTTTTTTATGAACCACCACCTCAAAAAGGTCAGTTTTCCATAACACTTTGTTTTTTCTAAAAAACGACTGAAATTTACTGAAAAAAATTTCATTTGTCAAATTCTGTTTTGGTCAAAGAGCTCAACTAGCCCTACCCCCAGCCAATGCTTTTGTTCTAGGGCAGTTCTAGCTCACTTCAGCTGGAGGCAGTAGCTAAAAGACACACTTAAGCACACTCCTGAATAAACAAAACATTTCAGTTCACTCTTATTTGCTTTTAAGAAAAGAAAGCCAACAAATGAAAAAGGACAAGTAACTGGAACCTGACAGGCACTCCCTGTGTTTCTCCTCATTATAATGAAAATATTAAGGGTAAAATGTTCCGTGACATTGGTTCCTCATGATTCTCTATTTACTCTTTGCTTCACATCAGCTTGTGGTACACTGGCAGATTCGCGAGGGGAAGATCATGTAGCCAATTGTACCTAATACAGAAGGCTTCACCTTTGGGGTGGGTCAACCTTGCACCTTCAAACACCAGGTTAATGTTAAGAAGTTTTAGAGGAGGACACCACACCAGTAACTCAGAGCTGTTCCAGCTGTCTGGACCCTTACAGTTAAGATTTTAATAGTAAAGTATGACAACTTCTAATACATTTGTACAATCAAAATTGAGCAATTCACTTCTGCCTTTTGCCAACAGCAAAACATTTTGGGCACATTTGAGGAATTGTTACAGGATGCTTTAACATTGCTTTTAGCCACACAAAACCATACAGAAAGATCAGATCAGTCCACCACCTTCTTTTATATTACATCCTTGAAAAATAAGTTTAATTAAGATTTATAATTGCTGTTGGATTGGAGCCACCTTGGTCTCCCATTGGCAGGGAATGATTTAAGCATTCCAGCTGATTTACTTGCCAGTTTGAAGAGCTATTTTTATCATGGACAGCTACTATCAGGCAGCATCTCTCATGCTGCCTGTTACTTCACAGACCAATCTGAATGAATGCAAGAGATATGCCCCTTGATATCTCATCTTATTCTGCATGTACCTCTTTCATATCTTTTTGAAAAGTGGTAATTAACCAAAACAACATGATCAGTCATAAACATGCAGATGTCTTGTTTGTAGAGCAGAGCCTCAGTGTTGTATGTATTGTAGATACATTTACTATATATTGTCTCAGAGCAGGAAGCTGTTACACTGAACTTGTGTGAAGTTTTTTTCCTCTGGGAAGGAGTGACTTTTCCACTCCACATTGTGCTAGAGGGTGATTTAGTTCATTGATTCACCACACACTGAGTAATGCTGACAGTTAAGTCTAGATGCAAGTGGAAAAACTTTTTTTAGAACCATGAATTACTGCTGATTTCACATTTAATGCATGATGCAGATTCATCCTGAATTATTTAAAGTATGATTTCCACTGAGTACCCAATAGATATCGGATGCATCCGATGAAGTGAGCTGTCGCTCACAGAAGCTTATGCTCAAATAAATTTGTTAGTCTCTAAGGTGCCACAAGTGCTCCTTTTCTTTTTACAGTTACACAATTGTAAGTCTGAAGTAACTTCATGGACCTCAGCAAAATATTATGGATGTACATCAGAGGAACTTGAGCAAAATTTGGTTCAATATGTAATTATTTTGAGTATGAAGAAGTCTACAAGATTTTAGAGAAGGGAGAACCTATTTTGAAATGGACGGTATAGAACAGGGGTGGGCAAACTTTTTGGCCCGAGGGCCACATCAGGGAATAGAAATTGTATGGTGGGCCATGAATGCTCACAAAATTAGGGTTGGTGTGTGGCTGGGATGAGGAGTTTAGGGTGTAGGAGGGTGCTCTGAGCTGGCATCAAAGGGTGGGAGGGGGATTAGGGCTGGGGCAGGGGTGCAGGTTTCAGCTGGGGGTGCGGGCTCTGGGTTGGGGCTGGGGATGAGAGGTTTGGGTTGGGGCTGGGGATGAGAGGTTTGGGATGCAGGAGAGTGCTCTGGGCTGGGATCAAGGGGTTTGGAGAGCGGGAGGGGGAATCAAGGCTGGGGAAGAGGCTCGGGGTGCTCCGAGTGGCACTTACCTCAAGCGTGGTGTGACCCTGACCCTGTGCCCCAGCTGGAGTGCCAGAGCGGGGCCAAGCTGTGTGGTCCAGCCCCTGACCCAGCTCCCCAGCTGGAGTGCCGCTGAGCCACTGGTGCGGCCCCAAACCTAGCGCCCCAGCCTTAGGTCCGGGGCAGGGCCGAGCCACGTCATGCGGCTTGCAGGCCAGCTTAAAACGGCTGGTGGGCCGTAGTTTGCCCACCCCTAGTATAGAATGTACTGAATGAGTGGTAACATTGTACACGTTCACATTACTCATTACAGGTGTGCGTTTGCTATATTGCAACTAAATGTACTTTGCAATGGATAATGAATTGGTGCTTCTTCACAAACATTCAAATACACTGCTGGAGCTACTAGTCTAAGAAGCAGGTGTGTCCAGATTACATTTGAGAAACTAACTAGTGCCATGTAGAACTTGATCCTGCAAATTTATACACGTGTGGCTGAGATTCCCTATCCTCACAGCCACATGTTTGCAGGGAGAAGATTATATCTTAAATTAAATAAGATTCTAGGAAATGTAAGAGTATTTTGACCATATATTATCAGCAGAGAGATAATTATTTTGGGACATTGACATCCTAGGACAAACCTGCAATATTCCTTGCAAATGAAGGGAAAGTGGCCTTTCAGATATCATGCAACAACCTTTAACTTCTAGTTATCAAGAAGCCCAACTGTTCAAGCATTTTCTGTCTCTACATTACTGCATATGTAGCTATATACTAGTTACCTTTAGTCAACATTACCCTTAGATACCACACAATGGTCCAGATTATCCCTTTCCATAGAAAAAATAGGAGGGGAGTTCTGAGCGAGAAGATAATATCCACCAGGATTCTGTTGTAGAGATTCCCTCGTATTGTTCATACGTGGCATAGAGTTTGCCCCTACCCCAAGGAAGAGTCTCTAGCAACTTCCATGCTCCCCCCACAGACTGGCATCTTCTCTTACCCCCACACCACTCAGATCCATGGGAGGCCAGGGCATCTGCATGGAAGCCTCCCTATGCCACCACATCAACTCTTTGCTACTAATTTCCACAGGTTTCAGAAGGGTCGATGGGCCCACTCCTTCCCCTGGCCTGACCAGTTTCCACCCCTTTCCTCAGCATTGACTCTGGAAAAGCTTCTAGAATATCTGGACTGACCGAGGGATGCCATAAAAATGGCAGAGCTCCCTTCCATGTAGGGCAGGGGGAATCCAGGCATGGATTTGGAGTGGAGAAACAGGGTTAACTGAGCTAGTGGTACTTCAGACCACATGGTTATTTCTTATGGAGAAACGATTAACAATCCCACCACCACCACCACACACACCTACCTATTCATTAAATGACAAAATCACAACACGGAGATCATGCATTGCAGTGCTGACTGAACTCAGTCATCATCTGCTGGGATCAAACCTGGGACTTCCGGAGCTTAATGTATAAGTCTCTATCACCTGAGCTAAGAGACATCTCTTAGCCAGGCTGTATCAGGCTCAACAATCTCTAGCTGGCCTAGCTGCCATTAAAGGGGAGCAGAGCGCTACAGCAAGCAGGCATGGATTACACATAAAATAGACCTTTGTACTGCTTCAGGGTGACAACACATGGGCTGTATGCTGGCTGGATCCAAGACATAGTAGCTATGTTGGGAGTGTGGCTAGAATGCTGCTGCACCTTAGCTGTACTCAGCTGCCAGAGCAGGCCTTTGAGACCACTAATGTCAAGAATAGCGTAGAACAGCCATGAGGCTGCTCTCAACTGCACTGGGGGCTGAACTGGTCATCAGATAACTCAGGAATCCAGGAAGCAAAAAGGTAGCTTAAAGCCACCTTTGTCCCCTTCCCCAGGTGCAGTACCAAACAGTTTGGCTGCATCTGTGAATTGGAGGCATTGCATTAAGCATTATACAACAAAACAAGAGCAAACCATTGAAACCAAAGGGAACAGCAAATCATCTGACTCTTTCCTCCTTGCTTTTGTCTTAAATGAGAAGCATTTATGCTGAAAATGTCATTTGTAAGGGAAGCCAGCTAGCATCATGATCCGCAACAAGTGAGAAGCAACCACGAGCGGTTTATCAGTATTTCACCCAAAATTTTATTCTGGTCAGCCTCTCCCCCTCATGCAATCCAAACTGCCTCACTAATAGCAGTGATCTCAGGCCTCCTTCTACAACAGAAAGGAGAGTTAATCTTTGAGACTAGTTCTAGAAGTGGGCAAAAGCACCTGCATGTTGTACCCTTCTCTGCATTTCCAAAGCCTGGGCTAAATTCTGCCCTCAGATACATGCATACAACTCCAGTGGGAACTGTGCATATCAGAGAGCAGAATCTGGCTAAGTGAGATCATCCCACTGATGCAATTTGCTCATAGCCAGCCTGAGGAGAGAGAGTCATGAGCTTGCTTCCAAACCAGCCTCCCATGTGATGGTGTCAGCTTTCTACTTGGTCATAGAGTTCACTCACCATTGGGTGCCTCCTTGTGGTTATTTCTAGGGACTCTCCATTCAGGTCAGATACCTCCCTCCTCACTCTCCAGGAGTCATGAAGTTCCCTCCAGCCAGGTCACTATAATTTTCTCCTTCTGGGGTGTCAAAATCCCACTGGGTCAACTGTCTTTATGCTGTTCCAGTCTTCTACTCCCAGGCCAGGTCCTATGTCGCTATTCTGGGTTCCAGCTATTTTCCTAAACTCCTTCCTGCATCTCTCTGGATTTACAAGCCAAAACACTCTCCTCCCAGGGAGTAACTGTAGACTACTCTTTTCATTGGTTTCTTACCAGGCTCTGTAACCAAGTACAAGTCCCTTCCCCCAAAAAGCAACTACAGCTTACTGTCCTTATAGCCCTCTTCTAGGCTCAGCTTGCTGGCTTTATCCAAACTCAGCCTGCCCCTGCCCAGCTGGGCTTCGTTTGGCTCTCCCACAGATGCAGCCTATCATGTTAATTGTCCTAATAACCTGCTCTGCCTTGTGTGGAGGGACACCCATTACACAACCTCATCCCCAAATTCTGTCATGAAAAGAATTATAAAAACAAACAAGTTGAATATACGTGAATAGACTCCTTGAATAGACAAGTTCATTAGACACCTGAACTATCCACTCATCCTGAGCCATCCTGTCCATGCCCTCAGGCCTAACGCATGTGACCTTTTTCAAGCATTCATTCAGGAGCATTACCTATGATCATCATGTGCTTTCACTTAAAACAGGGTTCCCTAAAAGGGGATGGAAGAATCATGTGCTCATTCACTAGCAGAGGGTTGGGTATGAGTGGAGCTTTAGGTCCCTAGCTCACTTTTTTGGGTTACTAAATTCATAAATGTTGCCACAATCCACAACTATTTTGTCACTAAAGGTGGGAAGCTACCCCTGGGGAATTTGGGGTGGGGGCAAGTGGGGGAAGAGGAGGAGTATATCCTGAAGCCCTAATTAGAACCTTGTTAGAAGGCAAGTCAGGGGTGCACTGGCTGTTGTTAAAGAATAAGAATAGCTCTTATCCAGTGCTTTTCATCCATAGATTACAGATTGCTTACGTATATACAGATGGCGCTACTGAATTATGGAAAGTTGAAATAACTTGCCCAAGATCACTTAGCAAGTCTGTGGCAGGGCAGGGTCAGGCCTTCTAATTCCGAGTTCCACACACTGTCCCCTAGGTTCTGAAAGAGGGGCTGAGTTATGGGGAAGAAAGATCCAAAGTGATCAAATCTGAAATAGCATTAGGCATGATTTTAAGGGAAATTCAAAAAGAAAGTATGTCAGTTTACCTCTTGCAGGGCTGTTTAAGCTCAAAGAGGCAATTTCAGATGCACAGGAGAGTATCTCTGACAGGAGTTAGAGCTTTAGTTCCTGCGGACAAGAAGTTGTGGAAATGGAAGAATTCTACAACCTATTACATAAGATACATTATTTTTAATTTTTTTGTATCTTGAAGAAAGACTTAGAAAATAGGAATAGAAAGTCAGGAATGTGTACGCTGCAATTAAACACTTGTGGCTGGCCCATGTCAGCTGAATTGGGCTTGTAGGGCTCAGGCTGTGGGGCTGTAAATTTGCAGTGTAGACAGTTGGGCTCATCTGGAGCTCGAGCTGACATGGGCCAGCCACGAGTGTTTAATTGCAGTGTACACATACTCATTAATTGCTGTAATTTCTGATGACTCTGCAAAGGTGAATATGATTGACTTTGCCTTGGATTTTACTGAGTAATTTATAGATAAAGATGGTGTCCTTTTCCCAGCTACGTCTAGCTTTGAGCAGGATCATAGCATTCCCTTGGGTTACTCTGTATTGGCAACAGTCTAAGATCTAGAGTGGTGACCGTTTTAAAATAAAGAGGTTCCAGGGGGAAGAAACATTCTTTCAACAGCAGTAAGATCTCTTTATTTCAAGATTTCAGCACAAATATATCAAAAAATGACTAACACTTTGCAAAGGCAAGAGGAGATGTGCTTCTGTGGTGTGCATGACGTTTTAGTTTATGCATCTAGTCTGAGTTAATTATGGTAGCAGGGCTCTATTTTCACTGAGGCAGAAGGTATGGCATTTATCGAGTGCAGAGTCAATGAACTGATAAACAAGAGTAGGCAGCATTCCCCAAGGAAGGGATTGTTTTAAAATTCAAGGCTTTGCCATTCTCCGTACAAAGTCTTTGGTCACATTGGTGTATTTGTGATCACTAAACACACTTGTTTGAAGGTATTTGGCATAGATCTGTATTCCAGGGTCTGGATAGTCTTCTAGAGATTAGCATGTGGAAGGCCCCCTCCACAAACTAGATATTCCCCCTTTCTGCATGGTAGAGAGAAGGACCAGTACTTCTAAGGTACCATTCTACTCTATCCGGCCCGACATGAATGCCCCTCCCATAGATGTCTGTAAACAAGAGGCCTTGCAGAAGGCACTATGACCTTCATGGCACTATGGTTTCTGTGTGGGGATTTAGGTGGGAGCTAATATAGGTAGGAGCTATGTTATCTGGCTGCCTAGCTCAGTGTTATGATTGCTGGCTTATGGTAGTAAAGGTTACGGCCCCAGTCCCCGTAGGGTAATAATAAGTAGTCTTCTAACTTCCCTCTGCAGCTTCATTGGGACCTAGCCAGTGGCAGCTTGGTTCTGTGAAGGGATCCTTGAACAGTTTTCCCCTTAGCCACTTCTAATGGGTTGTCCCCTAGAAAGATGATCTGGGCTCATTTTGTGGTTTGCACAATTTGCTTTTCTCAGTAAATATTTTGATGTAGTGAATTCTCACTTCTGCCATTGAATAGTAGTTCTGGGCTCTAGGCAGATTAACATGTTCCTTTTCTTTGCATCGCTTAGTCCCACCATCCTCATTCTATTTCTAGTTATATCTTGTAATTGAACTGTGGTGCTTATTGCCACAGGAATTGTTGAGGCCAAGAATTTAAGATTCAGAAAAAGGATTGGACATTTATATGGATAAAGACTATCCAAAGTTGTCATAATTAATTATATCACATTTTGGAAGGACATTTAGCCTTGTGCTTGAGGCTTTAAGCCAATCTCTCTTAGAAATCAGGATAAGACCTAATGTGGGAGAAAATTATTTCACATCTTCCTCTGAATAATCTGGTGTTGGCCACTGTCAGAGACAGGGTAGTGGACTAAATGAACCTTAGATCTGATCCATTATGGCCGTTCCTGTGTTCCTAGTTAATTACTGGACCATTCGTAATTGCCCATAAATATAGTTAAACTTTTTTTACCCTCTTATCTATTGTCTTGTCATGCCAATCAATTTTCTTCCCTTGTATTTTCCTAATCTCACCCATATTCTGCTGCTTGTGGCCATTATTCTTTTATCCAATTTATTTTCTTTGCTTTTCTGAAGAAATCTGTATTTTGGAAAAGCAGACCGACCACTTTTTGATATTAGGGAAGGATATCTGCTTTCTGTGACTCTATCCCAGAAAAAGTGGCCTTAGAGGGCACAAGGAAAGTTTCTCTATGGATTTAAGGTTCCTTATACTTCAGGTATAGGTATTTTGAAGGCCAGGATTTGTTGTGAAGTTTGGACACACTTCTTCATTCCCCTTTCCTGGACAGACCAAAGACTCCCAACTATTTGACCTCTTTTGCCATAGAGGTAGCTCTTACTTTACGCTCTTCTCTCTGCTAAAAACATGAGGAAGTGTTAGCTGTTGTTTTCATAAACCAATATCAAATTGAAAGGGTGAAGTTAATATCCCTGTGTTTTGGTAGCCAGGAACCTTTTATGTAAATATATTTTTTCCTGAAGAACTTGAATGGATTGCTAAATATAGTGTCCAGTCTTCAGATGTAAAATCAGCATTTGCACCTTGAAGGAGCAGTCTATAAAGCCTGTACATACCCCCAACCCCAGTGCCTTACATCTAGTGTAATCATTTACAGCTGTGTGAAGGAGACAGACTGTTACCAAATTCAGAATGGGAGCATTTTACACCTGTTAAGCATGTGATATGTGTATGCAAGTGACTATCCAGAGTGCAAGAAAAGCAATGGAGAATCAGGCTCAGAAGGTTTTAATTGTATCAGCTAATTTAAAATGTAACATCCTTGAGATTGTGACCACATCATAGCCGCAGTATACAGCACTGATCACAAGGAAGACTAATACTCTCTTCAGTAAAATGGAGGTGAATAACAACAACCACTCAGTCTCTCAGTGGGGTTGCCCGGGCTCACATAAAGAACTGAATTTGGCTCTCAGAGTCTAGTTTTCAGAGGCAGTTTTGTATTTATTCCTCCCCTCTATCTGCCCCTGAGTCAAACAAGTCAATGGAGCCTTCTTAGTGGACAGCAGCTACTATAGGCCAATATCAATTAAGAGCATGTGTCCTCTGTGCTGCCCCCATGCAGAGCCCCCCTGAAGTCACGGGGGCTCCATGTGGGTGCAACAGGCTGCCTGCTTGCTAACAAGTGCATGATATTGGCCACAGGTAGGAGTTCTGGTAGCGTGGTGTCATACTGCCCAAGAATACTTCAGTGAGGCTGTTGCAGACACATGGAAAGCATTCCAGGGACCATTCACAACATATGGAGGGGACATTTTACTTAAGCAAAGCATAGTCCTGAAAACCTCCCAGCCTACATGAAGACAACCCTCTAGTTGCCACTTAGTGAATGTTGTCAGTTGAGTATCATTTGGAATTGCTTGTTACCAAGTGATTTTTGTAATTGAATTATTGATGTATTTGCAATACAGATAAGCACAGTTCATCACAGAGATGAGTCTTGCTTTTGACTCTCCAGGGTGACTTTTTGTAAACAAATATACAGCATACTCACCATATCCAGTAGTACAGTACCTGCCTACGACCTTCTTTTTGTCTTTAGTGGGGCATCAATATAAAAGGCTACGCAATAATGACAGAAGCTATTAGAGCTCAGAGATAGCTCTTGTTTCCCACTGAAAGTGTATTATTAGAGCAGAATTCACAAGGTTCATACACAGTAAGATTGAAAGTCAAGCACTGTTTTATAATTTTATCCCAGCACAGTGATAAAGCAAGATACTTGCATTTTGATTACTTGAAACATGGTAGTAAATGTATGGTTTTAAAACATGGCACTTCATTGTTTCATAAACAAGAGTGAGGAGAAGTTAGTGCATAGTTCATGTTATGCAAGAATTGTAAGAAATCAGAATGAAACATAAATCCATTTCACAAATATGCTTTCTGATATCCCTACAGGGTGAAGATGATTAACCACACAAGGTGGTTTATATGATTATATATATGGTTTATGATTAACCACACAAGGTGGTCACTGTTCTTGCTATTCTTATTCCTGCAATTGTCCAATCCTTGTTAAAGTATTACGGCCAGATCATCCTTTTCCATGGAAAAATCTGCAGATGGGGAAGCGTACCAGGTTGATGGAACAGGAAATTGCATGCGTGCTCTAGTATAGGCATTTTCTATGTGAGGGATTCTTCCCACACTATGCCCCTGTATTCTGCTGCAGCAGCATATAAAGGATGAGGAAGGACCTCAGCCAGCTGGGGAGAACTCCTGGGTGCAAGCAGTGTGCAAAACTGCTGTAGACAGCTGTACTCAGGCCCCTCACAAGCACCATTGTAGGAGTGTAGCTAGGGCTGAAAGGAGAGTTCCCACAGGTCATATCACCAGCATGATTGACAGCTCCATCTTGTGGAGCAGCACTAGCAGTGCAGGCACCAGCCCCAAATCCAGAGGGTGCAAATGTATCTACCCGGGTTGTGTATTGTGTGCTGCATCTCCAGGACTGAGAACAACAGAAATGTGGTGGTAGCCTAGAATAACAATTCAGCCCCATTTTTAAAGGTAATTGAAAAGTCTCCTGCTTTCTCATTATTATTTGCCAGGCTGGCCACATTTAAAGCATTGGCAAACGAATTAATCCATCCTGCTACTCAGAAATCCTAGCCTATTTTAAATAGTAATAACAGTGTTTACCCAGATAGAAGCCACCACCATCCTCCTGTGCTGTGGGAGAAATGGAGCTAGGCAACTTATGGTATAGTCTGTGCATAGATGACGAACATATGAAAAATTGTCATGAGATAATTCTCCAGTGCATGTGATATCTTTGTGTTCTTGCTAATGAATTTTATGTTGTTTTGTGTCTATTTCCTCCTATATTTCACCTATAAAATCCAGAGTATCCATGTAAAACAAGTGCTCACAACAGTTATCCCAGTCCTTCCTGCTAAACAGAGTTTTATTATGTTGCCAGGAAGTTCTCATAGGTACTGTATGCATAAGGAGTGCAGTATCTCTAGCATGAGATCAATCTTCCCAAGGAAGTTTTATGTCTGCCATTACTGAAATATCTGAATGGGAGGTAGGAAAGTGCTATTATCCCCATTTTACAGATTGGGAACTAAGGCACAGAACAACTAATTGACTTGTCCAAGATAACATAGACTTGCTATGGCAGAGTGAGAAATAGGACTCAGTTCTCCTGCATCCCAGGCTACGACCCATGCTGCAGGACCGTTCTTTCTCCCTAGATGGAGCATGTATCATGTGGTTTGTTCTGTTCCCTTTCCATGGAAGGGTGACTGGAGATCGCGCACATTTTCAGCCACTCCCCCCAGTTTACGTTAGGATACTTTCTACAGCTGGCCAATAAGCTTACTGCAGTATCAGTCCACCTATTTTCAAATATAGCTATTTTGGCCCACAGAAAGTGTGAAGCAAATGAGAACATACTCCTAAACACATACTGGTACAATTCTCTGGCGCAATCAGCATGTGTAATGTGAGTCACAGTTTCAAAACAATTTCAGTCTTACAAATCTGAGGCATTTCAATAAATTATGTCATGCCACATTCAGAAAGAAAATACCCTTTTTTGTTATGCTAAGTGTAATAGCTTGCAAATCTGTTGTAGTAATGAAAATACATAATATAGCAGAGATTTCTTTATCAAAAAGATTATTTGGCTCTGTTGGACATTGTGTTCCATATTTGTCAAGGGATAGCAACATAAGAGATTAAATTAATTCTAGAGGCTGCACCACCCACCTTGTAAGATTGTAGACTAGAAAGAGTCAAAGCCAAACATTGGAAGTAGTCTTTAGTGACGGGGCAAAGATAGGAAGAAGAGGCACAGTAACTTGGTCTTTACTTTGCCAAAACTCCTAATGGGGACCATGGGTCTGAGTAAGGGCTGCAGTGTTGAACTCATAAGGGGAACTCTTAGGGTATGTCTTCACTACCCGCCGGATTGGCGGGCGGGGATCGATTTATTGCATCTAGTTTAGACGCGATAAATCGATCCCTGAGCACTCTCCTGTTGACTCCTGTATTCTAGCACCGCGAGAGGCGCAGGCAGAGTCCACGGGGGAGCGGCAGCAGTCGCCTCACTGCGGTGGAGACACCACGTTAGTCTTATTGGAGTCAATGGCAAAACCCTCACTGACTTGAACAAACACAGGAGTGAGCTCAATATTGACTAAAATGATACTTAACTACTTCCAGCTTCTCAAGTGAACACTCAGATATGAAAATGACATGCATGGTACACTGGCAGCCTCCAGCCCTGAGACCGCCAGTAGAATTAAAATGGTACGTTACTTCCCTCTAAAGGCCTTTTTTTCAAATTCATTTTTTGCTATTCATGTCCACCAGTTTAAAGCCCCCACATCTGTATTCCAATAAAAATGTGGGTGTTTGATAGTCAAAAAATATCTTCAAATATCTTCAAGGCCTTCACTTCCGAAGTGAACATGATACGACTTTGAGGGAGGTGTAAATTTCTGTAATCTCATTTTGATTAAGTATATATTTTTCCAAAAGGAACAAAAGTCTCAATATTGTCCCAAATGAAACTCACTAGCAAGACTCCCATTTACTTAAAAGGGTGAAAATCCAGGCCATTATTTCAAGCAAATTAGAACTAAGTAAATTCATCTATTTTAACAGGTTCTCTGCAGCAACAGTCTACTAGAGTCAACTGACTACTGGCTACAGAATCAGAGGACACCGTGCCGAATTGGCTTTGTGGAAGACAAATCAGAAAACAAATGTGCTTCAGTAAGTACACAGAAGTGTTACACCCATGTGGGGAAAAGTGAGGGAAGGGAGTTGTCTCAATGAAGGCACAAATTAATCAGCCATTAAAAAAAATCACTGCGTGGTAGCAGAAAAAATATGTAATCAGTTACTTAACCTAAAACTGGAAATCCTAAACTTCAATCTGGATTAAGACAGTTAAATAAACAGGCAAAGCAAGAATACAGGCATAGATTTGTATACAGTAGACACTGAAAAGATCACTTTGGAAGTTTGCCTACAGACTTAGGACCATCATATTGATCATCATATGGACCATCATAGTCCACAGCAGAAAGATAAGGCTAAAAAATAAGCATACAGAGAATTCTTCCATGTTTTAAATGAAATTTCCATCTCAATATTCCATTCTCAACCATTCCATGCTAAGGGTCTGATCCTGCAAGGTACTGAGTTCCCTCAACTCCCATTTCAGTCAAGGGGAGCTGGGCTTTCAGCATCTCTCAGAACTGGCCACTAAGAAATATGCCATTTTAGGGTAAGTCCACACTGCAAAAAAAGCCCTGCAGCAGCAAGTCACATAGTGTGGGGAAGCTGACTTGGGATCGCCCTAGAGGGCTAAAAATAGCAGTGTAGACTTTCCTGCTCAGGCTGGAGCCTGGGCTCTGAGAGCCTCCCCTTCACTGCACATGCCCAAGGCAGTTGACCCAGGCTCTGAGACTGTCTCCTGCATTTTTTGTTTTGTTTTTGCTGTGTAGCTGTCCCCTTTGAGTAATAGAAACTCATTGTAAGTCTGCTGTTCTGAGACACATACCCCACCAAACTCTTGTGTAAACGTGCAATTTACCAAAGTTGCTACTGCAGCCTTGATGCTGCAAAACTCTGCAATGCCCCAACCCCTCCTTTCTTGGGAGGAGGCTATTAGGATCCTTCAGCTCTGCCCTGTTCTTCTTATGGCATACTCTTGCCCACCCTGCATGACAGGTCCCCTATTGAATAGAGGCATGACCCTTGCCCCCTTCCCTCCCACCTCTGCACAGAAGCTTTTGCAGCCTGCATAGTAGAATCTTGGTGCCTAGCTGATATTCATTGTACAAGAAAAACGGAGAAGGGGGGGGAAAGCAATTCCATTGAGTTGTGGCTTGATTGTTCAAAAGAAAAAAAAAAGCTACCCTTTAAATAATCCTCACTATTATTAGACATGGAAACAACTTTATGCTCATGAGGGGTAAATTGTGTATACCTAATTTTAGAAGCTCTTTCAAATGCAATAGTTAATGCTAGAAAACAAAAGCAAAAGCTTACTTCTGTGATGGCCCAGAATCTTAGGTCAGCTTAAATTTTAGAAGGTCGCATTAAATCTTGCTACTGAAATGTTTTAGTTATGATGCTGATATAAGCAGAATTGAAGTTTTGTTTCTATACCTAATTGACATACTCCTAAAAAAGCATAGGCCAGAGTTTCAAACGTTGTTGCCTAAAGTTAGGCAATTAATTTAGGTGCCCAAGAATGGGTACCTAACTTTAGGCAACCATTTTCCAAAGTTTTTGTCTTAGTATTCAAACTTTGAAGTGGGGCAGAGAATTTAAATTACCGGTAATTGTGTTTGTTTAAGGTGCCCTCCCCACTGAGTTACCTCGGCAAGATTGTGTTTGGTCCTACAGAGGTTCACCAGTGTGATAAGGGAACACAACAAAACTGCACTTGGATGCAAGGAATGAGCATGATCCCAGCACGCATGCCAAAGGAGTGCAAAGAATCTCGCCTTGTGCCACTGGCATGATAGACATTCCAAAAATAGTGGAGGACTTGGGGAGTGGGACAGAGACATGAGGATGCCCTCCTCCATGTCCTCCATTAACCAGTGGAGTAGATCCTACTTAGGAGAGAGTACGTACTACCCTCTTGCAAAGAGGGGAGGAGAAGCTGCTCTTCCCAGTGCTCTGAGCGGTACTGTGTCTCCTTTAAGCACACTGCCTTTGCCCTAGTGGGAGCTTCCAATGTCCCACTGAATGTAGCTTATGTCTGTAAAACCCACTATGGTCTTTTGTATTTAATACACTCTTGTTATTGTTTGCTTTTACCAAAGGCAGACAGTAATATTTTTACCTATTGAGTATTCAATTTTCCTTTGAATGAATGAGTTTTCATTTTAGCTGTATGTGGTCTATGGTGTCTGGTTGTTAATACCCACAGCTCATCTCAAAATTGTCTTCCATGAATATTGGTTGCTGTCATCACATCCCATTATGGATTAGCACAGTTAGTACAAATAAAAATAGATGTGTGGCTGCCCTACATATGCTGGCAAGTACATTAACATTAATCTTTTTAACTAAACTGTGACAGGCTTCCTGCTCACAGAGAGACAACGAGAATGATTAAACAGAATTGGTCTTTCTGATATATGTGGGACCCCATTATTTTTTAAAGTGGGTTAAAAAAAAAACTTTCACACAAAGGTTTTTCTTCCTTACTCTAAATGAGAGATTGTGAACTCTTGTGTGGACCAGTGTTATAAACGCTAGGAGGTCTGCTGATTCCTAGCATACCCTGTACCAGGTACCCTCATTTAAGCTTGTTTCCATCAAGCCATCATTTGCTTTGAAAATTTGGGTAGGAGGCTTGTGCAACTGCAAAATAAATGGAACCTGCAACATCCTGCAGGCTGCCTGTCTAAATCCAGGCTTGCCTTACTTGAACCTTGTATGAATGGTCGAACCATCTGAGAGCAAGCAAGGTGTGTAGATAGTCATTGGAGGATCTGTTTGCTATGATCATCTACAATAGTTGGTGTGTACAGGAATCACAGCTAGAAGTATATCACTGCTGTCCATTCTCTGGTTATATGGTGACTTTTCATTCAGCTGACAGGTAGACAACCAATGGACATAAATTACCTCACATAACTTCATGCTAAAGTCCATTGCTGTGGTCCTGTAGAATAGGATGTACTGGCAGTTCATATAAAACAGGGGAGGGTGAACTATGGATTGACAGCCGCATGGTGCAGTGGGGCTAAGGCAGGGTCCCTGCCTGCCCTGACCCTGCGCTGCTCCAGGAAGCAGCCGGCACCACGTCCATGTGGCTCCTGGGGGAGAGGAGGGAGAGGGCTCCGTGCGCTGTCCTTGCCTGCAGGCACTGCCCCCTGCAGCTCTCATTGGCCAGGAAGTTTGCCCACCCCTGACATAAAATCTTTCATCTTTAAAGAAAATGTGAACAATAGCACTGACACTAAATTAAACCTAGCTTGATCAATAGTGATTTGTTTTGTAGTGGTTTCCAAATGGATTAGAAATAAAGTAATATGTAGCTTTGCCATAATGTTGAATTTTAGCAGTGTAAATTAGAAAGTGTAGCTAATTACAGAAAGCCTTTTTTTTTTGGCAAGGAATGAAGAACTAATCAAAAGCCATCATACAATAAAATATATGGATTCATTGGGTGCATCTTGTGAATGAGCAGCTCAAATTACTATAAAAATATACTGAACTTTAATGAGAATGTCTATAATGTTGCTGACTTGAGAAGATTAATGAGCTCTGTTTAACCACACACCTCTTTCCCTCTGTGGGGTGGTGATAGCCATCTGATAAAGGGCATTTGTCAAAAAACTTTTGACCACTCTACCATCTTCCTCTGCAGGACTACATCTAATATTACCAACATTGGAACAGTTTCCAAACAAACCCTGTTTAGAAACAGAAACCTGAAGGGTTTCCTTCTCTCCCTCCACCACTTAAATTACACTGACTGCAGAGCTAGGATGGATAATTTTCAGTGTTGAACCTGCGATTGGTTTGTTATATCTTTAAGAAGGAAGCAAGCTGCCTCTAGCCCTGGAAGCTCCTGAAACATAGGACCTTAATATCATAACATTATGCAGAGGAAAGACATTTTAGGAAACTTTTTGGAGGTTTCTAAACCATTACTTGGAATTTTTCTCCTACCTTCAAGGCCTGTACAGTTAGATTCTTGAATCTAAGGGCTTTACTACCAAAGGGACACAAAAGAATCTCAACAGTATTTTTAAGAACTCTCCACATTATTTCTAAATATATTTTTTTAAAAAGAGGGAGGTGGAGGTGTAAAACAAGATATGTGATGCTATTGTTGAAAGGATTAATCTGCGCTCATTTATCATAAGCTGCATAAATCACACATGATTTTCCCACTTGAAGTAATGAGGCTTTCTACAGGTACCATTTATTTATTCATTAAATTGTCTTGCCTGAGAAATATTTCCCTTCTTTTTCCAAGCATAGGCCAATGTGTTTTTCCAATGGGGGGTGAGAGGATTCCAGTATAGGTAAAATTACGCCCTGGACCAGGGACTGCTTTTCTAGACATAAAACACTGTATATTTAAGGTCAGGTATTTTCTGGCCCTGCAGGACTAGAAACAGAAGCTGTATACCATTGAGAAAGGGGGTTGGAAGCATTTCCCAGCTTCCCTATACCACCCCCCCACCCCCGTACTCATTTCTAACTTTAAAGTCATGACACAGTGTATAGAAAAGCTCTTTTTAAGGTCATTTAAAGTGTATTTATGGCTCCTTCAGAGACCTATATGGTCAGACAGGACATTCAGATACCTGGCTTTATAGGTAGTGGGTTATGGGAACAGTTTCAGTACAATGTTTAAAAATGTAACCGTTCCTGAAACAGTTTTTCTGCAACATATACTGAATTCACAGACTACGTGATGATGTAGGCAGTTTAAATGGTTTAGCAGTACTCTTTTGGGAGTACATTTTCAATTCATCCAAGTTTTTGCCATTAGGGATGAAGTAATACACCCCTCCGATAGTGATGCTGAAAAAATGTTTATATATACTACATCATCATGTGCGTATATAAGTTCAGGTGTGTACATAGACACATGTGAATGATAAAAGATATTATGGATGCTTTTGAGCAGCAACATTCAGAAAAATCCATAAGTGTAATCTATATTGTTCATAGCTAAAGAAGCCATTTTGTTGTGGTATTTTTAAATGAAAATTAAAAGTCTGATCATGGTAAAATGGGAAAAATCCACTTTATGTATTTGTAGAATTTGTAGCACCTCTGTTTAGGCAGCCATAAACGTTATGCACTTGTACAGCTTTACTCCTACAATTGGGCATCTAGACCGGGAATTAGGAGAGTGTGTTTATTTTACCTTTCAGTCCCATGGTTATTTGAGCATCTTACAGAACAGCATTATATCTTTCACAAATTGAAATCCAGCCTTCGTTTTCCAGACCTAAGCCATAATTAGCAGGGGTATTTTTAGTCCTAAGCCCTATCTTACTGTTCAGTTTGACAATACCTTAATTATATCTTGACAAGGAATAGGAATCAACAGCTGACGGCTCAGTTGCGGCATAAAACCACAGTCCTGTCTTGGAGGACGTTGTCACACTGCCTCAGTAGGGAAGCAAAGGGCTTCCTAGACTGGCCAGGGATCATGCCACTCTTAAAGGGGTGCAAGGTGAGGCTTCACCCCTCCATGATGGGCGTGGGAAGATAGGACCACCAAACCCATTCCAGCTCATCTCCTCCTCCCTGATTCCTCTGATCTTTTTAAGGTAATTTTAAGTGTATTTATGGCTCCCTCTGGGACCTATACAGTCAGACAGGTCACTCAGATACCTGGCTTTATAGGTAGCGGGTTGTGGGAACAGTTTCAGTACAATGTTTAAAAATGTAACCATTCCTGAAACAATTTTTCTGCAACATATACTGAATACACAGACTACATGATGGTGTAGGCAGTGTAGTTTAAATGGTTTAGCAGTACTCTTTTGGGAGTGAATTTTCAATTCATCCAAGTTTTTGCCATTAGGAACAGAAGAAATATACCCCTCTGATAGTGATGCTGAAAAAATGTTTATATATACTACATCATCATGTGTGTATATAATTTAAGGTGTGTAAAGAAACACCAGAGATTCCAGTGAATCACTTGCTCTATGTGGATTAAGTGATTCACTGAAATCTCTGGTGTTTCTTTATGCATGGTCCAGTTATACTTTATGCTGAAAGTATATGGAAAATCATCTGCAGCACAAAGGGAGGTGTTAATACCATTATACAAAGCACTGGTAAAGACCTCATCTGGAATACTGTGTGCAGTTCTGGTCTCCCATGTTTAAGAAAGATTAATTCAAACTTGAACAGATGCAGAGAAGGGCTACTAGGAGAATTCGAGGAATGAGAAACCTACTTTATGAACGAAGACTCAAAGAACTTGGCTTGTTTAGCCTAACCAAAAGAAGGCTGAGGGGAGAGATGATTGCTCTCTATAAATACTAGAAAGATAAACACCAGGGAGGAAAAGGAGTTATTTAAGTTAAGCAGCAGTGTGGACACAAGAACAAATGCATATAAACTGGCCATCAACAAGTTTAGGCTTGAAATTAGATGAAGGTTTCTAACCATTAGAGGAGTGACATTCTGGAACAGCCTTCCAAGGGAAGCAGTGGGGGCAAAAAACCTAACTGACTTCAAGGCTGAGCTTGATAAGTTTATGGAGGGAATGGTATGATGAGACCTCCTACAATGGCATGTAGCCTATCTGTGACTGCTAGCAGCAAATATCTCCAATTGCTGATGATGGGACACTAGATGGGGAGGGCTCTGAGTTACTACAGAGAATTCTTTCCCAGGTGTCTGGCTGGTGGGCTTTGCCCTTGCCCACATGCTCAGAGTCTAACTGATCACCATATTTGGGGTCAGGAATGAATTTTCGCCCTGGTCAGATTGACAGAGACCCTGGGGATCTTCCTCTTCCTCTGCAGCATGGGGCACGGGTCGCGTACAGGTATACAATAGCGTAAATGGCAGATTCTCTGTAACTTGAAGTCTTCAAATCATGATTTGAGGACTTCAGTAACTCAGCCAGAGGTTACGGGTCTAATACAAGAGTGGGTAGGTGAGGTTCTGTGGCCTGCAATGTGCAGGAGGTCAGACTAGATGATCACGATAGTCCCTTCTGACCTTAAAGTCTGTGAGTCAAGATCTTCCTTTATGTACTGATCTTGCATGCATTTGCTTTCAGAAGGAACTACCATCGTATTTAACTGCTGTCTTTATATTGGCTTTGTACACTTGCTAAACATTTGTTTGTCAGCACTTTCTAACCAGCGCTACACTCATTTTATACAGAGCCCAGAATTCTTTCGGTAATCTTTTTTGTGGGGAAAGAAGAGACTGACACTAAACTTTGGGTTTTAACATCTGGTTTGGTTACCCTCTGGTCTTCAACCTGGAGCTGCCATCTTCTCTTATCCCCTGTGATCCACCCACCTAACTTACCACACAGTAAAAAAAATAGCAGTTCTTGCATACCTATCTCTTGCAATGCTATAAATACTGCTCTATAGAGCTGGGAGGTTTATGTGTAGCAGTGCAGCCAATGTCCCCCTCAGGATCTTAAGATGTCATTTTCATAAAGCACCAAGATCTAGTTCCTTAAGAAATGGGAACCCTGATGTTACTTCCAAAACAAACCTCTTGCCCAGGTCTATGATAATTTCCTGCTGTCATAACCACAGGGCTCACTATAACATAAATTACAGCGTGAGGTGAATAGAAATGTGTTAAACTAATTATTAACATATTTTATATACAGGACAGCAAAAGGGAGCAGATGGCACACATGGCATAAATATTTATTGGCATATTTTCTTTAAGTATAAATCATAAGTGACAATTAATTACATCAAAACCAAAAGGAATAACCCTTAATGAGAAGAAAACAGTCACAGCTGTCGCTGAAGCTGTGAAATATGGAGACAGGACTCTGGCTGATTCACAGATGCAGCCATGCCATTAAAATAAGGGCAGTCTTTAACATATCAACCCATGGTTGGTATAAACCCACCAAGATATCTGAGTTATGGACCTTCTCAAATATAATTAGGACCAAATTTCAGATGTATTTTTTCATCAGCTCTTGCCAAAGTGCACTAAGGCCTCTTAGTACCATGAACACATGTTTTGAAGGGATTTAAGTTTGAGGGGAAGAGAACAGCTATTGAAGGCCATATCCTGGGCCCAGTTCACATGAACGGGAGGGAATCAGAAGACTCAGGAGGTCATGGAAGTGATCTGTACTGCGGGCTGACTGCTCCTGGGGACAGTCAGCTACAGTCAAGGGGAGCAGCTGAAACCTTCATCTGCTCCACTGGCAGCACTTGTGGAGCTACATGGGGTGGGGTGGGGGGATCGCACGTAAATGAGCTTCCTGAACACTGTATGCAGACGCTTCCCCATCTCCCTTCAGGGAGAGAGGTTATTCCACATTCCTATTGACTGACTGCAGAGAGCAAATATTTATACCGACAACCCTCTTGCCTCTGATTGGCTGAGAGTTTACAGTTATACTATGTAACATACTGGCCACCTACGCCCAGCTGCCTTGTAGCTGGTTCAGAGGATGGCCATCAGCAGCTGCTCCTAACTGATGAGATACTCCTTGAATTCAAGTGGTAGAGGTTTGTGCTTTCAGGTTCAGTCCCTACTGACAACCTGCACAGGGTTGTTAGAAGAGGTGGTTCATTTTGGAGATCTGAACCATTGAGGATCTAAGCTACTGAGGTGTGCAAAAGCTGTACCTGTTATAGGAAATTGGGGGAGGCCAGAGAATTTTTAAAAAGCCACTGAACTGAAAACATTACTCAGACATTTTGCATTAATTTGAAAGGGGTTGTTAACAATAGAGAATCATGTCTCAGTGAGTTACTGAACTATAAGGGTAAATGGTTTGTACCATACAGCACTCTGATGAAGCTCCATATAAGTGTCTGAAGAAGGGAGCTATTCGCTTCTTAGTGGGGATGTTTATTTTTCTATAGTTGCTACGTTTTAAGTGAAGTTAAAGTGAAAAGATACATACAAAATGAAGAAAAGAGAATGCTCTTTACTGTTCTTTTGCTCCCTGTATCTATTGTCCTTACAACAGCCCTCTGCCACAAGAACGTAAGCACAGCACAGGATGCCAGGAAACCATTAGTTCTAATCCCACTGCTTAACCTCTGTTTCCCCATTTGTACAAAGGAGATAATACCTATCCCACAGGCGACTGTGAGGATTAGTTAGCTCATGTTTGTGTTTCACCCTGAAGATACACAGCACTAAGTATTGTTTTTACATCAGCAAAAAAACAAACAAAAACCCCTTTTCCACTTCTGCCCCAAACCAGAAGGATATTATTCAAGTAGTAATTGCCTATCTCAAGATGAATCTGACTGTATATCAGATGAGTGAGGCAGAGAAATAAGATAGGTCCATTGACATTAATGAGTTATACATGCACACTGAACAGAATGAGACCCTGGGTATTTGAGAACCTGACAGGGCTAACAGATTATTTACATGGCCCCAAGCTAACAAAGATTGAGGTAGAGGAGAGGGAAAGCAAGTGTCTAATTTCCTTCCACTCTCACGCCCAGAAGAGGGCAGTTGTCACTTTCTCCAGTCCTGTGGATTGCTGAGGAGAAAGGGAAGGATCATGCTAGCTTTGAAGTTGCTGTGTCCCCACAGGGCTCTCCATCTTTGCTGATCTGCGTGGACTTTAAGGCCAATGCTGAATTCTGCTGTTGATAGTGGAGCCTTCATGCAAACTAGTGAACTCCATTGACTACAGAGGAGATGCTCATGATTTACATTAGTACAAGTGAGAGCTAAGTAAGGCCAGAGAAGTACCCACTGCAAGTATGTATTAGACATAGGGCTGGCCAAAAAGCAAGAATTCCACTGTGTGAAAAATTGAGGTTTCAGAATAATTTTTTTGTTCCACATTGAAATGAAACTAAGGCCTTTGCAAAATTGGTGAAAAATCAGGAGAGAAAGGATAGTCAATTGCACGGTGCTTAGGGTGCTCACGTGAGCAAGTCCATGATCTGAATCAGGCAGCGTAGGAACATGAACCTGGGTCTCTCACATCCCCAGTGAACACCCTGACCTCCAGGCTATTGACACGCATCTCTCTTCTCTCCCCCATGATTTCTTCCAATGGATAAGGCCAAAGCATTCTTCTTCATATTTCCACTTATCTCATCCTGCATCCACGTCTTTAGAAAATCAAACACCTTCCGCCCAGCGTTCTCGTTTCTACATTTTACAGCTGGTTTCTCTGCCAAAGGCATGTTGGCAAGTATGGAATTTAAACACAAGCAGCACTACATTTAAATTTGTATGGATAATTAGTTCAAATACCTTCCAAAAGCAAGTCATTTTTATTCTGTGTAAATAACCTGCTATTCCAAATACTTCACTTGCTACACTCAGTTTCACATCTCCTTTAATCATTAACTATTAAGGAACAAGTTCTGCCATGTGTGGGGTGAGCAGGGGTGCTTAGTGGAGTTGGGCCCTACAATGCTACTGTCATCAATACATAGTCATAACTCTTAATGACATTAATGGGAGTGATGAGAATCAATGTCCGGAAAATCAGCCTAAATTCTGCCAAAATTAAGATTATGACAAAAGATGATACATCTAAATGCAAATAATTTTTCCATTTCTGAGTTGCCTTCTTCCAAGAATCTCCAAGTGCTTTACAAAGATTACTGTGTTAATCCTCATAATACCCTGTGAAGTAAGAAAGGCGTTATCTCTAGATACAGATGGGAACACTGAGGCACATTGAGATTATGTGATTTACACACACGCCACAAGATGGCTTAGCAAATCAGTAGTAGAGCAGGGAACAGAACCCAGAGTTCCTGAATGCAAGCCTCATGCTTTGAATACTGTCCTGTGCTACTGCTGAGATGGAACCACATGGACATATCATAGAATCATAGAATATCAGGGTTGGAAGGGACCTCAGGTGGTCATCTAGTCCAACCCCCTGCTCAAAGCAGGACCAATCCCCCATTTTTGCCCCAGATCCCTAAATGGCCCCCTCAAGGATTGAACTCACAACCCTGGGTTTAGCAGGCCAATGCTCAAACCACTGAGCTATCCCTCCCCCCCTTGAGCTATCCCTCCCCCCCATGGGCAAAGCAAACATTATTAATCAAGAAAATCAGGTGAAAACTCCCCAAAAGATCTCCTTTTACACTGAATATATTTGAGTTGGCAATTTATGTTGGGTACAATCAAGGTGTGTCTCGAAACACCACCAGGAAATGTACTTTTTCTTTCTACCAGCCTGCTGAAATGTCACAAGCCTCACCTCCTCAGCATGAAGACATTCATAAGAAATTAAGTTAAAAAGATCATCCCTTGAAAAGGAAGAATTGAATGGGGGGGGGGGAAGCAATGTGTTAACTATTATCAAACTGTGGCGGGGGGGAGGGGGGAGCCAGACGTAATGACACAGACATCAGTTCTGTTACTCTGTTCTGGTTCTGTACTTCAGTGATCTATTGGCTGCAAAAATAAGCTTCTGTCTATCTAGTAACAGTCTGTAATCAAATATATATATACACACACACACGCCCGGTAAGAGGTTTAGATGCAGTATAAGTGGGACAATGGGGAAGAAAATGTTACTATTGAAACCAGCCGCCTCTCTGCGGAAAAAGCCAGCAGCAGAACTCCTCCCCATGACTGTGCCTCAAATAAACCAATGCAGTATTTCAGGGGCGGTAGAAAACCGGGCTTTTCCTCGCTCTTTAAACTAGAGGTGCATATAACAATAGTACTCAGAACAAATATAGCACCCTTCAGTCAGGAATCGGCATACCCTACAAAGCTGGCTATTATCATTCCCATTTTACAGACATGGAAGTGACGTCCAGAGGTCACTACAGAAGTCACTGGCAGAGTTAGGAACAGAAGCCACAACTCCTGGTTCTCCCAATCCATTCGCTAAATACTAGGGTAGGCTGCCCCACTCCTGCCACCGCCCTTTCAATACTGTCAATTATAATCAGTCCTCTATCTACCAGATAGTGTCCAGCTAGCCATCACAGTTTGCATTGCTTTGGCTGGCTCATTACCCCAATCTAGTTTGACAGAGGTCTACAACAGAATAGTATATAGTGGCTCTGTCCAGTGGATAGGGCACTGGCTTAGGAGTTAGTAGACTCAAATTCTCTTCCTGGCTTTCATATTGACAACCTTTGGGACATTAGGCAAGTAATTTCACTTCTGTACTTCACTTCCCTCCTCTGTAAAATGGGATTGGTACCATCCTTTGTAAAGCATCTTGAAATATGTGGATGAAAAAATATTTAAGGGCTAGGTATCGTTAAATGTAAAGTCTTCAGATGGGGGAAATGAATGAAAAAATGCCAGGAAAACAGAGATGTAGACTGCTTTCCTGAAACCATAGGAGCTAGAATCATAAAGTACTTCCTGGAGAATCTAATCCCTCTCGCTATACTAGTGCAGGGCAGTCCTCTGCCCCAACCGCTAAAACATTTACAGTATGGATCCTGGCTTCAGATGTCAGCAACATAGCCTCTGCTTGAAGCTGGGCATGCATATCTTGATACAAAATCTTGCCCTGTTTGGTCTGGCCAGCTTTTAAATATCTACAGATCTTGCATATGCAAAGTACTGTTTTTGTCATTTTACACATGAGATTCGTTACTACTGCTATCCACACGTTGTCTGCTTTACGGCTGTATTATTTGTATACAGTATCTTCTCGTTCAGCTACTTTTCGTGCTTATCTTATTAAGAAACTGTCACTCTCTACCAAGAGAGGTGCTTGAAAAGTGCTTTGTTTTGAAAACCTCAATAAGAGATTACTAAGAAGATATGCTTCGTTCCAGATAAATATGAATTCAATTTATATATTACCTCATGTAAACACCATGGTCTTGGCCTAATAATTTCAGGCTTTTGCTAAAGCAGTGCAAAAATAAATCTAAGTAATGGGAACGGCAGATAAAGAAAAAAAAATAATTTCAAGGTGCAGCCATGCCTCCCTTCCTAATTATGCAGTGGCATTTAGGGTTTTGAGTGCATATATTTAAGATGTCAAATTGACTGAATTGATGAATCTTTCTAATGCAGTTGTACAACAAGTTCTATGAGCATTGGAGTGCTGGTGATTCATGATTTCATTTTCAGGCAAATGTATGGGATCAGAGAGGTGCCTTTTGCCATTCCTTTACAAATCCACTGAAATCTGGCCAAGCCTCTGGAAATAGTCACTGCTTGCACATGCTCAGCAGAAGTTTTTTACTACATTATCCAAAGAATCCATCTGTGCTCAGCAGGGTTCCAAAGCCTAGGGCAGAGCAGGACTTTTCCAGGCAATTGCATAGGGAGACATTTTCTCCTATACCCCCCTTCTTGTGCCCAGGAAGAAGCAGCCTGGCCCCAGCGCCCAGGGATGAGGAAGAGCCAGGGACAGGCTGGGGCGAGGGACCTTAATTCTGCTTTCCCAACTTTTGGGTGCTTGATTATGCACCCTTATTCTTGTTTGTATATGATAGTGAACATTTATCTTACAATGAGCCCAGACAAAGCCTTCAGACCTCCAGGTTTCCCAGGGTTTTCCTTTTTAGGTTTCTGCCTCCATTCTCTCAGAGAAATGAACTTGCCCTTCAAGGCTTACACTCTAGCCAATCTCTTGTTTTCTTTAAAAAGAGGACTTGTCCTAAACAAAGCATGCATAGGACCCAGTCCTGCAGCCCCTTTTCCCTGGAGTAGGAAGCGGAATAATTTGCCTCACAGTAGCCCCATAATAGTGTTGATGCTCCTTCCTCGTTTTTTCAGCTCTTCGCTCTTTACTGGAAATCCCAGCATATGACCCTGAAAAGCTGCAGCTGATAAATCTATTTATTTGTATTCTTGTATCAGTGAGTTGAAGAGCTAAATGTTGTAGTTTGGTTTTCCTGGAGGAAAAGATGTTGTGGTGCCACCTACATATTGTATTCTCTTATTCCAAATCTGTGTCACCCTAAAAATTAAGAAAGTATAATATAAACCATTCCTGTCATGGAAGCCATCAGTTGTCCCCATACTGCCACATTATACTCTGGAATATTGGTTCTCAACCTTTAGGGAACTTTACCAGTGTAGTCTACTGCAACTACCATTTCCCACTCATTTCTACATGTTGTAGCCCACAATGAAGATTTCTAAGTAGGGCTGTTGATTAATTGCAGTTAACTCACTCGATTAATTCAAAAAAATTAATCATGATTAAAAAAATTAATTGCAATTAATTGCACTGTTAAACAGTAGAATACCAATTGAAATTTATTAAATATTTTTGGATGTTTTTCTACATTTTCAAATATATCAATTTCAATTACAAAACAGAATACAAAGAGTACAGGGCTCACTTTATATTATTTTTTATTACAAATATTTGCACTGTAAAAATGATAAACAAAAGCAATAGTATTTTTCAATTCACTTCATACAAGTATAGTTGTGCAATCTCTTTATCATGAAAGTGCAAGTTACAAATGTAGTTTTTTTGTTACATAACCGCACTCAAAAACAAAACAATATAAAACTTTAGAGCCTATATGTCCACTCAGTCCTACTTCTTGTTCAGCCAATTGCTCAGACAAACAAATTTGTTTACATTTACAGAAGATAAGGATGCCTGCTTCTTGTTTACAAGTCACCTGAAAGTGAGAACAGGCGTTCACATGGTACTGTTGTAGCCGGCGTCACAAAATATTTACATGCCAGATGCGCTAAAGATTCATATGCCTCTTCGTGCTTCGGCCATCATTCCAGAGGACATGCTTCCATGCTGATTATGCTCGTTAAAAAAATAATGTGTTAATTAAATTTGGGACTGAACTCCTTGGGGGAAAATTGTATGTCTCTGGCTCTATTTTACCAGCATTCTGCCATATATTTCATGTTATAGTAGTCTCAGATGATGACTCAGCGCATGTTCAATGCTGCAGATTTGACAAAACACAAAGAAGGTACCAATGTGAGATTTCTAAAGATAGCTACAGCACTTGACCCAAGGTTTAAGAATCTGAAGAGCCTTTCAAAATCTGAGAGGGATGAAGTGTGGAGCATGCTTTCAGAAGTCTTAAAAGAGCGACACTCTGATGCGGAAGCTACAGAACCCAAACCAACAAAAAAGAAAATCAACTTTCTGCTGGTGGCATCTGACTCAGATGATGAAAATGAACATGCGTCGGTCCTCACTGCTTTGGATCGTTATCAAGCAGAACCCATCATCAGCATGGACGCATGTCCTCTGGGACAGTGGTTGAAGCATGAAGGGACATATGAATCTTTAGCACATCTGGCACATAAATATCTTGCGACACCGGCTACAACAGTGCCATGTGAACGCCTGTTCTCCCTTTCAGGTGACTTTTAAACAAGAAGCAGGCATCCTTATCTTCTGTAAATGTAAACAAACTTGTTTGTCTGAGCAATTGGCTGAACAAGAAGTAGGACTGAGTGGACTTGTAGGCTCTAAAGTTTCATATTGTTTTATTTTTGAATTCAGGGGTTTTTTGTACATAATTCTACATTTGTAAGTTCAACTTTCATGATAAAGAGATTGCATTACTGTACTTGTATTAGGTGAATTGAAAATTACTATTTCTTTTGTTTTTTACAGTCCAAATATTTGTAATCAAAAATAAATATAAAGTGAGCACTGTACAGTTTGTATTCTGTGTTGTAATTGAAATCAATATATTTGAAAATGTAGAAAACATCCAAAACTATTTAAATAATGGTATTCTATTGTTTAATCGTGCGATTAATTTTTTATTCGCTTGTCAGCCCTACTTCTAAGCTCAGTGGCCAGGGCTTCCGACCATCCCAACTCCACTGTGAGTGAGAGGATACAAAATTGAATAGGAGATGCATGTCAGTGTTATGTTAGGAAGGAGAAGCAGCTTGGAGTATCAGTTCTGGAAGTCTAAAGTGTACTTGTAATTGCATGACCACTGGTTGGGAGGTACTACTATATAGCAGAAGTGCGCTGGGAGAATGGCACTCTTGTAATCTTTCTGAGATAGTCACATTTTAACTTTGGATGCAAAGGCACAAGTATAATGCAGCACCTCGTGTTTCCATCCAGCTGAAGTATGTGCTAATGCTTTGTTACCACTTACTTATGCATGCTGGAGAACCAAAAGAGTTGGAGCTTGAGGTTATTCAACATCCCTGCCTGCCAGTGTGATGGAATGTTTTCCCTTGACATCTTTGTTTAGTGAAATCATTAGCATAAAATTAGGCTTAACATTTATTCCGTCATTCTTTTGAGTTCTAAAAATGCTGTTAGTGCACTGTAAAACTATTTAATATGCACAGATAAGGGGGACGGATTTAAATACTTATTTTTTTAATTATCTTCCTTTGCCTCTCCATGACTGTTGCTAATGTTTTTTTATTTGTAGTAAATTATCATTTAATTTATTTATAATAGTTTAGAGCAGCACTTCATAATCTATGACAGGTGAGAATCTATGACATTTTCATAATATTTGAACCCAACGAGGGAAATTTCAAAAATTTCCACAAAATCTTCCCTCTGTTTTTTCAGCCATATGGAAGCATTTTAAACTTTGGACACATTTGCATTAAGTCCCCTGGATGGTTAACTTATTGTAGATCAGATCTGCCAAGAGTCTTGTTGTTTATGTTGTAGGATGAGGGAGGAACCATAGTGCCATAGAGATCAGGGGAGCCAAGAGGACCCTCAACGGATCTCAGATCTAAACTCATTCCTGCTCTTTCTGTTGAGAAGCCAGCTCCTCTGTGACACACTATGAAACAATCAGAGGAAAACAAAAAAGTTTCCAGCACATGGGTTTTCCATGGCAACAGTCTGGCCCTTTTTTTAGTGTAAGCTTCTGTATAACTAGGAAGAGGAAGATGCTTGGAGATAAAATTAATGTTAAAGTTAAGTGGTCGCATCTTCTTTTGTGCCAGCATTGGTTTAGTTCAGCCAACATCATATTGAGAGTGGCCCAGGAATGAGATTTATTGGTTTTGTTAAACATCGTAGATAAATTATTTAGTTTCCAGAGACTGCACTTGACATTTAAATGGTTACAGAAGAAAGTCAGTAGGTAGAAGGGCCCACAATTGAGTCATTTGAGCAGAAATGGGTAATATAGACATAAGCTTTTATAAAGAATTATATTAACATGATAACCAAGTTTCAGTAATAAGTCAGAAATAATAAAAGGAGAAACAAAATTAAATACTGAAAGTTTATCAGAAGCATTCCATGAAAGAGTGGACATAGGGAGATAGGTCAGTTGGTGCTACTCAAATGAATAGTACATTTGGTTTCAGTTGTTTTCTGTAATAATATCTTGTCTTCATTCCTGACTGCATTATTTTAATAAAAAACAGTGTTTGACTTTCAATGCCTGACCTAGATAGTGTTTTACTTCTATAATGCTAGCCAGATGTGCATAAAAAAAGTTGTTTCTTGCAGTTGGCATGGGTATGAGCCATCCAAAGCTCATTGAATTAGAAAGTCTCCCTTTGAAATAACTCCAATTTAAATCAATGGGCTTTGAGTCAAGCCTCAGGTTGCTAGGGCTCCAATCCTGCAACTTCTAGAACAGGAATGGACTGAGACACAGAGCCCCATTGACCCACAGTGGAGCCCTGACTGGTTTGTTGGGCATAGAAATAAGGAGTAACCAGTACTGCCAACTCTGATTATTTTATTATGACTTTTGGAGTATTTTTTACTTGTCTCATGAAAATGTGATGAAAGACTGATAAATCACCAGGTTTCCCTTATTCAAAATTGTCACCATCTCCTATTACTGTCAGTGGGGTTGAAGCCAACAAGGCCACCATTCCCTTACTATCTATCTGCATGTGGAAGTGAGGCTGCATGTGGAAGTGAGGAGGCCCTGAATTTAGCATTCCATCTGTTAATAAATAAAATAAGTAGAAATATGTATATAATGCATTATCTCTTCAGAGGACTTATAAGCATAAACAAATTATTGTCATAACATGTAAGTTTACTAAGTATCGTTATTCCTGTTTTACAGATGGCAGGCGGGGGAAAGGGGGAGAGCATGCGAGATAAAGGCATTTGCCCAAGGGCTACAGTGTGAGAGCCAGGATTAGATTCAGGAGTTTCTGGCTCCTTGACACTGTTTTCCTTGAAAATTTCCTTTACAGTGTTTTCCTTTCTTTCCCCCTTCCCCCAAGCAGTTCCAGTAATAAGCATTAGAGAGGATATGAAGTCTATCTCATTTCTTCTGCGAGCCATGGAGACTAAAAATCCTTCAATGTCAAGTTTAGCATGCTAGTGGGCCAGTTCTGTTTGATGATGCACACAGGGATCAGTCTGAAGAACCTGCCCCAACAAACATCATAACAGGGTACCATGAGGTAGGGCCTATGGGAGTAACTGGCAACAAGGCAGAAATAAGGATGGTGTGTCAGGGAGGTACACACAGGAGCAGTTTGGTATCTAGAAGTATTGGGGTGCTCCCACATTGAGCTGAAGTTGGAGTTAGGCTATAAGGTCTTGCTAAATTATAGTTAAAGGTATTAACCTGCATCTACATTAGAGAAAAGTTCATGGTTAAATTGGGGTTAGCTAACACCAACCTAACCTCAATCTCTTTTCCTAATCTGTACAGTTAAAACATTTTTTTTCAAATTATCAATTATACCTCAGTGTCCGTTTACTATATTATGACAGAGATCTCTCAGTGATAACACTCATATGCTTATCAACCAATATAAGTCAATGCACCTAATATATTTCATTAATATCAGGCAAGCTGAAAACCATGAGTGATTTTTAGATTCAGTTTTCTCCTTTCGTGTCCGTTAAATTGGACAGATATACTCTTAATGGGTCTCCTAGAATCTGGCAGTACTTTGGGGCCAGTTAAAATAGCAAAAAATCAAGCAAATTCTGTAATACATTTCAATAACCACTGGGGCACAACATTTATCTTTGCAGTAGTTGCCTATAGCTTCACATCTGAAAAGTCCACGCAAGTGCAGAATTCCAGGAGATTTCAGTAATAAGGCAATGTAATAAATCAGTTTCTATGAAATTTGCACCTGTCAGTGTATTCAGATATATAGGATACAGTACTGCTTTAGGCATATATATAATAAATGCATTTGGATATCAAATTAAAAAAAATCAAGGAAACAAGCTGTGACTTTAAATAATGCATATACCTGCACATGATTCTCCTTCTTCTACTGAGGCATAAAAGAGCTAAATATATACCGTCCGCTCCACATGAAATGGAACTGACAATTTCACCGCGTGCTTGGTAGAGGCATATTTTAAGTTGGCAGCTGATGTCACTGTTACAAGAGACAATAGATATTTCAGGTCAATCATGTGCAGCACCACATCAGTATTCAGGCATGCAGTAAATTACAAAAACAAGGATTATTGGAAAATAATGTGTTTGAGTAACACTGTATGTATGTATGTGCATATATACATAGAGAGAGAGCAGAGCCAGACTTTTTTTTTTTTTTGGCACAGAAAAACTCCCATTGAATCCAGTTTTGGGATAGAGCCAAAATGGCTTTAAGAAATAAAGCACCTTTTCCTTAAGTCCCAGAGTAAAATTTTCAAAAGCACTTAAAGTGCAGGCACTTAAAAGCCCAAATCACATCTTCTCTCTCAGAACAGGAGCTGAAGCATGCTTGAGAAGATAAAAAAATGGAGGTATACATTTTCACCAGGTTTTCAAAATGTCTCCTGACATCTATGCTGAATTCATTATGGCCATTCACCTATGTATTTGTATGTGTGTATATATATATATATATATATATATATATATATATATATATATATATATATATATATATAAACATACCCATACACACACACATTTATATGGTTAGGAACATATTATCATTGTGGACACTTGCAAAATTCAAAGTTGTATTTGCTAAACAAAATCTGGCACCAATATTTTCTAATGGTTTGTTGTATACACCATCTGCCTCCGTAATATACAACTCCTAAGAATCAACTGAAAGAAAGGGAGATTTTGTTCCTCTGTACAATTAACTATAACAGGCTCAGGACATTATGTAACTATAGTTTGTATTGCTAAAGGGTATTTTTATTACTTTATGGCTTTGACATGTCCATTTCCTAATAAGTACATCTTAAAAGTTAGCCATACATAAAACCCTGGTGACAGTGACACATTCTTCTTGCTGACATCCTCAAGCACAGAAATACTTTTCTTTAAAGTGTAATGGTGGAAAATATGTTTTTGTATTGGTGTAAAGAAGTTACATTATTAAAATAAAATAAACTCTTTTAAAGAGCAAAAAGTATTCTTCTTTGCACTTTTTTTGGTTCACACTGGGAGGGCTGAGTCTTTCCATCTGCTATGCTTGCTGTTACTACAGATGGTCATATTCTGTACATATGGTATGTACATATATAAGCTGAAATGAGTGCTACGTTAGGGTGGAACTGACATATAATATGCAGCAGAATGTCTAACTTCAGTATATTGGTGAAATGTACCATTTTCATTTTTTTAAAACTTTATACCTTTCTAAGTGAGTTTTACAGCTTATGGAAGTGAAGTAATATTGTCTAAGCCTAATGATAATGTGAGCAGGTGCTGAGAAAGCATTTCCCAAAGAGTCCTTCATGAACTAGGATAATCAAGTCCTTTGACTTCTGTTGGAAAAAAAAAATGTTTTGTCTGTTGTAATACATCCAGCCATGTTAGCATTCAAAAGATGTCAATGTTCAGCCAGTTACTACAGTTACTACAGTTATTTTTTTTTGTCTAAGAAGCCAGTGCCGTATGAGGTTTGAGCAGTCTTCCTGCGAGGTGCTACTCCCACTGACTGCAACAAAAGTTGAGGCACATAGGTCTTCAGTTGAATCAGACAGGGAATTTGTTCCTCCTCTGATTATTACAGAGCAATTGGCTGAGCAAATGAAGTTTGGCGCTAAACCTGATTAAAGGTTAGTGTAGGATTTGGACTCTACCCTGAATCTGGACTGGAGTTTAGGTCAAGATGTATCAGCATCTAAATCTCAGACTGTTCTTCTGAGATTTCTGCCACATCCAAAAATAGGAGCAAGTCCAGTTTTGGGGCTTTTGCCTTGAATGCAGCTTACCACCAAAGCGGAGGATTCAGAATTGGCTCTCTTCTCCCCCACAAAAAATCCCCAAATTAAAAAAGGGTTGGATTTGAGGTTCCTGTTTTGGCCAATCTCTAGTATTCTACAGTGTCAAGTACACTGTTGTTGCTTAAACAGATGATGATCAGAGCTGGTCAGACAATGGAAAAAAATACCCCTCTTTTCAGCGTGAAACTGGCACTTTCCACAGAACCACGTCTAAAATTACCAGATGTTTTACTAATTCTGGCAGCTGCAGTGCCTGGTTAAGGCTACACAGAGCCCTTGAGTACCATTGGTTTATGAACCCTCTTCCCAAGATAAAAATATTCAGTTTCCAAAAAGTTATTAGGTTCATCTGGACATGCTAGAATCCTTTTGAGCCATGTGATCTTAAACCCATACACCACAAACTTAACCTGTTCCCAGCTGGTTGATTACAAATGTTTAATTTCCATTAGTTTCCCTTTTCCAACCTTCCAGCTTTCCAGTAAATGAACTGAAGCTACATGCTGTAATAGGAAGAATTATATCTTACCTAATAGTAGTTGCTATGTAGTGCAAGGTGTCCTGTGTTGTGGCCGTGGGAGTCATGCGGCAGGCAATGTGGAGGAGCATCATCGCGCTAGCCGTTGCCAGATTTCCTCTCTGTTTTCCCATATCCATTACATTCTAGTGTAATGGCTACATTTGGCAATTTGACAAAGAGAATTTGTGTTGGAAAGATACGATTGCTCTTAATTTCTTGCCTTTTCTTCTCCCATTTTAATGCCAGTATATTACTCCCATTTGACCTTATGACAGTTCTTCTTGTGTGATGAAAAGGTGCCATATCCAGCTACAAGTGTAGGAAATGTATTTATATTAATTACCTTTAAATTGTTTGCTAAATTTCTTAAGAAACCTTATACTACCTTTTTTCTCTCTTTTTTTATTACAGGTTTGCTTTGTGAATGTAGATGCAAACAAAGATGACTGCAGTGATGAGCGCTTAAAACAGGTATCAAATTAGGAAAGGCCTAATAATGTGCACAATACATATGTTCATGTTATTCACAGGACGGTGTGATGAGAACGAGAGAGAGAGGCCCAAACCATATTCCTCGGCCCTATTCTCTCTCGTCCCCTCTCAAACTTTGCCAGGGCTTGAAACCTAAACATGGATCTAAATTTTACAAATGGACACTCATTTTAATATGGGCCGAATCAAAACTCTGAATTTGAAACCCCTCAAACAACAGTGTTTGAAATTCAGATTTGGATACAGCTCTACACGTGTGGCTTTATGCCCAACTCGGATGCCAGCTACTAGAATTTTGTGGTCTAAATTCACAATGCCTATTTTGTAAGTGGAGTTTCTGCTAAGTCTTGGTTTTATAAAAGAAGTGTTTGTACATGTGTTGTAGTTGTAGTCGTTTATCTTGACACTGCAGTACATAAAATAGTCTCATGACGTCTTTTCCTCCTATCATCAAGCAAATCTTGAGGCCCTTTTACTCAGTTATTTACGTTTTACTCAGCTGCTCAGTCTTATTCAGGCAAACTCCAGACTTTGGAGACTTTAGAGACTGGTTAAAAAAAATGTTTAAGGGCCTAAGGATTTGACTCATTGGATTTCTGCTTATTTACTGAGCAGAAAACCAGGACACTCTTTAGCAATTCATAAAACCAGCGGCACAGCTGGACATACAACCAAAAATGTGCATCCTCCTGAAATGCTCAAGTCATGTGGTTATGGGAAGAAGGGACATTTTGAAAGTGTGGCACAAAAATGAGCTTTTATATAGGGCCACAGAATGGAAGCTTAAACCTTCCCTTACTGCCTCCATCATCCCATGCTGGCATCAGAAATACATGACAAGTGAACACATCGAAGGAGGGGGGTCTATTGGCCATACTCAAAGTGTTCCTCAGTGAAATACTGAAATTTGTTTGCTGGGGCCATTCTCACTTCAGTTGAGAACTGCCACATTATTTTCCTAATTGCCGTCTGCCAGTGATTCGCGAGAAGGAAGTCTTTCTACAAGCAGCTGTCGATAGCCTCAAGCTGTGGAAACTTAAACATCAAAAATATATACAGCTTCCATAGGCAAATGGATTTTTCTGATGAATCAGTTGATTAAGTGTGGATACCAGATTGAAAGTTTAACTTCACTGAATCCACAGAAGTACTAAATTATTTTTTTATTTATTTACAACCTCAGTATTTTTTTTTAAAGAACTGATGCTATGTCAGGTCATGGGGATTGATTAATGAGCAAGAAATCCTTGATAAAGGCCAGATCCTGACACCTGCACAAGTTAGAATCCTCTCCCACAAGCACAAATCACCATTGGAGACTCCTCACAGCAACATGGGGTTTGACCCATAGATCTACATAGTGGTGCCTTCACTGGCCATGTCCCTAAGCTGTCCACAGGCCCCTCCAGTACAGTGGTACAGAGAGAGTGGAACCTTACTTTGCAACATTCCCTCTCTCCTTGCATGGCCCCTCCACATCTGGGATACCCCATGCACTGAAAAATGCCAGGTCTGTTACCTCAGAGGCCCTACATATGTGGCCTTACATATGTCGCCTTTCGACAGACCACAGGATTTAGCCTTCTAGAAATAGAGTAACCAGTACGTAGTCTGAATGTTTCTTAGGTATAAGTGGAAATTAGTGGTTTTTCCTCTGTGGTTAATGAACATTTTAAAATATGTGCCACCAAGATGAAAGTTTATATATTATCTAACAGCCTCTAAAAGGAAGATCGGTCTGTATGCCTTTCTTTGTATAATTTACAATGACTGTAAAATCTACTTTTGACACTATGGATTTAAACAACATGCTAGTGCAGTGAAAATATTTAATAGAAGTATATAAAAGATCTTGGCATAACTGTGAGGCACAAAAATGTTTATATAAGTTGTACAGTGCCATGTGTTACATATTGGTGCTGTCTGTTAGCATTTCAAATCATCCTTTTGTCACCTATAAAATAGAGTCTATACTGTGCTATAGAATATGTTACAAGGGTTTCTTGGTTACAAATTTAAGAACATTCTTCCCAGACCTTTCCCTTTGATTCCAAGCAAGGGGAAAAAAAAAAGATATTTAAAATGTCATGGTTTTCCAGCCTAAGTAATCTGATAAATATGGTAATTTAAGCAAGAGAAAATACAGAGAAAACACTACGATAACAGAAAAATTATCATGAAAAAAAGACAAGTACTTTTTTTGTACTAGACTAAAAATGTCAAAATGAATTGAAGCACCGAATTTAAGTTTTATATCAAATATTAATACTTAGTCATATCTGCAGATCAATGTACTGAGAAGTAGATTGTTCCCCGTAACTGAATTAGGTTTGCCAAGCCAGCCATTGGTATTAAGTCTAATTTAAATCAGTGTAAGGAGAAATGTCAGTACTGTAACCTTATCATTTTGAAGATAAAGAGAGGGGAAATGAAGTATCTTTGAACTGTCTTGTAGTTAAAGCACAGGACTGGGTGTCAAGGTTCTGGATTCTTTTCATGGCTATGCCACTGATGTGCTGTACTTGGTCACGTATAAAGTGGAGATAATAATGGTTACATGTCTCAGAGACACTGTGATGTTTAATTACTTATTGTTCATACAGCACGTTAAGAGCTTTAGGTAAGCTCTTTGGGGCAGGGAGTCTTATTTTGTTCTGCATTTGTACAGCACCTAGCACAGCAGGGTCCTGATCCATGGCAGGGGCTCCCAGGCGCCACTGCTATACAAATATTATAACAACAGAGCAACGTATCATCATCATTAGTAGTTTATCTTTGTTCAAATGTACTGTGCATATATGTAAAACACATGCCATATAGAAAGTTACTCTGTTTTCACATCACAAATGATAGGTTATGAAACCAAAGTATCTACAGAGTATATTAAATCTAACAAATGGATGTTTAATTCAAACGGTGTATTGAATACATCATTGTAAATATAGATTTAAAACGGAATTAATTTCATAGGGCAAAATCCAGCAGATCTTTTTCCAGTAAAACTCCTTTTGATTTCTTGTTAATCATAAGCCTGAGTAGGAACTACAAGATTTAGCCCATACCAATAATTATTTAATCCTTTTGTATTTTACATATTAACACTGTGTACACAGTAGTCCCGTTCACTCAGGAGCTATTCATAGTACAAAGGTCAAGACTTTTTATGGGCATGGGGACTGAACTGACCTCTGATCCCTAATGCTGTCATATTTCTAGGGCAGTGTGGGGACATTTGCACTGCCACTGCTGTAATTGTTTGGTACATAAATAGAGGACCTGCCTTTTCAGTGCTGCCAATTCTAGTTCCGGTATGTTCTGAGAATTGAGTTCATTTTTAAAATGCATTTAAAAGGAATGCCTACCAAGTGTCCTTTAAATGTTTACGGATGCAACAGGGTAACTCTGACCGGGGTGAAGTAAAGTGGTGTTATCTCAGCCATAATTTTCTTATTGCAGAGATTGATGAGTGTCTCTCCAAATCTCCCAAAACTTATCAGCTCTATGAATGTACAACCACCAAAAGAAAACGAAATAGTCCTGCTGAGTGGATTAACTTCAGGAAACCTTCAGGCTGATTTTGAAGTTTCTCAGGTAGGCACTATTCATTTATCTTTAGGAACACATCGCAGCCATCAAGGGTAGTGTATGCAATCTGAAAGAAAAGAAGCTGCAAGCACAGAGCCAAGTGCTGGCTTGAGAACTACACAGGTATGTACACATAAAAAGAACAAGCTTAGCTGTTTAAACACCATTTATGCAGCTACATAGTTAAAAGCCCAAATCAGGGGGGAATTGGGGGCTGAGCTGAGATAGGAAGGGGTGAAGCCAGGGATCAGCCTGTTCCCCTCCAGATCCTATGGCTATCTAGGTGAGAGTTAATACTGCCGTAAGCATATTCACTCAAACTCTCATTCAGGACCCCAATAGCTACTTCTGTGCAGCATCCTGAGAAAGCAGCCAATGGTGGCATAGCTCATTCAGGATCCTGCTTCCAGAGACAGTCAGGGCAGCATGGACAGGCAGGGGAGAGGATTTAATGCTTTGGATTCATGGGGGTGAGGGGGAGGGTGGGGCGTTAGGGCAGAGCTGCTGCAGATTCCCTTTTAAGTAAGGTCTTGCTCCTCCTTCCCACTGGCCAGCCTGCTCTAGCAATCCTCCCTGTCTCCATCCCCGGCCATACTGGCCTCATTAGGCACCTTTGAAAGGAATTCATGATGGTGCTTTAATATCCCTTGGGCTAAATTGTCTCGGGAATTCATTTACCTGTGGGTACATTTAATTGCAGAATGGAAGAGCCTGAGAGCTATTAACCCCGTCAACGCTCGTCCCCTGCTTTATTCTGCAACAGTAAAACTAATTGATTACTTTCTCCAACTAAGATACAAAAGTAAAGATTAGCATCCAACCCCTTCACTCTGATGGCTCTGGAATGCTCCAATGGCAGCAATGAGTTGCATGCCAAGAATTCTCAACTTCCAGCACCACATATAGATAGGAAGCAAATGTTAAATGGTAAATTCAAACAATTTTTAAACATAGATTTTAAAAGTGTAGCTACTTATTAGAGTGACAAATTTTTTGTGGCTCTGTGTTATTCTCATAAGACTTTGTGCCTTTACATTCATACCTGTGCCAAGGGGAAAGGATGAAAATAGCTCTGTTTATTGGGCCTGATTCTGATCTCATTTATCCATGTGTAAATCAGGAGCAACTTCCTTAAATCCATAGAGCTACACAGCAGGTGTAAAGCCTGTCTAAGTAAGATTAAAATCAGAACAGGTTATCTTCACTAGCAATGATCAGCAGGGCCTGTGCACCCCTGTGAAATTAATTTGTGCACATAAATCTTTGTGAGAGTGCCCTGTAATCTCTGTTACGAAGATCATTGCATTTTATGTCCTACTAATGTGCTACTTTTTAAAGACAAAATTGGTTGTTTATTGAGGTTACTTGCTATTTATACCTAATGGCTGCATTTAAAAAACATAAATAACGGCATGGTGCATTTTAAGTACCAAAGAGCTCCATTGCACCAGTAAGGAGCAATGAACAGCCACACCACTTCATAGTTGCTCCGGAAGGCACAGGAGATCTGATGTCTGTTTGACGGCCTGTGAGTTTGGTGATCTCAATCCATTCTTCAGGATCCCAGTAAACAAGTGTTCATATCACAAAAAAACACAGCTCTCTTGCTGGGAGGTCAGGACTGAAACAGAAATGGAAGCTGACCTAAACTTCTCACCTGAGAGGTGCTCTCTCCGTGTCAGGATGAGGTGAAATAGCATTGGCATCAGGAAGCATTGTGCTAATTCGGTCCTTGTCATATTTGTCTATCTAGAAAAAGAATTTCAGGGATGTCATTCTTTTCACATGCATTAAATTCACACACACACACCCCTACCTCATTTTCACTTTGGTTCTAGTCTGTTTCATTTCCTGACCCTTAAACACTAATAAAAAGAATGAGGAGTACTTGTGGCACCTTAGAGACTAACAAATTTATTTGGGCATAAGCTTTTGTGGGCTAAAACCCACTTCATCGGATGCATGCAGTGGAAAATACAGTAGGAAGATATATATACACACACACACACACACAGAGAACATGAAAAAAATGGGGGTTGCCATACCAATTCTAATGAGTCTAATCAATCAAGGTGGGCTAGTCTCAGCAGGAGGAAAAAAAACTTTTGTAGTGATAATCAGGATGGCCCATTTCAAACAGTTGACAAGAAGGTGTGAGTAACAGTTGGAGAAAAATTAGCATGGGGAAATAGTTTTACTTTGTGTAATGACCCATCCAATCCCAGTCTTTATTCAAGCCTAATTTAATGGTGTCCAGTTTGCAAATTAATTCCAGTTCTGCAGTTTCTCATTGGAGTCTATTTTTGAAGTTTTTTTTGTTGAAGAATTGTGACTTTTAGGTCTGTAATTGAGTGTCCAGGGAGGCTGAAGTGTTTTAGCCCATGAAAGCTTATGCCCAAATAAATTTGTTAGTCTCTAAGGTGCCACAAGTACTCCTCGTTCTTTTTGCTGATACAGACTAACATGGCTACCACTCTGAAACCTTAAACACTAATGTAACACTGCAAATTGTGTACTGGGACATTTGCAGAGGAATGTTTATATCTAAACATACACCTGGTTTTACTGATTTTTTTGCTGTGTAAATTTCAGGAAAACGTATTACATTTTCAATCTAAAACTTACATTTTCAATCAAAGCTGACAGCGTCCTAATGAAGTAATACATACGTCTTTTCTTCATATTTTTATATTTTGAAGTAATACAAATTGACTCTCATTCACTGTTTCACGTTACTTTATTATTTTGCATTTTTTCATAGTACTCTTTGTACTAAATCAGAATTCAATGGTAGCTTCTTAGCGACAAGTAATCTCAAAGCCTGTCAATCTTGTGCCCTCTCAGGTGCTAACAAATTTATTCATGCAGTTTTTCCACTCAAACATATTGTGTAGCTCGAAGGGGAAAACAGACCAGTTAAATGTGCTGTTACAGTATAACACTAATCCCAAGACTTTTGCACTTAGATACTTATCTTACAGTGGCACCCAAAGGCGAGTCAGGACAGGGCAGTAATGTTCTGTACAAACCCATAGAAAGACACAGATACAGCTCTGAAGAGCTTTCAGTCTAAGGTCCCACTCCTGCAATCAGAGCTACACAGGCTGACTCCTTCACTCACATGAATAATTCACTCCAACTGAAGTCAAAAGAGAGGACGGAGGGTCTTGTCGTTAAGGCATGTGGATGGGGACTTGAGAGCTGGCTCCACATTTTAGCTCTGCCACAAACTCTGTATATGACCTGGAGCAAGTTAGTTAGACCCAGGCCTCAACGTTATTTTGGCACTTAGCTCCCATTAGGCATCTAAATATCTATGAGGATCTGGGCCTTAATCTCTCTGGGTCTTAGTTTCCCACTGTACTTTCTTTCTCCCATCCCTTGTCTTTGGCTTCCATGGTAAAGCTCTTCACTGTCTCTTACTATGTAGCACTTAACAAATCTTATTTGGGGTCCCTAGGTGCTAGTGTAAGATAAATAATTAATAATGGTGCTTTGCACAGGCACAAGGCTAAAGGAAAGGAATACAGAGTATATACAGTTTTAAAATATTGTATTTTAATATTATAATAGGTAAATAGCCCCATCCCTAACTGCCTTGCAAACTAGTCATCCACAAGGCTGATTTGTTATACGCATCACAGTAGAAATGGTCTTGAAGAAGAATGCAGAACCTACGCAAACCATTCCTTAAATAGCTTAATAACATTCAGAAACACGTATATGTTAATAATGGAGAGGGTTGCCAACTTCGACAGAGCCAAAGGCAAGTAGAACAATATGTCATTAAAAGGACAAGAAACTGAATTAAGGGTAAGCGATTTGGTAACTTTAAAAAAAAAAGTAGTCGGACTACAGCAGAGTGCTTTCTTACACCCGATTTACGTAAAACACTTTTGTAACTGAAAATGTCATGTCAAACAGTCTCATATTTGGCATAAATGTAACTGCACAGTATGTTGAAAACATCTAATTCACAAATTTTATTGCTTCTTTACAACAGACTGTTCCTGTATAATTATAAGGGGAAAAGGGAAAAAAATCATTTTCAATTAAATAACTGTTTGATATTATTTTCCCCTCTAGTGTCCTTGGCTGGCAGATGTATGTTTGGTTCAGTGTGCAAGGGGGAACAGAAAAAACAGCATAGGCTGCATCATCTTTGAAATAAACAAGTTTCTGATTGGACTGGAGCTTGTGCAGGAGAGACAGCTGCAGATAGAAACTAATATCTTAAAGCCTGAGGATGATACAAACTGTTCAGTGTCCTCAATAGAAGAAGATTTTCTCACAGCATCTGAGCACCTTGAAGATGAGAATGAGGCTGATGAATATAAAAATGGTAAAAGCAATGTAACTGACCATAAGTTTGTTATTGTTAAGTACTGCAAAATACTTCGGGTAATGCTCATATAAATTGCACTTGACATTAATTCATGCATACATTTAATTGCAGTATAGAAGAGGGATAATTGGAGAGATAAAAATCATTTATTTTTTTAAAATCTTTGCTCAAAAGATAGGGAACATGGTATTTGTATGCTAATTGTACAGTACAACACATTACTTTAATACAATCACCTTTTAGAAAATGACAGCTGGTTATCTAAAGGCTAATGTGTCATTTTTATTTGTACAGGTCATGAAAATGTACATGTCACAGAACCTGCATCAGATATCAGAAAGCATAAAGGAAAGGGACTTGAGCACCTACATTATAGGAAGACCACGCTGCCATTTGCCCTTGATGACAACTGCTTTAATAAAGAAAACTTAGCTTCTGCTAAAAACTCTGCTGATTCAGAAGACGCACTGAATATTGTGGCTGAAGACAGCATCTTACAAACTGTGGATAAGTCCATCCAGCAACTACAGTGGAAGAATGATTTAGCTGGAAGAGTTAGGTCATCCCCTAATACGAATAGCCTGGAAAGATCCCTTACAGATAAGACTGAAAATTCCTATCCAGTATGCACTTCAGAAGGTGTATCTTTGACCAGAATGGCTAAGGAAGAACGAGCTTCTCAGTGTGTCACAATAGCAAAACAAAACAATAAGCTAGACACAGAGGAGCATACGGGTGAAAGGAAACCTCATCTTCCTTTGCAAAATGAGCAAGCAACGACAGGTCAATATGCTACAAATTTAGCAGAGTCTGTTCTGCAAGATGCATTTATTAGATTGTCCCAATCTCAACCCACTTTTACCAAGGAGGCTGCTATTAGCATCTCTGTAGGAAACTCCTTAAGTTCAGCAACTTGTACAACAGAAGACATAACTTCCCAATCATGGAATGAACTTCCAAAAATTGTCATAGTTCAAAGTCCAGACAGCTGTGAAAATACATCAGAATGGCCTGGGTCTGGTTTCCCAAATCTGTGCCATTGGTCTGAATCAGAGAGTTCTGCTGAAATTTCAGATTACGTGCAGGAAGAGAAGTCCAGAGGACACACCCAGAGTACACTGGAAGTAGCTTTGGCTTGTGCAGCCACAGTTATTGGAACCATTTCAAGCCCCCACACTGCAGAAAGACTCAAAAGAGAACAAGAAGCCACAGACTCTAAAACCAAAACAGTTGATAATGAAGAGGAACAGATAAAATCTTCACGAGTACTTGATAACTGTGCAGATACAGAATATTCATTTCCATCTGCTTTGTGTGGTATGACTCAAGTAGCAAGTGCTGTAGCAGTCTGTGGTCTTGGTGAAACAAAGGAAGATAAATACCCTGCAACTTCAAGTGGACTCTTATCGGCAGCTGAGACTTCTGCAGCTATTACCCTTCATTGTAGTATAGCCATAGGAAGCAGCATGGAGAAGTTGAACAAGAGCATTGCAGAGGCATTGCTCAAAGAGGCATCCATGATTTTGACAAAGCCCAATATATACAGAAATGTAGGGGACTTTATTGAGTCCATAAATGGAAGAATTATTGAAACAGCAACAAGGCCTCGGATTTCACCCTTAGATGAAGTAATTTGCGATGAACTCGCACAAAATGTATCAAATGTTATTCTGCGGCATTCTATGGAAGAAGTTAGGAAGAAAAGACAGCTACATCCTGGTTCAGACAATAACTCAGACTTCAGTACACACGACATGTTTATGGAGACTGCCAATGAACTGCTTTTTAATGTGATATATTTCACTTGCAAGAAGATGAGAGAGATTGCACAGGTTGGTGAGTGTTCACTTCTCTTCTCTGAGGACAAAGACAGATGGAGGGTAACAGAAACAGAAAGCCACGCAACACAGACAACAGCTACTCAACCATCACAGCAAGCCCCAGATCACACCAGTGAACCACTTAGTACTTTTTACAGTGCTAATGCTGGCAAAGATCTTGTAAATTTGACAAATACAAAGAAAGATAAGGAGGAAGGTGTGCCAAATACCATGGAAAGTGCCACGCTGCATTCAGACCTGCTGTGTAGTGTCAGTGGGCATAACTCACTGGTTGCCAAAACATCCCCCAAGAAAAGATATCTGAAAAGAGCCACAAGAGATTGCTACAGATCCCCATATCAAAGCAAGACTGACCTCAGGTCTTTTTCAGACAGAGAAAACACACTTACAGTCAATGAATGCAGACATGGTTTTCAAGAGCAGTTATCTTCTGATGTCATTGTGAACACAGAAAACCAGAGCAAACATAAGTGTGATACTGTGCTAAATAATGAAGTCCAAGTTAGTGTGTCTTTATTAGGTAATCACATCTTGCTTCCGTCTCAGCCTGTGCTACAGGTAAAACATCCAAGGGATACATACTGTGTAACAGATTTTGCAGAAGAATTAGCAGAAACCGTGGTCTCCATGGCAACAGAAATAGCTGCCATTTGTCTTGAAAACTCAAATGGTAAGCAACCCTGGTTCTGTGCATGGAAAAGAGGAAATGAATATCTGGTGACCCAGAGTTTATCATGCAGAACTATTAAAAGGAAGAAGGAATCGCAGCCGAATGGCTCAGTTGTTAGGAAGCACAGGCCACCTAGACTGAGTGAGATCAAAAGGAAAACAGATGAGCATCCAGAACTAAAGGAAAGACTGATGAACAGAGTAGTGGATGAATCCATCAACCTTGAAGATACTCCAGAGTCTGTCAGTATCTTTGCAAATGAAGTGGCTGCTAAAATTATGAACCTAACCGAGCTATCCATGGTTGATAATGTCTGGCAGGGTCCAAACCATCCCAGAAACAGATTGCACTGTGAAAGATGGGGCCGTGCCAAGGGGTCCAGCTGTGAGAGCATACCAGAAGAGGATTCAGATTCCAAAAGGTCTATAAATACTTTGGGCCCAATTAATATTTTAAGTCAGCCAGGAAGCCAGACTAGTTCTGTCTCTAAGCAGTCTAGTTGTGAAAGTATTACAGATGAATTTTCAAGATTTATGGTGAACCAGATGGAAAATGAAGGGAGAGGGTTTGATTTATTACTGGACTACTATGCAGGAAAAAATGCAAGCAGCATTCTAACTTCTGCCTTGCAACAGGTATCCAGGAAAAACGGCCACCTCAATGTGAGACCAAGCTGCCCATCCAAACAGTCTAGCACAGAAAGCATCACAGAAGAGTTTTATAGGTATATGCTAAGGGAAATAGAAAAGGAAAATAAAGATGACGCTTCTTCCATCCGGAGTTCAAAGGAGTGGAGTGGAAGCTTGTTACCACCTTCTCCACGATCACTGTTTTGTTTTAGACAATCCTCTATGCCTGACAGCAGATCATCAGGTTCCAGGCTAACAGTGAATGCACCAGTTAAAGCAAAATCTTTAGATGGCTTTGCTCACAACAGCCACCAGGATTCCTTAAGTGTACAGCAGGTCAGCACTGTGTCTTCTTCAGGTCTTTGCAAGTCAGACTCATGCCTATACCAAAGATGTAGGACTGACCAGGTGACAGACATGCTGATTCATGAGACATGGGCAAGCTCAATTGAATCTCTAATGCGTAAGAACAAGATTATAGGGGATGAGGCAGAGGTTACAGATGCTGATCAATTCCCCAGTGATTCCCCACTGCATGTAGAACAATATGCAAACAGACTGGCTGCAAATATTGTTGAAAGTGGGAAAACGTTAATTGTCATCCATCAAGATTCCTTTGACTATACAAACCAGGAACATGTAGCAAAAGGCAGATCTCTCCCAAGTGTGACTCAAAGTCAGTCTAAACCCACAAGGGACAGAATAAATTTAGATGGGAAAAAAGAACAACTCACAACCCATGGATCCCTCCAGGGAAGCCATGTAGGCTCTTCTGCTTTCCTGAGGGAAGTGCCTTTGATTCAGATAGAAACTGATCAAAGAGAAGAGCTGAATAAAGACTTAGAGCCCTTAACTTCTAGTATCATCCCCGCTGGGGAAACAAAGGAGCATCTGAATAAAGAAAAACCTCCAGCAGCATATTCTGGGAAGCACATGGTTTCAAGCTCCCTGATAAATACCAGGTAAGTGACAGAAAAAGACAAGTCAAGACACTGCTTTGTTTTTAAACTTTAACAGTATACAGTGGTTTCCGGGAGGGGTCTGGTGGGAGGAACTTAGCTTTTTCAAATATATTGGAGTTAATTTCCTATTACAGCCACCTAATGAGGGAAACAAATTGAAATACTATTAATTGCCAAAAAAGACCTGTGTGTACAAGGACAGTAATTATATTACTGAGGTGCGCTTCTAACACCACAGGACACATAGAGCTGAACTCTGACTGTGAAATGGTTTACGTCTGAAAACCGAAGGTGGGAGGGAGTAAAAGGCTTAAACTATTTCAGCCTGGTTTGCACTGCCCTCCAGACCCATAGAGTTGACATTGTCCATGTCCTCTATGTTTTGAGTCACAGACAAGGCCAGATCTAGGAATGTGTGTTTTGGTGTGGACCTTATTGGTTCACCTGATGCCACTCTGCCTTCTCTCTTGTACCGATTAATCCTGCCTTGGCAAAAATCATCTTCACAGGTAACCATGTGGGCATGCACAGCTGGCTAACACCTAGGCTTAAACTAATGCTGCTTTTGTAAAAGCAAAGACAGCAGAATTTGGCCTTGAACTGTCTGTTCTGTTCATTCACATAACTAGTTACTTGTGTGCCTGGAAAGAAGAATTAGACCTCTTACAACTAGATAGTCAGCTCTGTGATTACATCTGTAGGGATGGGTATCTTGGCAAACCTTGAGCAGGAAACAGGCCTCATTGAGCTGCAGCTCTTCTGTAGTGAAATGAAAAGCTTGGCTTCTTTGGTTCAAAGCATGGTTTTTCCTCTATTGAAGAATGCTAAATCTGCTTCTGTCTTGGTTTAGGAAAAACACAAGTCCTGCTATCTTGTAGCACAATCCAAAGGTAGAGAGCCTAATTTTAGTGTGTGTTGATCCTAATTTCCACTGGCAATAAAGCAGCTGTATACTTTTACCAGTAACTGCCTACACAAACAGGTGATTCTGTGGCAGGAGTGGAGACAGTGTGCAAATGTGGGTTGCACTCACTCAGTTACCACTGCATAGTTTGCAAAAGCACAACTTGAAACCTGGTTTTTGCAAACTTGGCCCTAAATAAAGTCTTACAGTGGAAGACCTAATTATTTTCTTGCCTGTCCAGAAACAAAAGATAAGAGTTAGTCACTCATATGAGTCAGTAGAATTTTGCAAGGCTGTCTTGATGTAACTTGACATAACAACTGAAGGATGAATTAGGTGCTCAAGAGTTGCTGAATAGAGAGGATTTTCATCCACTGAATTGGCTCTGGATTTCAGGAAACTCAGAATACCCAGAAGCCTGTAGTTTTGGAGATTAACTTCAGAGGGAGTAAATTCAGGGTCTGGTTGAATATAATTACATATTTATTGTTATAGAGTTTTAACACCCAGTTTTCTGCAATGGGTAATCCTATGTTTTGACCAACTCTATCTGAACTGCTCCTTCTGTACAGTATAGGGATTTAAAGCACTAGACACTGAACTATTATGAATATCTTGGTGGACAATCCACTCAGCAAATGTGTGCCTGCTTCTGATGTGGTTAAAGATACTGTTTGCTCTTTCCTCAGGACCAAACCTGAGTTTTGTAAGGTTCTCCATGAAGACAGATGTGGGAATTTTGTGACTTATGTAGCTCATCTGTGTTTGTAACAGGACTTGTTAATGGAGAAAGGAATAAGAGACCTTGACTGAAATCCTGGATCCATTGAAGTCGATGAAAAAATTCCCATTGACTTCAGTGAGGCCAGAATTTCACTCCTTGTCACTGTGGGCAGAGGAGATCGGTAAGCTTCCAAAGCATAGAGATGCAGAGGTCGGTCATGCAGAGCTCACCACACAGGCAGGTGGGCCCCATATTATTCTTTCTTGGTATGTAGAGTGGGTGGGGAGAAGATACCACTGGAGCTGGGGAAAGGAAGATGACAGAGCAAAGCTGTATGCATCTGCACACTTTACATATGCTTGGGGGTGAATTCCGTTTGTGTGCAGAAAGTTTACATGTTGGTAGGTGAATTGAATGATGAGTTGACTTATCTGCTGTAGTCAGACAAATATGCCCTGGTTCATCTGTGCCTTTGGTGAACAGTTCTTGATGTGGCCATGTGAAATGGACTGTCGTGGTACTGATGAAACAGTGTGGTTCAGTAACCGCTTGATACACACATTTCAGCCCAGATACCCCACCAGAACACCGAGTAGCATGTTCTCGTTGCCAAGAAATACAAGCTGTACAATACAGACCTTGAATGACCCTCTGCAAAAGGAAATGAAAGAAAAGCTGAGGTTATATTACTGAAGTATTCCTCTTTCAAGTCTACTTCTATTTTGTTTAAAAGCAGCTAAAAGAATGTCATTGTTTCGCTAACATTTAGCACTTGATATAACTCTTTAACAATATCTTGTTTCACTTTTGGTTAGTTAATACAGCAATGGAGAGAGAAAATAGTTGGAAGAGAAATGTAACATATGAGAAGCTGGGGGTGGTAGGGAGCTCCTGTGTAGGGAATACATTGGTCCCAATGCTGATCCACACAGAAAACTCCTAGTGATTCTAAACGACTTTCTGTGTGTGAGGATCAGGACCACATGGAAAGACTGGTCAGGCTGGGAAATTGCACTTGCAGTATCTAATTGGTTAATGGCTCTAAAAGAAAATGAAACACTTTATAAACCCAGAAAGCTACTGTTTCACCTTGGGTTAATTGTAATTCAGTTCTTGTAGCCGTTTCATTAGCTCTTTCTTATCATGCATTCATTTGAGGTCTCTTTTACGGTCCTTATAAAACAGAGTCTCCATGTAGAGTAGATACCACAGTGCCCAGGGCAATTCTCTTAAAGTTCAGTTCTGCTCAGAAAAGTGAGTCCCTAAAAATGTCATTGTGGGGGTCCACATTATTGTTCCTTAGGAACTCCACATCAAGTGTGCAGAGTTTTAAGTAAAAACATTTTTTCCTAATCACCAGTGCTCCAAGCTCAATTTAGGTTCAGAGAGTCAAGCTGCGTTCATTCCATCTCATGTACAATCACCAAAAAAAAAAAAGTCCTTCATGCCTAATTAGTCCTCCAGGGTATGTCTACACTGCCTCTGGGAGCAAGCCTCCTTGCCTGGGCCTACAGACTCGCCGTGGTGGGGCTCGCACTAGAGCGCTAAAAATAACTACAGTAGAACCTCAGAGTTATGAACTGACTCGTCAACCACACACCTCACTTGGAACTGGACATACACAATCAGCAGCAGCTGAGACCAATAAAAAAAGCAAATACTATACAGTGCTGTGTTAAATGTAAACTATTTTTTTAAAAAGGGGAAAGTTTAAAAAACGATTTGACAAGGTAAAGAAACTTTCTCTGCTTGTTTCATTTAAATTAAGAGGGTTAAAAGCAACATTTTTCTTCTGCACAGTAAAGTTTCAAAGCTGTATTAAGTCATTGTTCAGTTGTAAACTTTTGAAAGAACCACCATAACGTTTTGTTCAGAGTTATGAACCACCTCCATTCCTGAGGTGTTCCTAACTCTGAGGTTCTACTGTAACTTTGCAGATGCTGGAGCTCAGGCTCTCAAGTCCACCCCCCTCAGCCCAAGCTTAAGAGCCCACGCTCCAACCGAGCTGCTATGTCTATGCAGCTATTTTTAGTGCACTAGCATGAGCCCTGCTAGCACAAGTCTGTGGACCCAGACTGGGAGGCTTGATCCCAGATGCAGTGTGGACATATTCACAGTGGCTTGTGCAACCACATAGTCTTCAGTGGCATTATGCTTATGCAAGTGAGGGCCAAATCTTTGCCTTATAATTAATTTATTGATGCATAAACCAGAATACTACCCAGCTCACTCTTCCTACATTCTGTTGGCTCTGCAGTGCTAGCAGGAATACAAGGAGTAAAAGCATGTTTAAAGTATGGAGATATATGACTGGATACACACATGGAGCAGCTCTGTAAGGTGCAGCATTTCAAAGACATGTTTCAGAGTACAGCTGCACTTTGAGAATAAGGATCTGACACAGCATCCTTGGGAAAAATGTCCTCTTACTTTCTGTTGTGCCGTCACCCCATCTGTCCAACCAAAAGATAGCTGGATTTCAATGGTAGCGTGAATAAATAGTTAGGGAAGCACTTTGTAATCCTTCATGATGAAAGGTGCTATTGTTTATTTTATTTCCTCTTTTCATTTCCTAGGAATAGATTTAATGTTGCCTTAAAGGTTGAATGTTAGATTTTTGCATGTCATTTTGAAATAGCTGTTGACCAAAATTTGGCGGCTATTGAAAATTTGCTGGCTGCATTTTGAGTTTTTTAAGCAGGATGTTTGCATTGTAAATAATTCAGACACTTTTTCATTAAACATGAAAGAGAACTTTGGGGAGTAGCACAGTCAGTAGCTAGAATGCGTATGAGATGGCTTTGCACAAAGCACCTGTATTTTCAGTGGCAGAATGGACTAGGGAAAGAATGCGTGTATCACATACGAACATATGCCTTTTCCAATTAGAGGTCCTCCAGAGACATTTAAGATGAAATGGGACCCACATTTGAGCATAAATTTGGTATGTTTCACTTCTAAATATGTTATAGTGTTTTTTTTTATCATGCGTGCACTACACTTCTTTTCAGGGATTTTTATTTGACTCAGATATGTATCTTGTTTTTAATACTTTTTGATGTCTAACACAATTTATTTTTTACTGTTGCACTTTAAGAAATTTAACACCTCTGTTATGAAACTGGAAATACAAAGAGAATAAGCATCCTTAAAATACTTATTGATAACAGGATTAATTTGTTTATATTTTCAGACCACTGTACAAACATAAAGTGCTGTCCCATATAATTGCTAAGAATTATTGTATTCTAAGGGCATACAAAGAGATGAGTCCCTTTCCTCAGGTGATGCCTGGAGTGGATTTTATCTGAAACCTCTTTCCCAATCCCTACCCAGCCAAAGGACATATTTTTACATGTGTGGGTTTAAACATCCAATTGCAATTAAATCATGATACAGGCCCATAATTTGGCAGTTTTAACATTTATGTGATATGGCATTCCCAAAATAATGGAAAGCCTCATTTTTTTTGTTTTTATATAATAAAAGCCATTTTAAAGAGAATCTTAGACCAGATATTTAACTGGATTTTGTGTAACATGAAATGGTCTAGATTCTGATCCTGCACCATTTTTACTGCTGAACATTACAGTGATAAATTCATGGAGGAGGATAGGTCCATCAATGGCTATTAGCCAGGATGGTGTCCCTAACCTCTGTTTGCCAGAAGCTGGGAATGAGCAAGAAGCGATGGATCACTTGATGATTACCTGTTCTGTTCGTTCCCTCTGGGCACCTGGCATTGGCCACTGTCAGAAGACAGGATACTGGGTTAGATGTACCTTTGGTCTGACCCAGTATGGCCATCCTTTGTTGACTTCAGTGGATTTGCCCTAGATTTACAGTGAATGGGAAATGAATCAGTCCCCACAAGTATCCCCACTATAGCACAGCCAGAAATTGTAATACAAAACTTGAAGCTGACTAAAGTGTCCTGCTGCTATTTGGCTCTTTGGAAATCAAGCTCTCCACTGCGTGAAGGTCGGAGACTCTAGTTTAAACGCCTACATTTTTTCACTTACCATATCAATAATGCCTTTTCTTGCAGTGTTGATACTAGAAGCAAACCAGATGCTGAAATCATGGTGGAAACAAAAACAGCTGAAGACTTTCCGAATCCTCTCAACAGCAGCGATGAAAGCACAGGCAGCTGGTCCCAGCTAGTTAACGATGAGGACAATCCTGATGATACAAGTAGCTACTTGCAACTCAGTGAGAGATCCATGAGGTATCTGCATTCTGTTTGTGTCTGATGTACAATAGGGACTAATCACCAAGCTAAAGGTTTGATGATTGTTTGTCAGGAACATGAGAGACACGCAAGGTGTAATCAGAATGTACAGAAACAGAACTAGCTACAAAACGTGTCTTTCATTTTGCAATGCATGTTCTGGTTCTTAGCCAGGTCTTTGTATACATTAGTAGCTGGCATCCTACACAGAAAAGAACTACCCAACCCCAAGCAACTGCATCATGCCCCTACAATGAAAGCACCACCTGACAAACTAATTACTGTAAACCATGAATTGTTTTATCTACTGCTGCTTGCGAACATGCTTATTTGGGCATTTTCATGGGTAATTTACATTTTAGGATGTTGTACAGAGCTCTCTGTTGATTGGGATGAACACAGAGTAAAAAATTAGAGCCATTTTGTGTCTGGGCCTGTATGGAGGCACAGGAAGTTTCTCCTTTCCCTAGAGTCCCTAGATAGGGACAGCTTTGATGTAGCTACAGGGAGTAGAGGGTCTGGACTAGACCAGCACCACTGGTGGCATTAGAGTTCCTGGCCGCCTCTGTACCCACACAGCTGACCAGTACAGTGGGAACAAATTCTTAAAGGATGACAGAGTTTCTGTTATAGTGTGCCGTTTTCTGAGTTAGCAGGTGCAATTGTGGCAGACCTGGCATATTTTTTTCTTGGGATTGCCACTACAGTCCCCCACATTCTGCATCCCTCTCAAGGCCGGACTTGTCAAAGAAGTCATCTGGTCCTTAGAGCTTATATACAATGGTGTTAGTCTGACTGACCTCAGCCCTTTAAAGATTTACTGTTTACTAAAAGCTTTTCTCGTGAACTCTTAGATAAAACTAACATTTTTGCCTGTTAACCACACCACTCTCCTCCGCATTGTGAAGACAAAAGGAAAAGTACTATATTGGGCCGGGGAAAAGCAGAGTCTATGAATGTCATATAGCACTGCTGGGTTAGTTGAAAGAATGTTGAGCTGGGCTATGTATATGAGTTTGAGTGAATGTGCATCTCATTATGTACAGGACCCAGCCTTTAACAAATTCTTAAATGTGAGAAAGCTAATATACTGTGCCTCATGGCTCTCCCCACTGAGGAATCATAGAATATCAGGGTTGGAAGGGACCTCAGGAGGTCATCTAGTCCAACCCCCACTCAAAGCAGGACCGATCCCCAATTAAATCATCCCAGCCAGGGCTTTGTCAAGCCTGACCTTAAAAACTTCTAAGGAAGGAGATTCCACCACCTCCCTAGGTAACGCATTCCAGTGTTTCACCACCCTCCTAGTGAAAAAGTTTTTCCTAATATCCAACCTAAATCTCCCCCACTGCAACTTGAGACCATTACTCCTTGTTCTGTCATCTGCTACCACTGAGAACAGTCTAGAGCCATCCTCTTTGGAACCCCCTTTCAGGTAGTTGAAAGCAGCTATCAAATCCCCCCTCATTCTTCTCTTCCGTAGACTAAACATCCCCAGTTCCCTCAGCCTCTCCTCATAACTCATGTGTTCCAGTCCTCTCATCATTTTTGTTGCCCTCCGCTGGACTCTTTCCAATTTTTCCACATCCTTCTTGTAGTGTGGGGCCCAAAACTGGACACAATACTCCAGATGAGGCCTCACCAGTGTCAAATAAAGGGGAACGATCACGTCCCTTGATCTGCTGGCAGTGCCCCTACTTATACATCCCAAAATGCCATTGGCCTTCTTGGCAACAAGGGCACACTGTTGACTCACATCCAGCTTCTCATCCACTGTAACCCCTAGGTCCTTTTCTGCAGAACTGCTGCCGAGCCATTCGGTCCCTAGGCTGTAGTGGTGCATGGGATTCTTCCATCCTAAGTGCAGGACTCTGCACTTGTCCTTGTTGAACCTCATCAGATTTCTTTTGGCCCAATGCAGTAAACTATAGCGCACCAATCATTAACACTCTAACTTCGTAAAAGTTGATGGCAAGAGGTACTGTATAGTCACTACTTTGGTGTGAGAAAAATACTATAGGAGTTTTAATTGAAACAGACTGGTTCAATTTCACCCCTACTACATAGGATAAAAAATTCTCCATTGTTGGTGTTAATATGCACTGGGGTCAGTAAATACACAGCATCTTGGTTGTATAGGTATGTGGACAGACTGATAATCTAATTTATCATGGTGTCATACAGTGAACAGGCATTATCTTATCAAACATCCTGAGATGAAAAGATTCATTCTTGCAATGTAACCAAAGAGAATGCTTCCAAATATTATTGATACTGAAAACACTGGGCCTGATTGAAATCTCAGTCTATATTTCATACTGGCCGGCAAGACAAGACAGGTTGCCATTATATCTGTAAGTTCCATCAGATTCCCTGCAGTGTTCAGATAGTATGATTTACTGCACCAAAAGAGCTGCCTGTGTTATGGGTATGGCGTTACCCAGAAAGTAAGTCGTGAGGCAGGCAGACAGATACCTTGCCTTACCCCACCATGTTCAGAGGTATTTGAATCTCTGCAGGTGTACCCAGGACATCTCTAACTACTTGATAGTCATGCTGTATAAAAACTCATGCAGCTTGTTTTTCTGTCAAAGGTTAGATGTTGTACTAAAATTCATATAGTACTGCGTAAGCCATGAACAAGATTGGGTCCGTTTTTTTGTTGTTTTTTTTTTTTACAGTTCAGAGCATCACTGGATGCATGGCTCATCTAGAATTATTTTTAACATGTCAGTATCCTTCTTCCTGGGAATCATTTATTGAGCAGGATTGGAGTAATATGCCCTGGTTTTGTGTAACCTGGGTTTAGAGCAGTAACTCTGTATACCAGAGGGACATCGCATTCACTTTTCTTTGCACATTAACTAGAAAATGTATGGATCTGTAGTAGTGCAGATTGGCACTAATATTTAAACTTTTGCTTTGTCAGCAATGGCAACAGCAGTACCACTAGCAGTCTTGGCATTATGGACCTGGAAATTTATCAGGAAAACATGCCCTCTTCTCCTATGATTAAGTAAGTAGCCACTAAAATGAAGTCTAATATTTAGAAGTGCTATTCCAATTTCAGCTGAAAATCATTTATATCATCCCAAACATGCTAAACGCCTGCTTATCAGTGCTTCTAAGATGCTGTTTAGGCTGTCATTAGGCTTAGATAAATGCACATGCAGGTATCCTTATGCAGAGTGACAGTACTAGCTTATAGTTAGGCTGTTCCTGGTGGACACCTTGAAGGATATATTTCCACCATGTACTCTGTTTAAAGATAGAATTAACTAAGTTATCCACTTCTCACTATGTGAACACTCCTCAAAGAATAACTTTCTCAAAGGCTTCTCCTACTAGCAGTTAAAATCAGTATAGCAGAGTCAATTAATTTAAGCCAAGGAAAGAGAAATCATAACGTTCTTTACAAGATGTATAATTTGGCCCAAGACACTCCTTATCCACTGTCTCTGGGCATGATTCTACCAAGCTTGCTCAAGAGCAATAAAGTTATAAAGAGATGTGCAAGTACCTGCCGAAAGATTCTGGTACCCTGAAACATGGTATAACCTACTGATAAATGGTAGAATGCAGTGGTATAATTGTAGAAATGAGTATACTGTACATCATGCAGAGAAGATAGGCGCTTTGCAAAATCACTGTGAGCCCCAGAAACTCCTCATAATCCACTAATGGATCACAACCCATTTTTAGATCACTGAGGATCTAGCTTCTCCTGCTCGCCAAAGGTTCTGACCTTTTTGATATACACATAGGCCAATCACCTTTCTGTAGAATCGCAAATACTCTGTTTCAACTGTGGACTGAGGATGATAGCCATAATAAAACATTTACACCTTGCTGCCAGCACCATAGAGTGCTGGCTGCTGCTCACAGACACTTCAAGCTGACAGCTTTCACTTAGTTCTACAGGCACTACATATGTAAGTGTTCTCAATCACTAGCCAGCTACTGATGAATTTACCAGATGCCGGCCAAGAAACTTGAGATACTATGAAGACTGAGGTCAGGAAAGGCAAGAAAAGGAAGGCAATCTGTAACTACAGAAAGCAAGGATCAGACAGAGAACAGTTTGATACTGAAATAGAAGATCTAAGAAGATTTTTAATTGTAGATTCATGAATGGTGTACATATGCCAAGAACTGCCTCACATTCATGATAAACCATGCAGTGAACGCTGCCATTTTAAACTTTCCCCCATATATAGCAGCAGCTACCAGAAAAAAAAAGTATATGATCTTGCTTCCATGTAACTTTCCATTTAAGACTGGGATTCTGCAGTCTTTTTGAGCGGGATAATAGAAGTTCTTCCAGCCAAATGCTACACATGCACAATTTCCCTTGATTAAGTACAGGATGGGAATCTTATGTAAATCGAAACAGTGGATGCTATACCTCTGCAAATATCACGTGGCTGTAACTTTATTACCAGATGTACAGCCTTCTGCAATATGTAGATAGGTGGGGACCTACTCTTCCAAAAGGGAGGACACGGAGGTTCTGACACACTGAATCTGGCGTTTCCCCCCTGCTGTCTATCAGGAAAGCACAGTGGTACATATGAAATGAGGACCTCTTGACATTTTTGGAAGTTATTGAAATAACCCAATTATCAAAACAGAGCTGATATGCTAAAAAAATGACAGTTTCTGAAGATACTTGTTCATTATAGTTACATACAGCTATGACAGGCATAAAAAAAAGGCGAGATTTAAAAAGATGCAGCATGGGTGGAACATTGTAGTATGTGGCCATGTCACAAGACTTGTAGTTTCTTATCCTGATTACACAATGGGAAACAGTAATGATACGTTGATTTTCATGACGTGTAAGGTACAAGGCACTCTGCAAGCAGTATGTCATACTGGGGTGATAACATTGTGAAGCATGTACCCTGATTCACATCTCTCCCCATACTGTTTATCTTTTTTGCAACATTATAGATTAAAATTTTACATGATAAAACAAATTTGTCACCTCAACTCTAATGAAACAATGCTTTACACTGTCCCTAATATTACTGACAGGCTTTGTTGTTGTTTGTTTCTAAGTGAATTAGCAGAAGAAAAGGCTTTCCTTGAAGAACAGCCAGAGAACGTAGAGGGTAAGTTGAATGTATCAGTTGTGACATGGAAATTTGAGTTGATGTAGGGCTTCTAAGGTTAATACACATAATTGCATAGCGACTGCTTTTTCAGAAAGCACTTCTGGACTATCAGAGGAAACAGCCAATTGTCAAAAAGACCTACTGGTGATAAACTTTGACCTGGAGCCAGAGTGCCCGGATGCAGAGCTACGAACCACTCTTCAATGGATAGCTGCTTCTGAACTTGGAATACCAACCATCTATTTTCAGAAAACTCAGGAAAACAGAATTGAAAAGGTAGTATTTACAGTGTAGGGTATAACATCAATGTACTTAAACCTCTGAACTGTAAATCCAAAATTTGTAATGACAACAAAAATTCTTCACAGCTGAGGTATATAGCTCAAAAGAATAATCACTTAAAATGAGACCTCCTCAAATAGAGTACAGTATACACCAGTGAAGCAGATTTCACCTATTCAGGTCAGCCATTCTATTGCATGAAAGTGACAGCTGCATAGATCAGGACAGAGTTAACAAAAAAAGATCCTTAATGAGGATGTTCTTGGACAGTGCCAAGTGGTTACATGGAGTTTAACAAGCGCCATGCACTGTCTTAGTCTCCACTTAGGTCCCACTTAAGCCAGTTGGGGAAAATCCTGTTCCCACTGATGTCAGTGGCAATAGGAGCAGAATTTGACATGGGACATAGAGTAGTGCATAAGACTCTGCATGGATCCCATACATTGAGGTGCATTTCACTTCCAAAAACTGAAAGAGGGTCTTGTTTACCAGTGCTCCACTTGGCATTGGTCCCCTGATAGTGGCTCTACGCCAACTTTGAACCTCCCCTATTCCAGGGCCACCCTGCTTCAGCCCCAGCTCATGAGACCTACCTCAGACATGACTGAGCTCGTGACTAGTTGCCCAAAGACCCAAGGAGCAATTCCTGCAGATGGGAAGAGTTGGAGCACAGCTGTGTGCTGAGCCTACCTCCTTTTCCACAGCCACCCACACTCAGAGAACTTCCCCTGTGGGCAGATCCATTGGCTTTATAGTGCTAGTGAAGCTGCAGGACAGTGAAGACCTGGACCCCCAGATTTCAAATATACAAGAAAATATACTTTAGTGACTAGAACTTCGATTTACTGTTTATTCTGCACAATGATTAGGTTTTTTTCAAGTCTTTTCAGACTGTTTTATAAAATCCATAACAGCCTCTCCTCTGAATATGAGTGTTTAATTGCAACAATCAGCTTTCCACAAGAGTACCTACCCCAGTTAAAACTGATAGTCCTGCAGGACTGGGGCTTTAGCTACTAATTAAACATCGCTTTTGCCAGCCACGTTTGTGAAGGCATAACTATCTTTAGATGGTGAAGTGAACAGATTTTAAACCCTTTCAAGTTTCATTACGGTGTTTTTCCAAAATATCAAAGCATGCAAGCTCAAAATGGCCTCCAGCACTATGGGCCCTCAGCTACATGGAGGATATTTCATATTCCAAGGGCTTGCTTACTCCCCCTTAATGATAACCACAGGATACCATTTCAGACAGTTTTTGACTGTCAAAACTGTCCGTTTCCCAGAGTCAGCTTTAAAGGTTGTATCCAGCCATCAGGTTTACAGAAATGTCAGGGTATTTAAATAAATCAATGAAAGAAAAAATATTACAGTCAATATTTTGGCATTTTAAAATAATATCTATGGGAAGATCATTTTATGTAGCAGAGCTATAGTTTGGTATTTCTTGAGTACATGCATTTGGGAATCATCAACATAATTTAAAATGCATTCAGCAGCAACTGTCCAAATTGCATCTTATTTAAGAAGCAGCTGTCAGCTTTACTCATGTGCTTTTGCAAACAGTTAATTCAATTGCTAAAATGCACTAGAGAATAATGAAGTACATCCTGCCTACAAAGCTGCTCTTGGAAATCACATGCTTATTACATATAATTAAAATACATATTAAAGTTTAGGACTCAGTATGTAAATAGCAAACAGCTACACCAGCTACAGATACACAATATTTTCTTGTGTGGTTTAAAACTGGAAGATGTATAAAAAGGAGCCTAATTAGTTATTGATTGTGAAATTCAAGGAAATGAAAAGCTTTGATTTTCATTTCCAAGCCTGAAAAAAGATAGGCCAGATGCATGACATTATGAAGTCCATTATTAAAATAGGAAAACACAAAAGTGGATACAATGTAGGACTTTTTTCCAGCTGTTTAAGACTATAAATGAAATGTAACCAAACAAGAATACTGACTATGATAATGAAAGAGAAACGTATTTTTCCTTCAAATCTAAGATCTTCAAGTTGGATCCCTGGGGTTGTACAGGATACAGTACCTATTATTTTGATAATGGGCTGTCAATATCATGGAAGGTTGTAATTATTTATCAGGGTTAAAGATCTCACATAGCTGTAAACAGGAATAACTTCACTAATTACAGCAGAGTTGCTCTTGATTTATCTGGTGTCATTAAGAACAGAATCTGGCTCTCACAGATTATAGACTTTCAGAAATGAAATGCAAAGTTTCCAGATGTCCAAATCCATATTTTAGATGTTTCAGATCCATAGTTTATAGACAGAACCCTCGGCAGATTGCACTGCTATTGTGTATGCAGTGCCTGAAACAGTGGAGTTCTGATCCCTGGCAGGGCTCAGTAATGTCCTCATACTCTGAAGAGTTATTTGCATGTATTTATTTAACAAAAGCTGGTTAAGAATACACAATGAATGAAACCCTAAATGTGCCATTTTATCTAGTTTCTAGATGTTATGCGGTTAGTTCACCAGAAGTCCTGGAAAGTGGGTGATATCTTTCATGCGGTGGTACAATACTGCAAGCTACATGAGGAAAGCAGAGAGAGGACACCTAGCCTCTTTGACTGGCTTCTCGAATTGGGATAAGAAACCTCTTAAATGTTTGGCATTTTCATTTTAATCCAGCTTAAGTGGCAGTGGTTTGTGTAATGCTCTAATTTTCAAACATCAGTGCATAAAACAAAGCAGAGATATAGAAACTCTGCGGACAGTGCACACAACTGTACACTGAGCAAAGTGAAATTAAGGTGCACCATATACTGTTATATCATGTGGGGGAACTTTGACATATTGTACTTTCGGATGTACTGTATTAGGAAAGGATGGGTTTTTTGCCTTTAAAGTGAATGGATAATATGAAGGATAGATGAAAATAGGATATATTTCTATAATCAAATATTCTATTAATATCGTTTGATTATTTCAATCAACTAAAATAGAATTATACACTAACAACATTCAGTTTTTAAAACATGAAAATTTGTACAGGTTAACTATTAGAACACTAGTGTTTTCCAGACGGACAGCCAAATGAATGCTTAGGAGGATGTGCATCTTTAGATAAATAATATAGATATCTAAGTATTTTTTAAAATCCTCACCGTGTCTAAAGGGGTAGAAGACTTTGAGCTATTAGACCTTTACAGGTAGACGATACAACAAGCTGCTGAAAATGCATTATAATTTCCGCATATGAGGCCGTTTATTTCTTCTCCATAGCCTTTCACCATTCTTGTGTTTTTCTGGAGGAACTGAAATCCAGACTCTCAAATATTACTCTTTAAAAACATTCTGATTCCTTTCCATTTTAATCAGAGGCAGTTTGGACCAGTGGATAATCAGAAGATATGGGTTCAATCCCAGCTCTGACCTGCTGTGTCACCTTGGGCAAGTCACATCACCTCTGTGCCTCAGTTTCCCTATCTGTGAAAAGGGGGTGATGACAGTTACTTTCTTATGAAAGTATCTAATGCTTTAACATCTATGGATAAAGAAAGAGCATATTATATGATTTTAGTCTAATTAAATTGATTATTAAAAAGAAAAATCAACTGAACATAGTCCTACCTGAAAAACTGATTGTATTGTCATACATATGCCTAAACTTTAATTTTGTTTTTGTTACTTACAAGAATACAAAATGAGTCTCAGCACATATAAGCATATGTTTACCTTAAGGCTACCTGCTCATTTTGGATATATATGTTTGGAATACAAATGATCGTTCATGTTATTACAGTAACATTGATATAACTACAGTAGACTGCTGTTGAGAAGAACAGTTAGTATTATATACATAATTATAAATTCTCTTGACTCTGCCAAAGAGATTGGATTTTAATTTAAAGGGGAAAAAAAGTTTATTGCAGTAAAGCTCCTATTGTTTGAATTTCACATATACTGTGATTTGCTTCTTTGAAAACACAAACATTCATTTTTTGTTTTCCCCTACACTAAATGATGTAATTGAAATTCTACCTATATTTCCCTAAAAAAATGATTTGAAAGACCATTTATTTTCCTTATATCGGTATATGCTTCTGTAATTTTTCCTGAAATAATTATCCTTTTGCACTAGATATTTTTGAAAATTTTGAAATAGTTTTAAATAAATTATGAAAAAGAGCCATACTATCAGTGTTACCACCATTAAATCCATTTCCACACTGTCACACTCATTTGTTAGGGAAAAAATTTGTCAGTGAATCGACATCTATATCCATGTGATAAAGGTACATGGCTAACTCTACATTTACTCTACAGTATACACAAAACAGTAAAGATCACTTTACTGCCAGTATAAAGGTTGATCTACTGTATACACTACATTTAACTGTACAGCTATTGGCCTGTTCCTGAGAAGTGCTGAAGCTCCACAGCTCCTATTGATGCCAGTGGAAGTTGTGGGTACTCAGCATCTCTGAGAGGCTGACTGTTAATAACGTAAGTATTGAGTGTTACAGATTGAAGGTACTTTGTTCTAATAAATGGGAAAAAGTATTTATTTTTAGACCAAATCCAGTTAGTTGTCAGTATACGAACTTTTGCTGTGCTAGAATAAATGTTTACTTATCCTACAAAGCACAACTATCATGACTGGGTTGTAACAGTGTGATGAAGTGACTTCTGTACAGTAGTTCTTTATGTTGCAAATCTAATCAGAAATAAATTTGTGTTACAGTATGTGTCCCCTTTGCCTTTCTAAAAGGTGTTGATGTGATTTTATTGCATATTGGAAATGGAAACTGTGTAATACATTTTATTTGACCAACTAAACAATATTCATGACAATCATTTAGCCTTCCCAAACCTGCTTTTGCTGAATGCAGTGTCTCAGAACAGGTCCTTACACCAAAGGCAGCGATGGAAGTTGAGGTCACTCATCACCTGAAAGGCTCATACCCTTAGTTTTATTTATTTATGGTCTAATTTTCAAAAGGGCTGCTCTTCTCTAGCGCCCACTGACTTCAGTGGGATTTGTAGCTGCTCAGCACCTCTGCAAATCAAGCCATGACTCACATCTCTACTTGTAGCTCTGTTTTTAAAAAACTATGGAGTGGGTAATTAGATCTTAACAGATATCAGAAGCTAAACAGGGTCAGACTTGGCATTATATTGATGTATAATTTTGTAAGAGGATCAGATGCAATAGGAAATGAATCAGTAATAAACTAATATCCCTGCACAGTGTGAGAAGGTGCTGTCCTGCTGATAAAACATTAACCTGTCTATACTAAGGTTATATGCAGGGTAGTTGTAGCCATGTCGGTCCCAGGATATTAGAGAGACAAGGTGGGGGAGGCAATATCTTTTATTGGACCAACTTCTGTTGGTGAGAGACACAAGCTTTCAAGCCACACAGAGGAGATCTTCTGCTCTCTTCTGTTGGACCAGTGAAGATATTACCTCACCCACCTTGTCTAGACTAAGGTCACATAAGTCTGAAAAAGGAATGGTTAGATCCACAGAGTGTGTCTAAATTCTACCCTGAAATTTCAGTTTGGTGAATAATTAGCCTCACTCCTCCAGCTCCACACAACTCTAGAGAAATGAACTGGCAACAAACTAGCTAGCAATATTAAGATTTTAATTTAAGGTTTAAATCGTTAATAGAGGGTGAACTTAAGTAACTGTCACTAACTTGTACATTGTTTCTAACATGCTTAAGAGACCCGTGTCAATGAAATGTTATATTCATGTTATACCTTTAACTTCTCGTTTAAGAAAGAGTTCATTTTCATTTCCATTCAGAGAGCTGTGGCTTTGCTGAGGTTCCAAGTTTTATTCAGATGACATGGGACCTGATCCTGAAATGCTGAGCACCTGCTCCTCCATTGAAATATATGGGAGGTAAGTGCTCAGTGAGTCTCAGGATTAGGCTCAGAATAACCACAGCTACACACTCTTTTTTGCTCAGTGCAGGAAGGATGCAAGAGCTAAAGCAGGTTCCCTATTGTCATTGGTTAAGCAGTGCAGAAATGCCTGAGCTTATTTAATTGTCACAAATGCTGCACACTCCTAATGGTCAGGTGTAAAAAAAAAAATAAAAAAGCCTTTCCCACTACTGAACAGAAAAGGAAACCCAAGGTCAGGCTTAACTGGGTTGGGAAATCAGAATGATGGGTGTGGGGCGTCCATTATCAAAAAGTGTGCTACAAAATTACAGTGAATTTTAAATGTAGTGAGCAATGATGAAATTCACCAGAAATGACCACCATATTTTTTCAGTTTCAGATAATGTCAGCAGCCTACACTTTGACTGAGATCACTACAGCTCCTCAGCATGTGGCTCTGCCTAATAATTCTGCCTTACCTGTACAAAGGTTTGAGGGGGAGGATGCTGAGGAAGTCTCCTTATAGCTAACTCTTCCGTTCAGTCTACTGCACACCCACATAAAGAGGAGGCAGAATCTGGCCAGCACTAAGATTCAATGAAGTTTATAGTACTCTCTGTATGAGTATAGTAGTGACTCCTCAACGTAAGTAAGGGTGGCAGAATTAAGCACTTAATTTCTTACATGCCAGATCTTGCTGCAGCACTGGTAGTCCTAACATTTGCATGGGAATTTAATTTTCACTACTATGTAGGGTCTGTTTTTTTATGTTTAGCATCATTAGTTTCTGATAACCCATAATCTTCCTAATACATTGTACTAACATCAAAGATTGTCTTCTCACAAATCTTTGCTAAATTAACCAAGGCTGAAAACATTTTACTGTGGTTCAAGGTATGAATGATTATGATCTGCCTACAGTCAGCCTGTTAAATTCAGGATTTATTTGTTTCTGGAGAGCTAGGTTTTGCTGCAGACACAGCCTGTTTATCTTGCATGGCCTTAGTACAGGGTTGTATAACTTGCATCCGATAAAGTGAGCTGTAGCTCACGAAAGCTTATGCTTAAATAAATTTGTTAGTCTCTCAGGTGCCACAAGTCCTCCTTTTCTTTTTGTGGATACAGACTAACATGGCTGCTACTCTGAAACCAGAGAATGACTGTTACCATGAATCATGTATTCTAGTTTTCAGAATGTCAGGGAGACTGGTCAGGGATATGATCAGAGACCATGAGAGCTATTTAATAAATAAAAATTATCTCTAGCTTAGAAGGAAAGCAGCCAGTGTAGGAAGAGATTTAATTCCAGGCAGAGCCACTACTCTGAGGCTATACTAAGCCTTTGGCAACTACCAGTGAACTCATAATGCCACTGGTTTTAATGTTTCATATATCTAGTCCTGCAGCCATTTCGTAATTGGGAATAGGCCCTTAGAAAATAACTTGATTGCAGCTGTAAAGACGTTAGCATTTAGCAGGACAAATAGTTAAATGAGCCATCTGGTCTACCAGGCTAATTAAAAATGATTAATAGGAAGATAGTGTCTGCTATTTGTGAGGCTCCTGCACACATACCCCCAATACACACACACCAGCTGTGGAGGAAAGTGAGATAGTGGAGAAAGCCACAGGAAAGCAGCACAGAGAGAAAATATGGTTAAGTGGGTGCTCCTCCTATCCCTCCCCAAAAGGTCTGAGTGGCCCCAAAGTGACAATAACCAAGGAGCGGCACAAGAAGTTGAAGAGGGGGCTCTCACTAAATAATAAACCCATCCTCTCTCCCCTTTCTGTTCCCCACAAACTGCTTACCTACCCAGTGAATGTGGAGGAGAGTTAAAGCTTTAATTCCTGTGCATAATCCATCCACCCGCTCTGAGAGGTCAGAGCTCATCCATACAGGCTGGCAGCCAATGATAGCCCTGATACTGTTCAGCTGTGTGCTATGACTGGTTTGGGGTTCTGGAGCTTGAGGGGAGGCAGAGTCCGTGGTATAGCTGGATGGGGCAGCAGGGCTGTGATGCTGCTGTTCCATGAATCTCTCTCTCTCTCTCACACACGCATACACTTCTTTTGGACGGGGTGGGAACAAATGCATTGGCTCTGCAGTTGCTTTAAAGCTGCAGAGTCCTTGTATTGCTGGATCCTGTTTCCTTAAATTACTGCCCAGTTGCGTTGGAGGGGAACACATGGACATGGCTCAGTGAGATGTTATATTGTTTGGAAAATACAAACTGCACACAGACACACACACATACCCTGATTTGATTCTGTCCCCCTCACACACAGACACACTAATGCCCTTCCCCCTTTCATGACTTTGATTCTGCCCTCCTTACCTCTTCACAGATTCGGTTACTGGTGACTGAACTGTCCAGCTAGGTCCTAGTCTCTGCTGTCTCTCCAGAGAAAGAGCAGCTCTTCTGGGCAGTTGAGGGAAGAAAGTGGCAGCCACCACCAGAGGTTCTTCACGCACCCCACCCCGACCCCCAGGTGAAGAGATGAATGGGGGGGGAAGCAGGGGGGTTTAAATGCAGCATGCTCCATATTTAGTAATAGCAATGTAACTTATAAACAATGACTAATACATGTTTTCCCCCAAAAATATGCTAGTAAGAATATTGCACTACAATTAATACAACTTAGCACTTCAGTGAAACATTTTATTACATACAAAAAAGTACATGTAGTATAGAAACACACACAGGAGATGTGCGAATGATGCCCTTTACACATTTAATAGTACCATGATGCTAATTTTTTTATTACAAATGTTACATGTAAAAACAAATATGCCTATCAAAACATGCAGCTAACCTATTGTATTAGTGCTAATGATACAGATAACTAGCTGACTTCAGCAGTCCAAAGAGTCAAACCTGTCAAAGTCCAGGGAACTGCTCTACTTCAGCAAGACTGAAAACTGGCAAAGAGGGCAAAAGGAAAACAGAGTTCTGAAAGACTGCTGAAGACTTTTGACTACTCTTATGATGTTGATCAAAGCTTCTAGCAAATTGAACCATACCTCATCTTCAGTCAGCGCCATATCCTACAGGTGTTATCCTTGCTTCCTAGTAATAAACACATATTATGGGCCATTACTTTTGCCCCTACCGTATATATTTTCCTTGTTAATTAATACTTAAATAACTAGCCTGTAGGCAGATCTGTGTAAATAGACTTCTCTTGCCTGTGTCTGTAAAGAGAGCCATTCTGCAGCTGCAGTACTCTGTATGGCTGCTGCCCTCCTGCCCCCCATGTGTGGAGTTCAGAAAGTGGGTCCCAGCAGTTGTGGATCCACTGTTCGTGCTTGATCCTTTCACAAGACCCCCTCTGTTCTAAAGTGGATGGAGCTTGCACAGAAAACAGCTCCAGAGGCACAGACAGTTCAATCCCATTGCAGAGGTTCTCTGCATCCTGCCCATCTCCTATCCCCTCACAATGCATGCAGTGTGTGAACTGGACTGGGTCAGCTGTTTTGTAGATAGTACATCCCATGGAAAAGGTAGCAGGGTTTAGCCTAAAGCTTTGTCCATGCCTACATTCAAATTTGATCATAGCAGTATGAAATTGAGCCACAGTTCTTAAGTGCATTTCTCTTTCTACCTTGGCTATGTGTTGGAAGCTCTCAACATGTGTGAGATGGTCCAAGTACATTTTTTAAGTTTCAAAATATAAAACTGTATAAAAAAATCCCAGAAAATTACCTGTAATGATTATATCGCCTTTGTAGTTGAAAGCACATGAGAATATTTCATCAGTGTGTCCCTCTAATATTTGAATGCATTGTCCTGTATGAGGGTCCCAAAGTCGAGCTGTTTTGTCAGAGCTGGCTGTTAGGATACGACTACCTTGAGGATTGAAGCAGATCTTTAAAACAATGACAAGAAAAGTGACACCAGTTAGCATTCCAGCCTATATAATTGGAAGAGAAAGCATGAATCGGTGGTTAGCACTTACAACCAGGAGCCAGCAACTCCAGAGTTCAATTCCTAATATAAAATTAAGGCACAATCCAGCAACTGGATCCATACAGGCAGACCCTTGCCTCTGGGGCTGTGTGTGCAGTTGCAAGGTCCATCCACATAGAGACAATTACAGGATCAGGGACCCTGGATAATAACTCCCCAATTGCTCTGACATTATACTGTAGCTTTCACTGTATGTATATTTGAGAGTGTTTTATGTGAAATGAGGTAATTCCCTATAATAGTTTAACTCCCATTAAAGGACACTTACTTTACATTGCCAGGTTTGCATACATTTTTAACTCCTCATATATAGTTTAAGGAGCATAACCTCACTATATTGGGTTTATTACACAATTTAAAATGTCATCACACAGATTTGTGAATTATTGACTGGTAACAGTGCCCAACATATCCTGCCTCTTCTCCCACACCCTGAAAAAAATGAACCTGCAAAACAACAGACTCCCCAAATTATCACATCATTCCATCTGATATATGTAAAGACAGAGCACCATTCAGTATGTCCAAAAGGCAAATTCTGGCTCCCAGGTAGGGAAGCTAGTTTCAGAATTAGGGCCCTTGATGGAGAATGCCCTGCCAATGGCCCCTTCTCTTTTAAACCTGAGAGAACGAAGTATTGCATAGAACATTGTAGGTAAGATAAGGCTATCCCTTCTGAATCTAACTTTCTCTCACTACAGAATTTTAATAATCAAATGAATGTAGGGAAACAGTGTAGCAGAGCAGTCTGCCCCTTTAAGGTTCTATAGAGCAAGAGAGCAGAAAACCGTGGCCTAAGGAGAAGCCCAGCAGCCAACTGATCCAACTAATGATTGGTTCTGATTCCCAGATGGAAGACATAAGTGAGGATCTAGGTCTGTAAGAGGAGGAGGGCCAGGAGATACAAACACTTCCCTGAGCAACAGGGCAGGTAAGCCCTGTGGTCACTCGGAGAGTAAGAGAGAGCTGGGAACCTTGAAGTAGTAGATGGTAGAGAACTCTGCAATATTGGTCCAGGTCAGGACTATTACTTGTTCATATTTTCGTTTTTGTGTAAGAGAAGAATAAAAGCACCTGTTCTGAAGGCTAAAAACAGAGTTGGGTGTGGCCGATTGTTTTGTCCCCAAGCTGCTGGACAGACCCACCAAACTACAAACAGCAAGACTTCATTTTTTTGCCAAGAACTATCCTAGCTCCTAAAAAGTTAATATTTCAAGCTTGGAAATCACCAAACAATTAAAGCATCATGGGCCTGCACGCTGGGTGTTCACATAAATCATGAAATAATGATCCACTTGAATGACAAGCAGGAAGAATTGCAATAATTAAACAACAATATTTGCCTTTAGGGTAAAATTTCAAAAGAACCTAAGTCAATTAGGAGCCTTGGTTCTATTTTCAAAGTTGACTTGGGCACCCAACTTTCAAAGAGGCACAGCCTCCTACGTGAATATGTTCTTTTGAAAATGGGACTTGGGCACTTGGAAAATTTTACCCTTAGTGTGTTTCACCTTAGAGACATGGGCCTCCACCCCAGCTGCACAGAGGAATAAAACAGAGTAAGAAGGGGTTCAAAGGCCCCTAATTTGGTAAAAGCAGGGAAGCAGCTTGTCTGAGCCATGCTCCCCATCCCAACAGGAGGCTGGAAAGTCTTGGAATACAGCATCCTAAGTAAGCACTCACCAATGGGCTATAAAAATCCATGCTTACATTTAATTTTGAAACTTATGCCAATGATATGTAATAATTGCTGGTAAGCATGATGTCACTTAGAAATAAAAAAGAGCAGGCAGAAACCACCACACAACTCACCTTAGAAATTTCACCTTCATGACCTTCCAGCTTTGCAATGCATTTTTTTGTTTCAGCATTGTAAACTCTTGCTGATCCTGTATTAGAACAAAAGCCATGTGTGACTGTTTTGCTTAAGTCTATATATAAAGTGTTCACATTCATTGGTAGTAAGGACCTCAGCCTGGACCCACGGAAGTCAATGGAAGTTTTGCCACTGACTTCAGTGGAAGCAGAAAAAAGTCCTGGATTAGGAATAACTAAGTTAAGGCCTGATTCTTCAAATACAAACATGAGTAACTTTTCTCACACAAGGAAACCCACAGACTCATATGCTTGTTTTCAGGATTGGGTCCAGGCAGTGGTTGCCTGTAAAAAGTCATGATTTGCCAACATTTAAGTACGTGGTGATATTTGAAATCACCACAAGTTTCCCTTATACATAAAGTAGGTCAGGAAAGATCTGTGATATGGTAGGAAAATATGGACTTTTTAATGGCTTCCACTGTATAACCTCTGAATATACACTCACAATTTGTATAAAACCTTTGCACTTTTGTGTAATCAAATATTGCATGTTTGCTAGTGTTTTGTCCAATCTAGTAAGTGTCCCTCTAATGTACTTATCTAGTAAGTGTCCCAAGTGATTGGGCTTCTGTAGGCCTACGCTGTCAGTCATAAATTACATTATTTTACTTCCTAACATAGGAACTACCCAAACCAGATCAGACCAGTGGTCTGATATCCTGCCCTGATGGTGGTTGGTACCAAACGCTTCAAAGGAAGATGTAAAACACATACATAATGAATAAACATGCAATAACATATAGCATCATTAATATGTGCTAATATTGAAACAAAAAACAAAGGGGCTGGAATATAGAAAACTATTTATTTTGACTAATGAGAATTAAGAACTATGCAGAACACCTGAAATGCTATAATCTGCAGATGCAGCCTAAATGAGAGAGAGAAAAATCTGTGGCTATTTAAAGGTAATCAAGAGACAATTTTATTATCAAGGCAGCTAATGTGCAATCTGCTGAACACAATCATGAAACTTAATTGTTTATTTCACCCCCTCATTGTTATGTATTCTCATTACATATTAGGAAGCCATAGTAATAGTTTAATTTTTAAGCCTCTAACTAATTTTCTGTTTAAGCCCAAATTTGAGCCACTCAGACCTAACTTCATCCAAAAGCTATTTTCTCCCTGCAGTCTCTCATGCACTTTCAACCACAAGAGACTTTATTTCCCCAGAAAGCTTGAGGTTAACTAGACAAGGCATCTTGAAGAAGATGAAAGTCTGAAAAATGAGAGATACAGATTCTCTCTCTCTCTCTCTAGTTTGGCCTAGTGGCACCCAGCACAGAAACAGAGCAGAGGGAAAATACTGTTTATGCTACCACTGCATTCTTCTGCTCTTGGCCTAAGGGCTGCTCTAACATTCACTCAGCTGCCAGTACATGAAAACACAGTGCTAGCCCCGATCAATTCACCTACCATCAGCTGAGGAAGTTGCAATACGCTGGCCAGTATAATCAAAACACACATCTAATACTTCATCATCATGACCTGTTAAAGTTGCCACACGTATCCCGGTCACAGCATTCCACAGCTGCATGTGGATAAAAAGCAATAAATAAAACCCTATCCAAGTAATTACAGGCAATCATAAGCAATCTTACTATTTATTTTGACTTGAGTTGCTGGATGTGTATATAGTCAGTCAATCAGTATCGTGACTGACTACATACAAATCATATCTGCACTGATTTAGTGCATAACAGAATGTAATACCTTAATAAATGTATTATTGCATGACTACCCTGGATTTAAACCAGTGGAGAGGAAATGTATTTGCTTAGCCAGTGTAATGCACAGGAAATGTTGCATGTCTGATACATTTTGTGCTTCATTTCTACTGGTTTAATGTGATATCACTTAAGCAGAATTCTCTATTGAAATCAATAGGGAGGTTCCTGCTTACAAATTGATATAAGTGTCACTACCATAGTCAAATCTTTACTGAATGATACGTACTAATTAAATAATGTGTCATTTACAAAAAGTGCATTCTTACACCAAGGACCTGTGAGTAAGCTTCAGTGAAAGTTCACTGAATTCCAAAAACTGGTGGAAAAAAATGAGAGAGAGAATCCATGTGTGAGGAAATAACCAATTTTCATCTGAAATGCTATAATTTGCATATGCAACCTTAAAGAGAGACAGAAAATATGTGGCTATTTACAGCTAATCAAGAGAATTTTATTATCAAGGTAGCTAATGTGCAATCTGCTGAACACAATGTGCAGGATCTGGTAGTGAATCTAACCAAATTAGTTCACTTCTGCACCTAGCGCATGTGCTCCTCTCAGTCAAGAAGTAAAAAGGCTCTCAACAGTCAGATAGAATGGCAGGCTTTTGATAATACTGCCCTAGCTATTTTTTGTATTCCTGTTTTAATACAGCCCATACTAAAATCCCTGTTAATTTTAGTTCTGTGTTCAATATGGGACAAACCATGAACCTACACAAAAAAATCCACATGGGACAAGAAAGCTCCAGGAAATTTTCCTGTGGAGTTTCCTTCAACTTCTGCCAGGATGCAAGTTTTCCTATCACAAAAGAAGCAGGTGGGTTGGCACCCAGATCACATGGATTTTGAGGATCTATCAGAGGCCATATCTCTCCACCCTGCCTCTTATGCCTCCCTCTTAATTATCAGCATGACTTCCTCTTCTCCTGGTAGCAGCTGACCCTTAAGAAGTTATACAGTCTTATTCCCATATTACAGATGGGAGAACTATGGCACAGAAAGTTTAAGACCAACATGATGTTCAGAGTTGTGGTTACTCATCCCCTCCAAAAGTCAGGCCACTGATTTCTAAAATTTGACACCGAAAATCACAGGCACTCATTACTAGAGGCCAGTTTTGAAAATCTGTCCCTTAGTGACTTGCCCAAGGTCACCAATGAAGTTGGAGCCGGAAGCAGAGAACAGCTCTCCTGAGTAACAGTCCAGGGCCTCAACCACAAGACAGTATTTTCTCTTATCAAACAAATTAGAGGAAATTAGCTGTAATGGAGCATCAAGTCCTGCCTTCCAGTTTAGCTATACTGGGTGACTGCTACAAACCAGCCATCAGTTAAAAGGTTCATTATACTAAATGGATTCTAAATAAGTTACAAAGATTGTGTCCTAAATGAAATCTTACAGTGAATTATTTGTTGTGTAACAGACAGACTATACAGGTGGTTTTTGTAGAGATCCAATGATCTTACCATGCATGTTTTGTCCATTGATCCAGTAACAATTAGAGAGCAGTCCCAGTTGAATTGTGCACTACTAATCTCTGCCCGATGACCTATTAAAGTATGCAACTTCCTACCAAAAGAAAATTAAAATTCATATTTGTGCATTTGCATCAAAACTGAGATAGGTATAAAGGTATATGTTTATAAGTACGCTAGAATGATAGTATAGTTAATGGGCCAAATCCTTTCTGCCTCATCCACTAGTCATCGAAGTTCCTGGTGTTAGGTGAGCAGGGTTTGGCTGACTTTGTCTAAAACAGAGTGAGGCTGGTTCAGCATTCTAGTGGCACATCAGCACTCATTTCTGTTCTTCTATACCAAAAGTGGCTAGGAGTACTGTAGAAAGAAGTCCCATTTGTACTACTTTCTCCTTTAAAACAATATTTGACATGAATTTAAACTGTAGCGGACTGGCAACACTAATGAAGTCTTCTATTCATTCACAGTGCAAACAGAGCCCAGACAGAAATAGAGCAAGTTTCTCCTCACTGCTCTGCCAACATGTCCCATCAATGACCTTGAACGAAGTAGCTCTGCAAGACCCCAAGTCAGCAAGGAACTTAAGCAGATGCTTAACTTTACGCACTTCTTTAAGTGCCATTGAAGTCAACAGGACTTAAGGGAGTGCATAAAAGTTAAGAATGTGTTTAAGTACTTGATGAATTGGGACCAAATTGATAGATTTCAAACTCTGAATAAATCTGAGCTGCTCTGTTGAGCCTACCAATAAGGGAAACATTTAGTGAAATGGATATGTCTGTTATAAATTCAAGTGTAACCCACTGGCTCATTTCACAATGGACACATCATAGTTACACTTTCTGATCACTTGTAACCAGGGCTGGATTCCAGCCGGTGACCTAATGGTAAAGGACTCCATGTCCCATCACCAGTCTTCTGAGTCATTAAGGTTCTCTGTTTATGTCATTCTCTAATATGCTCTGGTTCAATAAATGTGCTTCAGAAGAAAGGTCACATCAAGAGTTAAGGGATTCTTTGAGAATCCCCTGGACAAAAAAAATAGGGGTAGGTTTTTGTGTTTAAAAATGTTTGATAAAAATAGCTGTAATGTTCAGAATATACAGTAGTGTGAAAGGAACACAATGTAATCATGTAAATACATTTTGTACGGTCACCATCACTTTCATATCTCCAAAAATCATTTTTAAAATAATGTTTCAGATTCACCATAGTAAATAGCTGATTTATTAATATATATTTTAATTAACAAAATAAATATAAATCTCTGCAGATGACATTCCCAAAGAAGGAAACAAAAATCTACAAAAACCAAAAGCCATTCTAATACCAAAATGTGCACAACTATGGTCCCAATTGTAAACAAAACTCCTGTTTAAATCATTCTTAGTTTTGCCAGTGTTATTAGTGCAAGATCAGGTTCTATATAGCACACTCCAAATACTAGTGGAGACTCCACTGTGTTTAGACCCTGTTTTGACTAAAAGGACAACCATTAGAGTGATCCAGAATATGTTAAGTGCAGCATTCATTATTTAAGACAATGTATAAAATTGGCAACACCAGTTATCTGTTAAACTTCTTCAGACAGCTTTGATAAACTGAGCTGAGTAATTAGTCATCAATGCCCATTCTAGATTAATGGGGGACTATAAAATACTGAGTGCTGGAAGAGATTTATTGATAAGTACATTAGAGGGACTGTAAATTAGGGGATATATCACATTATTGTTAATAGAAAACAGCTACAGGTTTAACAATTAATCAAGTTAATGACCAGACAAGCAGAATACTCATTTTTTTAAAAATGATTAGACAAGAAAGAGAGAGGCCTCTATTATTGTATACACTAAATGAAAGGTTCAAAAAAGCAAATCTTCTGAGTAACTGAATCCAATTTTGTTTACTGTAACAAAAGAAACCTATTACATTGGTGTCCCTTTAACAGATTACTCTATTTCCTAATTATGTGTTTCCAGTTCTGTTGTGATGATGTTGACCTCTTTACAATAACTAAATTGTGGGGAGTACTTTGGTTTTGTGAACATATTATTTGGCCATTTGTACTGTTGTCATTTTGTTATGCAGCACCCAAAATCCCCGATCAGGATCAAGGTCTCTCTTTACAAACACAGAGGAAGAATGGTCGTTGCTTCAAACTTTTGTATACATAGCCAGATGGGATGGACATGTAATACATCAATATACTGGATGCTTAAATAGCAGAATATTTGAACATATTTCACATAAACTGTGATTTGTCAGCAGTTCAATTAGGAAAAAATCTATATAATAATCAGAGTTGGGGAAATACCATGAAAAAATTTTCATTCAAATTTCATTTTTGCCCATTTTGTGCTCACCTTCCATGAACTTTAGAGCCACATTTACTGGCACAAATGCTCATGGACAGTTAATTTTAAGCTTGGATGCTCAAGTATTCACAACAGAAATGGTATCTTTTGTAATGACGGGACACTGACTATTAACATAGCAGTTGCACAATGATTTCATAGTCCTTCACCAAACTCAAATTATAGGCAGTTAAATGAGCCAGACAAGGTTCTAACTGCACCATTCTCAGCTACAGCTAGAGCTGGTGGAAATTTTTTTCATTGAAACTCTATGAAAAATGGATTTACATTTTTTCCACAGAAAAATGAAAACCAAATTTTTTCAGTAAAAATCTTTAAGTTTTGGTAAAAATTTTCATGACAGAAAAAAATTTGTCAGAAAACTGAAAATATTCATAGGAAAATTTAAAAAACAAAAACAAACCACACACACAAAGTTTTGAAATTTCCCACAAAAAATATTTGGCATTTTTCAACTGACTAACTAGGACAATGCACACAAGTACATTTGTGTGACTATGATGAGAGAAAAATGTAATTAAATTAAAATTTTGATTTTTTTTTCTAGGAATCTGCCCATGGAAAAAGGTCTCTGGGGACCAAAGTTAAAGGTTTAACATTTTCTAAAACTCCCTAATCCTGTTTATCTGCTATGTCTCCTTTAGGGATTCAACATGCTAGTACCGTCTTCAAATTTTCCCCAGGATAATAAAGTATGCCCATCTAGTCAGACAGCAGAAACAATACCATGCAATATTGGGACCAATCACAACTAGCCAGAACAACTGAAATTTAGAAGTATCAAATACAGCATATCGTCATCATGATCCCTACAATAAAAACCAAACCCCACAAAAAATTTAGAGTATATTCAAATAAAATAGCCTTGAGGAAAATGTGATCTATTTATGAATATTCCGCAAGCACAAAGAAAGGCAAAATTAGTTGAGTTCATTATTCATAGTTAAATTATTAGCTCAGCTCTAACAGTACTCTAAATGTGTGTGTCTGTCCTCCTTTAATAGCATACATGTGCATCACTGCCCTCTAACAGATAAGATACCAGACCTAGACAGGAGGGCATGACTATATTGCCCTCTAGTGACTGCAGCCCACACAAAATAAACTAGATTACCACTGCTGCTCCTAATAATACTACATGCTCTACTGAACACTGCCAGCTACTGCGAACACCTCTAAAAAGACTAAAGCCTGTGTGATCATGCCACTCTCTGGTGCTTGCAGCATTCATAGGAGATAAGTCAAATCTACTACATACACTGGTGAATGTTTCACCAGTTATCACTAGCCTAATGACAAGTTATATATCAGTCACTTCTTAGCAGTTTTACTGAGCAGGTTCAACTCCACTTCTGTAGCTGCTTTCCGCTGTTGTTATTCCACTGAGATCAATAATTAATGTTAATAATTACTCTGATACATCCAGTGGGACTGCATGTGTTTCAGAGACATGAGAATAAGCTCACAAGTGACTTATATCCTGGGGAAATTTTTCAAGCATATCAGACTAAAAAAAATCCATTTAACTTTCACATTTTTTAATTCTTTCCACACTAATTACCAAAACTACTGGTGTTTAAATAAGAGCTTCCTCCTTCACAGTCCATCTCCTGCTATTTGATCCTGAAGTGAAGTCACAATGCTGAATCTGTAACATCTCAATCATTTCTGCAGAAAAAGAATGCAACATTAAAAAACTAAGACTTTGACTTCACTGCAGGTTCAAACAAGAAGAAGCTGGAAGAAAGAGCTGTTCAAAAACAAATATCTGCAACAACAAACTGAATGCAATAACATTACTGTCAAAGGGCCCAATCTGGTGAGGTGCTAAGTACCTCTGAGCCTGAGGCACTGAGTCTTAACTCTTACTATTGGGAGCAGAGGGTGCTCAGGACTGTCCATGATCAGGCCTTAAATGATCTAGTATATGCATATTATTTTTTCTCACAGAAGAGATGATATGGCCTTCGTGGTCTTGATGTTACATCATCATGTTTCGCAAAAAGAAAAGGAGTACTTGTGGCACCTTAGAAACTAACCAATTTATTTGAGCATAAGCTTTCGTGAGCTACAGCTCACTTCATCGGATGCATTGGTTAGGAATGCATCCGATGAAGTGAGCTGTAGCTCATGAAAGCTTATGCTCAAATAAATTGGTTAGGAATGCATCCGATGAAGTGAGCTGTAGCTCACAAAAGCTTATGCTCAAATAAATCGGTTAGTCTCTAAGGTGCCACAAGTACTCCTTTTCTTTTTGCGAATACAGACTAACATGGCTGCTACTCTGAAACCTATTATCATGTTTGTTATTTCAACTGTATCCATGTGATGTATGCATTCACCCTTCATTTTAATAATTCCAAAGCATGCTAATTTTATAGATATTCCATCTAACTTCATGGAGAGAGAAATCTCCCATGAAAATGGAATGGAATGTTTACCTTAACAAAAAGCCACCTTTATCAGTAATCTGGACAACTGGTTCATAATATTATTTATACTGAGTCCTCAGCTCAAAAAACAAGAGGACCTGGGAGAACAATATTAACAAGCCAGTATTCAGCCATTCACATTTAAATTACACAAATACTTTAGCCATTGTTAAATGAAGAAGTGACCCTTCTTACTGGTATGATAATCTTAAAATCTTGAACTCTGAAGTCAGAAGGCCAAATTCTCCTCTCACTGAACTGACCTTGAAAGTCAATAGATTTACACTGATGTAAAACCAGAGTGAGAAGAAAATCACTCTCTATATTTATGAAGGAGAAACTTGCAAGATTGACTGCTCATAATTTAACATGCCCTAAAAACACCTTTCCTTTTTAAAACGGTCTCTTGCTTCTATAAAAATGTAGCAATTCCCCAAACCAAGTGCTTCAACACAGATTATATCTTTCTGGTTGGATGATTCATTAATAACAAAATATAGGGCCCTTTTACTCAGCCTGCATGGCTCAGTTCTTGTGAGCAGGTGGAGTTTTAAAAAATATAAGCCTCTTTTACACTAAAGCATTTGGAGAGCCAGGTTTTTTGCATATTTCAGTACCCTGGCTACTCAGAGCAAAGGTCACAGGAGAAACAAAGTAAAGATGAAGTCAGGTGTGCCCAAAACCAAAGCCCAATTGGAAAGTCTAGAATTTGTAGGCCTTAACAGTCCCCTTTAAGATATCATTAAAACACACAATACAAAAACAACCTTATGAATGCTTTAGTACCTGCCAGTGCCAACATCCCACACTGCAACTGTGTGGTCAAAGGAGCCAGTGATGATCCTATCTCCTGTGGTATTAAATGACAATGCAATAATTTCTGCTGAGTGCCCCTAAGAGAATATTAACAAAAAGGTACTTCAGAATATAAATGATATTTAGGTCCAATACCTAATTTGCATAGTAGGAATACAAAATCACAGAAGTGATTGTTTCCATTAGGCCATATAGTCCACCTCCCTGACAAAGTAGTAAATATTCTTGTTTCTTGTCTAGTCTTGCATAACTTTGACTATTCCACAGTATAATCTCACTGCCCATATTACAACAGCATTTAATATCATATGCCACTTAAGTATTAGCAAATAGAACACTGGGAACAATCCTGCAACGACTGGGAAAATGAATTAGAATTGTGATCTAATAGGTCTTTTTCATATCAGATTTCTGCGGAACAGTAGTTATTCACCATTAAATGAGAGGATGCTTTTATTACAATAAACTAAGAGCCATATTGTCACTGCCCCTTGTGTGTATGCATGAGAGAAAGGGCATATGGAGCCTCCTGCTCACAGGCCAAGGACAATTGCAGTCTCTTCTGCTCCCTCCCTGTGTTCCCCCACCCTGAGGCATGAGGAGGTAGAGAAGGGTGAGGAGGAGAATGTCCCTTGTCTACTCCATAGGCCAGGAACACCGAAGGAGACAACCTGTGCGCTGCCCTTACTTAGTCTTTGTGAAAGGGATAAGGATGTGACTTTAAACATTTAGGCAGAAATATTTAAACAGTGGAATCCTAGCAAGCCAAATACAGAGAATATAAATTGCACTCTAGATGCACTTGGTGACTTGACTGAATTCTCTATATACACACATCATGCAGAAAATGAATGATGCAGCTAAAAGGAACATTTATAGCTATAATCCTAGGCATTAACATTTTTGAAGTTACTTTATAATAGCTCTCAGAGTTGTAATTATATTAGCACAGGAATTACAGTTCAGTACTTATAATGATAAACCATGTTAATGAGAGCAGCAATATTTTTGGGCCTAGAACAGTAGTGACATTGAATTGGGAAAGTCTGACATTTGATTAAAGTGGTTTTTATGATTTTAATAAAGTAGCATAGCTTTCTTACTCCCTTTATGTTTTCTTAATCGATTATTTAACTTCAGTCACTAAGTGACTCAGCTAGTAATAGAAATTCTTTGTGTGAAATGGATGATTAAGAAGTCTACTTATACCCACATCTAACTCAATTAGGAACTACAAAAGCACCAAAGACCTTCAGAACAATAAAGAATGCAAACATACAGTTAACATGATCACTTCCTCTCCATTCTGGATATCCCATAGTTTGGCTGTCGTATCCATACTTCCAGTTGCTATCAGAGTGCTTTGAAGATTAAATGATAAACAAACCTGTAACACAAACATTGGGAAACAATAAGCTTCCTATGATTTTTTTTAAAACTAACTCGGGTCAGGGTCAGTATTTGAAAATACAGCAATAGTACAATTTAACAGTTTGTGACCTACAAATACAGTCATGGCACTTGAATAATGTGACAGCTGCAGTGCCTTCTAGAGATTTTGTTAGAGAAGCAACAAATCCTTACCACACAAGCTTTGGAGGACAGCTTATTGGACTAACTAACTAGTTGCTTTAAAAACGATTGTGTGTGTTAAAAAAGGCTTATTGGAACATATGTTAACCCTATTATCAAACAGCCTTTTTTACATACAGCCTCATTTTTATTACAGGTATATATTTGAGCAAAAATGCAAGAAGGTCCCCAACTCAGTCCTCACATTTGACTGATGTAGCCAGCTTCCAGTCCTCAGTAACTATATGATATGGTTGTTCTTCTAATGGGGAACACAAATGTCTTTGGAAAAAGGAAAACATTTGCTGGGAACTTAGCTGCATTTTCAATTATGATATTCCTTTTTCATTATTGAACAAATCTACATAGCATAGACATGTGTAATAAACATCTACTCTTTTAGAAATTATTGAAGGCTATGGGCCTGATGTTGAGAAACACCATCTGATTTTGCAGGTATAATTCCTACCAGTTATTTGCAGGTACAACTCATAGCACTCTGGGCCTGATCCAACTACCACTGAAGTCAGTGGAAACTGATCAAGCCCTAAGACCTCTGATTACCTGATTTGTAGGCACAAAACTGGTAGAGACAGAGTTGAGACCCTTTTAAAAATCAGGTAGTTCATGTTAAGAGAAATAATTTCAAAATGCTCAGAGAACAAACAAATCACTACAAGACATACCAATGCTACTGTACACTGATGCAAAGCAGCAACTTCTCAGGCCCAGTTTTCACTTTTGCAACTCACAAATTAAACTGCTGCACCTACAATGCACACACACAGTTTCTATAATTTTTTTACTCTATTGAATGACAAATCAAAAGGCAATTTTTATAAAAAAATATAATCTGAGTGTTTCAGTGGGGTGTTCTAGTACATATAATTTTACAAGCCAAATGTAAGAATCGAAAAGAAAAATCATGCTCCAGAAAAACAAGGGTATTGTTTCAAAAATGTAAACAAATTATAGGAGAAATCATAACTGAAATTTTCTAACATGCAATCAGGTAAAAATATCAAATTTTAAATAGTCAAAAATAATTCTTAACATTTGGAAAAGAGGGAAACTGTAACCAGTTAGAGACAGAAAATAAATTATTTTAATTATACTCTGCTAATTGGATATAAAGTGTTTTGTTCTACTCCTTGATGGTATGCCTTTTTGTATATGCTCAAATAGTTTGATCAATATGGGTCAGTGCAGGAGAAAATTAGCCTCTATTGTTGCTAGTTCTTGGAGGCTTTACAGACCTCTCAGAATACACAGCTATACTTGAAGGTTGCACTGAATTCAAAGGCGTAAGAAATGCTCTCCAGTGGGAGGCATAACAGACATCAATTAGTGCATTCATGATATGTGATACTTCAGTTCACTGAAATAATGGGACAAAAGAGGCAAACATTCATTCAGGCAGGAATGATGTTAAAAGGCCACATAGAACAAAGAGAGAACAGGTTCTTAGGCCAGGCAGGAGCTGATCTGTCTGTCCACTAGGATATTGATATAAGCTAGAGTCATTGGAGAGACGGAGTGAAGAGCAACAGGACCAGAACAGACAACAGCAGAGTGCAAGAGAAGATGGAAAAAATGTACTGTACAGAAAATGAATGGTTTAGAGAATGTGGATCAGAAACTTCTGTTCTCCCTGTCTCATAAAGAAGAGGACATTCAATGAAACTGAAAAGAGCCAAATTCAAAACTGATATAAAGAAGTACTTTCACACAATTCATAATCAGACTGAAACTCATTGCCACAGGTTGTTGAAGCCAAGAATTTAGCGAGATTCCAAAAGCAATGGGCCATGTACATGGATATCGAGAATATCCCCCAAAATTATAGTAGTAACTATATGTAACCCCCAAGGAGATTACCTAGATTCCTGGGGCTCTGTCTGCTGGCAGCTCAGGGAAAGGCACACTGTCCCTGGTAGGGAGGGGGAGCCAAGGCAAACTCAGAGTCTGCCTGGCAACCAATAGGAAGTGAGATGCCCCTCCCAGGGAGTTCAGGAAAGGGGAGAAGCCATTTTTGAGTGAGTCTGGAGCTGGCAAGGGCAGGACTGGCTGTGTGGGGAGCTGGTGAGTCCGAGGCCTGCATACAGGGTTCCCCCTGAAAACTGGCCTTTAGGGACCTGAAAGCAAGATCCCTCAGCTGGGTTTTTCCTTCTCCACTGATGATTCCCAGTTTGTAAAGTTTTGCTGGGAAACTTCCCCAGCCAGGCTGAGTTAGCGCTCCAGCTCCCTAGGTGAGACCAGTCACCGCATGGTCAGCTCTGCTCTGTCTGCTAGTCCAGGGCTGCTGCCTGCTGTGTGTGTATCTGGACGCTGGGCTAGGAAACTACAGTCTGGATTTTGGTAGAGTTGTGTAATCTGCACCTTGAGCCCTGCACCCCTTTGTGGTGAGGGGAAATCCTGGGACCGAAGCAGCCTGATTCCTGCCTGAAGAGGATCCCGGCCAGCAGAGATCAGCCCCTCTGTAGTGACTGAGGAGTCCAGAGTCATCTCTGAACCTGAGGATCATACATGGAGTTTGTGAGGGCACTATCTTTTAGTTAGTCAGTCAGGGAATTTGTTTTGGGGGCCCCCGATTCCCTGAACCATGTCCTCAAGCCAGGGAATAAGGGTTTGGGGATTTTATAACCTGCTGCATATTAAACCTGTGAAGGGATTTACCACCTTCTCCCACTTGTGAGTCCTTTGGGCTGTACTGAACCCAATCAGCCACACTGCTAAACCACTGCAGAGAAGTTTGTTGGGGCCCTTGATGACCTATGACCACAAAGTACGCGTACCAACGGGACACTAATCTTACATTTGCTACATTAGATCCTGTGACTGGGGAAAGGAACAGGTATTATCAGCGTGGGCACCGGTGACCCTAAAAATAGTGTTTTACCCTGTTACGTATATTTGTCTCCTGTTTAATATAATTATTGTGTTGAATATATTGTATGTGTTTGTGTTATTTCTTGAAAGTCTCCAATTATCTGGCAAGTAAGTGGGGATTACCCTGTTAGAGTTTTCCTCCCAAGCTGCCCTGGTGACCCTGCCAGGAAGGAGCGAGGGAGGTGCAGGCACCACCAAATAAATTCATAGAAAAAAATAAAGAAGATACACTGAGTGGGTGGCGGGATCCGGAAGAACCCAGACCTGTCCATCAAAACCTGTAAGCAGATTGGCATTAAAGAAGGTAACCGGGTAGAGAGGGGGCACTACATATATTTTAAAAAAGAGTTTCAGGTTGGCTTTAGCCAACTTTACATAATAGGGGTTAAGAGGAGATTCCCCTGGGAGCCAGATTATCCCACGACATATCGCTGGGTTTCCTGCATCTTCCTCGTAAGCATCTGGCACTGGCCACTGCTGGAGATAGGATACTGAACTAGATAAACCATAAACCTGATCCAGTATGGTAATTCCTAGTTCCTAAGAGATGGGTGCTCCTTTGGTTTAGCTCTGTACGCTGCAAGCTGTCCCATAAATCCCCAGCATACATAAGTAGATTCTCTTTGGATCCAGTTCTCCCATACAGTCAGTGCCTCAAGACACCCACAGCTTGCATAGAGAGAAAGGCTACTTACACACTGTGTTGAATAGGGAGAGAGTTAACATTGTTAATTACAAAGATCTAGATGCAGGTTTTTAAAATAGAGTTTTAGCATCATGGGAGTTTGAATACAAGAGCAGAAGCTCTCCCACCTCACCCTAGTAAAGACACACCACTATGAGACAATCTTGATTATACCAAGGTCCTAGATGACACCGAGAACTTTTGGATAATCAAGGGTTTTTTTTCCAGTGTAATTAACAAACATCAGAGGAAATGACCCTCTTATGAAGTAGTAGTAGTTTGACTTACTAAGTTCTGGAAAATCTTGTACTGCATATGAAAATACAATTGGATGCAAAGGTTTAATATTGTAAGGCAGGAACTCACTATTTCTGCGGTGTGTCCCCTGAAGGTATGATAACATTTTCCTGTTTCTGCACTCCATAATTTGCAGGTTTTATCAAAAGATCCAGTGGCAATCTTGTCACTAAAATGGAAAAAGTCATTTTTATTTAGAAAAAAAAATAAATAATGTTAAAGGCAGTAGAAGGAGAAACTGAAGAATTCACAAAAATATATGATCCTTGATATGCCAAAGCAGTATATTTTCAAATCATCTCATGAACAAGCCTAGAGATTAGCGATATATTTATTTTATGACTAAATTGTGGCTGGCACTGTAGAGATTTGCATTCCTTGGGCCAGTTGTACTACACTCTACAAAGATATTCTGTCCCATTTCCACACCAGGTGTCAGACCAAAATCAATGTGAGAGGGAGGACATGATGTAGTTGCTGTGTTAGCGTAAATTCCCTCAGTGCACACAGATACATTCTGCCAGATTATTTGATCTTGCAACACACCTTTTAGAAACTGAAGTTTTATTAAGGGAAAAACAAACAATTTGCTGGTGCGCGATTCTTTCTTTGCAGCCTATTTAATTTATATTTTCAAATTAAAAAGACAGAGCCAAATTCCCTAGTACATTGGGGCAGGTTTGTGCCTGTCCACCAATGCAAAGCTGTCAAAGCTGGCCACTCTAATTTACACCACAGGCTAGACCATCTGATGAACATCCAAACAGACTTATTAAAAGTCACAAAATGTCTGCAACCTTACAAAGTTGTTTCATATACATTAGCATTGCACCTCAGTAACATCTCTTAGATTACTGGTATAGTAGGTATGTGTGTACATGGCATCTCCCTCTGGCTTTCTTGGGACTCATTCCATACCCAATTTGTATTTAAACCTAACAGAATGGAAGGTCAATAACATGGAACTCCCCATATATGTCTGTTTCCTTGATAAACCACTCAAAGTTACATTAAGTATCTAATTATCTTCCCAATGAAGGCAAAGGGAGTATTGTCATTGACCTCTATGTCTACACTGCCATTAAAAACCTGCAGCTGGCCGTGCCAGCTGACTCAGGCTTGCAGGGCTCAAGATAAGAGGCTGTTTTACTGCAATGTAGATTTTTGGGCTCAGGTTGCAGCCCGAGCTCTGGGACACTCCCACTGCACAGGATCCTAGAGCCCTGGCTCCAGCCCTAGTATTTACACCACAATTAAAGAGCCCTTAGCTTAAGCCCCTTAGAACTGGCCAGCTGCAGGTTTTTAATTGCAGTGTAGACATACCTTATGAGATCAGATTTTAAATGTCTGTTCAACCTTCTTTTTCTCTTGCAATTATACAACCATTCATTTTGCCCAGCTGAAGCGACTGACCACAAATAATTGTTAAAATAGTCTCATAATGAGTCCTATTAGGTGCTCACATGCTATAGTGATGGACGTAGTATAGAAACCTAATGATTGGTGTTAAACTAGTTCTTTTTCTTTGGAAATAGATTTCTAGCTCAACTCTAGCTCAAGGTTGTCAACAGGTTCATTTTCTCTTATATATGAAAAAAATATCTGCCATTCACCACTTCTTCATTATCTGGTTTTGTACACACACATCTTAAATATGTACTTTTAACTGTAAGCATATTTGGATGATGGAAATAAGAATTCCTTTCTACCTTCTGTAGAGAGTGGACAAAAGCATAACAGAGAAGAGAACGGTTTACTTTTTGAAGCACAAAACTCTCTCATAAAGAAGGCGGCTCTTGACTAATGTAAACTTGTGTACATGACATCATAGTCTCTCTACACTACTGCTGCTAGCTCTTCTATAACCCAGACAACTTCTGTAGAAAATAAAAGATATGCAGATTCACATTGGACACTGTAGCAGCACCCTCAGGATCTCCTATCAATTACTCACCAGTTCTGACCAGTTTCTAAGTCAGACCCTTGATAATAATGTATGTGTAGTACTAAATGGATTAACCCACTTAAAAAGGCAGTTATGCTGGAAAAGCTGATCATTCTAACTAAAGCAACACAAGCTGTCATTACTCTATTTTACTTTAAAGTTTATAGGATAACTATATTTGCAACATAGCAATGTTGGCAATTAGAAGGTGTCTCAAAGACTCTGAAAACCTATTTACCCATAAGGATTGTTGAAAGCTATTGCATAGACCACATTTCTGTGTCCCTCCAATGTACGTAGCTCCTCTCCTGATGCTGTGTCCCATATTTTGCATGTTCTGTCGTAGCTTCCAGTGATAAAGCTAAAATGAAGAAAGATAAATGAGTTAGAGGACTGTAGAAACTTTCTCAGGGCCTGGGTCCACAACCTAGTGAAGTCAAGGGGAGTCTTTCCATTGATTTCAGTGGCCTTTGCATCAGGCCCTAAATGCTTTTCCCACATTCCATGGTATCCATGAGAATATCAATCATGGCAAAGATTCTAAATCAAGCAATTTTCAAAACTTTACTAAATATTATATTTTTAAAAGATAACATTACCAGTGCTCAATGCATTCTCTCCTACTAAAAAAACTAGGCTCTCCTTTAGAAGAGATTATAGAGAAAAAATAGTTACAGTCTAATAAACTAACAATTAAGTCAATTACAGCTCAACTTCACTTACAGTGAAAGTCCCAAAGTGCTTAAATGTATTTCAATGGACTTGCACTCCACCTATATTGAAGCCTCACCCCACTGTTGAGAATAGCCCACTTCCACCTTAATTGAATTGGCTCGTTAGCACTGACTCCCCACTTGGTAAGGCAACTCACATCTTTTCATAAGCTGTGTATTTATACCTCCCTACTGTATTGTCCACTCCTTGCATCTGATGAAGTGGGTTTTAGCCCACGAAAGCTTATGCCCAAATAAATTTGTTAGTCTCTAAGGTGCCATAAGGACTCCTCGTTGTTTTTACTATAATGTGTGTTTCTTTCTGCTGATCCTGCTGGAATACAGCAGCTATCATCAACATATGCGAGAGGGGAGAGTGCCATCAATTGAATCACATCCACCATTTTTTGCAGCCCCCTTGGTTTTTCCTTAGAAGTCTGAAATCCAGGTATGGGAAATGCTTAAATCTGCTTAGATACAATCATAACACAAAGGGATTTTTGTGCAGGATAGATAGGAGCACTGAAATTCACGATTTAATTTCCACATTAAAAATCTTTTTCCATTAGTAATTATGCATTTTGAATTTAAAAATGAAAACTTACCAGGAACCAGATTTGTTAAATGCTACATTGGTCAGTGGCAATATATGTGCCCTAAGCACCTGAAATACAGGAAAATTAAGATTTGGTGCATTTTCAAATAAAAATCAAATTACTAGGAGTTTTTGAACTAGCCTAATATCTACTCTTCTCAATATTTTCTTCCCATTTTAGTCATGCTAACTGAGCAGTTATGACAGCAATACATTAACCCCCAGCCAGAAGAAAGCATGTGTGAGCAATTACCACTGTAGAATTCATGCAGAAAACTTCTGTCTTCACTAGGAATTGCAGTGGTGCAGCTATGCTACTGATTGCCTGGCCACAAATGGCTGTGACTGAAGCAGATCCTCAGTGTTTATAAGGCCTGAATGAGCTGTCCTCTCTCTGTATTTCATTCTGTGCTGCCTTCTCTGAGAACAGAGAAGGAACCCTAAGAGTTGCAGGAGGAGTGGGGGAAATAAATGGGCCCTTATGGACCATGAGTGAGGGCTTCCTTGGAAGGTGCTCCAATAACTGCTCTTCAGTGTTTGCTGTTAAGCCATATACTACAAACCACTCCATCCACTTGCAAGAAATAATTTTAACTTTTACATTGTTAGATGCTTTCAGCAAGTATAAGATGTTTTAAAAAAATAGGGAGAGAGAGAGGTGATGTCAGAGTTCCACACCCAAAAGTTCACCACAATAAAAGTCTTATCATTGCTGATTTGAAATACACTGGTGGAATCTCTAAAAAGCAGATGTAAAAATGGAGAAACTCATCAAGATGAAATTCAGAGAGGAGATTTCAAACATAGCCACTGCCTGGATCATTTAGATCCAGGAACCAACTCTTTTCAAACACACATTGTAAGATCTTTTGGTCAGAGACCATTTGTCTTTATTCTTTCTATAAACTGTCAGACATACCTATGGCACTATATGCAAAGATTTATTAAATAAGTAATAATTATTAATAGGGCCCTACCAAATTTATGGTCCATTTTGATCAATTTCACGGTCATAGGATTTTAAAAATCATATATTTCATGATTTCAGCTCTTTAATTCTGAAATTTCACAGTGTAGTAATTGTAGGGGTCCTGACCCAATAAGGAGTTGTGGGGGGATCGTAAGATTATTGTAGAGGAGGTTGCGGAACTGCTACCATTACTTCTGCACTTCTTCTGGCAGCAGTGCTGCCTCCAGACCTGAGCCCCTGGAGAGAGGCAGCTGCTGGCCGGGAGCGCAGCTCTGAAGGCAGAGCCACTGCCAGCAGCAGCACAGAAGTAAGAATGGCATGGTAAGGTATTGCCACCCTTACTTCTGCGCTGCTGCCTGCAGAGCTGGGCCCTTAGTCAGCAGCCACCACTCTCTGGCCACCCAGCTCTGAAGGCAGCACAGAAGTAAGAATGGCAATCCTGCAATCCCCCTAAAATAACCTTGTGATCCCCTCCCGTACAACTCCCTTTTGGTTCAGGACCCCCAATTTGAGAAAGGCTGGTCTCCTCCATGAAATCTGTATAGTATATGATAAAAGCACACAAAAGACCAGATTTCACATTCCATGATGCATTTTTCATGGCCGTGAATTTGGTAGAGCCCTAATTATTAATAATACCAAATTAAAATCAATCTGCCACTATATTTAAGAATAAATTAGTTACATTGCCAACAACTTTCTGTATTTCTCTGGCTGTTTTTATACATGACTTGCCTTTCAATAAAACTTTTATCCTTTACAAGCCAGCTTCTGCTTGATCCTATTATATAATGACAACATGACTAGGACCCTACCAAATTCTCGGCCATGAAAAATGCATCACGGACTATGAAGTCTGGCCTCCCCCCCATGAGATTAGGTCTTTTGTGTGCTTTTACCCTATACTATACAGATTTCACAGGGGAGACCAGCGTTTCTCATACTGGGGGTCCTGACCCAAAAGGGAGTTGCAGGGGGGTCAGAAGGTTATTTTAAGGGGGTCACAGTATTACCACCCTTACTTCTGTGCTGCCATCGCATCTGGGTGGCTGAAGAGCGGTGGCTGTTAGCCGGGTGCCCAGCTCTTAAGGCCATCACCCGCCAGCAGCAGCACAGAAGTAAGGGTGGCAATACTATACCATCCACCCTTACTTCTGCACTACTTCAGAGCTGGGCGACCAGAGAGTGACAGCTGTTGACTGAGGGCCCAGCTCTGCAGGCAGCAGCATAGAAGTAAGGGTGGATGGTATGGTATTGCCACCCTTACTTCTGCAATGCTGCTGCTGGTGACTCTCCACTCTCCAGCTGCCCAGAAGTAAGGGTAGCAGTACCGCAAACCCCCCCCACACACACACACACCTACAATAACCTTGCAACCCCCAATTCCTTTATGGGCCAGGACCCCTAAAATTACAACACTGTGAAATTCAAATTTAAATAGCTGAAATCATGAAATTTATGATTTTTAAAATCCTAAAACCATGAAATTGATCAAAATGGACCGTGAAATAGGTAGTACCCTACACATAACCGTACTTGTGAAAATCACACCATTTGTTAACATTGAAATGAAGGGATGTCACGAATGCAGCAATTAGACCATCACTGCAGGACCAAGGAGGAGAAATGGGTAATGAGCAATGCTACTTAACCTCTGGCATATACGCAGAGCCTCCAGCTTCCTGCTGTTATCTCTGGCTTCTTATGAATCTGTCTAACTCCTCTGTCTATCTCAACAGCCAGCCATAGGTTTCTTTTTTAATAGCTTTTCCTCCCAGTTGCCTCTAGTCTCTCTCTCTGCTGGTTTTCAGATTCCCTCTCACCCCTTCCATGTGTAAGGGGACTGTTGCCCCCTTACTAACATTCAGTAGGGGTGTTTTAGTTGCTAGCTCCCAGTACTAAAAAGGGAAGGGTCGATGGGGAATCAGGGCCCTGAGACTGACAGCCCCCAGGAACAATGGGGAGAGGCCAATGCTCCAGGTCAGCCTGAATGACAGGGCAGGCAGGCTAATCAGGGAGTCAGGAGGCCAGGGAGGTCCCGTCCTCCGTGTGAGCTGGATTTGCCTGGGTCAGACCGAGTGGGGCCAAGCTAAGGAGAAAGCAGGCGCTCAAGCTGAGCTGGGGAGCAGAACTATGCCAGATCCAGAGGAACCAGAAAAGCAGCCCAGAGAGAGCAGACCCTGTCCTGGGAGCAGAGCTGCAGCCCCAAAGCCAAAGGCACAGCCCAGAGACAGCAGACTTGCCCTGGGAGGAGAGCTGCAGCAACCAGAGCCAGAGGGGCCAGAAAAGCAGACCACGAAGCAGGTCAGTGCTGGGAGCAGAGTCACAGAAGCAGCCTGCAGAGCAGACCTGTCCTGGGAGCAGAGCTGCAGCAGCCAGAGCCAGAGGGGCCAAAGAAGCAGCCCAGGGAGCTGGAGGCAGAGCAGCAGCAGTGCTGAGACAGAGTGGTGCAGCTGGGGCTGGAGCGGTCCAGAGCTGGGTGCGGTGAGCAGCTGGGGAGAGCGAGGGGGACCCTGGGCAGCGGGCCCAGCACAAGGAGAATCCTCAGCCAAGAGGCTCTGCAGGCCAGGCTTGGATCGTAACCCCGGTGGGGGCAACACTGGGAAGAAGGGTCCTACCACTTAGAGCCTGAGAGCGTGTGGCCACCACCAGAGCGAGTGTCCAACCCACAGCAACCCTGCAGCAAAGCCAGGGCCTGAGAAGGAGGCCTGGGACTTACAAGGAACAGACTGTGCACTGCCCTGACATTCCAGAGACACTGTTTGTGATGTTCCCTGCCACAGAGTGGGGTGATGTGTTTCCTTTAACCTTTCCCATTTTTCCTTATTCTTTTTGAAATTAATTGTTGATTAAATAACTTGCATTTGCTTTAACTTGTACGTAATGGGCAGTGTGTCAGAGAAGTGCCCAGTGCAGAGAGAGTACCCCGGAGTGGGGACACACTAGCCCCTGTCCTAGGTGACCACAGCAGGGTTGGGGGTCGAGCCCCCCAGGAATCCTGGGCCCAGCCTTGTTGGGGTTACGAGGACTTTGCCAGACAGGAGAGTGGAAGGGGAGTCCTCAAGGGCAGGGAGGCCTCTGGGTAAAGGAAGTGGGACAAGGACTCAGATCCTTTTGCTAGCCCACTTCACCGGGGTAGTGCAGAAGCAAGGAAAGTTCCCCACAATAGCAGGACTATTCCGCCGCTTACACATGGCATAGACACTTGTAGGGAATGAATGGGCCATGTGAAGAAGGGAGCGCCCCCCAAGAGAATCAATATAGAAAAGAAGATTAGGAAATTGTGGGCAGAGAATTGACTGCTAACAGCTAAGGAGAGAAAATGAAGAGGCAGAGATAAAAAGGGGCAAAAATGGAAGCAGTGTAAGATGGGGCAGAATATTGTCACAGAACAGAGAAGACAGAGGGATGCGGAAAATAAAGGGGGCTCAGAGATCTTAGAGGAGGAACTGACAGAAATGGAGGAGAAATAGTTGTGGAACAGCTCAAGGGGGGAGAGAGAGGCTACTTACCAGTTAGAGAGATTTTGCCCTTCAGGGAAAGTAGAGGGAGCTGCCCTTACAGTTGCTGCAGTGGAAATGGGCCATGAAGATGTGGAAATTACAATAATTTGTTTTTTTTTTCAAACACCCGCCAGCATGTAAATATATGTACATTAGCATAAAGAATTATGGAAATATATGGAGATTTGATCTCAAGCTTTTTTAAGGCCCCATGCAGGCAGCACTGATCGTGAGAAATAAACTCTTTGTGAGAGCATAAATGTATCTGATAATTAGCAACAGAGAGAGGATGCTAGATAGATTTATGTTCAAGTTCAGATCCTAACATTTTTCCCAGTACCAACACCCTTTTTATAAAAGGCCCAGAGACATAACTGCTCCATCTGCAGAACCCATCTGAAGTCAATGAGAGTTGCCTGTGCAAAATGCCAGACCCTAAAGTGATATCAGGGAATGTGTGTTTCAGTACTGTAATTTAGGCTACAGCAGTCCATGCGATAAATCTCCAGAACAGTGCAGCCATCAAACAATCTCAAATGCCTAACCAGTTGCTACAGTAGCATGCCGCTCTGCTGGTGGTCTAACACAAAGTCATGATCACAATTATAGGAAATAACAAAGAAGACAGGGATGGGAAATGAGCCAATGCTGATCAGATTTGCCTGGCTCTTGTATTTCCCTTATTTAGCAATCACTATCTGTCCCCAGCAAAGACGAAATTCATTCTTTCTGTGGATATTTGTGTCATATACTAGAAAGACAAAGTGTGTAAGGTAATAACTTTTATTGAACCAACTTCTATTGTTGAAAGAGACAAGCTTTCAAGCTCCACATAGCTCTTCTTCAGACCCAACATTGTCTCTCTAGTATATGACAGGTTTCAGAGTAACAGCCGTGTTAGTCTGTATTCGCAAAAAGAAAAGGAGTACTTGTGGCACCTTAGAGACTAACCAATTTGTTTGAGCATGAGCTTTCGTGAGCTACAGCTCACTTCATCGGATGCATACTGTGGAAATTGCAGATTATATACACAGACACCATGAAACAATACCTCCTCCCACCCCACTCTCCTGCTGGTAATAGCTTATTTGTCTGTGGGGGGGCGGAGGGTGAGAAAACCTGGATTTGTGCTGGAAATGGCCCATCTTGATGATCACTTTAGATAAACTATTACCAGCAGGAGAGTGGGGTGGGAGGAGGTATTGTTTCATGGTGTCTGTGTATATAATAATGTATTCTGCAATTTCCACAGTATGCATCCGATGAAGTGAGCTGTAGCTCACGAAAGCTCATGCTCAAATAAATTCGTTAGTCTCTAAGGTGCCACGAGTACTCCTTTTCTTTTTTCTCTAGTATATGATTGACCAACATCTTTTTGTAGTTGCACAGTGCCATCTGCTGATATGATGAAGACACAACAATAGCCTATTGCAAATGAAAAAATGTAACATTTGGGAAGTAAATTCTATTACTGACTCATTTACAACAAAGTACAGCTAAATCACTCCTCTTCTTGTGACTTGTGGAAAACATTGGGTTATTTAAAGCAAATTTAGCAAGGTGCTGTATGTAGCAAAAGCACAAAAGTTAGTTGTTCTAACCTTTTGTATTTAAAAGGTGACAAGTTATTCAATACAAAAAAAATCAAAATAATAAACTACTAATTCCAAATACTCAGAAGAAAGACCAAGTGGAGGTGAGGAAAATGAGAGATGTAGAAACTAAAGTTCTACAGCAGACCTATGCCTTAGCAACCATAATTCTTATACCTCACAATAGACCTGGCTGAAAGACCAGCTTAAGAACTGTTTACTGTCTAGCCTTAGGATTTCTGCACAGATAACATTTTTGCTAGGGCTGGGAGATACTGGTATTATTAAAAATTAATTATTAATGGGAAAGTTAACAGGCTAATCACAATTTTGAGATCATTTCTAAGAACCCACAGCAGGGAAGCCAGATCCAGATTCAGTCCTGTTTGCGCTGCCAGGGCAATGCAAAAGTTATGGAGCAGGGCAGAGAATTCTTTAGGGCCAAATTCTGTTCTCAGTTGATCCAATTACACCTGGTCTACATTTAAAGCTTAAGATGACATAGTTTAGTCCACACCTCTGAGTACCATAGCTACACCAGTCAAACCTCAGGCATTAATACAGCTAGACCAACAGAAGAATGTTTCTGTCAGGTAGCTGCCACCCATCACTACAGCGACAGAAAATCCCCTTCCATTACTAAGTCTACACATGCACCACTGGGTTACAGCAGCATAGCTACGGTGCATTAACTATGCTCTTGTAGAGGCTGCAGAGTAGACATGGTCTCACGCTAGTGCTGACGCACAGCTATTCTGGATTTATGACAGTGTAACTGCGATCAGAAAACACCCAGAAATTATTTTCAACATGCCTCGTACCTTAAAAAGGTAGAATTTGTGGTCCTCTTGTTGTCCAAGCTTCTCTTGTAACCTTAGTATTAAATGTATGACCTGCTCCTTGCGCGAAGCTGTGATGAGAGGTTCTGCTTTTCGGATTTCTTCTACTAAAGTGCCTACATCTGTACTAGAGTGCATGGAAAAAACATGCATCATCCACTGACAAACAGTTATGGTAAACACATTATTTACTTACAGAGAGTGAGAAAATAAGCAGCCAGATGCTACACTGCTATTTTATTCTGAATAAGTTTAAGCAAAGCCAAAATATAAATACTTTTAAATATGTTTTACTGGTTTCTAATATCTTCTTTACCTTTCAGAAAAAAAATTATATTTGACTTTTTAAAACTGTAGTTTTGCAGAGACCCTTCACTTTTCAAAGGATTCCACAGAGGGTGTAATACAGCTAATACCCAAATGACACTTTCAACCTTTAACACGAAGTTAGTCTTAAATCGAAGCTAGAACCCCTTGATAGATAAAAAGCCCAACTAACAGCAACAACATTGTTGTGAACAGGATTAAACCTTGTTATGGGCTGAATTAAATCCTCATTGAAACTGATGGGTATGAATGTGCCCTTCATTTAAGAGACAGCTAAAGGGCTACACCTAAAATAAAGTCATGGAGTCTGCCCAGAAACTAGTACTATGTGGGTGGAGGGTTCCACTGGGTATTGTTTTTGTATTCACGGGTGGGTGTGGAAGAGACTAGCTGGGGTGCAACAAGAAACTGAGAGATTCAGAGGAAGAGCGAGCAGTGGCGGATTAGCCACTGAGCAAATGGGGCCCATGCCCAGGAGCCTCGGCCAATTGGAGCGCCAGGTGGGCAGAGTGGGGCAAGCCCCCGCACCCCAACCCCATTTCCTCAGCAGAAGCATTAGAGGAATCCGAGGGGCAGGGGGCTGCAGGCAAAAGGGGTAGGAAGGGGCCCCGACTTTGCTCTGTCCCAGGGCCCCACAAAACTGTAATCCACCTCTGAGAGTAAGAAATGCCAAGCAGCAGTCTCTAAGCACATTGAGGCCCTGGGAGAAGCCTGGAGAGATTCCGGTTTGGTGGTGGTGGCTGAAAGAAGCTTGGGTCTGTACACTAAGAACAACTTTAGGGTTTGGTTCCTCCTGTGTTCGGAGAAGGACTTTGTACGTTCTTTGTAAATAAACAAGATTGTATCAAAGAAAATACCAGACTCCATCATCAATTTCTTCTCTCATCTGGAGTAACCTACAGGGCCCCAAACATTGACTAGTCACTCAGGTCAAAAAGGGGCAACAAGATGAACAAAAAACTAAAGTTCACAAACAGAAATCATGTTTATAAAATGTAACTATTTTTACATGTTTTCTCAAATCTAAGGCCTAATTCTGCAGCTCTTACTGCTGTAAGTAATCCATATGTCCGTGGGTAGTCTTACTGGGTAGGCTTAACTTCTGTTGGTGTATAAACCATCAGGTTCTACAGGAGATTTTGCAGCTGGGTTCTTCTAAGACTACTGTCCTTTCAATGTGTATGCTGATGTTGGCTCAAATAAGACAACTATATCTTTCTGTAAGCAATGTGACTTGTTGGATTTTATCCAGAGTATTGAGAAAAGCTCCCAGAGGTTCAGTCATACGCTCAGCCTTATCTTTGAATTTGGAGTGAAAATTATGAATGTGCAGGCCATCCTACCCATCAATTCATGTGTTTCAGTTGAGACACTATTCTGCCAATATCAGCACTAGACCCATCTTATTTCTGTGTGGACTAAATATAATGAGTCTTGTGGATTTTGGTGTCCTCCTTACTGGTGCTGGGGCATATCTGACTTCTGTCTCTGTACCACTTCCAGATAGAGTCAGCAGATTTTAATTAGTTCACTGGCAGCTACCATCAGTAGTGTAATATGGCCCTTGGCTCTCATAATACATTATTTCTTGTGCCTGGCAGCCACCAGATTTAACAATGATCTGAGACACATGAAGCAACTGAAACAGATGGGAGAGGAAATGGCTGAAATCTGCATGAAGGCTGATTATCTTCTCTATAGGACTCAATGGCACACAGAGGTGCTAGCACTCAACCACAGATTGCACAAATCAACTGAAGATCAGTGGGCAAAACTACCACCCAGAACAGTGAATAGCCCCTTGTGCATGGGTTTGTGGAGCACCTTTCTACCTCCTCACAGTAGCATCCAGTAGAAATCTCTCAGTTAGCGTGAAGTCTAATGCAGACTGATACCTTGCCAGACTAGTATGTTCCTTCAATTGATCACTGTGGTGAATGTGTCACATTCTTCACAGAAGAGACAGATCTTCAGGCTGGTGTCTTCCACCCTTTGAGAACCAGAGCTGCAGGCTCATGATGATCTGTCTACCTGTAGTTAGGTTCCATTTGGCCTCTGATAAGGATATCCATGTTCCTGTGTTACCCAAGAGCCCCCCACCTTCATTCTAAACTTGGCCATGAAACAGACTTCCTTTGTAGTCATAGCAATGGCCCTATTTTCAGAGGTGCTGAGCACTGACAGCTCCTACTGACCTCTGTGGGAGTTGCGGGTGCTCAGCACTTCTGAAAATCAGGCCATACGCCTTTTTTCCATAGGACCCACTGCCACTGGCTAAACTCCTATTAACTTCAACAGGAGCAGGCACTCAGTTTACCCTTCTAGATAAATGGGGATTATTAATAGTATTTTACTTACCTATCTCACAGTATTGTTGTGAGGATTAATTAATTAGAGAGATTGAATCTGAACTCATTTATACCAGTGTAATTCAAATGACTTCAGTACAGCTGATTTCAAGCAGTGTAACTGAGAGCAGAATCAGGCCCATTGATGGGAAACATTCTGAAGATAAAAGGTGCTACTGTAAAGAAGTGCTAAATATTATTAATTACAACATTACAATTTGTGCCACCAGAAAATTCTGCATTTTTGCTGGTTAGTAAACACAATTTGTGGATGTGCCTTGATGTGACAGGTCTTTAAACAAAAGAATTCCCACCTCCACCTCCTGACACTGCGCCAAGAATTGCAACGGCAGAATGATCAGTCAGAATGTAGGATTTCTTAATGCCCTCAAATTATCAGAAATATTGAGAGAACAAAAGTTAACCCATGAGAGAAAAAGTTTGTCCCAAATCACGTTTACAACAACTGAACAGAGTTGTACATAACCTACTATTAAGTTGTCCTGTAAAATAAGGTATACTTCTGCTGTCTAAAATAATATAATACTTACACAGGACTAAGATCAAGTAAATCTATGGATTTGGTCTTCAGTTCACCACCTTGAACATATTCCAAAATAATGCCTTTGAAGAAACAACAAACAATTCTAAATTAGAAGTTCATCATGGCAGCTGGCTTTTTTTGGGGTGCACACTATCTGACATTTCCATTGGTATAACCACATTGACTTCAAGCAGAGATACTCCTGCTTTACACCACTCTTATCAAAATCAGAATCAAGATGACAGCATTTCTTTCTTTGGGATTGGCAGAGTGCATCTGCTATGTTAAATCCTCTATTTGCAAAAATCTGCATACAGAACTGCATATAAAATTGCATATCCAGGTCTGGGTAGGCTCTGGCACTTTTAAAAGATGTATTTTGAACTTTAGAATTAAGATGTTTGGCCACATTACTTCCTGTTTAAAGAAGATATTTAGAGCATTCTGCTGCTGTCTGGCATTCAGCAGGAAGGGCTATTCTAGATGAATTTTTATCTACTTGTGCATTTTGCAAGGTTTGTGAACAAATGTTTAATTTGGCAGAAGGATTTGTCCTTTCCTGACATTCTGAGCCTCCTCTCATCTCAATTTTTCACTTTTAACTATTTATCAGAAAAACCTGATCCCAGAAAAAGAAAGGAAAGAAGGCTCCTAAACAGACTGAGACCAAACTTTATACTATTGTCAAATTCCTGGCAAGATTGTTTCCTACAGTAAATCGTATATTACCTCAATGCTTCTGTCATGACTACATTTGATAATACATACAAAAATTTGTAATTCTTGAATTTCCTACAATAGGTTTACATTTACTTTGCAGCTGTTTCCCTGGGGCCTGGTTCTTCTTTCACATTAGTTTGACACAGGTGTAATTCCACTAGGCTCAGTGGTATAAACCCCAGTTAATACTGGTATATTTACACCAGAATTAACAGGGGTTTGTATTTAGTCCACAACATCCCTTTAGTTATGTTATGACTCAAAACCTCCTGCAGCTAAGGTAATAAATCTCTTCACGATTGTTATGCAATCATTGGAAATATTTAGGGAAGGGGGAAAACATATCCAAAACCACACATTATGAAAATTTGCAGAAATGCAAATATTTTTAATTGCAAAAGCAAAAAACAAACAGCACTGAGAATCATAGAATATCAGGGTTGGAAGGGACCTCAGGAGGTCATCTAGTCCAACCCCCTGCTCAAAGCAGGACCAATCCCCAATTAAACCATCCCAGCCAGGGCTTAAAGATTTTCCCCTTCAGACATTTTGCAATAGATGGTCATAGCAAAGCTGCTGAGAGTCAGGGTACGCAGGATAGGCTAAGCTCTTAGGACCAGGGACCATCTTTTGTTTCGTATGTACAGTGGGGTTCTAGTCCATGACTAAGGGTCCCAGTGCTACAGCAATACAAATGATACATAACAGTCCTATGAACAGGCACAGAAATGATTGCTCAGGAGATTCGGATAAAAGGTAGAGGGAATAGCTAAACCATCTTCATAGCAGGAGAGATGATAAGTACAAAGGTTTCTGAGAAGTACTGTGAAGGCAGCCTGGAGCGGGACAGCCCTACCACAGTCCTGTGCTCCTCCTCTGCTACCCATTCATTCCTGACTCCTTCTCCTCTTCCTCCTCCCATCCCAACAACACTGAGCCCTTCCTCTGTTCCCACCTACCCACCCCCGTCAGCCCATCTCTACTCTCCCGCTCCCCATCCTGGGGCTCTTCCCCCCAGTAACCCCTCTTTCCCTCCTCCCCCATCCTGGGGCTCTTCTCCCCCACCACCCCTCTCTGTCTTCCCCCCATCAGCCCCTCTCTGCATCCACTCCCCGCCCATCCTGGGGCTTTTCCCCCCGTCAGCCCCTCTCTACCCTCCCCCCATCCTGGGGCTCTTGCCCCCCCAAGTCAGCCCCTCTCTCCATCCACATCCTGGGGCTCTTCCCCCCTGTCAGCCCCTCTCTACCCCCCCCCAAGTCAGCCCCTCCCTGCATCCACACCCCCCCCCCACATCCTTGGACTCTTCACCCCCCCCATTCTGGGGCTCTTCCCCACAGTCACCCCTCTCTACCCTCCCCCCATCCTGGGGCTCTTCCCCCCCTCCCCAAGTCAGCCCTTCTTTGCATCCACATCCTGGGGCTCTTCCCCCAAGTCAGCCCCTCTCTGCATCCACTCCACCCCCGCCCCCCATCCTGGGGCTCTTCCCCACAGTCACCCCTCTCTACCCTCCCCCCAGCCTGAAGCTCTGCTCCCCATAGCACCCTGTGCCCCCCGCCCCGCTCCGCACCCGGCGGGTAATATCGCAGCAGGAGTCGCTTCAGCTTCATCTTCTTCCCACACGCCGAAGCCCAAGCGCCGGCTTCGTTACCACAGAAACCAGCCAAACAGAATCGCCCGCAGTGCGCAGGCGCGGCGCGGCGGGGCGGCGAGTGCTTTGGGGACCAGACTAGGGCGGCGCCTCCTAGCCCCGATCCGCGCCAGGGGACGTTAAAGTGCGGTTGTGCCTGGGACGCTGGGCTGCGCGCGGGGCACACACACATCCGGGAGGGGGCGGGGCCTGGGGAGCAGCGGGGTGAGGGCCGCGCTCTGCCCCACAGGAGCGTCGGGGGCGGGGATCCAGCCTCAGCCGCCCTTACGGCGCTTACGCCCTCAGGCTGCACTGGCCAGCTGGCAGCTGATCCCTGCCTCCCCATCGCACCGTGTCACCTCCCAGGCCGAGCCCGGAGTTGTCCTCCAGCGAGAGGAGCCGCTCAGCCCCCCCGCGTCACCCCGGACTCCCCGCAGCTTTTCCTCCTAAGACACAAACGGTCCCCACCTGCCGCCCCGCCCCCAGCGCCATGGCTCCCGTAGCGTTAATACCCCGGGGTTTTAGGCAGACCTTTCAGGGCATTTTCTGTCCAGCTTTTAGTCTCTGGCTTTCTGCACCAAGACGTTTGGGCACAAAAAATACTAAGGACAATAAAGCGGCCTGCTAAATTGAAAGCTCAGACAGGATGCCTCGTCCAGGTACGAAAGTTACTGGGAAGGCTGATTGTAGAGGATCCTGCTCTTTCTTTGTCCCTAACGCGTGCGCGCAAAAAAAAAAAAGCATATTACAAGTAAGAAAAACAAAAAAAAGCATAATAGAAATTAGTGTGCCAGATTTTGTCATCTTTCATACCCACACGCACCTAACGGACTTCAGTGATGTCACTTGGGTAACCAAGGATAAGATTGGGCCCTGTATGTTTATACCATTTCTTCAAGGGTGAAAACATATTTAAAACTAAGGACAGAAGAGAATAACAGTGTAGAAAATAAAGATGAACTGATCATTTAAAAAGGATGCAGGAAAATGTATTAATTAATTTCCCAGTTTTATTTTGTAGTTGGCAATGTAACAAAGTAAACCTGCACAGAAGAGAGAAAATTACAGTTGCTTAAACCAGATACATTAGATAAGAACACAACATAATGACTATACTGGGTCAGACCAAAGGTCCATCTAACCCAGTATCCTGTCTTCCGACAGTGGTCAAGGCCAGCTGCCACAGAGGGAATTAACAGAGCAGGTAATCATCAAGTGATCCATCCCATCGCCCATTCCCAGCTTCTGGCAAACAGCTTAGGGACACCATCCCTGTCCATCCTGGCTAGCCATTGATGGACCTATCCTCCATGAACTTACCCAGTTCTTTTTTGAACCCTGTTATAGTCTTGGCCTTCACAACATCCTCTGGCAAGGAGTTCCACAGGTTGACACTGTTGTGTGAAATAATACTTCGTTTTGTTTGTTTTAAATCTGCTGCCTATTAATTTCATTTGGTGACCCCCTAGTTCTTGTGTTATGAGAAGGAGTAAATAACATTGCCTTATTACTTTCTCCACACCGCTCATGATAATATAAACCTGTATCATATCCCCCTTTAGTTGTCTCTTATTCAAGCTGAAAAAGCCCAGTCTTATTAATCTCTCCTCACATGGCAGCTGTTCCATACCCCGAATCATGATGAGTACAGAGTGAGTGATACTTACACTATTCCATCACCCGGATGGAGGGACAACAATGAATTTAAAAAGAAAGAGAAAAAGGAACTTAGGCTCACACCAGAACTAGGGCCCAGTCCCACACAGCTCATTCACTCACACAAGCATTGATTAAAGACAATTGGACTGTTCCGATAGTGACTGCTGGATTGGGCCGTGATGATGAAGAATTAGATACTTTTATCACTTTTCAGTTGCTCTGCGTTCTAAAGAGGCAGGAGCACCAAGCTAATAAATATTTATTACTTGCAAACCAAGCTACTTGCAAACCAAGAAGCTATTAAATGCCTAAAGAAAATGCCAGTAATTTAAGAAACCAAAAGAAGCTCAAAAGTCAAAACCCTGGTCAGAGACAGAAGAGGAAGACTTTAAAATATATAGTATGAACAGAGATAATCAGCAAGGAATCATGAAAGGATGATGATTTGTAGTAAATATGGTAAAAGTGTTATGTAGAAATAACTCAGAGCATCAACAGGGGGAAGCAGTGGACATGTTTTGCTTTAAAAAAATATTTCATAGCACATGAAAGGCCAATCTAATATGTCAGCATAAGTATAGTATAGGTCAGAGTTCAATAACCCATGAATTTTTCAAAACATCCTTACAGCTCCCTGCAGTTTATCCTTTTAAAACAGTCCTTTGGTGTATGAAAGTTAGGAAATATGATACAATAGCAATTTCCAGGTTTACGTGAGTGCCTGGGGTTTCTTTGCTTTTTGTTTGGATTTGTTTGTTTTTAATATTTTCCATTGTCTTATTTGTATTTAGAAAGCCATTTATTGTGGGGTGAATAAGAAAATAATTTCAATAAAAACAATAATTTTAGATTTATCGGAAGCAGAGTCTCCTTTCAATTAACTCTTGCCACATAACTGTATACAGTGAACTTTCTTTGAACAGCCTCTATGTCCCCCTAAGTTCTCAACATCCCTATTTACTTATCAGTTGCATTCTATCCAAGTTTGCATTTTTACATTTAAATGTTTTTGCTATCCTTTCAATAGAAATGTTGGTTCAATATTAAGTATAAGCAACACTGTCTCCCAGATTAACTCCTCCCACTCTGCTCTCTCCAACACACCCACTTATATATCCTTATTGATACCTACAGTATTTGTTAACACTGAGGATCTGATTCTTCTCCTCCAATGGTGTAAGTCAGGAGTACTTGGAACTCCATTGAAATCACATAATGCAAACATCTCGGGCCTTTTTTGAATCATCCTCATTCTGTTGTCACCTCATTACTGTGTTATTCTTGAGAAATATGCTTGTTTCAAGATGCTGTGTGTCATATCACCTCAGTCAGCCTCACCTCAGTCCCTGGAAAAATCATGGAGCAGGTCCTCAAGGAATCAATTCTGAAGCACTTAGAGAAGAGGAAAGTGATCAGGAACAGTCAGCATGGATTCACCAAGCGAAGTCTTGCCTGACTAATCTAATTGCCTTCTATGACGAGATAACTGGCTCTGTGGATGAGGGGAAAGCGGTGGATGTGTTGTTCCTTGACTTTAGCAAAGCTTTTGACACGGTCTCCCACAGTATTCTTGCCAGCAAGTTAAAGAAGTATGGGCTGGATGAATGGACTATAAGGTGGATAGAAAGCTGGCTAGATTGTCGGGTTCAACGGGTAGTGATCAATGGCTCCATGTCTAGTTGGCAGCTAGTATCAAGTGGAGTGCCCCAAGGGTCGGTCCTTGGGCCGGTTTTGTTCAATATCTTCATAAATGATCTGGAGGATGGTGTGGATTGCACCCTCAGCAAGTTTGCAGATGACACTAAACTGGGAGGAGAGGTAGATACGCTGGAGGGTAGGGATAGGATACAGAGGGCCCTAGATAAATTAGAGGATTGGGCCAAAAGAAATCTGATGAGGTTCAACAAGGACAAGTGCAGAGTCCTGCACTTAGGACAGAAGAATCCCATGCACCACTACAGACTAGGGACCGAATGGCTCGGCAGCAGTTCTGCAGAAAAGGGCCTAGGGGTTACAGTGGACGAGAAGCTGGATATGAGTCAACAGTGTGCCCTTGTTGCCAAGAAGGCCAATGGCATTTTGGGATGTATAAGTAGGGGCATTGCCAGCAGATCGAGGGACGTGATCGTTCCCCTCTATTCGACATTGGTGAGGCCTCATCTGGAGTACTGTGTCCAGTTTTGGGCCCCACACTACAGGAAGGATGTGGAAAAATTGGAAAACGTCCAGCGGAGGGCAACAAAAATGATTAGGGGACTGGAACACATGACTTATGAGGAGAGGCTGAGGGAACTGGGATTGTTTAGTCTGCGGAAGAGAAGAATGAGGGAGGATTTGATAGCTGCTTTCAACTACCTGAAAGGGGGTTCCAAAGAGGATGGATCTAGACTGTTCTCAGTGGTAGCAGATGACAGAACAAGGAGTACTGGTCTCAAGTTGCAGTGGGGGAGGTTTAGGTTGGATATTAGGAAAAACTTTTTCACTAGGAGGGTGGTGAAACACTGGAATGCGTTACCTAGGGAGGTGGTGGAATCTCCTTCCTTAGTTATTTTTAAGGTTAGGCTTGACAAAGCCCTGGCTGGGATGATTTAGTTGGGGATTGGTCCTGTTTTGAGCAGGGGGTTGGACTAGATGACCTCCTGAGGTCCCTTCCAACTCTGATATTCTATGATTCTATGATATGTCTACGCAAAAGTTAGCAGAGGATTCAGTGCCATTGGTATTACCATCTTAAATCTTAGTCAGAATTGAGGGAGATTAGCTAGATGGGATAGTTGATTTGTCGCATCAGGGGCTAGATTGGCTTGAGAAAAACAACAAACAAAACAAACATTAGTAACTAGAAGAACCCTAACTAACCAGGAACATCTTCACTACTACGCCACAGGCTGGATCTACCCAGCACACAGCTCAGCTAGCTGAAGTTTGTGTTGGGGGCAGTACTGTATGCATATAGCATCACAGAAATGCAGCCACCTGTAGGGTGGAGGCAGGGGTGAAAGTAACATTCAACACTTACCGGTACAGGGGCCGGCGTTGGGCCCCTTGAAGGGGCGGGGCCTCGGGCAGAAGGGGCAGGGCTGGGGGTCTGCATCCCCCAGCCAGCCCATCTGTGCTGCCTGACCCGTGCCACCTTGGGCTCCAGTGGCAATTTAAAGGATCCGGGGCTCCGGCTGCCACTACCGCAGCAGTGGTGGCTGGAGCCCTGGGCCCTTTTAAATCGCTGGTCCCGGGGCAACTGCTCCTTCCCCATCCCCCGTCAGCGGCCTGGGGGCAGGGGGAGGGCAAAAGGGGGCAACGATGTTAAAATGCTGCCGCGGCAGCGCTTTAAGCAGGGACCTTTGCAGTGGCAGCGCTTTAACATCGCTGCCCCTTTTGCGCCCCCCAACCCCGTCCCCGGTAGGGCCGCCAACAGGGGTGCAAAAGGGGCAGCGATGTTAAAGTGCTGCTGTGGCAGCGCTTTAATGTCAGCTGCGTACGGGCCGGTACCGGCAGCCACTTTTTACTGGCACACCGTACCGGCCCATACCAGCTTATTTTCACCCCTGGGTGGAGGGCAATAGCTAACTAATGCACAATATTAGGAGAAGAAATTTTAGCTAGAAACACTTGGCAAACTCAGTGCCATGGGGTTTTTAGTGTCTGCAGAGAGCCTCTTGGTATATAAAGCCAGTTTCAAAAGACCCACATACATTGCACGGAATTTAAAATACCTACACTGGAAGGAAGTATGCACTGCTGAGACAACCTTGAACCAGTTTTAATCTATGGATGAGGCGATCAGCTGTTATGCAGACAGATCAAAAGTACTGACATTATCAGCATGCAAGATTAACTTCTTGTGCATGGCTTTTGCATGTTAGCCTGTGTTAGCAGTGCTTCAGGAAAGGCAAAAAGCTTGATAAGCCTTGTCATCTGTCAGTATTTAAAAACTTTTGAAAGGCTGCAATAAACACATCTAGAGCACTGGGAACCAACTGAATTTGACTGTATGAGGGGGAAATAATAAAACTACAATGAGCAATACCCCCCGAGGCCCAGAACCTCTTTAACTTTCTGCCAGTTCAGTTCACATTACAAAAACAATCTCTCTGTACTTAAGCCAGGGTGTCACTCTAAGGAGAAAGAAGAAAGTGTTTCTTACTCAAACATAACCTTGCTTGTAGAGAAGGGTGGTTTTTAGGCTTCCTGATTTAAACTTGTATCATGACCCACTTGCTCTCAAGTAGGTCACTCTGTGGTATTCTGAACTAAATCATGAAATCCCTAGGGTAAATTGAGCAAGGGGAAGATTTAAAAAAGCCACTTCCTATTTCTGCTGTGTTAGTCATGGGCATAATGAGCTTTTTCCAGGGCGGGGGGTTAGTAGCCTGAGTGGAAGAACATAATGGGCCATCCCCTTCCTTCTTTATCTGTATGTTGTCCCCTCCCATATGAATTCAGAAAGATTGCATGATGACACTTCCATATTTCTGCCCGGTTAACTTAAATGGCCAAAGGGGGTTTTGTCCAAGGAAATGTATAGTGCTGTTTGTTTCGGAATGGAATTCCCCACTTCCAGTGCCCTCTAAACGCACACACACAAACACTTCCCTTGTGCCCCATCCAGAGATTCAGGAAGTATTCTTAGTCTGTTCACATTTCAGCTATGTTAATCATGGCTATAACCTGTATAATTAACAGTTGCATTTCTGTATAATGCACCTTACAATTTCTAGGCATCTGCTGTCTGCATAGGTAGTTGCCATTATGTGCATCAGAATAGATAGCATGTTAAACAGGAGACAAACTGTGCTCCATTCTGGACACTCAACTTCTGTTGTTTATGTGCTGTTGTTTCTTCTAATCTAAAATAAGTCAGTCTAAAAATATGTTCGCTCTTTGTGTACAAAAAACATAACCAACCTTTTCTGTGCGTGTAAACGCATACATGTGTGGTGCAATTAGCATGCGCTAGAGCTAGTCCTCTCAAAAGAACGTCATGCTATCCCCTTCTGCGCTTCCCACTTCCTCCAGTCCTGGACACTTGTTCACCCTTCTCCACCCAATCAGACTAGTTCAACAAATTCCTAGTTCCCGCCCTGTTTGCTTGGTTTCTCAGGCAGCTTCCCTTTCTAGATGCTTTTGTATAGGGCAGCTTCCTCCCTCTCTTAATCCCACCTGGCTGCTAAGCAGAGGGGCAAGGAGCAGAGAAGGCTTTGTGTCACCAATAAGATACACAACTTACCTCCTCCTATGACAATTTATAGCTTCCTTCCTTGTTCCTTCTATGGTCCAAATCAGAAAGGAATGGAGGCTCCTGCTCAAGGGGAGCTCTGTGCTACACACTCAGGATAGCAAGGCTGGCACACTAGGCCCAGCTCCAGAGTGTCTGCTCAGGCATTCCATGGTTGGAGTCTGTGCGGGCCCACGACAGGGAAGATGATGGTCAATGAGCAATCCTGAGGCACTTTCTAAATAAGGAAAAGAGATGGTTGTTACGCAAACTGGGTATTTTGCCTACGTATGCATTGGCAGTACGAGAACTGCAGACCCCTTGTGGGAGGCACCAGAGCTAACTGATTCATGAAAGGACAAAAAAGTTTCAACAAAATAGTTTTCTGTCAGAAAATGCAGTTTCATTAAAATCAAAATGGAAATGTGTCAACTGCGATTAAATTTTCAATAGTCAAAACTATTTGTTTTTACTTTTTCCTATCATTTTGACAAATTTCATTGAGACTTTTATAGTATATTAAAATATTAATTGTAATAGATTATACTAATCTATTTTTGTATAATTTTATAGTTTTTACATTATAAAAACAAAACATTCCAACCTTATCAAAGCAAAACAATTCAAATATTATTAAACACAAAATATTGTAATGTCTCAATCAAAATTATTCAGAATTTCTGTCCTGTGAGAAATTATGAAATTTTGACTTTTTGTTCTGTTTGGGAATTAAATCAATGTCAGAATTCCCCATAGAACAGAAATTGTTTTCTGACCAGCTCTAGTGTATGCATACTTTGACTAAATCTGTTACAGCCATAGCATAGCATGCCAAAGCAGGCATTTCTGGAGCTATGCATGACCATTTTGATATCTATTTATGACATCCTGGTCTATCAAAAAGATTCCTTCTGCAACCAGTAACTGCCATGTTTGAGTGAGTAGTGAAGTTTACCGGGCTAATGTCTTCTGCTCTCCTGATGCAGGGCTGTGTCTTTTTATATCTTTCAGGCTCCCATTTCCCCACTTGGTAGGTGATTTCATTAGACTTGTACCAAGCCTACTGTGTTGCAAAGATATCGTTTCTGGCTAGACATTGACACATATATCTACTTTCACTTGAAAGGTTATTGTATGCATACTTGATGAACGATTTATCTACCGTTTCCAGCAGCAGACTTGAGCACAGTTCACAGCTACTCATTTTAGAGGAAACCTGGTAACCATAGGAATTAGCCACATTTTTACTTATCTCTACCATCCAAAAGGGAATGAGGAGATAGACTTTGAAATAAGGTCAGATTGTGCACAATACCCAAGGACTTTCTTGTCCTATGGCTTTAGGGCAGGCATTACTCCACTGTGGAAGAGATTATTATTTGTATTACATGAGTGCCTAAAGGCCCAAGGTAGCATCAAAGGATTCCAGGAGCTGGGGCTTTAAGAAACATAGCAAATATTGAGAGGCACAATACAATCATAAGAGTTGGCAACACTGACTTATCAGTCAAAGAAGCCATATGAACAGCCCACTGGGGGCTCTGAGGTGACCTGCACAGTCCCGAGGGCAATAACGTTTTGTATTGTTCTTCCACGTAGGAAAAGAAAGGATGGGCTCCTTACTGTACTAGTAACTTAGATTATAGAGGAAGCATGAACATGCTTAGTGGGGAACTAGTGGCAGCACCACAGGAAGTCCTCTTGCACTTCTCCATCTGACAGTTAGCCTTTAGCTTGATTAACAGCCCCTGGAATAGAAGTCTTCTATCCACAGAACAGGTACAACACACTTCAGGGACCACCTCTTGTGATGGGTAGGTAACTATTTCCATGGCTAGTCACACCTTAGCCTCTCGGCTGATAGTGCATGTAAAGATCTGCTGTGCTTCCCACTCCTGAACTTTTGTGGCACAAACCAAATATGATAACAGATAAACTCCCTCTGTTTAACTGAGGCACAACTGTGCCCAGAACAATTTATTATGTGGAACAAATATACAGTAGAAATCAGTTCTTCTGGAAGATTCCCCCCCACCCCCACCCATAATGCCCACTACCTTCATGAGGCAAATAGAGTGGGTAAGAGGAGGAGGAGCCATTGTTTTTAATTTACAGTTATGGATGCACAGCAATAAGCAGTATAATTCCAGGAGCATAGGAACAGTGATCTGGATATTCATGAACAAAAAATGTTTTATTTCAGGAATATGAATTCATATCAGCAACTTTTGGGGAGGGGTTGCTAATGCAATGTTTTATTATCACATTCATGATCACCATGGTTTCCTTCTCAAACCTTTGCATTTTAATCATACAATACCTACTCCTGAGGGCATTCTGCGCAAAAAAATTAAAAATTCTGTACACAATATTTTAAAATTCTACAAATTCTGCAAATTTTATTTGTCAAATAAATGTGGAAGCTCCAGCATGGCAGTGGGGAGCACAGGCCACTGGCTGCCCAGAGGTGGGAGATCACTGTGCAGCTCCCCCCAGAGACACAGACTCAGCAGTGAGGCTGCACCCAACCCTGACACAGCACAAGGACCAGGCCTGCCCCAGAAACACCCCAGTGCCCTGCCCCTCCATGTCAAGTGCACCAGGTGTGGGCAGACAGGCAGGCTCAGCAAGGCAGGATCCAAGTATAGAGGGGCTTAGTATGGGGGGATCCAGCTGTGGGTCGAGAGGGTTCTGTGTGGGGCAATCTGGGTGCGGGCGGCTCAGTGGGGGATCTGGATGCACAGGGGCTTATTGGGGGGTTCTGGGTGCAACAGTAATGGGACTCTGCAGGGGGGTCAAGGTGAAGGTGGTTGGAGCTTAGCCGGTGGGGGGGAACTAGGTGTGGAGGATAGAGCTCAGCAGGAGGATCTGGATGTGGGGGGCTCAGTTGCAGGTCCAGATTCTGGAGGGGAACCAGGTGCAGCTGGTTGAGGCTCAGTGGAGTGGGGATCTGGATGTGGGTGGATCATCACGGTGGTCCAAGTGCAGACCAGAAGGAGTGGGGCTCATCTTGGGGGGTTCTGAGTGCAGTGGGGGGGTCTGAGTGCAGGAGGTGAGGCTTGGTGAGAGGGTCTAGGTATGAGGGGGTCTGGATGCGCAGGGATTGGTTGGATGGGGGAGCAGCTCCCCGTACAGTGATCCCTCCCCCTGCAGCTGAGGAGCGATGGGTGCAGAAAGCAGGAGTGGGAGAGTTTTCAAAGCTTCCTGCAGCCTGGGGGGTGGGTCTGACTCAGTTCCATATGCCATGCAGGGAAAGAGGAAGTCCCATCTTCCCTACCCCAGCTGGATCTAGCAGCTGAGCCCGGCGCAGGGTATGAGCCAATAGCCGGGTCTTCCCCAGTCCTGCCCCCTGCCCCACAGTGATTTACCTCTCTGCTGGCTGCCCTGGGCACCCAAAACATACTGGCAGGGAGGGTCGCATGACTGCTTTTGTGGCTTCCCTTTGTTTCCCAGTCAGAAAGTCATTTTTCTGTGGGGAAGCAAAGAAAATCTGCAGGGGACATAAATTCTGGGCATGCGCAGTGGCGCAGAATTCCCCCCAGAGTAAATACTTAAGTTTTATCCATTGTCTTTATATTAAACATTCACTTTAGCCTATGTTATTTTTCAACCACACTAGAAATTAAGGGAAACTCTTTTAGACAAAAAAATGAAATGAACAGAATACCCTGTTTTATTTATGCTAATGTGCATGAATACACTGTACACTAAAACAAGTAGGGCACACAGTACCCAATACATGTGTATCATATTCTATTTTACACAGTAATCAAACATGTAATATATATGGTAGCAAAGAAAGAGAAACTTTTACACAGTGCTTAAGTCAAGCAAACAAGTGATGCAATATGAATCAACTTCAGTCGTTCAATGGTTCCAAAGAAGCGAGCAATAAGTAGATAGCAAGCACACAACAGTGTACAATGAGATGATTCTAACCTAGGTTAGGTTCTGCAGCCCACCCCTCTGTCTAGTTCCATTTCAGAAACTGTCTTACATTGACATCTTCTTGAGCTTTTTGCTGTAAAAATATAGAGAAAAAGCATGGATAAGCTTCAGATTCTACTTTAGTCAGAGGGCCAAATGCATTGCTGGTGTAAACAGGTTCAGTTCCACAGCACTCACTAGTGTTGCATGAATTTACATCAGCAACTAATTTAGCTAAAGATTTGAAATTTGCATTTCTCTTCTCCATTCCAGTATTTGCAATCTATGGCATTATCCTATCTGGGGTTAGGGGCAAATGGAACACCTGTCTCCATCCTGACCCTATCAGTCCTAAAACAAATGTGCTCCCAACACCCCCTTCTCCTCTGCACAAGAAAAGCAAGAAGCAAAAGACACGTTTTCAAAATGTGCCCAGCCATGCTTGTACACCCCGTCCCCTGTAAGAGCTTAGATCTGCCACCGTGAGTGGATACTTAGTCACACTCCGTTTTGGCCAGGCTAATAGATTTGAAAGTATTCCTACCTCAGCCAAAGAAGACGCTTCTTCACCCAGTTGTCTTCTGGATTTGCACATGCTTTCAACCCACTCTTTGTGTGGAAACTGGAAGGAAAAGTAGAGGGAATAATGACAATAAGGTTCTGCTACTGAGCCATAAAGAGCTGCATTCAACAGAACACTAATTCAATAGAACAAAATGCATGATATGGGTGCTCCACTCAAAAGTAGAGGCAGAAGAGTTGAGTTTAACTGTGAAAGGACAATTTAGAATAATGATCACTATTTCACAGAAACTTATTTTCCAGTAATATAAAGTATGTCTTATATTGCCAACATGCAGAACCTTTGCCACTGTCTGTACCTTTGCCTAGCATTTCAAAACACTTGGGACTTAAATGTACAGCATACAGATACTGTGTGAGAATGTGAGTCAAGCACTTTCCTAATAATTTATGTCCTATAGGTATAAAAGTTCTTTCTACTTGAAATGAATTTTATAGGATTAGATTTCATAGATCCAAATAAGGTAATAAAGTTTATTTATGATTAAAGCCATTTCCCCTTTAGTCTAGGTTCAAAGACCAAGTCTTGTGACATAAGTACAGATAGTGGTCCATTGCAACTAAATCTCTTTCAGCTGGTAACTTACATGATAGCACCGATGTCACAGATTTCATTTGATAACTGTTCCGTGTAGCCATTGATGGCCCGACGAGGCAGCTCAGTTCTCATGTAGGAGAGGCAGCAGTCTTGGTTGCTTTGGGCTGGAATGGGGAAAAATGCATTAAAAATGAGTGGAATAGAATTAATTTTCATCCTGTAGGTGGGACAAAGACCTCAAATTGAGGATGTGTCATAATCCCCTTAGTGGAGGCTAAGCCAGATCTGTAGCGATAGGAAAGCTCATCATTAAAAAAAAAAAAACGATTTAAAAGTAAAAATAGCAGCAAGTAAACCCCCAGTGGTCAGAACTGACACCTCATCTGGCATTGTCAGCAGTGGTGACTAAGATTAATTATGCACAGAGACTGAGCTACAGTACCTAAGAGGGGATACACAGAATAGGTTGAGTTTGGCTTTCATACTTCATACTTTCACAGCCACCTTTCATACTATATCTGTTCTCTGGCACTTTTCATTACAAAATAAAATTAAAGAAAGAAGGAGGGAGGGGAGAGCCCTGCACAATAGTGTAATGCCCTAGGAGACCCGCTGCTACCCTCACAGCTCAACTTACTCAACATAATTATCATACTCCCTACCAATATTTCTGCCTCTAGACACACGGCTCCAAAAGCAAACATTACTCACCCTCAGAAGTGCAGAAGAGGCACAGCAGCCCCACCAAAGAAGCCATGATAAAGCTTGTGCTGCCAAAGCCTGTCATTTTCAGCTCAACAGTTGAGTTTACTTAAAGCTTCACTTAAGGTATATCAGAAAATCAGCTGCTCTGAACTGATTGCTTTGACCATGGACAACCTGCTTATATCATCTGCTCATGACCTCAGGAAATTCCTACAAGCGTGTGTTCCACTCCCCTTTCAGAGGGTATTTCCTTCAACCGTTCCTTTAGGCTCGTTAACCTGCTTCATGACGTCCTAGGCATCAACTCTCTGGGGACTTTTTTCTCCAATCAGGATGGAAAACAAATTCAGCCGAGAAGGAAATAAAAAACCCTGTGAGTTCATGGTTATTTGGGTGAAGCACCTGAGCACTTGTGGGTGTGGGACCGTGAGCGACAGCAGACGAGACAGAGAGCCCACACCGAAATGAGCTAGTGCTCCGTTTGCTAAATTTTCACAAACCTCTACTCAGCTCATGTCACCACTGCTTTGAATGCCTTTCCCTGGACTCCTCTTCCTCAGAAAGCTCACACATCGTGCTCTCCCCACCAAGGCCCTGTGCAAATCTCCCCCACCAACATTGCTCCTCTTATTTCTCCTGTTCTCCCTCTGGCTGCCCATCCTTCCTCCCAAGCCTTCTTTCTAAATTGCCCCACCTCTGTGCTGGCCTCTGTGCCTTCATCCAGGTCACTCCTTATATTTGAAACTCTGTTCTCAAGCACCAAATATTCTCCCCCTCTTCATTTAAATACTCTCAAAATATACTTCTCCCATGAGCCCTCCCCAAACACATCTGTGTCACTTTGTTCTGGGTCCCTTCCTTGTATCTAAGCTGCTTGGGCCAGAAACTGTGTCTTCCTCTAAAGCTTCAGGTATCACTGTTGGCATGTTCCCCTTTTTGTCTTACCCCCACATTAGCAAGGGTTGAAATTCTGCAGGGAGTGTCCATCTTAACAGACCTCTGAGGGTAAATGTGGCTAGTTAGGGTACAACCTGAAACAGAGGGAGTTGGGATTAACCCACTGGGAGCTTTTAGCTCCAATGGAAAAAAACAGCCCTAAAACCAGTTTAAGCAACTACTTGAGGATTACCCCCACATAGAGCTGCCAATCTCCAGCTACTTGGACCATAGGCAGCCAGCATAAATCAAAGCAACCCAACTTTACTTTATTCCAGAGATGGGGCCAGGATGATGACCACCACAATGGCCACCCATTGGGCTCCTTCCTCACCGCTACCAAGCAGCATTTGGCTGCAGCTGAGGTGCCTAAAGTTATGCACCTAACTCCATATGTAGGCAACTAAATGGCTTGTTTTCTTAGAGGTGCTCAGCACCCACAGCTTCTGTTGTTTATTATTTGTACAGCTACCATAGCATTCAAAGACCCCGGTCAACAGTGAGGTCCCATTGTACTAAAAGGTGCTGTACACACACACAGGAAGATGCTGTCCCTGTCCTGAAACCAATGTAAAATAACTCACTCCTCATGATTCCTGAACCAGAGTTACCAAAATTACATTTAACTCCTACATTGGGATGGCCTCCAAAATGATATTTAATGCAGCCTCTCTCTGCCTCTCAATTCTCCATCGGGGAGGAGATGAAAGAGAGAACAAAACTACCCATGACAGATGTTAGTTACAATGTTTAATACACTACTCTTGTGATGAGGGCACTATAACAACCTCTATAGACAAAAATAAATAATAAAATCATTATGAGGATGTTCACTAAAAGCAGTAATAGCCCTTGTCTCAGTCATTGGTACCTTGCTGTGAAGGGAAAACCAAGGATCTCAGTTCCCTTTCTTGTATCCCATCTCCTTTAGAATCACAGACAATGAATTTTGGGGGTAAAAATGTATCCAGCCTATACTTGGGAGCCATTTAAAAACAGAGTAAAAGAAAATAGTAACAAGTACGTACAGTGACATATTTGGATTTGAGTAGAACTTTGAACATAGAACCCCATAAAATTATAGCTGAAAATGTCATTCAAATAGGCTTGGATAAAGCCATTGTAATGGGAACTGAAATCTGGGTAAAGAGCTTTAAACAAAGGGCAATGATCAATAACAGACTTGGAGGAGAAGTGTCAAACTGCCACCAGCTGCTTTTGGTGGTTTAAATAAAGCAGTGGTTCTCAAACTTTTTTATTGGTGACCCCTTTCACATAGCAAGCCTCTGAGTGTGACCCCCGCCCCCTTATAAATTAAAAACACTTTTTTATATATTTAACACCATTATAAATGCTGGAGGCAAAGCGGGGTTGGGGTGGAGGTTGACAGCTCGTGACTCCCCATGTAATAACCTCGTGACCCCCTGAAGGGTCCCAACCCCCAGTTTGAGAACCCCTGAAATAAAGGAATCAGGTGATATTTAGTCAGAAGACTGAAATTCAGGGAGAGGGAATGTGGTGCTATTTTGGTGGCCAAGAGCGAACAGATGAGGCAGGACTGAGACATAAGATTAGCATTCGGGGAGGAAGCAGAGGACATAAAGAGAGACGTGGAAATGAAATAATGGTTAAATTAACCAAAGGAAACTGTTAGAAAGGAAAAGTCTAGACAGAGAGACTTCAGATAAGACTTAATTAAAAACAGGAACTAGAAATATAATGAAGAAAAAAACAAAGTATCTTTAAGTAAACCAAAAATTCAAAGTCAACAGTGAAGATGGGTTTCTTAACAGTAGTAAGTTAGGACCAGATCATGGTCACAGAATCATTTATAGCCAGAAGGGACCATTCTGATAATCTTTTCTAGTTTCTAAGAAGACTGAAATACAGGAGATCTCTGAATAAAGCAGGCCAAACAATTCACCCAGCAACTCCTGCAACTGGCCCCAGTAACTTGTGATCCCACTGAGTTCAATGGGAATTTGCTACTGATATCAACAGGGTTTGCCCCTGAAAGCAAAGAGTTTCCACACCTTGGGAAGAATTATCCCACCACCACTGAAGTTTCAACTGAGGCTCCTGTCAAGGACTGTTACAGTCCTATAGGCTTTGTCTACATAACCATTCTTACTCAGCCTCTTCACAAGTTAGCGGCATGATGGGCTCTAACTAATGGCAACTATATTTTAATTATTCTGACTCTGCTCAGTGCCCAAGAAAGGTGCTTATAATTATTATATCTCAAAATAAATTAATAAATCATTGAACATGGCTTGTGTCAACATATAACAGGCTTAATACTCATTTAGTAACTGGTGCCCTTGCCCAAGCCCTAGAATGGTACATGGGTCTCGTCCTGTAAGCAGTTTATAGCACAGGGCCTGATAACCCACTGCAGCACGGCAAACCTGTGGAGTGAGCTAAACGAGAGGAAATATCTGCAAAGTGCTCTTTACAGGGACTGCTTCCTGGTCAATCCACTGAGGGATAGGTCTTGCCACCCACCCCTAACCAGCAAACAAGCCATGAGACTGTCCTGTGAAGATATGTGCACTGCTTTTTTTAAAACTATAGCAGAAAGCCAGGCAGGAGGGAGCAGGCAGAGGTCAGTAGGACTGCTCCTGTGCATAAAGTTACACATGTGCTTATGTCTTTGGTGGATTGAAGCCTGGTACCTCCCAGAGAGCCAGCTCTGAAGAGCTGCTGCTTGGACTAAAAAGGCGACTAGTTACATATGCTTTTTGATGTTTGGCTGGTTTGGTTTTCAAAGCCTCCTCAGGGGGCGTGGCAGCATCCCCATTACATTATCAAGAAGCAAAGATCAATGGTAGCCTCCATCCCTAAGGTGTTTTTTTTCCCTCCTAAATATATTTAGGGACTGGCAGAGGAACTCTCTCAGTTTGACAAAGGCAAGATCAGATCAAGAACAGCTTGTCACGTGGAACTAATGTGCAGTAGATAGCTGCTTTTTTTTCCGCCAGGGGAAGGGGGGGAGGGTTCATATACACCGTGATGTCTACAACTTTCCTAATGCAAATGTAGAGTGAAACAAAAGAGGCATCCACTGTCATTTACAGATGTAGGACAGATAAAGAATGGTCTGGCCTGGATGTTCTGGAACACAAGGGCTTTTGATATCCATGGTATACAATAAATTGCCAATAAAACAAGTCTCATTTTGGATTTTTAATGTAATTTTTAAAGTTTCCACAGACTCCACTTTCTCTCAAGCACATGTTTTTACAATAGTCCAAAATATTTAATCCATTTGTTCTTGATCACATTACTTAGAATTAAAAGGGAACAGCTTTTGGCACCAAAAATGCCTATGATGTAACAATAAATAGAATAAATTATCTATTTTACTTATGCTAAATAGCACAAATGACATCCAAATGCTCTAAACTCAATAGGGCACATATTTTCTATAATAGTTTAAAACAGTTTTCTTCTTTACACAGTAATCAAATATTGTATATAAGCAAAGAAAAAAAGCAACTTTAACAAAATGCTTAAGTCAAGCAAACAAATGATGCAATATGAATCAACTTCAGTAGTTCAGTGGTTCCAAAGAAGTCAGGAATAATGGTCAGTAAGCACACATTGTGTACAAAGAGATGATTCCAACCTAATTTAGGTTCTGCAGCCGCCTCTGTGTCTAGTTCCATTTCAAAAGCCACATTACAGTGACATCTTCTTGAGTTTATGACTATGAAAAACAACAAGAACACATGAATAAGCATTGGGGACCACTTCAGTCATGGTGTGAATTTTGGATTTCTCTTCCCCTGGTACAGCTCTTGCTATCAGTCAATAACAGGGTATCTCAGGTGGGAGAGGCCAGTATATGAAACTTCTATGCCTAGCACTAGGAGGGCTTAAAAGTTTCTCAACCAGGTCCAGCAGGAGAAGGGAGGGAAGTGAGATTCACACATTTTCAAAAATGTATTCTACTTGTGCATAGCTGGTCCCCTCAGTGCCAGCAAGAATATAGCTCTGTTACTGCCAGTGGATACTCAGACACATTCTGTTTTGACCAGGTTAATAGGTTTTAAACTATTCCTACCTCAGCCAAAGAAGATGCCTCTTCACCCAGCGGTCTTCTGGATTTGCACAAGCTTTCATTCCATTCTTTGTATGAAAACTAGAAGGAAAGGTATGGTAAACAATTATAGAAACTTCCTTCTATTAAATCCCTTAGGGCTACAGTGAGCAGAATAGAAACATATTCTATGGCTGCTCCATACAAAGCGGCAGCAGGCTTCATAGAGGAGGCCAATTAGGTGTTCCTTTTCATCCTCACTCATATGGGTACAAGGAGACATCCAATTAAATTAAAAGGAAATTATTAAAACTGATGAAAATTGATTTCTATATTTTTAAACATAGTGCACAATTATGTTGAACTTATTGGTACCAGATATTGAGGCAAACAACTTTGCTAAATACAAACAACAATTAGATATTTCTCAGATTTGTGGGAAGAGCTACAATTAAATTAGATGGTATAAAAAATATGAGGGATCTCAACCCTCATGTTTCAGGATGTAAGAGATCCACTAACTATTTTGAGTTGGGAAGAAATTTTTCCCACAAGAAGAGTATTGCTTAAGTGTCCCTTATGGGATGGGATGGAGAGGAGAGGTGTTAAATGTTCTTTTGAAGCCATTGTTGGAGGCTAAATCAATCTGGATTAAATGGACCACTAGTCTGATCCCATGTGGCATTTCTTAGATTCCTAAACAGGCAGGTTTATATTTATTTTGTACAGACAACCTGTAAGAATGTGAGTTAATGCTCGCTTCCTAATAGTTAGGTTTTATAATGTACTAACAGTGTTTGTATATTAAGTGAAATTTATAGGACAGTTTTCCTTTTGAAAAAGATAAAGACAGTTTATTTATGGTGATCAAACCATTTCTGCTTTCATCACACAAAAGTCCAAAGGCTAATTCTTGCCTGGCAGTGAAAGTACTGATCGTGTGACTGAATTTCTTCTGATTGGTAACTTACATGATAGCACTGATGTCACAGACTTCACTGGATAGCTGTTCTGTGTAGCCCTTTATGACCCCTCGAGGCAGCCGTATTGTGGAGTAAGAGAGGCAGCAATCTTGGTTGTTTTGTGCTGAAATGGAGGGGGGGAAGGGAATACTTATTTAGGAATGAGGAAAATAAGATTAGGACAATAATTTAATCCTGCCCAGGATACAACATTGACAAATCCCTGAACATTGAACTCCACTAGAATTGGAAGGAAAGCCTTGACCACCATATAGTTTAATTCTCTGGGAGACCTCCTACCACCCTACAGGCACACCTCAGTTTGCTTGACATGCTCCAGAGCAATATTCTGAGCCAATGAAATCAAATCAGATGAATGAAAAAATCAAAGAACACTCACCTTCAGAAGTGCCAGACAGGTACAACAGCAGCAGCCCCATCAAAGAAGCCAGGATCAAGCTTCTGCTGATAAAGTTGGTCATTTTCAGTTCAGTAAGGTTTTACTATAGTCTACACTTCAAAAGTATCAGAAAACCGGCTGCTCTGATCTGCTGACTTGGGCTTCAGACAACCTGCTTATAATGCCAGCTGGAGACCTCAGGGAATTCACCGTTGGGTGTGTTCCATTTTTCATCATGGGGTTTTCCCCTCAGCAGTTCCATTGTGGCAGCCACTTTTAAAAATTAACCTGACCCATGCTGTTGTCATAGGCAGTAGACCTCTTTGGGGTTTTTTTCTCTAACTAGGTTAGAAAGAAAATTCAGGCCAAAAAAAAAATAATAAAGGAAATACATAGTTCTGTGGGTGAAGCACATGAGTACTTTGTGGGGGTGAGACTGGGTTGCAAGATGAGGAAAATGAGAAAGTCTGTTACAGATAGGAGCTGTGTCTTTGTTTGCCGAGTTCTAATTTAATAAACCTAATTTTTGAAAAGGCTAAGAGGGTCTGGCTCTGTTTAGAGTTCTGTTTTGCCTTACAGCACTGCCTTTATCTTCTGCCAGTTTATTGTCTGTCTAAACTGTTCTACCTGCATCAGATTTAGATTGAAAGCAACTTGTGCGTTATGTCTTCATTTATGTCTGGAGCTCAATAAATAATAATTGTATCCGACGACCTTTCCATATCTAGTCACACTATATATTTCAATGGCTCCTGAATATCTACATGGGACAAATAAAACCTGAACAGCATTTGGAGAGTGTCCTACAGAGTGTCTAGGTCAACAGTATAAAATAAATCCAGTACAGGTGAGTTATTACTGAAAGTTATTACGCAAAAAGAAAAGGAGTACTTGTGGCACCTTAGAGACTAACCAATTTATTTGAGAATAAGCTTTCGTGAGCTACAGCTCACTTCATCGGATGCATACTGTGGAAAGTGTAGAAGATCTTTTATACACATAAAGCATGAAAAAATACCTCCTCCCACCCCACTCTCCTGCTGGTAATAGCTTATCTAAAGTGATCACTCTCCTTACAACGTGTATGATAATCAAGTTGGGCCATTTCCAGCACAAATCCAGGTTTTCTCACCCCTCCCCCCCCCCACAAACCCACTCTCCTGCTGGTAATAGCATAATAGCAATAATCACAGGGCCTAATAACATCAGCCACACTATCAGAGGCTCGTTCACCTGCACATCCACCAATGTGATATATGCCATCATGTGCCAGCAATGCCCCTCTGCCATGTACATTGGTCAAACTGGACAGTCTCTACGTAAAAGAATAAATGGACACAAAATCAGATGTCAAGAATTATAACATTCATAAACCAGTCGGAGAACACTTCAATCTCTCTGGTCACACGATTACAGACATGAAAGTTGCTATATTACAACAAAAAAACTTCAAATCCAGACTCCAGCGAGAAAGTGTTGAATTGGAATTCATTTGCAAATTGGATACAATTAACTTAGGCTTAAATAGAGACTGGGAGTGGCTAAGTCATTATGCAAGGTAACCTATTTCCCTTTGTTTTTTCCTACCCTCCCCTCCCCTCCAAGACGTTCTTGTTAAACCCTGGATTTGTGCTGGAAATGGCCCACCTTGATTATCATACACATTGTAAGGAGAGTGGTCACTTTAGATAAGCTATTACCAGCAGGAGAGTGGGGTGGGAGGAGGTATTTTTTCATGCTTTATGTGTATAAAAAGATCTTCTACACTTTCCACAGTATGCATCCGATGAAGTGAACTGTAGCTCACGAAAGCTTATGCTCAAATAAATTGGTTAGTCTCTAAGGTGCCACAAGTACTCCTTTTCTTTTTGCGAATACAGACTAACACGGCTGTTACTCTGAAACCTGAAAGTTATTACGTTGCCAAATGACATGTTACATTAATTTTGTGGTCTCCATCCATTTCCCAGTCACTAGGTGTTCACCTCAGTGGTATCCTACCACAGCTGAAATGTTCAGTAGCAGAGAACACTGTACTGGCATGCAGACTAGACTACAAAGTTACCTGAAGAGATGCTCTCTCCAAGTTAAAGATAAAGGATTTTGGCAGGCACAGAGTAACATTTGAGGAAACTTGCATGCTTATCCTGTTCATTCGATACAGTCCTTCCAGTCTCCAGGGCCATCAGTCCACCACCTTCCACGAGCATTAAATTAACATTATTTTTTTAAATCTGAAAAGCTGCACCCCCTCCAGAATATTTTTTAAATCTTCCATTTTTCTTTTTAAAATGCCTGCTCATTGCTAATGTGAATGCTTTCTCTTTCATTGGGCCAATACTATTACCATCCATAGCAGGAGCAGATCTTAGACTGCATTATGGTAGCTTTGCAATGTGCGTGGAGATCTTCGCGTGTGGCAGTCAGCACAGCGGTATGCCAGGCAAAGGGATCACGGCTATGGTGATCTCTGAAACATAAGTGCTTTATGGGGCTCAGTCAAGTGCGATGAAAATAAAACAGTATTACTGCTCCTGCTGAAAATGCTCCCTCCATGGGATGTTATATCAGAGTGACAGACAATCAGCACTAACCAACACTATGATGCAGTTTTACTAAAACTGCAACTTGGGCACTGCACTTGAGAGGATATAAATCCAGCTGGTAACACTGACCAAATCTTTAGGCAGATTGGATTAACATAAGAACAGCCATACCAGGTCAGACCAATGGTCCAACTAGCCCAGTATCCTGTCTTCCAACAGTGGCTTCGGAGGGAACGAACAGAACAGGCAATCGAGTAATCCATACCCTGTCATCCGCTCCCAGCTTATGGCAATCAGAGGCTAGGGACACCCAGAGCATGAGGTTGCATCCCTGACCACCTGGCTAATAACCATGGAGGGACCTAAATATGCCACCTATCTGTGAACCGCCAAACAGTCCTGTATTCAAGGTTAGGATAATGGCAGGTATTGACAAAGAGCACGTATGTGCAACAAAGTTTGCTGGGTTTCATACAGAAGTGAAAGTAAGCCGGTACGCCCCAGTACGGCGTACTGGCAAGAGCCGGTGCACCGTACCGGGACCAGCTTTCCCAGATGGCAATTTAAAGCCCTGGGGTAGCGGTGGCGGGGCTCCGGAGGGGATTTAAAGGACCAGGATGGTAGCGGCGGCTGGAAAAGTAGCGGTGGCTGGAGCCCCGGGGCCCTTTAAATCCCCAGCGGAGCCTGGCCGCTGCTACCCCAGGGCTCGGGCAGCAGGGCTCAGGCAGGGATTTAAAGGGCTTGGGGCTCCGGCAGCCGCTACCATAGCAGAGCCCCAGGCCCTTTAAAGCTCTGCCAGAGCCCAGAGCTCCAGGGTAGCGGTGACAGCCGGGAGTCCCCAGGGCTCCTCAGTGATTTAAAGGGCCCGGGGCTCCGCTGCGGTAGCGGCAGCTGGAGCCCTGGGCCCTTTAAATTGCCCCCGAGTCCCAGGGCTCCCAGCCGGCTCTGCAGCTGGTAGCTCGGGGGTGATTTATAGGGCTCGGGGCTCCCAGCCACCACTACCGCAGCTGGAGCCCTGGGCTCTTTAAATCAAGATTTAAAGGGCCCGGGGATTTAAGGCCCTGTCTCTTCCGTTTGAGGCCACACATCTTCAGGTTGAGGCCACGCCCCCTGCTCAGGACTCTGGCGTACTGGTAAGTCCTCTAACTTACTTTCACCCCTGGTTTCATAGGATTCTGCAGATCTCTTTTTTTAATGGTAGTCACAGAGGTTCCATGAAATTTGCACACACTTTCCTGTAAGAATCTGCTAGGGTTTTTATTTGTTTTTTGTTTGTTTTACTGTTAGTCACTAATCAGATCTCTCCCAAGCCACCTCTCTAGGGCCAATTAATCAAAGGAAAGGAAATTCTATTTGGAGCATTCCATGCAGCCTAAAGACTTAGAACACTAACACCCATGTGCTTCTTAATGAGCTTTGCACCTTCATTCTACTTTAGCACAAGAAACAAATGCACAAAACTTGTGAGTCTAGACTGACCACACAAAAAAGCACATATAACTATACCAAACAAGTGTTAGCAATATACAAACTGGGTGTGGAAGCAAATCATGTTTCAACCTTTAATCCAAAATCTGCATCCTAAATGCAACTATTTATGCTGACGGGGATGGCTTAGTGGTCTAAAACTCAGGCTGAAAATATCTAGAGTGCCTGAAATAACAGGTTCATATCCTAGTAAGGCGGATTCAACATATCCTTTTGAAAGAGAAATCTTGAGTTCCATTAAGTTAACTATTAGATATGGAAGGGCCTGCCCAACTTCAATAAGAACATACAGTAGTGTTTGCTCCAGCATCCTTGGCCAAAATTCCCCACTCTCCCAAATGTGGTGCATGGAAGCCCAGAGCTGGGTTTCAATAGTGCTGTATAGATGACAGCTGAAAATCAGGTTGATCATTTTTAAACTACTTTGGGATTGATGGCATTATATAAATATCAGATGAAACAGAATAAGCCATTCTATCTTTGCTTTGTTCAAAAAGTTCACTACTATTAGAAAAGACTTTGAACATTAGGTATTGAACTAGCAATCCTCATCCCCTAACTCCATTTCATTCTAGTTTTCATTATAGAAAAGTGAAGTCTTCGGTTATTTTAGGCATTTCCTAAGCACCTTATCTTCTTACTCATCTATTAGTGCCATGCAAATCAACAGTACATAGTAAATAACAATTAAAACATTTCCTAACAAAGCCTACTAAGCAACCCATCAGATTTATCACTGGGGAATATTCTCTTTCCTGGTAATGTATTTTTTTTTCCAATATGGCACTTGTTTAACCTAACACTTTAGATTAACGAAGTACAGCGACTCACAAATAGGATAAATGGCCCTTTGAACGTGTACACTTGTGTGCAGGGTATTTATAATGACTTCAGTGACTTATTTTCAAAATGTTGGGGATGTTGGAAACAACACAAAAGGGAATTGAAGCTGCAGGCCAAGGTAAATAGCATGTCAAGGTACTGTTCTGTGACAGATCTGGCACTATCTGAGGTTTGCAAGTTCAACAATGCAAACAGAAATTTATCAAAAAGAGGAAGTGGTGTTGAACTGTGGAAGAAATACGTATATGAAAAGACCCTCTTCTCCCCTTTTCAGCCCCTCACCCTTCCCACACATATTCTCACCTCAAACCCAAAGTTCTCCCTTATCTCCAACACCTTCGTCATGGTTCCGTCACAGGCTTAAACTGGATTCCGCCACCTCAACCTACCCTTGCTCCTTTTGTCTGTTTCCTAGCAGAAACATGAGAAAATATTAATAGAAGACATTTTACATCCTTCAAGTTGTGTGTGTTCTCGTACTCTTTATATTCCGCCCCTCCCCTTGCTTTCTTAATAATTTTCTTCTGTTCTCTTGTTTCTGCAATATTTTTTTCCCTGTTATTCTGTCTTCTCTCTTTATAATTTTTTCTCTTTACCTTTTTGGTCTCCTTTTCTCTTTCTCTCCCCCTCATCTCATTCTCCCCTTTCCTTAATTCCTTCATCTGTCTCTCCCCACTTTCCCTCCCTAATAGTCTCTCCCCTTTCCTCGCTCCACATTTTCTCTCTTTTCCCACACAGACCCCACCAAACTCTGATTTTCCTTGCTATTGCCCCAAGGTATACCAGATTAACAGTCTGCAACTCTGCAGGGTCTTCCTCCCCCCCTTGAACTTTCCTCTCTCTTTTGTTCCAGTGACTAATAGGAGGGTTGGTGAATGGGACAGATCCCCAGACCCTCTGCAACAACACCTCTCCACCATGCAGAGTCAAAATGAAGAGCCAATACATGCAGGCGATAAGTGCTAATGTCCTATACCAACTCAGTTCGAACTCTAAGAAGAGGGGAAAATGCATTAGAGAAAAGTAGTCATTTCCAGTTGGGTAAACAACTTTAAAGTAAATAGTGGGGTACAACAGACGATGATTGTGGCAGTTGGGAGGTGAGCAAGTTTGGGACTCTTGCCCAGAACAATTCACAATCCCCTCCTGTCTTCCCAATGCTGGAAATATTCCTTGATTCCCAGAACACTATTCCCACGTGATCCACATCCCCTCTTTAATCATGGGCAAGAATTCAGTTTTTACTACAGAAAATGACATGGTAAAAGAAAACCCAACCTCCCAAATTTCTAACTCTCACACATGCATGCTTGCTTTTGTGTAAGACAGGTAAAAACTGATCTATCAGAAACACCACCACTGATTCCTCCAATGTCTGTAAGACAAACTATATTTTTAAACACCAAACTTCGCAAAGCAGCTTCTGAAATTGTGGCTGTAATTTTTCATGTACAAATTTTTGCTCACATAGGCAAATTAGATAGACCTGTAACTACTCTATTTGCACACACAAATGCAGTTTCTGTAGGCAAATCCACATTTGGGCCCATGAAAAATGGCACTTGCAAAAACGTAAGTGCACAGGCCTGAACTTGTGATTTTAGAGAGCAGTTTGAGGTCCCTCTGAAAACATGGGCAGTATACTTGACTGCTTTGCCTTGTTATAGAATCCCAAGACAAAAGTCATCCAGATCTGAGGCTTCATGCATTACGTTAGCTTCTTAGGAGAGAGATGGAGGAGAGTATTAATGATGTCTATCAGTTTGTTTAACAGTGTGTAGCTATGTACCTCTACAAAGGCTCTTTGGAGTTACTATGCACTTGTAGTATCTATTAATGACCTCCCTTGATTATACACAGTTGTGATAACTTGATCTATATGCTAAACAAAGGTTAAAAACCTGCTGACAAGCTGATTTGGCTGCAGCAGCTTGCCTGACCTCCTGTAGTATGCTTGTTTCTATTGCACACTTCCACACCCTGAGCTGCTGCAAATAAAACTCTTTTGCAAGGTGTATAGTAGACCAGGAAGAAGGGAAGCAGAAAGGGGAGTTCCCTACTGTAATTTCCAAGTGGCCTGTTTATGATTGCTTTATTGCACAAAGGCCAAATAAAGTGAGTTAATTATAAACATGACGACGATGAAATCTGAAGCAGGTTTCAGGTCTGAAATTCCCCTGCCCTTTTCTCAAGAACTCTCTCATGTCAGGTGTTGGATAATTTAGTTCTGGTGCTATAATAGAATAATTATAGTAAACTAGTACCATAGGTACTAGGCTCTCGGTATTTACATAGCCCCATTTCAATAGGACCTGAGCACCTAATCATTAAACTTACCTTTCTAAAGGAGAATAAAGTGTTATCACATCAGAGAGGATTAAAATAGGATTTACATTAGAAATACTGTGAGACAACATGGGTTTGATACAGTTTCTGGATAAACTCTGTTTGTTGGGAGGAATTCTCACTATGTCAAAAGAGAAGGTTATGAAATCAGTGACGTCCTAGAACTGAGCGGACATCCCAGAGCTCTCAGGAAGCACCACTCGACAATGATCTGCACATGTCAGGCACACGAACTTCCAGTGCTGAGTGTGAAACTTCTGGCAGCTTAGCCCCAGATTATGCAATATCCTGCTGGGGGATTTCAGAATCTCTGACACTCTGAGTCTGGTGAAAAACCCACCCAGGCCTGAAAAATATAACAGTATAGATGTTGCACTTTAGTCCAGAAGAGATTTTAATGAGTTTTGGATGATGCTGAGCAATGGCCTTTTTTGTATAGATGCAACTGCAGAGAAAAAGGTTTCCTTTCGGAGGAGGCTGAGTGGACACATGATGCACTGTTCTCAGGTCACAATAAAATGTTTTACATTTACAATTAATGAAGGAATTTTAGGGGTTGATCATGCAATCTGTTCCACACTGGAGTAATCCTAATTCATTTTCGTATCTTCACTGAAGTCAATGAAACCACTCACAAAGTAATGACTATTTGCTTAAGGAAGAGTATACAGGACTGAACACTTATTGATTAATAATGGATGACAGGAAAAATAATTCTGAATGGAGTTTCACATAACTCCCATTTACTGCTTGGAAAATGTGTGCAACTGCCACCAGAAAAAGGAGAACCAAAGATGTGGTTTCTTATTAATAACCTTGTACCTTCAAAAGACGAGTATAAACAATCTGTTTACGTTGCAGGCCCTGCACAACATATCTCAAATTTCTCTCTCTGACTTCACTCCTCTCCTTCCCCGCATATCAAGGCAGAGTCCCAGGCCTAAAAATCCTTCTCCCAACCCAAGAATTATCTCCTGTTTGCTCCATCCCACCTTTAAAGGTCTATCCCTGTGGCCAAAGAGTGTTGGGTGTGACTTCTTCTGGAGACAAATCAGCACCAACCTGGCAACTAGAACAATTAAACCTGTGAGGCAAAAGGGGGGTGTTCCCACATTCCAGTGGCTGAGTTCACACTTCTGCCGCATTCCCAGCACAGGGCATTATGAAAGAAACATGAAGCCCAGAGATGGTCTTGGAAAGAAGATTCTCTAGAGACAAAGAGTTCATACTACTCTGCATGAAACCTAGACAGTCTGTGAAACTACTGGTACTATCTATTTTTAATAAATGAGAATCTGTATACTTGAAAATACTGGAGTCTCCATCCAGGAAGCCTAGCAAGATAATGCTGATAAAAGCCACAAAATGCTAATCACATGCTGCAGATATTTAGCCAGAGAGAAAGGGCAAGGAGTTCACAAGAATTATAGCTTTTCTGCATTTTGAGGATTTTGTCAGCAAACACCCAGGAGCCATCATTTCAGGGGCATCTGCGGGCCAGAAGTGGCAGACTGCCAAAGATACCAGCCCAATGGTGTCCCTAGACAATGTGGCAAAGTCTGCTTTAACAGAGGCTTTTACCAGGATCACTATTAATTTCCATGTTCCTCTTTGAGTACAATGTTGAAATGTAGTGTACTTTCCCTTATGGAACGCTTAGTAAAGGGAGAAACAAGTTTGGATCTTTGGGTTATGTTACGCGAACCTCAATCTAACAATTTACAGAAAAAAATCTATTACGTTATTCAGTGAAACAATCATTTTGAGGTTGAAGCCTTCAATTAGGAGAAATTAAGAATCTTTACTCACCAGTGCTATTTAATGGAATTTAGCCAGGAAGATTGTCAAAAAGGAGCAAGAGCTCCACAGGTGCCAAATCCAATAGCCAGGTCCACCCAAGAGACAGACTGCCGTCCTGTAATGACAAGAAGTGGTCATTGTAACAAGTGGTCACTGTGGTTTTCCAGTAGTTAAGTGTGGCTTATGATCAGGGCTGCTTTCTGTGATACAGAAACATTGAACTGCAATTCTTCAAACAAACCAGATGAGATGATTTCTTCTGAGATTTCAGAAGGAGATTAACCTCAGATATTCGGATTTAAAACTCTGGGGCAGTGGCTCTCAACCTTTCCAAACAACTGTACGCCTTTCAGGAGTCTGATTTGTCTTGGGTACTCCCAAGTTTCACCTCCCTTAAAAGTTCCTTGCTTACAAAATCAGGCAGGCACAGCACCCTATTACTGAAAAAGTGCTTATTTTCTCATTGCTACCATATAATTATAAAATAAATCAATTGGAATATAAATATTGTACTTACATTTCAGTATATAGTATATAAAGCAGTATAAACAAGTCATTGTCTGTATGAAATTTTAGTTTTTACTGACTTTGCTGGTGCTTTTTATATAGCCTGTTGTAAAGCTAGGCAAATATCTAGATGAGTTGATATACCCCCTGGAAGACCTCGGTGTACCTCCAGGTGTACACGTACCCCTGGTTGAGAACCACTTCTCTGGGGTACCACACTGTATAATTGGAAGCATGAATGAAGGGATATTTGAGGGAGGATGGAGGAGTTTCAAAGAATTTTCTTGGAACATTTGGGGAAATTCCATCATCCACAAAAGGACTTCACACAGTGCTGTCTGTTTGAAAGTGGTGCTGCTTTGGGGTCTGGTCTCCAGGCCCTGGTAGTGAAGGGCATATTAAATCAGATCCTTCCACATAGCCAAATAATATTAGCATCAGAAGAACTGAGAGTGTCTTGAGGGGCACACACTGACTTTTAAACAAACATCCCAGCCAATCTGAAGAGGAATATAGTATGGTACAATACTACTCATGTCTCACCCTTCATAGCCCTTGTAATATGGGACACTGGGAAAGAAGGTGTGATAGTAATAGATACATGTCCTCATTACAGCTCTGGTGGCTAGCCCACTACGTGCACTGCGTCAGCCAAAAGAACGGTCATCCTGCTGCCTTCTTCACTTCCTGAGTGCGTGCATGGTGAATCAAAGAAGCTATTTCCCTCCATGTGTTTAATATTGAAGATTCACCTTAAGGCCAAAAAAGAAATACAAGAAGAGGTGCTAACCTCAAATTCCACCTACAAAGGTGTTTTGCGAATCCAGAGAGTTCCCCCACCTAATACTAAGTTGCCCTGGATTAAAAAACAGCACATTTTGCCAGGGTTGGTGGGTATGATGAACAGATGAAGGAACACACCCACACACACAAGCTGTCAGCAAGAAGCTTTACTTAGGAACTTTATCACATTTTTCCTACCACCTCACCCCTTTAGCACGCAGGCTTAACAGTCCACAAGTCACTATTTGTGACTGATCACAATGAACTATTTTAGGTACAATTTTCTTTTAACCTAGTTATCATTTCCTTTCACTGCCCTTGTTTAAAATTAGATCAAGATAGCACGTAGCCCAAACTAGTCTGCAAACAGATATAGTATTCCTGTAATAGATACTCATAAGGTGGCATATGCCACCAAGCTCAGCTATAGAGCAGAGATCTCCAGCAGGAAGCATTTTGTTGCCTTTTCCCAAATCACAATCCACACCCTATTCTAGAGCTAGCAGGACTGCACAGGAGAAGTAGCTATTGCTGGCCCCCTACCCTCCTCTGCAGATAGCAAGTTTATAGTGGGAAAACCACTAACAACCCTCTTCTATCCATTGTGGCAAATTGCCGGCACTACTTTGATGGGTCTCGCGCTTTCTCTTCTTGGGGAGGGTTCAGGGCACCATTTCTCGCCCCTGAACTGGGGTATTAACTGCCCCACTAGTGTCCTAGAGGAGGGGAGTGGAGAGGGAGGGACCCGGGTCAGCCCTCTACTCCGGGTCCCAGGCCAGGGGCCCTAGGGACAGCGGTAAACCACTTGAACTAGCGGTTCCTTCCCCTGGGCTACTTCCCTCTCCTGCCCTTCAGCTTGTGGGGCTTCCTGCCCTCCCTCTGCACAAACCAGGCGTCCTTTAACCTAGGGTCTTGGTCTTCTTAGTCCACCACAGCGCTTCTCCAAACTCTCCTCTGCTTCCCCCCAAACTGCTCTCTGCTCCAACACCAATCCACTCTGCTTCAACTCCTTCCCTTGTCTGATTGAAACGGGGGGGGGGGGGGCAGGGTTATCAAGTGACTGGCTTCAGGTGCTTTAATTAAATCTACAGGAAACTTTCTTCCCTCTACAGGGAATAAGGCTCCCTTCTAACACTCTCCTGCTGCCCTCTGGCCATGCTGTATCACACCATCTATAGCTAGGAATTTTATACCATGCTCATCCTCATGATATCTTGAGTACCTGACAAATTCTAAAAGCAAACACAAGCAATTCCTCATTCCCTCTCTACCCTACCCAAAGAAACACATTTTGTTTTCCTATTTTTTGTTGTGATGTTGTGGGAAGGCTGAGTTGAAGACAGAAATGATTTGGTATTTCTACCCAAAGTAGAGAGATTCGTGGTGATTCCTTAGAGCTGCTGTTCATAGGATTCTCTAGCATTTCGGAATAAAACATTTTCCAGCATCACGAAAGCCATATTTATCCTTTTATAGAAATTATACATTATGTGCATTAGCACATAAAGTGACCCACTATAACCAAATATGATAGCCATAGTCCTCACCCCACTTGCAGCTACTGAACATAAGCAAAACAAAGAAGCTAACCTAGCTGTATTCTCAGCTTCCCCCTGAGCGGGCTATTCTTCAGGAGCCCGAGGTTCTCCCGTCTTTCTGAAGAGTCAACTCAGACTCTTACTCAGGCGTTGCTGTAACTCTCCCCCACATCCATACACAGAATCCTCTCACTCAAATACAGTGGTGCTTTTAACCCAGGTTAGCTGACCCAACAGGGGCGAGAGTGGGTTAGAGCCCTCATTCTGCTTTTACTCACACTTTGCAGTGAGGATTCAGGTTAAATCATTCAAATGCTGGGAGGCTCCCAGCCCCAATGCCCACATTCCCTGGACAGACAAGTTCTCCCACAATTCAATGGGAAAGGATCAGAGCACCTCTGCTTATTGCAGCACAAAGTACCATGGGTGTGCCCCGGGAGTCCTGGCAACACACACACAGATAAGTGCAGTACCAGTGAGGACACAGTAACATGGGTATGGCTTTACAAGATAGCTGCTCAGACCCAGGTCCCAATCACCTAATTTAACTCTGCAGAGAAAACATACCCCGACAGAAGACCAGCCAACTAGCTGCTTATATTCCCAACTAGGTTACCAAGATACCAAAGTCTACCTGCTTTGGCCAACAAAGTCAGTCAGAAGCACAGCAGCTTTCCCTCAGTCCAGCCTAGCTCTGGAGGTGGGGTGGGGGAGAGGTGATAGTTCTCCCATAAGCCCATAGGACTGGCTATGGATCAGATTAAAATGGCAACACCAGTCTACACAGATCCCCTGGGGGCACTACTTAGCTTTATTGCTGGTGGTGTAGACACATCTCTGCACTGTTTAATGGGCTGATGAGATTTCTCTTCAGAAATCAAGATAAGGTGCTTTTGGCCTAAGATTGTTCCCCAAATGAGCCTGGAAAGTCCAATAGACCCTCATAGATGACTGACTCAAGTCTTGCCTTTCAGTTATAATGCGCCCGAAGGGCATAAAATTTTATTCTCATACTAAACTTAAAGACAACCATCACCATCCTCATCAGGGCAGTTTCCAAAACTTCAGAAATAATTGGCTGATCCTCTTAAGATATGTCTCCACTGCAATTAAAAGCCTGCAGCTGGACTGTGCCTGCTACTCACAGAGCTCAGGCTAATAGGCTGTTTATTGTGGTATAGACATTAGAGCTTGGGCTGGAGCCCAGGATCTAGGACTCTGTGAGGTGGGAGAGTCAGAGAGCTCAGGTTGCAGCCCAAGCCCAAATCCAAATGTCTACACCGCAACTATACAGCCCCTTAGCCCAAGCCCCGTTGAACCTGAGTTGCTAGCTCCCAGTACCCTGAGACTGCCAGTCCCTAGGAGCAATGGGGAGAGGCCAATGTTCCAGGTCAGCCTGAATGACAGGTCGGGCAGGCTAATCAGGGAGTCAGGAGGCCAGGGAGGTCCCATCCTCCGTGTGAGCTGGAATTGCCTGAGTCAGAGACAGAGTGGGGCCAAGCTAAGGAGAAAGCAGGGGCCCAGGCTGAGCTGGGGAGCAGAGCTGGGCCAGATCCAGAGAGAGCAGACCCTGTCCTGGGAGCAGAGCTGCAGCCCCAAAGCCAAAGGCACAGCCCAGAGACAGCAGACTTGCCCTGGGAGGAGAGCTGCAGCAACCAGAGCCAGAGGGGCCAGAAAAGCAGACCACGAAGCAGGTCAGTGCTGGGAGCAGAGTCACAGAAGCAGCCTGCAGAGCAGACCTGTCCTGGGAGCAGAGCTGCAGCAGCCAGAGCCAGAGGGGCCAAAGAAGCAGCCCAGGGAGCTGGAGGCAGAGCAGCAGCAGTGCTGAGACAGAGTGGTGCAGCTGGGGCTGGAGCGGTCCAGAGCTGGGTGCGGTGAGCAGCTGGGGAGAGCGAGGGGGACCCTGGGCAGCGGGCCCAGCACAAGGAGAATCCTCAGCCAAGAGGCTCTGCAGGCCAGGCTTGGATCGTAACCCCGGTGGGGGCGACACTGGGAAGAAGGGTCCTACCACTTAGAGCCTGAGAGCGTGTGGCCACCACCAGAGCGAGTGTCCAACCCACAGCATCTCTGTAGCACAGCCAGGGCCTGAGAAGGCGGCCTGGGACTTACAAGGAGCAGACTGTGAACTGCCGTGACATTCCAGAGACACTGTTTGTGACGTTCCGTGCCACAGAGCAGGTTGTTGTGTTTCCTTTAACCTTTCCCATTTTTCCTTATTCTTTTTAAAATTAATTGTTGATTAAATAACTTGCATTTGCTTTAACTTGTATGTAATGGGCAGTGGGTCAGAGAAGTGCCCAGTGCAGAGAGAGTACCCCAGAGTGGGGACACACTTGCCCCTGTCCTAGGTGACCACAGCAGGGTTGGGGGTCGAGCCCCCCAGGAATCCTGGGCCCAGCCTTGTTGGGGTTACGAGGACTTTGCCAGACAGGAGAGTGGAAGGGGAGTCCTCAAGGGCAGGGAGGCCTCTGGGTAAAGGAAGTGGAAGCGAGGACTCAGATCCTTTCGCTAGCCCACTTCACTGGGGTAGTGCAGAAGCCAGGAAAGTTCCCCACAATAGCGGGACTATTCCCCCGCTTACATGAGTCAGCTGGCCCAGGCCAGCCATGGCTGTCTACTTGCAGCGTAGACATACCCTGAGAGATGTGTGAAAGTTCAGCTGGAGGGAGGGAGGAAGTCTTGTGAACTTTTTCTCTGGAATCCATGATTCAAACACACCAAATACAAGCAAAAATTCCATCAAAACTAAGAGTTCTCTTTAAAATGCTGCAAAACCTACATGGTCTCATTTCAAATCCACGTTGGCCCAAATTTACTCAAAGCTCAGCCCTGGCTTGTTTATATTGAACTAACAGTGGCTGAATTTTGATTGTGCGACAGATCCTAGAAACCAGTCAGGTTTGCACAGTTTGGCACTGATTTACAGACCTGTCCTACTGTTCTGCTTACTATTGTTTAGCAGCTGTACTTTGTCCCCACAGAGATTCTTGGCTTGATGCTGCAATCCTTTCTCAAGCAAACAAGCCAGTCTCCAGCTCCCTTTACCTGGGGACTGTTTGAAAGAAAGTGAAGAAAAACCAAAGAAAACCCATAATAATAAATATAACTAAAAGTGCACTGTCAATAACAATACAGGTATTTGAAAGAACACCTTCTGCTGTGCAAGCTGCAGTACACCCCTTACTAGTTACAGAGATAACAGAATTGCTTAATTCAGTGTTTCAATCAGTTAAGTAAGAAGAATGGAAATTATTTTTTAAAAATACCACGCATTGAATTCAGAGTAACAACTGAATGATAGGTGCAATATCTGGCCTTAATGGAAAACATTCACCTACTTATGTATCTCAAAATGCTAAAACCTACATTTGCACATAAATCTGAAAATTATTTCAGTTGAATTTATTCCCCATTTTACCTCTCAAAAACAAATGTGCCGAGACTGGCTGGCTGGATATTTTGAGGCTCAGTTAGCTACTTTGTATAAAGCACTTTCACAAGTTTCATCTGAGGTTCTTAAAGTGCAACGTATGATTATTTCCACATCTCTATATGTATCTTATGCAAAACACCTTGTGACTTTAAGGATATGTCTACACCTGGAACTGGAGTGTGAGTCCCAGCTTGCACAAACATAGTCATGCCAGCTCTCATCCAAGGCAGCACGCTACAAACAACAGCACAGCCACAGTAGCACAAGCAGCAGCAGCCCAGTTGCCATCCTGAGTGTGCTCCGTCCCACCGCTCATTGCTACCCCTGCTACTGCCGCTACGCTACTATTTTTAGTGTGTTAGCTCATGTCAAGGTTCCTTCCCCACTCTGAACTCTAGGGTACAGATGTGGGGACCTGCATGAAAACCTCCTAAGCTTACTTTTACCAGCTTAGGTTAAAACTTCCCCAAGGTACAAACTATTTTACCCTTTGCCCTTGGACTTCCACTGCCACCACCAAACTTTATCTGGGTTTCTGAGAAAACGTTGTTTGGAAACGTCTTTCCCCCCAAAATCCTCCCAACCCTTGCACCCCACTTCCTGGGGAAGGTTTGGTAAAAATCCTCACCAATTTGCATAGGTGACCACAGACCCAAACCCTTGGATCTTAGAATAATGAAAAAGCATTCAGTTTCCTTACAAGAAGACTTTTAATAGAAGTAAAAAAAGAATCACCTCTGTAAAATCAGGATGGTAAATACCTTACAGGGTAATTAGATTCAAAACACAGAAAATCCCTCTAGGCAAAACCTTAAGTTACAAAAAAGACACCCAGACAGGAATATTCATTCTATTCAGCACAGCTATTTTCTCAGCCATTTAAAGAAATCATAATCTAACGCCTCTCTAGCTAGATTACTTACTAAGTTCTAAGACTCCATTCCTGTTCTGTCCCCAGCAAAAGCATCACACAGACACAGACCCTTTGTTCTTCTCCCTCCTCCCAGCTTTTGAAAGTATCTTGTCTCCTCATTGGTCATTTTGGTCAGGGGCCAGCGAGGTTACCTTTAGCTTCTTAACCCTTTACAGGTGAACGGATTTTTCCTCTGGCCAGGAGGGATTTTAAAGGTGATTACCCTTCCCTTTATATTTATGACAGCTCAACAAGAAAAAAAGGTTATTCACCCTTTTTATAACTGTTGTTCTTCGAGATGTGTTGCTCATATCTATTCCAGTTAGGTGTGTGCGCACACTGCGTGCACGACTGTCAGAAACTTTTCCCTAGCAGCAACCCCTTGGGCTGGCTGTGGAGCTCTCTTGAGTGGCGCCGATATGGCGCTCCATATACGACCCTACCGGCCCGACCCCCCCTTCAGTTCCTTCTTGCCAGCTACTCTGACAGAGGGGAAGGTGCGGGGTAATGGACTAGATATGAGCAACACATCTCAAAGAACAACAGTTACAAAAAGGGTGAGTAACCATTTTTTCTTCTCCGAGTGCTTGCTCATATCAATTCCAGTTAGGTGACTTCCAGGCCTTATCTCGGAGGTGGGATCAGATTCAAGGTATTGCAGACTGAAGTACCGCTCTGCTGAAGGCCGCATCGTCCCTAGATTGGTGGACAATGGTGTAGTGCGACATGAAGGTGTGCACTGAAGACCACGTGGCAGCTCCGCAGATCTCCTGGAGCGGTACATGGGCCAGGAAGGCTGTCGACAAGGCCTGCACCCTTGTGGAGTGAGCTGTGATGGCAGGCAGAGGAACCTTCACAAAGTCATAACAAGCGCGAATACACGCCGCGATCCAGGAGGAGATCCGCTGAGAAGAGACTGGCAAACCTTTCATCCGCTCTGCTAAAGCAATGAACAACTGAGTTTCATAGATTCATAGATATTTAGGTCAGAAGGGACCATTATGATCATCTAGTCTGACCTCCTGCACAACGCAGGCCACAGAATTTCACCCACCACTCCTACAAAAAAAACCTCACACCTATATCTGTGCTATTGAAGTCCTCAAATCGTAGTTTAAAGACTTCAAGGAGCAGAGAATACTCCAGCAAGTGACCCTTGCCCCATGCTACAGAGGAAGGCGAAAAACCTCCAGGGCCTCTTCCAATCTGCCTTGGAGGAAAATTCCTTTCGGACCCCAAATATGGAAATCAGCTAAACCCTGAGCATATGGGCAAGATTCATCAGCCAGATACTACAGAAAATTCTTTCCTGGGTAACTCAGATCTCACCCCATCTAATAGCCCATCACAGGCCATTGGGCCTATTTACCATTAATATTTAATTACCAAAACCATGTTATCCCATCATACCAATTCCTCCATAAACTTATTGAGTTTAATCTTAAAGCCAGATAGATCTTTTGCCCCCACTGCTTCCCTTGGAAGGCTATTCCAAAACTTCAGTCCTCTGATGGTTAAAAACCTTCATCTAATTTCTAGTCTAAATTTCCTAGTGGCCAGTTTATATCCATTTGTTCTTGTGTCCACATTGGTACTGAGCTTAAATAATTCCTCTCCCTCTCTGGTATTTATCCCTCTGATATATTTATAGAGAGCAATCATATCTCCCCTCAACCTTCTTTTAGTTAGGCTAAACAAACCAAGCTCCCTGAGTCTCCTTTCATAAGACAAATTTTCCATTCCTTGGATCATCCTAGTAGCCCTTCTCTGTACCTGTTCCAGTTTGAATTCATCCTTCTTAAACATGGGAGACCAGAACTGCACACAGTATTCCAAGTGAGGTCTCACCAGTGCCTTGTATAATGGTACTAAAAACTCCTTATCCCTACTGGAAATACCTCTCCTGATGCATCCCAAGACCGCATTAGCTTTTTTCACAGCCATATCACATTGGCGGCTCATAGTCATCCTATGATCAACCAATACTCCAAGGTCCTTTTCCTCCTCCGTTACTTCTATTTGATGCGTCCCTAGCTTATAACTAAAATTCTTGTTATTAATCCCTAAATGCATGACCTTACACTTCTCACTATTAAATTTCATCCTATTACTATTACTCCAGTTTACAAGGTCATCCAGATCCTCATGTAGGGTATCCCTGTCCTTCTCTAAATTGGCAATATCTCCCAGCTTTGTATCATCCGCAAACTTTATTAGCACACTCCCACTTTTTGTGCCAAGGTCAGTAATAAAAAGATTAAATAAGATTGGTCCCAAAACCGATCCTTGAGGAACTCCACTGGTAACCTCCCTCCAGCCTGACAGTTCACTTTTCAGTAGGACCCGTTGTAGTCTCCCCTTTAACCAATTCCTTATCCACCTTTCAATTTTCCTATTGATCCCCATCTTATCCAATTTAACTAATAATTCCCTATGTGGCACGGTATCAAATGCCTTACTAAAATCTAGGTAAATTAGATCCACTGCGTTTCCTTTGTCTAAAAATCTGTTACTTTCTCAAAGAAGGAGATCAGGTTGGTTTGGCACGATCTACCTTTTGTAAAACCATGTTGTATTTTGTCCCATTTACCATTGACTTCAATGTACTTAACTACCTTCTCCTTCAAAATTTTTTCCAAGACCTTGCATACTACAGATGTCAAACTAACAGGCCTATAATTACCCGGATCACTTTTTTTCCCTTTCTTAAAAATAGGAACTATGTTAGCAATTCTCCAATCATACGGTACAACCCCTGAGTTTACAGATTCATTAAAAATTCTTGCTAATGGGCTTGCAATTTCTTGTGCCAATTCCTTTAATATTCTTGGATGAAGATTATCTGGGCCCCCCGATTTAGTCCCATTAAGCTGTTTGAGTTTCGCTTCTACCTCAAATATGGTAATGTCTACCTCCATATCCTCATTCCCATTTGTCATGCTACCATTATCCCTAAGATCCTCTTTAGTCTTATTAAAGACTGAGGCAAAGTATTTGTTTAGATATTGGGTCATGCCTAGATTATCCTTGACCTCCACTCCACCCCCAGTGTTTAGCGGTCCCACTTCTTCTTTCTTTGTTGTCTTGAGGAATGGCTTTGTGCTGTCGATATAGAAAGCAAGCACCCTCCTGACATCCAGCAAGTGCAGCTGCTGTTCACAAGGGCTGGCATGCAGTTTTGGGTAGAAAACTGGCAGAAAAATCTCCTGGCTAACATGGAAGCAGGACACGACTTTGGGACGGAAGGCCAGGTGAGGTGCTAAGCTGCACCTTGTCCTTATGAAAAATAGCATACGGAGACTCAGACATGAGGGCCCACAGTTCAGACATGCATCGGGCCGAGGTGATGGCCGCCAAAAAAGCAACCTTCCAAGAAAGGTAGAGAAGCGAACAGGAGGCTAATGGCTCAAAGGGAGGACTCATGAGGCAAGAAAGGACTAGGTTGAAGTCCCAGGTTGGAACAGGGGGCTTCATCGGGGGATGAATCTTCTCCAAACCTTTTAGGAAGCATCCCATGATGGGGTGCGCAAACACCAAGCGCCCACAAACGCCCAGGTGGAATGCCGAAATGACCCCAAGATGGACCTTGAGAGAACCGAATGCAAGGTGCTGGTCCTTCAAGTGCAGGAGATAATCCAGGATACACGGGATTGAAGCCTGGAGCAGGAGCGCCTGCCTTTGGGCACACCAGATAGAGAATCTTTTCCATTTCGCTTTGTAAGTGGCCCTGGTAGATGGCTTGTGGCTTTCCAGAAGCACCTATCTCACTGGGTCTGAGCAGGCAAACTCTGCCTGGTTCAACCACAGATACTCCAGGCCATGAGATGGAGCGACTGAAGATCCGGGTGAAGGAGACGACTGTGGTTCTGCGAGATGAGGTCTGGAGTGAGAGGTAAACGTACCAGTGACTGGACCGACAGCTCCATGAGGGTGGGGTACCAGCACTGGCAAGGCCAAGCTGGGGCCACCAGTATGACATCTACCTTGTCCCTGCAGACCTTGAGAAGCACCTTGTGGATGAATGGAAATGGCGGGAAGGCATACAACAGTTGACCGAACCATGGAATCATGAACGCATCTGCGATCGAGCCTGGGCTGTGGTCCTGGAAGGAGCAGAAGGTTGGACACTTCCTGTTGGCCCTCATGACAAACAGGTTGATTCGGGGAAACCCCCAGCTGCGGAAGATAGAGTGAATGATGTCCGGAAGAATCAGCCACTCGTGCGTGAGGAACCGTCTGCTCAAGCTGTCCGCCAGTACATTCTGAAACCCCAGCAGGTATAAAGCTTGGAGAAGGATGGAGTGGGCTAGACAGAAGTCCCACAGTAGGAGGGCTTCCTGACAGAGAGGAGACGATTGGGCTCCGCCTTGCCTGTTTATATAAAACATGGCAGTAATATTGTCCATCAGTACCACTATGCAGTGGCTCTGCAGGCGGGACAGAAACACTTGACGCACAAGGCAGATCGCCCGAGTTCCTTGATGTTGATATGCAAGGCCAGTTCCTCTACCTGCCATAAGCCCTGAGTCGTCAGGCTTCCAAGATGTGCTCCCCAGCCCAGCGCGGACGTGTCCATTACCAGAGTCAAATTGGGCTGGGGAGGGTGGAAAGGAACCCCAGCACCCCCATGCAGGGGTCCAGCCACCAACGTAGGGAGTCGAGGGTATGCCTCTGAATGGTCAGCACCATGTCCAGACTGTCGCAGCCCAGGCGGTACGCCTGAGTCATAACCTGGCATGCTGCACCATTAAGTGCAGGACGCCATGTGACCCAGCAGCCTGAGACATTGCCTTGCCGTGGTGGTGGGGAAGCTGCAAAGGCTGCTGATTATCTGTGAGAGGGCCAGTTGCCATGCCTCTGGGAGGAATGCTGTTGCTTGATTCACATTGAGCACTGCCCCAATGAACTCTATTCTTTGAGTCAGAGTAAGGACTGATTTGCTGAAATTGAGAATGAGGCCCAAGCATTTGAACGTGTCCCTGACCATTTGCACCTACAATTCACCTGCTGGCAAGAGCGGCCTCGAAGGAGCCAGTCGTCCAGGTAAGGGTAGACATGTTCGTGGTGGTGGCAAAGAAAGGCTGCCATGAACGCCATGCATTTGGTGAAGATGCAAGGAGCTGTGCACAGCCCAAGTGGGAGGGCCGTGAACTGATAATGCACCTTGTTCATCACAAAGCAGAGGAACCGTGTGTGAGATGGGGTGATAGATATGTGGAAATAGGCGTCCTTCATATCGAGGGCAGGGTACCAGTCTCCTGGATCCAGGGAAGGGATGATTGTGCTCAGGGAGACCATGCAGAACTTCAAGCTGACGATCAACTTGTTGAGTTCCCTCAGGTCCAGAATGAGCCTTAGGCCTCCCTTTGCTTTGGGGACGAGGAAGTAAAGGGAGTAGAAATGCTTGCCTTTGAGCTCCTGGGGAACCTCCTCCACCGCTCCTAGAGCGAGGAGGGTCTGAACCTCCTGGATGAGAAGTTGCTCGTGAGAGGGGTCCCTGAAGAGGGATAGGCAAGGGGGATGGGAGGGTGGGAAGGATCAGAAGTGGATAGAATATCCCACCTCTACCATGAGGAACACCCACCGGTCCGACATAATAGGGGAACATGCATGGTAGAAGCGGGATAGACAGTTCAGGAAGGGAGGATAACTGGCTGGGTAGTGGACTGGTAATCCATCCTCATGCACACCTTCAAAAGGGGCACGCAGGGCCCGGAGGGGTCTTGGACTGTCCCTGTCCCTCCCCAGGAGGAGGGCGCAATGGCCTTCGCCAACTATATCTGTTCCTCCTGCAGGAGAATCCTGCCTGGGCTTAGCAGGGAAAGACCACTGCTGGGTGGTCTGCGGTTTGAAAGGCTTCCTTTGGGTCACCAGAGTATGCATGCTAAGGGACTTAGTGGTGTTCCAGGAGTCCTTTAGGCTACGCAGTCTGGAGTTAATCTGTTCAGCAAACAGGCCCTGACCGTCGAACTGAAGGTCCTGAATCGTTTGCTGAACTTCCGAAGGGAGACCCGAGGATTGGAGCCAGGTGTTGCATCTCATGGAGATAACAGACGCCAACATACACGCTGCTGAGTCCACAGTGTCCAGAGAGCCCTGGAGGGAAGTCCGGACTATGACTCTTCCCTCTTTGGCGATGGCTCCTAATTCTGCCCGTGACTCTGGTGGGAGAAGCTCTTCTTCTTCTTGAACTTCTGGACTGCAGACCATGAGCTGTAACTGTACCTGCTCAGGATTGCGAGCTGATTAGCGAGCCAGAGAAAGAGGTCCCCTGTTGAATAAACCTTTCTCCCAAACAAATCAAGGCGTTTACCATCTCTTGATTTGGGTGCGGGCCCCTGTTGACCCTGCCTCTCTTTCTCATTCACCGCCTCCACCACAAAGGAACATGGAAGAGGGTGGGTGAAGAGATATTCGTACCCTTTAGTGGGGACAAAGTACTTTCGTTCAGCCCCTTTGGCCGTAGGGTGAATGGAGGCAGGCATTTGCCAAATAGTCTTTGCGTTAGACTGGATGGTCTTTAGCATGGGTAAGGTCACCCGAGAGGGCCCCTCTGGTGCCAGGATGTCCACCACGGGGTCCTTGTCCTCGACTGCCTCCTCCACCTGGAGGTTCATATTTAGGGCCACCCGTCGGAGGAGCTCCTGCAGGGCCCTGTAATTCATGGGTGGCGGCCCGGATGTGGAGGTACCTGCCACCGCCTCGTCAGGAGATGACAAGGAAGAAGCCACTGGCAGGACTGGTTCCGTGACGGCCTCTTGATCCTCTGGGACCAGTTCCTCCGGAACACTGGGTGTAGCCTCCACTGGGGGTGGGGTTGGATCTGGGTTCTGTGGTGGGTCCTGAGGCAGGCGGCTGAGGGTTGCCTCTGGGAGGCGAGACCCCAAACAGGATGGTGGGGGAACGCCAGGAGGGGTACCTTGGGCCTGATGGTATGCCCAAGGGGTCCAGAATTGCCACTGAGGTGCTGAAGCGTCCTATCTAAGACTTCCTGGCCCTGATCTGGGAGCTTCTGAAGCCCCAATGCCCTCCCCGACCTGAGGGAGGGCGACCTCAAGTGCGACGGCCAAGGAGGAGCGGTGCAAGACTGCACCACGGAGGCCTCCTCCTCGAACGGACGGGATGGGTGCTGTGAGGAATAGTGAGGACCAGACGGTGACCAGCAGTGCCACTGTGAGGAGGTCAATCAGCAGCGCAAAGTGGAGCCTCACCTCAGTGGGGAGTGGCACCGTGATGTAGATCAGCGCCAGGATGCAGAGCGGCGTCTCGATCGAGGCCAGTGCTGAAGCAGGGACTGGTGCCTGGAGCGGGATCTGGAATGGTGGCGTGAACAGGACCAGTGCCATGTTGGGGAGCGGTGCCGAGATGGGGTGTGGTGCCATGACATAGAGCGGTACCGCTGTGTAGAGCGGTGCCAGTCCGTCGAGCGATGACTGGAAAGTGAAGTCTGAGGTCAATGCAAGTGGTGCCACGAGGTCACAGAGTGGGACCTGGACCTCGAGCGGGACCACGACCTATCAGCCGACGACCACCTTGAGAGGGAGTGGCTCAGAGGGTCGGGGCTGTGAGACCAGTGCTGCGAGTCAGACAGGTGTCGCGAGTCAGACAGGTGCAGGGCATAAGTGCAGTGCCGGGACTCAGAACAGCGCGGACATCCTGGTCAAGGGGCAGGCGGCCCAAACATAGCCAGTTTGCCTCTGGACGGTACCAGGCCTTGAGGTAGTGGGGGTCTCGAGACTGGAGACTTGGGTGCCGTCATTTCGATAAGCCCTCTAGTGGCCTCAAAAGTGTCCAGTGTGGAGAGTAACATGACCTCCTCCACCTGCAGCCTTGGGGAATCCAGGAGTGCGGGACTTCCTGGGGAGACGGGGGCCCGCGAAGGTTGAGCCCAACCGGAGGGTCTGTCGGCTGTAGGCCCATGTTCCCCACTGTGCTGTGCTGGAGTTGCAGTGTCCGTGACAGGCTCTTGTAGAGGCTTGTCCTTAGCCTCTTTCTTGCGGGCAGCCGGCGAGTGAGAGCAGTGCCGAGGGGAATGCTTCTGGGGCCCGGGAGACCATCGGCCCCTGGGTAGGCGTGCCAAGTCCTTTTTCAGTGCCGCAGACAGCACAGCCAGAGGCGTGCTCCACACCAAGGTGCTCGGGGCCGGGTCCTGCTGTGGACGGAGGGCAGACTCCATGAGGAGTTGTTTCAATCAAATGTCCCTCTCTTTTCCGGTGCGAGGCTTGAAGGTCTTGCAGATCTTGCACTTGTCCGCCTGTTGGGCTTCTCCCAGACACCAGAGACAGGAGTTGTCAGGGTTGTCCGTGGGCATGGGCATGGGCTTGGGCTTGGCGCAGGAGCTACAGGGTTTGAAGCCCTGGGACAACATGCCCCTGAGCCCCGCAGGGCACTCGGTGAAGGGGAAATCTCGCCAACCACTAAAGACTACAATTCACAACTAGAAGAGAACAATTAACTAACAATGGGTAACTATATACAAAGATAAGCAGAACAGCTAGGGATTAGTGGAGCACTTGTGAACAAGAGACCACTGTTCCAACAACTGTCACTGGAGGTAAGAAGAAACTGAAGGGGGGGGGGGGTCAGGCCAGCAGGGTCGTATATAGAGCACCATATCGACACCACTCCAGGGGGCTCCACAGCCGGCCCAATGGGTAGCTGCTAGGGAAAAGTTTCCAACAGCCGTGCACACGCACACACCTAACTGGAATTGATATGAGCAAACACTCAAAGAAGAACTAGCAATAGCATGTCTGCATGAGCTGGGAATCTCTCTCTCTCTCTCTCTCTCACACACACACACACACACACACACACGAGTTCCAGGTGTAGATGTAGCCTACGGTGCTATGTAACCAGACTTATCAGGGTACGTCTGCCCAGGGAGCGGAAAGCAAAAATAGCAGGCGGTTGTGAGCTAGACTAGAAAAAGAAAGGAGATGAGCCATCTAAGTATATCACCCAGAGACATAAAAGTAGCTTTCACATGAGTAAAAGCATGTGAATTTGTTTGGGTCTAGAAAACCTAGGGAAGGGGCAGCTGAATCCCCATAACCAGTAGTTTGAACCCTAGTTGCCTGGCAACTGCCTCTGTGTGGGCCCATACAATCTTCTGAGGCACTAGAACTACTGGGCCTTTGGTTTAAGTGAAGGGTTCCCAGGCATCCAGTTTTCAACCGGAACACCCGTTCAAAAAGGGACCCTGGTGGCTCTGGTCAGCACCGCAGGGCTAAGGCAAGCTGCCTGCTTGCCCTGGCTCTGCACAGCTCCCAGCTCTGCACAGCTCCCAGAAGCAGCGACATGTTTCTCCAGCTGCTAGGCCAGTGGTGGGCAAACATTTTGGTGCAAAGGCCACATCGAGATGGGGAAATTGCATGCAGGGCCATGAATGTAGGGCTGGGGCAGGAGATTGGGGTGTGGGAGGGGGCTCAGGGCAAGGGGTTGGGGCAGAGGAGGGGGGAGGGGTGTACAGCTCAGGGCAGGGGGTTGGGGTGCAAGAGGGGTGCGAGGTGCAGCAGGGGGCTCAGGGCAGGGGGTTGGGGTGCAGGAGGGGTGCAAGGTGCAGCAGGGAGCTCAGGGCAGGGGGGGTGCGGGAGAGGTGCGGGGTGCAGGTTCCGGCCCAGCACCACTTACCTGGAGCTGCTCCAGGGTGGCAGTCATGCGCACCAGGGCAGGCTCCCTGCCTGCACTAGCCCCGCTCCCAGAAGCGGCCAGCAGCACGTCCCTGCAGCCCCTGCGGGAGGGGGAGCAGAGGGCTCCGCACGCTGTGGGTACCTCCCCCAAAGCTCCCATTGGCTGCAGTTCCCCATTCCTGGCTAATGGGAGCTGGGGGTGGTGCCTGCAGGCGAGGCCAGAGCACGGAGCCCTCTTCCCCCACTCCAGCCCCCCACAGGAGCCGCAGGGACGTGGTGCCGGCTGCTTCTGGAAGTGGTATGGGGCAACCCTATTTAAGTGAGAGGGATTGGTGACTGGGCATTCTTTACAGGAGTGGCTTTTGGCTTTGGAATTCTGTCCCCCAACTCTTGGCCACTCAGATCCCACATTTATTAACCCCTTTCTTTTTCCCAAGGTCTTCAGTAAGAGAAGGGGGCTTGAAGGATGTGGGTGGTTAGGTGGGGGGTTCTTGCTACTTTATTTATTTTGCGGGGGATGTTGTTTCAGTGTGGATTGTTTTAAGTGGCCAATTCATTTGCATTTTGTGAAACTGTAAAGGTCAGGAATCTCCAGTTTGTCAAGTGCACTTTGTGCTGTGTTAAAGCAGCCATAGTTTGCCTTTGGAGAATTCCCCCTGCCTAGGGGAAGTTTCTGCTAGCATAAAGTTCTGTTCTGGATCCCTCAACCTTGGAGTAAGGATATGGAGAGGGCAAAGGGGAGAGAGAAGTGAGAGCAAAGAGTATAGCCGAGGGAGGCTCCACTCTACCCAGTTCTCCACTGACACATCAATAGCATCAGCTGAAGCTAACCCTCTGCTTTAATTTACACTGGTCCTGTGGGGCTGAGAATCAAGGAGCTGTGACCAGTGTCCTTAACAGTCCCATCCTCCGCTCCCCCACCCCACTTGTTACTGTGCCCGATTGGAGCTTGGACAATGAAGCCCCAATAAAACCAATGGATAAATTCTTGTATGCTTTACTGCTGAACAGAACAGAAAGGAAGCGCACAATTCAAATGGGAAAATGAGAAGAACGTCACCCGAATGGCAGCCTTCTAGGCCAAAATAAGTCATTGGTTTCGCTTCATTTTGATTTGGCCAGTAGATGTGCAAGAGCTGTCCACTGTATTAACTGATCACTATGTGTTCTGCTGGAAATGCTGTTACTGGTTCTAGAAGCAGTTTTCCTGCATGTAAAAGTTCAGTCTGATTAATTACATACAAGCAACACTTTCACATTTCACTCAATAATTAAACCCTGTAATGTATTGATTTTTTTTCTTGCCCTTTGCTTTCTCTGATCCTTTGTTGCACAACAAACATAATTAACATCCCTTCCTAGGTTCAGATTCCATTTTACGTATGCACCATTGCACCCGAACCAAGTAGCTTCTCTGTTAACCCCATAGTCTACAACTACACCTGCTTCTGTTATAATTCATACTTCCATTATTCAATTCACTAGCTACTACTGTTCACCAGACTCCTTAGAAAACTTGAGGCAAAATTCAGCAGCAAGACACCTGGAGGTGTACATTTTGCTGTGGGTAATGTGATAGACCCAGGCCAGTTGGGTATAGCAGAGTAGTCCTGTTGGGATCCAGGAAGCGGACCCCACAGTCACAGGAAACCTTGTCGGCCAACCTCCTCTCCCTGGTTTTGTAGATGGCCATTTTGGCCAGGGCTAGGAGGAGGTTGACAAGGAGGTCCTGCGACTTTGTGGGGCTACGGATAGGGAGTGCGTAGATGAACAGGTGAGGGGACCAAAAACGTAATAATATATCCAAGAGGAGCCAGAATAGGGGCTGCAATCTGGCGCACTCCAGGTACATGTGCACCAGGGTCTCCCTCATGCTGCAAAAGGGGCAGGTGTCTGGGAGGGGAATGAACCGCGCCAAGTACACGCCCGGGCTCACAGCTCCATGATGGATCCACCAACAGACATCCCCTGTGGGCCTCGGGACCAGGGTGGAATATAGGCTGGCCCACCGGGGCTCCTCACCCTCCAAAGGTGGCAAGAGGTCTTGCCAATTCATGTCACGGGCAGGACGTGAGGGTGAAGACAAAAAGAGTGTGGAGCACGAGTGTGTACAGATGTTTTCTTGGCGCGGTCCAGAACTGAACCGGCTGCAAATCATGCAGCCAGCTCGCGGTAAAGGGGTGGGATAGCCTGGCAGGTCCACAGGGCAAGGGTCCGATGAAAAGGTCTGGAGGGCCTGGGGTGGAGGGTGTGTGGGTCGTGCTCTCTCGCAGGACCCGGTCAAGGAAGACCCGAGCAGTGGGTGGTAAAGCGCCCCTCACCTCCTGAAGTACGCGCCAGGGAGTACGAGGCCTGGAGAGCCCCATGCGCCGAGCAAGAGTCAGGGGATCCAGTTAGTCTCCACGGTCATAGTCCAGGAGGTCTCCAACTCTGGTGACTTCCACCAGGACCAACCTCTGGCGTACCGAGGGGGACTCAATCACCTGTACACAGAGCTGGGGGTTGTGTAACAGGAGCTCCATGAGGAGATCTACCCCCTTGGTGGCCGCCACGGACCTGGTCACCGAGAGCAGTTTCCAGGTCCGGAGGAAGTCCTGGTAGAAGACCGGCAGCCCGAAGATGTCTTATGGAAGACCTCTCGGATGGAGATAAAGGAGCTGCCGGTCATATCGGAACCCTCGGAAGTGGCGCAGGAAGGCATGCGTCAGTACGCTCCATGCCGGACTACCTGCACCATAAAGGAGCCTCTGCAGGGCCTGGAGGCGGAAGACATGGACCTGAGTGCCCAGACACTTCAGGCCCTGCCCTCCCTCCTCCAGGGTAGATGGAGAACCCCTGCAGAGACCCAGTGCAGTCCTGACCAGAAGAACTCCAGAATCAACGTTCGGAGGTTGGCCAGGAAATCCGGGGCTGGGACCAGGGTGTTGAACCGGTACCAGAGCATGGACAGGACTAGTTGATTAAGCACCAGTGCCCTCCCTTGAAAGGAGAGACACCGCAGTAGTCCTGTCCATCTCCGGAGCCGCTCTACCACCCTGCCCTCTAAACCGTGCCAGTTCTCCGGCGGAGACGGATGCGTGGCAGAAAGGTAAACGCCGAGATAGAGCAGGAGACCCGCGCTCCACCAGATGGCCTGAAGTGCGGGTGGGAGGTAGCTCGCCTGCCACCAGTCCCCTACCACCAAGCCAGAGCTCTTGACCCTGTTGACCCAGGCAGAGAAGGCTGCCGAATAGATGGCCTGGCAAGCCTCCACCTGCACCAAGTTGCCCGGGTTCTGGACGATGAGAAGCATGTTGGTGGCGTATGCCGACAGGACCAGCTGCAGCTCTGGCTCCCGCAGCACCAACCCAGTCAGCCTCCATCGGAGGAGACAGAAGAAGGGCTCAATCACCAGAGGGTACAGCTGGCCTGAGAGGGGGCACCCCTGCCGTACTCCCTGCCCAAAGCTGACAGGCTCGATCAGGGTCCAGTTGAGCCCAACCAGACACTCACGGAGGTGTACAGCACCTGGAGAAAACCCACAAACTAGGGTCCGAAACTGAACGCTCACAGAGTGCCCAGGAGATACCCGTGGTCCTCCCTGTCGAATGCCTTCTCCTGATCCAGGGACAGAAGGGCGAACGACAGACCATCTCCACACCCGAGTTCCAAGAGATCCCGGACCAAATACAGATCATCAAACATGGTATGGCCCGGGACGGTGTAGGTCTGGTCGGGGTTGACCACGTCTGCCAGCACGGACCCCAGCCACAGCGAGATGGCCTTCGCTACAACTTTGTACAGCAGAGTAGTAGAAGGCAGATATACTGGCCACTGGATAAGCAGTTTTCTGTTCCCTTACTGACCAGAGCGGAGGCTAGGGTGAACACATGACTCCAATTAGCCTGCAAAGAGTCAATTGAGGCTGTTATGATAATGAGAACACCCGACTCCAATTAATCTGCAAAGAGTCAGGTGAGGTCGTTAAGGTAATGTGAACACCTGACTCTAATTAAGGCTCCTCTGATACCACTTCCTCTCACTTAAAAGAGCTCACTCCAGTCAGGCTGAGGGAAGGAAAAAGGGAGTGTGGCTGAAGGGCTGGGTAATGAAAACATTCTCAAGCCACTGGAAAGGGAGCCCTAAGGTAAGAAAGAGTGAAGAAGGCGTTGAGAGAGAGAAGTGGGAGAGCTGTGGGGAAGTGGCCCAGGGAAGTGTAGCAGCTCTGGCGATGAAAGGTTGGCTGCCAACAGCTGCTGCCATTAGGGTCCCTGGGCCAGAACCCAGAGTAGAGGGCGGGCCCGGGTTCCCCCCACCCGCCACTACAGAAACACCTCCTGGGATGGGAAGACAGGCCCCGGTCAGGGCAGGAGGCTAAATTGTTTGGGAATAAGCCCATAGGGACAACAGAGACTGTGGGAGTTCTCTCACCAACCTCCTTGCTGGCTTATGATGAAAAGGCCTCAGTAGACTGTAACCCTGACCCTAGAGAGAGAAGGGCTACATGGAGGGTTGCAGTGAGCCTCTGAGGCTAGCATATACCGACTGAAAGTGCGGGAATCATGGGGACAAGGTTGGAGCTGTGCCACAGTAAGTAGATTACAGCATGGATGATGTTGGGTAAATCAGTGTAACTCATCAATGAGTGTTTGAACAGAACCTGGCACAATGGGGTCCTGGTCCACAACTGGTGCCTTTAGGGACCACAATAATACAAATAAAACAATAATAATAGTTCAGTAGGGATCTGAAATAAGTCTAATTTACACAAAAAGGGGGATAGCAGGAAAAAGTAGCTAACAGAAGGGTGTAAAACAAATCCTGCTTTTCTCTTAGTCTATGTACATAGGGCTGACTTCTATACTGACACATGGTGTATAAAATGGTTGGCCCAGACCACCTTTCCTCTGAAGATCAGAGGCATTCTTTCAGGGCCTCTTCCTCTGGGACACCCTGCAAAGCAACACATCTAAGTTAAAGATTCTCCTAGGATGGATAGAATGGGGTTATGTGCCTTATTTCCCATACCATCATTCCTGCCCCCTGATGCTGAGGCATGGCAGGGGACAATGGGGGCATTTCATAGCTGTTGTAATAGACCCTTGGGGTCTTAGGCAGCTGGGAGTCAATTTAGAACTACCCCCTCCCCCCAGACACATTCTCCTGGGCTGTGCAAGCACAACTTTCAAGTTGAAGGCCTTAGCATTTACAGATCCACACTGCAAAAAGAAGCCTGACTTCTCCCCTACCTCCAGTTTGCACACCTGGCAGGCAATGATGGATTAAGACTAAAATCTGCAAGGGGGCAGGTAGAACAGCTGCTCGGGAATGATCATAGACAGCAATCCCAATGGCCAAAGGCAGAAACTGCTCCAGAGAAATAAAACTCCTGCAGCCAGGTAACTGAAGTTCCCTGTAGCTACTCTGGTGGGTGGGGCAAGCTTGCCCCTGTGAAGCTCTCAAAATGATTTACAAATGTTAATTCATAAAGATTCAAAGCACCTAAGTGTGCCAGGCCTCTGCACTAGCCACTGCATGACACTGCTTCCCATAACTAACATCATAGCTGCTCAGTAGTATGAATGATTAGCCAATCCATCCATTCACAGGCAGCATAACGTTTTGCTATGAAACCATCCTTTGCATTGCAACAGATGAATACTGCAGCATGATATAATGGGCTAAACTCACAGCTTGTGTAAACAAGTGCAACTCCCATGGAAGTCTCTGGGCCAAACTGAGACGTGATCTATCTATTGCCTTAAGGTATGTGTGACATAGGGTTCAAGTTGGCCAAGTAATGGTGAAGTAGTGTAACTTGCACTGATTGGGCATGCAGTGGACATGTAAAACTAGGGTATCATACATGATGGGAGGACAGAATAAGATGTAGGCTGTACATCCTGCTGACAAATATTGTCTCATTGTTCATTTGTACTCCGCATCTGTCTGTATCAAGCTGTTGTTTCTTGTTTTATGCTTAGATTGTAAGCTCCATGAAGCACAGACAATCTTTTTGTTCTGTGTTCATACAGCACCTAGCAAAACAGGGTCCCCGTCCACGAGTAGGGTGGTTCAGTCCTATAGTAATAGGAACAACAGATTATAACCAACAACAACTAGCAGGAAGGCAAAAGACAATGTATATGAAATCAGAATAAAAATGTAGATAACTGAAAATAAGTATGTATACCACATCTTCCAATTATTACATTAGAGGATGCTGTTTTTGCAGTATCAAAGACCTTGGGTTAGATTCTGATCTCAGTTAATTTAGTGCCAATCTGAAGTAGCTCCACTGAAATGAATGGAGATATTCTGCATTTACATTAGTACATCTCAACTGAGATGAGCATCTGGTCCTTGGGCCAGATCCTCAGATGGTATAGATCAGCATATCTCCATTGACTTCAGTGGAGCGACACCACTTTACCAGCTGATGATCTAGCCCTTTATCTTCCCCTCAGTTTAAAGTTTTTTACTGATCAAATTACAGGAAAATTGAAAGTCCCAACTGGGCTTACATCAACATCAAGCTGGACTTATTACACAGACATATAGCCCAGAAAATCATGACACCCTTAATGATTTTGTCCAGCTTCTTGAATAGAATGAAAAGGTTAGCTCTTAAGTAGTAAGAACATATGTGCGCATTAGAAACACTTCACCAGGAACCTTTCAAAAGACTTATGGAACAGTGGATAAATGTGCATGATTGCTGTGTTGTGCATTTATGGACTTTCTGCTAAGATTAGACCAGATGGCTCATCTCTCAAACCCTCACTAATTGGATCCTATAAATATTCCAGTGTCACACAGATAACAAATGTATTTTTAAAATTGTAAATATTAATGATAGTTATGATTGTGAATGAGTTTGAAACACTTAGCATGCAGCCTATTTCCTCTGAATCAGCCAACAATCTACATAATGTAATTTCTTCCTGCAGACCACTGTTCCCTCTAAACTGTGTGCGTGTGCACACAGATCCTAAACCCCGCGCACATAGCAAAACACCATGCACACACAAATTTGCACAGATGAAATTTTGTGTGCACACGGCCTGTCAAAAATTAGAAAACATTGCTCCAGACTTGTAAAAATATTTACTATCCAAAAAATCAAGAATTTAATATTTTCTGCTCAGTATGCTGTAGTTGAAATATTAGAGTACTGAAATTCCTAAGTTATCGAAATAATTCCCAATACAATATTTTATTACGCAAATGTAGTAAAAAGAAATTACACTTTCAAATTTTTAATTTTTTTAAATGACCATTTTAATCAAGTAAGTATTTTCTTAAAAAGACACAGCCCAATACTGACAATAGTCATTTGTTTCCACTGAAGGTTTAAAGATTGGTGGATAAGGTCTAGAGTTCTCATTTCTGCAGATAACTTTTTATTCAGAAAAGGGGGAAGACCTTTCACAAACACAATACAAATGCAGGTACAGATCCTGTGTTGCATCCATCTGAGATGCTTGACACAGCTGGCAGGAGCTGGGGAAGGAGTTGTGTAAAGGTGGCATTAAGCCACCTTTACACTTCGCCAGCCCCAGTTTTACAGCTTTCTGGCTGCTGGGCCAGATACCAGTGTAAAGTGGAGCAACCTCAGGACTGCTCTTGGTCTTGCTGCCTACATTCCTGAGGAATCATTGTGGCAACTAGGAATTGCTGAGGTGTATGGATGCTCCAGTCACCTCTGTACAACAGTGTGTAGGATTGGGGGTTATGCATGAGCTGTTACGGATGCCCTAGGTCACCAAAGGATTCCCCTGTGCGGGCAAAGTCCTTGAGTGACCAATTAGAATTACTTAAAGGCTGCAGTTACTGCATTTATGAGAGCAAAGAGACTAAGTGTGGTTAACAACTGCTGTATGCACCTTGTATGTTCTACACCTGCAGAAGGGCTACCCATTATCTGAGAACAAGGATCAAGTAGCTGTGCCTTTTATGGAAATAATGTATTTGTTTTAAGAAATAATTTATTCCTGAACTACTCTCTGCCCTTAGAAATGTAACATTCAATTTGCTTTGAAATTTTCATTCTGTGGCAGCTCCTTATATCATGGCTGTCTCCCAGGCAAGCTTCCCTCTTCTCACCCAACCCAACTGGTAGCCGTCTCTCAGTTGCTTTCTCTAGTGCATGTATAATTCTTTTTCAATGCTGGGGCTGCCTCTGCTGAGCAGGCTTGATACAGTCATTTTATATCCTTTGTAATTTAAAATCACTATAAATACTTCCAATATCCACCAATCTTTACTCTAAACCTTCCATTACAAAAATATGAGGACATTCAAGGGCGCAGTTGAGAGTTTTCAGGCTCAACCCTGGCATGCTTTCTTATGGGTTAATTAGAACGTGAAAAATGCCAGTTCTTTCAAGACAGTGAATTACTTCTAACCCTTGGGGAGAATCTTAAATATTTGATTGATGGGATAAAAACCTGTGCAGCAACAGCATTGGTTACTTTTTGGAAATATTAGATACTGCAGAGAACGAAGCGATGGATGAATTTGACTGGAATTCTCTTTGGCTTTCATTTAACTACAAATCCCTTAGTTCTCATTTTAACCTCTCTGCAAATGCTAAGAAATGGAAAAACTGAGGAGAGCTTCTGAAAAAAAATATGTATGGCTAAATTCACAAGTCCCACACCTGTCCAACATGAGAACTGCAGGTGGCCAGCCTGTCTCACGTTGGGCACCCAACAATTTAAGCACTCAGATACCTGGCCACTTTTAAAAATGTCATCAGTCTAGACACACTGACAGTGATCAGTGGGGATGGGAAAATCTTGGAGCGTGAGGTATAGTGAACTAAAAGTGGTATGGAAGGGAATACAGCTCCCCTTCTATTAAAAGCAAAAAGGGTTTCTTGTTTTAGCAATACAGCGCTATTCTCCACAGCTCCCCCTTCTCCCTGATTGGAGCACTGAGAACGGAATCTCCTGGGTCCATCTACTTTGCAGACACAAAAACAGCGGTGGCTAATGTTTTCAAACTGTAAATTGGCAGTTAGAGAACTTAACAGACCTATGCTAACCTAGCCCAGTTGCAGATCAGGTCACCTGGGAGGTCTCAGAACCTTCAAACTATACAGTGTACTTATATGTACACTTCATACATTTTTGTGGGCAGACTTAATTATTCTCCCATTCACTAACCTTCTTCAACTCCCTCCTCCATACTCACATCTGTTGTGACCTCCTCAGGAAATTAGCCCAGTCAGTGACCACTGTGGGGCAGTTGGGAACAGATATTTTCTTTTGTAAACCATTGGAATGATTTGGAACATCAAACTGTTCAGTAACTGACCCATGTCGCCTCATTACACTTGTCCTCCATCACTTTGTTAATCCACACACACTGTCAATTAGATAGCAGGATCTTCAGGGAAGGGATCGTATTTATAACCTGCATATTTGCACAGAGACTAGCACAGTGTGTCCCAGTCTTGACTGACTGGTGCCTTTTGGCCCAGCCACAATGTAAATAAATAATACGCCAGAATTAAACTACTATTCCTTTAAAACGTTTGAATTAATTCCAGTGAAGCCAACTGGGCGTATTTTCAGGAAGGTGCCTGGTAAAACAAGTTGAAAGACAACGGCAACAGGAAGGAGGCCAAAAACAAACAGGAGTACCATAGCTGGAATAAAAGGGGAACAAGGTTGAACTAAGAGGAACAAAAGACCATGGAATATTAAAAAGGGAACTCTACCAAGGTGGGGCAAAAGGAAATCAAGAAACAACAAGAAAACAAGCCACAACAGACAAGGTTTGATTGCATCTGAATTTAAGAAATCTACAATCCAATAAATGCAAAGGAAAAAGGGAGAAAAGAAAGGGAGGGAAATCAGTGCTATTAGAATATGAGGGACGTAAGGAAATGAGGGGAAAGAGAAGCAGCTCTGGAAAAAGTGAACTGAGATTAGAATCTGGGTGGGTAAATGGGAAAACAAAGAGGTGTTGTTGCTGTTTGACAATCAATGGAGTTTAGCAACTTTCCAAAAGAAGTGCAGAGAAGCATTAGCATGAAAGAAGGGGTGGCAATAAAGAGAAAAGTAAAGAAGACTGGTAACCCCCTCCTCCCCAAGTAAAAAAGGTAAAAATCTTGTTAAGAATGATTGTGGATCATATAAGTTACGTGCAAAAAAAAAATCACTTATACTCTTGGGTAGCAGACTTGAAGAAAGAGACTCCGGGGAAGAGAAAACAGGGACACAGTTGTAAGAAACCTGTGCCTGGATTGGGAATTAGCCTGCGTGTGTGCTACAGTGGCTCTGGTTTGTAGTCACTGGGGTTGCTAAAGTATAAAACAAAAGGTTAGACTAAGATTTGCTGAAACCTGAAGAGGGTGATGATCATGTAGCTCAGAACAAAGTTTACTGTGTTTGATTTGATGAAAAGAAAAGGAGTACTTGTGGCACCTTAGACTAACAAATTTATTTGAGCATAAGCTTTCGTGAGCTACAGCTCACTTCATCCTTTTCTTTTTGCGAATACAGACTAACACGGCTGCTACTCTGAAACCTGTGTTTGATAAGATACTAGCTGTCAAGCAAATACGCCTGGACACTTGGCTCTGATATTAACTATGGGTCACGTGCCCCGCTGCTCCATGGATCCACATGAGTGTGGGGTGTACAAAAAGCACCCATTTAATCCCCTGCTCATTGCTAGCACTCCTAGCAGTGTAAGAAAAACTCTCAAAGGGGATGGGGAGAACGCAGGGGTCCCCAACCCCTTGCATTGGTCCACATAGCTGGCCAGGCACGCATTGCAGAGTATTTCATAACTCTTGAAGGAGCGTAGTGGCAGATTAACTCTGAGAAGCAAACCCAATGAGGAGCAATTGCAGCCTGGGTTAACCACGCAGGTAACATGAGCTTTGTTAAATAAGTTCCTGGTATACTGTTAAGTGCACATTGAAATCCATTCTTTGCTGTTACTGTTCACAGTCTCTCAGTATCATGTGAAGTATATTGGTTTATTTACAGGCTTATCCATGATGTTGTATCTTAGCAGCAATAGTGGTATAGCTTCTCTTCAAGAGAAAAGAAGGTGAGGAATAGGGTGACCATATGTCCCATTCTGGCTGGAACAGTCCCTTTTTTAAGCCCTGTCCCAGCTGTCCCAACTTCACCAGCCCCCCAAAGGAGGCATGTGTCCCGTTTGCTCTTGCCAACTGATCAAGTCCGCCACAGCAAACAGGACAAATGCCTACTTTTGGGGGAAAAAGTGGGGTGCAGTGTGGAGGGGACAGAGATGCCAACCCCCCCCAGGGGGAAGGTAGGGCTGGGGGGCGGAAGGAAGCAGCATTCCAGCATGCGGCGCCCCCGCAGTGTTCCAGCTACCAGGCAACAGCCTGGCGCAGGGTTGTTTCCAACAACAGCGGGGGGGAGCGGGGGGGGGGGGCAGGCAGCTGGGGGGTTTCATGTTTTCTCTTTGGGAAATGTGGTCACCCTAGAGAGGAAATGTTATTGTGACTAAATGGGTAGGGTGGAAGACGTGGCAGGGTCAGAACATGCTGCTGCCACGGCTGCAACCTCAGCAGTGGAAGCAGGAATAGTGGCTGCAATGACAGGGATAGAACGAAGCAGGAGCAGAAGTTCAATAGTAGCAATACAGCTCTCTTGTACAGTGGTGCAGGCATGTGCTCTTCTGCTCTCTACTTCATCTGCTCAAGTGTTGAAGATGTTGGGATTATCTTGCCCCCTAGTGGCTACCCTACAAAATTCACACAGGACCAAATTAATCCCAGTGTAAATCTACTGAAGTCAATAGACTATGCCAGCGGTTCTCAAACTGTGGGTTGGGACCCCAAAGTGGGTCACGACCCTGTTCTAATGGGGTTGCCAGGGCTGGCATTAAACTTGCTGGGGCCAGGGCTGAAGCCTGAGCCCTATCGCTCAGGGCCAAAACCGAAGCATGAGAGCCTCAGCCCTGGGTGGAGAGGCTCACGTTACAGGCCCCCTACTTGGGGCTAAAGCCCAAGGGCTTCAGCCCCATCACCACCCTGTACCTGGAGTAGTGGGGCTTGGGCTTCCCCCCCACACACACACACCTGGGGCGGCAGGGCTTGGACGGGCTCAGGCTTCGGTCTCCTTCCTGGGGTCACATAGTAATTTTTGTTGTCAGAAGGGGGCTGCGGTGCAATGATGTTTGAGAACCCCTGGATTATGCATTGCCTCTGATTTTGAAAAGTGATCTCAATCAGAATCCCTACTTACTGCCCTGTCAGGGAGCCTAATCAGGTGTGATGGAAGAAGGTATAAATTAAAGTTGCCTTTAAATCCCTTACTTTAATTTATATATTTTACATACACACCCTGTAAATCACTTTGCTTCCTATAATAACTCTTCTGGCCCATTAGTATGTGAGTTAAACAATCTGGACTCCCTTAGATTTAGTAGATGTAAGTAGAGCGATTTAGAAAATATTGTATCTGCACAGAAAAATGTAGATAATGGGATTTTTTTGTTGTGGAAATTTCAATGGAAAATTTTGACTTTTCATCCCTAAATTGAAAATGTTGAGACTTTCAGGTTTTCCAGTGAAAACTGAAATTTGACAAAAAAGCGTACATTCCACACACAAATCTGCCTAGTTGAAGAAAAAATATTTTCCATCCAAAAAATTGATGGAAAATTTTCAAATCAGCCCTAGGTATAAGTTATACATTGGCAAGAGGGTGAAAGCTGAAATAAACCTATGGGGATCTAAAATGGTGTAACAGATGCATTGAGGTGACTGAAAACGGTACCAGCTTAGATTCCCAATAGATTTATCAGCTCAAATTTAGAGGTCATATTGAAGATGGTGTAAGCTACAGTCGGACTTCCTAAGGGAATTTAAGTTAGGGAATTTACTTCCATTGACACATCTCCTCTGAATTATGCCTGAGTTGGGGGCCAATGGATTTAAACTGGGTGTTAATTTGTTCCATAAACCCCAATACATGAGTGCAAAAACATCTGTTTTTCAGTTTCACTATGCCCTATTTAGGGATAACAAACAACAACTGTCACTTACATTTTAAATAGTTGGACAGGATCCAAAGCTCACTTCTGTGGAGCCCTGCCAATTTACACCCACAGAGGATCTGGTCCAATGTCCTTTCCACAGTTTACTACTATGATCCTTCTCCCCTCCCTTAGTAGCCTGACCTCCCCTGCGCTTTGGGAGATCTGAACATGAAAGTAGGAAAAGTTGGGAGGAGACCATTAATAAATAGACAAACTATGCCCCATTTTGCTCTCAAGTAGGAAATGAAAGTTAAAAAATTCCTCAAGCATTAACTGACTGAGAAAAATTTTCTGTGGTCAATTTGGTTGCCATTCAACACTTGAGAGAATAATGCAGCTGAATTCCATAGCTAAAACTCTTACAAGCAGTCTTTTGTAGGCCCTTAAAATCCTGTAAAACAACAACAAATTGAATGGAATTTCTTTCAGTGTGCATTTCAACAAGAGATGTTCACTTACACATTTTTAACAGGAGGAGGCACTCTTGTTTTCAGTGTTCAAGAAATTTTCTTTAGTGTCTGGACCTTTTAAAAATAATTAACTGAATTTTAAAATAGCCTTCAGTTCCAGTGAAGAGCACCTGTCTTCTATTTAACACACCATTTCCTTCACCATATTTTAGTTGGCCAGGCCATGGCTTGCTGGAAGAAAATACGAAGCAGCAGCTGGATTTATCCTACCCTGGTCCTCTGCGTTTATGGGTTTTTCTCCCTGATGAGGCCATCAGAACCTTTCCTCACCCCTTATCTAACAGGACCAGATAAAAACCTGACCATTGATGAGGTATGACTATACACTGCTTTCTCATTATATGGAATAACAAAATACTGAGTATGCTTTATTCTTCAGAAAGAAAGTATCAGACAATCTCATTTACTCTCCGACATTTATTACAGAAAGATACATGCATGATATTTCCCCTGTGAAAGATTAGGAGCTCAATCCTCATTTCTGCCCTAAAAGGCCAACTGAGAATTCCCTGACAGAAGGTAATATTCAGGGGGCATGTAGACAGCATATGTTTTAAAACGTTAAGGCAACAAAGATAAAACAAAGATTTTCCTATTAAGCAGTGAACAGGGCAGTATAAGATCTGTGCATCATGCATACTTATATTGCTATATTTTATGCACTGAATTAACAGCAATGAGCGTGATGCTTTCTCCAAGTTAATTCACAAAAAATCACAGGATTCCTTCCTTTCCCTTCCAGGTTACAAACCAGATTTTACCAGTTTGGACATACTCCTATCTGGCGTTGCTGTTTCCTGTTTTCTTGATTACGGACTATATGCGCTATAAACCCATCATTATTCTACAAGGCCTTAGCTTCATTATTACATGGCTGATGCTTTTATTTGTCCAAGGAGTGCTAGCCATGCAGCTGATGGAGTTTTTTTTCGGGATGGTAACAGCCACTGAAGTTGCCTATTATGCCTACATTTACAGCGTTGTCAGTGTTGACCATTATCAGAAAGTGACTAGTTATTGCAGAAGCATCACACTTGCTGCAACCACAGTTGCAGCAGTGTTTGGGCAACTTTTAGTGTCTTTGGCAGAGCTATCCTATTTTTATCTAAACGCCATTAGTTTGGCTTCTCTGTCCTTGGCCCTCCTAGCCTCATTTTTTCTACCAATGCCAAAACATAGTATGTTCTTTCACAAAAATCGTATCTCTGAAACTCCCCAAGGAGCAACGGATCAAGACACAATGTCAAAAGCAACCAGCATTAATGAGCAGCCAAGTTGCCAAGAGGACAAAGACACTGCGAAATCATCCGTCCTTTCCAGGACCTTGCCTGAATGCCAGTCTGACAAGCATCAGCATCACATGCTTGTGCAGTTATGCAAGGATTTAAAGGAATGCTATTCCACAAAGAAGCTTCTTTACTGGTCCCTCTGGTGGGCTTTAGCCACTGCAGGCTATAACCAGATTGTGAATTACGTCCAGGTGTTATGGGACTACAGAGCACCCGCTAAGAATAACAATGTTTATAATGGGGCTGTTGAGGCAGCAGCAACATTTCTGAGTAAGTAAACAACATAGTATTAAAGTTTCAGAGTAGCAGCAGTGTTAGTCTGTATCCACAAAAAGAACAGGAGGGCTTGTGGCACCTGAGAGACTAACCAATTTATTAGAGCATAAGCTTTCGTGGGCTACAGCCCACTTCATCAGATGCATAGAATGAAACATATAGTAAGAAGATATATATATATATATATATATATATATATACACACACACACACACAAGGTGGAAGTTGCCATACAAACTGTAAGAGGCTAATTAATTTCTACCTTCTCTGTGTGTGTGTATGTATATATCTTCTTACTATGTGTTTCATTCTATGCACCCAATGAAGTGGGCTGTAGCTTATGCTCTAATAAATTTGTCTCTAAGGTGCCACAAGCACCCCTGTTCTTTTTATAGTATTAAAGTATTTCCTCTAGTAAATTCTAAAATACAAACTATACCAGATATGTTTTAAATCATGTGTGCTCCTATGATGTGGTTTAAGTCCATTTCATGCCTATCAAGCATTCCACAGTAGGGGTAAGCAGGTTGTACATTCAACTTATAGTTCATGTGAAGAACGAGAAGCCTCAAATTTAACACCATGTGTCAGGATTCCCTCCCAACTCTGAACTTTGGGGTACAGATGTGGGGACCCGCATGAAAGACCCCCTAAGCTTATTTTTACCAGCTTAGGTTAAACTTTTTCAAGGCACAAGCTTTGCCTTGTCCTTGAACAGTATGCTGCCACCACCAAGTGATTTAGACAAAGAACAGGGAAAGGACCACTTGGAATTCCTATTTCCCCAAAATATTCCCCCAAGCCCTTACACCCCCTTTCCTGGGGAGGCTTGAGAACAAACAAGATGAGTACAAACCAGCCTTGGATTTTTAAGACCCAAAAAACCCAATTAGATTCTTAAAAATCAGAACTTTATAACAACAACAAAATAAGAGAACAACTCTAAGATCAGAATGGAAGATAATCTTACAGGCAGTCAGATTCAAAACATAGAGAATCCCTCTAGGCAAAACCTTAAGTTACAAAAAAACACAAAAAACAGGAATACACATTTCCTCCAGCACAGCGAATTTACAAGCCAAAACAAAGAAAACCTAACGCATTTTTTAGCTAGATTACTTACTAACTTTACAGGAGTTGGAGGGCTTGCATCCTTGATCTGTTCCTGGCAAAAGGCATCACACAGACAGACAAGCGCCTTCCCCCCCCCCCAGATTTGAAAGTATCTTGTCCCTTCATTGGTCATTTTGGGTCAGGTGCCAGCGGGGTTACCTTAGCTTCTTAACCCTTTACAGGTGAAAGGATTTTGCCTCTGGCCAGGAGGGATTTTATAGCACTGTATACAGAAAGAAGGTTACCCTTCCCTTTATATTTATGACACCATGCCATGTATTTCTCGAGGGGGCTGACTCTCAAAGTATAGTCTTTAGATCGCTAGAGTTTTGTGCAGTACTTGGTGGTCTGTGGAGAGCGCACTGATCACATGGACCTTGTGTCCAGCTGCTAACTTCATTCTAAGGAGCTCAAAATGCATTGCTGCCCTGTTATTTTTCCACATGGGCCTTGCTATGTTTGCCACTGAAATGTTATTCATTCATGAATGGGAAGGGACGCTTCTGTGAGACACTCCCTAAGAAGACATGGATCTCACTGTGAAAAGTTAGAGAAATCCTTCAATAGAGTATGGTGCACATTTTGAACGTATTGTTGTGTACATTACTTCTCTTGATGAGATCCAGGCCAGTGTACTTATTAGAATTAGCTATCAAATGATAGGAAGATCAGTTTAATATCAAACTTAGTTTTCAGATGTTTAATGCATTCACAGTCAAATTTCAGACTGACGCATGGGTTTTGGAAGCAATATAGGGTGAGGTAGTAGCATCCCAGAGTTAAAGTGCACATCTAGGATTTCATTAGCGGTCCATCGCTAGTTAAGCCTTCTCTCACATATAACCCTGTTGCCTCGCTACTCATGAATAAAGGCTGCAAGATAGAGCCAGTGGTCACCCTTCCTTTATAAACAGGAACATTAAAAAAACTCTAAGCCCTAATAAGAAATTTCTAAATCCTAATTGGCATGTGTAATGTGGGGCTAGAGGAGAATTTTTTCACCAAAAATTAAGTGAACTGTACACTCACTATCCTGATGAAGTGGATTATAGCCCATGAAAGCTTATGCCCAAATACATTTGTTAGTCTCTAAGGTGTCACAAGGTCTCCTTGTTGTTTTCACTATCTTGAGATACCGGAGTTTTAAAAAGGAATTAGGGACCTGGGTCCATTGCTACCCTGCAGCTAGAATAGTTATTTACCCCAGTGCAAAACGAATGCAGAATGCTACCATCCCAATCCAGCAGTGTTTTACACTCACTTTGCACTGGGGTAAATGGCTGCAAGGCAACAGTGAATCACTCCCAAGGTGTTTCCTCAGATAAATTCTCATAACCATTCTGTGTCATGTCACAAGAGCCCAGCAAGTTCACATATTGAGCACTAGGGTCTTTGGCCCATCATTTTCCAGAAATGATGGTATGTAAGCAATTGTGATACTTTGCCTGATTAGGAATGAGAGAACACTGTTCTCTGTTGGCACACTATAGATTTTTCAAGACCAATGAAAGATCTGGCTGGCCTAGCAAGTTTCACAAAAGGTCTGTGGGCTTGGTAAATTCATCAGTCAAAGGATTTGCTTCAGGATTCTGACTAAGCTTCTAAAGCCACAAAGGAGTTTGGTAGATTTTAAAAGGACATGATCAAAGCTCAGTGGAATTAGTAAGCTCCCCAGGAAACTCTAAAGGTATGTCTACACTATGAAATTAGGTCAATTTTATAGAGGTCAATTTTTAGAAATCAATTTTATACAGTCAATTGTGTATGTCCCCACTAAGCAAATTAAGTCGGCGGAGTGCGTTCTCACTCCCCTGGCTTGAATCGACTCACGGAGCGGTGCACTGTGGGAAGCTATCCCACAGTTCCTGCAGTCTCCGCTGCCCATTGGAATTCTGGGTTAAGCTCCCAATGCCTGATGGGGCAAAAACATTGTCGCGGGTGGTTTTGGCTACATGTCATCAGTCTCCCCTTCCTCCTTCCCTCCGTGAAAGCAACTGCAGACGATCATTTTGCGCCTTTTTTCCCCTCTTTCTACAACAGACCTGGATCGATTAGATAGGTGGTGGGATGCTCCGTACCACCGTCCAAGCTCTCTGGAGGCTTTCATCTGCTTCCAGTTCCATCTGGAACTGTTCCCTTGGTGCTGGAGACATCAGTTCCTCATTGGATTGTGGACCTAGGCTTGGTCCCTCTGGAAGCGATGCAGTTGATGGGCTGTTTCCGTTGACTGTGAACCGTTCTCCGCTGGTGCACTATGTTGGGGTTCAGGCTCCAGCTGAGCCTCTTGTGTAGGGTTATCGGCTGCTGCCGGTGCAAGTTCAGTGGGGCCCTCTGATGTTGGGGTTGCAAGTACTGGATTCAGTGCTGGCAATGGTTCTGGTGCTGGTTGTTCCACCGGTTCCGGTTCTGAGACTGGCTCTGTCTGGGTCTCTGTGACTGGATCCACTAGTGCTGTTGCAGATGTTGGCATGGGGTCCAGTTCCATCACCTCTGACCGGGTCCTGATAGAAGTTTCCGGAATAGAGCTAGGTGTGACAGCTTGCTTAGCCTGGCTGCGGGTGACCATTCCCACCCTCTTGGCTAGCTTCACATGATTGGCCAAGTCTTCCCGCAACAGCATGGGGATGGGATAATCATCATAAACTGTAAAAGTCCACGTTCCTGACCAGCCCTTGTACTGGACCGGCAACTTGGCTGTAGCAAGTCAAAAGAGTTTGACTTGAAGGGTTGAATCATCACTTGGACCTCTGGGTGAATTAAATTGGGATCCACAAAGGAATAGGGATAGCTGACACTTGTGCTCCGGTGTCCCTCCACGCGATGACCTTCTTCCCACCCACACTCAGTTTCCCTCCACTCTGAAGGTATCTGGGAGGTATCTGGGCTTGAGGACCTCTGGTGTGATTCTGGTGCAATGAACTGTCATCTGTTGGGGTTCTTGGGGCAACTGGCCTTTACATGCCCCGGCTCGTTACATTTACAACATCGACCAGCTGACGGGTCACTGGGGCTAGGTGGGTTGCTGGAGAACAGTGTGGCGGGACGATAAGGTGTCTGGAGTGTTCCTTGGGGTTGGGGACTTGGGCTGCCCCCGGTAGTAGGGTGTAGTCTGAGGGTGTCCCTTCTACTATCCGCTCCAACTGCGACTAGAGTTGTTCCTCTCTCCTCCCTCCACCCATTTTGTTCTGGCTTGCCCTGCCTCTCTGGCGGTCTGGGACTGCTCGTATTGATCAGCATAAGAAGCAAGACTTTCTGCTGAGTCCATTTTCTTATCCCATAAACATTGTTTTATATCCTCCTTGGATATATTCAGGAATTGCTCCTGTATCATCAAATCCTGCATTCCTCCAAAGTTAGTTACAGCCCATCCGTTGAGCCATTTATTAAACAATCTGTCATCTGGTTTACATAAGCCACATTACTTAGTCCAGGTCTTCTCTCAAGGGCTCTAAATTTTACTCTGTAAGTTTCAGGTGTAACTTGAAATTGTTTTAAAACCAAATCCTTGAATTTATTATAATCAGAAGCTTCCTCAATAGGCTTCTTATTGAATATGTCCAGAGCTCTTCCAGTCAATTTTGTGACCAATGTGGTCATCTTGTGAGCTTCAGGAATTTGATGGAGTGTGCACAGTCTCTCAAGGTGAGAAAATATTCAGCAATATTACTGGATTCATCATATTGTGGACATAGTCGCTCCCATTTGTGGATTGTTGGGGAAGGATTGTTAGGGTTATTTGGTATATTCTGCTGAGCCTTTGCCTTCTCCATCTCCAGTGCATGCTTCCTCTTTTTCCTTCTCCTCCTTTTCTTTTTCCTTTGCCTCTGTTTCTCTCCTGTGGGCAGCCTCTCTTTCTTTTTCTTTGGCTGCTTGTGCATTTATCTCCATATGTCTGAGTTCTACCCATCTTTCATGTTCCTTTTGTTTTTCCTCAGCCTCAAATCTGGCTAATTCCAGCTTCTGTTGAACAGTGCAGTCTGTCATCCTGCCATTTCTGTTTTTAACTAACTGTACACTTGAGTTAGAAAGGGAAAAAAAAACCAAACTGGCTTGTAAAATTTTGCTGTGCTGTAACCGGATACTTTTTTTCCTCTGATAGCTGTTCTCAGCCTACAGAAAAATCCTGTTGTTATGCCTGCTGCTCTGTCCCCCAGGCAGAGACACAGAATCTACAGCTGCAATCACCTTTTACAAAACCCTTTAAAATCCTGCTGTGCTTCTGGTTCAAAATGATCCCACCGCTCTGCCACCATGTCAAGGTTCCTTCCCCACTCTGAACTCTAGGGTACGGATGTGGGGACCTGCATGAAAGACCCCCTAAGCTTATTCTTACCAGCTTAGGTTAAAAACTTCCCCAAGGTACAAACTTTGCCTTGTCCTTGAACCGTATGCTGCCACCACCAAGCGTTTTAAACAAAGAACAGGGAAAGAGACCACTTGGAGACATCTTCCCCCAAAATATCCCCCCAAGCCCTACACTCCCTTTCCTGATGAAGGCTTGATAAGAATCCTCACCACTTGGAACAGGTGAACAAAGACCCAAACTCTTGGATCTTAAGAACAATGAAAAATCAATCAGGTTCTCAAAAGAAGAATTTTAATTAAAGAAAAGGTAAAAGAATCACCTCTGTAAAAACAGGATGGTAAATACCTCACAGGGTAATCAGATTCAAAATGCAGAGAATCCCTCTAGGCAAAACCTTAAGTTACAAAAAGACACAAAAACAGGAATATACATTCCATCCAGCACAGCTTATTTTACCAGCCATTAAACAAAAGGAAATCTAACTCATTTCTAGCTAGATTACTTACTAACTTAACAGGAGTTGTAAGGCTGCATTCCTGATCTGTTCCTGGCAAAAGCATCACACAGACAGACAAACCCTTTGTCTCCCGCTTTGTCCCCTCATTGGTCACTTTGGGTCAGGTGCCAGCGAGGTTATCTTAGCTTCTTAACCCTTTACAGGTGAAAGGGTTTTGCCTCTGGCCAGGAGGGATTTTATAGCACTGTATACGGAAAGGTGGTTACCCTTCCCTTTATATTTATGACAGTTACTATTTACTTTATAGTGTGGCAGGTATAAAACGCAACGTTCTTATATCGTCTCTCTAGGTTCAGTAACCTCCCTGGCAGTAGGATACGTGAAAATTAACTGGGATCTTTTAGGAGAGCTAGCACTGGGAATCTTCTCTGCACTGAATGCTGGTTCTCTATTTCTCATGCATTTTACTACCAACATCTGGATATGCTATGCTAGCTATCTAGTTTTCAAGTCATGTTATATGCTCCTCATAACAATAGCAACGTAAGTACAAACCATCATCATGCTGAATTGTTTATGCACAGACTTCTTAAACCAATAAAAAAAAGTCACATTAGACATTCCTTCAGTTTAAAAATAATGAAGTTAGCATTAGATTGATTACAGCTCATTAGCTCCTTGAATTAAATCAATATATTCCCCAATTTTCATTTTAAGGGGTTGTTAGAATATGGTGGACTAAGACAAGAAAACAAGGACAACAGCCAACCAGTACAAACATATCCATTTTTCCTCGCACAATTACAACACTGCCTTCAGCTGGGTGGAATGTCAATGGTGTTTGAAAGATGTCACCCACAAGTGACCACAGAATGCAGAAAGAATAAGCCATAATGTTTCTACATAACTGGGAATGTTTCAAGGAATTCAGCAATTAGTTATATTATGCCCTCTCTATTTCAGCTGGTTAGGGATATCTGGTGGATATTTATTGCTTTAAGTACATTTGAGATATGATATAGCTATGTCACAGATGGGGTTAAGAGCTACTAAATTAACCTACAGCTATACTTAGGTATATTTACAGCTTGCTGTTAGGTTAATTGGTGCTTTTAAAAAGAACAGACTGATAACAATAAACCCTCAAATCTTTGTTTTTAAGAAAGGGAGAGAGAGAGTCATTGAATTCAAATGAATTTTGCTTCTGTTACATAGCAGCTATATAGACATCTTCTCAAGGAAAAGCCCATTAATGGATTTCAATTCTTTCCTGATTACTTGAAAGCCATTAGAGGAGTTAAACCTAACACGTTTACAAGAACTCTGGCACCCCATCTTTCTACAATCAAGTAAAATGTACAAAATGAACAGAATTAAATAAAGAATGTGTGAAGAGCAGTATTCCTACATTCCCATATGGTAGATACGAAGCATGCATCTGTCTACACAACACACACTCGAGCTAGTGAGAAACTTTCTAATTAAAGATTTTTCATCAGAAGATCCCAATTCATCAAAACTAAAACTGATCGAAACAGGCCCTTTCCCATTAACAATCTCCCAACTAAAAGAAATGTTGAAAAAAGTTTCAAAGTTGTTGAAATGCTCATGTCAGCATTTCCAAAATTAAATGGTTCATTCTGTGGTTCAAAACAACTTATTTTGACATTTTAGTTATTTTATACTAAAAAACAAAATATTTAATCAATTGAAACATTTCAAAATCATCAAAACAAAATGTATCAATTGACCCAATCTGAGGTTTTTTTCTTCCCTCCAGATTATCAATTTGTGAAATTTTTCAACATTAACTTTTCATCTCAATTTAGGACAGGAAATTTTTCAAAATCTCAAAACTTCTCACAGGATAGGAAAATCATTTCACACCCATCTCTCTCTCTCTCTCTCACACACACACACACACGTTTGACACATCTAACTCACTATTCAATCCAGCCTTCTGTTTAGATTGCTTTTTTGTGAATATGGCACAATAGAATTTTGTTCATACAAATATTTGGGGAGGATTTTTTTCATGCAAATACAGCTGTTGATGCATGAATGCGTGCATCCATGTGCACACAAAAGTCAATTTATACTGAAAGTGCTTTCCGAGCCACCCTTGATTATTAATCCAGCTAGATGGATTAGGTCAGGGCTTAAATTCAGCCAGAGCTGCCTGGAGCAGAGCTTTGGTAAACATTTTCAACCCCCGTGGAGTTTTCATAGCATGTTTGGGGAAGAGGGGGAGATTGCATGGGGGGCACCAGGAAAGACTCTGAGGATTTAAGCCCTGTCTTAGTAGGCTAGTGTATGTGACAGGAAAAAAATGAATGTAAAATCTGCTGAACAGCAAATAAATCCAGCCTATTTCTTTCTCTTCCGCAGTCAAGAAGGAAGGAATCCAGCTGTTTTTAAATCTGGAGTCTATGAATATGGCCAAACCTAATGCTCATTCTTTGCACAAAATAGACAGGAAACAAATGTCCGAAGATTCCCTAGACCACACAATGCTCCCCTCTGAGAAATTCAACATCCCAATGATTTCTTCAGGCATTGCTCCTGGTTTTATGAATGTTAGCTCACCCATCGTATGACTTAACTGACCAATCTCACAGCCCACATTCTCAGTGCTGCAAATTGAGTACTCACCATAATGGTTTCCAAAAAACCCATAGGCCCAAATATTACTAAACATACACTGAGGTAGTGCCAAAGCCTGCTCCCCAATTTGCTATATGCTGTAGAGACTTACAGAAGGCAACAGTCTTAAATATTATGTGTTCAGCAATAGCAAACAATGAACAAATTCTCCAACAGAGGTTGGTCTAATAACAGACATTATTGGACCAACCTTCTCTCTCATATCTGGGATCAACATGGCTACAAACACTGCAAACAAAAAATATCCTGACAGATACATGGACAGTTCACAAACAGGAAAATGGGCCAAATCTGACAGATGGTTTGCCATGAAGTTCAACCAGCTCTACCAAAAAAATGGAAGCCCACAATAAACCTAATAAACCTATCAGGAACCTAATAAATATCCTATGTCCATTAAAAAAAATAATTAACATACTATACAATGTATTGCTAGAATTACAAGCAAACTTTCTGAGTAGAAGACCCAAAAGATACAATTTTACAAAGAAAGGTTTAAAATAAATGCAAAGAAAAAAGTTGAAGGGAGGAAAAAAAAACTTACAGGAATTCAGCAAAGATAAGAAGTAATCAATGCCACTCTCAAACCACAGACCTTACAAATCAACTGGCAAGAGAAACTCTGTTCTTAAGAGGTTCTATTAGATCCCATAGGGCTCATCTGAACCAAGAATGGAAGGATAATCCAGAAGTTTGATGATAGCCTAGGACCTGGGAGACCCAGGTTTAATTCCCTGCTCTCTCATAGCCTTCCTGTGTAACTCTGAGCAAATCACTTATTTCCTCTGTGCCTCAGCTCTCCATCTACAAAATGATTATAGGCGATACCGTGATCCTAGAGGACAGAAGGTGAAACCTCTCCTCAGAGACTATGGTAATATGGGAGGAGGGGGCATGTAAGGACAGAGATTGATAGTCAACATGTTCAAATACACCTTTCCTTGTCTACACTAGGGTGTTAAAATATGTTAGTAACACATTGTAAAATGACACCTTTTATCCTAGCCTAGACATACCATTCTGTATGTGAATCATCGCTCTTTCCCAAGGAAAAGGAAAGGGAATACATTCATATTCCCTGCAGTTTAACTAACCAACCATTTAATTTTAGGTTTCAGATTGCTGTCAATCTAAGCATGGAACGCTACGCTTTAATGTTTGGATTCAACAACTTTGTCGCACTGGTGATTCAGACTATTATAACTGTAGTCGTAGTTGATTCAAGAGGTCTGGGATTGAAGATAGTCACCCAGGTAAATAGAATTATTCACTTCACATTTACTGTTTGGTTAATTCAGTTAGTGTCACATGCATCTTAAACCTGTAAAAGGAATCCTTTGACATTGCAATTTCCAGTTTAAGCAATCATAATCCACTCTTCTTTTGTCCTTTCCATTGTGTAGACAGCACTGAAGATGTAATTTGGTCACCAGCTTTGAAAGTTTGCCACTGTGTTTTTACATAAAACTCATAGGTTAGTCATGGTCCCTTCCCTTCACCCTTAGCAGCCCAGATCCACACTCTAGGATCCCATTAAACTGACCCTTTGATTTTTTTTTTTTTGCAGTATTACCTTACCCCAGACCAATTCATGACTGAGGAGGTAATACTGTTGGGCTGCTGCCAACTTCCTCTCAGTTAATACAACTAAGCTAGCACCCACCCTGATGAGAAATCAACATAATCTCTAGCCACAAGGTGTCATGGCAGTTCAACAGCATAAGAGGTAGCCTGGACCAAGCACAAAACTAAGCACAAGAGGCTCCTGCATTCCAATTCCATCTCTGCCGCAGACCTGCTCTGTAGCTTAAATCAGATAACTCTACTTTTCTGCCTCAGGTTTCCCCATTTGTAAACTGGAGTAGCAATACCTACTTATTACATAGGGGTGTTCACTGCGCTCATTAACCCAGTCCTACTTCTACTAATGTCAACTGAAATTTTGCCTTTGAATACAAGGGCAGCAGGATCTAGCCAAAACCTCGGTAAATTATTTTTCCCTCTTTGAAATCATCACCATACTTTCGAGTTGACTGAAGAGATGTAGAAAGGAGCCTTCAGTAACTTGGCAGGAGAAGGTGGTGGTGAGAAAAGGGACAGAATCAGAGTACCAAAGTAGGAAAGTAAAGAACTGGCTAACATGCACACTTTGAGTGGCTGGCAAAGGGGGCAAGACACATTGAATCTCTGATGGGGGAACCTGTATGATAATTGCTGTACCCTTGAAGCTCACAGCCACACCGCACAGAGTAGGAATACATCCAACAGCACAGAATACTTAGGTATATAGAGTATAAAGCTATTTGAGTTGGTACCCAGCCTCTTACAAAGAATGCCATGGGATCTTTAATGACCCCAAGTGGCCAGAAACTTGGTTTTATAACTCATCAATAGACTTAATCCTCAGCTGGTGTAAATTGCCAGGGCACCACTGAAGTCACTGAAGCTCTGACAATTTACACAAATTGAGCATTTGACCCTAGAGGCAGCAGGTTTAACAAGGTAAGAAATGCTACTCTGGAACTTGCATGCCTGTCAGACTAATGCTTTCATGATGCCAACTGTAGATATGATACACATTGACAAACATAATGGAAAAGGCTTAAGCAAACAAGTGCTCCCCATATTGTTACCTAAAGTCATCAGATGCTTCAGTAACACAAGAAAGTCCATGGAGAGCTCGCTTTTGAATATGGAAAAGAAAACAAAAACATCTGCTCTGTTAGTTCCAATCTTTACCATGTTCCCAGGTGAATGTAGAGAGTTTCCTCAATGACATCTCAGACACAGCAATTCCACATCACTTTTGCTGGCCCTCTGGGCTCCAAGAATACCAAAAAGGAGTTCAGATACCATTCAGCAGGGGTGTGACTTCTGAGTTTAGATATATTTTTATTATATGGCCTTGAGGTCTCTTGGTTGGTTAGCACAAGCAGGCAGAGTTCCTGGAACGATGACAAGCACGCTGCAGATTCCTCCACCACCACCCCTTTTGCTTTCCCACAGCATGGAGCACCCCCTCCTGATCTTCCTCTCAGGGTTACTTCTGCACAGTAGCTCGATAATACTATTTACCTGCCAGGTGGTTTTAGCAGTGAAGCTACATTATTGCCTGACAAAACTGTTAGAGGAAGGAATATAATAAATGGGTGGAGGACTCAAACAGGGCATTATGGAACAAAATATTGTCCAAAATGCTAAAGACCCCTTGAGACCCCTTTCTTTTCACAACCATTGAATGAAAACTTCAACAATATAGAGGCACAAAAACAGGCTTATGATGTGTTACTTTAGAGTCATTTCTGTTGCTTTTAATAAGTTCTCAGAGCTTTACATTTTTCACAGTATTAAAAGCACTCCTCCCTCCCCATTCACTGTGAAAGGCAAAAAAAATTGCTTCCTGATGTATTAAATTTTGATCTACTGTACGTTCAAGGTAATTAGTGCTGTAAGACTCTGTACATCTTGAGATCCTGAAATGAAGATACATCTACAGTACACCTTTGATTGTCTGCATATCATGGGGGAATGAGGAAGCGATCACTTTTGGATAATCAGAGTTATCAGTGTAATTTATAAATGTTTGATGTGTATGATTTGTTTCAATTAACAGTTTCAGCAACTGAGGTTTGTATGAACAAGGTAGAACTGTATCATTTCCAATAATCCTTATACTATAATAGGATAGAATATCATTGATATCATGCAAACAAACAGATCTTGTGTTCTCCCAATCCTGGACCATATTGATACTAGTCTAGTCTCCAGCATAAACTAGTGACTCTCTGAAGGCTGCTTGCCCTTGGCTGTCCATACCCCCAAGGAGCCATTCCAGTAGCTGGACATTGCCAGAGCCTAAGGAAATATTTGGCCATGCCTCTTTCCCTGACCACATCCTTATGATGCCTGCCAGGAGGAGCAGGGGGTTGGTGTAGGAGCCAGTATGACACCTCTGCATACCAAGGATCCTCTGGTATCTGGCAAGCCATCCAAATGAAGTTTGTGCTTGCAGAAATTTAGCTATGACATGGGTGAACGAATTGGTAGAATCTATATACTTAATAGTTCAGAAAGATGTGGGTATTTCTCCAATATAGTATGTGTGTTTTACCAGTTCTTCTGCATTCATTTTTTTCCAGTTCCTAATTTATGGCAGTTACTTTGCAGTCATAGCTGGGATTTTCCTGATCAGAAGCATTTACATAATTGTCTCAATCAAATGCAAAAGGGAAACACGGAACTTCTCCAACAGACCTCAGAACATTATGGAACAAGGATCAGAAACCAGATTATAACTAGTTATGCAAAGATCTGTGGCTTTAATGACTTCTCAAAAATGCCCCTGCTTGCAAAACTCTCACTGAAGTCAATGAGAGATTGCAGTAAGGGGAGCAGCACTTCATCCTTCATGTATGCCCCTGCTAAATCACAACAAACTTACTCCAACCAAAAGAATTGGCTGATATAATTGAACACCAGATCTTCAGCTGGTGTAAATCAATATTGTGCCACTGATCTGAACTGACCTACCCGAACGTTATACCCTTCTGAGGGACTGGCCCATCATCCTGATATTTTGCCAAAAAAAGGAAGAATCTGGTTTGATTGGATTCTGATTTATTTACACAACAGCATAACAATCTCAATCTATGTGTTATGCAAAAATACCACGGTTCTTTTTCCCTCCCTCACTCAGGCTTCTGAAAAAATTGTAAATGGGCTGCTTTCCATTCCAAAAGGCTATTCCATTTGGCAATTCAGCTTTGCTGCTCCAAGTGGGAGGAGGGTTTTGCTCATACCTTCATTCAGGGAAGATCCTTGTAGCCTCCTACCTATGTATATCCCTGTAGGAGTGGGGTTTTATATTTGCATTTCAGGTTTAATAATGTAGTAATGTATGACTTACTTTCATCCTGCCAGCCACCCATTTTGAATAGCAGAAAGGAATGACTCTCTGGAGGATTGGTAGAAATGCATCTGACTGACTGCCAGTGTCTGTACTGATGTTAAGGCAGGGACAGACCAGAACAATCCTTATGACAGATATGGTCACCCTTTTGTTTTAGGTTAAGTTATAACATCTACTATGGTTTCCTATACATATTATAAATTAGGTACTCTAGTTAAATATACATTTCTTTGTTTTAAGGTTTAGTAAGTAAGAGACAGGATCTTGTATTGTGTCTATGTTAATGAGAATAGAGGAATGTTGAAGGTCCGGGCCACAATGTGAACTGTTTTGATTACAAGATTTAGTAAGGTTTAATTTACAATGCCTTTCTTGCTCAACATAAAAACTGCTGTATACCTTTGAAGGTCTCTGTAAAAGACTGTTTGTGTGAATGAGGAATGCATGCATCAGGAAAAGATAAGGTGTGAAGGCCATTGTTAAAGTCAGATGGTCAAGAGAGGAAGAGTGAAGAAACTTAAGGACATTAGAGAGAACCATCAACACACATCCATAATGAAGGAAGGGCAGATGACTACCCTGAGGTGGAGGCTGGCAACCCTAAAGACAAGACAACCGATTAAATTGAAACCAGGACAGGATGACCCTCTTGGAGGTGTTTTGGAACGCTAACATCAAAAGATAACACCAATTACAACCGGTTAAAAACTGACACAGCAAAATCCATGGACTTCGACAGAGAAAAACAGGGTGCTTGGCCATGGGACTTTGGGTTCATCTTGCCACAACTCCAGAAGCATCGGATCGCAACCGACAGAGCCCAGTTCCCCTCTGCGACCAATCTGGCTGACTACTAGATTGATCCAGACTCTGGACTGGTAACTATAATCATCAACTGGCTGGAGGGAGGGAGGAAGGGACAGAGAGAGAGGGAGAGAGAGAAAAATATATGCTAACTGCTGTAATCTCAATAAATGCGGTGTATTGCCTTCTTCCCTGAAAAAAATCCCATGTGCTTCTTATAAGCGTAACACCCCATCCTATGCCTGTAGAAGAATTACTGCCTCTACATCCCTATAACATTCCTTCTCAGTTTTGTATCTGTAATGCTGTTTCCTCCCCTCTACCTTTAAGATCACTCTTGAAAATTGGGCCTTTCACTCATGATGGTTGTAGAAGCCAGGTTCCCTAGAACAACTGTGGTGGTTAATTGTAAAAACAGTCAAGTCATTGTGACTTGCATTTGAAAGAAGTTGCTTGAACTTCATGGTGAATCCATGGCAAACTTGGGCTGGAAGAAGAGGAAGAAAATTTAAGAATCAAGGCAAAAGATAAACAGAGAACCCCACTCATTTGCTTGCACCTAGATGCATAGAGTTAATTTAAATTAAGGGCGTGTTTCACCATCTCTCTAAATTCAAAGATTGTCCAGTAATCAGTATGACCAGGATAGGTGAAGTGTGGGGAAATTTGGTTGGTGCAATACAGGAAAATTCCAAACTAAATGGGTGAGTCAGGAAGATGCATCAAATAAAAATAAACACTGCAGGTATGTTCTTTAAGTACCAGATCACAAGGTCCACTGATCTCAGATGAGGATTTTCCTGAGTAAGGACCTCAGAATTTATAAAAGGCTTGAAACCCTACAATTCAGTCAAGCACTGAGAGAAATTCACATCCTGAATGACAAGAGAGAGATTCAGAAAGCACAGATCCACTTGGAGGATGGCCAGCCTCACGTAAATTATATCAATTTTTTTTTCCTGTAACAAAGTTTTGTTGCAGTTTCCAACTATTTCTCAAAGCCAGACTGTAATAAAAGAAAATTATAAATACTTCAAATTCACAGAGTAGTGCTTCACTCAAAGCAACTTATCTAGTTCTCCCAATGGCCACGTGAAGCACATGGGGTAAGTATTATCCTCTTTCTCCCCAAATGTTGGAATAGACAAAGATGAAGGAAAAATGTGGACAAATTGGAAAACATCCAGAGGAGAGCAACAAAAATAAGTAATGGTCTAGAAAACATGACCTGCAAGGAAAGATTGAAAATACTGGGTTTGTTTAGACTGTAGAAGAAAAGACTGAGGTGGGATGTGATAACAGTTTTCAAGTATGTAAAAGGTTGTTACAAAGAGAAGGGTGAAAAATTGTTCTTGTTAATCACTGAGGATAGGACAAGAAGCAATGGGCTTAAATTGCAGCAAGAGAGACTTACATTGGACATTAGGAAAAACTTCCGTCGGGGTGGTTAAACACGGGAACACATTGCCTAGGGATGCTGTGGAATCTCTGTCATTGGAGGTTAAGAACTTGTTAGACAAACACTTATCAGGGAAGGTCTAGTCATTACATAGTCCTGCCTTGGGTTCAAGGGACGATGACTTATTGAGGTCACTTCCAGTCCTACACTTGCGTGATTCTATGAAGCCATTTGTTCAAGGGAGGAACAGTCAAGATTAATCACAACCTCCTGACTCCCAGTTATGCGCCCATTTCCCTAGGCTATACAGTTTACTATTTAGTGTCTTTTATTGTCTGTATGTTTCTCTGCTGTAAATTCTCTGTTCATAAACATGTCTTTATAAGAATATTGAAAGTGACCGCTGCATTGGGTTATTTTAGAATAGTGCTCTATCTGATCCACAGTCATGCCTCATTATTGAGAAATGAAAAAAGTGCTCAGTGCATGGGACTCTCCCTTATTCCTACTCTAAGAAAATGGAACTGAACAATTTCAGACCACAAATTGCCAACTCATGATTTTTTCCTGAGTCATGGGACTTCAGATGGGACCGGAGCTCATTTCACAACAACACAGCTCTGGTCCCTGCACAAAGTTCATATATTCTCAGGCCAGAAGGGACTATTGTGATCAGTTAGTCTGACCTCCTGTGTAACAAGCCATAGAACTTCCCATAAAATAATTCCTAGAGAACATCTTTTAGAAAAAAGAAGAAAAAACATCCAGTCTTGATTTAAAAATTACACCAGTGATGGAGAATTCAACAACTACCCTTAGTAAATTGTTCCAATGGTCAATTACCTTCACTGTTAAAAATTCCCGTTCCCAGTCTGAATTTGTCTAGCTTCAGCTTCCTGCCCTTGGATCATGTTTTATTTATCTATTCTACCCATTTAATTAATAATTAATTCATAGAATCATAGAATATCAGGGTTGGAAGGGACCTCAGGAGGTCATCTAGTCCAACCCCCTGCTCAAAGCAGGACCAATCCCCAATTAAATCATCCCAGTCAGGGCTTTGTCAAGCCTGACCTTAAAAATATCTAAGGAAGGAGATTCCACCACCTCCCTAGGTAACGCATTCCAGTGTTTCACCACCCTCCTAGTGAAAATTTTTTTCCTAATATCCAACCTAAACCTCCCCCACTGCAACTTGAGACCATTACTCCTTGTTCTATCATCAGCTACCACTGAGAACAGTCTAGATCCATCCTCTTTGGATCCCCCTTTCAGGTAGTTGAAAGCAGCTATCAGATCCCCCCTTATTCTTCTCTTCCGCAGACTAAACAATCCCAGTTCCCTCAGCCTCTCCTCATAAGTCATGTGTTCCAGTCCCCTAATCATTTTTGTTGCCCTCCACTGGACTCTTTCCAATTTTTCCACATCCTTCTTGTAGTGTGGGGCCCAAAACTGGACACAGTACTCCAGATGAGGCCTCACCAATGTCGAATAGAGGGGAACGATCACGTCCCTCGATGTGCTGGCAATGCCCCTACATATACATCCCAAAATGACACTGGCCTTCTTGGCAACAAGGGCACACTGTTGACTCATATCCAGCTTCTCGTCCACTGTAACCTCTAGGTCCTTTTCTGCAGAACTGCTGCCGAGCCATTCGGTCCCTAGTCTGTAGTGGTGCATGGGATTCTTCCATCCTAAGTGCAGGACTCTGCACTTGTCCTTGTTGAACCTCATCAGATTTCTTTTGGCCCAATCCTCTAATTTATCTAGGGCCCTCTGTATTCTATCCCTACCCTCCAGCGTATCTACCTCTCCTCCCAGTTTAGTGTCATCTGCAAGCTTGCTGAGGGTGCAATCCACACCATCCTCCAGATCATTTATGAAGATATTGAACTAAACCGGCCCGAGGACTGACCCTTGTGGCACTCCACTTGATACTGGCTGCCAACTAGACATGGAGCCATTGATCACTACCCGTTGAGCCCGACAATCTAGCCAACTTTCTGTCCACCTTATAGTCCATTCATCCAGCCCATACTACTTTAACTTGCTGGCAAGAATACTGTGGGAGATCGTGTCAAAAGCTTTGCTAAAGTCAAGGAACAACATGTCCACCGCTTTCCCCTCATCCACAGAGCCAGTTATCTCATCATAGAAGGCAATTAGATTAGTCAGGCATGACTTGCCCTTGGTGAATCCATGCTGACTGTTCCTGATCACTTTCCTCTCCTCTAAGTGCTTCAGAATTGATTCCTTGAGGACCTGCTCCATGATTTTTCCAGGGACTGAAGTGAGGCTGACTGGCCTGTAGATCCCGGGATACTCCTCCTTCCCTTTTTTAAAGATGGGCACTACATTAGCCTTTTTCCAGTCGTCCGGGACTTCCCCAGATTGCCATGAGTTTTCAAAGATAATGGCCAATGGCTCTGCAATCACATCCGCCAACTCCTTTAGCACTTTCGGATGCAGCGCATCCGGCCCCATGGACTTGTGCTCATCCAGCTTTTCTAAATAGTCCCAAACCACTTTTCTCCACAGAGGACTGGTCACCTCCTCCCCATGCTGTGCTGCCCAACACAGTAGTCTGGGAGCTGACTTTGTTCATGAAGACAGAGGCAAAAAAAGCACTGAGTACATTAGCTTTTTCCACATCCTCTGTCACTAGGTTGCCTCCCTCAGTCAGTAAGGGGCCCACACTTTCCTTGACTTTCTTCTTGTTGCTAACATACCTGAAGAAACCCTTCTTGTTACTCTTAACATCTCTTGCTAGCTGCAACTCCAGGTGTGATTTGGCCTTCCTGATTTCACTCCTGCATCCCCGAGCAATATTTTTATACTCTTCCCTGGTCATTTGTCCAATCTTCCACTTCTTGTAAGCTTCTTTTTTGTGATTAAGATCAGCAAGGATTTCACTGTTAAGCCAAGCTGGTCGCCTGCCATATTTACTATTCTTTCTACACATCAGGATGGTTTGTCCCTGTAACCTCAATAAGGATTCTTTAAAATACATCCAGCTCTCCTGGACTCCTTTGCCCCTCATGTTATTCTCCCAGGGGATCCTGCCCATCAGTTCCCTGAGGGAGTCAAAGTCTGCTTTTCTGAAGTCCAGGGTCCATATTCTGCTGTTCTCCTTTCTTCCCTGTGTCAGGATCCTGAATTCAACCATCTCACGGTCACTGCCTCCCAGGTTCCCATCCACTTTTGCTTCCCCTACTAATTCTTCCCGGTTTGTGAGCAGCAGGTCAAGAAGAGCTCTGCCCCTAGTTGGTTCCTCCGGCACTTGCACCAGGAAATTGTCCCCTACCCTTTCCAAAAACTTCCTGGATTGTCTGTGCACCGCTGTAGTGCTCTCCCAGCAGATATCAGGGTGATTGAAGTCTCCCATGAGAACCAGGGCCTGCGATCTAGTAAATTCCGTGAGTTGCCAGAAGAAAGCCTCATCCACCTCATCCCATTATTACCCATTATTAAATATTTGTTCCCCATATAGATATTTACTGACTAATCAAGTCACCCCTTAAATCTTCTCTTTGTTACACTAAATAGATTGAGCCCCTTGAGTTTATCAACATAAGACATGTTTTCTAATCCTTTAATCATTCTCATGGCTCTTCTCTGAACCCATTCCAATTTATCAACATCATTCTTGAATTGTGGGCACCAGACTGGATACAGTATTCCAACAGTGGTCGCAGCAGTGCCAAGTACAGAGGTAAAATAACCAGTCTATTACTACTCGAGATTCCCCTGTTTATGCATCCAAGGACTACGTTAGCCCTTCTGGCCACAGCATCATATTGGGAGCTCACATTCAGCTGATTATCCACCACGACCTCCAAATACAACAGAGGACCAGTTGGAGGCAGGAGGGTTGCAGAAAACAGGCTTGTGTCTGTATGATGCACGTACCACTGCATGCCTAGTCTGAGCAGTGGAACAGGGTGTTGATTAACTCCCTCACTTCACAGGAATCTGCCTCAGAGATCTCCATGAAACTCTCATGGAGATACTGGGCAATCCACTGCTGCAGGTTATTTGGCAGAGCTACTTTGTTTCTTGCCCCATTAAGGGTAACTTTCCCTTTCACTCTGTTGTCACTGGGGGGCAACCATTGCTGCACACAGGCGAGCTGCATAAGGCCCAGGGCAGAAGCTGCTGTCTTGGAGAAGACCATCCCTTGATTCCCTGCTCACCCTCAGCAGCAAGATACCGTCCATAATGAACACAGCCTGTGGAAAGTGTGGAGACAGGAATGATTATAAGCCCTCCCCCGCCCCCAGTGCCGGCTCTCCTCAAGACCCACATGCCCAGTGTACAGTATGGTCCTGGAACACTGATTTCCCCTGCCCCTGCAGTTACTCACCATTTTGGGGATCTTGTGGCTCATGTGTACTTGCCTGGGGTCAGTTAGTGACAGGTATGTGAATAGTGGCTCTGTTTTAAATCACTGAATCAGTGGTCTCTGTGTTGCAAACAATACTGCTTCTGTAAAATGTTGCACTGCTCTGGATACTGTTGCAAGTGCCGCAAGCGTGAACATGTTATTGTGTAGGCAGCTGACAGTGTGAACACGCAACAGTGTGCTCTGAGCAGCACTGTAACTGCCAACGCTGTAACTCTGCCAGTGTAGACATGCAAAGATCCCTGAGACATGTGCCTTAAGTCCCATTGAAATCAATATACTAAACCACTGTCCTGAACAAGAAAAGACTAAGTATGTTTTTAAGTGCTGTCCTGAACAGGGGCCTATACTTTTTTCTTATAAATACAATTTTAAGGTAGACCATAAAAGATTTGTCCAGTTATAACTTGCTGATTCATTGCTTTCATAATTGCTATGTATCAATTGCCATTTCCCATGCAGTTAGAGAAGAGCTGATTGATTTTCAGGAAGATAATTGTTTCCCTTTGTTTTTCATTCAGATTAAAGGAATTAAAACAAAAAACAAAAACCCACAGTGATAAGAAGCCTACAGATTATTACATTTTAAGCAACATTTTTCTTACATAGTGAACAATGCAGTATAAGATCTGTGCTTCAAAGCTTGTCATATTTGTATATATTTCATGCACTGCCATTAATTCAATTACTATGATTCTTATTCTACAAGTTCATTCACACAGTCACAGGATTCCTTCCTTTCCAGGTTACAAACCAGGTTTTCCCAGTTTGGACATACTCCTATCTGGTGCTGCTGTTTCCCATTTTCTTGATTACGGGCTACATATAAGACCATCATTAATCTTAGCAGAGTTAACGAAGTTATTACATGGCTAACACATTTGTCCAAGGATGCTAGCCACGCAACTGATGTTTTTTTATGGGATGGTAACAGCCACTGAAGTTGTCTATTATGCCCTACATTTACAGCATTGTCAGTACTGACACAACAGAAAGTGACTAGTTATTGCAGAAGCATCATGCTAGTTGAAACCACAGTTGCAGGGGTGCTGGGACAATTTTTAGTCTTCTTGGCAGATTTATCCTATTTTTGTCTGAATGATATAAGTTTGGCTTCTCTATCCTTGGCCTCATTTTTTCTCCCAATGTCCCCCAAAAGAATGTTCTTCCAAAGAAAAGATGTCCCAGAAACTCCCCAGGAGGAACAACAGGTAAAAGATACATCAACTGCACCCAGCATTAATGAGCAGTCAAGTTGCCAAGAGGAGAAAGAAATCATCAATTATCTTCAGGAGACTATCTGAATGCTGGTCTGACAAAACTAAGCACCAAAATCACATACTGAGAGTGCAAGGATTTAAAGGAATGCTACTACACAACAAAGCTTCTTTATTGGTCCCTAGCCACTGCAGACTAGAATTGGGTTGGGATACTGAATTCACAAGGACCCTGCCATAGCTCTTCAGTATGTAATGGAGCACTTGAAGCAACAAAGCAACTTTTTTGGGTAACCAACCAATATAGCAAATTGAAAAATTTCCTCTAGTGCTAAGGTAGCTTCTATAATATGGTACTTAAGTAGAACATTAGAACTGCCATACTGGGACAAACCATGGCCCACTTAGTCCAGTGTCCTGTTTCCAAAAGTAGCCACATAAGAACATACAGATAAGCAGCAAAATAATTTAATAAACCCACCTATTTCACAAGGGAGGCTTAACCAGGTTGTTCAGGCACTTGGCAATAACTATAATATCAAAACTAATATGAATGCTCTACATGTCCAGCACTTTTTCAGTGTAGGATTTTCCTAGAAGACAAATTTCTTAAACTAATTAGTCTGAATAATGGTTGCATTTCTTTACATTGTTTAAAAAAAAAACACCACCACACTAAATCAACTGGGCTAAGGAGAGTGAAAGATTACACAATGTACATAAAAACAGGGAGCCCAGTGGCACTTAAAGACTACAGAGCATCTGAAGAAGTGGGTTTTTTACCCATGAAAGCTTATGCCAAAATAAATCTGTTAGTCCCTGTTGTTTTTGTGGATACAGACTAACATAGTTACCCCCTGATACTTGACACAATGTACATTACCAAGTGCTTTTTTTTGAAAGGAGGTAGGCTATCGTGGCCACACGTCTAATCTACTTTCTCACACAGCCTCATGTATGTGTCTTTTCACTCTGTTGCACTTCTTTCTATCTGTGATGTACAGACTTGCCTGGTCTGTTAAACATACACCCAACCCTCTGTTCAGCTTCCCTGTACCCTAACGAGCAAAGCTATTTTAAGACCAGCATGTTTGCAATGTTTGTCTTCATTTTTCTATGGGATAGGTGATGCCTGTAATTTGGTCGACCTGTCTCCTATAATGAACAGGAGACTCCAATTCTAGAGAGATGAAATGGGATAGAAACACACTCCGTATGGTACATATACAAGAAACTTATTTATAGCTAAAATACATGTAGGCACAACTGTAGTTTAAATTAATGCAAGACAAAGCACAGGAAAAGTGAGGATTTGAAACACTTAACAGTTCCTTTCAAACTGCGGTCCTGGCTATTACACAAACTTAACTACTAAGAGAAGATATAACTTAGATAATTTTTTCACTTCAAGGTCCAAGAGAGACAGACAAGGTTTTCATCTCAAGGCCAAAAGACCAAAAACATCAAGACACTTGATCACGACCTTTGATAGGCCAAGAGACTACTTACACTTGATCTTAACCATAAGTGTTTCAGACTGCCACTCACCACCATACTCTCTGTATGCTTTTCACATAAAATTAATAGAGAAGGCAAAGTCCCTCGCAGACTTCTCATGAAATGTCTGTCTTCAATGTTTTTCAGTCTACCCCAACACAAAAGTAGCTTCTGCAAACTGCTAACACATTTAATCAGTGACTTGCGTAGAATCATAGAACTGGAAGGGACCTCGAGAGGTCATCTAGTCCAGTCCCCTGCACCCAAGGCACGACTAAGTATTATCTAGACCATCCCTGACAGGTGTTTGCCCAACCTGCTCTTAAAAATTCCCAGTGATGGAGATTCCACCTCCCTACGCAATTTATTCCAGTGCTTAACCACCGACAGGAAGTTTTTCCTAATGTCCAACCAAAACCACTCTTGCTGCAATTTAAGCCGATTGCTTCTTGTCCTAGCCTCAGAGGTTAAGGAGAATAATTTTTCTCCCCCCTCCTTGTAATAAACTTTTATGTACTTGAAAATTTGTGTGAAAGTCTACAAGGCAGAGTCTCAATTGCAAATGTTTAGTAAGAGGGTCATATTTAATTTCACCTGAAACACTGTATTTCACACCTTGGAATAAGAAAAAGAGGAAAACAAAACAGGAAGAGATAGAATAGACTTTTTTTCTTCCGGAGTTTAACCCCAGAAGTTTCTCTTGGACATTTCAAAGCTTGGCTGTGGAGATGGAGTTCTCATCACAAGTAGGATTGTCTTTCCTCCCAGTTGGCTCGCACTAGTTCTCTGTGGTAGCTCAGATGGAGTTAACTAAGTAGATGATAGTTTGCAGTGTTGTTGTAGCTGTGTTGGCCCCAGGATGTTAGAGAGACAAGGTGGGTGAGGTAATATCTTTTATTGGATCATCTCCTGTTGGTGGGAGAGACAAGCTTTTGAGCTATGCAGAGCTCTTTTCCAGGTCTGGGAAAGGTACTCAGACTAGCACATAAATCCAATTAGCGGGTTACAGATCGTTGTAATAATTCATAAATAAGTTTTTTCTTATGACTGTTGGTGGGGACATGATAGATGTGGGTGGTGATTATGGTTGTGAAAGAATTCTTTGAGGCAGTGTCAGAGAACAAATTTTTCTAGTTTGCCCCACATTAGTATGGTATCAGATTCTGTGGTGGGGCAGAAGCTCAGTTCCTTAGAGACTACAGCTCTGGCTATGGGTAGTCTTGATAAATAAATGATGTTGGGGTATGTGCCTTATAGTGTGCCCAATTATGCAGTGCACTAAATGCCCCAACAACTATGTGGGTGAAACCAGAAAAATCACTACTCTCAAAATGAACTCACACAGAAAAGGGGTAAAAGACAAAAACACTCTCTTGCCTGTGGGCAAACACTTTTCACAAGATGACCCTTCCATAGCTGATCTCTGTCTTCATCCTCAAAGGAAACCTGTACAACACCTTCAAGAAACAAGCCTGGGAGCTTGCATTCGTCTCTTTGTTAGACACTAAAAATTATGGTCTTATTAAGACACTGGACTAATGGCTTATTACAACAACCTATAATGCATTAACCACCCCCCCCCCTTTTTTTTGTCCTATAACTGCAGGGGTGTTAACTGCCCATTTCACCTTGAATGGTCTCTTAGAATGTGTGTTAACTACTTATGTTAAACAATCTGTTCCGCCTTGTATTTGGCTGCGACAGTCTGAGTACCTTTCCCAGACCTGAAGAGCAGCTCTGTATAGCTCAAAAGCTTGTCTCTCCCACCAACAGAAGATATCCAATAAAAGATATTACCTCACCCACCTTGTCCACCTTTAGGTAGATTATAGACTATAGATCCCTTGGATCCAGTAGGACATTATGGCTAAACTCAGTTCAGGTGTCAAGAACAGAAAGCAAAGATAACAAGAGAGTACATGCTAACTGGGGGGGAAATGTCCCCAATGCCTTCCAGGTGTGTCTTGCTTTCAGTTCCAGATAGGTGTTTTTAATATCTGAAGGTAAATCAAAGTAAGCAACACCCTGGTACATCTCCATTTCTTACACTATAGTAAAAGCAATATGTGATTAAAAAATAATCAAGAGGAGTGTCTGCAGCCCATGCTTACCAGTAAGATATCAGGGAAGCCCCTTGATGTCAGGCTCAAATCCCGTTCATGTCATTTTCTATTTATACTACAAAAATGATAGCTAATAAACAAGTTTGGGTTGTCTTAAGATAGAAGAAAATGTAAACATTGATGATCACAAAGTTTTATTTCTGAAGAAATGAATCTGTTTGTATCAACTTAAAATTGCTATTTATACAACCGTTCAGAACTGTTGTAAACTGGTTTTTTAAAACATTGTATTAAAATATAAAAATATTATTCTTACTTGATAGTCTGGAGGGTATGACAGACAATGTTCTCATATCTCCTCTCTAGGTTCAGTAACAACCAGGGCAGTGGGATATATGAAAATGAACTGGGATCTTTCAGGAGGGTTAGCTCTGGAAATAGAGAACGAGCACCCACTCCAGAGACTGTCATGTATTTTGCTGCCAACATCTGGACATGCTTATGCTAGCTAACTAGTTTTCAAGTCACGTTACATGCTTTTCATAACAATAGCAATCTAAGTATAAACCACCCCAGTGCTGATTCATTAACTGAGATTTTAAATCAGTAATTATTTTATACATTTTTAAAGAAGAGTAATATATTACAGTTCTACTTAATATTTATTTTGAACGAAACAAATATTGCTCTATTTTCACTTGAACAGGTTGCATCAGTAGCATGAAACTGTGTTGATTAGACTAGATGACCAGGATAACCAGTGCAATACAACTTCATTGTTTTTGAAAACTGGTAGCTTCCTTACCTTGCATTTCTCTGTTATGTATTTATTCTCCCACAATCTCTATGTGCATGACTGCTTTATACTGAATGAGTGAACATATTTAAGCCTGTGATGACCATCCCTGAATGTTTCAGAAATTACCATTGAAAGTTAATGTCATGCCATTTTGCCAACGGTCTGAGATTGGATATGGTCATTCAGGTAAGTTTATTATTATGTGCATTGCACCCAATTCTGTTAGTGATGCAAGCATGCTCTTCCTTCTCAAACAGAAATCCTCTGAACACAGTTTTGTTTTAAATTTAGCTTTTAGGGAGATTCTAAATTAGTAGGCTAACTGAAATGGATAATGTTAACTTGAAAACAGGCTCCTTTCAGATAAGGCTACATGCCCTCTGTTGTCCCCTGACCAGTTTTTGTGTATTCACTCTCTTTTCTTTGCAAATTAACTGGCCAATGTTAAAACAGACTATCCACAGAGTGCTAGCAAATGCATAAAATAAACAAAAGCATGAAGCAAGGTATAAAGAGAACTGAGATTTATCCGTAGCCTTAGAAGATAAACCCTGAGTGTTTCATAAGAGAAGAATATTTTTCAAAAATTCAGCATACAGCGATCTCACATTTGTTAAGCAGATTGTAAACCACTTTGAGATAAAAACAAACCAATTGAGATGAGGCAGAATAGCCAGGCTTCATCCCTTCAGCAAAATGAAGCAACTATGCAACAAGGTAGAGCAAGTAGTACAGAAACCTTCAGCAACCTTAACAAGCGGTCAGCTTGGTTTTACGTTTCATCAACAAGATGATCTTTACAAAAGTACTATCGTTGTTTATATTTTATTAAGGAGGTTCACGAAGACAAAAAATGGCACCTCTAGAACCTACACACCTGGTTAGACTAATGTTTTCAAGATGCCAGTTATAGATAACACACAGTGACGAACATAACGGAAAAGATTTAAACAAGAGCTCTCCATATGAGTGCCTACATTCATGAGACATTTCTGTAACAGAGGACTCTCCACAGAGAATTTTCTTAATATAGAGTAAAAAACATCTTGTCTCTCATTTTCAACCTTTACAATGTTTGCAGTAGAATATCAAGGGTAGTGAGCTGTAGCTCAAGAAAGCTTATGCTCAAATAAATTTGTTAGGTGCCACAAGTAAGGTGCCACAAGTACTCCTGTTCTTTTTAAGGGTACTCTCAGTTACATCTCAGAGCAATTCACAAAGCTATGGGGCGGTGGGGGGGAGAATCTCACTTTTGCTGGCCAAGTGAACTCTAAGAATCTCAGTTCTGACCCAACGATAAAGACAGTCACTTATTTTAACATTTACTTTTGCTTGCTTGGTCTGGAATTTTTGAATGCGTGCACAGGAGATGCTCACAATTTGATCAGCTGAAAAACAAGTTAATTTTGGGTTCCCCTGGTGACACAAAAGTGTCTGTTCATTAGGGGTCTAGACCAAAGAACTGTGCACCCAGGGAATGTGGGCCTGCTGACCAAAGGGGTGAGGATGAGGTAGGGCAAGAAAGGCCCTATTTACTCAGGCTCAATGGCTCCTGAATGAAGGGATTCTGTTATGGGGAAGAATCTGGAAAGACTGGGTATTTACCTACCTCCCATGTTGTCTTGTGAGACACCAGGCCGAGCCCTGCTCCCTTTGAGAGTCTTTTTTTGGGTGTTTAGAGAGGACTTGTGAACTACCATGCTGGTCCCAGAGATACTGAAGTGCCATCCAGATGCCTGGTTCAAAGCCATTTCCACCCCTGCTCAAGCCTGGCTACGGCAGCTCCACCATGCAAGGCCCCATTCTGTGCATGCATTGAGTCGGGGAGGGGAGTAGCCTTCATGCAATTTTCCAGCCTTGCCTGGGAAAACCCTCACTGATTGGCTGTCTTTCCCATCTTCCGGGGAAGTGCAGACAAGCAGGGCTGCTTCAGGAGGCAGGCAAAGCTCTCCTTTCCCCACCCCCTGGGAGCAGAAAGATGTTTGATAGGAGATAATGGGGTTGTAGTCAACACCATTCTTGGGAGGGGAGGGGGAAGAGGGGGGAGGAAATAGAAAAACCCTGAAGCTCTGAATCCTCCTCCTGTTGTGAAAAATGGAGGAGTCCGCTCTTTGCTCCTCCCCAGGGAGAGAAGAATCCCTGGAACTCCATGCACTCCCTCCCCTCACTCCCCAAAGGCCTAGGAGAAAGGGGTGTACAGTTTTACTGTTTTTTTCCAGTTTATAGCAGCTATTTTGCATTCATAGCTGGTATTTTCCTGACAAGAAACATTTATATGATTATCTCCACCAAATGCAGAAAGGAAAGAGCCTTCCCAAAGTGCTCCTGAGCATTAAGGAACAAGGATCACAAGAACAAACAGGTTACAACCAGTAATGCAACATTCCTGTAGCTTAAATACCTTGATACTGCTTTTTAGACGTTTCGCTGAATGGCAATGAATTCGGAGGAAGCTAATCTCTGACTAAGAAAAGTATTGGTCAATACTGCAATGTGTGAGTTGTTATTCATGCTCTGGGGTTTTAATGTGAGATTTTACACACACACACACACACACACACCCTCATTTTCAAATAGGTCTAACCCCACACTCACCCTCTTCAATTGCAGCTCTGAGAAACAAACATGCAAGGGCATAATCCTGCCCCCAATACTTATCTTAGGTCATGTCTACACTACGAAATTAGGTCAAATTTATAGAAATCGGTTTTGTAGAAAGCGTTTTTATACAGTTGATTGTGTGTGTCCCCACACAAATGCTCTAAGTGCATGTAGTCGGCGGAGTGTGTCCACAGTACCGAGGCAACCGTCGACTTCCGGAGCGTTGCACTGTGGATAGCTATCCCACAGTTCCCGGAGTCTCCAATGCCCATTTGAATTCTGGGTAGAAATCCCAATGCCTGATGGGGCTAAAAAATTGTCACGGGTGGTTCTGGGTACATTTCATCAGGCCCCCCTTTCCTCCCTCCCTCCGTGAAAGCAACAGCAGACAATCCTTTCGCGCCTTTTTTCCTGGGTTACCCGTGCAGACGCCATAGCACAAAAAGCATGGAGTCCGTTCAGCTCACCAAAGCAGTTATGACCATTGTAAACACCTCGCGCATTATCGTGTATCATGCAGAACCAGCACCTGAAAACCCAGGCTAGGAGTTGACGGAAGCGTAGTGATGAGGACATGAACACACTTTTCTCTAAAACTGCATTCCCCAGCAATTTGGAGATCATGGTGTTAATGGGGCACGCCCATGCCGTGGAACGCCAGTTCTGGGTCCGGGAAACAAGCACAGAGTGGTGGGACCGCATAGCATTGCGGGTCTGGGATGATTCCCAGTGGCTCCGAAACTTTCGCATGCGTAAGGGCACTTTCATGGAACTTTGTGACTTGCTTTCCCCTGCCCTGAAGCACAAGAATACCAAGATGAGAGCAGCCCTCACAGTTCACAAGTGAGTGGCAATAGCCCTGTGGAAGCTTGCAATGCCAGACAGCTACTGGTCAGTCGGTAATCAATTTGGAGTGGGCAAATCTACTGTGGGGGTTGCTGTGATGCAAGTAGCCAACGCAATCACTGAGCTGCTGCTATCAAAGGTAGTGTCTCTGGGAAATGTGCAGGTCATACTAGATGGCTTTGCTGCAATGGGATTCCCTAACTGTGGTGGGGATATAGACGGAACGCATCTCTCTATCTTGACACCGGACCACCAGGGCAGCCAGTATATAAACCTCAAAGGGTACTTTTCGATGGTGCAAGCACTGGTGGATCACAAGGGAAGTTTCACGAACATCAACGTGGGATGGCCGGGAAAGGTTCATGACGCTCACGTCTTCAGGAACTCTGATCTGTTTAAACTGCTGCAGGAAGGGATTTACTTCCCACACCAGAAAATAACTGCTGGGGATGTTGAAATGCCCACAGTTATCCTTGGGGACCCAGCCTACCCCTTAATGCCCTGGCTCATGAAGCCGTACACAGGCACCCTGGACAGTAGTAAGGAGCTGTTCAACTATAGGCTGAACAAGTGCAGAATGGTGGTAGTGTGCGCATTTGGATGTTTACCGGGTCGCTGGCGCAGTTCACTGACTTGCTCAGACCTCAGTGAAACCAATATTCCCATGGTTATTGCTGCTTGCTGTGTGCTCCACAATCTCTGTGAGAGTAAGGGGGAGACGTTTATGGCGGGATGGGAGGTTCATGCAAACAGCATGGCTGCTGAATACGCGCCGCCAGACACCAAGGAGGTTAAAAGCACAGCAGGAAGCGCTGTGCATCAGAGAAGCTTTGAAAACCAGTTTCATGACTGGCCAGGGTACTGTGTGACACTTGTTTGTTTCTCCTTGATGAAAACCACCCCTTTGGTTGCCTCTAAATTCCCTGTAAGCCACCCGCCCTCCCCCTTTGATCACAGCTTGCTTGCGAAGGAAATAAAGTCACTATCGTTTAAAAAAACATGTATTCTTTATTAACGGATTATAAAAATAGGGAGATAACTCACAAGGTAGCGCGGGTGGGGTGTGGGAGGAGGGTAAGAGGGAAGGAAAAGGCCAGTTTAAAACCTGTTGAATGCCAGCCTTCTGTTGCTTGGGCCGTCCACTGGGGTGCAGTGGTTGGGTGCCCAGAGCCTTCCCTCCCCCCTGCGTTCTTGGGCATCTGGGTGAGGAGGCTATGGAACTTGGAGGACGGAGGGCGGTTAAGCAGGCGCTGCAGCGGCAGTCTGTGATCCTGCTGCCGTTCATGAATCTCCACCAGATGCCGGAGCATGTCCGTTTGATCCCGCAGTAGCTGCAGCGTTGCCTCCTGCCTCCTCTGATCTTCCTGCCACCACCTCTCCTCACGTTTATCGGCCACCGTCCTGTACTCTGCTATTGTGTCCCTCCACGCAGCTCTGTCAGTGCTGGACGACTGCATGAGCTCAGAGAACATGTCATCGCGCGTGCATTTTTTTCGCCGCCTTATCTGAGATAGCCTTTGGGAGGGAGGCTTGAAACATTTGCAGCTGCTGGAGGAAAAAAAGGGAGTAAAGATACATTTTACAGAACAATGGCTATACTCTTTCACGGTGAACAACACTATCCACATTACATAGCATATGTGATTTTGGTACAAGGTCGCATTTTGCATCTTATATTGAGTGCCTGCGGCTTTGGTGTTAGAGATCACACACGCAGGGCCGGGCAACAGAATTCGGCTTGCAGGCAGCCATGGTATGCCACAGTCTTTGAGCTTCTGCAACCTTCATAACAGCAGCCCCCTCCTTTCCCATACCAAGCAAAGCCCGTTGAGTTGGCCATTTAGTGCTGCAGTTTTCCTGTTAACGTGCAGCAGCAGAAACCAAACTAATCCCCTCCCCCTATCCAATTCTCTGGTATGATCGCTTTTCCCCTCCCCCCACCGCCTGGCTGGTATCAGGGAAGATCCCTGCTAGCCAAATGCGAACAGCTCAGCGCCAATGCCCTCCCCCCCCCCCCCCCCCCACACACACACACGTGACTAACTGCGGGGAGGATTTCTTTTCAGCCACAGTCAAACAGCCCAGTAGGAACGAGCACCTCTGAATGTCCCCTTAATTAAATTCCCCTATTTCAACCAGGTTACCATGAACGATATCACTCTCCTGAGGATAACACAGAGAGATAAATAACGGATGTTGCTTGAATGCCAGCAAACACCGGGACCATACGCTGCCAGGCTTTGTCATGCAATGATACCAGATTACTTGCTACTAGCATGGCGTGGTAAAAAGTGTCCTACCATGGAGGATGGAATAAGGCTGCTCTCCCCAGAAGCATTCTGCAAAGGCTTTTATAGTACCTCCAGGAGAGCTTCATGGAGATGTCCCTGGAGGATTTCTGCTCCTTCCCCAGACACGTTAACAGACTTTTCCAATAGCAGTACTGGCCACGAATGCATCCCAAGTCCTCAGGGCTACTTAATCATTATAAAAGCAAGCATTTTTAACATGTATTATATTTTAAAAGGTACACTCACCAGAGGTCCCTTCTCCGGCTTCGTTGGGTTGGGAGGGTATTTCAGTCAGGGTGATAAAAAGATCCTGGCTGTCGGGGAGAATGGCGTGCTGTGTGCTCTCCCCAACCTCGTCCTCCTCCTCCTCATCTTCCCCATCTGCAAAATCCTCAGCCATGGCGGAGAGTACCCCATCATCGGAGTCCACAGACAGGGGTGGGGTAGTGGTGGCAGCCCCCCGTAGAATTGCATGCAGCTCAGCATAGAAGCGGCATGTCTGGGGCTCTGTCCTGGAGTGTCCGTTTGATTCTTTGGTTTTCTGGTACGCTTGTCTGAGCTCCTTAAGTTTCACATGGCACTGTGTTGCGTCCCTGATGAAGCCTCTGTCCCTCATGGCCTCTGAGATTTTTTGAAATGTTTTGGCATTTCATCTTTTGGAACGTAGTTTTGATAGCACAGATTCCTCTCCCCATACAGCGATCAGATCCAGTACCTCCCGTTCGGTCCATGCTGGAGCTTTTTCGATTCTGGGACTGCATGGTCACCTGTGCTGATGAGCTCACCTGGCCAAACAGGAAACGAGATTCAAAAGTTCCCGGGGCTTTTCCTGTACACTTGGCCAGTGCATCCGAGTTCAGAGTGCTGTCCAGAGCGGTCACAATGGTGCACTGTGGGATAGCTCCTGGAGTCCAATAGCTTCGAATTGCGTCCACACTAACCCTAATTCGAAATGGCAATGTCGATTTCAGCGCTAATCCCCTCGTTGGGGAGGAGTACAGAAATCGGTTTTAAGATCCCATGATGTTGAAAAAATGGCTTCGTTGTGTGGACAGGTGCAGGGTTAATTCGAATTTAATGCTGCTAAATCTGACGAACTCACAGTGTAGACCAGGCCTTAGTTTTCACTGGATTTCTGCATACAGCCCAGCAAAGGACTTAAAATTCACCAGTCTAACTATGTGTTTTAGTCCCACTGCAGTCAGCGGGACTTACTCTACTCAGAATTTTATACTGCCATCACTTGAGTGCTTCCAGAAGTACAGTAAGCAACACAACTAGCATTTGCCATGTGTGGCTCTCTCCCTTTTTCCTCCCGGGGATGGGGAGGAGATGTGGGCTTAAAAAGCATGCGTACTTGTGTTTTGCCAAATTGGGGCCAACAGCGAGAACAGCAGAATCTTAGTTACGAACACCTAAGGAATGGAGGTTGTTTGTAACACTGAACAAAACGTTATGGTTTTTCTTTCAAAAGTTTATAACTGAACAGTGACTTAGTAATGATTCAAAGCTGTATTATGCAGAAGAAAATTGCTGCTTTTAACTATCTTAATTTAAATGAAACAAGCACAGAAACAGTTTCCTCACCTCGTCTCAAATCTTTTTTCTAAAAAACTTTCCTTGTATTTTTTTTTAGTAGTTTAATACAGTACTATACTTGCTTTTTTGTGTGTGTGTGTGTGGTGGTGGTGGTGGGGGTGTCCTCTGCTGCTGCCTGATTGCGTACCTCTGGTGCCAATAAGGTGTGTGGTTGACTGGTCAGTTCGTAACTCACCTAGGATGCAGAACACCTGTTTTCAAATTTCTCCTCTACCTGATTTGGTAGCCCTAACTCCAGGAGAGGGTTCACGGCTGAGAATCCCACGTGGAGACAGGCACCTAAGATGCAGATCAATGTGAGGTAGCCACTTAAGTCCCTTTGTGGATCTGGACCCCAAGCCCTGCCTGTTTCCTCTGCATTTAACTTAAGCAGCTCCCCACTCAGCTTGTGGGCTTCTGAGAATCCCTTTCTTAGGTGCCTAACTCTCCCCAGTCATTGTATGGGGAGCTGGGTACCTAACCCAGGGCTGTGAATTCTACTTGGTGCCTAGGAGTTCCTACATCCTCTTTGTGAATCCATCCCTAAGTTCCAAAATAGTGGTTCTAAACATTCATTTTAAAAAAAGTTACTCCACATTTCCACTATCCACCTTCACAATTAAGTACTATGGAGCCTTCCACATCTGAAGAAATTTTAGTATTTGTTAGTGATGCAAAATTAGAAATACAAACAGTGCAGCAGTCTAACACCTAGTGAACACCTGTACATAAAGGCTTTACATAAGTTTGATCTGGTATTATAAGGAGATAAATCAGGGGTGGGCAAACTTTTTGGGACAATGGCCACATCTGGATGGGGAAATTGTATGCAGGGCCATGAATGTAGGGCTGGGGCAGGGGGTTGGGGTGCAGGAGGGAGTGCTGGGTGTGGGAGGAGGTTGTGGGTGTGCAGGAAGGGGCTCAAGGCAAGGGGTGCAGGAGGGGTGTGAGATGTGGCAGGGGGAGTTCGGGCTCCGGCTTGACACCGCTTACCTCGATCAGCTCCGGGGTGGCAGCGGCGCACAGCAGAGCTAAAGCAGCTAAGGCAGAAGTGGCCAGCATGTCTGGCAGTGGCTCCTGGGGGTGGGGTGGGGCAGGTGGCTCCGTCACGCACTGCCCTTGCCTGCGGGTACCACCTCTGAAGCTCCCATTGGCCGCGGTTCCCCGTTCCCAGCCAATGGGAGCTGCGGGGGGGCAGGCGGTGCCTGCAAGCGAGGGCAGTGAATGGACTCCTCTGCCCTCCCACCCCCAGGGGACACAGGGACATGGGGCTGGCCACTTCTGGGAGCGGTGCAGGGCCAGGGCACGCCAGGAGCTTGCCTTAGCCCCGCTGTGCCACAGGGCTGGCAATCCCGCAGGCCAGACTGAAAGCCCTGACGGGCCAGATTCAGCCCTCAGTTTGCCCTCCCCTGAGATAAACGAACTGACATCAGTGTCACAAGTCAGAATTAAGTGGACTTGATGAATCGTGTGAAAGTTTTGTCCTCAAGTTTACCTGTAAAACCTGCAGACTCACTTTGTTTACCTTGTTTTATTTAAGTATTCATGAATGGACCAATATACAAGTACATACACTGCTTACATTTCAACCCATTATTTGTTACTGCACAGCAGCAAGAATACACGTAGTCTTTTTTTTTTTCCCCTAATATTTATTTTTTTCACCTGCAAACTGTAGCAAAACATGATCAGCTTTATTAGGCAGACAGGTATCCCTCTACATTATAGAGAATGTAGGCATGTATAAATAGAAGAGCTCTTTAGGAATGAACATTTTGGAGAATGAACAAAACCTCCAATTTGACTTCATGACTTTCAATAGCAATGGTTAACATGATGTAGGTAATTCATTCCAAGAGATACAACAGCACCTCAAAGTGGCTGATCTATTTCCTCAGTAACATTTTTCACATAACCATGTGTTAAAATTACAAATACTGATATGCACAAATAGCTATTTTCTAAGAAAAAAATATGTACAGTACTGCAGCATAACGAATGTGGTATCTGCAATTACTTATTAGCCAATTTTAATATACATGATACCGCTACTTTTCTCCTGCCAATTCACAGGTTAAGGATATTAACACAGCCCTCCGTTTTGCACATATTACCTGGTGGTTTTAATACACAATGCAGGGTTTTTTATTGAAGACTTCTCCTGTGTTTAAAGCTAAGATCAGTGAAACAAGACAACAGTGCAAGAGGCGCAGAGATGTTCTGTGACCACGTAAGAGTTCTTTTGGGTAAAGTGTCTATAAGGCTATAAGAAAGGATTGGTTGATGAGCTTCCTGTTGGAAATTGTCCTGCTGGTGCACCAGCCTGAAAAACAGACAAATGCCAAAAAAAAAAAAAAGAAAAAAAAGAAAAAAAAAATCAAATGCACAAACTGTTTTTCCACATGGCAAACCCCAAAACAAAGTACTGTATCTGGATGGAATAAAAAACAAACAAAAGCCTGTTACTACCTTGGTAAGAAAGATTTGCTTTTTATGTTTAGCTTAATATTTCGGCTGTCAAGCAATTAAAAAAAATAATCGTGATTAATCGCACTGTTAAATAATAGAATACCATTATTTAAATATTTTTGGATGTTTTCTACATTTTCAAATATATTGATTTCAATTACAACACAGAATACAAACTGTACAGTGCTCACTTTATTTTTGATTACAAGTATTTGCACTGTAAAAACCAAAAGAAATAGTATTTTTCAATTCACCTAATGCAAGTACTGTAGTGCAATCTCTTTATAATGAAAGTTGAACATACAAATGTAGAATTATGTACAAAAAATAACTGCATTCAAAACACAAAATATAAAACTTTAGAACCTACAAGTCCACTCGGTCCTACTTCAGCCAATCGCTAAGACAAACAAGTTTGCTTACAATTTGCAGGAGATAATGCTGCCCATGTCTTGTTTACAATGTCACCTGAAAAAGAACAGGCATTCGCGTGGCACTGTTGTAGCTAGCATCGCAAGATATTTACGTGCCAGATGCGCTGAAGAGTCATATGTCCCTTCATGCTTCAACCACCATTCCAGAGGACATGCGTCCATACTGATAATAGGTTCTGATCGATAACTATCCAAAGCAGAGCAGACTGACGCATGTTCATTTTCATCATCTGAGTCAGACGTCACCCTCAGAAGGTTGATTTTCTTCTTTGGTCGTTCGGGTTCTGTAGTTTCCGCATCGGAGTATTGCTCTTTTAAGACATCTGAAAACATTCTCCACACCTCGTCACTCTTAGATTTTGGAAGCCACTTCAGATTCTTAAACCTTGGGTCGAGTGCTGTAGCTATTTTTAGAAATCTCACATTGGTATCTTCTTTGCGTTTTGTCAAATCTGCAGTGAAAGTGTTCTTAAAACGAACATGTGCTGGGTCATTATGCAAAACTACTATAACACGAAATATATGGCAAAATGCGGGTAAAACAGAACAGGAGACATACAATTCTCCCCCAAGGAGTTCAGTCACAAATTTAATTAACGCATTATTTTTTTAACAAGCATCAGCAGTATGGAAGCATATCTTCTAGAATGGTGGCCAAATCATGAAGGGGCATATGAATGTTTAGCATATCTGGCACATAAATACCTTGCAACGCCGGCTACAAAAGTGCCATGGGAATGCCTGTTCTCACTTTCAGGTGACATTGTAAATAAGAAGCAGGCAGCATTATCTCCCATAAATGTCAACAAACTTGTTTTGTCTTAGCAATTGGCTGAACAAGAAGTAGGACTGTGTAGACTTGTAGGCTCTAAAGTTTTACATTGTTTTGTTTTTGAGTGCAGTTATGTAACCCATTTGTAAGTTACACTTTCATGATAAAGAGATGAAGTGAATTGAAAAATACTATGTCTTTTATCATTTTTACAGTGCAAATATTTGTAATAAAATATATAAAGTGAGCACTGTACACTTTGTATTGTGTTGCAATAGAAATAAATATATTTGAAAAGGTAGAAAAATATCCAAAAATATTTAATAAATTTCAATTGGTATTCTATTGTTTAACAGTGCAATTCATCGCCATTAATTTTTTTAATCGTAGTTAATTTTTTTTGAGTTAATCACATGAGTTAACTGCGATTAATCGACAGCCCTACTTAATACTTTATGTATTGTTGTGCTTTTTGGTGGTTTATTTTAAAATACAGTAACTCCTCACTTAATGTCCTCCTGGTTAACGTTGTTTCATTGTTATGTTGCTGATCAATTCGAGAACATGCTCATTTAAAGTTGTGCAATGCTCCCTAATGGCACTGTTTGGCAGCCGCCTGCTTTGTCCACTGCTTGCAGGAAGAGCATCCTGTTGCAGCTAGCTGGTGGGGGCTTGGACCAGGATGGACTGGCAGCTCCCCATCAGCTCCCCGCTCCCCTAAGTTCCCTGTGCAGCAGCCGTACAGCAGGCTATCAATTGCCAGGCAGTTCAGCTGTCCCTCCCCCCACATGCTGCTCCTGGGAGCCTCCTGCTTGCTGGGGGCGAGGGATAGGGAGGGAAGAGGCGTGCTAATGTTAGGGTGTCCCCCTCCCATAGAGCAGGGGGAACGGGACACGACACGGCTCAGGAGAGAGGGAGCTTGCTGGCAGCAGCTGCTGTCTCAACTTGCTGATCTACTTAAAAGGGCAATGTACTTAAAATGGAGTCTGTACTTAAAGGGGCAATGTGAGTCTCTTTCTCGCACACGGGGGGGGGTGTGTGTGTGTGTGTCTCTCTCTCTGCCATGTTGGGTCTCCTCCCTCCATTCCTGCTGCCTTGCAGAGTGTTAGGCTACATTAACAACAATATGTTAACCCTTGAGGGCTCAGCCAAGTGCTAGCTCATCATTTAGCCGTAAGACATTTCCTGGGAAATATCCCACCCTCTTCCACTCACAATCATCATTGCCGTTTTGCTTAAAGTAGCATTTTTCAGGAACATAACTACAACGTTAAGCAAGGTGTTACTGTACCCCCTAATAAGATCATTGTACATAAATACCTCGGTCTGATTTTGAACTGCCTTATCAATGCCATGTCATCTGAATACTGAATTGTATTTGGAGATCACATGCTGCATTCCCTAATTTAAAACAAAATCAAGCTGCATGCGTATCTAAATTAAATGTATTGTAGATTACATCTCTTTTTGGACCTGTAAGATTTACTATTACTGTGCAATAATTCTCACTTACCATAAAAGGATTACTAGATACTCCAACAGCAGCAACTTGTCCAAAGGGGGTTACTACAGGCTTTGCCTGTCCAAATGCAGCAAAACCTGCACCTTGTCAAGATAAAAGATGTTAGAAGTAGCTTCATACTGGTGGCCAAGCCTTTAAAGGCAGAAGACTATTTCCTATAAGCCCACTCCCATCACAGTGACACAGGTTAAACCTTTTAGTACATTGGTAATTTGTCTATCAAGGCAGCAGGACTGGGTCAAATCCGGTCCATAATTTAGCCTCTCTAAATATAAATTTATGCAAAACTTCAAAAGAAATTTTAAAAATCTATGAATTTTCTTTCAATTCCTATGGAAACATGTTTTTAGAATTCCCATGACTGTTTCTAAGCCAAAACGCTCCAATGTTGTTCTAGTACATGACACTCTAGTAAGTTTCTAATCAATTTAACGTAATCAGAGCGAACATGGATGTGAAACAATTTTCATCACGTAAGGTGAGTAAAATGCCAAACACACTAACAATACAAGTTCAAATTAAGTTTTTCAGCTGTAAAAATTAGAGATATTGAGATTCAAAAAATTAAAGCTTTGTAAACCCTTAAAACACAAATTGTCAACACCACGACAAAATATACAAATTAAATATGCTTAAATCAACAAATCATAGCTCTTTACATGATTCATGTTAGTCCACTTGTAACAAGCCTAATTCAAAAGTCTTAAATCACTGGATTTAAATTCAAATAAGTTCTCAAGCAGCAATTTTCTTATTTTGCCTACCTGTACATTTCTATTGTTAACTGAAATCTCTGTTCAGTTTGTGTACACACAGGGAAATCAATGTTTATAAACACTTACCAATAAAAACCTAATCCTTCCAAGCCTTGCTATAAGCCAGGACTATTAATGGTTTTCCAGGAAGAAGTAAGGCCAAATCATTGTGATTTTCTACTACACATTTCGTACAAAGTAACAGTACAGTAGCACAGTAAACTACAGCATCTTTTTAAGTGTTCAGAATCTGAATACTCTGCCTCCCTAAAGCTAATACCAACAAATATTATTGAACCAATACCCACCAGAGATAGGGCTTTATAATATTAATTACAGTTACAAGTGCATTAATCAGTGTTAATAGAAAATGTTAAAGAATAGGAAAAACAAAGTAGCTACTTTTGTGTTACTGAAAAAAGGAAGCAAGAGTTGGGTGGTTATTTCTAAAGGTTCCAAAGTTATTCCTTCCTGACTATATTCCAGTGCACAGTTTTCTTTTTGGACCTTTTCCTGCATGTAAAAATTCATTAAAAAATAATTTAGGCTATTTTCTTTTATGCTCTCTAGCCCTCTCTCCTTTTTAAGGTTTGAGGAAATATGTTGTAATAGGTTCCAGACACATACAGTCTCCTTCCCTGCACAAAAGTTTCAGTAAAAAATCCATATAAAAAGTCTCACTATCATTTTGAGATAGCGATCATAGTTATAGCAATAAAATTGGAGACATTTGACAAAGATTATACCATGCCATAAAAGACCATGAAGAAACCAAGTTCTTTAGTCCTGCAATTATATAGTTGCAAGATCATCCCAAAAGATCCAAGATAAGGAAAATGTACATTAGAAGTTAAGTATTATCTTGGATTGCTAAAATGTAGTTTGACTATGCGATCCTCTATGTTTTTTGCTACTAGCAACGTACCACAACTGGCACAACAATTAAGGTATGCTCCTGTCATGCCTGCTCCTTACATGCAAGGAATTTCCTTTACATAGTCCCACTTGCTTAACCAAGATTTCTGGTATGTATGAACTTACCATTTGGTTGCTGAGCAAAAGCAGTCTGTTGTGGGAAAGCTCCCTGGGTTGGGAAGGCAGGCTGCTGGAAATTGCCACTGAAGCTAGTAGGAAGACTGTAGGATGCAGGAGTTCCAAATCCTGCAGGCATGCTCATGGATGCTGTGCCAAATGTAGCCGCTGCCAAGTGAAGCAACATTCAATTATTTTTAATTTACAAGTAATTTCTTATACAAAATGTACTACAATGCCACTAAGAAGAATCTTGCTAGCTTTCTAATACCCGCCCAACAGCCACTGGGCGGGTTAGTCTCAGCTTCCAGTAACACTACATTAATTTGCTCACTAGAAATTAAACAAAACACATGCAAGATAAAAAAAATTAAAGCTAAACTGCGAGTAGAACACCGTCAAGTTGGCTGGATCCAACTTTTTTGATTACATTAGCATCTGTAAAGTCAATGGAATTCTTTTCCATGTTTTACTTCTACTCAAGTGCTTCCAAAAGTTATTTCTGGTAAAGAGTTAATGTGGAGGCCAGTACTTACAGGCAACACCAAAAAAACAGCATGTAAGTTCAAAGAAAGAAAATGTTAGGTCTGAAAAATTTCAGTTTATAATTTCCAAGGTGAAATTATAAACAATGAGATAAAGTTGTAAAATCAATCTTCAGTGTTCTTTTAAAATAACTTCTTACTATGCTCAGACTCATATACAAAATTCCTAGCACAGAATTCCTTAGTTTAAGATTGAGGTGATGCTTTAAAAAAAAAAAATCTCATCTGCCTCACTGTTACTGAACATTCCAGGTAGAACAAACCAGGCATGTCTTCAGAGAAATGTTGAGTAAGAGTAGCACAGTGTGACTAACAACAAAACCATTACTAAATCCTTCGGGGTTTACTGTGAATAATATTAAATAGCACACAAAGCTTTTTGGTATGAACATAAATGTCAGGCATTTTTGCTCTAATTCAGCATTGAGTGTAACCATTCTTTTAATTTAACTTTCTTTGGTATAAAATTTGCACAAATTTAATTCCAAATCAACACATTTGATTAACTGAAAAGTAAACTACTGTCTGGAGATAGTGTGCCCTTGTTGCCAAGAAGGCCAATGCCATTTTGGGATGTATAAATAGGGGCATTGCCAGCAGATCGAGGGATGTGATCGTTCCCCTCTATTCAACATTGGTGAGGCCTCATCTGGAGTACTGCGTCCAATTTTGGGCCCCACACTACAAGAAGGATGTGGAAAAACTGGAAAACGTCCAGCGGAGGGCAACAAAAATGATTAGGGGACTGGAACACATGACTTAGGAGGAGAGGCTGAGGGAACTGGGATTGTTTAGTCTGCGGAAGAGAAGAATGAGGGGGGATTTGATAGCTCCTTTCAACTATCTGAAAGGGGGTTCCAAAGAGGATGGATCTAGACTGTTCTCAGTGGTAGCAGGTGACAGAACAAGGAGTAATGGTCTCAAGTTGCAGTGGGGAAGGTTTAGAATGGATATTAGGAAAAACTTTTTCACTAGGAGGGTGGCGAAGCACTGGAATGCATTACCTAGGGAGGTGGTGGAATCTCCTTCCTTAGAAGTTTTTAAGGTCAGGCTTGACAAAGCCCTGGCTGGGATGATTTAGTTGGGGATTGGTCCTGCTTTGAGCAGGGGGTTGGACTAGATGACCTCCTGAGGTCTCTTCCAACCCTGATATTCTATGAAAGGAATGGTGAGAGAGTGTATATATTTAAGTAACCATTAAACAGAATAAGATAAGTATGGGATATAAAGTAAACAGATAATTGACACAGTACAATTATCAAAGAATGCATTGACATTACTTTCACAAATTCCCATCAACAGAAGAGGCTATTTAATAGTGAACAGCTTGACAAAACAGCAAACCCAAACACCATTGCACAATTTGTCACAATGGTTTAGGATATCCAAAAGGTGTCAAACTTACTACAAGCAAGCTTCAAAGAATTTACTCAAATAAGTTGTAAGCATCTACTAACGTGACCATGGAGGTAAGCAATAATGACTTAATTGCTTGATGCAAATAAAAAAATTATACTAAGACAATGCCAATTTTTTTCCAAGTGCCACACATCCATGCTCACTCCATTTTAAAATATGGAAAACAGCTTACTCAAAATTTACATGCAGAGAACCAGGAAGCTGGCAATAAGTTTTCACAACAAAGTAAACAATTAGCCACACGAAACTCAGATATCAAATGTGGCCACCTACCAAAATGAGCCTGAGGAAATATGTGAGAGTGCATTGCTCCCGAGAGGCCTTATGGAAAGCCACAAAAAGACCAATGTCAAATGATTTATATACTTGTGAACAGTCATTTTTATACAACTATTCTACATAACAAAAAGTGCAGTGATTAAAGAGCTTTTTTAAAACCTGTAAAAATTTTCTAACAACTAAACTTTGAATTTATCAAGTGTACTGCAGACCAATTGGTAAATTATATATGTTACCTGAAATAATTATGCTAACAAAGTCAAAGGCTTTTTTCTAAAATACACTATAAAGTTTATACCAAACCCATTTATACTGCACACGAGATGCAAATATAGCATAAAGCTAAATTATAAGCAATCTTATTATACTTATCACGTTTGCAGAAAGGAACTTGTGACACAGAAAATGTTAATTACAATATCCTATCAGATCCTTAACTGGAGTACAGTAAAACTTGTTGATGCCTAAACACTTTTTCAAAGGACAGCATGTTTTCAGAAGTAAGGGAACACAGAAGTAGCTGAATAGAATTTGTTTTAAAGGGTTAATCTAAAAAACAACCTTCACACTTGTCTTCACACTTTGTGACAACCTTCACACTTGTCACAGGGCTTGTCTATACTGCCCTGCAGTTCAGCCTACGGGGGAGTGAACAGCAGTGCACACCAAAGCGCTGAACTGTAACTCCTTGTGTGGATGTGAACTAGAAGGTTACTACTTCACATTAATATAACCCTGTTTGAGGAGGATTATATTAATGTAAACTAGGAGCCTGCTAGTTCACATCTGCAGCATCCATACAGGGGAGTTACAGCACAACTCACACCCGCACAGTTCAAACTGCAGGAAGTGTAGGCATATCCTACATCACTATCTGGCAGAGACCTTCTGAAGGTAATTCCAACAGCCTCTTTAAAGCTAAATTTTTTCAAGGATACAAGAGAATGACAGAAATTTTTAAAGATAGTCCAAAGTGGTACAGATCATAATACTGGGATGATATTAAATAAAGGAGAGAATTCTGGTTGCATACCAAAGGTTTTAACCAAACAGCAGAGTCTATTAAATGGCAGAATAGCCACAGTTGCCACATGGGGCCAATCCTAAAATTCAGCATTGCAGATAAAGAATTAATCACAGAATAAATTATTAATCTTGTAGTAGTGTCTAAACTGAGGAGCATTGTATTGTAAGAAGGAACATTAAACTGGTTTTTCAATTTATAAATTAAACTATTTTACATATGGAGTCATGGCCTCATGGATTCTGCAGAATTCACTTCTTGTCTCAGACTTGTGCTCCATTAATTTAAGCTATCATTTAAAAGGATTTCTCACCCTAACAGTAGGGAAGGAAAAACCTGTAAACGTGAATGGATGTGGGGTTTGTCTTTGGGGGTGCAGAGAATGATAAAAGCTAGAATTGCTCCATTCATTTAAATGGGGTGTAAATTCTGACAGTGACAGTGTAAATGTCACACTTAACTGTTTCAAATACTTAAATATCCAACAAGTGTTCTTAACTCAATCCCACTCTGCAATTCCATGGTGGATAGTTTAGTATAAAAAAAACAAAATCAATCAATCAATCAATCAATCATAGGGGCTACTATACTGATTGCATTATTAATTTATATTTTTATTCTAAATGAAACTGCTGCAGAATTTCCAAGTGCAACAAAATTTATATTCTGCAGCTAGCTGGAACTAAGGTGCCCTACAGATGCTGCCTTTCACTGCTGAGTACCCCAAAGTGCTTTTCAAACTGTATAAAGAAACTCTTACAGCCAACACTGTAACGCAATCACATCTAGCATGTAACAGCAATAAGTGGAACACAACAGGTCAATGCTGTAGCCAATTAAAACTGGAGAGGGAATTTAAGAGACAGAACAGGATTACTAGAGCTGGTTGGAAAAATTCTGAATGGAACATTCTTACACCAGAAAATAGCAAATCACTGAAACTGAAATGTTCCATGAGACTATGACAATAGAGATGGAAGCCAGGCATTTTAAAAAAACCTACCTAGCTTGGTTTCCTGCTAGTCACCTACCAGGCTCCTTGGCAGTCCTGGTTCCTGGCTCCTTAGCAACCTCTCTGATGGGGAGCCAGGAGCCCATTTAACAGCTCTTGGAAGCTCTGGTTCCAATGGCTTACAAAGTCTGTGGCACTGGGGCAGCCCTCCAGGTGGTCTGCCCCACAGCTGGGACTCCCAGAACTTCCAGGCTCCTCACTAGGCAGGCTGCCTGGAGGCTTGGGAATGTTTTGAAAAGGTCAAAATGAAATGTCATTTCAACTTGAACAACTATTTGACAATTTGGCTATATGTCTTATTTAAATATTGTGCTCTTTTACTTAAAAAACAGAGTGCAGAATTTTACATTAACTTGTGCATGACCTATTTTCAGTCAATTTCTAAAAAATAAAATTATGAAACTACAAATATAATGAAGTTTTGAAATTAAAAATGTACGTATAGCATATAAAACTGTACAGTGCAGTTTTATTTTTCACCTGTTGCTCCTCGGCTATTGGTCTGGAACGGGTTTGTTGAAGGTGCCACCGGAGCGACAGGCGCAGCCACAAATGGATTTGTGGAAGGTGTTGCTGAAAGATTAAGAACAATTAATTTAAAAAAAAAAAATTTTACACAGTGCTGCATGGACATATATTTGTTCTACACAACCTTCACAAAGTCAAATACAGTCAGAAATTACTTTACATAAGAAGTTTTTCCATACCTTTTCTGTATTGGGTACTACAGGATATATATATTTTTTAAACACACACACACAACCACCACTGATATTTTAGACTACTTGCATCATATTGCCTGCACTGGAAACAGTTATGTCATCATTTCTAATGACAGTGAAGTCATTAGTACTACTATACAATGGGACTAAAATTTAGTAGTATGTTTGCTTACAGTCTGCATAAACATTAGTAATATTTTAATATACCTCCAAATGGAGCAGGCACACTCGAAGACGCAGGCTGTGTCTGTGCAGTAGCAGCCACTGGTACTGTTCCAAAAGCACTGCTGAAAATAATTCACATTCATTGAAGTCAGTGTTGCTCCTTTAACATTTAACATCTACAATTAATTTTGGCAGATAAAAGCAGGGTAGAGAAGGGATATTTAGGCACAGATTTGAAATGCTATATAATCCATTAGCACCAGGAGTTGAATTCTTGATGCCAAGGTCAAAGGCTAAATATATTAGCGCTGAGCAATGGTAAACCCTGTCTGCCAGTGGCAAAGTGTAAAAGTATGGACAATGAGGAGAAAAAGAAATAGGCATAGGCTGCCAAGCAAAAGCTTCAGGGAAATTTGCATTTCCAAGCAAAAAGTTACTACAGGTACGTGCTTTTAATTACTTTAAAAAATTTTTTAAAAAAAAACGTACATTGCAAATGTCTCACTTTTCAAAACCAAGCTCTTACCAATTACAAGGCTATATGCTTAAATATGCATGCAAGTAATCCATATGGAGGATTGTTATCCTCCAACAGAATTTAGTGTGTTGTCGTCTAGGAAGGTGTAAAAAAAGTGTTTCACTGATAAACACTTGCTTCAGTTTCATTTTACAACCTCTAGCGGGCAGTACAACCACAACTACCATTAAGAAAAGATGCAGTTTTAGTAAGGACACTGAAGTCAACACCCAACTAACTCCTCTCCAGAATTATTTCCCTACAATTTTTAAATCGTGACCTAAACAAAGAACAGTTGAATACAAGCAGGTTTTTTAAAAACTTTATCAACACTACCATAGGGCTATTTTTCTGTCTATAAATACAGTTGGTTTAGGGCTAATTACTTTAACTTCTAACAAGAAAAAGTACCTGCTAACATTACTGGTGGAAGTATATGCATTACTAGAGGTTGCTGTGGAGCTGAACACACTGTCTAATTCTGCTAGAGCTGCATACTTGTCTGAAGATGCACTTGGCTGACTTGGGGCTGACACAGCAGGACCTGACGGTGCTGTAACTACAGTGCCGAAGCCACTTCCTTGCTCACTACCACCTAGAAAAGAAGATACCATATTGAAATTTAAAATGACACTTCTAAAACCATGTTTTCTCTATAACCTTCTCCATACTAACAGAAAATGTTAATTAACTGTTCTCCCATCCTTTAAGACTAAAATTAAACAATAAAACTTAGTGCCACTCTAATACACTATGGCTCCCAATCTCTATCTTTATAAGCACACAGTACCATGCTTCAACAGGTCTATCGCTCCAAAAGTGGCTTCCTAGTTTCCACTGATCGCATTATTAAGTGAAGTACACTGCTCTCTCTTGCTCCAGTTAGAAAGATGGATTTGTTTTAAACCTCAGTATGTTGTGCATGACTCATCCTTAGAGTACAGCTTTGAAATTGTTGTACATTTAGAAAGCAACGAGGCATAAGAAATCTAACAATTAAGTTACAGAATGATGGACTCTTACTTCACTATTATCTCAAAGTATAATCCTGCGGAAACTCACACTGCCAGGTTCTTGTGACTAACCATATGCTGTGGAGTATTCCCTAGCCTACTGTATGGTATTTCCCACTAAAGACTGAATTCATGAACCATGCAGTATGTGTCACAAAAGCCATATCATATCTTCCAACTGGTGGCTTATTTTCATTTATGCCCTAAGAGGGTAACTGCACTCCAAATCCTGAAAAGATGCTAAATAATACAGACCCAGTGTATCAAATTCAGGAGAACAAAATGATAGGTAACAGTATAGAATTGTCTCGTTTCCAAGGATACCTGTTCTCAGCAGACTGCCACGGAGAGAAAAAACTCCACAGATTATTTTACAAGCACCAGTGTATGGTATTTTGTAACCAAGAAGTCTAAAATGTTCAACAAAAACTGGAAGTGTACAACAGTGTAGAGGTGCACTGAGCAATAACACCTACTTTTTGGAATATGGAAGAATATGAACAAAAAAGTTGACAAAGGAGAATAATTTAAGGATTTTTTGTAGGTAAAATGTAAGAACAAGAGTGGTTATGTCACCTCATGATACCCTTAAGTAAGTTTCACTGAGCTAACAGTCTATCTAGCAAATATGCACTAAAGCATGCAGAAGCAATCAAAAAATTGGACAACTTGTGATTAAAAGTAGGGTATTTTTGAACACCTGTGTACCTTATCCCTCCATAAACATTGCCAGGTCAATGGAGATACAAACACTGAGTGACTCTTGATAGTCCACCTCATAGTCCTGTTGTTTGTGTTGAACACACATATAACAGCAATGTTTGTCAGAATAGCTGCAAACAACTTAGTTATGGAGCAGACAGTGTCTACTCCACAATTAGAATAATGGCTCATCCTAAGAGTCAGTCAACCACTGCCCTCCTCAAAACCACACAACTTTAAGGGAAAGAATATTAACAAAGCCATATACTGTATCAGTTTTGCTTAGGAGCTGATATACATGACTTATTTACCATTGTAGTATGCTGGACTGAATCCAACTTAAACTCCAATGAAATTCATGTTACCGTCCTTGTTCAATATATGGTTACCTTAGTGTGCATACAAAACCAACCCGTTAAACACTAGCAGTTGTAATCTCCTTTAAGAGAGAAAGACTAGTCAAGCTTTACGTTATATGAACATCTAAAGAAGCTATCATGGTGGCTTTTAATTGTAAAGATAAAAAATATCTTAGACCGCAACTGGTGTGATTGAATGAATAAAGTCGCCCACTCCAGCAATATACAGAAACCTGAATAATGTACTACTAGAATACTTATCACTCATGAAAATTTTTTTTGAGTGATCGGCTCATAAAAGAAGCATGATCTTTTTGATAAGTACTATTTTGCAAATGACTGCATAGATTAAAGCATTTGCTTTGTTACAAGAAGCAGCACGGCAATATAGGAGTTTAAAATGTGCAAGTGTGAAGTTAATTAGAATTTTCTGAAGAGACAATTTAAAGCATGCTTAACATGGTTGGTTACCATTTTGATAGGCACAGCCATCCTCATAAGGAATAAAAATGAAGGATAACAGGTCAAAGAAAAAAAACTTTAATACCTTGCCCTGTGCTGAAGATATTATCTAAATTAGCAAGAGCTGCATATTTGTCTGCTGACTGGAGATTCGGTTTATTCACTGCAACTTTACTGGCAGCAGTTGCCGTTGTGTTGCTCTGAGAAGCATTGAAGGCTCCAAAATCAGCACTGGAGGATTTGGGGAAGTTATCAAAGTGAGCAAAGTTAGCATTCATTGATCCAGCACTTCCACCTGTAACAAAATAAGTTAAACATGGATACTTTAAAGGTATAGGAAAGTCTCTCCAATTGCGCTTGGTGGCAATATCATCCCACCTCTTGGTGGTTACACCAGGCAGTAACATCACTTTTGTTTTTTATCCCACAGGCTAACTAAAGCCCCTCTAACACACTTAAAATTAATCTTGAATCAGAATGAGCACATTTATATCTATAAACTTCTAAATCTGAAGAAAACACTGAAAATTCAATAGCTTTCACACACCGTAATTAGCTCTTGCAAAATTATGTTTCAGTGCAACATCGTTAAGTCAACTCAAACACCACATATTTAGCTAGAAAAAAATTGAGTTAAATTAGCTTTAATTTTATAAATCCAAAATACAGCTTTTGCTGCTGCAAGAATTCAGCAAAGTAAGTAGGAGTTGCTTTATTTTCCTCAATGGTACAATATGCTTGACTATTTCAGACATCAGTAACCACTGCAGGCAAAACAGGTTAGTCTGAAAGTCCAGAGGTAGCACAATGGGATACCAAGTCAAGGTTCAGAGAGACTAACTCAGTCCTTTACTCCCAGATGTCATGGCTGCACTCAGACAGACAACACAGTCTTTTGGAGGGGAGATAAAGGAAAAGAACAGAAGGGATTTGAGAGCCCTCCTTTCAAAGAAAAAAAAATTATTTTCCTAGGATACACATTAAATATACTCAAGTAAATAAATCACTCTATTAGGATTTATACTAACACTCTGCTGATCCGAAATACAGGAATCAGTTTGAAAGCTCCAGCTTTTTAATGTGTGCAACAAATTTTATGTTTAAGTCTCTAAAAAGGTATTCATTTATGAGTTTCCAGATCTTCTCTGTGGACAGAGGATTCTGTTCATATGCGCAAGTCAGATTTACATTTTAGTTTAATAGAAAAAGGTGTATGTGCGTGCACACACACGTGTGTACACGTAGTACACTTGGTTGAATACTCAGTCCACATTAACTATGAATAAACCATTAGCAATTTGATAATTTTAAAAGCAAGCACAGACATAAGCAATGACTGGTGAAAATATATGTAAGGGCGGAACTAAAAAAACACAATGGCATATAAAAACAAAAAACTAAGTTTCCTACTCAATGGAACTTACTGTGTACAGCCTGGAGAGGGAAAGCTGAAGTAAATTCACCAAAACTGCAGCTAGATGAAAGCGTTCTGAACGCTGGATAGCCAGAAATTGTGTGAAAGGGATTAAAGTTAACAAAAGGGAGAAAAAAATTAAAAAGAAAGTTTAAATGACACCACATTCAAAAGGAAAAAAGGAAAAGTAGTCAGCCAAAGATTAGACAAACAGCAACTGTCAGCCCAAGCAAAAGTTTTAAAGTATGATCAAATTAACAAGAAAAGCAAAATAAGAATTTAGCAATAGACCTTACACATGAAATCTTCTGATAACTGAGTGGCTAACACGCATCTGTGTGGTAAATATATTCAATACTTGTATTACTCTGGTCTGCATTATCTATCTTTACTGAAATCTTCTCTTGGAAGATGGAAATCACAGATGTAATCTCCTTTAGATAAATGTGGCCTGACATTCAGAAGTACCAATATAGTTACATTCAGTAAGCTTACAAATATTTCATGTGTAGGGCTAATTATAAGCGACATCATCATAAATTAGGAGACTTCCCAAAAGTGCCAGAAAAAAGTAAAACAAAAAGAAAACAAAATAATTCATACCAAATAACCAAACAGAAAAAGGCATTCATTTCAGGTTTCCCCAGAGCTTCAGATTATGATTGTGTTAAAGCAGGCAGATGCAGGAAGTAAACTGAAGTACTTTCTCACTTGTATGTCTGGATTATTTTGTAAAAATTAATCAGAAGTGCTAGTAGTCTACCTGTATTTTGGGGCTGAAAAGGAGACTGACTTGCTGTGGGGAAACCTCCAAAATTACTCGAACCACTAGACTGTCCAAATGCATCAAAGTTTGCAAAACCTGCATTTGCAGAGTTCTGTGCTGTAAATTGTAAAGGAACAAAACATGTTAATGGACATGGAAAACAAAAACACACGTATTAACTGAAGTAAGTTATGGTTATGTTGGTCTGAGTATGATGTCCTACCTCGAGCATGATTTTTTTCTTTTTTATAAATGAAGCATCACATTCTTATCTAAAGTATAATACACATCCTATGGATTAATCTTCAAAATTTATTTTAAGCCTTTCATGTTTTCCTTCATAGGTTTGTATCAATAAATTTCCCACTCATTTTTCCATAGTTCATTTCTGTTAAAGCATGAGTGATATGCCATTACCCACAGTAACTGCATGACCTCAAGAAAAGGTAAATCTGCACTGCAATCAAAAGCGTAATTGCAGCGAACGGTGACATACCTAGGCTAGCTTTAATCTAACTAGCATGGCTAGCAATGAAGCTGCAGCAGCACAGACTTCAGCATGGGCTAGGAATACTTGTAAGCTTTGAGATGAAGCCAATACTATGCTGCTGCACTGCTATTTTTTAGCTACACTAGAAAAGCTAGATTACAGCTAGCATGGGCATGCCTACTCAAACAGCAATTATGCTTTCGATTGCAGCGTAGACATACACAGTGTCAGATTCATCTTAAACCAACAGTACTAGCACAGAAAGCCCTGAAAACAGAACACCAAATTTGTAACTGTTAAAAGAGTCAAACAAACAAGATTTTATCTTTCCAAACACTGTTTTCCAGTGAAATGCCAATCCGTCTGGTAGGCTATTTGACTCCCACGAGTCTGGTTTGGAAATGTGAAATATGTTCTACTTCTAGGATGTATTTTTACACCATTTCAAAATGTCAAGCATTTATATATGAAGTACAACATTGTTAGAGGGAATTTAATTTGTCACTACTGAGTTTGTTTTGGATACATACTATTTAGAAGTCATTCAACCTGTCAAAGCATTCAAAGCACTATGTAATTAAAATGCAATTAAAAAAAATCACATAACAGAACACGAAGCCAAACCAAGCAGTGAAATACTAAAGATGCCTTCTTTTGCAAAACAGCATTTATATTGATTTGGCCTTTTTAGGGGTTTTTTTGCCCCTAGATCCAGATATTAAGAATACTGGACAATTAACAAAAATTGCATGTCCATCAACATTAGGTGTGAAAAGTGAACCTGCAAAGGAAGGGAATTTAGAATTGACACCCATTGTGCCCTCAACCCTTCCCTTTGTGTCATGACATTGTAGGTAACTGAGGTAAGCTGTTGGTTGAGGGAGTCAGGGGCTCAATTCCCAATGAAAATCAATATAAATTCAGTGTTCAACTCATTGGCCCCTTTGAAAATTCTAGCCATTATTTACGTGCTACACTATGCAAGCAATAATGACTAGAGGGGAATCCCTACACATGAATCTCTAATTTAAAGTGACTTACTTTTTTTTTAGGTTGATCTAAAACCCCTCAATATGATGTGATTTTCCATTGGCATAACAGAATTGGGAATGGGTTCTTTGGAGGTTCTGTGGTATTATCAGGTCAGTGCTTTCAATGTGCCTGAAGCAACTTTTTACAACTAAGTTATAAATCCCAGGAAACAATAAGCTATAATAGAAATGCTGATGCCTAAAGTATAGTTGTTGTGACAATTCTGGCTATGAAAATAAAGAGTTATCTTACAAAATATAAGAATTCTATAATAAACATTTACACTGCATATTTAAAAAGGGAAGAGAAGTTGTATGTAAATAGAAAAACTGCCATTTTCAAACACTCATGACATTTTTTGCAGCATGGACTTCCGAAGAGAATGTCTGTCACCCCTCCTGATAAGGATCTTGTGACACATTCCCACATCCTCCTTGGGGGAAAGATGGTAACTAACTTGTTTAGTAACTGTTTTTCTTTGAGATGCGCTGTTCATGTCCATTCCACTCTTGGTGCCCGTGCACCCAGTGATGGCCGTTGGAAACCTTTTCCCTCCACAGTATCCGTTGAGTGGCTTGAGCACCCGTTGCTGCCACGCACCACTGCATGAAGGTATAAAAGGGAAGAACCACTGCTAGCCCCACTCTGTTCCTTCTGGCTGGAACTCCAATGTAGTGGGACAGAAGGGCGGATCATGGAATGGACATGTACAACGCATCTCTAACAACAACAGTTACAGAAAAAGGTTAGCAACAGTTTTTTCTTCTTTGAATTATTGCACGTGTGCATTCCACTCGTTTTTGTGGCTTGAGAGTCACCAAGAGGTGGAATTGGAATCTATTTAAATAGAGATTGGAGAATTCCTCATCCAACTTTAGCCGTATCTCTGGAGTTTTGAGCAACAGCATAATGGGAGGCAAATGTGTGGACTGAGGAGGAAGTTGCCACTCTACAAACATCTACAACCAGAACCTGTGGCAGAAACACCATCAAAGCACACTGATCTTGTCAAATGAGCTGTGACTGATCGGTGGGGTGACATTATCCAGGACATAGCACGTGCACATATAAGAGTTGATCCAAGAAAAGATTCTTTGCACAGAGACGGATTGTCCCTTTATTCTGTCTGACACTACAAATAGTTGGTAGGACTTATGGAAGTGCCTGGTCCTGCACAAATAGAATACCAGAGCTCTTCTGATGTCCAAGGTATGTAAAACGCTCCTCCCTCCCTGTTCGAATGTGGCTTCGGGAAGAACGCAGGCAAACAAATGGACTGGTTGATATGGAAAAAAACACCACATTTGGAATGAACCTGGGATGAGAATGCAAATTAACCATGTCCGTAAAGAATATTATATAGGAAGGCCCCGACATTAAGTCACATACTTCTCCTACCCTTTTGGCAGAAGTGATGGCCACTGAATATATCATCTTCACTGGCAGAGGCAGCAGAGAGCAAGTAGCCAAAGGTTCAAATGCCAGACCCATAAGACTGGACAAACACCAAATTTCGGTCCCATGGAGAATTACCATCTTGTACCTGAGGACAGAACTTGTTAGGCCCTTCAAAAACCTTGTAGATATGTCATTAGAGAAAATAGTGATTATCTTTAGGGTGGAATGCTGAAATAGCTGCCAGATGTACTTTGATTGAACTAACAGCCAAACCTTGGTGTTTTCAGTGCAATAATTAGTCCAGAATATGTTGAACCAAAGAACAGGTCAGCAATACCCCACCACTGGCAAGAACAAATGGAAAAATGCCTTCATTTAAGAGAGATAAGTAGCTCTTGTAGAAAACTTTCTACTATTTAGAAGGACCTCCTGAACCTCTTTCAAGCAAGATCACTTTCTAATATTAACACCGGAGCATCCATGCAGTTGGAGTAGGCGCCCATGACCTTGAGAGATTAGGTCTCAGTTTAATGGAAGTGAGATTGGCGGTTTCACTGACACTGCCAAGAGAGTGGAGAACCAGTGTTCATGGGCTCAAGCTGGAGCCACACGTATGACTCTGGCTTGGTCACATCTTATCTTTAGTAATACCCTCTGAATGAGTGGGATTGGGGGAAAAGTGTAAAATGGGCTGCCTGACCACGGCAGCAAAAACAGCGACTGTCAGGGAACCTGGGCTGCAATCTAGCAGGGAGCTGAACTGCTGACACTTTTCCTTGTCACAAACAGGTCTACTTGGGGAAACCCCACCAATGGAAGATGTATCTGGACCAAGACTATTCAGTGACTCATAAGCAATCTGATCAGGTGGTCTGTTGGATCATTTTGGACCCGCAAAAATAAGAAGCTTTAGATCTATCAAGCTAGCAATGGAGAGCTGCCTCTTGATAGAGTGGAAAAAGTTGGCTCCTCCCTGCTTGAGACAGAACATTACTGCTGTGTTGTATGTAAGGACTAACAGACTCTTTTCCTTGATGTGCAAGAAACATCAGGCACTACGGTCCGATAGTTTTACACATCAATGGCAGGGCTGAAAGCTAAGTGTTCCGAGGACCAGAAATCCTGAGTCTGCAGAGAACCCAAATGGATTCCCCATCCCAGGCAGACACATCCATCACTAACATGAGCATCAGCTTCAGGCAGGCAAATGGAACACCTACACATACATTGGCTGAACCTGTCCATCAATCAAAGGAGGCAAGAACATAAGTCATTCTCATCACCAAGTCTATCTAATGGAGGCGCAGCGAGTAGATGGATGCCAACCTACTCTGAGGAATTCTGGAGTTCAGGCCGGCATATTGAACTACATACAGGCAGGAGGCCATATGCCCCAGGAGTCTCAAACAGTTTCGTGCTGTTGTGACTGGGTAATGTTTTCTACCTATAATAATTGATTGAATTGCCTGGAACAAAGTCCAGCACAATCCCTATAAATGCTACTCTCTGGACCAGGGAGACAGGAGACTTCTCTGCATTGACTAGCAGTCTCACAGCATTGAACACTGACTGGATCAGGCATAAACTGCGCTGTACCTACAGTTGACACAGACCCTTGACAAGCCTGTCATCCAGATTTACCCCTACCCTCAACTCCCGATCTTCTAATGAATGCAGCTACTACTGACATAACTTTTGTAAAGATCCTGAGAGCGGCTAATAGGCCAAATGGTAGTACAGTGAACTGATAATTGTGACACTGGTAACCGAGGTGCTAACTCTTACCAAATCTGCACACTGACTCCTACACTGAAAAATTCATAGCTGGAAACCAGACCAGCTCACGTGTGTTAGTACTACTCAAGATAGGTGCTAGACTTGTAAGACTGTGTTTAGACTCTACAAAATGTTGGTACGTTGCTGCATATATTAATCTTACTTGTAATGTCTGTATCCCATACTCTCAGGAAAGTTTTGCTTTATAATTGTAAAAATGCCTGTTCTGAACTTGTGAACCTAGGCAGGAAAAGGACTATCAAGTCTAACTGTGCCACTGTAGGACAAAAACTTAGTTGATTTCTTCATGGGTGGAAGTTTACTATAGGATTAGCTACCAGCGTGCTCTTTATTGAGATGTCCGGTACAAACTGATCTGGGGTAAGTGACTGGTCTATTGGGACTGGTAGCAACCTGAGTATTTTGTGATTTTTGGTGTAAGTAATTATTTTTCACTAAGTGCAGCTTGTCTGGGTGGCAAGATAGACTGGAATGCCCGAGGGGACAGTCTGTGACTCCATGGTAAGACTAGTACAGTGATCCAGGAGTTCACATGTGTTACTGGGTAGCTGAAATCTAATTACAGAACCACCACTTTGGGGCATCTGCCCTGCTTTTTGATAGTTTGACCTGAGGCTGGCACTCGTGGACATGAACCACTCCAGACAGTGTGACAATAATAATTTTGATTTACCAGAAATCTGAGATAATCAAGCTCACAGGAAGTGACTGCCACAAGGAAGTACGCAACCTGTAAGACGAGGGCAGCATACCAGTCCCTAGGATCCAGGGAAGGGATAACTGAAGCTATCTTTTTTAAGAATGTATTGAGTTGATGCAGGTCTACAATTGGCCTTAAACCTGGCCCCTTCACCTTTGGGATTGGAAAACCGTGGAACTAAAACCCCTTCCCTTTCAGAGGATGTGGAATCTTTTATATTGCCCCCAACCAAGAGAGACTGTATCCTCCTGGAAGGGGAGCTCCTCTTGAGAGTGGTCCCTGAAGAGGCATGAGAAAGAAGGATAGCAGGAAGGGGTAGAAACTAACGGTTGAGTATATCCCACCTCCACAGTGCTTTAGACACACTGGTCCAAAGCAATTCAGGACCAAGAACTGAGGAAGAGGGACAGATGGTTGGCAAAGGGAGGAGGAATTTGGGTCTGGAGAAATGACTGGCACTTTCCATCCCCTTCGAGATACCTGGAACTGGAGCCAAAGCAGCAGGAGGAGGAAGCCTGTACCTATAATCCCATGACTTCTTTTTTGACAGATACTATCGAAGAGCTGGAACAGAAAAATGGTGCATCTGCTGAGGTTGATAGTACTTTCTGACTGGGGCAGGTGAATACAAATCTAAGGAGCGTAATGTGGCTTGAATACTTAAGTCCATGAAGCTTGCTATCTGTCTTGTCTGAGAACAGAGAAGGACCCTCAAATGGCAAGTCCTGAATAGTATTCAGGTCTTCAATGTGTGCTTTGCCCAGGCACTTCAGACAACTATTGTGTGGGTCGCTCACTGACAGGCCTTGAGCAAGAAGTACACGGCTTGAAGCCTGGAGACCAGGGCATGCCTCAGTAGCAGCATCAGAACCCTGAAACAGGGAACAAACCACCATAATTTTAAAAAATTAACTTTTTAACACCGTTAAAAAACATGCCAATCAGCATGTAAATTTTCAGATTAAAAAAACTAACTATAGTAAATACACTAACTACTAAACTAAGCTCAGGGAAAAAAAGTTTCCGACTGCCAGGCCTTGGGTGCACAGACACCAGGAGTGGAATGGATAAGTGCAATCACTTGAAGAAAAAAACTGTACTACTCTTGTGAACTTTCACATTTTCAGTTAAGTAAATTTGTACTCAAATTGTTTTCCTTCCCCAATTCACATCTACAATATGTTAAACTAGTTTCCTTTGCCCCACTCTTCTCCATAATCCCTCTGCCCAAGTTCCCATGTACTACTTGGCACATTAGGACCTCCACAAGATGGAGCATATCAGAAGCTACATTTTTGTGCAGTTACCAGGCATTACAACAGTACAGCAACACGCACTCAAACCTCCCACAGAGTGCTCTCACTGTCTCCACAGTCTACCCAACCAATGCAGAAGTACCTTATTACAACAGTTTTTTCCTGCTGGCTACTAAATTCACCCATTCCCTTGTGGCTGCAACAGTTTATAACAGAGGCTGTTAATCTTGCTGCCCCTCAGCAGTGGTTTCTATAAGGGGCCAGACTATATATTCCAAATGAAAAAAATATTCAATCTCCTGTAGGAGTAGCTGTAAAGGAGGCAGAACCACTACCACATCAACAAAATAGGCATCATGGACCAGCATCAGTACGCTGCCAAAGCAAGAACTGCTGACCTATATATATCAAAGCCCTCTATCTTCTACTACAACAATCTTTGTAGCCAATCACCTGCCCATGTATCTTTTACTATCAGATGTTCACGTACATCTTAATTTTGTGTGCAATGATTCCCAATTATATTCTATAGACCTTTTAAGAGTTTGCTATTGTACACGTACGTGAGTTCAACAACTCCTTCCTTTGAACCACAAAGACAAATCTGTAACTTCAGAACCAGCTTCACAGGGTGTTACCGCAACCAAAGTGTAGAAGCCAAGTTCATGAGGGGAGAAAAAGGCACTAGAATGTTGATAGGCATAGAACAGAAGGGCTTCAGCCACGTGACTTATGAGCTGGATCACTGAAAACAGTTTACTGCATATGAAATGTCCTTATTAAGGTATGGTGCTTGCCAGCCTGGTGAGCAGGCACTTTGCATTGTACAGAAACTGGCTTAGTGATCTAAAATTTGCCACCAGATGTTCATAATTTAATGTGTTTATAAGAGGTAAAAAGTACCAGCCCTAACAAACTCCGAGGTTCTAAATTCTGTGGGACTGTTTTCCTCAATTCACTATCTCAAGAAAGTGAGAGCACTTTACTACAGAAAAGGACACCAGTGATATGTACTCAGGTATTCATCCCATTCACAACTTAAAGCAATAATTTCAATCTAAAAACTAGCTGACTTCATTAAAAATTTTAGTCTTTCCTCTTGAAAGATATATCTTCCTTTGTATCTGTTCAAACCTATATAAAAGTAGTAAGATAGTCCTGAACAGAGGCAATGGACCATGGTTTATGCTGTATTAGATTGATCAAGCATAAAATGAAAAAACAGTTCGCCTAAAAAGAGGCTTACAGTTCTTGAGGTCTATTAAAAAAAAAAAGAATTCAAGTACATTGTAATCGGATACAAATGTGGTTTGATTAGGCTGGATCTTTACAGGAAAGACTTCTTAAGTATCCAGACGCCCTTGGAGTGAAACTTTGTTTTATGTAATACTGGCCAATCAGCATGTAAATCTGCAGATTAAAATTTGAAAAAATCGGTCAACAAACATCATTCCAATTTAAATACATTCCAAGAAACTGATTTACATGAAAGCCTTTGTTTTACGCATGCTTTATAAAATAAGCTAGAACTCTTCATGTTTAATTCTACTGATTTTAAATTGGTCATTCACATTATCTTTAAAATAGAATGCCTGAAAAAAAGTTTTTAAAAAAATATTTATAAATGTTTTTATTTAAACTGGTGACGAATACCTTATTCAACTCACCAGAAGTGTGCACCCATGATTTTTCAACTTTGTAATTTCACGCCAACTATGATGACAACACTTCAGATGAACACAAGATTTTTCATGAGCAGCATTTCTCCTCAGTATTAGCAATTTTAGTAGATCCCAGAGATACCAACCAAGATAGGGGCTCCACTGCCTTAGGTACTAAACATTTTAGTAAACAGTACCTAGCCTGAAGAGTTCATAATCTAAGTAGACAAGGACAAAGGGTAGGTACTTGCTCATGGTCACACAGAAGGTTAGTGGCAACACACTACTCAATATCTATAGGCTGCTGACGTATAACTATTAGTGTTCTTCAGAATCAACTTAGTGGTCATTATTCTTTAGGATAAAGTTATATGGATTGAGGTTTATTTCTCCCCCTCTGTAATATTCAGGAATGTTTACAGACAGCCATTCTAAATATTTAAAAGTCTGTCCCACCACACCTACCCCTGGTTTTTGCTCAAAAACTGTTTCCTTTTGCTGCTGCCCCCACACTAGTGAGTCCCAGCCACATGGACTTCCTCCACTACAAGTTTGTTCTCTCTTCCTTCAGTTCTGTCATACTCAGTGAGGCAGCATTGCTTCTTCCCCCTCATTGACACCCACACCAGTTGTCTGTTCACTATTTTTCACTCCCTTCCATAAAGTATCTTGCCAACTTTTTCAGAGAGAAGAAACATCATCTTGCATAGCCTCTGCCCACTCCCACTACTTTACTCACCTCCTCCTCTCTTGCCACCAACACTGATGCTTCCTGACTTCTAGCCAAACATTTGCTTTATAAACAAGCAACTCAAGGGAAAAAAAAATTAAAGCAGAGTGACAAAAAAGTGACCAAACGTAATTTGTGTCAGGTACACATCAATATTTATGTGATCCATGTCAAACAGTACTACTACGCTATATTTTATAGCTATTCTCTTCTGTTTCCCATACTGTTTATTGCAAAGGAAATGCACAGTGTAAGTTTTAAAACTTTAGAATAATACTTGCTTTATTAAACTTGATTTCCAGCTTGCCAGAAGCTAAATCTTAACAAATGATATAACAATGTTCAAGGCACAGAATATTAATTCTCCTTTTACTAATTCAGAAGATCATTCCTATTTACGAGCCATAAAGAATGAAAACTCCTCAGGTTTCTATACATTTAATTAGAAGGGAGTGTCTACACAGAACTCTTACCTGTATGACTGTTGAAATGTGCAAAGTTAGCAAAATTTGCTGTAGCAGTTGACTGAGGAGCAGGAGCAGCAAAGATATCTGAGCCAAGGTCACTGAGGAGGTCAAATTGTTTCTTTTCCTGCTGCTGTTGTCCTTGAGACCTAACGATAACAGGGGACTACAAACAACATTTTAATTAGCTAAACAAACAGGAAAGCCAATATTTAACCACGCTTCACAAACAGCTAAAGGCTACAGACCGAATAAGCTACTTCTGGTACTAGTTTTGAACAGTTTTTTGCCACGGAGCATGGTTAGCAAGCCATATCAAGTTTCTTAACTTTAGAATTCAGACCACAATTATGTGAAACAAACAAGCAATGAACCCGTTAAAATTTGGTAATTTTATCTAGAGCTTCTAGTTTAAAATCTGGTACACAGAAGAATCTTTCCTCCTCCTCCTCCTCCCCTCCCTAAGGTGTGCAAGAGCATATTCCCCCCCCAACCCCCATGGGCTTAGTGTGAGTCTTCAGGTAGCCCTACTGAAGTGCACCTTAGGAGTTACACAGCAGACTTCCAGAGACTAAGATGCATGTAAAACAGGAAAATTAGAGGTATCTAAACAAATGGCTCCATATTATGGAACCTGTATGTGGTATTTGCAATTATTTTTGAAGCCCAGCAGAGCTTCAGAGCCATGTAGACTGAAGCTCCTTCTTCTCACTGAATCCCCATTCTTTTTCTTCCAGAAAAAAAAAAAAAAAAAGTTAAGTTTCTTGCAGAATTCCTCAACAGAAAATTACAGCTGCATGCTAAAAAACTCAAGAGTCAGGAAATTCTAAACAAACGTTTAACCTTAGCTTTACCCTCTTGTGCGTTTGCATTATACAGACTACTTACATCATACATTATTTTTCAAATATGCATTTTTTCCCTCCAACCTATCATGTACCGTTATGGATGAGCTAGACAGAGAGCCGAAAGTCATTTTACAAGAATGCAACAAGACAATTGCATAATATACAGCACAGTATTCATGACCATATATAGAGAAAAACACGTTAATTAAGTTGCTTCACTGACCCCTGAACTGCTTATAAGGAAGGGAGGTTGAAGTTATAGTACACTGGACTGACCAAAATACTTCCCTGTGGTATGAGGAAGACCATTTATATAAAATCTAGTTTATAGTTAACTTAATTTTGTCACAATGGCCCAAATTTGGGGGGAAGGGGAGGCTGGGGTGAAGAGATAAAGCAAATCTCAAGATGTTGAAAAAACATGGTTTTACTTCTAAAAGCAGTAACCCTGACAGGTTAAGAAAAAAGTCCTGTCCATGCCTCTCTTTAATAAAAAGATGGCAGTTGTAACAGAGGGCTTCATAGTAGGCAGTGGTGTGTTTTTAAAATTCCAACAAGGATGCAAGGGAGGAGGATGACTCAACCCACCAACAGAAAAAGCTGTTTTATCCGACATGTTGGGGGAATAGGGTGTGCCAGTAAGTGAAAAATGCCAGTTAATGACAGGAGGGAGTTTGGGTGCGGGAGGGGACTTGGGGCAGCAGGTTGGGGAGCAGGTGCGAGTGCCAGATCCGTGGACCGCTCACCTCGGGCGGCTCCCCGCAACTGTCCTGGCTGCTCCTAGGCAGATGTGCAGCAGGCAGCTCTGCATGCTGCCCCCTGCCCTGCCCCAAGCGCTGGCTCCACAGCTCTCATTGGCTGGGAACGTGGCCAATGGAAGCTGCAGGGGCAACGCCTGCGGGCAGAGGCAGTGCACAGAGCCACACCTCCACCTAAGAGCAGCCAGGACAGGTCACCATTTGCAGGGAGCCACCTGAGGTGAGCAGCCCCCAGATCCAGCACCCTGAGCCCCCTCCTGCACCTCAAGCCCCTTCCTGCACACAAACTCCCTCCCAGAGCCCACGCCCCACACCCCAACCCCTTGCTGGCCCCGCGTCAACCGGACTGTAAACCGGAATTTCAATGAAGATCAGAAATGCTGTTTATAGAGCTTTCTGGTTGGTGAAGTGCCAGATAAAACAGCTTTTACTCTATGTTGTGGATACACAAGATGTTTAGCCAAAAACCTGTTACAAAACAAAACAAAAAAGTTTTAGTTTTATTAAATAGCATCAAAAATACCAGTCTGTCTATTAGTTATTATTACACAGGGCAGAGGCTATCATTTTTAGTTTGAAGCATTCAAAGTTAAGCCACTGAAGAACTCAGTTTCTGGATTTTACTGTCAGTCCCCTATTCACATTCCGTAAAAGCAACAGAGCATGAAAGCTATTAAGGACAGGACAGTTTTATTGTAATAGCAGTAACCCACTAATGCCACAATTTTCAGTATTTTGTAAAATCTTGTCCAATTCACAAAATGCCCATTCTCCTTTTAAATACCGTAACATAATCCCATACCACTGAACTCTTAGCCATTACTCACTCACTTGGCTAGGTGTGCCTTTATTTAAGTGCAGTGCTGGTGCAGATTCTCCCAAGAGAGATTTAAGCGGTTTCACCTCAGGTGTGCTGCTTGTACTACTAGCAGAGGACCCTGATATAGATGCATGGACTGATGCCACCACCTTAGCTTGTTCTGGAGGAACATACCTAAGTTGAATAAGAGTAAAATTATTTAATATTTAACACAAGTTTTGTTCCAACATCCATTATAATGGTAGCACGGGGATCAAAAGTTATTGCTCTGAGGTCTCAGATTTGCTATTTTAAGATCTGGACCAATGTCAAATAGTATTACTGGTCTGATGGTCCAGTCACCATTTTAGTGTCCCATATCTCAATCACTGGGATTACAAAAGCTTGAGACTCCAGTTTTCCAATGTTTTATAACAGTAATTTTCAACCTGTGGTCTGCACAGACTGTGTCTAAGGGGTCCGCTAAAGGTGACTATGAAAATAAAGTTTCAGATCCCAGAAAAGGCATACTTTTGATCAATCGAAAGTAGGTGAATGCCCCCCACCTACAGGTCAAAACCCAGAAGTGCTGTTGTTACCACAGAAGCCCACAGTTTAGCGCCCTTTCTCACGCTTTGTCAAATACTGTGCCGAGCATGTGCAACATTTATAGTTGAGTTCTGCTCAGTCACTTTTCAGTCTAAGACTTCTATGGTAGGGGTCTGCGGACCACAGGTTGAATTTCCAAATGGTCTGCACCTCCATTTGAAATTTTTTAGGGGTCCACAAATGAAAAAAAGTTGGAAAAAATATTTTATGGCATGTTTAGCATATTAAAAATCACATCTACTTCATCTCAAAAGTGATGTTAATGGTCCCTAATCTCAACCAACTGCCAGGGTTGAACCATTGCTGTACACTCTATTAAAGTCTGACATCCCAACTTTTAAAGTGATGTGAGCTAGAATGGAAGGAGGTGAAGCAAGATGCTGACAACACTTCTTTAAAAGTCAGATTGAGTTACCAACAGTTATTAACTATTCACCTTACAGATCATCAATATTTTTACAAAACCCAAGTAAATATTTCTACCGTTACTGTAGTTCCATCCCAGTAAGGGACTGTTTAAGTCCTATACTGCTACTGTCACCATAAGCAATTACAGTTTCCTGGCTCGAGACGAATTATGATTGCCCCATTAAGCTGAACACACTTTTAAAGACAATTTTTTTTTTTTTTAAAGAACTTGTAAAGAAAATAGTCTGATAACTTCACTTAAATGAGCTGTAATAGCTCTTACACCCTATTCAGCAAACAACTGTCTACGTAATAAGTCCAGTATATTCTGACAAGGTTTGCCACATATATAAAAGGAAAAATAAAAACAAACAGCCCTCCAGACAAGCAAACATAGTAGAGCTGTTAGGGCAGAATAGAAGCTTTTGTGTTCTGCTCATACTCTATCTAAAAGCCACTCTAAGGGAAACAGCAGAAGCTGGGCTTGTGAACAGGCAGCAACTTCCCCACCTGTAGAGTGCAACAGTCTTGTGGATCCTCAGTGCTGCTAAAGCAGTTTGGACCCAAGTGCAGCCCTTTAGGAAAAATAACTGACACCCTGTACCCCACGTTCACCACTTACATGGTTACATATTTTGTACAAAGTATGCCTTGTGAGATATCATTTGTAAACTCATAATCTGATGATTATTATCCTGTAGAAATGTGTGTAACACAGCATGTGAAATTGTGAGATTTTGCTGTAGGATTGTTACTGGAATATGTCGCAATTCTGGATAACACCCATAAGCCCATTCCTCACAGACAGACACACTAGCACATCAGAAAAGTGCTAAAGAGCCATTACCTGCTGGGGGATTGTAAACAGGAAATTTACAACTCATCTGAAAAGACAGTTTGAAGCTCACGCACACCATGGAACTGGCTGCCCACATGACCCAGCAAGGATTTTTCCAGCACCCAAGGGTTGGGGTATAAGAAGGGGGGGAGGGGGGGGGTCGCACGGGGGGAATTAGCAATTAGCTTGCAATTTTATCTTTTTATTTCTTTTGTAACCAATTCTGATGTCTATGCCATACTATATTATAAAAAAAAAACTTAAAATCTACTTTTCTGCAGTTAATAAAAACTTATTTTGTTATTTTATCTAAGCCAGTGTGTTTGATTGAAGTGTTTGGGGAATCCTTTTGATCTCTACTCAGATCAAAAGGACTGGTGCATATATTTATTACCCACAGTTGGAATGACAGACTGATTATGAGCTTGTCCTGTCCAGTGGGGCTACTGAACAGTACAAGATGCACATTTCTGGGGGAAAAGGCTGGGCCTGAGGGATATGCGGGTGTTGTCTTATATGTGCTTCGTGGATAGCTGGGCATAGATTCATGCACTCAGCTGGGAGTGACTTTGCATGCTGGTGGTGAGAGTAAGCAGAGCCTGGAAGGGTTTGCTGTTCACTAACAAAATAGCGTAAAAGGCATCCTAAGCTGGAGAGCTAAGGGGACGCAGCAGTCCCTGGGGAATGTCACACTAACATATGTCGTGCATCTACTAACAAACGGCCATGTCTTCTTCATAAGATTTTAAATGAATATCTAGGTTTGGCAATGTTCAGACTATACAGATGTAATATTTAGTGCTTTACAATGCCCAGACCTATATCAGTACAACTTTGTTGCTGGGCAAAGTAGGTACACCAACCTCACCGACGGTGTAGACAGTGCTATGTCATCGGGAGAGCTTCTCCCATTGACATAGCTTCCGCCTCTCGTGGAGGTGGATTAACTACAACTATGCCAACAGGAGAAGCTCTCCTGTCGGCATAGTAGCATCATCACTAAAGTGCTGCAGCTGTGCTGCTGCAGTGCTGTACGTGAAGTCAAGTCAAAGTCTTCCATAAGCCTTCTTTAAAAATTGAGACGTCGTCAAGGTCTCTTTTCAGCCACAAAGTAACACTCATTAGTCACAATGAAAGACAGACGTCAGCCAGCAATTTACAGTAAACCCAAAAGGGACTTCTGGTTACAGGGAAGGAAAAAAAAATTAGTTTTTAATCAAAACTGAGTGTTAGCTTACCATCTTTTCTTTTCGTATTTTTCCTGTAGAAACTCCTTTACTTTCTGTGGATCCCTGAAGTCTGGAATTGCTGATGATCTATCATCAAATAATCCTAGCCAAATCTGTTTACACACCTTATTTTGAGGGAATAAGGTGGGAGGGAGAGGGAAAAGAGAGAAATCAATATTAAATAACTTTCAAGTTCAAATTTATATTTTCACTCTAAATTTACAACCATAGATAAAATGCATTATTAATTTTTGAATATCCATTCTTACCATTTATTTGCAAAGGACTTGTCTTACACTAATTGATATTTCAGCCAAGTGTGAGTGCACAGTGTACTGTTTAGGATTTCTGTTTGCCTTGCTGAGATAGATGGCCTTGCAACATCTAATCTCTTATTTAACAGGCACATACATACAAAAAGTACTTGATTTTGAAAGTACTCCTAATGGTGTAACACACACAACTGCCATTTTTGTCTTTAGAAATACTCCTCCCCAAAGTCTATATATTCAAACCACAGACAAGATTCTGTCCTGCTTCTCTGTTCAGCTTACAGTGACCTGTAAAGTTTGGAAGACGCTAGCGTACGAATTATATTAGCATGCATTAGTTTTTAAGAGTCCTTCTGAGCTTCTAAAATTTACCAGTACACAGTGCTTTGTACTCAGCTGAACACAACAAATTCCTGTCTAATATATGAGGAGCTTACAGAACAGCAAGGGGTTTCCTAGAAAATTAACATACTGTGTTTAAAAACACCTGACAGCCCCCGGACCTCCCACCCCTAACTGCCCCCCGCCGCCCCATCCAACCCCCTCCCTCCTTCCTGACTGCCCCCCCGGGACCACCCCTTCTCCCTGACCACCTCCAGACCCGTTGCCCCTTACTGCCCCCCACCACCCCATTCAATCCCTCCTCTCCTTCCTGACTGCCCATCCCCCAGGACATGTGCCCCATCCACCCAAACCCCCACTCCCTGTCCCCTGACCACCCCCTGCCACCCCTCCACTCCTTCCTGACTGCCCCCCCCAGGACTCCTGCCCCCATTCAACCCCCATTCCCACCCTCTGACCACCCACTGAACTCCCCTGTCCTCTATCCAACCCCTCCTGCTCCCTGCCCCCTTACTGCACTGCCTGGAGCACCGGTGGCCGGCAGCACGGCTACACCACAACAGGCAGCCGCGCCACGCAGCACAGAGCACCAGGGCAGGCCGGGATCTGCAACTCTGTTGCCCAGAGTATTGCACCACGTTGTGGCGTGGCTGCGGGGGAGGGGGGACAGCCTCCCAGGCCAGGAGCTCAGGGGCCGGACAGGACGGTCCCGTGGGCCAGATGTGGCCCACGGGCTGTAGTTTGCCCACTTCTGGTCTACATTGACACCACAGCACCCTACCTACACCAAAATAACTCCACCTCCGCAAGTGGTGTATAGCTTATTATATCAGTGTAGTCGTATTCTGTTAGTTAGTACAGCACTTACATCGACAGGAGCAAGGCTGTACACTGTGTACACTGACAAAGCTGCCTTATGGTGACCTGTATAGTGTAGACCAGGGCAGAGTTTCTCAAGTATTTTTTAACCTTCAAGAATTAAACTCGCCATAGATTTCTTGGAGGTAGACTTATTTATTTTTATTTTTCAAATACACCTAAACACAAAAGCAGTAACTTGACTGAAGTTTCCTTGATTTACTACCTCTTTCCATTTTTAAATTAAAAGCATGTTACAAGGGCTAGCTTTCACAGAGTCCCTGCCTTACTTCCAGGCATCACTCATAGGTTTTACCTCTCCACTACTCCCAGCAACACACAAAACATGAGCATTAAGCACAAGTGAAAAAAAACACACAGCTCCACTGCTATGCACCTAATCAATTTGTTTCCTTTTTGTAAGACAAATACGGGGATTGTTTGGGTTAAGCACTGCAGCTTTATTTCACTATTTCCAAACTTCAGGGATGCAAATTAAGTTTATCATCAAGGTTACATTCACAAAAAAGAAAGAAAACAACAGAGATGGCATGCACGTGATGACATTTTTATCAACTATTAATGAAAGCAAGCCCTTTGAAGAGTTGCCTTGCATAAGCTTTAACATAAAAAACTTAAAGGGCATAGACCATGTCTGCATTAAGTATAATCCTACGCTCTCAGATTTTTCTTATTCTAAAGTTATGCATGAGTCAAACTTAACTGAATTACATGGCAACATGCAATTTGAGTGTATCTGATATGCTGTAGAGTGGTGGTGATGACATTTAGTATTCGTATCATGGTAACACCCAGATGCTCCATTGAAGAACATGCTGTTGGGGCTGTTCGCTAACATGGACCCAGTCCTGAGAATTTCAGAATCTAAAAAAAGTTTACAGTCGAAGGTTTGAAGCAATCCACAGTACAATCATGAAACTTTTCCTGTAGTCTTTTTAGAATACCAATGATATAGACATATCTGGTACATTTTCAAAAACTGAAAAGTTATGTAATGTAAGAGCAGGCAAAGCACATAAGGGATTACATGGGGGGGGGGGGGGGGGAGGAAATGGTGCCACAAAGAAAATAGAAAAAAACTTTTAAAATGGCAGAGACTAGGAAATGCTGGTAAATCAGAAATCACAAAAACATTTAAAAGCAGATATAGTACTTATTTTTAGTGTTCTAGTTTGAAAGAGAAAATATCCAAATAATGAAAACACTGATTTGAAATTTTAACATACAATCTACTCAAACTATACACTAGCTGGACCGTATAAACTTTAGAATTGCTAAACATTTTAGTGACTAAACCTTTTATCTGCTGTCTCTCTGGTAAGTGGGCCATGAGATAATGCACCCAAAAACATACTTAGAAGTATCTGAAACCTATTAGGAGAAATTCTTAAGTTAAGTGAACAATCAGATACAATTGTGTATGCTGGGGGTTCTCAAACCTTCTTTGCTGGGACTCTCTTTGGAAGTATTTCAGGCTGTGATGTCCCCTTATCCCCACCCGCCACTGCCCATGCTATGCCACCCTTACTTCTGTGCTGCTGTGGCGGTGCAGCCTTCAGAGCTGGGCGCACAGCCCACAGCCACCACTCTCCAGCCACCCGGCTCTGATCGCAGCACAGAAATAAGTGTAGCAATACTGTGACCACCCTATAATAGGCTTGTAACCCCCTTTTGGGTCAAGATCCCCGGTTTGACAAATGCTGGTGTATGCTATTAAAGGGAACATGGGTCAGCAGAGATCACTTGCGCTGGGAATCAACCACACAAATTCCAGGCCTAAAATGGTACTTAAGTCTCACCAGGACCAGCCTTAACTGACTTGCAAACCTGAAAGACTACACTGTAGTTCAAGCTTTGACCTCACTGATAATTCCCAATAATTCACCAGGATAAATGAAAAAGTTTCCTTTAATTAGCCATTGTCCCTTCAGCTGTGATATTAAGTGTATCAAAAGGATAGAATCTCTAGCATTTTCTATTTTGAATATTAGGTCTGTTCCATAGTTGTGGTGTTATACGATTGTTCCCTACTGTACATATACTAAAGCTTTGAGCTGGATTTAGCATCCCATTACAGAGATTATTCCATAATTTAAATAGAAGTGGTAGTCTGACTCAATTAAAGCTCACAGTTCTAATTTCATCATATTTCTCAAACTCCCATGAAGAGACAATTCTTCATTCCTTGACCTTTATAGCCTTCTTACACATAGAAATAACCCATCTCATCATTTAGTCAAATTACACAAATGTATCTTTTAATCTACGTTCATAAAACCTATCCAACCCCCTAATTATTGCTGTAGCTCTCTAGAATCCTTCTAGGGGGGAAGAAGAGAGAGAGAAATGAAGTTTCCTTCTGAATGCATGGATGGTACAAAAATTTTCAAGTTTAATTTTATTTCATTTATTATAAAGTTTAATTTAGTTAAATTAACAGTAGTTTAAGTGGCCAACGAAAAAGTGCTAGTGATCTTATCAAAAAGTTCAGAAACATGCAAGCAAATTGGTTAATTAGAAAGCTTATGTAAGTTAAAGCCAGTACAATCGAAGACAATCCACAGAGGATTTACACCCTTGTAAGGAAGCATTAAGTTTCAAAAAAAAAAAAAAAAAAAAAAAAAAGAAGACGACGGAGAGAAAAATCTTTGACTTCACTTAGAAGCAACACTAAAGAGGACTGTCCTCTAGCTAAGTCAGTGGAATGGAGTTTAGGACATCTGGTTTCAATTCTTGCTCTGCCAGGGTTCCTATCAGACTTTTATCTGTTCCTCAGTTGCCAATCTGTAAAAGGGGGATAACTACTACTTCCTTTCTCTCACTCTATCTTGTTTATTTAGATTGCAAGTTCTTCAGGGCAAAGACTATCCCATGTTTTGGAAAACACTCCTGCAGCAGGGCACATCAGAGGAACGGACTTACCTACCCTCTGTAGTTTCAGCTTCTATTTTGAAAGGAGTTTGTCTCCCACTGTTTTGGTTTTAGAGAAAGCCTTGAAAATGCTACCAGAGTGGAACTGATGCAGTAGCATCTGCCCAATTTTGCAGAGCCCAAAATAATAGTTTTTAGGTGTCAAGCGACCCATTAGTTTAATCTGAATTAGGTAGCACAGACACCAAGGATGGTACTTTAAATGCAAATGCTTAACCATTTTCACTCCTCAAAGCGTGCACAAAAGGAGAGCACATCTGTTATAAACGTCTATTCCAGCATTTTCCAAAATGGGGGACACAAAGCAGTGGGGGAAATATACAAAGTAAGGCTAGGTCGACACACAAACTTTCACTGGCAAATTATGTCCACCAGGAGTATGAAGTGATGTGACCCCAACGTAGCTGTGCTGGGCAAGAGCCCCTGTAAAGATGCTGTTATTTTCCTTATGTACATAAATCAAACAATTTGCAAAGCAAAAACTAGAGATGACAACACAACAAGACTATGTTTCAAAACAGAATACTCACTGCAGGAAAGATTTGGAAATATAGTTTCCTTGCATAAGCAAATAACTGTTTAATAACTAATATTGACATCAGAAGTGCTGAATTACTAATCTCTGTAGAGTAAAAAGAATTGTATGCTTCCAGTAATAACGATATTTGAAAGTGCACTTTGTATAAAGTCAGGTTAAGTCAAGGGTTAAACCTGTAACTTGCTTTCTATTGTACAGTGTTATGAATACTCCTTCCCTCAAAATCCTTTCCACCTAAAGTGTAGTTTCTCAAACATGGAGGGGGGAAAGGAGAGGTGAGAAGACCTCGGGTTAACTGGACAAGTGACTTGAGATTTGCAATTTAGAGATTGTCTACACTCAGTTTTTTCCAACAATTTAAAATCAAAAGAATAAACTCTCTGATCAGGGCAAACCCCTGGTGTGGACAGTTATACTGGCATCAGGGTGTTTAAATCAGCATAACTTGTTTTGATTGTTAGTCAAACCAATGCAAAAACCAAAAGCTACCCACACACATTTTTTGCACCGATGTAAGCATATTGGTTTAAAACTGGTAATTATTGGTCCCAAAAACTCTGCAGACAAATTCTGAATGTAAACCAGTCCCTGGGGCAGAGAGGGTTTGATTATTTAAAGATTGACATAAAATATCAAAGATAGCTCAATGTAGCAGTCCAGGTTTTATTCATCAGTCCTGGACAAAAAAAGCACGTAGGACTGTTCGATATATTTTGATGCAAAACTGGGATTTAAATTGAAAATTTTTGAAATTTCAAATGCCCTTCCAGGGTTCCAGTACAGTAACTCCTCACTTAACGCTGTAGTCGCATTTCTCTGAAACATGACTAAGCAAAACAATGTTAAGCGAATCCAATTTCCCCACAAGAATTAATGTAAATGGGGGGGAGTCGGGGAGGTGTTAGGTTCCAGGGAAAACAAATTTTGCCAGACAAGAGGCATTATATACATTTTAAACCATTTAATACAGGTATTAAACAGGCTGGCAGCCCACCTATCAGCTCCCATATCCCCCTTCCCCCGCAAGCTGATTGCCACGGGCAGGAGGCAGGGGAGGGAGGGGGGGACGCTGCGCGCCGCGTCCTCACTGCTCCCCCCAGCCTCCTGAATGCCTGATTGCCGCAGGCAGGAGGTGGAGGGGGAAGATGCTGATCTGCGGAGTCCACTGGTGGGCGGGAGCTTAGAGGGGCTGCCAGCCGTGGACAAAGCAGGCAGCCAAACGATGTTATAGGGGAGCATTGCACAACTTTAAACGAGCGTGTTCTGTAATGGAGCAGGGACGTAAGATCGAAACAATGTTAAGCAAGAGGACATTAAGTGGGGAGTTACTGTATTTAGAATCTTCAGGAATGGTTGAAGGGTTGTGGTGAAGAGACCGAAACTTTCATTAAAAAAAAAAAAAAAAAAGATAAGCTTCTCTTTTTGAGAGGCTTTCAAAATGCAAACCAATGCGGAGGGTTTATGTCATGACAATTTCTTTAAACAAAAAACAAAAACAAAAACAAAAAAGAAGAGTTCCTCAACCAGACACAGTTACTTGCCTGTCAAACCTCTCAGATCCTCAGCTGTTAGCCATACATATTAGGACAGGGGTTCTCAAACTGGGGGTCGTGAGGTTATTACGTGGGGGTTGCAAGTACATACACGAAACAGAGCAACTGCTATAAAATATTATTTAAATCTTGCGTTTTAGAAAATTACCTGCTTTTCTGTTGCAATGTAGTGTATTTACCTCAAAAAGTATTGTAAACATAAATGCAGCGATCATTGTTCCTAAACATTATATATATATTTGTATTATCACCACTTTAAGGAAATTGAACTCTGGGGATTATAGTATTGTGTGTGCAGATTTGTCATCTTGATACTAAAAAGACAGGATCGCGACAACATCAGAGGGCTTGATTGTCCAGCTGCTGAAGAGTTGCATTAAAATGCAGACCAATCAGAACACTGAGATCGGCAAAAAGAAGTGATTTATAATTTAACAGACACACACAGGCAGCGGCAGACTGAGGGAGGGGCGCCTTGTGGGTGCGATAACCACCCTAAAATTTTACTTAGGCCCCCCCACTCCGTAGCCACCCCTCCCACTGCAAAGTTCAAATGTTATGCAGAAGCAAGGGTGGCACGGTATGGCACTGCCACCCTTATTTCTGCAGTTTGCGGTGCTGCTGGCGGTGGCACTGTCTTCAGACCTGGGCATCAAGCCAGCAGCCACCGCTCTTCAGCCACCCAGCTCTGAAGGCAGCACCGCTGCAAGCAGCAGCGTAGAAGTAAGAGTAGCAATGGGGCACTAAGTCCGTTGTGGAAAAAAGTGATTTTAACAAATTTTATTCAGCCCCTCCCTCCAATATTAAACAGTATTTTAAAAAAAAAACTTTTCTGCTTAGAACAATTTAATAAAAGTGTTTTAGTCTTAATTTAAAAGCAGTGAGAAAAAGGCGAATTCATTTTCAACAACAGAGTTATAAATTTAGCATTTAAAATAGTGTTCATATAAAATGTGTATTTTTAATTTATAAGGGGGGAGGGAAATCTCATTCAGAAGCTTGCTGTCTGAAAGGGATCACCAAACACAAAAAGTTTGAGAGCCACTATGCTACGGGAAGGTGGCAATAGTCTCTTTGCCACCTCCCCTTCAAAGAGTAGTCAGCAGAAACCGCCAACATACATTAGATGGTTAATAAGTAACTGATATTGATATTTTCCAGAGCAATTCTTCCTCTCTTCCCCCTCCCCCAAAAAACTAAGTACCAAAACAGTTCAACTGGAAAAAAAAAAGTTTGATTTCGAAATGCTGCCATGGTGCCCATGGGAGTTGTTGTTAGGATGCCTTATGTGCCCCACCCTCTTCTACAGGCAGGGCCCTGGTCAGACTACATTTCCTAAGATGCGCCAAAGGTCTCTTCTGTTGGAGATAAGAAACAGAATATCATGGTAGACTTAATTCAGCCAGGGAATCTGACCTACAAAGAATGAGGCACTGTGGCAGCATAAACTCCAAGGTTCCCCCCCCCCCCCCCCCAACAGAAAGCAGACACTTTCCACAAAAAAACCACAACAACTCATTTAGTCAAGAACTCAGTTTTCCATCAAAAGTAATTTCAACATAAAAGTTTTGACCTGCCCCAATAACTATAGTATCCCAATGATTTGAATTAATAGCTACTTATTTACATCCTAACCCCACAAAAGTTTTATTACTTTGTTTTAATTTTAGTTAAACGTGGAAGTTGCAAGCTCTTCCACCTATACCACGTATACCTATACCTTTTAACCTCAGCAACTGCAAGAGAACAGAACGACATCCAAGGAAATTCAGAGACTACATTCACAGAAGGCGTAACTTCTACCACTTATGCCAGTGACTGAGTGACTCATGACTTTCATAAGGCCTCTAGCAAAACTGGCAGAGATTCCATCTTAATAACGGCTGTTTCAAACACTGTAGTCAGCGCTTGAAAAGCGGTCTTCATACGTTTCGCAGAGACCCTTAAAACCAGGTAAAACTTGAAATTAATGCTACAGTTGCAGAACATGCTCTAGTAACACAGAGGTCAAATTCATAATATATGAGCAAAAGGCATCCAATAAATTAGAGAAAAAGCATTTTCCCCCACAACATGTGCATAACTTATGGACTGTATGATAAAGAGTAAGAAGTGAAAAATATTAGTTCATGTGGAATGTGACTAACGCATGACACGCTCCCAAAATTCATTTGAACCTTAGTAACTTTGGCCCAAACCAGTGATCCACCTAGTCCAGTATTCTGTTCTACGGTAGCTAGTGATGAGAACTTTCAGAGGAAGACGCAGAACCCTTTCCCTCTCCATAGACTAGACGAGAGGTGAGCAAACTACAGGGCTACATCCAGCTCACAGGACCCTCCTGCCTGGTCCAGGGGACAAGTGCCTGGCCTGGGAGGCTAGTCCCCAGCCCCTTCCCTGCTGTTCCCCCTCCCCCGCAGCCTCAGCATGCCGTGCCGCCGGCACAAAGCTCTGGGCAGCCGGGCAGCACAGTTGCAGAGCTGCGGCCTGACCCAGTGCTCTGGGCGGCGCAGCTGTAGCGCCACCAGCCACCGGTGCTCCAGACAGCATGGTAAGGAGGCGGGGGGGGGGGGGGGGGGTTGGAGGGGTTGGCAGGGGGCAGGAGTCCCGAGGGAGCCATCAGGGAGCAAGAAGCCAGGGGTGGCGGATAGGAGGCAGGGGCGACGGGTCTGAGGGTAGTCAGGGAAAAAGGAGTGGTTGGATGGGGTAGGGGTTCCGGGGGGGGGGGGGGGCAGTCAGGAAGGAGGGAGGGGGTTGGACGCGGCGGGTGGCCCGGGGAACGAGAGCGGGTGGGGAGAAGCGGGAGGGTCGGATAGGGGGCGGGGCGGGGCTGGGTCACGCCTGGCTGTTTGGGGAGAGACAGCCTCCCCTAACCGGCCCTCCATACAATTTTGGAAACCCGATGCAGCCCTCAGGCCAGAAAGTTTGCCCGCCCCGGACTAGACTATCGTACAACAACCGGTTAACTGGGAAATATTCTTCCAGGACTGTAGGTACTAGATGGCCAATTCCTTTCCGACACCATGGAGCACCAATGTTTGATGCTGTAATTATGAAAAATCAGGAGTCAAAATGAATGACTGTTGAGCTCTAGAAGAATATCTGTAGTCCTAGCCGTTTGATAAAGTTTGACATCGGAGGAAGTCTATTCTAGTAATTTATAAACTACATGAAAGAATGCTTGATAGGTCTCTCAATAGCACTCTGTAGAATTTTTTTTTAGTATGAAATGGAGAAAAGCAAGTGTACACTTTGGTAGTCTTTGGACTTTCTGCCTGATGCCACCAAATGTGGGATTAAATGTTTTAAAGTATTATTAATAAATTTAATATGTAAACATGTGGCAGATGGAGAATGAAAGCCATCAGATGCATAAACGAGGATGCTTCACACAAACTTCTTTACGTGGATGGTTATATGCTTGCTCTAGTTCACGAGTAAGTGGGGTGGGGTTTTTTGCGAGGGGGACGGGATAGGGATAGAGACAAAAACAAAAAACAAAAATCACCATACTCCAAGGTAGTAATAGAGAGCACACAAAGTGATCTTAACACTTAGGACTAAAAAGTATGAGCACACTGACATTCCTTTCATGCCATATTTCAGCAATTAACAGAACAGAAGAGGGGGCTTGGAAGGAGTGAAGAAAAGGGGATATATAAAGAGGCCTAATAAAAATTCAAATACATTGTGCTTCTTAATGTGTTTGTTTCAGTCAGTGATAATGAATCTGGGTTATGCAGCAACAAGTTTACTACTCAATATAATGCCCCAGGAAAGCTGAAAGTGTTTAAATTGTAATAATATACTCAGTTCTCCCAGTGGGTATTTAATCTAGTCCTTTATGGTGCATAAATAATTATTACTTAGGCTATGTCTACACTGGCAGAGCTTCTTTGCTGAGAGTTTGGTTGCTGATAAAAAAAGCACTTAAAGAAAATCGCTCGTGTGTGTTCACATTGTCTTCCACTGGCAGCATAGTATGTTCACACTTGCGGCACTTGCATCAGCAATGAGAGCAGGGTAATGCGTGTAGTTATCCCACAGTGCAGTTCTCCCCACTTCTGCCGCTAGGTCTTGTTGGAAGGTGGAGGGAGATCGCGGGGCATCATGGGTCCGGGCTCAATACCCCATGATGGAATGCCTGGACGGAAAGCAGTGCAAGTGCTTCTATCTTCAGTTCATGGCATTTTTCAACGTCCCTTGTTTTCTGCTTGCCCCACCACATCTACCTGCAGGAATGGATCCCCGCACTGATTTCCACTGCTCTGCTAGTTAGCACTAGCACATAGCACAATAGTAGTGGAGTTATTCTTGAAGTTATGAAGGCAACAGCAGTCACAGTTGCCGGACACTGTGTCCGACATGGAAAGCAGCAACACGGGATTGCTTTTGGCATTCACAGAGGAGGTGAACACAATGGAACATGGCTTTTGGGCTCAGGAAACTAGCACAGAATGGTTGGATCGTACCATTATGCAGGTCTCGGATGATGAGCAGCAGCTGCAGAACTTTCGGATGTTGGAAGCCACCTTCCTGGAACCGTGTGCAGAGCTTGCCCCAGCCCTGCGGTGCAAGGACGCCCAAATGAGAGCTGCCCTGTTGGTAGAGAAGCGTGTGGCAACTGCAGTGTGGAAGCTGGCGACTCCAGACTGCTACCGGTCAGTCGCGAACCAATTTAGAGTAGAGAAGTCGACTGTCAGTGCTGTGTTAACGCAAGTGTGCAAGGCCATTAAATCGCACCTACCTTAATGAGGAAAATACTCCCATGGTAACAGCGCAGAGGTGGGTAAACTGTGGCCCACGGGACCGTCCTGCCCAGCCCCCGAGCTCTCCGCCAGGGAGGGTAGCCCCCAGCCCCTCCCCGGCTATTCCCCTTCCCCTACAGCCATGCCTCTGCGTGGGCAGCACTCTGGGCAGCAGGGCTGTGCACTCCTGCAGGGCAACATGGCAGCGTGTCTGTCTCCGGTTGGGCGGCACGGCTGCCAGACACGCTGCTCTGAGCGGCATGGTAAGGGGGCCAGTCCTGGGGGGCAGTCAGGGGACAGGGAGCGGTTGGATGGGGCAGAGGTTCTGGGGGTGGGGGGGGGGGAACAGGGGTGTTAGATGGGGCAGGGCTGTAGTCAGATGGGGGCGGGGACCAGGCTGTTTGGGGAGGCACAGCCTTCCCTACCCGGCCCTCCATACAATTTCGCACCCCAATGTGGCCCTTGGGCCAAAATGTTTGCCCACCCCTGTTATAGAGGCATGTTGCACACTGCATAATATTTGTGAAAGGAAGGGTGAAAAGTTTACTCAGGGGTGGACTGCCGAGGCAGAACACTTGGCTGTTGATTTTGAGCAGCCAGATACCCAAGCTATCAAAGGAGTGCAATGTGGGGCAATGAGAATCAGAGATGCCTTGAGGCAACACTTCGAAAATGAAAACCAGTAATGTTTGTTGCTATGCGTGGGACTGTAATGGCTAATTAAATTTGGTATACTACAAAGCAGTTGTGATTGTTAAGGCCTAGGATTCAATGTAAGGAATTGATAAAAAGTGCCTGTTGATTTGCAGGTGTCATCTGCTATTGTAACTTGCATGGAAATAAATAAAAAGTGCTTACAATTCAAAGAACTTTGCTTTTATTGCCAAATAAACCACACCACCACACGCACACACAGATTTTTGGTAGGGGAGAAGGTACTGGGGGCAGGAATGACTTTCAGAGCTAGCGTAAGTCCAGCTTTTGTTTGAAAAGCTGTCTGTGGGGGTGGAGTGTAGAGGAAAGCACGAAGTGCCAGAAAGCAGAATGGAATGTGCAGGGGGAGTTTGTGGAGCGCACGAGAAAGAGTTCTGAATGTGCTGAAGGGAAGAGCGCACACGCATCTGCTCAGTCTGGACTGTTACAAGAGACTGGAGCATGTCAGTTTCATGCTCCAAAACTTTTATAAGCCTCTCCGTAGCATCCCTATTGTACGCATCATTTTACTTTCTTTCCTGCTTGTCACTTTTCCTCCATTTCCTGCATTCAGTCTTTTCTGCCTCTGACTGAAGCAGCACCTCCCAGAATATATCTTCCTTGCTTCGTCTTGGGCATTTTATCTGGCGCAGATGCTCTGCTGCTGTTGGGAGGACTTCAAGGTCCTGTCTGGAGAGGCATAATTAACAACAAACAGAAGCACTATTGTCAACTACACACAGAGCATTGAAATACTACATTAAAATACACAGCTGGTAACATACTTAGTTTCTCTGTGACCCTAGGCAAGCACATGTGCAGGAGAACACCCCAAGTATGGCGAGTGAACCCAAGGGCAGGGGCATTCTTCATTGTTGAAAAGCAATATGAAAGGGTTGTGGGGTACTTATGGGGGGCAACACTCTAAATTTCCCCACCACTTTCCACAGGTGGGGTCACTAGGGAAGATATCTCACTCCTGAGGGGAAGCAAGGGTGCATCTGCTACATACTTGTGGCTTCTGCCCCAATCCCTATGCTGCTTGCCTGTGTGCAGCCTTTAGCCCTGCCCAAGTAATTGCAGAGTGGCACAGGAAAGCGTCTCTCAATGGGGGAAGGAACAAAGCAGCTCTGCCAAGTAATCTCTGGCAGAGGATTGCTGAGTACCTCCAGGACAGTTTCCTAGAGATCTCTCTGGAGTATTCTTGTGAAATCTTGGAGTGCATCAACTCCATGTTTCGTTGTACTGCCTCGCTGTGCAGGGAAGTGCCCGGCACACAGAAACACAGCCAGCCTTGTATATTTCTCTCTCCTCTCCTCTCCTTGTTCTGGCTCGCCAGAGAGCAACTGCTGAGACTGGCTAGACACCTCTAGAATAGAGAGCAGCTCCTGACTGGATGCACCACCAGGCAACTCTGCCATGGGCTTCACATCTTCTTCAGTCTCCACCTCGTCATTAATGGACTTCCTCCTCTGGGTTAGGTACACTTTCTACTAGCTTCAGACATGCCGAAGTATCCACAAGTGCTCTTGGCGGTGGAGGTGGGGTTGCCCTCTAGGATAGCATCCAACGCCTTATAAAAATGGCAAGTCTGGGGAACAGTACTGGAAAGAAAGTTTGCCTCCCTTGCCTTGTGGGATGCGTTCCTCAGCTTCTTCACCTTTGCTCTGCACTGCAGTGTGTCCCACTCAGATCCCTTTTCGCACAAGCTCCACACAAGCTGGCAATAGGTATCGAAATTCCTATGGCTAGAGCAAAGCTGGGACTAGACAGCCTCCTCTCCCCAAACACTTATCAGATCCAGAAGCTCCAGTGGTCCAAGAGTGAGATAGTTTGCTGCACGGAGAAGCCATAGCCACGTGGGAGGATGCGATGTGAGCTCTCCATGCCGAGCAAACAGAAAGGGGAATTTCAAAATTCCCGAGGCTTTAAAGGGGGAGTGGTGGAAGGCGGTTTATGTGGGGGCAGGGCAGCGGAGTTGAAAATGCTCACCAAAGTGGTCAGGATGGGCATTGTGGGACACCTTCTGGAGGCCAATAACAGCGCTAAAATTAAGCATGGTGTCTACACTGACACTACAGCGATAAAGCCTTGGCACAAAAAGCCTTGACTCTCATCGAGGTTTTGTTTTGTTTTTGTTTTTTTTTTTAACAGCGCTGCAATAGACTAGTTTCATCGCAAAAAGTGGCTTTGCAATGTGTACACCTCTGCTATTTCATCACCAAAAGCTGCCTTTTGGCAAAAAAGCTTGGCAGTGTAGACCAGCCCTTGGAATTAGGGGCTCATATACATTAATTACCACATAATAAAGTGAACTAGTCTAAAACAAAGATTAAGGAGCCAATCATGTTAAATATGGCATTACATTTCTTGCCAGATACAAGCGGGTGAGAGAACAAAACAAAATAACCAATCGTTGCAGCTGTTATTGGTGTGTGCTGTAGGCAGTCAAAATGTCTGCCACCAGTTACAATTGGAATGACAAACAGTAGGGCAACAATCCAAATTAATTTTCAATGGACTGTGCGTACATGCTACAACAACATTCATGCTTATTTTATTAGCTTTTAAACAATTCAATACTTGTTAGTCAAGACCAGCCTTCTCTTTTTTGTCTCAATATGCATTATATTATTTTCTGTCCAACACTACCTTTCCATCCAATGTACAAGCAAAGCTAACAACTTGAGTGAGTTAAATTTTTATAACAGGCCACTGAAAATGCACCCAACTGTTTCACGTCTAAGTCACAAGTTAGGATGGATTACTCATGGATTTGGCCTTCTAAAGAGCTGGACAAGGCCACCTTAAATCACTAGACATTGTTACAGGTCAGGCATTTCCTTTAAAAAAATTTTTTAAATGCATTTTTGATTGACAAAATTGAAAAGAATCATTGTTCAGCCACAAAGGTCAAAATTTAAGATAAAGTGCCAAAAGACAGATTTAAACATCTACTTGCCCTGATTTCCAGTAAACAGGTAGAACTGGGAAAGTTTTTTGGAATGGAGTGTTTAAAATTAGATATCTAAAATCTTAGACAGCCAACTTCTAATCAATTTTGTTAAAGAGCCCTGCAAAGCAACAGCATTGATATAAGAAACTGTCCAACAGTTTTCCTACGAAAGGATATTATTTCTTATTTCTGCTTTCAAGATGTACATAAAATGTGCTACTTTGTGCGGCAAATTAGGCCAATAAGGTAAGCTTTTCATTGGGATACTCCAATTTTCTCCAGAAAGCAGATAGATTCTGGACTATTTTATATCTCAAGAGGACAACAGAAAAAAAATGCTTATTTTAACAAATCAAGTATATTTTAATTGTTCCATTATTTTTTTTTTTTTGACTAAAACATTAAAGCACTATCCAAGAGATGCTCTGTAATCAACATTTATACTTCATCTAAGTTTACTTAACTTATACTAAAGATATCTACTCTTGTTGATACTTCACCGCTAAGGACAAGCTACTGTGTCTCTAAGGCAACCTGAAACTAATTTACCCAGTGAGGCCCTCTGGTTTTTGGAGCAGCTTTGTTTAAGTCAAAGCAGCATTTTGAAAAGGGAACAATACGGTCAGCACAGTGATCCCCATGTTACTTGTTTTGATATCAAATTCAAGCCGCCTATGTTGTCCCATTCAATTTTCAACATACTGAAGATTTTTGGACTGATAATACAAATGCAACACAGAAGCAATTAAAACAGACAGTGGGGTTTGATGGTTTTGGCACCTTAAAACGGAGTTTAGTATTATGGGTGAAACATTAGCTGTATATTTCTGCTATAAGAAAAGGAGTACTTGTGGCACCTTAGAGACTAAAATTTATTTGAGCATAAGCTTTCGTGAGCTACAGCTCACTTCATCGGATGCATTCAGTGGAAAACACTGTAGCTCAAATAAATTTGTTAGTCTCTAAGGTGCCACAAGTACTCCTTTTTCTTTTTGTGAATACAAACTAACACGGCTGCTACTCTGATTTCTGCTAGTTATCTTCATGTAGTAAAAGTGCAGTTATTTGCACCTCTTAGCCACTGTTGCAAACTTTTGAAGACACTGAAAGTGTGAACAGAATATAGACCAATGAAAAGCTTTCTTGGCAATCGTAATATTTTAAACTAAACTTTGATTCTAGAACATAATGCTATGAACAAGAGGGCAAATTTGCTATCTGTAGCAAATTTCACGATCAGAGTTTTACACTGTGATCAGAACATTCAGAGCCCCAGCTACACCCCCAAACCAACACAAAGCTACAATATTTTATAACGTATTCAAGCCCTGACTTGAAGATTTGTGAAACTGCAACACGATTCTGATTTAAATGTTTGATTTTAAACAGTTACGAGCCAAACAGTTTCATAATTAGACTAATAACTTCAGATTTTGTTCAAGTCGATCTAGAAATGATTGCTAGTCAAACTCTTCAGAAAGTGCTATGTATCACCACAAAAAAAAGCAGCTTTTTAAAAAAGAAGATTTTCCTACTTTCATTCTTAAAGCTGAACCAGATTGTCAAAGAACATGTTTATATTTTGTTATAAAGGATGGTCATTTTAGGGCTGTCAATCAGCTAACTCATGCGATTAACAAAAAATTAATCACGATTAATCAGTTTTAATCGCACTGTTAAACAATAATAGAATACCAACTGAAATGTGTTGTAAATATGTTTGGATGTTTCTCTACATCAAATATATTGATTTCAATTACAACTCAGAATACAAAGTGTATAATGCTCACTTTATATTTATTACAAATATTTGCACTGTAAAAGTGATAAACAGAAGAAATAGTATTTTTCAATTAACTTAATAGAAGTATCACAGAATCATAGAATATCAGGGTTGGACCTCAGGAGGCCATCTAGTCCAACCCCCTGCTCAAAGCAGGACCAATCCCCAATTTTTGCCTCAGATTCCTAAAGGGCCCCCTCAAGGATTGAACTCACGACCGTGGGTTGAGCAGGCCAATGCTCAAACCACTGAGCTATCCTTCCCGCCCCCCCATTCCCCCACCATACTGTAGTGCAATCTCTTTTTGGTGAAAGTGCAACTTATAAATGTAATTTTTTTTAAAAAAAACACAACTGCACTCAAAAAGTAAAACTTTAGCGCCTACAAGCTTCATGCTTACCTACATGCTTCCATGCTGATGATCTTGTTTAAAAAAAAAAGTGTTAATTAAATTTGTGGATTGAACTCCTTGGGGGAGAATTGTGTGTCCCCTGCTCCCTTTTACCCACATTCTGCCATATATTTCATAGCAATTATAGCAGTCTCGGATGATGACCCAGCACATGTCGTTCATTTTAAGGACACTTTCACTGCAGGTTTAACAAAATGCAAAGAAGGTACCAATGTGAGATTTCTAAAGATAGCTACAGCACTCATCCCAAGGTTTAAGAATCTGAGGTACCTTCCAAAATCTCAGAGGGATAAGATGTGGAACATGCTGTCAGAAGTCTTAAAAGAGCAACATTACAATGCAGAAACTACAGAACCTGAACCACCAAAAAAGAAAATCAGCCTTCTGTTGGTGGCATCTGACTCAGATGATGAAACCGGACATGTGTCAGTCCGCACTGCTTTGGATCGTTATCAAGCAGAACCTGTCATCAGCATGGAAGCATGTCTTCTCAAATGGTGCCCGAAGCATGAAGGGGCACATGAATGTTTAGCATATCTGGCACATAAATACCTTGCAACACCAGCTACAAAAGTGTCAGGTGAATGCCTGTTCTCACTTTCAGGTGTCATTGTAAATAAGAAGCAGGGAGCATTATCTCCTGTAAATGTAAACAAACTTGTTTGTCTCAGCTAGTGGCTGAACAAGGAGGACTGAGTGGACCTGTAGGCTCTGAAGTTTTACGCTGTTTTGTTTTTGAGTGCAGTTATGTAACAAAAAACCCCTACATTTGTAAACTGCACTTTCACAATAAAGAGATTACAGTACTTGTATGAGGTGAACTGAAAAATCCTATTTCTTTTGTTTATCCTTTTTACAGTGCAAATGTTTGTAATAAATATAAAGTAAGCACTGTACACTTCGCATTCTGTGCTGTAATTGAAATCAATACATTTGAAAAATGCAGAAAAACCATCCAAAAATATAACAAACTTCAATTGATATTCTATTACTGTTTAACAGTGAGATTAATCACAGGGTTTTTTTAATTTTTTGATAGCCCTAATCATTTTTAGTGACTTGCCTTGTCAACAGTCTCTAATCCAGTGGTCTCCAACCTTTTTATGCACAAGATCACTTTTTGAATTTAAGTGCAACACAGGATCTACCCTGCCCCTTCCCCAAAGCCCCGCCCTGCTCACTCCAACACCCTCTCTCCACCCTCACCCACTTTCACTGGGCTGGGGCAGGGAGTTCGGGTTCGGGAGGAGGTGTGGGCTCTGTGTTTGGGCCAAGGGGTTCAGAATGCAGAAGGGGGCTGGTTCCAGGATGAGTCTGGGGCAGGAGAACGGGGTGCGGAAGGGGGCTCCAGGCTGAGCTTGGGGCAGGGAGGTGGGGTGCGGGCTTCCGCCAGGTGGCACTTACCTCGGGTGGCTCCCGGTCGGCAGCGCAGCAAGGCTAAGGCAGGCTCAGGCCCCTGACCCACGCCACTCCTGGAAGGGGCCAATGCACCCCTGTGGCCCCTGGGCGGGGGGGGGGGCGGGTACTGGCTCTGCGTGCTGCCCCTCTGCAGGCACTGCCTCTGGAGCTCCCATTGGCCACAGTTCACCGTTCTCAGTCAATGGGAGCTGCGGGGGGAGTGACTGCAGCAAGGAGCAGCGCAAAGACCCCTGCCCCTCCGCAGGGGCCTACTGGCTGCTTTCGGGAGCAGCATGGGGCCAGGGCAGGCAGGGAGCCTGCCTTAGCGGCAGCCCCACTACATCACCAGCCGGAGATCACGATCAACCTGGGAGAGTCTTCAGGATCAGCCAGACGATTGCGTTCGACCAGTTGGTGACCACTGCTCTAATCCATAATGCTGTAATACTTCCACTGTGGGCTCCAATAAGTTCTCTGCCCCCTTTCCTTCTGTTACCCTTCCTCCCCTCAAGGGCTTCAGGAACTGATTTTACGGACTTTTTGCCATGTGCACTATAGATATAAGAGCGTGCAACAGATTTATTCTGTTTAAGATTCTTTGTCTTCAGACACTGGTGATGCCTTCAGTCTCCATGGATGGAGCTTACAGGGCAGGAAAATAAGAGTGCATACTGCATCTCTCAGGAACACACAGCAGAAGGTAATAGGAGTTGCAGCATAACGGACTGACATACTTCAAGCACCTGACTAGACTTTCTCCAAGCCAATGGAGGGGAAATGGACACCTAAAAAGAAGGGTAAAGGTTCCAGCTGTATGACCCCAGGTCTCTCCTGGTTAGTGAATAGTGCATTAATTGATCAAAATCACAATGTTTTCCCATGGTAACTGAAAGAAATTCTCTTTTTTAAAATGTCCATTCAGAAGATTGAATTCTTCAGTCTACTTTTGGGCTGCAACACTCGTATGTTCTCTAGAGAAATTCTTAAAATCAAATATTGGAACAAATTAAGTCATTCACCAAACATTAGGTATTCTACAATAAATAAGCACTTACTTCATTCCCATGTTTCTGCAGAAATTCTATTTCCTGTTGCGTGAATGTGGTCATGGAGATAGATTTAACCCTGTGGGGTGGATTTAAACCTCGCCTAAAGAAGAAGAACAAACGTTTGTCAGTATTCTGAAAAATCAAAATGTAATACCACTTCTATATTTCCAATAAGCTAAAAAACAATTTAAATTAAAGTATGGTTTAAAGAGCTGGGCTTGGGAAGATATGCAGTGAAACTACAGCCAACCAACCTAGTGAACCCTGAATGGTACTGTATATCGAATATACTACACACAAACTACATTAAAAGAATTTTGAGCCTGCAAAGTCAATCCCCATATTTGCTTGTGCAACCTTAATTTTGCCTCTGTTAATTATGATAGGTTTTTGTTACATAACTTTTTTTCCTACAGTCCAAGTGTCCCTCCCTCAGCGACTCATCTAATCTTCTTCCCTCCCCCACACCTCAGCTTCTTCTCCCAGTCCTTGCCCAGCCAGTCCCAGTTCTCCCTGCTCCTTTCCCAATCTTGCTTTTTGTCAGATCTTTGACCTCTCCCCAACCCTACCACTAGTCCTCAGTCCCAGTCATTTTGCCTAGTCAATTTCAGCTTCCATCTCCACCTGCCAGTCTCCCTGCCCACCCTGTCTTTGCTCCGATTTAGTCCATCCTCCATCCCCATGTCTGCCTTATTCCCTCTGCATTCAAATCCAGGCAGCTTCTTCCTTCACACTGCCTGTGCACCAGTGGGGGAAAATATGAGACCACAAGAGAGGCACCTTACTTTCAGTTCCAGTGCCCAGACCAAGATCCAGCACAGCTCCAATGGAAAGTCTCATTGAGCTCCAAAGTAGAACATGCTCAGTGCCAAGAGAATCTGAGAATTTAGCTGCTAAAATGAACCTAGATGGAGCATGCGTAAATCACAATTTTTCAAAGGCTTATAATTTGGCCAAATTTTCATGAAAACAGCCAACAACACATTCCTAACAAAGGCTACACCCCTGCTCCCACCCCCATCCCACCAAATGTAAAGTCCTTGCACCAAAGCATGGGTGCACTAGAGCTGCTGAAAGATATCACCACCAGAAATTTTAACATAAAATTACACTTTCCCCTCCAAAATGGCTGAAATTTCAAAAAAAGATCAGCCTTAGACAGTCACCTGACATAGAAAATTCCAGCCCAAAGTTAAAACGCTGCCATAGTTACAAAAAATTGAAAACAGGATCTTAATGGGAAGCGTCGGGCAATCTTAGTAACAGACATGCTACAAACCCTGCCGGTAATATTATAAAGATAATGTTTAAAAACATTTATGGTTTTGCAAATAGGCAACAATCATTTTAACTGGAGCCTTCTAATGTAATGTATGCACTGGATATGCAAGGGGGTTAAAATGCCTTTTGCTTTAGCTACACTGCACTCTTGCATCCGATGCAATAATTTATACTAATACAGAGACCAATCTAAAAAAAATGATGTTGGACAACAGTAGTTCAGTGTGAAGCTCTGGATGAGGTTTTGGTTTGTAGCAACAAGGTTTTGTCAACATTAATCTAGTGTTTTTGATGTTGGAGTTCCAGCTGCAAAGGACACCAGCCCACTGAGGAAGTGATTCAGAAGTAAGGAGCATAATACAAGCTTCTAAGTACTCCTTGAGAGGCTACTCCTAGGAGCTTGTGGCCCCTTTTGTTCAACTTTATTAACTATGCAACAATCTTGAAGGACCTGACTCAAGATATGAGGTGTCAATCCAGCTTGAGGGATAAATTCTGTTTTGCTTGAAGGAGCCATTAGATTTATTTATTTATTTGCAGGTGGAGAGGTTTTGGGTAGAATGGAAGTTACTCAAGGGTTTTGGTTTTTTATATTATATATTTGTGCTTGTAGTAATTCCCGTTTTGGGGATAGATGGAAAAAATTAAACAGAACATTTAACACATTAGCCAAGATGTAGATATTTCATTATTATTAGTTTGGTATAAAAAGGGAGTGACTGATATATTTCTACTAATATAGGTTAGATAATAAAGTTTGTTGTTATTTGTTTTTGGTATTTAACATTGGTGTTCACAAAGCCTGACTCAGGCTCCCTTTAAACATGTTTTTTACAAAAGCAAGTGACCCCAGTTAAGTATTAGACTGTAAACTCAATAATAGTTCCCCTTAAAGAAAAATATTATTTCCTTTTGACCACACTGGAAAAGATCATTGATAAAAAGCAAACAATTCAGCGGATGATAAATCAGAAGTTCCGAAGGATTTTTTTTTCCTGTTAGTCCTCTCTCCTGTAAGGATGAGATTACGTTAGCAATTTGGGGTTGAGATGCCTAACTACGGATTTGGGACGCACCCACATTTCAAAACACCTGCTGGTCTTATTTTGCTGCAAAACATCAACCTGAATCTTACCAAGAGAAGTAAACAATTTACAGTTTAATTCCATACCCAATTACATCAAACTCAAAATATTTCTAGTGTTAAGGGAGTTTCTCCACTCTGAGAACTAATCCTAATTGTGATGAAGTGAAATATTCACAGCTCCCTGGAATGATCATTGCATCCCACATTTTGGCTGCACAGGCCCCAAAGTAAGTTCAGATGGTATTAGGGATTAGAGGATCAATTTAACCATATGTGTTGCCATAAAGTGAATAGCTTCACCAATATACTAAACCAGTGGTTCTCAAACTGTGGGTCATGGCTCAGGTTACAGGCCCCCTGCCTGGGGCTGAAGCCCTTGGGCTTTGGTTTTGAGCCCCACACACACCCTGGGGCAGTGGGGCTTGGGCGGGCTCAGGTCCCTCCTCCTGGGGTTGTGTAGTATTTTTTTTTGTCAGAAGGGGTTGCGGTGCAATGAAGTTTGAGAACCCCTGTACTAAACCACATGGGTGGCGAGTTTTATGGGCCCGTGGTGCCTGGGCATCAGGAATATTCCTGCCCCGGAGCCCAGCTCCAACAAAGTTTGAGGCCCGGTCTCTCCCTCAGCCCCACCTTACACTCCTGGGCACTCCCAACTGAGCAACTTAAAATGGCGCAGGGCCCCACCCACCACCAGCAGCGTAGTGGAGCTGAGTGGCTTCCTGCCTGCTCACTCCAAATGGCTGCCAGCCCCTCCCAGTGGCTCTTGGGTGGGGTGGGTCTGTGTCTACATGCGTTGCTCCCGCCCCAAGCGCCCCATAGGAAGCTGCAGGGGCAGCGCCTGGGGGGTAGCAGCATGCGGAGGCCCCCTGGCCTGCCCTGCCTAGGAGCCCCAGGTAAGCACTGCACCCCTCACCCCCTCCCAGAGCCTGCACCCAGACCCCCAGCCCAGAGCCTGCACCCAGACTCGATCCCAGAGCCTGCATCCCTCACCCCCTCTTGCACTCCCACCCCAAAGCCTGCACCCAGCACCCAAACTCCATCCCAGAGCCTGTACCCCAGATCCCCTTCCCCACCCAAACTCCCTCCCAGAGCCAACCTCTCACACCTTCTGCACCCAAACTCCCTCCCAGAACCTGCACCCTGCACCCCTCCTGCACCAGACCAGGGCCTGCACCCCAGACCTCCTCCCCCCCCACCCAAACTCCCTCCCAGAGCCTTAGGCAGGTGGGGGGCAGAGTTTGGGAGGGCGGGCTCAGGGTACCACCAAAATTTCTACAAACCTGCAGCCCCTGCTAAATCATTCTCATGTGCTTCATCAAGTATGATATACCCAGTTGTTTCAAGAAAGTGACCTGGCAGTCTTTACAAAACAGTTGAAGTTATCAGAAAACATGTTATGCTTTAAAGAAGAGAAAGTAGGGATGCAGGACACTTTATACACTACAACAGCCCCCAGTTCCAGCCCTCTAGTTTCACAAAAAGAAACTCTCACTTTACTTCCTCATTGGAAATAATTCAAGCTGGTATCTGGGAAAGAAGAAGGGATAAATATTGCTCTATTTGCTGAGACGACCAATCTGAGGGAATGCAAGTGTACACTCAAGCCATTCCAAATGTTTGAGGTCCAGCTGACATGGGCAAGAATGAATCTTGGGCTTGCATGGTTGGACACACATTACAACAGGGAAAAAAAAAAGGGAAATATGTTCAAGTGTACACATTTATCTATAGACCTACAGAGAGCGAGACACTTCAGCTCTATTCACATGCAAATACCATATTAACACAGCAAACTCATCTACTTCTGTGATTAGACTAGCATTTCTGCCCTTCATTTTGGTTACCATTGCTACAAGAATCTCCTGCAGTCCATAAAACCCAAGACTGGTCCAAAGATAACATTTGGCTAATTATTGACCAGTTGTCAAAAAACTGACAAATATTTTAAGCACAAATTAGAACAGTCACAAAAAAAAAAAAAAAAGAGTAAGACTTGGTGGTCTCCAGTAGCCCTAGCCTTAGGTATTTTTGCTTAATTACAAAAACAAATTACTGAACTGAGTTATTTTAACTAGAACAATGAAAAACAATGAAATGAAGTTCTAGAAAATTAAATAATTAATTTTACAGGTTAGCATTTAAATGTGAATGGACTTCAAGACTGAACAGTTACAAAAGAAAAATTAAACACACAGCAATTATGCAAGAAACAGTCATTTTTAAATGCACTTATGCTAGGTAGGTAGCCAACTCTACAAGCATCTTGCTTTTTGTTGTTATTTTTCTTTATCAGCTTCAACTGCTACATTTACATCTTTGTCGTCAAATTCATCAGCGTCCCCTTCTTCCTCTTCGTCTTGTGATTACTGAGTCATCTTTTCAGATGCCATTTTCTTCTGTAATCTTAAATTGTGATTCACAGTCACCAGCTTCCCAGCAATGAAGGTCTTCAGTCTATTCCTGGTTTTTGAATGGACGATTCCCCAAACTGACCAATTTCATTCTACACATGCAGCAGTACGTGGACATGTTAAAAAATTTCTGCCACCATAGCGAGAGTGCAAGGAGGACACCCCTTTCCATCACAATGAAGGAGCAAGGTGTTTTGATTTAACTGCTGGGACTGCACTCCACATTGCTTTGCAACTGAACGGGCCACTTCTTGCTTTATAGATTTTCTACCTCCCTCAGCACTGTTTGTTCATTCATTTGGATATCCTTTGAACATTTCAAACAGCCATTAAGAGGTCACAAGCTGAACAACATTAGTCTTCAGAAATGGCTTGCCCTAGAAGCATGGATCAAAAAGGTAGGCAGTATTATGTGCAGGAACGACCACCTGATTTTTCAATGATATTTTGTCTATAATCTTTTTCTCTTCAGATTTTGTAAGTGGACTGTTCTTTTCACAGTCCACTACACAAATACGTTTCTTAATATTCAGGAACCTGTTTTTGGCTTCATACAATGTAGAACTACTATTTTCCATATTCTGAATGGACTGAGCTACAGTTTAGGCAAAGAGATGAAGGGGGATATGACCCCACCACTTCTTCAACCGAGGGCTGACTGAAGAGTCTTCTTGCATATCTGAAATTCTTTGAGGCATTTAACAGCAGATAGCCTTGTTGTGTTAGATGGGTTACTCAAGATGGGTAAAACTGAATGTTGTACTAAATTAAACAAGTACCATTTTTCAGTGTGTTTCTGAAAAATTTCACACTGCTCTTCACTTGTGTCATGTCACAGAGAGCGGTCAGATCTTCAACATCACCAATGAGAAGCCACGTTGTAAGGACAGCACATCCGTCATAGGGTTTGGATACTCATTTATCAACAAAGCCCAAGCAGCTTTCATATTAGCCACATTGTCAGTTAACGGAAATAACCTTCTGGGAATCAATTCATTGATTATATTTTTCAACTGGTCACCAATTTATTGGGCTATGTGCTAATCCTCAATTGTGCATCAGAATAAGTAAAGCACTAGTTGTGAAGTTCTCATGAAGTTGATGGTACCCTCATTGTGAATATTGCTACATCCATCAGACACCAGAGACAGCTTGTGCAATATGAACGTCAATCCTCTCTCTTTCACATAATCTCCTTTGGCATTCGGAAGAGTTCCTGTAAGCCATTTCCTACTCAGTACTTTATCAATTGGATGTAATTTACAACAATTTCTAGCTTAAAAGATTTTCAACTATACGAAATGGTGTATTGCTGACATAAATACCTCTGGCAAATATATGGTCAAGTTGGTTCTTCTGGTCAAAGGATATTCTCGCCGAAAAAACTTGTTAATTCCAACTTGAAGATCAGAAGACTTCCCAGGAGTAAGTTTTCAATGCTGAAACTTATTAGAAGATGAAGAAATAGAACTAGCACCACTTTCATTGTCACTCATATTACTGCCTTCAGCAAACGACTCCATGCTTTGTGATGATGCTGCCAAAGACGAAGCAGAAGGAGAATGCAGAGAAGGAAGAATTTTGCTGCAAAACAGTTTTCCCTTTCTTGCCATTTGACTGCAATAAATCTTTGCCAGTAGACAGACACATCACTGAACACATCACAAGAATTCATGTTTCTCCATTCTATCTACATGTCACATACACAGAACAGAACTTGCACTCAGCTTTAACAGTTTTTCCATGTTCATGTTTAGTAAACAAATTTTCCATATAAATTTTTTTTTGGCTTTCCCCAAATCTACATAATTTATTAGGTCTCTGTTATTAATGTTTCACTACTTCTGGCATGCTCTTGTTCTCTGAATTTCAATCATCCAATAGCCATTCACTTCTATTTCTAGTTGCTGCAGTTCCAGAAGATTCCATCCATCAAAATATTTTTTGATATGCTGCCTGTCTGCCAGCCCCCAGGACCAAACAAACAGTTAACAGACTGGCTTACCAACCCTCCTTAGTCATATTTCACCATCAATACCCAGTCTCAGCCCTTGTCACAAAAAAAATAAAATAAAATAAAAAATAAGAACCTATGCATGCATGCCAAATAAATGTAAGTATTGAGGCACATGTCGCAGCACCTTATTTTCCAAGCTTTCCCACTTTTTACATCACTCCCTTGTTTTTCACAAAGGTCTTCTCCTACAACCCTGCTGTCCTTTAATTGTGATCACATCTGTTTCTGCACAGAAGCACCAGCATGGTCCTAATTAAAGAAGGAAGATTACTCACTGGGAGTTTAGTTAATGCTAATGTACGAGACTGAGAGAATGAAATAGATTCTTTCCAAATTTTTTGTCACTATAGCAGTGTTGGTCATGTGTAAAAAGTAATCTACACCATCAGAAGCAGCATATATGACAAATTATACATAGGGTCAGACCTCAGAGTAAACAGTTCCATTTTTATATAGTGATAACTAAAGATTCCATGGTACTTTAAATAGCACTATTGTACCTAGTACTCCCTTCAGTAAGGCTATGCCTATACTACAGCGTTTCCGGTGAAGACTCTTTAAGCCAACAGGAGAGAGCTCTCCCATCAGCTTAATAACTCCTGCCTCCGCAAGAGAAGCTCTCCCCGACATAGCGCTCTCCACATCGGCGCTTAGGTCGCTATAATTTACATCACTCAGGGTGTGTATTATTCATACCTCTGAGAGATGTAAGTTATATTGAAGTAATATGCAGTGTAGACATAGCCTAAGATAGTTTTTGGAGACCAGAATCTATAAATAAACTATTGATAGGATATGACTATTAAATATTCCACATCAATGTATAAAACTTAGTTTGGAAAAGTCTGATAGACATCTCACATAAAAAGTGTTAAATAAAAGCATGCTCTATATTAAACATGGAATTATACAAAATGTGTTAAATGGATGATTTAAACAAATATGAAAAGTTTTAAATTGAAAATGTATCTTACAATAAAGTTAATAAAAAAGCATGTTAAATACAAAGCAGCATTTAACACTCAGTACTTGCATTAACCTCATTTATAAATGCATCCAGTTACCAGGAGATTTCAATGCTGTTTCCACCTGATCATAATATTTTTGCATATTTTTAGAACCTCTCTCCTCCATCTGAGCTAATAATTTTTTAAAGGAGCACTCCCAATCACAACACAATTGAAAGGAAATTCTATACACAGAACTGCAGCTAAACAAATCTGTTGCAAATGCTGATGACAGTAGTCCATAGTTTACTCCCAAGGGAATTTCGCATAAAAAAATAAATTCTGCACACAATATTTTAAAATTCTGCAAATTTTATTTATCAATAAATGAATGTGGAGGCTCCAGTACGGCAATGGGGAGCACAGGCCACTGGCTGCATGGAGGTGGGACTGCAGCTCCCCCAGGACAGGGACTTGGCCATTGTGCTGTGTCAGGGTTTGGTGCAGCCTAAGGACCGGCCCTGCCGCTCCATGCCAGGTGCACTAGGTGTGGGCAGGCAGGCTCAATCCAGTAGAATTTAAGTGTGGAGGGGCTGGGGGGGGGGGGAGGGGGGGGGATGTGGAGGAAATCCAGGCATGGGGTAAGAGGGTCCTGTGTGGGGCAATCTTGGCATGGAGTGGCTCAGTGCGGGATATGGATACATAGGGTCTTATGGGGGGTGTTCTGGATGCAGAAGCAATGGGACTCTGCAGGGAAGTCCAGGTGAAGGTGGTTTGGGCTCAGTGGGAGGGGAGGGGGTCTGGGCATGAGGAGCTTAGCAGGGGTGTCCAGGTGCAGCTGGTTGGGATTCAGTGGGGGGGAGGGTCTGGGTGCAGGGGGCTCATCAGGATGGGGGTTGAGTGGGCCTGCTTAACGGGGGAGCCCCAGCTGCAGCAGAGGGGAAACGCCACATGCCAGGCTCCCACTCCCCCGATCCAGATTTCCCTGTCCCCTTCTCTTCTGCATCCCCTCCCCTTCTCTCCCCAAATTGTTCCCTGTCCCATCCTCCTCCCCTCACTCCCACATCCCTCCTCCTTCCTTCCCCAACTGCCTCTCCCTCCTCCACCCCCTTTACCCCATCTCTCCCACCACGGGTACTCACTGTTGTACACACAGAGAGGGAACACAACTGGCACTAGGAACCAGGAAGCGGCATCCTGCTGCAGAGCCCAGTGGCAAGCTCCAACAGCTGGGCAGTTCTGTGCTGGCAGGAATGGGGGGTGCCTCACTGGCATGTGACACCGTGTGCCCCCCATCTCTCCTCTGTTTGGGGGGTATTGCCCCCGACCCTGCACACGGCTTCCCTTTGCTTCCATGTCACTTTCTTCAGGAAGCAAAGAAATCTGCTGGAGGTGGGGACGGATGACATTTTCTGTGTGCGCACAGAATTCCCCTAGGAGTAATAATTAGAAACCCTTACCACAAGATGAATGGGTTATAATATGTAATGTTGTATAATAATGTTTGGGTTTTTTTTTTTTTGTTTTGTTTTGTTTTTAAAAGGTCATCTTACATTTCTCTAGTCAGCTCCTATTATTCAGGACATCTTTCAAAAAACATGCATTTAACATGCTTGCAAGAGAGACAGAGCGGAGGAATACATTTTCATTGTTCATGTCCAACGTGGAATCACAGGATGACATATGTTTAGTGTTTTAAACATATCTGTACTTTAGGATGAGATTCTGTAATGCAATCACCACTCCTTGTTTTTATCTCTATCAAGAACCAGAGGTGGGAGTGACTAGCTAGAACAGCATATTTTAAACTATTTGAGTAATCTGACCCCAGCATCTCCTGTGTGCAATCTGTATTCTCACATTCGCATCAGATATTTTCCCAATTCCTCTAATCCATGGCCTGCCATTAATTCATTTAAAAGCTATTTTATGCCATGCTGCTTTCAACAAGGAATCACTCATGTCTTACAGGAAGAATCTCTACATGCATTGCAGACATGATTATTTTTGGCATATTGCAACGCTTGTAGTGTAGATTATAGATCCCTTTTATACCATGGAAACAATCATTCATGTTTTTCTTCTAGGGGGAAGTCACTTTCATGAATGCAGCAAGTGGCATACTTCGACAAAATGCTATACCAATGTTTCCCAAACGGTGGGTTCCAATCCACCAGTGGGACACAGGTAGGGTCTAAGTGGGTCAAACATGCCTCAGAAGTACTCCTCCACCCATGCTCTCACTTCCCCAGGACAGCAAGGAATGGCATGTGGAGCAGGATCTGGGCAGCAGTGCAGAGCAAGCCCCTCTGGGGTACAAGCAAGATGTGACAGGCTGCTGACTGTCCACTCACTGGTTCTGGACACTTACTCCACACTGCTACTGTTGCCAACCCAGATCCCACTCTCATTTTACCAGAAGCCAGGCAGCGATCACAGCCACCTTGGGCTGCAGGAACAGAGGATCACAACCACCTAGGACTGCAGGAGAGGGCAGGGCTGAGAAGAGTAGGGCAAGGGTAATGGTGGGTTCACAAAGACAAAATGGTGGTTGATGTTAGTTAAAAAAAAAAAGCCTTAGTAAAAAAAAAACTTTTGAGAACCACTATACTATAGTCTTACATTTAATTTAAGGGCACTGAACAGACATAAGTTACCCTGATGAAAACCTCATACTATAATTTATAGTCCTGATGTAACTAGCATCTTTACAGTTCTTTACAGCAGTTAGAGTAAGAAATTCAGTTAGGTTGTCATTGGAGATTAAGTATTGAAAATACAGACCTAGAGCCAGTTTTTGTGCATCTTTTTGTAGTTGCCCTTGCAAACGCATTTTGTTCCAAGATCAGAATGCTCATCCTAAACAGCACAGTAGCCCAAGCTCAAAGAAAACCATGTTTTTCTCCTTTGCAAATATGCCACATCAGATGTGGCATAAGGGGAATAGGCCCTTATTCCCAGTGAAGCAAAACAGTCAGACATCCTGCCTGAGGGACATATACCAATCCATAAAGGAAAGGCCACCCTCTTGCACTACCAAAGGCTAAGTACACTATCTCAGCAACCCTCCCAGCACCTGCTCCCCTATAAGACAAGGAAATTTTGACCACAACCTCTCATCCCCAGCATGACACAGCATTGTACCACCACAAGATGGATGCTCTATTACATCAGTTACTACTGATAATTGCATAAATGTTTTTTAAGTCTCATTCTTATGAATATGGACATAAGACATTTGGTTGTCAAACTTAATATGTTATTAGTCTAACAACCTTATTAGTTGGGGATACTTGTTGTTTGATTTCTTTTAAAGGGGGTTGCTTGGTAAAGGTGGTGATGGAATGCAGGCATCCCTAGGAAATTGATTTAAGGATAGGTTTCAGAGTAACAGCCGTGTTAGTCTGTATTCGCAAAAAGAAAAGGAGTACTTGTGGCACCTTAGAGACTCACCAATTTATTTGAGCATAAGCTTACGGGAGCTACAGCTCACTGCATCTGATGAAGTGAGCTATAGCTCACGAAAGATTGTGCTCAAATAAATTGGTTAGTCTCGAAGGTGCCACAAGTACTCCTTTTAAGGATGTGGTAAATGACAGTGGTCTGTGCCAGCAAGTGGAGAAGTAGAAGGAAATGTACCATTAGGAGACCACTTTATTTTGTGGCTGTATGTCAACAATGTTTTGAGCTTAACAACCCTAATGCAAAACATGGCTGTGAAAAAAAATTCGAAGGTGTTTTTGTTTAGTATATATGCATTGATGTCACACCCACATACAGATTCATAGAATGCCGCCTCTCCCAGATTCTACCAAGAATTTAAAAAAAAATAGTAAGAAAGTGATTGCCAGAGACAAATTTTAGCTGGAAATCAATTTCTTCTCTTCATGCATTTTTAATAGGAAGGGTCTGAAAAACTACAAAGGAAATTCAAAGGGCATAAAAGCCATTATGTGAACATTGCCACTGAACGGCCACTAATAGGAGAGCAAAAGAAGAATGTTTACCCCTTCCGAGCCCACTTCAGAAAACTATGGAGTTTTAAATTAAAGGCGCCACAACACAGTGTGCCAAGACAATCTAAAGCATGTGCGCAAGCATCCTCACATAGCTCTACCAATACACCCAGCTTTTATAGCTATGCCAATACTACACTTTAAGCAACTCAAACAGTTAAATATGCTAATTTTGTCTTTTAAGAAGGCCAACACACAGGAGGACAGAATTACAACTGATTTAAGTGATCAAATCATGTTAAAATCTTTCATGTTAAACCTGTGATATCATTCTTGGTAATCTGTATCTGTTATTTCTTGCACTGTACAGTAACAGCAGTTAGGGCACTAGCCTAGGATGTGGATTTGAGTCCTTTATCTGCCAGTCTTCCTGCGTGACCTTGTGGGACCATGTCACTTAGGGAACTGAGACACAGGGCCATACAGATACCTAAGGTAGATAGAGATAGATGCTACCCTGAGCAATGGTGTAATTTTTCCAACTGTAACAAGACAGAATTGATTTAAATCAAAAGTACAATAAAAGCTTTTTTAACCAGCATGTTGGGGGTACAGGGGTGCCAGTAAATTAAAAATGCCGGTTAACTCAGAGGGAGGGGGTTGGAGTGCGGGGAGGAGGAGGGGAATGCGGGGCACACTGTGGGAGGGGGCTCGGGGCAGCGGCGTGGGAGGGGGGCTCAAGGTGTTAGACAGGGGGAACCCCCCCACCTCCAATGGCCCCCCGCAAGCAGCTCCCCGTCCCTGCTGCTTCAAGCAGAGGCGCGGCCAGGTGGTTCAGCTCTGCAAGCAGGCACACTGCCTCCATCTGCAGGCGCCGCCCCCTGCAGCTCCCATTGGCCGCAGTTCCTGGCCAATTGGCTGGGAGCTGCAAGGGCAGCATGCCTGCAGAGCCGCCTGGCTGCGCCTCTGCCAGCAACAGCAGGGACGGAGAGCTGCTTGCGGGGGGCTGCCAGAGGTGAGCGCTCCCACGAGTATCTGGCACCCCAAGCCCCACAAACACCCCCAACAACCTGCCCCAAGCCCCCTCCCGGACCCAAACTTCCTCCCAGAGCATGCCCCACAGCCCCTCCCATGACCCAGCCCCGTTCCGGCCCCGCACCAACCACAATATAAACCTGACTTTCAGTGCAGATCAGAAATGCCGGTTTACAGAGCTTGCCAGTTGGTGAAGTGCTGGATAAAAGAGCTTTTACTGTAAGATGCTACAAAAGAGCAGTGTAAAAGCCAGTGAGTAGAAAGGGTTTAGTCATGTGTCACTATCATCCAGAAGTGACACAAGTGAGCCAGTTCCGATGTAACGTATTGCAGTTCCATAGCTGTACGTTTGCAACAAAGAGGGGGCCAAAAGCAGAGCTAAAGCTAACTGTACTACTTCAAATTCTACTAACCTATGGAATCCACCAGTTTCCACATATTAAGACAAACTTAAATCTAACAAGTGTTTAAGTTTAGTAGGAGTCTGTTACAGACCACTAAATCAGACTATAGAACCACACAACTGTTGTATCTATAATATATAGAAAGTAAAGTCTCATATTATTAATACTAAAACATCCTTCTGAATTTCTGAAAATTATAGACAATTTTGTTATACAAGTAGTATACCTGAGTTGGGATAATTATATTTAGATTTCATTTGAGAGATAAATTCATCTTATAAATGAATGCAAGACGAGGGGTTTCCTTGGTTCAACTGAGCATGAATCCCAATTAGAATTTAAAAAAACAAAAAAAACAAACAAAAACTTAGAACTAGAAGGGAACTCAACAGGTCATTAGTCCACTGCAGTGAGGTTGGACTAAGTATTACCTAGACCATCGCTGACAGGCGTTTGTCTAACGCGTCTAAACCTGCAATAATAGAGATTTCATAACCTCCCTAGGTCAGTGGTTCTCAAACCCCCCCCCCCCCACCACAGACCACTTGAAAATTGCTGAGGGTCTCAGTGGACCACTCAGTGATCTTTCCAAATGTTATTTGTACTGTTAGCTAACTATTGTAAAGCACTTGGTTAAAAGCGCTATATAAAAAAAACCCATAATTAACTTTTTTTGTTCTACAAATAAAAGCACAAAATTCATATTTTAATATCAGTAGTCTTACCTTTCTAATGCAGTGGATGTGCCCTCTCCCCCCCAACGCGGCAGCCCCTGAGCTGAGGCTAGGAAGGGGGGGGGGGGGCGCGCCCCTCTCCCCAGCAGCCGCAGCCCTGGAACTGGGAAAAGTAGTCTCTCTCTGGCCACCGCAACCCTGCACGTCCCAAATTCCCTTCACCCCATCTTCTCACTCCACTGCCCCCTCCCACCTACCCCCTATTTCCCTTCCCCCCCCCAGGCCACCACCTCACCTTACCTGTGCATCTTCTCCAGGGTCCAAGCACCAAATTAGCGGACCCATCTTTGTGCAGCTCCACTAATTAGGCCCTTCATTCTCTTGTGTGCAGCTGCCCAGGCACACACCTTAGAATGAACTATCCGCGGACCACCTGAATGGAGCTCGTGGACCACAGACTGAGAACCACTGCCCTAGATAATTGGTTTGTGTTTAAATGCCCTTACAGTTAGGAAGTGTTTCCCTAATGCCTAACCCAGAGGTTATCAAACCTCATACATAGTTTTAATTCCTGATTTAAGTACAAAATTCAACTTTAACTATCAACTTTAACTATATAGTTAGACTTCATCAGACGTCTTCTGGAAAAATCTTCTGAAGGTAACTGAATACCAGTTTTAAAAGTTTAATGCTGACAATAATAATATCTGAAACAACCCTAAGTATAAATTTTTCCACTATTTATATAATTTCCCTCTTCCAAAATAATATCTGAACCAAAATTAAGTGCCACTTTAATCTGTAGAATAAGAACCTGATGTTCCATCATTGCACAATGCATTTTAGATTTGAAATAACTGTCTCACTATACTACAAAGGAACTACAATTTGAAACAATAGTGAAAAACAAAAATTAAAATTGGAACATAGGAAGAACTGTATCTGTTCCTGTAGAGTATGAAACAGATGTGATAAATTGCATGAATAAAGCTCTACAGTAAATAATTCCAAACCACAACCACTGCAGTAGGTGTCAAAACTATATGAACTACAGTAATTTTAGGGTAATTTTGAATGAGACCATATGCAGAAGCTAACAGTTTAAAATCTTGCTCTACTACTAAGTTCTCTCTCTCATCACTGTTGAATTCCACATTAAAAATTATGTTTGTAGTAAGAAACGAGTTGGTTTGAATTAGAGTTTCATTTTAACATGAATACTGAGTGAAACTTCTGAAAGACAATGAGACAGCAAGACTAAGGGCTTGTCTATACTGGCACTTTACAGTGCTCCAACTTTCTCCAACTGGGGGGAAAAAGAAAACACCTCTGTGCGCTGCAAGTGTCAGTGCTGTAAAGTGCCAGTGTAGACAGTGCACCAGTGCTGGAAGCTGTGCTCCCAGCACTGGTAGCTATACCCCTCGGGAAGGTGGGTTTTATAGAGTCGCGACTACATAGCCACGTTAAAGCGCTGCCGCGGCAGCGCTTTAACATTGCCAGTGAAGATGTGCCCTTAGAGAAACACCAGCAACAGTCCTAGCTATTAGACAAGTGTTACTTGTATCAGCATTAAGTATATTAACTCACTCTGCAAAGAAAGCATAAACTGGATACGGACAGGTTCTTACATGATAACTATTATGGCTTTTTCTTGATTCAGAATACACGATATATGAAGAAATTATAAACCAAAATGAAAGTCTGAGACTAAGTTTGTTTCAAACAGAACATTAGAATTTTTAAAGACCATTTAATTGCTATTTATTCTATTTGTAAAAATAGTAGCCACTTCCTCAGGATTTTAAACACACATTGCATATTTAGAAACGCTGGGCAATGATTTTTACTTTATTAGAAGATTAACAAAATATATCAAAAGACTAAGAAGCTCTCTTTCAAAGGATATCTGTGTCTCTTCAGGTATTTGTATGTATGTGTAGTGTCTACCAGTGGTGGCTAGACAATTAGCAGCCCACATCCTGCAGTTTGACTTGGTGTGGGTGAATCCTTCCTTATTGTAGACTGGACTATAGACCTCAGGGGTCCATAAACAGAAGCTCTAACTGGTGAGCTAGAAGGGATCCAAGTCACTTGCATCCCAACTGAAGTCACTTTTTGTATATCACATGTGCTCATGTTTATTTAAAATAGCCAGCCTGCCAATTAAAAATAGTACTGAGTAATTTAAATGTGCTATCAGTTTAAGCAAAAGGAACGTATCCAGTCATTAAGTTTATGTACAGCATATTCAAAACTATTTTAAGATAAGCACAGATAATTTATTACTTTGAGTTGGCTGCTTTAGGAACCAAGTATATATCCAACTCTAAAGCCCATTCACATTTCCACAATCTGAGCTCACTTTTCAATTTTGAATGGCCTTCACACAAGTATACACATGTGAAGAGACATCTGTGCAAAACAATGAAAAGAAAAGGAAAAGCAAGATTAATTAGGAGTCTAGTGGTATAAAAGACAGCTTATTCAAAGGAAATGCAGCATGGAACTAACTTGTTTGCTTTTTTTTAAAGCTACCAGTGTTATACCAAGACACTTAGTTTGCAATTGCTATTCCCCCCCTTTCCCCCCCCCCACACTTACTTCTTCATTCCCATTCAATATAAAGAGCTAGGTTATTTGGATTTCTGAATTCAATATACAAACCCAAGTCATCTAATGAAATAATATTTACTGCCTAAACACTGTCAAATTGCTTCCTTCCTTTAAAACTCAAAGCAGTAAACATCTGCACATGCAAAGCTTTATCCATCTCACTGAAGCCAATATGACTGAAGTTACACAGATGAGTTTACAAGATACCCTTTAAAACCAACTGCTCTTCAATGTTTCTGATTTCATTCACTTCTTTCTGGTGGGGTATGGGAGTGAGGCAAAGGAAGACATGGAAGGCTGTTGGGTCCATTATTTGTACAGCACACGTGTAAGCACAGCAATTCATAAAGAATCAATTCTATATTTCAGTACAGCAACTGGAAAACATTCTTGAAATTTCAACAGAGTTTCATTTCCAGTAACTTTGGACAGCTTAAAGATAAAGTTACCATTATCACATGAAAATTCTACCAAACTATCTCCTGTACTTTCCACAGTTTAAACTTTAATCCAGTCGAAGAAAACCAACTCATTTATATAAGCAAACTGTTTGACAGCCTGGCATTCCACAAATTCTGTCCTACCTCATCATGACCCTTCATGCATCTCAATTTTATGAACTAAAATATGTATCAAATCAAAAACAATGATTTACCTTACTAGTAACAGGTACTTTGCCAGTATTTATTCTAGATTTAATCCTTCCATTATTTTGAGAAAAATAGTCATGAAAATGAGTAGTTTGCTTCCCTCCCTTCCAAACATCCCCCTAATGTTGCTTAAAAATACGATTTCTATATTTTTAGTTTTTAAGATGTAAGTGATTTGAGACTCAATCTTGCAAGAGCTTGCACTAAACAGGGTCATACAACTATTCATATGAATACATGCTTGCAAGATCAGGCCCTAACTCCCCTAATCCACGTTATTAGTCTCGTATAATCATTTTCCAAGTGCTAAAAAAATGACTCGCCAAGCCTGGTACACCACAGTGTTAAGCAAACTCAGAAGACTAGCTAAAATTAAAGGATGAGCAGGGTAGTAAAACCCAGCCCAGAGAAGTGAAACCAGGCCGTTCTCCGGTTCAATCCCCCAGGGCAAACTAAGCGCCGTTGCTGGATACGTTCAAACAGCCTTGCGAGATCACCAACGGTTACCGGCCTTCGCACCGCCGCCCACCCCCCGCCAACGGAGGAGGAGAAGGAAGGGAACTTGCCCTCGCAAGAGAATCACCCACCCGAGGCAAACACCCCAGGCGAGAGCCAGGCGAGAGCCCCCTCCCCCGGCCCCGGCCCGCACTCACAGGATGCCGGAGCAGGAGGTGCACACGAAGCTGCCCACAGTCATGTCGGTGTAGGTGGGGCCGCGCTGGTCGCAGTCGAAGCACTTGCGGTTGGGCGGGAGGCTGCTCATCTCCCGCAGCAGCTTCAGGTGCTTCTCCTCCTGCTTCCGCTTGGCGCTCGCGGCCATCGCCCCGCCGGGGAGGGGAGAAGCCGGCAGGAGCCGGGCCCCGCACACACCGGGCGGCGGCGGCACGCAGGGGCCCGGGGGCTGAGGGAAGGCGGCGGCGGGCCCCCTCGGCCTCGGGGGGAGGCGGCGGCCGCGACGCGGGGAGGGGTCGGGACCAGGCCCACGCGCACCCGGGAGAGCGGCACCGAGGAGGCCAGGAGCGGAGCGGGGCCTGGGGCGGCTGAATAACGAGCTTAGGCGGAACCTGCGCGACACCTTGGCGTTGCGGGATCAGACAAGGAGAGCGGGGCCGAGGCGGGGGCCTGGGGCTGCTGCGCCGAGTGCGGTGGCTGCCTGCAGCGCCCCCTGCCGGCTGGGGGGACTCGCAGCTCCCTGATCTCAACCCGACAAAGGCGTGGCCACTGGGCTCTTACCTGGAGTGGCCGAGGCGGGGAGGAAAGGCCAGGGAGGGGCGAGGGCGAAAAGGAGGGATTCGGATGGGTGTGTTAGAGAGAGGGTGTCTTCCGCCCGCCCACTTCCTGGATTCCCCAATAAGGCAGACCTAGAGCTAGCCCAAAAGGGGGGGGGTGGGGAGGTTCCTGTGGACACTTGACCACAACTCAATCTTTTACATTTCCAAACACCTTTTTCAGACTGTCAGCTTCTTGGCAAAGCATCAACAGTCAAAACATTGTGGCAACCCCCGCCCCCCACACACACACAGTTTTCACAGGTTTGGCATTTTGATTAAATACCAACGTTTTCTGCAGCAGACACTTTTCCCAAACGTATCATTTAGTTGAAACTCCAGTTTTCCATCAGAAAACAGTTTTGAAGGAAAAATTTCCACCAGTCAGCACTCCCCTGAATGCAACCAAGCCCTTGCTGACATACAACAGAGACAGGGCTCACAGAAAGTTTTTCAGGAATGTGAATGTCATTGTCATGTTTGCAGTGTTGTTGCTCTCAAATGAACTCCCACAGAAAAATTATAAAAGACAAAAGCACCATGTCGCTTGTGGGCAAACACTTTTCACAAAACGATCATTCCATATCTGAATCTCCGTCCTCAAGAAAAACCTGCATAATATGGTTAAAAGGTGAGCCTGGGAGCTTAACATTCATAACATTTTTCAGAGTAATAGCCGTGTTAGTCTGTATTCGCAAAAAGAAAAGGAGTACTTGTGGCACCTTAGAGACTAACCAATTTATTTGAGCATGAGCTTTCGTGAGCTACAGCTCACTTCATCGGATGCATGCTGTGGAAACTGCAGAAGACATTATATACACAGAGACCATGAAACAATACATCCTCCCACCCCACTCTCCTGCTGGTAATAGCTTATCTAAAGTGATCATCAAATTGGGCCATTTCCAGCACAAATCCAGGTTTTCACACCCTCCGCCCCCCCCCCCACACAAACTCACTCTCCTGCTGGTAATAGCCCATCCAAAGTGACCACTCTCTTCACAATGTGTATGATAATCAAGGTGGGCCATTTCCTGCACAAATCCAGGTTCTCTCACCCCCTCACCCCCCTCCAAAAACCACACACACAATCTCACTCTCCTGCTGGTAATAGCCTATCCAAAGTGACCACTCTCCTTACAACGTGCATGAAAATCAAGGTGGGCCATTTCCAGCACAAATGCAGGTTTTCTCACCCCCCCCTTTTCCAAAAAAACACACACACACAAACTCACTCTCCTGCTGGTAATAGCTTATCCAAAGTGACCACTCTCCCTACAATGTGCATGTTAATCAAGGTGGGCCATTTCCAGCACAAATGCAGGTTTTCTCACCCCCCCCCCCTTTCCAAAAAAACACACACACACAAACTCACTCTCCTGCTGGTAATAGCTTATCCAAAGTGACCACTCTCCCTACAATGTGCATGATAATCAAGGTGGGCCATTTCCAGCACAAATCCAGGTTTTCTCACCCCTCCCCCCCAACACACACACAAACTCACTCTCCTGCTGGTAATAGCTCATCCAAAGTGACCACTCTCCCCACACTGTGCATGACAATCAAGGTGGGCCACTTCCAGCATAAATCCAAGTTTAACCAGAACGTCTGGTGGGGGGGGGGTAGGACAAAACGAGGGGAAATAGGCTACCTTGCATAATGACTTAGCCACTCCCAGTCTCTATTTAAGCCTAAATTAATAGTATCCAATTTGCAAATGAATTCCAATTCAGCAGTTTCTCGCTGGAGTCTGGATTTGAAGTTTTTTTGTTGCAAGATAGCAACCTTCATGTCTGTGATTGCGTGACCAGAGAGATTGAAGTGTTCTCCGACTGGTTTATGAATGTTATAATTCTTGACATCTGATTTGTGTCCATTTATTCTTTTACTTAGAGACTGTCCAGTTTGACCAATGTACATGGCAGAGGGGCATTGCTGGCACATAACATTGCTAGACACGAACAATCATGGTTGTAAAAAACTGGATTTATGGCGTATTAAAACAATCTGTAACCCACTAAACCCCCCTTTTTGTTAGACTGCAGAAGTGTTATCAGGTCACTTCACTTGCAAGTCTCTGTGCTAAATACTGTGCTAGAATATGTGCTAAATACTGATGCTAAACAATCTGTTCCACAGCCACTTGTTGTATTTAGCTGTGACACTGTGGCTACCTTTCCCAGACCGGAAGAACAACTCTGTGTATCTCAACACCTTTGTCTCTCTCACCAACAGAAGCTGGGCCAATGAACAATATTACCTCACCCACCTTGTCACTCTCATGCCATTTTCAGTCATTCAAAGGATTATAAAATGTTTGCCTTATTCAAATCTTATGTCTAAGCTTAAAGCCAAAGTTCGTTGATCCTTCTCATATAAAGAAATAAGGGATACCAAAATGTGGGACTAGTAGAGTGGCACAAAATGAAAAACACATTTTGTTATGTACTAGAGCTGCCTGTTTTTCAGCTAGCTCTACTTTGTACAAACTTACGTATGCAAAGATTTTCAGATGTGTAGTGTGAATTCATGCTAGAGCTTTCCAGAGCAAGAGCAAATAATTTGGGTTTTTCAAAGTAATTCAGATTTTTCAAGCAGAAACTGAAGGAGAGAGCACACCTCCAGTGAGGAAGCTCTTTATAAGATATCTAGTTCATAACTCATATCAGCTGTAACTATTTAAGGTTTATAATCTAAAGAAATTTATGCCACCATATAAACATTTTAGCCCATCTGGAGGTCTCCAGGTGTCTAGAATGGTTCATGACAGTGAGTGCCAACCTCAGGGCAGACTGCCAAAAAGCAGGGCAGAGACCCAAACTGGCTGTGTGTTCTACAGTTAGACTTCACCAATCCTACAAACCCCCCCCTCCCCCAAGACGTTCTGGTTAAACTTGGATTATTGCTGTGCACATTGTAAGATGAGCTATTGCCAGCAGGAGAGTGAGTTTGTGTGTGTGGTTTTTGGAGGGGGTGTGTGGGGGGGGGGGGTGGTGAGAAAACCTGGATTAGTGCTGGAAATGACCCACCTTGATTATCATGCGCATTATAAAGAGAGGTTTCAAAGAGGGATGGGCTATTACCAGCAGGAGAGTGAGTTTGTATGTGTGTCTGTGTGTGTGGGGGGGGGGGGGGGGGAAGAGTGAGAAAACCTTGATTTGTGCTGGAAATGGCCCTCCTTGATGATCACTTGATGATCACTTTAGATAAGCTGTTAGCAGCAGGACAGTGGGGTGGGAGGAAGTTTTGTTTCATGGTCTCTGTGTGTATATAATGTCTTCTGCAGTTTCCACGATATGCTATGCATCCGATGAAGTGAGCTGTAGCTCACGAAAGCTCATGCTCAAATAAACTGGTTAGTCTCTAAGGTGCCACAAGTACTCCTTTTCTTTTTTCTTTTTACGAATACAGACTAACACGGCTGTTACTCTGAAACCTGTCATTATGCAAGGCACTGCATTTAGCCGCATGGAGTGGAAATCTATCAACTGCATGAAAAAACTTGTACAGATACAGACAGACATCATCTTCCTTTCCAAATGCAAACAGATGGACATCGTACCAAAAGGACTGAAGGTAAAAAATCCATTACAATCTACATACCACACAGACTATGCTGACAGCTTGTGCCACACGCTCTCAAAGAAACTGCGGAATCACCTGATCAACATCCTCTACAGCAAACAGGGAAAGATTAAGAATGAGCTCTCAAAAATTGATACTCTCATAAAAAACCAACCTTCCACACAAACTTCCTCGTGGCTGGATTTTACTAAAACTAGACAAGCCATTTACAACGCACACTTTACTTCTCTACAAAAGAAAAAGGACACTAAACTTTCTAAACTACTACAGGCTACAAGGGGCCACAGCAATGGTCCCCTCAACCCACCCAGCAATATTGTTAACCTATCCAACTATACTCTCAGCCCAGCAGAAGCAGCTGTCCTATCTCGGGGTCTCTCCTTCTGCCCCTCCACCCCCTCGAACATGATACAGTTCTGTGGTGACCTAGAATCCTATTTTCGACGTCTCCGACTCAAGGAATATTTCCAAGATACCTCTGAACAACATAATGATCCACAGAGGCCTGCCTACCAACATTACAAAAAGAAGGATTCTAGGTGGACTCCTCCTGAAGGTCGAAACAGCAGACTGGACTTCTACATAGAGTGCTTCCGCCGACGTGCACGGGCTGAAATTGTGGAAAAGCAGCATCACTTGCCCCATAACCTCAGCCGTGCAGAACACAATGCCATCCACAGCCTCAGAAACAACTCTGACATCATAATCAACAAGGCTGACAAAGGAGGTGCTGTTGTCATCATGAATAGGTCGGAATATGAACAAGAGGCTGCTCGGCAGCTCTCCAACACCACTTTCTACAAGACATTACCCTCTGATCCCACTGAGAGTTACCAAAAGCATCTACAGCATTTGCTCAAGAAACTTCCTGAAAAAGCGCAAGATCAAATCCGCACAGACACACCCCTGGAACCCCGACCTGGGATATTCTATCTACTACCCAAGATCCATAAACCTGGAAATCCTGGACGCCCCATCATCTCAGGCATTGGCACCCTGACAGCAGGATTGTCCGGCTATGTAGACTCACTCCTCAGGCCCTACGCTACCAGCACTCCCAGCTACCTTCGAGACACCACTGACTTCCTGAGGAAACTACAATCCATTGGTGATCTTCCTGAAAACACCATCCTGGCCACTATGGATGTAGAAGCCCTCTACACCAACATTCCACACAAAGATGGACTACAAGCCATCAAGAACACTATCCCCGATAATGTCACGGCTAACCTGGTGGCTGAACTTTGTGACTTTGTCCTTACCCATAACTATTTTACATTTGGGGACAATGTATACCTTCAGATCAGCGGCACTGCTATGGGTACCCGCATGGCCCCACAGTATGCCAACATTTTTATGGCTGATTTAGAACAATGCTTCCTCAGCTCTCGTCCCCTAACGCCCCTACTTTACTTGCGCTATATTGATGACATCTTCATCATCTGGACCCATGGAAAAGAAGCCCTTGAGGAATTCCACCATGATTTCAACAATTTCCATCCCACCATCAACCTCAGCCTGGTCCAGTCCACACATGAGATCCACTTCCTGGACACTACAGTGCTAATAAACGATGGTCACATCAACACCACCCTATACCGGAAACCTACTGACCGCTATTCCTACCTACATGCCTCCAGCTTTCACCCTGACCACACCACACGATCCATCGTCTACAGCCAAGCTCTGCGATACAACCGCATTTGCTCCAACCCCTCAGACAGAGACAAACACCTACAAGATCTCTATCAAGCATTCTTACAACTACAGTACCCACCTGCGGAAGTGAAGAAACAGATTGATAGAGCCAGAAGAGTTCCCAGAAGTCACCTACTACAGGACAGGCCTAACAAAGAAAATAACAGAACGCCACTAGCCGTCACCTTCAGCCCCCAACTAAAACCCCTCCAACGCATTATTAAGGATCTACAACCTATCCTGAAGGATGACCCAACACTCTCACAAATCTTGGGAGAAAGGCCAGTCCTTGCCTACAGACAGCCCCCCAACCTGAAGTGAATACTCACCAACAACCACATACCACACAACAGAACCACTAACCCAGGAACCTATCCTTGCAACAAAGCCCGTTGCCAACTGTGCCCACATATCTATTCAGGGAACACCATCACAGGGCCTAACAACATCAGCCACACTATCAGAGGCTCGTTCACCTGCACATCCACCAATGTGATATATGCCATCATGTGCCAGCAATGCCCCTCTGCCATGTACATTGGTCAAACTGGACAGTCTCTACGTAAAAGAATAAATGGACACAAATCAGATGTTAAGAATTATAACATTCATAAACCAGTCGGAGAACACTTCAATCTCTCTGGTCACGCAATCACAGACATGAGGGTCGCTATCTTAAAGCAAAAAAACTTCAAATCCAGACTCCAGCGAGAAACTGCTGAATTGGAATTCATTTGCAAATTGGATACTATTAATTTGGGCTTGAATAGAGACTGGGAGTGGCTAAGTCATTATGCAAGGTAGCCTATCTCCCCTTGTTTTTTTCCTACAAACCCCCCCCCCCCCCCCCAAGACGTTCTGGTTAAACTTGGATTATTGCTGTGCACATTGTAAGATGAGCTATTGCCAGCAGGAGAGTGAGTTTGTGTGTGTAGTTTTTGGAGGGGGTGTGTGTGTGTGGGGGGGGGGGGGAGTGGTGAGAAAACCTGGATTAGTGCTGGAAATGACCCACCTTGATTATCATGCGCATTATAAAGAGAGGTTTCAAAGAGGGATGGGCTATTACCAGCAGGAGAGTGAGTTTGTATGTGTGTCTGTGTGTGTGGGGGGGGGGGGGGAAGAGTGAGAAAACCTTGATTTGTGCTGGAAATGGCCTTCCTTGATGATCACTTGATGATCACTTTAGATAAGCTGTTAGCAGCAGGACAGTGGGGTGGGAGGAAGTTTTGTTTCATGGTCTCTGTGTGTATATAATGTCTTCTGCAGTTTCCACGATATGCTATGCATCCGATGAAGTGAGCTGTAGCTCACGAAAGCTCATGCTCAAATAAACTGGTTAGTCTCTAAGGTGCCACAAGTACTCCTTTTCTTTTTTCTTTTTAAAGCACCATAATAATCTTACCAGGGAGTCACAGACAGTGCCAGGGATTTCCCTACACCCCCCCAAGGGGGTGTGTCCCCACCCGCCCCCCAGTTTTGTGAACTAGTTACATGCAGTGTTGCCAATTTAGAGATTGTTCGGAAATTTGAATTGAAATTGAAACATTAATACACACTTTAAAAGCATATACAGTGTATGATAAAATACATGTATCTGAAAAAGTATAATAGATTTGAAAAGTATGAACATAGACTAGCTTCCCTATACAGATGTTGTTTTTTATGACAGTGTCAGTGCATTCATTTCGGTGATGTTGGCCAACCTAATAATTTCAAATTATGATTTATAAGCAAAGTCTAAATGAGCTCTCCCTGACAGCTCGTGATGAGCTGGGGGCTGGAGGGAAAGGCTTCAGGACCAGATTGTATTTACATTCACACCTAATCTACCTAGGTATCCAGAAAACAGAGTGTTGCCCAAGTGATAGATTTTGGCTGGGGTTGGGTTACAAATCACCTGAATGCGGGTGTGGGAAGGTGTTATGAAATGTTGTTTTTCTTATTGTATGAGTAAAGGACAGTAGAACTGTACTTAGCCTGTGCTGATTGAGGGCAGAGAGAGAGAGAGAGAGGACAGGTATTTTGCTTGATGGTCTGCCTGAGTCACAAGTACTATTAGATCTGCCCCTCTCCACTGTTTAAAGACAAAGCTGATTTGGCTCCATAGATAGTCTTTGTTTTGTTAAGTGATCACTACAGCTGAAATCACTGATAATCAGGTCTGAGTGCTTAGACCTGCTGTGGGACAGTGTTTCTATGGAAGAGATGGCCCAGTCTGCACTAGCAGCGAGGTTCCCCCATTGAGAGCTCAGCTAAAATCACTGAGAGCTGGGTGGAACCTCAAGAGACCAACTCGCAGAGGTCACAGTGGCAGGTGGCAGCAGAAGGTGATGGCGTGGGGCCATTGGCAACAGAGCGATGGAGTAAATGGTAGCACAACGAACAACAGTGGCCAGAGCAAACAGTGAGCAGCTGGAGGAATGAGCAAGGTGCCTTCTTGCCCCCCACCTGAGAAATGAACTCATGTGAAAGCACCTCTGAACTCTGAGTCCCCACTGACCAAGGACAACACCGGTGAGTGTTAATAAGGTTGTTAAGAATGTTGGAGACACAACACAATTCACGTAAACAAACATGGCCTTGGCATCATAATTTCTATTTAAGCAAGAGATACCACATACTACAAACTGGAGGCCAATGTGAAGTGCATTGTCACTTGTTCATCCTGAAGTTGAACACTGGTTTGAACAAGACCAGCAAATGCTCACTATCTTTCCTCAAGAAACTCAACTGACTGGCTAGATGCATGTGGTGCAACAGTGAAAGACTCAACAGTTGAAAAAGTGAAGAACTCTCTCACCACAGTCAAAACATTTGCATACATGGCTGATGAATGCACCAATGCAAATGGTCATCAAGTATTAAGTCATTGTGTACATTATCTTGATTTCAGTGGTAGGCCAGTGGATGCATTTCTAGATGTTCAAGTTATAGAAGACAGATTGGCTGCATCTGTGACAACCCACATCTTAGAAGAGTTAAATGCTTATCAATGGGACCCCAAACAGATGAATGCTTGTGCATTTGATGGAGCTGCAAACTTCTCTGGAAGACATGGTGGAGCACAAGCTTTGCTCAGACAAAAGTGTAACCCTAATCTCTCCTATACACACTGCAGAGGGCATCTACTCCAACTAGCGCTAGTATGAGCTGCAGACTCATCAAAAGACATTTAAAAAGCTATAAATGTAATGTCTTCATTATATTCTTTTTTCAGCAAGAGTCCAAAAAGACTGAATATCTTGGAAAATATAGAAGATACACTGGGACTGAAGTTCAAATTAGTCCAACCTGGGAAAACCCTCTGGCTTTCTCATGAGCGATCCTTGGCTGTTGTCTTAAAATTACTCCAGCCATTATTACTGGCTTTGGAAAGTATCTACCAAGATGGGATGGATCTAAGTAGTGAGGCTGGTGGATTACTTTTGCTACTACATTCAGAGAAGACTATTGCCATTCTCTCTCTTATAAGTCTACTGTTGAAACCACTTGGGTCATTAAACAATGCCTTCCAGGCATCTGCTACAACAGTAGTAGCTCTTTGTCCAGCAATAGAAGCTACATTTGGATCAATCAGAGAGCTACCCATTGAAAAAGTACTGGAAGAAGCAAAGACTTCAGTCCAGAAGTTGACTAATGACGGCATTTATATTGAATCCTTAAGTGAAGCAGACAAGAAGCGTTTAAGACAACTGAAAAAGTACACAGACTTGATTCTTAAAATATATCTACAACAGCGACTTCTAGATTCCACTCAACTTCTATCGTAGCTTTTACAGATCCCTATCTTATAAAACACCAACAGTTGAGTGGAGTGAGGCACTACCAGCTATGGGGCTGCCATGTGCTCAGGACAAAATAGAGAATTTGAACACAGAGTGGAATATCATATGACAAATTAATGAAGATTTGACTTCAACTTCTTTTTTATCATCACTAGTGGCTCGATCCGATCTTTATCCTCTGTTTCCTGGGATGAAAGAAGTAGGAATTCATCTCTTGCTACTCCCAGTCACAACAGCTACAGTTCATTCTTTTTCGTCATGGAATAGAATTTTGTATTTTGAAAGATTTCAGAGTAACAGCCGTGTTAGTCTGTATTCGCAAAAAGAAAAGGAGTACTTGTGGCACCTTAGAGACTAACCAATTTATTTGAGCATGAGCTTTCGTGAGCTACAGCTCAGTCGCCTTCTGCCTGATCATGTTATTGCCGGCACAGAGTGCCCGAGGCAAGCAACAGCTGGGTTCGTTGCCCGATATGCGTCGCGCCAATGACCACAACGGGGTGGAGAAGCAGAGAGATTTATTTGGAGCTCCAAATAGGGCTCAGGGAGACTGAGCTGTCTCAAATCCTGCAGCAGTGCAGCAGATTCCAGTATACATTTTATACCTTTGCCTACTTCACTACACAAGCTTAAGCAACTAATTACCTGTTGCCCCGTACAATACCATAGCCAATCAGCTAAAGCAGCCAGTTGTATTTTTCCTCTGTAGCATTGCCCGAGCCTTGCCTTATTTGTTCCTATTTGTTACTAGTTTTTGCTAATCATTTCTGCCTTATCTATCTGTTTACCAGGCCAAAGCTGGCCTTGGCTGGCGAGCCGTGTGCAAACCTGTCTGTGTGCTAGCTTCCTCAGAGTTATGCAGGTTCACAGAGGGTTCAAGAAGCAAAGGGGCCTTGGTTTATCCGGGCTTAGAGCAGGAGGGCTTCATCGACACTTGTGGTCTTTCACCCTCCCGCCTTACCTAGTGTAGTGCCCAGTGTCCCCAACAATGTGAATGAACTAATGAGCATATCAGTTGAAGGAATGTAAGTACCAGACACACAAGAAGCCACCAAAGATGAATGCATTGCATTCAAGAAGTTCATTAACAGAGTTGTGCAAAATTATAACAAGAAACCAAGAAGGATGTAGATGTAGTGCTTCATAGAAGGCTTGAGTAGACAACTTTAATTTGTGTGATGATTTAAAAAATCTAATAAAATGGTCATGAAACATTTTTCAGTTTTTACTATGGTGCCATACAGCTCACCTTCACCCTCACGGTCTCACCCTTCATTGGCCCTGACCCTCCCCACTGTAAATTTGAACACACACGCCCCCATTTCAATTCCTGGGGAAAACACTGGACAGTGCCCTTGGGCATTCCAGTCTATTTTGCCATCCAGACTAGCTGGACTTAGTGATAGTGGGTTTCTATACACCAAAGATCACAAAAGATTCAGGTAGCTCCCATTCCCAAGAAACCAGTCATTTACCCCATCTCATTTTGTACCATAGATCGCTCACCAAAGACAACTCTTGTAACCAATCCTGTAATAAACTAACTAACTGGGGAGGGGAGGGGGGAAAAGAGTTATTACAAGGTTAAAGCAGGCAAACATATATACACAAATGAGTTGTAGTCTATGGTTTCCAAAAGATGACAGAGTTGTAGTGATCTGTCAGCTCTGAATGTCTTTTAGAGCTAAGCCAGGTTGACCCTGGGAATTGCTGTTTCTGTTTCCTAGCTCTGGTCAGAGTCCAGACAGCAAAGAGATAAAAAAATTTCCTGTCAGCTACTTTTTATTTCCTCCTTCCACAATTCAAAGCTGATGGGAGGAGCCCTTTTGCACTTTGCTTCTTCAGGTGTGTGAAGGGACAATTAACAAAGTCTTTGTATTGTGATGTCCCACAACACCCATTTATTTTTGATAGCCTTCTTGATGACCAGGAGATGATCCATCTTAACAGGTTCACAGTTTCAGAACAAACATTTTTTACAGTTACACAGCAAAAACATAAATATTACATTAGAGCATGGGATAAAGATAGTGTGAAATTAATGCATGCAACAACTTACACACATTTTATAAAGTCTGAACACATTGTGATAGGTTCAGTATCCATCTTAGCCATACTAACACACAGGTGAAGCAGACTGGTTTCCAGCAAATAACATGTCAGTGCTTGGCTGAGGCCTAAAGCCTTGGCAAGAGCTGGCACCTGGTTTGTTGGCATTACATAGCCCTTTAAATTTTCCTTTCTTCCCCAAAGTATGACCATTCATGATTTTTTTTTTTTTTTTTTTTACAACCAGAGACCAAATTGACCTTTTCTATACTAATAGAATGAGTTCAGTAAAAACTCTGCCATTTTCAATCATCCATTGTACCTTTATAACTTTTTCTGATTACTAGATTTCCAAGATGATCCCTACTTGATCTTCTCAAATTGCTTCAAGGAAATTATTCATTGACTATTTTAGAAAAGCTTAGTGAGCATTTTCAAAGTGATTTTTAGAAGAGAATTGTGTTTGTGAGAATATCATTGTCATAGATCTTTGTCTTTTTTGTTAAGTTCAGACATACACATTCTTCCCTTGCTAAATCTGGCTGCCCTTGATAAACCAAACACTTTTTTGATCAAAAGAAAAAAAAATAGAACTGTTCCATAGAATTTGTTGATCTCCTGGAGGAGCTCTTGGTGCTGTTCTGAATTAAATCTTCCCATATTGTACTGAAAGTGTATTTGGGCTTTGTAAATCTTCTTAAGGAATGCTTTTCAAGTGAGTACAGTATATTTGAAAGAAAGCAATTAGTGAATACATATCGCTATACTATGATTTAATTTACAAAATTGCTTAGTTGCTGTATCTCCATTTGATGAATATGAACATAACCTCATTCTTTTTGGAGGGTGGTGTGATGCTGTATGATTGAAGATGACCATTTGTCATCATTGCAACCACTGTTGTACAATTGCACTAAATCTGAATCAAAGTACTGGTATGTCATGTAAGGTATAGATGGAAAAGTTTTAATCTGCTAAACTGTTTATATGCATGTATCATCTTTGTATCTGAAGTTATGAATATTTGCTATGTATTTGTATCTCAGACATGTGTTTTGTTCTTGGTTGACACCCACAAGGTAGTTTTATATCTAGTCTAGTCAGCCCAGTGTTGATGAACCATTCAATTTTTGAGGGACCATTCAAGTTCTGATAGATGATTAAGGGAAATCAGCTCTTCAGTGAGTCTTCCTGCAGATGCCTTTGATAAAATGGATCCAATGGCTTCTTCTCTGATTCAGCAAGTATAAGGACATGTGATGAAGACATTTGATCTAAAACTCCATATTTTACCAGTAACTTTCCATCCTCGTTTGACCCTAGACTCCGTCTTGGCCAATAACTTTCCATGGATATGGGATGAGCTATAAATTGCAAGCGAAGACATCACTCCTTTGTCTTCATTCTCTGGACTGTAACTTTCTATGGAAGCCTTGAACAAAGGACTGAATGACCCCCAAGCTTTTGGTTATGATCCAGGGAGAGACTTTTGCATGCCTGCAGAATTACCATGTGTGCTATGATCCTGACCTGCAAACTGTAAAAATCAATTGTAATGTGTATGATTCCTTAACCATTTTATAAATCTCTTATTTTCATATCAGTAAACCTTCTTAGTTACTAAAGGATTGGCTACAAGTGTGATTTTTCGGTAAGATCTGAGTTATATATTGATCTAGGAAAGTGACTGATCCTTTGGGATTGGAAGAACTTTACATATGATGAATCTGGTTTTCAGTAACCTCTCATCAGAAAGACCAGGTGTCAAAAGGGTTGAATTGCCCAGACTGTTTAGCTTCTTGTTAACCAGTGTGGTGATACAGAAGCTTATTTTGTTACTGGTTTGGTGAATTTAGAATAACCACAGGTTTGGGGTGTTTCTGCCTTACCTTTATCAGTATGTCCTGAGTTTGGCATTCACAGCTCTACCCCACACCAGCCGCAGTCATGGGTGTAGTTAAGATCCAGCTATATTATGCATTTAGAGCCTAATTCCTCACTTCTGAAGCCAAGAATAATTTTAACATTGACTTTAGTGGAAGCAGGATCTGAACCTTAATATTTACCCCTGTGGTTTTGTTGAAGCAAACAATCATGGCCAAGATCCTCACTTGATGTTATTTAGCATAGCTTTATTGACTTCAGTTGAGATTTTATAATGGATTTCAAGGAGTTGTGCTAATTTACATCAGTTGAGCACCTGGCCTCGAGTCTTAAATATTAAGCAAATATTGCACTGTCCTCCAATTTCTCTGCCTCTTATAATGAAAGCTTCTGATCTGTATTGAAAAAATAATTAAAATTAACTACCATAATCTTATATACCTGCCTTTGCATTTCTAAAGCACACATCTCTGTAATGTCTAGGCATGATTAATATATCTATCACACAATTAAGAATACTGTTGTTCCAACCTTAAAAGAACTAAATGCTCTGCTCCTTTCCTTCTTCATTTTTCACTTCTCTCTGAAGGGTTATTATTCTTGTTACTTAGCAAATATGCGCAAAACTTCTACAGCTAACAGCAGCTTTTAACTTTTGCTTTCTATGAACTATGCTAATTCAGGAGGTTTTCAGGTTGCAGATGAACTTGCTTTTAATAAAAAAAGTTAAAAGCCAGCTGGACCATTGGCAAATGCTTTGGAAAGCAACGATTAGCTGGCAATTAATTTCTAAAATCCTTTCTTTCTGCAGTACAGGTATTATGCATAACAAATTAGATGTTACTCCCATTATAGTCAAAGGCAGTTTTGTCATTGACTTTGATGGGATTGGTCCCAACTTTACTTTGAATGTTATGAGTATATTTGCATGACTGTCACATTAGAATGTTACACTTTCTTTGAGAGAAAGAACACAATTTTTATTAAAAACACGAAAGTTTAAGGCTAGCACGTGAAATCCTGCCCCTATTGAAGTCAGTGGCAAAACTCCCACTGACTTCACTGTGGCCAGGATTTCACCCTAGTCGGTCCATTTAACCGTGGTTAACAGGTGCCAGAAGCTGGGAATGGGTGATAGGGAGTGGATCACTTGATGATTACCTGTTCTGTTCATTCCCTCTGGGGCACCTGGTATTGGCCACTGTCGGAAGACAGGATACTGGGCTAGATGGACCTTTGGTGTGACCCAGTATGGCCATTCTTATGTGGAGGTCTGGTCTACTCTACAGACCGACATCAATATAACTACATTGCTCAGAGGTGTGAAAAATGTGCATCAGAAAATCAGGCCACTTATATTGATTTAGGTACCTAACATTAGGCATTCAAGTTTTAAAATTATGACTCCAACAGACCATCTGTGACAGAGTGTAACCCTCTGTCACACACTGTAAACACAATTGTAATGTTTGTATAAGTGTGCCTCTAAGATATTTAAACTCATAATTTCCTTATCAGTATGTCATAGAAAAATGCATGTAGCAGCATTACATGTGAAATTATAAACATAAACTGAGATCATGACTAAAAGTATGTTTTCCAGAGAAGTCTGAGGAGTGGCCAAACCACTTCCTCAGAGACAAAGGGCAAGCTGACACCTCAGCCAGGTATAAACCACCTCAGCCAGGTGTAAACCAGATGGACCATTATCTGCTAAGTGGACATTCTTTGGCAGGAAAGGGGGCAGAGGCAAAAATCTATATCTTAGCAAAGAATCAGAATGGAGTTTCCTTGCACACACACAGCTTGTTGCCTTGTTTCTGGCTGGAAATGCTTCTCAAAGGGAAGACAGAACTATAAAAAGAAGGGGAAGATACCCCTCTCTCTCCCTGCCCACTGCATTCACTACATCTGAAAAAACAAGGGAAGTGGCCATTAGGCTTTGGAGGAGGAGTCCTGAACTAAAGAGTTTGGCAGTAAGACTGCTAAAAGTATGTGGTGAGAGAACTCTGCTTTTAATCTAGTAGTTTTTTTAAAAAGAAAAGGAGTACTTGTGGCACCTTAGAGACTAACCAATTTATTTGAGCATGAGCTTTCGTGAGCTACAGCTCACTTCGTCGGATGCATACTGTGGAAACTGCAGAAGACATTATATACACAGAGACCATGAAACAATACCTCCTCCCACCCCACTCTCCTGCTGGTAATAGCTTATCTAAAGTGATCATCAAGTTGGGCCAACTTGATGATCACTTTAGATAAGCTATTACCAGCAGGAGAGTGGGGTGGGAGGAGGTATTGTTTCATGGTCTCTGTGTATATAATGTCTTCTGCAGTTTCCACAGTATGCATCCGACGAAGTGAGCTGTAGCTCACGAAAGCTCATGCTCAAATAAATTGGTTAGTCTCTAAGGTGCCACAAGTACTCCTTTTCTTTTTGCGAATACAGACTAACATGGCTGTTACTCTGAAACCTAGTTTTTTTTAAGTTAGGCACCAGTAATTGTTTTATCTTTATTTTTCTTGTAACCATTTCTGACTTGTGTCTCATTGGTTGTACTCAAAAATCTATCTCGTAGTTAATAAACTTGTTTTATCTAATCCAGTGTGTTCCAGTTGAAGTGTCTGGGTAACTTCATTTTGGGTAACAAATTGCATGCATATTATCCCCTTAAAGGAATAACAGGTTTAATATACCTGTACTGGCCAAGACGGGGTGGACAGTACAGGACACGTTTCTAGTAGGACTGTCAATTAATCTCAGTTAACTCATACAATTAACTCAAAAAAAATTAATCACAATTACAGTTTTAATAGCACTGATGAACAACAGAATACCAATTGAAATTTAGCATATCTGGCACGTAAATATCTTGGAACACCGGGTACGAAAGTGCCATGCAAATGCCTGTTCTCAGTTTCTGGTGACACTGTAAATAAGAAGAGGGCAGCATTATCTCCTGTAAATGCAAACAAACTTGTCTTAGCAGTTGGCTGAACAAGAAGTAGGACTGAGTGGACTTGTAGGCTCTAAAGTTTTACATTATTTTGTTTTTGAGTGCAGTTATGTAACAAAAAAAATCTACATTTGTAAATTGCACTTTTGCAACAAAGAGATTTTGCAACATTTTGCAACAAAGAATTTTGCAAGAAAGAGATCGTACTACAGTACTTGTAGGAGGTGAAGAAATGGTATTTGTTTTTTTACAGTTCAAATACTTGTAATAAAAAATAAATATAAATTGAGCACTGTACACATTGTATTCCATGCTGTCATCTAAAATCAATATATTTAAAAATGTAGAAGACATCTACAAATATTTAAATAAATGATATTCTATTATTCTTTAATAGCGCAATCACACGATTAATCACAATTTTTTAAATCACTTGACAGCAGTAGTTTTTAAGGGGAAAATCTGGGATTGGGAGTGTGTTGGTGGGTCATCCTCTGGTACTCTTTAGGGCTAGTAAGAGCCAAAGTGTGTCTGAATGGCTACAGCACACAGATATAGTTGGGAGTGGCCGAACATGCTGGAGGCTGTTTGTGAGCAGTTCAGATTAGCAGCTACAACAACAAGGCATTGAAGCCTACCCCAGGTTACAGGGCAGGGGTCACACAGCTACTCACTGGTCTGGATTGTACCCTGCTATGTCATACCATTTTTTGGGCAGCATATATATAAAACTTAATTCCAAGTTAATTCAAACCCTATTTCATCTCCCAACAATGGTGTGGAGATATATTATGGTGCCTTTAAACTGTATACATGACAGAACTGAGCAATCAAATCAATTTATTGCTGTAACTCTTACTCTTCCTCCCTTTTCCTGCTTCTATTGTTTGTTTTGCTCACATCTAACATTAGATTGAAACGTCTTCAGAGCAGAGTTCTTGCCTTTTTATTTTGTCCTCTCAAGTGCCAAGTGCTATGTAAATAATAAGAATAATCCCTAGGTTTCTCAGGCTCTACTTGTCTCCTGCGCTTTCGCTTTATCAAATATCTTTTCTGTTCTCTTATCCTCAAACCCAAATGTCCCCTTCCTACAGCCTCTTTGTCCCTACTTCTGCAGTTTTCCCTCTTTGTTGTCAGCTTTAGGCTCCTGCAATTGGGAACATGCTGGTCAGCTGTTCATTTTAAAAGTATTTCATCCTAGCTGCACCTGCTATGGCCTTTAAAATTATTCATAATAGCAATAAGTAAATTAGCAATTTCTTATGCCTATGAGTTTGATTTTTTTTTTTAAATAAAAAGCAAAATTTAAAAGCTAGTGCAGCCACAGGTCATCATTTCTGAAAGCCACATCTTTCATAATGCACAATATCAGTACATACTACAATTTACATTCTAAAGGAATACTTACCAAGAACAAAAGAAACAAAGATTCAAGAATGCACAGAGGCAATTGTGAGATGAAGCAAATTCCCTGTGCTTGTCACAAGAATTGAGCTCAATAATGTCCATTTTAAAGCAATTAACCCAGCAGGCTAAGTGACAAGGAAAACAATCATGCTGGAAGATTAATGGGCTATTAAAACCATCTTGTCTCACTACTGATGGGCCTACAAAATTAAACCTGAGATTAGGTGTATAGGATTGGGGCCAACTGCTAGTGCCATATTTGCATGTGAAGGATTCTTTCAAAATGTTAGCAAAAATTACAGCAAGTCTCTCTGATAGGAAAGGTTGCTATTACACACCAGGAAAAAGTTAAACAAAAGCATAATATGCTAAGTGGTCATGTCTGGTCCCACTTAAAGAGATGTGTTTACATTTTTAAATTAATGTAAATATTTCAATTAATTATTAAAATGCAGGAAAGTCATGGTAACATTTCTAGAAATTAGCAACGTTGAACCTTATTTCAATCAAGAAAATGTAGCTATGGGAAACAGTCAAATAAAAATGGTTGAATTACAGTATTTCTATTTAAGAATTTTTTTTTAAATGTTTCCCATGCACTGCCTTGAAATTAACCTAATGAAAGGGGAAATTATTTATAGCCCTGCGTTTCCCTATAAAAGCTCCTTGTAGGAAGCAGACTGCATTGTAGAGAGGAAGGAGTAATCACAGCAGTTTAATTTTCATTAATCCATAAGCAAACTTTGGCTAACTTTTTTAAAGCAAATTTTGAGTGCCTGTGCCAGGTGCTAGACTGACATGTCAGAAGACTGAAGAGCCCTGATTATTCACAGATGAAGTGTAGCACAGACATCAGAATACTAGGGTTCCCAAATTTGCCCTACTAAAATATTAAAAAACCCATTCCAATAGAAATCACTTTTACCGATTGACAGGGTAATTCATTTTCCATTTCTTTTCAATCCTTGGGTGCTAATTGTGATGGTGGGGTTACCACTCCATAGTGAATTGTTTTGAAACCTCCAATTTATTTCACATAGGCCTCTTAAAAGCTGTCATGATTAAAAACTTCCAATCTGAGCTGGATTTGAACTGTGAACTTTGGTCTTTCATTGTTCTGAATCATTTTGATGCAAAGGGACAGGAAGAGAAAGATGGATCAGGAAAAGCAATTAACAGGAAGATATAAGAAGTGTTAGTTAATATAGGCCATCAGCTACTCCTAACATAGGTCAGCCCCTCTTCCAGCTCCCGGGTGTATAAGACAGACTCATAGATTTCCTTACCAATATGTAACGTATGGACATTTTGAATCTGGCCCTAAACCAAGAGAAAATATTACTTGACGGGATAAATGAATGAGCAAAAGAAAACTACCCAGAAACCACTACCGTGAACATGTACAAGGCCAAATGTGTCACCTGAGCTCACAGATGCAGTCACAGGCTAAGGCATTCGGAGCAGGAAGTGCTTTTCTGTTAAACTACATGGGGTGCTTATTGTGAATATGTGAGTTTGTAAAAACACCTTAAGGAAAGAGCTAGGGAAAGGAGGGGACAAGGATTAAAAGACACATAAGTAACACAGCTACCACTCTGAAATAAGTAACAAATCAGATCTTATTTCCAGATGATCTTACAAGGACTCATTTTAGATAGAGAGGCCTACAGCTGTCCTCTGCCCAGCCATGCAGGCAGGGCCGGCTCCAGGCACCAGTGAAGGAAGCAGGTGCCTGGGGCGGCCAATAGAAAGGGGCGGCACTCCATCAGTTATTGGGGCGGCACATCCAGGTCTTCGGCGGCGGGTCCTTCATTCCCTCCCTTCCACTTCGGCACCTCCAGCACCAGCGTCCCGGGGCAGGGAATCACTCCGGCCCCTCAGGAGTGGTGTGATCAACCAGGCCAGCCACTGCCCCACCCGGACTCCTTCAGGATCCACTTGCCTGGAGGGGCCCAGCCAAGCCCCCCACACTGTCCCTTCCCCCGCGCCCCCAACTGGCAGAGACTGGCCAGGCTTCTGCATCGGTCCCAGGCAGCTCAGCTCAAGGGAGACAGGTGGGGTCCCACAGATGGTGGGAAGCAGAGACTGCCGGGAGCCAGAGGTGCACTGGGGTCCAGCCAGAAGGCAGAGAGAAGCTGGCAGGAGGCCAGGGGTGGAGAGGAGCCGCCAGCGGGCAGGCCAAGAGGAGCAAGTGGTGGGTAAGGTGTGGGGGAGCTGGCGGGATCTCAGGGTACAATGCAAGCAGAGCAGGCCGGGGCCCTTTCTGAGCATGGGCCTGGCTCCATGGCGCCACTGTAAACCCAGCACTGCTCACAAACGGCTTTCTGGCATGCAAGTCACACTGTGAGTGTCTGTGTATACCTGAAGCCTTCCAGCCATAGTTGGGTTATACTCTGCTGCTCACCAGCCTTCATTATGCTGCAGGGTGACCCCAACACTCCCAGTCCCAGATTTTCCCCCCTGCAGTGTATGTCTTGTACTGCCCAGCCTGCTCCTGGACAGTCCAACTATATTAAGTGTTATTCCTTATACAGTACAGCAACATTTACAATATACAGCAGCTTACCCCTTAAATAGAGTTATCCAGACACTTCAATTTAAACACCGGATTAAACAAAACAAGTTTAACAAAAACATAGATATTTAGTAACAAGAAACAATGAGACATAAGTCAGAAATGATACAAGAGAAATAAAGATAAAAATGCTTTAAGCACCTAGCTTACCAAAGTAGTTACCAGAGTAGCAGCTGTGTTAGTCTGTATCCACAAAAAGTAGGTACGTTTCTCACCACATGCTTCCAACAGCATTACTGACCAAACTCTTCAGAATCAGTGACTGCTTCTTTTGTCTTCTCAGGTGCAACAAGTGAGATGGATAGGGAGACAAAGGAGGGCTGAGAGGATGTTTGCCCCTCCTTTTTATAAATTTCTGTCCTTCTTTGAAAAGGATTTCCAGCTGAGAAGCAAGGGACAGGTGGTCTGGTGGAGGAAGGATGGCCAGTTGATAGGTGATGGCCCATCAGCTTTGACGACACCTGGAGGGAGCATCAGTTTGCCCTTTGTCTTTGAGAAATGGATTTAGTCACTCCTCAGACTTACCTAGGAAACACTTCAGTCATGATTTCATCTTATGTTCATAATGATGTTGCTACATGCATTTTACCATGATATTACTGATAAGGTTTTTTTTCAAATGATACCTCACACCTTGCTCATAAGACATGCCTTGTACAAACATTACGAAAATGCTGTTTAGGGTGTAATTACAGGGGTGCATTCCATCACAGGTCCACAAAAGTAACCACATAATCCTTTCCATCTTCAGAGTGTTTATAGACATTAAGTAAATAATGTCATCTCCTGATGCCACTGGGATGAATGGGGGAAAGGGGTGGAGTCGAAAGCTTTTCAGGAGGCCCTGCCTACAATTTAAGTTTTATTGGCATAAAGCATACAAGTGGTGTCAGCCGGTATCGTAACGAAGGAACAGGTGCCATGATTTCCATGGGGAGTTCCTGAGTGTGTCCATCTTGTAGTATTAGCCATTTCTGGTTCATCAGAAGGCAGTCACATATTGGGAGGGCAGTTCCAAAGTCTCTCTTCACTCCCAAAGCTAGACTTTCTTCTCGACTTTTCAGTGAGAAGTCTGTTTGTATTTGTGATTGCTCAGTAGTCACTTCTCATCTGCCCCCTTTGTGGTTGGACAGTGAAGATGAAAAGGGATCACAATTTCAAGCTCTCCTCTCGTGTTACAGTGTCCTTGGATGTCTACCAGGCCTCATGTTTCCCAGATTCTATTTCCAGTCTGTAATTAGAGACAGTCTGTTGCAGTAAGTTTGTCTGCAAAGGTGGAGCTTCTGTGCTGAGAACCGTACCACTAGAGGCTGTTGTGTGGGGTTTATTTCCCCACTCCCTGTCCATCCTTTTCATTTTAGCATGTGACCAAACCAGTTCAGAAAGCAATCATGGAAATGGCAGTTTTGTTATGGCTCTGGATGTTCACATGGTTAAGTGTCTGGAGCAATATGATGCAGAGTGCTGCCTGTCCTCCTGGTCTTTCACAAGAAGGCTGTTACAGGCTGCCTTTTAGAAGATCCTTGTGGGGACTCTTTTGGATGTGGCTCTGGAATCCTCTCCATCTGAAACAGAAAGAGTAATTCACATTCCTTATCGTAGGCAGCAATACTAGAATAATGGGGAGCCATTAAAGGATCATGGTGTCCTTCGCGGATCTGCCATATTGGAATGTTAAGGTGCAAGACAGCCTAGAGTTTTGGGAAGAGAGACAGGCATTAATGGAATTATTAGGAAATGATATGGACTAGAGTAATGCCCCTGATGGGAGAAAAAGTGCCTTCTTAGGATCCCAAGATCTGAATCATGGATTTTAGAGATGGAAAAACATTTTAAGTCATCTAATCCATCTTGCTGCTATCTCTGAATTAAAGGGGGGAGGAGGAAGAATTGATGTTACAATTGATAAAGCTATAAAAATCAAAATCCATTTTGGGCAGTTTGTCTAAGTTAAAGCTATGAATACCAAAGTGACAGAAACTCATCCAGTTTCTCTGGACAGGAACTGCTTAATTTCCAGTACTAACATTTCTGTAAACTAATCCATTCTATGAGCTTGGGATGGGAAATTTTCTGTGTAAAGCATTTCCAAGTCTATTGCCTGGGCCCCTAGATCTTTTCCATTTGTTGATGGGCATTAACTCCATGCCATGTCAGGGGTGAGTTAAATAATGAACACTGAGTGAAGTCTGATTCTGTCTGTCGTTGCAAAAATACTAGCTGGAAAAGCAAAACAATGAGAATAAAGAGAGACCTTTGTTTCCATGTGTTAATGAATCTGTCTTGTTGCCTCAGCAGCCTGATTTATGGAAACCACCAGTACCAGCTACTGTTGGGTTGCAATAGAACCAGATTTGGTGAAAAGAATTATAGATGACCTGACATACATTTTGACTGAGGGACATGTGATGTGAGAACAGACAATGGAAGGAGTTTAAAAACAAACAAACAAAAAAACTCCTTATATTTATCCACATCTTACAAAAATGCATGGATCCTGTCTGAAGCCCCCCAGTAACAGGGTAGCTGGCCCATTCAATGAAACTGAGCTCAGCACTCCTGTTGCAGTCCACATGCTCCCACTTGGGCCAATTCAGAAGGCCTGGCAGCACCTCAGGAGCTATAGGAGGTCTGGTGAGATCCAATGAGAGAACAGAGCAGACTGAGTCAATCAGGAGTGAGGCAGGAGAGAAGAGAGAAAAGTGGCTCCTGGGAGAAGACTAAAGGTAGGAGAAGCAGCAAGAAAGGATTGGTGGCTAGTGTCCCCAAGTCAGAGAGCCAGGGCCATAGGACTGAAGGCGGTGGCGACAGCAGCAGAGGGAGCAGCCTGCTGACTAAGCTATAGAGCCAGAGCCAAAGGCCAGAAAGGCCCGAAGGAAAGAGGAGCAGCAGAGCAGCTTATCTGATGATGTCTCCTTGCTGGAGAGCTGGAGCCAGAGGAACAGCAAAAGGCAGATACTTCCAGCAAAGAGGTTGTGAGAGCTCTGGGTGGGAAGAACAGAAGGGCTTAGCTGCAGCCTCATCCGTGAGGTTGTGGTCTGAGGAAGAAGTTTCTTGTGACAGAACTGTAATAGGAAGGATTAATGAGACAATGTCCCATAATCATTTGAAGGCACAAGAAACACGATGGAATTGTTGAGAGCAGAAATGACTAGTACCTGGTAACTGTGGCTATCTAGTTGGAAGAGAGGACAGTGAGGCGTGGCAATAGAGTCTTAGTCTCTAGTGAAGAAAAACAAGGTTGGTGTCAACTATAATTTGCTGTAGATTTTCTTTCCCACGCCTATTTCTAAAAGTTTAGAATATAGAGAAGAGACTATGAAAACTGCTCTTTCTATACATCACATAACATTCTCCTCAACAGTGAAATTCAGCTATTCAATAGGAGTTTTGGAGAGGACTGAGGGTGTTAAGGTCCCATGAGCCTGACGTTCACAGTATTATGCCCTCCCCCCCACACACTTTCCTATTCTTCATTCATTTCATTTGTTTTTGTATCGAAGCCAGTGAGTCCAAGCCAGATCATCAGGAGAGGCGCCTTAGACACTCCTACACTATTGGGACAGTCAGGAGAAAAGGATCCTCCAGAAAAGCTAAGTGACAAGCAGCTAAAGGTTCCCCCCACCCTCTTTTTGGCCAAGAAAGATTTCATTCTGATTGGCCGGGCAATGAGATTTACATGAAGATCTGCTTTTCCATTAAAAATACATATGTGGGCTTCAAAGAGGCAGATCCACCCACCATTGTCACTTTACCAGAAAGAACATTGTTAAAAGGAAGAAAGGTCCTTTTCCAAAAATGTGTCGGAGCGATGACTAGTAATACTGTAAGTAACACTGAGCACAGGAAGGAAAATCAGAGGGCATCATTGTTCCATTTCAGTCTGTATCAGAGGCCTAAATACTACTTACCACTCACTTCTCTGGAGAAGCTCTGAGCCAAAAACCACAACCAAACAGCCCCGGAAAAGGGGGAGATCATAACAAAGTTAGTCTGACAAAAGGTCTGTTGTGGGTGCTAGGCATGCATTCCCACAACATATGATCATCCTGCACCTTTGATTGAAGGTGATCTCTTAACAATAAAGCCCACCTCTCCCCTTACTGAAGCCTGGACAGAATGTCCTTCTGAATTATAGTCACCATCTACAGGGAGAGATTCAGAAGCAGTAAAGGCTAATCTTGGCTTGCAAAAGAATGCACTTATGAGCTGTGCTGCTCTGTGGAGCCCCACTCACTGTGACTGGTTATTAGGGGGGCAGGGGATAGAATAAACTAGGGCCACTTTTCAGCGAGCTGCCTTAACCAAAGCCTACATCACCAGTCTGCAAGTGCATCTTTCTTGTGCATGTCACAGTGGATTCCACACCTGCAAACTGGCCTAGTGAGAACTAAATATTTGCTCCCTGTTGGTAATGAAGAGTTTCCCAGGGCTCTCTCTTCCAACGGAAAAGGGCCCTGAACATGCAGTGTTTTTTTATTCTGCCAGGGAAACATTGCTTAATCCGGGCAAACAAGGAAGAGAACAAACAAATGAAATGCCGGATCCCAAAGTGCTACAATAAACTAAACATAATAGGGCAAATCCCAAAGGCCTCCTTTGTTTCAGTCAGTCCTTGTTCAGGCAGGGCCAATTCCTGAAGGTGCTGAACACCTGGAGCTCATTTATTTCACCACACTACAGCCACAGCCCTCTCAGCTGCTAACCCCGCTCTTCTCCACCTCCTGCTACAGCAACATCCCATAATACTATGTACAGAGCATTTGGCCCTATGGAGAAGCGCAGCTGGGGAAGCTTTGTACGTTTCAGAAGGGGTACAGACTTGTCACTAAACTGCATAGGGCCTGCAACAGGAGCCTTTCTTGAGTACAGAGTGCGTCAAAAGTTTTAGTTACCTCAGTAGATAGGAGCAGATGGGCAAAGAAACTAACCACTACTAGCCGGCATCCCCGGGCTCCCACAACAGCCAGACCTCCAAGGCCCAGCTTGAGAAGGGAATTTCATCAATGCCACAGCCACTCTTGTAGCTTCTGCAGCAGGATGTTGAAAATCAGTATCCCTGACCCCAGCCAGTCCTTGATCTCTGGCCACTGAAAGTATCCTCCCATCCCAAAACACAATCGTGGCTTATCTTTATGCTATTTCCCTGGGCCTCTTCCTACCCTACCATCTCAAGACTTCTTTCCCTACAACTCTTCTGAGGTTGTCCCTGCTTCCAGGGTTAGGATTTTAGAGCCTATTTCCAGCCCTAGTTTTCTGCTCCTGGAAATCAATTACTGTTCAGATGGTCTCCCTAAGACTCTCACTACTACCAACATCTCCTGTTTATAACCCTTCTCCTCTTTCTCCCTGCATCTGGGCTGCATCTGCAATTAGTGTTTATGATTCCCTGGGCCTCCCCTCAGGTGCAAATGTGAAGGTTAATTGGCCCCTCCTGAGCCATCTTAACCCCTTCACATCTGGTGTGAGGTGAACACCTCATCACAGTGTAAAATATTATGATGTCCTGATGAGTCAGTTTCCCAGATGACAAGAGCCTGAGAGAGACACATGTTTTATAAAATGGTCTGGAGGAAGTGCATGTACAATCCTAACAGCAAAAAGGGCATTTTAAAGAGGCCCCTGAAGTGGATGAAGGATGAATTGTGCTTTTATATATATATGTAAACCAGGAGTTCCCTACAAAAACTTTAGCCCCTCGAATTAGTGTTTGTAAAACATTTTGTACATGAACAGAGCACCAGAAGTGTTTAGTATGGTGATTATTAGTTGAGTTTCTTTCCGGGAAGTGCGAGCTGTCGATTTTCAGAAGCTCTGAAAATTAGGCCACTTATTTAGGTGCTGACTTTGGGCATTTTTTGCTTCAGTGGTGCTATGCCGATTTATACCAGTTGAGATAGTTCCCCTTCTCTCCCTCTTTGCAGGAACTGCTAAGGGTACAGGATACATCCCGTATCAGAAATATGAAACTGATACTATGCTTGATCTTAGCTAAAAGACCAAGAAGATACTTGGGCCTTTTCTGGAAAGCACCATGTAATTTCTCTTCTATAAGAAAACCAGCTATTCTAGGTGGAGACCCAATAACAGTGGTGTGCATTGGACTCTTTCAATACTTTTTGGGCGTTAACTGCTGCAGCCAAACCATGACAAGTTTCATTGTGATAACTGAGTTTCTGGCAGTAGCCAACGTGCAGAGGTGAGGCAAGCCAGTGAGTCAGGATGAAAGTAAGGTTTTTCTTTTTTTAAATAACAAATGACAAAGGGACAAAGTTAAGCTGTCAAACACTGGTCATTAACGAGAGTGGTCCCAGGGCAGTGGCTGTGGTCCACAGTTGCTAGACCAGTTAGGAGAAAATGACATGTAATAATGAGGAAGAAGAACTGAATAGTCTTGTTCATTCAGTCAAGCATATAGCAGTGTCAATTGCAATCTTAAAAATCTTATAATCACAACAAAAGTGTACAAGCTGGACAACATTTTTAAGGAAGTCATCATATTTAATCCAGCACCATAGTAAAAGATGAACTACAAATTCCAGGATGAAACTTTCTGGTGCTCAAGAAAAAGTGTTTTCAGTAAAAGGCCCCCCATCTGTAGAACTCCGATGCTAAGGAGCGGAATGGACTCATAACTCACTTGTTATTATTAATTATACTTTGTACTATAGTAGTGCCTTGAGGCCCCAACCCTGTTGTGGTAGGCAGTGGTGCAAAAGTATAACAGAGACAGTCCCTGCCCTGAGAAGTTTACAGTCTGAGGACAAGGCAAGAGACAACAGATGAATGCAGACTCAGGGAACATAAGGTAACAATGAGAGCTACTGATCCACATGATAGAATGTGGTCTCAGTACACCAGCTGCCTAACCACTGTTGATTTTTTTTTGTAGGCCCCATAGCAAAGGAAATTTTTAAAGGAAGAATTTAATGGAGGACAATGTAGTGGTTCTGCAGATTTTTATGAAGAGCAATTCCCATGCATAAGGGGCAGTGTGGGAGAAAACGCAAATGTGCTTGTCAGAAAATGGTACAAATGAGTAATCATGAAATGAGGAGGAAATAGTCTGCAAGTAGACATCAGGTTATTCTTTTAATCTCTTTCATGGTTCCTACATGGTTTGGTGAGAGGCTATACGTAGGGTAGATAAACACACACCGAAAAAAGGAGAACAAGAGGCAGAGGCAATACAAGCTTTTGAGACTGCTGAGCAGAACATACCACTTACTTGTACGGATGCTGATAGCTGGAAAAAGGCACCTGCCAAATATAAGGCTTTATGAGTTTTACCATTGGTTCCAGTGGGAACAGAGTTAAGCCAACGTTGAGAACTTTTGGAATCCCATTCTTTAAACCCTCCCTATTTCCCTTGATTTATCAAAGCTCTTAAGCAGTTTGATGAATAGGGATGGAATTACTTAGATGCCTAAGGTTAAGCAAATGTTTAAGTACTTTGATGAACTGGGACATTAGGCCTTACTGTCATGAATAGTTAAACCTTCTATTTACTTCTTCACTGGGAACACTCACAGTAATGAGAACTAGATTTAGGACTAAGTGCTGGCAGTACTTGGTCCTAAAGTCACATATTCAGTGGGCCTGACCCTGCAACGTTGGAGTAAAAGGGATTTTTGCCATTGATTTCAAGGGGAGCAGGAATAGGCCTTAATCCTTTATATTAATTTGTGTTGCATATATTAATCACTTCTGGTAAATACAGAAAACCCAACTCATTTCTGAAGATATTTCTCCTCAAAACAAGTGGATATTTCCTCATTACCAAGGAAACATGCTGACACCACAATAAGCCACATACTGGATATTGAACAGAAGCCAAGCAGTGAAATACAGAAACTGTGTGACAGGAGAGGAAGGGAGAATCAGCAGATTACCAGATCCAGCTAGAACTAACGGGAGGCAAAATATATTCAAACTGGAGCTTGGTCTTACTCAAAGTTCCACAGGACCTCGAATAACCGCAAGTGGTGATGAGCCTAGTAGTGTTATGAAGTCAGCAGTTCAAACCTTCATTCCATGGTAGGAAATTAGTTGAGGTTTGACTTGGCCATAGAGCCTCTAGCAGCACTCAGCCCCCTAGATTCATCGCATCGTACTCCTGATTAGTTTATAACAGCTAGTAAGAAGAGTATGACCTGAGCATCAGGCAATGCATGAATGGCTTATACTTTCTGTTCTGGTTGCAGACAGAAGTATTTATTCAAGAACATTTGAACATTCACATTCATGTCATGTGTCTCCATTTCCTGAGTTCTTTTGAAAAGTTCCTGGATTACAAGCGCTGGAGCCAGGAAACAGCCGTGTGGATGACCTTGTAAAAAGTGGCAACAAAATTAATTCTCAAAATAATTGGAAGGATCAGTCACGTCCCATCTGCAGCTTTGCCAGCAATGGGCCAGTTAGCTATTTCATAGGAAAATATTACACCACCGAAAAAAGGGAGACAAATGCAAAGTAGAAGAAATTTGAAGACATTGTATTACAGATATTTTTAATGGGATCACTGTCCTTTAAATGGGATAATTTTAGCTTTAAAATAATAGTCATGTCTCTTCATACTAATTCATAATCTGCTAGTAATAATATTTAGTCACATAATGCCAGAATGTTTCAATATTTAAATGAAGCTAGCTATCTGGCACCCTGTCGTCTACTTTTGGTCCATTTGGGTTTTTTTATTAGATTATTTACTCAGTATGTACTTATTCTTTTTCTACTGGGCCCTAAATCCTGAAAATGGTGAGCCCCACCGACTCTCGGTGAAGTCAATGGGAGGCTAGGGCTTACTCAGAGCTTTGTCAGATCAGACTGAATTTGTGTAATATTTCTTTGCAAACTCAAAATATAAGACCTAAAAGAAAGTACATGATGGAGATAGGAATGGTTAACACCCTTGAACCTAGCTCCAGTCTGTTTCCCTGCCACATAAAAGTTAAGGAAGTTCTTAAATGGCAGTAACTTAATCAGGGGAAGATGTGTGGTGTACTGAGAACTGTGCTGGAATTGCAAGCTATTGCTCTAAGGGTTTATCTCGGGGGTGGGCAAACTTTTTGGCCCAAGGGCCATATCTGGGAATAGAAATTGTATGGCAGACCATGAATGCTCACACAATTAGGGTTGGAGTGTAGGAGTGGGTGAGGGCTCTGCAGTGGGGTCAGAAATGAGGAATTCAGAGTGCGGGAGGGGGCTATGGGCTGGGGTGGGGGAGTGGGGTGGCGGGGATGAGGGCTCCAGCTGCGGGTGCGGGCTCAGGGATGGGGATGGGGATGAGGAGTTTGGGGTGTAGGAGGGTGCTCTAGGCTGGGACCTATGGATTCAGAGGGCAGGAGGGAGATCAGGGCTGGGGCACGGGGGGAGGCTCAGGGGTGCAGGCTCCAGGCGGTGCTTACCTCACGCGGCTCCCAGAAGCAGCGGCATGTCCCTTCTCCGGCTCCTAGGCGGAGGTGTGGCCAGGTGGCTCTGTGTGCTGCCCTGTCCGCAGGCACCACCCCTGCAGCTCCCATTGGCTGTGATTCACAGTCAATGGGAGCTATGGGGGCCGCACTTGGGGTGGGGGCAGCTTGCAGAGTGGAGCCCCCTGGCTGCCCCTACATGTAGGAGCCGGAGGGAGGCCATGCTGCTGCTTCTGGGAACCATGTGGAGCGGCCCCCGACCTGCTCCCTGGGTGGAGCACCGGAGCGGGGCAAGCCCCAGGCCCTGCTGCCCAGCAGGAGCTCAAGGGCTGGTTGAAAACGGCTGGGGGCCGTACTTTGCCCACCTCTGGTTTATCTACACTGCAATTAAAAATCCACAGCTGGTCTGTTCCAGCTGACAGAGGCTCGTGGGGCTCGGGCTAAGGGGCTGTTTAATTGCCGTGTAGACATTCAAGTTCGGGCTGAAGCTGTAGTCTGGGCTCTAAGACCCTGTGAGGCAGGATGGTCCTCAACCTCAGGCTGCAGCCTGAGCCTGAATGTCTACATCACAATTAAATAGCCCCACAGCCGGAGTTAGCTGGCATGGGGGCCAGTCATGGGTGTCTAATTGCAGTGTAGACACACTCAAAGAGCAGCGGGTGGGGGAGGGGTTCTGGGTTCTGCTTGTAGGCTAAAGCAGGGGTTCTCAACCTTTTTCTTTCTGAGGCCCCCCCAACATGTTATAAAAACTCCATGGCCCACCTGTGCCACAACAATTGTTTTTCTGCATATAAAAGCCAGGGCTGGTGGTAAGGGGTAGCAAGCAGGGCAAGTGCTGGGGGCCCCACACCACAAGGAGCCCCACAAAGCTAAGCTGCTCAGGCTTCGGCTTCCACCCTGGGTGTTGGGGCTTTGGCTTTCTGTCTTCGGCTGGCCCTGTTTGGTGGGTCCCTGGGCCCTGAAATCTGCTTGTAGCCCCTTAAGGCAGGGGTTCTTAACCTTCTTCTGTCTGAGCCCCCTCCCCCAACATGCTATAAAAACTCCACAGCCCACCTGTGTCACAACAACTGGTAGCAAGCTGGACAGTTGCCTGGGGTCCCATGCCACCAGGGCCCCCACAAAGCTATATTGATCAGCCTTTGGCTTCAGTCCCCGATGGTGGAGCTCAGGGTCCCAGGTTTCAGCCCCATGCAGCAGGGCTTCAGCTTTCTGCCCTGGGCCCTAATGAGTCTGATGCTGGCCCTGCTTGGCGGCCCTCCTGAAACCTGCTTCTCGCCCCGCAGGCGGCCCTGGACCCCTGTTTGAGAACCACTGCTCTAAGGGGTTGAGAACTGCTGGGCTAAAGGGCACCGGACTAGCAAAGAATGAGAGTGGGAGCAGAGTCAGTCTGGAAAGAGCCTGCTTAAAGCTAGATGGGGTGTGTTGTGCTGCTCTATCTTAGGGATTTGCCAGGTTTTTTCTCTCTGTATTTGGGTTCTTGGGTGTTCTGAATTCTAACCAATAACATTGTGTTATGTGGCCACCTTCCAGCAAGAGTATTTCAGTTTTTATCTAATTTCTGTGTATACTGTGAACATAACAAGAGGGAGGTTCAGAAGGTATGTTTAGAAGCTCTATAGCTCTTGGCAATGGAGCAAGCACAAGGTTCCTTCCTAGCCTTGTATCCCATTACATAAACTCCCTTACTTCTGTAGCTGCTCCACAGATTGTCTTTTGGTGGGTCAGCTTGGTGCACAGACTGTGTAAGCTTCCACACAGGACTAACTCATGTGCACAACGTGCTTTGTATATACCAAGCTTCACTCAAAGGTGGATTTGTAGGGTAGGTTAAAAACCCATGGAAGAAGGCAACATTTTAAAAGAGAGACTCTTTTAAGTCATGACAGATTTAATCTCTGTGTTTTTTCACCAAGACAGCAACATAGGGGCTTGTTAGACAAGAGCTAGAAACCGCTATTAGTGTCATCAGTAAGAATGATAACATGTCTATGTTGTTAGCTTTGACCATTTGTTCTGTGATGTCACGTGCATAATAAATCGAGAGACATAACTGGTTAGCTGGAAGGGTGGGAGCACAGTGCATCAGTGGCAGGCACCAAGGTCTTTTCCTCAGGGATTAGTGATTGTATCAAGCAAGTAAAATAATATAACATGAGCAGCAGTAAACAGAAAAATTCCCCAGCTGGGGCTTTTTACCCGTTCTTATGACCTTTGGATGTCAGCCCTGCCTTCCTCTGTCTCCCAAACAGCCATTCCTATGGCCCTTTCATTGAGTAGCTGTGACTGGAAAGGGGCAGCTGTGCTGGAATTGCTTCTTCACCAGCTAAACAGATGTTAACCCCTCCATCCCCTCGCAGAGGGCTCCTTTGCCTTGAAATCAATCTGGCAAGTCAGGGGGAAACCTCAGGCTGCAACAGTCTGAAACCTTCCCTCTTCTCCCAGTGACTGCAAAGGTATTTGGAGGGAGGGGGGCCTTAAATAAGGCTAATCAAAATTCATACTTACAGATGCAAGCTCATTACCTGCATGGTTTTACAAAGCACCTTTCCATGCCCATCCATGTAAAGCCTCACACAAATGGTGAGGTGTACGGTGTATGAGGTTTTGTTCTGTCTATTTTTTCTTAACAGTCAGATACAGACTGCTACAGGAGGCAGGAGACAAAGACTTAATAGACTAATCAAACCTATGGTCTGATGCAATATGGAAAAGCCTGTGTTAAGATTGCCTTTTGTCACCTTTTTTGCTTGTGAAAATAGTGCAGCTCATAAAACGATGGCAAACTGGTGTAATCTGAAGAAACTGAAAGCATTGTGCACTGCAAAAATTTGTTTGTCTTCCCACAAATTTTTATGAAGCAAATAGATTTTCCCCAGTTCTAGCACTGAATATTATGCTGGGCAAGCAGGAAATATTATTAATCCTTATTAAATTAGATGATAAACACCTGAATTGCTTTTTATTGCTCATGTATGTTTCAGCCTGCTAAAAGGCAGACAAGGTACTAACTAGGAGGGTGAGTTAGCATTGAATTCTTGAGTCTATGGTGTGGGATGAGAATAACAGCTGGAATGTGTCAAGACTTTAGTATGTTAGCGTATGAAACTGCTTTTTAGAACAGATAAAATGGACAGACTGAGGAGGTAAGACTAAACTGAGGGTAATATCAGCTGTCTATGTTAGGTAGGAAGAAAGCATGGACTTCATCACACTTATTTAATGAGCGGAACTTCTTACAATAGTACCAGCTCCAAGTGTTCGGGAATTAGGCTTCAAAAAAATCAAGAGATTGGCTTAAAAATCGTAAGGGATTTTTTAAATTAAAAAAAATTTTTTTTTAAAACTTTTGAGTTCACATTTCCAAGTTTTGTCTGTAACCACAAAAGCTAGAAATTTACATTTTAAAAGAATGAAGGATGAGATTCCCATGGAATCACTTGACTCTAGGAGCTTTAAAGAAAATATCAACTATCATGACAGTTGGCCACACAAATCATGCTAGCATTTTTTAAACTTCCAAACTATAGCTCTGTCGAGGACAGAAATTCCATTTTGTGACGGATTACGAAATTTAGCTTCAAACAAAACCCAAACATTTTGAAATTCTCCATTTTTTTTTTTAAAAATATTTGTTTTGACAAAATGGAAACACTAAGCTTTAATTTTGACTTTTTAAATTTATACTATAAAATTACAAAATTCAAAATGAAAAGTAGTTTCAAAATGAAAAATTGAAATGTTTTATTCCAAAAATGTTGAAACAGGATCCTTTGATATTGGTGGAAGTTTTTATTTTCCATTTTTTTTCAACAGAACTGCATTTTCTCAGGGAATATAGTTCCATCCAAGTTTTTCCAACCAGCTGTACTCCAAACCAGTCAAACAGTTAGGTGTCATTATCACGACATAAATTTGAGCACCGCTCGCTATATGGGAGAGGTGATGGAGTGGAGCTGGTACACAAAGAGTAGAATCTTGTTAAGTCAGAAGGTGGGACCATGAAGTTTTTTGCAATCTGCACCTTATTACATAAACTCCCTTACTTCTGTAGCTGCTTCACAGACTCCAGATTTGGGACAACTCTTGAAGGCTCATGTCCAATGGACTAACTAGTGTCTAAAGTAACTAGTGTCACTTTAAAAAAAGGCATAAATGTTGAGGGTATTACAGCATGTAAATGCTGGAGAGTATTTGATGTCAACAATAAAACGCACTAGATTATGAGTGTTATGGGGAGGGATTGGGTCATTTTGTTTGTACGTAATATACCTAGCATAGTTTTGTTTCTATAGGAATAAATCATCACAGTAATTATATTGTCTAATATCTTCACACCTATGATGTGTTGTAAAGCACAACTGAATTCTGAAAGATACATTCCCTCAGATATCTTAGATATGGTGATGTCAGACTAAACCAAGCTAGCAGTATGCAAGAATAATTTAATCTCAAATTTCAGGGAATATACTGATCATCTAAAGGGCTGCTGGCTCTAGCAGGCTACTAGACATGATTAACAAAAAGTCTGAACCAATATTTGTCCAGGTAATATATAGCCCATATTACTGTAGTATCTGCTACTAAATAAACTAGAGGTAAATCCTTTATATTTTTTACCAAACTAGCCTGTATTAATTTGTTGAGAGCTTTTTTTTTTTTTTTAAGTAATGGTGGTGAAAACACAAGATTATTTTCTGTAAATTCTCAAAATTCTAGGTTTAGTAATGCTATTATGATAACTAGCCCAATCAAACTACCTTTGGGAATGCTGTTTTTATAATATAGATTAATCATGTCTAGGGAATACATTCTTGTCTATTGGCCTGATTAGTTTTTGTTTGCCATCAAATACTAAACTGAAGTCAGCGTTAGTCTAAAATCCCCATCTTTAATGCCCAGACAGCAAGAACAAGATTACACGTATGAGCATTTATTCCAGCCTTAAATTAAGCCAACTGGTACAACTCAGTCAGGCAGATATGTGAGTGCTTACGAGAGTGCCACGCTGCATTTGGCCTAGAAGCATGTTGTGATGGGAGTCCAGAGGGAGCCCCCAGCCTTAGAAGAGGGAGAAACACAAGGTTAAGGAGCCGAGAAGGCTTGGAATTACCCAGGACTTAAATGACTGAGTGAAATCTTGGCCCCATTAAAGTTAAAGGCAAAATTCCAACTGACTTCAGTGCAGCCAAGATTTCATCCTATGTATTTTCATATTCTAATCAAATAGATAACAAGTTTGAACATTTTAAAAAAACAGGCTCATTAACAGTAGTTAGTTTCTTTTTAAAAGTAGGCATCTGGCCTACACCAGAGGCAGACACATCATTGAGTCTATACAAGTGGGAAGGAGCATTATTAAATATTACTTTCTCCCCAGGACTGCCATTTTCCTATGCCTGCCTCTATGTGCATTGTGAGCAGCTGCATTGCAGCACATCCAAGTGGCTAAAGAACAATCAACAGGCTTCACTGTTCTGATTCTGTCACCAGGACTGTGAGTTCACAGAACATCTTTCTATCGCAACAGCAGACTACATTGCCCACGTCGTACCAGTTAGTTTCCTTTTTTGGATCAATTTATCAACACAAACATGTCATAGATTTGTTTTAAATCAGTAGCAATTCAACCAAAAACAAACAACAAAACACACTAAAATCACGAGATTGAATCATTGAATTGATTGAATCATTTTGGAAAGATAAAGCCATCTGCAATGGGATGTTTATGTCTTTGCAGTAAAGGCATATCTCAGTATTAGACTTCAAAGTCTGTATGTACTTTGGGAGACACAAATGAGTATTTCAGAGCCTGCTTCAGAGCTTAGCACTGCAGTTGGTAAGAGATGATGATGAGTAAAAGTAGAGCTCTTCTGAATTTTTGTAACAACTCATTTAAAAAGGAATGCCAATGCAGAACAAGATTCTTGATGCTTTGTATTCTTCATGGGGTTTAGTACAAAATAGGATTTTTCCATTTAGCACACAGGTTCCTGGTTTTAGGAATTGAAAGAAAATACCAACGTTTCTGTGTAACTTTCAAACTCCAGGTTAACAAGAACAGATGTATAAGGCAATCATATTTTAGTCTTAAAAAAAAAATAAAATCAGTAGTGACCCTTTTATTTATTGTTTCTTTGATTTATTGGTGCTCCCTGCAGTGGCAATGCCTTTGGCTGCCAAAATCAGAGCAGGCTGCATCTTCAGAGTAAGGGGCATGTACAGAGCAGAGGTTGTGATATTGAATGGTTTAAGGTGCAGCACCAACAACTTTTGAGCTCAGACATAACTTGTTAAAGGTGTACAAAGTACTATGCAACAGCAACTTACTCATTTTAGATGCCCAGCCAGGACTTGAATACAAGGAAACGTATCTTTCCTTGTTTAACATAAAGCCAGCTTAATAGTATGATGAGAGAAGGGAAGGAGAGTTCTCATGATTACATATAAGGAGAGATGAATCACAATCAGAATTTGATCTTTGGGATGAATGCCTGATTCCAAACAGCAAAACTCCCTACTGACTTCCATGGAGTCAAGATTTCACCACTGATATTCAATCCACTTTGTATATTTATAAATTGATTTAGATCCACACTAAAGTACATTTACATGTCAAATATCAATAGAAAGTTCAAGCCAGGGTATTATTTATTAAAGAAAACTGGAAAAGAACCAACAGAATACTGTGCTTTAGGCAAATTTGATTGTTAAAATAGAGATGACATAGAATATTGCAGGTTATGTATATAAAAAATTATTACTGTGACCTGATGTATTAATTGTAACTGACAACTGTTTTACAATCCTTACTAAATACAAAGTTTGAAAGAGTTAAAGGAAAATAAATATAAAACAGAAACCACAGTCTTTATCAAATGAAAAAGAAACTAATGTGCAGGATAAAGAAAAATGTAACAAGTTGACTCATTAGGTGATTTTAACGGATTATATATTTCCATGAGTGCTAGGTATCTAACATCCTTAATTCATGCCAAGTTAATTTAATGGCCATGATAATTTCCATAATGAACATCAGTAACAACAGAACTGGATTGCAGTAATGGACTGTATTGATTTTTTTAAAGTGACATATATGTTTTAAAAGCTGCTTGATTTACTGTCTTCTCTGCTTGTCCTCTGAGAAATTATATGAGGGAGTATACATAGGCTGAATGAGACCTATGCCGTTGTGCTGAATACATGCAATCAGAATTTTTGCCAGCTAGTCATATGGCTCCTTCCACCGGGCTTATTCCTGCACCCATGGAAGTCAATGGCAAAATTCCCACTGACTTCAGTGGCGCACAATCACTCCTGTAATCTCCATCTTCAGAGGAAATAAGCATTTTTATCAGACTCTGTAGAAACTGACAAAGTTTTCTGAAAAAATGGTTTAAAGATATTTTCCCCTAGATATTTGTTATGGCCTGATTTCAGCAAAACACTTAAGCATGTGATTAATGTAAAGCATGTAAATTATCCCATTCCTATAAAGTGAAGCATTTAAGCACATGCTCATCCCACTAAATATGTTAAGCATGTGCTTAACTGCTTTGCTGAATTGGAGTCTCTCTCCGACTCTTAGAAGCTGAAAATTAAAATGTATTTTCTTACCAATAACCCTCTTTTCTGTCATCATATATCCACACTCTACTCTGTTATGACAGGGTTATTTTGGGTGCTGAGCTATTAACCCACATAACACAGCATTGTAACATTAGACTGGAAAAGGGGAGAGGGAAATGTAATGCTTTTGCTTTGCAAACATTAGCTACATGTGAAATAATACATAATGGGGAGGTGTGGGCTTAAGCTTTTATTAGCATGAATTTGGGATAGCTTTTACTAGTCTTGAGTTACTGAAAATGATGCCAAACTCGTGAAACCAATGACATCCTTAAAAACCCCCATCACTGGGTATTCTGTATATACCTGGGTCCTACCCAACTCCTGTCTAAATGAATGGGAAGACTCCTATTAACCTGAATAGGAACTGGATTGGGCCCTATGAGTCCTACTGTCTCAGAGGAAAAGAAAAACATTTTGGAAACCTCAGTTACCAGAACAACCTTTCTAGACATAATAATGGTACAGTTTTAAAGTCCAATATCTCAGGATCTTCCAGAGTTAGAAACCATAACCTGTTGGAAACTTAGGCATCCCCAGCTTTCCAATGGCATAAATCTTACGATATTAGTTCTCACCTTAAACCATCACTGGTCCAGGGCTGAAAATTGCCTCACCTACATCTCAGATCAGTGTAACTATTTTTCTGAAGAGTAAAGGAAACTTCACCAGGTTGTTTGAAAAAGACATACATGTGGCAGTAACAGCCATATGATACTGTACATTGCAAAGCCAATTGAAAAGTTCTTGCTCTAATATCTTCATTTTGTTTCATTCCTTAAATCCTCTGCTTCCTTCCTTAATCTTCACTGTCTCCATTTCACTTCATCTGTTCCCTTCTGTCCCCAAACTATCCTTTACTCTTAAATCCAGGCTTCTGACTGGAGCAATTCCACATTTTACATGATAAATGCACCATTCATTTTCTCACCTGCACTCACTCCCCTAACTCATTTGTACTATGACATTCTAATTTTCTGAACTGCTGAGTAGCTTCATGCAGTTCTTTTTTAAAGCCAACCTGCTGGCAAAATGTTTTTTTTTTTTTTATACACACATATAATAGTAGGCATATTAACCTTTTGGGGGTAAAAACACAGAGTCCTTTTAAACCAGGTGAAATCATTAACAGAAATACTTCACAACTGAAAAATAGAAGTATGAACTAGTTTCCTCTTTTCAGATGCTGTCTTCATCCATTCTGAATGTAGTGAGCATCACTGGAGTGCTGCATTGGGTGTAGGTGTCTATTCTTTTTCAATGGACCTCAAGTTTGTCATAGTGAGACCAGCATTTTATTTAGCTGTAATTTTTCAGACAAACCTAAGGTAGGCAACCAGGCCTTCCTGAGCCCGTATCTTATTACTCTCATTTTATGCTCTATTGACTATGATGCTGTGCATTTTAGTCATAAGCTATTTTTTCCACTTAAGTAAACTGCAGTATTAGAAGCAAGCAGAAAGACTACACTTATCTACTCAGAAGCGTTTCATATGTGCGGAGATTCATGTCAGATATTTGAATGAGGACACATTTGAACAAGGACACATTTGAACAATGACAGACTTGTGGCTTTCTTTGAATTGACTAACTAGGCTACAGTTTTATTATAACATACCTCAGGGCCAAACCTTCTTCTCTGAAGAACAGCTCTGGTCAGTAGGACTTGATGAGTGAACTCCGTAGATATTGTGGGATGGAATTCTCATGCCCAGGCCATAGAGCTGCTTCACAGTCACTACTGCAATCTCAGGACGGTGGAGGATTTTGTACCTGCTTTGCCACCGCTCCCCCACCCTACACTGGGGTTTTGGCCAGCAGATACATGTGGCTACTTCCCCCCCCCCCCCCCATCAGGCAGCACAGCCACTCGTAACTGCTCAAGTAGATGCACCTAATGAATGCATTTCTCAAGTACCCTCAGCATGGTATCAGGCAAGAGAGCCCAAGTGAACTATCCTCTGAATTTCCCACACATTCAGTCTCTCCCTCTACCATAACCGCTATGCTGGTTGTCTCCTTTTCTCAGAGTTTCATGCATAGATCAGATTTTGGCCATAAATGACCATTTTACCTGGAAGAGAATCTTACTAGTGACCGAGATGAAAAGCTCCATATCACAAAACCAATCCTGAGTTATCTAGTCCTGCTTGACAGGAGTTAGACTAAAATGAATTCCAGATGCAAATCTTTTATTCACATTGGAAATGTACAGATGCAAACTTTCAGAGATTCAATTGCACTCAACAGATTTTGAATGTCAAACGGAAAAAAGTTATTTTCTGTATGATCAAGAGTACCTAGTGCTAAGCCATCAGATTGTATTGAGCATGTAATGATATCGTAGCATCCTCATTAAAGCAGCTTTTTGAGACAAATGTTTTGAGTGTTAGAAAGGGGTGTGCAAGGGCAAATAGATTTTCATATAATCCAATAGTGTGCAGGCCTAAAAGCCTGTTCAGTCTGAGCTGTTCAAAAGAAGGGGTGAATTCTACTGGATGGGCAAAACAAAAAGTTAGTGAATACAAAGCACCAAGATCTTTTGTCAACCTAATAGTAGCAATCACCAGGCCAACAAGAACAGAAGGTACTCTCTAGATTTTTTTTATATCATGTAGAAACGTAAGCTCTTTCCTCCCTGTCACTCCAAACAATATTTTCTAATGAAGAATACACGCTCTTTCAGGGTCCAGAAACAAATGGCAACTGTCTATGGCAAATGAACAGTAAATTACAAATTAGCAAGCAAACTGTTGGTAAGGCCTTAACAGCATCAGTGTATGCAACTGATGTCAGAGCATATCCTTTATTCCGATTGAGGTGATACTGATGAGGTGGATATTATATTTCATATGGATTTTACCACAACTCAAGGCCAACTGAAATCAGATGCAAGTCTCATGCTAATGTTACATTTTTAATTCAGTGCTGATTTGTTGTTAATACTCTCAAAACTGGTCCAGATACCTATACATAAAGTTTTATTTCCTGTATGGAGACAGTTTGCGCAAAAATAAAAAAGTGGTCAGTCACAGATTACAATACATTCTTAAGAGTTGTATGCTTGGATATATGGTCAAGTTCTTAGCCAAATAGTGGGAACTCAGTGGGGAAAACTCCCCTGCTTTGTTACTAACAAGAAATATCCCATTTTGCTCAGTTACTTTATAAGAGGAAACATTTTGCAGAAAGAAAAATCAATCTATTCAAGTTCGGAGAATTCTAAAAGTGTATGTGATGGCTGCAATTTTCAAAACATATCCTTTATACCAAAGAGCTGAATTGCTGAAGTTTGCTTTTCTGAAATGCATTTATACTTAGCATGGAGAACATGGCTTTTGTGGATAGGCAGAAGAAGTATGCTTAGTTGTCTAACTGCTGCTAATAGCCTTTTCTGCTCTCCATCCCTCTCTTGGTTTAGAGTAGTCCCACGGTTGTCTGTTCTCAGTGTATCCATACAGTTTCCGCAGTGCCACACGGGCAGCTTCTTCCTCTGCAGCTAACACTGTTTCACCAGGACCTTCAGCTATAAGCTTCTTATCACTGGGAGGAAAAAAAAAAAAAAAATCAAGTAAGTGTCCTCATGAGAAAACTGACCACCACTGTGCACCATTAATATATAATACGAGTCCTCTAACCAGCATTTCATATTTATTGGAGGGAAAACATTTAGATTATGGTGGTCTTATGGGCAACTGTACATGAGTATGTACTTGTTGATGGACACTCAGGTAAGAATTACACCGAATTTCTGAAGTACAACTGTGTTAATTCAGATTTACATTCCATTACCTATTGCCTGAACTATCCAATCTCTGTTAGAACTTTTTAAAAATATACAAGTACATCATTTGTGCATCATCTTGATACCCCTCTCTTTTCCTGGTAAACAATCATTTTGAAGTGTCTTGTCTTTACACAGTTCAGCAATAGATTTATTCAAAAATAGTTCAGTTAGCAGAGAAACAATCTTCATGGCTACATAAATGAGGCCATGATTTGGCCTTAAATACTCTAAAGTAACCCTTGTACTTGGAGGGTTCTTTTGTCAATCCCACTTCCCTTTTGCATCCTCTGCCCATGCTACTGAAGCCTGGAATGGTTTCATTTTTTCTCAAAGCTGTTCAACAATAATGTCTGCAAGAACCCTATTAAAATTTGCACCTGCACCCAATGTACTGCATGTGTCGATACTAGATTATAAACTCCTTGAGATGGGGGACTGTCTCTTTATGCATTTGTTATGGGAATGAACATGTCAATCCTCAAACATTTATATAATGTCCATTGCATAAATTGCATCTCTCTTCCAAAATTATTTTTACATGGCAACTTTAACAAGGGCAACTTGTAAAAAACAGACCATTTCCTTCCTCCCTCCCCCCAAAACTGGAATCTGTTTGACTTCAGATGAAAGTTTTACTAACCAGTACAATCCAACAAAGTACAGTGGTAGAACCGTACTGGCTCCTGACTGCCTGGTAAGTCTTGGTTCTGGAGCAGATATATTCCTCTTGGCCAATTCCTCCACTAGCAAACCCATTGGGTTTATAATATCCCAGATCTCAAAAAGGTCTTTTCCAATCAGTTGAGGAATTAAGAAGTCCTGAACAAAAACATTACAATTAACAGAAAGGAAGGAGAGTGAATGCTCTGGTGCTTTATAAGTACTAACTAACTATAGAATTATGTGGTAGAAAATCCAATACAGAAATGTTGCATTACAAGATATTTTGAATGAAATTCGCGATCCCGTAAACAATGAGACAATTGTCTAAATAGGAAGGAAGCTGTTCTCCAGTAATAGTTGCTTTTTCCTACAGACATATCTGAATGTCATACAGCAGAAGTAACATGGTTTTAAGTTGTTTCATATTATGTCTCTTAGCTGACATTTCTCTGATACAAAATTAGAAGTAAACGGCATAAACTGGAAGGATAGCAACTGCTAAAATGACTTCTCTCTTACAATATATTTTAACAAGAAACTTTTTGATGTTTGATTTCAGGGAGACTCTTAACAGATCTGACTTTCTATGCATAATGTTAAGAAATTGCAGAGTTTTTCTGGAACAGTTTCATGACTGTACTAACCATCAAATAACTGTTTAAAAAGTTATACTGCAGCCACTGATTCAGCCATAAAATATCTAACAAATCAGGCCAAAAGTAAACAGTGCTACTCAAATAAATAATTGGTTACTATTCCTTGAAAAGTAGAGGTTGACTTAGGTAAAGTGGAATCATAGGACTGGAAGGGACCTCTCTAGGTCATCTAGTTCAGTCCCCTGCACCATGGCAGGACTATGTATTATCTAGACCATCCCTCACACGTGTTCGTTTATTCTGCTTTTAAAAATCTTCAATGATAGAGATTCCACAACCTGCGTAGGCAATTTATTCCAGTGCTTACCCACCCCGACAGTTAGAAAGATTTTCCCAATGTCCAACCTAAACTGCTGCAATTTAAGCCCACTGCTTCTTTTCCTATCCTCAGAGGTTAAGGAGAACAATTTTTCTCCCTCCTCCTTGTAACAACCTTTTATGTACTTGAATACTTATGTCCCCTCTCAGTCTTCTCTTCTCCAGACTAAAGAAACAGTTTTTTCAATCTTCCTTCGTAGATCATGTTTTCTAGACCTTTAATTGTTTTTGTTGTTCTTCTCTGGACTTTCTCCAATTTGTCCACATCTTTCCTGAATTGTGGTGCCCAGAACTGGACACAACACTCCAGTTGAGGGCCTAATCAGCGTGGAGTAGAACAGAAGAATTACTTCTCATGTCTTGCTTACAAAACTCCTGCTAATACATCCTAGAATGCCGTTTGCCTTTTTTTTTTTTTTTTTTTTTTTTTTTTGCAAGTGTTAAGCTGTTGACTCATATTTGTCTTATAATCCACTATGACCCCCAGATCCCTTTCTGCAGTACTCTTTCTTAGGCAGTCATTTCCCATTTTGTATGTGCGCAACTGATGCTTCCATCCTAAGTGGAATATATCTCCTAGCTCTTGCATATATGCACATCAGTTAGACCTGAATGCGGGAAATAAGTTTGTAGGGGGTCTGGCCTCTGCCAGCAGTCAGGGATAAGATACTATTTATTTATTTTTGGTCTTATAGTTTGAGACTGGGATCGCTACAGCCTTAGAGAGGTGCCAAAGAAATAAAAATAATACCTGTAACTGGTAGTACTTACTCTGATAAATATCCCTGTTTTCTGAGGCCCACTGCTTTCAAACAATGCTCCTATTACAGCAAACAAAGTCTTCTGCAGCACACTGGGTGGGACAGGAAACTCTGCACAAAGCGTTAAATCCTGTATGGATAGGTTTCTGGCCACATAAGACACAAGTTCCTGGCTCGTGAGAAAATCAACGAGGGCTCGTATCCCTTCAGAGGGCATCTTTGGATAAGCATCTTCAAAACACTGAGTGAGGTAAGAGCGTGAAAGAGATACCCCTTGTTCAGAAAGTTTGTGATTATCCTGGAGATTGAGGGCAACCGCTTCTTTGTCTAGCCCAAGTTCTTGGCGTCTGGTCTCCTCACTTTTAATATAACAAGAATTAACAAATGCAGTTTTGAGGAGGTCCAAGGAAAAGGTTTCATGTAGTCGGTGGCTAAAAGCCTGTATCTCTGCATGGTAATCCCAGTTAGGCTTCTCTGAACTACAAACATACAAGAGAGAATTAACTCAAGAGTAGAACAGACCTTCCCGGCAGAATGTCATCTGTTCCACTAAACAGCTTAGATATGAAACCATTTATTAAAAGGAAATGTAAAAATAAACAGAGTATTTCAGACATCTTCAAGTCGGCTTATTGCTAGAGCCCTTCAAATCCGTTGATATCTGCATCCGGATAGTTTTTGCGGATCGTGAACTGGATGCGGATACAAATTTTGTTTCCAGGCAGGGGTCGAAATATAGCATCTCAAAGGGAAGGAGTTGTCTGCAGCTTATAGCCTATGAGGCCGCTGTCCCTTAACCTGCCCTTCTTCCTTCTTCTCCTTTTGACAGATGCCATGCAGGGTTGCCAGCACCCCCTCCCACCAGATCACATGCCCCCAAATATTATTATTTGTTGTTTGCATTACTGTACTCCCTAGGAGCCCTAGTCCTGGATCAGGACCCTGTTGTGCACTAGGCCCTGTACAAACACAGAACAAAAAGACAGTCACTGCCCCAGACAGCTTATAATTTAAGTAAAAGATAAGAAATGATGAATGGATACAGAGAGGGAAATAAAAGGAAACAATGAGACCATATGCCTCAGCACCATAGGTCAGGGGAGGCCAAACCCCATCTTGAGAGCTACATGCAGCTCTCTTACAGTTAAAGTGCATCTCACGGAGCCCCCCACAAGCCCCCACTCTCCAACTACCAGACTGGGGGGAGGGTGGGGACACACAGACTCAGGGCTTCTGCCCTGCAGCAGAGTGGTGGGGCTAGGGGCTTCTGCCGCACAGGGGGGCGGGGGAGGGGAGGGCGGGCAGGGGAAGTGGTGGTCTTAGGGCTTCAGACCTGGGGGGTGCACCTGCCAGGGCTCAGAGCTTCAGCAAGAGCAAGGCTGACGCCCCAAGCCTCGGCAGGCCCCTCCTGTGTCGCTGACGCCCCGAGCCTCCGTAGGCACGGGGCCCATCTCTTGAACTTCTGAAGATTGTCATACGCAGCTCAGAGGGTCAGTACATTTGGCCCCCGCTGCCACAGTGTCAGCACACCAGCACTCTAAATAGGGTCAAGTTTTTTGTTGGTGTTATGCAAAAGGAGCCAGTGAGGGAGGGTTTTGAAGGAGGAGAATGAGGGCCCCCATGCACCTCGTCTGCACTAAAACTGAGCTGCAGGGGGGTGGGTGGGACGGGGCTTCTGTAATAGCGACAATAAATAACAATGTGAAGGAGGACTTGTGGCACCTTCGAGACTAACACATTTATTTGAGCATAAGCTTGCGTGAGCTACAGACTAATGTGTTAGTCTCTAAGGTGCCACAAGTCCTCCTTTTCTTTTTGCGAATACAGACTAACACGGCTGCTACTCTGAAAAATAACAGGGTGGGTCTGGGCCAGGCGCTTCCGCGCCCTGTGCTGGGTCCCGTTGGGGGACGCGGGGTCTAGCAAGAGGAGAGATGGTGATAACGCTCCAGCACGGGGGGGTGGGGTGAAGGGATGCACAGACCCGGGACGGCCTAGCATGGGCCTACCAATGACCTTCCTCCACCTACGCCCGGACTCGGCGTCCAGGAGAGGGGGAGCTGGGGGCAGAAGCGGAAAGGGGCAACCAGCGCAGACGGGGGAAGGAAAAGCGGAGCGACCGGGAAGGAGGCGGGGAAGGAGCGGGGCCCCCAGCACGGGGCGGTAGGGCCGGGAGACCGAACCCGGGACCCGGCTCTTACCGGCGGGTAGCGGGCGCCCGCAGCCGCTGCTGCTCCAGGTAGGCGCGGAGCCAGAACTTTTTGCCCCGGCGCTGCTGTTGCTGGAGGCCGAGGGCGCCCCGCCCGGCGCCGCCAGCAGCGGCCAGGAGGCGGCGAGGCGCCCCCAGTAACAGCCCCCGCAGCAGCCCCGTCGCCATAGCGGCTCGGCGCGGAAGGGAACAGGAGGGAGCTCGCCAGCAGCCCGGCCGCGGGGAACAGCCCTCGGCCCTTCAGTTCCGGGGAGAAACGTTCCGGGCGCGCCTCAGCGCGTGACCCGCCCGAGACAGGGCGGCTCTGAGGACTTCAACTCCCAGCAGGCGCTGCTCCAGCCACAGCCCCCCCCGACGCCTACCGCGTGCCGGGAGCAGTGGTGCTCTGGGCCCACCTCTCCCCTGCAAGGGCGCCCGGGCCGGCAAGTTTTAGGTTTGACATCGGAAAGATGCGATGCGGCCAGGCTTCCAGGAGCTCGGGTTATGCCGGTCCCTCCCCCGCTTTGCAGGCCCAGACTCCCCGGGCACCGCGCCTGCCGTGTTCCTGCCTTGGTGCCCCAGGGTCACTCACAGCCCGGGGAAGAGGCGGGACCCGCCCCTGCCCTGCCTAACAGCTGCCTGGGCTGCGGCCTGGGCACGTGGGCGCTGCTCTGACCCCGGCTTAAGGTTGCCAGCGTTCCAGGATTGTCCTAGAATCTCCAGGAATTAAAGCTTATGGCATGTGATGAAACCTCCAAGAATACATCCAACCGTAATTGGCGGCTCAGGCCAGAAAGCAACAGTGCTGCCTCCTCCCAGCCCACAGCAGTCTTGCAGTTGCTGCATTAATGCAAAGAGCGGCACAGCACCCAGCAAACTCTTCTCAGGAGCTCTAAGGCACTCACCCCCGTCCTAGATAAATAGAGTGCACGACCAGTGAAGGGCTGCGATCTCATCCCACCCTCTCTCAGCTGATCACATGTATTTTAAGGATAAAGACTGGTGGGGGTGGCCAGGCTGTTTAAATAACTAAAAATAAACGCACACAGTAGGCAATTGCTTGTAGCACAGTGTGGGCAAAACCCAAAGGGTGAGCATGAGAGTGGGATGGTGGCACTGGTGAGCTGGAGCCGGTTTGTGCAAACTGGTGGTTAAATTTTGAACCAGTTTTAGAACCGGTTGTTAAAAATTGTTAACGCTCCCTGAGCTCCCAGCCGGGGAGGTTCCCCCAACCCCTCCCCCGCCTTCCCCCCTCTCGCAGGGACTCAGTGTGCTGCGCTGCCGGTGCTCTGGACCACTCCTGGGCAGCTCTGCAGCTCCTGCCAGCATGGTAAGGGGCCATGGTTTGAGCGGCATGGTAAAGGGGTAGGGCTGCAAGCTCCAGCGCACTGCACGGCATCCATACACGCTGCCCTGAGCAGCATGGTAAGGGGCCTGAACCAGGGCTGGGAGGAGGGGTTGGGTAAGGGGCAGGGAGCTGTTGGAGGGGGCAGAGGTGCTGGGGGGGGGCAGTCAGGGAACGGGGGGGGGAGGGTTGGGTAGGCATGGGAGTTCCGGGGGCTCTGTTGGGTAGGGCCGGTGCAACCACTAGGTGGACTAGGCAGCCGCCTAGGGCGCCAAGTGGGTGGGGGCACCAAAAAGCAGTTTTTTAAAAATATTTTTTAAACAGCGGAGCATAAGGCTGCCACTGCTCCCCGCCTCCCAGCTCCAGAGGGGCTGCCTGCAGCGCAGCCAATCCTTCTCCCAGGGGAGCAGCCGGCGGCAGAGCAGGGAAGGGAAGGGTCTAGCACGAGCAGCTGTGCCTTCTTCCCCGCCCCGGGGGCTGAGCCGAGCTCCCCGCCGCTGACGCAGAGCCCCGGGGAGCCCAGCTCTGGCGGGCTGGCTGCCTGCCTGCGCCGCCACTGAGAGCCCCGGGGGCAGCAGGGAGCCCGGCTCGGCCCACAGTGCGGGGAAGAAGGCACAGCTGCGCTCTGCTCTTTGAGTGGAGAAGCAGGGTGTGTACTCCGTCTGCAAGGTACCTAGCCGGGCCGCAGGGAGCCGCACAGGCCCATGGAGCACCAGGAGGTAGGCAGGTCCAGTCCCTGTCCTGGGGAATGGTGTATGTGGGAGCAACCCAGGCACCCCCCTCCCAGCCAGTGCCACCCCCTCCAACACCCACCGACCAGCTACCTTCTCCCCTGTGCGCCCTCCACCCCAACAACCCACCCTGTCCTGCCACTTTTGCCTCTGGGCAACCTCCACCCGGCAACCCCCACCAGCCAGCCACAGTCACCCCCCACCCCCACCTGCCATCTCCCTCCTGCCCACTCCTCCCTTGTGCAAACCCCTCCCTGCCACCTTCACCCCCCTGGGCACATACACACCCCCACTTGCCAGCTCCTTGCAACAACCCCCTCCTGCCCACTTCTCCCTTGTGCCATTCCCTCCCTGCCACTGTACCCCCTGCAACGAGCCCCTTTTGCCTCTGTGCAATCTCTTCCCTGCCACTACACCCCCACCCCCTCCACCTTTTGGCACATCCCTTAAATCAGAATTTTTTATAGGGAACCAGTTACGATTTTGGCAGCTCATCACTGCGTGGTGGTGAATATATAACATTCAACACAAAATGGGACACCTGCTTCCAACCAGAAGTTACTGACCGCTAATATTTTGCCTTTAATACAACCCCTACAGATTTTCTTCCTTTGCCTTTTAGGAAATTCTTTGGCTTCCTTTTAAATTTAAATATAATTGATTTAAAATTTAAGAAATAAAAAGAACATGCTGAATCTCAGTAAGTTTCCAAATTGGATGTTATGAATAGCAAATTCAATAAACTTCCGTTTCTACCTATGAGAGAGGTAGATGAGATATCTATGAGGACACTCAACATCTCTTGTTTTACATAATGAAATGGATAAGTAGTTGAGGGACAGTGATTCTGGAAATGATGCTTGGCTAGAGGAAGTGAATAGGAAGCATATTTAGCATTTTGAAGGAAGAAATAAGTTTTTGTCTGAAAATACAGGATTCCTGCACATTTGAATGAAATAGTGTTTAAGAATTCCCAAGATAAGAAAGGTAATGAAAACCTTTTAAACCTTTTAAAAACTTACATTAAATTCTGCGTTGGTTTGATATATTTATTAAATACACTACATTGGTACCTTATATTTCATAATCTTTAGATCACTCACAGACAGACTTGCTTAAAAATGTCTTTTATAGAAAAACATCTGCAAAATTAAAGCTAAAATATGAAAATACATATTACACACACCTCTGGATAATCTGCTGAATCATGTTAGCAAAGAATGCCTTTCATTCAATCTGTACATGTGAATAACGGGACATATTAATGAACTAAGGTGGTTTTTTTGTTTTGTTTTTTTTTTTAAGTCTGGCACACAGCTGTAACTAGTTTAGCTAAAGGAAAACTAGTGCAATAATGTTTAACCATAAAATTACTGCATCTAACAAGAGAACAACAATAAAAAAACCTCATACTTGTGTTACATACTTTGTTTACAGATACTTTTCTTTTCCAAATCCATTCTCTTCCTACCACAAGAGAGACAATGATTATTTCTGCAGGTCACCATCCTTACATAGCAGAGAAGCAAATTCCTTTCCAAAATGAGTCTATCAATATTTACATTGAGACATGCAAAGGGACGATACTGTAAGTATGTTAGTACAAACTGATAAAAATAAATATTACTGAGCAACAGAATGTCCCTTTAACACTGTAACTCTACAGCCTTTTTCTGTGGCAGAAGTTCTCAGTGCATGGATTATAAAACAGCATACAATTTAGAGACAAAAGATTTTGAAAATTCTTTCTATTTCCAGCTATTAAATCTTTTGGAGAGCTGTGTCTAGCGCCGAAACCATAGCCAGCTATTGAGTAGCCAGAAAGCTACAGTAATTGAGTACATGATCATTTCTCTTTTAGCACGCTCTTTGTTTTCTTCTTCCAGAAGCTGTAGACGGCGATTAAGTTTGATTATCTAAAAAAAGAAAGTCTGCTTTAATGCCTGGTATAAGACTGCTAGATTCTCTAAAGAATATATAAAAAAAGTATGTACAATGCATTATTCTTAAAGATTAGATTGCACAACCTCACTGTTTAGGAGGTTCATTGACTGAGGACAACATTTTCCAGTTTTTAAGTCCTTTATTAGGGAAATAACTCACATTGATCTTTTAGAAAGCTGGATCCCCCTCCTCTTAACTGTTACATAGTCATGCTATATTTAACTCTTGTCTTCTTTCCTAAATCAGTCAGTCAATCCTTCAAGACCATTATACACCATATTTGTTTTTCTTCTCTGGATTCCTTTGTGTTTGCCAACATCCCTCTGATACTGAGATGCCCAGAATAATAGAGTATTCTAGGTGCGCCAGTGAATAGAGATGACCAATTACCATAGATGTGATGTCTGAGAGATATTCTGCCTTTGCAAATTATAGTGCAATCACATATCTAACCTGTTCTCCCATTTTCAGCTCTAAATCTTTTTCTTTATCTCACCAGGAAGCATATTTTAGATACCTGTCTTCTTAAGGAAGCAGCATCCACAACTGACATGTCATCTGGAGTTCCCTCAAGTGTTGCGTCCAAGTTTGAAAGACCGTACCTATCAGAAGGGGGAAAAAAAGTTTAGCTGCTCTACATGTTGTGTGAAGAGTAATTGGTACAATATTTGACGTTCTCTATAACAAACAGGAATTTTCAGAAAAAAAGGTCTTTTTCAACTTTTAAAAAAGCATCTGATGCTTTAGGGTCCTAATACATGAAAACACTTAGACACGGGCTCATGTCCCATTTACTTTAATGTTTGCATGTGCTTAAGTGCTTGGCTGAATTGGGGCTTTAATGCTTTCCAGGACTAAGTGTTTTTGTAGATGCTCCACAAAACAAAGAGCTTTTGGAAGTAATCTGTATTGTGGTTTGGACCATAAGGTAAATCTCTCAGAATTGCTTGATCTAATATTGAAACCTGCAAAAAGCTTGAGCCAAAACCCCAAAAATATAGTTGAGACATTTAACAGATCTGACAAATCAGATATTGAAATCTGACATGAAGTTTCAACAGATATATATGATATTCAAACTAACTGCTTATTTTGACCAAAAGAACAAAAACAACAACCCCCCCCCCCCCACAACTTGAGAAAGTGTATTAGCTTAGAACAGGGGTTCTCAAATTTCACTGCACCACAACCCCCTTCTGAGAAAAAAAAATTGTTACATGACCCCAGGAGGGGGACCGAAGCCTGAGCCTGCAAAAGCCCGGCCCCAGGCTGGGAGGTGGGGTGTCAGAACTGAAGCCCAAGGGCTTCAGCCTCAGACAAGGGGCCTGTAACCTAATCCCTGCCACGCAGGGCTGAAGCACTCTGGGGTCCCGACCCACAGTTTGAGAACCGCTGGCTTAGAAACTTTGCAAACAAAGAAAAGCCACTATCCCTGAGGTCATAATCCAACAAAGAGCCTTCTAGAGAAGAGTTCACAAATAAATCATTTTTATATAATTCTGAAGGAGCTGGAAGAGAAGAGAGTATTTTACCCCAGGGAGCTAATAATAATCTCCCCCAAATTGACATCTGTTGAGGCTGGAGCTCTTGATACTCTTAGCTCTCAGGCAGAGACTAGGAAGCTATTAAAGCCCTTGCCAATGAGTTCTGAATCACTGCCACTGAATTTCATAAACCCTTAGGGTACCATTTACACTGCACACTTCTTGCAGCAGCGTTACAGTGCATATACTGCATGCCTTCCCAGCATGAGTATAAGAAAAAAAGGATAGATGATGAGGCACTGTTTACACAAGTAAAGACTCACCTGAACCTTGTGGGTGTGTATCCTTCCAGGCTTTCTACATGCTCAGGCAGTACCATCCCCATCTGCACTGCTATTTTTAGCAGTGTACCATCCCTCCGTCTCTCCACTGTCGGAGCCTTTCCCTACCTCAGGGAAAGACTCTGGCAGTGGAAAGAGAGCTCCCCACTGCCACAATCTTTCCTTGCTGCCTCTCCCCTGACAGAGTCTTTCACTGATGTAGCTACACACCAGAGTGTGAATGCAGCGTGTAGCTACATGTACTCAACTGCCGTCAGTGGCATACAGTGTAGACGTACCCTTCAGAAAATAAGTTAGTTTCCAGGCCGCTTCCCGGACAGTCCACCCAATACGGTGATTATTTTATGCTTTAAAAGAAGGACAAAGAGGGCACTAATTTAACTCCAGTGTGGATTTAGCTAAGTAACTCTACATTAATCAAGAAGGGTTTCTATCCAAATTAACCCTGATCAAGGCACATTTATTACAGGGTGGCATGGTGCTGACAGTTTGAGAAACTTGGTAAATGAATGTGCTTTGACCATCAAAGGCTACCTCTTAATCAGATTTTCTTGCAGCAAACAGTTAAAAGTAATCTCAGTACACCTTCATCTGAATGTCTGACCTTTTTTTTTTTTTTTTTTTTTTTGCTTTAAAGTCACATTTTCCTATTTTATTTATTTCTCTTTCTTGTGGTGATGTTATGATGTGGGAAAAAACCCCTGCAAACAGCCTGGGAAAACAATGAGACTTAAGATACAGAGTGCTGGTATATGCAGAAAAGAAATAAAGTAGAAAATGAAATTTTCTACATAATCCCTCAATTATATTAACTGTAGGTTTCACTTGTAATAGTAGGTAATAAAAAAAATCAGATATAATTGGATTCTTTTAATTGGCAGTGTCCCTTTAAATAAGGAAAGTTCTTTTGCATTTAACATTCTCTTGGGCCACTTATAGTGGAACAAGTTTCTGTAGAGTGCAATTAGCTGAATACCCAATTTAACTAGAATTCATAATTTCTTGTAGTTACTGGTCAGTTACCCTATAGTTTGTCAATATTTTGGTGGTTTAAAAAAATTAAATTGAAGCTTTGATAACAATGAGAACCCCGAGAGATGCTGTTGTTGTACCATGGGTACTGTGTTATATAATTGATTATGTGTTGGCTATATACATTGTATGTTTTATAGTAAAAATTAAAATAAATGACTAGGATAGTGGATACTAGTTTTAGCCATTTTCTTTTTATGCCTTGTAAGTAACAGACAGGATTTTGTCTGTGTCTGTTAATTAGATTAGAGGAATTTCGGAGACTCAGGTCCCAATGTGGGAAAGAATAGTTACAAAATGTACTAAGGTCTAATTTATGATGCCTTTCTTGTTCAATATAAAACACTGCTATTTGTTACCTTTTGAAGGTTTCTGCAAAGAACTGTTTGTGTGAATGAGGAATGTATGCATCAGGGAAAGAAGGTGTGAAGGCCATTTTTGAAGCCAGATGGCCAAGGGAGAAGGAGTAAAGAAACTAAAAAGACTCAGAGATGCCAGAGAACCATCAACACGCATCCATGGTTGAGAAGGGACAGATTAACGACCCTGAGGTGAAGGCTGGCATCCTTAAAACACAAAATAATTAATTAAATCAAAACCAGACAGAATGACCCTCCTGGAGGTGTTTTGGGCCATCAAAAGATAACACCCACTGAGGAGTAACCGGTCATAAACAGACACAGTAAATCCATAGACTTCAATGGAGAAGAAGGACTATAAGAACAGGGTGCTTTGCCATGGAGTCTTGCCAACAACTCCAGGAGCATCAGATTGCCACCAACAGAGCCTGGCTCCCCGCTGGGACCAAACTGGCTGGCCACTAGACTGATCCAAACTCTACACTAGTAACTATAAACATCAACTGGCAAAACTGTGTGTGTGTGTGTAAGTTACTAAAAAGCATATACTAACTGCTGTATTCTCAAATGCAGCGTGTTGCCTTTTCCCCTATAAAAAAAAAAAATCTTGTGTGGTCTGTATAGCATAACACTGGCTGAAAGAGATCAGCTGGATTATCAATTGATATGTGAAAAAACTAGTTTTTGAAAGGCAAGGAACTACAGTGAACTTTGTTGAGGGACAACCTAATTAGGCAACCTCCTGTCAAAAGAGCCACTGTCACCCTAAGTCACTATAAAACAAACATTTCCTTACCTATAAGGATAATTAAAACAGGGGGACTTTTAAAATTCAATTTACTGTGTGTTATTTATGCTGTTTACTATTTACATTTCCCTCAGCTTAGACTATGTGAAAATCAATGAAGTGTTTCACTTTCAGGATCTCTCTACTGCAGCAATCAGGTTGCAAACACAGCAGAGGAATGTTTAAATATACATTTCAGTATATTAAAAACCACTGTGAAGATGTCTGCTGATTCAGGTTTTATAAAACACTGTAGAAAAATCTAAATTTTCTGCCAAATTTGAATATAAGGATCCTTTCTCAGAGATAACCAGTATCCATAGACTTGATGAGTACAATTCTGTTTCATCTTTATTGGGCAGATTTTCTGGAGGAAAAAAATATGAACTAGGCACAGTCGCCTAAACCAGAGAGTGAATGTACCTGTCCTTGAGCTGTTTTGAGGGGATAATCTCACTGGGCATCTAGGAAACGAATCCTCAGGTTTTACCTAACTATAGCCTGGAGAGAAAAAAAAATACATTCTCGATGGGCCTAACTGCCCCCACCACTTACAGAACTGCAGGAAGTGACACTGGCTGGAATTCAAAGATAACTCTGCATTAGACCCCTCAGGATAGTGCTGTTATGCCACAGAGGGAGAAAGCTCTATCTGGATTGGAGCAAATTTATATACACAGAAACTTGAAAATCCCTCACAGCAAGGAAGACTTGATACTGAGGCCAGGTGGTGGCAGCCTGTATTAAATAGTTCCACATGGCATAATTTCCTTATGTTGTGGTGACGCAAAGGCCTTTTTCTTGCTTACGACATAGCTGTGGCATAATACTTAAATGATATAAATCACTCAGACTTTCCACTGCAATTGCTCCAGCCATCTCCTGTTGCTTAATGTCACAGGTCATTTGTAAGCCGCAGTGAACCTATGACACAGAAACTGGGGGAGTAGGGAGCTTTCAGGGGCTACTGTATCAATGGCTGTTAGCCGATGGCCAGGGATGTTTGGTGAGGTGCCAGCTATGCCCGTTTATACCATCCGTGACTTTAACTGCTAGAGCTCAGAGCTCCTTCGCAGCGGGCAGTCAGGATTGACTGACAGGTGCCCCAAGAGTTTGCCCCGTGGAGGCGGCACAACTCAACGCTAGGCTCTTAGTACTCTCACCTAATGGCCAGGCTTTATAGCCAAAACGGCTGAGGTTCTTTAATTGTGTTGGCTGCTTCACAGTAAACCAGAGAAACAAGTCAGGCTTATGCATAAATGGTTACCAAAATTTATTAAACTAGATTCTAATCATGTGGTTACAAAATTGCTAGTGCCTACTTATTTAAGTGTAGAGATGTTACACACACAAACAAGTTACAAAACTGAAGCTACAATCCCAAAGAAAGAAAACCAAGTATAGAGCTCTATTTCAAAATATGTGTACACTAAAGATAGGAGATCAGGTGTGGGTGCTTCTTACCCTCCTTGCATCTCTCGATTCCAGCGGTGCCAAGCCAGGATCGGTCACTCAATTCCGCGGAAAGACGAATAAGGGACAAGGCTTAGGGACCCTCTTAGCTGCAGAAGCCTTGGGAGGCTGTCACTTATCTGACCAGCAGATAGATAGTGAAAAGCACTCAAAAATCATGGTGCTGTAGGTCCCCTACTTATACCTCTGTACTCCTTTATTCTCTTTCTCCTTTCTATGCTAAATTGGGGCTGGTCTGTCGGGGTGACGCCAGCTCTCGCAAGAGTAGTTCACACTTGCAAGGGAGAAACAATAAGTTTCGACTACTGGACACTTCTTTTATCAGGGTAAATATTTTCCCACCTAGGATGACCAAGAAAGATTTCCTTTTACTTGGAGAGGTGTACAATACACTTTTACCCGAATGCCACAAGGGTTTAAACACTCACCCACTATTTGCCATGGGGCACTGGCAAAGGTCCTAGATGACCTTATACTGCCACCCAATGTACAAACTGTGCAATACATTGATGACATCTTAATAGGTGGGAAAACCTCAGAAGAGGTACAGGAGGCTATGAATCAAATCAAAGGAGCACTAGAAGCCCTTAATTTAGAGTTACCAGCTGAGAAATGCCAAGGTCCCTCCCAAGAGATAAAATTCTTAGGTACTGTATGGATGGGAGGTAGGAGGTCTGTGCCTAATGACACTGTGCAAGAGCTAAATCAGGCACCCTCCCCTGAAAGTAAAGATCAATTGAGACAGATTTTGGGAACCCTGGGGTTTTGGAGAAAACATGTACCTGGCTTTGCCATTATAGCCAGACCATTGTACAATTTGTTAAAGAAAAGTGCTGCCTGGGAATGGGCTCCTGCCCATGAGGAAGCCCTCAGGCAACTGATAGGGGAGATACACACCTATCAGGCTCTGGGTCCCATACATCCTGAAGCCCCATTCCATTTGTACCTAACTGTGGGAGCCACTGGAATGTCTTATGCTCTCTGGCAAGAAAGTGACACTGCTCCCAGACGACCAATTCAGTTTGGTTCCAAGTCATGGCAAGGGTCACAGGCTAACTACACGCCTTATGAGAAGGTGCTCCTGGCAGCTTACACAGCCTTGAGAGAAACTGAGGAATTAACTCAGGATAAGGACATCACAATTCACACTCCTCTTCCAATCATTAAACCTATATTGGAAGGGAAAGAGTTACCACCTGGTGTAGCACAAAAAATGACTATCCAAAGATGGGCACTTTACATACACCACAGGGTAGGTAGTGCAGACACTGCACAAAACCCCACTATGATTCAGGAATCCCTATGGAAAGTAGGAATGCCTGATAAATACCGCCTACCTCCACAGCAGTCTCCTATTAAGGATGCTGCCCCATTTGATCCTTCTAAGCCTGAGGGAGTATGGTTCACTGATGGCAGTGCCAGGCTGGTTAAAGGAAAATGGAAGGGAAAAGCTGCAGCAGTGCCTGCAGACACCTCTGCAGCACCCCTAACTGCTGAAATTGATGGGTCAGCACAACTTGCAGAATTGGCTGCAATTAAACTGGCCTGTGAAGCAGGAGCCACCGCAGTATATACGGACTCCTATGCAGTATGGGCAGGTGCCACTCAGTGGATCACTAACTGGAAAAATAACCACTGGGAAATAGGAGGTAAACCAGTATGGGGACTGGAATACTGGAAGTGGTTATATCAGCATGCCCTGCAACAACCCCTGTCTATAGGACATGTCTCAGTTCATCAGAGGAATAATACCCCAGCTGCACAGTTAAACAATTTAGCCGATGCAGCTGCCCAGCTCTTTACCACACAAGTAGAATGGGAACGCTTATATTCATGGTTACATGATAATTTAGGACACACAGGAAGTGATGAGTTAGTGCGGCAAGCACATATCAGGGGGTGGCCTATCACCCACAGACAGGCTAGAGACCTGGTGCAAGCCTGCGCTATTTGTGCTGAGACTAGAAAACATATAGCAGAAGGACAAAGGTTTGCCAGGCTAAGAGATGGGAAAACACTATGGGCAACCTGGCAGGTCGACTATGTCGGACCGCTGCCCACTACAAGGCAGAGGTGGAAATACATCTTGACTGGGGTAGAAATTGTTTCAGGGATTGGTTTTGCATATCCAACCCGATTGGCAACAGGGTTGTCCACAATTATGGGACTAAACCGCTTAACAGCAATTGTCCCAATGCCTCAAGAAATCCAATCAGATAATGGTTCGCATTTTAAGAATAAACTTGTAAGGGAATGGACCCTTAACCATGGAGTCCAATGGACCTTACACCTTCCATATCGACCTCAATCTAATGGCATGGTCGAGCGCTGGAATGGGTTGCTAAAGAATCACTTGAAGCCTACTGACGGCACATGGGGAGACAGACTGGACGAAATGGTGCAGAGATTAAACAACAGACAGACTCCTACAGGAAGTCCAATCAGCAGGGGATTCTTCCCTACAGGGAAAGCTATCTCCCCTGCCAGAACACCACTGCACAGTTCCAAGTATGCTCCCGGAGACACTGTGGTGATTAAACACCCAGCCCTGGGAACCTTTACCTGCGTTTTGCACGCCTATAAAGAGAAAGGTGTATGGAGTGCCTTAAATGCTGATAAAAGGCTAATAACCATTACAGAGGCTTGGATCACATCCAAGACCGGCTGACCATGTGATTTATTGCAGGAATGGTCCCATGGTTCCGAGCAACCTGCCAGCTAACCTGTCAGCAAAATGGACCATGCAGCAGACCTGTTTGATCACTTGAGACTACTATGGACTGTTGATATATTTGCCATTACTTATAATAGCAGGTGTAATTTTTGCTTTTGGTTTTAAAATAAGTTTTTTAGCTAGAACACGACCCACCAGAGATATGTTCCTGCAAGCCCTCATGATCCTTCTGTTGGCTCTAGTCACCTTGGCAATACCAGAACATCCTCTTCGGGGAGCAATCCAAACCATCGCCTCAGCTGCTGGTGCTACAAATTGCTGGATGTGCACCTTGCTAAATTCAACCAATGGACTGGGAATTGAATTTGTACCACTCAGCCTAAATGATTGGTGGAACAAAAGCGACATCTTTCAGTGGGGAGCAGCATGGTACACCAACAACCCTCGCATTGACTTGGGGGAGGTGGGACAATGGCATCGCACTGTTTGGGGACGGCCTGTGAAATATGTAACGGGATCATCTAAAAAAGTTTATGTAAATCATTCAGGGCAAATAGAGCAAGATGTGGTTGCTATTAAAGGTGCAGTTAAAATTTTACATGCAGTGGCTGAGAATGGACAAACCTCATGGATGCAATGGTTAGCTCAACACTTGGGATTTTCCCTCTCCCCGTTTTTACATTCGGTTGTAAATACTGTTTTAACCATTTTAATTATTGTAATTGTTTTTTGTGTAACTTTATGTATTATGAAGCGTTTGATTCAAACTGCTCTTTCCTCCACACAAATCAGATACCTAGAGCTAAAAAGGGATCCTAACCAATTCCGCGAACCCTCATCCTCTAATTTGGTTGTTGGGTATTTCTAGATTTCCCCAAGGAGGGCAAGAGGTGCTGGCATCACCGCCACCTTGCAATCTGGGATGTAGTGTGGTGCATCAGGGGGTGGAATGTAGCCAGACAGCCAGCCCCCCCTCTCAGACCAGCATTGCTGGAAACACACGGGAGCCAAAAACCACAGGGCACTTAACATGAATTCCAGCACAGCCTTTGAAGCTGAGAGAAGCACAGGTGTGCTGCGACAATGTGCCTCTGGGAACGTATACAACAATTGGGCTCACAGCAGGCAGAGGCGCTGTGACAGACATGGCTCTTAGCCCCTACTAAAACAGCATGATGCACACACACCAACATCCTAGGTGGGAAAATATTTACCCTGATAAAAGAAGTGTCCAGTAGTCGAAACTTATTGTTTCTCCCTTGCAAGTGTGAACTACTCTTGCGAGAGCTGGCGTCACCCCGACAGACCAGCCCCAATTTAGCATAGAAAGGAGAAAGAGAATAAAGGAGTACAGAGGTATAAGTAGGGGACCTACAGCACCATGATTTTTGAGTGCTTTTCACTATCTATCTGCTGGTCAGATAAGTGACAGCCTCCCAAGGCTTCTGCAGCTAAGAGGGTCCCTAAGCCTTGTCCCTTATTCGTCTTTCCGCGGAATTGAGTGACCGATCCTGGCTTGGCACCGCTGGAATCGAGAGATGCAAGGAGGGTAAGAAGCACCCACACCTGATCTCCTATCTTTAGTGTACACATATTTTGAAATAGAGCTCTATACTTGGTTTTCTTTCTTTGGGATTGTAGCTTCAGTTTTGTAACTTGTTTGTGTGTGTAACATCTCTACACTTAAATAAGTAGGCACTAGCAATTTTGTAACCACATGATTAGAATCTAGTTTAATAAATTTTGGTAACCATTTATGCATAAGCCTGACTTGTTTCTCTGGTTTACTGTGAAGCAGCCAACACAATTAAAGAACCTCAGCCGTTTTGGCTATAAAGCCTGGCCATTAGGTGAGAGTACTAAGAGCCTAGCGTTGAGTTGTGCCGCCTCCACGGGGCAAACTCTTGGGGCACCTGTCAGTCAATCCTGACTGCCCGTTGCGAAGGAGCTCTGAGCTCTAGCAGTTAAAGTCACAGGTGTGGAGAGGCTCTTAGTGCTGCCATTGGGGCACCTGTCAGTCAGTGTTGACTGCCCGCTGCGAAGGAGCTCTGAGCTCTAGCAGTTAAAGTCACGGGTGGTTAGGACCTTGGGGCATCCGTCAGCCTAGCCCGGGCTGCCCGCCGCGAAGGGACAGTGCGTCCCAGCGGTTAAAGTCACGGATGGTATAAACGGGCATAGCTGGCACCTCACCAAACATCCCTGGCCATCGGCTAACAATGGCTGAAGAAAAAAAAAACGTATAAAAATCTGACCAGACCACTTGCAGACTAGTCTGTTGGCATCACAATCCTATCCCTCAGAGCTGGCTGAAACCTCACTGGTTCTATCAATCTCCTCAGATGGCATATTGAAAACAGAGCCAGCATTCCAATGACATAGGTGCACTCCAACCTCAGACGGCAGCAGTTATGATAAGTCTATCACAAGTGTATTATTATCACCTCACCAACCTCCAATCCCCTTCCAAACACTAGATCCAGATTGTAATCAGCTATACTGGCAGAGCCAAAAAATCACTCTCAATTATGAAAGCTATAAATTCCCAAGTCAACCCAGAAGAATGATCTGTATGGATCCAGACTTGGAGATCTGTTAAGGGTTAGTCTTATAGACCAATTTTTCTTATTTTAAAATGTTAATGTTTAGATAACAGAAAAAGGAGTTACCACCCCTACTCAGCTTTTAAAAAATCTTTATAACTTTTGTATATTCAGGATGTTTACCTTTGGGGAGATGGCAGGGGTGGTAAAGAGTGGGAGGTGGAAGGAAGTGAAATTTACATAATATGCAGAAAGAAAGATTTCTCATAGTTTTAGCCATCAGATCATAAATCAGGTTTTTACCCACTTACATTGAAATGACACCCATCTTACAGAAAAATGGATATGGGAAACCCCATGCAAAACAATGAGGCACATTATTGAAAACGTCTACATTTTACTGTTTATACACACTTTAGATATTAGTTGGCTTCACACCACTTTATTTACTTCCCTCAGAGAAAAGCAGAGGTCAGAGGCCCAATGGAAGTACTACCACATGTGCTTCTATCATAGATTAAAAGCTTCAATTGACAAATTGAAACTAAATTCTAAAGCTGACAACATATTTTAAGGACCTGAACCTTAATGAGAGCTTTGCTAATGACAGTGATAGGCATACAGTCATGCCCCACAGAACCTCTCTCTATGCAGAAAGGATGTTGATCAAATGTTATGTTCAGCATAGGTGTCCCCAAAACTATTTTGGGATTCAGTAATCAAAAACAATTAAGTCATGAAATTTTAAAGCCTAAAATAGTGCACCCTGACTAAAAAGAAATACGTTTACCTGGTGTTTTCATGATGAGGGTTAGAGGAAGTGGCAGCAGCTGACCCACCTCGTAACACAGGCCTACGGCAGGTTATTGCAGATAGGAGGCACAAGACAAAAGCAGGAAACAGCATAAACACAGAGAAAAGATACAACAAAAGAAACAAGGACAAAGAAATGTCAAAATATTTTCCATTATATTGTATGGTATTTCAATACAATATAATATCTAGTTAATATCGTGTTGTAAACTGTATTTTTGAAATACCCCATATAATATTCTTTTTATTTAATATAGCACTAACAATAAAAGTATGCAGCTATTGTAACAACCTAGTCATTCTTGATGGAAAAGACTGATTTATGGGAATATATGCTGTTGAGATACAAGTCTGTGAATAAGAGCTCTCGATATAGGCTTTTTAAATGCTAATAATGAAAAACAATCTCAGCTCCTCCTCTTCTCCCCTTCACTTACTGTCTTTCTTCCAATTTCTTTTTTTAACTCTTTTCTTTCTGTCCTCTTCGGATCCATCTCAGCAGAAATAGAAGAGCCAAGGCTTCCCAGGTTGCTACAATTGTGTCTAGTATGCTCATGGCTGCTGAAAAGGTACTAAGGTCTTGATTTCCAGAACTGCTGAGCACCCACAGCACCTCCTAACTTACTGTGGAGTTGCAGGCATTTAGCACTTCTCAAAATGAGGCTGTAACTGACCTCTAGCATCTGTCTGTATGCTGAAACATCTATGATGTGTAATCACTTCTCCAAGGCCTTGGGGGTCTCTTTTTTTCACTCTTATCTCACTTCAGGCCAGCTGCAGACATCTGCACAACATGCTAGTCCCAAGTATGTACTAGGCTCCAGGTAAGACTAAAGAATCCAGGTGTGATGACCTTTAGAGCAGAAGTGTGTGGGCAAGAGGATACACACAGCCCACAGGTCTGGCGCTGAGAAGGCTGAGAGAACTCTCTCTGGGGAAGGAGTAGAGGTGAGCAGCCATGTACACAAAAGAACACACAAAAACCTCACAATTAGTAGTTTCATTTCAAGAAGATGAAGATTGAGGTGCACAAACAGAACAGTGCGGAAACCTTGCACTGTGCTTACTTGCACTAGGCCTGGCTCTGATCAGCAATTCTGGTGCTTAACTTGTATCAGCAACAAACTCACCCATAAAATTAAAAATACAAAAAAAAGTTTCCATAACATACACCTCTACCCCGATATAACACGATCCAATATGACACTAATTCGGATATAACGTGGTAAAGCATTTCCCCTCCTCCGCCCTCCCTCCCAGGCTTGTGCAAGCCTGGGAGGGAGGGGGGAGAAGCAGAGCAGCAGCATGCTCAGGGGAGGAGGCGGAGCGGAGGTGAGGGGGTGGGGAGAAGGGGGTGTGTGGGGAGGGCCGCAGCAAGTAACTGGGGGCGGGGGGCTGCGCGCGCAGAGGAACCGCTCCCCGCCCAGCTCACCTCTGCTCCGCCTCCTCCCCCAAGCGCGCCGCTGCTCTGGTTCTCCCTCCTCCTTCCCTCCCTCCCAGGCTTGCCATGCCAAACAGCTGATTTGCATCAAGCCTGGGAGGGAGGGAGGGACAGGAGAGAAGCAGAGTGGTAGCGGTGCGCTCAGGGGAAGAGGCGGAGCGGAGGTGAGCTGGGGCGGGGCAGGGAGCTGCCAGTGGGTGCTCCGCACCCACCGATTTTTCTCCGTGGGTGCTTCAGCCCCGGAGTTGGCGCCTATGGCGGCAGCATCTCTGGCTCCGACACGCTGCTCTGAGTGGCGTGTTAAGGCGGCCGGGCCGTGGGGTTGGATAAGCGGCAGAGGGTCTCGGGTGGCAGTCATGGGACAGGGAGCGGGGGGGTTGGATGGATCGGGGGTTCTGAGGGGTCAGTCAGGGGACGGAAAGTAGGTGGGGGTCAGCTAGGAGGCGGGGCCAGGCTGTTCGGGGAGGCACAGCCTTCCCTACCCGGCCCTCCATAGCAAGTTCGATATAACACGGTTTCACCTATAACGCGGTAAGTTTTTTGGCTCCCGAGAACCGTGTTATATCAGGGTAGAGGTGTACTCCGAACACTAGCCAGCAGAATGTGAAATCAGTGCAGAAATAGGGTTGCCAACTTTCTGATTGCCGAAAACCAAACAACCTTGCCCTACCCGCTTCCCCGTGGCCCCACCCCCACTCACTCCATCCCCCCTCCATCCCTCTGTCGCTCTCCCGCACCCTTGCTCACTCACTCATTTTCACTGGGCTCAGGCAGTGGGTTGGGTGCGGGACAGGTTGAGGGCTCCAGCTGGGGGTGCAGACTTTGGGGTGGGGCCGGGAATGAGGGGTGAAGGAGGGGGCTCAGGGCTGGGGCAGAGGGATTGGGGTGTGGGGAGGGTTGTGGGGTGCAGGCTCCAGGAGAGGGTGAGGGGTGCAGGCTCTTGGCAGTGCTTACCTCATGCGGCTCCCGGAAGCAGCCGGCATGTCCCTGTGGCCCCTAGATGCAGGGGCGGCCAGGCAGCTCCACGCGCTGCCCTCGTCCACAGGTGCCGCCCCCGCAGCTCCCATTGGCTGTGGTTTTGGCCAATGGGAGCCTCGGAGTCAGCGCCTGCAAACGGGGAAGAGCGCTTGGAACCAGCTGGCTGCCCCAGTGCCTAGGGGCCGCAGGGATATGCTGGCCGCTTCTGGGAGCCATGCAGAGCCGGGGCAGGCAGGCAGCCTGCCTTAGCCCTGCTGCGCCACTGACTGGACTTTTAGTGGCCTGGTCAGCAGTGCTGACAAGAGTCACCAGAGTCCCTTTTCGACTGCGTGTTCTGGTCAAAAACCAGATGCCTGGCAATTCTATGCAGGAAGTTATTTTACAAAAGAAAACAAAAGATACCCACCCCCATCCCCTCCACATATAACAGGACAGCATTCTTGCCCAAAAGAATGAGGTCTGTTGTATTTCATAATGATAATTCGCTCCTGTTTTATAGGTGCTAATATTTCCTCTTTAGAACAGAGAGTTTATTTAATAAATTTATAAAACCATAGGAACTGCCATTCCTGATCAGATCAGTGTTCCATCTAGTCCAGGATCTTGTGCTGACAGAGGCCAGAACTAGATACTTCTGAAGAAACTGTAAGAAACCCTATAATGGGCAACTGTGGAACAGATTGCCCAAACAGGAAGTTTCTTTCCACTCCAGGCAGTTAGTGGTTAGTTTACACCCTGAAGCATGAGTTTTGATATCCCTTATTCATTTCTTATTCCACCTAATATTATTTTGGCTGTTCTCATTATCTAAAATTCAAAAATTTTCAAAATCTTTCTCGGTTCTTGGCCTCCATAATAATTTGTGGCAATTTAGTTCTGTAGCATCTGCAAAACCTTGTTATCTAATTGATCTCAAACACACTACCCTTCTAGAGGTAACTACATTTTCTAGGAAACCGCTATCAGGGGGCTAGAGACTGGGAGCTAGAAAACCATGAGTTCTAATCCAAACTAATATTCTGATTTAATCTGTGGACAAGTCTCTAAGGTACAGATGTTTAAAGATATTTAGATGTTGCTCTGTTCAGTACTGCAACACTTAACTGCATTAGAAGCTTAAGTGCCCAAGTCACTTTTGAAAATGACACTTCGGCCTTGTAATGCTGAGGAGAACAATGCCTAAATACCTTTCTAAATCTGGGCCTTAATTCCTCCATCCAGATCAAATTAAATGTAAAGTTGTAAGTGAATTAGGTTCCTGTGCAAACTGGTTGGGTAGAAGAACCAACAGTACTTTGCCCTGCCACATCTTCGTTAATTGCAGATTTCAAAAAGGTAACATTCACTTCAAGTACAGGGTCCTCATATAGCATGCAGCAGCCACTAAAATCAATACAATTAACTTTTAGGTCTCTTTGCACTTTATCTAAAACTAGCAATTACTTAATTTTTGTACAGCTCTGTGAGTACAATAGGCAGTTAGTCTGGTTATTAGCTTTCTACATGGGCTTCCTTAATGACCGGAGTAACTCCTGTCATAAATTATTTAAAACTTTGAATTTCCTCGCTGATATCATTTTGGTCACCACATTAAGTATATTTAATACTAATAAATTATCAAAATTAACCACATCCCTCATGCCATCTGTACATAGCATATTACAATATTCCATTGCAAACACAATGGAACATGGAGGGAACCGTGCTGCAAAGTGTCGCAACACAATAGGGGAGGCAAAAACGGACAGCAGTGCAGTGGCTGAAATGGTCCATCTGAGCTCATCTTCCTTTGTCTGAGCAGAGTATATTTTGGGGGATCCCATAATAATAATTCAGTAGTGAACTCATGGATGTTGAGGAAAAAAAATATAAGACACAGTCTTTCATTCATACTAAGTATGAATGTCTTGGCTTTCAGTTTGTGTTAGTGTGTGTGCGCATGCGCGCGAGAGAGAATTTAGTTATCATTAAAAGTTTTGGTTTGACACCTTTGAAAATCCATGTCCTCTCTTTATATACAAAAAAGTAGCAGAAGTGTCAGATTCCCTAGGCTGATCCACCAATGCTGATTTACAGGTCAGAGTGCCTTAAGTCTGATGTGGAAATCTTTGGGGGGAGCGAGGTGAGGAGGGAATGATGCAGGGCCACAGGGGAACTGGAGGTGGGTTGGGTGAGTACAGTACATCAGAGAGGAGCTGTGAACTGACAGACTACAGGCATCAGATTAAAGCTGCTCTCCCCTGGCTCCTTTCAGCACCACCGGGAAAGCCCTTAATGTGCTAATGCCTTGGCAGACACATAAGGGATATGTCTACAATGCAATGTCAGCCCAGGGCTAGTAGAACTTGAGTTAGCAGAACCTGGGTTTGTTAACATAGGGCTTGAGCATCTACACTCATTTGTAACCTCAGGCTAGGAATTGTTGATTATTGGGTTCCAGCCTGTGGCTCCAGTACCTACACTTCATTATGCAGGCCTGAGTCCCACCACCTGTATCCCAGATTTCCTTGCACCCTCCCAAAATGTGGCCACTCTAGCCCTTTGTTCATGGTGCAGTGATAAAACTTGACTGTCCACCAAACTTGACTGTCCAAAGGACAAAGAAAGTAGGCCTGTGGGATACTTTTGTGGACTCCCAGAACACGAGTCCAGTGGGGCTGCAGCTACACTGCAAAGCAATAAGGTTTGAACCCTGGGTCCCAGCTTGACTCAGGCTTCAACCCTCCACCCACATGAGGTGCTTGGTCCCTGAGTCTGAGTCCCGGGTTAGTGTAATTTGTATGTATATGGAATGGGGGCTAGGCTTGAGTCTGAGTTCGAACTCTGGGTTTACACTGCAGTGTAGACATACCCTAAGTTTCTACCACTTCCAGACCCTTATCCCCCTGCACAGCCATGGAATCTGCAACTCCCCACTCTAAATATACCACCTCCAAACCTCCAGAAAACCTCTTCCTGTCAACCACAGGTTTCCCAAACACTACCAAAGTCACAAAGCCCTTCTCAACTCGTCATGCCCCACAGAACCCCATTTACTCTCCCCCCTATGGTCTCATCCCATATCTGAATGGTTCTGTCAGCTAATCTTACCTTTGCTAAAAACAGTTATGCCAAATAAGGTGACCAATTGTTTGTTCAATTTAAACATTTCAAAAGCGGCCTGTTCTGAGATGTTGAATGAGCATGTTACATTTGTCATCTGTGGGGGATAGTGATTATTTAGCTAGACTCTAAAGGATTCCAAAGAAGCGTGTGGAAAACAGAGTAGAACTTCAGAGAAGGAGCATTTTTAAAATGCCTCCTCTGCAAAATGTTTGTAAATATTTTACCTTAAAAATTATATGGAAAATTAAATTTCCCTCTGAAAAATTATTGGTCCAAATGTAAAGACAAAATTAAAATTATTAGCGTGGGAAAAAGTTATTTTAATTAGGATGCAAATGAAAATCTCAGCTCTAACTTAACTATGGAGTTGCTACCAACACAGGTCAACCTAAAAGGGACAGTAGTTTTAGGTCCCAAGCTTAAGTTGTACCAAAAATAAAAAAAGGTTTCTCAAAATTTAATTAAAAATCTGGTTGTACTGAAAATTTAAACACTCCCCTACAGCTCTGGAAACAAAAAACTGACATTACTGCAGGACAACCAGAAAATGAAGGCTTGTTAGAAAATGAAACTGACCTATTTTCATTATCCAAGCTGAATAAAATGCAAGAGTAAACAGACAGTATAAATAGTGAGAATTAAATTCTATTTTCAATTTAAATAGTCTAATAGGTTAGTAATACTGATAAAATTCTAAGAATAAATTCCTTATCTACTATAGTATAAAACTACCATCAGTAATTTTACTAGACTGGGACATCAACTGGCAATATTTTGAAACAGAAAAGCAAGCCAAAACCAAACCAAAGAGTATTTCCAGTAAATAGAACAATCAAAACTTGTTCATTTTAAGAGATCTTTCAGTGACACCAAATGAAAAAAGTATATCATTAATATTAAAATAAGAACAGATATGCCTTGAAATACATAGGGAACACTATACTACATAGAACAAAGAAAAACAGTTTGAAACATTTAAAATATATATCTATTTTGCAACCATGCACGTGGATTATCCAAATTTCACATTCCCACTTCAGTCAGAATAGTCTGGAAGATCTAAACATCTGAAAATACATTTACTCAAAAGAAAAAAAGATCACCCCGTTAGTCCATCAATAATTTTATATTTGATCCCTGCCAAAATTGTAGATGGATAGTAATCGTTTTCAGTTTCCTTTAGGAATTTCCATAAAGAAATACATCAAAATCAACATAAAATCTAGAAACAGTAAGGCTGTTTTCTGAAACTTTCAGACTTGGAAGCTCATCAGATAATTATTAGAAAGGCAAACAATATTTGAAGGTTCTATTTTTTCCATAAATCCAAGAGAATATGGGTGAAATCCTGCCTCACTGAAGTAAAAGGCAAACCTCTCATTAATCTCAAGGAGGACAGGATTTCACCACATATTTTTAAACGAGTCTTCTACATGCTATAAATCTTTAAATATTATTTTTTTGGAAAGTTAACTCTTCCTTACTTGGGAGGGGCAATTTTGCAAAACTAAAACATACTACAGTTATGTTTAACCTTTTATTGATATGGACATGTTAACTTGTTACTATCCACCAAACTGTTGGACAAGGGTCAAAATCTTGGCAAAAATTATGGGTGAGGTTTTAAAAAGACCCTAAGGGAGTCATTAGGTGGAATTCAATGGGAACTGGGTATCTAATTAACTCTCTTAGACCTCTTTGAAAATCCATCTTTGAGCATAAGACCAACAAGTCTGGAGTTCTTCACAATTACGTGACCTTGAGATAGATAGTTCTGTATGAACATGTTGACAACTCTAGTTAACTATAGGAGGGGTCAGTTTGAATGCTGACCACGCAAATAAGATTGGCTTGACAGTTACGATTCAATCCCTTACTAAAATGAATGGGAAAGAAACAGCTTAACTTAAGCCTTATTTACACCAGGGTTATGTTATAGAAATATTTCACTGTGATGCTAAAATCAAGAGGGTGAGGAGCAAAATTTTTAAGAATTCCCTGATGCAGACAATTCCAATGCTAAAATGCTATTCCAAGAATTCCCCAGTAATTACTCCAAAGGCTTTTGGGTCAGCTCCTCAGGAACTGGAAGCAAGTTATGTGTACCTTTCTAATGCAGCCCATTAAAGTAACACATGAAGTTTGATAAATTAATGTCACCATTATTAGTCTTTATAAGTAATGTTATATTGTTGGATGTGTCAGTCTTACAGTACTAACAAATTAAGGGTAAAGGATCAAATTCAGTGTACAATAAGTGGCACAAATGGGCTAATTTTGGCCAAATAACTACTCTTTATAAACCAGCTTATCCATAAAGTGTAAAACATATTACAATAGCATACTTCTCAATAAGACGATCACCAAAGAATGCAGTACTGAACAAATAGTTCTCAGAATACCATCCAGAAACTATTTCAATAGCAATGCAGTTAACCTATCACTTGAGCACAATATGTAGACAAAATGACAGTCATCAGTTACATAATTAACTTATCTACTATTTAGAATAACAACTGTCACAGGTTAAAGGTCTCCTAACATTTTTTCCAAAAATATTGTTTGGAAAAACATTGGATGTGAATTATCTTAGGTAAGTTTCCAACTTGCTCCTTCATATTAGTTCCACTGAATCATGACAATGTCAACCCAATCTTACTGATTTGTTCCAACAGTCAGCAACAGAAAGGTCAAGGATGTTATAAGAAGCCTGCAGACTTGTGATCCATCATCATTTGGACGGCCAAAAGCAATAGAAAACATCTAACAAATTAACAATTTGCCAACAGCACATAAACCAAGCCTTCCAATCACCAGATTAGGTTTTCCTATTTTGATTTTTACATGAAGAGAAATAGAAACCAAACACACACTCTTTAAATACTATATTTGATTGAAGCAAGGTACTAGATAATGGAGTCTTATGAAATGTGAATTTTGGACAATTAAGTTATTTATAAACAATGAAAGCAAAAGAAAGCAAAGCAAAATAATATCATCCCATATTAATAAGTAGACAGAAACCACACTCCACTAAAAAGGAGCACACACCAAAAAAAAAAAAAAAAAAAGCAGTAAGAGCTGGAAGAATCACTGATGGCCAATCACCTGCGATTTTCATCCAGCACATCCAAGACCTGCTGGTAAGCCCTACGAGTAGAAGACTGGATAAGCGACAAAATGCCACGAGCAGAGTAAATATTAGATCCATCTTCAGGTAACATATGAGGAGGACAGACACGAGCCTGTTGTAGTGATGATGTCACACTGTTTGTACAAGCATAGCAAATGAAGAGAAAAACACTGTTGTCAGATTTTAAATAAAGAACTTCTTCAGCCAGCCCTAGTTCCAAAGTTTAAGTTGATTCCGTTTGATCTTACCCTTTGCCCACCAATACCAGGTAAACACTGTCAAAAAAAGAGTAGCAGATGGATTCACAATTACATTTGTTAATTATCTTATGAACCAAATACAAATTACATTACACAAGACTGTGATTTTGGTACAGATATATAGGGTGTTTTTTTCAGAAGTCCGCAGTACTCACGGACATCAATGGGAGGAGAGTTAGGCCAACATTCGACATTTTTTAACATTCCACCCATAATCTCTTTTGAAGTCTTACTTTGAGAGAATTACGTATTAATGCAAACATGACAACCTGGCATAAGTCCATCTCTTGAAGCAAAAAAAGTCTCTCACGTTTAACAATGAAAGAGTGAGATTACGATAGTATTTTGATTTGCTTGTGTCTGATGGTTAAAGAACCAAGGTTTAACTGAGAAGTTAGAATAAAAACCCAAAATTCATCTACCAAAGATGACAAAAAGTCTATGAACTATAATTCTGACCATTCTATCAAAGAAAAGTGAACTGAGTTTAAAATGTAAGCATTACAGGGGGTTTTTTGTACATGATTTATTTTACAAACATCTCTGCTGGACACTATTAAATGCTGATCAAACATCTTTGTGTTGTACATGTATTCCTCTTATTAACTTGCCATTTGCCATATAGGCCTTTACACCAGGATATTTATTTTTAGGAAAATAAACACAAATTTTAATTAATAATGACATGCTTGTTTAGCCTGAATTCATTCTTGTTAAGTTGATAATTTAGTAATTATGTTTGAAAGAGTCTGATTCACTGTACTCTCTAGAATTCTGGGATGGTTTATAATCCAAGACGATTGCTCATCACCAACACTGGATGTTCCTTTGATCTTCTTTGTCTATCATTCCTGCTTTACTGCTACAATATTCTGAGTCTGAGTGCCAATCTTTCTGATCTTTTGCCTGTGTTCCCAAGAAACTGTTATTTAAGTAAAGTGTTAACGGTGGAAATCAGTATACTTGATGTTTGGATCCCTCCTTGGCTGGATCAGAGATTTTCATTGCCTAATTATTCTTGGATTGTGGAAGGAGTGTTCAGCTGATGCTGAGATTAAAACAATGGGTGGTACAAAAAACAACTGCATTGAAAAGGAGGATCAGCATCACCCTGGCCATCAGTCCATTCACAGCAGTAGCACAGCCAGCCTGAGGGTCAACAGGAATGCAAAAGCTGGATTTCTGACTCCCACTCCAAAGATGAAGACATAAGGATGGATGAGATGAGTAATAACTTTTACTGCATAGTATTTTGACAGATGTGATAATGTCAGTTGTGAACTAAGCTTTTGTCCTGAAATCATGAATTACCTTGGTGCTTGACCGACAACGGCTAACACAGTGTTTATTGGAAGATATTTTCACAAGACATTAGAGATGTAGCACTTAGGCAAGAATTTACAGAAATAGAAACAAAGAGACTATAGCAAACATTTATTTTGCCATTTTATGGTTTTGGCTGTGTTCTTCTATACTTGAAAAAAAAAATCACCTGCACTTTCCTTTTTTCCATACTTAGGATTACTTTTACTTTTTGATTAACAGGATTAGTCATGGCAGTAGCGCAATTCCATCTAACTCCTGCTTTGCACTGTGACTACATATTATAAATATCCAGGGTGGATAAAAATCAATGATTTTAAAAAAAAAAAATCAAATAAATTGGATTTTTTCATTTAAATGAGATTTTTTTGATAAAATGCTTTGTGAGGAAAAACCCCATCTAAAGATAGTTTTAATTAAGAAACATTATAGCTCAAAGATATCTCATCATGGAATAGGGATTATAAATTCTAATTCTATAATATGAGACAATATATTCATGTAATGTTTAAAAAAAGTTTTGTAAATGAGTTCCAATAGTTAATGGATTAGGGACCCAATCTATGGGGTTCCAGGGGCTTCTCTATAGATCATTTAGGTTAGTCTTTCTATCTACCCAATGAGACTCAGTGCTCAGTTCAGAAGATACCATCAGAGACGCTCAGTTTTGCAGTTCTCAAACTGTGGATTTGTGTCTCCAGAGATAACATGCTTGTTAACAGCAAAAGTGTTTTTAAATAAGTAAATAATACATAGAGGTGAGATATAACAGACCTCAACTCTATTGTCCCTCTGCAAATTTGTGTACACAGAGTCAATCCCTTACCTCTCCCTAAAAGTGCAAAGTTTCAAAAAGTTCAGTGAACAGAAGATTGTTGGGGGTGGAATAGATCTGGACAAGGAGAAGAAGTCTGGAGATAAATGTGAGAAGAGAGGGACAGGCAGTAGAAACAAAGTGAAACTGTTTGAGCAGCATATTCCAGAAGTCTTGAGGTCTTTCCGAGTGTAGCCTTCATTGATTTGAGATCTACCATACCATTCTCTCACTAGAAGGGAAAACCTATAATGGCAGCAGGCCGTAAAAGAGACCCAGTTTGGGAATAAGAACCACTCAAGAAATATATGTTCGGTGACGATGTTTTAAAGAAAGTCACACCAGTGAACTGGTGGAAGTCACTTAAGCACTTGGATTCGGAGACTGTTGAAGTGATAATCTCACTTTTAACAGCAGTAGCTGCTTCTGCCAATATAGAAAGAATATTTTCTTCCTCTGGACTAATTCATTCCAAGTTGAGAAATTGTTTGGGATCTAGGAAAGCTTATTTTTCTTTTCTAGATGATGAACAAACAGGAAAATGAAGGTGAAGCTGACTTAATTAGCTGCAGAAGCCAATATTTTAAGTTTCTCATGTTGACCTGGCTGACATAGTCTATTTAATTTGTTTTTTTTTTTTTAAATATTTCATTTAAGTATTTTAGTTAAAAACAATTTTAACAAAAACAAATCGGATTTTAAAAAACTTGAACGTTTAACTAAATTCAAAAATTCATATGCTTGTTTTGTTAAAATAGTATATGTTTGCTGTTGAAGAAAAAAATCCAGAATACATAACGTTGTTGTTTTAGTTAAATAAAACAATTTAAAATGTCTGTCTGATGATGTTCTCCTCCTAATACAGCATGGCAAGAAAATCCTCCACATATTAATGATTAACCTGTTGAATTGGAGATAGTTCACCTCCCAATGACTTCATAAATATCTGCTTCAATTACCTTTGGTAAATGAAATAACCAAATAATCATTCATTTTCTTCTGATATAGCTGTAAAACTAATCTGAAAAGTTTTCAAAATAAATCACTTTAAAAATGTATAGTGTGTACCTTCTAAAATGAAACCTACATCTCTGAGTTGTGAAGAATATGTATTAAGGTTATAACAATGAACAAGACTGCACTTTTATGTAGAAATCCATGATTAAACCAAGTTTTCCTGACTAGTGATTTAAATCATGATTTAAATCAAATCCACCCTGTAAATATCCATTGGATAAACTTGAAGAGGCAGGGAACAGGGGCAGGCAAGAAGATATTGCCCCTCAAGTGAATTCTTTGGATACCATTTTCCAGTTTGAATTGGCAGGGCTGGGGGAGACAGGGAGGATATCAAGGTAAAGGATACTTCATATTAATCCTCATTCCCCTTGACCCTAACGAAGGAACATGATTTAGTAGACTGGTGGAATCAGCAGGGGGAACAAAAGTCCCTCCAAATTCTCAAGATGCAATAATTTTATAATCATATAGATGGTAGATTAAAAACTAAGTAAAATATTTGGCTTATCTATCAATGCATCTTAATGACTAAAAATGCAGAATAGTGAATGGAAGAAATTAGAAACTGTACAAGAGACAGCATCAACAATGGATGATAGCTTGGAAATGTGGCAGGAAAAACACCACAGTGGTCCAACACTGTAGCATTTAATTTCAAAAAGGGGAACTACACAAAAATGAGGAGGTTAAACAAACAGAAATTAAGGGTACAGGGCCAAAAGCGAAATCTCTGCAAGCTGTGTGAAAACTTTTTAAAGACACCATAATAGAGGCTCAACTTAAATGTATACCCCAAATTAAAAAACATAGTAAGAGAACCAAAAAAAGAGTCGCCATAGCTAAACAACGAAGTAAAAGAAGCAGTGAGAGGCAAAACGTATCCTTTAAAAAGTGGAAGTTAAATCCTGGTGAGGAAAATAGAAAGGAGCATAAATGAAGTGGCAAATGAAGTGTAAAAATACAATTAGGACGGCCAAAAAAGAATTTGAGGAACAGTTAGCCAAAGACTCAAAAAGTAATAGCAATTTTTTTTTTTAAATTAAGTGCTACAATGTCAGACCACTTTGGTGTTTTTGCAAAAAGAAAAGGAGTACTTGTGGCACCTTAGAGACTAACCAATTTATTTGAGCATAAGCTTTCGTGAGCTACATCCGATGAAGTGAGCTGTAGCTCACGAAAGCTCATGCTCAAATAAATTGGTTAGTCTCTAAGGTGCCACAAGTACTCCTTTTCTTTTTGCGAATACAGACTAACACGGCTGTTACTCTGAAACCTAAAAATTATTAGGGGTATGGAGTGGCTTCCGTACAAGGAGAGATTAACAAAACTGGGATTTTTCAGCTTGGAAAAGAAAAGAGAGCTAATGAAAGATATGATTGAGGTCTATAAAATCATAACTGGTGCAGAGAAAGTAGATAAGGAAGTGGTGTTTATTACTTCTCATAACACAAGAACTAGGGGTGAAATTAACAGGCAGCAGGTTTAAAACAAATAAAAGGAAGTATTTCTTCACACAACGCACAGTCAACCTGTGGAACTCCTTGCCAGAGGATGTTGAAGGCCAAGACCATAACAGGGTTCAAAACAGAATAAGATAAATTCATGGAGGATAGGTCCATCAATGGCCAGTGTCAAAGGACAGGATACTGGGCTAGATGGACCTTCGGTCTGACCCAGTAGGGCTATTCTTATGATAACAAATATGGAGTTGGACATATTTCAAACTATAGAATGCTGCCCCCTTCACACTCCCTCCCCCCTCCCCCCGGTCTATAATACTAAATACCACAGTAGTGTTATCTATATACAAAAGCTTTTGTAAAGATTTCAAGGGAACCACTGACTAGAAACATATATTTGTACTTCTAGTAGACATTTTGCATTAACAGCTGTACTGAATAAATTGAAGGTCTCACAACAAGAACTAGCTGCTTGAATTTATATACCATCAAATTATTCTGAATTGTCCCTGAGAACATCAATGGGCTTTACAAAGTGGGTAAATATTAGCACTCAATTTAATGGAGGAAAACTGAGGACCAGAGAGATAAAGTGACTTTCACAATATCACAGAGCAAGCTAAAGTCAGAGCTGAGAATAGAATCCAGAGCTACACAACTCCTAGTCCTTGATCTAATCACTAGTCCACTGTACTACATCCAGTTCAGTGAGCCCCAAACTAGCTACAAGAAAGGACTGTTTTATAGGCTGCTTGCAAGGACAGTCTCAGAGATTATTCGAATCATGAAATTTATTTGCTTTTGGATAGGAGTCAAACTACAGAGGCAGGAAGAGAGAATTCCTATTAAGAAAGTTTTCTCCACAAAGGCAATTTGTTAACTTATATATCCCTCTAAACTACATAATCAGTGTAAGGGAAACCCTTCTATTTTGGTTCTGACAAAGCTTGGGAATTATTATGCAGACACAGTTTGAAGTTTCAAGGGCAGAAAATGAATTTATGTGAAAACAGAAGGAGTTAAGGAAAACTGAATGGAGTTAATTCCCCTTCTATGATCTTCCCTCAGGATTCAACAGCATAGAGCTATAATTGATTCATTTGTTAAGTCTCTGAAGGTACTTCTACACAGAAATTGAACACTCGTGACTGGCCTGGGTCAGCTGACTTGGGCTTGGGCTATGAGGCTAAAAATTGCTATGTCAACATTCTGGAGTGGGCTGGAGCTTAGACTCTGGGACTCTGTGCTGTGGGTCTTTTATTCCAGTGTAGATGTACCCTGAAATATTCTATACACAAAGTCAAGAAGAGAGTATGGAGAAGTGGTCTATGGAGTAAACATTTGATGTACAAGGGAATTACAATGTACAATTCTGCCAAGGGAATTACATACAAGGTGCTCCTACATTTCAGTGTCTCACACTTGTCATTAGTTACTCTAACTACTGTACTATCTACAAAAGCTTTCCCTGCCGTTCTTTTGTCTTTTCTATTTTTGTAATTAAATATTCTTGGGATTTAATACTATTTTGCTGCAGAGATTTGACAAAAGGCATTTTCATGAAGCATTTTAGCAGGTTTGTAACTATAGATTGCTTAAACATGTAAATGAAGGATGTGCATTTGGGATGAAATTGAACCAACTGGGAAATTATTGAAATAAACTGTAGTAAAGCTCAGCAACACTGTAAAATATTTAAGGTTCATGATTGAACAATGTTTGCAGGAAGGCCAGTTAGACAACTGTTGAAGATGTAGAGGCGTCTTACTTATTGTTCAGACTTGGATCTGCCTTATGCTTCTAAAGGAGCAAGTTTCCAGTAAATAGATTTAGCTAATGAAGGTGATTAAATAGCTTTAACACAGATTAATTAAGATGTATTAGGAGTTAACTGCATGTTCCATTTCTAAAATGTAAACTCCATCACCTCCTTCCCCCACAAGTTGCCAGAAGAACAGCATTTCTCAAACTATGAGGTTAGTCTCCCTGAGAAGGCACCAGCCTCTTCCAGGGAAACGAAGAGAGTCTAGAAAAAATTAAATACTCTCCTCTGCCACATATTCTTGCTGGACCACTTGTTTTAGAATAAAAAGTAATCAATCCTTGGATTCAATATCAGTTGGTAATAACCAACATAAAGCTCTCTTTCCCCAACTAAGCAGAAATGGCCAAGGAATGTCCATACGTTGAACATACTCTTCTGTTTTTTGCTTTGCAACTATGTTCTGAGTGGAGATTCTCCCCTCTTAACTTCTGTCTCTGCTTAAATTAAGAGAGAGTTTCCACAAATGTAAGCCCAAGCATTTCTTTACCCCAGTACCTAACAGAAAGAATGAGGTGTAAAGTTTGAGAAATCCTGCAACAGAATTACAGATAGAAGTCAGGCCCTCAGCATACTAAGAGCTATTTCAAGTAGTATGCACTGAATTACAGACACTGTGATTATAAGATTAGTAGTACAGAGAGCTACATAATTAAAAATAATTACAGTACATGAAAATCAAAAGTAACAGTTAAGCTTATGTGTAGTCCTTAGTTGAGAAGGGTGACTGGAACCGTGGCATCTTATTTCTTGGGACAGTATCTGATCTGTGCCACCTTGAATAAGACTTGTGATTCTCTTAAATAAGCGTCCTAGTAAATAAATGGAAGGTAATTTAGAGAACCATCATTACTGCTCAACAGTTAGTTATTGTACCAACAAGTGCCTAGTCATTACCATGTCAACTGGTCCTTACAAACATTTGAGAATCTAAGTATTACTGTCACTGTTCCACCCCCATCCGACTACAAATTCTCGTGACAGCCACTGCATGCAATAGGGTAACAAGGAGTTAAATGACAACACATTCAGCAACATCTGTCAACTCCACTCCCCCCACCACACACACAAAATCAGGAGCAGTTCCAACTCCTTCCCTCAAATCTGGGGTGGCTCTTCTAAAAATGTTTTTATTTCTGTCACTCTCACAGCACACATACTGGAACGTCACACAACCCATCAGCCCATCTTTATTCCAAAATACTATAGCTGTTAAGAGTCAGGTATTTAATGTATTTTAAAGACAAAAATCTCTTTACGTTTTTATCACTGCAGGGTCTCAGTGCACAATCACTCTGCAAAGTCATTTGTTTATGTGATATTTTTGAGGAAAAGACAAAAACCCAAGCTGCAATTTGCAAAGGAGCCTAAAAGTTAGGTATTCAACTCTCATTGACTTTCAGTGGGATATGGGTGCTTAATTCCTCTTAAATTCCTTTGAAAATCTCAGCCCTAATCTGTACAGTGTTATGGCTATTTGAGGTACAACATGCTCCCAGAAAGCTTTAAAAAGCAGAATAGAAAAATCTTTAACTCTCCCCTTCCCTGTTTTAAAAATAGTCCCTAGAAGTGCATGAGAATCATCTTATGCCCTAGTTATGCTAGGAATTACACCATGTTAGCAAGACTAGTTTAAGCATGGTATAAACAGTTTGTCTGGCCAGAGTGGATGGGGAATAAGATTTAAAAATACAGTGTTCCAGGCTATGCTTCTGTCACTATGTTCTAATCTAGAGAATATTTTTTAAATGGTTGTGTTACATCTGCACTAGTTATACAAACTGTATTTACAATGGATTCTGCAGATTAATTTCCTGGTTAGATGGAGCCTTTATTGAGACACCAGAGTGGACAGTGCACAATGATACTTGGCTGTCAGTCAAGTCAGCACATAAAGTTAGACCAAGAGGACAAGATAAGCAAGGGTTAAACATCCTATAACAGGCAAAATGTTTTGACAGGACTGTCTTTTTAATTAAAGGGTTTAATGTAACTTGAATTTAAGCTGCAAAGCGTGGACTCTTCTCCTGTTTGTGGAGGAAAGTGAATCGGACCCATCCAAGTGCAAGAATAAAAGCCTACAATGACTCAAGTAAGCTTCTGTCAATAATTCACTATACCATGGAAACTGTGATCCTTACAGCTGAATAGTATGGAGAACTAGCACATATTTCATACAATATATAGGCTTATTATCCAAGTCACATTTGTTTAGATCCAGCAAACACATTCCTAATTCTAATTAGAACACAGGGGTGGCATTTTCAGATAGTAGCAGAAGGAATACAAGGATTGCAATTGCAATTGCAATGATTAAAAAAAAACAGCCAGCCTCTTGTGTTTTTATACCATGGTGAAAAAACGTAACTGAAGTATACTCAAAATTTAACTATTTAAACGTTCTATTAAATTTCATCAAAAGGGAATGAGATGTATATGATTACAACATTTCCACATCCACCCACACCCAATAAAAAGGGGTGTCTGCCACTCACCGGCTTCTCAACATGAAGATATATTGACAGATTTCAAATAAATTATATTTTTATGACGTTAGAGAAAATTACTTATGTAATTATGAGGGTGCACCAATTTCTTTGCTCCTATTCAAGGGATCACACAAAAAGGTGGGGACATCTTTAACACACAAAGTAGAACTCAATTTCTTGGAAGAATAACCTGAAACTTGGGAGAAAGTATTGTACACAAAATCATGATCTGATAATCTCTTTCAAGTTACAGGCAGACAACTAGAAGTCACATGGAAAAGTAGTTGAGCTAAAGTTGTGATCTGCAGCTCATGGCAAAAAACAGCAAAATCACAACTGAAAAAAGATCCCAAACTCCAAAGAGAACAGGGAGATTTTATTGTAAATGAAGTCAGCCAACAGCACAAAAAACAGGGTTAAAAAGTTGATTATTCAGGAAACATATTGCACTTCTATAATGTTCAAACTTGTGTTACTTAACAGTGTTTGAAATGAGTATACCAAACATCAACAGGAAAAGCAGATGGGAGGAAAGAGAGAACAAAATACTAATCAAGTTGCCCTTAAGTCACTGCATCCCAGATCTCTACTCACATGGAATCGTTTCTGACCAATTGACCATTTTGACGAACAGCGTTTTCACTCATAGAACGTTCTCTCTTCGATCTTCCCACTGAACGAACCTGAAAAAACAAAAAGAAGTGGAAGAGGGAGACAAAGAGAGGAAGAGAGAGTGTTTTTCAGGAGTGTCCCACAAGTACTGTGCTAAAGGCTGTTGACCGAATCTGCTCTCAGATACACATTCATAGCTCTCGTTGATATCAAAGTGAGTACAGAAGAGCACCTGATGGCAGAATCTGGCCCCGTTTACAGAATATGGAATTGAGTTTCTAATACAGTTTATCCCAAATTACTTGGTGCTGTCCAAGACACATGAATAAATGGAATTTTAGATAGACAAAGTGGGTGATGTAATATCTTTTATCAGACCAACTTCTGCTGGTGAGCGAGACAAGCTTTCAAATGGACCTGAAAAAGAGTTCTCTGTAATCTTGAAAGCTTGTCTCTCTCCCCACCAGAAGTTGGTCCGATAAAAGATATTACATCACCACCTTGTCTCTCCAACTTCTGTGGGTGAAACAGACAAACTTTTGAGCTACACAGAGCTCTTCTTCAGGTCAGGGAAAGGCACTCAGTGTCACAGCTAAATGCAAGGTGGAACAGATTGTTTAGCGTAAGTAATTAACACATATTGGAAGGCAGTGTTTCTCAACGATTGGTCAATGGACCTACACTGGTCCCTGAGATCTCCCTGACACAGATTAGGAAGACAGCAAGCTGGTCCCTGGTATCAAACAGGTTTGGAAACACTGTTCCCAGGGACTATTCAAGGTGAAGTGGCCTGTTAACACCCCTGCAGTCATAGGACACCAAAAAAAGGGGGGGGGGGAGGGGCGGGGTTGGAGGGCAAGTGGATTACACATTGTTGGAATAAACCATTAATCCAGCATCTCTCTTAAAACCATGATTTTTAGCGTCTAGTGAAGTTATGAATTTAAGCTCTCAGGCTTGTCTTTTGAAGGTGTTGTGAAGGCTTCCTTTGAAGATGAGGACTGAGAGGTCAGATATGGAGTGATTGTTTTGTGAAACATGCAGATCTGATACTTTTTTCACCCATTTTCACCCAGGGATGATATGGCGTTTTTGTTTTATTTTTCTGTGACAGTTCATTTGAGAGTGTAGCAATTATCTGGTTTCACCCACATAGTTGTTATTGGGGCATTTAGTACACTGGATGAGGTATACCACATGTTGTGATACGCATGTGTAGGACCCATGGATCTTGAAAGGTGTGTTGTGGGAGGTACCGGAATTTTAGATGAATGAGGAGGCAACCCCTTATGCCCATTACTGTTTCTGTTAACCATTCACACAATTACTGTTAGAAAGGACAATAGAAGCCCACTAAGTCTGAAACAATAAATAGTAATTCTGTATTTTACATATGCAGTTTAATAAATGTTTGGCTGCTTAGAAAATTGGAGACAGAATATATCTATTAGGTCATCTTATCCATCCCTAAGCCAGTGCTGTCTTGTTCCCTGAAACACATTTTTACAGCTTAATTAACAACATTTTGCTTAATATTGATTATATTAACAACGGATACTGGTTTTCATACAAATCTGACACTTTTTTAATCCCACTATTCTCTTGCTCTCAATAATATCCTGTAGCAATAGTTACACTGATTAAATTATATACTGGGTAAAAAAGAATCCCCTTTTATCAGTTTTAAATTAAATTAGTTGTCTTTCAGTTTCGTGTGTTGTCCCCTTGTGCTAGTATTATAGTATTAGTATTATAAAGAAAAGGTAAATAGGAGCTCCACATTTACCCTCTCTAAACTGCATTATTTTATACCTTTATCACATCATCTCTTATTTACCTGATCTAAAACAAAGTCCCAATTCCTTTTTAATCACTCTTATTATTGAAGTTTTGCATGTCTCTAATCACTCTCATTGTCCTTTGCTGAACCCTTTCAATTTCTGCCATGTTCTATTTGAGATGAAGTAACTGGAACTGAGGTATTCAAAGTGATGATTTAAACAACCTTATGTCGTTTGCCTTTTTGACTCTCCTATGCATTTAGCAAATATTTTAACTGAACTGGCTCTAAGGACACTTAGTTTCCTGAGTCTCAGACTTAATTTAGAACCTAGTGATGTGTTTTCAACACATTTTGACATAAAATTCTGCATTGACCTGGACACCAAGATTTTTCCTGGTGCAATTTAAATATGGCCAAGTTACAGCATACGCATCTGGAAAATAGGGAATAAAATTAAAATACTTACAGCCAGGGCTATAAAATAGACACTTACCTATCAGAGAGCTGGTTAGGAAATATATTTTATTTCCCACCAAATAATTAAGAATTTTTTTTTGCTTTCACTGAATTTTTAGGTTTTCAGTTTCTGATAACCTGAACAATGTCAGTGAAAACAGAATTTTCTTGTGTAAATTTCCTTTTAGTCAAAAAAGGCATTTTGATCTTTTATTTTTAAACCAGTTCTAACGATGGTATCTAGGTTCTATATTCATTTTAACTGACAAATCGTTAGAGGGTTATCTTATTACTAGTAAGTGCACACATTACTTTGTAAAATATTTTTATATCTACCCATTTTATGGTAATAAACTGATCTAGATCACAATGTAGGGATCATTCACCATCCCATTTTTCTTCTTCAGTAAACTTTCACAACTAAGAAAAAGTTAAAAATAAAATAAAATACTAGCCTCTTCACTCTGAGGTGTCTGCGGTGGGGGTCTTTCTAGATCCAGAAAATCTAGTGGTCGCTCGCTAAGTGAGATAACCCGGGGAGGAGTTTTCAATGACAGAGGTTTGAATGGAGCAGACTGAATAAGGTCCAGATCTGATGGTCTGGAAAATGGAATGTCTTCACTATTACCTGCAACAACATAGTTGAGATTATTTTAATCAATATCAAGTAAACACATTAACAGGTGAAAAGTTAGTAAAAAAGTTCAAGAAGACAAAGACATCCCTCACACTTCCACAAATAGACCAAATGTTTGCAAGAAAATTTATGCCATAGGAATTAAGGAAATATAACATCAAAATATAATCAACTCAGAAAACCAAACAATTATGAAAGACGGCTGCTAGTAGTCTTGCAGTTAAGGATATATTGAGATTTTTAAAAAGTATTTCCCTTAACTATATTTCTGTGCTTCAAAAAATCCTTACCACAACCTGTTTCTTCTAGACTAGCTATTATTTGCTTCTGTATCCCCACTGAGATATATTCCTGGGAAAGTGGCCACACATTCCACAACACCTGAGGAACATAACTTCACAGTCACCTTTAAATCTGCAGCATGATGATAATTATTGAGTGACTTGACCACAATCTCACCATCCAAATAACCTGTTCATACAATTCAATTTTTAGACAGTTGTTTAAAAAACCCCAAACATCTGAAAGGTTTTCATTTGTTGCCTTGGTAAATTATATATAAAGACACAAATGCAGGAGGGACATTTGATAAAAAAATTCTCATTAAAATTGGCGGGGCGAGGCAGGGGGGAGGGAGGTTTAAGATAGCCATCATATACATAACACCTAACGTTAGAGAATATGATTGAGCCCACCTATCTCTCACATGGTTTTTGCTTATTACAAGCTACATGTCATGGTTTTTGCTTATTACAAGTCACGGTTATAGCCCTTTGACACACTTATAGCTTTTGTTCACTCTTACCTGTGCAGTATTCTCTGGACATAATACATGATCCTGGAAGCACCTGATTCACTGAGAGCACTCTCTAACCTGCAGAATTAGGTCTTACCAAAGCTCTCTTTGTTCAGAAATAAAGATGGATAGAAGTTTGAATGTCTGAGTATTTCAAACTGTGGGACAAATGCATACTAGCAACAAGGACAAGCTTTGAAAAGATGTAAGAATTGTCGATGTTCTTAAGCTTTATCATAATCGTATGATCAAACACAGATTATTATATATCATAAGCTTATTATCCGTAGAGCCAACTCAGTAGCAGAGATATCATCAATATGATGTCGATGCTCCTATTAATCAGAATAATTTTGAATTATATCTAATGGGTCAGACAAAGTATATTTTTAGAATATGCTGCAGCTACTGTAGCTTATTCCTATTATATTAAGAATCAGAAGTCAGGCAGTAGGTATGGGTGGGTGAAATTCTGTGGCCTGCAATGTGTAGGAGGTCAGACTAGATGATCATGATGGTCCCTTCTGGTCTTAAAGTCTATGAATACAAAGTAAATTTTGCTGGGGTCCATTTGTAGTACTCATAATTCAGGCATGAAAGACACAGTAAGAGATTGGTGCATGTAATTATTTCAGCTTATTGTCAATATACATTCAGACATAGCACATCAAAATTATGAAACCGTGCATATCAACATGTCGTCTTAAAAATTATCCCAATGTCTCTGGTCAATAAAGCATTTTTCATATTTTAAGAAACTTTAGAGGTCATAATTGATCAGCAGCTCCTATTTGGAGGATTGGGATACATTTCACAAGTCTTTGTTTTTGAATAATATTTTTTTCCCAAAACATCACTAAATTATTTTTTAATCCTGCAAAACAAGCTATATTGGACAGAGAGCAAATCAGGATAATGCTTTAGCTGCTACTTTTACTCTACAACGTACACATACCTGCCACTACAATCCTCTCTGGAACCTGCATAGTTACACTGGCATTTGGAAGTCCTTCTTGGATGCCTTGTTCAAGTTCAGCAGTTGGTGGAGCTACCTTTAATTTTTCTGGTACCCTCATTCGCTGGCTGATCCCTTCAGTGTACTCAATTTCATACTGAATTCGATTAATTTCTGCCATCTCAGCAGCTGGAGATGGGAACACTGCCCCATTCATTCTGATGAAAGAAAACCAAAAAGCCATGAATTATTAACTGACAGCAAAACTAAACATTAGGTGGGTTTCTTTCTCGATGCACAATAGAGTTAAGTGGATACATTTCTCCAATAACTGGGCAAGTGTCAAATCTCCTTGACTGAGCACACACAATATTTAGTGAGAATAACTCCAATGTAAATTCAAAGAGCAAAATTTCCAGCTGCAAAGGACTACAGTAATTCTCCGTATGCTACCCAAACCCCACACTGAGGCTGTGCAGGTGGTCTGTTGGCTCAATGGTGACACAGGGCTGCCTGCAATTCCTTACACAACATTGATAAGGTTTCCATACTAGCCCCCACATAGGCTAGGACAGAAAGCTACACTGGGTAAGAAGTCGGGGCACAGATGTGTTTATGCAACATCAGTATCCCAGGCAATGGGAACACAGGGGCTGTGGCTGCTATTTCAGCCTATAGAATGGAATGGTGACTGCAGGCTGCTGGGTGGTGGATAAAGGAAAGGGACAGGGTTGCACAGTAGCCTCGCAACATAGCCCTGAGTTGGCGGGGGGAGAGATTAACTTACACAGAACCCAGTTTCACCAAGAAGGAAGTTTCTCACCAGTAAGCTGTCCAATCAGTTTCAGAAATTCAGCATTCCTACAACATTCCCATTTGATTTATTCAGTACTTCTAGTTTAAGGACAAGCTATTTTGTAAACTTAAAGACTTTTTACTAATATGTATCTGATGATCTGGACAGACTAAAAATATATCTACAATATACAATCTGAGTGCTTTTCAAAATGGAAATCCTACATCTGCAGAACAGATACACCATGGGCAGAAGCAGGAAGAGTTTCCTCACACTGCCAAACCAGAGTACAGTATTTCCACCCTGAGATGGAGGGCCCCCTTTAGGGGCAAGAAAGGAATTCACTCTGCTTGACCATGCCTCTGTGACAAGACTGTAATGGTAATGATGTTTTTTACAATATGGATAGTACAGATCCTAGTGCCCCAATTGAGACTATTCACTTGTATCACATTCTCGATTTAACATCTTTCTGAAAGGAAAAGGATATCTGAGCATTTTCATAAAACTATCAAGTACTGGAATCCAAACACAGAGACAGTTTCTCAAAATAAAGTATCTTCTAAGACCTGTAAGTCGTTTGGGCACCTTTGGTTAATTTGCATATTAAACTTCATATAGAGAAGTCAGTCCATTGCTGTAATTATAGTGAAACTAAGTTATTGATATATTTACTAATATTATATAGGAGAGATGCCCTTCCGGATGTCCCATTCATACCCTACCACCAAAATTAATTTCAGAGTTTTGTATTTTAGGTGACTCAAAAAGACAGTTAGTTTGATGACACAGGACACCAGATTAAATGATGAAGTGGAAACAAATGTAAGTGTGCCAGAAGTAAGATCCACCTGGGAACCAATACAGGGATACTCAGGGTTGTGATGGGGATTCCCCAACACATTAAACCCCTGGCAATTAGAAGGAATCCCACCAACCTGAAAACACATAACACAAGAACCAGTGATCACCCAATTAAATTAATAGGGAGTAGATTTAAAACAAACAAAAGGAAGTACTTCTTCACACAATCCATAGTCAACCTGTGGAACTCGTAGCCAGGGGATGTTGTGAAGGCCAAACTATAACTGGATTCAATAAAAGAATTACATAAGTTCATGGAGGATAGGTCCATCAGTGGCTATTAGCCAAAATGGTCAGGGATGCAATCCCATGCTCTTGGTGTCCCTAACCCTCTCACTGCCAGGTACTGGGACTGGAGGACAGGGGATGGATCACTTGATGATTGCCCTGTTCTGTTCATTCCCTTTGTAGCATCTGGCATTGGCCACGGTCAGCAGACAGGATAATGGGCTAGCTGGACCACTGGTCTCACCCAGTATGGCTGTTCTTATATTTATATTTAAAACCTCACACCATAAATTAGGGAAGGAAAAACGCCCTGTTTTATGCAAGCTTGCAAAAAAAAAAATTACATTCCTTTTCCTTCATTGAGGCTGAGAACCATGCAGAGTTATAGGCTGTCTGTATTAACTCCTGCAGGTTGTATGGCTCCAATAGAAGGAGCTGATAGGACCCAAAAATTGGGAGCAGAAGTGACTCCATAGCTCATTGACAGGCACTCACCAGTTGCTCAAGTTGTTAGTCTCTAAGGAGCCACAAGTACTCCTTTTCTTTTTGTGAATACAGACTAACACAGCTGCTACTCTGAAATCAAGCAGCTCTGCCACACTTAAATGCATAGACTTTGGCCTCTCCCTCCACCCCACACTTTTGGTCTCACAGAGCAGATTTACCCTTCCTGCTACAATAAAGTAGCCTAATGTATTGTGGCCAAAGTACAAAGTGCCTTCTGAGATTTGCACATCCCAAAAGGTCATGTACAGTTCAGGCAGAAGAAGCAGAAAAGCACTTCAAGATCTTTTGAGCTGAGAGTCCCTATGCAAATGAAAGTATTTAATTTTAACAAGAACTTAAAAATACCAAGAGTATCCTATGGCAACAGCCTTGTTAAATGGCCACGATCTATTAAGTGTTACATGTACCAGATGAGTTCGATAAGATTTTACTAACCTCCCTAGAGGTGATTCACTGCTTGTTCTTTTGTTCATTTTGAAATATTTGCACAGCTATAATTTTGTAATCAAATATCACTACACTGCAGCACTGTTTACTTTACAACACAGTAAAGTTTGGATCTGTTTTTGTACATAAGACACCATGACAATTGCTTTTCCAGCTGTAAAAAAATAAATAAAGAAAGAACAGCATTAGAAGAGTCAACTTCATAAATATTTAGAATCTAAATATCAGTTTCATAATGTGAGTCTGGCAGTAATTGCCAAGTATCTACAAATACAATACTTCAGTATGCTCACATGCGTCTTAGAATTCAGACATGTAATTTCTGGAGAATTCATTGATTTTCTAAATGGCAGGAGGAAAAAACAGTGAGATTTCAGCTGCTCAATCCTTACAATACTGAAACTTACTAATTAAACTAGAGATGTATGTTTATGGGGAAGAAAGAAGAGGAGGTCTATTATAAAAGATGTTAGTCCATATTAGAAAAAAGAATAGTTAGCACAGAGACCTAAGGCTGAGATCCTGCAATCTGCTCCATAGTAGGCAGATTCCTGCACCTGTGCAAAATCGTAGGGTATGTCTACATTGCACTTAAGAGTGAGCCTCCCAGCCTAGGTAGACAAACCTGTGCTAGCATGCTAAAAATAGCTGCATGCCCCCAGGTCTGAGCTTGGGTGGCTAAAATGAGCCTCCACCGGTGCTACAATGTCCACACTGTTATTTTTTAGCATGCTAGCGTGAGTCACACTAACACAAGTCTGTTTAGGGGGCTTGCTTTCAGCTGCAATGTAGACAGCCTTAGTGACCCCAATGGCAGTGCACCTGTATAGAGTAGTTTGCAGGGCTGAAGCTTAAGTCAGAATATGTAGATGTCTATTCCACTCCTGATTTACTGTGACCTTTGACCTATCTGTGCCTCAGTTTCCTATGTAAAATAGTGACAATATTTAAACTAACTCTGTAAGCCATATTTAGACCTTAAAATAATAACAAAAAGTTCATTACCATCAAGAGAGCTCAAACTGAAAGCACAAAGTAGAAAAATAAAATTCTTAGCTCCTTTATGGTAAATGAAAAGCAGAACTGTCATTATTAACTGGAAAAATCTGAGTGGTTGAACAGTATTCAAAGTCAACAGGGGGAAAGGAAGTTTTAAGGTGACATTTACAGAACTCAGTGGTTGTCAAGGTGGGGGAGGAATGAAAGTTTGAGAAAGATAAGTCATCACAAATAAAAACATGATTAATTATGCAGAATCATGGAAAAGGGATAGAGGGGGCCAATCCGAGAGTGCACACAGGAGTGTAAATGGGAACCCAGGAGGGCTATTTTGAATGGGATTTGGAGATGAAGATGAATCAAGTAGATCGAGGAGACAATACAATATGACGCTGACTTCCTGGACACAGAAAGTAGCATGCATATCCCATTCTGGATCTCCTAAAAGGGACTGTCATTGTAACAGCAGTTTGTGATTAAGGAGAATATATGGATCTGTGTATACAAAGTTAAACAAAGGATGAATTTGGACACCATGATATGGCAATTGCCAGACACAGACAAGAGAGATGAGGGAGAGAAAAAGTTTGTCATAAACGACATGACAGTTTTGGGCTTTGGAAGCAAAGTTAAGAGGATGTATTATGGGACACAGAGGACTGATTAACTGTCAGCACATCAGTCACTGAAGCATTTAGAATCAGAAGCTATGATGTAACAAAACACTATCAGGGTGATTGGAGGGGGATGCAGAGCTACATGTCATCTGCGCACAAGGGATAAATACTGAAATGCATTCATCATGATACATGTGTCAGACCTATTTATGCACATCACCTATGCACATCATGTACATGGAAGGAATGAACAAATGTTAGCGAGGCTTTGGGTTCGTATAATATTTAACGAATGCAAGAGAGCAAATGCCACTCTGCCAGCAGCAGCTTTGAAGCTGCAATGCATAGTGAAGATCCCAATTGGGGCAAAGAGGTAGCTTTACAAGCAAACGTCTTTATTTTTCTAGTAGAAAACGAGTATTGTAAAATTAGCATAAATTAAAAAAAAGGCTGTAGTTTGATAAGCTGCTACTTTGAAATATCCAGGTTGTCACTGAGAGGTAACACTTCAAATAATGCTGTGGACAAAGTGACAACTACTAAAGTAAAAACAGAGTAAAATGGAATTCACTGGGCTTGAGCCTGAGCTAATACTGGTATCACAGCACTGTTTTCTGCGGAAGTGTCCTGATTTACAAGGGCATAAATGAGAGGGGGAAAAACAGGCCCAGTAAGTTAGAGTATTACATAATCCTAACCACTCAAGTCTCATAACCATTTAAGAAGTCATTTTAAATTATTTTGTTAATAGAGGGTGCACCACAATGTAGATATACCCCTAATGTTTAGGGTCTTTCGAAATGTGAAATCAGGGGCATCCAGCCCCTGAGGGGGCTACTGAAAGCAGGATCCCCTATTAAGTGAATATATTTAAAATAAAATAGTGTGGGCAGAGAAAATGAAAACACTGGGGGTGGGGGGCATGAAAAAGAGAAAATGGGCCAGCTGGGGGTATAAAAAATAGTAGATATGCAGAGAGAAAGTGAGAATGGCAGAGAAGATGGGGTGGGCATAAAGAAGATGATGGGGGGGGGCAAAGCTGGACAGGCAGTGAATGTGAGTGGACTCAGCGGGGGGGGGGGGGCGGTTATAACAGGCCATGGAGCAACACATGGGGGATGGGCATAACAGGGCTAGAGCAGGCCGGGGAGAAGGGGGGCCTGTAGCGGGGAGGGGCTAGAGCAGGCCGGGGTGAGGCAGGAGGGGGCTGTAGCTGGGAGGGGCTAGAGCAGGCGGGGGTAAGGCTGGGGAGCCTATAGTTAGGGGGGCAGAGTAGGGGGCATATTGCTATAGGGGGGGCCCAGTTGGGATCTTCCCACCCTGGCTGCCGGGGTCTGGCGGAGCAGGCCCCAGCGTTACCGACTCACCCAGAGGCCGGCGGGAAGCCGCCTGGCAGGCCCCTCGCGCGCTCCAGACACTCAAGGGCTCTCTCTCACTGATAAGAAAGCGCAATGCAGTCCGGGCCGCTTAGATGGAAAAACGGACTGAATTGTCCACATCGAACCGCCGTAGCCACCACTGAGCAGAGAGCGGTGTAACGTCACGTGACCTAAGAAGGGCGGAAGAGATTCTCTGGCCCTTCACCTGAGAGAGAGAGAGAGAGAGAGAGCGCGCGCGCGCTAGGGGGAAGCCATCTTTACTGTGGTCAGACAGGCCGTGAGCGCTGTGTGCCTTTGTGATGCTACTGCTGTAATTGCTGCCACAGGCTCCTAGCTACAAATACAGTGCTGGTCGGTAACATTGACGGTGTAGTGTTAGGTGATAATGCTGAGTGAATGCCCTCAATGTCTATCACTAGTTATATTTTACTGTCACCAGCAATGTGGACACATTAACCCATTCTTAGAGATCAATAATAGAATAGTACTAGGAGGGGTGCTAGAACAATTTTTATAGTGGGGTTGCGGAGAGCCATTGAACCAAACTGTAAACCCTCTCTATAATGGAAACCACTTCAAGCCAAGGGGTGCTGTGGCACCCCCACACCACACCTGTAGTTCCAGCACCTATGAGTATTAGAATATTAATTCCATCAGTCTGATACCAGGATAATGCTGTTGCCGGCATCCAGTGCCGAGAGGCTAAACAACAGCTGGGGTTGGTTCGCTACCCGGTGTGCTACACCCAATAATTACAACGGGGTGGAGAAGCAGAAAAGTTTATTTGCAGCTGCAAAAAGGTACAGGGAGAATAGAATCTCAAATCCTGCACCCAGAGCAGGAAGTTACACAGCCTTTTATACATCCTTTTTCCCAGCATACTTATCCAATAGCAAGCTGCCCTAAGTATCCATATAGCCAGCCAATCCAGTTCCCAGCTAGATCCCTTGTTCTCTGTATCATTTGTTAAACCATACATAAAGGTGCTTTATTCAGCATTGTTCTTCCATATCTGCCCTGTTCGGCCTTGTTTAGTTTCAGGCAGTCTGACTCTGCAACATATTGTTGCAGATCCTCAGCATAACGGCTGCGAGTGCCTCCGGGCAAGGGGGGGGGGGCAAGGACACTTGGGCCTAGTGCGAGGGGGCTTCATCAACACTCGTGGTCTTCCATCCCCTTGAGTTACCTAGTGGCCATACCCCAGGGTCCCCAACAACTCCCTCCTTTGAGAACACGCAACAACCTTGGCTCTGAGTTTTTTCACTTGAGCTACTTACTTCTTTACAATAGGACTTTGCATAAGCACTTTGTGATAGCCCTGAACAGAATGACTTATTAACTTTTGCAAAAGGGCCCTAACACATGATACTGCACAGCATAATACCAGTAATATAAGCAATACAGGAAAGAGAAGTTTCAATAACAGGCTAAATTAAGACATCTGAGGTCATAATTTTATTTAATTATTTTAACTAAGAAAATTGGCAAAAGTATGTGAATGTGCTGCCGAAGTTGGTAGCTAAATCTGGCTAAAGAGTGGGGTGCTATCAGACAGCACCATTACTTTGGCCCTGATCATGCAATGCAAGCTCCTAGGTCCCCTACATGTGTGGTGTCCCATTAATTTTTCATTGCAAGAACAAGATCTATGTGAGTAACATTAATACTGAATTACTGTTATATTAGCAGTAGTAATATTAACTAATATCAATATAGTCTTATTAACTTTGGTATATTACTGATAAATATTATGTTGATATTTTGGTAGGTATTTGTATTATGGTGGCAATATAATCAGGGCCACGTTGCGCTAAGCCCTCTACAGACACTCCGTAAGACTGTCTTTCTCCTAGAGAGCTCACAATCTGAACAGACAGGACGGATGAAGGATAGGAAGGGAAACAGTCAGAGAAAGGTGCAGTGACTTGTACAGCAGCTAAGCTAAAACTAGAACCTTAGGTTCCTGCATTCTTGACTCTATTCATTGGGCCCTGCTGCTTCGTTGTTTTTACTAGCTGAAAAGCATTATCCTGGTATCAGACTGATGGAATTAATATTCTAGTACTGGTCAGCTGTTTTCTTATGGTCTGAGTAACTCTAGCTTTGCCTGAAAACCTTGTTGCAGCATGCGACTGTAATATACAAGTATACAAGTAACACAGGGATGATCTTTAATTCTTGCTTACTCCTCTCACACAGCCAGTAGAAAGTATACAGTTTCTTTTAACAGCTTTATTTGCAAAATGCATAAAGATTTTCAGTCAAAATTGGGAAGGCAACAATCCTTTCAAAAATGAATTTAAAATGAACATACCAGATAGAGTCTGATAGGTTTTAAATTAGGGTATGTCTATACTGGCAAGTTTCTGCACCACAAGTTATACTACTTTTATTAAAATGCTGGAATTAAACCACTGTTGCATATCCACACTTTGCTCCTTGTGATGCTGGAGCGCATCCACATTAGCAGCTCTTGCAATGGCAAAGACAGCAGTGCATTGTGGTAGCTATCCCACTGTGCAACAGGCCATAGGGTGCTTTGGGAAGGGTTTGCAATGCCTCATGGGGCAGGCACAGTGTCACATGATGCAGGTTTCTCAATCCTGTTGTTCCATGGGCATCCTACTACATTGCCAGCAGCTTTTCAACTGAAGTGGGGGCAGAGGGAGAGAGTGAGTGTGTGTGTGTATGGACGGGGTGAGAGAGACAGTGTGTTTTGGGGGATAGTGTGTCACCATGCTGTCTTGTAAGTTCAGACAGCGGCAGGAAGTGTGTCCCAAAGCAGATCAGCACAGTGTGCAACGGCTGTCAGAAACAATGGTGCTTTGAAAGGGGTGGGGCGCCTGTCTCCAGGGCAGCCGAGTTCAAAACAATGAGCAGAGCAGTCACTTGAGGCATTATGGGACAGCTCCAGAGGCCAGTTACAGCGCAGAAAGCAATCAAGTGTCTACACTGGCAATAGAGCGCTGCAGCCTCTGCACAAATAGCCTTAAGACTCTTGTAGAGGTGGGTTTTTTTGCAGCGCTGCAACTGAGGAGTTTCTGCGCACAAACTGGCTTGGCAGTGTGTACATGTCTGCAGTTTGAGCGCAAAAAGCTGCTTTACTGTGCAGAAACTTGCTAGTATACACAAGTCCTTGGTTAAGTACATTTAAATGCTTTCCTGCTAAGTATGTATTTCTTAGGAATTCTGAATGTTCACATGAGGCTCCAGTTAAGCCTAATATTCTGAAAGCTTCTGCTGCAGGATGTACAATTGTTCAGCGCAGAGGCCACATCCTGCACTTACTCAAGCAAATAGGAGTTTTGCCACTGACTTCAAAGGGCCATATTATAACTTTACTCATACTGAATGGGTGGTCCTACTAAAGTCAACAGGATACTTAAGGAAAAGGTACTGTGCATTGTAAGTAAGGATATCAAAGTCTAGCTCAGTGAGAGCAGAATGAAGGTGAAGTCCTTCAATAGATATTAGAGCTGGATGGAAAACTAGGAGAGGGAAAAATTGCAAGCATTTTTGCCAACTTTTTTACTGCTTTTTGTTGAAATATAACTTAGACATTTCTACAGACAGCTACTGTAGTTCTTAATGTTGTGCCAAATTCTGCTCTCACTTTTCTGACGTTAATTCCGTGCAACCTTAATGAAATCAATTACATTGCACAGGGTGTAAGCCAGGGAAGAATGTGGCCCTTTCCCTTAAGTGACACTCAAATATAAGTATATAGCAGTTTTCATTCAGCAAGGGTTACTCTACAAGGGATCTGTGACCCCCAAGAGTCCGAAGGGTAGGTGCTGAGAACGTTGGTGTAGTCAATTAAATAACAAGCCCAAATATTTGTAACTCAGCTGGCTAAAGGTAACATAATATTTTATTGCCTGGTATAAGAAGGGTCATACGTGTGTAACAGCTGGAAAAAAAATATAATTCCAGGAAAAATTATCTTCTACATCCACATGAAGAATAAATCTTGCCCACAAAAAAATCAAGGGGAAACTGTGCAGCGTGAAGAGGCTCATTTCAAGACAAATCATTACATGCTTTTTCATTAGTTTTCAGTCAAAAGACACAATCACTCCTATGCACAGAATAACTGGAATCTGCTATTCTCAAATCTTCACTGACTGGGAAAGTAACTGACCTCTGGGAGTTACTGATCTAATTTATAAATCCTTCAGGGAAATATTTAAAAAGAAACTGGGGGATGGGAACAATTTTAGCTTCAATGATTTCCATGGTCAATGAAAGGTTCAAATGTTTAAATGAAAGACTGCATAAATCCAATAGATACAGTGAGGGTTTGGCTTGAATTTATGGCATAAATTAGATGACATGAAACTATCAAACACTTTAAAGCACCGAGACATCAAACCAACTACAAAATACAGCGTCAAGTTAGGAAACATTAGGTTGGTTGCATTTCTTGAGGGCACTGAGACAGACAGGGCTTGAAGTATTCTTACTGTAATAGATTATACAGGTGGATGGCAGGCAAGGCTTGTTTATGTTTTTCTGTTGGTGAGATACATAGCAGGCAGACTGTGCATGTACAGTAGTGGAAAAGATTTCAGAGGACTCTGCTTTGTACTACTCTCTCTCTCTTTTTACTGTGAATATTGCTTTATTCTCCTTTCCAGATGTCTGGCATGAAATAACAAAACTTCCATTGACCTCAATGGAACCAGGATTTCACTCTGTTCTAAAAGCAACCAGCGCTATATTTATTTGAAATATCAGATATCATAGGAGTCACCCTTTTGTGATTTACCATTTTTACTTTGTTGTCCAAACTGAAAGTTGTGATTTTAAAAAGGGAGTTCTGCTAAAAAACTGGTAGAATGATATAGCCCCATTTACAGTTTTTAGTCAGAAGACAAGCTATTAATGTTTGGATATTTTTATTTTATGTATATACATTGGCAAGGAGGGAAAGAAATAAGTTTAATGAACTTTATCTGTACAGTCAGAGTTACTTATTTGGTTGCGTTTAGAGAAAGGATTTCTTTTCCCTAGTCTTTTTGATTATTTGCTCATTATTTCTGATTGCCCGTAGTGCCACTTGCATTCTTTTAATGCAATATATTAACACTTTGCACTTCTTTAGCACCTTTTCCCCAAGGCTCTCAAAGAACTTTACAGACATTAGCTAGCTAATATTTGCAATGCTGAGTGATAGGAAAGTGAAATGATCTTGACTTATATATGGGGAAACTGAGGCATAAAGACTTTTTTAAGGCCAACATTTTTTTTAAAATGGCCTTTGATTGTGGGTGCCCAATTTGAAACATGCTGGGTTTGATTTTCAGAGGTGCTGAACACTTTCATCTCCAGTTGCAGTCAGTGGGAGCTGCAAGTGCTCGTTACTTACAAAGTCTCAAGCTGCCCAAAATATTTTAGCCAATGTGACTTGTCCAAGGCCACACAGTAAGGGAGTGGCAGAGTCTAGAACTGGGAACAAAACCCTGACCACCTGACTTCGTCACATGCTCCAAACTGCTAGACTACATTCACCATCTCTTACTGCTGAGTAATAATCCAGGTAATATATATGTTACACTGTATATCATAACCTACTGTGCATCTCCAGTGGACTTAACTCTGATGGACTTAAGGTCTGGTTTTTACAAGTATGCTCTCAGAGAGGGACTCAGAAACTGATATAACGCCTTCGTGTGCATCTGGTGATCCTGAATTTATCCTCACCCTAATTGTGAACAGTTTTCAAAAGAAATGGTGGGTATTTTCCTGATTTTACAGCAGAATTTAGGACTCAGGGAAAAAACCATCAATTGCGACAATCACATGTCAAGACATAAGCAGATCTGAAGGAAAGATTTTTACACCTCACAATGCCCTCTTAGCAGCAGCATGCGTTTGCTGAGAGTATTTTATAAAAAAAAGTGTAATATTTTTGAAATGTTTTGCAAACAGAGATACTGTAATCTACTCAAGGAAACAAAAATCTTAAATATTCATTCAATTAATGTAAATGCTGTGTTTAAATTAGCTTAGATGACCCTGGATGTTACATATGCGGAAAACTGTTTCTAGTTATATTAACAGAGAAAATTCGAGTATTAAAACAAACATACTGGAAATAGTTTAACAAATAGGTATAAAATATTTTACTTGCAAAAAAATAGGCCTCAATGAGAAATCTTTCTTACTTCAACTAACTTCTAGACCCTTCATTTAAAATGATGCATTTATTAGACTTGTCAGATTAATTATGCTTTATCTATAAGATTAAATAATTGAACTGGAATTCTGACAGTTGTGTGCAAGTATTAAAAGTTATTAACTTTTTAAATGTCAACATTAAAATTTTAAATAGTGCTGCATGTGCAATATCATAAATACCAAAAAATTCAGAGCTACAGTTTATATAAATTAAATGACTAAATAAAAGTGCTTATCAAGTATTTAAGTCCATTTACAATTGAATTCACTGGTGTAAATTAGTGCTCCGATAATACCATTTGAACATCACTCATAACAAATGTTTTATTTTAAGATACTTTCACCTGACTGGATGGAATAGGAGGTTTTATCTCTGCAGATGTGTGTGACAAATATTTAATGTTTCAAATACTTTATAAAAGGTGTAGATTTTATGCTTCTTTTTCTAGTGCATTTTAAAAAAATAGATTTATAACTGAAGGTTTGCGTTCACTCTGGAACGCCATGGGAGCCCTTAAATCACGGACTTAACTCTATGGTCCACTTAAATCCCAGACCCATTTGTTCCCTCACCCAGAGAAGTTGGTTCAATAAAAGATATTACATCACCCACTTTGCCTCACAGTTCAGACGATGAAGATCTGTAGTACTGCCATAACAACAGCCTTCTCCAAAAAAGTGCTTTGCAATTTGCTTAGAAAAAAGAAAGTCAAAATGCTGCACTATCTCACCATAGGGCTGCACTAGCATTTTAGAGCTCATTGTCCAGAAACAATTTGGCATTAATAAGTGCATGTTCTGCAGAGTTAGGCTATTCTTTGCAATAAAAGCAGAGTTTGATGCTCCATCAAAAATTTCTGTCTCTCTTCATGCAGACCTGACAGCGGCTGATGATGTTTTCCAATTCCCCGGCTTTTAAAATCTGTGGTAAAGGCTTCCTAAAAGAAAGAGAACAACACATTTACTTTTCTTTTTAAAATAGGAGTGAGGTGGTGGGAGTTTTCTATATTTGCACTTTTGCCTCTGTCCCCACCACCCCAGCTCTCACATAGCTCTTAGCCAGCCTCACCGGAGCATGTGTCACAAGGGCTCCCAACACTAAGCACTGGTTTTGAGCCAGAGTAAGTGGGGTAAAGTACCACAATCCCATTACTGTTATCTAGACTGTTAGGGTCTAATCCAAAGACCAAAGTCTTTATATTGGGTTTTGGATCAAGGCTTTAGATTCCCCTATTTTTAAAAATCTGTCCTCATCTCCTTCAGCAAGAGGTGAAAGGTGGTGTCAATGTAACCCACACACCTCCTGGGTGCAGTGTTCTGTCCCATCTAGTGGCACCGAGTCCACTTAGAGAGAGAGATAAAATGAGTCTGCTCTACAGCCTTAGCGAACAGCCAGTTGGCTTTTAGCTCATGTGGTAGAGACTCATGCACTAAGCTCCAGAAGTCCCAGATTTGATCCCAACTGCTGGCGACCGGGATCTGTTGGCGTTACATCAACATTGCAACTGACAAGACTGGGGTATGACCATTAGTTGCCTTGAAGAATGAAATGTGTGTTAGTGTACAGTGAGCATATGCTGACAGTGCAGCCCTCAAGAGCACAGGGATATGTACAGCAACACACTACGCATGTGCCTAGGGTTGCCCCTGAATGTGTACAAGATGACCACAAAGCATACAGTATACACCAAGAAAAGATGGAGGGATTATAAAGGACACATTCTTGAAACATCAGTGTTGTTTATGGTTGCAGGAAGAAATATATAAAGCTTTCTAGGATATATGAACTTGGAAAATACTCACTTTTCCCCCATATCAAAATTTAGCACGAAGGGCCAAATTCTGCACTAAGGTACACCTTGGAAATCCCACTGAAATTGCTGGGGTTGAATAGGCTGGAAATCAGTATAGAATCAGGGTTGAAAAGTTCCAGTACGCTTTGGCTTACTTGCTTCTCGCTAGAAAATTCACTATTGACGTAAGCAGGGGAAACTGCTGAAAATAATGGAATTGCACCTGCTTATATTAGTGGTGACTATTTCCCTGTGCATTTAAAAGACTTGTTGCAGGAAAGCTGGGATTTAAAGAAATGAAGGCTTTGATCCTCTTTTAGGCCCCTTTGTGCTGTTCCAACACCGCAAAATGACTCTAAAGTCAACTTAGCCACCCTCGCAAGGACGACTAGCAGGATGTTCAGATAGTGTACAGCCAACTTAATGGCTCCTATGCTACCCCTGGATCTGCAGCAATGGTGGCTGGTGTGGATGAGGGCAACGGGTCATAGCTGAGTCACTGGGAAAGCAAAGGTTACCTGAACATTCTCCTTGGATCTAGTGAAGCCAGCCAGAAGCTGTAGGAATTTGTGTAGTAGTTGCATGTCCCTCTACCATGACATTCTATGAATGGAATGGCACGGAATTCTTCCAAGCAGGATCCAGGTGATGCCAATGCTTGGCCAGAGGCTTCTGAACCGGCACTTGTATACTGTAACCACAAAACTATCTTTAATGAACATCTGCTGTGAAAGTAGAATGAATTATATTGAAATTATAATTCATTAAAGAAATGCTACTTGAAGGGTTTGTTGAAATATAGTTGTCAGGAAGAGAAACATTAAGGCGTGTGAGACAATGGGTCCTCAAAACTAATTAACTTAGAGCTCCTACTGAGCTAGGAGATTGGTAAACGTCAGTATGCAAATAAGATATGTATGTATATTTGTCAGTTTCTGCTTCCTTTTGTCTCTTATGTTAAATTGGCTTTGGCTTAGCTGTATAAATAAGTTATCTTTAGCCTCAGAGAGGGGCTCACATCTTTGGCAAAGCGCTTTGCTAATAAACAGAGTGGTCTGACAAATTATGTGAGTCCTGAATCTGACTTTGACACTGCTAAACACCTTTTACTGAACAGAATGCAAGAAATATCTTTCTAAAAAACACGTGTGAAGTACCATTCTAGCAAAGTACCGTTGTGCAATCGAGCTAAAACAACAATCAGCACCGATTAATTGTATTGAATGATGGATTATTATATTTTGGACTGGTATTATTTTGACATTAATACAATTTACTACCTTGTAATGAAGTCCAGTACAGAAGCTTTAGGACAATTCAAAGGACTTTGTGGTATTTCTCTAATCCCTGCAAAGGTGTTTTTCCTCTGTCGGGGGGAGAGGTCACGATAACCAGGCCCAGGACAAAGACAGAAATTCCCTGGAAGAGGTTTGGCACCTCCTTAGTTAAGTATCATAGTAACCTGATTTCAAATGAGCCATTTCTCCAGCTTTAATCACCTGTGCATCGTTTTCCCTTGCACTGATTGCTTCTCTCTTCATAGAAAGCAGAGAAGGAACTTATCTGCAGTGGGAAACGTGCTTGTAGAAATGCCCATAAAATGACCCTTTACAGTAGAACACTTTGGATGGAAACCTCTTGTAGTTGATAAAAATCTGCATGTTTAAAATCAGCACCCAGTAGTAACCACATCCTAGAAACAAGCTATCTTTCTTTCCTTTCTTCGCTAAGCAGCTTTATATTAGGGACAAATCCTGGGAAGACAGCAAACCCCATTCCCCATGTAAAAGGGTGTTGCTCCACGTGAAAAGTATTTTTTGTCTATTTTCCCCCTTACCATAACAAAGGAAAAACCCTTCCACAGAGATATCCAGCCTTGAGGACATAAAGGAAGTGCAGTTGTTTGGCTGTGAACTGCTATTACCACTGCTGGTCCTTCACAAACAATACATCTGTAATATGAAACATAAGTATTGGGTGAAAAAATCCAGATGACATTTATAGATCTTACTGATACAATTTCACATCCCATTACAGGCATTGGTCTGAATTTTGGAATTTGCACTCATAACATTGCCCCCATGGAAACAGGTAAACTGGTAACCAGCTGTCAGGTACCAGACTATCCAAAATACATGACTTCAGAATTTCCATCCATATACACTGCAAGGAATTGGTGAGGCAAGGAGATTAGCCCTAGAACACTTTGATCATCCTAATGCTGCCATTATTGAAATGAAAGGTTAAAACTTGCTTGCTTTAGATGCTCACTGCTTGGGGTGTTATATATTTTTACGCTGGAATACTCTGCCATGATTAGAAAAATCTGTTTCATCCACTAATGAAGGAATATAGACCAAATCTTGGGGTCTGACTGAACTGCATGGACTGCATGCAAAGGGGGGTGCGTGTGTGCAAAGCTGATCTAAAGCTTGCTTTTGCACCCTCTGGTCTTACTGATGCTCTGTGCAGTGCTGCTGATGTTTTAAAGTTGCCTGAGGGCTTCTCAAACGTAGGCTAGGCTGAAAAATGCCACATGGGACCAAAAATGTAGCTGAAGACTGACACAGTACAGGAGCACCACAGCCATGCCCCATTTCTTCCAGCCACATTCTCTTCCGTCTGAAACTCTGATGCTCCATTACTCTGACAGAAAGGACAGAGATCTGTCAGCTATACATCTCTTAAGAATCATCTGTGCATGCAATAGTGTGATTCTCCCTGGTCCAGTGAAGATGGCTTTAGGGGCAGATTACATGGGTGGTATGGTGCAAAGTGGCTGTAGTGCACAGGATAATCTGGCCCTACAGGTGCAGGAGGTCTCCAAACACTATGGTGATAGAGTCTTGAAGATGGGTCTGTAAACAGATAAAGGATGTAAAATGAGACTCTACACTGCATAACTGCCTTGGGACATTACGCACGAGAGTTCTCTGTAATTTTCATGCACTGATCACAGAAACGATGGTTTATTCCAGTATATGTTCCTTAAAGTAAATTCAGCTGTAAGAAGACAACATATTCCTAATGTTGAAATTATGTCTGTTTCCTTTTAGCCTGTCCAAATCTAATACGCCTGCACATGGAGCAGCTGATTATTATGTAACTATTGCTTCTTAATATCATCAAGGTCAGTGAGACTTTGGGTTGTCTTTCTTGTGCCAGTTATGCAAATTAAACATACCCTAGCTTTAACTAGGATACCAGAACATTTAAATGAACATTTACAGTGTTGTTGTAGCCATGTTTGTCCCAGGATATTAGAGAGACAAGTTGGGTGAGGTAATATCTTGTATTGGACCAACTTCTGTTAGTGTAAGAGACAAGCTTTTGAGCTACACAGACAGAGCTCTTCTTCAGGTCAGGGAAAGATACTCAGGGTTGTCACAGCTAAATACAAGATTGTCTAGCATAATTAGTTAACTCATATTCTAAGGGACCATTCAAGTTGAAGTGGCCTGTTAACATCTGTCAGGGTTCCTTCACCACTCTGAACTCTAGGGTACAGATGTGGGGATCCGCATGAAAGACCCCCTAAGCTTATTCTTACCATCTTAGGTTAAAAACTTCCCCAAAGTACAAACTTTGCCTTGTCTTTGAACAGTATGCTGCCACCACCAAGTGTTTTAAACAAAGAACAGGGAAAGAAACCACTTGGAGACGTCTTTCCCCAAAATATCCCCCCAAACCTTACACCCCCTTTCCTGGGAAGGCTTGATAATAATCCTCACCAAATTTGTACAGGTGAACACAGACCCAAACCCTTGGATCTTAAGAACAAAGAAAAATCAATCAGGTTCTTAAAAGAAGAATTTTAATTAAAGAAAAGGTAAAAGAATCACCTCTGTAAAATCAGGATGGAAAATACTTTACAGGGTATTCAGATTCAAAACACAGAGGATCCCCCTCTGGGCAAAACCGTAAAGTTACAGAAAACAGGAATAAACCTCCCTCTTAACACAGGGAAAATTCACATAAAACAAAAGATAAGCCAGGCAAGGCAGATTAGTTTATCTATATCGGTTGCAATATTGGAGACTTGGATTAGGATGGGTTGGAGAAGACGGATTTCTGTCTGGCCTCTCTCAGTCCCAAGAGAGAACAAACACGTAGACAAAGAGCACAAACAAAAGCCTCCCCCGCCCCAAGGTTTGAAAGTATCTTGTTCCCTTATTGGTCCTTTGGGTCAGGGGCCAGCCAGGTTAGCTGAGCTTCTTAACCCTTTATAGGTAACAGGATGTTGTCTGTGGCCAGGAGGGATTTTATAGCACTGTATACAGAAAGGTGGTTACCCTTCCCTTTATATTTATGACAACATCCCTGCAGTCATAGGAGAAAAAAGGGGGGTAAGTGAGTTACAGATTGTTGTAATAAGCTAATCTGTTAGAAGCTAAAACCATCTGTTTCACCTTGTATTTAGCTGTGACATCCTTTCCTAGACCTGAAGAAGAGTTTTGTGTAGTTCAAAAGCTTGTCTCTCTCACCAACAGCCAGATACCTTACCGATACGCAAAGTACGCAGCTGTGTAGGGCACCAGGAAATTTGGGGCACCAAATTTCCTGGTGCCCTGCGCAGCTACGTGCTGCTCCAGCCCCTGTTCCCCCTGCTCCGCCCCCCCTCTTCCCCGCCCCAGCCCCGCCCCCACTTCTCTGAGTTCTGCAGCAGGGCCGGGCCTGCACTCACCGGCGGCGGGAAGTGCAGCGACCTGGCCCCTGCTGTGCCGCTGGTGAATGCTGGGGGATGGCTCCCCCCTGGCCCCCAAGCCAGCCCCCCCCCCCCCACAGACGCCTGGGGCTGCATGGGGCCCCAGAATAGGTAGGGACAGCCCTGCCAACAGCAATTGGTCCAATAAAAGATATTACCCCACCCATCTTATCTCTTAAATGAACATCTCAGTTTTGGTTTCAGGGTTTTCTTGATATTTGCTCATTTAGGTTAGATTTAAATTATTCACCATTTGGGACTTTGGTACCACATATCAAACACATATTCAAATGTGATCAAATATCCAGGTGGTCAAATTCAGAGCTTGTATTGGCTAAGACAGGCAGGCTGACTGAAAAAAACAAGATCATATTATAGAACTGTGACTGGAGGTTGGATTTCAGTAAGATCAGTTTGAAATATTTCTACTAGAGCCTCACAAATTCTTCTGTTCACAGAGAGATATTGTTATTGCAAGTCTGGTTAATTTGTTAGCTACTGGCATAGTACTTTTTAATACTTTTGCATTTTGAAAGCTTAACTCATCTGTATTTCACATTTTGCTATTCAAAATAAATGATGTTATCTGTGTAGGTCGGAATTGGGGCTGAAGTTATTAAACTCATACCTGCTAATATAGGGCTGTAAGGCGCTGCCAGAGATTGGTTCCATGTCTTCTGGCATTGGTGCTGTAGTTGACAGCCAGTATGAATAGTCATTGCGAGAAGCAAAATTGCAAACATCATTGGTGTTACAGAATAAAAATGGCATGGTGGTAAATCGCTGCAGGCAGCTACCAACTGTCCCTGAAAGACATAGGATGGCAGTTTTGTGAAAGCCATGAGAGATATTTAGCATAACAAATGGAACAGCCATGTGATGAGATCCAATCTACACACTAAGAATAAATACAGATAGAGGATGTAAAGAAAAGAAGCCACTTTTCTGTACAGTTGTACCATAAGTAAGGTAATCTGATGATTAAATTAAATACAAAGAGGCTACATTAAAATAGCATGGAGGCTAAGAACAAAATCTGTTGAAAGCAAGGAATTATTTCTTTTGATTAATTGTGCAATATCATCCTTCACCTCGTCCCTGATACTGAATGGCCAAGGGGGGCAAAGGAGATGCGGATGCTGGGAAGGAACTGCCTCGCTGAGCCAGGATTCCTTCCCTGGGTCTCTCTTGATATGGTAGAGCTACTTGCTTCCCCTTTTATGGGACTGGTTGCATGAGCACTATTTAGTCCTTAGTGTACAGTGGAGATTAGTATCTTTGACTGATATTTTCATTTCAGGTAAATTATGAGATATTTACTGCACATTTGCCTTTCCCATCAGTAGTTTAGGCTTATTCCCCTATTCAGTAAGGTGGTCATGGGATTTACAGTAAATGGTTTTAAAATTCTTTCTAAGATGGTACCAAGGTCTTGGCCATGTGCTTGCCCATTTCCTTGTACAAAGAGAAGAGAATAACCACTGTAGATCTGAGCTGTCCCAGATGGGCATGACGGAATCTTTGTTGACTGGCTGTGCCGGGTAAAGATGAAGCCTCTTCTCGTTGGACCAGCTATGGAAATACCAGGGGAACCAGGTAGGCCCCGTATTCCTGGAAAGCCAATAAGCCCAGGACATCCTGTAAAAAAACCCCAAAACATACATATTTTTATCCTATTACTCTTTAAACAGTATGTCTCTGATTGCTTTCTGAAGTGACTGAACCCATCCGAAAACAAAATTTTAAATAGTTCAACTTAAATATTATTATCTGCCTTCCAGTACTGTCTAGAATCCCCAACAGACAAACAACCCCGACCCACAGAGCTTACGCTCTAAAGAGACAAGACAGATGAAAGCTGGGAAGGCAAACAGACGTGAAATGACCTGTGGAAGGTAACACAGCAGGACAGTGGGAGAGTCAGGAATAGAATCTGGAACTCCTCACTCCCACGTGAGTGTCTGATCCACTGAAATATACTGTCTCTCCTATGTCAAGCTATTGTCCTACATATATCTACATGTATCTTTCTACAAAAACTACATTTTTAAATTCTGACCTAGCTTGAGAAATTTGATAATTTCACGTACATTATACAAATAGATATTGTAAAAAACAGATAAACGTTTTAAATCCTTTTAAATGTAAAAGGTACATAAATAGCTTTTGTGTGGAACAAATAAAACAATATTAGTTATAAAATACAATGCAATTTGATTCTATACAGCATTCTTCCTTCAACCTATATCCCCAAATGCACAGTGCTAAGAAACATGGTTTACTCTGCAGGAGAGTGGTAAATGTAAAAACATTTTATGGTGAAGGACTTAAAACAAGCAGTTCCAATTTGTTGTTCTATAATTGACTGTTTATATAAAAAGTACGGCACCTTGGTGGTGGACATGGATTTCTAAACAAACAAACAAACAAACAAACAAGGTCAATCACAGAGGGAGAGAGAAGTTAAGCAGCATTATCAAGGGAGGAAAGGTATGTTTTCAAATGAGATCTGAAAAGAGATGATTTTAGTGGGACTAGTCATGTGTTTAAAAGTTAAGCATGTGTGTAAGTGCTTTGCTGAATCTGGGCCTGATTGAGGGTGTCATAATGTAATTTGTGTCAGAATGGAAGGATCCCCAGAAATTGGAGTCCAACTTATCTGCAGCTTCAGTATGATGCTCCACAAATAGCTATGTCTCCTTCACTGTACCTCTTTGTCCTTGAAATCCTCTGTCTCCTTTTGGACCAACTGGTCCAAGTATGCCTGGATTTCCAGAATGGCCTGGTAGACCTTTTACACCTTGAGGTCCTGTGTTGTATATGCAAGAATGTGTGTTAATATAACAGTAATTATTCTCCATACACATAATTACCAATTACAAAAAAAACAAAACAAAAACAATCAGCCCGACAAACAACACCGGAATACAACTTCAAAATAGCAGATACTGTGGCATAATTTTTTGTAGAATCAAATGCTTTAAAGTCAGAATTCTATCATATTACTGTCACCAGATTTCGCATCAAATAAATTAGGAAGATGATATAAAAAGAATGGTTATACTGTAGAAAGTTTTAATTTTCACAATGGATTGTTACAAAACTAAAGCTAATGTTAATACTGTCAGGCCTCGATTTACATGCTTTTTTTGCACGGTTTCAGTTATGCACGGTCCATTAATTGTGACCCTTTATTTTTGTACACAGTATGGATTCACTTTTACATGGTGTGGCGCGGTCACCAAGTTGCGCAGATCAGTGGTGTAGCCAGGATGGGACACTTGAGTGGGCGGGCAATGATGGGGGTGGGAGAGGGGAGGCAGGAGGGATCAGGGCTGCCTCCCCATACCCCTACAGCCAGCCTTGCGGGGGGCAATGGACACTCTGGCTGGGGCCCCCCGCCCCAGGCGCACACCTGGGGGGGGACCCTGGTGCCCCACTTCACCCACCTGGCACTCCAGCTGGGGAGTGGGCAAGCCCCTGCGCCCCGACCCCGCTCCCTGGCTGGAGCGCCGGGTGGAGTGGAGTAAGCTGCCTTACCTTGACCCTACTCCCCGGCTGGAGTGCTGGGCAAGAGGAATGGGGCAAGCCCCTGTGCCCCAATCTCCGGCAGGAGCACCAGGCTGGCAGAGTGGGGCAAGCCCCCACGCCATGACCCCGCTCCCCGAGTGCGTGACTGGGGTGTGGGGACCCTGGCCAGAGTGTCCATCGACCCCCGAAAGGCCGGCTGGAAGGGGAATGGGGAGGTGACCCCGATCCTTCCTGCCTTCCCTCCCCACCCCCGTCAATGCCTACCTACCCGAAGTCGGGACCCACCCAAGTGTCCTGTACTGGCTATGCCACTGCTCCACACTCCCTGGCCTCCCAAGACACCCCAGATGAACCATCAGCGTTCTGACTTAAACGACATCAGCATTATCATCATATCAAGTTCATCCTCAACATCAGTAAAGGTTAGTAGCAAGTTGAAATTTCATTAAAAATTTTTAATAAAACCTGTATTGGATAAATTAGGTAGGTCATCTTGTGATCCTGTAACCTAAACCTTTATTTCCCATAGACCTTTGGTATCTTTTTAAGCTATTTCTATTTGCACAGTGTTTTTTCAAGAACGCAACGATAGCGTAAATCGAGGCCTGACTGTAGGATTCATAAAGGTTTATGCGGTTGGCAACATTCAGGGCACACCCGGAGTGTTGTGTAGGAGTAGTGCACACACTGCTCCATCCAAGGGCATCAACCTTGGAATCTCGCCAAGATGATATGAACCGTGGGAAGCCTCTCAGGACTGGGCTCAAGGCCCGAGAGCAAGGAATGCGGTAGATAGAAATTGGTAAATAAGAATGTTAAACAAAGCCAGTGTATTCCTTTTATCTGTTGGAGAATGTAATGCGCGGGGGGAGAGAGAGAATAAAGGGGAAGGTGGAAAGCTGACAGGGAGAAGCCTGTTAGCAGAGACCAGCCTGCTTGCTTGCTAAAAGCTGTGTTCTGTCTTGTCATTGAACCGCCACACCTGACTATATACCTTTTTCAGCATTTGCTGTTTTATTGAAATTTTCCAAAAGTACAGTAGCAATCCAAAACGGTATGAGTTGCTGCTCTTAAATCCATAAATAATTTAGATTCCGATATAAGATAAATTTTCTTGTAAGAGACAAAAAATGTTTCTTTATTCTATGCCTTTTGTTAACCCTTAGGGAACCGGCTAAGTCTTGGGAAGCTTACACCTTAAGGATTGGCCAGATTTCAGAGGAGCACCATAGCATAAAACAGAAATTGATTTTGGTTGCTAAGAGGTGCTGGTTCAGGATTCTCAGTAGTTCTAACTGGCCTTATGTGCTTCTGCTAGGAACACCCACTTCTCTGGCATGCCTGATCTGCTCCACTTCCCTGCTGGTTGGTCTCACCCCCTCCTTTAGTCTGAAAGCAGTTGGGAAATGGTGTTCAGTATCAGCTGAGGACACTGCCATGGAGGAATCAGCATGATGCTGGCAAGGTGTCTCAGTGGCAAGATCAGCTAAGCTAAAATGGGAAGAAAGCATAAGGCTCTCCACTCAGTGGGAGGAGGGTCTCCTCTGGAAGTTCCTGGCTGAGATGGTAAGAATCAGAGGTGGGACATGAGGAGAGAGAAAACAAAAAAGGGAACAGGAGTCAAGAGGAAGTGGGATGGTGGCTGAGTTTACTTGGCTCCTGTCTTTCATCTAAGAACCTTTGGGATGAATGTACTCATCCTGATGGGGGCCAGGATTCTTCAAAAAGCAATTTTTGAGCTGACATGAAGCAGACAAAAAAACAAAACAAATGCCCACACATGACAATCCTAGACAAAAATGCCGTGAGGTCAACCCCTGAAAGAGATACACATTTTGTTATGCATTATAACGGGTATTTTTTGTCAAGATTAATCACCTTTCCCAAATATCATCTTCAGGAATCTCCTCAAAAGGAAATTGTGAGCAGCATGACAAATGTTCATGAATTCTTTTTTGCACAGGTCTACGTTAAGGGAACTGCTCACCCATCCAGTGAACTAGGGGTAAAGTTATGAATAGGAGGTTGTCAATATGACACTAAAATACAATAGAAAAGGAAAGTGATATTAAGAGAGATAAAAGTGTCTATGCAGAAATTCAGGGTGCCAGCCAACCATGAACAAGTCTTATCAAGTAGTCTAGGCAAATGGTAAAACATATACCATGTAATCCTGGTGGCCCTTGAGGTCCTGGATCACCTGGTAGTCCTGGGCTTCCAGGTGATCCAGCAGGTCCTTGATTTCCTGGGATATATGTTGCTTTCCTAAGTGCTCCAGGCTGACCTAACAGTGGAAATACAACAAAGAGCTGGATGCTTTATATTAACACCCCGCCCCCCAAAACAAAGTTTTGGGGCACTAGAATGAGAAGGACTGGAATAATGGTTACCAGGGTGGCCCTTTGGTCCGATAGGTCCTGCTGCACCCATTGGTCCAGGGGATCCTCGATTACCCTTTTCTCCTAAAAAGGAAGATTAGACACATGCATGATTGTAGAAGCCAAAAACTATTGGTGGTTTCAGAGATTCGTTTAAGAATCCTCCGGGTACATGATCTCACAGAGTTAACAAAAAGCTACAGTGACTGTTTACTTGGTAAAAATGGCACTGTAGGGTTCCATGATTACTGATGCTCAATTATTTACATGTAAAATATAGTCAATTTTTAACAGCTGTGAAATATGGAATGGAATCCTGGTCATTCACCCATGGCTGTTTTGGCAATAAAATGCGTTATCCTGTATTAAAATAGCATCCAGAACACCCAATCAGGATCGGGGTCCCATTGTGCTAGGTGCTATGCAAACATAAGAGACAGTCCCTGTCTCAAAGAACTTGGGTTGTGGCCAACTAAAAACATATCCTCATCCCAACCCCCATAACATTTTTATGTAAAATCAATCAGCTCTGGGTTGAATTTATCCCAAAGAATCATTTGGTAAACCTTCCCCCCAAATCCTTATGCTGGCCTTGTGCATAGTGATGGATCATGGTGGATAGGAATAGGGTACAATTGGCTGTGCTGACTAGAAGCCATGCCTGAAAGGTCTCGTAAACCATAGGAGCCACCCTGTTTTGTATTGTGAGTTTATTGATTGAAAAGTTGCACGAAGGGAAGGCAGATGCTTTTTATTGAGTTGGTGTCAGGTTGGTCTAAACCAGAATCTTTGCAATAAAAAACAACCCAGAGAGGATGAGTTGTGAGCAAACCTGATCTTCTGGTGAATTTTCCATCCCTGACCCTTCTACAGCCACGTTTTACTAAGAAGGTTCCATGTCTCCAGTTATACAACTGGTACTGTGCTGTCCACAAAAAGTATGTTTAATAAATAGGTGAATACCTGTTACACCTGGAAGTCCTGTAAAGCCAGGTTCACCTCTAGGGCCTGCATTGCCTGGGGTGCCTTCAACTCCCTGCAAATCAGACAACAAGAATGAAGAAAAATCATAGCAGTATTCAGACACCGCAAGATAGGCTGTCTGGGTTTTTACTTAGAATTCAATAGGTTACTGACTATGCTATTTTTCAGACAAACAGAATGAGACAAAACATGTCCATTAATTTGTACAGCTCAACCAAAAATTGAAAAACAATGTCCAAAGGGGAAATATCGGAGCTACTGCAAAATGTGCCTACAAACATACTATAATCAGACGACATCTGACCCTACGTGTTTGCAAGCACGCTAGAAATATTCTGCCCATTGTTAAGAAAACAAGTAAATAGAAATTCATCCACCAGGAGCTACACTCAGGAATGATAAAACAGCAAAAGCAAGGAAACTACTAAAAATTCATGGTGATGTGTTCGATGCTGTCCAGGCTTATTCCCTACTCTGGCACTTTGAGTGCAGAAGGTGGGGGGCCCACAAGGATTCTAACAATTAATACTGGCCACTCCAGGCTTGTATTAAACTCCCAAGGTTACGGCTTCTCTCTGACCTTGGATGGGTTGATGCTGCCACCACCCAAATGCAAAAAAAACCCTTTGAACCCAGGAAGGCGCATTTGGGAATTCCTCCCTGTGGGGTACCCTCGAACCCTTTCACCCACCCTCCAGGGAAGAGCTGAGAAAGAAAACAAACGAAATTGGGTGTTGCTGCCAGCTAATTAAACAACATATGCACAAACCTCTTAGGACATAAAAAACCCAATCCTGTTCTTAAAAAAAGGTAACTTTTATTAAAAACAAAAAGAAAGAAAATACATCTGGAACTTAGGCTATTGCTAGATTTAAAAAGAGTAAATATAATAATTAAGCATCAAGAATGGTTTTCTTGAGGTCCAGCTTAAAGGTTACAAACAAAACAAAAGCATTTGAGTCTTAGCAAGAGGAGTCCACAAGCCTTACAGAAATAAAAGAGATAAACCTAATCGTGTCTTCCTTGACATTTCCTGATCTACTTACATATCTGGGGTTTCAAAAGAGTAGTATCTAGGCAGGATTTGATGATTTTTCATACCTGCCGCAAGCTTCTTACAGCATTGCTGCTCTGTGTCTCCTCTCCAGGAGGACAACAACAGATAGACAAAGGGAAAGTTTTTTCCCCAATTTTAAAAAGTTCTAGCCCCCCCCATTGGCTCTTTTGGTCAGATGCCCACTCCCTTCATTTTACCTATGGGCTTGTTTAACCCTTTACAGGTAAAGCAAGTAGAGAATAGCTACTAACAGGGATTTCATCGCTAACTGGCTGTCTGTCCATAAAAGGGAGCTACCTCCCCCCCCTTTTCATTTATCACAGATGCCCTCTGAAGCTTATGCACAACAACAAGTACTCACCTTAATTTCTTTCTTACATCACAACTTTTTTTGCCTGGGTGTAATTTTCACCAAAACTGTGAAATTAAAAAGCGAGTAAGAAAGAAGGAGTATTCATTTCACTTACTGTTGAACCTTGAGGACCAATACTGCCTACCAATCCTGGTGGTCCTGGTATGACATCTATACCTCTAACACCTTTGTTTCCTTTTATGCTGTACACAGGGGTTCCAGAAGATCCTGGACTACCAGGAATACCTACATTTTAAAAAAAAGCTGAATCAGTAAAGGCAATCAGTAGGCATATTTCATGGCAGCATTATTTACAGCACAGCTCTGCCATGAAAAATGACTCTGCAGAAGTGGCATCATGGGCCTCCATGTTCATTGTCCCTCAATGAGTCCAGAGCAAGAAGCATAAACGTGTATTTTTTCCAACTGCGAGCCCTGCACACACAACCTGAAATCTGGGTTGAGAGCTGGGTTATTTCCATCCTACACCCAGCACCAGTTACCAAGGCTATTCAGACCAAATTAGACTTTACGTGACACCAGTGCTACCTCATTGCCCTTAAGTAGGCTCTTGGTAATACCTGTGCAAAACCACTGGCCCAGGCCTGGCACGGGATCCAAGGGGTTTATGTAGGGGTAGGGGGAAGGATTGGGATTTTAGCAGAAGATGTGGTTCATGGAGTGAGATCCATTATGTTATTTTAGTTTTATGTTTCACTGTGTAGACATACGTTGTTTTTTGCAATGGTAAAGATACACCAACTGATAAAGCAACTGTCTGCTTAATCATAAAGTGCATAAGCCCCTGTCATCTGTGATTCTAGATTTGCCAAACCATCTCCACTAGATACTAAAACTTCTTTTCCCATCAATAAGAAATAAGAGCAACACACCCAGTCTTCCATTCACTCCGGCAAGACCTCTATTTCCTTTCTGGCCGGGAATTGTTATGCCTGGTGCACCTGGGAATCCTGGCTTTCCATTCAATCCAGGAGGTCCCATTGATCCTGGATCCCCCATTAGACCTTTAATACCTTCTGGTCCTGGACAACCAGGAATCCCCTTGTCACCTTTGATTCCTATGAAACATAAAAAGTTGCTTCATAAGTTCTGAGATAATTTTCAATAGGGCAGCCATTACTTTCAGAATCCCGGCAACCAAGAATGCACACATTTATTATACATTGAAAATGGGATTGTTGTCAGAGTAGGTGCCAAGTGCCTGTTTGCCTTACAACAACAAGTTGTCTCGTGTAACAATGTAGCTCAGGGCAGGCAGCACTCACTGTGGGATGGGTAACATGCTGCTGTTCTTCTGAGACTGCACTTGAGAGCTTGGCTGTGCGAAGGAGTTATTTTGACAAAGGACTGGAAAGATTTGAGGAAGAAAGAACAACATAGGATTGTTGGTTGCCATGATAAAAAATGCTATAATTTTTCAGGTGGAACTAGTAAATCCTTTTAAACCAAGCCACAGCTAAAAATATCAGGATCCAGAACTGACTTATTTTGTTCATAGTGCTGTTCTTGAACTCCTCGCTTTACACGTGAAGGGAAATCTTTTCATTACTGAGATTGGGAACTGCTGTTGTCCCTCTCAGGAAATCTTTTCCCCCTCTTGCAACTCCAAGCATGGAGGTACAAGAAGAGAGAGAGCTGAATAAAAGTGAAAGGGAATTTACATGAAAAGAAATGGATGTGGCTTTCCTTTATCCTGGCAGACAATGGCTAGTGCACAGTAGCAACAGCTTCCTGTATTAGAACATATCCTGATAATCAAATTGCCATAAAAAACAAACTAGAGAATCCTGTGCTTGACTACACCTTTATAAAAGCAGGAAATATGTCCTTGATTTCTCTGTATTATATAGACTTAACTGTACAAGTAAGACATCTTGAAACCTAACAAATAGGGTCGGATCACTGGTTTTAACTACAGAATCACTCTCCTTTTTTAAGAGCCTAAGTGACAATTTAAGCATCCAAGTGCAGAATTTGGCTTAAAAAAAAGGGCGGGGGGCAAAAAATCCCCAAACTCATGGTAGCTGAAAATAATACTCACCTTTAGGACCAGAAATACCTTGTGGACCTGGAATCTGCCACCCGGGTTCACCTGCAAAATAATATTTCATGTGCGACCCAACAGCCTTTAAGCACTGGTAGAAGATACATGTTATATTTGTCTAACATTCCAAACATATACTGGATCAAATATCACATTTTAATTATCTGAAAAATCTTTATTAGTTTGGATTTGTGCTATGCTGCTACTCGGAAATACAAATGAGGTACCATCTTTTTTAATCTGGGAGGCACATTTTACAGTCATATTTGAGGCGTATCTTACCAGTGCTAAAGCCTATTTTCACACACACACACACACACACACCCCCCCCAAACTGAAGAAAAAACCAGGAAAACACTGCATTTGTTTTAAATCAGCAACTAAGAAAAATGCAAAAAGAAACTTAAGTATGTGAAAAGTGAAAATAATATGACAGTCGTTATTAAGAACTTGATATGAAGAAAGAATACTGAATATCTGTTTTTATACTAACACACAAAAAAGCAGCTTGAGGCTAAAAATGTGAAAACACTTTTCTTCTGTAAATGAGGAAGAACTGTAACTTTCTGTGGCTGCTGGGCGAAAAGAGGAAGAGCATCTAACTGAAGGATTTGAGAGTTAAAGGGCTGGATCCTGCAAAGATGTAAGCAGGTGAGTAAATTTATTCATATGAGTAAACCCAAGGCTGGCTTCTAAGTTCTTATTCCATCTAGCAGTTGAGGCTGTTGCTTCATCATAAAGGTGTAATATCTCTAACTCTTAGAGCATTTTTGAGGCCACCTCAGATATTATCAGCAATACCCTTACCTTGGTAGACGTGGACATTAAAAATGGATTATATAATGATCATTATAAACCAAAAATGTCATGCAGGAGCCATGTATATATACTGTATTTTGATGTCCTATGCAAAATTCGTACAGAAAGTTTGTGAAGTGTGAAAGAAACCTTTTAGTTACCAACATAATTTTTGTACTTCAGGGGATTCCTCTTTTAGCCCACAGGATTGACAAGAATTGTGAACAGGAAAGGAAATGAGTTTAAAATAACATGAAAATATTATACTGCAGTACCTTGTTCTCCCTTTTCCCCTGGGGAGCCAGGAAGACCATCCCGTCCTTGATTCCCCCTTTCTCCAACAGCTCCGTTGGCTCCAGGGGCTCCTATTGCACCTGAGAATTATAAACTGTCATTTTCATTTTTACTTATCTGTTTGAAATGCAAAATGACAAGGAAATGATGCTCATTTACTAGAGTGTTATTAACAGTGGTGCATTAAAAACCCCCACAACTGTACTAGTGTATAAATGGTGGTAAAGTGCAGTATCCTGCGCCCACAGAACTCACTGGCAAAACTCCCATGGATTTCAATGGATTCAGAATTAGACCCACATTATGCTTACAGGCTACTTTGTGTCTTTCAGAGAAATTGTAAGGCCCAGTCTGTCAATGGGATCACAATAACGGACCCATCTGGGCCTCAGGGTATCAATCCCTAGATCCTCTGGAGGGTTTGAGGCTTACTGAGTGAGAATGAGAGTCTGACCTCTCTTATACTCATATAAATCTAAAGTAATTTCATGGAAGTCAACAGCACTACTCCCGATTTACCTTGGTGTAAATGAGACGGGAATCTGGACATGACAATACTCAATACTAATTTTGTTGATAATGGCTATTTCCCCCATTGTTTTCATTTCAATAAAATGTATAGTAGATACGTATACATCTCCCTATATGTATATTTTAAAGTGTTCTGATCTTTGTTACTCTAGCAATGGACTGTCACCCTCTGTCTTTTTCACTCTCTTCTCTGACTGCTTTTTTTCTACTTCTGGCTAGGTCTTTGTTTTTTCATCCACTGTGGATATCTCAATAATCTTTCAGGAGGCAGAGCAGGCCTTTCTCACCACTTGTGAGGCTATTACATCTCCCTGCAATCATTAGTGTCCTGATTTTTAAAAACCCCCTTCTCTGGGTTTAAAATTATACTAAAACTTTATAACTGTACCTATAGCTTTATGATGGAAATGTTAAAGAACTTCAGAACCCAATTTCAAAAATATATAAAGTAATTTGCAAAAAACTCAGAAGAAACTGACAAAAACAACAAGGAGTCTGCTGGAACCTTAAAGACTAACAGATTTATTTGGGCATAAGCTATCGTGGGTAAAAAACCCACTTCTTCGGACACATGGAGTGAAAATTACAGATACAGGCATAAATATATATTGGCACGTGATGAGAAGGGAGTTACCTTACAAGTGGAGGACCAATGCTGAAGGCCAATTCAGTCAGGGTGGATGTGGTCCACTCCCAATAATGGATGAGAAGGTAGTATTGACACCTTCTCATCCATTATTGGGAGTGGACCACATCCACCCTGACTGAATTGGCCTTCAGCATTGGTCCTCCACTTGTAAGGTAACTCCCTTCTCATCACGTGCCAATATATATTTATGCCTGTATCTGTAATTTTCACTCCATGTGTCCGAAGAAGTGGGTTTTTTACCCACGATAGCTTATGCCCAAATACATCTGTTAGTCTTTAAGGTGCCACTGGACTCCTCATTGTTTTTGTGGATACAGACTAACATGGCTACCCCTCTGATAGCTGAGATTTTCAATTTCTTCTATCTCATGTCAACAGAGGAAACAAACAAGAATGCAGAGAGCTGGGAAAGAAATGAGAGAGAGGATAAAAATCCAACCTGGAGGGCCTTCAGTGCCTCTCGGTCCTGCCACCCCCTTGCACCCTTTAGTGCCAGTATCTCCAGCACATTCAGATGGCCCTGTAAATGGGGGGGAGAGTTTGGAAGAAAAAGAAGAAAAAGCTGCATCACCCTGAATTCAGATCTATACTGGATCCAGAGTTAATGGCTTGCTAGATCTACTATGATTTTACTTTGACCAGATTCTCAGCTGATGTAAACTAGCAAAGCTCCCTTAATTTCAGTGGTGCTTTGCCAACTCCCATTAGTTGAGGAACTGGCCTAGTTATTTCCGTTGGAGGATTTGGAGATTCCCTTTTGCTAAAAGCATGTAAAATCTCACCATTTTCCAAAACCAAAGCTCACCTGGAGCTCCTGGTTTTCCACAATCCCCCCTGTTTCCAGCTAGTCCAGGTTCTCCTACAAGTCCTGGCTGACCTGGTGATCCTCTTTCCCCTTTTCTTCCCATTTCTCCCGGGGGACCTGGATCACCCTAAGAAGCAGCAGCCAAATACATTTTGGATAAGATTTTAATTAAGTTAAAATGCATATTGAATTAGTAGCATTCTAAAAAAAAATCACATGTATTAATGCTGATGTGAATATAATCATGGCTATTTGTTGTGAGATAATCTGCAGACAGAAAATGTCAAAATAGGCATATGACATGTTGCTTCTAAAATTTTATAATGCACCACTGATGGTTTCAAAGAGAGATCTTAGTTTCTGAAACACATGTCCAATATATTTTAAATATCTCACAAAGCAGTTCCCTGAATCTCTGGCCTCTATTTTCTCCACACACTCAGTATCACCAACACCACATACACTTTATTGGCTTTTACACTAGCTGGTTTAACAGCTCCTGAATATAAAATGGTCACCCTCTGGGGGCCTGGGAATTAATTTCTCCATAATATATAGTTGTACACAAATGTCCACATGAAGTTTTTTTTTTTAATTTCCACCTTCCTATGAATTATCTGGTTTAGGCCACTGTCAAAAACAAAAAGAAAAAAGGAGGACTTGTGGCAACTTAGAGACTAACAAATTTATTGAGCATAAGCTTTCGTGAGTTACAGCTCACTTCATCGGATGCTTATGCTCAAATAAATTGGTTAGTCTCTAAGGTGCCACAAGTACTCCTTTTCTTTTTGCGAATACAGACCAACACGGCTGCTACTCTGAAACCTGTCAAAAACAAGGCTCTGAAGTAGATGGATAATTGGTCCGACCCAATATAATTAGTATGTTCCTACATATAGGTCCAAGATAATAAGTAATGGTGCCTAGATAGAACAGGCATGGGCATGGTATAAAAATCGAGACACATAGATTGGATGGAATGCCTAAGGTGTAATACAACATACTGCATAAGATAATTTGAAATGTGTGGATCAGCTTGTAAGTAAAATAGATTACAATTAATTTGTATTTGAAAATGTGGGTTTTAGCTGCTCACGGACCTGAATATGTGACACTGAATTACAGTCACATGGCCTAACTTTTCTAGAGAAAGTTGAACTGTTTTAAAAAGTAACAATTCATGTTTCATCTTGACATTACTACTCTGTCAAAAACTGATAAGACAATTTTAAAGTTGTCTTATTTTCTTTACATGGGATAAATGGATTTCTGAACCACTTGATAATCGTCAGCAAATATTTGTCAGCACCAGTTCTTATTCTTAAAAGGATCAGTCTTCATAAATAAAAATATGAAAATTATTCCAAGAGGTTCCATCTTTACAAATATGAAACTCCTGGACACAGGGGAACAAAAAAACAACTCACTGATTTCTCCTAAAATGATGACAGGATAGGATTTCAATATTTCTCATCAACAGCAGATTATTTCCCTACAGCGCTGAATGGGTTAGCTTGCGCCATAAAAATTTTCTGCCCTTGCTTATACTTCACATTATTTCATCCGCATTCAAAGGTGCTGCCTATTGTGTCATTACCATAGCTTATCCATTGTCTTCTTGCTGTACCTTTGGTCCTGGTTTTCCTGGAGGCCCAGATGCTGAACTAGCTGGTTCTCCTTTATCACCTGAAAAACCAAGAAGGCCTGGAGGGCCTTGTGCACCAGATGGTCCTGGTAAACCTCGAGATCCTCTCTCCCCTTTAGAACCTGGAGTGATGCAAATATAGGTATCACTCTCAAAAGCATCACCTTAACATATCATACTAGATATTTCCTATGCTTTATGGCCTATTAAAGTAAAACAGATAACTGACAGTACACTTTTCTTTTAATATGTATGTAAGAAAATAATGGTTGCAATTAAAAGTAGTAAGGGAAAACAGCAGAGTTGAGATAGTATAGATTATGAGTTACAGAAGGTACATTTTTCAGAGTAACAGCCGTGTTAGTCTGTATTCGCAAAAAGAAAAGGAGTACTTGTGGCACCTTAGAGACTAACCAATTTATTTGAGCATAAGCTTTCGTGAGCTACAGCTCACTTCATCGGATGCATACTGTGGAAAGTGTAGAAGATCTTTTTATATACACAAAAAGCATGAAAAAATACCTCCTCCCACTCCACTCTCCTGCTGGTAATAGCTTATCTAAAGTGACCACTCTCCTTACAATGTGTATGGGAGTGGCTAAGTCATTATGCAAGGTAACCTATTTCCCCTTGTTTTTTCCTACCCTCCCCCCCCCAGACGTTCCTGTTAAACCCTGGATTTGTGCTGGAAATGGCCCACCTTGATTATCATACACATTGTAAGGAGAGTGATCACTTTAGATAAGCTATTACCAGCAGGAGAGTGGGGTGGGAGGAGGTATTTTTTCATGCTTTGTGTGTATATAAAAAGATCTTCTACACTTTCCACAGAAGGTACATTGCACTTATTAGCTGCTATCACAAGCAATCTTAACAACTTCTGTCTTTGTTTAACTTCAGCAAATCAAGACATTTTCCTAATATTTTAATAATAGTTTTGGGAAAATATCCCTGAAATAACTCTTGGATCAATTTTCCAGCATCAGACCTGAAGTCTTTGGGATAATCCCAGAAGAGTTTTCCTATGTCATGGCATCCCTCCAGCATTTTCCTGTGAATTTTGTGTCAATCATGTTTTGCAAGATTGGTGTGATGCCCTATATTTTTTTAATGGGTTTGAATTCTTTGGATGCTAGTTTGTGCCCACTATTAATTGGAGTTGCAGAAATTATAGCAGTTAGACACAACATTAACAACAACAAGGACAATCAGATAGTCAAATTGCTAAATTGTATTATTTATACCTCCAGTTAATTGCAGGCACACCATTTGAGGCTAAAATGAGGTCTGCTTAAAAAAAAAAATAGTGCATAGAGTAATAAATTTAGCCCAAAGTGTAAAACAAAATTTCTTCTGTAATCTTATATAAATCGGCATAATATCACATAGTGTCAGGTGACAAAAATACAAAATGATATGAAGAGACCATAAGGACAAGAACAATTAAATTTGAACTTTCAGCCTCACCTTTTGGAATACAGTAACTTCTCACTTAAAGTTGTCCCGGTTAACATTGTTTTGTTGTTATATTGCTGATCAGAGAACATGCTCGTTTAAAGTTGTGCAATGTTCCCTTATAACGTTTGGCAGCCGCTTGCTTTGTCCACTGTTTGCGGAAAGAGCAGCCCGTTGCAGCTGGCAGGTGCGGGCTTGGAACCAGGGTGGACTGGCAGCCCCCCATCAGCTCCCCGCTCCCCTAAGTTCCCTGTGCAGCAGCCACCCAGCAGGCTATCAATTGCTGGGCAATTCAGCTGTCCCTCCCCCGACTGCCATATGCTGCTCTTGCCCTCTGCCTTGGAGTTGCTCCCAGTAGCCTCTTGCTTGCTGTGCGCGGGGGTCAGGAAGAGGGGTGCTAATATCAGGGTATTCCCCCCCGCTCTTGCCCCCCACTCCTTTACCCCATCGCCACAGAGCGGGGGTGGGGTAGGGGACACGACAGGACTCAGGACGGAAGGAGCTTGCGGGCAGCAGCTGCTGTCTCAACTTGCTGATTTACTTTAAAAGGCAGTGTACTTAGAATGGGGTCAGCGTACTTAAAGGGGCAATGCTCTTCTCTCTCTCACACACACACACGGTGTGTGTCTGTCTCTCTGCCATGCTGTCCCCCCTCCCTCCATTCGTGCTGCCTTGCAGAGTGTGAGGCTACATTAACAATGTGTTACCCTTGAGGGCTGAGCCAAGTGCTAGTTCATCATTTAGCAGTAAGGCATTCCCTGGGCAATATCCCACCCTCTGAGTTCACCACCTCAACCAACCTTCACAATCATTTTATTTATAGATAGATAGATAGATAGATAGATAGAGAGAGAGAGAGAGAGAGAGAGTGTGTGTGTGTATTTTGTCTGGCGAAAAAAATTTCCCTGGAACCTAACCCCCCCTATTTACATGACTTCTTATGGAGAAATTGTATTCGTTTAACATCGTTTCGCTTAAAGTAGCATTTTTCAGGAACATAACTACAATGTTAAGCGAGGAGTTACTGTATCCTGATTTCTGAGAGCTTATTTCTCAACTTGACCATTGCATTTTGCATTTAATTAATTAATTGTAAATTGTGTGTGTGTGTGGCTCCCAAAACCCTCCTGGGTTCTTGAGCATGAGTTCTTTAGCCAGCCTCTTCCTCTTCCACAGCAGCCCAAACACCAGCACTCTGCAGCTAAATCTGAGCTGCTCCTCATCAGTGCTCAGAGTGGACTCTCAAGCGTCTCTCCTCCACTTTATAGGTCTCTGAACACACTTGAGAGAATCATTTTTGCTTTCACTCCAAGCAGGAGTTCCCTCGGAGAGACCCATGAACACGTGGCTGGCATGTGACTATCATAAAATATGATATGTCAAGGTAAGACTACCAGTACTGCTGCTACATATCAGCCCAATTCTAACTGCATTCTCCAGAAACACTGTACCGGTCCTGTATGGCACTTCTAGTCTCCACCCATGCAGAGACATCATGCTTTCCCTCTCATCTCAGAAAAGAAGAGTCAATTGGGGAAAAAAAGGAATAGCAGGAGCCTCATCTGAGCCAGATTGTATTTCTGTTGCTATAACAATATCTAATAGAATCTCGGCACATCTTTCACAACTGACGAAAACAGTAAATGAACGCATAAGAAGAAATTTGCAAAATAACATTATTTAGCTGGATTTGCATCTTGTTTTCAAGTTGATCAATCTCACTTTAATATGTTTACATGTTACCCCAAAATATTAACAGTATCTTCAATCCCCATAAGGAAGTTAACCACAGATGCATAAGAGCAGGTTTTAGTTACTGATTTAGTTAAAACAGCTAAGTTAAGTTAAAATACTATTCAGTAAATTTATTACAAGATTGTATGCTGAGTACATATGTAGCACTAACTTTAGTATAATCATGTTCCATATTTACAGATATAGAGCTCAAACCTTGCTGATTCGACTAGTCCCAATAAGGTTGATAGGTACTGGAGGGGGTAAAAATTACTTGTCTGAATAGGAACTGCAGGATTGTGCCCACAGTAAGTGTACAGCTATTTCTATGTAGTATATGAATTTGTAACAAGATTTTATAAAGAATCACCTGGCATTCCCATATCACCTCTGTCTCCTGGAGGTCCTGGTAATCCTTGTCTTCCAGAAAATCCTGGCAGACCTACAACTCCTTTGGGACCTGTAAGATGACAAAGTATCAACATTGTCTCAACATGTGTGCCTCAGATTTAGGCTGCTTAGTACACTTATCATGAGCACAAAGTATCCATTCCCATGCTCATTGCCATGGCATCTCAGAAGCGTTTAAATCAATTGGTAGTCTAAATATAATTTCTTCCTCTGCCCAGTACAGGTACAGATTTTTAATTATTACTATTATTTTTGGAAGCCCTGGCAAAGAAATGGGTCTTGTATTTCAGCCTGGAGACTATCAGATTTGCAGCAATTCTCAGTTCCTGTGGCTGGCAGTTCCACAGCTGTGATATCCCAAGTCTAGTCCATTGGGGACTTCATAGATATAGATTAAGATTTTGTTTTTGCTTTGGATTTTTCTTCCCTTGTAGGTCTGAGACTGGTGAACTTCTGAGCACATTGTAAGGACCTACACTGTCTATCCACCAAGTGCTTTGCAATAGGATTAGAGAGGATTTGAGGTTTTTTTGTGTGGTTTGTGGAGTTTCTTCATGACCTTTTCTTGTGTCAGTGTGGATACATTTCAGTTTGGTGACTTTTTAATTTAATATAATTTAGAATTGCCACCTATATGCCTAATTTCTCTGATAGACAAAATGCATACATAGGCTGGTTCCGCTGCATATATAGATAAGTGAGGTTTGGTTCTGCTCTACTTGAGACATTAAAAAGAGGGACAGAGCTGGAGCACCAACACTCTTTCTTGCTAGTTATTGCTTTTTCCTGTTACTGGTACTGGCCTCTTCCTGTTGCCTACTTGGTCTGTCAATAATGATATCTAACATGGACTATTTCTCTCCTGGTGTGGGCTATTTGTGTGAGCACAAGCCCAGATATATTTTTACTTACTTAATCAAGTTTTATATGATGATTTCTAAAAAGAAATCCTTTCAAAGACACAGCTAAAAAGAACACATGGTGATGCAGCATGGCATCAAAGTTTTATCCGCATGAGCCTGAAAAGACTGTGCTACTCATACGTAGCACAGCCACAACTGAGTTAATAACTATGTCATCTCAATCCAGGCTCAATAAACCCTTTTCAGTACACCATCCCACAACATCATGTATCGGGAGAGAAGAATTGTAATTAAAATAAGAAACTTCTAAAGTATCTAAAATAGCTTTTCTATCAATCTTAATGCCACAATACTTTTAGCAGTTTCAATTACAATTGAAGTTACAATTGCTTTATGCCACTGGGGAACCAGTGGATTCCGAACTTCTCTTCAATAGTACAAAGCACCCATTTCTAGTGCTGCTGGCTTATGAGATATTTGGATCTTAGACTTGTCATTGGTTCAGGACTTAATATTGCTTGTCCTGTATATCAAACCCATGTAATTTGGTGGAATTCCACATCTGGGAAGAAAGAAGGAAACATTTGGGGAGCAGATTTTTTTTTTAAATTAGCAGCTTTTTGAAGCTGCTCATAGTTTCGGAAAGCTTGAAATAATCACAGTCGAGGCAGGTTAACAGAGAGAGTTTAGGTTAAGTAATCAAAGTTTTAAGGTTATTATAAAATAAATAATAATAATAATATGGTTTTCCACTCCTCTGTGTGGTTACCACCATCTCTACAGTCTGTGTGGTACTGTGAACATGCTGCTTTTAATTTTCATAGCAGATGCTGCATACCTGGCAGACCTGATACTCCTGATGTCCCATCAAGCCCTGCTGATCCTTGTATACCTTTATCTCCTCTTTCTCCTTTCAGACCTGTTCTTCCTGGAAATCCTATAGCAGCAATTGTATGGAATAGCATTAAAACCAGTAGCTCATAATAGCATTAAATCATCTCTTAAAAGCAATGGAAAAGGAAAAATGGAGCCTGAAGTGATTAATTTGGAGTTATCCTCTTACAAGCAAACGCATTACAAAATACAAGGGCCTTCTGTTAAAGTTTCTGGTATTTCTCATATGGAATTAAAAAAGAAAGTATCTGAACATCTAACACACCACAAGCCTGATTATAAAGGTTAAGTGTACGCAACTTGTGTGAAGATATGTGCATGGTGCCTCACCTATGAGAGCAAATACCAGTGTACATCTGCAAATCAGGTATTGGTGGGCACACGTAAGTCTTTGCAAATGCATCCATACCAAAAGTTCATGACTAAACTTCATACACTATCGACATGACAGCATATCACACCTGATGTGACATCACACTGATATTACTTTTTAGGAATATAGATTGTAATAAGTAATTAAAAAGAGAAAGTGAATATTTTTAATATGTGCTGTAAAAAAATAACCCATAAGCCTCCCTCTGCTGTTCAGCAATCAGATGTTTAAAAATGGTACAGAATAATCTGGGCATTCCGGTCAGCTTACTTCATGAGTAAGAGCCGGGGTTCTCAAACTTCAGTGAACCACAATCCCCTTCTGACAATCAAAATTACTACACAACCCGGGGGGGGGGGGGGGGAAATGGGATCAAAGCCTGAGCCCACCAGAGCCCTTCTGCCCTGGGTGGTGGGGCCAAAGCCAAAGCCTAAGCTCCACCGTCTTGGGTGGGGGGTGGCCAAAGCCCGAGCCCCACTGCCCTGGGTGGGGAAGCCAAAGTTCAAGGGCTTCAGCCTCAGGCGGGGAGCCTGTAACGTGAACCCAGCCACACAGGTCTGAAGCCCTCTGGCTCCAACTTTGGCCCTGGGCGCTTCGGCTTGGGCTTTGGCCCTGGGCCCCAGAAAATTTAAGTCAGTCCTGGTGACCCACAAGCTGTGGGTGGCCAGGCTGTTTGAATTGTAATTTGGATTATTTGTCTCTAACTGTTTTCAAATTAAATAGAAAAAAAGATGTACCTGTTGATCCTGGTTCTCCTTTATCCCCAGTATTCCCTGTGGTCTCTGATGGTCCAGGAAATCCTTTATCACCTGGTTCACCTTTTGCTCCTAAGGACCCCTTTCTTCCCTTCAATCCTGGAAGGCCAGGAGAACCTGCAAAGCAATATAAATGAAATATGCGGAGGAAACATGACTAGCAGATAGTAAATGGAAAAGGAACAAAAATATACTACTATTTTCAAGGACAACTGTATGTGACTATGCTAAAGCAGTAGAAGAACCAGCTTCTTAAAAGCAGCAGTCTTCAACAAGACTTCTTTTTTCACCCTCAGCTGAGAAGACAAAGGCAACTTGGTTTCTTCCATTCCCACTATTACAAGGAAATAGCAGGACCCCAGAGGCCTGATCATTCCATCATCTGCACATGTGAAATTCCCATTGGCTTTAATTGGAGTTGCCTGTGCGCAAGTGCTTCGCTAACTAAATGATGTTATTTATATCATCATTTAAGCAAAGAATGGATTCATGGTGAACTGTTTAACGAGACTGCTGAGGTGAAATTAGCATGCCCACACCAGAAATAATCCACACATTGTGTAAATTAAAAAACTCTCATATGAAGAGAGATTGAAAAGATTGGGATTGTTTATTTTAGGAAGGAGATGAATAAAAGGGACTTGATAACAGTATTTTAAAAAGTGGATGGTCTAGAGAAGGTAGGTGAGGAACTTCTGTTCTCCTCATCTAGTAACACAAATACAAGAGGACATTCAATGAAATTGAAAGGTTTCAAATTCAAAACTGATAGAAGGGAATACTTTTCCACCTAATTTATAAGTGGACTGTGGAACTCATTAAGGCCAAGAATTTAGCAAGATTCAAAGATTGGATATTTATCTACATAAGAAGGCATAGGTGCCGACTCCATGGGTGCTCCAACCCTGGAGCACCCATGAAAAAAAAATTAGTGAGTGCTTAGCACCCACCAGCAGCCAGCTCCTTCCCCTCGAGTGCCTCCCACCCAGCGGCACCCTGCCAATCAACTCCTCCCCTTCCAGCTGTTCCACAGCATGCAGGAGGTGCTGGGGGCAGGGGGAGGAGCTGGGACAGGGCACGCTTGGGGGAGGGGGTGGAACTGGGCGGGAAGAGGTGGAGTGGGGGCAGAGCGGGGGTGGGGCCTGGGACAGAGTGGGGGTTGAGCACCTGTGGTGCAAGGAGGAAGCCAGCGCCTGTGTAACAAGGATATTCAGAGTTATAATGGTTAATGCTAAGAAAAAGCATTCTGGAAGGGATAAAAATATCACATTTCAAGTTTTAAGTAATCTCTAACGATTAGGGATAAGGATTAGACCTTCCTGGGGGCAGATTATACCACATTTGCCTAGTCTGGGGTTTCTTGCATCTTCTTCTGAAGCATATGATTCAAGCCAGTGTGGGTGACAAGATCCTGGATTAAACAGACCACATGTCTGATCTACTATGGCAATTCATATGTTCTTAAATAATTAGATAAGGTAAATATTATAGAGACTAACCAATTTATTTGAGCATAAGCTTTCGTGAGCTACAGCTCACTGTTGCATCCGATGAAGTGAGCTGTAGCTCATGAAAGCTTATGCTCAGATAAATTGGTTAGTCTCTAAGGTGCCACAAGTACTCCTTTTCTTTTTGCGAATACAGACTAACACGGCTGTTACTCTGAAACCTGTAAATATTATAGTAACTCACCTCTGTTTCCTGGAATGCCTGGGTATCCAAAGACACCGGGATGTCCAGGAATTCCTAAATTGCCCATTATACCTTGTTCTCCTCTTTGGCCTGGGGAAATGGAGAAATATAAAGCATGTTTCTGAAGTGTTTGATTAGTAAAGTGTTCCCAGAACATTAGTTTTGAAAAATAAATGTTTGTAAATATGTATGTATGTATGTAATTTTGTGGCTAATTACTTGCAGTGATATGTGGTATATAAATGCCTAACTATGTAATCACTTTCTCTTTTATTTTTAATTATTTTCTCATTTACTTAACATTCTTTAGGACCTAGTCTTGCAATCCTTAGTAATGTGAGTAGTCCCTACATGTATAATATCCCCAAATGTTACTCATGTGAGTAAGGATTGCAGCATCTGACCCTTGGCTTTTAACAGACTATATTTAATGAGATTATCTACAGACACACTATATTTCTATAATTAATTGTATGGGTTGTATTTTACAAAAGATATGCATATTATATTGGGCATTGAAAAATGAAGGATTTAGTTTTTGGCTGTAAATAAGGAGCAGTGCACACTTAAGTGCACTTAAGTGACTTCTTCCTTTCTCCTCACAAATTTTAAAACTATTAAGAACATATTCCTTTACAACTATGGGGATGCCCATTCCAAGAAACAGGGGAAACTCTGGCTAACCCTTGGAGAGAGACAATTATGTCTTTATAAATCCATGCATCAGAGTCAGTATTTGAACATGTTAAGTAAACAGACAAATAATGGATTTCCTTTCACTGTACTGAAATTAAGATAAAATAAAGAAGATGGCATTTACAGAAATAAGTTTTATAAGGCAAAGAGGGCCTCTACCACAGCAGAAGTCAGAAAGAAGGACATATATTAGATGAAAAGCTAAACAGATAGGGAGAATTTCTGTAAAACGGAAACTGTTTCTGGTACAAGGGGATGTGCCAGCAGAAAGTTAGGCTTGGCAGCATCAATATTTCAATAATTAGCAGCATACTGAATTTACAGACCGCACAAGAAGTTTTGGATTACTTCCTGGGAAGATGGAGGAACATAGTGAGCAGGAGGAGTCCTGGAACCTCCTTTCGGCCAAGAAGCACTGTATTGGAGCCTCCAGACATTTTGTATCAAGGACTGCTGATCAGTCTGGGCAGAACACACTATCATTTGTTTTCTGTATAAATCACACCACCATCCAGAAGCATAGCTGTCAGAGTATCATAGAATATCAGGGTTGGAAGGGATGTCAGGAGGTCATCTAGTCCAACCCCCTGCTCAAAGCAGGACCCATCCCCAATTTTCACCCCAGATCCCTAAATGGCCCCCTCAAGGATTGAACTCACAACCCTGGGTTTAGCAGGCCAATGCTCAAACCACTGAGCTATCCATCCCTTCTCCCGCCCGCCCCCAATACAGTAGCTCTGACTGTACTGGGAGGAACCATTCTTCTGTTTCTAAGTGGAAGAAAATGATAGCCAAGTTACAACAAAAGGTGGTATAAACATGTATCTGGAAAATCCTTACCTGGTGCACCTGGTATTCCGGGGCTGCCAGGCTCACCCTTGAGACCAGGTGATCCTGCGTCTCCTTGGCGACCTGGCAATCCAGGCAGCCCAAACTCTCCAGGGAATCCTGAGACATCCAAGCCTGGAATACCGGGGTCTCCTTTTGATCCAACTGAACCTCTTTCTCCTAAGAAAACAAATATGTGGCATACAGTAAATATATGTAATTTCCTGTAGTCATGCCTGTGAAACTCGGCTAGCAGGGTGGCTGGCAGAGAGGTGTGGCAAGTGGCTAGCAGGGCAGCTGGCGGAGAGGCGTGGCAAGCAGCCAGCAGGGCGGCTGGCGGAGAGGTATGGCAAGCAGCCAGCAGAGAAGCTGGTGGAGAGGGCCAGAGCAGAGCCCTGCAGAGGCGTGGCAATCAGCAGTTGGGGCGACGAGCGAGTGGCCGAGCAGTGCAGTGTGTAAGGTGCCTCCTTACCCCCCACTGCCTTCCACAGAGAGTGGGAGGTGAACTTTGCAGATGAACTTCTGAACTCTGGGGCCACACTGGCCAAGGACAGCAACTGTGAGTGGGGTACAGAGAAGGGACAGGAACATTAAAGGGTCTTTTGGGTTGCTGGATTAAGACCCTGAGAGGAAAAGGACACTTCCCAACTTACTTGGGGGTGGGTCTTTTGTTCATGGTTTGTGTTTATGAACCCTAGTTGTGGTGTTTTCCCAAATTAATGCTGAGTTAATTCCCTCCTTTCATTAAAAGTTTTCGCAACATTAAGACTGTGCTTACAAGAGGGGATGCATTGCCTCTTAGAGGCGCCCGGGGGTGGTGTGTAATTGTCCCAGGTCACTGGCTGGGGGCTTGAGCCAGTTTTGTGTTGTATTGTTGAAAAGGAACCCCTAGATACTGAACCCGGCCCTTGTTGCTGCTGGCTCCACTTGGCAGAAGGATTACACTAGATCAAAAAAATAATTGCGATTAATCGCAGTTTTAATCGCACTGTTAAACAATAGTAGAATACCAAGTTAAATTTATTATAAATATTTGTGGATGTTTTTCTACATTTTCAAATATATTTATTTCAGTTACAACACAGAATATAAAATGTAGAGTGCTCACTTTATATTATTACTTTTTATTACAAATATTGGCACTGTAAAAAAAGAAACAAAAGAAATAGTATTTTTCAATTCACCTCACACAAGTACTGTAGTACAATATCGTGAAAGTGCAACTTACAAATGTAGATTTTTTTTCCACATTACTGCACTCAAAAACAAAATAATGTAAAACTTTACAGCCTACATGTCCACTCAGTCCTACTTCTTGTTCAACTAATCACTATGACAAACAAGTTTGTTTACATTTACAGGAAATAATGCTACCCACTTTTAATTTACAATGTCACTGGAAACTGAGAAAAGGCGTTTGCATGGCACTGTTGTAGCTGGCATTGCAAGGTATTTACATGCCAGATATGCTAAGCATTCATATGCCCCTTCATGCTTCGACTTGTAGTTGTTAAGGTCTGGCTATGGAGATGATATTGCAGGATTGTGGCCTTTAACTGGTCTAATATTTTCTGCATAGTATTACATCAAATATCCATAAGACCTTTTCATCATCATTTAGGCAACTGTAGGGTAAAAATAAAACCAAACCCCACTCAATCAACTATATATCAGGCAGATCTGGCACGTATTCCTACCTTGTTGGCCTGTTAATCCACATGCACCTGGGAGACCTTGTGGGCCAATAAGACAATCACCAAGCTTCCCTGGAAGTCCCTTTTCTCCGGGAGCTCCGGGACAGCCAGGTTCTCCTAAGAAAGAGAAAATATTAAATTAATTATGACTTGAATTTTTGTAGGTGGACAATAAGCTTGTCCTTTCCCCCATTCTCTTAGAGCCTCGCTCAACAAAATGGGTGTAAGGTAAAGAGTTCCTTGGCTGTTTTTTTGTAATGACAGCACCTCTTGGCCCATCAGCACCGTTACGTCCTGGGAATCCTGGTAGACCTGGAAATCCTCTGTCACCTTTTACCCCTGGAAAGCCATCTTCTCCTGGGGAACCTAATCCACCCTGTTGGCCAGGAATACTTAATCCGGGGTCTCCCTAAAACAGAGGAAAAACATAAATGCAGAATGTATATTACGTTTTGTAAATCTGAAAATATGACTCTCTCTGTCCTGTCAGTAGTTCATGTTTTCTGTCAAATTATTATCTCCACTCCCAGGGGATCTTTCACATTTATGTCAAAGCACTGAAAATACATTTCTCCCCTCCCCACCAAACACCCCTTTACACCTCTTGCTCTTGAAAGCCTGTATGTTTTAGTATTATTCTTCTACATGAGCATTGGACAGGGCTTCCCCACACAGCTGGAAGAATCATTGTTGAACAATACAAGGTAGTCCTTTCCTTGCTGTCTGCCTCTGCAGCTCTCAGATATCCTGCTGCACCTGTACTTCAGACAACTCAAGTATCTGTCAGCTGCTTGAAATCCATTCGAGTTCCACACTTGCTTCACATTACCCAGCATTCATACTGTAGACTAAATATATATTTAAATAATGGGCCACCAAACCAAGCAATCTTATTTAGTATTAGTCCTGCCACTAACAGAGAATGAAAACAAGGTTCAGTACATGGGTCAGAACTCAGATACCATGCCTCAGAAATACCCTGACATATGTTAGGTGAGTCTGTTTTCTTCAAAAAGAAAATTCTATGAAAGAAAAATTCCTGACAGGAAAGTCTGACCTGCTCTTTTTGACAATCTGCCTGAACTGCTTTGGACTGGCTTTCAAAGAAGCAGGTAAATTCAACAATTTTTATTATTATTATTATTACTCTCACTACAGAGCCTACAAGCCCTAGACATGGCCCAGGACCCCACTGTGCTAGATGCTGTACAAACACAAAAGAAAAGGGCAGTCCCTGCCCCAGAGAGTTAAATCACATCCAGAGGAACAGTTTATATGCAATTACTGATTGTGTATTTGGATCACAAAGGCCTTTCCGAAGGCTGTCATAAACCGAAGCCCTATATTACTGTGGCAGGTGGAACCTTGCTGACTAGTTCCATACCTGAACATTTTATGGGCTGTGTGTGTTACCTTTTAATCTTTTACATTCAGTTTAGGTGACTTTTTAAGCAAGCAAACAAATAATCAGAGTCGTCAGCAAAATAGGGCCAAGCAGAAAAGACAGAACGCAATTCTGAAGCAAAGAAATGTGTTTTATTTTAGTAAAAACAAAACCACTTTGGGGGCTTGATGACACAGCAAACAGCAAATCCCTAAACTCACAAATGATGTCAGTAGCTGAGCTCTTTTTTATCTGCATTTTTAATTACAGCTATGGCCTCTGACTTTTTTTTTTTAAAGTCCTGATTCAGGAGAGCACTTAAGCATATGATTGACATTAAGCATGTGCTTAAGTCCCATTTAGTTGAGTGGGATGTAAGCATGTGTTTAATTGCTGTTCCTAAACAGTGATGCTTTCAGGAACTGTGGCCCTGATTACTCAGTGCAGGTGATGGAAAATCCTATTTGTCCCCTAAAAACAACCTCCAGTATAACCTGAAATTTGGGGCTTTTGAAATGTGGATTTCATTTTTATGGTTTGAGCCCCCACCCCCATGTGGATAGTTTGCACAATTAGAAACTAAATCCTGTGCTCCTTAGACCTCTCATTTGCTTAATTTGTTTGGAAACATGCTTGCTGACAAGCAGCCCTGATTAAGCTTGGGTTGTGTTTCTAATCAAACCTTTTCTCCTGGGTATCCAGACTGTCCCGGCAAGCCTGGTTTTCCTGCCTTTCCTGGCAAACCTGGTGATCCTTTAGACCCTCGAAGACCTTTATTTCCTGCAAAGCAAACCAAATAGCAGGTAAAAACACCCTGCTTATCCATCTATTTTGCTGAATGAGCACACAGAGATTTTTACTTTCTTGTTCATGAGGCTCTGACTTTTGTAACTACTAGTGTAAGTTATGTGAATTGCTGTCAGCCTTCTGATTCCAGAGTTGAATTAGCACCCACTATAACCTGTTCACCTTGGTATTCATTCAAACATTGATTGTTGTACTGCCTAGTTTTAGGGCTCATTTAATTAACTCTCTTTTAGTTGCCTTTACAAGTTGATATGATGCGAGGTAGAAAAGGACTAGAGTCATTTTGCCCAATTTCTGTTTGCTCTCATCTAATTTTAAATGGGGCATTTCTATGGTCAATTTCTTGGTTACTCACTACAGAAAGTGGCACAGTTATGATTTCAGTATCAATGTTCTGGATGGGTTTTCTTTAACTCTGAGGGGGGAATGCAAAGGACCAGTTGTCTAATATTTCTGGAATGGTATCTGGAGACATTTTAGAAGTGGGGCTTACATTTGCAAGGAGGACTAAATTCATGGTACTCAAAACACCTTCTATTCCCTTTACCAAGAGAGCTGGTATGGCATGAACATAACTATATACCTTATAACTAAAGCATTGGTACTTACAAAGGCCCTATCACTGTAATATATAAGCACCTCAGCGATACAATAGTATTAGCCATCACTGTAGTATCTAAGTGCTGCACAGAGAAATTAGATCTGTGTGGCAAGTGTTTTAGTGGACCTCAGAGAGTCTTCTCTCTCTCCTTATAGGAAGTTTTCCTTGAAGTACATTATATGTTCGGTGTGTCTCTATATGCATTTTCAAGATGTTATAGTAAGGCAAATTGTCCAGCTAAATCCTCGTGCACGTTTTTCCAAACATACTCCATTTTCTCAGTTCTGATGCCTGACTTTTGGAAAATAGATAAAAATATTATTTTTTATTTGCAATGTACATGCTTTAATGTAGACGACTGTATGAATGCTGTAATACAGACCCTTTCAAGGGTTATTTGCCTGAACTGTGTATGGGTTAAAATAGTTTTTCTGTCAGTCTCTCAAATGATTTTATTCTCAAAAACAACTAATAAAGAATTATAAAAAACCATAAAGGAGAATTCTACCTTTTGGACCAGGATCTCCAGGAAATACAGTCCCTGAAAATCCTGGAGCACCGTCAGACCCAGGTAATCCCAAATCACCACGTTTTCCTCTAGATCCAACATTACCTACCAGAAGAAAACAAACTCTCAGATATTTTGCCATAGATCTTCTGCATTTAGCAATTTGGTGTTTGCCACCTTACCATTCCCCATAATGATGTCATAATCAATTGGTTCATTAGAACTCAGACACCATTTCTACTCCTACTTTGTCAAGGTCAGACTTGACAAAGCCCTGGCTGGGATGATTTAAGTTGGGGATTGGTCCTGCTTTGAGCAGGGGGTTGGACTAGATGACCTCCTGAAGCCCCTTCTAACTCTGATATTCTATGATTCCTCATTCTAACACTTTCTTCCAGGTGATTTTTTTCCAGATAAAATGCTAAACGTCAATCACAGGGGCATAAGTCTGCAAGTAAGGCATATACAATGCCTTCTGTATGTGCACAGGTCTGGGATGCATGTGTGTAGCTATGTGCATATACAAATCTTTGACTTGCATGTTCATATTGACCACACACGAACATGCATTGTGTGTGGGGGGAAGGGGGGATGAGACAGGCAGGCAGTATAGCTCTATCTCAGCCGAGGAGTCCCCTATGCTGTTTAGGGGCTGCTTTAAGGTCCCTTTGTGCCATGGGAGCAATGCAAAGGGGCTTTAAGATGGACAAGAATCTGGCCCCACAGTCTTTGAAATCATTTTGTGTAACCTATAAAACATAACATTTTATATAAAAATGTAACAGTGGATTAAAACCCGCAGCAACAGTATAGAACTATGTTACATAACACTTAAAACAAAAAGAAGCCAGAAGCTTTGTTACAAATCTGTTCTTTCCAGCAAGCTCGGAAACAGTGGTTGAGGTTCTGTGCTATGCTTCTTTACGGGTTAGCACAGAACTCCCAGTCCAGGGTATGGTGGTGGAGGTGGGATGGCCAAAAGTGGCTTTAAGCCACCTTTGTGCCCTCTCAATTACTGCCTTCTCTGAGGGCTGGAGCAGCCTCAGTGTAATTCAGACAGTGTTGGGAACCATTCTAAATTATAGCAGTCTCCCCAGGCTGCCTTATGAATAGCAACACTGCCCAGAATCTCCACAGCACTAAGTGTTCCAGACATCCCCCAGAATGTTCTTCCTGCCCCCATCTATGCCCCCTACACCAGGGCTTGCAAAGGGATCCTCGGAAGGCAATCTTATGGCTGTCTCTACAGTGCCAGTGAGCAGGGAATTCACTCAGATGGACCCAGAACTTTTAGGGTCCGTGTACACTCCTTTGGCCCTTTTACTCAGCATAAAGAAACCAGAGTGTGGGTTAAAATTTCATGCAGATTAGTTTTATTGCATTTAACCTAGAAGATGCTCTCACCCATTGCTCCTGGGGGTCCTGGTAAACCCTGTGGCCCCCGAGGTCCTGGTGGTCCAGGTATTGGATTTACTGCACTAAGTTCTCCTTCAGGACCTTCAGAAAGTATATATAACAAAAGGTTAAGGAGGTTTGTGGAGATATAGTGTGTGCTCTTGCGCTTTTTAAAACAATATTCATAGAAAATTGTGTTCAGTTAAAAATACTGTATTGAACAGTTTTGAAGCTCCAACAAGCCCATAGAAATGGGCTACATAACAATTAAAGAGATAGTATTTTACTGCTGCCAAAAAATCCCCTAGACACTTCTTTAAATATTAGAAAGTATGGAATTGTGCACCAGGAGGACACAGCAAAGGAAGCATGCAGGCAATAGGACATCTTACAGATACTTAATCCTCAGATCTATTCCAAAAAGATCTAACGTGTCTCTCTGGCTGCATTGATTCTGAAACCTCCAGGAATAATCCCAGGTTTGTCTTCAAGATTTCAAGCCAACAAATAAGAGTTATCATCAGCATGGATGTTGAAGTCCATCAGGACAATAAATGAAAAAGCCAATGAAAGACCAAAAGAGACTCATTTAGACTGGGTAGGACTCATGATGTGACAGTCTGTACACTACAAGGATTCCCAAATGTATCTTATCCCCAGGATCAACAATCAAATTGATACAATCAAATATTTTCATTTTTGGGAGGGGAAACCTATGCCTGATAGAGTCAAAGTGTCTTCTGGCCATCAACTAGCACCGATGACTACTAAATCTTTTTACTGCTAGGGTCCTGTGAGTCTAGTGTCTATTAGCTTATCTCAGAAACCTTGACTATCTTTCTATTGTAAACTACTTTGCATTTTTCCAAATCATGTCATTTGCAACCACACAGGTCAGTTCATCAGTGTGTTTGAATGAAAGTCAAACACTTTAAAAAGGGAAGCTAGTGATAAGATATAAAGTTACAAACCAATTGCTCCAGGCAATCCAGGCAAACCAGATATTCCCTTAGCACCTTTGGGACCTGTCATTCCTTGTGGTCCATATCCTGGTGGTCCAGTGAGCCCCATTTCTCCAGGAAGACCTGGGTTTCCAGGAAGTCCTGATAACCCTCTGTCCCCTTTCAAACCATCCAGTCTCTATTAATAATGAGACACATTTACATAGTGTGCATTGCTTATTTTTCCATGTTAGTTCCAGCAGCAACAAGTTTTGATACATTGGACTGATTATGGTCTCACACTATTTTAACAAAAGAATAACTCCATCATCTTAAGCAAAGTACTCCTGACTTACATAGTGTGAGATACAAAATTGTCTGATTATTGTATCCTTATCTAATCCTGTGCCTTTGTGAGATCCTAAAAGAAAACGCTGCAAGAATACAGGAGATATTTGCCCATTCTGGGATACTGCCTTCTGATCCTCCCAGGGAACCTACTTCTTCCAATCCAAATTCTTAGAGACATTCCAGCAGCTAAAACTAATGAAGAGGACCTTTAATGCTCCAATTTATGGAGATGTAACAGAGACCATAAAAATGATTTGATCAGTACTTTGATTTGACCAAATTTGCCCATGTATAATGGAAGCTGCGCACACAATTCCATGCAAATTGCAAATGAGTAAGTGTAATCAAAACTTTACCACTTTGCCACCATTTTAAGCCACACAGAAAACACTAGACAAACATTATATAAAACATTAGACAAAAATATAAATTTCTGTCCTATGGGAAATTCTGGTATTTTAATATTGTTGTCCAAATTGGGATGAAAAGTTGAAATATCAACATTTTTTACAGAACAAAAAGTGCTGAAAAAGTTTGATTCCCCTAACCCTTGTAGCTACAGAGCAATCAGCGTCAATGCCTGGATATTTTTTATGATGTATACATTTAAAGACCAGAAGGGACCGTTTGATTATCTCATCTAAACTCCTGCAAAACACACACCATAGAATATTACCCAGTAACTCCTGCATCAAGGCTATATCCTTGATTGCGTTAGAGCAGGGGTTCTCCACGTTTTTCTTTCTGAGGCCCACCCAACATGCTATAAAATCTCCATGGCCCACCTGGGCCACAATAACTGATTTTCTGCATATGAAAGCCAGGACTGACATTGGGGGATAGTAAGCAGGGCAATTGCCAGGGGGCCTGCAAAGCTACACTGCTCAGGCTTTGACTTAAGCCCTGGGTAGTGGAGCTCAGGGCCCCAGGCTTCAGCCCCATGTGGTGGGGCTTTGGCTTTCTGCCTTGGGCCCAAGTGAGTCTAATGTTGGCCCTGCTTGGTAGACCCCCTGAAACCTGCTCGCTGCCCCCTAGGGGATCCCGGACCCCTGGTTGAGAACCACTGGGTTAGAACATGTTTAAGTTTACTTAGCTATCTTTACAGTTGTTACAGTGTTTTAATTCTAACGAATAGGGCTGTGCAATGTACAATTATTTACTTAGCTTTCTATTAATTCTAAAATAATTAAAAATAATGTATACCAACCCGTTCGCCTTTAGAACCTTTTGAGCCTTTTGAACCATGTTTTTTGTGCAATCCATCTGAACCTTTCTTCCCTGGATTTCCTCTGATCCCTGGATCTCCTCTGTTTCCTTTTTGCCCTTCTGGATACACATATCCTGGTTCACCTTTTGGTCCCTTAAGTCCTTTATCTCCTGGAAAACCTGGAAGTCCCTAGGACACAGCAGTTAAGAATTTCCATGTTAGATTTATGTCAAGTCATTTTTTTATATCAACACTAAGTGACTAAGTTTCTTTCTTTCTTAGGCAATTCTTTAGAGGGTCCCAGGATTTTAATTTAATTTTGTCTTCACTAATTACACTAGTCAAATAAGAATTAATTATTTTCATTTGCTTGTTGTCCCTGAAGCTGACAAATTAAGTTAGGGGGTCAGATCCTTGGCCCTGCTCCTTCCCCTTTGCACTGCTTTGGTGGAGGAAAGGGATGACAGAAAGATGGCTTAAACCACTAAGATGGGAATTTCCTATTGCATGCTAATGCTGACACAGATGGCTCTATGTTACCCACTACGGGTCCCCCAGCGTAGGGGACATTTGGGGACTGGAGCACACTATACTCTGGTGATCCTGGGCTGGTGAATTGATGATTGTAAGCTCTTTGGGAGAGAGATGATCATTTTATTCTGTGTTATACTTAGGGGCCCTACCAAATTCATGGTCCATTTTGGTCGATTTCATGGTCATAGGATTTTAAAAATAGTCAATTTCATGATTTCAGCTATTTAAATTAGAAATTTCATGGTGTTGTAATTGTAGGGGTCCTGACCCAAAAAGGAGTTGTGGGGGGGTTGCAAGATTATTGTAGTGTGGGTTGCAGTACTGCTACCCTTACTTCTGTGTTGCCTTCAGAGCTGGGTGGCCGGAGAGCAGTGGCTGCTGGCTGGGAGCCCAGCTATGAAGGCAGAGTCACCGCCAGCAGCAGCACAGAAGTAAGGGTGGCATGGTCTGGTATTGCCACCCTTACTTTTGTACTGCTGCTGGCGGGGCGCTGCCTTCAGAGTTGGGCACCTGGCCAACAGCCACTGCTCTCTGGACACCCAGCTCTGAAGGCAGCACAGCAGTAGGGGTGACAATATCACACCTCCTCTAAAATAACCTTGTGACCCCCCCCGCAACTCCCTTTCGGGTCAGGGCCTCCAATTTGAGAAATGGTGAAATCTGTATAATATAGGGTAAAAGCACACAAAAGACCAGATGTCATTGGGGGAGGCCAGATTTCACGGTCCATGATGCCTTTTTCATGGCTGTGAATTTGGTAGGGCCCTAGTTATACTGAGTCCAGCACAGGGAATCCTGGTTTATGACTGCGACTCCTGGGCACTACTGTAATATGTATAATAATAATATAATAAGAATTAATTAATTAATTAACAGGGAGCCACTACTGCTGGTGCAAGTTGAAGCAGACACAAGGCATATCCCTTAAAGATGCTTTGAGGGAATCTTTGTCTCCTGCCCCAGCCAATGGAGCGATGGCTTTACATCCTCTAAAAGGGCAGTGTCATAAATATAAAGGGAAGGGTAACAACCTTTATGTATGCAGTAACATATTAAATCAGTTCAATTAACCTAGTTGGCACCTGACCAGAAGTACCAATGGGAAAAGAAGATACTTTCAAATCGAGATGGGGGAGGAGGGGGAAAGTTTTGTTTGCTTGGTTGGTTCCCTCTTGGGACAAAGAGAGAGACCAAGCAGGTAACCCAGCTCCTACTGAAATAATACATCTAAAATTACAGAAATTGTAAGTAATAGCAAGGAAGTGTGTTAGATTATCTTTTGTTTTAGCTTGTGAATTTTCCCTATGCTAAGAGGGAGGTTTATTCCTGTTTTTGTAACTTTGAAGTTGAGCCTAGAGGGGAATCCTCTGTGTTTTAAATCTTTTTATTACCCTGTAAAATTACCTTCCACCCTGATTTTACAGAGGTGCTTCTTTTACTTTTTTCTTTATAATAAAGTTCTTCTTTTAAGAACCTGATTGATTTTAGTGTCCTAAACATAAAGAGTCTGGTCTGTACTTTTATTAAAAGCAATTGGTTGGTATATTATTCTCAAGCCTCCCCAGGAAAGGGGGTGAAGGGGTTTGGGGGGATATTTTGGGGAAATAGGAACTCCAAATGGTCCTTTTCCTGAATCTTTGTCTAAATCACTTGGCGGTGGCAGCAATATCGTCCAAGGACAAGGGAAGGATTTGTGCCTTGGGGAAGTTGTTGACCTAAGCTGGTAGAAATAAGCTTAGGGGGATCTTTCATGCGGGTCCCCGCATCTGTACCCCAGAGTTCAGAGTGGGGAGGGAACCCTGACAGGAAGCATAAAGCTAGCTTTTCATGCACTCTCTGGGGCTCAAGGAGCCACTGTGCCTGCTTGAGGGAACAATGCATCCCAGAGTTCCTAAGAATCAGAGCTGCCCTTAGCATTTTGGGGTGAGCCAGTCAAACATTTCCAGTGCTTTGTAGGGGAAATGGAACCCCATGGCTTGCACTGGAGTCTAGGAATAGTCACCAGCATTAAGAACAGGTTTATAAAGGACAATTATCTGAATAAATATGCAGTTTGGGGTGTATGTAGTGAATTTAAACACACACGCTTTAAAAACATTAACTAATTAGTCTCCACAACCACCTTTGACTGTGAGATAGGTATCATTGTCATTACCATCTTTATTTCACTGCTGAGGACATTAAGATAGAGAGATTTGACTAAGATGATAGAGGAAGTCAGGGTCAAGCCTAAATTTGAACACAGGAGGCTCTTGCTCTCAGTTCCCTTTAAAATTCAATAGGTCATGCTGCCTCTCACATTACTGAGATTGTAGCCTCTGGTAATGGGTTTCAGGATATGGCCTATGGATGGTCAGCTGGGAGAGGAGCATATAACAGACAGAGCACCATGAGTGACAATGTGAGGAGCACTGCCCCCATAAACATGCACTGATTTGGAGAACTTCAAAAAATCAAAGGACCAGTGAGCATGTATTTCATGAAGCTCAATGGCCAACCCAGGCATTGTAGTATTCATGGTGATGTGTATTTCCTTGAGATATTTAGGAAAAATGTATGTTACACTTCCCACCCTAGTGATCGGTTTACACTGGTTCATATGTTTGAGGATATCTTTACAAGGAAAAAAACTAAAGCACGTTTTTTCCACACCCCTCCCCATTTTTTAATTACAACTTAAATTAGCCCTAAATCTAGACTCTGAAAATACCACCTTCCTGGAACCATCAAGCTAAAACAGTAACAGTATATCCTGCATATGGCAATACAACTAGACACCATGATTCTCAGCTCACGAAAATTCAATATTGCAACTGAAAAACCCATTTAACTTAAATCTTACTTGAGGACCTGAAGGACCTTGTCCCCCTGGAGAACCTCGAGATCCTTTGGGACCACCTATTCCTTGTCTACCTGTGACAGGTGAAAGATAAATGAATGAAAAACTGATTTGACAGGCTCTCGTACTAACATACAATACAGAGAATTGCTGCCTTTCGGATACAACGCACATCAACAAACTGCCGTGGAAGATACATTGGTAAACGGATGGCTGGTGGGTATATAACAAAATCCCTCCAGTATACTTGTTATTTTGGAATTTCTTCCTCCCCATTATTAATTTCCTAGAAAAATTACAATACAGGCTCCTTACTAAAGGTTTCCTAGGTAAATGTTTTCCCTGCCAGAAAAATATTTTCATGTATTGACAACTTCCCTGAGTCTCTGACTCCCTGATACTGAATTAATTCCATATACTTCCACAGTGTTCTCAAGGAACTGAACTCCTTCCAAGATGTCATACTCTTCCTCCTGGGGTAGTTTCCTTCTAATTGTTCCACTGGAGAAATTATGTGTGTGTATGTGGTGGCGGGCAGGGAGTTCACGCTCTGTGAGATTAAAAGGATTGGAGTTTGCCTCCCTAAATCAGCAGGTTATTCTAAGACTGAAAGGCTCCATATTCAGTTCCAATCTGTAGCACATTCATAGACTCTAAGGCCAGAAGGAACCACTGTGATCATCTAGTCTGACCTCTTTTATAGTACAGTCCACAGAACTTCCCCAAATTAATTCCTAGTGCAGGTCTTTTAGAAAAACATCCAGTCTTGATTTAAAAATTGTCAGTCATAGAGAATTCACCATGACACTTGGGGGAGTCACAAGTAGGTTTCAGAGGGTCCAAGCAGGGCCAGCATTAGACTCGCTGGGGCTAGGGCGGAAAGCCAAAGCACCACTGCATGGGGCTGAAGCCCATGGCCCTGAGCTCTGCCATCTGGGGCTGAAGCCAAAGCGTGAGCAACGTAGCTTTGTGGAGGCCCCGGTGGCATGGGGCCCCAGGCAACTGCCCTGCTTACTACCCTCTAACACTGGCCCTGGCTTTTATATGCAGAAAACACTGGCCCTGGCTTTTATATGCAGAAAACCAGAAAATAGATGGGCCCTGGAGTTTTTACAGCAGGATGAGGGGGCTCAGAAAGAAAAAGGTTGAGAACTCCTGTGTTAGGACATTGATACGTAAACATTCAAGTGAATTTTCTTCTGAGTTAACAGTGACTCGGAAACAGGTAATGACAGAGTGCCACTCCCCTTCCCCTTTCCCCCACGCAATCCTTCCTAAATAGGTTATAACCATTGATGTTAATATTCCAATAGTGCGAACCATCCCACCAGGTTTCAGTAATACCACCTAAATCGAATTTATGCTCATAAATGATCAATTCCAATTCCTCTAGTTTGTTACTAGGCTCCTCGCATTAGTGTACAGTATAGGCAATTGGAGAAGTCCTGTTTTCATGTCCTGTGGTTTCTTGATTAATTTTGTTATCAACGTCTCAGTTTTGTGCTGAGTGCTCTTTTTTTACCTTCTCCTTTTGCTCTCCGTGTAACCCCTCCTGACTATCTTAGCCAACCTGTCCCCAAGGAGAGAGCCTCCACCTCCATAGGAGGGGAACCAATCTAAACTGTACAGCCCCCTCTTCCCATAGAAAGTGGACCACAAAATCAAAGCCCTACATCCTGGATATACAGTCCCTGGCCCTAAACCTCCAGTTTCAGACAGTTTTGAGTATAGATTAAAAGAAGTATCTCATTGTAATTGAGGGAATGCTGTTGGATTTGTGCAGCTAAAGATGGTGCATGAAGAAACACTGGCATTTCCCAATAACAGTTTAGTAAAGCCAACTCCTTTTTACCAGTAACTCCTTCTTGACCGTCTTGCCCAGGAGCACCAGGAAGTCCAGGTCCTCCTAGAATATAACTGCATTGATTACAGGGACTTGCTTCTTCACCTGGAACAAAATTATACCTTCATTAATTGCTATACTGGCAAATTACCTCCGTGTTCAATGAATAACTTGCATCAGGCCCTCTCATTATTTGGAAAGAGAGCAGCTGGCTAGGCACAACTACCTAACATATGTCCTGGGTTAAAGAGGAGTGAAAACACTGGGAATAAAGCTTCATTTTAATCATTAATCATCAATAATCAAGGATTATTATCCTTTTAAATACAGCTTGTCTTATCTCTTGGCACCAGAGCCTACAGCACTGTCAATTAAAAGACAGGATCACCCAGTTTCAATAGCCTGTTTTTTGTTCACTATTTTAGTACTCTGCTGAGAATCTGTCATTTTAGCAATAAGCCAAATCCCGTAAAGCAGGAGGAAGGTGTGCCCAAGCCTTTAACTCCTATGCATGGTGGCTCCACAATAGGCTGGCTGACCCTAGACGTTGTCATCATCAGCATGTTAGAAAACACAGAGCTGCAGTAGTCCCTGTGGTACGATCTGCAGGGGGACACAGAAGGGCCCAGGCATGGGGACCTCATTTCCAGCCTCCTCTCTTACATGGCAGGAAGAGGTAAGGTTTGTGGGAGTGACTCTCCCTTCCCCAGACTGTCCTGAGTGGAATTGCTCTTTGTTATCTGGCTCCAGTATCTTGGTGGAGCAAGGGGGAACTTGGCCCTCTTGCTGTTTCCACAAGGAAGACATGGAGAAGTCCTGCTAACACTAATTAATTAATTAATTAATTTCTGATTGGTAATTCCTAAGGACTAGCCAGAATAGCATAATAATTTTTAATCCATCTACATATCTCAGTTTTTAGCTGAAAAGAAATGATCAGTTTATGTCAATCACAACACGGCCCAATCCTGATCTCACATGTGTGTGTATTGTAGAAACCATGCTGCACTCAGTGGAGTTACACTCACACGAAAATGAAGTATAGCAGAATCGGATCCAATTATTTTGACTGACAAACAGTAGAATGATCACATTCAGCTCTCTATTGACTCTTGACTGAATATGATTTTTCAGCTCAGTTGTTTTCTGTAAGTTACAGCAGCTTTCTTGAACATGGAACAGTTTGTTCGATAGAAAGGTTAAATTAATTTCTGCATCTTGTTGGTCCATCTGAATCAACAGTAAATTAATTCTAGGAACATATTTTCGCACACACACACACACGATTGCTGACCTTTCACTCCACTATCTCCTGGAAGTCCTGGAGGTCCCACACATCCGGGGTTTCCTGGAACTCCTGGTGGGTGCGTTTCAAACGTTACTTTACCTGATGATAGGATGAGTATGACAACATTAATTTAGCAGACTGTTCGAAGAGTTTTAGGTTTTGCAAAGAGAAAGAGAGATAGACACCATCATGATGGGTTGTAGAGGATATTCAGGCTCAAAGGAAGAACAATCTTACGCTAAACACATCTGAAAACTTGGAGAAAGACTGACAAGGCCTTGTACATGGAAGTACCAGAGGAAAAATCTGGTAAAGCAGCAGTAAATCTCATGTGGTCTGGTGGGTATGTTTGTGCTAATGGGGTGATGACCTTTAAAGAACATAGTTCTGTGACTCCAGACAAAGATTTTGTACTTTTATTTTGGATGAGAAGTAAATAAATTAAAGCTCCCGGTATGAAAGGGGAAACTCTGAACCCCAAATTTATGTTGCTCCTGTCTCTTCATTAGCGCTGCTTTTGGCATTCTCAGCTATTTCAAAACAACAGAAAAGCCTTTAGAAATAGCATAACGTATTTCCACCAGTAACACTTGGGCTAAAACAAATTACAAAGCCCTATTGTTTATAAAACAAAGTACTCTTTATTTGGCTTTACCATGAATTGCTACTTCGAATAAAAAATTTGTTCTGTGTTGCACACCCATTTGAATCCCACTGAGTTTGCATCTTCCTCAAATTTTATAACCTGCACTTACTCAGCTGATCACCCATTTCTCACTTACCAGCATTGCAAGGGGCGTATTCTCACACAGAATTACTGCTTCAAAGCCCATTGTAGTCAGTAAGAGCTTTGCCATTGATTTCAATAGGGTTTGAATTGGGTCCTGTTGAATTTACTGTTCCAGATTTACTGAAATTTTGGAAATGTCAACCATACAAATAGGCTTTCCTTTAACATCACCAGAGTGTTCTTCATACCTATTTTTTCTTCCTCACTGTGCAATAGATGTATACTGTCACCCATGTACAGAAAGTCCAACTCCCCTGTATTGCTGGAAAGTCCTTACATTTTTTGTACAGAATCTCAGAATAATGATGGAACCCAGCACCTTGTTACATGCAATGTTTCTGTTAATAATGCACATCACGTTTGCTCTTCGGAAATCCCATTCAACCAGGCTATTCAGAGTATTCTCAAGAAGTCACTTCTCATGAAGTGTTAAGACACTAGGCCAGCTTTCTGATCTCCACAGATGTTGAAATAACGCTGTCTTTGTAGCAGTGTAATTGAAACCATAATCTGGCCCATTATATACACAGTTACATAAGTTCTATGCTGTACCTGGCTGTCCTGGAGGACCTGGTGATCCTACAGAGCCAGGTCTGCCTGGAAACCCATGAAGTCCTGGAGATCCCACAGCATTCATGCCAGGCTGTCCTCTCTCTCCCTTAATTCCTTTCAGTCCTGGATATCCTTGTGGACCATTTATGCCAGGTCTCGATACACCTAACAAAAGATAAAACTGTTATTTAATTTCAGGATCCTAGATGAACCTATAGAGCTAATAAGAGTTTTTTAAAAGTGTGTTCTGTAAGACGGGAAGGTGTAGCACGTTAGAACTTTTGTTTCTATCATTCAAATGTGTGTTGAGTTTTGGCCATTTAGGGTATGTGTACACTGCCGACTTTACATGTGTCCAGGAGTGAGGATATGCTCAACCCTCCCCTGCCCCCAACCTTGTCCACACTCAAAACACCTGAAACGTGCATCTCAGGATGGATAGATCCCAAGCTAGTTAGCTCGTTTGAAGGTGTGAGTTTGTGCTCCAGTCAGCTGTAACCATCCAACTTTGCAGGTTGATGTGGTGAAGGCGCAGTAACTAGGTCTCAAATCTCAGTAGTTCTCCACTCCCATACCCACAATTCCTTGTACCCATATCTTTCTGCCCTTCCAGGTATCAAGTTCTCCTCACTCCCCCAGTATGCATTGGAAGTAGGATGCTGCAGTCTCCAAAGCTTACTACAGCTGAAAATACCACCCACTTGCCTCAACAGGTAGGAAAATTGATGGGGCCAGCAGTGATTGGGACAGCTCCAGTTGAACAGGGGAGGAGAACATATGCTGAGGGGAAACTGAAGTGCCCCTCCCTTTTAGAGTCCCTGGCCACTCACTGGCTATCTTGAGCAGGCAGGGAGCTGACTGGTCCCTCACCCTCCCCTTTCATTGGTTTGAACCCTAGCCCAGGCCATGTGGAGCCCCCTTTAGCCCTAGTTGGCTCTAGAAGGACTCTAGAATTTTAATAAATATCTGGCAGGAGTGCAGCTGGCAGCACAATTTTACCTGGTGCAGCAAGGACAACCCCATAAACACTCATGTTTCTAGAAGGCTGGTGGAGTATGGCATTGACCATTCTGCGCTCAGTGCCGAAAAAGAATGAAGACTTAAAACAGCAGTACAGGAAGTTCTGGGACTTGAACAAGGGTGAAAATTTTACAAATATTTACTATATTATCAATCAAAGGGAAAAAATGAGAAATTTTGTAATTTCTTTATTACACTTCAGGAAAGTCACAAGCAAAATCCAAACAAACAAATCACCAATGACCGCAACTGTCCCCAGCACCAACTCCACCCCATGTTACAAACATGCTTCAGGAAATCTGTTTAGAGGGGTTCCATAGTGGGTGAATTGGGGCAATCAATTATGGGGTGACTATCCGAACAATCACGCAATTACTTCAACTGTCCCCATCCCAACCGGTAAACACATTCCAGGAAAACTGTTAAAATGAATTATATACCGGCGTGAACTGTGACAAGCACAGTGACAATCCCAGCAAGTGCAAATCAGATAAAACTAAAATAATAAAAAGCCTCTTGTGGCCTGTATCAATTTTGGCATGTACCTTCATTTAAGGTTAAAGCAGATTTACAAAAGGCTACCAAAGTGCCCCCCAATAGCAGCACAAGTCAGACATCATCCTCTTTCTCCCGGCACTGCAAGGATCTATCAACCCTTATTTCCCTTGCAAGTCTGGACCCAGCACCAGTAGGGAGCTGGTTGCCTGTACTGGGCTTGCATACAAGCAATGTCCTGAGCCAACTCCATGTGGAAATACTTGCCTTTTGCCTCACTGATATTGTGCAGTGTGCAGCAGATCATGATTATATAAATGGCATTGAGCACACTGGGATCCAGACGTGTTTGAATGCAGCGCCATGTAGCCTTAAGCCTATCAATGGCACATTCCACTACCATCCTGCAGCTGCTGAGCTTGAAATTGAATTCCCTTTTCCCAGGGCCCTGACATCACTATACAGTTTCATGACTAAGGCTACCTTTTAGTCGCGGATATTTTTAGTAAAAGTCATGGAGAGGTCACGAGCAATAAACAAAAGTTCACGGCCTGTGACCCATCCATGACTTTTACTAAAAATACCTGTGACTAAATCTTAGATGCTCGGGTGGGCTCCAACGTGCTGCTGCTGCTCTGGCAGGCTCCAACGTGCTGCTGGGGAAGGGGGACCGCTCAGGGTCCTGTGGCTGCTCGGTGGGGTGGCACGGGGCAGCGCCTGGGACCGCTGCTGCTTCAGTGGCACCCGGGGCAAGCTGCCTGGGGCCGAGCAGCAGCCCATGCATCTGGTCCTGGGGCTGCTCCAGCTGCTCAGGCAGCCAGGGGATCAGCTGCACTGCCGTAGTAGAAGTAACGTAGGTCCTGAAAAGTCACAGAAGCCGTGACTTCTGTGACCTCCATGACAGACTTGCAGCCTTATTTATGAGCCATGGCAGAAGCAGGTATGTGGAGTCCCCCATAATAACTATTGTCACAGATACACCTTTCATAACCATATAGTTTGTTGGGAATAAAGTCTCTGCTTCCCCCTTTAAGTACCAGCCAAATCTCCTCAACCCCCTGGCATCGTGAACCTTTCCCGTACTTCCAGTGTTAGTGTTTAAGAACCTGCCTCTGTGGTCAACCAAGCCTTGAAGAATGATGGAATAGTATCCTTTGTGGTTCACATACTCACTAGCCCCTTTTGTCGGGCAAACCATGGGCAACTGAGTGCCACTGATGGACCTAGTAGAATTTGGGTGCCCCAGCACAGTTTGGGTCCCCCATCCTCTGAAAGCCAGCTGTTACTTCAGGAACATTTCTTACGTCCACCACCAGTGGGTAAACCACACAATTAATTGCTTCACAAACCTCCATTCTCACAACCCCAACAGCTGACTTGCCAACACCAAAGCAGTTTGCTATGTACCTCTAGCTGTCCGTACCACTAAACTGGGGCTCTCAAACTTCATTGCATTGCGACCCCCTTCTGACAATAAAAATTACTACATGACCCCAGGAGGCGGGACTGAAGCCTGAGCCCCAACACCCCGCATGGGGGGCTAAAGCCAAAGCCCAAGCCCCACCGCTCAGGGCAGGGGGCCAAAGCAGAAGCCCAAGGGCTTAAGCCCCAGGCGTGTGGCCTGTAACCTGAGCCCCACCACCTAGGACTTTTCAGCCTCGGGTGGTGGGGCTCGGGCTTTGGGCCCAGGCCTCAGCAAGTCTAATGCCAGTCCTGGTGACCCAATTAAAATGGGGTTGCGACCCACTTTGGGGTCCCGACCCACAGTTTGAGAACTGCCACACTAAAAATTTCCTCATCAAGTGGTCAGGCACCGGAGGATTGGTGCTAGTTCCTCACATGGCCCCATGAAGGTCTCTTTCCTCATGCGGAAGTTCTGGAGCCACTGCTGGTTCCCCAAGTCTGCAAGAAGATGTGATCACGCCACACCGTGCTACTTCTCCTGCACTAGAAGCATTGGTAAACCAAGGGGATTTTCTGGCAAGAGGAGCATTCTTCATGTCTGTCCAGTCTGCCATGAATTAATTATTCTCATCCCCCAAGTCCTGCTGGTTTTGACATCTCAGAAAATGCTCCTGAAATGCAATCCAGCATCTCGCTGAGCACCTACGCCACTGCATAAACATTTCACCCACAGAAGGAGCAGGTGCAGGAGCAGCTCCTCCAAAGGATCCATGACTTTGACCCTGTTTTGACCAGACAGAAGTGAGAGGTGACATGACCTGGAAGTGCCACTGGTAAATGTAAGAAGGTGGGGAAAAACGTCTTCTGCACAGGGGTTCAGGAAGGAAAGGAACATGGTACCAAGAACACACCACAGATCAGTTCCTGGAGTGGCTCCATCTGATGGAAAGAATACTGGAATACGACCCCTAAAACGGTAGCACTAAACTCAGGTACCCAGAGCAGCAGTGTGGATGTGGTTTTCTATGTGTGACCAGCACAACAAAGGTGCACTCTCAGATAGGCTTGCCTGGATTACACCTGCATGCACATGATCTAGTACTCGGGTATGCACACCAGTGTAGACATACATGAGAAATGATCACTGCCTTCACAATACTAAGTAAAATAATCAAAACGAATACTGCATTAGGCTTTTTAGCGTGCTGTCAGTTCATGACACATACCTGGTCTTCCTGTCACACCTAGGGGACCTCTTGGCCCTGCAAAAGCAATATATTAAAAATCTGAATTAAACCACTGTATATATTGGATTTTCATTATTCAAATACCTGTGCTGCTGTTTTTAACTACACACTGGATTGTATAATAAGGCTGAATAGCAATTTTGACTTAAAAAACAAAATTTTACACATATTTTGAACTCTGAGTTTTTAATCTGATTTTGCCTAATAGGGATTTGTCATTTGTCGAGTCCTGTAGTTGTTTCACAAAGAACTGCCACTGACATGCAATGAGAGTTTTATGTGCACAACAGTCGTGGGATCAGACCATTACTAATAGGCCAAGTGTTGAGCACCCCTGCAAGGTATTCGGTGCCCTCAATTCCCACTGACTTCAGTAACATGAGTAACTTTATACAGGTGAGTAGCCCCCATTGAACTCTATGAGACCACTTGTATGTATAAACATTTACAGGATTTGGGCTCTAAAGAATAAAGTCAGGGTTGGTGAGGATGGATACAAGGCAAACAAATTGCATCTATGGTGTCAGAGTTTAACACACAAACCCTTCACTACACTGTGATGTGTCCTGAATGACAAACTGATCAGGGTTTGTTTTTGATTTTTGCCAGTATGTTTTCATTTTATAGCATTACCAAATTAAAAAAAACAAACTGATGCCTTTACCATTTCCGAATGGCATGCATTAAAATCAGGATGAGACAATGGGGAAAAAGATAATGAAAATTAGTGTGAAATAAATGCCCTTTCCTAGGGATTATGGCCTTCATCTTTCAATTCCTTGCCTGGTGTGCGGCAAAGATGTGTTGATGCTGATGATGATGTGTTCCAGTAAGAGTATGAGCAGGGGCACACAAATAAGGGTGAAAAGAACAGAAGTAAGTGTCAGGGTCCTTGTGTCCCTTCTCCCATATTCTGAATATGGCCTTCACTGTGATGCTCAGAATACAAGTCGGGCACTTAGCTATGAGCCTCTTCGGTCTCACTTCTACTACTTGATGGCAGTAATTTGGTGGCTGTACAGTGGCACTCTCACGAGTGAAGGCTCAGGGTCCTTGTGACAACTCTTCCTCCCTGTGCTCTGCATGATCAAGCCCTGGCATAGATTTCTTTTTCTATTATGTTTATAGTTTTCAAAGCTCTCTCACCAGGTATGCCAGGTTGACCTTTAAGTCCTGGGGGTCCTGGATATCCTTCATCTCCTTTTTCACCAGCCACCTCATCATAATACTTTGTCTTAAAAGAGAAAGCGAGAGAGAAAGAACAGTAATACTAAAGAGAAAGGCAGTCTCCCATAACGAGTGCTTGACATGAGTAATTTGCTTTCACATACATCTGATTTCTTCCATTAACTCTCAAACCCCAGCTCATGTAGGCAGAGGGAGGTTCCTGTATTTGTCAGGATCCTTCAGTTTACTTGAAAGACACAGGGTATGGAGAGGCTGGGTGACGCTAAACAGCAGCTAAACCAATATCGATTATTTCCAGACTGGCTGTTCTGTTGGGAGAAATATTGGGACCTAGCCCATTCTTTTGACCTTATGACATCATGAGACCTTGTGTTTGCTCATTGCTAATTCCAGAATAATTGTTCACAAGCCACTGTATTTGAAGTTAGGATCTATACATGTGTAATGTGCTATGGCCACATACATGTAGACAGTCCTGGGACTTTCAGCACTACTTGCACTTAAGGAGAACTCTTTCATCTGTGAGTATAGTCACTGGGGCAAGCTGCAAGTTGGAGACATTCACAAACATTAAGCCAGTATTACATGTATTACATGTACATAAAGGATGTACATAAAGGATGGATGTTCCCATTAATGATAATAGTACAGTGCTACCAAGTTTGCATGAAACATGTGCATGAGCAAAACTGGAACTTAGAGACAACAATAAGTTATTGCTCCTTGGTGGATTATTTTCCAGGTGAATAAACAAAGTTGAACATCAGCCACCTTTCAAACCATTGTATGTATTTCATTCAACAGTGGCCAGATAATAGTGATCACCATTGCCTAACCACACTCAGTATAGTGAGTCACGTATAAATCACACAACATAACATGAATATTAGCCCTGAAATTAAAGAAATGTCAGAGGCTGAGCTTGAAGCTCACAAATATTTTTCATTTATTAATTTATTTATTTTGTACAAAGCTCTTGCTAAGCCAGATGATACAAATAGGTTAATGTTTTAAAAAAGAACTGCGTGTAAGCAACTGGAGTCAAAGGCTGCCCTCAGACATGTACATGGGCTTCTAGGAAAGTCAGAAACAGCACGCATGCATCAATGAGATGATTTTGCTTCTAGTTTGCAAAGCCTTTTGATATTTAAAAACTAGCAGCAATTGTTCTAGACATGATTATGGTGTCACTTTGGAAATTTAACTATTGTGAACTTTCATGGCTGTTTCATGACAATTAACTCTCCAGTTGAAATGAATGAGGTGCATGCTTCTCACGGTCCATTCCTGCAATGAGCTCTGCACACGGGGCGAGAGCCCTACTGACTCCATATTTTGAGACAGCAGTGCTTTAGTCATGGCACCTTGGGGATTACTTTTATTTGAACATTTAAAAAAAATGACACTACTATATTAATCCAAGCATAATTTGCACTTACGGGACCAGGAAATCCTGGTGGGCCAATGTCTCCTTTCCTCCCCTGCATGAGAAAACAGAAATGGGCCATCAGTTAGATACATTTAAAAACAAATTACTCACAAGCCTTCACAGCGTTTTGAATATCAACTCTATGTTAATCCGACAGATCTCTAAGATGAACTTCATATTAAGTAGAGCTGAGTGGATCGCTATTTATGGTGTTTATTCAATTATTTCACTTACTGTCATTTTTTGCCATGTCACTGCATGAACACTGTATGTCTAGTGATATATGAGCCAAAATCCAATAAACAAACAAGAAAACCCAACCCCAAAATAACAAGGATATTACGTAATTACCTTAGTGCCTGCTCTGCCAGGCAATCCTGCGTAGCCATGTTCACCCTTCTCTCCCTGTAGATGAGAGAACAGAATTATTATTAGGGGTTAGTCTTCTACCTATTTCATACATAAAATCTGACATTAAAAGCCTAGATCATTCCTACTGATGGAAAAAAGAGTGTGAGTGGCTCAGGGAGAGGAAATCCCTGTGAGAATTCCTGTATAGAGATCTCCCCACATCATCCTATTGAGGGAGGGGTTTACATGCCTACAAGCCCAACCTTCAAATCTGGCAGATCAAGTGACATCTGCAGGAGGACAAGTACATCTGCATGGAAGCCCTCTATCCCATACTGGCTATAGCCACCTCAGGGCCTCCCCTCAGTGCACTGTAGCCCATTTGAAGCTTTGCTACTGGGACATCTCTGATTGCGGTTGCTCCCACAACTCCCAAGGGTTTTGAAGCGGATAAGATAGCACATTATCAGCTGTATTTTCTTTTCTGACTCATTTTAATAGAGCTGCATGGAGGACAACGTGAATCTCCCCAGCCCAAACACTCCTCCCTAGAGACTGCCCAGGCTGCCCTATCTCCAACACAGTGCTGGTCTGTGTAGGGTCTGGAGGGAAAAGAGTGCTACAGAGGCAGCCAGGCCCCCTGTCTGCAAGGAAGACTGCATGCAAAGCATCCCCTCTGTGCCTGGATCTCTGGCCCAAAGCTTGGTGTATAGGAATACAGTTCCAAAATGTATTCAGATGTACATTTCAAGTACAAATCGAAGTAGAGAAGAGCTGTAACACAGAGATACAATCCTGTCACACTTACGCAGCTCTTATTAATATAACAGAACAATTAAAAGGTGTCTTCATTACCAGAAAGCCATGTGGACCGGGGGTACCATCTTTTCCAGGGTTACCCTACCAAAAAAAAAAAAAAAAAAAAAAAAAAAAAGTGCACAATCACAAAAAGGTCACGAGTAATGCTGCATTCTGGAGAACAAATGGCTAAATTCTGCACTCATGTCTGTGCTTTCTATCCCTACGGCTCTAGGACAGAGATTTAAGTTATTTTAAAATGTACATTATTGTTGCTAATCACTTATAGCTCCGCCAGCGTACACAGAGCTTTACAAAACACAGAGTAAAACATTCCTCAGACTGAAGAGCTAATAGTCCTACAAAGGAGTGGTAAATGCTGCCTCTTTCACCAGCAGAGTCCCACTGACCTGCAGGATTCCCTTTGAAGTGAGGTAAACAAAAGACAAGACAGTAAACAAGATAACAGCTCTGATAAAGGAGACAGCTGAGGAAATAAGGTAGAAAAGATGAGTGCAGGAAATGGGTTTAAGGAATGATTTGAAAAGGAGAAAAGTGAGAGCAGCCATTTGGTGAAAAAGAATTGGGAGACTGTTCCGAACATAGTGCAAGCAGGAAATAAAGTGTCAAAGTAAGAGTTGAAGAAGAAGACAACTAAATTATTTGGGGCAGAGACTGTAATTTTCTATGTGTATGTACAGAGTTTGGCACAACAAAGCCTTGGATTGGTTGGTCTAATTTCTACTGCAGTATAAATATAAAAAATATTAATGTAAGCAGTGTCAGGGTGAGCTCCACCCTGACATCTGGTGGTGAGGTGTGGCAAGTTGTGGAAAAAAAACTTTAGGGGCTGATCTCATTTGCATAGGCACACCCACCCCGCCTAGACTGAGGCCATAGCTGCCCAAATGGTCACTTCGGCTGCTGTGGGATCCCCAGTGTCTCTGTTATTGGGGCAGGAAGAATAAATTGTTATTACCCTGATTATGGGAACTGTGCTTGGAACTGTACTTGGCCTTTTGCTATGATGGAGGGACTCACCATCAACTAAGTAGCACTCGCTAGGCAAGGGTCATGGGTTCCAAAACTGTGTGAATTGAGAGAGACTTGAGACAGGTATTAGTACCTGGTGGTGTGGGCCCCTTTGTGAGGGCCTGAAGCACCAATTGCACCTCTGTCTCTCTCCACTGTGGAATGTCAGAGCTAATTTTGGGTCTATTAAGAGTCTTGCTACAGGTACTGTGCTGCATTCACTTTGGCCTTAAGGTGCACCAGCACTAAGGCCCCCACTACTATGAGCTGAAATCACTGAGAGCTGAAATCACTGAGCACTGCGTCAAGTAGTGGGGAGCCGGAAGATCTAGAGTGCAGCGGTGTGTTCGTGAGACGGCGAGCTGTGCGGAGTGGAGCCGGTCGTGGTGGAGCGGAGCCGTCTGAGAGACAGCGGTGTGTTCGTGAGACGGCGAGCTGAGCAGAGCTGTTCGTGAGACGGCGAGCTGAGCAGAGCGGAGCCATTCATGAGACAGCGAGCTGGGCAGAGCTGTTCTTGAGACAGCGAGCGAGCGGTGCGGAGCAGAGCCAGTCGTGGTGGAGTGGAGCCGTTCGTGAGACGGTGAGCTGAGCAGAGCTGTTCGTGAGACGGCGAGCGGTGCAGAGCGGAGCCGGTCGTGGTGGAGCAGAGCCGTTCGTGAGACAGCATAGCAGAGCAGAGCCCTGTGGGGCAGTCAGCTTCAGGACACGTAAGGTGCCCCTTGCCCCTTTTCCCCACACACAGGCACATTTTAGCCAGACTGGGGAGTAACACTATGCAGATGAACTTTTGAACTCTGGGGCTGGACTTTTTGGACTTTGGGTGATTTGTGGATTGCTGGACTCAAGAGACGTTTGGGTGCTGGGACTCAAGAACCCGAGGGAAAGGGGCATGCCCCAATTTGCTTGGGGTGGTTTTTTTGCTCATGGGTTGTGTTATGAATCCTGTTGGTGGTGTTTCCCCAACATAATGCCACATTGTTTCTCTCTGTTATTAAAAGGCTTTTTGCTACACTCAGACTATGTGCTTGCGAGAGGGGAAGTATTGCCTCTTGGAGGCGCCCAGCGGGGGTGGTATATATTTGTCCCAGGTCACTGGGTGGGGGCTCGAGCCGGTTTGCATTGTGTTATTGGAATGGATCCCCTAGATATTGAACCCGGCCCTTGTTGCTGCCAACTCTGATGGGCAGAAGGGTTACATTAACAATAATTAAAAAGAGAGGCCTAGGAAGAAGAGTGTGTGTGCAGAAGGAGAATAGGAGGAAACAGGAGGAGAGATGTAGGCAAACAAGAGGTTATTTAGCACTTTGAAGGTGAGCATGAGGAGCTTGAACTTGATGCAAGAAAGAGAGGAGTCAGTGAAAGAATAAAAGGTGGGTGAAAAGTGAGTCAGTCAGAGTAGTAGGGGAGGAAGTTCAGTTTAGCAGCAGCTTTTGGATATACTGAAGAGGGGAAAAGATTACATGGCAAAAGATGGCCAAGGCATGAGCACTTGCACTAGAGAGAAGAGGAGAATACTGAAAGAATGACAGGACTTAACAAGAAATAGTATGTGGGAACGGAAGGAGAGCGAGGAGTCAAGGATGACACTGAGATTGCAAGTCTGAGAGGACAGCATGTACCCTCTGGTGTGTTTGTGTTCAGGGCCCTCTTAGTGACAATTCACAGAGGAAGTGAGTTGTTACAGCTCCCAGCAGAGGCTTGGCTCTTTAGCTGAAGGAGTAACGCCTCATGCTTTTAGCTCTGGAGCCCCCTGTTCAAGCCTCACAATGTTGGCCAAGAGGGTGGCCATCACAAGTGCACTTGTGAAGAAGAGACAGTGAAGGGAAGAAGCAGCGGAGGCTGAGGAGGAATCATGAGAAGCTCTGACTTGTTGGGCAACATAAATATTTACTATTTTGCACTAAGAAGTTAAACAGAAAAGAGATTTTTCATAATTTACCTTTTTATAAAAATAATATCGCAAATTACTGTAAATAGCATCTTTCATCAGAGGATCTCAGAGAACCCCATAATCATCATAAATTCAATCTAAGCACATTACAGGCCCAGTCTTGCAGTTGTTACTCATATAATTAAAGCTATTGAAGCCCATGAGACTTTGATGTGAGGAAGGGCTGCAGGATCACACCATAAGTAAGTGGTACAAAATTAGCAGGCTCAAAGGCTGATAACTGATTCTTTGAATACATTTCCTGTTTTTTCTCAAATCTATATGCTTCCTACAAATATTATAAAAACTTGCATTCACACCTGTCTATTAAACTCTTTTCAAAATGTGCAGAGATAAACTTAACCTCATTATACCTTCATTGCTATCAGTCTTATTATTTACATGCAATATTTCAAACACTGGAGTCAGTCCTTTGAAACTGTATGAAGTACTGATATGGTAAGAAAAGTAACTAAATATGGCTCCTTTCTCCACAGACGTGTTGGAGTGGAATGTATTGAGAGTCATGTCTTCTGCCTTAATTGACAAAAATATGTCTACTTAAAATATCTTTACTCCTGCTAGCATTGCACAGTCACTGCATCGATTGGAGAGTGAGCAGGATTCCTTTCTGGCTCATGCATCATAACAGAACTGTTGACCAAGTTCCAACCATAGAACCTTTGCTCTATGATATGCAGAAGTGCGTCCTCAACTGAGTTTTAAGTACAGCTCAGGAAGCATGTGCCAGAAAGAATACTCACTTGACTTTCAGATTCCAGGTTGAGTTCACTGGACAAAAATCTCTTTTCACCTAAAAGCCTAGTAAATTTGCTCTGGAAGTCATTGAAAGACAAAGCTGGAACTCCACAATAACACAGAAATGCTTTCAGAGAAGAATGACACTTTAAAGTGTTTAATTTTTCACACGTACCTGCGGGCCAGGCTCTCCTGGGTCACCTTTTTGACTTTGAAAATCTCCAGGAAAACCCTGTAACAAATCCACACATATTTTCAGATTCACATTTTTGCACCTTAATCCATTTTGTATTATTTTATTACCTTGTACAATGAAGTCTGATTACAGCTTCTGTTAATAGATCTTAATTGATGGCTAGACCAAGGAGTATAAATATGGACTCCAAATAGCAACATTTTCCATGTGAATGTGATGCTGTATGAAGGTCCTGGATTTTGAGAGATTTACTTTGATCACTTACCAATGACCCAACAGGTCCTGGGAGACCCCTTGATCCTTTCTCTCCTTTCTCTCCTTTCAAGTCCTGTCACAACAAAATAAAATATTTATTTAGTCTTTCAGATTTTTCAGTGCCTCCAAAAAAACTCTTAGGTGTTTTATACACAGGGAAACCCAAAATTACAAACACATTTTAATTAAACAAATTAAAAGCTTGATCTGGGTAAGGCAGAGATAATGTTAGTAGCCTGATTAAGCAGGTAGAAAAGTTGGCAATTTTTATCACTATCTGTGACTGAGGTGATTTGCCATTTGCAAATCAAGGGACCAATCATTTTCTCAGATGTTTGCCTCTTGGGCTGAAATTTTCCAGGTTTGTTCTTAACCTGAGTACAATTTTTTTGGAAAGTTTGAACAAAAACAGTTTAATTGTTTTCAAGTGAAAAGGGGGAAAAATACACTTTTACTTGTATAAAAATATTTTTGTGAGCCTTTTTGGAACAGCTCTAGTGACTCAGGCTCAGACCTTCAAAGTTATCTAGGTGGCTAACTCCCACTGATTTCAATCGGATATCAGTGCCTAATAAATACCTTTGAGGATCTGGGCCTCAGTGATTTGGGATAAAAACTTGAAATTTGTCAGGGACATGGGCTATAGGTCAACACAGCCTTTCTCAGTCTACTGAAAATCCATTTGGTTTGGCCAAGTTGAAAGTGTTCTATTTTGCACATACCCACTGTTTTTTGTTTCCACAACAGGCTTTTTACAAATGATCACTAACATCCCATTGGCACTGTGCACATGTGCATATTGGTATTGTTGCCTCATCTATCACTGCTGTATGAACATATAATAAGAAGAGCTTGTTATCTAGATAGAGAAGACAAAGAGCGGGAGAAAGAAAATATTATTATCTCCATTTTCCAGATATGGAAATGAGGCATTAAGGGCCAGATTTTCAAAGCTATTTAGGTACCTAGTGGGATTTTCAAAAGTGCCTAAGCAAGTTAGGCACCTAACTCTGAACTGAGTTCAAGTGACTTGCCCAAGGTCATGCAGAAAGTCTGTGGCAAAACTGGGAACTGAATCTAAACCTCCTGAGTCCCAGACCAGTGATTCAGTCACAAGACTGTCCTTTTAATTGCCAAGACAGTCTCATTCAATGCACAACCTCTCAATGTTCTATTGGTTCGACACATGTCCGACAAAAAGTTGAGAGGAATTTCATTTTTAATGTGTGGGGGGTGCATGGAATATAAGGATGTGGATGGAAAGAGGTCGTATGTCTAAGCTGCCCTGTATCATTCTATATGACATATGAAGGTGTGCTTAGGAGAGGGCTGGGCTCTGAAGGAGAAAATAGAATAAATATAAAATACCAACAATATAAATACTGAGAAACTTCTGTCTTGTGACCCAGAGCAAAGCAACTGTGTATATGACCCAAAGCAAATGTGGCTCAAGGTAAAACACACAACTTGGTTTATAAATAATTATTTTACTACCTTCATATGATCTGGTCCGCTTAATGTCACAATAACTGTTCCTGGGGGCCCAGGGGGTCCTGTTGATCCAGGTTCACCCTGAAAATAAAAAGAAAGATTATTCAAATAAAGTTAATACTCTATGGGAGAGGGGCATTGCTGGCACATGATGGCATACATCACATTGGTGGATGTGCAGGTGAACGAGCCTCTGATAGTATGGCTGATGTGATTAGGCCCTATGATGGTGTCCCCTGAATAGATATGTGGACACAGTTGGCAACGGGCTTTGTTGCAAGGATAGGTTCCTGGGTTAGTGGTTTGTTGTGTGGTGTGTGGTTGCTGGTGAGTTTTTGCTTCAGGTTGGGGGGCTGTCTGTAAGAAAAGACTGGCCTGTCTCCCAAGATCTGTGAGAGTGATGGGTCGTCCTTCAGGATAGGTTGCAGATCCTTGATGATGCGTTGGAGAGGTTTTAGTTGGGGGCTGAAGGTGATGGCTAGTGGCGTTCTGTTATTTTCTTTGTTGGGCCTGTCCTGTAGTAGGTGACTTCTGGATACTCTTCTGGCTCTGTCAATCTGTTTCTTCACTTCAGCAGGTGGGTATTGTAGTTGTAAGAATGCTTGGTAGAGATCTTGTAGGTGTTTTTCTCTGTCTGAGGGGTTGGAGCAAATGCGGTTGTATCGTAGAGCTTGGCTGTAGACAATGGATCGTGTGGTGTCGTCTAGATGAAAGCTGGAGGCATGTAGGTAGGAATAGCGGTCAGTAGGTTTCCGGTATAGGGTGGTGTTTATGTGACAATCGCTTATTAGCACCATAGTGTCCAGGAAGTGGATCTCTTGTGTGGACTGGTCCAGGCTGAGGTTGATGGTGGGATGGAAATTGTTGAAATCATGGTGGAATTCCTCAAGGGCTTCTTTTCCGTGGATCCAGATGATGAAGATGTCATCAATGTAGCGCAAGTAGAGTAGGGGCATAAGGGGACGAGAGCTGAGGAAGCGTTGTTCTAAGTCAGCCATAAAAATGGCATACTGTGGGGCCATGCGGGTACCCATAGCAGTGCCGCTGATCTGAAGGTATACATTGTCCCCAAATGTGAAATAGTTATGGGTGAGGACAAAGTCACAAAGTTCAGCCACCAGGTTAGCCGTGACATTATCGGGGACAGTGTTCTTGATGGCTTGTAGTCCATCTTTGTGTGGAATGTTGGGGTAGAGGGCTTCTACATCCATAGTGGCCAGGATGATCACCGATGGATTGTAGTTTCCTCAGGAAGTCAGTGGTGTCTTGAAGATAGCTGGGAGTGCTGGTAGCGTAGGGCCTGAGGAGGGAGTCTACACAGCCAGACAATCCTGCTGTCAGGGTGCCAATGCCTGAGATGATGGGGTGTCCAGGATTTCCAGGTTTATGGATCTTGGGTAGCAGATAGAATACCCCAGGTCGGGGTTCCAGGGGTGTGTCTGTGCGGATTTGTTCTTGTGCTTTTTCAGGGAGTTTCTTGAGCAAATGCTGTAGTTTCTTTTGGTAACCCTCAGTGGGAACAGAGTGTAATGGTTTGTAGAAAGTGGTGTTGGAGAGCTGCCGAGCAGCCTCTTGTTCATATTCCGATCTATTCATGATGACGACAGCACCTCCTTTGTCAGCCTTTTTGATTATGATGTCAGAGTTGTTTCTGAGGCTGTGGATGGCATTGTGTTCTGCACGGCTGAGGTTATGGGGCAAGTGATGCTCCTTTTCCACAATTTCAGCCCGAGCACGCGGTGGAAGCACTCTATGTAGAAGTCCAGTCTGTTGTTTTGACCTTCAGGAGGAGTCCACCCAGAATCCTTCTTTTTGTAGTCTTGGTAGGAAGGTCTCTGTGGGTTAGTATGTTGTTCAGAGGTGTGTTGGAAATATTCCTTGAGTCAGAGACGTCGAAAATAGGATTCTAGGTCACCACAGAACTGTATCATGTTCATGGGGGTGGAGGGGCAGAAAGAGAGGCCCCGAGATAGGACAGATTCTTCGGCTGGGCTAAGAGTATAGTTGGGTAGATTAACAATATTGCTGGGTGGGTTGAGGGAACCACTGTTGTGGCCCCTTGTGGCATGTAGTAGTTTAGATAGTTTAGTGTCCTTTTTCTTTTGTAGAGAAGCAAAGCATGTGTTGTAAATGGCTTGTCTAGTTTTTGTAAAGTTCAGCCACGAGGAAGTTTGTGTGGAAGGTTGTTTTTTTATGAGAGTATCCAGTTTTGAGAGCTCATTCTTAATCTTTCCCTGTTTGCTGTAGATACAGTTATTTATTCACCCACCCCTTCACTTAAAAAGATGCACAGAAAGTGTATGACTTTCAATGTTATTTCTGTCTTTTCTACAAGCAGAAGAGTAGAGGTGTGTATGTTTATTGACATCACAGTATCTAGAAATAGCTCACAGATATAAATGTTGTTTCCAATGCAGTTTCTACAAAACCAATATAGCATCACTTTCTCCCTAATCGTTTTTTAAAGAATCTCTCCTCATAGCAGTTGGAGTTCTTCTCCCATTCTGATGACGTTAACCTGTTAGTAAAAACACAGTCCCTTTGCTAAATTCTTTTAAAGACTGCAGCCTAATAGAATACAGATAGATGGCTGTAATAGATTGCTGCCTCACACAATCAGCTTTCACATTTGACCTAAAATGTTGGAATTTTAGTGCACTCTTTCACTGAGGGCTGCTGAGAACAGAAAAAATCCTAAAAACCATCAGCAGGCATTTTAAACAGCTTTCAGCCATTCATGTGTTATTTTGCGTATGTTATCAGTAACAATTTACAAGAAATATAGTAATGTCTTCTGTGAGGCTCGCTAGCTAGAATTTGGAAGAGTCAAGGTCACCTGAGGTCATCAGTTCCATTTTTAGGAATTTAGCCAAGACAATTTCAATAAATATGTTTACCAGCTAGGTGATTACATAACTAACATTAATTTCAGTGTGCCCAACTCCTGTAATCAGATCAGCACAGACAAATAATTGCATTCATGAGGACTCCAATGACTAAGCTGGGACTCCTCATGGATGTAAAGATCCACTTGCCAGGATCCAATTGCAAGATTGGGGTCTACAAGACAATACATTTGCTTATGGTCACTTGTAATTTGCATTGAGGCACATTTGATCATGGGGTGATATAATAGTGTGAGTGACAAAACATCCTATTTTTATGGTATAACACTGGAGGTTTTCTTGGAAGATATTCTTGGAGTTTCAGAAAGCACCACAAAGATGAACACTTAAAAAGGCAGGATCAGAGCATCTAAGAATGACAGCTATTATTAGTTTATTTATTATTCAACTCAACTTTATTTATTATTCAATTGGCTAGTGGAGGAACAGGATTTCCAAACACTGTATTGCTAATGTAATGTAAACCACATTACTACTTTTTATTAGTAAATACTGACTACTGGCTCCAAGAAGTTAAGCTTCCTCTTAAACTGTTAGCCTGCTTCTATCTTTCAGTTATGTGAAGACAGTTTGTCCTTTAATGTTACCTTGTCCCCATACTCCAGTGAAAGTAGTCTGCAAAGATTCTCCGTTCACGTATATAGAGCAAATTATTTTTGCTTCACGGTACTTCCTCTTCAAAAGATTTCATCATAGTAAGAAGAAATCCACAGCAAAACTTTCTAATGTTATAATTATATTACATAGTTACCTTTATTCCTTTGGTTCCTATGATCTTAATCCCCATGACACCCTACAAAAGAGTTTTTAAAACATTATTTTTTTCTTGTTTTAAAAAGCACCCATAAATAATGAATGAAAAAATGATGTTACATTTGATTTAAGAGTTTTAATTTTTATAGCAAATCTCAGGATACCTTACGTCCTGGAAGTCCCATTCTCCCTGAAACACCCTAGAGAAAACAAAATGAAATGAAAAGAAAAAAAACAGAACAGTAAAATAGTAAATAGTAGAATCCTCAGACCTGATATAAGGCCTTATTCAGAGCCCACTGAAGTCAATGGGAGTATTTCCGTTGACTTCAGTGGGTTCTGGATCAAGCTTCTGGTGCCAGATTTTCATCCAGGTCTTGCCATGGTTTATTTATTGCGCCTACAATTCATTGTGGATACAAATATCAGTAGTATGTCTAAACACCTGATTTGCAAGTGCAAACACTATGTGTATAACTGGAATTAAATGTGAATTTAAAAAATATATGTGCAATTATTTGAAGATGCAAAATTATGCCCACACAAATTGAAGCTACTCTTGAAAATCTATTCTTTAATTAGCAAACATAAAATAAAAACAAATCTGTCAGACATATGAATTTACAGATTTTACACACTCATGGAATTTTCAAACTATAGGAGTCAATGGCACATATTCTTGGGAAATGGGTGACTAACTCCCTTAGGCTCCTTGGAAACACCCAGCCTTAAATCATAAAAATATACTGATTTTATACTCACTGAAGATCCCGGAGGGCCTTGTGGTCCAACTAGCCCTTGGAGTCCTCGAGGACCTGGTTCACCCTTTATATTAAACAAGAAATGAGAATAAATTTCCTGATGTTAAGAAAATGCAAGAATATAAATGATCCACTACGCATGGAAATATCTGGGCACTGGAGAGTGAGTTACAGTCATAGAAGCAAAGTTATCTCTTAATTTTATTCTTTTCATGTTTCAGTTAAATATTATTTAATCTAGGCTTTTGTTTTTAATGTCTTTATATTAATGATAAAAATAACTTTTTAAGTATGGGTTTTATTACTATAGAACCAAAAACGCTCAATGGAAAAATTACAGTTTTTCCACTGAAATCATTACAGCTATTTCACAAATATTACTTGGTCAAATTTGCGATAAATTGGGCAGGTCTGCTTATGAACAAAAGAACTGCAATCCTGGATCAAACCAGTAGTCTTCCTAATAATCCTGAATCCTGTCTGTGAAAACAGCCATATCCAAAGGAAGGTGCCGTCAGTCCTTTAGGGTATGTCTACATTGCAATGTCAGCCCAGAGCTAGTAGAACTCGAGTTAGCAGACCTCGGGTTTGTTAACCTAGGGCTTGAGCATCTACACTCATTTGAAACCCCAGGCTAGAAATTGTTGGACCCTGGGACCGAACCTGGGGCTCCAGGATCTACACAGCATTATGTGGGCCTTAGTCCAACCACCATTATCCCAGACTTCTTAGTGTCCTCTCAATATGTAGCCACTCTAGCCCTTTGTTTGTGGAGTAGTATGAGAAAATCTGACTGTCCACCAAACTTGACTGTCCAGACAACAAAGAAAGTCAGCCTATGGGATTGTGGGATACTTTTGGTGGACTCCCAGAACATGAGTCCAATGGGACTGCACCTACACTGCAAAAAAATAGGGCTTGAACCCTAGCTCCCAGCTTGACTGAGGCTCGAACCCTCTACCCTGTGGGTCTTGGCACCCTGGGTCCGTGACCTGGGTTAGTGCGATTTGTATGTAGATGGAAGACAGAACAGGCTTTAGCCTGAGATCAAACCCTGAGTTTACCTTACGGTTTAGACATACCCTCTGTGGACAGTTATGGAATAACCACCCAGATGGAATATTTCTTCTCAAACTGTGGTCTGTGAACCACCAGTGGTCCGCGAGCTCCATTCAGATGGTCTGCGGACAGTTCCCTCTAAGGTGTGCGCCTGGGTGGCCGCACACGAGAGAATGAAGGGCCACCCACCTAATTAGTGGAGCTTTGCAGGCATGGCTCCACTAATTAGGTGCCTGGACCCTGGAGAGGACGCACATGTAAGGTGACGTGGTGGTTCTGGGGGGAAGAGGGGGTGGGGGAATTTGGGATGTGCAGGGCTGCGGCAGCCAGAGAAAGAGGTGATTTTCCCCAGCTCCAGGGCTGCGGCTGCCAGGGAGAGATGGGCCTCCTTCCCAGCCTCGGCTCTGTGGCTGCTGCAATGAGGGAGAGACCCCTCTTCTTCCCAGCCCAGCTCGGTGGCTGCTGCACTGAGGGAGAGAGGGCACATCCATTGCATTAGAAAGGTACGACTGATATTAAAATACGAGTTGTTCGCTTTTATTTATAGAACAAAAGAAGTTAATTATTATGTTTTTTATATAGCGCTTTTATCCAAAGCACTTTACAATGGTTAGCTAATGGTACAAACAACATTTGGAAAGATCATTGAGTGGTCCACCGAGACCCTCAGCAATTTTCAAGTGGTCCGCAAAAAAAAAGTTTGAGAACCGCTGCCCTAATTAATGCTGACTCATCTGCAAATGGCGCCACCTCACTGTTCACTCCCTTTCCCATACACTTAACAAATACAGTAAACATCACCAGTCCTAGTAAGCAAAACTAACCCCTCCTGGCTTGGGAAAATTTGAATTTTGAAAGCGATAGAAAGAATAACTTTATATCTCTCACCTTTATAATATAAACCCAATATCACATTGAGAACTGAAGTTACTTTCTGATTTAAGAACAATAATACATTACTTTAAAAAAAAATATACATAGCACAATGTAAATTCTTTTAATTACTTGGCGTCCAGTAATTCCTGGTAATCCAGGGTCACCCCTTCTGTCATATCCTGGGTCATATCCACTTGCAGGGCACCCCTTGACAATAAGTAAATGAAAAAAGTCTCATCAACTGTTATATTATGAAACTCGTTTGTATAACTTGAGGCAATAAAGCTCACAGTAAGATATACAGTAGAGAAATCCAACATCAGAAATCTCCTAATGCTGGCTATTGTCCATTATGGACAATTCTACCCCCAAAAAATCAATATTCAGTACATACTACACGATATGTACATATGATCTGTACTTCTTAGTCCTTATGAACCTCCTTCTTTTTAGACCTACACATATTTCCTTCACACACATACCTGGTCTTATCTAACTTTTTTTTTAAGGGTATGTTTATTGGATTTTATTACAAGAGTTCTATTATTGGCATTTTGCATAATCTCCAACAGAATACAGAGAGCCTCTTTCTGACCCGATCTGAGTTACACCTGACTTCATTAGAGTTACTGTGGACTTACACTGGGGGAACTAAGATCAGAATCTGGCCCAAAAGTAATTGCATCATGTAACTGACGGTGACAAGTTCTTTATATAAAACCAGTTCCTAGCGTAAAACATTCAAGCAGGGCCAAAATCTCGTTTTATTTCTTTGTATCACTTACATCAGAAGTCATCTTTGCTTTATTGTTTATTTGTGTCTTTGTTCCCACCAGGGTAAGAGCGCTGATAACAGGATGAAAGTAATTCAGACCACATTATCATGGTCATCTCCAAAGTCTTTGTACAACGCTGCTGTATTTTAAAAAAACTGTAACAACTTCTTAAAGGAAAAGGTTCTGATTCACTGCTGTGTTACTCTGGTTTTCATCCAGTGGAACTGCACTGAAATCAGAGTTACACTAATGTGAAATCAGGATAATGTAGTGAAGAATCAGACCCAAAATATTTCAGATTCATGTTGTGTTCAACTGTTTCACTAGTGTACATGAAGGGTGGGGGGGCTTAGGGAGCTCCCTTTGATAATCTGCGGAGCAGTCAGGCATATTTGCCTGAACTCTGTGGAGCGTGCAGATTGCTATCTCCAGGCAAGTGGGGCTGCAAGACACCGTCAAGGAGGTGAGGCAGGAAAAAAGGTCATGGCCTTGGTCCCTGTGCACAGAAGAGAGTACTGCATTTTCATAAAGCCATGTAGCAGTACAGGCATTCTGCAGTCTACGTGCTTGGGCATTCTGGGAAGAATTCTCCCTCAAGGAAGAATTCTTCCTGTAGCAACCCCTGGGGTGGGCAACACACAGCTGTGTTTAAATGAAACAGAGCTCATACTAACTAGACTCAGCACTTGACTTTTCACAGTAACTCATCTGCATGCCTCCTTTCTTCCTGCCCCTGTGGTTAGAATGATCTTCCTCTTCAAACACACTCTTCTGACACTTTCCAAAAATGATCTTCCTAATAATTTCTGAACTCCTTTGATCTGAACTCTTTTCCAGTGTCTGCATGGCACTTATAAGCTCTTTGGGAGAGGGACCTGGTCCTTGGTGTGTTTGTAAAAAATACTCTTACAACACTCAGTAATAGTAATCACAGAAAATAAGAAATATTGAATTGTAACCAAGGATGAATGTGGCAATCGTATACTAGATTCTGGTGTTAGCTGCATTGCTCTTCTTCTGGGAAATAAACTCTCTAGCTGCAGTGGATGAAGATAGCTATTATAGATCTTTTACCAACAGCTGTGCAAATTCAAAATTTTGCTTTTCAATGAATATTCAATACAACATACTGTGAATAACTTACCTTATCTCCTTTGAAGCCATCAATACCCTCGGGACAGTAAAAATAATAAAAAACATATCATTAAAAAAGGCAACTGATAACACAGGTGATAAGGACAGTCAAGATGTTTAGTAGAGGCAAACTTAAGAAAATGACCTATTTTCATGAATGCATGGGTGAGTAACCTTGGTTGGTTCTGATGCACAAGGATGAATTTCATGCCTTGTGCGCCAGACTGCAATCTCAGAAGAATGGATTTGTTGTTGGAAAGTGGCCCAGCCTACCAGCTGGGATTTCAAAATTATTATAAATTTGATTTGTGCGGCCTGACTTTTTTGGGCGTGTAGGAGGACTTTTTAAAATAGAAAAAAATATATATCTTTAGAGGGGAGCAGATTTTGTGCCAATGACAGTGCTCCACTTTTATTCCTTGTTTATAGTTTACCTTTGATATAATTTCTGTAGAGCAAATCAAGCACTAGCGGTTAAAGCACGAATCCCGGGTTCTGCTTCTGTCATTGACTTACCTTGAGTAAGTCACTTAGGCTTACATTTTTAAAGAGTATTTTCTAATGTTGGGTGCCTCCTGTTTTTGGATGCCCAGCTTGAGACACCCAAGGCCTGATATGCAGAAAGTACTGAGCATCCACAACTTCAACCAAAGCCAGCAAGAACTGCAGGTGTCCATCACCTGTGAAGCTCAGAGCCAATGTGTTTCAAATTGGGCCCCCAAAATCAGGTCACTTTTGAAAATGTTCTCTTAACCTTTTCACTCAGTTTTCCAGCCAGTGGGGATACTAATATTATCCCACCTCACAGGTGCATTGTGGGGCTTAATTAATTAATATATCAACAACTGTTAAGGGTTTTAAGCTTTAAGGAATTAAGGGCTTTATATGGTAGAAATGCACATTATGCTTAATGTTACCACTTACTGGTTTGCCCGGAGCACCTCCTGGCCCTGGAGGCCCTGGAAATCCTTGTTCACCCTGCGAATAATAAACGTAATTGTTACAAAAGCCACTGATCCATTTTGTTTATTTATCCATGATTAACTAGTCCTTTCCTGTGCTCTTAAGAGTATTACAGAATATTCAGTTTCCTTTACTGTAAGCATAGGCGTAGTTTGACTGTTATATCTGGGTTGGCAAAGTGAGCCCAGGCACATGCATGCACATGTACATGCTGAAGCCAGTCCCCTTGGTTCGCTGGCTGTCTCCCCGCCACCTTAAGTGGTACCTGGGCTGCTGGTGGTGGTGGGGAGGTGGGGACGGTGTAAAGGGGGAGTCCCAGCTGCTGCTGGCAGCCACTCTGGCACTGGCTGCTGCAGTGAAGTCGCTGCTCTGGTGCTGCTGCGGATGCCTCCCTGCTCGGGCTGGAGCTGCTGCTGCCCAGGGGATGCCACATGCCGGGTTCCTGCTTCCCCCTGCTCATTTCCATATCCCCTTCTCTTCCCCCTGCCCCATTCTACCCCCCCTTCCCCACTGTCTCTTCTCCTCACCCCACCCACTCGGTCGTCCGTCCCCCTGCGCGGGCACTCATGGTTGTAGAGGAAAGCAGTGGGCACTAGGACCCAGGAGGCGGCATTCATCTGCTGAAGGAGGACCCAGAGCATAGGAGAAAAGCTGCTTCCCACCAGCTGAAAAGTGCTGGGGGGGCAGAAGGGGAAGAGCAGTATGGGAATGACTAAGCCCCTTTCTCCCCCGACCCCAGGCTGATTAGAGCAAGCCCCGCAGGGCAGCTCAATGCTTGCAGAAATGGGGAGGAGAGGAGTGGCGCATGACCCTCCCCCCGATACCTCCCCTCTGTTTGGGGGGACAATGCCCCCCTGCACCACCCAAACTATGCCTATGACTGTAAGGCTAGCTGAAAACTATTTTGGGGTCAAATAAAATGAAAACTTGAAATAAAGTGATTAACTACAGGCTTTAACTTTTCCTCAGGCTGCAATTCAGGACTCATACCCATACCAAGAATAGAGGCCCAAAGCACAATACAGAACATAGAATTTCAAACTGCTGAGTGAAATTGCTTATGATTATTCCACTTCCCATCATCCTGCATCTTCAGGATAGGTAAAAACAACATAGAAAACAAAGAAAAGATTGTCACACAAGTACTTGCAACACTTTTGCTTTCCATGACTATTCTTGTGAACATAATTTCTCTCCGATCAACCAGTGAAGTTGCAAGCTGCAACAAAAGAACTCTGCCGTGCATTTGAGAAAATGCTTGAGAATGCTTTTGGGCAGTATTCACTGATTTTTAAGCTTAGCTCTTGGCAATCCCCATTATCATCACGTTCTACTTGATCCCTACCTTTGGACCATTGCATCCTGGAATTCCTGCACCTCCAGGCGGACCAATGTTTCCTGGTTCACCCTAAACAAGTTCAAAATTGACAGAGTCTTGTTACTGAACATTTATATTCCCCTGTAACTATACTGAAATAGTTTACGTGGATACAGTATCTGGATGGATGGATTACAATTTGTTCTTAAACCATTATGGTGAATAAGAATTGTTGATACCAAGATTGTAATCTTTAGGTTAATTGATAGAGACAATGCTGACATTGACATTAGGTTGGGGAATACTGAAATGCTGTATAAGTAGAGGACTTGGGGTATGCCTTCACTACCCGCGAGATCGGCGGGTAGTGATTGATCTATCAGGGATCGATTTATTGTGTCTCGTCTAGAAGCGATAAATCAATCCCCGAATCGATGCCTGTACTCCACCTCAGCAGGAGGAGTAAGCGGAGTTGGCGGGGGAGCCGCCGCGGTTGACTCGCCGCTGTGAGGACGGCCAGGTAAGTCGAACTAAGATACTTCGACTTCAGCTACGCGAATAGTGTAGCTGAAGTTGCGTATCTTAGTTTGAAACACCCCCACCCCTCACCCGTCCAGTGTAGCCCAGGCCTCGGTTTATCTAGTTTTATTTTACTTACTGGAAGACCTGGGAGACCTGAAAAACCAGGAAATCCTAGCATTCCCTAATGATACAAAAAGAAACAGAGAAAGAATAATACAAATTAATAGGAAAAATGCATGCAATACATTTTTTACTCCATTTGTAAGAACAATAAGCATTAACAGAAGGTAGTCTATCAGGGGATTTTTATATGACTACTACACTTTACCTAACTATTCCATTGGTACACCTCATATGACTGTAAACTGTTACATGGAGATTAACAGATTTTAAGGCCAGAAGGGATCATTATGATCTAGTCTGACTCCTACATAATACAGGCCAATACTTCACAAACACATGCATGAAATCTCATATATGCAGCACAGCAAATTGGAAAACAGCAGCTACAGTTCTAAAAAAGGAAAAAATGGGAGTTCAGTGCCACATTTTTCAAAATATAGTAACATAATGTGGTGTTTTTGTTTGATTTTATAGAAAAGGCAGTCATTAAATCACTTTAATAATAAACAGGATACATAATACGTTAAAAGTTTGCTTAAATATATATTTACCCTTTCACCTTTGGGTCCGACTAAACCTATCAGGCCTGGAAAACCCTAAAACACCAAACAGAAAAAAAAAACATGTATGAAATCTTTGTGCAATATTTATAATGCCAAGATCAGAACACACAACTCATTTATTTTGTTTTTATTGTTCACATCCGTGCATTAAAGAAATTAACATGAACAAAAATTCACAACAGTTGGTACAAATCCCAGCCTCTACCATACCCTCTGATTATTCAGAAGGTATTTATCCCATTAGAGGCACAAAAAACCCCAACAAAAAACAACAGTGCTATTTGGGGAGGTGGTCACTGAGAGAGTTAAGTCTCAAGTCATTTAAGGCTTTATAGACAATATCCAGCACCTTCCATTGCACCCAAAAGGGAACTGAAAGACTGCAGGGGCTAGAATACTGGAGTATGTGTGTTTATACATTACTTTGAGGCCTCAAAGTAAAAGTAAACAGAATGCATTACAACAGTCCACCCAGGAGATAGCAAAGGATTGCATAACAGTGGAGAGGTCCATGTTGGATAGGACCATCCTTATTCACAAACATTCCTACTGGAGTTAATATTTGTACTTTTGAGTCACTTCCCCTTTGATAAAAGTGCATTTGTTCCACTTAACATTTTTTTAACCAGTTGAACAAAATACCTTTGCAACATTCTTGCAAACACTGCATGGATTTATACCAAATATTGAAACAGTATCCAAACAAAAATTACAAGGAGGATTTATTTACACACAAAGTAATTTGTTGTTTGAGGAGGTGATTTCTTGATAACAGAACTCTTTGTCTGAGACAAAATAAAATGAATTTTTAATAAACTAATTAAATAATTGTGAATGTTTATTCTTTCCACTCTTCCAGGACACAGTGCAAATCCCTATGCAGCTTGACACTCTTATGAATCAATGAGAAGAGATCATTGAAGAGGCTTCCTTCTTCTCCTTTTCCCACTTTTCTTTTGTTTTATTATTTGTCGTAGCACCAGTTTGGTTTTATGCATTTCTCATGATGATAGATATAGTTCTTGGATAGCAAATTGTTAAGAAATCACTCCACATCACAATCAGTGGCTCAATGTTATTGTGTTTGTCCTGTATGGATAGTCTTTACACACACACTGCTCTATTGCATTGAATATAAAATTAAAATATTACATATAAAAACATTCTGATTAAATGACGGGCTGCAATAATACCAACTGTAAATAGAGAGGGCAAAATTTAGAGGTGATGTGTAAGAGGATGACATTAGATGCAATAGATGTTATTGTGGTATTCGGGGAATGTGTCCATACAACTTATGAATTCTGGTTAATATTGTGAAGTCACTGTTATGAAAATTATTGTATCATGGAATGAATGCCTCTATGACTATGTGTATACACCATGGGCTGACAGGACCTGTAGCAAATACACACCAAACTAAGCACAATGGAGAGTACTTAACTTTAATGACTGCACTCTGATCTATAAGCCACCTCCTCCAGCTTGTCTGTTTCAGGTATTGGTGGTGGGACATATAGAGACTCACAGGGCCACAAAAGAAGCTTTAAGCAGGAGGAAAGAAGGGGACGGACCAGCCGAGGTGAGAGAAGCCTAGCTGGGGAGAGAAGGCTCCATTTTTCAGAACACAAGCCGTGCGCTGCAGCAGAAAGATCCTGGATGCCCCAGATCACTATGACCAGAACCCAAAGAGTGTGCTGGAGTGGTGAGGAAACTGAGGCAGGGAAACTCATGTAGGGTTTATTGTTTTGGTATAGACCTGTGTATTTCTGATGCAGTTAAATGCGATGGTGTTAGAATCCTGTGCAAAGCTTGTGCACGTTGTATGTGTAACACCTACCATGTATCCCTTGAAGTGGTAAACTGTGGGTTCAGAACTCCCCAGGGCTGAAGCTCTGGGAAAGGGTGTATTTAAACAATGAGGGAGTCTGAGTGGTTAGCTCTGATTCCAGGGGCTTAGCAGTGGGCTGCATGTTTGCATCTCTCAGGATGGGGTGCTAGACAAAGGATCTGTACCCCAAGAGTGTGTCCGGAGGCCTCAAGACTGGAACAGTATATGGGCTCTGTTCAGAATCTAGAGGCTTAAACACACACAGCAGTGTGGTGAGTGAGTGTCCAGCAGCGGGAGCTTGACTGGACCTGTGACAGCCATCATGCTGTTGTAAACTCCCTTAAACTTAGGACTTCTTTATATCTCTTTAAACCTCTTAATGTTGTGTAAGTTGAACTTACACCTTCTTCCAGCTCCTCATTGTGTAAGTCCCAGCAGGAGCTGATCTACTTCAACAGAGACATTATGGCACATTCCTGTTAGTTGTTTTGCTACATCCCTCTCTGCTAGCCTCTTGGCGTGAATGTTACTTAGTTACACTGAAGGAGCCTGATTAAAAAAAATAATAATAATAATTTAAAAAAAAACCCTCATGGAAAGTTTTGACAAAAAACAAAAATACCCTTTGATTGACATTTTCCACAGATATTTAAGTTTTCTGCCAAAAACTCAAAACCCAAAAGTTTTCAGCAGAAAAGCTACAGAGTCTATAGAAAGCAATCACTTTTTGCAAAAGAACTGTTCAGTATAGAAAATCAAAAAACAGTTAGAAACAGTTTTGATGGAAAATTTCAGCCAAGCCGTATCCCTCTATTACACCCAGGATATGACTACACTAAAAACAAAACAAACAAAACCCTGCAGCTGCAAGTCTCAAAATCTGGGTCAACTGACTTGGGGTCTCGGGGCTTGCACCATGGGTCTAAAAATACAGGCGTTCCCACTTGGACTGGAGTCCAGGCTCTGAGACCCTCCCCTATTGCAGGGTTTCAGAGGTCGGGCTCCAATCTGAGTGGGAACGTTTACACTGCTATCTTTAGACCCACAAGTGAATCCCATGAGCCGGAGTCAGTTGACTGGGCTTGGAGACTTGTTGCTGTGGGTTTTTTTGCAATGTAGACGTGCCCTCAGTACGCAAAATTCAGAGGTGATGTATGCAGTGGGGACATGTAAATGATACAGTGCTGCAGTCAGTGGGTGAGAGTCAAAGGGCTTGTCTATACTTAAAATGCTGCAGCGCTGCAGCTGAGCCACAGGCGCTGGCTTCCTCCGGGTCCTGGGGGTGCTCAACCTCCCTGCTCCTCCCCAGGCCCCGCCCCCACCTGACCCTTTCCCCCAAGCCCCCACACCGCCCTATCTCTTCCCGCCCCCACTCCACCCCCACCTCTTCCCACCCAGTTCCAAACCTTCCCCCAAGCATGCCCTGTCATTGCTCCCCCCACGCCCCCTGCACACCACGGAACAGCTGATTGCGGTGGTCGGGAGGCACTGGGAGGGAGGGGGGAGCTGGTTGCCGGTGGGAGCACCCACTAATTTTTTTCTGTGGGTGCTCCAGGGCTGGAGCACCCATGGAGTCAGCGCCTATGAACTGAGCTGCTGTAGCACTTCAGTGTAGACACTGTTAGTGCTGATGAGAGAGGTTCTCCCATCAGAGTAGGTAATCCACCTTCCCGAGAGGTGGTAGCTAGGCTGATGGAAGAATTCTTCCATTGACCTAGTGCTATCTACACGGGGACTTAGGTTGGCATGTGGATTTTTCATACCCTGGAGCAATGTAGCAGGGTCGATCTAATTTTCTAGTGTAGACCAGCCCCAGTCTATGAAGCAATATAATGAGTAATGTCAGAGTAACAAGCAAGGGGGGAAAGCAGAATAAGACATAGTTCTGTAGCTATGTGTCATTTACTCTTATTTGGACTCCCCTCTGAATATGGTCCATAGGCTCTAGTGCTAGTCATCAGGCAGCAGAAGTGTTATGCCTCTGCTCTTATCAAGTACTTTCAGTAACTAGCCAAGCAGCAACTCTGTAGATCCTGACTAAGTATATTTTACAACATTTCTGAGCAAAATTGTAAACTCTGAAACCACACACACACACATACACACACACAAGTCAGCAACCTACCGTGGGTCCCTGAGGCCCTGGAGGTCCCTCAGGGCCGTGGAAACCTGTCTGGCCAGGTACACCTTGAACACCAGGAAATCCTTTTTCACCCTGCAAACAGCATAACAAACAAGTCCTTAGAACTATCCCTGTGTTTTCCTTCTGATAATTTATTTCAGAGATACTAATTATTTGGGGTACCTCTTAGCTTTTATTTGCACCTCTGTGTTTAATCTTATTGTAAAGCACACAGATTAGCTGGCAGAAGATGTGGTCTTAACAATGCAGCTGACACACATTTCTTGCAAACAACTCTATATAATTTGCTTAGTTTCCACCAGCCCCAGAATTCTGATCCAATGAAAAACTCCAAAGTCCCAGTTGGCAAAACTGATAGCTGCTCCTGTGTAACTGGGTGGGCAAACCATTCCATTCCACTCCACTCCATCCCCATATGTGAACCATGTAAAGAAACAAACTATTAGTGAAATATAATGTAGCTGTTTAGGTAGCATAAAATAGCTGTTTGCTTTAAAAAATGCTGTTTTTACTGTTCCAAGTCACATAGATGAAGCTACACAGCCAGTTTAAATGCAAATTTCGACTGAAAACTTTCAGATTAGCCTAAGGCCAAGTTCAGACAACTAACCCATGGCCAGGAAACACAGGAGGCTAAAACCACATGAGCAGAATAATAGGGTTAAATTACACTCTCTTTCTCTGTTGAATATGCTGGGGTTGCGAGGTGGACCATAAAGAAAGCTGAGCTGAACACAGCACTCCAAGGAGCACCAGTGCTATTCCAGCAGCAGTTTAGAGCCTTTATGCTAGTTCTACACCAACTTGAGAGGTGGCCATTTCCACCCACTTTTAGAACCCTTTACTCTGCCAGAGCAGCATTACATGGCCTCAGGGAAATGGAGAACTAGGCCACATAGTTTAAAACCATTTGATATTGTCATCTATAGATAACACAGGCCATTCACTGTCATACAACACAAGACTGCCAGACCATAGGTAAAAGAAAGTCAAAGAAACTTAGACACACATGTAAAAATACTCCCAGTCAGTTCCTTTTCAATACCACTTTTCATGAGTGCAGGTTGTTCGCAGTGGCTGATATTTTCAGAACCAGATACGGAGTTAAAAGTAGTTATGTGATTTTTAAAGGGGGCTTGAAGGATTTATTTTGGCTGGGTAAAGCTATTTAATACATTCTTGATCTGAAACATTTGGTCTCTTTGGATATGTTTACACAGCGACCAGCAGCGAGTCTCTGAGCCCAGCCCGACAGACTCAGGTTCATGGGGCTCATGCTACAGCACTGGAAGTAGCTGTGTAGACATTGTGGCTCGGGCTGGAGCTTGGGAGCCTAGGGAGAAGGGTGGGCTTCAGAGCCCAAGCTCCAACCTAAGCAGCAACATCTACACAGCTATTTTTAGTGTCGTAACACAAGCCCTGTGAGTCCAAGTCTGTTGCCCCAGGCTCAGAGGCTCATAAGATGGGCTGTGTACCCATGGTCCCAGTTTAGGAAAATATCCCTATTCATGACAGCACTTCAGCACAGGCTTAACTTTAAACATATGGCAACTCAATGGGACTTAAGCACATACTTAAGTGCTGTTCTGAATAGGGATAGAATTAAGACATGCTTATGTGCCTTCCTGAATCAGTGCCTATGTGAATAACATAAAGTAGCTTGGCATGACATTTTGCCCTCCAAACACGCATAGAGTCTCAGAAAAAGTTCCAGCCACACCAATCTTTCTCGGTACTGTTAGTAGAAGGAATTCTTATTTTAAAATTATCAATGTACGTAAAAATGTTTGCTAAGACACAGAAAGTATGAAGATGTTACATTAACACTATTTTTTATCATAATTACTTATATTGGCATCTTACAAAAAAGTTGGCTGTAGGGGGGAGGAATTTGAATACATATGCAAACCATTCATAAAATTAGTACAGAAATTGTCATTGAAGATAAGTATTTTATGACAGTTTACATCAGAGCTGCATTTGAGTTAAAAATAACAAAATATGGATTTAAGCTCTTTGGGGCAGAAAAAATAGGCAAGAAGTAATACCAAATACTAAATAATAATAACAAAAGTAACCAGAAACATATAAGCTAGGACAGAAGGAGGGAGTGGCTTATTAATTTTCTTGGAGCAAATTTTCTCATTACTTTATAAAGATGCCTTTGAAATGGAGTTTTGTTTTAAGGTGGATGAGTATTCCAGAGTTTTAAAATGTAATAAAAATGAGGTTTCATTCCCAATGGAATTTGTGACCAATTAATAATTTTGTTTTAAAGCATCGCCTACCTCCATCATTGACAAGTCCTGGTCATCGTGTTATTAAATTCACATGTAGGAAGAGTACAAAAGGAAGGAAATGTAGTAATGTTTTGGCTATAGACAAGTGGAAATCTCTTAGTCTAACCACCCCTTTAAAAACAAATACAGATTTTTAAGTGGGCTCTGAAATGCAACAAAATTTAAATAAATAAACAAGGCCAATTATCAGCTGGAGTAACTCCTGAGTCTTTGGGCTAACCCCAAGAGATATGGACTGTGTTATAAGGTATCTGTGGATTTTGTATCACAGACGAACATAACTTTCGAAAATGAGTAGTTTGGTTACATTTAAGAGACAAGCTGGGTGAGTTCATACCTGTTATTGGACCAACTTCTGCTAATGAAAGAGACAAGCTTTCGAGCTTACACAGAGCTCTTCTTCAGATCTATGTAAACTCAAAAGCTTGTCTCTTTCACCAACTGAACTTGGTCCAATAAAAGATATTGCATCACTTACCATGTCTCTCTAATATCCGTGTTCAACATGGCTACAACACTGCAAACAGCAACGGTTACATAAGAACATAAGAATGGCCATATTGGGTCAGACCAAAGGTCCATCTAGCCCAGTATACTGTCTTCTGACGGTGGCCAATGGCAGGTGCCCCAGAAGGAATGAACAGAGCAGGGAATCATCAAGTGATTTAACACATTTCAAGGAAGATAGGAGAAAAGAGATAATAATGCAATACCAAGATCTGCCACTGGATGGGGTACAATACTAACTCATACGGAGAAATTTAAGGACTTGATCTTTCTTCATTAAGCTTGAATATCTTGCCACAGAAACAAGTTATAAGAGTGATCCCCTCTATTGTTTCAGGGACCCACAGCTGAATCCAGACACAGCTTATTGCCCTCTGCTGATTCACCTAATGAACCTGCTCCTCTGACTGGCTGAAGGCTCCAGCAGACATATTCTTAAACCCTGATGCAGGGCTGGGACTCTAGCTATTCAATAGAATTCCATGCCTGCATATGTGCTCCCGGCCGAGGGTGATCCTCTTTCCCAAAGTGAAAATGGGACAACAGGTGGGGCTGGCCCAAGCCCCCCGACCAGGCTTGCCCGAGCTTCCCTCCCCACAGGGCTAGTCCGAGCTGCTTGGCGTCACCACTCACCCAAGCCAACCAACCTGAGGCTGACAGCCCGGGCCCTGCTGCCTGGTGCCGCCACTTGCCTCCCCAAACATTCCTCTGCACCCCTCTACTGGGGGCATACCCCACTTTGGCACAACTGGGCATTTGTCCTGTTTGCTCCTGCCAATGATGATCAGTTGGCAAAAGCAAATGGGACAAATACCCAGCTTTACCAAAAAAGTCAGGATGTCTGGCACGGGACTTAAAAAGGAGACTGCCCCAGCCGAAATGGGACGTATAGTCACCATACCCCTGCCCCAGCTGATGCTCTGGCTCTGACCCTGAGCTCCTCATTCCTGGATCTCGGCTTTGGCTTGCTCCCTGGACTTGATAACTCAGTTCTTGATTTGGGCTCAGGCCAGAACACCTGGTCACCTCTGCTCCAACCACCAGGCCAGCCTCTTGTCCTGACCATTGGCAAGGACAGCCTGGTTCTTAACATACTGAGCAGTAGCCTTATCTGTTGAGAACCTTGCTCCTTTTTATGTGATGTTATTGGCTTTATTCTAATTCTTATATTTTGTAGCTGACAGATCAGCTATGGTCTTGGAAGGTTCTTTTAACATTCTTACCATTTTTAAAGCATGTTGAATTATCTGATTATGCTGACCCTTCCTTGCTCATGAGTGAGGATATTCAGAAACATCATCAATGCAAATCACTTAATGATTAGCTACTTAATGTACAGCCGAATCCACAGACAATTACAGTAACTCCTCACTTAACGTTGTAGTTATGTTCCTAAAAAATGCAATTTTATGTGAAATGATGTTAAGTGAATCCAATTTCCCAATAAGAATTAATGTAAATGGCGTGGGGGGTTAGGTTCCAGGGAAATTCTTTTCGCCAGACAAAAGACATTATATACATATACAGTATATGTTTTAAACAATTTTAAACAAACAGTTTAATATTGTACACAGCAATGAATGACTGTGAAGCTTGGGTGAGGTTGTGGAGTAAGAGGGTGGAATATTTCCCAGGGAATGCCTTGCTGCTAAATGATGAACCAGCACTCGGCTGAGCCCTCAAGGGTTAATATGCTGTTGTTAATGTAGCCTGACACTCTACAAGGCAGCATGGACTGAGGCAGGAGGGAGGAAACACAATAGATGCAGGGCAGTAGCTGCAAACACTTCCCTGAAAAAACTGAACATGAGGATGAGCCCACGCTATCCAGCGGGGCTATCCACCACTCCCTCCTCCTGACAGCACATGCACGGCTGCACAGGTGCTGACTTTCCAAAGTGCTGGGAGGTGCGTGCATGAGTGAGAGAGAGAGAGAGAGAGAGAGACATGCACTGCCCCTTTGAGTACGCTGACCCCACTTCAAGTACGTTGTCCTTTTACGCAGATCAGCCAGTTCAGACAGGAAGCAACAGCTTCCAGCAAGCTCCTTCCATTCTGTCCCGGAGCCCTGTCCCCCTCCTCCGCTTTGTGGAGAGGGGGTACGGAGCGGGACATCCTGATATCAGCACCTCCCTTCCCCGGCAAGCAGGAAACTCCCAAGAGCAGCTCCAAGGCAGAGGGCAGGGCAGGAGCAGCACAGCAGTGGGGGGAGGGACAGCTGAACTGCTGCTGGGCAGCTGCCGAGCCACATACTTTACAGGGAATTTAGGGGAGCTGATGGGGGGGCTACTGGCCCCCTCTGGTTCTAATCCCCGCAAGGAGGGGCTGTTCTTCCAGAGAATCCTGCAAGCCGTGGACAAAGCAGGCAGCTGCTTTGTCCACGGGACAAAGGGAGCATTGCGCAACTTTAAATGAGCTTGTTCCCTAATAGATCAGCAATGTAACAACAAAACAACGTTAACCGGGACAACGTTAAGTGAGGAGTTACTGTAATTCAGAGAAGTTAGCAGTTGTTCAATTTATTCTTTTTTTTTCTTTTAATGGGTAGTTTGTGTTATTAGTCTCCCTTTTCTCAAAATGGCCCTTATTTATCTTGATTAAATCAAAGTTAGGTCAGACCGATTATAAACATGAAAAATGCTCATTTCAGGATTTTAGTGAAAGACAACAGCACCTATTATTTTTGTGGGTTTTTTTGAGGAGGTGGAACCTGGAGCAGCACAGCCTGAAAAATATATATTATTAATCAACAACTTCTCACTAGCTATTTTCAGGAGATTTTTCATTCAAATCGACCTTTCTAAGGCTACAGCCTGCAGTGGTCATTGTGCTATCAAATTACATACATTAAGGCCATTATGGGAGCCTGATTTGACTGACTGTTTTACAGCCCTGTTTCTGCAGTTATGTACCTGAGTACTTTATGGACTAATGGGACTACTCAGGTCTGTAAAGCTATTCATGCTCTGAAATGCTTGCCAGGCCGGGGCCAATGTCATTTCAATACACCGATCACCACAGTGTGTAGAAGCAGCCTGAACTCTACCCAGGATTTGCTTACAATGCTGCACTAATTTGTGAATAGGTTCAGCAGAGACTCAGACTAGCTTGAGCCACAGTCTCCTAAGCACAGCCATACCTGGTCAGATCAGTGGTCCATCTAGCCCAGTATCTTGTCTTCTGACAGTGGTCATTGCCAGATGCTTCAGAGGGAATGAACAGAACAGAGCAATTATTGAGTGATCCATCCCATCGTCCAGTCCGAGCTTCTAGCACTCAGAGATTTAAGGACAACCAGAGCATGGGATTGCATCCCTGACTGTCCTGCCTAATAGCTATTGATGAACCTAACTTCCATGAACTTATCTAATACTTTTTTGAACCTTCACAACATTCCCTGGAAATGAATTCCACAGGTTGATTGTGTGTTGTGTGAAGAAATACTTTCTTCTGTTTGTTTTAAACCTATTGCCTGTTAATTTCAGTGGTGACCTCTGGATCTTGTGTTATGTGAAGAGGTAGATAACACTTCCCTATTCATTTTCACCACCCCATTCATGATTTTATAGACCTCTATTTTATCCCCCCCCCAGTCATCTCTTTTCTAAGATGAGCCATCCCAGTCTTTTTAATCTCTCCTTATACAGAAACTGTTCCATACTCCTGTTCATTTTTGTTGCCCTTCTCTGTAGCTTTTCCAGTTGTAATATACCTTTTTTGACCATGATGTCCTTTGGCAACCAGAACTGCGCACAGTATTCCAGGTGTGGGAGTACCATGGATTTATATAGTGGCCATTATGATATTTTCTGTCTTATTATCTATCCATTTCCTAACGGTTCCTAACATTCTGTCATTTTTTGACTGCGGCGGTACACTGAGCTGAGGTTTTCAGAGAACTACCGCAATAACTCCAAGATCTCTTTTTTGAGTGGCAACAGCTATTTTAGATCCCATCATTTTGTATGTATAGTTGGGATTATGTTTTCCAGTGTGAACTACTTTGCATTTATCAACACTGAATTTCACTGGCCATTTTGTTACCCAGTCACCAAGTTTTGTGAGATTGCTTTGTAACTTTTTGCAGTCAGCTTTGGACATAACTATCTTGAGTAATTTTGTATCACATACAAACTTTGCCACCTCACTGCTTACCCCTTTTTCCATCACTGGTACAGTATTGTTCCCATTACAGATCCTTGGGGGATCTCTCTCCACTGTGAAAACTGACCATTTATTCCTACCCTTTCCCCCCTATCTTTTAACCAGTTACGGATCCATAAGACCTTCCCTCTTATTCCATGACTGCCTACTTCGCTTAGGAAGTGGGACTAAGTATACATTCTGACAGTCCAAATACACTATATCCACATATTAGCTGACTCCCTCAAAGAATTCTAATAGATTGGTGAGGCATGATTTCCCTTTGCAAAGCCATGTTCACTCTTCCCCAACATATCATGTTCATGTATGTGTCTGATAATTCCATTCTTTATTATAGTTTCAACCAATTTGCCTCGTACTGAAGTTAGTCTTACCAGCCTGTAATTGCAGGGATCGCCTCTGGAGCCTTTTTAAAAAAATCAGCATTACATTAGCTATTCATCAGTCATCTGATACAGAGGCTGATTTAAGCAATACTGTAGGTTATATATACCACTTTTAGTCGTTCTGCAGTTTCATATTTGAGTTCTTTCAGAACTCTTGGGTGAATACCGTCTGGTCCTGGAGACTTATTACTGTTTAATTTATCAGTCTGTTCCAAAACCTGCTCTACTAACACCTCAGTCTGGGACAGTTCCTCAGATTTTTCACCTAAAAATAATGGCTCAGACCTAATCTCCTCACATCCTCTGCAATGAAGACCAACGTAAAGAATTCATTTAGCTTCTTCTCAATGGCCTTATCTTCCTTGAGTGCTCCTTTAGCACGTTGATCTTCTACTGACTGTTTGGCAAGTTTCCTGCTTCTGATGTACTCAAAAACACCAAACAAACAACCTCTTATTGTTTGTTTTTGTGTCTTTTGCTAATTGCTTTCCCATTTTTTTTGTTAGCCTAATTAATTATACTTTTCCATTTGACTTGCAAGAGTTTGTTCCTTTCCATTTTCCTAAGTGGGATTTGACTTCAAATTTTTAAAAGATGTCTTTTTGCTTCTAATTGCCTCTTTTCCTCTATTTAGCCCTGGTGGGGGGTTTTGGTCCACTGATTGTTTCATCTTGTTTTTACTGAGGGTAGCCATATAGTTTGAGCCTCTGTTACGGTGTTTTTAAATAGTTTCCATGAAGCTTGAAGGCATTTCACTCGTGATTGTTCTTTTTTAATGTTCATTTAAGTAACCTCCTAATTTTTATGTAGATCCCCTTTTAGAGTGAATTGTTACTGTGGTGGGTTTCTTTAGTATTCCCCCCCCCCCAGGATGTTAAATTTAATTACAATTTGGTCACTATTACTGAGCGGTTCAGCTATATTCACCTCTTGGAACAGATCCTGTGCTCCACTTAGGACTAAATCAGGAACTGCCTCTCTCTTTGTGGGTTCCAGGATTAGCTGCTCCATGAAGCAGTCATTAATGCTGTCTAGAAATTTTAACTTTTCATCCTGTCCTGAGGGGACATGTACCCAGTCAATATGGGGATAGTGGAAATCCCCCATCGTTACTGGATTTTCTGTTTTTTGTAGTAGCCTCTCTAATCCCTTGAGCATTTCACAAATTACTATCGCCATTCTGGTCGGGTGGTCAGTAGTACGTTCCTACTGCTATACACTTAGTATTCTAGCATGGAACCTATGATTTTTCGAGTAAATAAACTCTTTGTTTATTTTTATCTAAAGTAGGTCTCTGTTGTGCAAACTGTGAGGAGTTAAACTCCAGTGCACGCTGTAAAGCCCATCTTTCTTCCTTGGGCTGCAGAGAGCTGGACAAGCTGGGGAGTGGAGACAGGGGGCTCTGGAGGTGATTTTGTTGGTGGTGTGTGATCTGATTTGCACCCCATACCAGCCCTGACATTTTAATGAGGGCCTCAGAAACAAATTAGATTACCTGGCATCACCCCTGAGAGGGAGGACCAGGGTTAAATAAGAGTGAAGCCCAGCGGGGGAAGGGCTGCGACCGCACTATAAAGACAGGAGGCTGAAAGCAGAAGAGGGAATTGTAGGGGAAGGAGGCTGCCGTCACTTCCTGGGATAAGGGAGGTTGTCAGAGACAAGAAGGAAGTCCAGGGACAGAGTAAACCCTGTGATCCTGCCCTGGAGTAAAGTGTGTAGCAAGATGCTAGGAGAGGGTAAAGTAGCCACAGGGAGTAAAGTAGGCTCCATAGTAAACCAATAAACAGTCAAGGGACAAGAGAGGTGCTGGGTAAGAAGGAGCTCAGGGAAACAGCAATAGGGATGGGGACTGAGCAGACGTGGACTGCTCATTATAGGAACCTGGTGCAGCGGGTGGGCCCAGATTCACCTGCCAGTCACTGCTATAGAGGCATGGGGCTAAACACCACCCAGAAAAGCCATTTGGATAGCGGCCCTGTTCGACTTCCTAAACCCAGAAGGGCTGGACTAACTGGGGACCTGGCTGGAGGGCAAAGTTACAAGACAAGAGACTATTGCAGAGCGAGCAGAGAACAGAAGGGGGCACCTGATGCCACGAGAGTTACTTTCCCATATCTAGTCATGGGAAGTTGCACTAACAGTGAGTGGGAACCCTGTTGCATGACATTATTAAATCTTTGTTATATTTATGTTCTTATCAAGTTAGTGGTATCTGTGGGTGCTTGAAGAGTTCTGTGTAGCTCAAAAGTTTATACCTTCCACCAACAGAAGTTGGTCTAATAATAGACATTACCTCACCCACCTTGTTCTCTCATATCCTGAGACCAAAACAGCTCCAATACCACCACAAACAACTTTGGAAGATATTGAATTTTGCCACTTAAAATGGAAACTTCACAACATGAAGAAACCCAGATCTGAAGAAGAGCTCTGTGTATGTAGCTTAGGGAAGTCACTTATCTGGTTTCATACGGGGAGGGGGGGTACACTTTTTGGCTGATTTGTCCCGTCTGGTACTGGAACAAAACTGGATACGGTTTTGTCCGGTACCTGATGGGGATGCCATTTTGAAGAGCATCTTTGAAGAGCATGTTCTGCCCCTGCTGGTGGACAGTGCATGTGAGGTCACGCTAGTGGGGACGGGTCACGCAGGCAGGGGTAGGCTCATGCCTTTCCCAGAACTGCTGGAAAGTCCAGTATTCCAGGAATGCACAAGTAGCCACCTTGGTGTAGCTTGAAAGCTCATGCCTTCCCCCAATAGAAGTTGGTCCAATAAAAGATATTACCTCACCCACCTCGTCTCTCTCATATTGTGATAATCAGGGTCCCTACCACACAAGGGGAGAAGAACTCCAAAGAATAAACAACCGAATCAACGGTTTGTATACAGTGTTATTCTATCTAAATGTGTCAAGTAAGGCCTTTCATGAAAGCTGGTAATGTTCTGAACTTGATGGCCATTAAGAGATATGTAAACAGGTTATGGTTATAAACATATGCATATATAGGGGTGTGTGCGTGTAGAACATTGTAATTGTAACTAGGATGTAACTGCAGCATTGCCTTGCAGCTTGTGGGGAAGCTATCAGGGAGGGAGGCCACGCAGGCTAGTTGTTTACATGAAACTAACTCCAAGCACGTACCATTGTACAACCTAGAGAAAGACAACAGTGGACCATTAAAGTTAATGAAAAGACACAAATTGAAAAGAAAACCCCAGTCTTGGTAAACTAAAGGAAGGAGGGAGGTCCCTCCACCACACACATATTGTGTAACCATGAATTACCAGTCTGAGAGAAAAGAGGAATGGGCGGGAGAGGGAACCCCTGAAAACAGTTTGAAGGGAAGACTATCCAGAAACTGGATGCCAATATCTAAGCGGCGTGCTGTCCGTGGAACATTGAATCCCCACTAGGACAGACAGCATGCTGGGAAACTGTTCCGAGGCAATAGCTAACTTGTGTTAGAAAAGTTAGCGTAATAGAGAAGTGTAAAGCCTGAGATGGCATCTTTATGTTTATTTTCTGTGTAACTGGTCTGTGTTTGCTCTCCCTTACTATTTCACCTTTGAATCTCTGATTTTTCTATCGAATCTTTTTGTTTATTTTTACCCCATACAGGTCTCTGTTGTGCAAACTGTGTGGAGCATGTGTGCCCAAGTGAACTGATAACTGGGGGCAGGTTTCACTTCTTCAGAGGTGACAAACCAGAGGGGAAAAGTCCATGTGTCTGGTAGTTAAGAACTCGGGGAGATGGATTTGGGCAGAGCCTAGACTGGAAAAGTTGTTGTGGTCACCCTGCAAGGATAACTAGGCTACTGGAAGCCAGGGTTGAGACCTTCATGCTTGCAGGCCGGCCACTGGTCAGGGCTCTGAGCCACAGCAGCATAGCATTAAGGCACCCAAAGTTACAAAGCAGGTGGTGACAGAACCTCTTACTGGTCTGGGTAATCCCCAAAATGTCACACGCATACTGGGATCAACACAGCTACAAAACTGCAAACTAAGAGTATGTCTACACTGGAAACTTCAAAGCACTGCTGCAGGAACGCTCCCACAGCAGCGCTTTGAAGTGCGAGTGTGATCGCGTGCGAGTGCTGGGAGAGAACTCTCCCAGCACTCCTCGTAATCCACCTCCACAAGGGGATTAGCTCCCAGCGCTCGAAGCCTGTCTACACTAGTGGTTTAAAGCGCTATAAAATGTAAGTGTAGACAAGCCCAAACTCACTTGCCGGAGTCTGTTTAAGATGAACAGTTTGTCAAGAGCTTGGGAGGAGTGCTCTTCTGTTTTTAGTACTGTAGAAATCTGAATAACTTAGGCCTTGCCTACACTGCCACTTACAGCGCTGAAACCTTCTTCGCTCAGGAGCGTGAAAAAACCCACCCCCTTAGTGATGCAAGTTTCAGCACTGTAAAATGGCAGTGTAGACAGTGCACCAGCGCTGGCTGGGAGATATTCCCCTTGTGGAGGTGGTTTTATTACAGTGCTGGGAGAGCTCTCTCCCAGCACTGGAGCCGCGACTACAGAGCAGCGCTTTAACGTCGGCTGTGTAGATATACCCTAACTAAATGGAAAAGATTTTAAAACGTTTACATTTTTCCTAGTTAAACAGTGTGTACAGAGTTATTCTGAGAGGTGAATGTAAGGTAGTGAATCCATTTGAGGGTTGTTTTTACCAGAAATAGCTAACCGTTTGTACCACCACCCAGTAAATACATTCTGTTTATCATTCATATGTTATTAATTTGCACCAATGATTCATCTTTAGGGGAGTGGGGAAGGAACAGGGTAACATATTTAATCTCTTACCTTATTACCTTTCATTCCATCACAGTAGCAGTGGCTTTTACGTTTGCAGACACAACTCTGAAAAGAAAAGATAGGAACTTTACAATAAAGGGAATTAATTATTTCAATGTGCTGTCTGATGAAGGACAATTGCCTTGAAAATATTAGATCTATATGGTATTTAAATGAAGTAAAACAATTTCTAGGTAACATATCAATATCTATACATTGCACTATGTACAACAGTCATCCTTAGCACTTGAACACTAGGTAGTTACTCCTCACAACAGATCCATGAGGCAGGTAAAGGATGCTATCCCCATTTTTACAGTTGGGAAAATTGGGGCTAAGGGCACGTCACTCTCCTATGGCACAAAGGCAGTAAGTATCAGGGCTGGGACTGAAATTCAAGAGATTCTGGCTCAGAGTCATGGGCTGTGACCATTCCTGGTAGATCCTTTAGAAATTGAACATAGAACCAGAGCACAAGCACCAACTGTCCAAAGTGCCGGGGGGTGCTCAACCACGGGCTTTGTCCCAGGCCCCGCCCCCACTCCACCCCTTCCCCCAAGGCCTCCCCCCACCTCTTCCCGCCCTTGCTCTAGACCTGCCCCGCCTCTTCCTGCCCCCACCCTGCCTCTTCCCGCCCAGTTCGGGCCCTTTCCCCAGAGTGTGCTGTGTCCTCGCTCCTCCCACTTCCCCCCAGCCTTCTGCATGCCGCAAAACAGCTATTCGTGGCGGGTAGGAGGTGCGAGGAGGGAGGGGGAGGCACTGATCCATGGGGCCCGCCGGCAGGTGGGAGGCTCTGTGGGGGTGGGGAGGAGCTGATAGAGGGGCTGCCAGTGGGTGCTAAGCACCCACCATTTTTTCCTGTGGGTGATCTAGACCCGGAGCACCCAAGGAGTCGGCACCTATGAACCAGAGAAAGCGTAAGCCCCAGTCTACACTACAGAATTAGGTCAACATAAGGCAGCTTACACTGACCTAACTCTGTAAGCTTACACGGACCTAACTCTGCACTAAAATGCAGCTCCCAGCAATGTAACTCGTACTCTACACCGACTTAACTCCACCTCCACAAGAGGTGTAGCTCTTAAGTCAATTTACTTAGGTCGATGCACTGTCAGTGTAGATATTGCGTTGCTTACATTGACTGTTGCAGTTTTTCAGAAGCTGTCCCACAATGCCCCACTCTGGCAGTTAAATCAGTTCGAGCGCTCCTGGTGAGGACGCGAACTGCCAGAACAAGGAGCATAGTGTGGACATGCAAAAGCAGTTTAATTACTGTGGTGGCTGTATGTCTATGTAACTTAGGTTGACTTAATTTTGTAGTGTAGATTTGCCCTGCGGGAGAGTGTGTGATGGGGGAAGGTGGAATATAGTTCTAGGTTACAATGGTATTTTTTTCCTTTTGTCACAATCTAGTTACAAATGCTTTTTCTGACTTCCTCATGTTGCACCTACCTACCCATTCTCTGCCTCAGACCTCTGTACAGCATAATAACTAAGGGCCTGATCCAGTATCTGCAGAAGCCAGTTGAAAGATTTCTATTGATTTCAACGAGTGTGGAATCAGATCCAAAGTGCCCAATCACTTCTGTTGGAGAGATGGACACTGTCCAATACAGATATCATGAAGACACAGTATAAATTCTGCTGCTTATAAAATACACAAAAAATACACCTATAATTTCAGCCTCTGGTCTTCTTTAATCAACAAGGCTCTAAAGACAGTAAACTCTACAAAAAATAGTTTTCACCCATGAATTACTGGTAGAAATTAAACCCCTTTTTTTTTAAAAAAAAAGGACTGTGTTTTAAACTGGCCTAGAATAACTTGAAAACTTTAAATTCTTGAAGAGATTAGCAGGTGTGTAATAACTTATTGCAACCATGGAAGCACATTTAGTCTTGGTTATGGATTGCTATGTCTGTTCATTTTAAACTCAGATTTATAGCTATTTTTAATCTATACAAAATTGTTTTTCTACTGGAAGTCACTATGAAGATCATCTCAATTGTGACTGAGACACAATAAATAATATCTGCTAGATAATTGCAAGAGTAGTTTTTTTATAGAAGTATAATCAAAAGCAAAGGGAAGACGAGCTTAAATTTTTTGTCTTATAAATTTGTGCTTGGACAGCAAGTATTTGGAAAACTATAGAGATATGATTGTTATGAGATAGTTACAATGGAGCAAAAGGGAACAAACAGAGAAGCAGCATATCAGAACATTTTAATGGAGAGCTTTACACTGGAGACAGAGGGTAATTAATATTAACGAGCACAGCATTCCCATATCATGGTGATGAGTGCAAGCTGGTTAGACGGATGCCTTTATTCTCCATTTGACAGCTGCTCTCTCTTCCTAGGACTTTTTATTTTCTTTTTTGATTATGTTTAAATTCCATCCAGTCAGATTTTCTTATATTTGTACTTCCTAGAATTTTAATCAATTAGGATTCATGAATTTGAGAAGATCCAGGTCTAAGATTTCCACCCATGATATTAGAACTATGCCTGAATTCCAGAAGTGAGTGGGACCTTCTTCCACAACACCTCAACTAACGTTAAACTACAAAAATTAAACAAAAAGTGTTTCTCATACTGCACTTCAGTCATGTCCCAAACTGGCAGTACCTACAGTTGGGCCTCGATTTACATGGTGGTTACGTTCTTGAAGAAACACTGTTCAAATAGAAATTGCATAAAAAGATATCAAGGGTCTATGGGAAATAAGGGTTTAGGTTCCAGGCTCACACGATGACCTCCCTAATATATCCAATACAGGTTTTATTAAAAAAATTTAATGAAATTTAAACTTGCTACTGACCTTTACTGATGTTGAGGGTGAACTTAATAGGATGATAATACTGATGTTGTTGAAGTCAGAACTCCGAGAGTTCATCTGGGGTGTCTGGGGAGGCCAGGGAGTGTGGAAGAGTGGCATAGCCATGACGGGACACCTGGATGGGCCCCCACTTCGGGTGAGTGGGCAGGGGCAGGGGAAATGAGGCAGGAGGGATGGGTCAGGAGGGATTTGTACCGCCTCCACTCACCCTCTCCAGCCGGCCATGCGGGGGAGAGATGGACACTCTGGCTAGGGGCCACCCCCTGGCCCCAGGCGTGCACCCAGGGAGTAGAGTCAGGAAGCGGGGGATTGTGCCACTCTGCCTGCGCAGCGCTCCCCAGCTGGAATGCCGGGCAGGTGGAGTGGGGTAAGCCCCCGATCCCCTTCCAGGCAGGAGTGCCATGTGGAGCAGGGTAAGCCCCCGTTCCCCAACCCTGGTCCCTGGCAGGAGCACCGGGTGAGCATGACAATGCACACCCTCAATCCCCTCGCTGACAGGAGTGCTAGGTGGAGCAGGGTAAGCCCCCGTGCCTCGACCCCGCTGCCTGGCTGAAGCATGCGGCGGGTGGGTAGAGCAAGTGCTAGGGCTGGAGCAGAGCAGGCCTGGATGCTAAGTGGGTGGGCCATGGGCCACCCAGGCCCAACCGTGGCTAAAGAGTGGAGCTGGTGGCGGAAGACATGCAAAAAAAACTGGTGATGGTCAGTCGTTTGGTCACACAGACCAGCGTGGTGGAGGGGGTTTGGGGTGGGAAGCAACCAGCTGATTCTAGACACATCTGCACATCTTGGCGACCACGCTGCACCATGTAAAAGTGAATCCATACCGTGTACAAAAATAAAGGGTCACAATTAATTGAATGTGCATAACTGAAACTGTGCAAAAAAACACCATGTAAATTGAGGCCCGACTGTTATCAAAATTCAATGCAGAGCTCTGAATAGTAACACAAACTGACAATTTGAAGCACTTTCTGAACTGACATGGGGCCACAATGCAGGCTATAGAGTGTGCTGTGACAAAAGTTTGCAAATAATGAACATTTGGAGCATGAGTTGGATTTTTCATTTTATACTGTTTGGGTGGCTTTAATATTTTCCTTTTATCAAAAAGTTCAGCCTGCAGCCAACTAATATATGTCAAATTCTGATGTCAAGAATAGAACGCCTTCTTCGTGGTAATGTCAAATTAGGAAAGTCTAATAATAAATCACATGTATTGTACGGCTTGCAAAGTACTTAAGAGTGTGATCCTGACTGCGGTTCAATGCCTGTAATTCTTACTGAAGTCAACTGGAGTTGGAGCACCTAGCAGGACCAGCCTCTAAGTTACCTTGGTGAAGCTAGAAGTATACACTGTATATTTATAAGATAATTGCACATTTGGAATGTAGATGTATTCACAGCATAGTTCACTCTCTGATTCACACACAGGGATAACAGAAACTACAGAGTGTTATGTCAAAACTCACAGAACCATAAAATGTAGAGCTGGATGGGACCTGAAGAAGTCATCTAGTCCACTCCCTTTTGCCAGACCAAGCACACCTAGACCATCCCTGACAGGTGTTTGTCCAACCTGTTCTCAAAAACCTTCAATGAGGGGGATTCCACAACCTCCCTTGGTAACCTATTCCAGTCCTTAACTGACCTTATCATTAGAAAGTTTTTTCTAATTCTAACCTATATCTCCCTTGTTGCAAATTAAGCTGATTACTTCTTTTTCTACCTTCAGTGGATATGGAGAACAACAGATCATCATCTTCTTTGTAGTCCTTAACATACCTGAGGACTTTTCAGGTCCTCCCCCTCTGTCTTCTTTTTTCAAGACTAAACATGCTCAGTGTTTTTTCACTTTTCATTATAGGTCAGGTTTTCTAAACATTTTATCATTTTTGTTGCTCTCCTCCAAATTATCTCCAGTTTGTCCACATCTTTCAGTGTGTTGCCCAAAACTGGATACAGTACTCCAGCTGAGGCCTCACCAATTGCTGAGTAGAGTGAAACATATACTTCCCATGTCTTTATTATAGTACTCCTGTTGATAGACCCCAGAATGACATTAGCCTTATATATTTTTACTGTATTGCAGTAAGGAAAACAAAATAATCTATTATATGTAATATATAAATAAATAATATACATACTACTGACACTATACACTGCATATAATACAAATATAGGGTTAAACTGCATTTATCATGTTCCTTTGGCCACTTCACTTCTTACCCTTATTTATCCACCAAAAGCTTTTAGTGCATTGTTTCTTTTCTACTCTTTGAGAAAGATATTTTTAATGTATCCTTTATTTGTAATTTTTTTTTTAAAAACTGCTATGTACCTTCCCGTATGGCAGACGTTGTGGATCGGTTTTTCAGAGACAACAAAAGGAGAGAAAATGTCACATAGAATTTATTTTTTTTCATTTATAGTCTATAAATAAACTTTTGTTTCTAAATCATGCAAAACTCCAAGTGAAGCGAGGGCGGTATATTTTCTTAAGAGACACAGGCATTTAAGACTTAGTAATATAACATTTCCATTCGAATTCTGAAAAGAGAATTAGGCTATGTCTGCACTACACAGTTTTGTCGACGAAAGTCAGCTTTTGTTGAAAAAACAGTGGAGGCCTACACGCTGCATTTAACTCTCCTGCTATGCAGACATAATAAAGTCACCTGGATGAGAAGCACAGAGCTTTTTGCAAAGTCAGAGCGAGGTAGTGTCAGTGTAGACACTGCATTGCTTATATCACCCTAAGTGTCAGTGTAGACACCGTGTTGCTTGTCACCCTAAATGACCTCCTGAGGTGTCCCACAATGCTCTGTTCACCAGTTTGAACTCCACTGCCCTGAAGCCAGGCACACAGACATGCACCCCTCCCCCTTTAAACGCTGGGAATTTCTGAAATTCCTCTTCCTGTTCACTCAGCATGGACAGCTCACTCTGCATCTTCCCAGCTGACCCTGCCAGCTCCCCCCAGGAAATACGCTCCCGCCTGGAGTACACCAGAGCTGTTGGATCTGCTGGGTCTGTAGCTACAGCTAGAGCTGTAGGAACTTTTATACCTACCTTTGGTCCAAAGGCAGGAAATTTCACGAGAGTAGCTAATTTCATGAGATTATCATGAGACTGGCCAAGCACTGGGCTGCCCAAGAGACAATTCTGGCAGCTCTAAATTGTCCCCTTTTGAACAGTCACACACTGATATAAGACATGCATATTAAGTGACTCTGAAGAATGCTTGAGAAATGGTTGGGGAGGGATTTTCTGACATAATCTCTGGTTTTGTCACAGAAATAGTGAGTACTGGAATAAGATAAATGATTATTTAGAAAAAGTATTATATTTTAAAATTGCCACATGGATCCTTGCTGATCCTATACACAGTCAGTTACTGAAGACTTAACACAACTTTTTAGAAGGTGATTATTCTTATGTTTGGTGCAAAGTGACTTTTGTAAAGAAAGCTGCAAAGTAAATTGACACCAATGATGAATGACTGGTACAGAGATATGGCAGAAGTTTTTGCAGGTGAGCGGTTAGGGTCAGATTTACACTTTTTTTTTTAACTGATATCAAATCAATGAGTACACTAAAAGCTCTTTTTAATATCAGATGCTCAGTAAATACCTTTAGGAGTGTAATTTTCATTCTCTAAAGTAAAATTCACGATGTAGCAACAATCTTGCAATCCTTTGGCCAGCTGTCTTTATTCTAACTATTAACAGCTATTGTAAGAAAGGAAGTAAGCTGTAGAGTCTCTAAAATGAAATAAAATAGAAGGCAACAAAGTCTTCAGCAGATTCCTATCTTGTACATAAATACTGTAAAAAGAGGCAAGTTATGGCCTACAATGAGTATATAAAAACTCAACAACAAACTTGGTCTCAATCCTGCAACGTATGGTATGTGAGGGAATTGCTGCTTCGCCATGCCACATGCTGCAGGATCAGGGCCTTTGTTTTGTAAAACTATTGTAAATAATAACTGCACAGTACGTCACTTTCATTCAATGTCTTTTTACAACATTTCATACATACCTGCTCCAATCTATATCTGGAATTAATTAAAAAACTCACCCTTTAAGTAGGTGACATTCAAGCCAGACTCTTTTGGTAAACATGATGAGGGTATTTCTTCACTGCAGTATTAACCTGAGTTATTGACACCCGAATTAGCCTACCTCAAATAAGAATACAAATTAATTTGCAAACTGGACACCATTAAATTAGACTTGAATAAAGACCGGGAGTGGATGTGTCATTACACAAAGTAAAACTATTTCCCCATGTTTATTTTCCCCCTCTACTGTTCCTCACACGTTCTTGTCAACTGCTGGAAATGGCCCACCTTGATTATCACTGCAAAAGGTTTTTTTTCTCTCCTGCTGGTAATAGCTCATCTTACATGATCACCCTCGTTACAGTGTTTATGGTAACACGCATTGTTTCATGTTCTCTGTGTATATAAAATCCCCCTACTGTATTTTCCACTGCATGCATCCGATGAAGTGAGCTGTAGCTCAAGAAAGCTTATGCTCAAATAAATTTGTTAGTCTCTATGGTGCCAGAAGTATTCCTTTTGTTCACACTGCAAAATAACTCTCGAACTGCTGTATCCATGCTGATGCTGTGTTCTCACCTCATGTGAGGAGCTAAGAGTTCTGGGGCCATATCCCAGGCTTCTTTACATTGTAGTAAACTCTAGGAATTCTTTCCCAGTGAATTGTAGAAGAACTTGTCTCTCATTTCTGGGCACACAGGGGGATGTGTGGGAAGGGACCTGGATGACTAGCAGCACTTGCCTGGAGCTAGCCTTTAGATTGTAAGCTCCTAGGGGGAGAGATTGTCTATTGCTCTGTTTGTACAGTGCCTACCACTACAGGGCCCAACTCTTCTCCCCATGCACTTCCGTAACAAACTTGATTAATAATAAATAAATAATAATAATAGGCTGCGTTACTACAGTGTGGTTGTGTTAACAACTTACAAGCTCTAACTCAAGCTTTAGCTTATACACCCGCTAGGCAGCCAATTTGAGATACAAGCTCTACCATACTCAAGAGTTTTAGTGTGTGGACAAGGCATGATTTGGAGGCAAAACTCGAGTTATAACTCAGGAGTTAACCTTGCAGTGAAGAAAAGCCCTTAGGGCCTGATTAACTACTATGTTACTTCAGCTTTAAACCAGTATAATACACAGCTACCACCTATACCCACAAACTATTAATAATCTCTTCTGGAAGACTGAATATTTTAGTGAAAATGATGAAATAATCCTTTCTTAGCCCTGCATGGGAAGTACAATAGAGATCCCTTGTACTAAGCTAGGACTTGGGGAAACCATGAAAAAACAATTAAGTAATCTTCCTGATGCTCCAGGACTCAGCATCAGAGACAGGATTAGTACAGAGTTCCCACGCCGGTGCTCAAACCACTAGACTAGACCACACCTCTTTGCAGAGACAGCTGTAGAACTGTGACTGTCAAAATAGAAACAGAAACCCTGACTTTTTATCATTACAAATTCTTCTCACAGGATAAGACAACTCCAAGTTTAATCAATGCTACCATACCTTGACAGGGGTGGGGGTAAGCAGACAAAATGGTGGTCTATCATGGTTATTTTTTTCTCCCAACACTTGTATGATTAGTTATTTTCAATGTTCGTACCATTAGCATAGCCCCATGTTCTTGGATCTTCTATTTAAACGGATAGATTTGGGCTTATTTGACATTATTTATTAATTTGATGTTTTCATGAACTCTGTGGTTTGTGTTCCACTGTACTTACTGGATTTTTCACAAATAATGAACTATAAACACATGAAACTCTCTAGCAATACAAATTTGCATTTGCATAAGATTTTTCAGCACTACCTCCATGGCCATTGCAATTTTTATAGCAGAGGTAATAAGTATAATTATTTTTCCTATTTAGTGTATAATTATTGCTTTAACAAATCTAAGTCATGAGAATATAATAAAGCTTAGTCATCAGCTAACCATGTGGAATAAAGTGGTGGAAATGTCTAAACTTTAGCCTTAGGGATGCTACATATAAACTGAAAAATGTTCCTTTAGCATGTATGCAGATTTTATGTTTTTTCTGATAATCTTCCTACCGCAAATAAAATGTTGTATGATCACATATATCGGGTTTCAGCAGTGTCTGTATTAATACCATAGCAAATATGTGTTTGCTATACATTACCACAGCAAAAATAAATTTAAGTTCTTTTAATGGCTAGGTATATCTAATTTTTCTCTTAATAACTCCACTCCATCTTCCCAGTCATTAATATTTGTGCTTTATGGTGACACTTATTACATAAGATGACTCGAGAGGAAATAGGAACTGCAAGTTGTGTTGGTCTACCACTACAAACACTGCCTGCCTCAAACAATATATGGTGTTTAAATCTATTTTTTCTCTCTAATGAAATCCAAGGTCAATTCCCAAGGTGAAATCATATTTGATGCGGGTCCTCCTCGTGATATCCTTTTATACAGGTATTTATATATACAGGGTCTGATTCTGCTCAAACGTAAACTGGGTTTATACCTGTGCAACTCCACTACTACTGATGTACACCAGTATAGGAACAAAATCAGGCCCAGGATGTGTGGTTGGAGAACACCCAACACCTATCTCTTTCTCTCAGATTTTGCTTGGAGTTCATGTGTGCGTGCAGTGAAGGCAGAGGAGAGCACAATGGTCCTTCTTCCCAATTTACACAATCCTCATAAGGACAGGATAGAATTGCCATGGCTGTACTTGGAGGACCTCAGGGACCGTTCCCCCAAATGGCCACAGAAGAAGCAAGCCCATGGCTCTATACACCCAGTTCTTCTCTATGAACCAGCTGGCTGCCTGCCCTAGCAGTACTGAGCTACACCACACAAAGAGATGTAGCAGCAGGGCAATTCACAGCACACTATACACCTGCTAAGCTTGGCGTCCAGCTCTGGCGTGGGTCTCAGTTAACCCTGATAAAAATGATTAACATAATTTGCATGTCTTCAATCTCAGAGATGCAAAGAGGACATTTCGCTAGGTTCTACAGTGCCTAGCTTGAACCCTCCTGTATAACAGAAGATGAAATGAGCATAGTATTCGACCATGTTATTGCAAATTAAATTTAGATAGCTGTTAGATTAACCATACATCTACTCCACTTAGCCCAAGAACAAGACCATGTTCTCTTAATCTTTGCTTGAACAACATGTACTTCTTCAGAAAGTTGTTTGCCAAGTACATTAATTGAAGACATAATCCCATTTAATGAACATTATGTACACCAAAATTTACACTATCTTGATTTAAAAAGCAGAATCCCATTCTGGAATTTCCTAAACATGTTTTATCTATTATGATGCATGCCTGGAACCAAATATCAAAGAGGCACAAAATTAAGCTAACTGCAGTGTATAAAAATACTCCAAAAATATGATTGTCTCTTTTGTGCTACTTTATTGCTAAAATCTAATACTTCTCATCTTTTAGTGGTTTGCCCATTTCAATTTCCATTCATCCTAATTTATCATAAAATTAAATAGTAGTTACTGTTTCTTTAAGGTTTAGGAGCGAAACCTTCCTTGTCCAGTACTACCACAGCAGGTTTCCTGGATCAATATTGTGGCAATAGGGGGAGCAATCACAGAGGGGGAGGGAGGTTTTGGGTAAAGCAGTCTGGGAACTTCTTAGGAAACTGATGGTGCTGACTGATCTCAGGACCCCAGGCTGGAGTTCCATGAGTAATAGGCTAGAACCTCCTGCTCCTCACTATGGTAAGGGCTCAAGTGGGCACTTTTGAGGGGGTTACAGCCAGGCTCTTTTTCAGAATCAAAAGAGCAAAGCACTGGAAATTAAGGGGTTTTTATAAATAGCACCCTTCCAGAAAAAGGAAGCAGGTTGGAGCTGCTCCAACAGGGTCTCTCCAACAGGCAAGTGTGTATTTTATTCTATTGTGTATTCTTTGCAAAGACTTTCAGCAGATCCCTCTGACAATAGTCTCTGATGTACTTTTATTATTAGGGGGGAAAATGAAATGAAGCCCAGAGCAGGAGGAATTTTGTTACAAATCCCAGAGATATGCTTTTTATTTTCCTGTTGAGCCCGACACAGGCAGTAACAAATTAAAAGGAGACAATGTGTGTGAAGTTAAGTGTGATATACATATTTCAGTTTCTTTTCTCATTAACAAAGTTCATAATAGATTTCCTGGTAATATTGGAAGTTCACATATTGCTGATCCTACTCATGCCCACCCTGCTGCATTTAATATGACGGGAATTTTATAATAAAAAAAAATCAAGGCAAGATAGAATGGGCAGATAGTCCTGGCGTTGTATTAGTGGTGCTACTGACAATGTACCCTGCAGTAGTACCATGGGGTGCCAGTTATGGACCAAGGCACCATTGTGTTAGGAGCTGCACAAACACATAACAAAGACAGACCTCAGCCCAAGGAGTTTATAATCTAAATAGGTGTGCCTCTTCTCACTCTCATGTCTATCACAGAAACAGGAGGTGAATTCATGCATCAGTTGATGACACTTTCAGAATGGCTTAAGTGTTTGTTGGACAAAAGTTTCTTATTTAAACTCACTGTGGAGCCTTTCTGGTCAGAGTGAGCCTGCCTGTTAGGGAGTGAATGGGCGCTGCTGTAAAATCACCCTTTTATTCTCCTCTCACAATAGTTTTCCTGTTTGAGGGTCTTATTCTGCAGTTCTTGCTCAGACAGTTCCTATGGGGGTCAATCATAGAATTGTCTGAGCAGGAACAGTATAATCAAGAACATTTAATTTCACCTTTTTCCACCAAAACATCTGCACAGATGGAGGGGTGGATGGCATGGAGGATACTTGGCCCAGATACAGATTTATAGCCCCATTTTGACCAGTTTATGATTAATTTGACAACAATTTACCTAAAATCCTACAATTTATCAAGTAGTGTATGGGAATAGGGTGGTTTAGTAGTTTGTGAGCAATATATTGGTGCTTACTATCCTAGATTGTAGAAGCTGGTTAAAACCAGTCCGAACCGCAGTATAGCTAGGCCTTGCATGCCTGCCTATATTTAGCAAACACCATTTTTTTGGGACTTGACTATGCCCACATGGTTTCTTCATATTGTTTTTGTTGCATAAAGAGCAAAAGATACAACAGGCACTTATTACCTTTCAAAAAACAAAACAATACTGATATTGTTCTTTTTGTGTGCTAAGATAAATGGGCAAGATTCTTATCCCTGTACTCATAGCAATTAGCATCTTAATCCAGGTAGGTCAAGGTACTATTCAGTGTAATTAAGGGTATCAGAATCTGGCCCAAAGTGTTTAAATTGTCAGGCAGGTAGAGTTTCCAAAGGCTGTTCAGTAACCATGTATCCCAGGGAGTTCCTTCTCCAAGGTTTTTGTGCTTGAAATCACTCAAAGCAGAAAGTCCCATTAGGCTAAACAAATGTAGCCTTCAATAAGAACTATGTTAGAGAGTGTTCAAATAAATCCCCCTTTCTGGATTAGCCAAAACAGTCTCAGAGAATTTGGTCTTGTGGAAAAACTTTGGAGAGGTTTTGATTAGCTTGTTCTGCTGCCAACCTTTGTGCCGCTTCACCTCCTCACTCCTTTCCTAACAGGGAGACATTTTAAAAGAGCAACCTAATAACCAGGAACTATATCATCCAACTGGTGAAATGCAAAATTTTACTAACAAGTGCCATGCATAACATCACCTCAAACACTGTGCTTGAATATGGCATCCTCTTACTCCCCCATCCATTGTCCAGTGGGCGTAGGGGGTATTAATTTATATTGTAAGTCTTCTGGTTCAAGGACCTGTCTTTTTGCATGTCTATACAATTCCTACCATGCTTTTGGACACTATATAAATAACATTTTAAAAATGGGTCCCTAAAGGCCACACATAAGGAAAAAACAAGAGGCTATGCAATAGCATGCCATACCACTGAACAGTCAAAAACCTTCCCTTCCACAAAACATAACTGGTGGCAATGCAATGTAGGAAAAAGGGTGCTGGCCTTCTGAAAGTAGATGGAGTCAGGGAACGACCACTATATGTAAGCATGATCCCCTTGCAAAGTGAGGTAATTTCTGACATAGTTTCTAGCACAATTTAGCATTGACTATAACAATATTAGCTTTCTCAGAACAAGCCCACAATATACACTTTGATTTCTGTTATTACCAATAATTCTGGAAGCTCCAAAGTTGTGCAGGCTACTTTTTATTTTAAATGGCCACGAATATTGGGTGAGTCTGGGGTGAGCCTCAAGTCAGGCTCCGAAAATTAGAGACAACTTTTACAAATTTTTGCCACAGATCAGTTGATTTTGTGACAATCTGTTTGGCATGCAGATGTCAGGGAACGATATAATACAACCTACTGCTCCAAATCCCAGTAGATTTTGTTATGTCAGCTTTCTCTATGTTGTTCTGTGTAAAAGTGGAGCACACATGGCCACAGTTGGTAAATTTTCATTTGAACAGAGGGAAAGAATGGCAAATAAGTTAGGAAGTTAGCCTCTCTGTGCCAGTTTTGACAGAAGCTTCCCTACTCTATCACAGAATTGGTAGGTTAAAAAAAACAAAAAAAAACCCCCAAAACGAACTACAACTATAAAGCTGAAAAAATACAAAAACATAATATAAATGATCAGGCAAAATGGAATCCTTTCAGTGTATTTAAGAACTGTTGTGGTTTTAAACAGTTAAGAAGAAAACCAACAGCCGTTGAGTTTTGCACCTAATTTCTGGAATCACGTAATCTATGCCAACATACTGAGTTTACTATTATTACTTTGTTAAATGAGGATGGTAGAGTGAAAAGGTGCCAGTAAAATAGATAACCAGATATCCTCTAGTACTTGCAATTAACAGCAGAGTATTGTGTGTCAAAGCCATGTTATGATAAGACACCTCTCGGTCTAAGTTGCCACTGTAGTTCTTCCATAATAAAATCAGAGTATGTTTGTGACTATCCACGCTGCAAAGCAGTGGAGAATATGACCCACTGTTTGCTCTGCAAGTGTAATAATTTTAATGATCTTTAATCAGATGCAACTTGGACTATACAGTTTTGTTTAAACGTATATCTTGTGTATTTGTAAAAACAAGACTATACGTCAAATGCTGACAATTCATCTTTTATGAATTTTATCACGGCACAGTAATTCATTCATTCGAGTGTCTTACTGCAATTATAAAATGCATCACAGACAGGATTTTTAAAATATATCCCTGTTAATATAATCGGTTCTGAGCAAGGAATTAGTTGTAATGATGTAACAGTTCTGAATTCCAGGTTTCCAGGCAGACTACTTAATTTCTCTTGGCCGAGAGACAATAATAGGTCAGATGTCAGCTGGTGTAAATCGGCATAACTCCGCTGTTTCAATACGTTGACTTGAGTGTAATCATTGATTTACACCACATGAGGATCTGGGCCAATAAGAGTAATTTCACACTCCAGTATTCAACATCCTACACAAGGGTGTAATCAGCATTTGCTACACTTAGCACTGTACCTGTTGGTTTTTATGTGGTTTGTGGTGGACTGGTGACAATTATAGAGCTAATTATAGAGACAATCAAGACCAGTGCAAGCCAGCCCCTGGAAGACAACCACATCTAGAGGCCGATCGTGAATTTCTTAAACAGGTAACATTCCTGCTTACCTCAGGAATGAATTATATAAGAATTAACCAACCCAACAGCACACTTAACCAGGAGTGTATTTTTATAGATTGGTTGATTAACTGTGTTATACATTTTCAAATGTACAGCCTCGATGTCAAATGAGGCAACTATGCCAATCAGTGCAGATAATTCACAATACCTGAGTATTCCCAAAAGCATGCCTAAGGGCAAGTGTTATAACTTTGACAACACTTTGCCCCTCCTACATCTTGGCTCATTGTCAAAGCGTACCGTTCTGCATCACATTTCTAGCAGACTTTGGTATAGGTATGCTTATGGACCAACTACAGGATAATTGTGTTAATTTTTTTCTTCTGATATAACTTTCCTGTTTCATATTTCAAGACATATTTTATACTATCAACTTTATTAATGTTTATTTAGAAAAAAGACAGGTCATCATCAAAAAGAATCATAGAAACATAGGACTGAAAGGCACCTCGAGAGGTCATCTAGTTTAGTCTGGTCCACTCATGGCAAGACTAAGTATTATCTAGAAGACCATCCGTGACAGGTGTTTGTCTAACCTGCTCTTAAAGATCTCCAATGATGGAGATTCCACAAGAAGAGGATCTCATAAACATTTGTTTTTCAATGCTGATGTAGTAAAAAATGAACTAAAAGGGAAATATAAGCCTGCTACACTAATTTAGCTCAGGGTCACATAACTGGCCAGGAACATGATGTTAAAAAGACCTGTTCTACAGACCCTAGGGCTGTAAACTAAAGAACTAGAGCCAGTACTAATTTCAATGGGCTTCTTGTGCAGGATCAAAGTGGAAATAAATTTAGTTGTTTTGAATTATCTTTAATTAAAAATTAAAGCTTCAACAGCAGTCTTTTACAAGATTCACATGCTCTCCCTCTTTCTTTTAAGCAGAGATTTTTCTGAGCTAGAAGAACTGGACTCTAATAATACTGAGTATTTTGTTGACAAAACTTTTGTTGGCATCTGCCATGAATGGATTCATTTTGTATTTATTTTATATTATGTCATGAATACACAGTGTGAAGTGTTACTGGTTTGTCTTTAGCAACTGGATCAGCTAACAGGTCTTAAGAAGGCTAGTCACAGTCTGAATGGAAAGCATGACAGTTGAGTCCGTGGTCATTCCTTTGCTCCAGGGAGAAGATATTTGCATCAGCCCTTCACCTTGTGTTTATTACCTTCCCATCTGCAACTGCTCTGCAAGTACCTTACGGGGCTGAGTAAAGTTTCTACTCACGGCACACCTTTCCCAGCCTATCTGCACAGGGAGGAAAGAAGGCTGCTATCCTCCCACACAGTAACCCACAGTGTAGACAGCATACACATGGAACTAGGGGGTGATTTTATTCTTCTTATGCAAGCATGTAAGATTTTGTAAGATGTAAGACGTTGTAGGCGTCTAGCATGGAAATGTGTGCAAAGTAATCTACTCATACTTTGCTTAGTCCCTGCCCCAAGGAATTTACAGCCTATCTTTTTTGTTCTATGTTGCACAGTACCTAGCACTATGGGGCTTTGGTCCATAACTGGTTCTCCTACGTACTATTGCAAATACAAATACTACATTTTAGTTAGTTAGTTAGTTAGTTAGTTTACTTACTATCGTCATTTTGATATAGCAAAGATCATGAGTTGCTTAGATTCTTGTGCAATTTTAAAGTGCATATTAACTGTGAAACAATTAAGAGAGGTGAGTGCACTAATCATTACTTTAAGTACAGAACTTACAGTACTATAAACAACCCTTCTAACTTTCTAGTATTATCTGAGCAGATAAAGTACCATCATTCTGCATGTTTCTGGAAGTAGAGATTTCACAAGTGAATTAATAGGGAAACTTGGTTATCTATGCCAGCCAAGCTTAATCTTAAGCAACAGAATCTTCAGTTTCCACTTGCAGAGAAGAATAAATTCTTAAAAAAAAGATTTCCTACACAAACTGATCTCTGAAGGACAAATGCATTGAATTAATGAGATTTCATTTCACAGTATAAAATATGCTTAAGGCAATAATTTGGTACCAAAGATACTGTACATAAACTGAATGTACAGATTGCTACTCATTTCTGACTTTGGTGTATCAAATGACTCTAATCTGCAACTGTTTCACTCAGTATGAGAGCAAAATTTGACCCTCAAACCCCTTCAACACAATGGAAAAAAAACTTACGGGTTTTGAGCAATTGAGGTGACTTTGGGTAGGAACCTGATCTCAATTACTCTGCTGTAAACCAAAAACAAATCTATTATATGTTTCTCTCACACAAACATAGCTGAAATCAACTGAACTGCCAAAGAAATACTGAACCTAGTAGAGTTCTGAACAGACCCATGACAGGTTTGAAACAAGTATGCAGAAAAATGTGTATTGTATTGAAAAGGCAAATACAACTGTGATGCTGGATCTTCACTAAAGGAACTATTAAGTATGTTTGATTACCTTAAAAACAAACACTTCGATCTTGATTAAATGGTTAAAGTTTGTCTGCACGTTCCTTGTGAGAGAAGAAATAATTGAATACATAGAAAAAGTCACCTGAGAGTCATTTACTATATTTAATTTTAAATACTTTCTTCAGAATGGGTTAACTATAAAATAACCAGAATATTTTAAGATAGAAGCAATGACTAAACAATCTTGTGCTGGGAATCTTTATACCAGGAACTGTTTAAATCTATCAATGAAAAATAAAGGATCAACAAATTTTTATTTATAGAATGGACTGCTGAATATTTTGTAATTCCACCTCAACTATAAAGCATTACTACTTCTCCACTGAAGTACTAAAAGATAATTGTGACTATTTTTTAAAAGGTAAAATAAACTGATTACTATAATGCAAGAAATTGAATCTGGAAATTCAACAGAAATTGCTAATTTCATCAGTTTACAATTTGACATATAGCAGAAATGTTGCTGGGGAGCCACACCTAGGGTTACACAGTAGCATCCACCCACAAGTAGTTACCTCCTGCTCCACCGTCAGAACAGATGCATTTGTGGGGGTTAATGGCCAGCCAGAGGGGATGGGAAATCCCTCTGGTCAGCTTGCTCTCAAGGGAAAATTGCAGCATAGGGTATTGCAGATGGTACCAGAGTTAAAATATGTATCAAACAGGCATACCGTATATTGTAAAAAGTTCAAACTGAGGTTAATGTAGATGGTAAATAGTTCTTCCTGTGTGTGTGCACATGTGCACACACCTGCATGTAGACAGATATATATCTATTAACAGGGTGGATTTGATTTAAATCACTAGTAAGGAAGACTTGATTTAATCACGGTTTTCTACATAAAAGCGCATTCTTGTTGGTTGTTATAACCTTAATACATATTCTTCACAACTCAGAGATAGATGTAGGTTTCATTTTTAGAAGGTACACACTATACATTTTTAAACAGTGATTTATTTTGAAAACTTTTCAGATTAGTTTTACAGCTGTATCAGAAAATTAATGATTGTTTGGTTATTTCATTTACCAAATGTAACTAAAGCAGATATTTATGAAGTCACTGGGAGATGAACTATCTCCAGTTCAACAGGTTAATCATTAATATTTGGAGGACTTTCTTGCCATGCTGTATTAGGAGGAGAAAATTACCAGACAGACATTTAAATTGTTTTATTTAACTAAAACTACAACGTTAAGTATTCTGGGCTGTTTTCTTCAACAGCAAACATAATATTTTCACAAAAAAGCGTATGTCCCTCGCTTCTCACATTTATCTCCAGACTTCTGCTCCTTGTCCAGATCTATTCCACCCCCAAAAATCTTCTATTCATTGAACTTTTCTGAAACTTTGCACTTTTAGAGAGAGGTAAGGGATTGACTCTGTGTACACAAATTTGCAGAGGGACAATAGAGTTGAGGTTTCTTTATTTCTCACCTCTATATATTATTTATTTAAAAACATTTTTGCTGAAACACAAATCCACAGTTTGAAAACTGCAAAACTAAGCATCTCTGAGGGTATCTTCTAGACTAAGCCCTGAGTCCCATTGGGTAGATAGAAAGATTAACCTAAATAATCGATACAGAAGTCCCTGGAACCCCACAAAATTGGGTCCCTAATCCATGAACTATTGGAACTCATTTACAAAACTTTTCTTAAACATGACATGAATATATGGTCTCATACTATAGAATTAGAATTTATAATCCCTATTCCATGATGAGGTATCTTAATTAAAACTATTTTTAGATCGGTTTTTTTGATAAAATGCTCTTTGAGGAAAAAAACCTTTTTTTTTTTTAAATCATTGATTTTTTCCCACCCTGACTACAAATATACCACAAAAGGAAGAAGAATTACAATTATTAACTAAATAGTCTTGTACCCCAACCAGATTGTTTCAGCCCAGGTAAAATTCCACACTGGAAACAGAATTAAGGCTCTTATCTTGGTCTTTCTTGTGAAGAAAGTTGATTACTCAAATATTGCAGAAATAACAATATTGAGTCTCTCAACAGGTACAAATTGCATTATTTGTAAAACCTTGGGACATGAGTTGATTATTAATGCAGTCAAACTTGTTCCGGGTCTCTTCTTTTTAATTTTATTTTTAATATCACCGCCAGCCCCCACACAGCTGTTCGCGCCTCTAAATAGCAAGTCACTCGCCCTGCGGCAGGGACAGGTCCCCCCCCGCGCGCCCCGACCCTCACCTTGGCGGCGGCGAAGCCGTCGGGCCAGCGCACGCTGCTGAGCAGGGCGAAGAGCAGCAGCCCCAGGCAGCCTCCGCGGGCCATTTCAGCACCAGCGCGCCCGGCCCGGCCACCCCGCGTCCCGCGGCGCCCAGCAGCGGCCGCTCCGCCCGCACTCCAGGGCTGGGGTCTCTCGGGAGGAGCCGGGGCGGGGCCGGCGAGGCCCCTGGGCGAAGGGGGCGGTGGATGCCCCTGCGAGGCGCCGCGGGGCGGGGGAGGCCGGGCCGGGCGAGGAGCCAGCCAGGGATTGGGCGCCCCACCCCGGCGCTGGGGGCAGACGGGCCAAGCGGCAGGAGCTGCGCGAAGGGGCGGGGGCCCAGGCTAGCGGGCATCTCTGGCGTCTTTTCCACAGCAGCGACTCTGCCTCCGCCTGGAGTCCCTCCGCAGCAGCCCTGCCCGCGGGCCCGGGAGAGCCGCCCGATGCCCAGCGCGGGGCTTCTTCTAAACGCCCCTACCTGGTGGGTATAACACAGAGCGGGGCGGCGCCGCTGCCCTGGGGCTTGGCTGGGATCCAGCCCGGAGTGTCTCCTCATCAGCCTCACGTGCCCCTCGCTGCTAAACGGCATGGTGCGTAAGGGGACAGGCGGGGGTGAGGTAGTAACTTGTATGGACCAGCTGCTGGTGCCCGCCGGAGAGCTCGCCTTCAGGCGGAGGACCCATAGCAGCCTTTGGGAACATTAATGGTCATGCTTTGAGAGATAAGGAAGAGCTGAATGCCCCTAGTTTGCAGGCAGTGTCAGTGGCGCCCTGCCCTGCTGGGCATGTTCAAAATCTTGCCCATAGTCACCCCTGTGCAGGGCCGGATTAACCTTTGATAGGCCCGGCGCCAAACATATTTGTGGGCCCCCATGGAGGCAATGGAGCATGGCACAGGGTGGCCCCGCTCCGCCCAGCCCAGTGCAAGGGCACTATTGACAAACTGGCACTATTTACAAAGTGGGCCCCCCCAGCCCTGTGCTGCCAGCATGCCCCTTCTGCGTGGGGGCAGGCCCTAGGCGCCAACTTCTGCTCCCGCTGGTGGGTGCTCGACAGGGCAGAAGTGCTGGGAGGGAGGGAGAGGAGCAGGAACGCGGCGTGCTCAAGGGAGGAGGTGGGGAAGAGGCGGGGGAAGCTTGGCTGCTGGTGGGTGCGGAGCACCCGCTAATTTTTCCCGATGGGTGTTCCAGCCCCAGAGCACACACACAATCGGCACCTATATGGCAGGCCCATGCCATGCCTCCCAACTCCCCCACCCCGACTGCCTATGGCCAGAGCGCCTCTGGACCCACTATGCCCAGCCCCCCCAACAGATGCACAGCGCCCTGCACAACACCACCCCTGCCCAGCGTCCCCTGCCCACAGTCCCACCACAACTGCCCAGCACTCCACACAGAACCCCCCACTCCCTCGTGGCCCAACATGCACAGATCTTCCCCACCCCCTCACAGCCCAGCACCCCTCCACCCAGATCCCTCAGAGACCCACTCCCTCATGCTCTGCTTCCTGGCCGCACTCACCGGCCCTGCTGGGAGGCAACTGTGTCTGCTGGGCTGAGCCAGCAGTGCAGCCAGGGCTGGTCTGGGGTGAGGAATCGCTCTGGCCCCTCAGGAGTGGCGCAATCAGCCAGGCCAGGGCCTGCCCTGTCCAGGCTCCCTCAAGATGTACTTGCCTGGAGAGGCCCAGCCAAGCACCCCACACTGCCCCCACAGCTGGCCGAGACTGGCCAGGCTTCTGCACCAGTCCCAGGTGCTCAGCTCCAGGGAGACAGGCAGGGCCCCATAAGGGGTGGGAAGCAGAGACTGCCCGGAACCGGAGGTGCACTGGTGTCCGGCCAGGGGTCAGAGAAGAGCAGGGGAGTGGGGCCAGGGGGCGGAGAGGAGCCATCGGCCAGCTGGCGGGCAGGACAAGAGAAGCAAGTGGTGAGCTGGGGATGCAGTGCAAGGGGAGCAGCCCGGGGCCCCTTCTGAGCATGGGCCACTGGCGCCATTGTAAACCCAGCAATGCCACTGTGGTTTAATTACCTGATAACTTCATGTTGCTTAACTATTTACTTGTTTCTAATGCAGCCAATGGCTTGTCTTTTCCTGGCGTCACTATTCCTTAATTCTTTCCACAAACTTTTTGATTATATACAATCTGTGGTATTTGGAAAACAAAACAAAGACATTTAAACACTGAAAAGACCGCATGCAACCAGGCAGAAAGCTAAAATATATTAAACATGATTATAGTAAATTATTTCAATTTTGGTTTATGGAGTATAGATTGGTGTGTATATATATTTTAATATTTTAAAATACATTTTCTGTATTGAGTGTACATATAGTTAATGAACTGGACTGGTACATTTGTTTAGTTTGATCCTGCAAACCCTTATGCATGTGAATAACTTTACACACAGTCCAGCTGAACTCAGCAGGACTACTTGTGCATAGTTACTCCCAAGCATAAAGACTTGAAGAATCAGGACCATATTGTGTATTGTAGTTGTTGGCCAAGAATTCCCCGCCCCCCTGCCGAATTTTAGATATGTGCATGTCCAAGTCATTAAGGGCTGGGCTGTAACTTTATAATTCCGCTCCAGCAAGACCCAGCATGTAGCCATGCTGCCTCAAGAGCAGGGCAGGAACCAAACTGTTAGTGAGTGCCAGTCTGGCCCCTGCTGCTTTCTTCTTCTGGGGGAAAGTCAGTTGCACCAGATATCTTGATGGTATAATTCACTTATCCCGCTGCATGGGCTCAGTTGTGCTAGATGATGCATTCTGGGGGGTAGATGCAAGGCTCTCCCTATTTCCCCCTCTTCTTGCTCACCTGAGCATGATAGGGAGTAGCGGTGGGGGTGGCTGCTTTCCTCACATTCTAACTTTGGAGATGGGGGGGGGGGGCGTAAACTCCTTATCTGCCCCCTGTGGACAGGTAGCCAGGGTTACTGGTAAGCCTAAAACTGATGAAATTACAGAGTACATTGGCAATTACCGGATGGCATATAACCCATTACATGTATTCCTTTTCAGTTGATAGTCATTTCAAACCTATCTGAATATTTAAACATTTACTACTTTTTAGATTTCAGAGTAGCAGCCGTGTTAGTCTGTATCCGCAAAAAGAAAAGGAGTACTTGTGGCACCTTAGAGTTTGTGTTTTGTAGTGGGTTTGGTACTGCAGTTTTAATTTAGCTCTTTCTTTCTACCAGGTGGCTAATGACAATTTTTTCAGTGCAACAAATTCATGGGGTAAGTGATTTGGATGCTAATTTTAGACAATCAGTCAATGCTACACACTTCAACCAGGTAGCATTCCCTACCAAGATGAATATAGCTGCTTAGTAGTACCGAGCTGTGTCTTTCCCCGCATCCAATCTGTGGCCAAATCCTATTACTTGTCCCTCCACAACATTTCTAAACTCCTCCCTTTCCTTTCTGGCCTGTGGCCAAGTTGCTTGTCCATGCCATAACTACTGTAATCTTCTTCTGTCCAGTCTCATTAATACTGACCTGCCACATCTGTCCAAACCCTGCTACCAAAATCATCCTCCTTACCTTTTGCTTCGAGCATGTCACCTGCCTTTTCTAATCACTTCAGTGGTCCCCAATCTTCCCTCTAATTTTTCCCATGCATGTGCGGAATGAATTTTGTTACGTGCACCAATATGGAGGTGATGTGTGGTGGGGCCGAGGGGTTTGGAGTGTGGGAGGGGGCTCAAGGCAGGGGCAGAGGGTTGGAGCATGGGGCAGGGAGGAGATGAGGGCTCCAGCTGGGGGTGCAGGGTGTGGGAGGGTGCTCAGGGCTGGGGCAGAGGGCTGAGGCATGGTGGGATGAGGGCTCCAGATGGGGGTGCAGGCTCTGGGTTGGGGCCAGGGATGAGGGATTTGGGGTGCAGGCTGTCCCAGGGCCTCAGCAGGGAGAGAGGTCTTCCCCCCAGCCCTCTCTCACTACAGCAGCTCTGGAGCTGGGGGACAGCGTGTCTCCCCTGCCGCGGCAGCTCTGGAGCTGGGGCTGGGGGGAGGCGCAAAGCCCTTGGTAGGCTGCTTACATTTGGAATGCCCTTACCTTTGGAGTGCCCATCTGAATTTGTTTGCCAACCCACATACTTCACCTCATATGAATACCAACTAAAAATTCACTTTTGGCATGAAGCCATGAAAGGGGGAGGATATGTAACCCCTCCAAAAAAGAGCAGAACACAAACTATCAAGGCATATATATGCCTTACTGAGTAATCACGGGACCACCCTGCTACTCTTGTCCTTCCTCTCACTTTTCTTTTCCTGTCCTATTAAATATAGACTGTATGTGTAACCCACTCGAGCACAGTATCTACCCTTTCCCCTTTCTAGAGGCTGGTTCACATAAGTTAAAAGCTTATTACTTCTACTTGCTAGAAGAGTATTCCTCTATCTCAAGTGATAGAATCTCAGGCTTTTAGTGCTGAAGGACTTGGCATCAGACCCTGCCAAGAACCAAATGTGGGGTCATTAAATATGCTTCCTGGGGAAGGGAACATGTCCACTATATTTTGAAGTGACTGATACATTTTGGGGTACTAAAAACAAAAAAAAAATTGTTTAAGGAAACAGTTTTTAATCTTTTTATCCCAAAGACAATAAAATAATATTTTGATAGAATCCTTATTTATTCATATTTTAGAGCAAATTTGAGAAGAGTTTACAAAAATCTTTAATTGTAATTTAATCTAGATACTGAAAGCCAGAGAAAATTGAAGGAATTAACTTGGAAGTTAGCAGAATGAATTCAAAATTGCCAAACCAGTTAGTCATTACCATTAAGATATCAATATTAACAATTTGAGATACTACATTAGGATTTTTTTATGCAATAGGAAATAAAGAAACACTATTAAGGCTGCAAAGTGAGGCACTCAAAAGTTTGTATATGCTAGAATTAAGATAGGCTTTGCAACCTTAATTCTGCCCCAGATGCTTTATAATGTAGACATACATTATCTCATACTGTTTTTGTCATAGCATTCCTCCCTCATGGAGTTCACAGTACATGCCTTGCTCAATATTTCTTTTTAGCTTCATCCTCCAGTATATACCTTCATTCATTATTTAGGCTGCAGTTCAGCAAGGTGCTGAAGCAGGTGTCTAACTTCAAGTGTACACAAATAGTCAAGTGTACTGAACTCACTGGAACTAATCGTGTTTAAAGTTAAGTATATATTTCAAGTACCTTGCAGAATTGGGGCATTACTGCACATCATCCAAACCCCTCTCTGAGTAAGAATTTGTTAATTTATTCTTTACCATGGCACTCTTCTTTGTAGACTGAGTTTCTTAAATATTAGTAAATCTATTTTCATAATTACTCTGAGAGGTAGAGAAGTACTATTATTCCTATTTGTTATCCCCATTTTACAGATAGGCAACTGAGCTACAAAGAGATTAAAGCCCAACTTTGCAGAAGAGGACACTAACTTTGGGTGCCCAACTCAACATTTATGGTCTGATCTTTTCTCCCCAGAGGTGCTGAGCATCCACACCTCCCATTTAATTCAGTTGGATATGAGTGCTCACACTGGGTATCCAGAAAATGGGAAACACCTAATTAGTGGCTACTTCCAAAATATTTACCCTGCATTACATTGGAAGTATGTGGCAGAACCAGGATGCAACCCAGTTCTCACAGGTCCCTGCTTAGAGATTTAGCCATAAGACATCGTTTCTCTTCCAGCAACCCCTACCACATACACTTGGACTCATTGTTGAAATCAGTGGGACTACTTATAGAGTGAGGTACTACTCAGCTGGAGTTAGGGTGGCAAAATCTAAGCCCAGGTTACTAAATCTGCTGCTCCAGGTCTCCAAAGGATTCAAAAATAACTGCAAAGATGTCACATTTTTCTAATATATATAAAATGTTAGTAAGGTAAAGAAAACATTTTAATAGTTTAAGTTGTTTAAATAAAGGAAATTTGCAGATATCCTACTTATGATAGAGGTAAAATTGGAAATAGGTATCTTGTATAAAAAAGAGTATCACCTGTGGGATGTATATAACTATTGGTTTGGGTTTTTTTGTTCTCGGTGTCGTGCATCCTCAATGTTCTAAGAGTCTGGTCACTACAGAAGGCAGCTGTCATTTTCTGAGGGCAAAAGGTGCTTATCCTTATCTCATCAGAAAATGACCACAAAATCGGACACTAAATCTCTGTGCAGTTAACACGGTCATATAAATTAGTGTTAGAGAAGCAATGTTAAGACAGTTTTATTATGAGGCAGTTTATGGTAATTTCTAATAAGTAGGGCTGTCGATTAATTGCAGTTAACTCATGTGATTAAATAAAATAATAATTGAAATTAAAAAAATTAATATTGCACTGTTAAACAATAGAATACCAATTGAAATTTGTTAAATATTTTTGGATGTTTTTCTACATTTTCATATATATTGATTTCAGTTACACAGTATACAAAGTAGACAGTGCTCACTTGTTTTTTTATTACAAATATTTGCACTGTAAAAATGGCAAACAAAAGAAATAGTATTTTTCAATTCGCTTCATACAAGTACTGTAGTGCAATCTCTTTATGGTGAAAATGCAATTTACAAACGTAGATTTTTTTGGTAACATAACTGCACTCAAAAACAAAACAATGTAAAACTTCAGAGCCTGCAAGTCCACTCAGTCCTACTTCTTGTTCAGCCAGTCTCTAAGAGAAACACATTTGTTTACATGTACAGGAGATAATGCTGCCTGCTTCTTATTTACATCACCTCAGAGTGAGAACAGACATTTGCATGGCACTTTTTTAGCCGGCATTGCAAGGTATTTACGTGCCAGATATGCTAAACATTCGTATGTCCTTTCATACTTCAGCCACCATTCCTGAGGACATACTTCCATGCTGCTGATGCTCGTTAAAAATAATGCATTAATTAAATTTGTGGCTGAACTCCTTGGGGGGGGAAATAGTATGTCTCCTGTTCTGTTTTACCGACATTCTGCCATATATTTCATGTTATAGCAGCCTTGGATGACGAGCCAGCACATGTTGTTCATTTTAAGAATACTTTCACTGCAGATTTGACAAAACGCAAAGAAGGTACCAACGTGAGATTTCTAAAGATAGCTACATCACTCGACCCACGGTTTAGGAATCTGAAGTGCCTTCCAAAATCTGTGAGGAACAAGGTGTGGAACATGCTTTCGGAAGTTTTAAAAGAATAACACTCCGATGTCGAAACGACAGAACCGAACCACCAAAAAAGAAAATCAACTTTTTGCTGATGGCATCTGACTCAGATGATGAAAATGAACATGCGTCAGTCTGCACTGCTTTGGATAGTTATCAAGCAGAACCCGTTATCAGCATGGACACATCTTCTGGAATGGTGGTTGAAGAATGAAGGGACATATGAATAGTTAGTGCATCTGGCACATAAATATCTTATGATGCCAGCTACAACAGTGCCATGCGAACTCCTGTTCTCACTTTCAGGTGGTATTGTAAACAAGAATTGGGCAGCTATCTCCTGCAAATGCCAACAAACTTGTTCATCTGAGCGATTGGCTGAACAAGATGTGGGACTGAGTGGACTCGTAAGCTCTAAAGTTTTACAGTGTTTTGTTTTTGAATGCAATTATGTAACAAAAAAAAATCTACATTTGTAAATTGCACTTTCACCATAAAGAGATTGCACTACAGTACTTGTATGAAGTGAATTGAAAAATACTCTTTTGTTTTATACAGTGCAAATATTTGAAATAAAAATATAAAGTGAGCACTGTATAGTTTGTATTCTGTGTTGTAATTGAAGTCAGTATATTTGAAAATGTAGGAAGTATTCAAAACTATTTAAATCAATGGTATTCTGTAATTCTTTAACAGTGCGATTAATCGTGCAATGAATCACAATAATTTTTTTAATCGTTTTACAGCCCTACTAATAAGGTTTATAAAACAGCTATTCTGTTAATCTATGTGGTGACTGCTGACATATTAGCATCTTTGGTACGAGGTTAAATGATGTACTAGTTATCTAAATAAATACTTTTCCTAGTATGATAAACAAATGTTAGTAGAACTTTGCAGTCCTTTGACATTCCAGTTTTTACTAACAAGGAAAGGGACTAATGCAGAACAGATAGGTATTCTCATGGGAAATTTAGTACATGGTAGAGAAGCAGTCTGAGTGTGTCGGTAATTCCTTCTTGTTCTGAAGTTCAGTATCACCAGACATTTTGAAAATATTTGAGATAACACAAACTGACTCCTCCTCCTCATCTAAAGTTTGATTAATTTTCTCCTTGAAAAACTGCAATGTGAGCCCTATTGTTGTCTCTCTCTTACTGAAACCAATGGCAAAACTTACACAGATTTCTATGGAATCAGGATCAGTCACTGAATCAGTATATTTCACAGTGTCATTTTTTGAATTCATTACCTAAATTATAGTTTCTTATCAGCCTTTTTAATATTAGGCCTGTTTTTTTTCAAGACCACCTATGGCATTTGGACACTCATTTCTAATTAAAATTAATGGAAACTGGGTGTTCAAATCACCTAAGCAGCTTTGCAAATTTTATTCTTAATCTGCATTTTATATAGGCATAGTCAGTTGTTTTCTTAATACTGCTCATTTTCTGGCAGTGCTGTTACGAAATTAAATAAAAAAAACCATTTTGGGACACAAACTAAAAAAAACATGTTTGTTCTACTTATTACATTATAAATCAATTGAATACATGCGTCCTGATATATTAGGATCCCATTAAACATATTTGTTTTCAGCATTACATCAACATTACATCAACTGGAAAGTCTTTCATCTCCTTGTTACTAACAGTATAATTTTATAGAATTTAGAAAGGAAAGAGATCCATTATGTCAGTCTGTCCCCAGTTCTGTGTAATGCAGTATTGCTTTGTGCAGACACTTAAAAAATAAAAAGTGCTTAAGGCCCAGATCCTCAAAGGTATTGGTGCTTAATTCGTATTGTGGAGTGACTTGCCTAAATACCTTTCTAGCGCTTGGACTAAGTTTTAATTTTGACTAGACTAGGCCTAAACACTTATTGTAGCAAAATTCTTCCTAATATTTAGCCTAGATTTTATATTCCTTAATTACATCCAATTATAGCTAGTTAATAATCACCTGATACCGCTTGTCACGGGGTCACTCACCATACTGTTGCCTCATGCTGGGCCTTTTGGGAATTAGCTCAGTCCCAGCGGGTGCACCTCGGGTGATAGTGGCTCTCCTGTTCTCGCCTACAGACTTTTATGGCTCCTTCCTCTCTGCGTCTGCTTCGTAGCACAGTCCTTTGACCGTGTCACCATCCGGTTTCCCCCCCTTATGGGGGACTCTTCCAATAAGAGTCCAGCCACTCCTCACAGCAGCTTGGCAGGCTTGGCTAGTTGGGGGCAGGCCACTACATCTCTACTTCCATGAAGTCTTGAACTGTTACTTGATGTTCTTTGTTTCATTAAAATGTGTTATATTGGATAACAAGTATACTGTATATAAACTAATAAACTCTTAATTTTTAGGGCAAATATTCATATATTGGTCCATGTGGAGGACAAGATTGTTCGGTTTGCCAGTGCTTTCCTGAAAAAGGATCAAGAGTAAGTGATTTAATATAACAATAATTGTTATTGAAAAACATTGCTCATTTTGTGCACATCTCTCATTTAAAATCACTAGGGCTGTTGAACATTGGGAGCTCAAATAAGAAAGTCCCAACTTGGCAAGATAGGAAACAGATCTAAGTCTGCCCTTTGGTGTGAAGTCCAAGCACTTGCACTATCAAAGAAATTCAAGACCATAGGTCATTTCTAGGCAGATTAGCCCACAGAGAAGGTCAGGTTGTAATAACATAACTTTCATTTGAAAGTGATTAGAGACTTTTCAGGATGAGCAGGACAATTAGAAAAATGTCATTTTTAAGGCATCTTCAGTTTGGAATCTGTCCACCTTCTCAGATGTCCTCTGAATGGCCAGTCAAAGGAGAGTATGTTTTTGTCATTTTATAATTGTATATTTGCGGAAACCTCGGTTATTTTTTATCTTCATGTTGATCTGAAATTTGTTTTGGTTCTCCTAATCTTTTATCACCTTTTCATGATTTTTAGTACACTAGATAAGTGTCCTAGGTATAAGAAAATTTGAGTTATTTCAGTGTATTGAGTTTAAAATGTGAAATTCAGCAGGTGTGGTTTTTTAGCTAATATTGTTAGGACTAGTAGTTTAAGTATCTCCTTAGACAGAAATGTTACATAGTAGTCACTAGGTATGAATTTTGAAATACTACCAGCTTTTGGCAGTTTACACAAGTTGATATTTGTTTATAAGTATGTGGGCTTTCTGTCACTGATTTATAAATTTGATAAAGACAAGGTAGGTGAGGTAAAAATTTTTTTGGATGAACTTCTGTTGCTGGAAGGTGCGACACTATGCCCCATATACTTCATAGAAATATTGTTATAATATTATTATAGCATATCTAAAATATATTTTATGCAAGATGGGTCTTGTGAGGTATCATTGGAAAGGTTATGATTTACTGAATATTATTATCCTATTTGTATGCATGTATCATTTTTGTATATAAAGTTAGGAATATTGATTATACATCCGTACTACAAAAGTGTTGCACGTAGACAAAATACAGTCAGTCTGGCTGGTTAGCTGGGAACAAGTCAATGAACCATTAGGGAGGACAGTATGTCTTTGAAGATGCTAATCTCCCACCTTCCTGAGAAGCTTCCTGGGGTGCTACAAACAGCCTTTGACTCATGTCTGCTTTGACACTGCAGGGTCATGTGATCACATCACCTGGTACTGGACTCCATGATAGAATACCAGTATTTTTCCACTTGGGGAAGGGGGGAACCACAATGAAAAACAAAGGCTTCCCGCCGTATGTAAATTCTATTTAAGACAGGGAAGTGAGATGATTGGGGTTCATTCTTCACTGAATCTCTGCCCAGTTTTAGTGATTGTCTGGAGTTTTAAGCTACAAGCAAGAGCAGCCTGTCTTCAAGAACCACTGCAATCTGCTAAAAACAACACTTAGGATGAAAAATTACTACTTGTAACCAGTTTCTTTAGTGTATTAAGCTTAGTTTGCGTGTTTCTTTTATTTGCTCAGTAATCTGCTTTGATCTGTTTGCTATCCCTTATAATCACTTAAAATATATCTTTTGTAGTTAATACATCTGTTTTTGTTTTCTCTAAAACCAGTTTGTGGAATTCATAACTCGTCCGGGGGAAAGCTGTGTATATCTTCTTCCACATTGACAGAGGGGGCGAATTTCATGAGTTTACACTGTACAGTTCTCTGTGCAGCGCAAGACAATACAGTTCTGGATTTGCACCCCAAAGGGGATGTGCACTTCAGTGCTGGGCAATTCCTTAGCTGAGTCTTCCCATGCAGAGCTGATTTCAGTGTCTGTGTCTTTCTTCAGCTGAGTGTGGCCCTACCTGTGTGTGTGCTGCAGGAGGCTTGAGGGCCTGGCTCAGCAGGACAGTGTAAGAGAGCCCAGGTTTGTGGAACAGGCGGGCTCAGTGGTATCCCAGTATATCAGATGGCACCCCAGAGTGGGGGTGGGCAACCTGTCACAGAAGGTCCAAGTTTTCAAGCTACACAGAAGCTTTTCTTCAGGTCTGGGGAAGGAAGTGGAGTATCTGCACTAAATACACATTGGGACAGCTTGTTAAGCAGAAGGGGTAACACATTTGAGTTGGACGTTTGAAATGAAGTTGGCAGTGGGGGCTAGATTGTTATACAGAAAGGGTTTGAAGTGGGCAAATAAGAGTAGCAGGCAGTGTGGTGTGTTACAAATTGTTGTAAAGAGCTATAAAACCAGTGTTCCTGTTAAGTCCATGGTTTTTGGTGTCTAGGAGAGCTATGAATGTAAATTCCCAGGGTTGCCTTTTGAAGGTGTTGTGCAAGTTTCGTTTGAGGACAAGTATTGAAAGATCAGATATGGAGCGATCGCTTTGTGAAAAATGTTTGCCTGTGGTTTTTGTCTTTTATCATTTTTCTGTATGAGTTCATTTGAGAGCATAGTGATTGTCTGGTTTCACCTGCATAGTTGTTACAGGGGCATGGGGTGTGATAAACATGTGTAGGACCCAGGAATCTTGAAAGGTGTGATGTGGGGGCTATTGGTCATCGTAGGCATGGAGATATGTTCACAGGTTTTGCATCTGTTGTTCAGGCAGGGTCTGGTGCTGCTTTGAGTTGGTATGTCCCGGCTGGGTGGGGAGCTTGCTTCTGATGATGAGCTTAACAAAGTTGGGGGCTTGTTTGAAGGCCAGAAGATGGGGGAAAGAGTTCTTTTAGGATGTGGTCCCCATCAAGTATGGGTTACAGTTGTTTACCATATGGATTCCAGTGTGGTGTGGGAGGTGACAGCTAAGGGGGTGTGGTCAGTAGTTTTGGGTTTTTTATTTGTGAAGGTGGCTTTTCTGCAGCTGAGTGTGTTTAGTTGTTATCCTGGACACTCTCTTCGGCACCAGTTCTGTGGTATCTGAGTGCCTAGCTGTAGATAAGAGATTTCTTGGTGTGTCTGGGGGGGTTGCTGGAACTGTGGAGGTAAGTGCCATGATTGGTGGGTTTCTTGAATAAAGCTGTTTGCATTGTTCCATTATTTAAGATAATTGTGGTGTCCAGAAAGTTGATGCTGGGGTGGGAGTTTGATGGATGGGTGGTGGTAGTTTAAGTTGTGGTGGAAATCTAGGAGGGAGTTTAGGTTGCCTGTACAGAGGATGAAAATATCATCAATGTATCTCACATATAACAGTGGTTGATGGTGCATTTTTCCAGAAATTCTTCCTTGAGGTGGCCCATGAAGAGGATGGCATATTGGGGAACCATCCTAGGACTCCTGGCTTTGTCCATGGTTTGGACAAAGGGTTTATTGTTAAATGTGAAGTTGTTGTGGGTGAGAATAAAATGGATGAGTTTGGCGATGTTTTCTGGCGATGTTATAATATAAATTGATGTCAGCTCCACCTCAAAATACGTAGCAATGCAGTGATAGAAAACGTAAGTTAGGAGTGTGATTGAGATAGGAGATTCAGAGAGTAATGCAGGACTATTGATGTGGGTGTGGATACATTTGGATACATTCTTTCAGTTACTTGGAAATCAGGGACTGATTTAGGAATGAAATGTTTTTCTTTCAAGTCATTAAATGTCAGAATTTTGGGGCAAATAAGAAAACCTAAATATCATGGATTAATTTAAAGAAAAACACGTAAAGTTAGGGAGTCCTTATTAATGAATGAAGTTTTATTCTAATCATAGTGGGACATGTTTTCACTAGTTGGGAACAAAATTGCATATAAATGAAATTGAGGTGTAGTGGTTTGCACTAATTTAGACTCAGTAATGTTCTGACATTGCTCTGCCAGACCCTGAGATGTCAGTATCTGCTGGAGATGAGAAGGCACATCCCTAATTCCTCTTCACAGTGGCGGTTCAGATGATGAAAAGAACTAGGCGGCACAGAAAGCTCTCCCACACATGCAGGTGGAACAGGTTCAGCCCTGGCTGTTCCCTGGTGTCTCCTTCATGGTTAGTGACTTTGTGAATCCCAAATAGCACCATCAGTGCAGGTTCTGTTTTATGCCTTCTATCTTTGCTGGAAGGCAGGGCTGAGGTAAACATATAGGTGGCTGATGCATGTGCAGTGCTGTCTTATTCCAGAGTTATGCACTACCAGTTTATCTGTTGGAGTGGGAGGCCAGTAAACACACAGCTGGTCTCTGGGCATAGGATGCCTTTATTTGCATGGAACATGCTCTTTTTCCCTCTTATACTATCCTTTCCCCAGTCTTAGGATGCATATAACTAGTAGATGTACCCCTCCTCTGGTTTTCTCCACTGCTGTGAATTTGAGCACATCTTCAAAGCACTATACTCTTGAGATGTGCTCCATTGTGATTTCACTTTCTCCTCTTTGCGCAGGAGTACAGAATTTGGCCCCGTGTTCTAAAATAACGATTATAATAAACATTTCTAACAGGCCAGTATTTATACACATGCTGTTGTGCAATACAGTATATTTAATATGCTTCAGTGTAACTGTAGCTATATACTTTACTTCTATCACAACTGAATATTATATGTAAATTGTGTAATTTAATCCAGCACACACACTGAAAGATGCAAACTGTATTAGGAAATGTCAGGAGGAATCCCAGCTAGAATCTCAGAGAATGCATGCTACAGCACGAACATTACTACCTGTTCAGCTCTTGCTCCTTTCCGCTCCCAGCGAGCTCTGCTAGCCAGTGTGGAAGGGGTTCAGGCCATGGCCCTGCCCTTTCCCTGTGTCTCCCTATGCCCTTTAAGGGCTTAGACCAACTTCCATTAAAAGAAGGACGCCCAATCCCTGCCCCTTCATACACCAGCATAAGGACAGGCACAGTTGAACTCTAGGGGCCAGATTCTCAGCTGATGTAAATTGGCCTTGCTCTGTGGATGTCACTGGAATTGGGCTAATTTACACCATTTAAGGATCCCACCCAATATTTTGAATTTTGTATAGTAAATATTTAAATACTTATGAGAAAAAAAATAAAACCACAAACTGACACGAACAACCAGCCTCAGCAAAGTGACTAAGGATTGAATGAGCATGGAGTCTGAACTCTTCCCCTCTCACTCAGACAGATAGTCCCCTACAGGCCAGGATTAAGGCTCATTTGCAGGATGATACAAGGAAACATTCACTGCCACTTTCCACACTTATACTTATTCAGAAGACTTCAGCCTCCAGGGTTGTGAATCTCACATCTTTCCATATTTTAAAAACAAAATATAACATTTAATTATTAAAGCAAATTTTAATCCATTTCTGTTTCTTTCCCAGAAAGGTTTAACCTCATTCTCTTCTAACATCTAAAACAGTCAGGTTGAGACATTTCTAAACTGGAAAGGAAATAAAACATTGCAAATGAGCTCTAATTAATATAAGAAAACAACATAAGAAGAGCTACCACTGTAATGGCTAAATAATTATTTATTCAAAAGTTATTGGAAGGGTACATCCACCTTTTCACTATAAATATTATGCAGTAGTGCAGTGTTTCACAAACTTGGGACGCTGCTTGTTCAAGGAAAGCCCCTGGCGGGCTGGGCCAGTTTGTTTACCTGCCGTGTCCGCAGGTTTGGCCGATCCCGGCTCCCACTGGCTGCGATTCGCCGCGCCAGGCCAATGGGGGCTGCAGAAAGTGGCGGCCGGTGCGTCCCTCTGCAATAAACACTGCAATAGTGGATTAAAACTATGTTGTCCCCAAATCCACCAGAACAGTCACCATGCATGCTAGTCACACCAGCTGGGTCAGTCACATTGCTCCAAGCTATATTGCCTGTTCCTTTTTTAGGTTCATGTTGCAAATTAAGGAGGATACCAGAGAACCAGAATGCATCTTTCCTTCTTGGGTGCTATACTGATAGCAGTGAGCTTATATGCTCTGCTGCCGGATGATCACTGATGCTCTGTCTCTGGATTCTACCCTGATCCATTCTAGACTGTGTCTGTACTATTGTCTCCCGTGCTATAGGATTTTCATAATATGGGAGCTAAGATATTTCGTACTTCAGGTATAGTATGATACCTTTGAGTTACCCCAGGAGATCTATTTATGGGGATTAACAGCATCCATAGTATCTCTCAGTGTTATTGAGTATCATGGTTTGGATAAAATAAAGACTGATTTGAAACATCATTTAAAAACCAAACTTTGTCAAAATTCCATGGGAGAAGATTCTTGGACCATGTCTGCTTAGCTAGAAGTTGTACTAATTCTCTCTCAAGAACCTGTTCCAAATTTTTGTCCATACCAAACCTCTGAATATTCTAGGGGTATACTCATCACTAGTAATAACATTTCTAGATATTCAGTGGTGTTGCTGTTGCTACGTTCCATATAGAATATACTGTAAACAATAGACATTTAAAAAAGAAAATTGAATACAATTAAGCAGGCGTAAATCTGTGAGACTTGCATTGTTGACGTAACAGCTTTGAAACCTATATACTACTTGAAGGATTCCCTCAAATGTAATAAACTTATATTTCATATAGGTATTACCATTAACCTTTATGCAGCAAAAACATCCACTTTATGGACAATAGCTACAGTAAACATCAGTTGAGACAGAAACGAAGTATTGGAAGAATGAGATCCTGATATATGTACATATTTTCTGAAATAACATATTGCATAAATTTATATTGTGCGGAATCATTTCAAATCTTCCTCCCTCCCCAACGTACAGTCCTGCTTATTTCGGGAGGTATGTCACTGCATACAGTAAGCCAACAAACCTTTATGTTTTCTCTTTAAACTTTGGCACACTGACTGTATTTGGTGCCTGTTTGGATTTTGTAAAGGCTGCTGATTATAAAGTAACAAAAACATGTATCTTATTTTTGAAATTTGTGCTCCAGAAGCCAAAACATCAAATTTTATTTACATTTCACTCTGAATTTGCTAGAGATAAGGTCTATTATTCTTCCTCAGTCCTTTTACTGGGATGCAAAAACAAGAGATGAACGTTGAAATCCCTTAGTGTGGTACAGTATGTAACCCTCTCCAAAACTCACCAAAATGTACATGTCAGAAATGCACATCTTATCAAATATGTCTATCTATTCCAGTTTAGTTAGGGGCAACACAGTAGAGCTCAATTGTTGATCACAAATTTTTTCCATCTTCAGCATCGCACCTCAGACAGACTGTCTGGTAAAGACAAAGATATTTTTCAATTTCAGAGTCCTAAATTAACCAGTATTAAATATATCAGCTTTTCACAGGAGCTTAGATTTCACTCAGCCCACGAAGACACAAGGCTTTTTTCAATCTCTGTTTTGCTCTAACACCCATCGTATATATTGACAAAACAATGAGTCAAACTCACCACTGATGTAAGCAGGCATAACTCCGTTTTAGCCAATAAAGTTGTACCTATTTACACTAGTGATGATTTTGGATTGTTGATTTTACACTGAAATGCTCTGCTACATGTATAGTCTACATTGTCTAAAACTAAATGAGTTTTGGGTTAGTTTATATTTTCTAAAACTAAACTGAACCCAGGGGTCTGCAGACTGCAAGTTGAAAACCACTGATGGATCATAAAAAGGTGCGTTGGATTAAAAACATACTTTCTAAAAGTGCATTATTTGTGATACACTTGCTTGAATGCATAGGAATGATTTTTTGCAGAAAAGATGTTACTTCTGTCATTGTGGTAACTTTGAGTGTAAACCCATCATTGCTTTATACTTGTCCTTGGGCCAAAGAATGTTTAGGTCTTAGCTGTTCACCTGAATGAGTCTAAATAGCAAACAACTATCACACGATTAATCAAATCTAGTATGAAAGGACAGGTGTTCTAACCGAATGCAGTATGTCCAGACTGCTGTCATTCCTGAGTTTGTGCATTTTGTTAAGGGGATTTTCTATGTGTAATCCAATTCTTAGCTGGAATAACTGGCAACAAAAATAGCTGCCATTTTCATTTAAGGGAGTTTTTTGTGGCTGTTTAAAATAAGGCACAGTGAAGAGAATATATAATAGCACTCTGGCATTATAGACTTCAGAATGTAGCCTCTCTTTAGACTTTCTTCAGTAAACTCGCTCACTGGAATGTGTTTTGCTAATAGATGATGAGACAGTAGAGCATTTTGACAGATACTCAGTATAGGGCTGCTGCACTTTTATTAGAAAACTGCTTCCATTAAGTAATCACTATTAAAATGGAGATAACAGACTTGTACTCATTACATTTGGAAATAGTTTTGAATGGTTCTTCAAGACAGGCAGTTGGCTAATGACAGTGGTCTCTTTGACTAATAAATCCCTCCAGAACACTGACTTAATGTAGTTCCCCATCACACTTAGGGAAAAAGCCAGCATAAACAGAGGAGCCTTTCAACCAGGTCCTCAAGGTGAAAAGGCATAGGCTTCATCCGATCAACGTGGGAGTGAGTACTATCAGGCTGGTTTTCCCCAGGCTCCAAGAACGTATTTGAGTAGTCACCTAAGACAGGTTTGCTATGTTTGTATGTGCACTCAGAGACTTGGGGCTTGTCTACGCTGTGCATTAGCCTGCATAGAGGGGTGTAAATTCTAGTACACGTGCACTAACTGAGCCATATCTGCACACTAACTGACCCTGCTGGCACTCGCTAAAAGTCCCTTAGTGCACATTAATGTAGTACTATTGGGGTCAGCAGCAGTGCCAGCAGGGTCCCCAGGGGACAGTTAATATACGAGTGATGTAATGCAAGTCACAGAAAAGATAGAATTTTAACACACACACACGCACTCGCTAGTATTAAACTAATAGAGGGTAGAGACTAAACAGTTATTAATTAAATAATATTGGCCAAATTCTCCACTTTGTTATACCCGCTACTTCAGTGTAATGAAATGGTGAATCGGGGCTAATGCTTTAAGGATTAACTTTACTTTACATTTCTAATACTGAAGTGCAGCTGCTCATAGTGATGTCATTGTTGAATTACAGGTATTTTCTATGCTTCCTTAAAACATGTTCTAATTTGCTTTGTGGGTCTTCTTACTGCACACAAGTGTAGATCAACATGATTTAATTGCAATTAATAGTGACGAGTGAAATATATTTAACTTTGTAAAATTAAGATTGAAGTGAAGCTATCTTCATGCACTGTATGATAGCCTAAAGAAAAGACTAAGGCAAAATTTTAGAAGAGAATAGGAGCTTGAAAATAGGCTCCTCCATGTGTAGGTTACAGCTATAAGTGGCCTGATTTTTCAGAAGTGCTGAGCACCTGGAAGTTCCCATTGATTGCAAAATCTTTATCTTAATGTATTTGACATAACATTTACGGGGTATTTATCACATTTTTATACAGTACACCTACTATTAATTATGGGTGGGGTTTTCAGGAGTTCTAAAGGAACTAAGCACCCAACTCTCATTGGAAATCAAAGGGAGTTGGGCCCTTAACTGCATTTTTGCCTGTGAAAAGAAAATCTCCCCCATAAAATGACAGGATAGGAAAGGTTCTCTGGACAAGGATATCTGGAGAAGTGGAAGCTGGGTAAAGGAAGGATGAGCCAAGCAATCCCATGGTAATCAAGAATGGAAACAGTGATGGGCATGCTTGAATTAATAGAAACTGTGCTAGGTGGAAGAAAACTAGGGACAATTATGTACGTTAAAGTTCAGATAAAATAGAAGCAGACGGACAAATATCTTGACAGCCTAGTTGCCAGACAGTCTTTTTACAGAGTACATAAAAACACCAGTGTAACCTCCTGCACCTTGGGAGACGAGACCTACTCATAATGTCCAGACTGTAATCCCTCACTGGTCTTAAAGCCATGAATTGTGGTACAGATCAGTGTGCTGACTAGATCCACCAATTCTTACATCAGGAAAATGGGCCAAATCACAGGAAAACTTCAAGGTGTGCTCAGGGGGTGTACTGGTCTACTAGTGTGTAGGAATTACTCTTCCTTTATACCACCCGGGTGTCAAACTTCTGCCTGAGTTTAGAAGGCCTCTTTTCTCCGGAGGGCCTCCTCTGACAGTGCCATTTAATCCCTCTGCAAGTACTGTCTGGCATGGTGCATGTGCATCTAATGACTGTGGTGCAAATAAACACAGTAAAAGAAAAGTCACTAGTGCAAATAAATAAACAGGTAAGCAGCACGTTGCACATTACAGGGATGGGCTGTATACTGCACTCACTTGTATAGTACAGGTAAAGAAAAATTTGTTAATTATATATATGTAATGGTCCTTTTAGTGATGCTGTGCAATTAAATGCAATCATGACAGATATATATTAGGGCTACAGTCAGGAGTCTAATTTTAGGTTAGATTAAAATGGTTTTTAAATCAGTTCCAGATTAGATTAAATTGACTTTCAAAGACATATTTCTCTTTTATTGTCACCACAGGGCAAAGTTAAGGTTGTTTGGATGCCTTAACTGCATTTTCATACCTCAGCATGTTCAGATTTCTTTTAAGGTTAGCTTCAACTGAATTTCCTAGGTTTGCAGTGTTTATTTTGGGGATGATTACCATAGACCCTGGTCTTTATTCCAAATTACCGATACGTACCCTCATCCTGAACTCCATCTTATTGTAGCTTTTGTCTAAAATAAATAAAGTTGCTTTTCCAAATTTAAGAACACATAGTCACACACTGCCAGTTTCATAGAATCATTGAATATCAGTGTTGGGAGGGACCTCAGGAGGTCATCTAGTCCAACCCCCTGCTCAAAGCAGGACCAATCCCCAACTAAATCAAGTTTAAGCAAGTGAAGATCCAAAGTATGAACACAAGTCAGTTGCACGCACGTGGCCATGTGTACATGCAAATACTTGATTTCCATGTGCACATCAGGTATTTGCATGCAAAAATGGGGAACGTGAAATTGTATATATTTCATTATGCATGCCTTCAGGCCAATCCTGCAAATGCTTATGTGAGTAATTTTAATTGGATCACTAGTCCCTTTGTCAATGGGAATACTCACATGAGTGGAGTTACTGACATATGTATTTGCTGGACCACACCCTAAATTTGAAAATCTTGCTGTTGGTTTTTTTTCCAAGGTGACATTATTCTGCAGAGACCAAGCGTGGGGCACTTTTATAAACTGAAAAATAAAATCAATAATTAAATACAATAATTAAATTTAAACATGACAAAGAAGGAAATGGTGCCTGTAACATGATGAGTAGAACAGGAGAAAGAGGGCCATGTTTCAGGAGGGACCTATGCTGAAGAAGGACCAGGGGCTCAGCCAGGGCCAGAGTAGACAGACAAAAAGTGCAGAGCCCCAGCAGGGCCTCCTAACATATTTAATAAAGTTTTGTTTCCTATCATTCTGCCTGCCTGCTGCATCATTTGTTGCTAATTAAACAGTCACCTTTATAATTAGTTTCCTACTTTGGGACTAGCTTGTGCAACCCTTAATCATGTGGGTGTGCACTTATTCACATGAGTAGGCTCTTTGAAGTCAATGGCCCTGACTATGCACAGATTTTTGCACGTGATTAACATTATGCACATGACACTATTTGTGTTAAGTAAGTGCTGCATAATCTCAGGGGTTCTGAAATCTAGCCCTTAAGTTTTAATTGGTAAAATTAAATCTAAGCTATTTTTCATGGTGTTTTTTTTTCTCACTAAAAAGAATTTAAGCTAGTTTGAATTTTCAACTTTTCTGTTGGAATATGTCCCCAAGTATGTTGTTGAGAAGTTGTCTAATTCAGTAGACATGTATTAAGTGGGAGAACATTTTCTGAATTGAAAATTTTAACTGGGAGGAAAATTTGGACTGAAATGCTTTGGAAATTAGATTTTTGAATAGATAAAATGAATAAGTCTGAAAATGGGTCATAGTTTGCATAAAATAAACTCAAAACTAAAAACTTTATGCCATAACCCAGAAGCCCTATTTATAAAGAAACTTATTTTAGAAAATGTGCCAAACTTTCAGTTTTTGACAGGTGACTTTCAGCTTCAGTTTTCACACCCACGCCCCTTACAGCACTTTTATGTAATCCAAATATTATAATTGTCAAAAGGAGAACTGGGGTTATAGATGCCCTCTTTTCTGTCATCCTAAAGAGTCATTTTGGTAAGACTGTGGAATTGTAACTGGGTTCCTGACACTCCCATCCCCACAGAAGTTTTGGTAGGATGTTGTAGTCATGATATCATGTACTGCGTGACAGCTCTCCTGCAAGTCTTTTGCTCAGACACTGATTTCTGCCAAACTCTCTGTCCCAGCAATAGTTGTCCCCTTAGACCTCTTCCCCACTTCCTCAACAATCTGTATGGTAAGCAAGAGGGGTGTGGGAGCTATCAACAAGTCGCTTATGTTTTCCACTCCCAGTACCTTCTTCTAGTGGGCTCAGAAGGAAGCCATAGATGACCTTACACTTGGGAAGTCTGTTTGCTAGGGTCAGCAGAACTACTTGGTTCAGGCTGGCATCCCAGGAACAGGCATGGCCAGATGCAGCTCTTCATGCTATCTCTCTGCTGCACAGCATCTCTGGCCCTGTCAACACAAGTGAAAAATCTTCAGCTATTCTTGCTTTTTTCCCTCCCTCAAGCAGGTGTGTGGGAACACCAGACATTACCCCATTGCCATTGTGAGGGAACAGCAGGCATTTTCCATATTGCCCAGGTGATTCACTGTTTATTACTTACATTCAACATCCAAAGAGGAAAGATTGGGAAATTATCAGTTTATGAGTCCTGATGGAATTCATATAGAAAACCAGAACTTGCCAAGCTATCCACCAAGAAGTCAGAGCACATCCCTTGCAGGTCCATTGAGCTACCTCCAGGGCTCTGGTATTCCTGTTTATTGCTGGAAGCAATCTGCAGGAGGGATCACATTAGTATAAACCAGGGGTCGGCAACCTTTCAGAAGTGGTGTGCCAAATCTTCATTTATTCACTCTAATTTAAGGTTTTGCACGCCAGTAATACATTTTAACATTTTTAGAAGGTCTCTCTCTGTAATATATAACTAAACTATTGTTGTATGTAAAGTAAATACGATTTTTAAAATGTTTAAGAAGCTACATTTAAAATTAAATTAAAATGCAGATCTTATCAGTTTAGTGTGATCCTCGCTCTTACTTTTTCCTGCTGAGTTTTCCAATGTCTGGCACGTATTTGGATAGTTTAAGCTGCACACAGGTTTCTGAGTGATCGGTTGTTAACCGCCTCTGAGAGGGACCGAGGACGGATTTCATGTGTGAAAATACCTGTTCACACAGGTATGTGGATCCAATGCTGAAAGCATTGCAAATGCTATTTTCTTCAAACAGTTAAATTTCATTGGCAGGGACATCCAGCAGGTCAGAATAGAGGCCTCATGATCTCTCTTGGTAGCTTCAAGTGCACTCCACAGATCTCCAAACTTTGATGCCCACAATTCTGAGCTTTTTACCTGAATGAGCTGCATTTCGAAATCTTCAACACCCATCCACATACAGACAAATCCAAGTCGCCTTTGTTGAACTTTTCAGGTTTAATTAGAAAAGAAAGAATTGGGCCAAATTGCTGGAAATCTTGAAATCTGTCAGAAAATTCTGATTCCAGTTCTTGCATGTACATTCCAATCTCATCAACACTGACAGTGCAACATGTCGATAACTCTTTTATGTGTTGGAAGTAGCAGAAAGTTGAAGTTCGAATATCCTGAGAAAAAACTGCTGGTTTTACAACAGGTGCCTTCCAGGTTTCATAAAGATCCAGAACCGTTTGCCCTGCACCCTGGAGACGGAGGTTGAGTTTGTTTAGGTGAGCGGTGATGTCAGTTAGAAACATGAGCTTACACAGCCATTTCTCATCATCTAGTCCGGGGTAGTTTTGTCCTTTTTCCAACAAAAAGGCCTTGATTGCATCAAAACAGTTTACAAAGTGCACTAAAACCTTGCCACGACTTAGCCACCAAGTGTTGCTGTGAAGTGAAATGAATGGACATCTAACTTTGCTTTCTTAGGAGCTGACATTTTGTCAAATGTACCCCTCAACTTACAGTGGGAAAAAAAATCAAGACAGACAGCACACACAATGTCAAACGCAATGTGCTGTTCCACGTGATGTGATAGTGATGTAAGCAGCAAATCAGGACTTAAAAATATCCCAGTACAGTGGCTCTGGAACAATTTTTAAGGTGGGGATGCTGAGCTGCGCCCCCTCTTGCCCCAGTCTGCACCCCTCACTGCCCCAGGCTGGGGCCAGTGGGCCACAGCTGGGGGTGGCTTCAGAGCCCCAGGCCGGCGGCCAGGACCCCAGGATGGCAGCAGAGTGCCTGGGACCGGTGGCAAGCAGCGGGCTGAGTGGGGGCAGGCGGACGGGACCCCAGGTGACAGGGAGCCAGCGGTAGGACCCCAGGTGGGCAGCAGAGCCACCGGGACCGGTGGCTGGGACCCAGGCAGTGTGAGTGCCACTCAAAATCATCTTGTGTGCTGCCTTTGGCAGCGTGCCATAGGTTGCTGACCCCTTGTATAAACTTTTCCTAATTACCACAAGGTCAGAAAGTCACTGGCTAGATGAGATTCACACCCACTGTCAATCAGGGAACAACAGCTAGAGCTAAATACTGTCCTAAGCTATGGCCCCTTTGCACTATCCTAAAATGGCGTTAAATAAGTAGCTAGGGATCCTTGTAGCATGGAGGAATTAATTCAAACCCTCCCCTGACACAAAGGGAGGGAAGGGTGTGGCCAGAACACACTGCATTCCAGTGATACCCTGTGGTGCAGCAGTCTAGATATTAAAAAAAGCTATTAATGATATCCAGTTATTAAAAATTAAAAGCATTTGCCACATCCCTAGTAGGGATTCCCTTTTTGTGATCATATAGGGAAGCATGCAAGTTTAACACAGAGAGCTAAATTCTGCTCTCAGATACACGTGGCTCCTATTTGTGTTCAGTGGAATCTGTGCACATACAGCTAAGGATCAGACTTGATCCCAAATGTACACTTCAAACAAAGGCATTCTCTGTTAATGTGCCATGTAAGGGGAATGTTTCATAGTCCTTTTAAGTAGAATTGGCTCAACACACTTAATCCATACAGATAATCCTTTTCTCCAGTTCTAATGCTTGAAGAGACCGTGGCCTCCACATCCTTTGCTGATGCCCCGTTCGGTTGTGTGTGTGCTGGGACTAAGGACAGCATCCCACCTTTCAAAGGTCAAGCTGGGAATGAAGAAAAGCAACATTTGCTGAGTCTTGAAGGGAAATCCTCTAAATAAACAAAATATGGGAGTAGAAAAAGATTCCTGCACACCCTTTTCACGCCAAGTACTTTGTGAGGTGGGAGAGCTCTTAGGCGGTGGAATAATTCAGCAAGAAAACAAACACAGCGACAGCATCAGCAAGGTCTTTCTCTCAAGTAGCTCTGCTTATAACAAGAAAGCAAAATATATTAACTTAAGCAGAAATGGAAACAAAAAGAAATCCCTACTTTGGAGCTTAATCCAGTCCTGTGACTTTGGATGCTTAATGTGAACTTCCCAATCGTATTTGCTTGCCTTTCCCAGGAAGCCAATTTACAGTCTTGCAAGGGGTGGGGAGCAGCAAACATGATTTTAAAGGTGTTAAATTGTGTCTATACTGGGTGTTAAGAGGGGGTTCAAATTACGTTAGCTAACATGATTTTTTAAATCACCTTTCTGGTCATCTAGACAGGCTAAGATGTTTGTTGTGAGAGAAGAGATCTCGGGTCAAATTCAGCTGTGATGTATAACAAGGAGCTTGACCCCTTTTCGCTAACTGTGGTCTTCTCTACACACAAGCTTGCACTAGTTTAGTTAAATTTGTTTAGTTAAATCAGTACAAATCCCTGTGTATTTCAGTTTAGTGTGTAAATTGATCCCTAATCAATTTAAGCCACACCAGAATAAGTGTGTCCACTGCTTTTTGTACCAGTTTAACTAAATTGGTATAACATCTCAGCTTGAGTTACATCAGAGCAATTCTGTATATAGACATGCTGTAAGTCTCCCTTACTCTGTCTGAGGGAGTCTCAGGGTATGTCTACACTTGCAGAGTTTTTGTGCTGTAAATTTCACTGGTGACAGGTAACCGGTGAAAGTAAAGCAGTGGTTTGTGTGCTCTCTTAATTCCCCAGGCATCAGAGTGTTTACATTAGCAGCACTTCCATCGCTGATGAGAGCAGCGCTCTAGGGCAGCTATCCCACAGTGCAGCTCTCTCCATTTTGACAATAGGTCTTGTGGGTCGGGGAGGTGAGCACAAGGCATTCTGGGTCCCTGCTCAGTGCCCCGTGATGCACTGCTTCATGTCTCAGCAGCCTCATTATTTCCTTGCTTCTTTTGCGGCATTTTTAAATACCCCTTGCTCTCTGGCTGCTTTCCCCACCACATCTACAAGCAGGAAAGGATCCTGCACTGCTCTCCACTACTCTGATAGCTCTCACTTGCACATCGTGCGTGGCAGTGAAGCTGTTCTTAAACTTGCAAAGAGAACTGCAGTCGGAGATGCCTGATGAGCTGCTTGAAATGGAATAAGTAACATTCAGTTGCTTTTGGCATTAACTGAGAGCTGAGCACTGTGGAACAGCGTTTTTGGGCTAGGGAAACTCGCTCAGAGTGGTGGGATCATATCGTTATGCATGTCTGGGATGATGACTAGTGGCTTCAAAACTTTCGGATGCAGAAGGCCATCTTCATGGAAATGTGTGCTGAGCTTTCCCCAGACCAGTGTTGCAAGGACACCAGTCTGAGAGCTGCACTCACTGTAGAGAAGTGTGTGGCAATCACATTGTGGAAGCTGGCAACTACAGCTAGCTACCAGTCGGTTGTGAACCAGTTTGGAGTGGGGAGATCGACCACTGGTGCTGTGGTAACTCAAGTGTGCAAGACCATTAATCACATCCTACTGCACAAGACTGTGACTCTTGATAATGTGCGTGACATTTTGGATGGCTTTACAGAAATGGGCTTCCCTAACTGTGGTGGGGCCATAGATGGAACGCACATCCCTACTGTTGCCCCGGCCCACCTTGGCACTGAGTACATAAATCGTAAGGGATACTTCTCCCTGGTTTTGCAGGCACTAGTGGATCACCGTGGGCATTTCACAGATATTAACGCTGGATGGTCCGGAAAGGTGCATGACGCATGCATTTTTAAAAACACTGGCCTGTACAGAAAGTGCAATTGGGGACTTTCTTTCCAGAACAGCAGATCACCGTCAAGGAAGTGGAAATGCCCATTGTGATCCTGGGAGACCCAGCTTACCCACTGATACCAGGGCCCATGAAACCATACACTGGAATCCTAGATGTCAGTAAAGAACGTTTCAACAATGGGCTGAGTAGGTGCAGAATGGCTGTCGAATGTGCATTTGGCCATTTGAAGGCGCTGGAGATGTTTGTACAGTAGACTGGAAAGGAGCGAGGAAAATATTCCCATGGTTATTGCGGCATGCTGTACTTTACATAACATTTGTGAGGGGACGGGCGAAAGGTTTACTCATACGTGGAGAGTGGAGGCCGAACACCTGACTGCTGAGTTTCAGCAGCCAGATACCAGGGCTATTAGAGGGGCACAACCTGTGGCAGTTAGGATCCGGGATGCCTTGAGGGAAAAGTTTGAAAATTAAAATAATTAAACTTTGCTGCTTGGGAAAGGAAGTATTAACAGCATCTGCTCTGTTACATGGCGGTTCTGTCTGCAATTTCAGTGAAGATGAAGTGCTAGTTGACTTATAGCTGTGATGACATGTAAAGAAATGTGAACACACAAATGAAGCTTGCTTCTTTTTGAAAAATTTGTGCTTTTTATTTAAAAAAAAAGAGAAAACACCACATGTACGTATATCTGTCCTCAGTGATGGTGGTCAACAGGGTGGGCCCATATATCTCACAGCTGTGTATAACTCCAGCTGTCATTTGACAAGCTGTCTGGGGGCGTGGATTGTCAAGGAATGGAAAAATTTGCAGCGAGGCTATAAGAATGTGCAGTGGGAGTTTGGGGAGTGCATGGGAACGAATTCTGCACTTGCTGCAATGGGGGGCGGGCACGAATCAGGTCACTCGGCAGTGTAATGAGAAAATGCAGCATGTCTATCTGATGCTCCAGAATGCTGATTAGCCTCTCCGTGGCTTCCCTATGGAATGCATTATTCTCTTTTCAGTCTCTGTTCTCTCCCTCTTTCCACTTTGTCATGGTTTCTCTCCATTTATTTTTATCATGTGTCTCTGCTTCGGAGTGCAGAATCACCTCATGAAACATGGCTGCCTTAGTGCATCTTGGCCGCTTATGTGTCGCAGACGGTCTACTACAGTGAGGGGTGTCATTTCTGGGGAATGACCACAGTCATTTCTGGGGAGACAAAAGCAACATATTACTGTGAAACATACATACAGGAATCACTGTGTATGTTGCAATACACCACTGGTAAGAAATCACTGTCTTGGTGACAAAAGTCAAGCACCCCTGGTGCACAAGAGCCCAGCAATGGTGAGGGAACGCCGGGTTAGAGGGTTTATTGCATACACCCATTCTGAAAAGGGCAAGCATGAACGGAGGGCTCCCAGCACAAAAACACAGCCACTGTAGTACTCTCCTATGCCCTCCACCTGCTTCATGCATTGTCAAAGCACAGCAACTTACCAGAGCTCTGCTCTCCTGCCTCTGCCTCAGTAGACAGTGGCCGCTCACACCAGCTCCAGAGCAGAGAAGGGGTCTTGAGTGCACTCAGCAATGGGCTCCACAGCTTCCTCAGCCTCCTCCTCCTCCTGGCTAGGGCCATTTTCCCCTGCCTCCAGACATGCAGAAATATCCACTGGGCACTTTGCAATGGAAGCGGGGTTGCACTTAGGATTGCATCCAACTCACTGTAAAAACAGCAGCTTTGGGGCGCAGCGCCAAATCGACGGTTTGCCTCCCTAACCTTGTGGTAGGTGTTCCTCAGCTCCTTCACCTTTGCTCTGCACTGCAGGGTGTCCCTGTTATGCCCCTTCTCCTGCAAGCTGCATGCAATCTGCTCATAGGTATTGAAATTCCTACGGCTGGAACGCAGCTGGCACTACACAGCCTCCTCTCCCCAAACAGTGATCAGGTTCAGTAGCCTGGCATTGCTCGAAACAGGGGATCATTTGCTACATGGAGCAGCCATGCTCACCTGGCCAGATGAGCACTCGCAACAGGAAAGGGAGTTTCAAACTTCCCGGGGATTTACATGGGGAGGGGCAGACATTCGTTTACCTGGCGTCAGAGCAGTGGAGGTGCTGGCCAGGGTGGTCGCTTTTGGAACTGTGGGATATCCTCTGGAGGCCAAAAGGTGTTTACATAAGAAGAATGTGTCTTCACTTTCACATCACCGTAAAAAGAACAGCGGTAAGAACTGTATGCCTCTTGTGAAGGTGGTTTTCTTTTTGCGGTGAAACTTCTGAGTTTCACCGCAAAAAGTCATTAACGTGTAGATGCTCCCACGGTTTTTGCACCAAAAAGGGACATTTTGCACTTCAGATGACAAGTGTAGACATGCCCTAAGGCAGGGGTGGGCAAACTTTTTGGCCCGAGGGCCACATCGGGGTTCCAAAACTGTATGGAGGGCCGGGTAGGGAAGGCTGTGCCTCCCCAAACAGCTTGGACCCTGCCCCCATATCTGCCCCCTCCCACTTCCAGCCCCCTGACTGCCCCCCTCAGAACCGCCGACTCATCCAACCCCCCTTGCTCCTTGTCCCCTGACCGTCCACTCCCGGGACCCCCCGCCCCTAACCGCCCCCTGGGACCCCACTCCCTAACCAAACCCCCCTGCTCCCTGTCCCCTGACTGCCCCAACACCTTTCCACACCCCTGTCCCCTGGGACCCCCCCCACCTAAGCCCCCTCCCAGAACCTCCACCCCATCCAACCCCCCCCCCGCTCCCTGTCCCCTGACTGCTCCCAAGGACCCCCTGTCCCTAAGGACCCCCTGTCCCTTATCCAACACCCCTCCCCCCGCTCCCTGCCTCCTTACCATGCTGCTCAGAGCAGCAGGAGCTCGCAGCCCCGCCGCCCGGCCGGAGCCAGTCATGCCACCACGCTGCCCGGCAGGAGCGGTGGGCCAGAGCGTTGGCGGCGCAGCAAGCTGAGGCTGTGGGGGAGAGAGGACAGCGGGGGGAGGGGCTGGGAGCTCGCCTCCCTGGCCGGGAGCTCAAGGGCCAGGCAGGACGGTCTCACGGGCCATAGTTTGCCGACCTCTGCCCAAAGGTGATGCAATTGGCATGGTGAGTCGCTGGAACAAAGGTACTTTAAAATAGGGTGGGGACTACTCTAAATGTACACACTCTTCTGGCTTTTCCGCATAATTACACCAACTCAGTTCCTATATCTCTTCTCCACTGCCCCTCTTTTCTACCCCACACTCCCCCCAGCCGTGGTCTTCCACATACCTGAGGTGGGCCACCTCTTGTTTTCCAGGGAAGAGGAAGTGCTTTAACATCCTGCAACACGTGTACTCATGCTAGTGGTTAGTGGAGCTCTTCTTGCTATTAATACAATGGTTAAGTTGTTAAAGAAGAACTCAGAATGAGAATACATGTATGCCTGCTACTGAAAGATATAAGTACATGGGTAATGCAGAATATTGAAGCAATTAAGGATAGTTTATCCATGCAAACATACTAATAACCTTGACGATAATAGGAAGGTCAGCAAGACCTGGCTGATGAGAGAAGTATGCATGGTCTTGAAAATGTTTAAAAGACAGTTTTAACTTATGCTCCAGTTTGTTCAAAGTTTCAAAACATTTTGAGGAAGATCATTAATGCTTGCCAACCTCACACAGGTCAAGGTTCTGTTCTGAGACTTCTACAGACCTTTTAGTGTTTCCAGCCTTTCCATTCTACAGCCTCCTTAATAATGCTCTGATTCTTGACTGGGTCCCAGCATGCCATGAGCCCCTTCCTCTAATTCCTCATCACCACCACATGGCTTTCTCTTCCAGTGATTTCCCCCCGCTGACTCCAGACATGCTCTTGCAATGCTTTGTAATCAGATTGGCCTCAATGATTTACAAGAATCCCAGGTACTTTGCCAGAATTTAAGGGGTTACGACATTTTCAGTTAACAGTAAATAATTAAAAACCTGTCTTGCCCTGACCCCAGAGTTGGGTGCCATTCACTTCTTTTGGTGTCAATTCTGGAGTTAAGTAGATTGAAAAAGCCAGCATCCATTCATGATCTGACCTGATCGGTTTCTGTTAAGAGATCATGTCAAATGCCTAGTTTAAGATGATAGCAAGTAAAACTCAGCCTGTCTGATGTTCATTCTTTTTCTTTTTCAGTTGAAACAAATGACCTGTTTTCAGATGAGTAAAATTGGTGCCTTTAAAAAATATATTTTAATACTTTATGGGAGAGAATGCCACAGAATAGAAATTGCTAATTCAGAAATGTGAGGGGGAGGAGTGTCATATTCTGCCATGTGAAGTGAAAGGCAAACTACACAGGCTTTTTGTAGCTGTTCTACCCTAACTAGGTTGTACCATGCTATGCCACTAGATGGACAGCACAGCAAAGCTAGAAAGTCATCTGAACTTGGTGGAATCTAATTTTGTAGCGTGCTTATTAAAAATGACTCCATTCTGTTGAACCTGTTCTCTTCCAGATCTATTAGACCCATTATATAAAAAGGTATAGGCTTGTCATAAATAAAGCTGGCTGAGTAGGATCCACCAGATACAAAATTTGGTGAATTTTGGCTCTTCCTGGTATTGTCAAGCATTCACAGCGCATTCCCATTGTTTGCATGACCTATTCCTATGTATTTGGTATTCAAAAATACTGGACAAATATTACAAGTAAACAAGTGGCAGTCAATGTGAAGTATTTGAGATCTGCATTTGAAGTTTCAAACTGGATGCTCAAGAAACTAGTAAGCTGAACTCACATTTGATAAGAAATACATGTATTCTCCTCACTCATCAAGGCCAGTTTTGAAGGGCCACAAATTCACAAATATAAGAGTTCAAATAGAACTGAATCTGTATCCTACTATTTGTAAATCACTTTTCCCAGTATTATCAGCTGTAGTAATAATAATAGTTTTTAATGTAAAAAACTCCTGAGATCACCAGTTACACATAGTGCTTCACGTCAGTTATCTGAGAACAGCACTATGGATACAGTTGTAAAATTTCACTTTGAGGACTAAATCCCAGGAAGAACACAAAGCCTAAATAACTGGGCAGTGTATTGGGGAGTTCTGTGTGTCCAAGAGGCAAGTTTTAGGGCAGAGGTGGGCAAACTATGGCCCACGGGACTGTCCTGCCTGGTCCCTGAGCTCCTGGCACGGGAGGCTCGCCCCTGGTCCCTCCCCCGGAGCCACACCGCTGCGCGGGCAGTGCTCTGGGCGGCGCGGCTGCCCACTCATGTAGGGCAAGCATGGCAGCGTGTCTGGCTTCGACCGGGTGGCGTGGCTCCCAGACATGCTGCTCTGAGCGGCATGTTAAGTGGGCCGGGGGGCTGGATAAGGGGCAGAGGGTCCCGGGGCATGGTCAGGGGACAGGGGGCGGTTGGATGGGGCGGAGGTTCGGTGGGGGTGGCGGTCAGGGGACGGGGAACAGGGGGCGATTGGATAGGGCAGAGGTTCTGAGGCGGGGACAGTCAGGGGACAGGGAGTGCGGCGGTTAGATAGGGGGTGGGGTCCCGGGGGATGATTAGGGACAGGAGTCCCGGGAGGGGGCGGTCAGGGGACGAGGAGCGGGGGGGTTGGATGGGTGGGGAGTTCTGAGGGGGGGCAGGAAGTGGGAGGGGTCAGGCTGTTCGGGGAGGCACAGCCTTTCCTACCCAGCCCTCCATACAGTTTTGAACCCCGATGTGGCCCTCGGGCCAAAAAGTTTGCCCACCCCTGGTTTAGGGTGATGGAATCTGCCTACCAGCACACAGCAAAGTAACTGAACAGCTCCAGGGCTGTTATCGCATTCCCAGAGCTTCAGTCACCCTCATATGCTCTCAATGGAACAAAAGTCAGTGGATCCACATAGGTGTAGATCATTTAGCCCCATGTTCACCTCACTACCTGCCTCCCCATAGAACCAAATCTGGGGTATACCAGGGAACTGGAACCCACCTCAGAATACACTTCAGTGGCATGCAGGGTGTATGCACAGCATCCCAGTATCCCTAGTGCCACCCTGTACACAGAATGGCACTTCTCCCACAGAGTGTTCCCTGTTGCAAGCCTAATACCCCTTATTTTTGCACAGCACAGATCCTGCTTATTTTCTAATCAAAGTTGAATCAAGCAGTGCAATTTTAGTTGCATGCCAGACTAACAGTTCTGCAAAGATATATGGCAAGAGGAAACATACATTTTTAACCAAATAATGGCCCTCAGAAAAACCCTTTAAGGCATAGCCCCAGTGTTGATTAAAATATCCTAAGCGGGACAGACAAGATACCTGTTTCATTAGAACACTAACCATATGACAAAACAAAGTAGTCAATGGCTGCTATCCCAAGTATTTGGTGCTATATATTCAAATGCAAGTGTCCTTTTAGAGCTACAGAAAGCCGATAGCAAGTTCTAATCTATCACCTGTTGCAGAAAGAAATATTTTCTCTCCTGTGATTTCAAAAAAAGAGGAGGAATAAATGCATTTAGTTATATTTGTGTACAAATTAAATAAAAAGTGGAAAGAATCTGCAATTTAACTTGCTGAGGGTCAGTCAGCCCCTCCTGCAGATTTTTCCAGAGGCCAGGTCCAGGTGGAGGGTTTTTCCTGGGGTTCCTCTTACACATTCTCAAGTCGTTCTGTATGGAGGGTGGGTTCCCCTCTATGGAACAAATGGGGGCTGGTTTTGCCACAAATTCAAAGGTCTCTCAAAGGCCACATGGCATCCTTCAGCCATATCCTGGCAGCTTGGCTCAGTTGGTTCTACTGTACTTATAAGGTTCATCCTGCGCCCATGCTAAGTGCCAGATCCTGCACCACTGAAGTCAATGGGAGTAGGGCCTATTCATAGCATTAAAAAAATAAATAAATAAGACCAGAAGGGACCATTATGATCATCCAGTCTGACCTGCATGACAGCAGGCCATGGAAAGTCCTGCATTGAGCTTAGTAAATTGTGGTAAATTATATGGTTGCTACCTACGTTCCTTCTGCTATCTCAGTTGAACATGGTACTTTACTTCTTGCCCTAAGCTGTTGTGCAGAGTTGCTACGCAATGTTGAAGAGCTGCTGAGTACTACATGAGTTGGGGGCTGTATTTCAGCAGTGGTCAAAGTGATCCCTATCTCATATCCTTTCCCTAGCTCACAAAGGTGTGGTGTGGTTTAATTAATAAATGTCAAAATCCTCATATCAAAGTCAAAAAGAAAAGGAGTACTTGTGGCACCTTAGAGACTCACCAATTTAAATTTAAATTGGCTAGTCTCTAAGGTGCCACAAGTACTCCTTTTCTTTTTGCGAATACAGACTAACATGGCTGTTACTCTGAAACATATCAAAGTCAGTAACAAAATGCAAAAGAATTACTCTTTTATTCATGGACTCTCATGTAAATATCCTACATCATTTCTAAAAGATGAGGAGGCTTAAACCATGGTCCTCTTAATTTAGGAAAAATTAAAGGAACAAATATAAAGAAAAGGGGCTTTGTCACCCCACATCCCCAGTTATAATTCAAGGAAAAGATTGTGTTCATACAAAATCAGTTCAAGTTAAAAAGTATAAACTGTGTAAAATTTACCTCTGTTCTGCCACCTATGGAAATAATTTTACTACTGAAGCCAACAATTATCTTCCTATATCCCTTGTTAATTGACATTTTGCTCCTCTTCCAACCATTGAAATGAAATGAATGTACTGGCTGTTGTTTCTGTGACTGGAGATTGCATTCCAGAATTCTTTGCTGCCCTCAGGTGGTCACCTTTGAGCTGTACACTTTCCCTTAGAAGACTAGGCTCAATTCTGCCCTTGGATTATGTTAGATACAGTAGTAGATAGGCTAAGTCAGAAAAGAAAAACCAATCTTCAAAAAGGAAAAAAAACATGTTTCAGAGAAAAACAAATATAATTACGGTAAATAGAGACAGTGAAAAAGAGCAAAGAAAAGAAGCACCTAGGTACACGGTAGGAAGTGTAGGAATGGAGTGGTGGGGGGTGGGGAGGTGAGGAAAAAAGAAAAATTCTACCTATTACAAATTTAATAGAAAGTTTGCTGTATTCAGTCTTTTGAATATAACATGAGTTCATCAGGCTACTTAGAGAGAAAAATTCCAAAACCTAAAAAATGTTGTTAACCTTTGGCTAGGGAAGGGAATAGACACTATCCTTGAGCCTTTTCCCTTTTGGAATATATATATACACAGTATTACCTAAAAATATATACAGGTGATCTGTATGGTATTGCTAGGCATAGACATTAGTTACAGAGTTGTTTACAAAGAAGTTACCTAATAACCATCATGTTAATTTTACAGAAATTTACCAATTGTTGAACGATACATTTAACTCTGGGAGAAAATGATGGAAGACATATAAGCTAGAAAAACCTGATAGGAGTGCAAATATCATTTGAAAGAAAGAACACTCCCAGTCCAGTCTAACTTACACAGTTTCTTTGATTATGCTAAAATGACGAGTCTCTGATTATGCTTCTGAGAGGCTAAAATGTGGCACTCATTGGGTTCTAAAGCTTACAAAAGGTAGAATGTGCATTGGCATAGCCAGAAAAAGTTGTAATTGATGCCAGGCATCTCACAGAAGGTATTGGAGACCTGATGAAGATTCTAGTAAGAAACAGTTATTATCTTGAGGAACATATTTTTCCTGGAAATTAAGCTCTATTTTCATAGAGAACTAAGCACAGGGCAAGATTGCACATTTTATTGCAAGCTGTCTTTGAATTATGAATAGGCCAAAAAGGTTAAAATAACTTTAACAAATAGAAAATCAAGTAATTTTTCAAAGCGCAACAAATTTGTACAGCTTCTCTGATTTACTGTCAGCTGTCCTGACCCTGGATAAGCATCATGTCTTTCAGAAAAAGAGAACAGCAAGAAGGGAGTAAAAAGCAGCGTGGATAAAAATCAATGATTTAAAAATATATATGTATATATTGTGACAGGGTCGGGCCAGATGGCTATAGGAGAGTAATTTTTTTTTTTGAAGCAAAAGATGTTTTTATTTGCATAACACAAATAGTAAAAACAGCAGCATATTCAATGTGTAACACAGCAACCAATCACAATTGTTTTCTCATTAGCTTCAGGGGAAGGAAGTGTTCAAGCTTGCCTGGGCCCAGAGCGGGGGGCTTCCTCGACTCTTGTGGTCTTCCACCCTTCCGAGTTACCTGGTGGCCCAGAACGAGGGGGCTTCATCGACTCTCAAGGTCTGCCACCCCCTCGAGTTACCTGGCGCCACGCCTCTGAAAGTACCCAACAAGAGGGGCAGGCTGTGGGGTGGACAATCCGGAGGGGGGGGGCACGCACATCCACATGTGAAAGGACCCCTCTAAGGTGGTGGTGACCGCAGCAGCAATGGCTGGGGCTGGGGTTCCTTACTCTCTCCCCCAATCAAAGGGTCAGACAAAGGGACCCGGACGGGGACACCGAGCAGAGAACCCCGGACAGCGCCCACCGCTCCTCAAAAGCATCAAGGGAGTCGGTGGACACCGCCCAGAGGAACTCCGCCCGGATACGTGAACGGGCCGAGGATCGGAAAACGGCCCCACAGTCGCAGGAAACTCCATAGGCCAACCTCCTCTCTCTGGTTTTATAGATGGCCGTTTTAGCCAGGGTCAGGAGGATGTTAACTAGGAGATCCCGCGACTTTGTGAGGCCACGGATGGGGAGTGCATAAATAAAAAGGTGAGGGGAAAAATGCAACCAAAAACGTAATAGGAGATTTGTGAGGAGCTGGAACAGGGGCTACAGCCTGGCGCACTCCAAATATACGTGCGCCAGTGTTTCCCTCACACCGCAAAAGGGACAAGTATCTGGGACGGGGGTGAACCGTGCCAAGTACGTGCCTGTGCTCACAGCTCCGTGAAGGAGCCGCCAACTGATGTCCCCGACGGGCCTCGGAACCAAGGTGGAATATAGGCTGGCCCACCGGGGCTGCTCACCCTCCAAAGGTGGCAGAAGGTCTCGCCACTTTGTGTCGGGGCGGGACACTAGGGTGAGGGCGTTAAGGGTGTGGAGCACGAGCATGTATAGATGTTTCCTTGGCGCGGTTTGGAAGCATACTGGCTGCAGTTTATGCAGCCAACTCGCAGTAAAGGGGTGAGGGAGTCGATTGGATCTGCGGGGCAGGGGTCCAATTAAAAGGTCCGGTGGGCCTGGGGTAGAAGGTGGGCAGGGCGTACCCTCGAGCAGGACCCGGTCGAGGTAAGCTCGAGCAGCAGGCGGCAAAGCGGCCTTCACCTCCTGAAGTACGTGCCGGGGGGTACGAGGTCTGGAGAACCCCATGCGCCGGGCGAGCGTCAGGGGATCCAGCCAGTCTCCTCGGTCGTAGTCCAGGAGGTCTCCAACTCTCGTGACTTCTGCCAGGATCAAGCTCTGGCGCACTCCGCCACCTGCAAACGGAGCTGGGGGTTGTGTAGCAGGGGCTCCAAGAGTAGATCTACCTCCTCGGTGGGCGCCACGGACCTGGTCGTTAAAAACAGTTTCCAAGTCCGGAGGAGGTCCTGGTAGAAGACTGGCAGCCTGGAGAGGTCTCGCGGAAGACCTCCCGGACAGAGATAAAAGAGCTGCCAGTCATATCGGAGCCCTCGGATGCGGCGCAGGATGGCGTGCGCCAGTGTGCTCCACGCCGATCTGCCTGCACCATAGAGGAGCCTCTGTAGAGCCCGGAGGCGGAAGACACAGACCTGAGTGTGTAGACACTTCAGGCCCTGTCCTCCTTCCTTCAGGGGTAGATGAAGAACCCCTACAGGGGCCCAGTGCGTTCCTGACCAAAAGAACCCCAGAATCGATGTCTGGAGGTTGATCAGGAAACCCGGGGCCGGGACCAGGGTGTTGAGCCGGTACCAGAGCGTAGACAGGACTAGTTGATTAAGCACCAGCGCTCTCCCTTGGAGGGAGAGACATCGTAGTAGTCCCGTCCATTTCCGGAGCCGCTCTATCACCCCGCCGTCTAAATTTTCCCAGTTCTCCGGCGGAGAGGGATGCGTGTCAGAAAGGTAAACGCCGAGGTAGAGCAGCGGACCCGCACTCCACCGGATGGTCTGAAGCACGGGTGGGAGGGAGCTCGCCTGCCGCCAGTCTCCTACCGCCAAGCCAGAGCTCTTGACCCAGTTGACCCGGGCGGAGGAGGCTGCCGAATAGATGGTCTGGCAAGCCTCCACCCGCACCAAGTCGCCGGGGTCCTGGATCACGAGGAGCACGTCATCAGCGTACGCCGACAGGACCAGCTGCAGCTCCGGCTCCCGCAGCACCAACCCTGTCAACCTCCTGTGGAGGAGACAGAGGAAGGGCTCAATTGCCAGAGCGTACAGCTGGCCCGAGAGGGGGCACCCCTGCCGTACTTCTCGCCCGAAGCTGACCAGTTCGGTCAGGGTCCAGTTGAGCTTAACCAGACACTCTGCGGAAGCGTACAGCACCCGGAGAAAACCCACAAACTGGGGTCTGAAGCGAAACGCCTGCAGAGTGCTCAGGAGGTACCCGTGGTCCACCCTATTGAACGCCTTCTCCTGATCTAGGGACAGGAGGGCGAACGACAGACCGTCTCTACGCCCGAGTTCCAAAAGGTCCCGAACCAGAAATAGGTTATCAAAGATACTGCAGTCCGGGACGGTGTAGGTCTGGTCTGGGTGGATCACGTCTGCCAGCACAGACCCTAGCCACAGTGAGATTGCTTTCGCTACGATTTTGTAGTCCGTGCTGAGGAGCGAGACGGGATGCCAATTTCGTAAATCGCGGAGGTCCCCCTTCTTCGGCAATAAGGCGAGCACAGTTCGCCTGCACGAAAGAGGGAGGACCCCGCTCTGCAGAGACTCGGCCCAGACGGTGACTAGGTCTGGGCCGAGGACGTCCCAGAACACGCGGTAGAACTCCACGGTCAGCCCGTCCATGCCTGGAGACTTATTAGTGGGCATACGACGGAGGGCTTCCGAGAACTCGGCCAGAGTGAGAGGCAACTCTAGCCGGTCTTGGTCGCTTGCGCTGACTGTAGGGAGCTCCTCCCAAAGCACTCTGCAAGCGCTAGGGTCGGTCGAGTCCAGGGAAAAAAGACTTGCGTAGAAGGCTCGGGCCCTCCCGCACATCTCCGCCGGTTCCGTGAGGGGGGTGCCGTCTTCTGCCAGAAGGCAGGTGATGTGTTTCTTGGCCCCCCTCGTTTTCTCCAGGGCATAGAAGAAGCAGGAGCCGCGATCCATCTCCCTAAGGAGGTGGATGCGGGATCAAACAAAGGCGCCCCGGGTTCGATGGTCCTCGAGGGCCCGGAGCTCCTCCCACTTCTCCTGGCACGCTCCGCAGAGGAGCGGGTCTTCGGGGCTGGCGGCCAAACGCCTCTCCAGCTCTAAGACCTCCCGTTCCAACTGCTCTATCGCCGCATTTCTCCGTCGGCTGTTGTCCCGGGTGTAGTCGCGGCAGAAAAGCCGGGCACGCACCTTCCCCAGGTCCCACCATCGTTGCTCCGAGGGAAAGGCACGCCGCTGCCCTCGCCAGGCCAGCCAGAATTCCCAGAAGGACATCATGAAGCCCTCATCCTCCAATAGGCTGTTGTTAAAATGCCAATAGGCCAGCCCTGGCCTCTCCGCACAGAGGGAGGCTGTCACGGTGGCTAGGTGATGGTCAGAAAATGGGGCCAGCCAAATGCTGGAGGAGTGGGCTTGTGAGAGATGGAAGCGTGATAAATAAATGCGGTCCAACCGGGAGTGGCTCGACCGATGGGCTTCCACCCGGACAAAGGTGAACATGGAGGTGTCATCCAGGTGGTGGTCACACCAGATGTCCACTAGGGAGTGATGTTCAGCTATCTCCCGGAGGGTGTCCGCGGCGGCCGGGCTCTGCTCGGTCCCCGAGCGGTCTCGCTCCTCGAGGGTGGTATTAAAATCCCCTCCTAGGACCAGGCACTCGTGAGAATCTAAGGTGCCGAGGAAGGCGGACGCCCGCTGATAGAATTGCAGCCACTCCGGGCCCAATGTCGGGGCATAGACGTTAACGAGGTTAACCACGAGCCCCTCTATACGGACCCGGAGATGCAGCAGGCGACCCCTAACACCTCAGGCCGTAGGTCAGGGGAGAACAGGGTCGCCACTCCAGCCTGCCGAACCGTGGAATGACTAAAGTAGACCCTGTCCCCCCACTCCAGCCTCCAACTGTCTTCGGCGGTCGGATCCGTATGGGTCTCCTGCAAGAAAATCACAGAGTAGCCTCCCTCCCGAAGGAAGGAGAGCACCTGGGACCTGCGGAGAGCCATCCTACAACCCCAGATGTTCAACGTTGCAATGGTGAGAGGTGTCATGCGGAGGGCTGGGGGGGATCCTCACTGGCAGAGACGCTCGCATCCCCCAGCGGGCCACCCAACAGTCCTTGACCCATCCCGTAGGTGAGTAATTGGTCATGGAAGACGTGGACCCGCCAGTAGGCTTCCCCGTCCCTTTACCTTTCCCCATGAGGTCCCTTGTGGCCCGGAGGATTTGAAAAAAGTCCCCCCATCGCTGGAGAGCAAGCTGTACCTTGTTGCGGGAGCCACGGACATCCTCTAAAAACTTCTACAGCTCTCGTCACAGCTCATGGGGGGGTGGGGTTACGGTTTCCCGGTTGTTCCCTGGCGGGGCCCTTGGTGCAGCCCCGTGGCCCACTAAAACGGGCAAGCAGGGTGCGGACCCCTGACGGGGTGCCTGATGGGCTGGAGCTTCTAGGCCCGCCTCAAGCCCTGGGGCGATAGGGGGCAGTGGAGGGAAAATAGGAGCCCCTAATGGGTTGGGGCAGGAGAACACAAAGGCCGCTCCCTGGGGGTCATCAGTTGGAAAAGGGAAGGAGACAGCCCCGGGGGCAGCAATAATATCGCAGGAGGTAGACTGGATAGGGGTAGGGGCAGGGGCAGAGGCGAGGTTCTGGGTTTCGGGAGGCAAGCAGCTGGATGGTGGCGCCTCCTTATCAGGCTCGAGGGTTAAGGGGGTGGGGAGGGAGCTCTCAGTGATACCGGGTGCGGGCTCTATGGTGGATTTAGCGGCCACAGCATCAGGAGGTGGATTATCTTCTGTTGGGCCCCTGCCCAGGAAGGAAGTCAATTGCTCCGCATCAACGGAGGGTGCCTCTGGTGACTTGTGTCCCGGCCGCGTGGCGCCGGCTGTCACCTGAGAGGCTTGATGATCGTCAGTGGGGTGCCATCAGCCGCCGGGTCGATGAAGGAGTCCAGGGGCTCCTCGGAGGTGGGAGCAGAAGCAGCAGTTAGGGGGAGGGAGCATGGGGAAAAGAGGGGTGGAGTGAGGTTGCCCAAATCGAGGTTACGGGCCCCCTGCTGGGGGACTAGGAAGGACCCCTCGAGCGCCTCTCCGTCACGCGCCGCCGATGGCAGTAGAAGCTGTACTTCCTGGAGGAAGAAAAAGATGTGACGGAGGGTGGGGTCCTTGCAGCCCAACGGGAGAGGGCTGATGACAGAAACAGGTTTCCCCAGGGTGGAAAGGGCGGGTAACAGGGCAGCATTGGGGAGAAAAAGAGGGACAGAGGTCAGGACCAGGCGGACGCCCACATCCTCTAGCGGCTCTAGGGGGACAAACATCCCCCCCACCGCCAGGCCCCTCTCCACCGCTTCCTGGGCAGCAGCCTCTGATGCTAAGAAGAAGACGACCTTCCCATACATTTTGGAGGCTGCCACAATGGCTGAGGGCCCCACCACCCTCGCCAACGCCCGCAAGTAGGCCTCCATGTGGGGCGAGGGGGGCACCAGGAGGCATCGGACACCATGCTTCTTTTTCATGGTGTGGAAGGGGCCCCGGCCGCTGTTGATGGTGGCGGAGGCGGTGGGCAGGAGAGATGACGAGGTGGCAGGCGGGGGAGCTGCCGCCACCCGGGCATACATCCTGGGGGGTGAGGGAGGGACACACGCAGAGCTGGTGGGGGGGGGTAGAGGGGAAGGATGCCGTGGTCGGTGGCGGGACCGCAGCAGTGGGGGTGGCCCCTGCCACGGAGGGCCTGGTGGTTTTAGCAGGGCCCTTCCCCTTCTTCTTGCCCTGGCCTTTCCCGCCAGCTGGGGGGCTCCCCTAGAGTCTGGGGAGGCAGTGGGCATGGCAGCGGCGGAGGTCACCCCGGTGCCATCCATTGCCGATGCCCCAGCGGGGGCGGTGGCAGGTGGTTAACAGGAGTTGGGGTCAGGTAAAAAGGGACAGGCTGTGGGATGGACAGTTCGGGGGAGAGGGGGGCACATGAACCACCGTACGCTTGTCCAGAGAGTCCTGTTTGGTTGGCTGGTGCTTCTGGCCCACACGGTGGAATCAGGGCGAGCAGCTAAGTCCAGAGGCAGATGTTAAACAGCCAGCAATGAGGATGGAGGGGGCAGTGAGGATGATCGTAGTGTGGGGGTTGGGAGGACACAGATGGATTGGGGGACAGCTCCGTGCCACACCCCCTGTGTCCCTACAGACACAGTCAAGACACAGTCAAGGCCTCCCCCCACACGAGAGCACAGTTCGAAAGTTACTCAGTCTTGGGTCCCCTCCATGGCGATTTGTAAATTCCCCAGGCGGTGTTCCTCTGGTAGACGGCTGTTTCTCTTTCTCTCTATTCCGGGCTTTCTCCGTAGCTGCAACATTCCAGGGATGCCGGAGCAGATGATAAAAGTTCCTCTCGGCCGAATACGGGTCCACAAACGAACAGCAAGCGGCTGGGTCTGGGGGCTGGGTCCCTCCACTCCCCCCCTCCGGGGAGCGGCCTAGCAGGCCCCCCTTCTCTCAGGGCGGGAGTTTCAGCTGGAGTGGCAGCAGCGTCCGAGGGCGGGCGGGTGGTGGTGGGGGGCGGGGGGGGCTGACAGCCGGCCGGCAGCCAGCCAGCACTCTAGCAACAGCAGAGAAAGAAAAAAAAACAACAAAAAGAAAGGAAATGGGGGAGAGTGTCTGGCCCAGTCGGGGGGAAAGCCAAAAGCAGGGGCAAAAAGCAAGGAAAGCCCAGGCCAGAGGGCGGCAGCAGCAGGAGAGCAGGCTAAGTAGGTCCCTTTTCCCTGGGTAAGGGAACAGGGAAGGTTCGAGAACCATCAGGAACCTTCTGGAGACAGTTAAGACAGGCTGATTAGAACACCTGCAGCCAATCAAGAAGCTGCTAGAATCAATTAAGGCAGGCTAATCAGGGCACCTGGGTTTTAAAAAGGAGCTCACTTCAGTTTGTGGTGTGTGTGTGAGGAGCTGGGAGCAAGAGGCACTAGGAGCTGAGAGTGAGAACGCGGACTCTTGGAGGACTGAGGTGTACAAGCATTATCAGACACCAGGAGGAAGGTCCTATAGTGAAGATAAAGAAGGTGTTGGGAGGAGGCCATGGGGAAGTAGCCCAGGGAGTTGTAGCTGTTGCACAGCTGTTCCAGGAGGCACTCTAGACAGGTGCATTCCACAGGGCCCTGGGCTGGAACCCAGAGTAGAGGGCGGGCCCAGGTTCCCCCCAAATCCTCCCAACTCCTTGTCAGACACAGGAGGAGTCGACCTGGACTGTGGGTTCAGAAAAACGGCCAAGCTGAGGGCTGCCATGAAGCTCCAAGGCGAGCAAATCTGCCAATAAGCACAAGACCCACCAAGGTGGAGCAGGAACTTTGTCACTATGTGTGTATATATATATATATATATATATATATCAGATTTTTTTTTTTTTATTTAAATGGAATTTTTTTGATAAAATGCTTTTTGAGGAAAAACCCTATCTAAAGATAGTTTTAATTAAGATACATTATAGCTCAAAGATATTTCATCATGGAATAAGGATTATAAATTCTAATTGTATAGTATGAGACAATATATTCATGTAATATTTAAGAAAAGTTTTGTAAATGAGTTCCAATAGTTCATGGATTAGGGACCCAATTTTATGGGGCTCCAGGGGCTTCTGTATAGATTATTTAGGTTAATCTTTCTATCTAGCCAATGGGACTCGGGACTCAGGGCTCAGTCTAGAAGATACCATCAGAGATGCTTAGTTTTGCAGTTCTCAAATTGTGGATTTGTGTCTCCAGAGATAACATGCTTGTTAACAGAGAAAATGTTTTTAAATAAATAAATATATAGAGGTGAGAAATAACAGACCTCAACTCTATTGTCTCTCTGCAAATTTGTGTACGCAGAGTCAATCCCTTACCTCTCTCTAAAAGTGCAAAGTTTCAAATAGATCTGGACAAGGAGAAGAAGTCTGGAGATAAATGTGAGAAGGGAGGGACAGGCACTAGAAACAAAAGTGAAACTGTTTGAGCAGCATATTCCAGAAGTCTTGAGGTCTTTCTGAGTGTAGCCTTCATTGACTTGAAATCTACCATACCATTCTCTCACTAGAAGGGAAAACCTGTAATGGCAGCAGGCCGTAAAAGAGATCCAGTTTGGGAATAAGAATGATTCAGGAAATATATGTTTGGTGACTATGTTTTAAAGAAAGTCACACCAGTGAACTGGTGGAAGTCATTTAAGCACTTAAGCACTAAGATTGGATTCAGAGACTGTTGAAGTGATAATCTCACTTTTAACAACAGTAGCTTCTTCTGCTGGTGGACAAAGAATATTTTCTTCCTTTGGACTAATTCATTCCAAATTGAGAAATCATTTGGGACCTGAAAAAGCAGGAAAGCTTGTTTTTCTTTTCCAGATTATGAACAAACAGGAAAATGAAGGGGAAGACAACATTTTAAGTTTCTCATGTTGACCTGGCTGACATAGTCGATTTAATTTTTTTTTTTAAATATTTCATTTACGTATTTTAGTTTAAAATAATTCTAACAAAAACAAACCTGATTTTAAAAAAAGTGAATGTTTAACTAAATTAAAAAATTCATATGCTTGTTTTGTTAAAATATTATATGTTTGCTGTTGAAGAAAAAAAATCCAGAATACATAACGTTGTTTTAGTTAAATAAAAAAATTTAAATGTCTGTCTGGTGATGGTCTCCTCCTAATACAGCACGGCAAGAAAATCCTCCAAATATTAATGATTAACCTGTTGAATTGGAGATAGTTCACCTCCCAGAGACTTCGTAGATATCTGCTTCAATTACCTTTGGTAAATGAAATAACCAAACAATCATTCATTTTCTGATATTGCTGTAAAACTAATCTGAAAAGATAAATCACTTAAAAATGTATAGTGTGTACCTTCTAAAAATGAAACCTACATCTGTCTCTGAGTTGTGAAGAATATGTATTAAGGTTATAACAACCAACAAGAATGCACTTTTATGTAGACATCCATGATTAAATTGAGTCTTCCTGACTCATGATTTAAATCAAATCCACCCTGGTAAAAAGAATGACTTAGAACTGAAAGTCTTTCAGTCTTAATTATGAAGTTACTACTGTGACACTAATGTCTAAACCAACTTCAGAACAGCAAAGAGAACCTTAAGTTAAAGGTTGTCAGCTGGACAATCACTTTTTCCTCTAATAATGTTGTACTTGCTAGTAACATCTAGAATGACTATGGGAGAAAGAATTTAGCAAACCAGTTCTTAATATTTTTTAGTTTGTTTATTTTGTGCACATGGCAGCACTTTGTGTATTGCTATTTTACTGATTCCCCAAATAGGTAGTTTCTCCCTCACTGAAACATCAACAGGTAAGATGAACAGATATACTTTTTTAAAAAAATCCCAACCATTCTATATAAAGGGTACTCTGTTGGAACCTGGATTCTTTTTTTTCAAATTAGTCATTATAAAAAGATTCAGATTGACAGGTAAAATTTTCAGAAGTGGCCAAGTGATGTAGGAGCTTAAATCCTATAGGACTTTAGCATCTTTTACATTTTATTCAAAGCACAAACATTCCAAAAGTGTAGTATTCGACTGCAATATCAATAGACAGTAACCACAACAACATAAAAGTAAAGTCACTACCAAAATATTTTTCAAAGTGACTGTCTGAAATATTGGTCATTATATTACTAAACATACAATTTATAAATATTTCAAACTTTGTTTTACTTATAGTGTTCTCCACGCCATCAACAGCAGCCAGAGGGAGGTTAAGTATATTTATTTACTGAACTACCTCTGAATTATTTCTTGTGTTTCTTTCAGGGTCATCCTGGTCACTTAGGTGCTCAAGGTCCAATTGGATCTTTGGGATGTACAGGGCCAGATGGTTTGCAAGGAGAAAAAGGAGAGAGAGGTGAGAATGGGCTGCCTGGGCCCGCTGGAGAAAAGGGTGATAAGGTAGGAAATGCCATGGGAAGGTCTTTTTTAGTATGTAAAATATAACGGTGAATATTGCAAAATGAAACAAATCAAGAACAATAAAAGCCTTTACTGAATGTTAAAATTACATGGACATCTCCTGTTCTTACTCATGCAAAACTTCCACTGAAATCAGTTGTAGAGCTGCCTGAGAAAGAACTGCAGAATTTTGCCCCAAGTTATTAAATTGAAGTTGGCAGTAAAAACGTTAAAATTCAGGGGTCTAAGTGTCCATTTGATATGTCCCACCTCACTCACATTAGCATCAAGGTGGTTACGTGCACATATGTGGGGGAAGAATAGAACTTTAAAATAGTACTATACAATAGGCACAACTTTGCCACCTTTGGTTATGGTGGGTAATGGAATCATAAATGGTGCCTTTTATTATAATTCAGCCTTTGGTTTTACATAGTTCTATAATCCTTGAACCTTTACCCTGGCTTTCACTTGTCTAATTCCATTGACACCAGTGTCAGTGAGATCAGAATTTAGCTTCTTTTGTACAACTCCACTAAAATATATTGATCCTCCTCTGGAGCCAATAGAAGTTGTGCCATTGATATAAGTGGGAGCAGAAGCCAGCCTCTAATATGACACATGCTATTATTTTACACATTATGGCTAAATTCATTTTTGAGTAATCCCTTGTGCTTTAATGGATGAAATTGGCCCTAAGAATTTAATATTGTCCCCCAGTACCATTTGTGGCATTCATAGCTATCATTGATCATTGTTCAAGATACACTAGCTAGATAACCTCAGGTGGAGTCTGTCCACTTTATATCAGAGATACAGAGTGGGTGAGGTATATCTTTTATTGGACCAATTTCTATTGGTGAGAGAGAGAAGTTTTCAAGCTACACAGAGCTCTTTTTCAGGTCTGGGAAAGGTAGTCAGAGTATCACAGCTAAATACAAGGTGTTTTACCATAACTGGCCACTTGACCTTGAATGGTCTCTTACCATATGTGTTAACTATTTATGCTAAACAATCTGTTCCACCTTGTATTTAGCTGTGACACTCTGAATATCTTTCCCAGACCTGAAGAAGAGCTCTGTGTAGCTCAAAAGCTTGTCTCTCTCACCAGCAAAAGTTGGTCGAATAAAAGATATTACCTCACCCATCTTGTTTCTCTAATATCCTGGGATCAACACAGCTACAGCAACACTGCAGACATCTTATGTAGCCATTTATCCTGCAGTGAGATCTTAAATTCATGATTCAAATGTGACTATTTCCTGATAGTTTTTGACCTAATTTTACAGCACCACATCCTCATGTTGTCCTCAGTTTTTAAGTATTCTCAAAGAACAAAATTGTAAAAGTGATTTATTTATTTTTTTAGGGCCCAACAGGAGTCCCAGGATTTCCTGGTTTAGATGGTGTGCCTGTAAGTACACTGCCAATATTGTGTTATAAAGATTACAGTTCGTCTGAACCCATAGGGAACTATTTTAACAGATTACCTAAATAATCAGATATGGTTAGTTTTATACCCTTCGTTACTATATCACCTGGAGAGCTGTACATGTTGTACATGTGTGAAAAACAAAGTAAACCATTATGACATTTAGTATTGATAATACTTCACACTTTACATGTTTTCCAAAAGACAGTACAAACCAACTAATTAAATCCATTAACACCTCTTTGAGGTAAGTAAATATTATTACCATTTTACAGAGGGGGGATTGGAGATAGAGAGGTTAACAGAGACTTGCCCAAATCCATGCAGCATGGAAATGCCAATGCCAGGATTAAAAACAAGTAGTTTCTGGCCCTAGTCTCTAAAGTAGACCACACGGCTTCTGAATATTCTTAAAATAGCAAAAAGGATCCCAAAGTAGTAGTTCTTTTTCTGTTGAAACATTTTGAGCGCTGTGCAGCAGTCCGTACTCAAATAAAAATCCCATTGAAACCAACTGAGGGGAGGGATAGCTCAATGGTTTGAGCATTGGCCTGCTAAACCCAGGGTTGTGAGTTCAATCCTTGAGGGGGCCATTTAGGGATCTGGGGGAAAAAATTGGGGATTGGTCCTGCTTTGAGCAGGGGGTTGGACTAGGTGACCTCCTGAGGTCCCTTCCAACCCTGATATTCTATGATTCAGTGGGAGATCTTCTGAATAGGAACTATAGATCTGAATACCTCAGTATTAAGGTAGACAGAAATACAGCTTTGTGTACAAGCTGTCATATATAAATGGAAGTGAAAGGACAGGATGCTCTATTAAATCAATATTTTGAAAATGATTTTTTATTAGAGTTAAATCCTGGGAGGCCCTTTATGACTACAAAAGTGGAAATAGTGCACTTTGGATGTTCACGTAGGCCAGGAAGCAGAAATCCTGTGGAGGGGATCTCTGATTCATTTGTGCTCTGTGTTTGCTCTCCATATCTGTCCATGTAGTTGGGATTGTTTCTAGAGGAGCTGTAAAAGACATGACTCCGTAAGATCAAAATCTATCATAGAGAAGACAACAGGGTTGTGTCTGCTAGAGTTGTCTGGAAAATAGAAATCCCTTTCCATGAAAAATTGCATGTTTGGGAAAAAAATTATCCTGAATCAGGACGAAAAGACAAAGATGCAAAATTTTTCACAGGAAAGGATTTTTTAAAAATTATTGTTTCAGAAGCACTAAAATGGGAATTTTTTTTTATTTGCCAGCTTCCTGCTTGGAAGGTTCTTCTTCCAGACAACAATCTTCCAGGTTGGCAGCCGAGGAGTAGTCATTTCAGTTTTTGCAATGGAAAACCTAACTTTTTTTTGGCAAAACTGACATTTTCATTTGACAATTTTTAATTTTGCCCAAAAGGCATTTTCAGTTGGAAAATTATTCTGATGGAAAATTCCCAACCAACCTCACTGTCCACTACTCTCCCATTCCTATAATAGTGAATGGTCAGTGCATTGGGGGTTGGAAAATCAGTTCCTCCATCCCACAATTAGTGTGTGGATTTTCCTGAGCTCACAGTATGTTTGACTCAAGTTGTGCCGTATTTTCGTGAATTGCACCCTAACAGTAAAAAAGGGCCTAGCTAGTTTGGGATGACCTTAGTGTAGGTCATTCACAAGGAATAAAACCTTTGCATGTTTATCCAAATGTGGTAGCTCTTTATTGCTTCCAGAAGGAATTTACTCTCAGAGAGCTTGATTTTGCTTCCAGTGAAGGAAAAACTTTTGTTATTGATTCTAATGAGAGCAGCATCCAGCCTAATTCTCTGACTCATCCAGCAGAGCTACTATGCATTAAAGAAGAGAATGTAAGAGGTATCAGACCAAAAACTCTAGTTTCAGATTACAGCCCCTTTGAGCCTATTGCTAGGTGTAAGGAAAATTCTCATAGATCTCAGTGGGAGGCTTTTCCACTGTAAAGAGTGTAGAAGTGAGATATGTGGGTGATCCTCTGTCCTCTGGGTTACCAGTGTCACTGTGGTGTTTAGACAAAACCTGAACCTAAATAACCATGCCATCTTTACATGTAATTAAACCCTCACTAGGGATATCCTGGAGTTGAAGGGTCCAGGGGCAAACCTGGCTTGGATGGCTGCAATGGTTCAAGAGGAGATCCTGGATTTCCAGGAGAGACAGGGTGTGTTGGACCAAGAGGCTCATTTGTAAGTTATGAGCTTTATTATATCTATTTAAACTTTCTCTCCATGTTAACACCTTTCAAAATTAAAGGGGCATTAGGCTTATGACTCTGAGTACCTGAGCTCATGTCCTGACTCGGCCATCTTCTACACTGCACCTTTTATGAGGTGCTGACTGGGCTTCCCACTCCTCCTGTTAGCTTCAGCGAAGTGGAGGGTGTTCAGCACCTTGCAGGATCTGGTGTTAGGTTAAAGATGAAATTAAGTTTGCTAACCCTTAAACTGAAGTTCTGCAGTACTTGGTCACACGAGAACTCCTTCAAGCTCAGGGAATGCAGTTGTGTCTGGCCTTTATGCAGGGAAAGTTCCCTACGCTACACGCCACTGGTGTTATAGCATAGAGAGCTGTGTAGGAAACATACTTGCATATATACCCACACCCTTCAAGTGTGCCTTTTCTCTACTTGCCTAAGCTATGCCTCACCGGCTACACTACCGTTTATACCCATGTTAGGGGGACTGCACGGATATGTACTCCATATGCCGCTGAAAGAAGCATGCCGTGTAGACATACCTTGAGACACACACAAGCACCTTGTGCTCCCGTGCAATAGCCAGCCACAGGCTGGCCCCAAGGTATATTTTATAAAACTGAAATATTTAAAATTACCTCTAAGATGGTTAGCTTTTCCCTCTGAAAACAGAAAGTGTGTCTGAATTAAAATTGGTCCAATATTTTAATACTGGCTAAAGCAGATTAATAACTCAGAACCAGATCTTCAGTTGGTGGAAACTGGTATAGCTCCAGTGACTGCAATGGAACTATGCTGATTTACGCCAGCCAAGGATCTGACCCACAGTGTTTGACCTTTTGCAAAAACATGGAATGGCTACCAGGTCATTAGGTTAAGGGCTGCTCTAAATTTTCTAAACTAAACAATAAACAGTTCTGGATGTTATGCTAAAGTCTAACACATTTAACCGAAGGTACTTGGTTGATCACCGTGTGTAAGCATTAAACTACTTGAAAGACATTAGAGGTCACCCTGTTTGCTGTATTTGAGCCTTAGTTTAATAGAAAGGTCATCTGCGGGAAGATGCAATGAACTGATTAATCTGTGTCAAAATTAGTACTGTGCTGTTAGCGCCATTTCTGAAAATTACGCTATGGCCTTATTATTGTTTGTAATCCAGGACTGCCCCATGACATGGCTAGTACTGCTTACACGAATAGCCTGAGGCCCTGACTCAGCAAGTTACTAATGCACATGCCTAACTTTAAGCATGTGAGCAGTCCTATTGAAACCAGTGAAACTATTCAGATGCTTAAAGTTAGGCATGTACTTAAGTTCCTTGCTGAATCCAGGCCTAAGAAAACAAGCAATATACAAGCCGAAGGATAAGGCAGAGGAATAAAATATGATCCAAATACAATAATTAACCCTCCCTACATTTCTGGTGGTGTAGTTTTAATAGGCTGCAAAAAGCCATCAGCTCACAATTTGATAAAAATCTAACCCACTACATCTTTCAGAACAATAGAATAACTTCTGTTCAACATGGTAACGGTAGCTGCTAGGAAATCTCTGACTGTACTTTGGCTCATGGACTAGACTCTCACCGACAAGAAGTAGAGGGATGAAATAAAAGAAAAAGTGAGACATGGAACAAAATTATAGCCTGAATCTAGCTGGTTCAAGGAAATCTGAGCCTTTGCAGACCTATCACTCCCAGCATATAAAAGAACATAAAACAACAGACACGCAGCCTTGGATCCAAACTAAAATACCAACACCAATAAATTGGGCTTTCTAGGAAAACATGACAAAGTCGGAGCAAATGTCTTAATTATCTGCTTGAGTATAATAATGCCACATCGAGCTCTGTATATAGTGTGACTCCAATTTACTAACTGATTTATTGCGCCAAATACCAACTTGATTACCTACTACCAGTATCACAATGGGCTGTTAATTTCCCTGATACTTCCTGTTTACGTCATTTTCGTGTATAATTTCCTATATTAATTAAATACATGTTAATTACACTTATATTAAATATATACCTATTATTGTCCCTTTAAATCACAAATAAATGGTTGGAAAAATTAAAGGAAGGGTTGACAACATAAAATCCTAGCTTAAGTAGCTGAAAAGGTGACAAGATTCATTTAATAAAAATAGTTTGTTGTACAAAGAAATCAAACTCAAAATTTGTTTAGAGACATAAATGTAAATAAGTCAGAGGTAAATATAGCTTTCAGTGGGACAGTTGCAGAAAAGCCTCTGTTTGATAGGTCCATTCTGCTACAGCAACATTTTTCAAAGGTCAGGTTGTCGCGGCATGTCAGGCACTGGGTCGCTCTGGTCAGCACTGCCGACTGGGACATTAAAAATCCCGTAGGCGCTGCTGCCCAGCTAAGGCCGGCTAGTGCCGAGCTGTTCCGACACCGCTCTGCACCCCGGAAGCGGCCAGCAGCGGGTCCGGCTTCCAGGCAGGGGGCCACAGGGCTCCGCATGTTGCCCCCGCTGCAAGCACCACCCGGCCAATGAGAGCTGGGGGCAGGAGGGGCATTGCCTGCAGGCGAGAGTCGCGCAGAGCTGCTTGGGCACCTCTGTCTAGGAGCCGGACCTGCTGCTGGCTGTTTCAGGAACGCAACGCAGTCCGCGGTGCCAGGACAGGCGGGAAGCCTGACTCTGCACTCCGGCTGCGCCGCTGACCGGGAGCTGCCGGAAGTAAGTCCGCGCCCCAATTCCTTGCCTCAGCCCTGAGCCCCCCTCCAAACCCAGAACCCCTTCCTGCACCCCAAAATGCTCATCTGCGGCCACACCCCAGAGCCTGTCCTCCCAGCCCTGAGTCCCCCCCCCACTGCAAACCTGGAGCCCCTTCTGCACCCAAACTCCTCATCCCCAGCCGCACCCCAGAGCCTGCACGCCCAGCCCAGAGCCATGATCCCCTGCCCCAGCCCTGAGCCCCCCCAAACCCGGAGCCACTCCTGCACCCCAAACCCCTGGTTTGAATTTCTAGGAAAGGTAAAGAACTTACATGCCAGTAGCCACTGTGTCCACTGAAATTAAATATGGCTGGGAGGTATAGAGAGTATTAATGCCGTCAAAACTGAGAAGTTATCACTGAAACTGTACAGTAGCTTAAGAGTATCAGAGGACAGATCATAATGTTATTACAGAACATAATATAATTTTTAATTACTGACTGATTTTTCAGGGTGTTCTTGGGCAAAAAGGAGAAAAAGGAAACTCTGCATATATTTCAGATTTCATTAGAGGTGCTCCAGTAAGTATATTATTGTGGAAATAATCATAAAATGTAGGAAAACATGTATAGCAAATGTAAGTATTCTAATAACTTCAAATTGTTTAATAAAAGCTAATTTATCTCTTTTTAAAACAGAAATTAAATGCAAATATGTTAACTGCAGTATACAGATTGAGATATTAATTGCCCTAAAGGCAGGAAATTCCCACAACAGCTATACATTGCCCCCAAAGTCTCTAGGGACATATAGACAGGCATTAAAATTAACATTGTATTCAGTAATGGAAGATTCTACAAATGTACAAAAGAAGCGGAATTAGGGTTACTGTGGGACACAGAACTTCAAATTGCCATGGACAATAGAGGATAATATGGACCTAGAGCCAAACACTTGTTGAATTTTGGGGCTGATGGGTAACACAATTGGCATAGTGAGTTCACATAACACATGGATGAAGGCTTTGTAGCTGCTTCTCTCAGTAAGATGCCTTTGTGCTCCCTGATTGCTTCCAGTTAGTGCTTGCTGCTGATTGCAGGTTTGGTTTAATATGCATCTGCTTCCTGCACACCACATCCACTTGGGGGGTATCATTATCATTGTTTCTAACAGTGCATACAATGTACTAGGTCCTTTTCAAACATAAAGGAAGGCATGGACTCTGCCACAAAAGAGGTTATACTGTGGCTCCCATCCTGCAAACACTTATGCACAAAGTAACTTTACTTGCCTTTGCAGGATTGGGATCTAAAAGACAGAGGAGAGAGAGAGAGAGATGGAGGTTCAGGGAAAGGGGAACAGCAAACCGGTAGGATACTGATAAGCAAAGCAGTAAGGTACTGGGATTGGCTACATCATGATAATGCAAAATTTTAACAATGCTTTAAAAGAAAAAACAAACTTATGAGCATATTCTTAACTGGTGTAAATATAGTTCCACTAACGTCAGTGGAGCTATGCCGATTTATACCAGTTGAAGATCCAGACCTTTATATCTCAAGATGTATAAACTAATCCATCACTGCCCTACAACCAGGACAAAACTCCCACTGAATTCAGTGGAGCAGAGCAGACATATAGCGAGTGCTCTGCTATGGTAGTCATGCACATCTCTTGGTGGACTCACTCTCTGGAGGGATGTTGCCCTGATGCTTGAAGATAGGAAGAATGTTTCCTTCTCTCTTCCATTCTCTCACACAGCGGTACACCAGAATGCAGGCTGTGGCTCATTTCTTTTGCATTTAATCTTCAATTCATCTGGAGTTAGACTAATAGTAAAAACTTTACTTAACCCTATGTTTAAATGTAGGGGATTTTGCTAACTTGAATACAGTACAGTGAAACTGTTGAGCGAAGTGCTGGAGCTTCCATGCTTTATCACTAATTCATTTTTCATGCATGCAGTTTGGGAGTATTTTTATGATTTAAAGTAAAATCAAATCAACAAAAGTATAATCAAATACATGACTTCAGCTACTCTCCTATGAGCTGTTCCCTGTTTTAGAGACTCATAGGTGCATCTGTATCTGAAGTCAGTTATTGTTTTTATGTATTTTCTTTATTATTGGACATTTTTGTGTTTTCATAAAGGCTTTCTCCCTTAATGTTCCCTCATTCCTTTTGGATGATCCGGTACTGACATCATAATCCTGTACTAATGACACTAGTCTGTTGCCCTGGAAATTATTATGTTGTCACTATTCGTCACTGTGTCTTAACTTTGATATCAAAAAGAAAATTTGGGCTTGAGGAAGCCAGTCTTCCTTTAAAATACTAAAAGCTTTAGTATGTAGATAACATTATAAAATTTATTAGAAAAATTCTCTGCAAAATATTTAAATGTATGTCAGTAGTTAAATTATATGTTTAAATGTTGTGATATCAAGTTCTTTAAACCCAAAGCTTGATGTCATTTATATGATGATTTCTATATGATGAAAAATCACGTGTTGGCTCATAATTCTGTGGTAAAGTGAAAGTGTGATCCTTTATTTAGAAAAATACTTTTCATTCCAGGGAGCAAGAGGTGAACCAGGCCCCCCTGGCACACCTGTAAGTATCTTTCTGCCGCTCACATATATGCTTGATCGTTTTGAACAACATACTGTAGCATGAGTACATTACTGCCATGTATTAAGAGTGAGTAATCCTTACTTATGAATGGTTTCATTGAAAACGTAGTAGTGAATGATAGTAGGAGAGAGAAAGACAACAGCTTTTAGCCTGATTTGCCTTCACTATTACCACCCATACACGAGAGATTAAAGATAGTGTAGGAAAAGCAGAAGATGACAGAGTGTATCATGAGTGAGGCTCAAGCTGATGTGATTGGAGGGTGCTAGGTGGCTTCACTGTTGGAGCACACAATAGTAGGTGCAAGAGGACAAAAGTCACAAGAACAGATGAGCAGGCCAACATAGCCAGGTCAGATTCACCATCACTGGCCGTGAGGAACAGAAGCAGACATTGCCCGTGCTTCCCACATTGCATGTGGTTTTGGTCCAGTGGATTTGCAGGGTACTGACCAACTGATGCCCCATCACATTCACAAGCCACAGGAAATCTCTGTGACAAGCACGCCGTGGATGGCAGATCCTCACTGTGTGGGGCTGCTGGGTCTTCCCAGAGTGCACCGAGCGCCTTGGAATTTGGCCATAAAAATAAAATCCCAAATGAAATATTTTCTATTTTTTTTGTTAAGCAGTCCTCCTCCCTATAGCTCAGGGACCCTCTTTTTTTATATCCCAAGGGCTATAGCATCTCCAGTGCTTTGGTAACCTGAGCTTAATTCTTTTCAACATGCTATTATTTATATACATGACTAGTATGTGCTAGAGAGACTAGTGTGTACTGGATGAGGTAATACCTTTTATTGGACCAACTTTTGCTGGTGAGAGAGACAAGCTTTCAAGCTACACAGAGCTCTTCTTCAGGTCTGGGAAAGGTAGTCAGAGTGTCACAGCTAAATACGAGGTGGAACAGATTGTTGGGCATAAATAAACACATTTTGTAAGAGATCATTCAACGTGAAGTGGTCCGTTAATATCTCTGCAGTCATTTGGCAAAAAAGAGGGGTTACTGGGATATAGATTGTTGTAATAAGCCATCAATCCATTGTCTTTAAGACTTTTTTTTTTTTTTTTTACTGTCTAGCAAAGTTATGAATTTAAGCTCCCAAACTCATCTTTTGAAAGTGTTATGCAAGTTTCCTTTGAGGTTGAGGACTGAGAGGTCAGATAAGGAGTGATCATTTTGTGAATCTGTTCCACCTTGTATTTAGCTCTGACACTCTTACCACCTTTCCCAGACCTGAAGAAGACCTCTGTGTAGCTTGAAAGATTGTCTTTCTCACCAACAGATGTTGGTCCAATAAAAGATATTACCTCACCCACCTTGTCTTTCTGATGTCTTGGGATCAACACGGCTACAAGACCACCGCAAACAACAATAGTCTATACTAGTATAACTGTCTAATAGTTATAGTATATATAATGTACTATATACTACTATACATAGCGTCTATACTGCATGACCTAGAAATTGTTCTAGAACATCAGTCAAATGGGAATAGAGAGGCTGCCAGTTGTATATGACTGGAATAGTGCCAATGGGCCGTAGATGGAGTCCAAGTGATATAGGCAATTAGGAGCTTAATGAGAGTTTGGAGCCACTATGTGACACGTTGAGCAATTCTGTGCGAGGAAGAAATTAAGATGCTAGTGTTTTCACAAACAAATACATCTTTTCTCCTCTTTTTCAGGGAGCTAGGGGGCTAAGGGGCCCACATGGATTGCCAGGTCAACCAGGCTTGCAGGTAAGACTGGCACTGTTCTATAATACTGCATTTTGACATTATATATAAATGCTTGTTCACTCATCTAAAAAGTTCAGCCCCAGTGTAAATTCAAGCCTAGACATTTCCTATAAGGCAGTTAATTAAAGGGCCTGATTCTGCCTGGCCCTTACACAGGTCTGCAGTGGGGGAATGAGAATACAAGGACCCTTCCACAAGCTTGTGCACACACATGTACGGTCCACGCATAATTCCAATCCTTGGGCACAGAAAAGTGCTGGTAATGCTCTCTCCCAACTCCTTCCCTGCAACCAAAGCCCTGAAGGAGACAGAGAAGATATGGAGCCAGAGCTCCACTCCACTAAGGGTAGACAAGTGGAGCCAGGGAGGGATTGCACAATCCCATGGGGAGGTGAGGCAATAGGCACACAGCCTGTGCACCTCAGGTGAGCTCTGAGAGAAATTTTGCCTCCAGGTGTTCCCAATAAAGTGTTGCAGCTCTGGATCATGCTCAGTGAAAAGCTTTGCTTTCAAGTCAGAATATTAAGTTGTTTGACTCTCTTTTTTTAAAGGGAGCTCCGGGCCTTCCTGGTTTGCAAGGTGAACAGGTTAGTGTCTGCTTTCCATGGGGTTGGTACAGTTTCAGTGAAATATATATTTATGCTGATATTTAAAGCATTTGACTATTTCTGTTAGCAAAGTTTCAAAAACTTTAATTGTTAAATTATTTTTCAAGCATTTTTGTGATTATTTTTACTCACCATCGCTAGTTTTGATCTTTTTCATTAGGGCAATCCAGGTACTGGAGTGGATGGACAAAAAGGGGAGCCGGTAAGCAAACAGTTAGTGGTATTAAAGGTGGCCTGGATGTAGAATTAAATATATATATGCCTAGGAAAATACATAGTCCTTATAGCTTTACTTAGTATACAGTTACTATGGTTAGTTACAGATGTTCATATAGCTTTACTTATGAGACAATCCCTCCAGCCCTGCCCTGATCCTGCACAGAGATCCATATAGGCAGACTGTGACACCTGCTTGAAGTCTGGGGGGTGGGGGAGAGGAAAAAACAAGGGGAAATAGGTTACCTTGCATAATGACTTAGCCACTCCCAGTCTCTATTCAAGCCTAAGTTAATTGTATCCAATTTGCAAATGAATTCCAATTCAACAGTTTCTCGCTGGAGTCTGGATTTGAAGTTTTTTTGTTTTAATATTGCAACCTTTAGGTCTGAGATCGAGTGACCAGAGAGATTGAAGTCCATCGGTGATCTTCCTGATAACACTATCCTGGCCACTATGGATGTAGAAGCCCTCTACACCAACATTCCACACAAAGATGGACTACAAGCCGTCAAGAACACTATCCCCGATAATGTCACGGCTAACCTGGTGGCTGAACTTTGTGACTTTGTCCTTACCCATAACTATTTTACATTTGGGGACAATGTATACCTTCAGATCAGCGGCACTGCTATGGGTACCCGCATGGCCCCACAGTATGCCAACATTTTTATGGCTGACTTAGAACAACGCTTCCTCAGCTCTCGTCCCCTAACGCCCCTACTCTACTTGCGCTATATTGATGACATCTTCATCATCTGGACCCATGGAAAAGAAGCCCTTGAGGAATTCCACCATGATTTCAACAATTTCCATCCCACCATCAACCTCAGCCTGGTCCAGTCCACACAAGAGATCCACTTCCTGGACACTACAGTGCTAATAAATGATGGTCACATAAACACCACCCTATACTGGAAACCTACTGACCTCTATTCCTACCTACGTGCCTCCAGCTTTCACCCTGACCGCACCACACGATCCATCGTCTACAGCCAAGCTCTGCAATACAACCGCATTTGCTCCAACCCCTCAGACAGAGACAAACACCTACAAGATCTCTATCAAGCATTCTTACAACCACAATACCCACCTGCGGAAGTGAAGAAACAGATTGATAGAGCCAGAAGAGTTCCCAGAAGTCACCTACTACAGGACAGGCCTAACAAAGAAAATAACAGAACGCCACTAGCCGTCACCTTCAGCCCCCAACTAAAACCCCTCCAACGCATTATTAGGGATCTACAACCTATCCTGAAGGATGACCCAACACGCTCACAAATCTTGGGAGACAGGCCAGTCCTTGCCTACAGACAGCCCCCCAACCTGAAGCAAATACTCACCAGCAACCACATACCACACAACAGAACCACTAACCCAGGAACCTATCCTTGCAACAAAGTCCGTTGCCAACTGTGCCCACATATCTATTCAGGGGACACCATCACAGGGCCTAATAACATCAGCCACACTATCAGAGGCTCGTTCACCTGCACATCCACCAATGTGATATATGCCATCATGTGCCAGCAATGCCCCTCTGCCATGTACATTGGTCAAACTGGACAGTCTCTACGTAAAAGAATAAATGGACACAAATCGGATGTCAAGAATTATAACATTCATAAACCAGTCGGAGAACACTTCAATCTCTCTGGTCACTCGATCTCAGACCTAAAGGTTGCAATATTAAAACAAAAAAACTTCAAATCCAGACTCCAGCGAGAAACTGTTGAATTGGAATTCATTTGCAAATTGGATACAATTAACTTAGGCTTGAACAGAGACTGGGAGTGGCTAAGTCATTATGCAAGGTAACCTATTTCCCCTTGTTTTTTCCTCCTCCCCCCCCCCCCCCCCCGCCCGACATTCGTGTTAAACCCTGGATTTGTGCTGGAAATGGCCCAACTTGATTATCGTACACATTGTAAGGAGAGTGGTCACTTTAGATAAGCTATTACCAGCAGGAGAGTGGGGTGGGAGGAGGTATTTTTTCATGCTTTGTGTGTATATAAAAAGATCTTCTACACTTTCCACAGTATGCAGCCGATGAAGTGAGCTGTAGCTCACGAAAGCTTATGCTCAAATAAATTGGTTAGTCTCTAAGGTGCCACAAGTACTCCTTTTCTTTTTACAGTATCATATATACTCCTGTAACGGATATAGGGAGCATTACCTTCCTTTGATTGAAAGAGTGCAGGATGGTTGACAGGCCTCTGCAGAGCTCTTTGTACTCACAAATCAGCAGAAGCTGTTCAATGACAGTAGAGATGTTAGTGTTGTAAGTAGGAGATTTCAATGTTCTGGAGCCTGGCAGAGCCAGTGAGTTGAACCAGATGTTTATTTTTACTGCTTCTCTGGCTTTCACAGGGTGATGTTGGACCTCCTGGATCTCCAGGACAGCCATTGTTGGTTGGGCCGCCTGATTCTTTCCTGGTTAAAGGAGAAAAGGTTTGCAAATTAAAGTCTATTTTTAAACATTACTGTACTCAGTTTACTAGAAGTGCTATCCCATGATGCATTTTTGCACAGATTTTATATAAAGGACATTTATTTTATTGAGTAATATACCACCATCATCAATAGCAATGCTGTTATCCAGTATTGTACTGGCAGATGGAGGCCAGGCCAGCCATTATGTTACTGCTGCAGCCCACCTATTCCCTCCATGAGGTGCCTCTGTGCCACAGCAGGAGCGTAAAAGGAAATACCATTCGCCTTTGTCCTTTTTCCCCACTCTGCACCATTGACAAACTGCCTGAGAACTGGGCTGAATTTACACACATTAGCAAAAACTCACGAAGAGTCTGTCAAGACTGAGGTTATGTCTGCACTATACAGATTTTAGTGACATGGCTGTGTCGCCACAGCCGTGCCGCTAAAAGTCGTGCAGTGTAGCCGCTGTTTGTCGGCTCTCCTGCTGACAAAAAACTTCTACCCCAACGAGTAGCAGCAGCTTTGTTGGCAGGAGAGCACACCTGCCGACAGTGCGCTGTTCACACTGGCGCTTGTCGCAGCAAAACTTTTGTCTTTCGGCAGGGAGGGGTTTTTAACACCTCTGAAAGATAAAAGTTTTGTCGTTCAATTGCCAGTGTAGACATAACCTTATTATCTCTGGCACTGAATTCCTTTCCCTATCCATCTCACAGTTTCATTCATTTCCTTAGACCTTTGTATTTAGTTCATCTTATTGGAGAGATGAATTAGATTTTTTCAGCAAGTTTCAGGCTCTGCTGAAGACAGGTCAAACTGTCAGGCAGCCAACCTTGATGTATTACTTATGAAAAATAAGTGTGGTCCCAGTGTCTATTTTGAAAATGAAACCATGGTATTTAAAGTAATTCCTCTATGACAGGTGTGCTTTGGCTAGAGTTGTAGCACTCCAGGTAGTCAAAATGGATAGAATAATCCTAGCGGCAAAGAGTCCTGTGGCACCTTATAGACTAACAGACGTATTGGAGCATAAGCTTTCGTGGGTGAATACCCACTTCGTCGGATGACATGCATATGACGAAGTGGGTATTCACCCACAAAAGCTTATGCTCCAATACGTCTGTTAGTCTATAAGGTGCCACAGTACTCTCTGCTGCTTTTACAGATCCAGACTAACACAGCTACCCCTCTGAGAATAATCCTAGCAATTTACTCTACAGAGTCATGGACTGTCCTTTGCTGTAGATCCTAAAGCATTTAAAATGCACCTCTGGTCTAAAAAACAATTGTAAAAATTGTATTGTGGAGTCCTATATTGGAATCTCAGTGATTTTCAGATCTAATTAACATTATATACAAATGAAAAGATAATTTTTGCTAACGGCCAGCTCAGCAGAGACAAAGTGGGTGAGGTAATATCTTTTATTGGACCACCTTCTGTTGGTGAGAGAGACAAACTTTCAAGCTACACACAGCTCTTCTTCAGGTTTGGGAAAGGAACTCCTAGCCTCACAGTGAAGTGCAGGTGGAAGAGAGAGTCTGTATCCACAAAAGCAACAAGGAGTACAAACACGGCTACCTCCTGATACTTAGAATAAGTAGTTAGCACATATTGTAAGGGACCAATCAAGTCTGCAGCGCACATTGTAAGGGACCATTAACATATATTGTAAGGGTCCATTCCAGGTCTGCAGACTCAATCTGGGAAATGAGAGTCAAGCTGGGATCTTTCCTGCTGCGCATCACCTGCAGTAATTTTGTCCTCAGTTACAGCTGTGCAACTCTGACTCAGGGCAAAAATTTGCTTTCTAATGACAAGCTTTTTGGACTGTACACATGCACAGGTTACAGTCTGAATGAGTAACAAGGTGCCATATTTACTGACACTTTTCAGGGCAGAACAAAACTTCAGAGTTATACAAGACTTAAATATATTTTGCATGCTAAGATGAAAAAATTCTACATATTTATATTTAGGGTGTAAAAGGAATGCCTGGGTTGGTAGGACCCAAAGGATCACATGGGCCCAAAGTAAGTAACGTATTTTGTTATGCATTGTTCCGTTTCCTTCTAGCAATAAGGATATTTAAGTACTGTAATAGCTTATCAAGGGAGGTTGCAGAATCCCCATCATTGGAGGTTTTAAAGAACAGATTAGACAAACGCCTGTCAGGGATGGTCTAGGTTTACTTGGACTTGGCTCAGGGTAGGGGGATGGACTAAATGACCTCTCAAGGTCCCTTTCAGCCCTAAATTTCTATGTTTTGATCATTTCTCTGATTTCCTAAATGATGCTGGCAGAGTTTCCTTTTATGTTACTAAAAACAGCTTTTCAGTGAGTGAATGACTTAGGAAATAACATGGCATTATACTGTGGAATTTAATCATCACACAAACTGTTGTGAAAGCATAAACGTTGCAAACTCTTCTGGAAAAATCTGTCCACCAACAATCTCTTTTATAGCTGACTATCAAATGTGGCCTCACGCAGGCATCAGTCTTTTTTTTCAATTAGAAAGCAGGGAAGCAGAAGGAACAGCAAACTCCAGGTTCATCCCTTGCAGATGGCGTGGGATTTTAGAGGTGTGAATCGCATAGGAAAGGAAGCCTCCCAACTCCACAGATCCTGACTGTCCTCAGGACAGCTCACTGCAAAGTTGCTAGTCCCCCCGCCCCTAGCATAGTTCCTTCAGCATTTGTTCTGCCCCAGGAAGAGTTCCATGCTGCTGTGCAGTAACAGCCAGAGAGCAGGCTTGACAGCATTAACATGTTTTCTGAAGGGAAATCCATAGGACCTCATGGAAGCAGAGACAATTGTTAGGGCCAGGATCTTTTTTGGAGGCAGGAAAGGGAGAGAAGAGCGCACACCGTTAATATCTGCTGAGACATAAATTATGACCCAGAGTATTGAATTCCTATATTTTGAGTCCAGGCAGCACCTTTTCTTTCGGCCATTTCCTGCCACATAGAAATGCAAGTCAGAGGAACTACTCTGTGTAGGTTTGGGAGGCAAAACTGGGGCTTCGGGGTGTGGGGTAAGAACTGCATTTTCTCTTTGTTTTATTTTTAAAAACTTGTTTCTTGGGTGTTGTCCCTCCTTGCAAATAATTTTATAAATAAATCTTGTTCCTGCTTATTTATAACCAGTAAATGTGCTGGGACCTTAAAATCCCAAAGGTTATTCTTAGTTAGGAGAAGAGCAGGTGTGTATCTACTCCTGGGTAACTAAAGCCAGTGGACACTGGGGTGGATAGAATGTAAAGTCAATCTAAGATATCTGGCCCTAACCATAACACTGCTAATTATGTTTTTACTTTTTCTGCCCATGCACACATTGCAAACTCTCTAGGACTGTCATCTCTGGGTAATCTGTTTAAACAGAGTTTTTTCAATGATAATAGGGTGCACCTGGAAATGGAGAGAAGGGTGAAAAAGGTATTCCTGGAGACCCTGGAATGCAGGTAAGGAAACTTCAGAATAAACCATTTCAAGTACTCACCAAAATTAGTTTATAAAATACTAGGGAGTTAGTTTAAATATGTTAGGATAATTCAGAACAGGATTTTAAGATGCTTTAAATTAATCTTGGTTGCTTTGTACATAGAGTACTTTGGTTCCTAAAACAAGGTATTATTCATGTGTTCCAGACTCAAACATAAATTCAAATAGAATGTTATGTCCTTGCAAAGACAAAAAATTTGGAATCTGATCTTGTAAATAATTACTAGTGGACAAAGTATGGGCTGCTCTGAGCAGCCTTGATGAATTCTATGGGACTGCCTCAGAGTAGAAAGCACTTCCCCAGAAGTTTTTTCAGGACTGTACCTTTAATATGTATAGTATTTCTCACATCAGACTTTTCCAAGGCTCTTCATGATACAGTATAGTAGAAATTAGAATTGGGCCCAATCCAATTTGACTTTGATCCATTGTTCAAGGTCATATTCATCTTAGTAAAAATGTTTGAAAAGATGTTGCAGGAACTAGATACTGGGGAACATTATAGCAAATACATAGTTCTTTCACACAAACTTGTGCAAGAAAGAACATTTCAATTAAATAATTTGGAAATAGATATAAGCAATAGTGTAAGACTGGCTTCTGTTGTTTTGCTTTTCATTCTACTTGCTTTTAATTAGGGTAGCCCTGGTTCTTGTGGATCTCTAGGTTTTCCAGGAATAAAGGTAAGGTGATATAAAAATACAAACGACACAGGCATGGCAGCTCAGGCATGTTGCCATTCACTTTTAGGTACATTTTTTTTTTTTTACATTATGTGGTCTTCTGGTTGATGAGACAGCAGTTCAATATAGTCTGCTGTAAGTCTGGGTTCTGAATCTATGCACCATACCAGATTTAAAACAGAGTGGACACAGCTACATTTGCATAAATCTTTCTCCTTTTCCTGCCTGTACTCTTCAAATCTAGTTAAGACCACAGTTATACTAGTCATGAATTGTAACTACTGTGCAAATTACTGACTCCTGAATTGTACATCCAAGTATCTGTTTTGCCTACATGGCTAATGAATTAAATCCACTATCTACCCAGAGAGTCATTGTAGTCTATCGGGTAGGTATATTAATAGTCCTGAACAAGAAAGGGGGCACTGTGGCACCCTGCTCATGGCAAGGACATGCACTGTTGACGAGCTTGTGCTCTTGTCCTGCCACCAGGGGTCCCCAGGCGCTGTCCAAATAACTGGGTTACAGTTAAAAGATCTTTTCTTTTAACATAAGAGATCCCTTAAAAATGTATCATCTACAAAACCAAATGCTATACAGTGCTGTGAAACAATGCATAATTATTAACAGATGACAGTATTGTATGGTATGACACGTTAACTAATTTCTAATAAACATTTAACTATATGACATGTAGTCCTATTGAATTAATACACAGAGACATTTCTATTATTGGTTCCAGGGGGCAAGTGGAGTTCCTGGTGTTCCTGGTCAGGCTGGTTATGCTGGTCTAAAGGTAAAAGTGCAGAAGCCCTTTATGTTTTGGTTAGCTAAGACCATTTTCAGGTGTACTAGCTTGTCAAGCCACAGCCCTGTCTCCACATTCAAATTACTCTAAAACTCACTTTTTCCATGTTCTCTACAACAAATGAGGCAGCAGTAAGGATTAACAAACAAACAACTGTTGATTGAATGATCATGGTATACACATATCTAACCTGAGTAATTTAATATCAGTATTACTATTTATTTGTATTATTGTAGCACCTAGAAGCCGCAGTCATGGACCAGGACTCCATTGCACGAGACACATTACAAACAGAGAATAAAATGTTAGTCCATGCTGCATAGACTTTGGAGTCTAAGTAACTACATGATCTTGTTGCTGTAATCCTCACCCTTCCTCTCTGCATCAATTTTGTCATTTTAAAATTAGCTTGTAAGAGTATCAGGGCTGGGGCCACGTCTTTTTGTGTGTTCTGTAGAGATCTAGCTACTCTTGGGCACTGTACAAATACTACATAATAACAAATATTCACAGTCAGCAAATAAACCTTAAGTATATGTTAGCAGATCTTAAAATATTTTTCAAGTTTGAAAGCGGAGAAATAAACCTGTTTGTTTTGTTTTTTGTTTTTTTGCATGATGAAAACCTTTTTGCTTTATTATCAAAGACGACAAACTTTGGTTGCTGTTTAAAATAGCTAGAAGGGCCACAATTATTATTACAGTCAATAAAATAAGTTGAACGGAAAAAGTTCCTGCAGCTGTTGAAAAGGGGAGCAGTCAACAATAGCTCCCATACGGTCAGAGGCTCAGATACTACAGAGATGGCAACAGGATAAAGACTTATAAAAATGAGCATCCAGTTTTATAGTCCCAGTACTCCAAGCCTCAGTCCTAAAGAGGCCCGTAGTCCTGATGGGCAGTCCCATGAATGCTACCTCACCAGGCAATTCCCAGATTTCACAGAAAGAGATTGTACATTCTTAGGCACCCAATTCCTGTTTGCCTCTGAGTGCTGGATTGATGCCTAATCTACAAGAAAGAGGCAGTTGCAAAATTCCTCCATCATCGCTTCATTGATTTAATCTGTCATATCAGAGAGTCCTTTAACATCCGAAATTCACTTCTTCCCAATTCAAAGTAGATAATAGTACAAGCTAATTTAGAAATTCTCAAAACAGGTCCTGAAAAGATTTTCATTGCAATTATGCATATTGTATTTGTATATTTCTCTGAAGCAGCTGGCTAAATTATCTGTAAGAACTTTGGGTCTCTCTTAACATGTATGTCATTGACAATCTATGGAAAATCTCTTTCCATCTTACTGTTTACCTATCATTATGAAAAACCATTTCCCAATTTTTGTATAAAATTTTAAATCAAATCACTACATTTTAATGGCTTAATCAAAATAATTTTAGTTAAATATATTTATAATGAGCCTTGTGCTACCAAATTTCCTGTAATTGACTCAATGTCACTTGTGTTTAACACAATATACTAACGTACCCAGATATGACAGTCAGAGTTCTGAAAATTCAAGCAGACAAGCACATCTGAGCAGTCTATCCCACTTAACCACTGATTTCTTCAAAGATATTGAGTCATTTTTATAGTATTGTATTAAAAAAAAAAGAAAAACTAAATAAAAAATGTTAATGTTTCAGAGGCAAGCACTCAAAAATTGAGACATGCCAGAATTAAGTTTGCCATGCCCCCTTTTGTGCATGCCTTATACTATCTTTAATTACATGGTAGCTCACTACTATCTATCAATAAACTTAATGAATTCTTTCAGGGGGATCGTGGAGAACGAGGGCAACCAGGCCTGCCTGGAGTTTTTGGAACACCACCTGTTGCTATGAAAGGTTTCACTTGGTTTTAACTACTCTTTATAGTGTGTAATGCACACAGGGCCCTGTGCTCTGAGGTGCTGAGAGTAATTGATGGGAGCATACTAAGCACCTCAGAACACTGGATCTCTACTGGCCAGATTCTGTCATTGCCTGCACCTTGTTGATGTCAGTGGAATTGCATAGGATGTATGAGAACAGGATTTGGCCCAAAGCATGTACTTCAGATGTAATACATGTTAGCAAGACCTCAGAGCACATATAAACACACCCAGATCTGTCAATTTATTCCTGGTTCTTAGATCTAAGAATATTTTAAAATAACTGGGAAGAGGAGGGCCATTCTGGGGACTGGCATGCAGATGAGCAGAGCACACATATGATTGCATTTCAGAATTCTTATATCCAGAATTGCCACAACATGTGGATTCTTGGCTTCAACTGAAGTCTGGGGTTGCACACCTTGGTTGAAAATCCTGGCCCTAATGATGTTGATGGTAAAACTCCCATTGACTTTGATAGGGCCAGAATTTCACCCCTGGGTTCCACCAGTTTTAAAAGTTATATCAGATTAATATAAACTCCAAAATGTATATATTGTATTTCAATTTGGTTTTATGTGCTGGCGACCTAGCAACAGAATAATATGCTTAATACAGTATTATCATTATCAGTTAAAATGATCTCTTATTTGCAACATTATTGCGATAGAAACTTACAGAGAAGCATTTTAGAATTAACTTCCCCATACATTACATCTACACTGCAAAAAAAAGACCTGCAGTAGCGAGTCTCAGAGCCTGGGTCTGTAGACTTGGGCTCCCAGGGCTTGCATTACACTGCTGAAAATAGCAGTGTAGCCGTTCTCCACTTAGGCTGGAGTTTGGGCTCTGAAGCCTGGGAAGGGGGCTGGATTTCAGAGCCCAAGCTCCATCTGGAACAGGAACGTCTACACTGCTATTTTTCATGCTGTAGTGAGACTGAGTCTGCATATCTGGGCTCTGAGATTCGCTGCCATGGCCATTGTTGTGTGGTTTTTTGTATTTTTTTCAGTGTAGACAAACCCAGATACACAGTGGGACAAATTCTGCTCCCATTGATGCATTAGCATCCCCACTCAGGCCCCAATTCAACAGAACATCTCTATTCTGCAAGAGCCTGATCCAAAGACAGTTGAAGTAAATAGGTGTCTTTCTGTTTATTTCAATGGCCTTTGAGATCAAGCCACAAAGTACATAACCATGTGCTTAAATGGGATTTAAGGTTAAGCATGCCCTTAATTGCTTTGAGTGAGGCTGTTCGGATGTTAACCGAGAGCAGAATTTATACTAGTGTTTTGCTATTCCAGCTTAACTCCATTTTCTTCAACTGTGTATGATCAAATATAAATGTTGTTTTTTGATATATAGCTATAATAATATATAATACCTCTGGTCATGAGTGGTGCGGTGCATAGGCTGGGGAAGGCTATGCCTACCCAAACAGCCTGACGTGGCCCCGACCACGCTCCTTCCCGAAGCCCTGCTTGCCCTTTCCCCTTGGCCCCAGCCCAGGCAGGCTGCTCCTCTTCAGGGAAGCAGCATGCTGGGGCTGGGGCTGGGGCTAGGGCGGCTGGGACTTGGGATGGCTGAGGCCATGACTGCATATGATAAGAGAGCCATTTTCTAAATAAAAGCGAATTGTCAATATAATCCTAGGCCAATGCTCCAAGAAGAGAAGTATTATTTTTTAAACAGAAGCGTGGGCGGTGGCACAAGATTTAATACACAAATGGTGAATGGAATAAGATTTAAAATAATGTATGTAATAAAAGGGAAGGGCTCCAGTGATAAAAGCAACTAAATTCCCCTCCTTTATAATTAAATTAACTCACATTGAAACCAATGTAATAAAGAAAAGGTGATGTATTTTAATTATGAATGGTTCCCAAATCATCATTTCAACTGCATTTTAAACCAGGACTAAAAGCTGTCAATTGTACAAGGTTTTAAATTGACATTTCCTGTAATCCCATATAGGTTCTCGAGGGGATCCTGGATTACCAGGTCCTTCTGGAGATGATGGGTTGATTGGACTAACTGGTCCTCCAGGCCCATCAGGAAGACCTGGTGAAGATGGAACAAGTAAGAGATCATAGACTTATAAACTATGAACTGAGAGCTCTATTTTCTGTCCTTAATCCACCTGCCAACAGAAATTGAGCACAGACCCAGGAAAGTCATGTGTTGTTTTAACCTTTGCAACATTCAGTGTGGGGAGGCCATGTAAATCAGGGAAGGTGATGTTGAGTGAAGAAGGATTTCCCGGCAGTGGAGGATTAGCTGGATCCTTTAACTGTTCATTTCAGGCTGTCTAATGTTGGAGTGTTTTAAAAGGTGAAGATGACTTTTTGTAAAGAAAGGATAACATTGATTTTTGTATCAGCAGAACCTCACTGAAGCACACTTTCAACTTCAACTTCTTTTTAATTGTTATTGCTTACCTGTGTGTGTCCCATACATATACACACTCTTATATATAACGGACAGGACTTATATTCTCCTCTGTCAGAAAATGAGTCAGAAAAGACCTTAATGAAGAGGAGAGGAGAGGGAAGCAGGATTAATGAGTTCCTCCTCTCCCCAGGAGCCTGTAACAGCTCTTTAGAGCCAACATCACATCGTTAGGTCTCTATGGCTCTGGAATGGGCTGGCATGTCTGCGTTGGGGAAGACATGGCATTTGCACTAGTTCCTCTCCATTGGAACTAGTGCAAATATAACCTTCCAAACCACTGGGCGTTAACTCTGCTAAAAGAAACCTGCTCCTTGCTGTCCCTTCATGTGAGGGTGGCAAGCACATGGGAGCAAGAGCATCAGAAAGGGCATTGGAGGAGGGGGAACAGTTTCTCCACAAGGCTGGAGCTTCCTTTCCTCATGGATCCTGAGGAACCAAAGGATTTGAAGGCCATGCCCCTGCCTCCTCAGCAGCCTCAAAACCCATTCCCCAGAGGGAAATACCAGTTACAGATTCCACAAGATAAACTTCAGAGACCTTGGCTTTTCTAGCCCCCCACCCCTGGCACAACGCCAGGGAGGCTTTTCATAGGAAGATACTGTATGGCCCATAATTTCTTCTTCATATCTCTTAAATATTCATAATTACTCTGTATAATTTATACTTACCTATTTTCCCGATAGGCCTCCCTGGTCTGCCAGGAGCATGTGGGCAACAAGGTCCTAAAGGTTCGCACGGGGATCCTGGTCTCCCTGGAACTGCTGAATCAACTCCAGGAAGACCAGGGTCTCCAGGAGCACCAGGATTACCAGGAGCACCAGGAAGACAGGGTTTGCCTGGACCACCTGGTAAGATAAACAATATAAGTGTCTTGTGTGAGAAATATTATAAATAATAGATTTATGGAGTCAGTGAGAACATGCTAATAGAAACGGTATTTTCTCATAAGCCTGCTCTATGGTGTTGCATCGGGTATACAGTAAATACAATACTTTATTTCTGTTACTCTCTTTAGAATATTGTTGATTCTGTTTCGGAGGATAGGGTCCTATTCTTTTTGTGTGTGTAGCTTTTGCGTGGGAGGTCTTTCCCACTCAACTGGATTAATTAATTTTACAGATAAGGACTCCAGCTGTTATCATTCTTATGAGATATGCAGGGAAAATGTTTTTTTACTATTAATTTTTTCATAGAAATCGTTAGCATAGAACCAATTTCTCCCATGTCTCTATACACTAAACTAAATCTAAATGTTCACCAGCAATTGTTGAGGTATCAAGATTTAGAAAGAAGCCAATGTAGTCATTGTAAATAGCTGATGGCCTAGTTCTGATAGCTGTGCTGGAGGATAGAGAACAGTAGGGCTGATGGGAGATGCCCGTGGAGAAAGGACAGTTGTAGGTGTCCTTGTTTTTAAAAAAATATTCTGTGCCTGATTTTCTATTGCCCCTGCACTTTGTGCAGCCCTTAAACCAATATAAAGAGGGTGTAAAAAGTCACCATGTCTGAACTGTGATGTTTTGCACTGGGGCAAAATGACCGCACAAGGTGCATGGCAATAGTGAACAGACACACAATCTGTGTTCATTGATCGGTTTGAAAAGTATTTTTTTCTTCAGGCCAGATCCTCAGCTGAAAACCTGGCTCTGATATTTTAATAGTTATTGAAATGCACTATGTAGTACATTTAATTATTTGTAGGTTAAGTATTCAAGTTTAACTTATTTTTTTTCCAGTGGAGGTACTCCTGATTTACATCAATATAATTGTGATTAGAATCAGTACCTTGCTCTCAAGTTAAGCCTTAACTAACAGAGAACCACATCAATTAAAATGCATGGAATATGTGTGTCTAAATTGCCTAGATTGCTTTGAAAATCTCAAGCTAAAGCCAGAAGTCATGACCAAAACAGAGGAAAATGCCCCAAATCAACACCCATTAAAAGAGATATGAACCCCAATATTCTAATACAGAAAAAAGCAGTATCAGAGAGTAGGAGTTGGCAGAAGTATTGCCTATAATCTTATTTTGATCTTTTCCATACTCTAGTCTTACTCCAAGAACAGTGCCATACGCGTGGCTTGTAAACCATTTCGTAAGATCCCTAGCTATTTATTGAGGATCCCAATGGATGAGATAGAGGGTGGAAGGGAGAGAATATGTCACCTAAGCTGTAAAAATGTTCAGTTCAAATAAGTGCCCTTTTTCTTCTTAAGGTATAGTTTGTCATGGCAGAGGTCTCCATGGACATCAAGGAATAAAAGGCCAAATGGGACCCCTGGGAAGAAGAGGTGAAAAAGGCGAAAAAGGCAAGTATGCATCAGTAACCGATTTTAATGCGGAGGAGACCTTAGCTGAGCTCCATCCTTTTGTTGCACCATTAAAGGCCTGAACCTGCAAGCAGAAGTCGAGGGCAGCTCTCTAAATGGAGAGCTTGGAGGATCAGGCCAAGTCATGAAAATACAGTCCAGATTTTCAGCCAGCGTAATGCCATTGAAGTCAGTGAAATTACTCCAGTAGAGAATTTGTTCCAGAGTGCGTAAAGATTCCACATCTTGTATAGGGAATCACATGACTTTTGTTTCCTGGAGCTGTGGTGGAATATAACAGGCATCTAGCCGCTTACTTCCCCACCTACATACAGAAAAAAGAATGAATGATATTTCTGTTGCATATCACAACCAGTTCAAAGTTGTTTTCCTACATTTGTGTAGGGAATCATGGCCACTGTTCATGTGACCTTGGTTCTGTTGGCCCACCTGGTAGACGAGGGCCACCTGGTCGTCAAGGAAGGAAAGGACAGACGGGATTTCCTGGAAGCTATGGAGAAAAGGGTGATCCAGGTTTCTCTGGCACAATAGGATCAACAGGACTCCCAGTGAGTAATTCTTACAAGTTTCAATTAAAAATAAAGTCAACAAAAACTCACCTCTCCAGGAAGGGAAGTGTCAATTTGGAGGAGGAAGAGGCAGAAGACACTAGGTGCTTATACTCTTGAATTGCACTCAGTATCGATTGGGCACCTCTTTCTCTGTTTTTCTCACCATTATGACTAAGGCTCTTAGAAGGCTACATTTTTCCCTCTTATTTGTTGTAAAGACAGTCCCCGTTGTAGGTGTGGGTTTTTAAAAAATTTTATTTCTCAGTTTCCTTTGGGGAGTTGATATTTTTTTGTTGGTCTGTACAGAAATCCTGTCCTGTGGAGGGCTGGGCTAGAAGAGACAAGGTGGGTTTTATATTAATAGATCGGGAAGGTTTTGGATGGGTTATATTTGGGTTGCCTTACTCTCTCTTGTGCTTCTGGTTTAGAGAAACCATCATTTTTCTTGGAAATATTTTAGACGTGTACACTTGTTGCCCTTGAAGATTGTTGGGCTTTACTTAATTAGATTATGGGGAAAGACTCCTTACAAAATGTTTAAAAGGCAAGAAATAGCAAATGGGAGTCACATGATGTCGGGGGGGAAGCAAACTTAAATCTTTACACAGCCACAGATTTTTTATATTTATATTCAAGATCAGCAGGCCATAATAATAAAAAAAACCCTCCCAAAAACTCCCTCTGCATGACACATACTTTTAATACAAACTAATGCTTTTCTTAATAAAACATAGTAAGAACTTATTTTTGAACTCTTACTGTTGATTGGTAGGTAGAACTATCATGAAGTTGGTAATTTTTAGTCTGATTTCATTGTCATTTAAAAGTATTCCATTTCTTGTTTTCTAAAAAATTATTTTGAGGTGCTTAATACAGCATTCACTGAGCTCATTTGTTTAATGAGCCAAACTGAATTTAATATAGAACCTAATGTTCCCTACAGACACTGTATGATAAAATGGTATCCAATCAAGCCAAGAGGTATCCATATGGAAAAAGTGCCTGAAAATGACTAGAGCCAACAAATTAAAGTATTTTCACTTGCTTATGTGGCATCACTGCAATATAACAATTTCACCTAAAGAAAATAATTCTTACAAAATAGAAGATGAATGCGTTACTGGTCAAAAAAAAATTCAGTACTAGAATCATTTGACATCTGCACACAACAGTTTATATTTTCTAGTATAGCTTTGTTCTAATATCAAATCTGGGATGTAATTTATCATAAACCACTTTTATAAAGAAAATAGCAAGGTGAATTAATTCATCATTACAAAACACCTCAAATGTGTGCGTCCACCTCTCTCTTGTTTGTGTGCTGTTTTATTGGGAATGGCTGCCAGCAGGACTAACAAATGAAAGGAAATCACAGCTGAAGACCTAGATATTCACTGGGTTGATAATTTATATGAGGACATTTGTTACCTAACCCACAGTATATCTATTAATTCTAGACAGAGACTTATTTACTTTAATGTACTTCAGGGAGTGTAATTTACACCCCGCAGCTGCCAACAGCACAAAAGCAGACTTAACCTAACTGCCTTCTGTGCACGTTTCAAGAAGATGATCTATTACACATTCTGATTTTTGTCCCACTGTAGATAAGTTTTGGTCCAACATGTAGACGCTGTATTCATGGGAGTATATATATTGAAGTGCTGCCAGATCTGAATTTCTGTATTTTGTTATGTGATACAGTTACCATGAAAATATGTATATGTGTGTGGTCTTACTGTGGCTCACACATCATAAGATATATCACTTTGCTGTACATATTTGGATATCATAAAACAGTAGAGAAATGACGTATGGGGTTTCCAAACTATTTTTTCTCAGGCTATGTCTACACTACCATGTATGTTGGCAAAACTTACGTAGCACAGGGGAATGAATATTCCACCCCCTTGAGTGACACAAGTTACACCAACATAAGCATTAGTGTGCACAGCGCTGTCAGCGGAGAGCTTCTCCCACCGACATAGCTTATGCCACTCACAGGGCTGGTTTTTTTATGCCGACAGGAGAGCTCTCTCATGTCAGCATAGAGTGTTTTCGCCAGATGCGCTGCACAGGCACCACTGCAGCATTGTACATGTAGACAGGGCCTCAGAAAACCCCACTGTGATTCAGATGTGGAATTTAAAGAAATGCCTGCAGAACTCAGTGTTGTCAACTCCCTCAATTTTATTGGTTTCAGAGTAGCAGCTGTGTTAGTCTGTATCCGCAAAAAGAAAAGGAGTACTTGTGGCACCTTAGAAAGTAACACATTTATTAGAGCATGAGATGAAGTGAGCTGTAGCTCACGAAAGCTTATGCTCTAATAAATTTGTTAGTCTCTAAGGTGCCACAAGTACTCCTTTTTTTTCCTCAATTTTATTACTAGTCTCACAATATTTTTTCCCTCCCCCTTAAAATCCAGCTCCTGGAGTCAACTGATGATGCAAGAATCATCATTTTTTTTAAAGTACATTTTTAGCCCTTATTATGGTTGCAAAGAAAAGTTTTGAAGCCATGACGTGAGTAGCTCAGAATTAGGAAGGCAAAGAAACACACCCATAAATTTATTATTTCTAAAAAACCTCATTATGTTTAAGCCAATCTGATGATTTTTTAATGTTTTGGGTTGGCAATATGAGCAGTTGTTCATCTGCATTTGCCTACTATCTGAGGAGCTGTAGGTATGCACATTCGAGAAATGTGCACCAGAGAGACATTTCAGTATAACAGATTTCTTTTAGGACAAATTTTTTTTTTCTTGAAATATTTTATTTTAAATAACTTTTTGCTCTGAAATTTAAGCTAATTATAATAAAAATAAGTAAGGTCAAAATACAAACAAAACATTTCAAAATGATCAAAACAAAATGTTTGAATTAACCCCAAATTGACAATTTGTTTTCAGATTGTTGGCTTGTGAAAACGTAAGTTTTCAACTTTTTGTTCCAATTTGGGTTGGGAACATTATTTGAATTCTCAGAATGTTTCCCAGCATGGGAACATCATTTCCTACCCTGCTGCAGAAAATACTTTGTTTCCTCTAATCCATTTCAGTTATTGAAGTCTTACATTTTACTTATAACAAAGTAATAAGGGGTCCTGCTTTGAGCAGGGGGTTGGACTGGATGACCTCCTGAGGTCCCTTCCAACCCTGATATTCTATGATTCTATGAATAATTTAGTAGGTACAACATTTTCAGACAAATGAGATTTTAGCTTAACTATATCCATTCAAACGTTGTTCACAACACAGCAAATCAACTTCAGCTGGTACAAAAGTTTATATTTACCCACCCATGTGCTCTCCCATAGCATGGGACTGATCCAACAGCCATTGAGATCCTGTTGGCATCAGTGGGTGCTGGGCCAGGTGCTGTAATGGGAAGAGCATCTGAACACTACAACTTGCTCTAGTCTTAAGACTCTTAAAGTCTTACATGCCCTGGCTGAATAGAGACCAGGAGGCCTGATTCCTTGCTCCATTACATTTATTTTACATAGCTGTATCTCCCTGGACATCAGTGGAGTTAATAAAAATGATACAAAAATAATGAAGAATCAGGCGCCATTTCTACATCTCCTTCTTTAAAGGGATCCCATGAGGTACAGTGGTTTTTTTCTCTCAGTATGTTGCTTTGATTGCTGTATATTTGGAAATAATTTTAGAACATCAGAGATATGCTATTTATTGTGATTCATTACTTGAGCTTAAATGGCTAAAAAGTCATATGTTTTTTAAATCACAAGGGCAAGCCTGGTTCTTCTGGAATAGCTGGTGAAAAAGGAGAAAATGGTGACCTGGCCATAGTGAAAATCAAAGGTAAACCTGTATTTATTGTCATCCGTTGTATTTCATGTATTGCATGCTGGATAATAACGGGAGAGGACTCCATGCTTGTAAAACTACAGACTCTTTATTAAAGCAGCATAGAGGTGCTAGCATTGAAGCCAAGTTCACACAGATTGATTTCCTGGTGCCTCCTACAAAATCTTTCCTCCTGCAACCTGTACTCCTCCCTCCAAATTCTATGCAGATTGCATAATAGCTTGCCATTGCTGCTACCAAATGACTAATATGTCACATGTATATTATTATTCGGGCATTTACAGAGACATACGCAGTTAAGATTGAGCAAAAATGGGAAATGACTGCCTAGGAAGGAGTACTGTGGAAAGGGATCTGGGGGTCTTAGTGGACCTGTAACGGGGGTTGACTCACCACTGTGGCGCCTTCTGCTGGCTGTTCTGGGAATTAGCTTGGGGTTTGCCAGTACACCCTTCTTAGGTAGTGTCTCGCCCGTCATCTCGTCTGTCTCCACCTCCAGAACCAGCGTCGCTCACCGGACTGCGTCGTCCTCTTCTGGACACTGCCCTCCAGCTGTGCCCCACTCGGTTCTTTTCTCACTTCTGGGAGACTGACAGTCCTTAGTCCAACCACTTGCCTCAGTGGCAGTCCCTTCACTGCAGTTCATTCACCAGCCACTCCCCTCAGTAGCAAGTGGGACAAGGACGGGGGGGGGGGGGGCGGGAGGGACCCGGGCCTGCCTGCTACTCCCAGGCCTGACCCAGGGACCCTATAGCCGGCAGATATGTACTGCCCCTCCTCCAACTCTGAAATCATCCATCTATTTGTTGGAGTTACAGTTAATCACTCAGGGACCAAAACCAATAGGTGATCAATCACACAACTTGAATTCTGAAAAAAATGCTGAATGAATTATTCTATGAACAAGAAATATGATGAATAAAGTATTCTTCACAAATAATTCATTATCTGTGTGTGCACATGTGTATGTGCTGTAGAGTGTTTGTGTGCTCTCACAGACATGCACAGACACTGGAGCAGCACAAATTATTCCTGGTTTATTTGTCATAGATTTCCTGAGACAGTGGTGTGAATCCTTTGGAGTTAATATTTTTTGCAAAGTTTAATTTGTGCAAATAGTGTATTTTCATAAACGTTTAGGGAAAAATATAAAACTCTTGCAATTAAATTACTCCACATTATTTACCATGCTCCCGCATAACACTATGAGTGAAATCCTGGGCCCACTGAAGTGGATAGCAAAGTTCCCACTTAATACAATATGTAAAAAGAGAGAGAGAGACCTGCTACCTCCCATATGTCCTCATGATATCCATATGATAAACTGCAAAGCCATGTGACAATTACATTTAGTTGTTTCATCTGCACTCTGCCCATAAATGCATGTCCCCAAAGATATATCAACTATGCTAACGTCCTAAATCTTTGAGCAGTTATGTCAATCACTTAAAACAACAAACTATCATAAAAACATTTCTTCCTTCTGCCCAAATGTCCTCGAAACTACACTGCTTTGAGGTGCAGTTTACACCACTGCGTGGTTTAAGGTTCAATATCTTGTAACTATGCATAACTAAAAACATGAATCTTACCTCACTGGAAAAGGGAGATTCCCAAATTGCTTCTAGCTCTTGCAATGTATTGCAATATCTGATTTTAAAGACATGACATTTTTATGTACACAAAGTTATTTGAGATCATTTATAGAGGCTTCATTAGTTTTAATTTGTCTCTTCTTCTTCTTCTGACTGTCATACAGATAGAATATGCTAAATAGTAGATCTGGCTTTGAAGGTAGAAGAGTGGAAGTCACAGTTCCAACAATTAAAAAAAAAATTCTCTAAAGCATTTGTTGGAAGCCAAACATATGCACAAACAAGACACATGGTGGTGTGATGTAGTGTTCAGGTTTTACTGACACTCATTTGGCTTGCATAATGTGGCCACCCTAAACTCACGGTAATTACGATCATGTGATCTAACCTCTTGCATATCACAGGCCAAAGAACTTCACCCAGTAATCTCTGCATCAAGTCAGTAACTCTGTTTTAACAAGGATGTACATTTGAGAAAGAGATTCAGTCTTGATTTAAAAACTTCAACCCACCACAATCCTAGATAAATTGTTCCAAATTAGGAGAGATGAACAGAGGAAGAAACTTAAATCCTGCATTAAAGAAATCTCACTTTATGAGCTGAAGAAAATTCTTGTAGAGTCTCAGACATTTTGTCCAAATATCAATAATGATGACCTATCATTCAACTGAGGAGAAAGAAATAGACAAACAGCTGCTATATATATTACTCTAAGCTTCTTTTTAATTGTTTTAAGGAATAAAAGGAAAAAGAGGCCCTCTAGGGGTTCCAGGACTTCCAGGCCAAAAAGGTACTGCTGGCAGAGATGGAGATCCAGGATTGCCTGGAGAGAGAGGAATTCAAGTATGTTTAACTTTGTTAGCAACTGTTTCATTCTTTGTTTTGAATTAATTTCTCATTTTACAAAAAAGTCAGTAAATTTCCAAATTATTTACAGATTAAACTGTTTTATATTTTCCTAGTAACCTGTAGCTAACTGCTGACCAATGAAAAAAATCTAACTTCCTTATACAAACACTGCTCTTTATTTTAGGGATCTTACTCTTATCTGCATGATGTGCCACTGAGGCACAGCTTCCATGTGTATCTATCTACCAGATGTTCCTGTTAATACAACCTTGTTCAGAGCGCAGGCTTTAAGGGTTTTCCATTAAGTTGTACATCAGATGTATAGAAATATTTAGCTTTGATCAGGACTTCAGTTTTAAAATGTTTATCAACAACTTGATTGTAAATGATCGTAGACCAGATTCCACTCTGTTACTCCTAGTCAACCCCACTGACTGCAGTGTAACTAAAAGTGAAACTCACTTCTTGGTAAATTGCTTGTGCAAGGTTTTCCAAGCCATTAACTATCTCCAGTACTCATGCATGCATTGAGGTAAGCAGGCCTGTGGTCTGTTCCGAGGAGGATTCTAGCCCCTACAGCTACTCCCACCTAATTCCCAGCAGAAAGCCCATTCACTGAGGGATTGGATTTCACCCAGAGAAGAAATTTCTTCTTTATTTCAGGGACAACTACATAAGAGTACTGTAAAGTTACTAAGCCTATATTGCAGTTTGTAAGCCTACCGCAAGATTAATTTTAAAAAAATCACATGTATCATCCATTTAGTAATTTCACTGTGTAACCAAAGATTTTTCAAATATTGCTCTAATACTGGAGTTAATGAAAGAAAGCAAAGGGGCTAGTCTTATGGAGCTTATATATATATTCTTTTTTTTTCTTTTTTTTTTTTTTAAATAGGGTGATGGTGGATCAGCACTGCCAGGTGATAAAGGATTTCTTGGGGCACCAGGACTTCCTGGTTCAAGAGGGCCTATGGGACCATCAGGTTTGGGATTTCCTGGCCCACAGGGAATCAGGGGTCATCCTGGAGACCCAGGAAGTACTGGCATAAGTGGGCCACCTGGTCCAAAGGGTCAAAGAGGTAATTTTGAAATTTAACATTAAAAACACTCTCATTGAATATGTGCTTGGTAGGATTCAAGTAATCTGCTTTTCAACTGGGATATCTGCATTCAGGAGCAGACACAGGTGAGGCACAAGAAACGTGAAATATCTGTGAATGTTGATTCACTGAGGCCCTGAACCTGCAAACCCTTACTTGTGTGATCCTGGTGGGACTACACTCTTGAACAAGGAGTATTCATTTGAGTAAAGATTTGCAGGGATGGATGAAGGAACAGGGAAAATGACACAATATTCACACAATATAGAGCCATTGCTGATTCACGAAGTAGTGTTAGAATAACCTATGGGAAGATGTCAGACAGACAGAGAAGGTTGAATAACATATGAAAAAGAAATAATAAATCAAAGTAGAAAACAGAGGTTAGTAAAGACATTGTAAATATGATTTCCATATGCTACATTTTAAGTATATACAGTATAATATTTAATATAAAACTGTGCAGTTCAAGTTTGCTATGTGATTCCAAAATGTCTAACTTCTATATTCTCAATTCTTTTACTTTCAGTATATTCCTGTTAATCTTGTGAATAAATCTTGTTTATTACAAGTTGCTACATGTGCAAAGCTAATTCTATCTAAAAATTATTTGGTTAAATCTGGTTAATTTTTTTCTAGATTCTAAGAAATCCAAATATAAATGTTTACTTCCTTAACTGACAGGGATTCTCATTTGAATAAAGTGAGAAAGATTTGGTCTTTATCTATATTTTATAAATCCTGTTAATGTAGACTTTTTTTAAAAAGCAAGTATGTATTTAAAATGTTACTACTGAAGTCATTACACTCTCCTGCTCTTTATGGTAGACAAACTATGGTTGAATTTCAGGTTTCCATCTTGTGGACTCCTTCCCTCATGAACCTTTGCATTCTCCTCTGATCTTCCCAAACTTCCTTCGCTGTTACCTCTAAAGATCACTTACCTTGTGTTAGAGGCCTTGACTTTCAATTAAACACCTTTAGTGTTTTATCAAACATCTTGTGTGTGACAAACCTTTTCCCATGTTTGACTTACACAAGCACCAAACCATGGTGAATTTTCCAGTTCTTGGACGGTCTTGGACCCCTCTTTCCAAATACCTTATCACAATGATACATACATCCTATTTTGAACAAGCAACAGCTGTCACACTCACCCCCCATTTGCTATAACAACCCAGACAGGGTGAAGACTATTTGTGAAGTGCCCTTTTTGGTTCTATACTGCATGCCTTGCTATCACCCTGAATTGTTTCTCTGCAGAACGTAAAGATATTTTAGCAGCAAAAGGAGAATTTTAATCAATTTTTAAATTATCACTACCTCCTCTATGCTGCAGACACTATTGGTCCTGGAATACTTTACTTGTCTGATATGCATGGGGTCGAAACTTGTTCTGGGAATTAAGAACTAATCTTAACCTGGACATCTCAGGTAGCAGATCAGCAGAGCCTGTCATTTCAACATTAAGGCAGCTTGCACCAAGGTGCTTTGATGCAATGTAGCATTTAGAGGATATTGTGGACTTGCCTTAATTGTAGGCATAGCAGAAATTTACATACTTGAGATTAGAATGTCATCTTCAAAGTCTCTCCACCTCCTCTCAGAGAATATTTTAAAGACAATATTTTTACTGCCAACACCACAGAAAATACAAATATATTATTTAATCTCTGCAGAATATATTCCCCACATCAACATTACAGTTGATCAAATTACTAATATAACCTTATACCAAATGTGTAATAAGAACATTACAGTTAAAATACCCCTAAACTTAAAGAATATGGAAATAACTATTTGCATAAATATTCCATAATCCTTACAGTTTGTACATTTGGTTAATGACAATATTGATATTTTCGCACACCTTACAGTAGATAATCAAACTTGGTTTATTTGCGTACAATACTTGCATAATGTTTTTTTTCTCGTTTCAGGTGACATCCACTGTTATGTTCCACCATATCCTGGAAGTCCAGGCCCTCCAGGTTTTCAAGGGGCTCAAGGTGTGTTTATTCAGAGGGGAAAATGCAGGGTGTTCTGATTTTTATAGAATTTGTTAGTGTTTAAATGATGGTGAGTTGCTATTGAAAAGTAGCCAACTAGGAAACAGTAAGTCACATGATGAATGCTCCAGTTCAGTGGTTCTCAAACTGTGGGTGGGGACCCCAAAGTGGGTCATGACTCCATGTTAATGGAGTCACCAGGACTGGCTTAAATTTGCTGGGGCCCGGGGCCGAAGCTGAAGTCCGAGCACCACGGCCGAAGCCTGAAGGCTTTAGCCCTGTGTGTCAGGACTCAGATTACAGGCCCCTGCTTGGGACTGAAGATCTGGGGCTTCAGCTTTGTCCCCCACCCAGGGCTCAGGCTGGCTCAGGCTTCAGTCCCCCCTCCTGGAGTCATGTAGTAATTTTTATTGTTGATAGGGGGTTGCGATGCAATGAAGTTTGAGAACCCCTGCTCTAGTTATTCTGTTGTTTAACGGTGCGATTAAAACTGTGCTTAATCGCGATTAATCTTTTTAATCACGTGAGTTAACTGTGATTAATCAACAGCCCTAATTTATTCTGCTGTGGTTGTTTTACTATCATAGGGGCCCAGAATAACCCCGTTCTGGAGATTTACAGACTAGTGCACAGCCCTTGGGTCCAAGCTGTCAGCTGTCAGTCATGCCTTCCTGTGCCAACTTGGCTGGCCCTTCCCACAATGTTCAGAAAGATATGAAAGCACTTGATCTTCAGAGCAGATAAAAAGGAGGGCTTGCTTGTAAATTCTACACAATGCAGCATACCGTAAAGATGCACCACTATTTACTTACATCTCCTTTTAGTTCACAGAGAGGTCTGATAGGTTACAAGCAGATCCTGGAAAACCTGTATTCTTTCTGTGTTCTTAGGACCAAAGGGATTAAGAGGACCCCCTGGTCCTCCTGGGCCAAATGGCTTTGATGGGCAAAAGGGCCAACAAGGCAAACCAGGAACATCAGGCGATATAGGGCCAGATGGTAAGTGAGAGAGAGACGGTATCTTTTTTACCCCTGAAACATGGAGCTGCACAGACTGTTAATACATGTGCATGTATACTTACACAGGATAGGGTAAGCTGCCTTGCTAGTTTTAACCATCTCCGCCCTTTCCCCTGACAAGCTGGATGTGTGTCTAAAGTTCAGTTGTAAGGTTGTTCAGGTTGGGATGGAAGTTACTTCTCCAGTTAGGCTGTTGTATAGATGTATCCCTTCCACTATTTTCTGTTACCACAATAGAAGGTGCTGCTGAGACTTGATCAATTCAGACCTGTAGCAGGAGCATGATTGTTATATGTAAACCTTGCAGGTACATGGAGAATATATTTACTCCCAAAGGGATTGGAATAAACAAGGATGGGGAATACACAAAACCAATATATCCTGCCCCAAACACATAGGTATCACCCCCCCTTGGCGTATCACTTCCACAATGGCTCGTTGGTTTCTCATGCAATATCATTATCCAGTGAGAAACCTGAAGTATGCAAATGTTATTTTGCATATAAATGGAATATATTTTCATTCTATTAAATTTGCATTATGGTAGTCCACACCTTTAAAACATACCATTTGAATGGTTGTCTACGTTGTGTAATTTTTAAATTCAATAGGCTTTCGAGGCAATGCTGGTGATCCAGGTGATGAAGGTGAAAGAGGTTCTTCTCCTGATGGTGCCCCAGGTTTCCCTGGCAGTCCTGGAGTTTCAGGTCAGAAAGGTGTTCCAGGTGATACCAGTTATGGTCTTCCAGGAATTCCAGGCCACAGAGGATTGCCAGGATTACCTGGTTTACAAGGAATACGAGGTGAATCAGGAACTCCTGGGCCACAAGGTATGAGTCCTATTTCTATTGCGTTTAAAGCATAAAGACAGAGACACTGGGCCTTATGCTGATCTCTCTCTTATGTGGCTCCACAGTGACTGATGTGAAGTTACTCCTGATTTTTGCAACAGTGTAAATAAGAGCAGAATTACGTCCCTGGAATAGAAGAAAAATATTCACGCTTCACACAACAATCTTACAATCACACAACAATTTTAATCTGCTGTCCATGACACACACACACACACACACTAGTACACCCTAAAAAAAAACAGGGCTCATTTGATAGAACAAGGAATAGTCAACTAAGCAGCTCAGCCACCTGTGTGTATAAACATTCGAAATACAGTGAAACCTTTACAAAGCCCTTAAAAGTTATGGGCATTTAGGAAGTAGCGGGTATGTAATGCAGACAAGAAGATATAATTACTTACCTGCAATAATTCTTCTTTGAAGTAATCATGATACACAGTGTCCTCTACTTGATCTCTCATTGCCAGTGTGAGAGAGCTGCTGCGTATTTTGCCCATGGTAGGCATGCACAAGCCTCTACTCAAACACGTTCAAAATGCAGGTACCATGGCCCCCTTTGAACTCTACAAGTTGGCCAGAAACGCTCTCTGCATCCATTGATCAATATCCATTGATGCTAACTGGATTTTTCCCGAAAGGAACTGACTGGACGATTCTAATGGAATTTACACTTAAGGATAAGTCGGGCACTGGAGAGATCTACAGGGTTGGAAGCAGGAAGAAGCCTTCCCCAATGCCATGGCATGGCAGTGGAGCTTCCTATTGTAATTATTTATATCACAGTAGCACCTAAAGGCCCCAGCTGAGATTAGGGCCTGTTGTGCCAGGCACTGTATGTACACATAGGAAGAGCCAGTCACTGCCCCAGATTGCTTATAGTCAATAGACAAGTCAGACAAAGGGTGGGAGGAGAAACAGACACACACAGAGGTGAACTGACTTGCCCGAGGTCACACAGCAGCTCAGTGGCATACCAGAGAACAGAACATGACTATGTTAACACAAAGCGGGTACCTCTTAGTTCATGCTAGCAGGCACTTACAGTTCAGCAAATTAGTGTGGACTGCAGTTCACAGCCCCACAGTCCACACTGCAGGGCCATGTGGGTGAGCCTACCCTGGTTCTGCCACCAGAAGGTCCTCCTTACCCATAGAGGCAGGAGTCAGTATTTGCCCCAGAAAGCAGGATGCAGCAGTTCTCAATAACAGCCAACTCCAAAGTGCAGGAAAGAGGCAAACATTTTTGAAAACCTATAGAGAACCTATACGATCTTTCGGCCCACTGGTGTTTGGTGCAGCATGTTCTATACCTTCCCTTTACTCAGCATGGTCTCATCCCAGCCTGGTCAGGCAGGTAAAATACAACAATAATTGAATACGTTGCCCTGAACTCTATGGGGATGTAGCTAGGGGAGTGGATGGGAAGTTTTTTGTCAGAACAAATATTGCATCTTTTTAGGACAGTCTGGCAGACCAGGATTTCCAGGTGCTACAGGTCTGAGAGGCAGAAAAGGTGAAATAGGAGCTCCAGGTTCACCTGGTCAGCCATGTGATAAAGGCTTACAAGGGCCACCAGGACAGCTAGGAGTTCTTGGACAGCGAGGCCCTCCAGGTAAACTGTGCTCATAACATTACATTCCAGCTCTGAACTTGGGCATCTTTTTCCAGTGAATATCTACAAACTCAGTAATCCCCCATTCCATTTAATCTCTGTCCCATTGATTTTCTATCTGCAGATAATCACTTTGAGCCTCCCCTTGTTCCCAGAGAATGCCAATAGCAAAGCTCCTAATTGATTTCAGTGGTACCAGAGCAAAAACCTTTGTGAAGCTGTCATTTTGATTTAAGAAAAACATCAGCTAAGAATGACTGAATTATGTGACTAGTGAAGATCTTATCTTAAGGTGTAGTAAACTGAAAGTGTCTCCCCTTCCTCTCAGTGGCTTCTCCCCCCACAACTAGCTCATTTCTACAGTGGTGTCTCCCTGCTATCTCTTTGAGCGTCACATGAGGATGTGCAAATAAAATAACCATAGCTGTCCATCTTATATTGAGGAGCAATTCATGTGCCACCATGTTAAAATTAACTACTGGAAACCTTCTAGTTAGGGAGGTTTATCATGGTGATGTTTAAAAAAAATAAACCCAACCCCTAAACTTTGGGACTCTCACAGCCACCCTTCCCTCATTGTGCTCCCATCTGATACCCCTCACTACAGTTCAATCACATTTTTAACTGTTGTGTTATTTTGCCCATATTTGTGAATCAGAGCAATGGTCCCCTTGATAGTGGAAGACAAAGTTATAGGGTTCAGAAAGAGAGAATCGTGAATTCTGTGTCTTCCATACAATTACACAATTGCTTTTTGTTAATACAAGACATGGGGAGTTTGGGATTCATGATGTAGTTGGTTTGAGCAGAGATCTTAAGTTTTTCACTTGTACTTTTATTCTGAACTCTTGTGCTACATTTAATTCTCTCCTGCATACTGACCGCCTGGCTGACATGTCAGAGACAGTCCAATGAGGATCTTTCGGCCCACTGGTGCTTGGTGTAGCGTGTTCTGTACCTTCCCTTTACTCAGCATGATCTCATCCCAGCCTGGTCAGTGGAGTGAAAAGCTCAAGGTCCCTCCCAAACCTGTCTCCGATAGTATAATGCATTGCTTAACTGGCCTTGTAAATATGCATTCATTGTGGTTTAATACAATGGAAGAGTTAAGTATTTCTACTTTGTAATTTCAGTATCTTAAAAGTGTGCTCTTTATTTAGCATGTAGTTACAGCCCAAGCTTAGGTAAAAGTGTCACTGAGCGAGACTGATGGAAAAATTGCTGTTGATACTGTTTTTCTATGGAAAATTGGATTTTCAACTGAATTCAATTTTTCACAAAAAAAGCTTTTTGTGGAAATTTTTTATCAAAAATACCAACACCCGAAAAATCTAAATATTTCATTTGAAAACCAAAATATTGATGGGGCCAGGAATTCCTGTGATGTACCGTCTCCCCACTCCGAGGAGGCACCGTGGCAATGTTTACAAATCAAAATATTTCAGTTTTCAGCCCAGTGTTTTCAGTATTAGTTTCCACCAAAAATCAATAATTTTGTATAAGATCCATGCCCCCATCCTTCTTATGACCATCTGTATTGCTGAATCTTCTTTTGTGCTTCTGGGTATAAAATGAGTAAAATAAACTGTTTTTTCAGGCTTAGCAGGTTTTAAAGGTCAGAAAGGAGACATGGGCCCACCAGGGCCAGCTGGAATGAAAGGCCTACCAGGATCTCCTGGTGTACCAGGGTCCCCTGGTCTTCCAGGCCCTCGAGGATATCCAGGGTTTCCTGGGAGCAATGGATTACCTGGACTCCCAGGCCAACGAGGTATATGAAGCCTAATGTATCTATCACCCTCTTACATATAACTCTTTTAAAGAGCTGCTCCTTATCAAGTGATGTCAGTGAGAGTACTTTGCACTGTTCACACCCTTCCAGCTTCTACTACATGTATCCGTGAAAAACAATGAGAATATCACCCTTTCTTATGTCTCTTGGAGCAAAAGTCAAGCAAGTGTAAAGAGTTTGCAGCTTGCAGGGAGCACCAAAGATTCTTTGGTTTTGGTTGTTTTATGAAAGCTACAGGCAAATTTCTATGGACTATTTCATTCTTCCTGTTTGCAACAGGTCATTATTGTGTCCTGGTTTCAGTGCAATATTGTGTGAGAGCATACTCATGTGTGCCTAAGAGGTATGAGGTCATGTGATTGTGGAAACAGCTTCTCCCAGCTGGGAATCCTCTCTAAAGCTACCAGCATTTGGGGAATTGTTTAGTAAAACCTTAGCAACAGTTTAGATTTGAAAGTAAGAGATATTTACTGAGGCACTAATGGAGCGCTTTAAAAATACATAAATACATTTACAAAAGACTGAACTACTTTCCTCAAACTTAAAAAGATATAACCATTTGGCTTGAAACTAAGTATGAAATAAGCGTTTAAACCCGAAAGGAGGAGAATTTTCCAGAAAGTTATGAGAGTGAAAATATGGGAGGTTAATTGTCTGTGGGCTGGCTGCTCCATTCTGTTAGGCCACTTCATACCCCATAATGTCACAAAGTGGCTTTAAAATGGCTGGAGTTAGCTGGCGGAGAATTCTCCTCACAGAGGGGGACTCTGCCAGAGGAAATCAGGCAGTGACAGCCACACACCTCATGCTGGAGAAAAAAGAGGGAGGGAGTATATCCAGAAGTCCCAGAGGAGGGGCAGGGGTAGGTAGAGCTCCAGTATGCTTGATCTTCCACTGATATAAAGTCTGAGTGGAAGTTAGAGCAGCGGAAGGCTAACACTTTTGCCAGGGCTGGGTGGGAGAGTATTAAGGAGCCTCAACTGGCTCCCTTCCATTACACCTGAGTGCAATTCCATGTGTAACCTTTTGTAGCTCAGACACCAGTGATGAGCATCAGCTAAGTACCTAGATAGTGAATGTCTGCTGCTGCGTGTTCTATTGTTACCCAGCTTACCTTAGTATTACCCAAATACATCTGCTGTTGGTTCTCATATATTACTAACTTTCCAAAACTCTCTCTAAACTGTCTAACCTTTTGTATGGCACTCTTTCTAATAGCACAACAGTAGGCTGTTAGATAAGCACATCAGTATCTTAACATTATTACCAGGTAGCAAAGGCATCCAAGGCATCCAAGGTTTCCCAGGAATCTCAGGAAAAGGCGGACAGACAGGAATCCCGGGTGGACATGGTGAACAAGGAGAAATGGGCTCAAGGGGGCCTTCTGGAGAATGTGGGGATGGAGGGCAAAAAGGTATGGAGAATCCATATTACCTGCCTTCCAATTAGTTTTTTTTTTCATTTTTGTTAATAAAATTGTTTTAATTCCCTGTTGTTATAAAAGGCTTCTAATCAATTCACTGCCATTTTCCAGTGGGATCAATGGAGTTAAGCCAGTGTAAATCAGGTGTACATGCAAGCAGAATCAGATGGTCTGTTTAATGAGTCTGCTGTTTCATGCACCTGTTTGTTTTTATTTGCCTTTTACACCCACTGCTGCATCTGGTGCAGCTCTCTCTCAACAGGGGTGATGAGCAATTGTATGTCATCACCAACAGATTTGAAACAAGGCATTCTTTAAGGTTCTGTCATGTTTTTCTCATTGTTCAATGTAAATATAAAGCTTATTGGCAATATCATGCCCAAACATTAAAACAAGGAATAAAGTTCAACCTGCCAAATACATAGTCAGTGAGAACCAAAAGATCTGTCCAATGGCAGGTCCAGTAGCCCTCAGGCAAACTACTCCACCCAAACCGGAAGCAATTCCCAACTTGTTGAAATAAATGGGACTTACATTACGTTCTAAAGAGAAAAGAAAGGGGCACTCTGGTAAGACTTTGGGAGAGAGTTCAAGCACTTAAATGTATTTTAATGACATTTTATGATACAGTGTGGTCAGCTAGCATTTGTATAGATTATATTCACCATGTTCTTCTTCAAAGGTGAAAGAGGTGCTCAAGGAGACAGTGGCTTCATTACCTTATGGCTGGAAAAAGGACAAAAGGGGGAACAAGGGCTTCCTGGTGAGGCTGGGTTTCCAGGGGAAACAGGTGAGCTCATAAATGTGTGTGTACACCCACCTTGCCTGATTTTTAAAAATGTCTACAATTTTTTGTCACAGTGCCGCAATTAATAGTCGTTTCAAAATTGCAGGCATAAGTGTGAACACAAATAGTAGTATTTGAATATCCAACTACCCCATTATGCTGACATGTCCTTCAGTTAGTTGTATAAGTACTACAGTTTGTCTACAATTTATTACGTACTTCATGAATTGTGAGCGCACAAGGGTACCCACAAAAATGTGGTACTAAAATGTATCAGCCAAGGACCAGGATAAATTTACAATAATCTTTTGTTGTGGAATACTTTCAGGTGAAAAAGGCAGTCTTGGAATCAGAGGGATCCCAGGATTTCCAGGCAAAGATGGGCTCCCAGGAACTCAGAAGGGTGAACCTGGTGATCGTGGGCAGATTGGGTTTCCAGGGCTGCCAGGCTCCCCAGGATTGGGAGGTTTAAGAGGAATTACTGGTTTTCAAGGACAACCAGGTGACCAGGTAAGCTAAGAGCAATAGTGCAAGATCATGGATACATAGTACTGTACTGCATTTTTATACTTCTTGAGAACTCAGAATCCAAGAAATGTGTCTGATTGTGGTACACAAGCCATATGAGCGTGCTTAGAGAGCTCATACGCCAGGTCACACCTAAACCTCTGATTGGCAGAAGCTGGGACTGGATGACAGGAGATGGATCCCTCAATAAATTGCCCTGTCCTATTCATTTCCTCTGAAGTATCTGGGACTGGCCCGTCTCGGAAGACGGGATACTGAGCTAGACGGACCATTGGTCTCACCCAATATGGCTGTTCTTATGATCTTATTCAGAAGACAGCATTGGCCTAGCATGCAAGGTCAACAACTGTGAAATTTGTTTGTTGCTTTTATTTTCACTTATTTTATACTGGGGCTGGATGGGGTCTTTTGTCACCTCCATGGTGCATAGAGTTGTTTGGTTCCACTCTCTGTAGTTGGGAACCCTCACCAGATTTCACTGACTAACAAGAAAGGTGCATGAGCAGTCTATCCTCTGATATTGTTCCCAAGGACACATGGATGGAGTCACCTACTCTATGCATAGTGAGATGGCAATTGAATGAGGCTGAAGTTTACAGAGCCACTTCCAAGAGCAGCCTGCTTGTTTGCATGCATAGTCCAGGAGCATCCCTTGGTCTTTACCCCCCATAGAGGCAGCTTACAGTGAACAGAACCCTGGAAAATACTGTTTCCAAAGGAAAAATGTACAAATATGCATGATATAGTTGAAATTAGAGGCAAGTTCTTCACTATCTTGCATCTCATGCAATGAGTCAATGGGATTGCACAAATGTAAATCCGGGTTGAATTTAGGCCGTTATATTTACATATCCTTTGTTTTCAGTGTTGGGTCTGTGTTTTACCAAATTATTTCTGAGGGACAGTATAAAGCTTTGTACTGCTGACTACAACTCCTTGTTTACGATGAAAAACTAGATTCTTTTTTTAATATTAGAGGGTCAACACTAATTTCTTGGGGGTCAACAAAAGTGGAGATAACATGTTTTTTATTTATTTGTGTTCTTGTGTAAAATACATTACTGAAGTACCATTTTTGAATTAAACTACAGTTGCATTAATTGGATCACCAAGAGGGAATTTAAGATATTTGAGCCAAATTCTAGCCTTAGCGATATATACACAGATCTAACTCAAGACAATTGGCCTTTCCTGCATATATCAAAGGTCAGCATTTAGCCATTATTTGACACAGACTAGTGGATTACTCCAAAGAATCATACAGTGAAGGCACAATAATATTGACATTTAGTATCAGTCTGTTCATCAAAGCAACAGAGTCAAATGTTTTTACAGATTGTGCCTCTTATGTATATTATATTTTAAACAGAGTGTTTTTTTAATAATGTATCAGGGTGAGCAAGGTTTACCAGGAATTCCTGGATGTCCAGGCCGTGATGGTGCAAAAGGACTTAAAGGTAATGAGCTGAAACATACAAGCTATATGAAATAAACAGTATTTTGTTAGGTTGCTGTGTACTTTGATATATTCAATGCACCCTCTAGGGGAAAGAGACAGAGATAATTCACACATGAAAATCATTAGACACAAGACTGTTTTATGCCTAAATAAAAAGTTTTCATTTAACTATAGTAAGACATTTGGTGATTTATCACTTGAAAAAAAGGCTCTCAGTGACTTTGAAGATGACTGTGTCTTAGTTAAATTTCACAAGATCATAGCTTCAGCCCAAAAATGAGTAAAACACCAATATATCTACAAAATACCATGGGATCTGTCAAGGTTCCTTCCCCACTCTGAACTCTAGGGTGCAGATGTGGGGACCTGCATGAAAGACCCCCCTAAGCTTATTTTTACCAGCTTAGGTTAAAAGTTCCCCAAGGTACAAACTGTTTTACCTTTTGTCCCTGGACCTTATGCTGCCACCACCAAAGTGTCTAACAAAAATAACAGGGGAAGTGCCCACTTGGAAACGTCTCCCTTCCCCCCCGCCCCAAATATCCTCCCCAAGCACTACACCCCCTTTCCTGGGGAAGGCTTGATAAAAATCCTCACCAATTTGCATAGGTGAACACAGACCCAAACCCTTGGATCTTAAGAACAATGAAAAACGATCAGGTTCTTAAAAGAGAATTTTAATTAAAGAAAAAGTAAAAGAAAAACCTCTGTAAAATCAGGAAGGGAAATACCTTACAGGGTAATCAGATTCAAAACATAGAGAATCCCTCTACGCAAAACCTTAAGTTATAAAAATACACAAAAACAGGAATATGAATCCCATTCAGCACAACCTATTTTATCAGCCATTTAAACAAAACAGAATCTAACGCATATCTAAATAAATTGCTTACTAACTCTTTACAGGAGTTCTGACCTGCATTCCTGCTCTGGTCCCAGCAAAAGCATCACACAGACAGAGAGAACCCTTTGTTTCCCCCACCCCCTCCAGCTTTGAAAGTATCTTGTCTCCTCATTGGTCATTTTGGTCAGGTGCCAGCGAGGTTATCTTAGCTTCTTAACCTTTTACAGTTGAAAGGGTTTTGCCTCTGGCCAGGAGGGATTTAAAGGTGTTTACCCTTCCCTTTATATTTATGACAGGATCAAATGACAGGACACAATGGTTATCTAGATGGCTTTTGTGATTAAACTTGTATTAGTTTTCAGATACAGTATGTATGAGACCTAAGGAGAAAGGGGAACATCACACATGAGTGGAAAAGAAGACAGGAGAAAATATACTTGCATGAAAAGATGAACATGAAACTATTTTGCTGGCAGCTAAGGGTCACATTTTCAAAAGTGGCCTCTCGATGTGTGCCTTTTTTTGGCGTAGTGTTGCCAACTCACAATTTTATTGCAAGTCTCACAACAACAGTGTGGGTGTTTCGTTTTGTTTTTTAAAAGGTTCTGTTATATTTGGATTTCTGCCTCCAAACTCATGCAGTTTATCTTGAAGGGGATCCAGGGAAATGTGGCATGACGGAATGGGAGAATGTGATGGGGAGGAGAATGAGGAGAAAGGGAGGGAAATACGGACGTGATAAATTTAGAGAATAGGTGGGGACAGTAGACTGTGGGGGAGCACTGAGAGGAGAATTGGAATGGGGACAGCTGCCTATCTGGAGAGGAGAAGAGAGAGAGACTGGCAGCTCTCCACACCCCTGGGGATAGACTAGGATGATCAGTAAAGAAGGCAGCCTGATTTTTTGCATGTGTATTTCTGACTGAATTTTGAACGTGAGATCATCTCACACCAGTTGAGATGGGGAATTCCCTAAAAAAGGTGACATCATCATAAAATGGCCCAAAAAACAACACAATTTTTAATTATTCTTAAATCGCATGCTTTTGGGTCGTCTAGCTTATGATTTTTGAACATTCAGGACAGCTGTAAATCTGATTTGTGTGCACAAATTTGGTAGATAGTTTACACAAACACAACCTTTGACACCACCAAGTTTTCATGTCCAATTTTTCTCATTCCTATTTTGAGGATGAGATGAGACCACTTTGAAAATTTGACCTTGAATATTTAAAGGCAGTTTATGAAGAGCAAGAGGTATCAGCTGAATTGTTCTCTTGTTTCAAGCTTCTGTAGAATATGATTTTCTTCTTAAAACTAGTTTATACAAAAATAAGAGTAAAAGAATGTGAAGACCAGAGATTTATTTGGAAGAAAATACAGAGCAAGGGAAATTCCTTCTCCAGATTCTTTTCCATGGCTCTAGCAATTCAGCATCTTCCTAGCCAGGGAATGTATTTTCACAAAAAATTAAAAAGCATTTATGAACAAATATTTGAGATAAAGAGAAATCCTTTATCAGAAATGGGCTAAAAGGGGGTTATAACACATGTAACGGAATTTTAAAAAAAAGAAGTTGGCTGAAGTAGGTGGCAATCAAGTTATTAAACAGGATCTTCTCTGGTCAGGGAGGATTGCTGTGACATAGAATCACTGATAACACTTGAATTCAAAAGTCTTCTCTATGCATTTCACAACCATCTCAGACAGAGAAGCTAGAAGCCAGCAGGTGTGAGTGGGAGGTATTAGACACCTGCATAATATTCTGGGGTGAAAGGGCTGTGGAACCATGAATTTAATGTGGGAGGAGTTTGAGGAATAGAAACAACAGAAAGAGAGTTCATTATAAAGGGAGGAATTGAAGTAGAGTGGAGAAGGCCAGGCACACCATCTGTGTTGGCTCAGAAACCCAAAAATTGTTCTTAAGGAGCCTTTTCTGAGTAAACAGACTTAAACTGTGTGGATTTTCCTTGCCTTTTCAAAGTTATTTCTGTAGGAACTGTGCGCTTTATTGTAATACTTGGTATTTACGTAGCACTTCTCAAATCTGGGGCAATTAATGAGTTCCTTACTGAGTTTTTACTCAGGCAAATTCCCATTGAACTTAATGGGAGTCATATTGAATGTCAACTGAGTTGATACCTCCGGATATGGCTTTTGATCAGACAGTCTGAGAATTAAATGATGTATTAGGGAAATGGGGATATAATATCTCCACCTATCTAGGCTCTTACACTGCACCTGTCACAAGCTATAGAATGCCAGAATATTCAGTAGCTAATGCCACTTGCCCCTCAAAAAATGTCCTTAAATGTTCAAGGCCGTCATTATCTAATTAACTAGAAATAGGGATATTGTACTAATGCTGTGTCTGTGTCCATTCTCCTTTCTCTCCTAAAGCAGAAACAAACTACTTCTACAGTCCAAAACTTCCTGATTGTCAGGAAGTCATTTCAGTAGTTCTCCTCTGTGTATTTTTCTGTTAATTCCATTATCATTTGCTAAGTGATTTATGATACACTACTTACCTTGGTCCACAGCTTTAAGACATTTGTGTGCATCTTGCTATACTAGAGATTTCACAAATAAATCACTTCTGAAGGCTAAAACAAGCATACAAAAGCAAGCGAAAGATTAAATCTTCAGGATGCACTCAGTTATGATGATGATGGGGGCTATACAAATACTTAGCTACACAGAATACCCAGACTCCTGAAGTTTCCAAAAGGTTGATACTTTGTTTTTAGAATGCTGTTGGCATACTTAACAGTCTGTTACTGTGTGTGTACAGGACCTGGCGCAATGGGGCCCATTCCCAATTAAGTGCTTAAGCGATACTGCAGTATCAAAAATACATCTATATTGTCCATATTTAACATAAAAACTTAGCACAGTCACTTGCAAAGAAGCTTTCCCTTAATCCCACATTCTGTTTCCTAGTATGAACTTATCAAGGACAATCCTCTAGTTTTTTGTGTTCTTTTGGTCCAATGAAATAAAATAATACAATTTGGTTTATTTTTTAATTGAGAATTGTTTTTGTAATTTTAGCTATTAATATTTGTAAGTTACTGGACCTTCAAAATTATCTCTTTTTGGTTTTGCAGATGAAACCGACACTGATGTCTAACGAAAGTCGTTTGTATTTTTAACTTGAATAGGTAACAGAGGTGGCTCGGGCAGTCAATATGGTCCACCTGGTCAAAGAGGTCCTCCAGGAGATCATGGATCACCAGGTACATTTGGGTTATTAAGAAAAAATTAGTGCTTAAATAGATTAAAAAGTTTCTATAGGATTTTTTTCATGATTTGCTGCTTTCAGTATTTGCAGCTTAATACTAATGACTAATGCAAAACAATGGCTTTTGGGCCTTTGGAAGCCCAGGACCAAAAAGGCCTCACAATTTACAATATAGTCCATAAATGAACACAGGAGTTAGGGTCTGCTACTGTCCAGATGCATCATTGATGAGCACTCTGCTAGCCACCTGAAAGTTCTGTCTCTTGCAGTCTCTGGGAACAGACCTTTCTTCTTCAGCCACATGGAAGAGGAAGGAAAAAAAGGGAGATCTGTCAACTTCTTCCCAATCACACTGAGAGTAAAAGGAAGATCAGTAATTCCATGCCCTATCGCTAATTTAAATAAATTCACAGTCCATACATCGGAGAGACCAGAGCAAAACAGCATAATAAACACATCTTTGTGTCTGAAATGCTGAACTATTTGTGTAAAACTCTTCCTTTATTCAGGAGTATGACATGAGGAAGCATATTGAGCTTGGCATTTTTCAAACATACCACAGTGTGAGCCATGGACGTCTTTAAACCTGAAACTGTTATATTTGTCTTTTTTTAAGGACCCTGTGGATTCCCAGGAGAGCAAGGTTTACCAGGTTTCCAAGGGGAACCTGGAAGACAAGGACCCAAGGGGATGCCTGGATCCCCAGGAGCAAAAGGCTTTCCAGGTAAAGTCAAATAAAAAAAAAAAAAAAAAAAACAGAAAAGGATGAGAATTACTTCAAAATGGACAAAAAGTGAGGCAGTCTGCAGTGCAATTCAAAACCATGAAGCTGGCAACAGAGAGTAGGTTGGTATCAAAGGCAGCATGAAGACTTGTGTCAGAAACTACTGGAGCGAAGTAGCAGAGATTCTTCCAAGAGGGGCCATAAAGGAGATTCAAGGAAAGCTGATAATGTTTTTGGATAGAATTTTTGGCCCCAGATGCCTGTCAATAACCACTGTGTACTGAATAGTATGGGAGAAATAACAGCTAAGGGAGCAGGAGTAAAAAGGTTTGCATATTAAAAATGTTTTCCACGTTCAGGTGCTATATGTGATTTGGGATTGCCAGGAGTTCCAGGTGGACAAGGCAATACCGGGCCTTTAGGAGCTGCAGGATTGCCAGGATCACCTGGTCCCCCAGGCAGGAAAGGTAAGTGCTATAGACAGCGTTAGTTACACATTACAGTTCAAGTAATGGTGTCAGAAATTACTGGGAATTTTGTGCAGTAATAAATGTAACTCAAAAGAGAGAGGATTTTCAAAAGCGCTTAGCATTGGCCTAAGTCTGCTCCCATTGAAATCAATAGTAAAATTCCCCTTTGACTTCAGTAACTAGAAGAGTTAGGCCAACTCTGAGCAGGTTTGAAAATCCCACCCTTAAAGCACAAATGTTGGCCAAAGAAATCAGGCTACAATCTAAAGTAAATAAGGAAGCAGAGACATAAACCTTAAATTCTGGTTCAGCTAGTGTAACAGGGCAGAGTATGACACAAGAACAGTAAAATTCTCTGAAGATAGATATTTCACTAACACTTCAGTTACACTGTAATTTACTTTCCGGCCATGTAATGCCACTGTTACTCTGCATACAGCAAACATGAATACGAATAGCAGACCACACTTTAGTGGAAAACATTAATACTGAAAAAGGTGGCCAATTCAAATTTAGGAAATCTCACATGATTGACTGGTGCATTTTATCAAAATGTGATAACTACTGTAAGTACTGTTTGCAAGACAGTTGATCTGTTGGCAGATTACATTTAGAAATACTTCCAATCAATGATAAATTACATCTTTCATGGCAATCACTGTTTAGATTGAAAAAATTAATCTAAAAATCTCTTCCCCCTTAAAGGATACAATATAAATTTTATGTATTGTAGCTAATTAAAATTTAGCATATATTAGATCAACATTATACTAAGATAAATTATATAATCAGAAATGAAGCTATCTTGTTTATTTTTACTGGGTGGTCACAATCTGCTTCCTAAACTACTCCTGGGGTACAACATGCTGCCCCAGACTTGGAGCTCAAAACAAATCCACCCTTGAGTCCATAATAAATTTTCCCAAAAAGAGAACAATCAATTTTTATACAGAAAACATTCATTTTTTCAGTTTCAGTCTACGGCAAACATGGTCAGTTCAAAACTGAAAACTGAGGTTTACATGGAAGCTTTCTCTGATTATCAATGGGAAGGTAGGGGGTGCTGATATAATACAATGCTAACAAATCCCTTGTTGCTGTGTAATCTGCAGGAAAACAGTTTATTGTGTTGCACAGTATACCTATTAGCTACAGCACTGGGATTCATGCTGCAATTACAAGGATTTCCAAATTGCCCTCCATTTGAAAAGGTATTACACACCTGATAGTGAAAACTTGTTAGTTGAAGAAGTGTCCTGTTCTTCTTTAGGAGCAGGCATTTTATTAGTTTTATGCAGCTAACTTCACTCATTCGTTTTTTTGGAAATCATTTTAGGCCCCACAAAGGAAACACAAGAGATCAACAGGAGCACAGGGACTGAAAAATAGGTAGCTCAGATAAAAATGGAAATTCAGTAGGGATCAAGCCACCCAATAAAGATTAGCTCCAATGTGGATTAATTCTACCAATATGTTTGAAAAGAAGAATTCTAAATTTTAAAATGTATCCAATTACAAGGATTTAATGGAATTGGTATGCCAGTGTACTATGGAGTATGGCTCTTAAATAATATTAATAGTTCCATTTTTAATAATGATTGTGATTGTCATTAGAAATGAAATGGTTAACCAATTGTTATTAAGGACTGAGCCTTGTTAGCCTAATTGCTTTTCGTTTACATTAAAGATCTCATGCGTGACCAATTTTCAGATTTAGGGATTGAAGTTACAGGCATTCATCAGAACAAAACATCAGTTTCTTTATGACAGAGAGACAGTCTCAGTAATTAAGGGCCCAATCCTGCAATCTTCACTCATGAGTAGTCCTTATTCAAGCAAATAGTCCCATTAATTTCAGTGGGATTGTGTGAGAAAAGATTGCAGGATTGGGCCCTAAAATTTAGAAATCATGGTTCATATATAGGTCAGCCAATTCAGCTGTATCTGGAAGTATGGGACTGTAACAGTCCAAAATCTAAACTTACAAGTGTTGATGTTATAATGAAGTGTTGACAAATATGTTAGAAATTTCCTGGAAAACAAAGTAAACCAAGTCAGCAATAATGACAGAATAAACAAATCATCAAAAACATTTTAAAACAAAACTGGTTTCCAAAAATTGTTAGCGTTTGTGTTCATTTAGGTAAATTCTCAACATTAGCAAATAACTCGTACATAAGCCTTTCACAAGGAACTCCCCTGAAGTATAGATGAGGCCGTAGTAAACAGGATTGGAAAGGTGAACAAATGTCATGAAAAGTTATTGTACAGTAATGAATTAAGGGCAGAAAGAATATTACAGGTGGGGCTGGTACCACCGTGTAGTATTGATGTTTCTGACATTTCCAATTATAAGACCATGTTTTCATTTGCTTAAAACTTTACCAAACATTAACTGTTTCAGCTGAAATTTTCCATGCCAGTTGTCTGCCTCAGGCTGAACTGTTTTGAAAAGTTTAAGCCAAGATTGTTCAGCCTTCTGAGGACAAGGCTGTGAAAAGATACATTATGCCCATGTTAAATTCTGACAACCTTTACTTTGAAAATTCTTAGAGCCCCCATGGTTTGGAGCAGGGACTTGAAATTCAGCAGGGGCAAGGCCTTTGTGTCAGGGATATGCCTTGTTTTGTCCCCATGAAAATCTGCCCAAATGTGGCCAAGTTATAAACCTTTGAGAAATCAGTTTGTGTATGCTCAATAGAGACTTACATTTTAGCAGCTAAATTCCCCAATGATTCTATCCAAACTGGGAATGCTCCTGCCTGGAGATGAAGGTTTTCCTTCAGTTGCAGCTCTTGACTGATTGGGCAAAGAGACTGGGACAAGAAGACCTAAGCAGAGGAAACTGGGACTGTCTAGGGGAGAAGAATGGGACTGTGAGGAGAAACTGGGATAGGGAAAAGACTTGGAGAATGACAGGTTGGAGGGGATGGGGCAGAAGGGAGTCATGCTTATGGGTGGAAGAGGGTGTGTCCACTAGCACCCACCCCCCTCCAGAGCATAGAATGGCACTAAAGATTGCCGAGTCTCAATAATTCCTCTGCTGTCAGCCAATGAAAGTTTATGCTCAAATAAATTTGTTAGTCTCTAACGTGCCACAAGTCCTCCTTTTCTCTTTCCACTTAGAAAGTGTCCCTTCTCTCTCCAGTGTTGGTGCATATGTAGGATAACAACCTACTATCAGTTACTCCATTAGCTCCAGTGGTTAGACATCCGTGCTGTGGATCTAAAGCTTTCAGTCCTGCTAATGAGCCATGTTGGTTCCAATATGATGCCACATGATGGAAATTCTGGGTTTTTTTGAGTTTCCTTTTTTAAAAACTTAGGAAATTACATACCAAACAAACTAAAGAAACACTCAGAATGTTAAAAGAACATTAGTAAGGCTGCAAAGTCAAGCACTCAAATTTTTAAATGTTTGACTTCGCAAACTTAATAATGTGTAATTGTAGCTATCTTGGCATAAAATTATTAGAAACTTTAAAGTGCATGATAGGTAGGACAGATAACTCATTTTAATGTGAATTCAATTTATTGTTCCTGAAAAAGGCCTGACTAAAAATTATGGTGGCCAATACCCTCTATTTATCACCAGGATAGGTTTAGCACATGAGCAGCAGCAGAGCAAGCTCCTCCACACCAGTTTTACTAATGGCATATTCTCAGGTACCACCTTTCAGTATAGGAGAGTAGTTTTGTTTCCATGCCTATTCAGTCTTTGGCCTCTCTACTGAGTCTATCAGTGAGGCTACCAGTTTGTGACAACTGTGATTTTAGATGCTCGCCCACTAACTAGGAAGTCTACTGATATCATCTTATTTTATAAATGTCATTAATCAGCTGTCAGATGGTAACGGCTGAACTTTGATCCAGTCCCATTCGCAAACTTCTTCACTCTCCAGTCTGCCAAAGTAAAGTCCAGTATATTAAATAGCTGCCTTTTAGCACTAAAATTAATGAAGTGTTGGTGACAACTAGGGTAACCAGATAGCAAGTGTGAAAAATCAGGATGGGGGTGAGGGGTAATAGGAGCCTATATAAGACAAAGCCCCAAATATCGGGACTGTCCCTGTAAAATTGAGACATCTGGTCAGCCTAGTGACAACAGACCAGGTTGGTAAGGGCGGGACAAAGGGAACACCGTGACAAACATTCTCTGGATGCATCCACCACTGCAAGAAGTCCAGGACCAGTGGAGGGAGATGGACCAATCTGTCCACGGAGTAAAGAGTTGTATGGTAAGCTGTCCTGAGCCATATTTGAAGGGGGAGAAGATGCAACCTTGCAAACTGGAGCACCTGTGTGCAAGTGGACATATGGCCCAAGAGCCTGAGGCACATCTGAACTGTCGTGGACGGCTGAGACTGCAGACTGAGGCAAAGGTGGTGAATCGCCTAGCAAAAACACTCTCGAAGTCAGAGTGTAAATATGGGGCCAATGAACTCGATTTTCTGAGTGGAAACCAAAGTTGACTTTCTAGAGTTTAGGATGAGACCTAGATGGTCAGGCAAGTGCAGTGTAGTGTTTACATGGGAAAGGACTTCCTCTCTGGACCTGCCTCTCAGTAACCAGTTGTCTCAATGTGGGAAGATGTGGATTCCTTTCTTCCTGAGGTAGGCTGCAACCACAACTATGCATTTGTTAAAAACCCAAGAGGCAGAAGAGTATCTGAAGGGAAGAACTGTATACTGAAAATGGCACTCTGCTACGATGAATCGAAGGAAATTTCTGTGGCTCAGCAAAATCGCCCCATGAAAGTAGGCATGCTGAAGGTCCAGAGCAGCGAACCAGTTGTTCTGAGACAACACAGGGAGGGTAGTCAATAGACTGTTCAGAACCTCATGTATCTGATATATTTGTAGAGGCTGCGAAGGTCAAGAATGGATCTTACCCCTCCTTTGGATTTGGGCACCAGAAAGTACTGGGAATAGAAGTCCTGCCCCCTGTGTTTTTGGTGGAACCTCCCTTGCTGCTCCCAAAGCCAGTAGAGAGCGAACCTGCTGGAGGAGCAGTATCTTTTGAGAGGGGTCCCTGAAGATGGATGGAGAGGGAGGGTGGTGGGGAGGAATGGAAAGGAACTGGATGGCATAACCTGATCTGACGGTGCTTAGGACGCAGCTGTCAGTGGTGTTTGAGCCCCAAGCATTGTGAAAGTGAGGCAGCCTGTCCCTAAATAGAGGGGATCTGGAGAAGGGAGCAATGACTGGGATGCTGCACTGGACCAAGGAGTCAAAATGACCTTGGTGCTGAAGCAGGCTGCATAGCTTGTTTGAGCAGGTGCTGCTTTAGATCAAGATCCTTCGCCATCTGACTGTTCGGTGAACGATTTGCAAATCCAACACCACCCCTTGTCGTGGACTTCACCTAAGCACAGCAAACACTGAGTGGGGATCATTGTTGGGAATCGCTCCCCCCAGACTTCAGACAATGTTTAAACCCTGGTGAAAGCATCACCAGGGAAATACGTAAACTAAAGCTAACGCTAAAACTAACTAACACTATATTAAATGAAATAATTAACTATATACAGCTCGAAAAGTCACTAAGGAATAGAGAGGTGTGAGGTTAGGAATCACACAGGTCCAACTCCAGCCACGGGCAGTAAGAAGGAACTGAGGGAGAGTTGGGGTGATGTTGCCTGATATACCCAGAGGAGGGCTATGGCCAGGAGGCACAAGTGGCATCTATCTACAGGTAATGCTAGGCAAAATACTCTGGCTCTGGTGTGCGCACACATCTCAGGGGAATACATGGCTGCATCTGCTAGAATATTTAGTTTTTTCATAACCTGAGCCCTATCAGACAGGCATGTGAGATAGTATTTTTACCCCTTAAACAAGTGTCTAATGGAACTGGAATGAAATTAGCTAGCCTCTTCCCAGAAGACAGATAGTATATGAGGAAAATGTTTGTATTTTATAGGACACTAAACATACTACCATTCTGCTAGAAAAGAGTCCTAAAGCAAAGCTGTTTGGCTCCCCTATAACCTCAGGAGGGGAGGACTGGGCTATCAGTATGACTGAAGCATACTTCAGAAATTATACAACTTTTTCCATAGCAAGCTCTGAACCCCACTATAGTGAGCATGAACTTCTACCCCATATTAAAATGAAGTACTTTCCCTTACAGATATTTATTGTTTGAAATTTAGGCAGTAAGGCACAATCAAGAAAGTTCTCAATTTCAGCTGTGCTAAAACAAAACCTAAAGATTATATTAAAGCCTGCTAAGTAATTGGCCTGTGTTACTACAAAAGTTTTGTGCCATTTGATCAGCAAGATGCTTTGCTAAGCAAAAAATTGGACATAAATGCGAGGCAGGTGAGATTTGTAGTTAATATAAATGGTTGTAATTTCTATCCTGAAATGATGAGTTTTGTCGATAAGTTTTAAAATCTATAAATAAAACTTTAACAAAAATTATCATTATTTTACTATCCAATAAAAAGGGGAAATAAATTAGAGCATTTCTACTCTGAAAAGAGACTGTAAAAATGCCATCATAGCATTATCTCTTTGTTGTGTTTCAATTATACTCTTATCAAATGTCCTCAGTTTACAAATAAAAGATGTTCTTTCTCCCTGCCTATCCTGAAACTCAGTCTGATCTTTCCACCTAGTGCATCACCACCAGGGACGATGAGTCTGCATACTAATTTAAGTCCTCAATTACACATGTTCAACTCCATTGTCTTTAAAGGATTTGCAAAGGGGTGGCTTAGAGAATTTTGTAATGTTACTAATTTGTTACCAATAAGGATGTTAGTAAGGTTTGAATTTATTCAGTAATTAAAGAGACCTCAGGATAAGTCAACAGGATTTGAGTTATTAAGATAATTAGCACATAACAGAAAGAGATGTACATCACTACAATCTGCGAGAACCATTTTCTGCAGTCTGTAGACAAGACAGTTAGTTTGTACTATTTATCCGGTTCCGAAGTTAGCTTACAGCTTGGCACTATTATAGTAGAGGGGCCTACAGTTTCATTTTCACTTATTTCCTGTTTTTCACAGACATATATTACTTTTATCCCCAAAATTTCCAGTATATTAACATCTGTTGTTTATCTCTATAAATTCTCCCAAGTAAACGGCTCTTACAATTATTAGTACATCTAAAATAATATTTATTGTTTAATAATTCTTGAAAAGATTGTCTAATCTTTTAATGGTAATTCTTAGGCAGGTTATTTTCCCCTTCTTAATAAGACTCCCACAACACTTTGAGAGTTTAACTCATAAATAAGCGATAAGCCTTACAAAACTCTGGCCCATAGGTCAACAGTAAATAATCCTGCACAAAATAGAATAAAATCCACAGCTCATTCTGTTTTAGCTGTGTTGGTTCTCCAGGGTTAACAGGAATAAAAAGCAGTAAAATTTCATTTTTATCAAGTTGGTAGATGATGACTATCGATGCACACGGAGTAGATGCAATGCATAAAGTGCCATATTTATAGTCATTTTTCAAAGTAAAATCACACTAAAGATTAAAGGTAAATGTTCTGATTGCTAATATAGGAAACGAAATTATCTCTGCTGCTTTCATATTTCCTTCACTATCCAGCAATCTATAAATGATGCTCCTTTTTCAAAACAGGCTTCGACTGTTAATGATGTAGTCCATTCTTCAGTTGTCAAAACACTTTCAGGAAACACTGTACTGAACCAGAAATGTATTGTCAAGTTTTAGACATTTACTTTTGTTAAATCAACGTTTTCAAGTTTTTTGGGTCATGCTTCTAATAATGTCCGCAATACTTCTAAGGTTTATCAGGGTTGCCTGGATTAGATGGCTTGAATGGACTGCAAGGTCAAAAGGGCTCACCAGGAGTTCCAGGTAAAGAATGAAAATGAAAAAGAATTTTTTTAAATGAAAATGAATATGAAATGATCAATGATATTTTGATATTTATCCTGTCATTAAGGATCAGACTAAATTTTAAAACAGTGCCAATAGTTAATGATTTAAAGAGACACACCAGCAATCATTTGTGGGGAAAGACTTAAAATCCTCCATCAGTCTAATAGTCTTGCTGGAATCCTTTGAGTATATTTTTACAATGAAAATGTTCAGTGCAGATGATTCAAAGTGAAGCCAAGTCTCAAACTTTTATGTGCACAAGATAAACAATAGCAAATAAATTAAAAGGAGACTCGGGGGGGAAATCTTGGCCCCACTGAAGTCAATGGGAGTTTTTCCATTGACTTCAGTGGAGCCAGGATTTCACCCATGGTGATCTATTTGAAGCTTTCAAAACACCCTATTAACCATTGTTAAAATCAGTGCTTAACACCAGTCTAAGAGATCACGAGAATAAGATATAAAATGAAAATTAAGAAATTGAAAGCAAAAAGAATAAAACTTAAGAATTTCAAATTAAGGACAAAGACTATGACTTGAGTCAAGGAGCTTAATACCTTTGAAAGGATGAATGAGGGCCAGATTCAACAAAACTCCACCCAACTTACATATGAGAACCAGACAACTAGAGATAGATTAATCACAAAAGGAACATCATCTGCAGCTGGTATTTTTATTCTGTACATCTGTATTTGCATTCACTGTAGACTTCATGCACTGTAATTGTTTTCCTCTGGAGGTAAAAGTGAAATAGGGCCTCCAGGATACACAGGGGCACCTGGACCAAAAGGAGACAAGGGTGAACCTGGACAGCCAGGAATTTCTCTTCCAGGACCTCCTGGAGACAGGGGTTTGCCAGGACACCCAGGTAAGAAACATTTTCTCCTCAACAGTGAACTGCAAAGCTGAAATGAAAACTGAACTAGTTCCCTGCTACTTGGTTAGCAGGCCCATGCAGCACATACATCTGGGATCTCTTCTTTAAGAAAAGTATTTTTCTCATCCAAGAAGTATGCTAGCATTTCCTGACTTGCTACAAATATCCCAGAATGCATCATTCTGCTACATCACTGAAACCGTGGGTTGCATGAGATTTGTTGAATCAGTGATGTCAAGGAATGATGCATTCTGGGACCTCTTTAGCTCCAGTGGATATTATAGAAAGGAATTAGAATTTTTTTTTTTAAAAAGAATTATATTTTCTGTGTCAAATGCCTCCCACAGTCTATTTAGCAGGGAAATGCAGCACACAACTATGGGGTTAACTCCAAGTTCTGCATGACCTTGCACCTCAACTCCCTTAAATCAATATTTTATTTCTGGAATCCAAAGTATAAAATACTGAAAACTCAAAACGTTTAGCATATGATCTGCTCCCTCAGGTAGAACAGGAGATACCGGGCCTGCAGGATCTGTGGGAAGATCTCCTGAAACTGCAGCTTCTGGTCCTCCGGGTGATCAGGGGCCACCTGGCTCACATGGCATCAGAGGTACAAGAAAATCAAACATGATCAGTTAACCAAAACAGTGAAAACTGTATTCTAATGATATATGTATGCACGTGACGTGGGAAGAGGCAAAGAGGGTAATAAATACGCCTGTTCCATAAATACATGGACAGAGGCACAGTGCAGCACAGTGGATAGTGACTCAGGAGATCTGCACTCTAGTCCCATTTCTGGCCTGCTGGGTGACCTTGGGCAAGTTATGCCACCCCCCATGCCTCAGTTTCCCATCTGTAAAATGGGTATAACGATACTTATCTCCTTTGTAAAGTGCTTTTCATCCATAGATCTCAAAGCACTTTACGGAGGAGACACATATTATGATCCCCATTTTACTAGAGATAGGTATCATCATGAGGTTTATGTAGTAAAGTATAAAGGTTTTATCAGGATGCATTATGTAGGTTTCCATACAAGTTCCAATAAAACCTTTAAACCATACCATCATGTACTCTGTGTGGGCCACATATGTTGCAGGGAATAAAAACTATTTTGCAAGCATATTAGAGTGTGTTTAAAATTTTATTGGTACTATTTTTAGTATTCCCCCACAGATACGTGTAAAAACATTCACTGTGAATGCAGCTCTAGCGGGCTAAAAGACGGTGTTATAAAAAGACCTCTAAAATATTCTAAAACAGCTTTTCCATTCATAAAAGTGTCATGATGTTGAGGTTCAGCATCTCAGACCCATCCAGAGCCAGAAACAAGAGTTGCATTTTCTGTTGGAAAATTGGGAATCTTTTTTTCCTCCACTGTTTTAGCGCTCCTCTTCCTAGCTCTGTAGGATCACAGGATATCACACCTTAAAACTGTTACTGGTCTAGGACTGACTACCTCCTGTCTTTTGGTAGGTGTAATTTTGGGAGGTGCTAAAATTGAAGACCATGTGATAAACTGGAACCATCGTATACTTCTGTCCACTTCAATTGTACTCCTTCTGCTTATGAATCTCTGCAGGGATTACTTCCAGCCTTGTACAGCTCTGAGCAGCTTCTGACAGTAGACATTTTTTAAAGCATTGTTCCTTCTTTCCTCCTAATTGTGGAATTTTCCCATTAAAGTGACACCAGCAGGAGGCATAAGATGGGCAATATTTGGTTCTGGGCAATTTTCCTAAGAGTTTTAAGTTCCAATATCTTACAACCCAGCCAAGCTAGAAAGGAACTTTTCATCCTTGCAAAAAAGGTTGATTCACTGCTCTACAATAGGCTGCAGAGCACTTCCTTTTAGTCCTGGAAGGTCCTGTGATATTAGGCCTTAAAATGATGACACTCATGTATAGAAAAAGCCATTTACGAAAAGAACAAAGCTAAAATAGCTTTTCTGTCCCCAGAAGTGGGGAAGAAGAGGGAGCTGCATGTTTATGGATATAACCTCTGTAGATGAGGGCTGTTCTCTTGTAAAGCTTAGGGCATGGCTACACTTGCAGATGTAGAGCACTGTGAGTTAAACCAGTCCTCGGAGAGCGCAGTAGGGAAAGTGCTGCAGTCTGTCCACACTGATACCTGCAAGCACACTGGCATAGCCACATTTGCGGCACTTGCAGTGGCATTGGGAGCAGTGCATTGAGGGCAGCTACCCCACAGAGCACCTCTTCCCATTCTGGCGCTGTGGCTTGTGGGAAGAGGGTGGAGGGTGTGGGGCATTCTGGGTCCTGTCCCAATGCCCCGTGATCCATCGCTTCACATCCCAGCAATTGCTGTGCTTCGGTCCACATTTAGCGCCATCTTTCAATGTTTTTTGTACTGCGCGCTCTGTCTTCCCTTTCGGACTCTGGGAATAGAGCCCGAAGTGCTGAGGAATATGCTGACAAGTCTCGCCAGCACACCACATTTGGCAGTTGAGTTACTCCTTAAGCTACAAACTGACAGTGAGGAGTCTGACGATGATGTCGACTCATGTAACACATCTGACACGAGTTTGCTTCTGGCATTCACGAACATGCTCACCACCGTGGAACACCGCTTTTGGGCTCAGGAAACAAGCACTGAGTGGTGGGATCACATCGTCATGCAAGTCTGGGATAACGAGCAGTGGCTGCAGAACTTTCGGATAAGAAACGCCACTTTCATGGGACTGTGTGATGAGCTCTCCTCCACCCTGCGGCGCAAGGACACGAAATTGAGAGCTGCCCTGCCGGTGAAGGAGGTGGCTATTGCAGTCTGGAAGCTGGCAACTCCAGACAGCTACTGAGTGGTCGCTAACCAGTTTGGAGTGGGAAAGTCAACCGTTGGAATCATGTTGATGCAAGTTTGCAGGGCCATTAATCACATCCCGCTCAGAAGAACGTGACTCTGGGTAACGTGCATGACATTGTGGCTGGCTTTACACAAATGGGTTTCCCCAACTGCAGAGGGGCGTTAGATCGGATGCATATTCCAATTCTGGCACCAGCCCACCTAGCCTCTGAGTACATTAATTGGAAGAGGTATTTCTCTATGGTTCTCTGGGCACTTGTGGATCACCATGGGTGTTTCATTGACATTAACGCAGGCTGGCCCGGAAAGGTGCCTGACACATGCATCTTTCGGAACACTGGCCTGTTCAGGAAGCTGCAAGCGGGGACTTTCTTCCCAGACCAGAAGATCACTGTAGGGGAAGTTGAAATGCCCATTGTGATCTTGGAGACCGCCATTACCCTTTAATGCTGTGGCTCATGAAACCCTACACAGGGAGCCTTGACAGCAGCAAGGAGCAGTTCAACAACAGGCTGAGTTGGTGCAGAATGACTGTGGAGTGTGCTTTTGGCAGTTTAAAGGGCCGCTGGTGCGGTCTGTATGGGAAGCTGGACCTGGCTGATGACAACATCCCCGTGGTTATATCCACGTGGTGTACCCTCCATAACATTTGTCAAGGGAAGGGTGAAAGATTCACTCTGGCATAGAACTTGGAGGTTTAACGCCTGAAGGCTGAATTTGAACAGGCAGAGAGCAGAGGTATTAGAGGGGCCCAGTGCAGGGCTGCAAGGATTAAGAATGCCTTGACGGAGCAATTTGAGGTTGAAAACCACCAGTAATATTTGGTGCCCTGCATGGAAGTGAAGAGCGGTGGTTCCAATGTTAGTGGGAATCTGTGTTTGCTACAGTGCCTTTCCTGGGCTAAGGTATCTTTTACTTAATTCAATAATAAAGAATGTTTCCAAAGCCAAAAAATCCATTTATTTAAAAGAAAATTCATTTATTGAAAAGAAACACAACTGCTTGGGAAACAGAAAGGGCAACGGGGTGGGGTGGGGAACAGTTCAAACACAGATTTGCATATGTCCTGTTATCATACTCTGCCTTCCTGTCTGGAGTGCTGTGCAATGAATGAGTGCTGTACTTCAGGCTGGCTAAAATGCATGGTGATTGAGTGCAGTGGGTAAGGGTCGTAGTTTGCAGGGTTGGGTGGTAAAGCTACAGGTGTTGGAGGCAGCTGGTGGCAATAAGAACCCAGATGTGGGGGAAAGTGGGTTGGACGTGACATGGGGGCACAAGGGAAAGTTTTGGGACAAGGGCTGTGTGTGTGGGGGGGCATAGTAGTGCTCCGCCTGCATGGCTACGAGAGCCTGGATCAAGTCCACTTGGCGCTCCTTAAAATGCTTAGCAGCCACTCCGTGCTTTGGTGCTGGTGATCCGTGTTCTGCTGTCAGACCCTCCTTTCACTCTCCCGCCACTCCTGCACTTTTTGATTTTTATTAGGGGACTGCTGCATTACTTCATGCAGCATGTCCTCTTTTCTTCTACGTGGCCTCTTCCTAATTCTTTGGAGTCTTTCAGCCGGTGATAACATGGACGGCTGAGATCTCAAGGCTGCATCTGTAAAGGCAAAATGCAACACTTAACAGAGGCAGCACTGTTCACAGACAGAGCAATAATTCACCCATACTTAAAGACAAGCACAGCCTACACAAATAGCAGAATTTGCCTGTCCCAAAGCGAGCACACATAACCCACAGGAGCCCCAAAATGGTGAGTAAGCACTGGGCCAAGGGGGATTGATTGTTTCAGGGCCATACTGCCCTCTGGGGTTCTGTGCCTTGGGAAGAGCTAACAGCTGCAGGGGGCCCCTATACTGGACACTGTCCCCACATTTTCCACAGGAGTTCGTCCTGGAAGATATCTCGCTGCTGAGGGTGACCTGGGAAGCAAGGGAGGGTCTTCTACTGCAATGCAGCTTCCGCCCTGGCCCATATGTAGTTTGTGTGCAGCAATGGTCCCCCTGCCCGTCATGGCACAGTGGCGCAGACATGTTAGCCTTACTGGGACAAGGAGTACAGTAGCTCTCTCAAGGAACCCAGCTTCTGCATGAGGCCTTTGAAGAGATCACTGAGGCCGATCACCACGATGTGAGAGAGCACATCAACACCCTATTCCACATCTAGGTATGCATGCAGCCCTAACCCTCCTTGCCTCAAGAGCCCACACCAAACAACTTCCTTCCCAAAATAAAAGCTACTTACTGGGCACCTCCTCTGGTGTTTGTCCTTCCCCAAGCACCGGCCGCTGCGACTGGCTAGGCTACCTTCCTCCTGGCTTGAGAACAGCTCCTGGCTGCATGCATCTAGGGATGCCAGGGTGTCTCCCTCCTCCTCAGCACCCTCGCTCCCACTTTCCTCCTCCTTCTGCCTTGTTGAACTGGGCTCTGAAGTGTCCATGGTGGTCCTCAAAGTGGAGGTGGGGTCGCCCCCAAGTATCGTGTCCAGCTCTTTGTAGAAATGGCAGGTCGCGGGGGCACCACCGGAGTGGCAGTTTGCCTTGCGGGCTTTGTGGTAGGCATTCTGCAGCTCCTTCACGTTAACCCTGCACTGCTGTGTGTCCCGGTCATGGTCCCTTTCCATCATGTCCCTTGATATCTGCCCGAAGGTATTGTAATTCCTATGGCTGAAGCGCAGCTGGGATTGGACAGCTTCCTCCCCCCAAACACTGATGAGGTCCAGCACCTCACCATTGCTCCATACTGGGGATCGCCTGGTGCGTGGAAGCGTGGTCACCTGGAAAGATTTGCTGAGAGCACTCCATGCCAGGCTGAGCAAACAGGAAGGGGATTTTCAAAATTCCCAGAGAATTTAAAGGGCGGGTCTGACGGTTGGTCACCTGAGGGCAGGGCAGTGGAGTTCAAAGTGATGACCAGAGTGGCTAGAACAGGCATTGTGGGACACTTTTGGAGGCTGAGCAGAGCTCATTAACAGATGAGGGTATCCACACTGGTGCTGCGGCGCTCCAGTCGGGGCACAGCAAATGTTATTCCACTCACCGAGGTGGAGTACCAGGAGCACTCTAGCTGCGGAGTCCAGGCACTCTGCGTGCCTTGCCAGTGTGGACGCGTCATGAGTTAGGGCTGCTTTAATGCGCTCTAACTCACAAGTGTAGCCAAGCCCTTAGACTGTAGTCAGTTCAAGAACTGATGATTGGTCACCAAACTTCTGCAAGTGAAGTCAGCAGAGTTTGTACATTCCACAAGCCCAATTACACTGGTTGAAGGGGTTAAACACCTTAGTCATAGTAGCTCTGGATTTTTTCTATATTTATTGAAAAAACAAGGACATTGAAATACAAAGTCCCATACAGCTGATCATGGTGCTGGTAGCTCACTGCAATGAAGCTGCACCACCAGGCAGCTGGGAGTTGAGGAGGGGAGGGCAGCCAGGAGCACAGAGCCAACATGGACAGGTGGGGTCTCCATAGCACTCACCTGCCTCTTTCTGATTGTGGAGGATCCCAGTGGTTTTGGCGGTGGGGGGGCAATCCCATGGAGACATCCTCCCCTGTATTATCTTGACGTAGGGCTTAGAATGACATTTTCTAACACACCTTGGTGACTTAGGATCCTACTTCCCATTGAAATTCAGTGGGACTTAAGCACTTCTGAAAAGATTACCCTTTGTGAATGCATTATTAATATCCATTGTTTTGTTTTAGGCCTGCCTGGCAATCCTGGCCCTCCTGGAAAGACTATCTTTGTGAAAGGCGATCCGGGGGAATTTGGTGTTCCAGGTGCACCCGGTATTCCTGGCCAGCCAGGGCAGCAAGGAGCCAAAGGCTTTCCAGGAAATCGAGGAAGAAGAGGCCTGAAAGGTATGATTTAAAGTGTATGATTTTGTTTGAGTGAATACCTGCCTTCTGGGAGATTCTTCTGAGTATCTACATTATGGTAACTTCCCATTTTTGAAAAATTGCCTACTCAGTCTTCACATTTTTAAACAGTAAGAATTGTGGGCCAGATCATACACCACAGACCCATGTGCTCTTGGGGATCTGCTTCCAGCCAGGTGGAAGGGGAGGGTCAGGCTCCTCCAGCCACAGTCCTGTCATAGATCTTGTCCTAAATATAAAGGGAAGGGTAACCACCTTTCTGCATACAGTGCTATAAAATCCCTCCTGGCCAGAGGCAAAGTCCTTTTACCTGTAAAGGGTTAAGAAGCTAAGATAACCTTGCTGGCACCTGACCAAAATGACCAATGAGGAGACAAGATACTTTAAAATCTGGAGCGAGGGGAGGGGGGGGGACAAAGGGTCTGTCTGTGTGTGTGATGCTTTTGCCTGGACCAGAGCAGGAATGCAGGTCAGAACTCCTGTAAAGAGTTAGTAAGCAATCTGGTTAGATATGCATTAGATTCTGTTTTGTTTAAATGGCTGATAAATAAGTTGTGCTGAATGGGATGTATATTCTTGTTTTTGTCTCTTTTTGTAACTTAAGGTTTTGCCTAGAGGGATTCTCTATGTTTTGAATCTGATTACCCTGTAAGGTATTTACCATCCTGATTTTACAGAGGTTTTTCTTTTAGTTTTTCTTTAATTAAAATTCTCTTTTAAGAACCTGATCGTTTTTCATTGTTCTTAAGATCCAAGGGTTTGGGTCTGTGTTCACCTATGCAAATTGGTGAGGATTTTTATCAAGCCTTCCCCAGGAAAGGGGGTGTAGTGCTTGGGGAGGATATTTGGGGCGGGGGGGAAGGGAGACGTTTCCAAGTGGGCACTTCCCCTGTTATTTTTGTTAGACACTTTGGTGGTGGCAGCATAAGGTCCAGGGACAAAAGGTAAAACAGTTTGTACCTTGGGGAACTTTTAACCTAAGCTGGTAAAAATAAGCTTAGGGGGGTCTTTCATGCAGGTTCCCACATCTGTAACCTAGAGTTCAGAGTGGGGAAGGAACCTTGACAGATCTACACATGGGGACAGCTGCCGGGGCAGGAACAGGAGGGTCTGGGAAGGAGCCAAATGGATGCACACTGTTTGTTGTTCTTCAAGAGATGTCCCTGTGGGTGCTCCACTTCAGGTCAAGGTGTGTCCCAGAGCCTTTGATTGGTGATTTCTACAGTACTCCTATGGGCTGCGCACGCGCTGTGCCTGCCTCTCAAGCTGTCAGTATTTGAACAGCGCGTGCACAGCCCGGGCTCCTCAGTTCCTTCTCTACCGTCCCCGGCTAGAGACGGAGTTCAACAGTGCTCTCTGAGATTAGCTAGGTTTCAGCGTAGCAGCCGTGTTAGTCTGTATCCGCAAAAAGAAAAGGAGGACTTGTGGCACCTTAGAGACTAACAAATTTATTTGAGCATAGCCTCAGCGTGGCCCAGACAACATTGGTACCCCTTCCTCCTCCTCCTCATGTAGGTCAAGCCACCTATTCCCCTTCCCCCACTCAGCAACCTCCTATCACAACGCAGGGGACAACTATTTCACCCCGACGTACAACATCTCTACCTGAGGACCTGGCTGATCAATGGTTCTCTAATGCGGAGTTAACGTGTTCGGACCCAGTATGCACTGTCTTGTTACACAGCAGAACACACAACATGCGCACTGCCTACCTGCATAAATGGTAACGCTTCACATCTTGGTGCTCGACAAGCAGACCTCTCCAGTTTCTGCTTCACTTCCATTGATACTTGATTACCTTTTACACCTTAAAACATCTGGCCTCTCTACGAGCTCACTCAAGGTCCACCTTGTGGCAATCACAGCCTTCCACCATAAGATTGACAACGTAACAGTCTTTGCCCATCCAATCACCAAAAGGTTCCTGAAGGGTATCCAGACACTATACCCAGACGTGAAACCGCCTGCTGCACCTTGGGATTTACCCTAGTCATCAAAGCCCTGATGGATAAATCCTTTGAACCAGTGGCTATCTGCTCCCTTCTCCATCTGTCCATGAAGACCGCCTTCCTCATAGCAATCACGTCTGCCAGACGAGTAGGTGAAATGGGGGTGCTTATGGTGGACCCTCTGTATACCCCGTTCTTCCACAATAAGGTCACACTCCGCACGCATCCAAAGTTCTTACCTAAGATACACTCTCTTCCTTTCACCTCAATGAACCTATACACCTCCCAACATTTTCCCCAAAACCTCACGCTAACGCCTTTGAAACAGCAATGCACACTCTTGATGTTCGCAGAGCATTATCCTTTTACCTGGATAGGACAAAACCATTTAGAAAACACCCAGACTTTTTGTCTCTACTCAGCGCTCACAGGGAAATGCTGTCTCTACACAGAGACTTTCCCAATGGATTGCTGACTGCATACACCTTTGTTACCAACTCAGGCAAATACAACCTCCTACATCAATTAGGACACACTCTACCAGAGCTGTCTCCACCTCCACGGCCTTTCTCCGTAATGTCCCACTCTCTGACATATGCAAGGCAGCTGCCTGGGCATCGAACCTTACCTTCGCCAATCACTACGCTCTCATCCACACTGCAGCGTCTGACACCAGATTGGGTAGAGCTGTCTTGTCAACAGCCTTCTTGCCTCATCCAAAGTCCCAAACATCCTAAGGGATACTGCTTTTCAGTCACCTGAGGTGGAGCACCCACAGGGACATCTCTCTCGAAGAAGAGGAGGTTACTCACCTTGTGCAGTAACTGATGTTCTTTGAGATGAGTGTCCCTGTGGGTGCTCCACTACCCGCCTTCCTCCCCTGTACTTCGGAATTTGTAACGCACTCCGTTGTAGAGAAGGAACTGAGGAGCCCGGGCTGTGCACATGCTGTTCAAACACTGACAGCTTGAGAGGCAGGCACAGCGTGTGTGCAGCCTGTAGGAGTACTGCTGTAGAAATCTCCGATCAAAGGCGCTGGGACGCACCTTGACCTGAAGTGGAGCACCACTGTGAACTGCAGCCACAGGGAGCTGCAGGGGGGGCCATGCCTGCGGACAGTCAACATCAGCAAAATGTCTCGCAACCCGTATTCAGATTACCCTGATGGGCCGTAGGTTGCCCATCACTGCTCCAGTAGAATCATAATGCCAGGGAGCTGTAAAAGCTGCAGGGTTCCATGGAACAAATGCAGAGGCATATATCTTCAATATGGAAGGCTCTGTGCCTCCAAGCAGGTTCATGAGTGTTGCAGGGCTTGATGCTTCTGCTTTGGACAGGAACAGTATACAGCCCTCCCCATGCATGAGTCGTCATAGGAAATTCCATGAGGGGTTTTCCTGTGGGAGAGCAAAATCTGGCCCCCAGCTATTTTGCACAGAACAGTAACTAGTCAGGAACCTGATGCCTGACCTCACTGCTGTTGTGTTCTGTGCTTTCAGCATCACAGGGGGTCACCAGATTTAACTGCTCAGTTTAAGTACTAGTGACAAAAAGTCTTTTTTTTTTTTTTAGGTCCGATGGGAAACCCTGGCCCCCAGGGTCCCCCTGGCCCTCTTGGGCCATCTGGGGATCGAGGTTTTCAAGGACAGCCTGGCCCTCGAGGTCCTGAAGGTACTTTTGAACAGCACATGGTTCTCTGCCATGCAGCAGAGTGTGTGCTGGCCACTCAGCCTTGAGAAGCTTTGATCTTAATATCCGTACAGAATACTTCTATATAGTGCTCACTTGCATGAAAAGAGTTTAAAGCAACCTGACAAAATTCTAGCATCCACTAACTTGGGATAAGGAAATATTGTTGAGTAAATTAGATATAATTCTTTTATTATTATTGTAATCAGTCTTCATTGATGAAATATGTGCCTGGTCTGGTAAATGTTCCTGAGTTGTGCAAGGCTGGTTTAAAATGGTAGTTGCAGCTTTCAGTTGCATAGAACATTTCTGAGTCACTGAAACAATTTAATAAATGATCATTTTCTTCTGATACTTGCAATAGTTTGCAAGACCAGAGAGCATGAGCATGCCATGTGAGGGTTCTTGCAAAGATGTACCATGTGTGAACAGATGCTTTTTGCTGTAAGAGAGGCAAAGTTCATACTGCGTATTTCATCACCCACTTTTCCTTTTCTACATTATCTTTCTCAAGTAACATTCATTAAGCACAATATCTTAATATCCAGAATACTACATACCACAGTATCAAGAATTTCAGTACACAGTAAGAAGTCTTACCTTTGCCTGTTGCATCAAAATAAGAGGCTCTGGGAAGAATTAATATATTCAAATCGATAAAGGAGTTTCTCAAGATTGGAAAATGTAATATTTTATTTACCAATTAAAAAACCTTTCTTAGCGATAAAGAACAGATGTTTTATAATTATGCAAATCTGAAAAGTAGTTTAGAATATAGTCATTTCATCTAATCATCTGTGATGATTTCTTTGCTGAGTGCTGTACTAATTTCTACCCCTGTGGGAATAAGGGATGAATACAAAGTATTGTGGGCCAAATCCTTAGATCCTTACTTAGTTTTTAACTCAGCTGTTATTTCATACCCCAAGCAAGAGTTTGATTAAATAAAGACTGAGTAAGTGTATAGAAAAGCTGAGACCCAGATCACCCTCTATTACAGGAGGCGGCCAGAAGGGCAGGAGAAAACTGAGATTCCAATCACAGAATTCCCTGAAAATCATTCACTCAGTTTAGGTTTATGAAGAGGGGATAAACTGATTTAGGGGATCTGAGAGAGAGAGAGCAGCCTCAGCCTTACCTGTGTTACACCAGCCCTGCCCTTCTGGCTTTTCTGTAGCAGCTGTGGGGAGCCACAAGGAACTATTTTATCTCCCGGATATAGCTGTATGGAACTCAGAGGTCAGTTCACCAAACAAGGGCCCTGGAGGCATGTTCAGTCCCTGCTCCTATTTCAATCATATATGCAGCACCTTTTTGTACAAAACAGTGGAGGGGCATCTCTGGGGTACGTAAATACATGATAGAGGTGGTATCTCTGCTTACATATAGTTGTGAGGAATTCCTCACAGAGAAAGGCCTCTCCACCTGTGGTTCCTAGTGAAAGGACTTAGCCCTGAGCAAGGACCTCGGGATTTGGCACTGTGTGAACTGGCCATCTAGAAGAGTTTGCACATCACACAAAGCACCTCACCATTTAACAATACCATGTATTACATTGTTTTTGGATTCCTTTTTGTTCTTGTGAAAACTGTTTGCAGGCAGTATTCTAAGACATGTACTTTATATTTTGCCATTATTATTTATATCGGTATGAACTGTATATTTATTATACTGAATTATTTATATTCAGTATGAACTGAATGTCAGTTCATACAAACTATTTCAGTTCTCATTCCATTCCTTGTTCTAATTTACATGCCTGAAACTTGTTTCCATCCTGCTTGGCAATGGCTGGCATGGTCTGCTTTCCATTTGATGAATCCTTCAGGTTGCAGAGGTAAGCTGGAGAATGCCTTATCAACCAAATATTTGTTCTGCATGTCTGGGTTTCTTTCTGTACATTCCACGCTCCCTGGATAGTAGAGCCATAGCTGGAAGCTAAGAATGACAGATATCATTATAACATGGTGATTATAATCAATTTTAACATAGCTGGGTTGTGTTTACAGGCAGAGTAATTGTGTACTATGCCGAGGAGCCCCACAATAAAGTGTCAAATATGTGTACATAGAATTCTGTATGCAAGTATGTAAAATACGAGTGTTTTCTCTTAAGCGATCTGTCACATCTATTGCATTTCATTTTATCTGCGGTCACAGTAGGCTCTTTCTAAATGAAGCCAACTAGCCAAGGCCCCAGTCCTGCTATCAGATCAGTGGACGCAGACATCGACTCCACTGACTTTGAACTAATCCAATAAGTCTTCTAGACAAATGTACTTATTACAGACTGCAGATGGTGACCACCACTAAGCAACAAACAATACATAAACTGTAGCCATACTCTGGTGGCTTTCATCTAAAGTGAGTGAGTAATGTGGGATGGAACCCATATTCCCTTACGCCCATGCTGCATGTGGAGACTTTCTCAGCTGCCTTCAGACCGTAGACAAGGCAGTATATACTTTAACATGTGCTCAATGGATTGAGTTAAAGCTTATGTTCCACCCAAGCTTCAACTCAGCCAGTTTAGCACACATTAAGGGCGATGTCCCTTGTCTAAACTAGACTTTTAAAACGTATTAGCTAACACATGCTAACAATACACCTTTAAATTCTAGTCTAGACAGTCTGAAACTAAAGTTAAACCTATGTATCTCATTGATTAACGTTTTGGGAACACAGCCCCAGAAATGCACTCTAATCTCAAAAGCAATTAAAAGGGGAATGTTGATCTCCCACAGTTTTTTGTTCCAATTGGTGTTGTTTTAATTTTATTGCATAATTCCAGGTGACCCTGGTGAACCAGGAAAAACAGAACACTCCCCATGTCCCAAGACACCAGGTCCTCGTGGAGTAATAGGACAAAGAGGAGCTGAAGGGTCTGTAGGATTTCCAGGGCCAATAGGTTACCCTGGACCCCCAGGTAAAGCCTGGATTTAAATACTTGGTAATCTAAGACAAACAGAACACTTAAGGCTTTGAGAAGTGTGTTCTCTGCACCCATCATGCAAAGTTGTGTGGAGTGTACAGGGGTAGGAAGAGGAGGGAGGGGTGTTTAATATTTTCCCCAAGGTGTTTTAGGCATTTTTCTCCTCTTCTTTCTTGTGGCACAATGTGCTAATTTCTTATGCTAATATGGCACAATGGCTAGGCTCATCAATAAGACAGTGAGAGGTTTATTTGGAATTTTAACAAATAAATGTCATTCTTGGTCAGTAAAATGAAAGCAAAAAAAAAATCCCTACTGTTTTAGGTTTTATGACTTATTGAAATTCAGTATTACTATAAAATCTAATTTCACAACAAATTCCTGGTCATACTGAAGAGTGCCTTCTTATGCTGCAAGTAGATTCACTGAAAGCAGCCTGTGAAAGGGTGGCAGAATGGAGTCGGTAACAAATAAACATCTGTGTGATAAGCTTTGTGGTTTTGGAGGTTTGGAAATAAGACTGGGAGAGAGAAAATGGAATAAGAAACATGAAAGCTTTGCTGATCTTAGAACATACTACACTGGGGCACTATGCTATATAGTGTATACCCCTGGAACTCCTTCCCATTTGATGCCAGCAATGATTGGGGTCTAAACTGAAAATAATGGTGAACTAATTTAACTCGTAAGAGTATGCTTCTCAGAGTAGAGGATTTAGTTACTGGGCTCTCTCTCTCTCCCTCTAAATTAAGGAATCAGACTTTACAACCTCTTTCCACTATTCAGATCTTGCATTAAAAAAATAAAGCAGCACACCACACCAGTGGTTTCTGGAAACATACTGTTTAATACTGAGATACTTCATGCAGATGGGCATGCAGAGTGACTGAGAGATTTGGCTGCCGAAGTGCATTGTACTATTTGAATCCAGAACCAGGAGTACAGGGCGTCGTGCAATAGGAATGCCAACCTGATGAATAGCGTTCCTCCTTTTTACAAACTAAAAACAAACCAAACACCAAAGTTACTGGGCTTGGGAAAAATTTACTTGGAAAAATTAAATTTAACAATAATAATTAACAATTAATAATTACTAAAAGGCCTGAAAGGACCATAAAATTAGTTGGATTCATACTACAGTGTTTTGTGTCTCCTGGAACTTGGCAATGTAGATGCAATGGTTACAGTAGAAGAAAAATAGCCAGAGAAAGAATTTAAAAGGGAGCATGTAAGAGGCTGACATTCAGTGATTTTTTTTCTGGTAGATAAAAGATTATGAGGTAAAAACAGCTAGTGATGATTCCAGTCGACGACTTGATAGAAATATGGAGGTTGTGTCTTAATTAGCTGTAGATAATGGGATACATCCGACACTCTCAGGCAGTTATCACCTAGGGAATTCATATTTTTCATGGTGATATTACTGGATATCTTCATATCTTCAGAGGAAGATACTCAGGTTGATCTTTGATATAATTGAGTAAAATACTTTTTACTGCACTGCTTAGTTTACTACAGTGCATTAATTCATTAGACAACTAAGAGGCATCTTTGGAATCAGGGCACAGTGTTTTCATTATATAAATCTTTAAACAGTTTCTGTAAAACCAGGTGGTACAGTGATGCATACTCATGCTGGTATGTTAGGAGAAAATTTAATTATGCTTTTGCTTTTACTGACACAATAGGAACCAACCTTATCCTTGCTGGGAAGGTTATGCAGGCAGATAAGAAAACTAGAAATTTTACTGAGGGATAATATTTATTACAAAAACTACCCAATACTTGAACTTTGGGTAAAAATTAGGCAACAGGTATTGAAAAGCTGTTAAATCAGTGATTCTCAAACTTTATAAGGGGGGGTCGCACTCATAAGCTTGCTGTGTGAAAGTTTTCACGCAGCAAGCTTATGAGTGTGCCCCCCCTTTATAATTTAAAAACATTTTTATATTTATACTATTATAAATGATGGAGGCAAAGCAAGGTATGGGGTGGAGGCTGACAGCTCGCGACCCCTCATGTAATAACCTTGCGACCCCCTGAGGGGTCACGACCCCCAGTTTGAGAACCCCCATGTTAAATTCTCTTGTGACTTTTAGATTCTCTCAAACATAATAAAAAGTAAAATGTGGTGAACTTTTAAAATTTGTCTCAGTATTAAAAAATCATTTTCCAAAGGGTAAACACCTAATGCAAACGTGCAAAGAATTAAGCACACAAATTTCACTAATGAGAATTGACCCTATCTCTAAGGAAACATGTTCATCTTGAAATTCTCTCTCTCTCGCTCAAAGGGGCTGCCAAACACCACAACATCTGACACGTGGAACTATATCAAACTTAGAAAATCATCCGCTTAAAAATGTCTAGTAAACATATCCCACACTGTCTGCTGCCTTTGCAATCAAATTATCAAGCACCCATTGGCACCATCTACTAATCAACAGTGCATTCACAATAATATGGCATTTGTTGCACATCTGAGAAAAAGAGGATGCATTCTTTGAGGGATATCACAGGCTTATGGTGCCGCCTTCTCCACTGAACAAACAATTAAGCCCAATTCAGCAAAGTCCATCGTTGTTTAGCAAAGCATTCAAGCACATGCTTACCTTGCCCTAAAGAGACTCGAGTACATGCTTAAATGCTTTGCTGAATGGGGGCCTGAAAGACCAAGACCTGTTGTGAAACTAGTGATGTAAGAACTAAAGATAGTTTTGATAAAAGTGGTACCACTTACCTGATTGTACCTAGCACAATCTGTCACCCAGTTATGGAGAAGAGTGCAGAATCTAATAGCAGCTTCAGGTCACGAAAGCAGTGAGCTTGTTCTGAGGGACTGTTCAAATAATTAGTCAAGTGGAAATAGACATCTTGGTACAGGCTTCCCCTGGTTTCAATTTTTATTACAGAATTTTTTGCAGTGCTCTGCAGGATTGTAAGCTTTGAAATCCAGAGGCAGGCACATTCTGGAATAGGGACATGAAGTTCAATTGGTGATAGCAATATCATCACACCACTGCATCTAATCCTACGGTCACAGGGAAAGAGCACAACTCTTATACCGCCCCCCCCCAACCAAGTTCTGTAATACTTATTTACTCTGTACGTGTCATTTTTTTAGTATTTTAAGAATATCTGGGACAGGACTAGATACAGCATTGTAAAGCAGGCCCTTGTGCACAGTACTATTAAATGGCTCCTTGTACACTATGTGTTTGGACTGTATTTACCTTTATATGTAGCCATATGAAGATAAAATGCATCCTTCATTTTTGTCTAGGAAGTAAAGGTGAAGAAGGGTTGTTTGGCTTGCCAGGTCAAGATGGCTCACCTGGTCCACCAGGACCCTCAGGTGACCAAGGTGTCATAGGAGAACGAGGATACACTGGTCCAGAAGGTAAGAATGATCACTTTCTGCTGCAAACGTGTCAGGCTGACACTGATGATAGACAGACTAATACAAAACATGGCTCTAATTCAGGAAAGCATCTAAGCATGTAGTTCAATTAGGCCTGCCAAGCGATTAAAAAAATTAATTGCAATTAATCACTGTTAATAATAGAATACCATTTATTTAAATATTTTGGATGTTTTCTATATTTTCAGGCATATTGATTTCAATTACAACACAGAATACAAAGTCTACAGTGCTCACTTTATGTTTATTTTTGATTACAAGTATTTGCACTGTAAAAAAACAAAAGAAATAGTATTTTTCAATTCACCTAATACAAGTACTGTAGTGCAATCCCTTTATCATGAAAGTTGAACTTACAAATGTAGAATTACATACAAAAAGCCTGCATTCAAAAATAAAACCATGTAAAATTTTAGAGCCCGCTAGTCCACTCAGTCCTCCTTCTTGTTCAGTCAGTCGCTCAGACAAAGAACTTTGTTTACATTTGCAGGAGATGATGATGCCCGCTTCTTGTTTACAATGTAACCTGACAGGGAGAACAGTCATTTTCATGGCACTGTTGTAGCTGGCATCGCAAGATAAATATGTACCAGTTGTACTACAGATTCATATGTCCCTTCACGCTTCGACCACCATTCCAAGGAACATGCGTCCATGCTGATGACGGGTTCTCCTCAATAACAGTCCAAAGGAGTGCAGACCGACACATGTTCATTTTCATTATCTGAGTCAGATGCCACCAGCAAAAGGTTGATTTTCTTTTTTAGTGGTTTGGGTTCTGTAGTTTCTGCATTGGATTGTTACTCTTTTAAGACTTATGAAAGCATGTTTCACACCTCGTCCCTCTCAGATTTTGGAAGGCACCTTGGGATGAGTGCTGTAGCTATCTTTAGAAATCTCACATTGGTACCTTCTTTAAGTTTTGTGAAATCTGCAGTGAAAGTGTTCTTAAAATGAACAACATGTGCTGGGTCATCATCCGAGACGGCTATAACATGAAATATATGGCAGAATGTGGGTAAAACAAAGCAGGGGACCTACAATTCTCCCCCAAGGAGTTCAGCCACAAATTTAATTAACACATTTTTTTAATGAGCGTCATCAGCATGGAAGCATGTCCTCTGGAATGGTGGCTGAGGCATGAAGGGGCATATGGATGTTTAGCATATCTGGCACGTAAATACCTTGCAATGTCAGGTAAAAAATTGCCATGCAAATGCCTGTTCTCACTTTCTGGTGACGTTGTCAATAAGAAGAGGGCAGCACTATCTCCTGTAAATATAAACGAGCTATTTTGTCTTAGCGATTGGCTGAACAAGAAGTAGGACTGAGTAGATTTGTAGGCTCTAAAGTTTTACATTGTTTTGTTTTTGAGTGCAGTTATGTAACAGAAAAAAATCTCATTTGTAAGTTGCACTTTCAAGACAAAGATTTCACTACAGTACTTGTAGGAGGTGTTTTGAAAAATACTATTTTTTATCATTTTTACAGTGCAAATAAAAATAATACACTTTGATTTCAATTATAACACAGAATAAAATATATATGAAAATGTAGAAAAACATCCAAAATATTGAATACATTTCAATTGCTATGCTATTGTTTAACAGTGTGATTAAAACTGCGATTAATCGCGATTAATTTTTTTGAGGTAATCACATGAGTGAACTGCAATTAATCAACAGCCCTAAGTTAAATCCATTATAGTAAGCCTGTGTTTAAGTTCCATTGACTTTAAAGATAAGCAACCATACCTGAATAGGGGTGCTTTCTTGAGTTGGGGCCTAGATGGTAATTTTCTGCTGGTAATTAAAACTACATCTCCAATATGACTTTTGTTAACAAACTGGTCTTACTGATGCCTGTTGCTGGTCACAGACATGATGCCTGTTCGTACTTGTTCAAATCCAGGCCAGACCGGAAAGTCCTCATAGTGATCAGCATGTATGTGAAGTTATGAGCTGGCCTCAGTCCATTTCTTAGTGGACATGGATCCATGCTGATAAAATCAGAGGCACAATTGGCACTGCTGATCGTCTCAGTTCAAAGGGTTCAGTGGGCATGTGAGAAAACTACGCTCCAAATCAGTGGTTGAGATGAACCACTCTGTGCTTATACTGCCTTTGACAATACCTGGATAAGAAGAGTACTTCAACGGGAATTGCATTCAATCTGGAACCTTTCACCGAGCATTAAAATTCATTCTGAAAAACTAAAGCAACGCCTGTCTTGGCTGAACTATTTAAATGTTCAAGCAATCATCTTTGTTTTGCCTCTTCTCCCTAAGGTCCACCTGGCCAAGCTGGAATCCCAGGACCACCAGCGCCTGAAACGAGAGCTGCTAGTGGGTTCCTGCTCATTCTTCACAGTCAGTCAGATAAAGAACCATTTTGTCCTGAGGGAATGCCAAGATTGTGGACAGGATATAGTCTGCTATATCTGGAAGGACAGGAGAAAGCTCATAATCAAGATCTTGGTAAGTACTGCAGTAAATAAGGGACATTCTTTATCTCTCATCCAAAATGTTCTGTGCCAGATGTGTACTGCTCATATACAACAAATGATGAGTGTATTGCAGCATATTGTATTAAGCTTTATTATGCAATAGTTGACTCAGTTTATATAGGAAGTGATCGTATGATCCTCAAAATACCGATCCTAATGTCTGCGTATTTCTTATAATATTGGACTGTTTCTTAAATGACTCTAGAAAATGTTGCTATTATAGCATCCTGTTACTTCTTACAAAATAGATTAAAATGACTTTTTCAAAACATAGGTAGCAGCCCAGCATCATAAATCCCATGTATGTCAGCGGGTCTAATCATCTGAGCACCTGATGGAGCCAAATTCTCCTGAATTCTAATGCGAGCTCTGAAAAGGCTCTTTTATGTGCCTTGGGTCACTTGTACCGACATTTCAAACAAAATTAACTAAAGATAGACCCCAAATAAGTGCCTGTATGTTTAGAAATTCTGAGCATCTGCAGCTATTGAGGGCAGTTCCTGGGACCATCATCTTACGTATTCTATAAGAGGCGGAGTCGTCGTCTTTTTCCTTTTACGGAGAAAAGGCTCGAGGGTTAATAAACTTGGCATGCAAAGGTGTTTTTAAGCAATGACTCTTGTTTAACAGCCAAGTTTGGCCTCTTCTTGTCTTGCATCTTTTTTGTTTTGAAATAGTTTAATTTTTACACAAGGTAACAGAAAGATCTACAAAACAGTCATAAAAATCTTTAAAAGTCAACTAATATAAAATCCCAGTATCCCTTACTCCCTACCTCTGACTTGTCTTCTTTTCAAGTCTTTTCTTTATTTATGCCCCCATACTGCAATAGGATCTGCTAGCCCAGACCCTTATACCCACCCGCATTAGCAAATCCTATTGCAGGATCAGGGAATAAAGAGTGCTGTTCAAGGCGGTGATCATGGCTTTTGTTTGTCCATGAAGCACATAGCACACTTTTGGGTGTTATAAAATAGTAATCAGCTTATTCTGTACAGGATTCGCCTTTAGGATACGTACCTGTAGTCATTTTTACAATTCTTCTTTATGTAATAGACCATTACAGGTACAACACTTTTGGGATCCAGTGTTGGCAGGAGAACCCATCCCAAGTGCCGAGTACTTTTTAATTCCCACTGAAGTCTCCTTGATGGTACTGCTCAGAATGTTCCAGGACTGCACCCTTTCAGATGGTCTGATCCCTCTACTACAATGATAAATCCTTGTGAAATCTTTGCTGGGAGGCAGTAAACTTGTTATTGAGATTTAATCTTATTGAGTTAGTAGCAGTGGCCTGTCAGACTTTACAAAATTAACTGATCACAAGTTGTCATTTACGTTTCTATTGCTGATAAGGAGTTGTGTATGAATTGCCAATCTCCCTCCTAACCCTCCTCCTCTTGCCTAATTTTTTTTAGTGATGTCACAGTCCAAAGTATTTGTTTTCACAGTTGCTTCCCATGATGCCAAATATGCGTCACATTTAATTGACTCTCCACTAAATGTACTGATAGGAGCAAACTGATTTGCAAGAAGAAACTTATTTGCATAACCACTCTGCTGAACACCAGCTTAGCAGACTAGCTGATAATTCAATGAAGATTTCTGACATTTTAAAGTTGGCCAGGCTTGCAACAAAGTAAGCTAGAATATTATTTTCAAACTGTCTAGAAACAAACTTTATATTATGACAATGATTTTAGCACAGAGGTTGGTCATGAGGGTGGAATTTACAGTGCTATTCATTGAAAAAAAAATAGGAAAAATTTGCAAAGCATTGCATGATTCTTTGCGTGTGGGAGACTTGTAGATTCCAACAGCCTTGTACTAATTTCTCCTGATGTTTCCACTTCTTTGAAATGGATGGTCTGTTTGTTGGGTGACTATGTACAGGTGCTCGATTTTCAGGATATGTAATTGTTTTAGGCCTGGCAGGATCCTGTCTTCCTGTATTCAACACCATGCCGTTTGTCTTCTGCAACATCCACCAAGTTTGTTACTATGCCAGTCGAAATGATAAGTCCTACTGGCTGTCAACTGCTGCTCCTTTACCAATGATGCCTCTCTCGGAAGATGAAATACAACCCTACATTAGCAGATGTGCTGTATGTGAGGCCTCAGCCCAAGCTGTAGCAGTTCATAGCCAAGATCAGTCCATTCCCCCATGCCCATTGAACTGGAGAAGTCTTTGGATAGGCTATTCTTTTTTAATGGTAAGACTGAAGCTACTTGGTTATATTCAAGTTTCTATTATAAAACTTCTGTGTGCTTTTCCTTAGCAATCATCAAGATTGGGAATGATAGCCTCTTGGATTATGTAGCTTATATTATATACACACACACATTTAATAATAGAGCGGGCCGAAAAATAATCATAAAAATCTTAATCATAATTTCAGTATTTTCCTGTGAGAAATGGAAAGCATCACCTGTTTGCACTTAACTTTCATTTTTCACTTGGGACCCTCATTGTTTGGAAGGAAAAGCAGTGGGAACAGTTGAAAAAAAATCTGTAAAAGTTACAGATCTGTAATATTTGTATTATAGCTGTAATCATCGTGGTTCTGGAAACCATAATCTTTTGCTGACTTCATTATTTATGCAAAATCATAAATGTGCATAGCACTTTACAGATAAATAAGAGACAATGGACCTGCTGCTTCTTTCATTTACAGGAATATAAAAGTTGGATAATATAACTTACTCCATTTTACACTGGAGCATAACAGAGCAGTATATGTCCCAATGTCCCAGGCCCAGAGTATAACTCATCATTAGGGCAATTTTCCCCCCTTCTCTTTGTAGCCTTTGGACACTTCATAGAATCACAGAACTGGAAGGGATCTCAAGAGGTCATCTAGTCTAGTCCCCTGCACTCATGGCGGGACTAAGTATTATCTAGACCATCCCTAATAGGTGTTTGTCTAACCTGCTCTTAACCTCCAGTTGTGGAGATTCCACATCCTCCCTAGTCAATTTATTCCAGTGCTTAACCACCCTGACAGTTAGCATCCCTAGGTTTTTGACACCTTGGGAACTGAGCAGTTTTGAACCATGAGGGCAAGGAGGCAGGGTTTGGACCAGTGGAATCTTTTCTACAGTGTAGCTTCTGCCTGTGTATAGTTAGGGGAAACACCCATAAGGAATTACTGTTTCAAGAAAACCTGGGGTAGACAAGACTTGGGCTTTTAAATCATGTCATTTAACTGCGTTGAGCAAGTTTAGATAATACTATTGTTAAAAAATCCTGAGCCCATCTAAACTACAGCTTCCCTCCAGTATGAGATGTACCTGGTGCTGACCTGAAAGGCTGGTCTGGACTTTTGAGATAAGCCAGTCCTAGAATGACTAGAACTGATTCTTCCTGCCATGAAAGGAAGTTTATTGTAACTTGAGTTTTCCAAGTATTATGTCTCTGCAGATTCACACATCTAGGAGCATTTGCCTTGGTGCAAAAAGTCCCAGAACCAAATAAAAGCAATAGCCAAGACCGTTTGCACATCTCTTTCTTGTTTTTCACATGCAGTTATTTAATTTTTTCATTATTTTTTTCAGCACACTGGGTCTGGAGATCAGGGAGGTGGACAGTCTCTTATGTCAACTGGAAGTTGCCTTGAAGACTTTAGATCAGCACCATTCATCGAATGCCAGGGTCAGCGGGGAACATGTCAATTTTTTGCTAATGAATATAGCTTCTGGTTAACAATCGTCAGGCCAGAATTGCAGTTTGTCTCTGCTTCTCTGTCAGAAACCCTTAAAGAAGGGCATGAACAGCGCAAAAAAATTAGCAGATGTCAGGTCTGCATGAAGCATGGGTAAAAAAGGAAGACAAATCTGAGGGGTTACACTGAGGGTCTTGCCAGGGGAAGAAGCAAATTGTGCTAAAGATTTAAATGGTGCTTACTGTCCGATTTCAGTTGAAGTTGTGCACAGCTCTATTCCATCTGTGTAAAAGTTGGCTGCCTGTATAGTACTGAAAGATACAAATGGTATATTATAGTTATATGCACACATACACAAGCATATGAATAGTGAAACCTAGTGTAAGTGACCGACCAAAGAAACAGCAACATTAAGTTCTATTACATTGCGTTCACCACCCTAGTACACAGGTGACAAGTACAGTTTGGTCTTACACTGAAGGTATAATCAAGTTGAACTGGAAACCTTAGGAAAAACTTTAAAATGAGCGCTCACAATAGCAGATTTCCTGTTGATTCTATGTGCATCTCTCTATGAGATGTATAAACGTAGTTGTGTCCAAACAATTTCTTATATATTTGGTTGAATTTACACTCATACATTCTATTTTTTTGGTGTGTGGGGGGGAATGTGATTTTGTTGCAAACTTATGCTAGCACATAGTAAAAACAAAGAGATCAATGACCATTTTACTAGTTACAGAACTAACCCAGACTGCAAAATTAATTTGCTAATGAAATTTCATAAGCAATGAAAAGCAAAAACTTGTCAACATAAGCTAATGGTTGATTGTTACGCAAGAAAATAAACCAGATAATGAAGGCATAAGATGCTGTTTATATTTTCTTTGCAATTAATTTCTCAGCATATTTAAATGAAAATGTAAAGCCGTAATCCATATAGCTGAAGACAACAAACGGTTGTCAATTCTATTTAAAAAGAAAAGTGAAACCTCCACCCCAGGGGCCTGTAGTAACAGATCTTTAAAGATTACTTTATACTATTGAAAATTATTTAAAAGATGGCAAGCTAAAACACTAGCCACATTTTCAACAAGTTGAAAACCCACAAGTCTTTTACCTAGCTGTAAAAGAATAGAAATGTCCATTATAGTAAATGCCTGTTTGAATAGCACTAAAACTACTGAAAAACCTGTTCACAATAGAGGGGAAATCCATTCCGGCGCAAAGAGCCCACAAAGGTTCTATATTGGAGCTGGTTTTGTCAGAATTTGCCAAAATGAAAACATTTCTTGGAGACTATTTGAGATCGACAGTGTTCCAATAGAACCCTGCCTGCCAAGGAAGCCTGCCTGGTTTCCTGCCAACTTGTCCATCTGGCTCTGCGACAACTCGCGCTACCAGGATTTGTGGCTCCAGGGTAAAATGTCAAGAGACTTGCACTGGAGCCAGGGCTCCATTTCCTTTCATGGAGAATTTTGAAATGTTGGGTGATCCTAACTGGAATGAAACCAAATTTCAAAATATCAAAATCCTCTGTGAAACAGAGCTACCTTTCTCTGCCCAGTTCTAGTCTATACACCACTTAAATGAGGTTAGAATCTACTTCTGTGGTAAAATTCACAGCACTGAGAAACAAACTTTGATTCAGAGGATTTTCAAACAGACTAATTACAAAGATATATCCCTTTAAAGCCAATACCAGTGTAATCAGCCACCCTGGGAGTTGAGCTCATGGCCTCTAAATTAGGTTCCGAAAGGGAGGGCAAAGTATTGGCTCAATCTCAGTCAAAGGAAAACAAAACAGTCAAGAGCAGTTCCTTTCGGTCCCAGAAAACAATTGCAGGGCAATTTCTGTCTGCCTCATCCAACTGCATACCCCTTCAGCCAAACCCAAACCTGTACTGCATTTGATTACCATGTCTGGGTGTCATCTTATCCCTCCTCTTTTCCAGACAGGATCTGGGTGTTTCCTGGGTTATGAAGAGAACTGCTTCTCTTCCCCCCCCTCCATTTCTGGGAACATTTGCTCCCCTTTTATGACTTTCTCTGCTTAGCAGGCACAGCTATCAATTCCACCTCCCAACAGTCGAACAATCCACAGCTGACCACTTTTTTTTTTCCAGGCCATTCTTGAGAGAGAGTTTCCACCATTTTGCCCAGTGAAGGACTTTAACCCCATCCTACCTTACACAGACACAGGTCGCAAGTACCCAGTCCAAGGGAGTTTGAATGAGTAACAGCTGAGAGCTTGATGCTGCAAGGTGCTGAGCATGTCAGGGTCCTCAGGATTTGGTCCATGATGAAGACACACAGAGGGGGAGAACACACCATGAACACATACCACTTAAACAGTGGAAAGCACATCCTAGATGTGAAAAAAAGATCCTGGGTGTGATTTTCAAAAGCCATTTAAGAAGTTAGCTGTCAACTTCCATGCATCTTCCATGGGAATTGCTCACCTAATTCCCTTAGGTGTTTTGGAAAATCCCACCCCATGTTCTTGCAAATAATGACACTTTCCCTTATGTGCATAACACCTCCTCTGTCATGCACCGGTTGTCCCGTCATATGCTTAGATTGTAAACTCTTTGACCAATACCTCTAAAAATACTGTGATGGAAACTGCACATTCTTAGCCACAACATAATGCTTTATATTCCCCAAAGGAAAAAGTCACGCACTTCAACAAAGTGTTAACAACATCAATCTCCTTTCATGTTTCTTCACGTAGACACCCTGAAAATTCATTTCATTCCAGCAACAGTAAAATGGGAACTCAAACTCTAGGAACTGACAGGATTTTCTAACTAATTGCTAATGAAAGAAAACTGTATTAAGATCTTGACTTTCCAGTTTAAGACAGCAGACCAAAGAACAACTGTTCTGTATACCGATCAGTAATTTCAACAGTCTTTAGAATATTTTTCCATGTGCAGTGTATACCAGAAGTTCACAAGTGTGGATAAGAAACAGAACAGATGGAAACCTCCTAGTACCCCAACAAAAAGATTGAGATAGCTTCTACTGATATGGCTCTCAGAGCAGTGCTTTTGATTCAGGATAAATTATTTACTGAACAGGGCACAGATTGTGAGGATTATTAAAACAAAGTTGCACTACTATGCAATGGATCTTGTGTGGGATTTTGTCTTTTTTATGTTGCTTACTAAAATCATTCATATATTACACAGCTAACCTTACAGCCTTTTGCAGTTTTGCATTGTGGAAGGCAGATTTGTTTTCATTTAGGATAGTGGAGATGGTTAAAATTCCCCACAGGGAGAGAGTAATAAAATTCTGCATGGAACTGAGGAAATCTACATCACAATGTTTACTCTGAGACAGTCACTACTGTAATATGTCAGGACTCCTGCACACTGAATTTATTGAGCTAAATCCCAAAGCGGTTTTGATGGAATTTCTTCCATTTATATAAAAGTTGTTTCACTGTTTACATCAGCACTGAATTTGGTTCATTAAGAGCAGCATGAACCATGTGTTAGCTGGAACAGAAAAAAATACATGGGCATCTTCAGGCATACATTCAACAGAGAACTCTCTGCTTAAATGTTATTTGACACATTTGAGCTAATTCAGAAATTAGCAAAAAATCTGAGATACTCAAATTCCATCCTCAGTAACATTATGTAAATTTGAGATCTTTGTCTTGTCTATAGAGAAATGTATGGCATACACTCATCCAGATACTATACGTGTGGCCAGATTTTCCAAACTGTTTAGCCTGCTGCAATCCAGGAACTGTGCACTTGTGAAATCAGCACCTGTATTGCTTTCACTTGCGCAGATACACTATGGACATTAACTTTCATTTTATAAGCAATCCAAGTTAGTATAAAAGTTACCATTGTACATTTGAAATATTTAATTTAACAGACACTGAGTAATATTAAGGCCACAAAGTGAAATGGACAACTCTATTTTCTTCGTCAATGCTGAGTCAAGTTAAAATGTAAACAAGAAAAAGAAATGAGTTTCAAAATCCCTTCAGATTTAATTTTCTAACATTACTGACAGAACTAAGGAAATGTGTGTACTATAAACGTGAATTTTAACTTGATCCTTTTCATTAGTTCCAAACCTCATGTATAACAGAATATAGCTGAAAGGAACTTGCTGACCTAAAATGAGACATGAATGCAACTTTTTGTGACGTGACAAGACTCACATGCAAATGAAAGGCAGGTCACAGTCTAGTTTTTCAACTAAGGTATTGCATAGCCTTGATAGCGCATGGTATACAGGTCACAAAATGTTGCAAAGACAGAGCTTTGTTACACTCTGAAAAGCAAATGGCGCTTGTCTGTATAGGTGGCATTATGGCCTTCAAGGACTACTGACTGTTACTGGTCAGCAAATCTGTTCTGTGTACAAGTTAAAACAATTTTTCTAACCACCAAAACTGCACACTCAACCTCACACCTGAAAATCAATGTTTCCTTACTGTCTCTTGAATAACTAGTAATAAAGATCCTGTCAATGAAATTTAGTTACCATTTCTGTTGATGATGCAGAAGCCAAAATAGAATCCATCTCATTAAAAGACCAAAGTACTCCACTTATGAAGGAATAATCAGCTGCACGCAGACAAATTGGGAAATGACTGCCTAGGAAGTACTGCGGAAAGGGATCTGGGGGTTATAGTGGATCATAAGCTAAATATGAGTCAACACGGAAACACTATTGCAAAAAAAGCAAACATGATTCTGGGATGTATTAGCGGGAGTGTTGTAAGCAAGACACAAGAAGGAATTCTGCTCTATTCCCATGCTAATTAGGCCTCCACTGGAATACTGTGTCCAGTTCTGGGCACCAGATTTCAGGAAAGATGTGGACATATTGGAGAAAGTCCAGAGAAGAGCAACAAAAATGATGAAAGGTCTAGAAAACATGTCCTGTGAGGGAAGATTGAAAAAAAATGGGTTTGTTTAGTCTGGGGAAGAGAAGACTGAGGGGGACAAGATAACAATTTTCAAGTACATAAAAGGTTGTTACAAGGAGGAGGGAGAAAAATGGTTGTCTTTAACCTCCGAGGATAGGACAAGAAGCAATGGGCTTAAATAGCAGCAAGGGCAATTTAGGTTGGACATTAGGAAAAACTTCTGAACTGTCAGGGTGGTTAAGCACTGGAATAAATTGTCTAGGGAGGTTGTAGAATTTCCGTCATTGGAGATTTTTAAGAATAGGTTAGACAAATACCTGTCACAGAAGGTTTAGATCAGTGAGTCTCAAATTGTGGGATGGGACCTGAAAGTGGGTCACAACCCCGTTTTAATGGGGTTGCCAGGGCTGGCGTTTAGGCTTGCTGGGGACTGGGGTCAAAGCCTGAGCCCCACTGTCTGGAGCCAAAGCTTAAGTCCAAGCTCCACCACCCGGGGCCAAAGCCCAAGTGCTTCAGCCCTGGTTGGCAGGGCTCAGGTTAAAGGCCCCCTGCCTAGGGCTGAAGCTCTTGTGCTTCAACTTTGGCCACCACTAAGGGTGGTGGGGCTCAGGCTTTGACACCCCTCCCATCCGGGATCATGTAATAATTTTCGTTGTCAGAAGGGGGGTCGCAGTGCAATGGAATTTGAGAACCACTGGCTTAGATAATACTTAGTCCTGCCCTGAGTGCAGGAAACTGGATTAGAAGACTTCGAGGTCCCTTCCAGTCCTACAAGTCTATGAAAAGGCAGAAAAAAACTTTTTTTGAAAAGAAAAATGGAAGCGCTACGAAATTCTACAAAAGGAAACAGAAACTCCGTAAGAAGCTATAAACAAAACACTATCAACTAGAAAGTAAGTAAGTAATCCAGACTGCTACTCACTCTATCTCAGGCCAAGGGGGGTTGAGAAGGAACTGAGTACAGTTTGCCCGTGCAATGCTAGATAGCCTCGAGGCAGAGCACAAAGGAGGGAGAGTGCATGTGCTGACCAAACGGACACCATTACCTAAAATCTCCAATTAGAGGTGCAGGGGTGCAGACACCTTGTGATAAATGAAGGAGGCGGCGGGAGCTTCCTTTTATGGACACCCAGCCAGCCAGTTAGCTATAAAATCCCTCTTGGTAGCTGTTCTCTACTTGCTTTACCTGAAAAGGGTTAAAAAAAGCCCATAGATAAAAAGAAGGGAGTGAGCACCTGACCAAAAGACCCAATGGGAGGACTAGAACTTTTTAAAATTGGGGAAAAAACTTTCCCTTTGTCTGTTTTTCTGTTGTTATCCGGGGAGAGGAGACGCAGAGCAGGAACCGGGCTGAACTATGATGTAAGAAGCTTCAAGCCAGGTATGAAAACCCATCAGATCATACCTAGAGATTGCTTATCTGAAACCCCAGATATGTAAGTAAGTCAGGGAAGGCCTAGGAAGATGAGATTAGGGTTATTTCTTTTATTTCCTATTGACTTGTGGACTCCTCTGTGCTAACCCCAGGTGCTTTTGTTTTGCTTGTAACTTTTAAGCTGAACCTCAAGAGAGCTATCTTGATGCTTAATTTTTGTAATTTTTTTTGATCTAGCAAAAAGCCAATTTTTCAGTTGTATTTTCTTTCTTTTTGTTTTTAATAAAAATTACCTTTTTTTAAGAACAGGATTGGATTTTTGTGTCCCTAAGAGGTTTGTGCATATGTTGTTTAATTAGCTAGTGACAACAGCTAATTTCCTTTGTTTTTCTTTCTGAGCTCTTCCCCGGAGGGGGTCGTGAAAGGGCTTGAGGGTACCCCACAGGAAGGAATTCCCAAATGTGCCTTTCTGGGTTCTCAAAAGGAGGGATTTTTTTGCATTTGGGTGGTGGCAGCATCTACCCATCCAAGGTCAGAGAGAAGCCATAACCTTAGGCATTTAATATAAGCCCGGAGTGGCCAGTATTAATCCTTGCGGGCCCTCACCTTCTGCACTCGAAGTGCCAGAGTGGGGAATCAGCCTTGACATGGTGGCAAAGCGGTGGGATCATTTTGAACCAGAAGCACAGACCGCAGGATTTTAAAAGGACACAGTTTTCCTTTTGGCAGCCTGCAAAGCCGGGGAGGTTTTTTTCTCTTTCTTTTCTTTGCTGCCTGAGGGGGAACAGGCACACAAAGGGGTCAGCCTGCCAAGCCAGGGAATCCAACAAGCAGTTTATTTTATATTTTTCTCTGGCTTCTTGGCAAGGAAATGGTGGTGGAGCTAAGGCCACAACTCCATGGACTCTTAACAGAGGTGGCAGCTGAAATACCTAAAGAACACATGAACAAGTATGAACTTCTTAAACACAAAGTGAGAATTCGGATGGGACTAACTCCCAAGCATGCCCGTCGGTGGTTCAGAGCCCTACGGTGGAAACCAGACGTGGCATTTCCCCAACATGCCTACCACATTGTGAAAAATTGGGATGCCTGGATATCAGGAACAAATGTTAAATCACTGGCAGATCTGTCTCTCCTCATACAAATGGAGCAGTTCTTAGAGGATGTTCCTGAAGAAATAGAAAGGTACATCCTAGATGGAAAGCCCAAAACTGTAATCGTGGCGGGGGAGATCGGAACCAAATGGGTGGAGGTGGCAGAGAAGAAAAAAGCTAGTAGCATTTGTAGCGGATACCAGAAGGGGCAACCCAAGGCAGCACCCCACCATCAGCGTCAATCCAAGGCCCCACCTTGCAAGGAGGAGCACTCCACACAGCCAGGGAAACCCCAGATGCCCTCTCGTCTCACCACCCCATTCTCCAACCAGCCACCCCGCCCCAACCCACAGTCAGCTGGGCAATGTTTTAATGTAATGAGCTGGGGCATGTGAAGACCAACTGCCCCAAGAGCGCCAGCCAACTGCAACTCATCACTCCGGAGTCCCACTGAGAGCCTTCAGGCCCAGATGCCTCGCAAATACCCCCAGAGCGAAGGGAAACTGTTCATGTGGGCAGGAGAAAAATTACTGCGTGGAGAGACACTGGAGCACAGGTGTCAGCTATCCACCAATCCCTGGTGGACCCCAAATTCATCAACCTTGAGGGCCAAGTGATGGTGCAACCATTTTAGGCCACTTCTTTTAACTTGCCTACAGCCAAGTTGCCTGTCCAGTACAAGGGCTGGTCAGGAATATGGACTTTTGCAATCTATGACGATTATCCCATTCCCATGTTGCTGGGAGAAGACTTAGCCAACCATGTGAGGCTAACAAAACGCGTTGGAATGGTCACCTGCAGCCAGGCTAAACAGGCCTCCACACAACTCCATTCCTGAGCCTCCTACAGGGACCTAGCCAGAGGTGGTGGAACCCAACCCCAGACCAGAGTCTATGGCACCAGTTGTAGATCCAGTTCCTGGAACCCAGCCAGAACCAGCCGAAGGATCAGAACTGACGTAGCAGACAGCACCAGAGCCCGTGCTTACAACTCCACCAGAGAGTCAGGGGAGCCAACACCAAAGGGCGCCATTAAGCCTGCACCTGCAGCAGTAGCTAAACTAGCATAAGAAGCTCAACCGGAGCCTGCAGTACAATCTAGTGCACCATTGGAGAGCGGTTCACAATCGACTGAGACAACCACATCACCTGCATCACTTCCTGTGGGACCAAGCCCAACTCCACAACCCAGCAAGGAAGTAATGTCTCCAGCATCAAGGGAGCAGTTCCAAGCAGAGCAGGAAGCGGATGAAAGCCTCAAGGGAGCTTGGACGGTGGCACGGAGTGACCCACCGCCTCTCAGCTCTTCCAATAGGTCCAGGTTTGCTGTAGAAGGAGGACTCTCATATAAGGAGACCCTTTCTGGACAACACAAGGACTGGCATCCTCAGTGACAGTTGGTAGTTCCAAATAAGTATAGGGAAAAACTCTTGAGCTTAGCCCACGATCACCCTAGTGGCCATGCTGGGGTGAACAGGACCAAAGACCTTTTGGGGAAGTCATTTCACTGGGAGGGAATGGGCAAGGACGTTTCTACCTATCTCCAGTCTTGTGAGGTATGCCAGAGGGTGCGAAAACCCCAAGCCCAGGTCAAGGCCCCTCTCCAGCCACTCCCCATATTTGAGGTTCCATTTCAGCGTGTAGCTGTGGATATTCTGGGTCCTTTCCCTAAGATGACACACAGAGGAAAGCTGTACATATTGACCTTCATGGATTTTGGCACCCAATGGCCAGAAGCCGTAGCTCTAAGCAACACCAGGGCTAAAAGCATGAGCCAGGTATTGGCAGACATTTTTGCCAGGGTAGGTTGGCCGTCCGACATTCTTACAAATTCAGGAACTAACTTCCTGGCAGGGACCATGAAACATCTTTTGGAAGCTCCTGGGGTGAATCACTTGGTTTCCACCCCTTCCCACCATCAAATGAATGGCCTAGTGGAGAAGTTTAATGGGACTCTGGGGGCTGTGATATGTAAATTCGTGAATGAGCACTCCAATGATTGGGACCTAGTGTTGCAGCAGTTGCTTTCTGTACCACATCCCAGTTTGGGATTTTCACCCTTTGAACTCGTTTATGGCCACAAAGTTAAGGGGCCATTACAGTTGATGAAGCAACAACGGGAGGGGGTTACATCTTCTCCAGGAACTAACATTTTGGACTTTGTAACCAACCTGAAAAACACCCTCAAGGACTCTCTAGCCCTTGCTCAAGAAAACCTACAGGATGCTCAACAAGAGCAAAAAGCCTGGTATGATAAACATGCCAGAGAACATTCCTTCAAAGTAGGTGACCAAGTCATGGTCCTGAAAGCACTCCAGGCCAATAAGATGGAAGCTTTGTGGGAGGGGCCATTTACGGTTTGAGAGTGCCTTGGAGCTGTTAATTACCTCACAGTGTTCCCAGACCCTACCCTAAAACCGAAAGTATACCATGTTAATTCTCTAAAGCGCTTTTATTCCAAGAAATCATGGTTCTCCACTTTACAGCCCAGGAGAGAGATGACACTGAGTGGCCTGAAGGAGTCTACTATAAAGGAAAAAGCAATGGTGGCGTGGAAGAGGTGAGCCTTTCCATCACCCTTGGGCCTAAGCAGCGACAGCAAATCCAGGCGCTGTGCACCAGCTTTCCGCCGATGTTTTGAGCCACCCCAGGACGGACAGAATGGGCATACCACTCCATTGACACAGGAGATGCTCGCCCAATTAGAGCCCAACCCTACCGGATGGCTCCTCAAGCCAAAACTGCAATAGAAAGGGAGATCAAGGACATGTTACGGATGGGTGTAATTCGCCCCTTTCAGAGTGCATGGGCCTCTCCAGTGGTTCTGGTTCCCAAACCAGATGAGGAAATCTGCTTTTGTGTGGACTACAGTAAGCTAAACGCCCAGAAAACTATCCAATGCTATGTACAGATGAGCTATTGGAGAAACTGGGACGTGCCCAGTTCATCTCCACCTTAGACTTAACTAAGGGGTACTGACAAGTGCTACTAGATGACCCCGCCAAGGAAAGGTCAGCCTTCATCACCCCTGTAGTGCTTTATGAATTTAATGTGTTCCCTTTCAGACTGCGAAATGCACCCTCCACTTTCCAGAGACAGGTAGATAACCTTCTGGCTGGATTTGGGAAATTTGCAGTCACCTACCTTGACGATATGGCTATATTTTCAGATTCCTGGGCAGACACTTGGAACACCTCCAAGCTGTCTTCCAGTGCATAAAGGAGGCAGCATTAACTGTGAAGGCCAAAAATGTCAAATAGACCTAACCACGGTAATGTATCTTGGACACCAGGTGGGTCAAGGAACTATCAACCTCTACAGGCTAAAGTAAATGCTATCCAAAATTGGCAAGTCCCTAAGTCGAAGAAGCAGGTCCAATCCTTCTTCGGCTTGGCCAGGTATTACTGATGATTTGTACCACATTACAGCCAAATTGCCACCCCACTGACAGACCTGACCAGGAAAAAACAGCCAAATGCAGTTCAGTGGACTGAGACGTGTCAGAAAGCCTTTAACCAGCTTAAGGCGGCCCTTATGTCTGACCCTGTACTAAGGGCCCCGGACTTCGACCAACAGTTCATCGTAACTACAGATGCATCCAAGTGTGCTGTAGGAGCAGTTTTAATGCAGGAAGGACCAGATCAACAATTCCATCCTGTCGTGTTTCTCAGCAAAAAACTTTCTGAGGGGGAAAGCCACTGGTCAGTCTCAGAAAAAGAATGTTACGCCACTGTGTATGCTCTGTAGAAGCTATGCCCATACATTTGGGGACGGCGGTTCCACCTCCAGACTGGACATGGTGCACTGAAGTCAAAGAGACGAACAAAAAACTTCATCGGTGGAGTTTAGCTCTTCAAGACTTTGATTTTAAAATACAACACATTTCAGGAGTCTCTAACAAAGTGGCTAATGCACTCTCCCGGGAAGGTTTCCCAGAATCAGCCTGGTAAAAATGTCCCTATAATCTAAGTCATTGTAGTCCTTGAAATGTGAAAAATACTGTAATTGTTAGTAAAAGTAGAGGTGCATGTATCTTATTAACTCTGTTTCCTAAACCTCCAAGAAGAAATCCCAGCCGGTGTGGACCCGACCTGAACCAGGCTGGCCAGCACCGTCTGTGATTTTGGGGGAGTGGGATAAATGAAGGGGGGGATAGCTTCCTTTTATGGACATCCAGCCAGACAGTTAGCTATAAAATCCCTCTTGGTAGCTGTTCTCTACTTGCTTTACCTGTAAAAGGTTAAAAAAGCCCATAGGTAAAAAGAAGGGAATGGGCATCTGACCTAAAGAGCCAATGGGAGGGCTAGAACTTTTTAAAATTGGGAAAAAACTTTTCCTTTTTCTGTTTGTTGTTGTTCTCCGGAGAGAGAAGACGCTGAGCAGGAACCAGGCTGACCTATGATGTAGGAAGCTTTAAACCAGGTATGAAAACCCATCAGATCATACCGAGAGATTGCTTATCTGAAACTCCAGATATGTAAGTAAGTCAGGGAAGATCTAAGGAAGATGCAATTAGGGTTATTTCTTTTATTTCTTATTAGTTTGTGGACTCCTCTATGCTAACCCCAGGTGCTTTTGTTTTGCTTGTAACTTTTAAGCTGAACCTCAAGAGCTATCTTGATGCTTAATTTTTGTAATTTTTTTTTATCTAGCAAAAAGCCTGAGTTCCAGTTGTGTTTTCTTTCTGTTTTCAATAAAATTTACGTTTTTTTAAGAACAGGATTGGATTTTTGTGCCCCTAAGAGGTTTGTGCATATGTTGTTTAATTAGCTGGTGGCAACAGCTAATTTCCTTTGTTTTTCTTTCTCAGCTCTTCCACGGGGCGGGGGTGTGTGTGTGAAAGGGCTTGAGGGTACCCCACAGGAAGGAATTGCCAAGTGCGCCTTTCTGGGTTCTCAAAAGGAGTTTTTTTGCATTTGGGTGGTGACAGCATCTACCCATCCAAGGTCAGAGAGAAGCTGTAAGTGGAGTGGCTAGTATTAATTAAATGGAGTGTAACCCTGGAGTGGCTAGTATTAATTTTTAGAAACCTTGCGGGCACCCACCTCTGCACTCGAAGTGCCAGAGTGGAGATTCAGCCTTGACACACCCCTAGAGTGGAACACCCACAGGGACTCTACTTGAAGAAAAACTCTCACATCTGTACTATACTATCAGAGTAGTGTAGCTGTGTTGGTCCCAGGATATTATTGAGACAAGGTGGGTGAGGTAACATCTTTTATTGGACCAACTTCTGTTGGCAAAAGAGACAAGCTTCCGAGCTCTACCATCTGGGAATGTCTGGGGATTAATGTACCAAATTAAGAGTTAGTAGACCTGGTTTTTACTTCCAAATGTTCCATTAAAACATATTGTGTACTCTTAGGCACCTTATTGAGGTGGTCTGATCAAAAGCCCATTGAAATCAATTGAAAGACTCCCATGGACCTCAATGGGCTTTGGATCAAGCTCTTATGTGATGGCAGCATGATCAATCAACAATATGCTGACTTTGAAGATATTAAATTTGTTTTCTATAGATTCCAGGCTTTTCCTATGCATGTGAGCCTGAAATACTTTAAAAAAAATGAGTGAACTTGTGGGGCAAGTAGGCTTTCTCCAATTTGCCCAGCTCCTGACAAAATATAACTCAATTATAGGTTTCAGAGTATAGTATAGTTTCAATTATAGTAATTATTACGAGATTTACCCAGAAAAAGGTTTCTACGAAGACACTTATAATTGTTGCATGTTATTTTCAAGCTAAAGTAGTCACTGTACATTTAAACATTCTAGAAGAGCAGCAGTCAGATGAAAAACAACAAATTAAATATTTGTTTTTATACAAAACAAAAAGGGGAATGTTCACATCAATGAGGGTGAATATGTCAGTGCAGCTGTAGGGTAACAGTTACTCATGCATTGACAATTTGTTCTGGTTTTATAAGCCAATTTACTCCAGTGTCATGATAAACGAATTGTTACCATAGCTACTTCCACAGTAGATACTTAAGATTGTCACTGAAATACTATCCACCTTCTTAAATGCACAACATTATTTCGTTGCACTCTGAAAATGGTGTTTTACGAAGAAAATGATGTGGTGTTCCAAGGGAAAGTTTTTTTCCATTTATAATGTCAGTTTCTCCTTAAATTGAATAGTATCCCCCTTTCTATATGCTCACAAATTACCCCAATTTTTTTAAATAAAAAAGTTTGTTATTTTTATGAACCTGTTGTTTTTTTTTTAAAATAAGAACTCAAGTGTTTTTTGTCCGTGCTTTTCGTCTGACAGTACATACACAGAAGAGGCATTATTTGGAACTGTGCATGTCAAATCATGATCATTTCCTCCCATTTTAGATTAAACTGAATTTTGTTTTTACTGCAGGTGTCTGGTTAACCCACACATAGCATTTGGAATAACATGAAAAAGGAAGGCATCACCATCGTGAGAGTTGTGAGCAGCAGAAGCACAGCAAAGTCCATCATTGCACCTACTGAAAACTCAACCGGCTGTATTTAAGGCCTCATCCAAAGAGCATTGACTTCATTTTGTTTTGACACTTACTGCAAGAGTTCTGGACACTGCTAGTCTATTATGCCACCCTGTGCGTGCATAACAAGTCGCTGAACACAATAGCAGCATATAACACCACCACAAAACCATTCTATCCAGCATGTCTGGATTTCCATCGGAACATGCGGAGCTCCAGAATTAGTACGCGTTAACCAGCTGCTTATTTCAGGGCAGTTCAGACACAGCTTTTTCATGTGCCAGACACCAGTATTTATCAATCCTGGAGTAAGAAGTGCTTAAATACAGATCAGCCTCCATGAGGAGGGCCCTCAAACGGATGTCTCGCTTTTTCTGAGTTCTGGGACAAAAGTTCTTACAGATGCGACACTTCTCATTCACCAGTGATTCCCCCAAGCATTTGAGGCAGCTGCTATCGGGGTCATTAACAGGCATAGGCCTGTTACAGTCAGAGCAGGGCTTAAAACGCAGAGACTGAGGCAGAGTTCCCACTGGGACTCTATCTCTAACTACATTACTTAAGTACTTACTAACTACTGTAAAACTATTTACCAGGCCTTAAGGCTCGAAGACTGAAATAGAAGAACCGCTAGCCCAGTGGTCCCCAACCTTTCTCTGGCCAAGAGCACATTCATGCCTTCAGAAGAGTGTGCCGGGCAGAGATGGTTCTTGGCGGCATTTCGGCAGCCGCTTCTCCGCCGGAAGCGCCCAGCAGCGGCATTTCAGCAGCCGCTTCTCCGCCGGAAGCGCCCAGCAGCGGCATTTCGGCAGCCGCTTCTCCGCTGGAAGCGCCCAGCAGCGGCATTTCGGCAGCCGCTTCTCCACTGGAAGTGCCCAGCAGCGGCATTTCGGTGGCGACACTTCTCCGCCGGAAGCGCTGATTGGCGACATTTCGGTGGCAGGTTCTCCGATGGATGCGCTCCTCTCCTCTTCGTTCCTTGGCGCCAGCCCTGACAGCAGGCACACATAAATGTCCTGGTGGGCACCATGGCACCCGTGGGCACCGCGTTGGGGTCCACTGCGCTAGCCCTTGTGAGGCAAGGGAAAGGCGCTCCGACTAACCACCAGGGGCGGTAAGAAGAAACTGAGAGGGTTTACCGCCGGTGGCAGCTAATATACCGACGCATGGGCGCGGCACTCAAGAGGGTGCTACAGCCGACCCTACAGATATCACTAAGGCAAAAATCTCCGACAGCAGCACACGTGGGCATGCGCACACCTAGGATGGAATCGACATGAGCGAACACTCGAAGAAATCACAGCTCCTGATAAAAATGAATTCACCTTCAGATTCAAAGTTCTATACAGCAACATTTCTTGTTTTTAAAAAATTCTCAGTTTACACACAATTACTGAGGCTGATTAAAGGCAGATTCCCCACTCTGGCGCTTGGAGAGCAGAAGGTGGGGGCCCGCAAGGATTCTAAAAATTAATTCGGCCACTCCAGGCTGGTATTAAACTCCTAAGGTCACAGCTTCTCTCTGACCTTGGATGGGTAGATGCTGCCACCACTCAAATGCAAAACCCTTTGGAACCCAGGAAGGTGCACTTGGGAATTCTTTTCTGTGGGGTACGCTTAAGCCCCTTCACACCCCTCTCCCCCCGGGGAAGAGCTGAGAAATGAAAACAAAGAAATCAGCAGTTGCCACCAGCTAACTAAAAAAAACATGTGCACAAACCTCTTAAGACACAAAAGTCCAAATCCTGTTTTTAAAAAAGGTAAATTTTATTAAAAACAGAAAGAAAGAAATACATCTGAAAACTCATGCTATTGCTCAATTTTTAAAAAAGCAATTCCAAAAATTAAGCACCCAAAATAGTTTTCTGGGGCTTCAGCTTAAAGGTTACAAGCAACAAAAGCATCTGGGGTTAGCACAGAAGAATCCCGCAAGTCACATGAAATAAACAAAATAAACCTAATCGCGTCTTCCTACACATTTTCTGATAACTTACATATCTGGGTTCCAGATAAGCAATTCTAGGTATGATTCTGATGATTTTTATACCTGGCCTTCAGCTTCTCACAGCCTAACTGCTGCCCTGTTCCCCTCTTGCCCGGAGAACTACAACACACAGACAAAGGAAAGTTTTTTCCCCCCCAAGTTTAACAAGTTCTAGCCTTCCCACTGGCTCTTTTGGTCAGGTGCCCACTCACTTCCCTTTACCTATGCATGCAGTTAGACTTTTTAACCCTTTACAGATAAAGCAAGTAGAGAACAGCTACCAAGAGGGATTCCATAGCTAACTAGCTGGCTGGGTGTCCACAAAAGGGAGCTATCCCTCCTCTCGTTTATCACAGCATGTTTATGCAGGAAGTACTGAATTTCAAATTCTTACTACCCCGCATAGGTACTGAGGAATTCAGGCAGCCTTAGATATTCAATCCATGACATCACATCTGCAGTCAGGGCTCTCCAAGCTAAATGGATTTATTTTTAAAATAAGAGTTTATTTTCCATTTTGGGAAAGTGCAGGGTAAAACCATATAACAGAAACAGCATTTTAGTGAACTGTATCAGAGTGTAAGGACCTGATCCGGTTCCCATTGAATTCAATGGCAAACATCCATTGACTTCAATGGGAGCAGATACAGGCCATAATGAAGGCAATTTGTTTAATCCACATTACCTTATAATGCGCTTTGACTGAATGTACAAATATAGTATCTTCTGTGCTGATCATTTATTAGGTATTACAATAAAAATGGAGAAGAAGTGGACAGGCTGAAATATAAAAACAAGTATTTATTTCAATTTCGTAGTAAGAAAATGTGAAAAAGCTATATATTTAACAATCTGTAGTTATTGCTGACAAGGTTATTATCCATACATATTTCATGACAATGGTGCTTAGGAAGGCAGTAAAAAGAAAGACAATAAAAGGATCCAGCTCATGAGATTTCTGTGATCACGTGGAGTTTTGTTTTAAGGGAGCACAAGACACCTTTAGTACTAAGTCGCTTTGTGCTGAGACTTCTAAACCAACATTACAAGAGTAAATAAATGCCATAAAATGGATTTTTTTGCCTTTGTTTAAATACTTTTCATTGTACTAAAAACGCCAGAAGACTGTCATTCTTTTACAATATATTTTCTGCCTATATCAGTCTGACTGCTTTAAATAACTGAAATTATGTAGCCTCATGAACATGACCAACTACACGGGAAACTAAACACCACAGCAATGAGATCAGTTTTGGAGGGGATAATGTTCCGGTGAAGGATAAAAAATATGCACAATCACAAATACTCAAATGTTGAATTTTGCTTGCTTTGTTCTATTATTTACTCAGTGAAGAAGGCAGGAAATTATTAGAAAAATCAACCAGTGAAGAAGGCAGGAAATTATTAGAAAAATCAACCTATTTAAATATAAATGAATATCGGCCATTCTAGTTTGTGGCTAGTATGTATAACGTATACAAAGCACAGATAGCTAACAAGAAAGAGTCTTTATACCGACCGTGCAATCCTGAAGGTGATCAAGAAAATGGGCCTTTACAATACAATTTTTCCTGTATTGAGCGTCCTCCAGAAAGCACTGTGAATAACAGGTCTGAACAGTATCTGCAAGTAAGATTTCTAGCTCTGCACTTGAAAAGCCAAACATTTGGCATGCCCATTTCATGCTTCTCCATGGCATGAAATGTACAAGAAGGGAAAGAGGCAAAGAAGATGATAGGAAGCAGCCTGTGCAAATAAAAGACTTTTATTGATGAAAACCAGAGAGTATACATATGTATTTACCGTGCATCCAGTAATTTAACTTTCAGCTATTATTATTAAAATACATACAGCTGTAATAATATACCCAGGTCAAAACTCCATGGAGAGGGAGAGGTTTCAAGATTTCATAAAGCGCAGATCACTGATCACGATAGGTCCCTGAAAATACTCTATACAAGAACTTTTCAACCCAACACGAACATAAATCAATGCTCAAGAGATGCTAGTAGTTCCACACCGCAGGATGGCAATGAATTGTGTTTCATATGGTAACAGCTGTTAAGGACTGAAAAGAACAAAACAGAAGAGGTTTGCCTATTTGGGCATTTCATTGCTCAAACTTGTTTTTAAAATATAGTTGTTCTCAATGTTAATAGACAAAAAATTAACAAAGCTGTTTTTATTAATATTAGCATATCAGCTACTTCGTGTGAATAAAGACATTTTTCTTTGTTTTTCTACTTGCAAACGTAACTGAAAGACAGATCTCTACAGTACACAGCAAAGATCAAGTTATGAATGACCTGCACAGGTGTGCTAGTGTAAGAACAGAGCACGCTGAAACTTTTGTCCCGAGTGGGTCCCAGGTACAACAGCCAATATATGATTAGCTGTACTGGAGAGGAGGAGGGGCAGCTAGTGCTGCCAGCAGGCTCCAGTAGTCCCACAGGCTGCAGGTCTCAGGAAAGTGGCAGCGGAGCGATGGTGCTCTCGTGACCCACTGCTCAAGAACAATTCTGGCTAAATCTTTTCCAAGATGCATCAAGTCCTGCTGCCTAGTGTGCTTTCCACAATTCCGAGGAGGCAGAATGCCTCTAGCCACCAATATTTAGGAAGTATACTTCCTTCTCCCTACAACAGCTCACTTTCTTATGAGCTATAACCAAGCTCCAAATAAGCCAGTGTAGTCCATCAAGAGAAACAGTCTGATTTTTAAAGTTGTATGAAAAAAGATTTGCATGATGGAGTTCCTATAGTCTACAAAGTATTCTTTAAAAGGGAAATAGGTAAGTCAACAACACACAGTAACTTCTTGGATTCCAACTTAGTCTCTTGCCTTGAAAATGTTTCAGTTTTATTTGTTTAAATAATCTTTCCCCTCCCCCAGAAATAAATATATATATATAAATATAAAAGTATAATAACCCCACAAAAGGAAGAACTTTCAGAATTAAGGCTGCAATATTAGGATCACCATATTGGCCATAGGCCGGGAGTATCAAGATAGTGTGAAATGTTACAAATGAGTTTTACTGTATACATATCCTAGGCAGAATGGGATGATTTGAGACAAGAGGAACCAAATTCTGCAACTTTAAAGGCTGTGCTAGCAACTTGTCAGGATTTATAGGGCTGTACCTAATTTACCTATATGCTCAGTCACTGATGTTTTAAAAGTACCATTTTACTCACCAATCCAAAAAGATTATTTGTCACAGGCAAAGAGAAGAATTTTGCAAGGATGATTTATATAGTTTTAAAATCAAGGACACACACTAATATGGTATCTGCATTTTCCCTTTTTTCCCCTTGATAGATGAAGAGAAATTGTTGATTGAGCTCATCAACAAACAAAAAGACAAGGCATTAACAAAGCCTTTGTAGAGAAATGTCAGAAGTGAGTTGCGGCCTGTTACAATCATCAGTCAACCAGTTTTCTTTCATATTTTAAGTACAGCAAAATGGAGGGCAGCCACAGACCACATTCTGGCTCTTGGACCACACCCTTGGCCACTTATTTTAAGCCTAGATTTTCAGCTGAATTTTGCAAAATCCTTGGCATGTTTTGCTGTTAAATTATGTAGCCAGTAGTAAATAGTTCTGAACTAGAATAGAAACTGTATAAATGAACAGATCTGCAAACATTTTGGCAACTTTGAAGAGCACTTTACATATTTTCATTAGACCCTTGGCAATTTCACCATCTCTCAAATCTATTAAGTCTTTGTCTTCTCACTTCCTCTTCTGATAGCTGTTCAGATGGAAACCAAAACCCATAAGGTCGCCTCTCATTGCTATGACTTCCTGCACTAAAACCTGTAAGACAAAATGAAAAGCAAATGTAAACCATTTTTATCCTCTGCTGAGTGCAGAATCGTACACATCCTATGATTTAAACAGTGAAAAAACTGTGTAGTGTAGTAAGGTTGTGAGCATTGTATACTTTTTTTTTGTTTACTATTATTACAAAACCATTTTAAAATAATGTTATTGGTTTTGATATATAACAAGGAGGTTTTAATACAGGCAATCAAATAACTTACATCATGCGGCAGAAATACTTTTACGTAACTCGTCTTTTGATTAATGCTTTGACCAGTAAAGGACAGAATCTGAATCATAAACTGCGGTGGAAAAAAAAACTGTCATAGAAAAAAAGAAAATACATAGAACCAAAATAACTAAACAAGAGCAGCAGTTGTCATTACTGAGACCACACTGTAATGAACTACTGAGTGTGCAGTACTGCCCTCTACTGGACTGAACCAGTACTGCTCAATTGAGTTACATAGGACCCTATCCATGCTAACACCATTATGATTATACTCAGATTACCATTGTAACAGAAGATCATTAACCTTCCTGGAATAGTTTACCATGGAAATATCTTTGAGGGATTTCTGTACAGTTTTCGCTCAATTGCATGAGAAATTTTTGATTCAACAGTAAGGAATCTCTTAGATCAGTGCTTAGTTAGCAGATTAATTTGTCCCCTTGGTCTTGGCGTTTCTGTATTACTTCATTTCTTAATATCGTCTGTACAAATATATTTTAACAAACATGAAATAATTATTGGTCCTTTATGTAACTAGGTAGACTTCCAAAATTTACACTGACAAAGCAGATGAAAAAAATTTTCTGCTAGTTTAAGAGCAAGCCCACTGCATTAATGTTCATTAAAAATGTTTCAGAGTGGTAGCAGTGTTAGTCTGTATCAGCAAAAAAAAAAAAAAAAAAAAACAACAACAAAACCAAAACAACAAGGAGTACTTGTGGCACCTTAGAGACTAACAAATTTATTTGGGCATAAGCTTTCATGGGCTAAAACCCACCTCATCGGATGCATGCAGTGGAAAATACAGAAGGAAGTGTGTGTGTGTATATATATATATATATATATATATATATATATATATACACATATACACACACACACACACACACACACACACACACACACAGAGAACATGAAAAAATGGGTGTTGCCATACCAACTGTAACGAGACCAATCAATTAGGGTCCCTGCTGATAATAGCCCACCCTAATTGATTGGTCTTGTTAGAGTTGGAATGGCAACACCCATTTTTTCATGTTCTCTGTGTATATATATCTTCCTACTGTATTTTCCACTGCATGCATCCAATGAAGTGGGTTTTAGCCCACGAAAGCTTATGCCCAAATAAATTTGTTAGTCTCTAAGGTGCCACAGGTACTCCTCGTTTTTTTTTCCCCCATTAAAAATGTGTACTTTTAATACAGCAATTACTCTTTAAAAAGCCCAGGACTTTACATTTTTCAGCATCCTTGTTTTATATAGTAACATCTAGACTTTTAAACTATTTACAAGTCCTCAACAGTTACTTTTGGCAAAGCAAGCTTTTTAAACTTTCAGCTAGTACTACAGTCCAAGATGTGGTGACCCATACCAGATGCACATGTAACTCCATCTTTAGTTGGCAACAAGCAAATTCAGAAATAAACTACACGTGGCAGTTCAGCTATAGCGAAGCACAGTGAGTAAATTAATCTGAGCCGAGATAGTACAGGCTATAGGTAGTTCTCTCTTCTGGCACCGTTGAAAGACAGAAAGAAAGACAGACAGAACCTCCCCCATCACCACCAACTAAAGAATTCAGAGAATTCAAATTCCAAGTCACATAATAAGGAAAGCAAGAAAAGATATAAAGGCTGTGCCTAAGTATGACATCATCTGCCTATATGCTAAGGGTCCTTGGGAAAAAAAAAAAGTAGAGATTGGCTTCTGAACCTAGGTACATACATTATTAAGGATAAAAAAGTTAGTTCTAAAGATTAGGGAATAGTTGAGTCAAACTGCATATATATTTATAATGTTAGTATTTATTAACTTTTCATCAAGGGATCATGTTTTAATAGTAATAGTGAATATGAAAAACCAAAAACAAGTAGTGTACTATACATATAGTGGAGCTCATTTTCAGATGCGGGGGTGCTTAGCAAGCTTAAATACCAGGGGCCTGTTTGCATAGTACACTGATGGCCTATCTACAGTGCAGTAAGGGAGACCTAGTTATTGACCTCTGACTCAGTTATGTTCTGATTTATAGTACAGACAGGACCTTAATAATAGACAAGTTTACGATTCTACGCAAAGACTGGAAGATGCAGAAGGATTTTTTTTTGTCCTTGCAAATAGCTCAAACTCTTAGGAAATGCTGCCAAGCCTAACTAGCTGCTCAGGCACCAGTGGTTAGCTATAACAACATGGGATATTCACAAAAAAACAGAAATAGTTGAAGAATGTTTTAATTCACGTTAACATGCAGCAAATCAATATAATGTGCATTGTAACACTTTAACCTCAACATGGCCTTGCACCACGTTACTTTTTCAGATTCAGAAACACAATCAGTATTTTCAGATAGAGGCAAAACTACGTCATATTTAAGAAACAGTAAACACAAACACTGCAACTTGTCAATTACTCTTCACCTCACCCATAAGCACACCCACCATTTCAGAACAACATGCCACTCTAATTAAGAGCTAACTAAGTGCTCCTGTATGTGATGAAATATTGCCATCTCCTTTTAAAATACTTTCCTTTAGAAACAAAGTATTCTTCCTGCTAATGTGAAAAAGCCACCCCCACTCCCCAAAGGCCATGGAATACCTCATAACTTGTACCTCCCCCCATCCCTCTGTCAAAATGAGACTGGTTGAGACAAGTTAAGACTGATGACAACATAGCGGTTGTGATGTTATGACCTAAACTGTTTCCATTCTGGATCTGGCCTAACCCCTTCTACCACGTGACCCCAAAGAGAAGTCCCACCTTAATTAGAGGAGACCAATAGGTGTCGGTGCATGGATAGTAACCCTAAACCATGGGTGCAGTAATATTGCAGCCATCCTGTAAACACACACAAGTGGAAACAGCAATGTGCAGATGTTAGAGAAAAATAATTATTCACTTCAGGACGCTAGAAATTTTGTGAGCATGAACTTTTGATTTCAGGCAGCTAAAAAGCATTACAGACCATTGAATTGAAAACAGGCCACTGACTGGCATACTAAGAGAATGTTTATGCATCATACAAACTGGCTATGGTTCATTTGAAAAGAAAGAAAACAATTGTCCCAGATGTGGATGCACAATGGCAGATAGCTTTTTTATACATGTACTGAGCAAGGAAGCTCAATGATGGTTGTAAATACATCTTAAAGGCCTAAACATGCCTGTGCAAAGGAGTTGAAAGAAGAGACCCAAGGTGTGATCCCTAAAGCTTTAAATCAATATTCATTAATGAGAGTGTGTCTCAGAAGCTGGACAGACCAGGGTAAAGAATTTTTTTAAAAAAACTTGATGCTATTTTAACAATTTTTTACAAGTTCATTACTTTGTCACTAATAATGATGTCAAGACCACCATGATGGAAAAGTTTATCAGACTTTGAAACTGAAGATGTGACGGTACTTTAGAGCATACAGTACCTTACATTTTTCTAGGCTGAATAGATGGGAAGGTATGGTGAAAAAGTGAGCAGTGGGGGCTTTTCAGAGAATTGTTTGGTTTTCCATACTGGTACAATTTGTATGGATTTTTAATTAATATTTTGTTCAGATGTCCAGAGTTTTGATGGGCATAAATACATTTAATATACCGAAAATAGTCAAAGCATGAATAAAATACTAAAACCACTGCATGCAGAGGCAATGTAATAAAGGCCATGATTGCAAATGACTCTTCATGGGCACACCACAAGGCCACACAGAGACCTACTGAAGTCACTGAAGCTTTGCATCTGAGCAGGGGTCCAGACACACAGTCAACTGCACAACTGGGACTTAAATTGTATTGCAGCTTTAACTAACATTATGACATACTTTTCTAGATTATTGCTACTCTCTGAAAAAAACAGTTTTTCATTTTCCTTCTTATGTATCACAGTAAAACGGTCAATTAAAAATCAGGGTCTTCCAGGATCCTGTTTATAGAGTGCCCATGTCCAGTTTTAGTATCTGGAAGATAAGACAACAACATTAGAGTTAAACAAAAACTGGGCACAGTACTCACAACTCCTTAAAGTCCAGCCCCCACACCAGCAACAAAACAAAACAAGATCTGGTGAAAAAAGTAGCAACAATTGCTCAATTATATAGTGACCCAAAATGAAAGGCCTTGCAGTGAGCCTTGAAGACCGCTTCAGAGACATCCTCCAGGAAAATGTCCTCACTGAGAGAATTCCATAGATGCATTCCAAGAAACATGAATGCCCTACTCCTGGTCTTATTCTGATAAGAGACAGAGAGCTGAAATGCCCTTGTACACACTGGGGGAGAGTGGTTGCTCATGTCCCTTGTATTAAGGGTTTTATACATTATTAGAGTATGGCTGGATACTGATTGCCCAAAGCCACATTTTGACTAGCTAGTTGGGCCTTTTTGATGAGGTCATAGTCATGCAACAACTCCTCAGCCCTGGTATACACTACAAATGAATGTCGATATAACACTGTCACTCAGGAGTGTGGAAAATCAATACCCCTGAGTGGCAGAGTTATACCGACCTAAGCCCCAGAGCAGACAGCACTATGTCAGTGGCAGGGCTTCTCCTGTCAACATAGCTCCAGCCTCTCTGAGAGGTGGAGTACTTGTGCTGACAGGAGAAGGTAGCGTCTTCACTAAATGCTACAGCGGCTCAGCTGCACCCATTAAGATTTTATCATTTAAGCACACCTGTAATTCTTTATGTACAGAGGAAATGTTAATGTTAAGGCAGGGAAGGGACAAGATAAAAAAAACAACAACCTAGGAGATAGCAATAAAGAGAGGCAATTGAGTGGGGGATGTTTCCTCTTGAGGCTAAAGAAAAAAGTGACAGTTTAAACTGCCTTCTTTGCCAAAATAACAAACTACCCCTTCAGTCACTTTTAATCCGTGTACTATAAAAGATGAACTAGAATCTTTTCAGTAGTGCAGAAGATTATTTGCAAACCACAGTATGCTGAAAGTGACAGTTCATTCAGAAACTGCTGCCAAAAAGGGCGCCTGGATTTCTGGGTAAGAAATCAGGTTGCAAACATCCAAATAGTTCACAAAAATGTAAAAATAATTAAAGGGATAAATTCTTAGGCCCAGATTTCTGAAAGCATTTGGATACTACTGGGCTCAATGTTGCAACACCTAACTGATTTAGGAGTCTAAATTTCATTTTCAAAAGTGATTTGGGCACTTAGAAGCTTAAATCTCAGATTGTCAACGGAATTTGGACTCAAGTGTCTAAATCCCTTCTGAAATATATTTAGACTCCTAAATCAGTTAGGTGTTGCAACACTGAGCACAGTAATGCCTAAATACCTTTAGAAATGCCTTAGCCACTTAATCCTTGCCTACAACTGGAGAATTTTACAAGAAAAAAATTTCACCAGGGCTACCAGTGTTTCAGTGGAACCTATACAAATGAGAACCAAATGTATAGATAAAAGCTGTGGCAGCTTTTGGCATTTTTATCACCATGTTAAGTAAACCAGCTTTTCAACCATTAGCTACCTCTCCTTCAGTCCAGCTACTGTAATGAAGCACATAATTCTGAATCTACAATTTTTTCATAGAAATTATCATATAACATATGTGTTGAGGATACTGCAGGTACACTCCATGCAATGACTACCTGGCATATCAGACATCAAAAAGTGGTTAATTAACATATATGAAGACAATCTTCAGATATTTTATATTACAAAATCATTTTCTAAATAAAAAATAATTACTATCATCCAGGGTAATATTTAGAGAAGGAATCATTTGCATGGCAGCATAAAAGGAGTTTGGAAGAAGGCATGTTAAAAAACCTTGATGGGTGAACTTGGATGACATTTTTATTAGTAAGAAAAAATAATGCTGTTATTTAAAGTTACTTAAATCAGAGAAAAAACTATAATGCAGAAAACTAAAATTGTATGCAGAAATATTATTTGTTGGTACTAATGGAAGTTGTTAAAACACAAGAAAAATAGAAACACAAAAACTCAGGAGGTTACAGAGGTTATCAGCTTATTTCATTTTAACAATAATAAATTCAATTTGACCTAAACAGATTTTTTCCACTCAAGTTCTGAGTTTGGAAGCAAGTTACAGGCATTTTAAACACAGTCATTATATGATGTGATCACCTAAACTCAATGAGACAGACATTTATAGCCTGAATGCAAGAGAAATTAAGTATGCAGCCACCAGTGATGGTTAACTCTCTGTGCTGAAAACGTGAAGCCCAATATTTATTTCTATAATGCCTAAGAAGGTAAAAGCTGTTATTTTATATTCAGCTCCTATTACCTCAGTTATTCCTGATAATTAAAAAACAACTGAAAACAACGTATTAAAAAGACTTTTACTCAATCCACTAGGTCCAATGGCCTTCGAACCAGATCCTCAGAGGCACTCAGCTTCCACAGTTCCAAATGACTTCAGTGTGACTGCTCATGCTTAGCATCTCTATAGATTAGGCTCTTAAACTGACATTCTTAAGCACTATATAATAGGAGTATTTTATCTTAACAATCATGGCACAAGACACACTAGCATTCTAAGCACCTCTTTCTTCCAAAAAAGGAATAAGCCTCCCGCTGTAATCTTACACTAGAGGCATAAAAAGAAACAGATATCATTTGGGACATTCCACTACACCAGCAAATGCAAAGAATTAACCATTGTTACCTTCTTCCCCACCCACAAAAATAAATTTGCTTTCTAGTTACAGGGTTTTCTTCTTTGTAATTCATGTAGAAAGGTTTTTTTGCTTTTCTATCTGACACTATTAACTGTTCTCATTTACATTTTTGGCACTTTCTAAAACTGTTCAGCTGTAGGACTTGATATTGCTAAAAACTGCATCAGAGCAGTCTATGATACCAGAATGAACCCTCATATATATTTGATAGATTATATATGAATGACATGTATCTCAAATCTATCTATCTATATCTCAAACTATCTCCAATATTAATGCAAAAGGCACAGTCCAACACTTATGAAGCACTCGGGGTTCAGTAATGGAAAGCCCTTCAACCAAGCTGAACTGTTTGAAACAGATCATTTAAAGTTAAGTGAAGATTTCATAATTCGGCATTATCATTTTCCGACACAGACCGGTTACTATCAATTAAGGAATAGATATTTCTTCATTGTTTACTTTCTATCTGCCATCAAATTACTATTACCTTATCAACAAAGGATGAGTAAATGAGAAACCTGGAATAAGATATATGACAACAGAAGCCCTATGCATTTTATATATTAAATATACTTTCATTATTCTATTATTATATACAGCTTTCCAGTTTGTTAAAAAATATATGCACCTAAGTCACCAAGGCTAGATAAAGTTTGAAGATATTAAAAATTCTGCTGTCTTCATCAGATACTGAGTATAAACACTAAAGGCAGCCCTTACCACAGGAGCTAACCTTAGGCACCTAAAACAACTAGCAGGAGCTTCTACTGTAGGCTTCTAAAACCAGAAATCTGGCTCACAATAGTTACACTGATCCAACCACAATGTCTAGCTCCAGAAATGCCATGTTCATTAACATCAAATTCTAGCCACAGTGATAACTATAAAAAAACTGCTACCATTGGGCCAAGAGCAATTTGACCTATCTAGCCTCATCTTTTTCAAAGAGTTCACAATGTCAAACTGCATTTTGGAGGATCTATCAGAAAACAGTTAATCATGCTGTAATGCAAAACCTAAAAGCTAATGAAAACTATACAATTTCTTCCAAGCACACTGAATTGCCCTTGAAAATGCTGATTTTTACTGTAAAGTTGGCTTCCTGGAGAGCTATGAAGCTCCATTCTGGACTTTGTAGTAGATAATATCACTGCGACCCCATGCAATACCACTGATCTCAGTAGGATTGCATGGAATATATATAAGGTAGCAGTCGGCCCACTGTCTCCAAACCAGTACACCAGTCTACATCTGGACTATTATAATTTTGGGATGAACACTTTTCATTGTATGTGCAATGTTCCATAAGCAAATAGGTGGGGTGTCTAGAAAACAATAAGATTTGGGATCTTTCCATCACCTCTAAGAGTTGAATGGATGACTGCTGAATCAAACAAAGTGCTGATGCTGTTTGATTTGAAATATTAATTTGATGGCATACTTCATATTTATCCAGGAGATGGCACCAGAGTCACATAGTCAAAACATTCAAGAAAACTAGGACAAACCCTAGACAACAAAGCATTCCGCATAGTAAGCAGAATTAGGGTTATTTTGAAACAGATGGGCTCTACAGAAGCTGCTGCACTGAATATTATAGAGTTGTTTATTGTCTGGCTGGTTTGAAACCCAGGGATTATTCACAAGCATCTAGCAGTTTCTGTGTCACATCAGGTTTCATGTGAAGCAGTGTAAAGTTAAAGCCCACTGGAATACATTACATATATATATACACACACACACACACATATAAGTACTAATCCAGTCCTGCATTCAATTGTGCCCTGTACTTTGTAACCCAATGTTTGTTCTGGAAAGATCAGCATCATAACCAATATTCTAACTCTAATGTAGAGCAGTGAGCTAACAGACCCAATACACTGGACTAAATTTAGGAGGCCTGTTTTGTTTTGTATTTTTAAATCCTTATATTCAACATCCAACATCTTTTCCAGTTTAACAAAATATATTCTGAGCATAAAAAGCTGTCCTTGGAACTCTTGTGCAGGAGCAAAGATTTTATAGGAACATCAGTTTCAAAGGACTTATTAAAGCTGGAAGCCACTTAACATCCATCTATAGCAGGTGGGTATAGGCAATGAGGAGCCATTCTTCTAAAAATCTTAAACCTATACATCACTGCTGTATATTACAAGCATGAACACAGTAACAAGGCTCAGAGTAACAGAGTACCATCTGCAAATAACACATCTGAAAAAAATCTAAAGAAACATGGACTTAATAAACTATATCCAGAGTACTTGGTAAATGCTTTCATAGGGTTCAAATAGTGACATCCTATAAGTTGCCAGAGAGGGATCTGAGTCACCAAAGTTAATGTATTTTTGTGGGAAAGCGGGGGGGAGGTGGAGTCATTATTTAACACAATGGATGATTCAAAATAACTAAGTCCTTCAGTGTCTGTCTCCTAGTCTATCTTCTTCTTGTGTTCACTTCATAACTTTTCACCAGTGTCGTTTTTCACTCACTTGTATTTTACTTTGCTCTCCCTCAAAAGGCACAACTAAAAAGTTTTAAAAATACAGCTCATAGTAGGGAAAGAAGAATGCAAGGCAAGAAGCAGCTACAAAAATTAACTGCGCCAACAGCAGCAATTTTATAGTTCATTAAGGTATTTGGGTGGGAAAGGAAAACATCCAAACAGGGAGACAAAAGAGCTGATTCTCAGAAGAATCCTGAGAAGAATATTTCCTGTTGAGAAGCCTGGGTAAAATCCAAACCCTACTGAAGTCAGAGTTTTGACACTGACTTCAATAGGGTCAGGATTTCACCCTGTGTCTTAGCTAAAGAACTTTTGCCATGAATTCTGGAGAGTAAGGACAGCCTACAGAAAGTCCTAGCTGAGGACATGGTGTAGCAATGTGTGACAGGAAGACAACAGCATGTCCAAGAAAGCCCTGACATATTGCTGAAAAAGGCATTTGGGTTCTGCTTGAAGAGATTTGAGTCTTAAGAGTTCCTCTTTTCCTGCTGGTTAATTCCTTGCCTGAAGTCCTAATTCAACATTTGTGTCATAACAACTATTTCCAGCTATCATTTGTAGCATCTCAACCAGGATTATGACATTTCAGTTCATTGCTGTGGAATGTGCATGCCATAAGGAACATAGGGTTATGATATGACTTTAAGCAAGGAATAAGCAGCAGGAGCAGGCAAACCTGTAAGAGACAAGGATCCTGTTTTCAGACAAATATCCTTAACAAGACAAGAAACCTGAAGAATATGACCTACAAGCAGAATGCTTTCTTAAAGAGAATGTTTTTCCACTAGTGCCAAACAGATTTTAATGCTGTATAAAATATATTTTAAAAAAACTTTGTATTTGTTATGGAAACAGCAAAGCATATTTTACAATCCAAACAAATTTAACATCTGAATCATCATAAAGGGAAGATTTGTAAAACTAGTAAGAATGAAACACAGTAATGGTACACAATAATTGTACACTAATTAAGAGATTTGCTTAAAAGTGCTTAGTTTTAGCCTATCTTTGCTCCCACTCAAGTAAACAGAAGTTTTAATGCATTTGGAAATACCTCCCTAGGTTTCTAGTGTGAAACTTCGTCTCTTAAGCAGCTCAAGGTTCCTTATGGTGGTTTTATAAAAGTTCAAGGAGTTTGTAAAAATTCTTGAAATAGATGTTCCACTTTATTTACCATTTTGACTAAGCAACATCAGTTTGAGAAATATTTGATGAATTATCATCAAAACTTTAAATTCATGCTTGGCTTTCATTTACCTCAGATGACAGACTGTATTTCTTCCATAGCAACATATAATAGTTAGGTCTGCTAATTATGCTGTAATGTCAGGGCATTATTTCATGTGTTTCAAAGTTCACAAATCGCTCCTGGGCATGGTACAGATTACATGAAATGCATTCCACAGCAGTCTCTGTAGCATATACTTGGCTTGCCTTGATTTTCCAACATAAAATGCCAATATTTAAGTAGTTTTATTATAATAACCATAAGGGATTCTCTCAGATTATAAACATCTGAAAACATAACTTTTTTCATGAAAATCTATCCATTTGTAGCACACAAAGTATGAAGAGGAAAGTTGAAAAAAAAGCATACAAATTAAAGGCCAGATTTCCAGCCCCTTCCTGCCATTCAGGCAGTGCAGAGAAGTCATGAGGTCAGCTTAACTTGCTACCTGAGGATTCCTCCAGTGTGGGGAGAATGCCCAGGGGATGCAGAATGCCCAGGCTGCTCTAAGATGCACTGGGAGCCAAATGACCAAACAACTGGAAAGTCACAAAGGCAGCATAAAACTATCTTTTTTCTTCCCACCTCCACCACTGTGTTGTGTACAGCTGAGTCATACCAAATGATCTGGCCATTATCATTTAACATCATCTAGGCAAGGCAATATGATTTTGCTTCTACCTAGCTCACAGAGTATCACTTCCAGCAATCTACGGTGTCATTTCCAACATTCTACATGAAACTTGCGCAATTCCAAAGTGTGAAACAGCTTTGTCATGCTGCGGCAAAAGTACATACATCCAAACGCTCACAAATTCTTTTTCCTGATGACAATGTCTATAGACATACTCTAAAGATTAGAAGATAACAGAGGCTGATGCAAAGGAGAAAAGAAAGCCCACTAGATAGTGGACCATACTTTGGAATGGCTGACAGTTGACAACTGAAGTTGGCAGGAAATTAATCATAGCCTAAGGAAGTAGGCTGAAAAAGCAACATGTAATGAGTTCAGATACAGCTAGATTCTTATAAGGAGAGCAAGTGAGAAATACTCAAACAAGGAACATATTTAAAAAGAACAGGAGTGCTTGTGGCACCTTAGAGTCAAACAAATTTATTAGAGCATAAGCTTTCGTGGGCTACAGCCCATTTCATTGGATGCATAGAATGGAACATATAGTAAGACGATACACACACACACACACAGAGAGAGAAAGGGTGGAAGTTGCCATACAAACTGTAAGAGGCTAATTAATTAAGATGAGCTATTATCAGCAGGAGAAAAATAAACTTTTGTAGTGATAATCAAGATGGCCCATTTAGACAGTTGACATGAAGGTGTGAGGATACTTAACTTAGGGAAACAGATTCAATATGTGTAATGACCCAGCCACTACCAGTCTCTATAACTGGTGCACTGCTGAATAGGTGATCTGGTGCCAGATGCACCAATTCCATAGCTTGATTGCATCAGTGTAGAGTGGGGCAGCCTTTGCTGCTCCCAGCTTGTTTATATAAAATACTGTAGTCATGTTGGCTGACATACTTGGACGTGTGCAAAACAGATGAAGGGTGGGAACTTCCTTTAAGTTTCATGCACTGCCTGATGCTTTAGAAGGTTGATGTGCAGTCTGGATCCCTTCAGAGTCCAGGAGCCCTGCGCTATTTGGTCACTCAGGTGAGTTTTTGAGCCCAGTAGGGAGGCATTCGTAATGCGAGTCTTTATGTGGTGGGTTTATGATGGTGCGTGAATGACGGGAACCCCTACTTAGACAGTCTCTTTGATTTGCCACCAGGTGAGGGACATGGAGATGTTCAGAGGAAGCAAAACTCATTTGTCCAGGAGGTCTGTTGCAGGGTAGACCATCTGCAACTGTGCCTGCAGGTATGGGTGATGGAGCCTCACGAAAGGTGTCACATAGAGATAGGTGGCTATGTGGCCTAAAGGAACCAGATCAGACTCCACTGTCCTTTGGGGTGAAATATCCACTGACAGGTATCCTTGTAGTTGTATAAGCCTGTTTGACAATGAATATATCTTTTTTTCTTTGTAAAGAAGACAGCAGAGGCATTTGTGAGGGTTAAAATGCCACGTTGGAAACTCCTACCTTTGGGGGTACGGGGGAGAGAGAAAGGCCTCCTTAATCAAACCTTTTTAATCTACACACACACAAAACTGGATTACATTTGATTCTAGGTGTGGTCTGAAGATTCAGAGATCCTTATTTTAACCAAAACCTGGTTGCTTGTACCTAATGAATAAACAAGAAGCAATTATGTAGAAATTCATATCTTCGTAGCACTTCACAAACACGCAGCAGTAATCAGAGCATGCAATTTTCATGCTGTTGTTTTAAAAGTTTCTTGCTGTATTCATAATCCATTTTAAAATATTTTTACAACAGATTTGTTATCAGTCCATTTTCTTTGGGAATATAGACTCCCCACAAGAATGGAAGCATCCAAAAGGAAGCTGAACTGGCAAGCCACTTTAAAAACATGTGCTCTCACTTTAAAATTACAGTAAGAAAAAGTAGTAACTAATGCACATTTTAATATACAGTCTGCAAATTCAAATAAACATCTCCTGTGTCAGTACTATATTTACACTTTTTCCATCAGCAAATGTACCACATTGTATGATAACATCTACTGCAGTGAAAGAATACTACTTTTACTCAGGTTTACCATCTGTGATTCAGACACATTAATCAGAATGCAGGGATATATATGTCATAGCCAATAGCTTGTCTTTTAAAGATTCCATTAAAGGAATATGAAGATAACCTATTAGGCCATCAATCTGAGAACATGAAATTATATTCTAAACAATGTTTCAATGTCAAAAATGTTTTAATGTTTTCCTCTTTCAAAATGTCTCAATGTAATGCTAACTGCAATCACATTACTGCTTCTCCACTGAGCGAAATGAGCCCCTACATTCAACTTGATGACATTACTATGTGTGTCCTTATGTAACACGATAACTTTGGAACCATCCAACCTATTTCAAAATTTTGGGGAACGTTCTAGAAATCAATGGGAAGGACCCTCTTTATTTTGAGGAAAATCAGAAAACCAGAGTGTGAAAATGTGGGACACACACAGTCCCTGTATCTGCTTAGCATACCCATCATTTGTAACCAGCTCTGTAATTACTATAGAACAGAGAACCAGCTGATAGCAGCCATTAATGCCTTTCAGTGTAATACACAACCCCTATCTCAGCTCTGCCCCCTAGAGTTTAAAATGCTGATACCAAGAATGAATTATTTCCAAAGACAGAAAGAGAAAAAATAGTAGCAGGGATAGCCAGAAAGAGGAGAAAGCAAAGGAGGCTTCAATTTCTTCCTCATAGCGTGTTGCCTCCCCAAAGCCTGATCTATGGGGTGTGTGAGACAGCCAGTGAACACCAGCCATCTGTCCATCACTTCCAATCTGGGACAATAAAAGGCACTTTGGGGTGGTGAAAAAAAGTTGAGCCCTGGCATAGGGGAGAAGTACGGGGGACCATGATATGGGTAAGTCAGTGTATAAGCCAAGGTGCAAGTCACCGGAAAACATGCCCACAGTAGTTTGTGTAGCATTTGATAAATACACAGAATGAAGTACCTACACCACAATTATCTGGTGCTGGAAAACCAGAAATGTAGCTTGCTCTCAAAGCCAGCTTCCTCTGCTTTGGGCTTGGGCTGTGACCATTCATAAGTCACAGGGAAGGGGGGTCTCACATTATCAAAAAGTATTTGTTGACGTCAGACAACATGAACTCACAGCTGGTTACACATATGTAACCCTTTCAAGGATCCAAACATTTGAGGGGGATTATGTTGGACCCTAGGTTCAATTATCAACAGATACAAAATATAAAAAATATGAAACGGATAAACAATGAACAGAAGATAATGAGTACCCTGTAAAAGTGCCAGATGTTACTGTCTATCCATAGAATCCATAGAGTCTCACTGTTTGTTATTTTCAAAAAAACTGGAAAAGATATTTGTACTTACAAATTTGAACAACACACAGACTTCAGTCTACATAAGCTGAAGTGAGGATGGAGGCATGCAAGGACCACCTGGTATACGCAATGAGCTTGGCCTACAGAAGCAAATCATGCAACCCTCTAGTGATTAAATTCCCATCTGCAGCTAACAAATTGCTTTGACCATATAAATAAAATCTTTGTAAACAAGATAGTTTTAATTGCAAAAGTACAACTTGAAAGTCCTGACTGCTGTTAGCCGCATTTTGGAGAAGTCTTAAAATATCATTATAATTTCATCTCTAATGCCAACATTTCCATAGTGATTTAATCACTATGAATGATTAATACTATCATAGATACATTATCTAATACGGATATAGGGTATTTTACCTTTAAAATGTACTTCTTGGCACAAATTTATCTTTAATATTTGTTGTACAAATTACTGAGCATGCAAATATTAAAAGTTGGAATTATTATTTGTATTTTGACAGCTCCCAGAAATCCCACTGTGTGAGGCACTGTCAATGTGAACAAAACTTGATTTTAAAAAAACAATTAAAATGGATTTTTAATTGGATTTTTTATTTACATTAAATACAAGTTTATTTTGAAAAAATAAGCCTATTTAAATGTAACATTATGACAATGTATGTAAAGATCTAAACTATAATCTATTAGAATCTTTTAAATTAATTTAAAAAAGAATATTCGAACAATATTTGTTTGCTGAAGTTTTAAAGAAAGTCATACCACTGAAATGGTGGAAGTCACTGGGTAAGCACCTGAAAACACATTTTGTTGAAGAATAGTGCTAAACCAGGTGCAGAGAATACTTCTGTCGTTTCAATATATTCATCTAGTTCATTAGAATTGAGAGAATAAATAAGAGTTGAAGAAGCAGGAAAACATGTTCTCTTCCAATCTACGAATAAAAATGAAGTGTGAGGGGATGAGAGCTACTACTTCTAAAATCTTGAAGGACACTGCCAGGAAACAGGGCCTGCAGCAGAGTCAGTCTCTGGGCAACCTAACAAAAGCAGCTGGCCTGCGGAGGGCTGCCTGATTTACTGTACCACCTGATTGGTTGGAAGAGTCAGCAGAACGGCTCTTACGCCCAGCAGCAGCTGCTCAAAGCATTTGCCCATAGCTGAGATAGCACCTGAGCTAATTTGTTCTCAGCCCCTCTCCTGCCTTGTTCCAGTCCTGCTCCTGCTCCAGACCCAGCCTTACCCTTGCTTTGTCTTGCTTCAGGTAACCTGGTCATCTGGTCCCCAGCCTTGGTTTACACCTTTGCCTCTGCCATCTGTCCTCTGACTCCAACTCTGGCCCTTGGCGCTGATTGCTGGCTATCAACTCCGGATCCAACTGTTAGGCACAACCACTCATGCCCCCGGGAGTCACTGGTAAATATGGTGACCAGATAATCAGCTCAATTCACTAACTTGCTTTGTTTAAATAACTTAGTTAATTTTAAATGTAAAACATGTTTTTATAAACTTTTTTTTCCGTACATACCCAGTACATTTAAGGTAGTTCTAGTACTTTAAAAAAATGTTAATGCTGGCTTTGCGCATCTAATTCAATTCCAATTTCCATCCAAATGCAATTTGTCACAAATCATGAGGAAAAAAAAAAATATAGTAAATAAGTGTCATTCACCAGTTTCTAAACAGAACATATGTGAATTTAAGAATCTAAATAAAAAGTATATTAAGCTATATAATTGCTTAAATAAATGTGCACAAATACAGTGTATCCTCCTGGTTAGCAAAAAGTATCAAATTTAGGCCAGGTCTATACCTAAAACTTAGGGTGACCTACTTACACCACTCAGGGCTGTGAAAAATGTTATGCCTTGTGAGATGTACTTAAATAGACCTAACCCCACTGTAAACACATCTAAGTTGATGGAAGAAGTCTTTTATTGACCTAGCTATCACTTCCTGAAAGGGGTCTGTAGGGAGATGGTGTGGTTCCCCGCTGTCCCGGAGAGGGACAAGCTCCACTGGACACCAGAGTGGGCGGAGACAGAGCACTCCAAGCCCATCCCCCAGAGGGTCATGTGCTGGACAGGAAGTATATGAGCCCAACGCCAGAGCTCACTCGGGAGGCAGCTGCTGGAGAGGCCAGACACCTCTGGCCCAGCTCCCACCGGGGAGACTCCAGCAGTGGACTTGAAGATGGCCGATCATTGATGCGGAGCAGCGTGTGGAAGAGTCGCTGAGCTTACTCCTCGCCAGCTACCCAGAAGAGTCGCTGAGCTTTTCCCTCACCAGCTATCCTGAGGATCCAATGGTGATCGACCCCCCTGAGGACACCACCTGGACCCAGGTACCTCCAGAGGGGGAGTTGGGAAGTAGCCCAGGGGCAGCCGACTCAAGTCTGGCTGCAACACTGCCAGAACCCATGTCGGTGTGTTGTGGCCAGGACCCCACTGACACAGCAGCCAGCCTTTGGCTGCTGCTAGGGCCCCAGGCTGGGATGCAGTGGAGTGGGAGGGCCTGTGTCCCTCCTGCCACCCAACTCGTGGGTGGCAGTCTCCCCCTCTCCCAGGTCCTTGGAGCCTGATGCCTGGGTGTGCTAGTTACCTGTGTTTGCTCAGCCCCTGCCTGAGGACCTGTTGACTATATAAACTGCTTCTCAGCCCCTGCCTGAGGGCCTGAGCCTTGAACTCATTGCTGCCCCGCCCTGACCCAGGGCCTGGGCTTGATAACTGCTAACTGCTATCTGTGTTTGCTCAGCCCCTGCCCAAGGGCCTGAGCTGTGACTTTTTACTGCCCCGCCCTGACCTAGGGCCTGAGCTTGTGAACTGCCGTTACCTGTGTTTGCTCAGCCCTGCCAGATGGCTTGAGCCAGGACTCCTGTGGCCCAACTGATTCCCCCAGGGGCCAGTGCAAGGACTGAAGGAGGCTGTGTGGTTCCCCACTGCCCCGGAGAGGGACGAACCCTGACGATATAGGGTCCATTTACCATAGTGAAGGAAAAATTCATCAGTATTATTACTCTAGTCATGAATGCTGCTTTTTTATAAAAACGAAAGAATTTTTTTTTTAAACAAAATATGAACATACAGGAATTTAAAGCACAATAAATGTAAGCTCCAGAGGCTGCATCTTGTTTATCAGCTTCAGGAATAACTAGTAAGTTATAAGTTAAAAAAATGACAGATCCTAGAGTCAGCAACAAATCATTGCGTTTACCAAATAAGAGCCTAACACCATCCGTAACTCTAAGGTTGTACTGTATTGGATAGTTGGTTAACAAATAAATACACTTCTTGCCCCGCACATAAAAACACAAAAATAATAGTTTCTACTGTAGATCTAAATTCTCCTCAGTCCATCTTGAGAGAAAAACTGGACTCTTAGTTATTTTCTTGCCCTTCCGGAATACCAAAAAGTAACTACAAGAAAGTCAGTTCTGAAATCTTTGTCGCAAAAACTGTTACAATTCGAACTTTCAAAGAAAAAACATCTAATGCTCTAAAGAAGACACAAGTGCTGAAGAGCCAAATTAAAACTTCAAAAAATTGTGAAAAGTCACTATATATAAATTTTGGTTGCTGTTCTGAGAAACCCAATTCTCCCTTAGAGAAAACTTACAGAAAGGACAAAGTTCAGTCCTCTTGTAAGGATTCCAAACCACAGAGAGAGAAAATTTGGTAAGAGTTTTCCAGCGGTTCTTTTAATACTACAGTCCTGAAAAGATCAAACAGGACATAACTCCTTTGATACAGACTGCCTCATAATAGCATAGGAGGGTTTTTGTTCTCTGAGCTCATCTACCTTCTCTGTAAAGTCAATAAGACTCTCAGTAACTACAACAGAAATCAATTGCTCAAATAGATTTTAAGCCCCTGGCAGAGTCTGGAGGCTTCTCCTCTGAGCTACTGTTTTACTTTAATCCAGCCTAGATGATTAGAATCAAGGAATTTGGAACACTTCTCAAAGTACAATGGAAGTGTCTAGTCAAAGGAACGATATAATAAAGAGTAGAATGCCACTTCTGGTTTTACTGAGTTGTAAAATTGTCTAAATGCCCAAACCACCCCACCACGCACATGCACCTTCCTGAAAACTAATCAACACAGTTTTACTTCTCCAAGGAAAAACAACCTACCCTTGTTTAGCTATTCTGTTCTCAGTTTTTAATTCTCAGAAAGTTGCAAAACAGGAAGAACTATTTGACTTTTTCTCACTCAATTCAATATTAAATAAGGTCTTTGGTAGACAAACATCTCAAAGATTGTCCCTTTCTCTGGCGAGATATATAGCTACATAGCAGCATATTTTAATTTATTAGGCTCCTTAGATTTGCACTGAGTGCAAATCATTTCGAAACCAGCTCATTATCGGCTCAGTAAAACACATTATCTGTCCTTCATTCTAGATTTCTCTGCAGTTTTCAGTCCCACCATGCCTGCTTGCTCAGATTGTTATTCAGGAACTATGACTATTCTGGTTCCAAAAAGGATTATATCTTAACTATTTTTTTTATCTCGAATTGAGTTAAGAACTGAGTCCTAGGTTGTTTGTCTCCGCATGAGCTTAAGCTTGACTATACAGAACAAGAAAAAATTTAGCAGGATCCCAAAATGAGATTGCACCATCAAGACTAGCTCCAACAGAGATTATCCTCGAATAACTTTTTTATGGTGAGAACAAATTTTCTCTACACAGTATACAAAGTTGTTTGACCTTTGTTTTAGAATATGTATTTCACTGAACGTTCAGAAAAAAGTTTTCCAAATTTTTTTCAACATAGTTCATTTAGTAAAAAGCAAACTTGTTCATTTGTTACAGGTTTGTCCACCATGGAAGAGAAGCAATGATCTTGGTGGGAATTGTCACTCTGGTGTTTATGTGGTCTCTGTCTGGTGAGTAAATGGACTGGAGCCAGGCTTGTAGGACATGTTGCAAGGATGCCACAAGACGTTTCAGCGAATGCCGTTCTCCAGGTGGCTTATAACATCTGGGATAAAATTCCACCAACCAAGGAGTGGAGGTGGCCCAGAGGCAGACTCCCTATTACATGGGTTCATCAAGTCTGTTCCGATGTTGGACTTTAAGGCCTTCAAGCCTTTGCGGTTGTGCAGGAACAAACCAAATGGTGAACGATCGCTACAGCCAAATATCTAGTGGAGGAGGAGCAGGGGGAGGAAGGGGCTTGTAGGCAATGTATGTGAAGTCTGGTGAACGGGCTGTAACATGATGCCATGTGGCCTAGCAGGGAAAGCCAGACCCTGACGTGGTTTTTGGACAGAAAGTGACTTGTCTTATCAATTTGTTCATAGTCTGGAGCACGAGGAGAACAGCGGTGCACATGCAGACCAATGGACACTACTTGCTAGAAATCTCTGAACTCAGGCGCATGGTGCACATGTGTACTCATGAGTGGAATACACACAGGGTCCAGCACTTGAAGATGAAAACAACGTTATTTAGCTGTTCTGTAACTTGTTCTTCTAGATGCATTGTACATTCCACTTCATGTGTGGGCAAATCCACTGCACCAAAGTCAGAGATTGTTCCCATAGCAGTACCCCCTCAGGACAGTGCATGCACCCTTTGCTGCCTTGTTCTGCTGCATGATGGCAAAAAGGGTGAAGCTGCCTCAGAACCCTCTCAGTTCCTTCTTACCAGTCAGACCTAGATATAGAGGGGAAGGAGGATAGGTTGTGCAATGGACGTGTGCAACACATCTTGAAGAACAGTTAAGATTAGTAACCATGTTTTCTTCGAGTGATTTCACATGTCCATTCCATTTCAGGAACACTGATGGAACTAATTGATAGGCCTTCTTGTTTCTAGTAGAACAAGTAATCCAAAACATGTTGGATAGAGACTTGACCTGGCAAAACACCCTTTCAGCTTTGACCATAAGGAGAATCATTTCCACTTCAAACAGGTGAGCATATCTAGTAGATGCCTTTCTGCTATTCATGAGAACTTTTTTCATATTGCCCAAACACACGGCCTCTTGAGGCATTAACCGAGGAGCATCCAGGCCATAAAATGGAGAGCAGCTAAGTTGAGATGTAGCAAGTAACTGTGGTCCTAGGAGATCAGGTCAGACTCTGGAGATAGCATCAAAGCAGCCATGGCTCAGAACAGCAGCAGACTGGAGAACCAATGCTGGTGAGACCATGCCGGCGTTATGAGGATCATGCGAGCATGAACCTTCTGGAACTTGACCAACAGAAGGAGTAGAATGGGAGAGTAGGCATACAGCAGTTTGTCTTTCCAAAACAGCAGGGAAGCATCCATCAGAGATACCTGACTGTGACATGCCCAACAAAAGAGCTGGCACTTTCTGTTGAGACCAGTAGCAAATAGGTCTATGTGATGGATCCCCGCAGCTGTTCTGAACATCAGGAAGATGGAAGATTAAGATGTATTGTATTGGTGACACAAAACTCCCAAAGATGTATTGCCACTTCACAGAGATGATCTGGTCTGGCCCCTCCCTACCTGTTCATGAAGAACATTTCAGCATTGTTGTCCATGAGGATTTGTAGTCTCTTTCCTTTGCTGTGAAGGGCCAGAAGAATAGCCTTCAACTCCCTGCATGTTTATGTGGAGATCCAGATACTGTTGAGACAATTGACCTTGAGTTCATAGGTTTCCTAGGTCAGCTCCCCAATTTAGAGAGGAAGCACCTGTAATTACAGTCAATGTGGGTAAGGGAAGGGTGAAGGGAACTCCCATACATACATTGGCTGGATCCAATGAGGCTACTATTCTTGCAGGAACTAAATCAGTATGTCCAGTGGGTGACGAGCCAGAGTACACTGACTTTAACCTTTTCTGCAGCTTTCTGAGATGAAGTCTGGCATGCCAAACCATATACATACAGGAGCGCAAGTTGTCCCAGTAGTCTTAGACAATTTCTTACTGTTGTGAGCAAATGGCTTTTGAGATCTATATGAGTTTTAACATCTGGAATCTGGCTTGAGGCAGGAACACCCTGGCTACTGTAGAATCCAGGATTGCCCCGATAAATTCTATTCTCTGAACTGGAGAGAACACTGACTTTTCCTCATTGATCAAAAGACCCAGAATACTGAAAAGGGATCAGATCCTGCATAGACTGAGTTCTACTTAAAGCTTGGATTGACCTTTTACCAGCGAGTTGTCCAAGTAAGAAAGTACGTGCACTCATATCTTCTTTAGGAATGCAGCCACTACTCCCACACATTTTGTGAATACTCAAGGGGAAGCACACAGATCAAAGGGCAAGACCAGAAACTGATAATGGATGTTGTTGACTGGAAATTTTAGGAATCTCTTGTGGTTTTGATGGATTGCCACAAGAAAATATGCATCTGTCAAGATGAGGACAGCATATCAGTCCCCCCCAGATCCTTGACGCTCAAGTGAACATGTGAAACCTTATTTTCTTTATATATTTGTTCAAATTTCACTAGCCCAGGATGGATCTGATACTTTCTTTTGCCTTTGTCTTCTCTAGCAGAACCACGTCTCAGCTCTTTCAATGGAAGCTCCTATCTTTTGTGCTTCTTCCTCAGCACCAGAGAAGAGAATTGGTACCAATGTTCAGAAGCACTATCCAAAGCACTATCCTCACTGATGCCGAAGTACCTGGTGCCCAACCCAAGCAGGAAGGTTCAGAAGGCAGATGCAGGACAGCCTTTATGGGATTGTGGTGCAGTCTCATGTTCCTGTCCTTCTTTGTCCAGTGTTTGAAGTCCCTGCAAATCTGGCAGTAGTCTCGCATGTGACCCTCAGTGAGGCATTTTAGGCAGGGTCATGCTCCAGCACAGATTTCTTGCAGCCAGCACACAGCTTAAAATTCAGAGACCAACTCATACCCTGGTACCAGATGTTGATACCCCATAAATAAGAGGGTCCCCCACACTGCAACAAAAAGATCCTATATTAATCTAACAGTAACAAATACTACTAATTAACTATTTACAGAAACAGAAGATAAATTGCCTGTGAAGGGAGAAACTTGCAGAAGCAAATGGATGTGCTCTGACTACTGATCACAGGCAGTCAGAACAAATGGAGGGAGATCTGGGGCAGCTGCACCCATCATACCATCACGCAGCAACATGAGGCAGTGGAGAATGTATAAATTGCCCCAACAGGTACTGCATTAAGGGGAAAATCTCCAGCTCTGGGCGCACACACATCTGAAGTGGAATGGACATGCGCAAATCATTTGTACTAGAAACTGAATGCCTGTACACAAATTAAAACAGGTTGATATTTATTCACCAAACTAGAAGACCAAGGTATTAAAAAGCCTAGCTTCTGTTAGTCAGAAAAACAGCAAGGTCAGTGTAAGACAGTGGTTTTCATACTTTTTTTCATTTGTGGAGCCCTAAAAAATTTCAAATGAAAGTGTGGACCCCTTTGGAAATCTTAGACGTACAGTAAAACCTCAGAGTTACGAACACCAGAGTTATGAACTGACCAGTCCACTACACACCTCATTTGGAACCGGAAGTACACAATCAGGCACGAGTTGAAGCAAAAAAAGTGCAAACAGGAGTACAGTACTGTGTTAAATGTAAATGACTAAAAAAATAAAGGGAAAGCAGCATTTTTCTTCTGCATATTAAAGTTTCAAAGCTGTATTAAGTCAAGGTTCAGTTGTAAACTTTTGAAAGAAGAACCATAATGTTTTGTTCAGAGATACAAACATTTCAGAGTTACAACGTCCATTCTCGAGGTATTCATAACTCAGATTTTACTGTAGTCTGCGGACACAGGTTGAAAACCACTGGAGTAACACTCATTTGTGCTGTATAAAGGAGTTTGAACATCTGAAAATGCAAGGAATTTTTCTTTTTAGTGAAACATTGTGAAAATTAGAAATGGAGATGTTCAGGTCAAATACACGCTCTACAGAGATGTGGCTGCAGAAAAATTACACAGCGAGGTGGCCACAAAATCAGCACAAAACAGAAACAAACAGCCAGAATGTTTTATTTTCACAATATAAAACTTAAAGATAGAGGATGTTACTGTCATCACAAATTGACATTTTAAAATGTCACATAAGAGTCAGATTTCTATTTATGAGGACTTATTACATACCATTCCTTTTCTATGCTGTATTTGAAGAAATCTATGATTTAGGTTTATGACCAATACAGTAACTCCCCACTTAACGTCCTCTCGCTTAACATTGTTTCTATCTTACGTCCCTGCTCAATTACAGAACATGCTCCATTTAAAGTTGTGCAATGCTTCACTATAACATCGTTTGGCTGCCTGCTTTGTCCACAGCTGGCAGCCCCGCATCAGGTCCTCTACATCCTCCCGCCCCCAGCGCCTCCCGCCCGCCGGCAGATCCCGCGGATCAGCACCTTCCCCCTTCTCCCCCCCACCTCCTGCCTGTGGCAATCAGCTGGCTTGCGGCATTCAGGAGGGAGTGGGGGAGGAGTGAGGACTCGGCATGCAGGCTCCCCCTCCCTCCTGAACGCTGCAAACCAATTGACTGCTGTGGGTGGGAGGGAGGGGGGAGACCGTGCACCGAGTCCTCACTCCTCCCCACTCTCTCCTAAACGCCGCAAGCCAGCTGATTGCTGTGGGCAGGAGGGAGGGGGAGGAGCGAGGATTTGGCATGCAGGCTCTCCCTCCCTCCCGAATGCTGCAAACCAACTGACTGCCGTGGGCGGGAGGGAGGGGGGAGGTAGTGCAGTGAGTCCTTGCTCCTCCCCCCTCCCTCCTGCCCCCTGAGCGCTGCAAGCCAGCTGATTGCCATGGGCAGCAGGGAGGGCGGAGGAACAAGGATGCGGCGCACCTTCCCCATCCCTCCCCTGCCTCCTGCCCAGGGCAATCAGCTGGCTTACAGTGTTCAGGAGGCAGGGGAGGGAGGGGGAACCTGCACGCCATGTCCTCGCTCCTCCCAACTCCCTCCTGAACGCCGCAAGCCAGCTGATTGCCGCTGGCAGGAGGCAGGGGAGAGGAGCGAGGACGCGGCACGTGGAGTAAAGGGGGAGGAGGGGGAGGAAGAAGAGGCGGGTTAACGGTGGGGGTTTGGGGGAAGGAGTGTAGTGGGCGGGCCGAGGGTTGAGCCCCCTGCCCCTGGTGCTTGCAGAATAGGGGAAGCTGCTGCTGCTCAGTGTGCTTCTCCTAGCCTACAGAACCTTCAGCCTCCTTTCCTGCCTCATTGTCTCCAGTGCCAGTGGGCTGTGCCTGTGTGGGGTAAGGCGGGAACACCTCCCAACTATAGTACTGTACTGTACGGCAAAAAAAATTTCCCTGGTACCTAACCCCCACTATTTACATTCATTCTTATGGGAAAATTGGATTTGCTTAACATCGTTTCACTTAAAGTCACATTTTTCAGGAACATAACTACAACGTTCAGTGAGGACTTACTGTATAAAGTTACAATAATGATAATAAATGGAAATAAAATGCAAGAATCAATCACCTAAAAACAACATAAAAAGTAATCTCTGACAATCTTTAGGACAATATACAACGGATATCATTTTAATTTATTGAGACTATAGCCATTCTAAAATTAGTAACATGAACAATCTACACAGTGGTTTCTATTATGGAATACGCCTAAGCATTGCATGTCAGTTTGATAATGCACATTAAAACAGATATATACAAAAATAGAATACCCTTGTAAAATCTCAGATAAATAAACCTAGCATTCATTTTGTAGCAATAAACATGCTTTGTTTTTGTTCTAGAAATTTCTAATTCTTTAGTCCTAGAAAATACTATGTATAGGTTGGTGGGATACCAACACAGAGCTATACAAAGGGACCAAAATTCTAGATCTTTACTCAGTATTCCTGGACCTAAAATCCTGATAGACTTATTTCTCCAACTAATAGGACATTAACTGCAGCACCACCTTTCAGCCAAACTGCAGAGCAATTATAACAGCAGCAGAAGCTGAGGTGTCGCAACTGCAGCAGGAGAGAGAAAAATAAAGATATAGAAATTAAGGTAGCTCTAAATTTAGATTAAGTGGTACCTGTCTTTACATATATCTATCCATCTGTTTCCAATTATATGATTTAATTTTTACTCATATAAGTGGCTGTTTCACCATCCATGTAATTGTAAACAGCAGAGAATTACATGCTTTTAGGAAATGCACATCCTTTGAAAGGGCAGTGCTCATTCAGGCTCATTATTCTTCAAGTTAATTGACAGAGAAAAATATCTTAATTGCTCATTATCACTTTAAATGTACTCAGTGTCTTGTGTCAGGGTCTAAGGAGACTTACAGAGCATGCAGCTGCATATTACTGATTTTGGAACGGAAATCACTGCGCTTACATAGGCAGGTAACAGGAATGTTTACATTTTAAGAAAACTTCTTTTTTAAATACTGTAAGTTTTGATCTTTAAACAGCTTTAATTCTTCAAATTTAATGGTAGATTAAATAATAAATAATATTATTAAATAATAAAAATGAAGAAAATTTTTACAATGAAATACCCATCACTAAAGCTTTTGTCAACCCCAAAAAATCCATATAATGTTTAATGCTACAATATAGTGCTGTGTATTGCTTTCTTTAGTTTGTTTTTAACTCCAGAAAGAAGAATGTGCAGTAGCTGATTTTGTGATTTTCTGGTAATTAGAACATTATATTGATTAGTTGAATATCGGTGCTGTAATAAAATATCAAAGCAAAAACAAACTACAACAATATATAAAGGCTTAAGAGGTAATATCTTGTATTGGATCAACTTCTGTGGATGAGACACAAGCTTTCAAGCTTACCCAGAGTTCTTCCTTAGGTTCTGACCAAGCCACAGAGTTCTTCCTTAGGTCCTGACCAAGCCAATACAAGATATTACCTCACCCAACTCATCTCTCTAATATCTTGGGACCAACATGGCTACAAAAACAATATATATACACACACACTTGGCAGGATTCCATTTAATCTTATAGATATTGGTCAACAGGAGTACTCCTTTTCTTTTAACTGACTCACTGAAACTGATACAAAAAAATAGCCATCGGTAACAGTCAGCATGTGTAGCCTCCCTCCACACCTTCCACCCACATCAGTGCCTCTCAAACTTTCTTTTTTACTGGTGACCCCTTTCACATAGCAAGTCTCCGAGTGCAACCCACCTTACAAATTAAAAACACTTTTTAATATATGTAATACCATTATAAATGCTGGAGGCAAAGCGGGGTTTAGGGTGGAGGTTGACAGCTTGTGACTCCCCATGTAATAACCTCGCGACCCCCTGAGGGATCCCGACCCCCAGTTTGAGAACCCCTGCCCTACATGGATCGGTTGTGCCCTGCCCTGAGGAAGCACAAGGAGCCCTCCGTAGCCCTGCTGCCATGGGGATGAGGGAGCAGGGCTGTCCAAGCAGGGTTGCAGAAGGCTCCCTGCACTGCTGAGACAATCGATCGCTGCAGGCACAAGATGTGGAGAAGACAGTTGTCCTCGTGGGCAGAGACCCCTAGCCAGGACTGCAAGGACGATGATGACAAGCCCCTGGATGGGGGAAGAGGTCACCCCACTGCTGAACAGCTCCATCCCTGGGCAGAAGCCATTCAGCAGTGGAGTGGGCCTCCTCTGCTTTGCCCTGCCAGGACCGCAGCCTTCCTCACACCTTGCACCTGCACTGATCCAATGTCACCAGTCATGCACACCTGCAGGGAGCCCTTTGTCACAGCCCTGCTCCCTCGCTCACCAGCCAGGAGTGCAGGGGCCATCCTCAGGCAGAGGAGTGGCCTCCCGTGCAGCCAGTGGCTCATCCTCCATAGAATCCTGGCCAGGGGTTTCTATGGTGCGTGGCCAAGACCATAGCTTTCCCTATGCTTTATGCATGGGTGTCTTGGGCCCCTTGGCCGCACAGGGAGCTCCCTGCATCCCAAGTGTCAGCTGTGCCCTAATCCTAACATTTACCCTATCCCCGCTTAATTTCCCATGCTGTAACAATAGTTACAATCAATTATTTTAAAAAAATCAGTGTTGTTGAAATTGCAAAAAAAAATAATCAAAAATTCTACCAAACCTACATACAGACCCTCTTTTTTAAATTAAAGATTTATGATCAGATACTGCCACATTTACTCAAATTAAATAATACCTTACTTTGAGAATAGCCTCTGATTTTAATAGCGCTACTTGAAGAGTAAGATGTTACTGAATATAAGGATATCAGACTCTGGTCCTTTATGTGGGAGGGAGGTGCAGAGACACATGGGGACAGGGGGAGGGGGTTCAGGACCACATGGGGAAGGGAGAGGAGGGGTAGCTGAGTGGGGGTGCAGGGACACATGGGAACGGGGGAGAAGAAGTGCAGGGACATATTGGGACGGGGCAGATGTGCCTGACTGATAGGAAGAGGCTAGGGGTCAGCCAGGGTCTGCATGGGGGAGGTTCCTTCCCCCCAACCCAAAAAACACCTGTTCCATATTTCTCCCACCCACACCCAACAACCCTCCAGGTGCACTCCCAGGCGCCTTCCCAGCAGTTACTTCCCTCTCCCTCAGCTCCTCCATTATCCCTGATTCCCGAAGCCTTTGCATTGCTTTTGAGGGGTCCAGGAAATATGTTTCCACATTGTAGTTTAAATGAATTATTACTCAAAGTTCTGCCTAGTAAGGAATCTGTCAAAAAACATTTTCTGAATCTTTTTTGATGTCTGTATTGTTACAGACATACTTGTTGATAGGTATTTGAAAGAAATTACCAAAATAATTGAAAGTGGTGAGATTATATTGTGTTATTTTGACAAATGAATTCTGCAGAATTTTTAATTTTTTGGCACAGAATTCCCCCAGGAATATTGCTTACGGGAAAAGTCATATTTGTCCTCTAACATACATTAAGTAACTACTTTTATCTGTAGCTAATCAAGAATGCCAAAATTAGATATCAGATTACAATGGTTCTCTAATTCTGTTTCTGGAAGATGAACTGTTCATGTCTTCACACGTGGAACGGAATGAAAACAGTTATCAAATGATGTGGTTGTTTTTTCCACACAAATCGATCCGTCTGATAATTTCCACCAAAATCATTAAAAAATTAAGCAGTTGTGTAGGTAGGTGTCTGTAAAAAGACCAAGTTGACTGAAGAGTCACACAAAATCTAAATGCGACACTATTCAGCTATCATACTAGGTGAAGCATACCACAGTCACAAGTTGCTACATATGTCAAATGTTTCTGGCACGAGTAAAAATATAAACTTGCAGGCATAAAGATAAGAAGGGCAAAATATTATGAATACGCTAGCTGTAGATTGTGCCAGAACACAAAAAGATTAATTATTCATTAGGAGGCAGAAGGAAGGTGCTGACCTATCATCATCAAGTGGCATCCTCCATTCATTCAGAGATGGATATGACATTTATCCAATCCTTTTCTTCTCGAGTCTTTCACTTGGGTTCAGTTCCCTCAAGGCCTGTGTAGCATATGCATACAAACCCAAGGCTGCTGACAAGAGAGGATAAATTCATAAAAGTGCATTCAGAATACCTGCAATTTGTAGCCCTCAATATCTTCTGCAAGTAAAAACTGCTTAGACTAGAACTGTTCTGATTATAAACATTTTTCCCAGACTGCCTCAAATACAGTGCTTATAATAATAGTCTGGCTCTGGACACTATACTAGGTGCTCTAAAAGGGCCAATTTCATAAAACTGAAAACAATTATTGGGAGAAGAATTAAAACAGAAAAAAGTGAATGCTAACAGGAAACCATTTTAAAATATTTTACTAGATGCCCAAAATGCCATAATTCCACAAATGAGAAAAAAAGGTCAGACTGTGGAACTTTTCAATAAGTGTTGGAACACTGGGAAAGTTCCAGAGCCTGAAAGAAAGCTAGTGCTCTGCCTGTATTTAAAGGGGTAAAAAGGACAACAGAGCTAATTATAGGCCCTATCAGCCTGACATGAACTCCGAGGAAAACAATGGAATGGCTGATATGAGACTTGACTGATAAAGAATTAAAGGAGGATAATATTATTAATTCCAGTCAGCATAGGTTTATGAAAAACACATCTTGTCAAACTGATCTTATATCTTTTTCAGGTAAGATTACAAATAGAGTTGATAAAGGTAATAGTGTTGATATTTAGATTTCTGTCAGGCATTCAAGTTGGTACTGCATGGCATTTTGATTAAGATACCAAATCAGCATGGCACATGCTAAAATAGATTAAAGGCTGGCTAACTGATAGGTTTTAAAATGTAATTTTAATGGGGAATCATCAAGTGGCTGTGTTTCTTGTGAGGTCCTGCAAGGATCAGATCTCAGCCCTATGGTTTCTAGTATTTTTATCCAGGACCCAGGAGAAAACAAAATCACCACTGACAAAAGTGATATATGCCATCATGTGCCAGCAATGCCCCTTTGCAATGTATATTGGCCAAACTGGACAGTCTCTACGCAAAACAATAAATGGACACAAATCTGACATCAAGAATTATAACATTCAAAAACAAGTGGGAGAATACTTCAATCTCCCTGGACACTCAATAACAGACTTAAAAGTGGCAATTCTTCAGCAAAAAAACTTCAAAAACAGACTCCAATGAGAAACTGCAGAACTGGAATTAATTTACAAACTGGACACCATCAAATTAGGCCTAAATAAAGACTGGGAGTGGATGGGTCACTACAAAAACTAATTCCCCCCTGCTGATACTCACACCTTCTTGTTACCTGTTTGAAATGGGCATCATGATTACATTGACTCCGGTGGCACCTTAAAGACTAACAGATTTTTTGAGGCATAAACTTTCCTGGGTAAAAAAACCATTGTGGATTTTTTACCCACAAAAGTTTATGCCCAAATAAATCTGTTAGCCTTTAAGGTGCCACTGGACTCCTTGTTGTTTTTGTGGATACAGACTAACACAGCTACCCCCTGATACTTGATTACACTGGCCTCATTAGCGCTATAAAAGTGATTTCCACCCCTTCTTGTCAACTGTTGAGAATAGCCCACTTCCAACGTAACTGAATTGGCTCATTAGCACTGTCCCCCACTTGGTAAGGCAACTCCCATCTTTTCATATGCTGCATATTTATACCTCTCTACTATATTTTCCACTCCATGCATCTGATGAAGTGGGTTTTAGCCCACGAAAACTTATGCCCAAATAAATTTGTTAGTCTCTAAGGAGCCAGAAGGACTCCTCGTTGTTTTTCCTGATACAGACTAACATGGCTACCACTCTGAAAACTGACAAAAATTTGTAGGTGACACAAAAATTGGGGGAATAGTAAACTAAAGAGGACAGGTCACTGATACAGAGTGATCTGAATCACATGGTAAACTGGGAATGAGCCAATCATATTTGTTAATAGGCCAAGTATAAGGTTATACATCTATGAACAATGAATAAGGCTACGATTTAATCATGGGTATTTTTAATAAAAGTCATGGACAGGTCATGAGCCACTCCAGCAGCAGCCAGTCCTTACTTACAGACTGCCCCCCAACCTGAAGCAAATACTCACCAGAAACCACACACCACACAACACACACACTAACCCAGGAACCTATCCTTGCAACAAAGCCCATTGCCAACTCTGTCCACATATCTATTCAGGGGACACCATCACAGGACCTAATCACATCAGCCACACTATCAGAGGCTCGTTCACCTGCACATCTACCAATGTGATATATGCCATCATGTGCCAGCAATGCCCCTCTGCAATGTACACTGGCCAAACCAGACAGTCTCTACGTAAAAGAATAAATGGACACAAATCAGATGTCAAGAATTATAACATTCAAAAACCAGTCGGAGAACACTTCAATCTCCCTGGTCACTCAATTATAGACTTAAAAGTCGCAATATTACAACAAAAAAACTTCAGAAACAGACTCCAACGAGAGACTGCTGAATTGGAATTAATTTGCAAACTGGACACCATTAAATTAGACTTGAATAAAGACTGGGAGTGGCTGTGTCATTACACAAAGTAAACTATTTCCCCCCCTACTGTTACTCACACCTTCTTGTCAACTGTTGGAAATGGCCTTGATTATCACTACAAAAGGTTTTTTTCTCCTGTTGATAATAACTCACCTTAATTGATCACTCTCGTTATAGTGTGTATGGCAACACCCATTTTTTCATGTTCTCTGTGTATATATATCTTCCTACTGTATTTTCCACTGCATGCATCTGATGAAATGGGTTTTAGCCCATGAAAGCTTATGCTCAAATAAATGCGTTAGTCTCTTAAGGTGCCACAAGAAACAACTCTGACATTATAATCAAAAACACTGACAAAGGAGGTGCTGTAGTCATAATGAATAGGTTGGAGTATGAACGAGAGGCTACTTGGCAACTCTGTGACACCACATTCTACAGGCCATTACCCTCTGATCCCACTCAGGGGTATCAAAAGAAACTGCAACATCTGCTCAAGAAACTCCCTGAAGAAGCACATGAACAAATCTACACAGACACACCCGTAAAGCCCCAACCAGAGGGGTATTCTATCTGCTACCCAAGATCCATAAACCTGGAAATCCTGGATGCCCCATCATCTCAGGCATTGGCACCCTGACAGCAGGACTGTCTGGCTATGTGGACTCTTTCCTTAGGCCCTACACTCCCAGCAATCTTCGAGACACGACTGACTTCTCGAGGAAACTACAATCCATTGGTCATCTTCTAGAAAACACCATCCTAACCACTATGGATGCAGAAGTTCTCTACATGAACATTCCACACAAAGATAGACTACAAGCCATCAAGAACAGTATCCCCAATAATGTCACGGCAAACCTGCTGGCTGAGCATTGTGACTTTGTCCTCACCTATAACTATTTCAGATTTGTGGACGATTTATACCTTCAAGTCAGTGGCACTGCTATGGGTACCCGCACGGCCCCACAGTATGCCAACATTTTTATGGCGGACTTAGAATGCTTCCTCAGCTCTCGTCCCCTAGTGCTCCTACTCTACTTGCGCTACATTGATGACATCTTCATCATTTGGACCTATGGAGGAGGCCCTTGAGGAATTCCACCATGATTTCAACAATTTCCACCGCACCTTCAACCTCAGCCTGGACCAGTCTACAAAAGGGATCCACTTCCTAGACGCTACAGTGCAAATAAGTGATGGTCACATACCACCACCACCACTCTATACTGGAAACCTACTGACCGCTATACTTACCTACATGCCTCCAGCTTTCATCCAGACCACATCACACGATCCATTGTCTACAGCCAAGCCCTAAGATACGACTGCATTTGCTCAAATCCCTCAGACAGAGACAAACACCTACACGATCTCTATCAAGAGTTCTTAAAACTACACTACCCATCTCGGGAAGTGAAGAAACTGACTGACAACGCCAGAAGGGTACCCAGCAGTCACCTACTACAGGACAGGCCCAACAAAGAAAATAAAAGAATGCCACTAGCCATCACCTACCGTTCCCAACTAAAACCTCTCCAGCATATCATCAAGGATCTATAACCTACCCTGAAGGATGATCCCTCACTCTCACAGACCTTGGGAGACAGACCATTTTTTCCTTACAGAGAGCCCCCCAACCTGAAGCAAATATATACCAGCAACTACACACCACACAACAGAAACGCTAACCCAGGAACCAATCCCTGTAACAAACCCCATTGCCAACTCTGTCTGCATATCTATTCAAGATATGCCATCACAGGACCTACCCACATCAGCCACACTATCAGGGGCTCGTTCACTTGCACATCTAGCAATGTGATATATGCCACCATGTGGCAGCAATGCCCCTCTGCCATGTACATTGGCCAAACCGGACAGTCTCTATGCAAAAGAATAAATGGACACAAATCAGACACCAAGAATTGTAACATTCAAAAACCAGTAGGAGAGCACTTCAATCTCCTTGGACGCTCAATAACAGACTTAAAAGTGGCGATTCTTCAACAAAAAAACTTCAAAAACAGACTTCAACGAGCAACTGCAGAACTGAAATTAATTTGCAAACTTGACCACCATCAAATTAGGCCTGAATAAAGACGGAGTGGATGGGTCACTACAAAAAATAATTTTCCCTCTGTTGATACTCACACTTTCTTGTCAGCTGTTGGGAACGGGCCACATCCACCATGACTGAATTGGCCTCATTAGCACTGACCCCCCACTTGGTAAGGCAACTCCCACCTTTTCATGTGCTATATATTTATACCTGCCTACTGTATTTTCCACTCCATGCATCTGATGAAGTGGGTTATAGCACACGAAAGCTTATGCTCAAATAAATGTATTCGTCTAAGATGCCACAAAGACTCCTTGTTGCTTTTACTAACAATTAATATAAACCATATTTACAGAATGGGGAACTTAATCCAGTACAGCATCACACTCCATATTGTGAAAATTCATTCAGGCAACTTTTCTTGGTTTTGCTTGAAGCACTGTTTACTTCCTATACTTTGAAAATTATGAACTCTGAATGATTCACTTGCTGTCAAGATAAACAATAGCTATAAAATTCCTACCTCTGTCATGAAGACTGTTTCTCAATGCCCTTTCAAACTGTTCCTCTTCAGTAAGCCCACCAGTGTACATGTCATAGTTTCCTGGTATGTTGTATGGATAACTTGGGTGTCTAGAATACCCTTTAGAATGAGAGAGAAAAAAAAGCTAAATAAATAAATAAAATGCTGGCATTGCATAAAATATTTGATTTTACTGTCTATCATTGCCTCAAGCAGGTTTTCCTTTTGAATTAGAAAAGTTTTAGGGGAAAAAAACGTGAATAAAGAATCTGCTACAAGCATATATGCAGTAAAACAAACTATTAGCCAGTTTTGTATGTTATAAATGATACACTATGGTGGCAGCCAAGGCCTCTGATAATATTTTAAAGAAAAATGTATTTGATTTTTTAAAAATTATTTCATGGTCTATAAGTGTAATAAAATGCTCCATTTTAATAAAAGACTTGTACTCTAAAATTAAAAGGCTGAGTTTTGATGAGCTCCTTTTAAAATTTAAATGCCAAGAACTGGAGACTATATTAATGTGACAGAGTTAAAAAAGGAGAACTAAACTGAATTTTCAGTTACCTTTCATGCATCTTTTGACCTGTACTTCATTTCACTTCTCTCCACAGTCCCCAACCCACTTTGTCTGCAACTATCAGCACTTTTCAGAATTGTCTTTGAGATCTAAAAAATCCCTGGCTCAAGGTACTCCTGCCAGAAAACCCTACAATTTGCACAACAATCCAGAATTTAATATCTAACTGCTCATGTACAAGCCTACTGATATACTCTGTAGAAGGAGCACAGTGCTGAGTGAAAATTAGCACGATACCCACTGCCAGATCCAGGAAACCCCCCACTGTTAGATCTTCTTTAACATCGCAACCACCACTTGTGGTCTGTTCTTACCATCAATCACCAATCCTCACTTGAGTACTTAGAACCTAGTTCAAGATATAAAGATCCACAGTTCATTGCCCAACTGACCATATGGAAGCAGAAAAAGAGGAAAAGATTTTAGAGGGTGAGGAGACAGGCAAGAGAGTATTTCTCCCTTCCAAAACAGATTTATAATTTTGGTGGACCCCAGAAATCCACAAGCCGGCCATTCACCTTGACGCTCCCCAATATGAAAAATGTTTGAGTTACAGTAAGTGAATGTATGAAGATGCAAAACAAAAATGGTTACTAACTTTTCTTACAACTACAATACCCACGTGCTGAAGTGAAGAAACAGATTGACAGAGCCAGAAGAGTACCCAGAAGTTACCTACTACAGGACAGGCCCAACAAAGAAAATAAAAGAACGCCACTAGCCATCACCTTCAGTCCCCAACTAAAACTTCTCCAACACATCATCAAGGATCTACAACCTATCCTGAAGGACGACACATCACTCTCACACATCTTGGGAGACAGGCCAGTCCTTGCTTACAGACAGCCCCCCAACCTGAAGGAAATACTCACCAGCAACCACACACACCACACAACAAAAACACTAACCCAGGAACCTATCCTTGCAACAAAGCCCATTGCCAACTCTGTCCACATATCTATTCAGGGGACACTCTCATAGGGCCTAATCACATCAGCCACACTATCAGAGGCTCGTTCACCTGCACATCTACCAATGTGACAGATGCCATCATGTGCTAGCAATGCCCCTCTGCCATGTACATTGGCCAAACTGGACAGTCTCTACGTAAAAGAATAAATGGACACAAATCAGACGTCAAGAATTATAACATTCAAAAATGTTATAAATTCAAATGAGAACACTTCAATCTCCCCGGTGACTCGATTACAGACCTAAAAGTGGCAATTCAACAACAACAAAAAAAACTTCAGACTCCAACGAGAGATTGCTGAATTGGAATTAATTTGCAAACTGGATACAATTAACTTAGGCTTGAATACAGACTAGGAGTGGATGGGTCATTACACAAAGTAAAACTATTTCCCCATGTTTATTCCCTTCTCCCTCCCTGCTGTTCCTCAGACATTCTTGTCAACTGCTGGAAATGGCCCACCTTGATCATCACTACAAAAGGTCCCCCCGTCCCCCGCCCCACTCTCCTGCTCACATCAGCTCACCTTACCTGATCACTCTCCTTACAGTGTGTATGGTAACACCCATTGTTTCATGTTCTCTGTGTATATAAATCTCCCCATGTATTTTCCACTGAATCCATCCGATGAAGTGAGCTGTAGCTCACGAAAGCTTATGCTCAAATAAATTTGTTAGTCTCTAAGGTGCCACAAGTCCTCCTTTTCTTTTAACTTTCTGTAACTGTTCTTCTTCAAGATGTATTGCTCATGTGCGTTCCATGCTTGGTGTGTGCGCACGGAGTGCACTGTTTTCCCTCAGTGGTATCCGTTGAGCCGGCTCTAGTGCCCTCTGGAGTGGCACACATATGAACCAGTACAAAGGTGCATTATAAAGGCTCCGCACCCTCTCAGTTTCCTCTTGCCAGTAACTCTGACAGAGAGGTAGGAGGGTGGTCATGGAATGGACATAAGCAACATGTCTCAAAGAACAACAGGCGGAGTTGACGGTACTATCGCTGGCTCGGGGGAGGAAGAGTGGCCCAGCACGGGTCTCATTGTATTAAGCTCTCCCCACTTGTCTCTGTTCTGCACCAGAGAGCATCCTCTCCAGGTGCACTGTTTATGTTTCTTACGTTTATTCCTCTGCACCGGAAATGATAAACGGTACGAGAGGGGTGCTCCACATGGATGTTGAAGTGCTTGGTGCTGATTCAGAGAGGCTCGGCTCCAAGACTGTTCTGAGGGCAGCCTCCATGAGAATGGCCTTCAGCCAAAGGTCCCTGTCCTTTTTAGTAGGAAGTCTGAAGTCCCTGCCGATCTGGCACTTATTTTACATGAGTTTCCCCCAGACACTTTAAACAGCTTGAGTGCAGGTCACTCAACAGCATAGGCTTGCTGCAAGAGGCACATGGCTTGAAGCCCTGGGACCAGGCCATGCCCAGACCCTCGGGCAAAGAATCCCTTGATGACGCGGACCAACTATTCACACTATTATACATATTAACACTAAGAAGTATTTACACTAACTACAATAACTATATAAACCATGCACAAAGAGTCCAAACCACTGGGAAAGAAGCCTTGCTGCAACAAGGATTGTTCCAGCAACCATCACGAGCGGTAAGAAGGAACTGAGAGGGTTCAAGGCCAGTGGCGCCCCTTACACGGGCGCATATGCCCGCGACTCCAGAAAGCATCAGACCCGGCCCAATGGATACCACTGAGGGAAAAATCTCCAGCTACCCTGCACGCACACATCTAGGATTGAATGGACATGTGCAAGTACTCGAAGAAGCAGTGAACTGTGAGGGGGGGGGGGGGGGAAACCACCTTAAAATCTTCCCCACCTTGCCTCTCAAAAATACCAAGTACTGGTTGACATTCTCTGGACTATTCTAACCTACCATATATATGATTTCAAAGACTACAAGTTAGCTCAGAAGCATTAAAATCCAGTGTGACACTATGCTCCCATATTCTTCATAGAGATATTGTCATGATATGATTATGGCATAACTATGATACATTTGATAAAAGATAGGTCATGTGACATATCACTGAAAAGGTTATGATTTACTAAATATGATTATTCTATTTGTATGCCTGTGCCATTTTTGTATCTCAAGTTATGAATATCATCTATGCTTCTATCACAAATGTGTTTACACCTGGGGAATGCCCACGAGACAGAATGCAATCAGTCTATATGGCTGGCTGGGAAGGGTCATTAAGGAAAACAATAGGACTTTGAATATGCTAATCTCCCACTGGGAAGCCTTCCTGGGAATCTTTCCTGAGGACCTTACAAACAGCCTCTGTCTCATGGCTGCTATGGCACTACAGACGCATGTGACCAAGTCACCTGGTAATGGACTCCATCGTAACACTAGTGTTTTTCCACTAACCGGGCATGGGACTCAAACTGGGAGACAAATGGTTCCCGCCCTACACTAAAGCTATTTAAGGCAGGGGAGTGACATTATTGTGGTTCTTTCTTCACTTACTCTCCCTGCCCAAGATGACTGTGGTAAACATCTCAGAAACAAAGACTGAACTGGGGGAGAAGGGCTGTACCCAGGCTAGAGAGTTTTTTAGCCTGTGAAAGGAATACCTAGAGTTTTAAGCTACAAGCAAATGTAGCTTGGCCTCAAGAATCTCTGCAAACTGCCTAAAAACAACATTTAGAGTGAGAATCTGCTACTTATGTCCAATTTCTTTAGTATATTAAGCTTAGACTGTGTTTTGTTTTATTTGCTAATTAATCTGCTTTGATCTCGTTGCTATCCTTTATAATCACTTAAAATCTATCTTTTGTAGTTAATAAACTTGTTTTGTTTTGTCCAAAACCAGCTTGTAGAAATCGTAACCTAGAGCAGAAAGCTGTGTATGTTCCTCTCTACATTGAGGGAGGGGGCAAATTTCATGAGCTTACACTGTACAGTTCTCTGTGCAGAACAAGACGGTATAATTTTGGATTTACCCTCTAGAGGGGGTGTGCACTTGAGTAACCAGGCAGTTCCTTAGCTTAGCCTTCCCATGCAGAGCTGATCTCAGAATCTGTGTGTGCAGCTCAGCAGGGTGTGTCCCTACCTATATGTGTGCTGGTGAAGTGCAGTCTGAAGCCTGAGAAAGTGCTTGGCAGGCTTGCCTCAGCAGTACAGTGTCAAGGGAGCCCAGGCTGGTGGGCAGGCGGGCTCATTGGTACCCCAATTCTAGGTGGAACCCCGAGGGGGGGAGAACCCGTCACCTCAGTTCCTCCCATCCATTCAAAAATACACTGGATTTCTTCTCAATTTGAAAAATAAGATTTAGAATATTTATGCATGAATCAAGCTGAGCATACCATTTCTCTTTATCTTCGGACTTAATGCAACTAACAGTCATATTAATTAACTTAAAACATCAGCAAAAAGTTAGCCCTCATATTGCGGTCCATGTGGATTTCTTGACATATGTTAGGTAAATGAGTACAGACTACAAGATGAAAATGTGAGAGACAAGGTGGGTGAGGTAATAGCTTCCATTGGACCAACTTCTGTTGGTGAAAGACAAGCTTTTGAGCTACACAGATCTCAAGAAGAGCCATGTAACGCAAAAGCTTGTCATGGTGGTTCCATTTAAAACCATATTTTTACATACCAATTAAGCCGACTGCATGACCCTGACTATTGATTTGTACATACTTTTGATGCAATCCTTACATATTTCTCCCCATTCACATTATGTTCATTGAATGAACATTTTCTCTCCTGTAAATGTAAGTTTATCTTCTGGATGTAATTTTATGTTGCACTTAGCTCAGTAACTGCTTACTGAATTGTAGGCTTCAACATTGCACATTTGAACATTATAAAAATAATTCTGGCACTAAAAAATGTAAATATGTTCCTGGCCATAAAAAAAGAACATGTCATGTTTTACGTCTGTTCCATAGCCAGAGTCTTATATGCTCAAGGAATTACATTTGATTCATTACCTTCACAAAAAGCCTTCAAATTGTATTTCATAATGAGAAAGGGCCCCAAAACAACATCCAAGTTATGTGGGGTTCCTACTGTTCATATTTTCATGAACTACATTTCTAAAAAAACCCAACATTCAAGTACTTATCCTAAACAAATTAAATACTGTTTACAACTACAAATAGCTTGGCAGTCACTCAGGAAAATGTAGCTAATGCATACCCCTTTAGCCTGCCACCCTCCACACAGACTCTCCATGGGGTCCTTGCCTCTCCCAATCAATCACAGCCCTGCTTGATGTAGGGCTGCACCAAAGATTGTGCCTTTGGTGATAAGGAGCCCCTCTTATTAGCCAGCTCAACCTAAAGGGGGAGATGCAGAAGCGTAATGTTCTGCACCCTCCTCCTTAGTTGTGAGCTGGGGGAGGAATCAAAGGACCATTCAGGTGCTCCTTCTTCTACAGCAAGGTCTGCCCTCCCACCCACCTATATGCTGGGGGAGGAGGGAAACAGAGCTTAAGAAAAGCAGTTGGTCGCTATCCTTGGGAGACTGTATCAGTACATATTTGCCAAATGTAAGTTATTATATTGATTGATACAGAATTGTGTTAACGTTTCCATGTGTTCTACTACTTTATGTTGCAATTTTGGTGGTGGATGTATTCTTTGCAGGAAGTACATTTGTTCTGCTCTTTGAGCCAGGATGGCAAGAAAGAGAAGATGTACATAACCCCCAGAATTGTGGTTCTTATGTAGCTGGGACTGATACTTGTAAGCAAAAGCTGCCTGGAGTCTGTCCTGTGTTGGCCCTAATCCTCTCTACAGGGATGGAGCATGGCTTGGTACAAGCTAAATGTCCAGGCTCGTGTGGGACAGAGTATCTCTACCTGGTTAGCCATTTTTACTTTGGGATCTGCCAAATCATGAAAAGGGGTGGCTCATGCTGAGTGGCTATAGTACCCTTTGCTGCATATCCCTCCATTTTTTAAAATATTCTTGTTATTTAATAAATTTGAGGCTTTGTGCCATGAACTATTCTTAACTGGTAAGGTGTCACTGTGGAGATCCTTTGAGCAAATCTTAGTTGTTACTCCTAACAACCATAGATAAGAAAATTTCATATGCAAGAGTTTTTAAATTCATGGTGTTCTCTTAACTGAAAGCACAGAAAAAATGTGTCTTTAAATGGCTCCCATCACCATTCAGCAGGAAAAATTTGGACAGGAAACTAGACCCACTCTTGCAAAAAAAATTCTCTGGGATCTTTAATTGCCACAAGTGCCAGGGATTACCAAACAAACAGATATTTTGATATGGAAAATACCCAGTCAGAGCTCTTATTAGGTGGAAAATACTCAGAAAAAATATTAATGGAATCCAGGACATGGAATTCTGTCTTTGTTTAATCCTGAATGGCTAGCCAACTACAAAAGCAGTTTCTCCTCTGTTGGTGTTCACACCTCAACTGCTAGAAGAAGGCCTCATCCTCCCTGATTGAACTAACCTCATTATCCCTAGCCTGATTCTTGCTTGCGTATTTACACCTGCCTCTGAAAATTTCCACTACATGCATCCGACGAAGTGGGTATTCACCCACGAAAGCTTATGCTCCAATACGTCTGTTAGTCTATAAGGTGCCACAGGACTCTGCCGCTTTTACAGATCCAGAATAACATGGCTACCCCTCTGATCTTTGTTGAGGAGGGTCATGTGAAGCAGAAATAATGTGTAGGGGTTCTGGGTCATGCATTGGCTGGAGAATTAAAAGAGCCTTAGGAGGAAGGAAGAAGGTAGTAATTAAGCTGTTAAGTGTCCAAAGATAGGAAAGGCATGAATGAAAAATTTCCTGATGATCCAGATATTAGTAGCATAGTAAATGACATCCCCAGCAGTTCCCTTGAGAAACTTTCTTTGGGCCCTTCAATAAATGCATAGAAGAAATGTTTTAGAAAAGAAACATCTCAAAACTATCTCAGCTGCTAAAAATTGTTTCCCTAGTTAGTTGCCTGATCTGCTGTACAGTAGCGTTAAAACAATGTTCCTTGTCCATTGGCATCACAAAATGATTGCATGACAAGACTAGCAGTAAGTGTTAATGCCACTGCTGCTATTGCTGATCTGACTTTGCTTTTGCTTTTTCCAATAGGGGCCCATCCCAGAGAGGAGAACAGAGAATTTAAGGGCTGTGTTGTTATTGCTGCTGCTATTACTACTACGTAACAAGAGAAAAACACCTAGTAGCAGTGAAGAAAATAGCATGACAGAAAGGAATAGAGACAGTGTTAAGTGTCATTCCACAACCACTACTGTCTTTAATAAAAAATGGCGATTTGAAATTCATACTCAATCTGAATGCAGTGGGTGGAGTATACTAACTCTGGTTGCACAGATCATTTCTTTTGCTCACTGGTTCAGGAAATGGGAGAGTTACAGAGATAATTACACTAAGGGTTGTCATCCTTTGTAGGTTTTCACCATGACTAATATTATGCCTATATACAGTATGCATACCTTGTGAGGTACTGGCTATGTGAAGCAGAAATCACTACCTACAGCACTTGTCTCAACACATCTACCAATGTCTACATACACCTCACACTTCCGGTATTTACATAATGCGACAAGGAACAAAAGACTGCACTCTAACCAATTTCCTCCATTGAGATTTTCAGCCTCTTTGTAGAGAAACTGCTGTTGAACTACCTATACAGTCACCTAAACAGGAAGGAAAAATGTGGTACAGTATCACCAACATATATAGTCTTCCATCGTGAATGCTTTGAATTTCATATAATTTAATAAGAACAATGTTCAAAGTTGCTATTTAAAAAAAAACTAGTTATTTTATTTGTATATTTTGAGGCCAAGATACTTTCTTATGTACATGCATAATTTTCCCCCACTTAACCAAATTTCATTTTCCAAATAACCAAATATTCTACAGTTCATAAAATTGTATCTTTATTTTTATAATTTTAAAGAAAAAGATACAAAGTTGAAAGGAAAAGTGAACAAAGTCTTTAGACAATTGAGTGAAAGTGCTCACCTGAGTAGTAGTCTCTCTGTCTTACAGAATCATTAAAGTAGAAAAAGCCACCTACCAGGGAGAAATGCGATATACTTAATATTCATAAATAATTTTATAATCCTTCTACAAAAATTAAAAATTGACTTTGCAGTAATACCACCTACAGAATCTTGGTCTTTTGTGATGAGGCTCTAGAACAGTGGGTTTTCTATAAAATTTTGCCCAGCAATAATCAAAGTATTTAATGTTTATAATCTTTATATTTTTCTCTGAGTCTCAAAGTGATGTCTGATATAATAAAAAGGGAAGAACCATGCAGAAAAGAAAATACCCACAAACAGCCCAGTAAACATTCTGCAGAATTAATGGTTGGGAAATTTTTGCAGCTAAATTGTGCACTGGGGAGTTCCTCTGGAGTAGAGAAAGGAGCTGTTCAGTTTCAGGCCACTCCACAGAAAACTTACGGCTAGACTAGCCCCTGTTCTGTCTGTGCCCTGCTACATAAGAGGAGGAAGAGAAGACTTGAGGATCCAGGAAACAATCTCTTGGCCCTGCCCCCAAATCCCAGCTGCACAGCAGTGCCCAAGTGATATCCTTCCGGCAGCAAAGAGCTCTCTTCAAATCCTGCTCCACCCACTGTACTACACTGGTTCTACCACCAGACAGTACTGCTACAGATGGGTGAAAGATTCACCTGTAAAAAAGGTGCGAACTGTCTCATATCAACCAAGTGGGCTGTGAAATCTCTCTCTCTTGGTTTTGTCATTTAAAAGTCCTATAGATCTAGAACTTACGGAGGCTTCATCACCAAACCCTGCATGCACTTCAAGCACTGACAGCAAGTAGGATAAATCTTCAGGCTAGTGACCTACTGGATTATTTGTTAAGGATTTATTTTAGTATTTAAAAATAGAGCTAAAACAAATCATTTAATATAACAGCTTTGGTGAAAAGTAGACAGAGCACAGATTTCTGAACTGATAATGTAGTCTCATTATACATTAGCTATATTCACATTTAACAAGGTATCATGAATAAAAATATTAATTAATCAACCTTATCAAGTAAATAAGCTACATATCCATATTTATTAATATTTTTAGTTTATACAAATATTTATGGTGAAAAGCTTTTGTTATGCTGAGAACATCAGCTACTATAGAAAATTGAATGAACATATAAAACACACTTTGTCATCGGGTCCAGCCCTGCAAACGTTCAGTAATGTGGCCCTTGTATTTTTACCTCATTGAAAGAGTTAAGTCAGTGGGACTACTCACATAAGAAGTTGCAGGACTGGGCCCATGGTTTGTATTTCTAAATATACAGATATGCAGTATTTGCATTTCCCCCCCATTTAACTAGCACCTTGTGTAAACCTGTAGTAATACAATACCAAAATCAACAATATCGGAAATTCTTTAGACAACTGTCTACAACGCCAAAAGCTCATTTTTAAAATGTGGGTACTTCCAATATAATATATACAGGTAATAAAAAGACAGAAATGTACCATACTCAGTATAATATAACAACATGATAGTTCTCTGGGTTTACTACATTTCATTTAAAATTAAAGTTTTTAAATAGCATTTTAATTTTACCCCGATCTTTTTTTAATAATTTATTGTCTTAGGAAGTACAAACATTTGAAAAATATTTGATCCTGTTCTTGGCTCCATTTATTGTATTTCTAATAACCCAAATCTTAAATTTAATATTAAGCTAGACTGTTAACTTCTTGTCACGCCAAGAGTGTTCACTACATACCTGCAGTTGCTTTCATGAGCATCTTCAGAGGCCCCAGTGTGTACATCAATCCAACAAGAATACCTGCCAGATGCCCAGCAAAAGAAGTCCTAGGAGGAACAGAATCATTTGCGAGAGTTTGTATGGCTGACGATTAGATATATTCTGTATTCCCATTATTCCAATGTATGTCAATTGGTCACAGTTTGCAGTCTTTGTTCCATATGTCTTTTGTTCTGTGCAGTTTAATACATCTCAAAGAACAACATTTTCCACCTTTTTTGACCACTGAAATGAGTAACAACCACAATATGTTTTAAAGGAACACCTCTGACCAAAGGAGGAGCTAAAAGTGACTGATGTATTACAAGAATCAATACGCCTCAAACAAAATAAGAAGAGTTAAACAAATTGTATAAATTTCATTCAGCTTTAGTTTGTTTCTGTTGTACAAAAAGCATCATCTAAAATTAGTTCTCTATTAGCTCTTGAAATTCCTGATTCAGCATTACACTGCTCCAGTTTTACATCAGTGGTACTCTACTGAAATCAGCGAAGCAACAAAAGCATAAAACTGGAGTAAAGCCATGGTAAATCAGGTCATTGTAAGAGGTAAATTACCACACTGTGTTTATAAAATAATTCAGAACTACTGCACATTTTAAAATATTAAATATATATGAGCGGCAACAATAGCTTTTGTAAGTAAACAGATCTGGCTTTGTTTCTAAACAAGAGCTTTATATAACTAATATTTTTAATTTTGGTGATGGTGTGGATAATGAAGTTCTCTTTCCCATGAACTCACTATAAACTGGCTAGCGGTGCAAGGAGTCTTTAAAACTGTATGTGGGAAAAATTTGGTCCTACTCTTTAGTTTTCTAAGACCCTCCAGTGTGACCCCTACTCAAAATCTCATTATATAGTAGTACTAAGTAATAAGTAGTACGGCAGAAAAGGATCTAGGACAGTGGTCCCCAAACTTTTTTCTGTCACGCCCCCCCTTACCTGTAATGGAATCTGTCCATGCCCCTCACCCCCAGGAGCTGCAGTCGGGAGCTGGGGCCAGGACCAGAGCCACGGCCAGGCTCCGGGCCATGGCCAAGAGTGGAACCAGGCCCAGGACCAGAGCCACAGTTGGGGCCAGGAGTAGAGGCACAATTGGGGCCAGGAGCCGAAGCTGCGGCTGGGAGCAAGGCTGAGGCTGGGGCCCGAGGCCCAGAGCCAAGCTGGGGCTGAGGGTGAGGCCAGAATGGAGCTGGGGGCAGAGAGGGGCTGGGCGATGCTTCCTCCCTGCCCCCAACTGGGGTTGGCTCAGGCCCCACTGTGCCCCCTGAACATTCCTCCGCACTCCACCAGGGGGGTGCACCCCATCGTTTGGAGATTATTAGGAGGTTATTAAAGTGGATCACAAGTTGCATATAAGCCAACGATGTGATGCAGTTGTGAAAAGGGCTAATATTCTGGGTGTATTAACAGGAATATTGTATGCAATTCACAAGCGGTAATTGTTGCACTGTATTGAGCACTGGGGAGGCCTCAGCTGGAGTACTGTGTCCAGTTTTGGGCAACATACTTTAAGAAAGATGTGGAAAACAGAAAAGAGTCCAGAGGAACAACTAAAGTGATAAAAAGTTTAGAAAACCTGAACTATGAGGAAAGGTTAAAAGAATTAGGCAAGTTTAGCCTTGAGAAAAGAAGACTAGGGGAAAAGGAGTAATGAACAGAGAACAGTCTTCAATTATTTTAACATCTATTATAAAGAAGATAGTAATTGCTCTCAGTATCCACTCAAGGCAGGACAAGAGTAATGGGCTTAATCTGCAGTAAGGGTGATTTAGGTTAGATATTAGGAAAAGCTTTCTAACTATAAGGATAATTAAATACTTGAATAGGTTACCAAGGGAGGTTGTATAATCCCCATCATTGGAGGTTTTTAAGACAAGGTTGGACAAACACTTGCCAGGGATGTCTGAAGGGCCTCTTAAGTTCCCTGCTAGCTCTATTTCTATGATCCTGTGGTTTTTCCTAGCAATTACTGATTTGTTAAGGAATTTGAAATTGGAATTTTTCTTCAGGAAAATCCCTAAATTCCTGTTAAGGCTCTAGTGCAAATGGTTTGAGTTGAGTAATGCTTGTTATAAACTTTAACATAGTATTTTTCAGCTTTTGGAGCTATTGTTCTGAAGAGTTCTTCCTGAAGTGAAGGTACTAAGCCCTGATTCAGTGCTGGTCTACTTCCAGTTAATATATGCAGGAGAATGCGCCACTGTAAAGACTGCGAACAAACACGGCACACAGTGCCAAAATGTTCATTCTACAATTTATTCACCTAGATCTCTGTCAAAGAATTTTTCCAAATGCTATAAAAATCTGAGGTGAACAACTCTGCCACTAACAAGATCTAGTTTTGACTATTATACCCACATGGAGGCATAGTTAGGTTATAGCATTAAGATTTAAAAAGGCTTAAAGTGAGAAAAAGAAAAACTTGTTTTAGCTTGTCACACCTTATAGCTGGTATCCAACGAATTGAAGGAAAAGACAGACCAGTTCCCAGAGGTAAATGCAACCTGGGATTTTGTTCGTGGTCCTTCTGCTCATGGGAAAACAGGAGACCTGAAGTCTTTGTAGACTGAGCTCCTCCCTTGGGAGCCTCTATCCCCCAACCTTTTTGCAGGGAAGGTAGGAAGGATTCAGAAGCAAGCTGAGTCATAGGGGTGAGCCAAAGCGGGATGACTCCATGTTACTGGTTCTGTGTTGGGAGTCCTGAACACGATTCTGGACCCAGTTAAATGCCTGCTGGAGAGAGCAGGAAGTGGGGCGCCATGCACCCCTCCCAGTGTTAAATAAAGTTGCGACCTGCTGCTTAAATCCATTCTCTGTATCTCCCATTCATTCACCAGCAAGTATTGATCAACTACATTGGCATTTACAGCAATTGGGTCAGGACTTCCTATGTAAGTTGTTTTTCTATAGGTTTACAGCTCTATAAGTACTCCCTCCAGGCTGGAATTTGACTTAAAATTACTTGGACGCCAAAAAATTTTAACACACGTCCTAAAGACAATGTAATACCTGCACATGAAAAACCTTTCATAATTTACAGTAACATCATCCTGGCTGAAGATTTTTAATTACAAGGAATCACTTAGTGTGAAATCTCTACTTCTTTATTGTTTTGCTTTTATGGTCCCTAGTTCTCTATTGTTTATCTGTATAGTTTCTGTCCGGTTCTTTGATTGTTTCTGTCTGTTACATAACTAATTTTGCAAGGTGTAAATCAACTAAGGTGGTGGGATAGGACTGGGTAAAGGATTATTTTGAAATATATTACGATTAGTCAAAGAATTATTTTGTAATACTTCAGTAAAATGATTGGTTAAGGTATAGCTAAGCAGGACTCAAGTTTCACTATATCAACTGAGGTCCAAAAGGAAGTTTTTTGGAATCAACTCCAGGACACAGCCCCAAGATCCGAACTGCCAGACCGCAACATCCTGCCAACTATAACGTGCAGAAGCTGGAGTCCCTGGACGACCTGATCCTGGCCAGCAGGAAACGTTTGTCTGCCTTATTGGGAGTGGTGAGCATTGTATGCTTACTGTGTGCATTCTGTTGTGGTGATTGTTTACAAACATAGGTTAGGGATTTCACTGTGTAATGTTATTTCACTGGTGAAAGACCCCGCAAACCCGCAGAGGGTAAGGGTTACATCTTGAGCCTGAGGAAGACGGTAAAGGTGGATGCCCCTAATGTGCAGGTAACAGAAATAATTAAGAACACTACAGGAAAGCAAATGAAATCCAAATGATTTGTTTGCACATGAAAAACTTTTAATTTTCCCCACAACTTTATTCTAATTTTACACTAATACTGTACTGGGATCTTCATTTTTTAGTTAGAAATAACTTCTCACCAACATCGCATGATTTATCTTACATTGTTTCAATCCTCCTAACATAACATTTGTAGCTTTAATTATCTGAAATATCTAATGTTAACAGAACAAAAAGACTTGAGTCACTGGGTTGTCACTGTCTCTTATTAACAGTGTTCTGCAGTTAAAAAAAAAAAAAAAAGTGATAGGTGTTATCTTACACACACAAATTATAGGACAGTACATCAGCCATTTAGTCCAGAACTCTGAGCTCAAACCACCATTATTACAGTCTTTTGGAGAAACAGCTTCTTATTTGTTTTCATGTATTTCTTACCTTTGGTCTACTGAGAGGCCATATTAGATAAACCTGTCATGAGATAAAGTGTGCTCTTTTAAAAAAAAGCAGCATTAGCAAACTGACATACTGTGAGCTACCACTGTCTTTAGATAAAATGATGAATTTCTCAAAACAATAAGTGCTAGTTCAACTAAATCAATAGCATGTACAGCCAAATACACCAGACAAGTTATGTTCTTCATTGCTAAATTAAAACATGATTAGCAAGTAGGCCCTATAGCTAATTTAAGAGTGCTGAACAAACGATTTGAATGCAAATCAGACCACATTAAATCATCACACAAGAAGGAATCAACTACTGATTTAGAGCAGCACTGCACAGAAAAACACTATTGGGTTTATTATTATTATTAACAAGCTTTCCTCTTTCAGGTTATTTTGTAATAAATCTGGAATTTTGAATTACCTGGTAAATCTTTACCAGCCAAGTCTGGCAAAGAACAGAAGCCAGGAAACTGGCTCTCACTGGTGAACATCACTTCTCCAGACTCTTATGAAATTAATTTCCTTGTGTAACTGAATGTTAGCAGGTCAAGGGGCACCAAAAAAAAGAGACATTCCATGCAGCATACTGTACCTCTCTAAACAGAGTTTTTCAAACTGTGGGGGGTGCCCCCCTTCAAGGGGAGCGTGGAGGAATGTTCGAGGGACTGAGCGGCGGCAGCAGGTATCTCGGGCCAGCCCCACATGGCAGTGCAGGGAGGGAATGCCCCCTGACTCACCTCAACAGGCTAACTAGCTAGTAAGGTAGAAGCAGCCCGTTGCTAAGGAAGCCTTGGCTGTGTTGTTAGTAAGTATCTGTGTATTTAAAACTTACAGGTGTGGGCAATTTAAAGTTGTATTACAGTCTCTGTTCGTTTTATGAATAGGCTATTGTCAGGGTTCCCTCCCAACTCTGAACTCTAGGGGTACAGATGTGGGGACCCGCATGAAAGACCCCCTAAGCTTATTTCTACCAGTGTAGGTTAAAACTTCCCCAAGGCACAAATTCTTTGCCCTTGGACGGTACGCTGCCACCACCAAACGATTTAACAAAGAATCAGGGAAAGGACCACTTGGAATTCTTATTCCCCCAAAATATCCCCCCAAGCCCTTACACCCCCTTTCCTGGGGAGGCTTGAGAATAATATCCTAACCAACTGGTTACAAAGTGATCACCAACCCAAACCCCTGGGTCTTAGGATAATAGAGAAATCAGTCAGGTTCTTAAAAGAAGGATTTTATTTTAAAAAAAAAAAAAAAAGGTAAAAATCACCTTTGTAAAATCAGGATGGAAAATAACTTTACAGGGTAATAAAAGATTCAAAAACATAGCAGAACTTCCTCTAGGCTTAGTTTCAAAGTTACAAAAAACAGGAATAAACCTCCCTCCAGCAAAGGAAAAATTCACAAGCAAAACAAAAGATAATCTAACAAGCCTTGCCTGGCTTTTACTTACATTTTTTGTAATATGAGAGACTTTTAGGATGGTTAAAAGGAGAAGGAGTTTTCTGACCTGATGCTTCTCTGCTTCCCAAGAGAACACACACAAAGAAGCCTCCCCGCCCCCAAGATTTGAAAGTATCTTCTTTCCCCATTGGTCCTTTTGGTCAGGTGCCAACCAGGTTATTTGAGCTTCTTAACCCCTTACAGGTAAGGAGGAATTCTAGGCTACTCTTAGCTGTATGGTTATTTCAGAGTAACAGCCGTGTTAGTCTGTATTTGCAAAAAGAAAAGGAGTACTTGTGGCACCTTAGAGACTAACCAATTTATTTGAGCATAAGCTTTCGTGAGCTACAGCTCACTTCATCGGAGTACTCAGCCACAAGTACTCCTTTTCTTTCTGTATGGTTATGACAGTTAACAAGCATACTTTTGCATGTCTCTATTTTTGTCTTGGTTGTGCGGGCACAACCAAAAATTTTAACTCAAAGGCCGGGCTCAGCTCAAAATGTTTGCAAACTGCTGCTCTAAAGAGTATGTTTTTAAATTTAAAAAAAAAATCCAATGATTCCCTGTTCCCTAGTTTCAGTCAGAAACAATTTCAGTGATTTCACCAACCCTTTTAAGAAACACTGATGTATTTCAGGCAAGTACCAGAAGCCTCAAATCTGGAAGCTCAAATCTGAGAGTGAGGACCCATGTAATGAGTCAGTGCACAACCCCACCAAAGTCAAAAGGACTGGACACAGAAATGGGCACAGGAATCCACCCACGAACAGCTTGTAGAATCAGGTCTGAATTAGTCCTGCAGATTTTCATGACAACCAACTTGCACAAAACCATTTGAAATTCACTCATGACAACCAATCTAACACATAGAGCCAACATGAGACCAGAGGCACTTCTGGCTTTACATACCTGAAGGCCTCCCCATATGACACCAGAGGCTGAAAGTTGCCAACCCTATGGATGTTGGATGGGGTTTTATTTAAGAGTTTTGGCACAGAAAGGTAATTTTGGTTATCATTTTCAAGCTTGACTAAAGATTCCAGGTGCCTCAGTTTTCTAGAAAGGGCTGAATATGCCTTCTGAAACACCCTTTTTAGGTGCCAAGTTGAACACCCAAATATTCAGGTACACAAAATTGCTATTTCTGAAAATCTTGACCTGTGTAATTTTATCAATAGGCATATAAACAATAGTTGGGGAAGGCAACAGTTTGTTTAACAAAAAGCTGTTAGGCTAGGTATAATACTGAAAACAAAGCCCACAATTTGGTAGTAGTAGTAGTTGTAGATAAAAGTATCTACATAAAATGCATATAAATAAAGATGTGATGTGTGTTTTATCCCTTCCCCCACCCCCACTGACAAGGTTTGTTTTACTAGATTATAAGTACTTCAGGGCACAAAGTGTATAATATATATTTAAATAGCACCTTGAACAACTATTTATTTGTTTTGTGATGGCACACAGAGGCTTCAGCAATGATTGGGGGTCCCCACCAAGAGCTGCTGCATTACCAATAAATTATTATTAATAAATAAATAAAATAAAATAAAATAATGAAGCAGAGTAAAATGGTAAACTAACTAACTACTTCAGCAGAATGTTAGAAAACTCCAACTATCATAAACTGCAGCATTTAGATTGTTAAAATGAACAAGTAGGAAGAAAATATTTATATTATAAATGTTTAATCGATTAGTACCAAGCAACATGTTGATTATATTATCTCAGTAAATTTCTATATATAGGAAACTACATGGCCCTAATGATTTACTATATGTAGGAATAGTGACACTAATTTCACTACAATAAAAAGGGGAAGTACTACTTTTTAAAATAATCTTTAGAGGAGGTGGTGGGGTGAATAGCAGCACAGACAACTATTTTCCCTCCAATGAGCAGTCAGACAAAAGATTAGCTTCTCACCAATGAACCGTGTTGTTTGAACTGTTGCCACAGTTAACCTGCATATCTCAATCACACTCTTGAAATTCCCAGTTGCAGGATCATTTACAACAGGTCACTTCTTTAAATGTGCCCACAACCAATTCAAGAAAAGAAAAGAAAAGGACACACTCTATCCATGTACCTCCTGAGTCGATTTATATTGCTGTTACAGCTTTCATTGGCATAACATTACTGTGAAGACATATTAATGGTACTGCAGGCAAGAGATAGGTGGTGTACTGAAAGTAACAGAAATGTTTGCCATGCAAGAGTAAATTGTCTCATTGATTTAGCAGCTCTCAAAGAGGAAGCTATAAACTAAAACCTGAAGGAGACTGAAAGTTTCTTAGCATCAGCAAATTAAGTCACAAGTCAATAACCATATAATCACTATTAACATGGCAAAGCTGTAAGGCAGCTCTCCTCAATAAAGCAGTATTTAAATACAAGCGATATTAACAATGTGGTCCCTAAACTCAACTAGTGAGCAAAAATACAAATCAGACTATACAGTAATATAGCAAAATATCAAAATCTCATGACATAAATCTTTTAACTTACAGCTGTACAAAATGTTGACAATGATACCTGAAACTATATAAAACTCTCCTTGTTTCATGAAAAACTCAAAATTCAAATCAGATTTGACAAATTATTCTTCAATATTTGCAAAACTGAGCCCAGTTTTGAGCAAACCTGGAATGGTTTTTGGTTTTACATGAAAAATTGAAATTCTCAGTTGTGCGTGTTGCCAAACTAAAAAAGTAATACTGTATTGGAAGTTCTGTCTGGGGTTTGTTTTGAGATTTTAGCTTTCTTTGAAACTCAGAGGGCTTGAACCCACATGGAATGAAACCAAAGAAAATGTTCAGATGGTTCTCTAAGAAGTGAAACCACCAAGGTTTTTTTGTTTCTTTGAGTGTCTTTTGTTTTTTTACAATTCTATTAAGTCTTACCAAGCTACATGATTGATCAATTAAAAAATACCCTTATTTTGCAACAAATAATACACTGAAGACTTCACTGTAGATCTCTGAAATTTGGTTGTGAGTTTAAGAAGCTGACTGAAGCCTCTGTACCTAAATAATAATCTGCTAGCATGCACCTGCTCTTCAAAACTGGGGTAGTTCTCATGTCTTTCACTTTGTGCACGTTAGAGGTTCTCAGTCAGAGTCTGGTATTACTGAAAGTGGGCAGAACTGTCTCAAATCCACATTAAGCAACATAGTTGAATTAGAAACAGGCAGATATGAAGAGAAAACTTTGAACATAAGTTAGTGGTGACCTGAGCTAGAAAAATCTTCCTTTTCAGCATCAGCCATGCACCACATTAAATAAGAGAAATGTATTACATTTTGTGGTATATGCCCATCTTGCTAATCTGGAAAAATTTACCAGACACCTTGTGATGCTGTATGATTGCAATATGACCATTTATATCATTGATATTCCCACTGTTCTACAATTGCAACAATTCTTGTACAAAGTCTATCATGTAAGGTGTCAATGGAAAAGTTATGATCTGCTAAATAAGATTATCCTGTTTAAATCCACGTATCATCACTGTATCTGAAGTTATGAATATTGGCTATGTTTCTGTATCTCAAATACGTTTGCTCCTGGGGTAACACCCACAAGATAGTTTACATCCAATCTAGCCAGCCCATTGTGAACGAACTATTCAAGTTTGATGGCCCATTAAGGACACTTCACTCTAACAATGGGCCATAGAAGAAACATCCCTCCCAGTAAGCCTTCCTCCTATGGATGCCTCAGCCAGAATATGGGTAATGGCTGCCTTTAGGAGTCAAAGCATGTAAGGACATGGAATATGCCCATGTGACCCCAGATTCCATCCTCAAAAAGATGCAGAGTTCTACTTTCTTTGTCCCTCTCTCCCACCTAGCTAGTGAAAGGGAGAGCATTTCTCCAGCTACACCATCGTGAAAGGGGCAGAGGATGGAAAGAGTCTACCCATGCTGTGATGGGGTATATAAATCCCATACTGAACAACAAGGGGTTAAGATCTGCTCTGGGCTCAGGCAGTTCCACCCTGCCACACCTGCATGCACAGGAATGAGGAGAAACTTAAAAGGGGAGCAGAGGAGCTCTCTTGTTGGCAGACCAGGGAAGAGAACAGATCTTCAGCCCTCAGCTCCTGAGGAAAGGGCTGACTGAAGCAAGAGCTTACCAGACAACCATTGCCTGAAGACCCCTCCCTGAAGGAAAGTAGGACCAGATTCTGATGCACCCTGAAAGGGAATTCTTATTACCTCACTTTATTTAAGCGACCTGGCCAAATGGCCAAGTAACAGGAAGAGGCAGGACACTGCAGCCTTGGTCAGGAGACACCCAGCAGGAAGGGAGCAGCCACTCCCGGCCACAGGGAGTCAGTGGTGAATCCCATCACACTGCCCTCAACAACTTCCTGGCTGCTGAAAAGTGAGGTTCCCACTCTCTTCCTCATTTCTCGCCCTCCAAGTATTTTGGGGGTCATCCATCTTCCTTCCTTCCTCGTTCTCAAACCCCTGTAACTTAATTGAGAAGCAGTGTGAAACTGAGTAGAGCACCCAGCCCCTAACCCATACTTTTTCCCTCTACCAGTCTGGCAAAAGTTGGGGTTTATTTCAGAAGGAGTACCATTATCTCTTATAATCTTCTCCTGGTAATAAGATCAGGTTAAGGACTCACGTGTCTTTGTAGATAAATAATCTTGGATATCACTGACCACAACTGTTTTTGAAGAGGATAGGATAATTCTTCAGTAAGTGTGCTCAGTGCTCTCTTCAAATTTCCAAAAAGCAAATCTTTCAAGGATCCTTCCACCCCAATGATCCTTATGTAAGGCCTTCATCTCCTTTTTTAAAGTCAAACCCAGTGTCTGCAGTTTTCGAGTAACAGAATGAAATGGAAGAGTGGAGGTGAGCAAGCAGGATAGGTGTGACTTTGAATAAGACGAAAAAGTAATGCTGATAAAAACTGCACTCCTCTTCTGCCTCTCAAAGTGTGTTGTCCATCCTTCCCAATAGTCTGCAATCTGAGTGTTATTTCTAGATCCATCACTCCTGGATTCTCAGGTGATGCTGTGGCATACGGTCCCTTTTTCATCTATATCAGACCTAATTTGAGTCCATGTCTTTCTGAGATGGACCTTGCCCCAGCGATCTAAACCGTTGTAGCTTCAAGACTAGATTACTGAAATGCACTCCAACAAAGACTATTGTTGAATCAGACTCAAACTTCAGCTACTACAAAAAGTCTTGAGAGGGGAAAGCAATTTTGATTCCATACCACCAGTGCTCCGAGATCCGTACTGGTTACCTGTTCATTTGAATACAACTGGAGATGTTAGTTATAATGTAAAATCTCTAAATGGCTTTGGAGGACATGATTACCTGAGAGATCACCCTGCTGAGTTCTCATTTTTAATTTTCACAATCAGTGGCAATGTTATTAGATGTCCATATTTTTTGAATCTGCCTCCCTTGGAAATTCTTCATATTCCAAGATGGACACGCTTCAGGAGACAACGTAAGAGCTATTTGTCTGGATAGGCTTTCAACTGATGTTTTATAAGAGGAAATGGAGAACAGTTGTTGATAAGTAAGGGGATTCATTATGTTCTATTGATTTGTAATTAAATGCAAACCTTGCAGATTCTTTGGATTGGGTATTAATGTAAACTTACATACACAACATTTTTGACAAACTGAAAAATGGATTTATATTCATTAACTTGAATATGATTTCTAATTAAATCAGGAAAGTTTCTCCGATTCATCATCATTTCCATGATGATAATAGGCAGACTCCTCCATGGGCTTACAGTCTGCTAAAACTTGGTGATCAGCCCCACATGCCAGACAATACCATATACAGCTGACAGATCCACAGAACAGCACCAACTTTCTTGCCCTTCTTGAAGCTATCTTCAA